>NW_026892761.1:10502500-12902500 GCF_033815535.1 Pezoporus flaviventris
GCAGTGCTTTCACCGAGGTGTTCACATAGTTCTGTGGAAATCCTATAAAGTATTTCCTTAAGTTGGAGAATCTACAGTGCAGAACTTAAGACAGCAGACGTTATCTGCGCATCTTTTCTGCAGAGCAGTCATTTTTATAGTAAATAAAGCCACCCTGTATTTTCCTTTATTATCAATTTGATTAGCATTTGAAGCAAATGCTAATGCTTTATTCTGCACTGGCATTTTTATCCAGCAAATTCTCACCATACCATATTTATAGATTCTTAAGTTTGCATTTCAAAATTCATTTGAAGAAATGGCGACTCAGTTTCTCTTGATACATCTTCTTTGTTTTCCTCGGAGCAGTCTTAAGGAACAAGAACAGATTAATTTAATTTATGTGAAATAGAAGAGCTGTCAGCTGAATTAAACAGGAAATAGGCATAAATTTAATATAGAAATTCTTAAGCATTTTCTGGTTTTAATCACTGTGAGAGACTACTGCAAAATACTGGTGTATGCATAGATTAAATAAAATTATACCTGTGAGCTTGCCGTGTATCGCAATGGCTTGAGAAGAGTTTCTTTGAGAGGCTTGATGAAGACTAAGCAACCTGTCAGTGTGCTAATCGCCCTGTGGACGTGCTTTTTGGGTGTACCACAGAAAGTGCCTTTGGGCATGAAAATTCTGCAGCATACAAAGACTTGGAAATGTGATGGTAAATATGCTTCTAAATGAAAATCATTACTTTGGTATTTGAATTTAATTTACATCATGTCAGATGAGTAAAGGATGAACTTGGATGAGCATGGAAGTAGCTAAAAGGAAAAGTGTTGTGATCTCTTGTACTTGTGATCTCCATGGAGTACTCTTTGCTCTTTTGCTCAGTGCTAAATTGGAAGTTGGTTTTCATTTTTCCCGTGCCAAATACAATGTATTATAATACGTCTGAGTTGTACAGAGTTACCTTTATGCATGAAGCCTCTGTGACTTCCCAACAGGGAGAAGTGTATATGGAACAGAGCAACAGGGAGTGTGCTTTTAGGTTGTGAAGTTATGATGAAATTTAAAAAGCATGTCAGGTCCCAAATCTTGAGAGACATCCGCAGCATAGGGCTTTTCCCTTGTCAAACTTGAATGGAAGTTGGCGAGAGCTTGTGGAAATGAAGGTGTGTGGATGAACAGGTATTTGCTTGTGTATTTGCTTACTCTGAGTTTTGATCCTGCTGCAGACCTGTTGTGTCCATAGCTGACTGGAGCTGTTAAAGGCATCATGTTTTGTAAATGCAAGCATCTCTTCTGGTGGAGACCTGCTGTTCAGTGAGCCATCAGGTTCTCAGGGTTTTCCCCTTGTTGTTGGACACTACATGACATTTCTTCACTGTCCTAATCAATTTCAGGATCTCTTAAGCTCCCAGGGAACCGGGTAACTTTTTACTCTTAAAAAATAGTCCCAGCAAATAAACAGAACTTTTAATTAATCTATTGTAAGGGTATGTGAGCTTGACATCTTCATGTAGACTGTGTTGAGTCTGAATACTTGTATGAATTCAGATTCCGCTTCTTTGGGAAGATTGTAAGGTGATTCATGATCTGTCTTTGTGATTGTCTGAATTTAGAATGAGGAGGAACTATTTTATTTTTCACCCTTTTCTGTTGGTGGAAGTTTTTGGCAAAAATAAGCTTTTTGTTTCCAGCCTGAAAGGGGCAACAAAGTTGTTGTATGGTCCCCAGTTCAACCCATTACCTGAAATGGAGTTTGTTTAGTGCTGCTTGAGGTAATAGGGTCATTTGATTTGAATATTTGTTTTAAATATATTATATATTCATTATACAAAAAGCGACTAAATGATGTAGTATGAAAGACATTTTCCAAACCCTAATTTAAGGCTCAAAGGAAATTTCTCAGTGTTTTATTAAACCTTCCTTCTTAGCCAGAGGTTTACAAGAATAGCTGATGGTTGAAATGCCTCTATTACTGCTCTCTACTGCCCCATGAGAGAGCTGGAATGGTATAGAAGACTTCTTTGTGAGCCTTTCGTGCTATCAGTGCGATTAATCCTTTAATGGATTACCTTCTTTCCATGTATGAGTATACTGTGAGGAAGCAGAGGAACATTGACTACTCGGTGTAAAATTGCAGAGGAATCTTGATGAAATGGGGACTAGGGTCTGCGTCTGCCGACTTCCATCTCAGTGCTCTCACCAAAAGGGAGTTCTTCCTCCCTAATGAGCATGATGTGCTTTAAATAGAAGTTGTGTGAAAGGATTAAATCTGAGCAGTATTCTAGTATCAACAGATCAAGCTTCTGTGGCAGTGAACCTTCCTGTGAAAGTAGAAATAAAAGAGAAATGGTGTGATACTATGCTAGTGAGGCGTTTTAACCAAAGGCACTTTGTAGATTATGGGTATTGAATTGTGTGTTGGCAAATTTCTCAAATACTGTGCTATTTTGAAACCCTTACCAAAGGGGAAAAGAGTTTTAACCTTCACAGGAGTTTCTTAAATAAAATTCCCTTGCTATTGCCCATTCCTTGTAGCCACATCCAGTTTAATTTAGGCTACTAGAAACGTGAAGATACCGTAGCAGAAACACAAAATATTTCATCATCATTCTTCTTTTCTACGCATGAAAAACTGTTGATTATGAGACTGAATCCTTGCTGAGGTATTTCCAGTTATGGGAAGTGCTGAGGACTGTGGCCTCTCCCAAAGAGTTTTGTATTCAGCTCTGGACACATGCCAGTAACTGGAGAATATCTTCAACTATTTGTAGGTATGCGTTTCCTTTGTGATATCATCAGCATATTTTCCCTGAAATAGCAAGCAATAATTAACACTTGTTCACACCATTAGGAATGCAGATGTTTCCCTATTCAACTAAGTGGCTTATTAAACTGTCTGATTTGACAGATTTAGCATGTTCTAGTGTCCCTGCCCAAACACGGGGAGAATTATGCCATCAGTTTCTTTCTCTGAGTGGCCTTACAGTCAATAGTAATCACTTGATTTCAGATATGAGTAATGAAATAAATCAATTTGTTGTGTGTTTGCCTATCCTGGAAGGAGAAAATCAACCTGTGCAGTTTGTCTTGGAATGCACCATGCTGCCTTGTCCTGTGACCCTGTCTTCTTCTGATGTGGTTCCTTAGTGGAATGCAGCAGAACTGCCCACCTGTCATGAATGTAAAGTTCATGTGCCCCCACTTTGCGAAGTAGGGTTGTAGAGGGGTTTGACATCAGCGGTCAGTGTTATTTTTAAAAGCTGAACATGTCCGGAAGCAAATATCCTCCGGGATACAGTTTTACAGTTACAGGCAGGTTTGGTTTGACCTTTAATCATTAGGTTTGTAAGTTGATGACATATTTAAAACTCTTATTATGAAATGTGCAACTATGGGACAGTGAACTTTGCCCAGGAACTGAATCCCAGTTTTAACCACAACATTGTGTAACGGTTGTACACACCTTTTAGTGGGTAAGGTTTTTTTCAATGGCATTGACTTTTCCTGGAATTAGTAAATAAGCTTTTCTAATGACAGATCCACCCTATATTATATGTTACAAAGAAAAGAGAATGTTGCGTACCCACACTAAGGTTCCCGTGAGTATGGTGTCATAGTGGCAAGAACTGTGCCAATGATCTTCCTGTGCCAACATCCTAATGCCTGTAAAACATTGCTTCATAAACATTTTTTAAAAGTCTCTTGAGTATTTATATATCTGGAGGGAACACAACCTTGTAGACAGTATGTCCAGTTTTTCTCTTTCATTTTCTGCTTATATTTCATCCTTTAGAATGACTCTCAAAAGCTGATTTGGTTCCTTTATTTTTTCCCAGGCTGGAGTTTGTCTCCTGAGACTTATTTTTTTAACAACCAAAATGCTCAACCTCAGGGTTCTTTAACACTTTCTCTGGTTTGAATTTCAATAGACCACGGTTTACCTGCTGCCATTTGTTCCATTTGCTGAAATTTTCTAATACAAGTTGGGTTTTAGTTTGATTAGACTCTGCATTGCCCCTGTTCTAATCCAGAATTGTGTCAGTAAGATCTTTCTGGAACAAAGCACTGTTCCCTGAGTATCTGTTCTATATGATGATTTCCGCTGAAGGGTTTTTTCTCTAGAGGTCTGCATAGATTCCTGTAAGTGAATACAAGCCATTTGTAAATGTTGGCTATTGACTCATTGTATTGGGAAAACTTTCAGCAGGTGGAGAAAGCATTGTCTCGTAAATAAAACATTCTTGCCAAAAGTTTACATTTTAAGTATCGTGATGTTATGATATGATGAGAGGTTAGGCTTCCTTGCTATTAGCAAGTCATGGTCCTTGATACTTCAGTTACCTAAGTAAGGCCAGAGAAAGTCTACCCAGATAGCGGGGTTGTTATTATAGTTTCACAGAAGCATAGCCTGTTAGTTGGGGATTGCCCGGAATTCAAACTATGCCCCTGCCCAGCCTCAACAGATTCAGAGTCAAGTCCTGTTTATTCTGTTCAGATTGTGGTCTGTTGGCATTGTTTTCCCCTACACAAGGATTTCTTCCTCTTCGGGGTTATGTTAGCGCTTTGAAAAGTGTAAAGTCTGGTGTGGTGGTAAATAAATGCTGCAGTCTTGAAATAATTTTTAGGAAGAATTCACACCTTTGGTGATGCCGTGTTGTCATCACTTACATTGACTTTTGTTGCTTTACCCAGTTTCAGCTGGGTGTGTATTATATAATGGCAGAATTTTTTATAATGGAAAATGACCAAACTTGAATATTTTTTTTTGTTTTAAGTAAGCATAAGGGCAAGAATGGATAGTTTGCAAATGCTGTGGATTGTTTGGAGCCTAATGTTGAAATCCTGTTTATTGTGGAATGTCATCCCAAACCAAATTGTTATTTAGTATTACTTGTTTATTTTAGCTCTTTGTTAGGAGTTCCATTTTACAGGGCAGGAGAAACCTGTGTTGATGCTGCTGCAGAGTCTGTTATTTTAGAATGTGCCAGCAAATCAATTGGTGTTATGGAAACAAGAACCAGACATGTAAGGACTAGTTTTCTGGCTATTTCTTTTCAGGAAATTTGCCTGCTACTTTTGGTTGATTTGTTTCCTAACTCATTATTTTTAGAGAACTCATACAAATTAGACCTGTTTAACTAAAAAAAGAACCAAGCCGAAAGCCACCCTCTTGCTAACTTAATTTTATTTAGTGGCCTCTGAAGCCTCTGTTTTACCTAAATGCATAACAAATCTTGTGGTTTTACTTGCTTTCCCTGTCAGTAGCCCCAGGCTACATTCCATGACTCAGATGGGATGCTGAGGATTTCTTGTGTTATTCTTTTTCCTAAATATTATTTCAGAATTGTGGTTAGTGTAGGTGTACTGGGGAGGAGGGAGAATCTGGTTTTTTTTTTGCAACCAGCTTCTAAGTCTTAATACCAAAATCAGTGACTAGTACAAGTAGGCTTCTCGTGAAGCAGGAGTAGAACTCTGTAAGCCTGGTTCCAATGTTTCTAGTTGTGGTTTGCAGTTGTATAGGCTGGGTCATCATTAATCCCAAAATGCATGATGATATATTTGATGTGGCCTAAAGACAAAAGGTTATTTATTAATAAAAGGCCTTTGTATTTGTCTTTCACAAGTCACGTAGTTCAGTTTTAAAAGAAAACCAGAAACAAACAACAAAAAACCCTAAATGAACACAAAAAATACCTTCAGAAAAAACTTCACTGTGTCTTAATGTAATAATTACTCATTACTTGTGTTAGATACTGATTTTGAAATGACAATAAAAAGTTCAAAGAATGTGGACTTAAATTCTTTTTGCAGCCCACATGGATGGTTAATAACCCTATTGAAACGATTGCGTAAGTATTGCTGGTTAGAGTTCAGATTATCATCATACACATAAAGCCAGCATTAAGTATTTTATTGCTGTTTTGGCCTAACAAGGCACAAATACTGATTGTTATTCCATTACTGTAATCCATGTATTTTCTTAGAAGTTAAAAACTGCCCTTAAAACACAGGGAGGACTCTTCAGAACAATTTGTAACTGTTCTATTAAACTAAATCCTAGGCTTTTTATTTCCAATGTATTTATGGTAGGGCCAGGAACTGGATTTTCTTCTCATCCCATTTTAAGAGTCTTGATTGCAAAAACTATTGCAAATGTTTCTTCACAACGTATGATGGAGTTCATAAATTGGTTGAAATAATTGTTTTCTATCAGTTTTCTATTAGAATGTCATAGCTGTAGTGCAAAACAATAGTAAGGAAGAACTTTCGTGTCACATTTATGTGGCACTTTTACTATGCTGTGATTTTTATCCCCTTTTTTCAGTAAGACACTGCCTCTTTTTAATTCAGATGTTCATTCATAGGTGATGAAGAATCTGTCTGGTTTATTGCATCTTCTGCAGACTTGCCTGTGCTTAGTTGTTTCCCCACTGTAATGCAGGATGAAGCGGGTATTTGGGGGTAATTTGGAGATAATTGGCTTGGCAGATGCTGACCCCAGTTTGAAGTAGATGTCTATTTTAGAACCATATCTCTGTCAAATAGTTCAATTAACTATCTGAAGTCTGCTGTAAGTTATCTTCCTTCATTAGATGGAAAATGTAAATGGTGTGTGTCCATGTGAATCAGCTGCTGTTTCAGCAAAATCTCTTACAGTTGATGATTCAAGTTTTCAATTTCCCAGTTTGTAGTGATAAGTTGAGTGAGTCATAAGATGTTCTGTACCAGACTAATGTTACTTTCAAAACCAAATACATAAACCTACCCCAAAATGAGTTTGGCTCAAATACAGGGAGACCCAGATAATTCCCCTTCTCTCCTTTACTTTCTCTTCCTCCTGCTTTTTGCTTTGGTGAGATACTTTCCTCACTGTGCTGTCATGTACTTGAAGATTATCAGTAATTGACAGTCCCCCAGCTGCCAAAAAATTGGAAACGTTCAAAATTAAAGGATCCAATGAACAGAATTCCAGCAGTGGGAGAAAGAAAACTGAGGACTGGAATTAAGGTTTTGAGCCACCTTTTATTTCCTTTAATAGGAAATGGTTGTACAATCTCTAAGGAGTAAAAACCAAGTAAAATCTTCGTATCTACTTCTGAAAGAATTTTACCTTGTCTTTTTGTTCATGAACAGTTCATAAAACCAGGGAACAAATGGAAAAGATACATCTAGTACTATACATAAACTTTATAATCTCTTTAAAAGAAATTAGAACAAAATTGTACTAGTGTACTTTTACTATCGTTTTTATGTTAAGTTCAGCTAGTCGATATCCAACAGCAATAAAAGCAAGATCAAATTTACATTTGATAGGCTCTTTCCATCATGGCTATTCACAACTGTATGGTCATGCAATCCCATATGCATCTTATACCTGCCAAAAAGAGGATGGTTTGAAGATGTGCGTCACTAAATTTACTTTAAGCTGCCATAATGCAATTTTAAGATGCTGTTTAAAGCATCTACTGTTCTGGTACTGTTCAGGTGTTAATTAGCATTCTGTTAGGAAGGTGAATCTTTTAAAAATATACTTTCAAGTGAAACGTTGGGAGTCACATTGGATGTGAGCCCTTTCTTTGGACTAAGCTGATAATAAAAGAATGCAAGGGACTAATACCCCAAAAGAGGGAGAGATTCCAAAGCTAAGTTAATGGAGGAACCTTGAAGCAGTAAAATAACTATTTAAAATAATCCATTATTTTTTTCTTTTAAAATATTTCTACTGTAAAGAAAAGGTGGGGGGAATCAGAATATGTACAGCAACTATTTCAGAGGTGTTGTGCTGTCCTCAATGCAAAATGCTTATACAGAGTGAGCTACCTGAGCCACTTAAATTCAGAATGAAAGTATTTAGTCCAAAAAGCTTGAAAAGCTCTGTGAGGTAGCCAGAAAAAGTCCATGGTCATTGATAAAAGCAGTACCCCCACAGTAGTGGTGTATTGAAGTCACTAGGCTGCTGCTTTTCTCTCTGAGTCTGTTCAAAGTTCTTAGACCAATATCCAAAAATACAATTACAGATGGCACTTGCCCCTGTTGGAACCAGAGCTACAAGCAAATTGGAACTTCATAATTTTTTCTATGTGCAGGAAGAGGACAGGCTTCTGGTTGTGTTTTATATTTGTGTTTCAGTTCAAGAAAATGGAAGCATTGCATTTTTGGTTATCTGCTTTTGTACACTGGCTTGCAATTTTTAACGTTGATATAGTTAATACATGATGTAGCTCTGTGTCACTGTATTTCTTCAGGAGTTCAATATCCTTTTACACTATAGAATAATAAATTCTGCAAATAGAGTTAAGTCATAGAGAGTTAAGTAAGATGCAGATGTCTGTACAGTCCCTGAAGGTCCTCACTAACTTGCTAAGTCAAGTAAACCTAATCATCATTTACTACCATTATGTAAGAATTACTGAGAAGTAGTGTTTTGTTGAAGGAAAAAAACAATCTTGGCGGCTAAATAAATATAACATTCAGTGGAATCAAGAGTTAAAGGGCAAAAGTTACCAAATAGTATTGGTTATTAAAAATACCAACAGAATTGTCACTAATGAAAAATTAACCTTCCCTCAATATCCATTTGGTCTCAGTCAGAATGTTCTCAATTCCTCAGAATGATTGAGAAGCAGTTTTTTGTGTTACGAAACATTCAAGTCAAAACAACTGAGAAAGCCAACTGAACTTGTAGTCAGGTTCTGAAAAATGTTTTTTGTTAAATAATGCTACCATTTATCACTCACTGCAGTGGAAACGATAGGGTACCATTTGCCAGTTCTCTTCATATATAATCCGTTTTGCTAATGCTCTTCTTACTCTTTCAGGAGTTTTACGAACATACAAAAACCCTTTGGCAAGACGAAGGTGTGAGAGCCTGCTATGAGAGATCTAATGAGTATCAACTGATTGATTGTGCACAGTAGTAAGTATTGTTTCTATTCTGCTCTATATTGACTGCTATATCCAAATTCTTTTATTGAAAACATTCAATGACAGTGATTTGGATGGTTTCGTTGCTTACTCTTCCTTACCTTGGAAAAGGAGTGCATGCTACATAGTGAATTCTTGGTAATCGGCTATTCAAAGAGGTAAGAAAAACTGGTGTTCAGTTACACAATAGCCATCTCTATTGAAAACTTTGCAGGTGCTATCAAATGGTCTTAATAAAGGCTGGCACCTTAATGCAGTAGGCAATAGTACTGTCTCAAAGACCAGGTTTCCTCCTCATGCCCATGTTTGTAGCTTTTGTTTTAGTGCAGTTTATTTATCTGAAAACTAAGAGATGGCAGTAAGAATCATAGGCAGCAGCCTGTGATCAGTCACCAAGACTTCTGCTTGTGTGCCTTGATGCACGTATCTGAGAAAGATTCTCTTCTACTCTTTGTACCACTGTGATAATTTGTATTAACATAAGAGGCTTCTGCATGTTTGCAGTTATTTACCACATACAGCTGTATATTATGGTTCATATTTTTTTAATGGGAATATGTTTGTGGTAATTGTGACCATTCCTGGTATTTTTTTTTTGTTGTATATACACAAGAATTGCAGGACTTCAGTGTTCTGTATTAGTTTATACTCTCTCTGCTTCTTTTGGAGAAGATGAAATAAGATTTAATGGTCAAAGAAACGCAGGTTTCTTATTTCACGTGCTGATGGACAAAGGCAGTTTGTTTACTACTGCCTTAAAGAACATCTGATAAAATTTGTAAGGTTCTTTTTGTGTTGTTTGTTTAGGTAGACTGAAAGCTAAATCAACAATTAGCTGTGTTTGAAAAGAGACCAGGGAGATAATTTTACTATGACTTGCACAGCTCCAGGTCTTTAGGAGCCTCTTTGAAGTTTAGCCATTGTTTCTACTGTGAATTTGTTTGATGTGTAGCGATGTCTTTTGCATTAGGTGACTAATGTTTGATCATTTGGCATGGATCGTTTTGCAGCTTCGGTTGCTACAGAAAAAACCCGGCAAGATTTTCATTCCCTTCAACTATCCAGAACATTTTTTCTTTCTAGTGTAAAGCTGGTAGAAATGGGGAAAACCTAGCTTTGTTTCTCATAGGGTTTGGTTATCTGTTTGTTTCTGATTAGTGTTTGTTAATAGTCAGCTTCTCTGATGGGAAGAAGTAAATTGTTAAGCACAAAGGGGGTTTTGTGTTGCCCTTTTTTGGAAGAGAAGCAAATTTCGTTCTGCCCTGAATGCACAGAAGAAAGCTAAAATTCTTACCATCCCTGATGGCTGGACATTGACTTTTTCATGGGTCAGCAGCCAGGGGTGGCCTTCAAGATGGGTTTACTGTCCTGCTCCATCTAGTGGAACACGTAATTCTACATCATGAGCTGCTGAGCCAAAATGAAACCTTGTATATTGCTGACAAATTAGATATTTTAACTAAGGTAACCATTGCTGTCTCCTTCTAAAAATATTTCATCATTCTAATATTTATTCAATTTGATTGTAAAGTATATGACATTATTTTCTTACAAAAGAAGCTTTCTAGTTGTTAGCTTTGGTAGTTCTTGTCCTTTCTGGCATCTTTGATCATGCAGTGGCATTGTTTTTAATAACACGATCTGCAAAGTAAGAAGTTTTTAAGGGCAAAATACTTGCTTGGAGGTTAACATCACTTTGAAATTCTGAACTTGTTTTTGTGGTGTTCCATTTTCACGGGACCTGATGAAAATTACTGCATGAAATCTGACAGGATTGATACCTTGAAATTAAACTGGTGAGCACACTCGAAAGAAAAGAATGTAGCAAATATAAAATGTAGCTGAGATTTATCAAGTGGGTGCTTTCAATTTGAATGTGCAAGCTACTGTCACATAAGGCTCATAGAAGTTAAAAGAGAAAGCTGTGCAAGCTGTTGGAGTTGTCAGTTTTTGCAGAGAATGGTCTTGGGTTCTAAACACCTTCCCCTTTTGAAGTCCCTCTTTAAAACAAGAAAGGGGGACTTAAAATGAAGGTGGGAAAGTGGCTTTTCTCTTTCATGATGAAACCAGCTTCCAAAAATCCCTCCTTTAAAGTTGAATGAATTGTTACATATTGATACTTTGTTTGGTGGACTGCTTTAAAACCCTAAATAATGTTTCCTGTTAACAGAAATTAACTTTCTGTAGTTATTTGTAAATTTTCAGATTTTTTTTTTCCTTAAATGTCATTTTTCAAAGTGTGAATTGCTTAAAGCTTGTCTTGGTGCAGGCTCTTCCTGCATTTTTAAAGAGGAAGGTTTTCCCACTATTGGAAGTGGCACGGTTTTGTGTAGGAAGCTTTTCAAGGCAGTTGTGCTGAATGCTTAATAATGAGTTTTGCCTGTCTTTGAGCAGGGAAGAGTGAGGAGTGTGTGTATCTCACAGGGCTCTGTTTGGCTTTCTGAAAAGTTAATATCAAACTAAAATTCCTTTCTGTTCCTGCCAAACCAACATGAAATGTGTGCAGAGCTTCTTCAAGGATCTCTGTGGGTTCAGAGGCTGGCCTGGGTCTCCTGTCCTCAGGGAGCGGGCACATTGCAGGGCTCATGGTCTGCTTGTGTGGCAGCTGTTCCCGGCAGCAGCCCCCGGCATCCCGCCTGCTGGCTTCTGGGAACTGGCACAAGTCCCTTCCTTCCTCTTATTTCCATCTCTTGTTAATGGCGTGATGGTGGCAGTGAGAGGAGGCCTTGAGGACTTACCTGGTTCCCTTCTGTTGGACACCACTGCTTTTACAGTTCTGCTTTTCATGGATAAAACCTGATTCTCTGTGTAGGGCAGCTTAGCTGTACTCTGACCGGAGGTCTCTTCAGGTTACAGACTGCATGGCATAGCTGCAGGATGGTGGATCACCTTGGGAAGGAAGATGTTGGGCAGGCGGGGACGTAAATGCGTGCAGATTTGTGTTGAGGAAAGAAGGGAGCTAATTGGTGAATCAGGAGCTCTCCTAGATGAGCTTGGGGCAAGGAGAAGGCTGCTTCTTGCTGCTTGTCCTTTCCCTGGAAAGTGGGAACCAGTCTGATTCTCAACCAAATATCTTGTATCTAGCTAACTCGAACGTAGCTGTTTAATGTCTGGAAATGGCATTTTTCACCTGCTCCTGAGCAGTAACTTTAAATACTGCAATACTTCCTGCTGACTCACTACAGTTTTTCAGTGCCTCCCTGTAAAAAAAATGACATTAATATGCGCTATTGCTGCTGCTCCGTCAAGTTCCTGGTTGCATTGGCTCAGAAAAGACCAAAGCGACAGGTACGCTCCTGGCTTTCCATGGAATTGCAGTGGTGATCTTTGGAGGTGTGAAGCTGGGAGGCCCGCCCAGTAACCTCAGCTGCTGGAGAGCCCTTCTGGTATCCTGCCCTTTCCCCTCATGCTCACTGGCTAAATGAAAATGGCACTTTGGAGGAACCCTGTTCATTTTGAAAGAGTAGCTGCCTCTGCTCATCATGAGCTTTACTGTACTTCCTGCCTAGGCGTATTTTAGAGTCTTGAGAGGCAGAGAAAGGAGGGGAGACTGTTTCCCTTTTCTTCTCTGGACTTACTAAGTAGTTAGTTTCAATTCTTCTTTTAGAGCTATATGGTCTGCAGGGTTGTTACCAGGTTCTTTCTGAGAAGAATGTATTTTAGCTGTAAGGAAGGAGCATCGTCTTTGAGAAGACCAAATATTATTGCCCTTGTATCTTGTGGGGATGTATGCACAAGAGAATGAATGTACTGAAGCTGCCTTGTGATACTGCTCTTGGCCAATAATAAAGAGAACAACGCAGAAAGGTCTAGAATATAGAATACCCTGAATGGTGATAAATAAATGATTTGCCATCCTTTGTATGTCTTCCCTGAAGGCACAGGGTTGTATTTTATTTAGAATATATTACTTAAAACATAGGAGCCATTTCCACTGTAATGTGCCAAGACCTGTTTGTCACATATATCCTTCTGTCAAATATAAACAAACATAATCTCTTTGAAGTGCTGTTGTTGCTAATACTTCTACCTCAGTTTGCATTTGGGCAGCTCTTTTCTTGAAGGCTCACAAATACACAGCAGAGTAGTTAAGAGTAAGCAGGCTCTCTCCCATGCAGATGTGCTGTTTGTGGCACAGGGGCATGGAGGATGCCTGCACCATCCTGTAAAGTCTGACCCAAATTCTGTGAACATCCTGAAGAAAATTGCTTTGATGTTAATAGCCTTTGGATTAGCTATGTAGTAAATCAAAAGCAAAGCCTGGGTTACATGAGCATCCTAGTGCTTTCTCTAGATTTGCTAACGCTGGGCTGTGCCCACAATCCCTGAATTCTTGCTTTAGTTACAGCCCTGGCCATCAGTCTGATTCTGTGCTTTATGTTACGCTGTGCTTGCTGTGTATATCTCCTAGCTGGTGCTTCCTGGTTTCAGCTGGGGTGGAAAAGGAAATAGTGTGAGAGACAGTCTTTGCAACCCATTTCACACCCTCGGATATCAGGAAGGGCTGGAAGTAGCACGAGGGAGCCCATTCTCACGCTATTTCCTGCCGCTGGCCGCGACGGCTCTTCTGCTGCCTGCCATTTCGGGGAAGGAGAAAGCATGGGGAGGTCGCTGGTGTAGGTGCAGAGTCGTGTTTCTCAGCCTTCAGCCCTAGCAGAGCCACTCTGATAGCTTAAAACTGTGCCAGGCTGCTCCAGAGGAGTTTTATGAGAAGTACTTTTTAAGGTGTTTGTTTTTAAAACACTTATCAAAGAAAAGGGGGGAGTGCAGCTATTAGCCAGTTGCTGTGCAGGGCTGCTAAAGGATCAGCAGATGTGGATGCACTGTTTTCTTAATTTCTAATTTGTTATGGCTTGTAAATTCTTTATATTTTTATTAAGGTTTATGGTGTGTTTTATTTCTGGGTTGGCTGACTTGTAGAGAGCAATTAAGAGCCCTGATCTGAGCACTTAATGATTTTCTTCTATGTTGATTTCAGTTCATGACAAAGTTCCCTTCATGGAACATGCAGTAAAGTGTGTGTTTGCTGAAAGTCTCACCTTTTTAAATAGTGGCTGATTTATCAGGGGTGTTACTGTTAGTCCCGTTTCTTATTCATATTATTTATGACTTTTTTTTCTTTTTACTTTCCACTCGATGTAATTTTGGCAGAGCAGTTACTCTTCTCTCCTCCAGCTCTGCAAGCTATGTCTCACATTCAACAGGACAGGAATTTTCCCTGGCCTATGTTCCTGGCATACATGAGCTTCTTACGGACATTAACAATTATATTGTTAAACATTCCCATGAGGAAGAATAATATTCATGCCCCCTTTTGCTGATCTAAAACGGCTGAGCTTGCCTACTGCTGTGTGGCAATAGGAATACTGCTGTATTCCTTGCTGCAAGCCAAGAAATAGGCTTAGAACATCCGACTTCTAATCTTTCATCTTGATTATAAAAAGCCCACCTTACTTTATTCCAGAGCACTTAGCTGAATTAGGGTCTTTTCCCTACTCTTCTTCAGCCTGAGGAAACAGATCATGCTACAAACAAGGTTAAATTTCTATTAAAAAAATAAAAAATACAGCCCATGTTATATTTTCTCTGCAATCCAGTGGTGTAATGGGTGCAGGAGTAGGTTGCTGGAGATAATGGGAAACACACTAACTCCTGTCTTTGCATGACTTTAGGGAAGTCACTACCAATAAAATGAGCCCAAATATCTAAGTAGCTGAATTATACCTAACTACTCCATGTGTCTGCCCTTTCTTGCTGACTGTGAATAGCAGGGATGTGCCTGCTGGCAAGTGCTGTGAAAACCAGATTACCTAAATTTAGCCAATAAATGGATTATGAATCCAACACATGTTCCCACTGTTGTCACAGCTAATCATAAATTCCTAATTTCAAGCTATACTTAACCCCAGATAAACTTCTCTGTCTTCAAAATAAATTACATGCCAATATGAAGCAAGATAAAAGAAAAGGTGTCCTGGAATAGCTTGCTTGAGTCTTATGAATTAGGAGCCCCTGTAAGTGAAAATACTGAAGGTGATGAGCCATAATGGCAGAAGGACCTTTACAAGTCCAAAATGTGAATAATTTAAGAAGTCATACCACAGGCTTTTGAGGTCTGTGCAATGCCCAGAACATCAGTCTGAATTACTGTGAAAGGGTTTAACTGTTTGCTCCAGGAATCCAATTTCTGCCTTCACTTCTGCTCACTCTGCCACTTATAACCTCCCTGCACCCATTGCCTTCATTCATTTGCTGCTTTTATTTCTCCTTTGTTCCACACATCTGTTAATGTGTCAGTTCCTTTCTGGCCTTTGAATGCAGATGCAACTTCCTTACTGTGTCTAGGTATAAGTATTAGGGATTTGCCTCCAGCTGGAGGCAGGGCTGACCAGATCTGGAGAGCATGAAGAAGCTGGGTTGGAACTTCTTCCCCAGTTTCTTGACCCAGTCCTGCATCCAGATAGTCGCACTTTGCCTTTTAGTTTGTCTGTCACTTGCTAATGCCTGCAAGAATTAAGGATTAACCCTAGTGCAAGTGTTCGTTGGTGCCTCATTTGGTGGAAATGGATGCTCATTGTTACATTCGCTCATGCAACAGCTATTTCTTTGCTTCAGTAACATTCACAGCACAAAATCTGCTCAGGTTAGGCAGGGGCTTGCTCAGGAATATTTCTGAAACTTTGGCACGAGTGTTAACATTTTACTTAAATGACATCTGTCCATAAAATGGTGAATTTCCTCTGTGATCTTAAGTAGACAACCACATGATTTGTTCAGTAGATTGCTGTTTTCCTCTGACAGAGAAGTTTCATTTTGAATTGGCAAAAGCACATCATGACAGTGTCACGAAGGCCGGCATAAATAACGCGCATATTGACATTTTAATTAGCTGGTGAAGAGTACTGTGTTGAACTCGGTAGTTTGCTCAGGATGTAGCTTTTAGCTAATATTTTACTTTAATAGGCAGCTTTAAAACCAAAGTTGATGTTATCGAAGAATGTGAATGTATGAGTAACTACTGCTGTATAAACCAAAGAATGAGACAGCTTCATAAGATAACTCTGTACTAAAAGTATTTGGCTACAGTTCAGAATTCTGCAGAGTTGTTTTGTAGCCCAGTTTCTCGATGGCTTGCCTATACCCATACCCTTAATTAAAACAGAGTTAAAAATAATTCACTGAAGAGAAAAACAGATTCCTTGTTACTAGAGGTAAAAATGGCAAACCGTGCTGCTTGATACAGAACATTATGCTTGCATCACCAAAGGATTTTGAACATTTTAATGAACGAATAATGCAGATTAATGACAAGATGTGCAGGAGCCCTATGTCAAACACACAGATTTCTGTGTCAAAAAGAAGAAGTAAAATAAGCTTTTTTTTGAAGCAAATGCCAAATGTGTATTTTTGTAATTGCTTTCAAGTCTGCTTGGTTCAGTAGTATCTGGACTTCTCAGTCAGCATATTTCTGATACCTGTCCATGCTTCTGCTTCTTTTTTTTGTGGCACTGTTCTCTGCAAACTTCACATTCAAATGCAGTGGAATTTCTTTGTGGGTGAAGGGGAAGATTTGAAATGCAGTACAGCAGGAGATGAAATGTTAAGCCAAAATCTTCTGTTAATTAAACTTTTACCGATTTCTGCATTTTAGTGGCAGCACATTTCCCACTCCTTCCCACTGTTTCCTTTTCCCATTCTCAAAGGTTTTGTTGTGGCATTAACCAATAGTGTGAAAGAATGTGCTAGAAATACATGAAAAAGTATCTTTTGTCCACTGAGACTTTTGGAGCAGATGCTGTGAATGTCGTATTGGTCTCTTGCTCTGTAGATAGATATAAGTTTGTAATAGGATAAGAAGTAGTGAACTACACTGGCAGGGTGCTTGTTCTGCATGTAACTCTGATTTTGTGTACCTAAAGCTAAATTTACCTGGGGTTAGCTGTGCAAAACAGTTGGAGAGTTGCCACTTTGCAGTACAGTGTTTCCAGCTTTTAATCGAGGAGATGTGTAGGGTTGACGGTTTTGGTTGATTATTCTAGCTGATTATTTGTGAAGTTTTGAGACGTCATAAATAATTCTCCATATAATTAAATTACCAATATTTTTCAAACAACTAATATATTAGTGTACAAGATTTCAAGTACGCATTGAAAGCCCTGACTCAATGCGTAATCCATTTTGGAGTGACTAATCAGTGCTGTTAGAGACCCGACACCAAATAATTTATTCAAGAAATCGGTATATATCATTGTTACACAAGATCATTAAATGCAGCTGCTAACATAGCATTACTACACTGCTGTATTTTTCTTTCATGATCGTAAAGATCAAGAAAAAATCAGCCTGGATTCATTCCTATAGGACCTCTCTTAAAGTAGATGGAGTTTCTCCTACTGTGAGTTAATTCATTAACAACAGGTTTCACAAATATCGCTGATTGCATAGTTTCCTTGGTGTTCTGCCAAGCAGCCTTCATCCTTCAAGTGATGCCACACATTCCTGGAGTGAGGGAACCTCACTATTGTAGTAAACACCCTGTCAGGCTACTGGTGCAAAGCTGGTAAACACACACTTGGTGCATACTGCAAGACAGGCCCAGCATTTGACGAGGTTTGACACGTCCAGAAAGTCAGAATGGTAGAACTCTGTAATTCCTGCAAGTTCAAGATACTTTGGCTTATGTTCATGTATATGGATCTTGCAGGTAGTATTGCCCTTTCACTAGACACAGAATATACTTTTTTTGTGGTAGGGAAACTGCAACAAATTCACTCTAAAAATAACTCTGCTGCAGATGAAACTTCTGTAATCTCAGTTCTCAAAGAAAAAAAAATACATATACTTTGAGTAAATTTGGACCAGTGAAATAGTAGATTATTGTGTACACAGTAATCCTTAAATCCTCTGGGGTTTGTGAAGACAGATAGCAGTCTGTGTATTACAGTGAATTAGGATGAGAAGTTAAAATAAGAGTTATGTTCATGTACACTGTGAGGTTGTCATGTACATAGGCTGTACTAGACCTTCATTTTAAAAATGTGCTCAGTTTTACTGTAAAATTCCCGTAACTTTATTAAAAAAAAAACAGAGCAAACAACATCTTGTATTGTTAGTGTCAGGGTTAATGGAATACTGCTCTTGGATTAGTATAGTGGTGTAAAATCCATAGATGCCAAGAGTTCCGAAGCAGTCAAAGCGACTGTTAAAACTTGTATTAGTTCTGAGGATTGATTTTTCACTCACCCTTTCTTGCCATGCTTCTGCAGCCTCCCTTTATGCAAACGGAAAAAGCCCTCAATGAGGTTTGTTCTGAGCTGTGATTCAAAGCAACATTTCAATATGATACAGAAACACGTGGAGTAAAAGATCTGCAGACAGGTTGGAGTAGTCTCCACTAGGAATCCCTCCTGCGGGAGGAAGACCTGCAGGTGCAAAACACAGGGCACTCTATAAATAAGTGCTTGAAGAAAGGAGAAAGAGTACAGCTCCATCTGAATCCCTATTGCATTACCTGTGTAACAGCTGGGCTGGTGTTCCCTGGCTGGAACTGGGGGTAGGAGGCAGCCAATGTGGGGGCAATGCTGGGCTGGCTGCAGGGTGTTTGTGAAAGGGGACCCCTCGGGTCTGGCTGCTGCCGGGAAGCCCCAGTAGATGCTGCTCCAGCAGGAAAAGGCTTGTTGGAACGGCTGCCCAGGCAGATGTGGAGCTGGTGGGACTGGTATTTTTAGGATTTCTTTTAGGATTTTGCAGATTCCTCACCTTGGTGGGTGAGCAGCTGCTGGAAGTTGTTGCCCTGACCTTAGGATCTGCTGTTGCTGATGTTCACTGTCAGCAAGCACAACAGCGTTTGGAACATGGGTTGTTCTTTTGTTGTTTAGTGGTTTTTTTATGAGAGCTCTTATAACTCATGCTGTATTGCTGCAGAAAAGGAACATTTCAAGATTAGAAGATGACAATTAGGAGAATGCTTTATCAGACTAAGACGTGTAAAGATACTGTAAAACCTCATTAAAGACTTGCTTTAAAAAAGGAATTAAAAGTAATAGTGTTGCAAAAGATAGGAGGCAACAGAAAATTTCTGCTACAAGGATGAAATGAGGCCAGTACATTTGCTGGTACAGTGTGAAAGCGCCAGGTTCGATTCCCGATTATTCTCTGGGCTGAAAACACTGCAAATACATCACTGCCGGTCTCAGGGAAAGGGAGTACTCGATGCACATTTTCTCCTTCCTTTTCCTCCTGTATGAACTCCACTGTTTAATGAGACACGGAATCCTTTCCTTCACGGGGGACTTTACATTTAAATTACTTTTATCTGGGTGCTTGCCTGCATTCACAGGTATTGCTGAAGTTACTCGTTTTGAGAGACCCCTGTGACAAAGATATCTGCTATACATTTGGTATAAATTTACCAGCAGGCTTGAAAGTTTATTGAGACCATGTGCTTGCATGCAGAGAACATGGTCATAAAATCCATACTTCAGGAGAGGCAGGCTGAAAATGAAGAAATAGATTAAGCTTATATTAGGTGAACAAGTTTATCAAACTGAAGCTCTTCAAGTACTTTTTATAGTATGTGACTAAGTCCTAAATAAACTGAAAGAAGTTATTGGCTAATTTTACATGTGATTAAGAGTAATTTTGCAGGCAGGATGTCGTTGATAGGTTTTGTGATTGAAATACCGTTTTTCAGCTGATTACTCTGTAGAATACTGATTTTGTAGCTGAAATGTGTTAAAATCAGTTGTTGTAGTTAAATATAATTCTGTGTTAACTATATTTGTATTGTGGTACACTAATGAAGTCTTAGAGAAGGCTATCCACCAATAAAGCTAAACTATAGTGTGTTCATTATGCAAGTCAGGGTTTTCAGTGTCTGGATGGTAATTTACACTTAAAATGTGTTGGCTGCCCAGTAAATGTTTTGTGAAGGCTGTGAAGTGCCTTGGGTACTCTGCAAGGTTCCCCTTCCCCCAATGGGCTTATGTAAACTGCAGCCGGAGTAGAACAGAGCAGAGGGCTATTTTTAGGAAGGCTGTTGTAGCTGGGGGAGGGAAGGAGCTGGGTCCTGGAGGAGGGAATGCCGATGGAGCCCGTTGCTGGTGGGAGCCACATCCAGCCCGGTTCAGGCAGCTGGGTAGTGCTGCCTGATCTTTGCTGAAAGATTGGTGTTTTTACAATTAAAACCAAACAAACCCTTCGAAGCCTAAGTTATTTTTAGAAATAAATTAAAATAGCAGTGTACACACAAAATCCTCGTGAATTGTGTTATTTTGGCAATTTTGTTCATATATTGCCAATGTTGGTAATGCAGAGTTGCTGCAGACCATGTCTGGAACACACTGTCCACCACTTTGGACATAATCCATCTCAGTTGGATTTTTACTTGCTTGTTTATGAGGTTATAAAATTAGGGACAGTGTGAAAAGGTTAGGCATCTTGGAGCTTTGTATCTGGCAAAGCAGTCTTCCTACGTAGCCTCATAGAGAGAGGGGCTGCTCTCTGGATGTTCCTTCATCAGATTGAATTTCAAGAGTGACCCAGTCGTGCTCAAGTCTACTGATAGCTATTTTATTTTGGTCTTTTCATTAGCTCTACCTGTCAGTGTGCCACAAAGAACAGATTTTACAGTTAAGGTGTACAGTCTCAGTTCTTCTCTTGGTTCAGCCTGAATGGCTTCTCTTCTCCCTTTTGCTAGAGAACTCTCTTTCACAGCACTGAGCTGCTTTAGGATCCAAATACATTGTTACCAAAGGCCAGATTTGAGTGAAAACTTAGTTTTCCCATTCGTAAATTGGTGTTGTGTTATGGCTCTTCTTCAAGAGGAGTGTAAAAGCTCACATCTGCAAAAACACTTGGATTATTTTGGATAGTGTGAGGTTTTAAATGAAATCAGATGAGTGAAGGGTGATGTTGTTCAATGTGTCATGGTAAAAAGGTAAAGAAGTATTGCAAAGTCATCAAGAATCTTGACACAATTAAGTGTTTTTGTAGAAGGGGTGAGAAGATGGGTTTAAGATCTTCTCTTGTCTTGCCAGCATAGATGTAATATTGCCCAAATAGGTATTCCAGACTCTAGTATCCTGATATGTCACATTAAAATGTAGATACTAGTACGTTATCTGTGTGTTTTCAATGTTAATTCTGTGCCTCTGTTGTTAAAAGTTTGTTTCAAAACCAAGGCATATAGTATACATGAAGTGTAGAATAGTTTTAGGTGAGGTTACAAGTATAATATGCTGTTGTCACAGTGTGTTATCAAGAGAACCAGTAATTAAAATGTGTAGTTTTAAAGAGCTGTTTGGAGAAGAACATGTCAGTTTATACCTCACTTTATTGTGATTTGTTCAGAAAATTCGCAGATGTTGATATGCTCTGTGTTGTGAGTTCCTCTGTGCTCTTCCAGTGCTCATTGCTAGGTTAGATCCTTGACCCTTCGCTGTCACCTCTGGCATACTTCACTGTCCACCTCTTCTCCGCAGAGCTGAACTACTCCAAGATCCAAGCAGTTTATTACCATTTATCGTTTTCTCCAGCTCTCTTCAGACATTCCGAGCTCTGTTTTCCTCTCCACCTTCTCCTCGCACAAGGCGGGTTGTGAATTGTTCAGCTGCGCGAAGGCATTCCCAGCTCATAAGGAGGGTGATTGGGAAAAGGCAGGGAAAAACAGGGCAAGGCAGGACTGGACAGGTCAAAGCAGAGCTGCTTTCTTTAAACTAAGAAGGAAAAAAAGAAACCCAACCAAACCCTGAGCCTGGCCCTCAACCAGTTTTTAGGATCAGGAAGGTGTTGAGCCATTTCCCAGTTTCAGTCTGATTGGAGCCAAGCCTTAGCAGACGCTTTGGAAGCCGTAGCTCCACTGCTGCTTAATTGCTTCTTGTTTTGAAAGATAATTAGGAACTTTATTTAAAAATAGTAACTTCAGTGTTCAGTCCATTAAATTTGTCACCAAGATAATTTCATTAGACTCCCAGCTGTTTTCTTATTGGAATTGTGAACTAAAAATAGGTAGGATTTCTGCTGTTCTGTACAGAGGCTGGCACCTCCACTTCAGTTCTGACTTTCCCTAATGATGTGAAATGTGTTTGTTTCCCTCAGAGCTTTCTTCTGGGCTGTGTTTAAGAAGGTCCTGCTAATTATGCCAGAATTGTGCGCTGTGGTTTTCTGATAAAGTCACGTGGCTCTCAAGAATATGAAACTGATTTCCCTCAAGACAAGCCTCACAAGTGAAAGATGAATGCCGCACCCAGTGCAGTTTTCTTTTTTCGCCAGTCTCTAAGAGGTGTTTGTGAGAATTCAACAAATACCTTTTAAAAAAAAACAAATAAAGGCTAATGAGCGCAGGTTTGTTACTGTTATTATGAGGGATGCAATTTACCCTCTCCGTTCAGTTCTCATGAGCAGTCCCTTTGTTGTGCATAATTGAAATCACAGTGTAGATTGTGAGATAGTGACAATTGCCATGTTTATATTGTATGAACATGATGGTTTTTTGAAACAAAACTCTGTAATTACCAGAATCCGTACAAGCGTATGCTGCTTTTATACATACATGGGTTACAGGGTGAATTGGGTTGTTGTATCCACATTTAAATAGTGTATCTTTTAAATTCTGAAGTGTTTCATATTTATTCTTAACATCCATACCACAAAGCATTGTAACGGATTAATGCTAGATATGCAGAAAACTGAGACAGATTTTTACTCTACAGAGTTAGACACAACTATGGCTACGTCAGTGTATGGCAGTTTCCCCTGCATGCTTACTTAGAAATCAGTAATACGTTAGAAAAGTTGCATTTTTCAGTTGTGGTATTATTTGAAGGTTTTTTTTCCTCCATTTGGATACCTTTTGACCATAACTCCAGTAAATATCTGCTGCTGACACTGATACAAATGAATGTAAGTAAAAGGAGGAGGTCCTGCTGCAGAGCAACGTGAGCCTGGGATGGCCAGGTGTTTTGTTTGGTGATTTTTTAAAAGCTTGGTGTTTGGAGCCACAGTCAGGAAAGTCAGTGCCTGAATGCAAACTGGATCAGCCTTTTTCTTTTCCCCTCTTCCCCATGCTATTCCTTTTAAGAAAGGAAACAGAAAAACATTAGACACGTTAATAAAACGTAGGTCTCTGAAATGGTAGTGGGTTCATTCAAAGGAGGGCATTTTTCTTTTCTAATTAAAATTAAGGCTGCACTTACCTGTAGAAGTACTCCAGTGATGCTCCCTTAAAACCAGTAGTTAGATGCCGTGTATAATTCTTGCACAGTTTATTAGCAACTTGGATCCTTTTTCATTCTCTCATCTGCTTGTTGGGAGTCTGTTCCTTGGACTTCCTGTGCCTGTGCATTTACACAAAGATGATAACGGTAGTTTTACAAGCTGAAACTATATGATCTAAACATGGGTGGGATGGGGTGAGGGAAAAGTGCCATACTGAGAGCTCTGCACCTGTCACTGGCTTTCAGCATCGCAATCAATACAGGGCACTGAGTGCATTCAGAATGCTGCAGAAATGTCTTGGGCTGGGAAATGTGGAAGAAAACAGAGGATGGCTATATTTAGTAGTTGCATAGTACTGTGCTTAAGCGCTCTTTTTGTGGTGAATCTAATAATTTGCTGCTGAGAAGAGGAAGTGAGGTTAAAATACTGCAGTGTGATAAAAGCTGTGTTTCACATCTGGTCATAATGTTTATAGACTGTGTATGTATAAGCACCTGATAGGTGTAAGTAATGTAAGAACACACCTCCAATTCACCAGAGCCGTGGAGCTTTCCAGGCTTTCTCCCTGTCTGATCCATCTGATCTGAGGTTCTTCCACCTTGCAGTCTTCGCTGCTATTCTTAGTGTAAACCAAGATCTGGAAGCTCTAATTATAGTAATGCAGAACAAATGGAAATCCTGGAATTGTCTTCAGCACTCTCAAATGGCATAGTTGCTAGTTACAGGTATCAGAGCAATAGGTGAGCGAGTTCAGGCTACAGCTGGGTCATGATTGTTCTGCTGAGGCTGCTGCATACCTCCGCTACCTAGCACAGCTTGGAATTGCACATTTATTATCAGATCTGTGGCTGTGAGTGTCAGATGCCCACAAAGTTTCAGGCACATACTTAAACCAAGACTGCAACACTGAAGGGGGCTGTACATCCTTTGGTGCTTCTTTGCAGTCAGACTTTGTAAGAGGGTTGCTAGGTTTATGTCTTTGTGCAAAATAATAGACTTAGATATTAAGTGCAGCTTTTAAGGGCAGCCAAAGCACCATCTGGGTTCATAACCCCCTTAGCATGTGTTGATGTGGGAATATGCACTACATTTGGGGAAGATAAGTACCTTCTCAGACTGCTTCTAATCTTTCCCAGTGCACCAGTTCTACTCATGAGTTTTAGTGTCTGGTTTAGTTCAATTCTCTTCCTGAGACTGTTTAAATGTTCCTCTCATGTAGAAGAGGAGATTTTTAATCTGTTAATAAATAATTCAGGTTTAGTGTTTCAGCCATTTAAAATGCAAACATGAGACACTGCCCCCTGCAGACAAAGAGATGGGCAAGATGTGTGTGTCTTCTACGGGAATCTGAGGGCTTTTAGTCATCCAGTGAAATCTGGGAATTTTCTGGAACTTGAATGCACACCTTGGGCTTCTCAGCTTGGCTTTGCTTTCCCTCGGATTCCTGGTGCCCAGCTGTGATTGAGTGTGTGGGGGCAGGGAGTCCACCCACTCGTGGTGCAGAAATGCGTTGTTATTCATAGCTCTGTGATATTTTCTTTTCAGTGTTACAAAATAGAAAAGTGTAAGCCATCATCACTGGGGGCTCACAATTAATGCCTGCAGAGAGGAAATTCTTTTCCACCTTTCAGTGTGTTTGTTTCGTGCTACCTGCGTAGATAGAGCTTATCGCACCATTTTGTACTTGCTTCACAACCATAATGGCTAGAATAGGTGTTTCTCCTTTCTCCTTCCCCGCATCCCTGAGGAAAGGAGGTCTAAAGTGAAGTTTTCCAGAGAACGTGGCAGTAATTTAACTTCAGCAGAGTTTCACACAGTTACACCTTAGCGCAGAGGGTCTCTTCAGCCTCCGTGGAGGGGTAGTTTGTGGTCAAGACTCTGGCACAGCCTGGGAGCACAGAGACTCACGTCAGAAGAGAAGGATGGGGCTGTGGGAGAAGACTCCCTGCTCAGGCTTTCTCAGTCCTTGGCCTTTGTGTAAAGGCTGCCAATAAGGAGAGCAGTGAGGATGCTAACACTGCAAGGGCGGTGCGCGTGTCGCCTTTCCTGCCTCCTGAACCCTTCTAGTCTCATGAGTATAAGCTTCCATTTCAAGCTAAAGCTATCCATTCTACTGTTGAGGGGGTTTAAAGTTACAAAGCTGAAATAATTATGTTCTGTGAATAATATATTTGTAATTGTTTAGGCAATTACAACAATTCATATGACTGTAATAAGCAGTGGCTGTAAAGCTAGTTTAAAAGAACTAATTTCACCTGAAGAAGCTGCATCATTGCTTCCCCATTGTAACATTGTCTTAAGCTAGTTAGAGAATAAGGGATTTTAAAAGTCCTTTCAAGATTTAACCTTGCCTCCTTTTTCCTGTGTACTTGCCCAGCAGCTCTTCCTCACACTTGCATGTCCATCACCCACACACATCTTACTGCATGCATACTTACTCCAGCTCTACATAGGTTCCATGTTTTGCAGCACCTGACTGCTTGTCTGTGAGTCAGGGAACTGCCATGGAAAACCTCTCCAAGCTGAAACCAGCAGATGTGACTCTTGGCGCAGAGAGGAAACAGGCTGAGGTTGTGCCTTGTCAGGGATTTTACTTTTCCTGTACATGCTTCGCTCTAAATTCTCTGTTACTTTAATCTTAAAAGGATGCAGCTTAGGAAAATCTATGTTGAAAAATACATTTTTGCAAATGCTAAAATATGTTTTGGAAATATGAAGTAGATCCTGGTTTACAGACATCTGAATGATTAGAGCTTTAAATAGTATTTTAAAGATCTTTTACAGCTAGTCTTCTCTTCTGAAAGATGAGATTTAAAGGAGTTCATATTTTTATAATGATTAAAATTCTGCTGTAGGGTAAGTTGAGTCGAGTTAGTCAAAGATTCTAAAATGGCGTATTTTGTCCCTTGTTCGGATAGTGCTGTTTGTGAGCCTTTGTAAAGCCACTGTATTCTGTGAGGAGTTTGTTAGAATTGTGTCAATTTAATTTAGTGCTTAAAAGCACTAAATATCCAAATGCAGGCTTGGGAACTATTCTGTGGTCAATGAGTATGTATTGATGTTATCACAAACGGCACGGGGGTAAGTGAAGGTGGAGGGTCTACATTAGATTTTCCTTTAAAGGAGAGTAGTGAAAATCTAATCAAAGGCAAAGTCATGAAGCCAAATGACTGACAGTTCTTTTTGTTCCATGTGTTAAACTTCTATGAGAGTAAGAGAGGGCTGCACTTTTTCAGGAACATGGTCACTCCCTGTGAACGGCTTTCCCACAGAAGTAGTATGTTGACCTTTATTGTTTGCCTTTGAATTTGGCTTCAAGCTTGATTTCTTTCTCCTTTTATTTGCCTGAATGTAATGTGTACCAGGGAGAGACAAGCACTTAAATTTGACTTCTTCATTTAATTGTGTGGCAGAACACAGAAACAGATACTTGCAGATGATGCTTTTCACAGTAACCAAAGATGAATGTCAAAATTAATAGTATAAAATTGCTACTGTAGCTCCCTACCATTTGCTTGTGTTAAAATAATTCTTTTTAAGTCTGGTACTAATGATAAGCAAATGTTTTCAAGAAAAAGAAGAATAACTTTATATTGTAACTCACTCTAGAACAAGAGGTGTGCTACATCTACAGATGGTTGTAATACCGGTGCCAGGTTCTGTGCCTCCTTTTACAGAGGCCTGGAGTTGTTTTCCCAAGTTGGAAAAAGAACATTACAAAAAACAAAGGTGGAGGGGGGAGAAGCAGCAGCCTCTGAGAAAAGCAAAGCCTGAAACATGAGCTGCTGCTAAGAGTTGTTTAAGCTGCGGACAGGTATTGACAGGTCGTCCTGGGAAGGCACTGACTGCTGTTCTGGCCCTGAGTGCCTGCAGCAAGCCCCATGTGTGATGCTGGTGTAGGAGAAATGGAATGTTTGAGCTTCCTGTGAGCAGGATAACAGTCAAAATTCCTGCCTTTTTGCAAAAAAAGTCCAATTTCCTAAAATGCTGAACAAAAATCTCAGTTGGGATGGTGCCTTACGAGGTGAAATTCCAGCATTCGATTTGCATTCTTACGTGCTGAAGACATGTGAGCTGTTTGTCTGTACAAGCGTATTTAGATACGAGAGCAAAGTCCACCCAACCACCCTGCTCAAAACTTAGCAGCCGTTTGTCCTCCCATTGTTTTGGGCTCATCTGGGGCCTGGTTTCTTCGCTGAGCTTCCCTAGTTCCTGCGGAAACTCAGTCCTGGGATCAGAATTCCTTTTCTGTCACGTGAGGTCACGTCAGCTCCACCTACCTCCATCCCTAAAATTCCTCTTAAAAATGATGTTGCCTGTTTTTCCGATCACAGCTGGGGAAGTGCCTGGTTCTGCATTCTCCATGTTTGGGGTTTAGGTTATATAAGACACACACGAGCTGCAAAATGTGGGAACTCTCCAAGCCTTTATTTGCCCGTTTTTGCAGATGGCTGTTTCTTCAAATCATGGAAACAAGCACGAAGTATTAGTTCATTAATTCTTTTTATCATCTGGAAGGCATAGTGCAAATACCAGTAAAAATGCTTACAAAGCATTTTGTGACTGTCAAACCAGTACAGTTTTATTCCTACTTCAGATGCAGCTCTTTGGTTGTCTCTCCTTTATTTTCTTGGGTTGTTTTTTTTTTTTTTTCACTTTTATATTTCCTGGGTGTGGTGCTTGGTTCCAGGCATTAACAGAATGACATTGCTTTTATTGACATTTCAAATGATTAACCTAATTTTTATTTTATTTATTAGTGATGTCCCTAATTTTTTCAGAATGATGCTATTTGAAAATTATGTGGGCATGATGGTCTTTATCAACCAAAAGCAATTCTACTGATTTGATGGCACTGGAGGGAGCTAAAGACCATGAGGACAAGGTTCATATAAATACTTTGTTGAAACACAATGAAAGGATATCCCATTAGGTTCACCTGCTTTAATTGCTCAGAGCAGCCTACGGTCAGGGACATACAGTTATAAAGCACATATAGGGTGTTGCCATATTAGTGATACCTGAAACTGAAGACAAGCATTCATTTGCTTATTTGCATTCAGAGATGTTGGGGGATTCAAACAAATTTATATTCTATAGAGACAGTCTTAAACTCCATTAAAAATTACTTATATGGATTTTTGCCTAAATAACTGCTTAAACAGGCTCCTTAGACCAAGTTAGCAGCAGCTAATCTAGCACCTGGCTGAGAAGATCCCACTTGCACCTTGTTGATTTACATAGACTTTGAAAAACTATTAAATCTAGAGCTTCCCCTCCAAGTTCAGGCCTCACAGAGCATGGGAGTGATGCAGTCAGTGATGTGGTTGATTTCTTCTGCTGTCTGAAGTCTATGACTTCAGCTTACTATTAAAAAAAAACCATCTTGCAACATAAAAATCCCTGACCTTGTTCATAGATACAGACCTTTTTCTACCTTCCAGAAAACGGGAACTGAAAAAAATACATTAAGAATATGGGGGAGCAGGGTTGGGAGAGTTCATCATCAGTCGTACTTGAATTCTCACTAGTCCAGCTTGATGGCTTTATAGGTAGCAAAGACCATGGAAACAACTTGTTATTTTTCTTACAATCAAGTTTTTAGAATGGAACTTTTCATTCCTTGTGTAAAATTAAAAATCGTAGTCTTTAGTGTGCAGAGCTCTTGCTGAGATAACTGCAAAAGATGTCAAACTCTATGGAGTACCTGGAAGTTTGAGTCTTCAGGATGACAGCCTTAGAGCGTCACAGGAGATTGAAACCATTTGGATTTCTGATCAGTTCACTTCTTGTTTTATTTTAAATACTGATTTGTTCAAAGGGATAAGGAAAAATGCAGGCAAACAGATCTTTTTTAAATGTAGAGAAGAGAAAACATCCCGTAGCAAATAGTTGATAGTGTGTTGCAAGAGACAGGATCATTAGTTGGATCTGAGACTCCAGTGTGTTTGGCCCACTAATAGGACAGAAAGCTGGAGAAGTAGGGCAGTAGCAAGACAAGGTGAGAAATTTTGTTACATTAGCATTTAAGTGCTTCATTTTTTTCCTGGTTTTTGGCTTCCTTTGCAGCCGACTTTTAAGACAAAAGAAGTTAATAGGGATTGTGCCAAATTCTCCCCACTCACTCACACCACGTCCCGCCCTGGGCTTGCCCGGGAATAGGATCACGACGTAGTGATCTCATCCATACCGTTACCTTTCATTGCTGTACCCAACCCTGGATTTGGATCAGCTTTATGTTTCCTCCTGGCATGGGGAAGTAATTTTCTGGGGTGGGGTGAGGGGCTGTTCCGAAGTTATTTGACACATGCAGGTTTGTGTGGCGGGGCGAGCCTCGGAGGCATGCGGTAGCGAGTTGTTTTTAACCGGTCTGTTTTGGTACTTGCAAGTGTGAAAATACCTTTGTACAAGTTCACAAAGGAGGAGTGAAGGCATCTGGAGCAGCCTCGGGGGTTTGGGTCAGTTATCCGTGGGGGAGCTGTGTGGTATGTGGGTTGCATTTGAAGACGGGTGATTGAATACAGTCACAGGCCGGTGGCTGTGGGATAACATGTGCCCCCGGTCAGCGGGAAGCCTAAAGGAGCACAAATGTGCCTGGGGGAGGCATCGCTCCAAAGCCATCACTGGAGGAGGAGCATCTAGTAACAGTGAAGAGCTAATGGTAGTGGGAAACTGGCAGGAGCCCTGGGGCTTCGGGGGGGCTCTTCCAGTGAAGGACTGGAGTATTTGGCCAGATTTTGGGTGACTCTGCAGTGTCTTCTGCTCTGAAGCCCTCTCCCCCTTATCTTTCTCCCAGACAAAACAGTAAAATTTGTGCATTATATGAGCCAGAAAGGGCTATCCCATAATAATTTATTCATTGCTTTCTTAAGGGAGAAAAAAATCACATATATAGGATTTTTTTTAAATATAATTTAAATGAAAACTTGCAGTAGATTGTAGGCTCTTACACTAACTTGGAGTGTCTTTATACAGAACAACAACTCCTAAATTGGGCTGCATTACACGCTATAAAGTACATTTTCCAAAATACTTGGGTGAAGACTGCTGTTTCCTGAAACGTGCACAGTTCAGGATGGCAATTGAGCAGACTGGATGTGGTGAAAGGAAGGGGGAAGGGGAGGGAAGCTTACACACAGCGTTAAGGCTGGGTGGAAGTTACTCTACAATTTTTAGAAATTAAAATATCCATGTAGGGACCTAAAGGAATCCTGTGGGCTGATGGTGCAGTTTGTGTGGAGCATGTGCTCGATGCTTTTATGGCATACAGAATATATTTTACTGTGGCTTAATGCTTGTTGCAGTTCTTTGATTACCATCTGTAGTCTCTATTGGTTTCTGATAGAGCAACTATGATTTTATGTTTTGGGAGCGGTGTCCACTGTGTTGTATCACGCTGTTTCCAGTGTCTCTGAAATAGCAAAGTCTTACAACTTCAGTCTGATTCCTGAGCTGTTGCTTTCATACGCTGTAGAAAATATTGAAACTCCTGATTATACAAATGTCTTCTGTTGGGTAATATTGACAAATACACTGAATAACATTTTTGACATAACATTCTGTTCCCACACAGATAATTTGGATGTAATTGAATGGGTTGATCAAGAGTCTGTGCTAAAAATACGTTTTCTCACCCACTAAGTGCAAGAAAATACTTGCTCAAAAGGCGGTTTTGTCAGGCAGAGCTGTTGGAAAGTGGGCTGGGTTATGCCGTGACTACTGATGCTGCCTTCCACCTCTGAAAGCATGGCTCGGGTCTGGCCTGAGCTGCAGACACAGGCTGTTTGGAACCTCAGCGTAGTGCACGGCTGAGGTTTTGTCCCTGGTGAGGGTCCAAAGGGACGGTAGTGAGGCTGAGGAGGAGAGCAGCTCGCTGCAGCCTGACAGAGGCTTTGGGCGACCATGTCTGTATCAGGCACTGAGCAGCCTGTGAATGACTTTAACCGGAGCAAAGCGCTCCAGTCCATGCAGGATCCCCTCCAGGATGCCCGTCAGACTCGCTGGAGCGCGTGAACACGCTTGAGCCAAAAACACACAGAAATAGTTAGAGGGGGAAGTTCTGAAGACCTCTCTTCTTCTGTTTTTCCTTATTTTACTGGTCTCCTGGGCAAAACGCTGCATTGTTACAGTTTCAAAAGGGGTATGGTTTTGCTGCAGACTACCAGGGAAGAAAGAAAGAATAAAGGGGCTTTATAAGAAAGACTGACTGTTGAGCGCGCAATAAAGTAACTTTTCTCCTTCTCCCGATCTCCTATCGAATAAATCTCGTGCTAACAAGCAGCACAGGCTGTCCCCCGCCCGCCGCTCCCCGCAGGCCGAGCCCCATTGTACCTTTCCAGCCTTTGAAACGGCCTGTGCCTATTTTTGTTTGTCAGGCCGGGGCTGGGCTGGCCCCATTCCAGATGTGTCTCACAAGATTTGGTGCCGATGAGCTATTTATAGCACTGTGGTTCCATTGTCATGGCAACCGTGCTAGAGGCCAAGGCGGCTGGGAGCTATTTCTGGACTTGTGCTGTAATGTAAAACTGATTGGGAAAGTTAGTGCATCCTCTAAGCCAGACTAACTTTAGACAGGCAGAGGGGAAAAAAAAACAGAGAGAGACAACTACAACGTCTTTAAATAGATTTTTCTTTTTCTCCTACCTTTTCCCCATTTCTGCTCTCGCTCAGTAGCAGTTTCGGAAGGGAGGGTTTGCCTTCTGCTGGGTTTGTCTCAAATTCATTCATGCCTCCTGGCGGATTGCACTTTTTTAATTAGTCAGTGTAGGAAGCCGGGTGTGTAACCAGCCCTGTTTTTAGGGCAAGGTTTGTATTTCAAGGCAGCACAGAGTCTTTGCTGCCTGCTCGCTGGGGTATGGTTAGGGGGTTTTCACAATAGTTGCAGTTCTTCATAACCCATAGTTTTAATACTCTATTTTTCATGTGTGCTTCATGCTCTCCACACCATATAAGGAACTGTAACCTTGATTACCACAAGATGATTCCAAATATATGGAGTCATACTTTTCAGCTTTCTCATTATTTGCTTCAAAATTAGACCCATGGTGCCCCTCCGCCTCCAAGTGGCTGGAATGCCGCGAGGTTCTTCCGTAATTACAGCTGGGGCCGCTCTCAAAATCACTTTTCTGGGAGATGTATGCATTAATGCAAGCTATAATTAAATTCTGAGCTTTAGACTGGGTTTAAGTCTTTGTGTGACTTGCTGCTTTGATAAGGAAATCATAATAACCTTGAGATTGGGAATAAAGAAATGCTCTGCAGCTTCTTGGGAAAGCTTTCTAAAGTCGTTTAGTTTACTCCTGTTCAAGTCTTATACTACATTTTGAACTTCATTTCCAATACAAATCTGGTTTTGAGTGGGGTCCTTATGCCTGAGGACTGACATGCAAATCTTCATTACAGGAACACCGTATGTAAGCTGTTTTACATGCAATATAGTGCTCTCGTAATTATACCAATGCTGTTTGTTACAGTACTGTCCCTACATGCCTGTCCCTAAACACTTGGGATTTTTTTTCCTTATTTTTCCTTGTGAAGTAGTTAATTGCAAAGGTTTTGATGGATATTTTTTTTTTTCCTTTTTCCCCTCTCTCCTTATCGAGTTTTGTCTAGAGGGAAAAAAAGACCTGTGTCTTTCTCAGTCTTTTTCATCATCTGGTAACTTGTTTGGAGCATTTCTCCTGTGAGCACCTTAACACTAAAAACTCCACCTTTGCAAGTCATAGGAAATATCGGTATACCTTGAAAAAGAAACAAACAAAAAAAGTATTAATGTCTCAATTTTAATTTTTAAGGAAAAACATGACAGCTTTGGCTTCATATACTGTCTGTGTTTGCAAGGTACAATAAATACTAACAGATTGAATGTTTGCTTATTTTATTTGCATCGTTCCTCTAACTTTGCCTGCTTTTCTGCTTCTCTTGCAAAATAAACTGGCTGAAATGTAAAAGAAATCTTTATCACCAGTTTAAGGAATAGGATTTCCCCCACCCCCTGAATATCCCGCTTGCTCCCAAGAAGAGCAGAAGGAGGTAGACCCGAGGGATGGGCAGTGTATCCGTATGTGCTTCCAACTGGAAATAACCCCTGTGCCCTGAGTCAGTGTCTGTGTGTGGACGCTGCGTGGGAAGCTGTGGGTTAGACGTTGTAACAAACCTGTCTTTTCAGGGTCTTGAAAGTTCTTACGTGTTAACATGTTTTTAAACTGTGTTGAAGTTACAGTATATATGTGATGTATTTCTTACCGTGATGTATTAATATTCCCTTTTAAAAGGAATAGTATATCTTTGTACTACCCCTGTGACTCCGGCTTCAGCACAGGCAACATAGCTAAAGACAGAATTTATCAAGTAGTTAACCATTTAGCTTTTAGAAAGTTGTTGCTGAATAACGACGGATTATGGCAGCGGGAGTAAAGTAGAAGTAAAGCATGATCTGTTCTGAGAAATAAAGAATACACTCTTGTTTATAAACACCATTAATGTTGAATTAAATTTCAGCTTAAAACTACTTTCCAGCGCTTTGAGTTAGTTTTTAGCCTTCATAGGGCATAGGTAACTTCATAAAAATCTGCTGGGCATTTGCACAGTTTAGTCCTTAGATCAATAAACAAATATTAATTTCTTTTTGGGTATAGAAACTTGAACTGTAAAGACTGTCTTCTCAGTGATTGGGGTAAATCCAGCTTTAATTCTTAGCAAAGTCTTGATAATTCTTGGTAATATTCCGGTTGATTCTTAGTAATATCTTGATAAAAACACATGACTCAGGAAATGAAAATTCCATTTCCACTGACTCAGGGGACTCTGGGCAATTAACTTACTCCCTGTGTGCCTACCTTTAAAACAGGGTTAATGTAAGGTGTGCAGTTCAGGACGGGAAGACAGAGGCAGGAAATGCAGCATGAACGAAGGCAAGCAGGAGTTGTGAGCGTGATTTACTGTCTGTAGAATACCGTGAGGCTCTCAAAGGCAAGAAACTTCACTACTACAGAGCTCCAGTACTACTGCTGGGGGTTATAAAGTTATGAACAAACTTTGTATTTGGTTGGGATTGAAATTTTGAATTTTTGATTTTACTGACATGAAAAACGGGATCTCAGTTTGTCTTCTAAGAGAAACGTTTTGTATACAAATACAGGTTACGACTTGACAAAAAAAATTGTGATGCAAATGAAGCTCTTCAAATATAGGTGTTGTCAGTTTGAAGAGACCTTTCCAGGGTTGTTCTGGTCTGAAAACAAAAGCTCTTCTTCACAAAGCAAAAAAGAAATAATAATTCTTGCCTGCCAACCATTTTGTCAGATCACAGAGAGTAAACCTTCAAGCTAGTGTTTATTGAAAAGACTGTCAAGGAGAGGCAGTGTGATTTCCCCCTCCCTGTTCTTTCCAAGTCGGTGAAGTCGTGTTGTTTCTTGAGGTGGAAGATTTAAAGTGTTCTATACCTTTCCAGTGGGGAAAAATGAGTGCAGGCTGCAGCTCTTAGTCCGGCAGCAGCATTGTTCATTCAGGAAGTTCCCCCCCCACAGGGATTAACAGCTTTCCCTGTATGAAGGAACTTCAGAATGAATCAGTAGCTGGCATATATCTTGATCTGAAAATTGGAGCATAGTTTTGACATAATAGGCTTATTAAAAATTTGGAAAGAATTGGGAATACGTGTATGACTTAATTACTTTGACCTGCAGGAGCTAAGGCAAGCTTCTGTGTATCTCTCTGTATGAAGTCAGCCTCCTACGTGCACCCCTTAAAGAAACTTCACTGTTTACAAGAATCTGTTTAAAATATTTCACACGTGTTTTTTTCCTTCCCCAAGCTGAAGGAAGGGAGCCCAAAATAAAGTGCGTTTTTTAATTTCATATTGCTTTTATTAATTCCTATTTTAATTTTTATTAATACCTTTCATTTAGTATCTTGGTGCCGTGTCTGCTGCTGCCCTAGAGATACTCCTTCCCCAGTGTTGCTGACTGCAAATGACTTAAAGCTGTAAAGTCTTTGTGTTGTTTTTTTTTTAATGTGTCACAGCAGTATCAATGTTTTATTATAACACAGGCAGAAGTGCCTTTAAGTGACAGCATTCTGCAGAGCAATAACTGGTCCGTTATTTAGTCATGTCCAGAATCTGGCCTGAAGTGAGAATTGGCAGCGATGCTGAATGCATGATTTGCTTTCTGGAAAACAGCTTTCCCATCTAGTCTCTGGGAAAAATTTACAGGAGAAACCCCTGACATTGTGACTTGGTGGGGGACTTGCTCACAGAGTAAAATTCAGTTTCGTGGTTTGACAGTTATTTCACCAAGGTCACTTTTCTTTCTCCCTGCAAAAGAAAGGGAGCTGCCATCGTAGGTGGGCATATCTCCAGGAGGCTTAGAACAATGTATAACAGCAGAGAATTCAGCACACAAAGCAGTTCTGAAGTGGCCTCACTTGTGTTTTGGGTAGAGCAGAACAAGAATTAAAAATAGAAATTAATGATGGTAAATTTGGTTTTATTTTGAATTAGGCTTTGTTCTCATCTGACTTGACTGTTACTTTAATTTACTGGAGAAATGATTTGATCTTGATTAACACTGACTTGGAAGTCTCTGAACATAGTGAATTGGTCTTTGCTGAACTCTCAGGCTCCCACTGTTGCTCCTTATTTTAGGTGTATCAGACTAGATCAAATTTCTGCCACTCCTTTCTGCCACTCCTTTCTCCTTACAGCACATGTATTTTTCAGTTGACCAACTGAAATAATCCCTCTTCTATGAGCAAAAAAATCAAACTGGTTTTTAATGTTGTTAGCCCTCTCTAAAGCTGCTAGAGCAGACCTTCATGCAAAGGCACATGCAGAGGAGCTCTGCATTCAGCGTATTGCTTTGCTCCATTTTCCCTAAAATGCCACTGGAAGCAGGGCAGGTTTTCTGGGACCTATCACACAGTGAAAGACTTCCTTCTTGAACGAGTATTGTTACGAGTATCAGATGTTCCTGAATGTTGGAACTTGTTTTGGGGGGAAGAAGAAATGTTTATTCCATTCGAACTTGTTTTACCTGGCATGAGCATTGCTATTGGAATTCATCTCAAGTACAGTACTGCTGCTCCTATGTGGCTGATGTTTTTCAAGGAAATCATAGGCCTAAAAATAGTCTGCATAAACAACAGTAAGAGGTTTTGTACTTTCAGTTCCAGGTTTTAGCAATATCTTGTTGTTAGTTTCTAATTGTCTGTTTCCAAAATCCATTAAGCTGATTAGCAGAGTGTTGAAAAACAAACCCAAATTTTAAAACTAATACTTTAAAACAAGCCACCTTTTGTGGAAACCTCTGCATAAAATACTCTCCTTAGATCAGTAAGTACGGAAATGCTGGTTCATTATAGTATCCTTTATGAACATGTTATGTTCGGGACAGTTTTTAAGCATCCTCCAACTCGTGAAATTGCCACATGATTCTGAAACCACAGTCTTAGGGGAGAATATAATACGGAAACACTCATAGTGGTTGGAATCCATGGTTGTTACATGTTTAACATCCTCTGCGTACTGAACAGAGCTTTACTTCTTTACCTTTGGATTAAAAAACAAAAGAGAAATAAAATTTCTTCACAGCCTGGGAGAGATGAGGAAACATTGCAACCACAATTTTTCACCAGATTTATCATTTTCTGTCTCTTGGTCACTTGTCATGATGGAAATTGGTCTTTACACTTTGTATCACGTTTTTAGCAGCACGTTTACTATGATACATTTTTGTGTGTTGAAAATTCTGTAGCTCGGTTTAAACAACAATTACTTTTCATTTTGTCTCTGAAACAAGAAGGTCTTCTAGGTCTTGGTGAGAAGGACACTGAGCTATACAACTGTTTTTCCTTCTTCCTCTGCTCTTCATTAGGTATTTTAGGAAGTCAGTTGAAGAGTATGGGCTGAAGCTGAGGGCTGAGAGCCTTCCCGATTTTAATGGGAGTTTGCTTTCTGATTTGTGAATCTTGGACATGGCTAGCTATCCCTCCCCCCCCACTTCAAATTGTTGCCTGCAAGCGTAGGTAATGCTCTTCCAGCATATCTACGTGTATGTAGGGATCAGAAGGGAAAACCCAGCTTTGTGATTTCTGCTTCATAAAAAAAAAAAAAAAAAAAAAAAAAGAGTTCATGTGAAGAATTTAAAAGGAAACGCTTAAAAGCAAGGATATTGGGTTTAAGACTGTAATTAATCATTACTGTTAGGGATAAAGTTACCTGTAGGAGCACTGCTAGATCTCCTAATAGTAGTGCAGTGGAAGGTGTCAGAGCCTGGGGCTCCCTTGCTGTATACTGAGTGTTGGGCAGTATGGTTGGGGGGTGGACAGCATTAAATCTGCATCCTGGAGCTGCTGGGTTTGCTCTGTCTTTAGTGTCACAGAAACACCACCATAGAACAGAGGTAACAGATTGCTTTCTTGAGATTTTTACTCTTGGAGTTGAAGTCAAGGATAATTAGTAGGTTACAATTAATTGGTAAGAATCTTTTAAAGACTCCAGGGTATTCTCTTTAGCTAATGCCTAATGAATTTGAATAAGATATATCTTTTTATACCCATTTTGCCTACTACTGCTAGTAAAAACGGGTACCAACTATGAACAGAAAATATCAGTATTCCCTCTCACTTAACTGAACTTGTTATGAAATTGGTTTGGGAATTTCATTTACTGAAAGAATTATATGGACAATAATTCTTTACAAATACTCATCTAACTTTCAGGAAAATAGCATGTAGGCAAGGTGAGTCATTGCTTTACTGTTAGCAGGAGCAGATTGTGTTGTACAATTTATATATTACAAAAATTAAACTACTTGTATGTTTGTTAATGGAGGGAGCCGAGCAGGAGGGGCTGGAACGAGATTTCCAGACCTGGTTAATAAAACTGTGGACTTGGCCCTCTGCTGGGTGGTGCTGGGAAGTGCATGGTTTAAATACCAGTGCTTGACTGTTGAGCAGTTTCAGTATGTTAGCATTTTGTGAATCTGATGCATTAAAATACAACAAATTTTATCTGGGAAGCTGTCAGCTACTAAAACGTTGTCTATTTTGAGAATTAAAAGTGACCCTTTCTTTCCCTAGTTTCCTAGACAAGATTGACATAGTCAAACAAAATGAGTATACACCGTCTGACCAGGTAAGGAAAGTTTCATTAAGAAGTTACACAACTTATCTGTCTTTGAGGATCATACAGATTTTCTAATTGCCATTTGTGGTACTAATACAGGTACTACCATGTACTGTGCCTATTTAGTATTCCAGTAAAAATTACAGTATCATTTGGATGGAGATCATGTTTATTAAATGAAAATGTGCCTAGATTCAAGACTCCCATCATGCTTCTGTGACTGAAACTCAAATATCCATTTGCAGGAGTAATTTATAATGTTTTGTTCCTTGCTGAATAACCATCATGAACTTTGTATGATGCAAAGTTGGTTGGGATCTTCTCAGCCCCACTGGCTCCCACTGACACCAGATTTTGTATAAATAACCTTGTTAGAAAAACTTAATTTTTATCAGAGTAGAAGTTGTAGTTTTCATTTGGTTACAGGTAATCTGAGGATCTTTTTAGGATGAAATCCCTAATCCAAACCCACATGTATATTCCTAACTTTCTGCCCATAAATAATGCAGTTAAGCATGTAGTGTATTTTCACAGGATAAAGAACCAAAAACCATTCATGTCCCAGGACTTTCACAGACAGTATTGGTGAGGAGAGAGCAGTTTGTATCCTTTAAAGTTGTTCAAGAATAAATTAATCATTCACCCTTTAAAAAGCAGAGGGTTCTCATAAATGAGGCTTTCTTGTCGTGGAGATAATTCCACTATTTTCAAAAAAAAAAGATATCAGAAATACAGTTTATTATAAATGAAATTTGGAGCAACTAATCTTCAGTTACAAAACTTCAAACCAAGCATCAGTTTTGTCTGTGTCGAATCAGTGACTTTCCCTTTTTTCCCTAGGATCTTCTCAGATGCAGAGTTCTGACGTCAGGAATTTTTGAAACGAAGTTTCAGGTGGATAAAGTAAATTTTCAGTAAGTATTCTTTTTTTTTCCTTTTACTACAATGCAGACAGTGCCAGGGTAAATCAGGGGACAGTCTCCCATATAGTCATTGAGATTTCTGTATTTCTCAAGTGGATGTTTAATAGAGAGCAAGTAATTTATGTTTTTTTTTATTTAGTTGTTTGGCTTTCAAAAGAAATGCAAATTGATGTGCAATCTTCTGCTTTTATTTCAAATATCAAAGAACAAAATGTTTTAAATCTGTTTTTACTAATGCATGAGTGTTTGATTCATTGCTGGTGTGTATAGTAACGTATTTGACCGAAATCTTTGTACATATCCAAGTAACAGAAAATGCATGTTCTCTTTACTGTCCCAGCTTAGAAGGATTGCTTGACCTGAATAAAAACTGATGAGTTTTAGTCTGGTTTCATTGACTGTAGATCTGTAATACTTGTTCCAGCAAATGATTTTTTTTGTAGGACCTTATTTAATGTCTTAGATTTTAAGGGTGAAAACAAATCTGCAGTGTACATGGACAAGAGTTTCTTACTTCAGGTGTATGTGTTGGTGAAAGTAAACATAAGTATGTGTTGTGAGGAACACTCTGGGTGAGCAAGCTGGGGGACTGTTAACCTGTTCAGGATCTCATAATCCTTGATTCCTTTTAGCTTCTGTGACATGGAAGTCCTAAAATTTGTTAGGTTTCCTGTTTGCATTTGAGGGGGAAGAAGATCCAAACACACAATGTGTTCTGACTGAGTTTGTTTTTCTTTCTTAGTATGTTCGATGTCGGAGGGCAACGAGATGAACGCCGAAAATGGATCCAGTGTTTTAATGGTATGATTAGAATTTGTGTTTGTTTTATAAAATAATTCTCTGCAAAATTTGAATTCCCAATCTTCATTTTCTCACTGTGTGAAAGTGAAAGCTGGTGAAAATATTTTTGTCTTTGTTGTCTGGACAAACTCTGAAGCTATGCTAAAAGTCTCGTCTTTTTGTAGAAATGAGATCTTACAGAATAGAATGCAACTTAGAATTCATCGTCTTTTGCTACGGTCATTGTCACAGTATCACCTGAATACTTTACATATGTGTGAAACTACTGTGCAGTATTTTCTTCTGTGCCGTTAATAACAGATTTGTTTGGGATTTACCTCTGCTCCTTCCTTTTCCCATTCCCCCATGATCCGACTCATCTCTTCTGCTGATGCTGAGATGAGCTTGGAAGTCACCATAAGGGGTCTGGAGCAGCACAGCCATACAGAACCAGAGATCTGGATTCTGTGATATGGGAATATCTCCCAGGAAAGAGATAGGGTCTCTAAGCCAGAATAGTACAGTGTAGGAGAACTAGAATGATAAACCATGAATACACAGTAATCTATTATTATTACTATTCACACAGATCAAACGTGCTGTTTGTTCTGATGTCTTCCCGCAAGGGCCTCCCTGTCCAATCTCAATAGCTTAGAGTTGCTTTCTAGATTTTACAGCTTTTAAACCTTCTTTAAATTTCTCTCTTAGCTTTCTTCAGTTTCTCTCTCTTGCTTCTGTTCCTTTCCTTTCTACATTTCCTGCCATCCTGTCAGCTCCTGTTCTGTGGCCTGCTTCTCCTGTCTTTAATGGTTTCTGCAGTTTCTTTTTGTATTTCTGGTGCTTGCAGTGCTGTCAGTAATAGCATTTCAGCCTGTTCTTCTCATGAAGCTGAAAATCTGGCTGCTTTTTACTGAACTTTGGGATTCCTGGATATTTCTTCTGAAGAAATAACTGATGGGTATTTCTCGATTCAGATGTGACTGCTATCATATTTGTGGTGGCGAGCAGTAGCTACAACATGGTTATACGAGAGGACAATCAGACCAATCGGCTTCAAGAAGCACTAAACCTCTTCAAGAGTATCTGGAACAACAGGTCTGTGAATTGAAGTTCCATTGTTTGTATCAAATAAATTAGTAATCCTGTCATATACAATAATCAAGACTTGTGTACTGGTTAGGATAGAGTTAATACTCTTTGTGGCAGTGCATAGGGTGCTGTGGTTTAGATTTGGACTGGAACAGTACTGGTAGCACACTAATGTTGTAGCTGTCGCTCAACAGTGTTTGCGGAGCTTCAAGGCCTTCTCAGTTTCTCACTCTGCCCCTGCTCAGTGATAGACCGGGGGTGTGCAGTAGGTTGGGAACAGGCAGATGACCCAAGCAAATCAAAGAGGTATTCTGTACCATATGACATCGTGCTTGCAATCAAAGGGTAACAAGGGGGTTCAGGAGGGTTACCCACCTTGCTGGGCATTGGTTGACCCACAGGAGGTGGTGAGCGATTGCCTTTGTATCCTTGGTTTGATTTGGTTTCCTTTGTTCTCTCTTCTACTTACCCTTCACTTATTAAACAATTATTATTATATTTTTTATCTTGACCCCCAATATTCTTGCTTTATTCTTCCTCTCCTCTTCCTCTGTCCTGCTGAGGGGGAAGGTGAGCTGCTGTGTGGTGCTTTGCTACCCACCAAAGTTAGCCCACAGCCACAACACAGCCTCTGTTATGTGCTTTTCACAGCGCAGTCAGAGCTCAGGTTCAGTCACAGCTGCCTCCCTGTTACATTAATGGCTGATAGACTCACCTGATTGAAGAAAACTCTGGAGAGTTACAAATTGGTAGTTGCCATATTGAGGCTGTAATTAAAGCACTGATAGAGTAGCACACTAAAAATTCAATGTGTTTGGATCAGCAGCAGGAAGTGGGCAACTTCCATTGCCCACGTTAGAGGGTATGTACACCTGGAATTACACCACAGGGATTCAGATATAAAAGGAACCTTTGAGAACTATTATAGTGTGTCATACAACCGTTGTCTCCAAAACTGAATTAAGTTTCTTTTTGCAATGTGATCCTACCTATGCCTTCTCAGAGTGTTTTGTTTCCATTTTCTACAGGTGGCTACGGACCATTTCAGTAATTCTTTTCCTGAATAAACAGGATTTGCTAGCAGAGAAAGTTTTGGCAGGGAAATCTAAAATTGAAGACTACTTTCCAGAATTTGCTCGCTACACTACACCAGATGATGGTAAGATTTTTATTGGCAGTTTCCTTGTTCATCACATTTGTAATGTTTTTCAGCTAAGAGTTTGAAAACTCCTAAATAGATATAATCGTCATTGTCTTTCAGCCAAACTAATGTTAAATTTTAGGTATTAATAATGAGAGAATCTTGACTTTTATACATTTAATATATTAATCATCATGCCTAAATCCTGTTACTTGGCTGGCGTAGACCACGGTACAGCTTGTCACTAATACATCCTCTAGACTCCCCCTGCTCATACCTGTGGTCATTTCTCTCACCTGCCGAATGCCTTGTCCTATGGCCACCATAATATGCCTTTGTTCTGAAATCTTGCTGTTTTGAATAACATTTTATGGATTGTCTCATGGTCAGTTTTGCAAATGATATTTCTATTGTATGTGAGCAGAAAACAGAACAAGTTATGATTTTTAGGTGCTATCACCAAAAAACATCTGTTTTAATGAGATACTTATTTTATTATTAATCAGCAACACCAGAGCCTGGTGAGGATCCCAGAGTTACAAGGGCCAAGTATTTTATTAGAGATGAGTTTCTTGTAAGTATTTCCTTTCTTTCAGTATTTCTTACATGATTCTTCTCAAATATAAGGTCTTACACACCTTCTACTATTGCAAAATGCTGCCACTTTTGGTGTTTAGATTTAACATCCACACTGCATAAAACACATTTAAGAGTTTTACTGCTCTTTGTTAGCTGCTCTTTGTACATTAGTAATTAAATAGCAAAAGAATTGTGAGAATTAATAAGCCCTAAATAGAATGATGAGTGAAGTCCTGCTGTTATTAATCCGGCCAATTCAAGTTCTCGGTCAGTTCTGAAATTCTCTGGTGTGCAGTGACCTTCTCAACGTATAATTCTGATAATTTTAAATTTGATGTTTTAGGTGAGAGAATGAAAAATTGTGGGCATTTTGGCCCTTAGTTGCACCCTTTGAAAATGCAATCCGCATACATGTTGAGTCTATTCACCTTAATGAATTCACCTGAGTTTTGAGAAGATGGGAGTTTTCCCCAGTCAGTTTTATTTTAACCCAATATCTCTCTCTTCTTTTAACAGAGAATCAGCACAGCAAGTGGAGATGGAAGGCACTATTGCTATCCTCACTTCACATGTGCAGTGGATACAGAGAACATCCGGAGGGTTTTCAATGACTGTCGGGACATTATTCAGCGCATGCACCTTCGCCAATACGAGTTGTTGTGATGGAGAGCACTTTTTTCTGTGTTTTGGACTCCTTATTCCTTATTAAAAAAAAAAAAAAAAAGAAAGAAGAAACCCACCCTTGCCCACATAGGGTGGAAGAGAACTGTTTGAATCTCCCATTGATTTGCATCCCTCAACTTTTTCTCCTTGCTGGACAATAGCAGCACTTCTAAGCTTGCTTCTGTACCCCTCGGACAGTTTGAGATGGCCCCTAACACTTAAAAGGCCATTTCCATGAGGATTCCCTAACACTGTTATTAACAAAAAAGGAAAAAAAATAATTAAAAAAAGGAAATAAAAACTAATTAATGAAAAGTCCTGAATGTGGAGCACCTGAGAGAATTGGTGATAAAAATTTGAAATGTAAAACAAAAATTGGGGAGAGAAAAATAGGTAATTTAGCACTGTTGTGGGCATAATCATGTAACCCTTGATCTCCACTTTGTATCATTCACTGCATCAGACTAAAGAAGGTGCCAAGTCACAGACCAAGTTTGAAGACAGACACTTGAGTTTGGTTCTCTGACTGTAATGTGGCTTTGAACGGAAATACTGACAATTCTACAACAGACCTAGACAGTGCAAAAACCAACTGCTACCTTTCACAAGGGTATTTTTAAAACCAGTCTTGGTGGTCTAAAGACAACCATGGACATTTATGAATTGAACTGCGTATGGCCTGTGATTGCAGAAAGAGTTAACCACCCACTGTTTTCAGTTTGTCCACTGATGATCCCGTCTGCTATAAAAATCATTATCTGGACTGTAGTCCTCACAGTTTTTCCCTTCTTTTTCTTCTTCCCTCCCCTCATTTTTTATTTTACTGCTGGATTATTATTCTTGTACAGACTGTAAAATGTATTATTTTGTACAACTTTATTGAAAATAACTTGTAGAAGATCTTTGTGCCTTGATTATGGCTGTACCTGTACAATGAGCTAAGATGTAAGTATGTTTGATTGCGCTGTACAGCTTTGTCAACCCTATCTGCAGCATTAGCTCAAGGTAGGGAAAATTTATCTGTAGTTTAGTTTTTCTGGTTTATAAAAGAAGGAAAAATACCGTTTAGTTAAAAAAAAAAAAGGAAAAAAAAAGAAAAAAAGGAAAAAAAAAAAGAAAAAAGTACAAATTGTGCGAACTTAACCACTTTAAAAGTGAGGTCTTCAACAAGTGACCAGATGTTGCAGCATCATGCTTTTTAATTTTTAGCTTTAATTCATTTAAATCTCTATCCAAATGCAAACCATGGCTTGTTTCTACATAAACCAAAATTTGCTACAAATTATAAATGTTAGTCTTTGGTCATTCATAGTCCTTTTTTTTTTTTTTTTTTTTTTTTACTAAAGACAAAACCAGAACAATAACAGACACATAGGGCATCATGCAGGTCTGGTGACCATCTCTAGGCTGGGCCATGTACCCCAGCAACCTCTGCTCACACTGTGTGAGCTGACTGCTACTGGCATGACAAGGTGTGCACTGCCCTTGGATTTGGCCACTGAATTCCAGTTTCAAGTGACATTTTTATTTCTCTTTTAATAAAGAGATACTTTAGAACCTTTTTGTTTTATATTAACTATATAAGTAGCTTAAAGTCAAGATGTGTGGATTTTTCTTAAACTTGAATAATTTATGCAAATTATATGCTTAGAACAACATGTGGTACAGTAAAAAGAAAAAGAGCAAAAATCACTGTAGCAATAAGAGAGCATGTAATTTTAGTAACTACTACACTGCTTTATATTTTATACCTAGGTGTTTTATGTCTCTGTGAGTGTGTTACTTTTTCATGTGTCTAAACCTACGTGTACAATTTGTACAGTCAGAAATTACAGCTGTAATAACACATCTAGAACAGTGTTAGCTTATATTACTCAAAACACCCCTGTTCCTCCTTCATTTTCACCCCTAAACTGATCTGGATCTTAACTGCAGTGACTTTAAAAGGAAAACAAAAGAAGCAAAACAAAACCACCAAAATAGTTGCCTCTCTGCCTTTCACACTAGCTTCCCTCCCCCCAAGAGACTGTGTGAACTTCCTTTTTGGGGAAGAGGTCCAGTTTAAATTAAGGTGAGGTTGTGGTCAGTGATATCTGTGCAGCTAGATATGTTTCAGGTATCAGATGCCTTTTTAATACTAAGAACTGCAACTGTTTCTAATTGTGAGGTTTTGTTGCTTTTGTGGCTAAACTTTGAATTAAAATGAATCACCTGGTCCCTTGTCACTAAAAGAGCAGGGACATGATGGAGTTCCTGTCCCACCTCTCTCAATTCAGATTACTGGTGGTAATGATACTAAATCATCTAAAAAAAATCTAGCTGCGGTTGCTACTCATCTTTCAAAAAGGATCTTTCCTGTTCACAGGTTTAGGCAGTTGCCACATGAACTTCGCAGACCTGTAGGAGAACATGACAGAAAATAGCCCCCTACAATTTAAGAATGTATCCAGTGCCTGTAGGGTAAGGGCTGGTGTTTCCACTGGGTAAAAATGGGACACGTGTAGGGGAAAGGAAATTCATTGTGAGCCTTAATTTTAGTTACGGGAGCCAAAATCTTTAATTTAGTGCCAACCCTTATCTTTTTAAGCCTCAGAGGAGTTGGTGTAAACACCACATTTGTAAGTGGGAAAGCCTGCAGTGCTGTGAGGAATGTCCTCTCAGCTGAGAGAAACAAAGCACCTCCATTTAAAAAAACAGGAATGAAAACATAAGCTTCTTCCTCTGATAGCGAGAAGAATCCATACTGCAGTGAGCTGTGTGAGCCAGGAGCAGTGTAAAGAGACCTACAGCTTTATATGAACAGAAATGTTTAGGGGATGCTTTTTTTTTTTTTTTCCTTAAATGAGGGAAAAGGCAATTGTTTTGAATATGGTTGAGTTGCACAAGTACGGAGTGTGTGTGTCTTAATGTCTCAGTATTGCCTTTGTTAGTCTCTTTATTAGTCCATGCAGTTTGGTGGCCTGGTAAATGCAAGTCTTATTTTTAACAGCTTTTTTTTTTTTTAATACAAAACCATAAAGCTTTAATGCTTGCTATTTAATAAGTAACTGTGTTTTCTTCTGTCTCTAATTTAGTGGCCATAATTTGCAGTTAATTGAACCATTCCAACCTAATGCTTACCCATATTTCCTAGTTTTGTTTTATTTATTTATTTGAACTTCTTGTTTTCATGATTGAGGACTTTCACTTCTGTCTCATTCATCTGTTTGGAAACTTCTGACCTTACAGCCAAAACTTAACTCATTCTACTCAGTATTCATCGTGATGCTGAAGTGTAAGATACCTGCAAATGTAAACACTACCACTTTTATTAATAAAAGCAAATACAGTGTTTTAGGGCACATTTGCATCACTATAGTTGAGGTTGTGTCAGTATTTCCATTGTAAACCCATAGAGGGTCTATATCTTGGCACTAAATTGCCCCAAGCTAAATCTTTGCCATACAAGGCTTCTGCTCAAGCATGAATTTGGTGGGTTGGTTTTTAAACCGTTTCCAACACAAACTCTTGTTTCTGTTTTAAGTTATACAACTGTTTTGTTGGATGGGGGTTGGTTTAAAAAAGCAAAACAAAAACTAACAACAAAACCAACAAACAAACCTGGTTCAAGATTGTTTTTGGCACTTCTGTAAGTCAGAAATGGTTTTGATTTTAAAACATAACCTTTGACAAGCCAGTAACCTACAATATGGTCTGATCACTTTGGGTATTTTGTAAAAATAATAATAAATTGTAGAGATGTTGTGGTTTAAAAATCAGCTACTGTGCATTTGCAGTAACTTATTTCAACCCAAGAACTAGCAGTTTTTACATTAGTAAACATACTTGGCAGCCAGTGTGGTGCAGCGGAACAGTGATAGCTCCTGAAGGGTTGTGGGTTTTTAATCATGTGGAGAAGTAAAGCCACTACAGACTAAAAAAAAGATTCAGCTGCCTCTGAAAGCATCAAAACCTGCTCTCATAGAGGCTGAAGCTGGAGCTCTGTTAAGTTGGCTGGAGCAGACTTTGATGCTAAAGCATATGAAAGCATGCTGGGTCAGGTGTCAGAGACAAGAGCCCTGAGGGCTTATCTTCATATATCTATAAAAACTATTTTGAATTGTGGCATCAAGGATAGGATTTAACTTGGAGTATGTCAGTAACTCCAGACGAACTGAAGCTCATTCTGGTCCAGTGTGTTGCACATAATTGATACCTGCAGGATAATTTTCTTACAGCAGTAAATCTATGCACAGAAATATTAATGTTCATCACTTTAGAATCTGAGCACCTTGTAATTAGTCATGGCGCGATATTCCTGTAAATGATGTGGAATGTTTTGTCTTTATATCCTAGTTTGCAATGTCAAAAATCATGTACCAGGAAAAACAAAAGATATAAATGTGATTACATGGGAAACTGACCACAGATTTGGAGGTAGACACGTGACAGCCGAGTACCAGTCCAGTGCCTTAGTGATAATACTGTTGGTGGTTGGTGCTATACAAATGTCTAGGATTGATGAAGTTGTTTTAAGTTATAAAATTAGTAACTTATTCTGGAAGAGAGTAAGTTCTCTTCTTTACCCACCTGTATCTAGTATGCTATGTGTATTTCTAACAATGCTGGCACTCAAAAGACCTCTTCCATGGAAGAAGATGATAAAATTCCTGCTGACTGTAAGAAACAGGATATGGGCCATAGATTACTATCAGAGGAAATCTCACACAAGAACAGGTCATCATCCTTAAAATACATGTTGAGTTTGTATAGAAATCAAATTATTTACAAGCAAACATCTGTTTGCAGTCCAGTCCCAAAACTGTACCCTTCTTCCTCAGCTTGGTATTCCTGAAAATCCATCCATTGGGAAAAAGTCTTTGTTCTATGACAACCTTTGAAGTGTCTTTGCAAACGAAAATAAGCTACAAAAGGGATTTCTGAACCTCTGCTGATGAAAGCTGTTACGCTGAAAAACTTCTCTGATGACTGCCGAGACAGAAATTCCAAGAGCGAACCTATTTTAATCCTGGTTGTAACCAGTTTGCTTAAATACTGTGAGTGGGTGTGTTTCAGTTACGAGGTAGTAAACTGCTTTAGAGTATTTCTACTATATTGCAGAGAGTGCCAAAACTTCAGCCACAAGTACTGGCTTCATAATTGTTTTCAACCCCAATTCTATTAAAAGTTAAAACGTCTTTTTACCCTGTCTACTTTTAATGGACTGAGTTGAGCAAAATGGGTGCAGTTTAAAGCACAGGTCTACTTGGAAAAGTAGCCTGGGAGGTGGGAAGGGAAACTAAATTCTTTCTGCATTAAACAAAAATAATAAGGTAGGGGTTTTGTCTAACTTTTGGGTCCTATAAGTATAGCCTGGTTCTGTGGAAAAAAAAATAGGGAGTTCTTTAGGTTAACGACAGCAAGTGCTCACTGATACCTCTGCAGCAAGGGGTAACTGACCAAATACGCGCTAGATAATTTTAAGAAAAACAACAAAAACAACCCCACACCACCAAACCAGAATTTACAGGTTTTCCTAATTCTTTTCATTTAGGAAGTCTGCCTGAAAAATCTTAATGACAGGACAAAATAAAGCCTCTAGATATTGTCCCAAATACAGAGAATGGTACATTTTTGAGGGAGAAGATGCTGACATTAGGGTTTTTTATGTAACATAACATGCTTTCTAAGGCTGGGGTGCCAGTAGACAAATGTAAGCAATTTCAAAATTAAAATGTGAATGTATCTCTTTAATTTACCCAGTTGTTTTATTAAATGAGTTGGCTAATGCTTTCCTTTTTGTTTTTTTAATATACTAAAGTCTGGAGGAAGAACAAGCTTAGGACAGTGGTAGTAATGTTGGGAAATCTCTCAGTTCTGCTCTTCTGTTACGCAGACTAATGTTTTTATGCTGTGAATTTTATGTGAATTATTAATAGTGAAGTACAGTGTTTCTATTTGTAGTTTTCTGGTATTTGATAAGACTTTGGAATTGCGTCATTCTTGCAATGAACATGCTAGTGATCCAGCAGAGATTGGGAAGGGAAAGGAGCTGCTCTGTAAGGGTTATGAATTGCCATGGCAAGCTTGTGACTAAAGCTGCTTGGAAAGGGAGCCTGTTCTAGTCCTTTTTCACTTCATTATCAGTTTGGATCAGAAGAGCTTCCATAAAAAAGGGAAATGAAGAGGTTGGGCGGTAGAACCAAATAGTAAGACCTGAAAGCGTTAATGAAAGGTATTTTAAACTTGTTTTAAGCTAGAGCTATAAGAGACAGCATGTCCTTCCTGAAGTGTGTGTGTGATGATTCTTATGTACCTCAGCATTTTTAATCTCTGCTCTCTTTTTGCTTGAAGGCACAACACCCAAAATGAAGTAACAGATTTCATGAACTTTTTCGTGCTAACGTTGAGTTCCGTTTCCCACAGGACAAAACTCTGCTGGGCTACAAAGGTCCATCTGTATAAGGCAGTTGAAGTCCAGTGCTGCCATGAGCAACAGCACTTGTTTCACCTTATTTGTGTTTTAAAACCAGGGAGCTTACAAGCAATTGTTCTTTCCAACATTATGGCCCAAAACCTACTACCTTTGGCTTCAGGTTTGTCATGTCCTCATCCCCCAGGCCACATACTCTGAAAACGTATATGGTTGATCAGAGAGAACAGAGCAGCTGTGAAAGAAGACCACCTTGCTGAAAGTTCAGAGGAATTAGGGAAAGCTAGGTAAACAAAAGTCCTAAATCCATCACCTTGGACACTGAGAAATACATTTACAGGGGAAATTCTTCATTTCCCAGGTAAGTGACCCAGTTCAGGATCCTTATATAAATTTTCAAGGACAGAAAAATTACCTAAAAGTCCAGGATATCTCCAACTAAGGAACCACAAAAAATGCACTTACTACATACATTATAAAACTGGGAGGCACTTCAGTGAAGCCTAAGTTCAGTGATCATTATGCAAATCAATGGGAATTTGCTTTGAAGCAAGAAAAGTTTCCACTTGTTCATCTTGAAAAGTACTTGTGGCATTGTGAGGCTGTGCTTTCAAGCAATCCACAGTATGTGAATACAATTCCAACTTTGAAGCTGGTGTTTGAAGGAGCCTAGAATGACATTATGTTGGCAGCCTAAAACCCACCTTGTTTTGTCTCAGAATGCTTCTCAATTACCTGGGAAAGTATCATGGTGTTTAATGTCTGGAATAACTGTTACCAGTAGCTGCGAATCTCAAACGAAAATGCTTACTCTTGAGGTTCTGCTTGAGAAGGAAGAATTCTTCAGCCAAAACTCGTTAGCCTAACTTGATGCTGCTGTAATTTCCTACTCAAAAGTTAGCAACCTTCTCTCTAGTTGAATGTATTGGCTGATTGGTAAAGGGCTAATGATTACAAAATACAAAACTGATGCTAAAAGAATGTGTAGAGGGAGAGGAGCAGAGATAGTTAGCATACAGAGAATGTCAAGGTGGGTATTACTAAAAAAAGGCATGAAATAAAAGGAAAACAGTTTTGTTGAAGTCGGCTCTTCTGTTTGGAATTTTTCTTTAATTCCTGGAAGGAACCACGTGAAGTTGGGTCAACAGCTGTATTATATTGAGCCCTTCTTTAGGTAGGAAAACTTGAAGCAGTTGTTAAGAAATGTTCTCAAAAATGAAGCAACAAATTTTGGTAGGTGGGTGGAATTGAAACTTGAGCATTTGATACTTATTCTTTACTCCTTTATGAAACCAACCTTAATTTCTGTTCCACATTTCTGTAGATCTGGCTCTTCTTCATGCATCTACTTTCCAGGATGCCTTTACTGGTCCTCCAAAGCATGCAGCAGAGACTTGGGCTGGCCTTCATGTTATATTTATTGGCCTCAAAATTTTATCTTTAATACGCTCATCAAAAATCTCCTTCAATGATAATTGAAGAATCAAGAATATTTTACACACAAACTGTAGTCAAATACGCATGTAGGGAAAAACTTGCAGTCATCTGCTGGATAATGAGCTATTTCAGGGACATTCGTGCAAATCTAAGTGCTTTTATTTACAAAGATTTTACTGAAACTTTGTAAAAAAAAATCCATATTTGAGAAGACAGATAAACCCAAGAAGACACCAACATTGTATCCATTCAAAGTTGTAGAAGTTTAGTTTGCAAAATCAATTTCTGATACATTTAGTTTTTCATCACAGTTTAAATGATACCTTGAAACTGTTGGGTTTGATCTGACATTGCCTTTTGTTTATTGACCTGAAGTGGGGAGAGCTTGGATATTACAATTCTTCTGCAAAGGGTTATTCATCAAATGTCTGGCTCTGTTACAGGTTCCTAGTTTTCTCCTCAAGTGTCCTGGGTTCAGCAGTAGCAGTCATGTTTTTCCTTTGTGTTAACTGGTGCAGTGCTGTGTTTTGACTTCTAGTTTGAGAGCAGCGTTGGTGAAGCCGATGTTTTCGGTTGTTGCTAAGTGATGTTTACCTTGACCAAGGACTCTGTGAGGCTCATGCTCTGCCAGGGAGGAGGGGAAGCTGTGAGGAGGCAGAGACGGGGCGCCTGACCCGGGCTAGCCGGGGAGGTATTCCATACCACAGCACGTCATGCCCGGGGTGGGGGGTAACTGGGAGTTACCCGGAAGGACAGGGGCTTCCGGGTGGAACTCGTTTTCTTGGCCGGTGGTATCGTATTCTCTTCCCTTGTTATTTTCCCTTATCATTGTTTTAGCTGATAGTAGCGGTGGTGATTTGTTGCTGGACTGTTCTTGTCTCAACCCGTGGGAGTTGCACTCTCTCGATCCTCCTCCCCGTTCCTCCGGGAGCGGGGAAGGGGAGAGCCCCGGTGCAGGGAGAAGGGGGAGACGAACACGGACCTTGATTGTTGTCAGCTCGGCACCACTCACTGGGAGTGAGTGAACAAGTTACCTGACTGGGTTTAAACCACGACAGTTCTTTTTTGGCGCCCAACGTGGGGCTCGAAGGGGTTGAGATAAGAACAGATCTGACTGGATTGATAGTCACTCGTCACAATGCTGATTTATTGGCTCTCAAGGTTTTTCCTCTTGATCTCACAGTTTCAGTATACCATATCTTACGTCCATCCGGTATTGGCTGTATTAGTGTTTTTCAAGTGTGGGGCTTGGGCTAAGGTTTTTATCCCATTGTACTTTATGGTAATGACTTGTAATACAATAGAATCGTTGATCATGAAACTGATCTGGTTTATGTTCCCAGTGTGGTCACCACCTTTATACTTTGGGAGGTATATGATGGAGGTGCTTAGCAATTACACATCTTTTTTCTCCTTCTCAGGTGCTCAACCTGTGAAGGAGACATCCTTTTACCCTCCTAGTCGTCCCCCCAGACCATTTACATTTGAGAATGCACATCCCAAATTAGAGTTCGATTGTAAGCCCTCTCTATCATGTGACCCGGAAGAAGAATGATTTTAAATGGGGCCCTGAGCAGCAACAAGCCTTTGAGCAAATTAAACGCGAGATAGTTCATGCAGTAGCCCTTGGACCTGTTCGGACCGGGCCAGATGTAAAAAATGTGCTGTACACTGCAGCTGGGGAGAACGGTCCTACCTGGAGCCTCTGGCAGAAAGCTCCAGGGGAGACTCGAGGTCGACCCCTCGGCTTTTGGAGTCGGGGATACAAAGGATCTGAGGCCAGCTATACCCCAACTGAGAAAGAGATACTGGCAGCCTATGAAGGGGTTCGAGCTGCTTCGGAAGTGATTGGCACTGAAGCACAGCTCCTCCTGGCACCCCGGCTGCCCGTGCTGGGCTGGATGTTCAAAGGCAGGGTCTCCTCTACACATCATGCAACTGATGCTACATGGAGTAAATGGGCTGCACTAATTACACAACGAACTCGAATAGGAAATCCCAGTCGTCCAGGCATTCTAGAAGTCATCATGGACTGGCCAGAGGGCAAAGATTTCGGAATGTCACCAGAGGAGGAGGTGGTGCGTGCTGAAGAGGCCCCACCATATAATAAACTGTCAGAAAGTGAAAAGCAGTATGCCTTGTTTACTGATGGCTCTTGCCGTATTGTGGGAAAGCATCGGAGATGGAAGGCAGCTGTATGGAGTCCTGGACGACAAGTTGCAGAAACTGCTGAAGGAGAGGGTGAATCGAGTCAATTTGCCGAGGTGAAAGCCATCCAGCTGGCCCTGGACATTGCTGAACGAGAAAAGTGGCCAGTACTTTATCTCTATACTGACTCATGGATGGTGGCAAATGCCCTGTGGGGGTGGTTGAAGCAATGGAAGCAGAGCAACTGGCAACGCAGAGGTAAACCCATCTGGGCTGCTGCACTGTGGAAAGATATTGCTGCCCGGGTGCAGAACCTGGTGGTGAAGGTACGTCATGTAGATGCCCATGTACCCAAGAGTCGGGCCACTGAGGAACACCAGAACAACCAACAAGTGGATAAAGCGGCTAAGATTGAAGTGGCTCAGATGGACTTAGATTGGCAACATAAAGGTGAATTATTTCTGGCCCGGTGGGCCCATGACACTTCAGGCCATCAGGGCAGAGATGCAACATACAGATGGGCCCGTGACCGAGGGGTGGACTTAACAATGGACACTATTGCCCAGGTTATTCATGAGTGTGAAACATGTGCTGCAATTAAACAAGCCAAGCGGTTAAAGCCTCTTTGGTATGGAGGACGATGGTTGAAGTATAAATATGGGGAGGCCTGGCAGATTGACTATATCACACTGCCACCAACCCGCCAAGGCAAGCGCCATGTGCTTACCATGGTGGAAGCAACCACCGGGTGGCTGGAAACATACGCTGTGCCCCATGCCACTGCCCGGAACACTATCCTGGGACTTGAGAAACAGATTTTGTGGCGACACGGCACCCCAGAGAGAATTGAATCAGACAATGGGACTCATTTCCGGAATAACCTTATAGATATTTGGGCCAAAGAGCATGGCATTGAGTGGGTATATCACATCCCCTACCATGCACCAGCCTCTGGGAAAATCGAACGGTACAATGGGCTGTTAAAAACTACACTGAGAGCGATGGGTGGGGGAACTTTCAAGCATTGGGATACACATTTACCAAAGGCCACCTGGTTGGTCAACACCAGAGGATCTGCCAACAGGGCTGGCCCAGCCCAGTCAGAACTTTTACATATTGTAGAGGGGGACAAAGTTCCTGTGGTGCATATGAAGAATTTGCTGGGGAAGACAGTCTGGGTTATTCCTGCTTCAGGTAAAGGCAAACCCACTCGTGGGATTGCTTTTGCTCAGGGACCTGGATATACTTGGTGGGTAATGCGGGAAGATGGGGAAGTCCGATGTATACCTCAAGGGGATTTGATTTTAGGGGAAAACAGCCAGTGAACTCAATTGTATACTGTTGCCTGCTGTGTAATGCTTTTATAGCCCATCAACTAGATGTCTCCAGGTCACCAGCGACTGGCCCTGACTTCCTTCCAGCCATCATCCCAACAGAGAATGAACTTGGAACATCATGGACCGAATGGACTCGGCAGCATTATAGGGATTGGTCCATGCACTAAGAAAATGATTTTTTTTCCTCTTGGTCTGTATGTATATGGATGTATATATGTGGGAGAGCGATGGTGTATTGAAAATGTGGGATCTGAGCACGACGTGAATGGTATGGAATAAGGGGTGGATAATGTCCTGGGTTCAGCAGTAGCAGTCATGTTTTTCCTTTGTGTTAACTGGTGCAGTGCTGTGTTTTGACTTCTAGTTTGAGAGCAGCGTTGGTGAAGCCGATGTTTTCGGTTGTTGCTAAGTGATGTTTACCTTGACCAAGGACTCTGTGAGGCTCATGCTCTGCCAGGGAGGAGGGGAAGCTGTGAGGAGGCAGAGACGGGGCGCCTGACCCAGGCTAGCCGGGGAGGTATTCCATACCACAGCACGTCATGCCCGGGGTGGGGGGTAACTGGGAGTTACCCGGAAGGACAGGGGCTTCCGGGTGGAACTCGTTTTCTTGGCCGGTGGTATCGTATTCTCTTCCCTTGTTATTTTCCCTTATCATTGTTTTAGCTGATAGTAGCGGTGGTGATTTGTTGCTGGACTGTTCTTGTCTCAACCCGTGGGAGTTGCACTCTCTCGATCCTCCTCCCCGTTCCTCCGGGAGCGGGGAAGGGGAGAGCCCCGGTGCAGGGAGGGGGGGGAGACGAACACGGACCTTGATTGTTGTCAGCTCGGCACCACTCACTGGGAGTGAGTGAACAAGTTACCTGACTGGGTTTAAACCACGACATCAAGGAAAGTTGAAAGTAAATGCTTTCAGTGTTGTTCTTTCCTTATATATTAAAAAAAAAACCAAACCCAAAATCTGTTACTGCAATCAAAATAAGAGATACACATATGTAAAGACAAAAGAATTTACAGTTTTATATTGAATTTAGGTCCAGTATTTTCTTGGGAAAATACCTTCTACTATTTTAAAATATTTTAAAAATATGTTCTGATTTAAGTTTAAAAATATTTCTTAGGAAAATAATCTGACTGGTTAATCTCAGTGTCTCTTCCGAGTACACTATTGTTTTCTCACATCTAGGCGATGGAAATTGTCAAAACCTTTTTGTCAAGGATATTTCCATTGGCCTCCAGCCTCAGCCTGTCACTCCACTCCAGTTCTTTCCTCTTAAAAAACGGCCAGTGCTTCCATAAGCATTGAAATGTTACCTGACTGCCTTCCGGACTGCAGGCAATTGAGCAATCATTAGCACAGGTAGAGAATGTGTCTGTTGTGCCTCTGTTTCAATCTTGCCTTCTGTTCTGAAACTTTTCCTTTCTGTTGACAGAGCAAAAAGAACATTACCCTGGGCTCACAAAAATGCTGAAGAAATGTTTCAGGAAGGGTTGCTTCACCACTGCAGGGCAGCACACAACAGCACAACTTGCGCTCTGCTGCAGTTCAGGGGGTTGTCTGTATTTTCTGTGCTGAAATCTTGAATACAGTAAGCCCTTTAACTAAGACAGTGACCATACCTACGACAGCTTATTTCTGAACAGGGCTTTTTGGCTTTTCCTACCATGCAATTTAATGGACTGCATGGAAGAATATGTAATTTCTTTTTACTGTTTTTCAGTTAGAAACTGAATGAGAATAAAGGACTTCTTAAATAATTAATCAGCAATGCTGTTAGCTGCCCTCCAAATCCCAGAACATCCCTCACCCTCCCCTTTCTTACATTCATACAATTGGGGAACGGGAGTGGATCTGAAGAGAGACAAAGGGACTCTGTTTGTCTCACATGGTCTCCATTTCGGTAATGCCTGTCTCCTTGCCCAGGGTCAGATCGTATGATCAGTTTTCGCTTTAGACTTATCCCTTCTTAATCCATCTGTAACTTCTTAGGTCCTTGTGTTGCTGGGTGCCCTCTTGGCCCGTTGCCTTCAGTCAGCACCAGAGCTGAACCCATCTCCTCTGGGACTCTGCAGCACCCCCAGGATGGTCTGTACTAAGGTCTTGAGGTTAGCACAACTACTGCTTTGGGGATCTACCTGCACGCATAGGGGAACAGAAATAATCTGCCCTGTATGGTTACAGACTTCCTAAGAGCCTCAGGAACAGAGAGATGGGCTCACATAGCACACTCTTCTGTCCAGAAATGAAATGGGTAACTAACGCCACTAGTGTTATTTATAGGGAGTACAGTTGGTTTATTAAGATGTTTTTTTCACATTAAAGTCTTCAGGATTTTGTCTTAAGCTAAAAGTAATGTCCCGTCTCCCCACCCCCCCCAAATTGTTTGCAATGAGAAAAGGCAGTAATGTTATTTAATGCTATTCTCCAGCAAGTTTTGGGTACACAGAGTTACACCAGTGCTTGGTCACAAAACTTTACCACTAAAATCAAACCCAAATAATCTTCCCACTTCCATTCTACCAAAGTTACCTTTCCTGTTCTTTTATTCCTATTTGATAGGGTTTTTTTTTAATTCCACCATAACATTTGATCACTACTATCAACTTGCTGCTGCTGTTCAATATCCTCTTCATGCTCCAGGAAGCGCAAGGAAAACAACGTGACTCAGCTGCATCCAGAACCACCGCCACCGCTTTCACACTCCGTGTTCCACGTTTACCAGCAGTCCTTCACGACGCCTTTCAGCCGTCATTCATCAGCCAAGGGCCTCACCTCCGGCAGCGCTGAGCTCTGCGGTAACGGCCGCGCCGCCGGCTCCTGTCAGCCCCGCCGGGCCGAGACACGCTCCGCGGCACAGCAACCCCCGCGGTGCCCCTCCGGCTGCTGCCGCTGGCCGCATCCCACCCTTCTCCCCCTCCTCCGTTCCGCCCCGCCCGGCCCTGCGGTAGCGGCGGCTCCGCCCTCCCGGCGCCCGCCATTCCGCGACGCTCCTCCCTGCGGGGCGGTGGCGGCCTGGTTCCGGCAGTCGCTGCGGCTCTTTCGGCCCGGGGCGGGAGGAGCCATGGAGGACGCTGATTACTTCGAAGGGAGCGCGGCAGAGTGGGGGAACGAGGCAGACGGAGGGACGGTGAGGGTTTGCGGGCGTCTTTGAGGCGGCGCGCCTTGGGTTGCCCGCCCTGCGGGAGTCGGCAGCTCGGTGTCGGGCCTGGAGCGGCCTGTGAGGGGGAGCGCTCACCTCCGGGGCCGCTCTGGAAAGCGGGGACTTTTTGGGGCGTCGAGTGGGTTCCGGAGGAGCTCCCGGGCATTCTCCCTCTGCGGGTGGGGGAAGCCGCGTGTGGGGATCAGACCTGAGGTGATGAGCGCTGAGTGTAGAGGCTGGTGGGGAAGTCTCCTGTGTTGGGGCCTGGGGCTTGAGAGCGTTATAAAGGAGGAAAACAACTGGTTGGTTTTGTGCCTTCTCTGTTGAAAAGTCTTGGTTTTGTGTGGAGGAGGTCGCTTCCTAGGGTGAGCTGAGGTGTGTGAGTTTCTGTGGGCAAAAGTAGTCTAAAGATGGGATTATAGGGGGAAACAGGACAAGAGAGGTGCCTGACTTGCCTGTGCTTGCAAACAGCAAGACGATGAGGATGGGGAGGGGGAAGATGATGCCGAAGTCCAGCAAGAATGCCTGAAGAAATTTTCAACCCCTGACTATATAATGGAGCCGTCTATATTTAACACGTTAAAGAGGTGAGTGTAACCTTATATGTGTTAAAATGCACGTTGTGTGTGTTACAGTGGTGTGGTCACTTTGTATGGAAGTTTGTGTGAAAGCTCATAAATAATGCTATTGTTTTTCCTTTATTTAGAGTTCAGTTGGGTTTGATTTTTAATATGACACTCAACTAGTTCTTTTGTAATCCTTTCATCAGGTATTTCCAAGCAGGAGGTTCTCCAGAGAACGTTATCCAGCTCCTCTCTGAAAACTACACTGCAGTGGCACAGACTGTAAATTTGCTGGCAGAGTGGCTCATTCAGACAGGTATGATTGATAAGTGATTGATACACTATAATTTGGGTCTTCATTCTGTCAGAAATATTTGAATCGGTGGCAAATTTGATCATACTCAAGAAGTGGATTATTGTGAACTTGACATCCTGTATGTGTGTATGACTAAATTCTTTATAATACGCTTATTCTATACAGAGAATAAATAATCTGTTGAGAAACACTTTGAAATGCTCACAAACTATGATAAAGGGTAATACAGTTCAAGCAGCTCCATAAACTATATTTTGTTTTTACAGTTACAGGTACTGTTGTGTAGATGGTCTTACCAATATTTCATTGTTTCTAGGAGTACAATATAAATAACTGAACAACTACCCTCTTGCTAGTTACTATAGCTTTCAGTAGATGAATGGTTAGGTGGAAAGCTATCATACAGATGCCTGTATTTTCTTAAGAATTCTGTATTACCGTCTGCTTTTGAATTCTTCAGCAGCCTAGTATAAACTTTCATTTACAAATTAGCAGAATTATTATGCCCCGATCTTGGAATTGTAGAACTGCTTACTGCAACTTTGTGTATTCTTTTATTGTATACTATCAAAGGTACTGGTAGCAAACATACTGAAAGGGTGGGCTTTAGTCTGTATAAGGTGAGTTGTGCACCATCCTTTTGATCGCTTTTGTGTTTAAGATACGTGCATTTTGGTGACATGCCCAGTAACAGTCTTGTGAAATGACTGACATAGCTGGTTGCATGACTGATGAAGAGAGCAAGAGAGAAGGACTAGTGTGACCTGCCTGTGATCCTAAACAGTCTGCATTTAGGAAAAAAGATCAAGGACCTGAATCTGTCTGTATCAGTGTGGCTTGACAGTAGAACTGATGGCGCTCCTCTCTGTGTTGATAAATTTCTGAGTAGTTTCTGTTCTCATTGAAATACTTAAGGTGTTGCTGCCATGTTTGATTGGATTGCATCTGCTAAGGGTTTTTCTTCCTTCTGTACAGGTGTTGAGCCACTGCAAGTTCAGGAGACTGTAGAAAACCATTTAAAGAGCTTACTTATTAAGCATTTTGACCCTCGGAAAGCAGATTCCATCTTTACAGAGGAAGGAGAGGTGTGCATTGTATCCGTGTTGCTGTCTCTACATGAGTGAATCCTACACATTTGCCTTCGTCTGATGGAGTAGTGGATGGTGGGGGAAGGAAAGTCATATCTTCAGAGCTCCTTGATAAAGAAACAACTGGTTTCAGAAAACCAGCTGTGTCTCACTGAAGTCTTTAGAGGCCTAGAGAACGTAGAAACTTCAGAGGCATCCTCCTTTGTAATAAAGTTCTGTACAACAACTTGCAGGACTCCCTGAAAGGTAAAAGGTTTGCTTTTAATGACCTTGGCAACTAGAAATTCTTACATTTCTGTTTATTGCTCTAATCTTTCAGACTCCAGCCTGGCTTGAGCAAATGATAGCACATACTACGTGGAGAGATCTCTTCTACAAGTTGGCAGAAGCCCACCCTGACTGTTTAATGCTTAATTTTACTGTGAAGGTACTATACTCAAGTCTGATAAATGAGAATATCCATAAATGGCTGATTGTTCTGGCATCAAATATCGTCTCTGATCCTACCTGTATGTCTTATGTATTCCTGCTAATACTGCTTATTCAAATGTCGGAACAGTGCAAGGACACATTGATAGGAGGAATTGTGTTACAGGTTGCAAGTAGTAAGTGTAGTTTCCCAGTTTATTTTTTCCCTGTGATGTGTTATCTGAGAATTCTGGATTTCTGGTGCAGTATGACATTTCAGTCAGCTTGGTATGTTCCTGTGACAGGGAAAGAATGTTCTATCTTGCTGTGTTCTGAAATATATTTTTGTGTCATTATGATTTACATTTTTTGCTACATCTTTCTTTATTTCCTTTTCTGTAGTGAAAGACAAACATGAATTCCACCAAGTGTATGCAGAGGCAAATCTTACAATTCTGCGTGTTCTTCTAGACTTGTTAGGATATCTGAAATATAAATGCAAATAATACAAGTTTTCTGTGATGTTTTTGGTTTTATAGCTTATATCTGATGCTGGATATCAAGGGGAAATAACCAGTGTTTCAACAGCATGTCAGCAACTAGAAGTATTTTCCAGAGTCCTGCGTACATCTCTGGCAACAATTTTAGATGGAGGAGAAGAAAACCTAGAAAAAAACCTCCCTGAATTTGCTGTAAGTGTTTTGGGACTTGAGGGGGATTGGTTGTTCTTTTTTTTTTCCCTTTTATGCAGGAAGAAGATGGTATTTTCTGGTTAGGATATACAGATCATTGTGGGATTGTAGAGAATCTTAACATCGAGTCTTCAGAAATCTTGTGAAGGGAAGTTATATATGAGTTTAAAAATAACCCAAAGAAATCTATGCTTTTTGATCATTTTGTGGCCAAGAATTACTTGGGTAGCTTATGCAACATTTCTCATATTTATTAAATGGTTTGTAAAAGGTGAAGATAGAACTATTGTCTTCCACATTTAACACAAGATCTAAAGATCAGTCTGGTCAGTCCTCTGGGAAATGAAAATAATTCTTTTTATGATCCACATCACTCTGAAAGTTGCCATGTGAATCAATTCAGCTTACGTTCTCTGTAGTGAAATTGCATAATGACTTTTGGATGCCTTTGTAGTTCTCTTTTTAAATATTGCAGAGAAAGTACTGAGTGTACCTAGGAGAGAAGTTCCTCTCAATCATGGTATTTAAGAAACAAAGTTCTTAATTTAGCCATTTCTTCTTCCATGGCATCAGTGTATAGTGATACTGTGCTGTTCTGTACATTTTTCTTGGCTGTTGGGTTTTGGGGATTGTGGTTAGTTTTTTGTGTAGGGTTTTGATTGCTTTGTTTTTTGTTTTTTTTTTTTTTTTGTTGTGGGGTTTGTTGTTTTTTTTTAATTTTCTTTTCTTTAGATTAGTAGTTTTCATTGAAATCTTTGCTATTGTGGCAGTGTAAGTCCAGCAGCATACTTGCATGTTCCCTGTTGTTTGATAAAATTTTTGATGTGTGCTCTAACAGAAGATGGTATGCCATGGAGAACACACTTACCTTTTTGCTCAATCTATGATGTCCATATTGGCTCAAGAAGAGCAAGGAGGGTCAGCTGTCAGGCGGATTGCTCAGGAGGTTCAGCGGTATGCTCATGAGAAGTAAGTAGGAGTTATATATAAGTGAAATATAAGTCACCAGGATTTGTAAATTGTTGTGTTTTGCTCATCTTTGATTACCTTTTGTTGTGGTTTAAGCCCAGCTGGTAACTCAGAGCCATGCAGCTGCTTGCTCACCCCTCCACCTTTCTTCCCCCCCCTCCTGTAAGGATGGGGAGGAGAATCAAAAGAATGTAAATCCCACTGGTTGACAGAAGAACAGTCCAGTAATTAAGGTATAATACAAAAGCACTATTACTACCACTAATAATGATAAGAGAAATAACAAGGGGAGAGAATACAAAACTAAAAAGGGAAGGGGAAAAAAGCCCGAAACAAAATAAACACAAATAATGCACAATACAGTTGCTCTGTATTGTGTACCACCCACTGACTGATACCCAGTCTGACCCCAGCAGTGATCTGGCCTTTCCAGGTAACTCCCCTCAGTTTATATACTGGGCATGATGTGCTGTGGTACGTAATACCCCTTTGGCAATTTGGGTCAGATGTGCTGCCTCTGCTCTGTCCTGGCTTCTTGTGCCCCTGGCAGAGCATATGAGAGAATGAAAAGTCCTTGATCAGGGTAAACATTACTTAGCAACAGCCAAAACATTGGTGTATTATCAGCATTGCTGTGAGACTATAGCTGAAATGCAGCACTGCACCAGCTACTGAGAAGGAGAAATGAAACTGTTACGGAACAGCTGAACTCAGGACACCTTTTACCAGCAAAAGGAGAATTCTTAGCTGCAACGTAACAGCTCCTGTACCAAGCTTTAATTTGCGAAAGAACAGAAAAGTTCAGTGTCCTGTACTAGGAGCCTTGAAATCAGAAGAGCAAAGAATTGAAGATTCTGTCTATTAAAAAATATGTATCTTTCTTCTGTGATTACCCAGGATAAGGGGTTCTTCCTTAAGTCATTACATTCCATAAGATGTGCCCTGTTGACTCAGTGAGGCTAGAATGAAAATGTCTGAATTATGAAAATAAGTTGCTGTGTATGTTTGCTCTTCTAGAGGCCATGATGCCAGTCAGATCACTTTAGCATTGGGTACTGCAGCCTCCTATCCTCGAGCATGTCAGGCTCTTGGTGCTATGTTGTCCAAAGGAGCTCTGAATCCAGCAGACATCACTGTCCTGTTCAAAATGTTTACAAGCATGGACCCACCTCCAGTGGAACTGGTCAGTAGCTATCTTCTTACAACCTCTGAACTATTCTTCTACTACAGTAGCAGTCAGAAAGATGAGGCTTGTTTGTGCTAAGTGTTGTAGCAACACAAAATAGAAGTTAGTACTCAGGCTCATCCCTCTATAACTTTGATGTCTAAATGTGAAACTACTGCTTGTACTCTATTTTGCATTAGCTTCTTGATAGCTTGGGTTTTGGCTTTTTTTTTTTAATCATTCCAATTTGTCTTTTTTCATAGATTAATTAAAGAGATTTTCAATTAGGAGATAAAGATGGCAAGGAATAAATTAGCTACTACTAATAAAAAAATAATGAAAAAACCCACCCAGTTTGCAATTTATTATAAGAAGACTTAAATGGACATTTCACTCTTCTCACTGGCTCCCTCTGATGTGGGCTCTGGTAGCAAACTTTAGCAATGTAGTTTGTAAATCTGGTTTTTCTTTCTATTCCTACCCTGCTTTTTAACTTTTTTCCCATTTCCCCCCCCTCCTTTCTGTCAAAAGTTTGGGTCTCTTCATAAAACTGTCTGACCCACTCTCAAGGGGCAGTGCATTATATCTCTTTCTGTGCAAGGTATATCAGATGCAAAACCTGTATTTTTAGTCACCTCTTATAATTCTCAGGCTCTAATAAAACATTAATTTCCTTCACAGATTCGAGTACCTGCCTTTCTGGATCTCTTCATGCAGTCATTGTTTAAGCCAGGTGCCAAGATCAACCAGGATCACAAACATAAATATATTCACATACTGGCATATGCAGCTAGCGTAGTAGAGATGTGGAAGAAGGTAATATTCAGTTCTGTGAATAGTACTACTTGCAGTGGCCTGACTGTGCTGAAGAACATGTATGGTTGTGAAGTTGCTCAATTAAAGATAATGTATTATGCTTGATTTACTTATTTTAATAGGAAATGTTTCTGGCTTCAACTGAAATGACTATAAAATGTAGATACTGATGACCAAATAGTACTATAAAAGTCTGAGTGCACTGAGTATTTGTGTTCATTTCCCTCACCTCCCCCCAGAGTTTACCAGTCAGTAGCAGTTTTGTATTACTGGACTGTATGTACTTTTTCAGAGGAAGTGGAATTCAATTCTATGAAGTGGATAAGGTAATCTAAAGGGAATTAAATAAAGCAACCATCCTTGTGCTTCAGTTCACTGATAATTAGTTCTTCTGAAACTTGGATTTGAATCTAAATTTTGAGAAACATAATGTCATCTCAGGCTAATCACAGTTCCTTTCCTCAAATAACCAGAGTTATCTTCGATATTCTCAACTCTTGCATTCAAACTTTGGAATTTTTCAGAATAAGAGAGTCAGTATAAACAAGGATGAACTGAAGTCAACTTCAAAAGCCATTGAAACTGTTCACAATCTGTGTTGCAATGAGAACAAAGGAGCGTCAGAGTTGGTTGCAGAACTGAGCACTCTCTATCAGTGCATCAGGTGAGCAGAAATACTGGTCCCAAGCTTTAGTTGTTGGAAGGAAAGTATTCTTAGGCGAGGTTAGGGTACTGCTGAAGGGAAATGCTTTTGTAGGCTACTCTGAGAACATCCTCATTGCAGAATATGTGAAGATGTGGTCTGAAAGCAGCTTTCAGAATTGTGCATCTGACTGTTATGAGTCTCATGAGGACACAAGCTCTGGCTTTCACCGACAACTTGTCATCCTTGCGTCACAGAACACGCTTTTCTCTGCCACTGGAAAAAGATGACAGGTTACTTTGTCTTCCCAGTAAAACTTTCCTAGCAATAGATGTCTTTGCGGTGTTCTTTTTCTCCTCTTAAAAGTATGAAATAGCTACTGAATAAACTGGAGCAAACTAGGAGTATACATAAATTTTGTTGCCTATGTTTTGCATTTTGTGCTTAGCAGGGAGTGTCTTTGTAGCAAGAATTTTCCTCCAGGCTATATAATTTCCCCTTCCCCCCCTTTTTTGTGGAAAAACTACTTGGTGTGCTGGCAACTTCTCAAGCACAACTTTATGAGTTTTGTGAGTTCTCCTGTAACTTAAACTGTAATTCTAGCAACCATTAGAATATACTGAAAGAGGATTCTATAATTTTTAATTTACAGGGGGTTTTGTTTTGGGGTCTTTCTGTAGTTGGGTTATTTGTTTTGTTTTATGCTCCTGTGCTAAAGCGATCTCTTTTCTTTGCAGGTTCCCAGTCGTGGCAATGGGTGTATTAAAGTGGGTAGATTGGACAGTGTCAGAACCACGATACTTCCAGCTGCAGACTGATCACACTCCAGTTCATCTGGCGTTATTGGATGAGGTAAAAGTGTATATAAAGCCTTGTTGGAGAGTAAGAACAGTTTTGACAGTTCACTGCATAACATTTGCAGTAAGTCATTAAACATAGAGATTAATCTCTGTTCAGAGTCAATTACTTGGTTTTGTCAGCTGAGCATTATTTATGACAGGAAAACTTGGGCATCAAAGAAAGAAATGAAAGGGTTTACATCTGCATGAACATCAGTGTAAACCTTTCTAATAAAGACTGCTGCACTGGTTTTAAAATTGAAGTTCTGAGGATTTAACTCTCCTGTCTTGTTTGCAGATCAGTACGTGCCATCAGCTACTTCATCCCCAAGTTCTACAACTTCTTGTCAAGCTCTTTGAAACAGAGCATTCACAGCTTGATGTAATGGAGCAGGTGATTATCATATTAGTTACGCTTATTCAAGATAATAGCTTTGCTGTCACAGCAGTTTTAAGAGTGTAATTTAGGAATATAGTCATGGTTTAAATCTAACAAAGCAGATAGAGAATCAGTAAGAATGAGCAATAAAAAATGCACGCTTTTGAGAAGAAGTTCTAATCTGTTGGTTCTTACCTCCCCATACCATCAGCTGGAATTGAAGAAGACTCTCTTGGATAGAATGGTGCACTTACTCAGCCGTGGATATGTCCTACCTGTTGTCAGCTATATCCGCAGATGCCTGGAGAAGCTAGATACAGATATCTCTCTCATCAGATACTTTGTTACAGAGGTCAGTAGCAAAAATGCATTTACTAACATATATAAATAAACTTTAGTATCAGCAAGATACGAGATTAGATTCTGAGTGATATATGTAATATCAGTATTCATTGGGATGTGACTGAGGCCTACTGACTGCTGACTTCTGAAAGGTAGCGGATAGAGTACCAGAAGAATACGTAATTAGAAGCTTTATGTGCAGCTACTTGTATGCTTCCAAGGCTAGTATTGTGAATTAAATATTGCACTTACTACCCCTCTAACTGTAAGAATAATCCATTTTTGTCTGCTGCTTCAGGTACTTGATGTGATTGCTCCTCCATATACCTCGGACTTTGTACAGCTTTTTCTTCCAATCTTGGAGAATGAAAGTATTGCAGGCACTATTAAAACAGAAGGTGAACATGACCCTGTGACTGAATTTATAGGTAAGTAATATTTATTCCTTGCATGCTTGCTTCCTTTTCTGTTTGTTCTAACTTGCAAATAATGTTTAGAGGGAGGATTGCTAAAAATAGGAATGCCTGCCAGATATTTTCACAGATAATTTCCCTTTTAAGGGCCTGTGTTTAGCAATTTTCCTATAATCAAGAATCTCTCGGTAGTAGTGAGGAACTTTGAGACAAATACTGCTTTTTGAGAACTAGAACTGTACTAAGGCAAGTAGTCTGACATATGATACATTCCAATCCTAAAAGAAAAACATCTGTCCAGGCCCTAAAATCCTATTTACATAATTGAGAAGTCTGCATGCAAACAAATAACTCAAACTAGTGTACTGAATCGTTTTTATCTTTTCTTTTTCTCTTTTAAGCTCATTGCAAATCTAACTTTATTATGATAAACTAAGCAGTGGAAAACACGAAGAACACAGAGCACACTATCACTGCTTTACCATACTCTGCACCAGAAAGGCTCTGTAACTGGGCAGCAAAGCAGCAAAAAAAAACCCCTCAAAGCAAACAAAAAAAACCCACAAACCCAAACCAAGGGAGAAAGGGCTGAAGGGCATTTGATTGATTGACTTGCATGGTGACCTTGAGCTTCATATCAGAGGTCTGTTAACGTACTTTGGAAAATGGAATAATACTGAAGGTTTTTCTGTTATTACACACATCAGTGGAAATCTGAATATTCTGAAGGGAATAGCAGGAGAAAAACATTTATTTCAAAGAATGTTATTTTGGTTGCTTGGAGAATTTGTCACTGATTCTTTGTGTAAAATACAAAACCTGAAGAATGGGGAAATGCTTTGCAGATAGTTCCCTGAAGACTGGATCTTGAATGCTCTAGGCTTTTATGTTGTAAGTTGTATAGAAGGAATTAGTGTGATTAGCTCTTTCTCACCTTTGCATTATTTAGCGTTCTAAAAAAATCCTATGTATTTCCTGCTATGGGTTTGTAACAATCCAGGTTAGTTTTGTATTAACAAACAGATGAACCGTAGATGTGAGTGCGTTATCTTTCAGAATCTATTTTTTGTTAAATAGATGCTTCAATGTTACTGGTAAGTTTCATTACCATTCTGCTGCTGTCCAGCAACGTGAATGTGTGCAGAAATGTCATAATTGCTTCTTGTGGCTTGTTTTTTGTACTTATCTCTACTCTGTCCTGGTAGATGCCAGACAGTGCAGGGATACACCCAAGATTATAATTTACCTTTAAATAAAGGGGTTTTTCTTTTCCAGAGCTTTCTCTCGAAGTTTTATTAAGGCCACTTTTTATTGGGCTGGATTTTCTTTCTACAGGTAAATACTGTTCGTTTGCTTAAAAGTGAGGGGTGTAGACAAGCCCACTGTGCTTTTTTCCAAGCACATCTGTTCTCTGAAGAACCTGCTTTCTAAAAAGACATGGGAACTTTAAGTCCAGCTGCACGTAAATGTAAGGAGGAAATCACCTTGTTCTTCTGTGTTGTGATTCATGCACGGGAACACTTAAGCTACCACGATACTTCTTGAGACAGCAGCCAGTTTTAGATTAACTTACTTCTCCTTTCTTACAAAAAAGGAGTGCATCTTCCAGTTTTCCAACCAGAAACACCAGCCTACTGGAATATGGCCTAAAGCATCTGGTCTAAAACATGCTCATTGTCACAATACTAAAAGCTGTGCTATTTGAAACTTAAATGATCCGAACAGCACAATCTCCTCAATTCCATCCTAGATACTAGCAATCTTATGCTTTTATTGATCTTCATGACTCTACCAAACTTATTTTGTCATTAGCAGCAGACTTCTTTGGTTTAGCTGTGGAAGAAAGGTAAGGTTAGTTGCAGAAACTACCAACTGAGAGGCAGCAGATAGATACAGTTTTGGGGAAGACATTTTTTCCCCCTCCTCTGCACCATTACAAAGCTGTAACTTACAGGTTTGAGTGAGACATAATTCACAGGTTGTTTTCATTTATATTAGGCTTTGAAGATTGACATTTAGAAGTGGTATTCTACATCTGAATTTATCTTTTCTGTCTTGTTGAAATTGGATGCTTCCCTGAAACTTGTATCTTACATTCCACTACATTTATGCACACTGAAGATTAAGCTGAACTGTTTGAACCATTTTAGTTGCTGTATACTGTGCTGTTAACCAGCCATTTCACAAGAAAAAGTCCAGTAAAAGCAGTGCCATCCTCAGTAAGCTACCCCATGAGCTTACTTCTTAAGTACAACCAAATTTATGCATTAGTAAGGTCTTACAATACAGCTATAGTTGTGTAAGAAAAAGTCCATTTATTAAACGCAATTAATGCCACTTAGTAACATTTGATATTACACTCATTTGCCACTTGGTAACTGGCTAAGTGTGAAGGAAGAGAATTGGAAACCTTCAAATTAAGAGAGTAATGGGCTGTGGCAATTTAAGCTTTGCCCCTTTAGGAGAAAAAGGGCACAGCCAATCACATATTAAAGCACAGAATTTGAGCAAGGACACAAGTAAGTAATTGGGTTTTGAGCAAAGTAATTCCTGATAAATCATTCTGGTTGCATAAATGTAACTGCATTACATGAGATTTCCAACACCACTGTTTCACCATGAGGCCAAGGAAGCGACAGGGGATTTAGGTTTTTAACATGTCATGGCCAGACTTAGCCTTGTGAGCACCATGATTTGTGAGATATTTGCTCAATACTGTCAGAGAATTTAATATAAGCTCTAGACCCAAATATTGAGTATACTTTTTCCTTCCCAGTATGCCTACATAATTTGTAATTAAACAGATATTTAGTTTCTGTACTGAAGTCAGTATGATTTCAATACTGTGCATCAACACAGAACACTTTTCTCATGGGTAAAAGGCTTTTAAGTTGGAGATACCTGAAGGCAGCTCTGTGTATATTTTACTTTGAAGACATTTTGTGTTGCTGTCTGGGCTGATTTTGCAGAACTGCCTGATGGTCTTGAATTGTGAAGGAATTTTAGACTGCTGTCCTTTAAACAGAAAAAGGTTGTGCTGGGAAGCTTCTAAAGTGGTTTCTAAACAGAAAGATGTACGCTATAGAATCAAGGAAGTACAGCATCTCCGTATGCACAGTCCTCTTCAATAGCAAGATTGTATTCTGCTCCTCTTCCATCTTTATATGCGCTTGTCACAATTCTCAGCCACCCTCTTTCACCCTGTAAAGAATTAATTCACATTGTTAATTAGACAGTGTCTGTTCTGCCTTCCAGATATGAATGATTAGTGAATCTAGGAATTAAGATGAAGTATAACACTAGGTTCACAGGGGCAATCTGCTTAGGTGAATTTATACCCTCCCCTCCTCCCCATCTATTCCAGGACTTAATTTTTGCCTACAACAGTAACTTAGAGTTGCCCATAACAGGAGCTGCATGCCCATGAAAGAAGGTAGCATTTGGGATCGAGCCGACATAACTTGAGTAGCTTTTCTGAATAGCCTTGTCTTCAGATTAGTTATGCTTCATATTAAAGAAACTTCTACTTTTCCTACCCACAGGCTAGCTTTGAAGCTTCCTGTCTGCAACCCCACCTTTCCCCTAAAATAATTTGTAAGCATGTTTGTTCCCATGTTTCCTTACCCAGGGTTCACCCCAGGAGTTACGAACAATCCAGTATTCTGTTCCATTTTCTACACCCCAGCCAGCCACAGATACAATGTGATTCACCACAGCTGAGGGGTTGTACTCTGTATAAAGTCCTCCACTGTAAGCATCCAGCTTCTCCGTAGCCATTATGCCACAGCTGTAATGAAACAGAGGAAGCAAATTTTTATATAAAGGTGATCAGGCAGGGGCCTGGCTAAAACCAATTGATTTTCTTATATTTTCACTTTAGGGCTCAATTTATCTACAAACAAGCTGAAGCCCTGCATGTTAATGCAGAGCTGCTAACATAAGCCAGAGTGGAGAACTACACTTCAGACATTGGATTGAGTTTCAAGTATTTCAATCACAGTATCACTAGTGGATAAGTATTTTTACCATTCAAGATGTATTTTACCTGATTGGTCCATTAGTATAGATTTCTGCCTTCATCTTTTCTCTTCCATTGACAGACCCGTAGTCAGCAACTTTCCAGAGAGTATAGTTCTTTATGACATGGCACTCTCCAAAAGTGACACAAGTGCCACACTGATTAAATTTCTTACACTCTACAAAACAAAAGCAAGATCATCACTGCAAGAGAATGCTTTTCTTCAAGTGAATTAATTATGATATGATACTAAGCTTTTTCTTTCTGAACTTATTTGAGGCAGATATTAGAGTAATTACTAATATGTACTCCAGTGAAAAGAATTTATGGAAACTACATTTAAAGTCTCTACAATTACTAGTTACAATTGCTTTACTTCTTAGGCCTAAGCGCTCTGGGGAGGGAATGTTTCAGATGTGCATCTCTATAGATAGAGAAACTATTCCAGTCACACATGACCAAACAGGTTACATTTTTTCCTTTGTTTAGCTTGAGGTGACACTTGTAAATATTTTAATACATTTGAGATAGTGTATCACTGATTTGAGAGATTAGGTTAAAACAATTTAGCTGTGCTAACTTGTCAGAGCATGATTTAATGCTATGCTGTCTGGCTAAAGACACACACAGAAAGGCCTGTAAGGATAAACCTGTCAATCAAACAGGAAGTAGTACACCAAAAGGCAGGAACCAGTATGCTGAAAACCCAAGAAACTATAGGTTTTTTTTTTAATGTTAAGCTCTGCTAAGCCTGGGATGAAGCCTTACAGCAGAGCAAATAGGCATCATACTTTGATCCTTAGCTTGGTAGTTGTTGCAGGTCTCATCTGGAATGCCATGGTCATGGGCATACTTCCAAACACCTGTGTGGTCTCCACCTTCACAGGATCCTGCATCAGCACAGTCAATCACATTCTGAACAGAGAGATAGGCAGAAGGCCATGCTCCTTTTCTCTTAATGTTGATTCGGTCTGTAAGGATAAGAAATTGTATTTTGTTAGCAAAATATATGAGTGGCTACACATTGGAACTAGTGTTAAAAATCCACTGAACTGTAACTGTTTGCAGGCAGCAGTACTTGTGTTGTAAAAGCCTCTACTGTCAACAGTGAGGCACACAGCATGACCCAGCTCACACCAGCAGGCTGAGCTGTTACTGGGGGTTTCCATGGGAAGTATTTTCCATTAAAATTCAATATACACAGATGAGCTAGATTTGTTTAAAGCCCTGAAGTGCCCTAGACCTCTTTAAGTCACAGCTTCTGAAACCTTCCAGATCCATTTCCTGGCTTTGACAAGCACATCGTCTCACTAGCCTTTTGTACATGAACTCATGTAGGCAGACCTGAGCCCATGCAGCCCAGGATCTGAGAGACAGGTCTTTAAAAACTTAAGGCAAGGACAACTTTCATAAGTAGATCTTCACTCTTACATCAACCCTACCATCCCAGACAAGCAGTGCCACTTGGCTGTCTTACTTTGTCAGAAACAGCTAGCTTACTAGCAGATACAACTAGCTTACCTGCCAGAGAAGCTCCCCCATGAGTATTTATAAACCGCTTCTCGCAGCACATTAGCAGTCTTAACTGATAGCACTGTAGTACTTTTAGCTATTAGTACTAACAACATTCAACTCTATTTGACAGGACTGGGAGGTGTTAATGGCAGCCTAGTCTTCCAGCAACAAGAACAGGAACGAATGCTTTAACTGTTCACAGCAGTTAAGAAAAAAATACCCTGGTTTTTTTTTCTTTTCAATCAGCCTTTTATACTTAGAAAAATGCGCATACTGGCATGCCTACCTATACAATTAAGTTATATAATTAAGGTGCTGTATTTTATCTGTCCTAGTACTTTCAGGATTTCATACGTGTCTATTCTTGTAGTGCTTAAGAACAGATCCTTCATGATTCCTGTTGTTTGCTTACACCTATGTTGTCTTTCCAGTTCTGCACAGTTCCTTCTGTTTCTCCTTCACAGTTAATCCTTTTACAACCTGCCCTGTGCAGACAGTATTTCTGCAGCACAACTGTGCATGCAAATCATTATGTGTTCTCTCTAGAGAAAATATTTAACTGAAACAACTCCCTACTTCCCTTTCCCCAAGAAAAGGCTGATAGAATCTGCTGAAACAGATGTTCCTGCACACTGTGGGAGTCAGTTCATCTGAATGATGGCGCTCATGAAGCAAATGCCCTGTGGGCCCTTCCCAGGAGAGGCAGCTTCATTTGTTTCCTCATACCCAGGCATTGCTGGAGTAGCCCCTTGCTGCTCTAGGCGTAGGAACCAAAAAAGGGAAGGAGATGTGATACATGCTTTTGTGTCTGCTGCACCCATCACTGGGTGACGGGCAGAAAACCCACTTTTTGCTCCTCGCCCTGAACAGCAGCATAGCAGGAGCCACAAGCGCATTCCTTGTGCAGAGTTTCAGCCTTTTTTTCTCTATCCAAGCCAAACCTCCCGACCTTCTGCTTGGGAACTCCCGCTGTTGCAGTGTATCCACAGCCGTGGTCTTTGCTGCCTACCTGCTAGAGCGCTGGTGCTGCCGTGTGCCCAGCAGGACCCGCAGTACTGCGGGATGTGCTGGTTCCGAGTGGTGCTGGCGTAGTTGACGCCGTTGACGTTCCTCCAGTCCCAGCTCCTGGGGAGCGCGGAGATGTCCAGGTACTCGTACGGCCGGGGGTAGGTCCTGGGGGGGGAGAGGAGCTGGAGCGCGGGGTTCCCGTGACCGGGATTCCAATGGGCACACGTGAGGGAGTTTCGTAACAGGGCCGCCGGTGGCCGGCGCCGTCACGTGACAGCGGACAGTGTGACCGGTCCCGTGACCACCTCTGCGCCCCGCCGTGCCCCCGTACCCCTGGGACCTCCCTCCCGGAGCCCCGCGGGTCAACGGCAGCCCGGGGAACCCTCCCGAACCCCCTCGGGCGATGGCGACCGGACGGAGCCCACCACCACCCACCCCCCCCCCCGCAACCCCGAGTCCCTCCCGGCCGGCGCCGGGCTCGCAGAGCCGCCGAGCAGGCGGGCGCTGCGGCCGCTTAGCGCCTTTCGCAGCTCCAAACCGCGGCGCCGCTCGGGGGGAGCCGGGGGTGTCCGCAGCCCCTGCGGGACGGGGCGGCGGGGCGGGGCCGAACCTCACCTCAGCCCAGGCGACCTGCGCGGGGCCGGCTTGTAGCAGTGCTGCCCTTCCCTGAAGTAGAGGCCGGCGTGGGCAAGGGGGCAGAGGCAGCCCCAGAGCAGCACGAGGAGGAGGGCCGCGGGGTACCGGCACATCGCCACCATGCTGGGTCCGGTAACGCCTTCCCTGACGGCGCGGCCCGGAGCCGGGATTTAAGGGCGCGGGGAGGTCCCGGTGGGCGGGGCTGGGCAGGCGGCGTTCATCTGCGGGGCTCCCGCGGGTCCGTACCTGGAGGTTGCCGTAGATTCAACCGGGCTGGGAAAGAGCTTAAAGCCCATCCAGTCCAACCATTGCCAGCACTGCCGAGGCCACCACTGACCCATGGCACTGAGGGCCTCGTCTGCGCCGTGTGTGAGCACTTGCAGGGACGGTGACTCCAGCCCTGCCCTGGGCAGCCTGTTCCAGTGTCAGCTTATGTGTGGGGGAAGCTGAAGATTGTCAAATCCTTCCTAAGGGTATCTGATTAGTTTCTTAAGCGACAGGGAATGAACGCAGACCTGAGATCACTTGTGTTCGCTCAGAAAAACAATTTTGATCACATACACCCCATTCCTCCCCACCCCACCCCCCCAAGGAGAAAGGCGGGGGGGAGCTATTAAACCATTGCGCTGCTGTGAGCACGGGTTGTGACAAGGAGCCCTGTTTATGGGAACAGCTGCAGACCCAGTGTGACTGCTTATGGGTTTCTTTCTTTACCTTTGTCCTCACACATCAGCATTGTGTAAGGCTGCACCCAGTGACTGTGAGTGCAGGGAGCAGGAGGGCTGCTTTCTTGTTTGGATAGGGGTTGTTCTGCTAACCCTAAGTTTGAATTTCTCAAGCCCTTTTATGGTGCAGTTGACAGAGAAATTGTGTCCAATTCTTTGTTATTTAGACTTCAGGACATTTGAAGATTCCTTATTATCTACCTCAAGGTTTAGTCAGGAGTAGAAATAGTTCTCTAATTTTCCTGCAGAAGGTTTAATTAGTGCGAGTGGACTACCAGTTTCTGCTTTCCCATCTATGGGCTAGAGGTTTCGTGTTCGGTAGAACAGGTTTAGTGAACCACAACCACTTCTTCCCTTGCAGCTTTTCTGCCTTAACTCTCAGCACGTTTTGTAAAAGGCATGAGGTTTATTAGCTCTGCCTTATGAATAGAGAAACTGGGCACCAACGCAGCAAAAGGAACAGCAGAGCAAGAGCTGAGCCTGCTGCTGTGCAGTTGACCCCTTTGGTAATGCATCAAATGATCCAAACTCTCTGGTAACTGCTGTGGCAGTAGGTCCCAAGTAAGGGTATTTATCACCTGGCAGATGAATTCACATGCTGCAAGCCCCAGGTTCTTGCTGGGTCATATATCTGCAGTATGAGGAAGGTAATGAACTCCTTTGTTGTCTACTCCAACTGTACCAAAACTGATTGATTTGTTTAACTGTGCGGGCTCATTACGCTGATGATAACTTACATGGGCAGTCCTGCCTTACTTCCCTTGTATCACCTGCCACCAGGAGGTAGTCTTTAAATAGTTTTTCTTACTAACCAAAACGAAAAGATGAAGTTGACAGTCTTTATTGCCTGTTGAATGCAACATTTTTTGGTAACATCTTTAAGGATCATATAGCTAGTCCAGATCAGTTGAGACTAACATCAGCTCATCTGGTAGCCGTCCATAGATCAAATTATCTGGTGGTCTGGAGCCAGGCTAATCTCAAATTGAATAGGCTTTCTTTCAACAGTCTTTTCCACTACTGTGAAAAGCCATGTCCTCCCAAGAAGCCATATTAAAAACAAAACATCACATATTCCTCCCTGCACGTGTGTATTTGTTGCTAGTGGATACTGTGATGGCATTAATTAAAAAAAAAAAACAACCAAGCAAGAACAAGAGAAACAAAAAAACCCAGTAACAAAAAAACTGCAACTGGCCTTTTCTGGTCTTGGCTTACCCCCATAGTCAGGGCTTTAGTATCTAGGGCTCTCTCTGAAGGCAATGGAAGCAGTGGGCAGCTGATAACAGACCCTGCAGCCAGGCTGGTAATAGCTGTGCCCAGTGCCAGGCTGCTCCTAATCACCCCAATGCCAAAAGTCCCCCGATGCCAGCCCTGCCACACCGTCCCCTCTCTCTGGTGACGCTCACACGGCTAATCTGCACCAGCACATGTCCCATGGCTGTGCCTGGGGACCACACTGGGCAGTTAACAGGCTTGAGGTTTCTCAGAGCTGAGGACAGGCCTGAAACCAAATCTACTGCGAACCAGGCATCTCGTGTACCAGGTTTGGTGTAAAGAGCGACGGGGTTCACAGAGACACGGCTGGGGAGGAGAGGGGAGAGGCACAAACCCACTTCGGCTTCAAAGCCCCTCAGGTGCTTTGTCACGTGCCATCATTTTTAAGACTCTGTAAGGAAGTGCTGCAGAGGAGGCACATGATTCCAAGGAGCTATTTGCAGCAAGAGAAAAACCAATGTAACGTGATTGTACATTTCTTTTACTTCCCCTTTTTTGTTTGTTTTGCTTGTGACATGCTCTCAGTGAGAATAGTTATTGATGAAATTGTTTGCCAGTTGTTTTTGGACAGTGAATGAGCATCTTCTTCATAAGTTGTGGCTACTGTAAATTGATGCATTGCATATTTTATGTGGTATATATTTAGTGTCAGAATGCAGCGATTGAATGTACAACTTAGAATTGCACTTTTAGCTAAGCATAGGTGGTGAAAACAAATATGAATGTGCATGAGTAAGATAAAATTTACTTTCAAAGTAAACGTCCAAATAACCTTTCCAGAATTTTGTCTTACAAAACTCTAGAAGATACCCGTTGCCATTGTAGAAAATATCTACAGGGTGGCAATGGAACATCACTGCTTGTTTTCCTGAGTAAACTAAACTGTTTAGAGAATTCTGGGTTTTACAAATGAGAACACTGTTGTGTTTTAAGGAAACAGACTAATTTGACCTGAGTGTAAGGTCTTGCTTTTCTTGTTCCCTCCTGAAGACGGCTCCCAAGCTGTCGGCAGAGGATGGCAGAATGTTTGCTAACTACTTTTGTGTGGTGCACTTCTGGTGCTAAACTTTGTCTTAGGAGCAGTTGCCTGTTCCTCTGTTGCCTGGTGAAGGAAGTGGAAGTCAGCTGTGGTGGGGAAGTCTGGAATAGGCTGATTTTTCTTTTGAAACAATATGGAAGCTCAGAGATTCCTTATCTCTAGCAACCCATACTGTCAATGAGTCAAGTCCTTCCACTGTCATCTTTTAATGCAAAATAACTTAAGGTGCTTTCCTAATTATAGTTCCTTTTCCTGTCCTTAAAAGGAAAGCTGTCTAACACATAAAAAAACTCCTATAAGCTTCCAGAGGACAGTCCATTCTGGGTTTCTGTTGCTCAGTGATACTAGTCCTGTTATCAGCAGGCAACATGACTGTGTCATGTTTTGCTCAGCCTCACATAATTCCCTTTAATGCAGTGAACATAACAGTTAACTTCAGTAGAACTGCATTTCCACCTCTAGCATTTTCCTGGCAAGTTCTGAAATACTGCACCTCAGATATAAGAAAATAAGAAAGATAAGAAATGCTGTATTTCTTAATGGCAGGAAAGGAAGAGAGGAAAACTGGGGGTGGGGGGAGAGACCATCTGGGCAAGTTAATAAGAAGATGAGTCAGATTTTTGATTGTCTGAAGTTGCTGGATTCTTATTAAATGTTTTAATAAATGTACATCATTGAGAGTGCAGTTTTACAAGGTTTTTTTTTCTGTTACTGATCCTTAGCCCATCCTTTATGCAGCTAGGCACTGGCAATAATGCTTTATTTATGAACTGTGAGCTTGCCTGGCAGTGTATTGAATGTGGTGATTATAGAGGGCTACTGCTCAAAAGTTGGTATGGGTTTTATTATGGATCTTGTCCTCTATGACTCATTTGATGTTAAAACGTCAATTATGTGGCAGAAGCGCATGTACTTAATAAACTAAGGTCACTCATTTTTGGCTACAACCTCTATATATGCATACGTATTTGTATATAGATTACGTATAGAATAATGAACCACAAATACAGGATAGAATAATGAACCACACTGTCTGCTGCTCAGAGAACTAGAATTAACTGTAAGGGGGGGTGCGTGTGACAATTTTCCAAGCCACTCAGTCATGTACCTGTGCTCTTGTACCCTGTACACAGGCAGTAAATAGGCACTTTGCCTACTCGTAGCAGCCTGAGGTGCTGGCTACTCCCCTTGCTGGCTGCGTGACAGTCCCACTAGTATAAAAAGGCCCCTTGGGGCAGACTGTGCTGGGTGTAGCTGATAGAGCAGCAGAGAGGGCTTGTGCTGGGGACTGCAACCACAAAACCTGTTGGGTTGTAGCCACCAAGGTTCTAAGCCACACAAAATGCGTGAAATTGTGCATCTTCAGATTGGCCAGTGTGGAAACCAAATTGGATCCAAGGTAAGATCTCTTTTCAGTATTGGTCATTAGTAGTAAGGGCTCCCAGTGGTAGCAGGTCAAATGTTGTTACTAGATGGGGACTTTCAGGGGGAACAATTTGCTACCTCAGTGGTAAGATGCATGGCACATTAGCAGCGAATGTGAATATTTTGATATGAAAGTCTTAAGATGGGCTTGTTCCTTATGCAAAGGTTAAGACTGTCAAAGAGTAAAACACCTGCAGTAACTATGTCATGGTGATTGTAAGTGAATTCCTGCTGAGACTTGTATTTCCAGGGGCACTAATCTAGTCTGTGAAATACTGGGACAAATGGGAGAGCAAGTGATTCCAGGCCTGCAAAGTTGTGATGACAGCGCTTTAGTTTATCCATACAGCAGTAACTCTGCCACACTGTGATCATTAATATGGGACGGTAGTAACCAGCAGAATGACCTGTGCTATCAGTGACCAACTAGGTTTTTCTGAGAGTGGCAGAAAGTGCAGTGAAGGATTCCTGCCGAACTGGCCACCTGTGCGAGGCTCTTTTTGTGATGTCGTTTGGAGTACTTTTGTGTAGTTCAAACACTGTCATGCTTGTTACTTGGGAGAAGTCACTCATGGCGGAGTTTGTGTGCTCGGAGAAAAAACCCAACCAAACCTCGCTGCTTTTTGCTGCATGATAGCCCTCTTTTTAGTTGATAAGTTGTCAAAAACCAAAGGGTATCTGGGTTAATTTGGGGCCAGGAAGTCTTTGAAGACACACATTAGCTGAAAGATTGTTCCGTTGTACTCTTCCTCCATTTCTTTCTCCCACAAATCTCACCTTAATTCCTTTTATTGGAGCATGAAGCTGTGGATGGCCAGGGAATGTCATGTTAGACCGAGACCGTTAGAATGCAGCCAGTGTGGTAGTGTTGGCTTTGACCTGGGAATCACTTACGTGTAATAACACCTGTAAGAAAAGTACACATGCACACACCACTACAGCATGCATGTGCTGGCAGGAGTGTATTTGTACACCCAAACCAAGACTGGATGCTAACCCAGGAGACCTTTAACATTAAACCAGCCTGGTCATTATAAGTGGGTGGGTGTGTCACAGTAACACTGCTGTGGCTGCCGCCTAGATAAGAGCCCAAGTACAAGACATCCAGGTGAATGTCAAGATAGGACACTCAGGACCAACATCTGTTTGTGGAAGGCATTGCTAGCACACAAATTTGGCTGAGCCAGCTTTGCCGTGACACTTGTGCATCTCCCCAGTCCACCGTCGCAGCTTTTATGTTAAGCTTATACCGACTAGTACCTGTGTTATTTAAACTAATACCAATTTTCCTTTACTATAAAGGGACAAAACTGAGGGCCTCCACCTATTAGTACATGGGTAACAGCTAAGCAGCATACTAAACTATTGCCTTGAATTTATTTGTGGAGGGGGGAGATGAGGATCCCCACTCTGATCTAATGAGTAAATGGCAAAACATGCCCCATTTCAGGCAAAATTCTCACTGTGTGTGCAGTCGGGCATGAGCACAGTAGATCTGGTGCTGAGCATGTTGTGCTGAAGAAAGAGTAAATCTTTGTAAATGTGTTGAACCTGTTTCCTTTTTCAGTTCTGGGAGGTGATAAGTGATGAACATGGGATTGACATCGCTGGAAACTACTATGGGGGTGCATCACTGCAGCTTGAGCGAATTAACGTCTACTTCAATGAGGCTTACTGTAAGTGCTCGGCACTGGGTGCTGGCAGAGCAATTTGCAGAGCCAACATGGAGGTTAAAATAAGTAATTAAAAGATACATTCCCCAAATCACTGTAGGGGGATTGGAGTTTTCAAAGCAGGTCATAAGCTTGTCTCTTTGGCTTTTAATAGTAATTGTTCACATTCGTTTACTTCTGTCCTAGCCCATAAATATGTGCCCCGTTCTATCTTGGTGGACCTGGAACCTGGTACGATGGACAGTGTACGGTCCAGCAAAATAGGCCCACTCTTTCGACCTGACAATTTTATTCATGGTATGTACAGCCTGCTGTTAGCAAAGTAACTGGAGTCAGCTGTCCCAGAATGGCCTTTTAACTCCCAACTTTGTGGCTGTTCTTTCTGTTCACAGGTAATTCAGGTGCTGGGAACAACTGGGCTAAGGGCCACTACACAGAAGGCGCTGAACTGATTGAAAATGTCATGGATGTGGTCAGGAATGAGTGTGAGAGCTGTGATTGCCTTCAGGGATTCCAGCTCATCCATTCACTTGGTGGTGGCACAGGCTCAGGTATGGGCACGCTCCTCATCAACAAAATCAGAGAAGAATATCCTGACAGGATTATGAACACTTTCAGTGTTGTTCCTTCACCCAAAGTATCTGACACAGTCGTAGAGCCATATAATGCCATCCTCTCCATCCACCAACTAATCGAGAATACAGATGAAACCTTTTGCATTGACAATGAAGCTCTATATGATATATGTTTTAGAACTTTAAAGCTCACCAATCCCACCTACGGTGACCTCAACCACTTAGTGTCCCTAACAATGAGTGGTGTCACAACTTCACTCCGTTTTCCTGGTCAGCTGAATGCAGATCTGAGGAAGCTGGCTGTTAACATGGTGCCCTTTCCTCGACTGCATTTCTTTATGCCAGGCTTTGCTCCACTGACAGCTCGAGGCAGCCAACAGTACCGAGCCCTCTCAGTGCCAGAGCTTACTCAACAAATGTTTGATGCACGTAACATGATGGCAGCCTGCGACCCTCGTCGTGGACGTTACTTGACGGTGGCATGCATCTTCAGAGGCCGAATGTCTACCAAGGAAGTGGATGAGCAGTTGTTGGCTGTCCAGACCAAGAATAGTTCCTACTTTGTGGAGTGGATCCCTAATAATGTCAAAGTGGCTGTGTGTGACATACCACCACGAGGCCTGAAGATGGCGGCTACCTTTATTGGCAATAACACAGCCATTCAGGAGCTCTTCATCAGGGTTTCAGAACAGTTCTCGGCTATGTTCAGAAGAAAAGCATTTCTCCATTGGTACACAGGTGAAGGCATGGATGAGATGGAGTTTTCAGAAGCAGAAGGTAATACCAATGACCTTGTGTCCGAGTACCAACAGTACCAGGATGCCACTGCAGATGTTGAGGAATATGAAGAGGTAGAAGCAGAAGCCAGCCCCGAAAAGGAAGCTCAGTAAAAACAATGGCAATATCAAAACAGTCTCCAAATAAGCCTGTTGACACTCACTAAAAAAAAAAAAGCAATAACCATCACCTGCAGACCAAAAATAACACCTTTCTGAAGAATTCTCTGCATCTGGCCAAAATATATCCATTATTACAATACAGTGCTGTTGAAATTAAGGGCAGCTGTGCTTCAATCTCCTGTGAGAGTGTCCTGTTGACACTGACTTGCTCTCAAAAAAGATCCACTGCTAAGACAAGTTGTCTCCTAACAGCCTTTCTAGTGAATGTATTCACCTTTTGAAGATTATTGCTGATACTGAATGTAATATACAGCCTCTGTGCCTGTGTATAAATATATACCAGGATCATAAGCAACAGCAAAATACGCTACCAACTCATCAAATGTATTTATTCTTAGGTAAACAGTCCCTGTTTTGTTTGTGACCTTGTTACTGTTTCAGGACCATGCACACACCTGTCTGGCCTGCAAAGGCAGCACTGCCTCTTTTATTACACACTCCACAGACTGATGTAGCTCTGCAGAAAAGTGCAGTTCCTTAAGTTGCAGGAGAAGAGAGGAAACAACACAGGGCAAAAAACTGATTATGCACAGTCTCACTTTTTTAAAAGTACTTTAATAGTTCTATCACATTGCTGGCTTGCTTATATTATTGCAGAGCTTGTATCCATTATCCTTGTGTGGTTTGTTTCTATTTCAAACTATAGATTTATTAATTATTAGCATACAGTGTTAAGGACACTGTGTAAATGTCTTGGTCTGGTTTGGTTTTTTTCTCATGTATTAACTAAACTACTGTGAATTTTCTTCCTATCATCAGTACTACAAAGTGGAAAGAATGGTTTGCAGCTAGTTAGGTCTAAGTTCAACAGCAATCACTGAATCAAATGCCTATCTTAACTTCAGAGAAAAAGTTTCTTGCCATTCACAGCCATTTACTTTACAATGTATTTATAATATTCTTTAAAATAAAAATTATATATTATTCCATAAAATACATTAATACTTGAAACATTTCATAGACAAAAATCAGCTTATTCTTGTAGCATGAGGAAATTGAATTGGGTGGTTTTTTGTACTCTTAGAGTTTATTATACTGTTAAGAACATCATTCCTCCTGTTTGAGACAACAGCAGTCCCACGGGCAGGGGCACCTTCCCCTAGAGCAGGTTGGTCTAAGCCCCATCCAACCTGGCCTTGAACACTGCCAGGGACGGGGCAGGCACAGCTTTTCTGGGCACCCTGTGCCAGCACTTCAGCACCCTCACAGGGAAGAGCTTCTTCTGCTTTATGTGTAATCCAAGTCTTCCCTCTGTCAGTTTAAAGCCGTTCCCCCTTGTCCTGTCCCTACAGGCCCTTGTCCAAAGCCCCTCTCCAGGTTTCCTGGAGCCCCTTTAGGCACTGGAGCTGCTCTGAGGTCTCCCCTTAAGGAGCCTTCTCTTCTCCAGGCTGACCCAGCCCTCGCAGCATCTCCATGGCTGGACTTCCTCCAGCAGCTCCACATCCTTCTTATGCTGAGGGTTTAGCCATAACCTTTAGCTGCACCAAACTGATTTTCACCAATTTTGTATTGTTCTAAGCACAAGTGGAATTTGAACACCACGATGACAGAGAATTTTAAAGCCAAGTACACAGCACTTCCAGCAGGAACCAGCAGAGGTATTTCTAATTATTGCAATTATATGCCTATATTCCCTGTTGAAATAGGTTTTAGCAAAGAACACTTTTTTCTGAAGTTATAATCATTGAAGTAGGCAGAAACGTTTTAAACAAGGATTAAATCTCTTATTTATGTACTTGAAATATTGCCCTGAAATCCAGCAAGAGATGCGCCTTAAACACATGTTGCTACGAAATAGCAGACTGTGATACAAACATTATTTTAATACAAGTGAAAGATGAATGTCTCTGCAAAACGGACCACTTAGTTTTAAGAAGAGCACCACTTCCCACACGTGCATTTGTTTAACAGACATTACATTTATTAGCATGATGATGTGTATATAGAGGCAAGTTGTTTTACAATTAATGTGATGACATTATATTGCAGAGACTTGAGCTTGTCCACAGCTTTGCCATTTGGTGCTGGAGTATTCACCACACATCAGTTCCTATAAGAGATTTAAAATACAAGTTACTACATTCAAGCAGACGCACAAGGTATGATTCAAACAAAAGGCAGTAATGTTTAATCTCAGACCAAGAATAATAAAAGCTGTAAGAGATTTCATCTGCTCATGATGTATGCAGTGTCACAAATAAAGGTAAAGCATCTATCTTTCACATGCAGTAGATAACCCTTATACAGATAAATCTGCTGGTTCGAAGAAGCAGCAGTTCAGGGAGGCTGGCTGTTGCCTTAGCGAAGAGACAGGAAACCTCTGAGTGTTATTATAGAAACCCAGCAGTTCTGTGCTAATTCTCTAACAACTCTGACCAAACCAAAGTCGTTCAAAGCAGATGCTGGTGAATAGAACATCACTTTATTGAACTAATGAGACGAAGCGGTTTCCCCTCCAATACACAGTCTGGCTGCATGCACCCGCACACGTTAGTGCTAAGCCAGCCAGCAGTCTGCACGGAGATCAGCGCTGGTCTTCCACATACAGCATGTTACCGCAGTTACCGCCATGACCGCAGCCCACGCTGGGACACCTGCACAGGAGCTGCAGCGCAGCACCCGGCCCGCTCACCTGACTTACAGCTTACTCCTTCTTGGGCTTCACGGTTTTCACCGTGGCCACTGCCGCCCTCTCTGCCTCCGCTTTGTACTGAGGCTTCATCGCCGCTCTCACAACTTGGGCGCAGATCTGGGAAAACCGGATGTAACTAAAACAGGAGAGAAGAGGGGACAGAAAACGACGGTGAGAACCAAACCCCCCCCCCCCCCCCCCCCCCCCGGGAGGAAAGAAGTCATGAGAGAAGCCCGGCTGCCGCGGCGCGGGTACCTGAGCCCGGCCTGCCGCCAGTACGCCACCATCGCTGCCGGCGGCCGCTCACACACACCGCAACCCGCCCGCCCCGCTCCGCTCCGCTCCCGGGCAAGGTCAGCGCCCGCCGGAAGAGGAAAGGCCGCAGCGCTGCTCTCTAGCCAATCAACAACCAGGAGTGACCTTTCACCAATCGGAATCCGAGTTACCTCAGGGAATCTGACCAACCGCATCTACTCAGTCGCTTCTCCAGTCAGAAACGCTCTCCTCCAGCAGCGACCAATCAGAAGGCTGAACCATGACTCCCCGCTCTTCCTTCTGAGCCGCGCCGCCCCGCCCCGCCGCCCGCCGGGGACGGTGTCCGTGCGCATGAGGAGCGGTCAGTGCTGCGCGGCACGGGCGGGTTTTCTCCGGTACAAACCGTTTGGGAAAGGTTTGGGCCCTTCCCGGCTGGGGAAGGTCTCAGCTTGGCTTTCAAACGTGGTCAGCTGGGTCGTGCCGTCCAAAACCGTGCGGGTGTGTGAGGTCTTCGTGATTCAGAGCAGGTAATTCGCCAGGAACACAGCACACATTAGTTCACTGGAGAGCAGAAATTAGGACCCGGCTCCTCAGTGAGGCTAATGGGTAGTTACATAGCACTTATGTTACATATTAACTCATTCCTGAGTAGTCCTGTTCTAAGAATCCAAGCAAGTGGTTAAAAGTGTGTATTTTTTTCCAGCTAAGAAAGTTATTACCCCTCTGTGCCATAAGGTCTTAGCTTTTTCTAAATAAGACTAAAGAAGAAAAAGTTTTGCAAGCATGTGGAGACAGTGAGTTATAAACAGACTCTTCAGTTGGGAGCTCTGGTCTGTGTGTGGCCAACCTGTTCAGAGGTTTGTCCTGTCAGACACGATGCCTTCGCATGGGATTTTTTGTGCCCACACCTGAAATGTTCCAGCCCTCGGAGCATCTCCGTGGCCTCCTCTGGCCTCGCTCCAACAGCTCCACATCCCTCTTGTGCTGCTGCCCCAGAGATGGATCAGGACTGCAGGGAGCGTCTCTCCAGAGCACAGCAGCTGTTGGCTGGCTGCTCACCCTCTGGGGGTGCAGCCAGCACATGGAGGGATTCTGGGCTGCAAGCACACACTGACAGGTCATGGGGAGCTTGTCATCAACCAGTACCCCCAAGTCCTCCTGCTCTGAATCAGTTCTCCACCCAGCCTGTCTTTGTGCTTGGGGGATTGCCCCCAACCCAGGTGCAGGACCTTGCACTTGACCTTGCTGAACTTCATAAGGTCCCCACCTCACAAGCCTGTCAAGGTCCTTGTGAGTGGCAGAGCACCAGTTGCAATACCGACTCCTGAGGAACACCACTCATCACAGTGCTCCACATTGCATACAACACAAATAACTGCAGTACTTTCATTTATTGATAAAGTGCATGTTAGAGACATACACTATTTTAATGCTAATGTCCAATGTTTTGATAGATAAAATAGTTATCAATAAGATTATTTTAAACCTCATGGGCAGCCCAGGCCACAAATATACCTTGACAGAAAAGTTACGCTAGCAGAGTTGGACACCTTTTTCCACCTATGTGTCCCTCTGTTCCTGCCCCACAACTTCTTTGGTTCCTCTCCCTACTCCTTCTCTTACCTGCTCTTTTCCCCCCGTTTTCTTCTCCCACCACATCTCTCTCTGTACCTCCATGTGAAATGCCTCTGCCTGCGATTCTGTGCAACGTTCTCAGGTTTAAATCCGTAATGGGAGACATACAAGTTGGATGTAACTGTTTGCACATGTAGCTCTATTCGCTATTTCGTGGTCTTGACAGATAAAAATTCATAGAATCGTGGAATAGTTAAGGTTGGAAAGGACCCTAAGATCATCCAGTTCCAACCCCCCTGCCATGGGCAAGGACACCTCACACTAAACCATGCCACCCAAGGCTCTGTCCAACCTGTCCTTGAAAACCACCAGGGATGGAGCATTCACAACTTCCCTGGGCAACCCATTCCAGTGCCTCACCACCCTTACAGTAAAGAATTTCTTCCTTACATCCAATCTAAACTTCCCCTATCTAAGTTTTAACCCATTACCCCTTGTCCTGTCACTACAGTCCCTAATGAATAGTCCATTCCCAGCATCCCTATAGCACCCCTTCAGTTACTGGAAGGCTGCTATTCAGCATGAATTAAAAACATTAAACCTCTGGGAGAGGTACCATGGTGAGACAGAATAGAAATGAAATTAGTGACAGAAATCGTGCTCTACAAAAATTCCAGAATTCATTTTGATGTTTATGCAGCTGTGAACAAGGCACCATTGTAGATCTGTATGATCTGTTTTCATGCCCAGTTCTGTTTAGATGTGAGGATATCTTTGTAAAACCCTAAATTTTCCTCAGATAAGAACTTTTGAGAGACAGAATTTAGGAAAGAGCACATAACGGATACAGGGAGGTTGCAGTGAGAAGGGACATGTCAAGAGGGTTAGATGCAGAGATCAAGAGAAGTCGAAGCGGTACGATTAGCAACATCCAGAAATGTGGGAGTGGATAGGTCTGGGGGAACTAAAGATGTGAGATTAGAAATGTCCAAAGAAACTGACGAAGTGAGGGAAGAAGCATCCTGAAAGGTGAGATTGGAAACATCCAGAAAGGGTGTAGGAATGAGATTAGAAACATCCTCAGAGGTTGATGAAGATAATTCAGAGGAGCCTTGAAACATAAAATAGTTAAAATTGGTGAGATCTAGTGAGTCTGAAGAGCTTGAAGAGCTGTGCTCTGAGACACCTAGTGAGGGTGGAGGGATTGTATAGGAGTCCAAGGAAGCCGAGGAGTTGTGACTGGAAATATCTGGGGAGGATGAAGAACTGACACTGGAGAGGTCTAGAGAGCGTGAAGAAGCAGGACTAGAGAAATCTGGGGAGGGTGAAGAGGTGAGACTTGAGAGGTCTAAGGAGGCTAAAGAACTGTCACCAGAGTGATCCAGAGATCCTGATGAAGTGAGACTTGATAAGTCCAATGAAATTGAAGAGGTGAAACTAGAGTGCTCCCAGGAGTCTGAAGAGGTGAGACTGGAGATCTCTAAGGAGACTGAAGAGGAGGTACTAGAGAACTCTGAAGAGGCTGAAGATGTGAGACTTGAAAGGTCCAGAGAAGATGAAGTGAGACTGGAGAAGTCCACAGAGGATGAAGAGCTCAGACTGGATAAATCCAAAGAATCTGAAAAGGGGATTTTAAAGAGTTCCAAGGAGGCTGAAGTCTTGACACTGGAGGGGTCCAGGGAGGCCAAAAAATTGAGACCAAGTAGGTCCAGGTAGATTGAAGAGATGACACTGAAAAGCCAAATAAATCCACAAAATGACTGGTGTTAAATCAGAAGTATTTTAAACTAAAGTTCTCTAATAACATGCCAAAACAAGCCAGAAAGACATAATGAACGTAAATAATACTACTTTTGAAAATAACTAAGCATACAGTCTTTCATCTTTATGTCTCTTAGCAGTTTCTCTTTTGATACAGAAACCCCCTAGTAATAAGAGCTCACAGACTTCAGTACAGAAGCATAGAATCATACAATGACTCTTCCTGATGATTCTAACAAAAATGGCAAATAAACCCATATTTTTCTCTGCAGCATGTGCAAGATGTCTTTTGTGAAGCCAGCAGTATGCTAAACTGATTCCGTGACTACAAAATACACATTTCAGCAACAGTAATTCTACTTGTTTTTCAGAGAAAAAGAGGTCTTATCTTAATACTTCTACTTTGTACTTCTAACAGATTTTTTTTTTTTATTTGTGGTTTGAATGATTTAATGAAAATATCCTCAAGAGATTCTGATAGAAGGCAGACATCTAAATAAAAAGGGAACAGAACAGCTTATATTTCAGTTCATAAAGGTGCATCTAATTATAGTGTGAGTAGATCAAGAGGCTGATCCTACAGCTGCCTTCTTTCGTCTCAAGACTGCTATGGAGCACAGTAGTTGAAACCTGCTCTTGCCTTTCCAGACGTAGGCACAGCAATACACATAGAAATTTTTCAGAAAGTCATTACAACAGTATTTTATGGACCAAGAAAGTTAAAGATACACTTGAAAGATACAGGAGGCTGCAGCTTCTTAGGTGAATGCACCCAGGCTTTGCCCATGTTATTACACAACTGATGTCCAGATGCATATATAATGGATTTAACATAATCACCATGGGTGGAACTCCCACTGAGATCACCTCTTAACTGAAGCAGGTGTCTGCCTGACAGAAATAGCGTCTTCCTATGCATATACTAAAACTATGGGGATTTAGCATAACACAAAATCTACCAGGCTGAAAAAAAATAAAGCTGTTTATGTACCAATGATGAAATCCCAAATTCCTGAATACAGTTACTATTTATTCATAACACATCTGTATCTTTAGAGCTCATGCAACATGACTGTAATTCTATCAAGAGTACAATGTTTATAGATCAAAAGGCAAAAGCTAATTTTTCTTAACATGTATAATTTGTGATGAAACAAGTCTGCTTACTGCCCTATATTCTTAAAACAATGAAAATAAGTAACCCCTTAAAAAATATCCCTTGCTGTATAACACTATGATTTTGTGACTGACTTCAATCCTAAATTTCTCAAGTGCATTGTAAGGAGAACAACAGATTATACAGAAGGCATATGGCAATAGAAGAAAAAGCCAGCATCAACATGATTTCCAACAGAGTGGAAATTCCATCATCTCTTCCCTGTATTTCTTCTGCCTTAATTTAAAATGTGCAAAGTTATTGCCCATTTTCCTGTGAAACAATGCTATCAAGAAACATGGAATTACAGTCACTATTGTATAAAATGTAGAGGTCAGTAGTAATGCTTCCTACCTTTGATAGCTGTGGATTTATCTCCTTTCTCTGCCTGTGTAAGCCATATTGGGCTGTGCTGGTAAAGCTCTGCTGCTCTCTCTGCTGATGACCCTAATCTGTTTCACAGCTACTGGAAATCATGCCATGCTGATGACAATACGGGTCATCTCCTGTTAAATCTCCTCTCGTCTAAGTACAACACTGCACAGAGCACCAGCAGAAAACATGCCGAAATTAGCGCTCATCTTAAATTGCAGTTCTGTGATGTTTCTTATTGCAGGACAACATTTTCAAGGTTCATTGATGAAGCAGATGAAGACATTAATTTCTAACTTTCGGACACCTGCATTAAAAGTAAAAATAATTTTGCAGTGTCATCCAAGTTCCCAGCTGTCCATTCTACAAAATCAGGCATAAAATAGTCCCTGGAGGGACCCAAGATCTGCAGAGCAGAACTCAGGTAGGCCTATGTTTCAAGAATCTTGTGCATTATGCTCTATTTTAATGTGTTTAGTAACTTTTGTTAGCTTTATGAATGTTGTTCTGACAAAATAGCATAATAATGTAAAACACTGTCCACAGCTGATGATAATATTGAGTAAAGGTTTTAACCCCCCCAAGGTGACACCAACAGCTGGAGCCTGTTTTCAGAAATTTGTAAGTCTCACAGGTGCTTATGCTTCTTTGAAAGACAAAGGAGACTTAGGAACCTTGGTAAATAAGGGCCATTAGTGCATCTCACTCTGCTGACAGGGAAAAATATCACCTGTGCAGTAGCAGCCTGCTTTGTTCTTTCTATTCTTAAGCAGGAAAAGCAAGGAAATGGCATAGCTTGCTGAAATGTCTCTCAAACCTGGCAATTATAGAGAAAATAAAACTGTATAGAGCATCAGGCTATGTGCTCCTAGTACTTCAGTTAGATCATTTGGAGCATGACACAACTGTAAAATATAAAGAAATTTCAAGTGCGGGTTCTGGTACACACTTCCTTAGTCCCAGCTTCACAACATGCCTACTAAATTATGCTGCAGCTGCTGTATGTAAATAAGTTTAAATCTAGATAAACCAGCACAGTTATCTCATAGGTAAATAATATCTACTTAGTCCCCAAAAAACTATTAAGAAGAACTCATCCAAAGGATGCTACATGCCATAATATAAAACAGATTCCTTACCAGGGTGCCCACAAAGTCGAACAGGCTCTAGGAATATTAAAGTTCACAGCAGGGGCAATTGTTTGATTTAATCTGATGTAAAAAAGATTCGGTACATGACTTAGGAAAATATTTGCTACATATATTGTTCATTTTATTATATTCTAGTCAATATATTCAGTTTGATAATATATAAACTATTTCAGTTTTTAAACATTTTGATTAAAGTACTGCCAAACTTTTCTAGAGAACGAAAAAATGTAAAAAAGCCACCTTGTGCTGAACTTGTCCGAGAAGAAAGACTTTAACTTACCAATGTTACTGTTTTACAGAACTGTAATTTTTACTGTTTAATTACATTATTCAATGCTGTAAACACTTTCTAGTAGATGCAATATGAAATTATTGTAATACATATTGCAGAGAAAACATAATTTCAGCCCACCTGATAGCTCCCTACAGATGAGATCCTCCATTTCTGCTCTTACAGTGCCTCTCACCTTGCTGCTGGCTGCCTAAAGATGATACCTCTTCTCCTGTTCATTTTCTGGCTCAACAAAGGGTGTGAAGACCACTACCTTCAGTGCAGAGGAAGAAGTAGAACGGCACAGCCAGGAAGGAGGCAGGCAGACACACATAGGACTGTTTCCTTTAATTGAAGGTAAGCAATTAGTTAAGCTTAGCTGTAACATGTACCCTCACTTTTAGAATAACACAATTCTATGGCAACATACAAAGCAAAGCTATCAAATTACTTGAGAAACTACCATGTTTAGTGCAAGTCAAAAAACATGTTTCACTGAGAAATAGAAGGATGCTAAAACCACTCAGTGCTTTCACACAAGCTCTCTTTATCAGAACTCTTCAGGTCTTCTATAAACATGAACCTCAGCAGGATGCTGATCTTTCCTCTGAACTGTGCCACAGGGCTTTGACAATGGGTGCTGAGGTTTACTGTACATAACATTTATTGGAAATACACTAGACTGTACAGTTTAACTGCAAGTATAGACTGCAACAGAAAGATCAGCAGTTGTAGGAAATGTGGTTAAAGTATTTTCTGTGTTTTCCAAACAAAAAAACTGGTTGACATTTATAGTTAACTGCTGTCACTGGGTAGGTGCCGACAGCCACTGTCAGCAAGAAGAAAGATTTCTCAGTTAAATTAAGCCTTTTAAAAAGTACTTAGTTTTTATTGCTGACTGAAGACAGTGGTATTATTTTAGTGTTCATACAGACACAAGTTGTTTCAGTTCACAGTAAATTCAGGGGTTTTTTTCTTCCACGGTAGCAGCTTTCATCATTTTAGACTATCAAAAGCAGTACCTTGCAGAACACAGTAGTAGCTAACAAACCTTGCTAGGTGCACAAACACAAGTCTTCAACACGTTTTAGTGCAGATGGATCCTTGGAAACTAGACACACACAGAGATCAAAAAAATTTTAAGCCCAATAGACATGTTCCTAGAATGCCTTGCAGTTACTATAAAACAAGTTAAACATTATACTGCTGCTTGAGCCATCTTGAACCTGTTTAAATCAAGAAGTGTAATTTACTAAGTTAACACCAAAATCCCAGCACTGGTATGGCCAATTGTTATATCAAACCTGAGGAAAAATCATTTTTGCATTTCTTTTTTCAACTTTTAGATAAAGACTTAAGAACCTTTCTATAGGCATGTGGCAACGTCCATACAAACATTTGACAATTGGAGAGCACAGTGTTTCCAGCAGAACCAGCAGGTGATGCCAGTGTTCAGTCACAAAAAAAAAGAGGGCATTAAGCTTGCCAATACTTCAAACTTCCAGGTACTGCAATCTAAACTTGTGATTTTAGATCAATTGTAATAGCATTTCTAGATACAACTTGCTTTAGACCAATTCTTTGGAAACTTGTAGTATGTTCCTCCTCCTGGCAGGATCATGAGAAAGTTACCCAAACGATTACTGCAAACTTCAGAAGGTGAGCAGTGGGAACAAAAGATTTAATGGTGCCATCTTAAATATTCTCCAAGCCATTTAGCTTTGGCTCTAAAAGCTAAATGGCCTGGAGAATATTTAAGACTTCTCACTTTCTCACTTCTGTTCTATTTCTCAGTGATTTGCAGAAGTTCAAACTTTTAAGTGATTTAAAAGCAGGTAAGTTGAAACAATCCATTTAGTCAAGCTGCAGCAGGTAGCAAATCCACCAGAGACTACCACCAATCTGTTCACATTTGTTCCACCTCTGCCCCTCCTTCTCCTGTTTTCTTTCTTGGTGGTCCTTTTAAGTTTTGTCCCTCCAGCCATAACTCCTTTCTCTTACCCACCTCCTCCATTCCTTCTAACCACCAGAACCCCCAGTTTCTCCACACTACCTCAGGCTGCACTTTTTGCAATGCCAGTGCATTCATGTGTGACATGCTGCGTTCATCAGAGCATTGTCAGCCATGACACAGCCCTGCAGAGCACTGTGACATTGATCCACAGGTAACATACGACTTGAAGTGGCCAGCAAAGAAACCACCTGCATATCTACATGCATACATAGATATGAGTGCTGAGGCCAGGGCAGGCATCTTACTTCCCTTTCCATATACATTGTAACTGCTGTGCACAGTTGTCCACTCCCTATCAAGCAAAGCTACTTCACCTGAAATCTCTTACTGTGAGACTTTGAGGTGAACACACCCAGCCATTACATGACAATACAGACCGAAACATTTTGTTCTCTTCTGCACTTAACAATAGTGAGCATTACCAATCTCAGTCCAAGCAGACTGTCAGTCATTCCACAGGATCTAGCAAACTGCAGTCTGGTCACTGGTTAATGTGTCAGATTTGCAGTTACTAAGAAGTAAAAAAAAAAGCACAGCAGCTATAAATGTGCATTTTAGGATATGAATTTCAAAGAGCAGCTACTAACTCCAGAGTATTTATTCCCCTCCCCCCCCCCCCCCCCATCTTAGAGTACTCACCTCGTAGTTATAAAAACAAACAGAAAGTTTCAGAGCTAGCCAGAATTCAGATAAAGTTTTATTTAAAAACCGCCACATACTCTGGCAGACTGAGAATGCAGGCATATAAATAAAATAGAATAAAACAATGATCTTTCAAGATGTTGAATGCTTGCAATGATTAAACAGTAAGTTGTTTTTTTGTTCAGTGCAAAGGCAAACTGTGACTTCATACTATGCAGTCCTTAGTGTGGAAAAATCAGGAAAAGAAAACTACTAAGTAGTGCTAATGGCTAAACAAACATTTCAGATGAGTTTCAAGCACTGTATTTTTATCAGAAATGATGGTACAGTTTTGCAGAAGTTTTATGTATACCTTTTAAATTAAAATGCTGTTTCAGTTGCAATAATCTCCTATAAAAGCATGGCAAAGCTTAGTGATTTCAATTTAGTAAGAGTCTCAAACCATTTCTTTTTAGAAAAATATTTAGAATAGTTATATTTTAAAAAGTTATATTTCTGCATACACCCCCAGACCTGTTTTCTTCCCCCTACACAAATCTTACAGAAGAATGTTCTTGTGTGTTTACAACTTAAAATAATCTCTGGTTCTCTATATAGCAGACACTATTCAATAGAGAATTTTGATAACAGAAATGGTATGCAACATAAAATATACTGGACAGATGACATTACAGTTTTTAAAGACTAAGAGAGTCTTGAAATCACTTGTAAGCTTAGAATCAAAATTCTAGGAAGAGCCTCTGGCACCAAACTAACAAGCATCAACTTGTTCAGGGCTGTGTCCTTCTGTTTTCCCCTCACACTGAAGAATCCTCATGGGACAGATGGCACCTAATGGAGTCAACAGGACTACCAGGCAGGCTGGTGTACTATGTGAGGATGTCAGGGTCTGACCTTTACGTTCCCACAGCTCGTGACTGGTGACAGTACCAAGAATCTACAATGAGTACCAAGAAACAAACACAAACTGTAGAACACCATATTCTCACAGTTTTCATTTAAAGAGCCTTGTATCATGAGCAAATTAGTTCAGAAGGAACTTCTGGAACTTAAAAACCACTTTAAAGGACAATACAATATTTAGTTGATTTAAGGTTATTTTTGGAGCATGACCAAATTAACAAGTATGCTGTTAAAATTCATTAATATTACTTACTTTTATGTTCAGGTATCTTTTTAGCCAAATTTACAAAGATTTTTCAGATCTTTAAGTGTTTCTTTGAAATTCTGAAATGAACACCTACTATTCTTAGACATCCTAGCAGCTTGCAAGATTTTATGCATATTGTACCTCTGTAGTTAGCAGGCTTTTAGAAATGGAGATATTTACTACAGGAGTTTCAAATTGGATTTTATTTTCAGTTATGGCACACCCAGCTCACTAATGTCGCACTTCAGAATAGAATTTAGATCTTAACAGATAAGAGACACTTTGTGTGTTTTACCCATATTGACTGCAAAACAAATTTGAGTACCATGTTATCTCAACCAGTCAAGTTAAAAAGCTCAAAAGATATTTTATACATTCTTCCGTATTTCAAGCATCAAGTAATAAACTTTCTATTAAACCAAGTTGTATCACACAACTATAGAGAATTAACAAAGAGAACAATGATGGAACAAACCATTCTGCTTAATTTTGGGCTTGGTCCCAAAAGAGGTAGTCCATAAGTTATACACACACATAAAAATTCCACAGAAGTTAACCTAACATGCAGTCTTCTCCACCATACGCAGCCTCATCACCAAACGAGACTATTTCATATCTGAGAACATTACAAGTTAGTGTTCATGTAAGGAACTACACTTGAAATTATTTCGTCATCTCTAACCAAAACCTGGTTCAGCTGAACCAATATATTACCTGGGCTTTGCCATCAATCTCCTTAGTAAGAATGCAGTTTTTCCTCAAAATTAAATTTAAAACCTGCCTAATACACAGGTATGCCTTTAAATAACAAAGGATACATGTATTTAGGCTTGGAGAGAAGCTTCAGATTGTTAAACCTCCTTAGTAATACAGGTATATTTACTGTCATTTCTCTACAAATGCTGCTGCTGCCATTGAATTCCTCATGGTTCCTCTTGCTGAAGCTGCAAACTCTTCAATCTCTGCGTTCAGCCTATTAATTACCCATTCCAACGCTTCACGGCCCTACAATTAAAGAAAAATTTATCAGCGTATAAATCTTAGTAAATAAACAGGTTCCACCCTGTCTTGCTGAAAACGACTAGACACAATAGTTGGAAACCAAAGGAAAGGTACAGAAATACAGGCCTCTGTGGTACTTTTTACTTAAATAACTGGAGTACTGCAGAAACACATCCTGCCTTACATTCCATGAAAAAAATTCCTTATGTGAGCACTGCTCACATTATGAGTCACGAAAGTTTTTATCCAGATTGTTTTATCATTCTTGAGGCTGAACTCAAGACATCTCTGGATTCCTACAGAACCCTCAACTAAAACACCACTTCATTACTCCGCACAGCTACTTCAGATCTGTCTTTTTCAATAACAAAAAACTAATGGATGCCATCAGGAGGGCAGCAAAAGCGTGACAGTGCCAGACCTGTTGAGTGGAGATGTTTTTTTCCAGTGAAGAGTCAGGGAGCTTTGCCAATAATAATTTATTATCTTCATTCACAAGAGGAAAAAAAATAAAAATGAGGAAGTTCAGCAAGCTGAGCATCCAGTCTCTACAGTAAAGACAGCAGAACTGTGCGGGCCCTTCCCAAGGCTGCTGTCAAAGCCAAAAAGTAAAACAGAATTTTTTTTCCCCTTTGTCCTTTAGCAAGTGGTCACACATTATACACAAGGATCATACTTACTTTATTAGCATTGGAAGAAATTGTGTTTGCCATTAGCCCTTCTAAGTAACTGCTAAGACTTACACCTTTTACTGATATTATTGCTTCTTGTGTCAACATGGTTCTGAAACACAGCAAGAAAAAGAATTATTCTGAGTAGCTTAAAAAATAATGCATTGCTGAAAGAAACTCACTCCTTCCCAACAAACATTCCCTTATCAGCTTTGCTGTGTAACACAGAACTTCCCCAGAAACATAACCCATTTCCACATTGTACAAATGCTTTATTAGAGGGTAGATTTAGATTAGATATTAGAAAGAAGATTTTCCCTGTGATGGTGGTGAGACCTTGGCACAGGTTGCTCAGAGAAGCCGTGGCTGTCCCATTTCTGGCAGTGTTCAAGGCCAGGCTGGATGGGGCTTGGAGCACCCTGGTCTAATGGCAGGGGGTTGGAACTGGATGAGCTTTAAGGTCCCTTCCAACCCATTCTATGATTTATGCTTCTATTCATAAAATAAAATCCATGAGTCTCCACAAAGTGGAAGTGTCCCTTCATGCATCTTTAGCAGCTGGAAGAGTGAAAACAGCAGATTTGGAGTGAAGGTATATTGGGAAAACAGCATTAAAACATCCCCTTCAACAACAGGGATTTAACACTTCTGACCAAGAAAGAAAAAAACCCTCTTATGTTAGAATCTCTGGAAAGATCCTTCAGAATTATCAGTAATTCCAGCAATACAGACTCAGAAAGCTCTAATTTTGCCCCAAAAAAACAACCCCAAACCAACCAACAAACTAAACACCAAAACCCAAACCTCAAAAACTATACACTACAGGGAGATAGATGTGCCTTCTAGTGCACGTTTTGTGCTCAGGTAGATAAGGAGATCAGGAATAGGGCATCATAACTGAAGCAGAATACAAACTCAAGTTACTGACAGGACACAAGACAACACCCGAAGAGCTGATCTGAACTGGGCTCCATCATAGTGTGACACTGAGTGTCCCACCAGTGCTCTGCAGAAACAGTGTCACCAGAGAGAATGGCAGTCCACTTAATTCTTTTCGAGACAAGGTGTAAACCTCATCTCCTGTTGAAGGGAAACCATGGAAATTTTCAAAGTCAGACTCTGTACTACTTCTGGGCAATGTCAGAACACAGACATACTTACTTGTATGGGTCATGAGGGTGTGGTTTATAGACAAGCCTTTCATCTACTGACACTAGATTTGTAAATGAAATCTGCAAAATACAAAACAAGATTACCCCTTGATAAAAATATTAAACAAAAGTAGGAAATAAACCTGCAGAGTCAAAACTACGCTTCTATGTCAGATTAAACATTGTACTTTCCCTGCAAATATTTGGGTTGAGATTTCTCTAGGTTGAAAAATCCAAGTTCAGCAGTTGCTGATCTGGGTCCGTTTCCTTAAGTTTCTGTGACATTTACCATTATAACTACCCCATTTATAACATTTCAACAGTGGGACTGGGCAGTACAAAGAGAAAAATTAGGAAACGGTGACAGTGCACACCAAATGGCTTTTAGAAGTTCCTTTTCTTGACGCTTCTCTTCCCCCAAAACTACTCCTGTCCTGCTCATCAGCATGTTCAGATTCTTCCTTCCTGACAAGTTCCAAAAAGCCATTAGCACCTTTCTGCAAAGCAGAACTGGTCCACTATGAAACGTTACATAAACCTTTAACTTGTATTGTTCTAGTGCAATTTTCAGGTCATTTTCAAGATTAATTTCCTTTTCCAATTTACAAGGTATTATAATCTGCAGTCTCTTTCAGTTGCACAAACACAGCTACTTACATTGCTGGATTTAAGCTCCATTGTTTTTTTCACCGGGTCAACAACAGAGTGCTCCTGCACATAGGTCTTTGTTCTGCATGTGCCGATAAGCTAGAAGGCAGGCAAACATATACAGCATTTATCACACAAACCAGCTGATATTTTTTAGTGCCTTTAAAGACAGAAGTATCAAACACTGAGACATCAGAATTACAGTTTCGCTTAAAAAAATTATTCAGTTGAGGTAGATACAATTTTCAAGATGGAAGCAATCTAAGGCTTGGGCAATCTTTTGCTATGAGGAAGTCCCTGTGTGTACTGCTGCTGAGCTTTCCTCAGAAAAGACGCTTATCTTTTCAAACCATTACAGTTATAAAATTATACGCATCTATTACAACACCTGACTCACAAGCTTCCCTCACCCTCTGGCATACTTCCCAAGCTCTGTGACAAGACACATACCGATTTCACAATGGAAGGTATTCCCCATTCCGTACTGAGGAGCCGGTAGCTGTGCAGCTTCCCGCTAGGATCGACATGTCTGTCCAGCACGTCGACACCGACCACGCTGGGGTTCATGGGATTTGGGTACTTCTGCATGGCAGCCGTTGTCACAGTTTCCCAGGGGTGGCTGCCAAACCAGAACCAAGACAGAGTTGTACACCTTTTTTTTAAATGGGATTTGTAGTAAAAATGAGCACATCAATCAAACGGTATTTTTAAAGCAGTTCAATTTCCAGTTCTCAACCCCACAAATACCCTTCCCTAAAGGAAAACACCCATTTTGCAGGTTGGGTAGAGGTACATAGAAGGTCACATACAACACACCTGATTCATCAGGACTCCTGAGCTCAACTACCTTGTGGCTTCTAATTCAGTATGAATGTTTTCCCTGTGACATAATGCTGAAAGAATGCAACTTTTATGAGGCTTCAGGAACACTGGAGCAATTTATTAATGTTACTTTCCTCCAACAAGTAATTTCTTCGGATTATTTTTCGGCAGAGGTGTTCTGGGGCACTGGCGCCCCAACAACACGAATGGACTCCTAACACTTCGGTCAGGCTTACACCCGGACGCAAGGGCAGCACAAAGCCGACCTTCACCACGGCCGACACAGTAGGTACGCCTCCCGGTTCAGAGGGAAACGGTTTCCACAGCCTCACAGGCTACGCCTCTCCAGAAGCCCCCGGCTAACGGCAGGCCCCCGCCAAGTCGGCAGCGGTGCCCGCGTTCTGGTAGCTTAACTGCGCCCCAGCCGCGCCCCCCGCCTGGCAGCAGGCTTGGTGCTCTGCCCACCGCGGCCACATGCCTCGGAGTTGTGCCTCGACACCGGCGAGCGGTTCCCCGCGGCGAGTGACCCCGCGGCGCAAGGACGCGCAGGGGGAAGGTCAAGTGAGGCGAGCGATCACGACGGCGGGCGCAGGGCCGCTGCACCGGGCCGGGCCAGACGGCCTGCAGGCCGGGAAGCCCCCTCAGCCCCTGGCCCCCGCGAGGAGCGGCCGCCATCCCTGAGCCCAGCGCTACTGCTCCCCTCGTGCCTTCCCCCGCCCCGCACTCACTCGAAAACATGCTCCGAGGTCCAGATCTTCATGGCGGCGGGCACCGGGCGGCGACGGGGGCAAGGACCTGGGGGCGCCGCTACCGCGCTCCCCTCACACCCCGCCGGCCCGGTACCCACAGGGCCCAGCACTGCCACCGGCGGCTGCTGCGCCTGCGCGGTCGGCAACGAGACACAGCAGCGCCTTTGGGCGCGGAACGCTGGCATCCAATCGTCGCGCGGCGCAGCCCTGGCGTCAGGAGTCACGTGGCGAGTGAAAGTCAGGCAGAGGGCTCTCGGTCGGGAGGCCCGGCCGCACCGAGTGCGCCTGCGCGGGGCTGCGTGTCAGGGTGCGGAGGCGGGGCCGAGGCTCGCGGGTAGGAGCCGGGTTTGGGGCGCGGGGTGGTGCCCGCGCTTCAGAGCGCGCACGATCCAGGAACGTGTCCCGCTAGCTCCTGCAGCGCGTGCTCGGTTGAAGCGGGAATTCAGGCACGTTTTATGCTCGCTCGGGCTGCCAGGAGCCGCGGGCTGTTTTCGGGATGAGCCGTTACGCGCCGAGGCGCGGGGATCATGGCGAGCATCGGGGGTACAACGGGGCTGTGCTGGACGGAGAGCAAAGGCGCGGACCGAGAGCGGTCAGCAGTGCCCCGCCCGGGGCGGCTTACTGGAGTCCTTAGCCAACTCGTTTTGTAAGCGCGCTGCCTGGAAGTTGTTTTATAACCAACACTTACAAAACAGCCTCTTCGCTCTTTTGGATGGTCTGTAACGTGCAGGCTATTCCAGAATGGAAGGGTTTCAACCAACTGTTGTGAGCCATTTTACTCATTCTTGGAATAAACGAGAAGCGATTTACAAGATCAATAAAGCAGTAGGAAACCAGCCACAACTACAGACCAACCCGTATGCAGTTTGTGGCTCATCATCAAGCATTTTCGTTTAAAATTCTCAAGATAACAATACTGAAAGTGCCTTGAGTAGTGTAGAAATTGCATGTTCAAACAGGGAGGCAGCAGGACAGCCTTGCATGCTCACCATTCTCAAAGAGTGAGTGACTAGTAGGTACTCGTAACTACACAACAACGGCGTCACTGGAAAAGGTTCAAATAGAAATTTCCCAGAAACAGGTTACTACACACAGGGAGATTTCTGTCATCTTTCTGCCATGCCAGAAATCCTGCCCAGTCTGTGGAAAAGCTCAGATTCAATGAATATTCATTCCTGTGCATTCCTGTTTGCACTGAACATCCAATACAGAAGCCATTATACAGAGAAGATACTATTTAATGATAAACTACCAGATGCAGTCAGCAGCAGATACTTAAGCGAGGACTAAGAGAGTGTTTGCTGGAGAAACCTATCTTGATCTTACTTTATGGAAAGACTCTTCCACCTCACAGCACTATCCCTAAGCATTGTGAACATACTAGTCATCCATCATCTTGTACAAAGTCATTTCTGGAAGACTGCAAGACACTTCTAAATACATTTTAGTCTTAATACCCACTGAGTGATTTTTGCAACTGGAGAATTTTGCAAAGGATGTTAATAATGCTAAGCATTTTGCAAGGTCTCAGAATGCAATACATAGTTGTGGAAGATGGTGACCCTCAAATAGACATTGGCAGTTCAGCAGATACCCATCCCCTATCCCTTAGGCTATCTGTAGTCTCTCATCAGGGTTTTTTTTTATCTGTAAAAGAAATGTTAACTGCTGGAAGCAAAGCAAAATGACATCTCCAAGAAGGAAACATGCCAACATATGGTGCAGATTAGGAGCTAGATCTCCAAAGTTCTTGCTCAGATAAAATTCAGTTTATTTTAACAGAAGTTGTATTTAAGTGAGTTTCTGTATTTGAGTGATACCAAGGGCCAAACTACTTATAAACCTGACTTTTAAAATAAACCCAGACTTTAGGGAAATAAAATTCTCATTTGTAACTGCAGAGGAAAAAGTTGCACATCTTAAATATTAGAATTCTTTACGTTGGTCATGTTGCATCTAGAGAATACAGTGTTCATTTTTATGACCAAGAATTAAATACTAGAAGATTGTATTATCTTTTCCCCTCTGCTCTTGTGAGACCCCACTTGGAGCACTGTGTGCAGTTCTGGTATCCTCAGCACAAGACGGACATGGACCTATTCAAGCAAGTCCAGAGGAGGTCAGATATAAGGAAGCAGTTCTTTCCTGTGAGGGTGGTGAGACACTGGAACAGGTTGCCCAAAGAAGTGGCAGTGTGCAAGGCCAGGTTGGACAAAGCCTTGGGGAACATGGTCTAGTGCGAGGCTTCCCTGCCCATGGGACCATGTCACTCACCCAAGGCTCTTGTCCAACCTGGCCTTGTATACTGCCAGGGATGGAGCACTCTCTCTTCAGAAAAACACAGATGGAATAAAAATATTCCCTCTTTTGCACGGAAGATGTGGTTTTATCTAAGTAACCAGCATTCTTTACCAGTTTTTTCCTGTGCATGGCATTAGCAGTTCCACTGCTGATGTTGAGTCCTTACAGATGCTTCTCACTGCTTCAGCAAGATGGTCTCCCACTCCACAGCCTTTAACCTTCCTTCTTCATAACTGATACAGTCTCACATTCCTTGCTGCACCTGAGGTCTGGACTCATCATTTGACCCAGGGCAGAGGGAAGGGACAGTGAGCTCTGTACTGTCTTAAAGCTACCTGCCTCAGTCAAGGTATCTGCAGGGTCAGACTAGGCTCTATACAGCTGATTTCTCAACTTCTGCCAAAGCTGGTTAAGCTGGCTGGAGCAGGTGCCTTCTGAGGTCAGTGACTCCTATTCTCGATCTGCTGCTCATGTTGCTCTGGAACAGCAGTTCACATGGCCAGGAGAAGTGCTGTAAGGGAACAGTGCAGCTGAATTTCTGTTTTCTGCATAGTGAACCATAAATGGAACTGAAGAATCATCCAACGACCATGCTGGTATTGCAAATGAGGCCTGAGGTGAAGAACAAGGGGTCAGGGCTGGGTAAGCCAGTGCTGTGGACTCCCTGGAATGCCTTCTGGAATCACAGCTTGGGTTCACACATTCAACAGTGTTAGAAGGTCAGTGCATTTGTTCTTCATCCACTAACAAACACTGACTTGGTATTTGTTAGTATCATCCATGTTGGTTCAACCCAAAATAAACCACAGATCAGTGTAAGACAACCAAATGCCTGTGTTTGTTTCTGTACTTTCTCAGTCAATCAGGAGAGTCTTTATCCTTCAGTATTTAGGACTCTTCCTCCCTCAATTTGAAGAAAAGTGAGATTACAGAAATAGCCAACAAATGCCTTTCCCCTATGTTCTGGTGAAAATGGCTGTGAAGTTGCATGTGAAAAGCAAATAAAAAAATTAAAGATTATAATTTTATATCCTGGGACTAATACCAATAACCATATCAACTTTCAGAGAAAAGATGCAGGTATATCTGTTCTTGGAACCAAGTTCGAATCGATTCACACCCTCTGTTTGGAAAAACCACAAGAGGGGGCTAGATTTCCATGAGGTTCTCCACGCGAAGGCGAGAAAATTATTCCATCAGAGAGAAAGGGCTCGGATTTACCGTCTCATAAACTAACCCACCACGAGGTTTCCACACCTCTGAGCTTTGCCATGTGAGAAAGCCCAAGATCCCTACTCTGATTCTGCGTCCCAGCAGCAACTACTCTCAAGGGGCTGCCCACCCCTAAATCCAGAGTGTATTTTTCTGCAGAAATAAATTATTCCACTGCTTCCAATCTAAAATGTGCTCCAGACAGAAATTCCCTGCTGGGAACAAATCTGAAAGATACAATCAGTACTTTTATTTTTCCAATATTTCAAAAATATTAATGAAAAATCAACATAAAAGCAATGAAACATCCCCAAATAATAATAAAAAGGTCCCTTCTGTGTCCTCTAGTTAAGCCTGGTTAGTTTGGCAAAAACATAAACCTACGAAAAACCTGACTTACTCCTGGGCCAGTTTACTGCTGTTACTGGCTGCTCAGCTGCATGACTGCAGCAGCAGCAAACTAGTGAGACAGGAACCTATGGCCACATACAGTTTGACAACAGTATCATCTTAGATTAGTTTAAATCATTTCTAAAAGTATCACCTAAGTAGCCCTGCACATACTCACCACAGTATTTTACACCACAGGCTTCCCATCCAGCATGTACTTGATGCCCTGCTAGCGAAAGGATAAAAAGAACTGTCACTGGCAATGTGATCTCTGACATAGGTAGCCTGCAATGAATAATAAACACATGCGTCCAAAAACGTATTGCTTCTGCCAGTGCCTTCCCAAAGGACTGGAAAAACCCAGGAGTTTTCAGATAACCTGTATATAAACAACAATCTTGCAGCATTGTTGTATGATCACCTTCCACATTTGTCTTCATCGCAAGGACAAGTGAAATACAGGCAGCAGGAATCCTGTGATACTGATTCAAAACATGTTTGCCGTGCCAGAAGGTTTTTTTTTATGCAGAAAATTAAATAATATGTAAACCTATGGAATGGAAATAAAGGACAGAGAAGTCAATTGATCATGAGGCAATACTGAACCCAGACATGTACAATCTGATGTATGTGCTACTGCTCACGTACATGTCTTACTGCAGCAATGAAATGCAGTGAGTGCAAAGCACAACATACAAATTTGTCTCAGGCAGCTTTTCTTGTCTTTTGGGGGAAAAAAGATGACACAAAAGGCAGAGTGTATAGTAAGAATTATTCATCCTCAGATGCCATATTCTATTTTTTGTGTCATAAAAAGGGGACATATAGTTCCTTCTTAAGACTAAAACCAGTAAGGCACTAACCCTTTCCCACAGACTTATATGCAGATCCAGAATTTGTTTTCCAATATTGATTGCATAAAAGGATTCTTCCTGCAATTTCTTAATATATATTATTTTTCTACCACTTAAAAGTTTCATATATTTGTATGCATGCACAGCTGTTGTACAAAGGCCATAGTCAAAAAGTGCTGATGCTCTCTATTATGGTGATACAGGGAGCTGAAAAAAAAACAGAAAAGATGTAATTTCTTAACAATACTAGTACAAATGTATTTCTTGTTTCAAAATGCTGCTCATTTCCTTCTCAGGCACATTTAAAACAGTCTGGCTCCCCAAGTAATTTCTGAGTTTTGAAGTATTACATGATCTTTTGAAAGCCACCTGAGATGTTTTTGTGGGAAGGAGGTCTCTCCGTACTGGTGCTTCCACTTACTCAATAAAGCAGTCAAATTACTAACTCATCAACTTGACTTACCAGGTTGCATAAATTACTTCAACACTGGACAGTTTTAGCAACTGTGGTCTGGTCATGTTTTGCTGAGAGTCAAAGGATCTCTCCATGGCAGTGACAGCAAATGGACAGAACAACAGCATGCCTTTCTCTCAAGGCTGCAGATCTCTCTGTCAACAACAGACCTCTCTGCCTACAACAACTGCCTGAACTTTGGATAGGTGCCTGCCCTACAGAAAAGGCCAAGCTTAGAAGTAAGTCACACACACTTCCTTTGTCAATTTTTACACACTAGCACATTTGCTTTGCTAACTATCTACACAAAGAGTTGCATACACAAATCACAGGCCTTTGCTGTCTACACCTGTAAATTTGCATCCGGAAACCTAGAAGGGGTAAAAATTAGAGCTTGTTGAAGCTGAGACCATCAGAGAGATTGAGTTTTTTGTTCCCTAGCAGTTAATGTCTCTCCCTTCCCCAAATACCCACCACACCCTGGAAAACCAAACCAAACCAAACCAAACCAAACCACCTCACCAACATCCCCTCTCCCCAAAAAAGAAAATTCAAACCCAGACATTATCTTTGCTTTAGAAGATTTAGTTTAAGTTAGGGCATATTAAAAAAATGCATTTAATAGAATGATCTGGAAGTAGCCATGGAGCCAACATTTGATTTTCAGATCCCTTTTATTTTATTCTGCCAGAAAACGTTCTAAGAGACCTAAGGCTGCACACCTTCAGAGTACTGTTGCCTCAAATGCAAAACTGGCCAAGTACCTTCCTTATCAAGCACGTGACACACCTACTGCGGTTGTGAAACATACTGTCTAACACCGTCTACACCAACCAGTCTCTAATATTGTTTATATAAGATGAATGCAAATAATTGTTTTTCTTATCAGCTTTCTCTCCCACCTGACAACATACAAAATGTAAAAACTCAGTATGCACGCAGTCACACCCAGCTGGCCCTCCCATTGCCTCAGCATTAGCATACTGGCTACTCTAAGGTTAGGTCTTCCTCCTGCTGTCTGTGGTGGTTTGTTTAACATATTCATACCACATTACATGAGTGCGCTTTATTTATGGTTTGCAGCAGAACTCTTAAGCAGGCAGCTACAGAGTCCTTAAATGGCTTTTGGTGACTGAGTGATTTGGTTTCAATTTAAAACCTGACTCAAAATTTGTGACAATATATGTGCTGCATGACTCATTAGAACCATGAATTTTAATTTTTTTAAATGATTTTTTATGAAATTGTGCAATTTCCTTGACTTCCATAGCTCAGGTAGTTTGATTTGATTATGACTATACAAACAGTTCCATCTTGTCTGTGTCATTAGTGGGAGCAGCAGCTGCCACTTGGTGTTTGAGTTCAGTGCAGATGCACAATGGCGTACAGTTCATGGATGCAATATGACTATTCTGTTGTCTGGGAAACAGTCTCCTAAACTCTGCATAATATGACAGTTACCAGCCAGATAATGTTTTCTCCCGCAAGCATCACAAATGTGCATGTGATCAAGTAGGCAGATGATAATCACATGTTATCACCCACAACTCATGAGCAAGCACAGTAACAGCACAATTAAAGACAAAACCATATATTTTAAAGTACATTGAAATTGTGTTTGTGTTGTTTGGAAATAATCATGCTTCTTCACTACCTCTGATTCTTGTTTAAATCTAAAGATGACAACATTTCTTATAAAACACAAATGCTGTCAAACATTCATTGAATGCAAATTTATAATGCAGTTCTTGAAGAACCAGTGATGACAGGTCATGGTTGTGACATATTACATGTTAAGACACAAACATAACCCATGGTCTTCAAATACTGCTCTTTTATTCAAAATTTATATAAAACTCCCTGTTTCAGAAATCTTGGATTCCATCAGCTATCTTGTGACATGCTTTAGAGAAATTGCAACCTGGAAACAAAAGTTGAGACTTCTTCATGCACAGACTACTGCATGAAAGTGGCTACTTAGTCATCAGTGCTGACACCTTAACTATCACAGAGACAATTATCAGATCAATTATAAGCAAATACTCTCGAGACACCTTTAGCTTACCTCTGTCAATGGCTGACTACAGAGCTATGATGAAAGCAAGCCATTAAACCAGTCTTGTTCAAAATTTTGTGGGCCTGAGAAAACTTAGATCCTGGATTTAAGTCTACTTATGCTGTCTTTAGTACTGGGATTGTATTTAACACCTCTTTTGAAGGGGGAGGACCCAGTCTCAGCAATCAAGAGCACAAGACCTTTCATCTCTGGGACTACAGGCCTTGGATCTTTAATAGCAGCAGCAATTAAGGCTCAGTCCTAACCTTCTCAGCTGGCCTTGACAGCAGGAATTCCAAGCTCCAAGCTGAGAAGATATTGTGGTGTTTGGGTAGAACTGACAATCCAGAGAGAAACAGCTAGCTCAAAAGTGAAAAATCACACCGGAGAGTGGCCCTTTCCCTTCTAGGGATGAAGTACAAGGCACTCCAAGGGTTTAAAAGTTTTGATATCTTACCAGGCCAGTGGTAGTTTCCTGCTTGTAGCTTCACTGAAAACAGTATCTTTTCCAAGTAGTCTTCTGAAGGTTTTCAAGAGTATTTCATCCAACCTAAGGCATAAACGATAAAAAACAAATTCAAAAAATAACTAATTTCATAGGAGAGTTTAAGATGGAAGCATAATGCAAATATCTTCTACATAAATAAAGTAATGGAATACTCTTCATGCACAGTTGGGACAAAAGTATTTTGTTTCATGGTAATCTGTAATAAACATTTTCAACTAATAAACAGATTCCATAAAATCAAAGACATTGAGATGGTGTGATGAAAGTCAAGGGGCAGAGTCCAGCTAGATAAAATGTGTGAATCTGCTGTGTACTGTAATTGCTGTCTGACAGTTACTACAGGTTATGGATTCTTGTAAAATACTTAAGTGTGAAATATTACATAGCACTTAAACAAACCCAAAGGAATATGTGGGGATATTTCCAGTCTTGGGAGTCTTGAAAAGAACTCCACTACATTCTCTAGAACTGTCCTGATCCAAAGTCAAACACATTCAACATGCTTGTACAAGTCTGGTACACACAGAAGTGTTGCACTTCATCAGGAATACCAAGTTAATGTCAGCACAGCCCTAACTCCTACCTGTGCACACAGTATACCTGTAAAATCGTACACTTGGTTTTCTCCATGCTATTGCTGGTACTCTGTATCAAGGATGGAAAGTGTTCAGTGCACACGACGATTCTTAGGCACAGAAACTTGGACTCTTCTAGGCCTTCCCCATCCTCGTTGTTATTAATTTGTGCATCGCTAATTAATTAGTAATCATTAGTTAGCACTTTGGGAGACAAAAGCTTTTTCATCATCATGATGCCTGTACTTACTGCAGTACTGAAACTAAGCTGTATATACTAAGCTGTCTGCAGCTTAGTGTTTCAGCAAAAGCAATAATTAAAGGAATAAACAATATGCAAAAATGAACAAAATGTTAAATTCAAAGCACTTTCCATAGGATGATTAAGCCATATTGGATTAATGCCATCCATCTCTTCAGGATATACACACTGCTGCATCCACTGATATATTCTTTGTTCTGTGTGTATAGAGTCTAAAACGTTGACAGCCACAAACTGAAGTTTGAAATATTTAGAAAAGGAATAAATATTTGCATAAAGTAATTTTAAAAGTTACTTGTCTTCTCACAAAACAACCATCTAAAATGTAATTTTTCATATCTAGTCCTTGCACAGTGTACATTAAAGCACTTTCTTAGTAGCTGCCTCTATTTTTTTCTCTAAACTTGAGTAATTTAAGAACTACTTCAAGTTGCTGCACAAGTAAATAATATTTCTATCAGTTCTGCTGCACTAATTCAATAGGATATGCATTGTTTTTCCAGCAGGTTAGTGATGGCAAAACTGGAGTTTGACCTTCTTGGCTTGTGTCAATGTATGGCTTCCAAGCTCAGACATAAGAATTGGTTTTATATACACTTTCTACAGGTGACAACCTCCAAACTTACAGCAGCTCTCTGAAATGCATAAAATACTGTAAACCAGTAATTATTAGAAATCAAGCTCTATAAAAAAGTAAGATAAAGAGTATAAGCAGCTACAGCAACTTTTCTTTTTAAACAAGATATTCATACCTTGTATCTTGCAAGTAAAGGGCTCCCAAATGTACAGTATCATAGGAACAGAAAAAACAAATATTGTCTGAACAGCTGACTACTCCCCTGAGCATATGGACTCCAACAGGGACTGACGCTGCCAGATACATTAGTAATGAAAGCAGCAGGCAAGGCAAGTTCTAAGTAAAAATATGATATTAATAAAAACCTGCATTAAGCGTCATTAAACACAGAACTGGGAGACAACCCAGGAGCACAAGCAACTAAAACTAATTGAATTTAATTTAGTTACTCCAAAATCAGTCTTCCTTTTATAAATGTGTATTTCGGTGTGTCATATAGATCTTAATTCTCGCTGATAAAATTAGAGGAGTACTTTCAAAACCATCTGGACACTCATACAAGGAATTTGCATGGATTTAAACAAAAGTTAACAACATCTACCTGTAAGAAAGACCCTTCTTTAGAAAAGGGATGGTGAATATTCTTTTTAGTTCCATATTCATCTGATTATTTCAATAACTGCGAGGATGAAAAACATGAAAAAAAATGTCTGCAGAACGCAGACTTAGGCAAACCTCAGATGTTGAATCCTTTCTGTGCTCACTTAGAAAAGACTTCCTTCAAAAAGTAATTCCTACCTCATCTGCTTATAGTCTTGGGATTTTTTAAGGCCTATATTGACAGTATGGTATGTCGCCTGCTTTTTAATTACTGTATTTTGCTGTAGCCTGTTAGGGAATCTAAGAAACGGGTGTGCATTCCAAAAACCTGAAATACTGAAAAATAAAGATCAGAAAATCTGTTTTCTGAAAAACGTGGCTATAAATGGAGAGAAGGAGAACAGTATTAGCCTCACTGGAACAATCACAATTTAGGGAGATGAACAAGATGGAATCATACCTGTCAGCTTGGGTAGTTAAATTGAGCAACTCATTTTATTCTGTCTTCTCAGAAATAATATGAGAAAGCACCAAGAGCTCTGACAGTTCATGGAGATTACTGACTAAGCCAAGGGGGAATACCACGGCTGCGAAGATGGAGTCTTTCACAGGTAACCATCCAGATAACAAACTCTTCTCTATGGCAGTAGTGAACAGAACAACAAAATAAATTATGACACATAACATGCACACCCTGTAAGTATTGTGAAGGAAAAAGAAAAATTCTGTGTTGACTTCTTAATTGTCCTGTTACATGTCCCAGCAGTGGAATGCCAACAAGTTTTGCACGGACAGTTTGCATGCGGGTTTAGAGCTGGCCTACAAGCTGCACGAGGCCCAAGAGCTCCTTGCTCCGGTGGCTGTGCTCTCAGACTGCACACAGTCACGTTTGTGGCCCCCCTTTTTGGGGGTGGAGATTCGATGGGCTAATTTTAATGTTTTTTAAGCTAACTTCAAGAACACAGTAGTTTGGTTTAGGAAAGAGAAAGTGCCTAACGAGTCAAACTGAAGGCTAAATTAGGAGGACATGATAAAAACATTACTCCATTTAAATGATGGTAAGAGCTGAGGTATCACTGCATCACTGGCCTTATGAGGGGAAATTAGCTGTGTTTCAAAACTGACATGTTTCCGAGTAGTTTTTGTTTTCCTGCTTCCCTGAAGCTCAGTGGAGGTATTTGAATTTTATCAGTGAATTCGTGATATTTGGATGTTTTCTTTATACATGTTAAAATGCTCTCTCTAGTTATCTTTTCAGTGTTAGGAAATGCTCCCATTGCAAGCCGTAATAACCAGTATTCTGTATAGGAATATAGAGGTGGGATGTAACCTCCTTGGTGTAGAATGTTTTTATTAGGAAATAAAAAAAGATAGTGTGCATTTACAATCTTAAATGGTAGCAACTATGTGGCATAGTCAATATAATTAGTCAGGAAGCTATTTACATCTGACAAGTTAAGTGATAAATGACCACTAACTCAAAACCTTGTTATTCTGTCACAGATTCTGCAATGGCTTTACTCAAGAAAATAAAGAAACACTTATGCCCACAGAACTCTTGTGAAATAAGTAAGTTGTAGTATCTCAGATGTTACAAATGTGAAAATGTTGAGGAGACTTTCACAAAGCTCTAGGATCAGCGAAGGACTCAATTCCCAGGAACAAAATAGTGGGAGTAGAGCTTCCAACTCACATGTATCTTTTTCAAGATATTAGATGGTTTTTGCAAGATGGAAGAATGGTTCACCTTGAATTACAGTTTCAGAATTCCCAGTTCCCAGTTCAACCAACTAAGCCCCAGTTCCTCACAGTGCCTTCGTATTTCCACTCAGGCATGCAAAGGAGTCCTTGCCCAGAACACGTGGCTTAAAAAAATTTGTTTCCCTGAAATAGTTTTACTAATGATTGCTGGGGAGGACAGACCATCTTTGCCCCCAAACCTCTGCAGATGCCAGAGATTTGGAAAGGTAATTACTGAAAGGACACTGTAATCTTAATATAAATTCTGTTCTAATGTTGTATTTTTAGTTTAGAGCAGCCTTAAGGTGTTTATAAAATTGTTAAATACTTTAGAGAATTAGTTTTTATTAAAATGAATCCTGAAAGGATAGTCTAGAAATGGATCTTTACAAACACAATAACTGAAATATATAACATGAGGACAGCTGTTCAGATGACTGTTTCCATAACAGCACAAGCTACAGTAAGGTCCACAATGACACAGGATACTGTTTCTATGGTAATATAATGTTTAAGCCTCAAGGATGCACAGAAAGTCCTTAGGAAAAGTAGGAACTAATATTTAAATTAAAGGGATTTCCTTGTTTATACTTATCTGTGTCTAACCCTTGTCACTATTTTATTATATCTAGACTTTTTAGGCTGGTGACTCTCTTTAGCTTGTATTTCTAAAAAACAGGTGATATCCAGTCATTCTTTCTGTCCTCTTGCAACATTTTAAACTGTGGGTTAATTTTAATCAAGTTAGACTGTGGGACTAGTATGTGTCTGCTGACTGGGGCTCAGCAGACAGAGTGCAGAAACCCTGCTGCTTGGCCAGGCACAGCCACAACAGGGGTGACTCCTAATTAGGGAGTGTGGGACAAGCCATGCTGGGGGCAGGAGGAAAGGGAGATACCAAAAAGGAAGGCTAGAAGTACAGAATATGGATTTATGGTGCTTTGTAGAGACTTCAAATAGGCAAGTACATTGTAGCAAATAAATTAGAAGTGTTAAAAGACAGCATAGTAACAATTTCAGCATGGTAGGAGTGTTGCATACAGACAGACACGTGGAACAGCCTGTCTAGGAGTTTCAGTTTTTCTCTTAAGAAAACATGAGTTATGCCCCTGCTAAGTAATACCAGTTTTTAGCACCACTGGTGCTCTCAATTCTTTGTGCTTTTTCCATGTTCCTGTATCCTGAGTTGGCTAGATACCTGGCTGTAAAAATTCTCCCAGATTATTCATAATGGATGTTGGGGTTAACACCCCCCAGATCCACAACAGAACCTCTGCATTTATTTGCAGGTGCCCATCAGAAATTAAAACTAATACAACTGAAAAGCAGACTATTTTCAGTAATTTCAGCTCATATTTTGTGCCAAGATGAAGGCATTGTGGAACAGGTGCTTGGAAATACAGCTTGTGCCAATGAGATGCTCATTCAGCCCAGAGTAATTGGAGCTTTCTTCATTACCACCCTATCACCTGGTACTTCAGAAGCAAAGCATGGTCTGGGAAACCTACAATTAAAAGTTAACTGTCACATTTGATTGCAGTTATTTAAGGAATCTTTACTAACTTGTAACAGAAGAACAAACAGGTGAAATCTCCACAGTTTTGCATATAACTTATTAGCATGGGCAGAAAATTGCATTTAAATCCAACAGCAGCTTGCCCATTCCTGTCAAGAACTAAATAACTTTGAGTCCCATTTACAGAGTCTTGAGGCTGGGTGAAGTGAGTGTTTGGATGCTGAAGACTTTTCTTAGCATGTACCCAGTATTTCAGGACAAAGAGATAACAAATGTTAATAGCTGAAAAACTGCTGATACACTTTTGGTGTCTGCTTTTGAAAATGGGAGCCATTAGTGGTGTCAATAAAATACAAAAAGCCACGGTAATCCAATTACTGCTATTTTAAAACACAGGTTGCTTTGTAGCTATGGAAACGAAAATGCAGACATTAATGAGCAAGGGGGGGAAAAAAAATTGGTGTTTCCTTGACAACAGATAGAAGCATAGCTCCATGAAACCCAAAGGAGAGAATGACAGAAATACCTTTTACCATGATATACAACTGAAATACAAGTCCAGTGCAATCATATACTTCACTCTGACAGGAAGCCACAAGTACTCTTTTCACACAACCAGTTCCCACCTTTATATTGAAGTTATTCAGTAGTGTGAGCCATTCTGTATGTTTCACTGATCATCTTCATGCGGGTGAAAATTCGAATGGCATGCTCAAGCCTGTGATAAGAACCAGGACACCTGTGTGGCATGCACGGAGCAGGTGAGTGTTTTATACAGCATACTTAAAGAACTTGTCAGGCAGCACGGACGAGACATAATCAATAGGTGCCAACCCTGAGACCGACCTAGTGCTTTGCCATGGGGGTGTGAGTAGTGTGCTCCACAGGAAGCTAACCACGGGCAGAGTGGGCACTACTACCGCACACCTGGGCACTGAAGAGCAGCTGTTCCCTGGAGTGCATCATAAATTCTGTATAAATTATACATAGAGTACTTTTTTTCCCAGTGAAGAACTGTGTAAATATTAGGTAAGATCAAGAAAGAAAGGGATACACGGAATGTGCAACTTTAACTTAATTACTAAAATTTATCAGGCAACTCTCACATAATCCAAAAGAAGAGGAACTCAACATTGTTCAAAGACAATAAAATGAGAGGAATCGTGATAGAGGTAAGTTAATAGGATACCAGTAAAATTATACGGCTATTTTTCAGTGGATAGAATGTAAAAATATTTATACAGATTATAAAATAAAAAATGTAAAATAATTTAATAAAATTAATACATAGAAGTGTTAATTGGCAGATTTCCCACAGGCATTTTGGAAGGACTGAATCTTCAAGAACCAGGTTTTCCTTCCACTCTATCCAGCGTATAGAATTAAGAGCATTCTAAGAGGTGGGAAAGTATATCAATCAGTTCAAAATCCTAAATTGTTTTGTGTCTGTAGCAATCAAGAGCTGGATACTAAGCTACAAGAAAGTAAGGTTTCCTTGACAACATGTTGAGAAAAAAACACAACTACATAGAACTACATAAACCACATAAACCTATATAAAAACTTATGGGGAAAACAACAACAACAGAAGAATAGTTGAGTTGGCTGCATGGTGTGGAACATGGGCTTACTTCGGTGACTGGTACTGGCCTGGGGTCATGGTGACAGGACTGCTGTTTCTACAGTCCTAGTTGATGCTTTAATGATATTTGACATTGATCTGAAAGTTGGTTCAAATGATCAATGACCTTGTCAAATTCTAGTCCCATTTTCCGTAAAGTACATTTAAGCTGGTGTAGCTGGTGGCTTTTAGAGCATTTCCGAATACTGTCAGAAACCCTGGAGTTATCTGCTTTTCTACGACAAACAAGAAACAGATGGAAAAATTAGGATGACTATAGTTTGTACATGTGCAAAAAGCAGCTAGCCTTGGTGACTTTTTGAGTTGCAGCAACTGTTACTCTGAAAGCTACATTGCTTTTAAGTGCATCATAATTGTAATTACTCATATTTGTGAGTGATAAGCCTGAAAATATTATAGTTCCAGCAGTCTAAAAGACCTGGGAAGATCTTTCATGTTCCTTCTGCAAAACATTCTGTAGAGAAGGCACAATAGCATATTTCACTTTTTAACCTTCTGACTGTCAGCAAAAGAATGACTTAAGCAAGGAGTAATAGCTCTCCTCATATCTACCCTGTCACCTGGTACTCTACAAGCAAAGCTAGACTCACACATCTGCTTTTTCTCTAAGATGTTTAAGTCTTTTCTTGGCTGTGAATTAATCCATAAAACAGCCCTTCACCAGACCTGCTTATGCTGAATTAATACTAAAAACCCAAACCAAATAAAGCCCTAAATCAAGCCTGTATGATGATGATTCAGCATTTAGAGCCTTACCTAAAACATATTAAATCTCAATTGCCAAAAAAGCTCTGTGGGATTTTAATGGGAGATGGTTTGAGGCTAGCCTTCCCTCCCATGTCTGCATGGGTGTGAAAATAATGCAAGCACTTTAAAGAAGAAATTCAATTCTTAGGAAACATTCAAGTTGTAAGCACAACCAGCTGAATCTTTTCATTTTTGTGATTGCCTTAGCATTTTCTCAGCAGCCCTCGAGTCTAATTCCCTATGGGATCTATTACTTTTGCCTTGTGTTTTATTTTTTCTCCTTGTACTGGCTTTTCTTTGGCAAGTAGACCTACGTTTGCTTCTCATGAAGCTGTCTCCCTTTCGCTGTTCAAGCACATTTTTGCCTTAAAGTTCTTTTCTCTTGGACTTTTTTTTTCAGTAGGGCCTGACCAATTCATGAGGGGTTACATTTCTCTTTAGGGTGGTGGTTCTTGCTGTCTCAACAAACAGACCAAAGTGCCATATGAGTCGTAATAGATGTTATGCAGTATTGAAATTCAGTCAATAGTTGGATGTCAATTTTCTAGAATGCTTTTCATTCCTCCTGCTGTAAGTATTATATTTGTTTTCATTCTTTCTCAGATTCTTAATAATTGCTTTAAAAGATTCTGTCAATTTACAGAGCTTGATCTTTGGGGAAAAAAAACCCATGTTAAGTACCATAGTGGAAATGTGCCTTTGGTCAAATGGAAATTTTGCAGTGAACCACAACTTCTGTACATTCAAACTTAGGAGTTCACATCTATAAAAGTCACAACATCTGTGTGATGACTGATAGCAATATTATGTAATGATTCTTCATGGGACTAATCCTCAGAGGAAGATTAGGTACATTCAGACATTCCAGATGTTACTTTTTCTGCAGCAAAGTGGCCAGTACTGTGGCAGAAATGATGAATGCTGCAGTGGCTTGGAAATACAACTACTAGAGTCACTATACGTAGTTGTTCATGACATACTGAAACAAAACTAACCAACACACACCTTTTAGAGTTACTGCCTTGGGCTGTGTATTTTGCTACTACAGTTTTCAAACTGGGTCAAGAAAATTGTAATTAGTTGTTTTTTTTAATATGACTTATAGTAACGGATTCAAATGACACTACTCACTAACAATGCACAGGGTGAACTGGGCAGAAAGTGTTTTCACTAAGCAGAGAGTACACAAAGATTAATTTAGAATTTAGAGAAAGACAAAGTAACACGAAAGGTAAAACCTGTCTTCTGCACTTCTATACACACCAAAAATTTACAGTGCTAGAGAAATTACCCATTTTACTTAATTGATTTAAGCAATTTCAGTTTGCAATCTACAGCATATTATACAGTTGCCCTCAGTCTGCATGAATATAACCCTTATGGGAGCCATATTTCTTTTCTTTTTCTAAACACACACTTTTCTGATCAGCTAAGGCCACAGACTTTTCTCTGGCAAATTTTTGCTGGAGCTGACCTCAGCTAGTGTATACATGAAAGCTTCTATAGGGATGCTGGGGAGGGACTCTTCATTAGGGACTGTAGTGACAGGACAAGGGGTAACAGGTTCAAACTTAAACAGGGGAAGTTTAGATTGGATAAAACAAAGAAATTCTTTCTTGTGAGGGTGGTGAGGAACTGGAAGGGGTTGCCCAGGGAGGTTGTGAATGCTCCATCCCTGGCAGTGTTCAAGGCCAGGTTGGACGAAGCCTTGGGTGCCGTGGTTTAGTGTGAGCTGTCCTTGCCCATGGCAGGGGGGTTGGAACTTGATGATCTTAAGGTCCTTTCCAACCCTAACTATTCTATGATTCTACTGTGGCTAGTAGCCAGACCCCACTTAATAGCAAGTCAGGCTGTGCTTCTGTGTATTAGTAGTAATACTTGTTTGGCACTTGTACCAGGTAGATATAAAACTGAAGATTGTTTTTAATTCACTGTAGTGAGATTCATATGTAGTGAGATAACTGCCTTTATCAGATTCATTGTTAAAGTTTGGGATTAGTAGTCTCAAATCCAGTCTTGCTGTTTTTACTCACACACTGACTTCTAAGGATTTGGCATTCAGCTCTGGGTCCTTGACACTGGGATCTCTCAGCTGATTCCTTCACACCATGGCCAGGATATGAGGTGAAGAACTGCCAGTGATACTATATAGCACTAAACAGCAATATAAGCACCACAAAGTGTCTCCTCTCTTTCCCCATTCCCCTTTGCCTGTGTATCCAGATGCCCTGCTTTTTGTTCTCTGTCAGCAGAATACCAAATGCAATAGAAATCCTGGTTGATCTGGGGCTCATTTGAATATTTGAGAAAATGCACACCTAAACCATTACATTCAAGAATGCATACACCTTGTGTCCAAGCACACGGTTTTCAAGCTGGATGTCTTCTCTCATACATACATGAATACAGGCATTTAAGAAGGGCTCATCCCTTACCAAGTCATAAAGGTTTCTTGAAGTTTTTAAGCTTCTTCCTAAAACTGTTTTGTCTCCATTTAAGTCTTTGTGGTCAAAACTATGTTTGAGAAGTGTTCTTGTTTGTCTGATAAAAGGCTTCCACCTGTCTCTCCCAAACCCAGTGTATTCATAACCATTTATATTCACATTCTCTTGCATGCCACAGAAGGCTGTGCTGCCATCCAGCGAGACCTGGACAGGCTGGAGAGTTGGGCAGGGCGTAACTTGATGAAATAGAACAAGGGAAAGTGTAGAGTCCTGCATCTGGGCAGGAACAACCCCAGGTTCCAGTATAGGTTGGGGAACGACCTGTTAGAGAGCAGTGTAGGGGAGAGGGACCTGGGGGTCCTAGTGGACGACAGGATGACCATGAGCCAACACTGTGCCCTTGTGGCTAAGAAGGCCAATGGCATCCTGGGGTGTATTAGAAGGGCGGTGGTTAGTAGGTCGAGAGAGGTCCTCCTTCCCCTCTACTCTGCCCTGGTGACACCGCATCTGAAATATTGTGTCCAGTTCTGGGCCCCTCAGTTCAAGAAGGACAGGGAGCTGCTGGAGAGAGTCCAGCGCAGGGCAACGAAGATGATTAAGGGAGTGGAGCATCTCCCTTATGAGGAAAGACTGAGGGAGCTGGGTCTCTATAGTTTGGAGAAGAGGAGACTGACGGGTGACCTTATAAGTGTCTATAAATATATAAAGGGGGAGTGTCACGAGGATGGAGCCAGGCTCTACTCAGTGGCAAACAATGATAGGACAAGGGGTAATGGGTACAAACTGGAACACAAGAGGTTCCACTTAAACTTGAGAAGAAACTTCTTCTCAGTGAGGGTGACGGAACACTGGAACAGGCTGCCCAGGGAGGTTGTGGAGTCTCCTTCCCTGGAGACATTCAAAACCCGCCTGGACACATTCCTGTGTAACCTTATCTAGGTGTTCCTGCTCCGGCAGGGGGATTGGACTAGATGATCTTTCGAGGTCCCTTCCAATCTCTAGCATACTGTGATACTGTGATACTGTAATAGCAATTGTATTTTAGTTTGAATAGCATTTTCCTCTCACTCCCATGATAATGTAGAGAACCGTTCCTCTGTCTCACTCCTGTTGGTATCCATCATAGGCAGTAGTTACAACAAACACTGTTTTCTGCCTGATTTGGATGAGGAAGCCTGTCACACTGCTGGACTGCCAAACACAAATGGGCTGCCAGGATGTCCCATTTCTCCTTGGCTGTGTTTTGTGGAATATTCAAGGGAATTTTCATGGTCTAAGATTTCCTATCTGGTTGGTTGTGGAGTGGCTGCTCTGTCTGTTGTATCATAAGACTTGGTGCTTTCAAGATTTGGGTACCTATTTAGCATATAAAAGGCAGAAATAGAAGTGTCCTCTGAATACTTTTACTGTGGAAATCTGGCTGCGTTTTGGAATACAAGGTCTTTAGGTTAATTAAAAAAAAAAAGCAGCAAACCCCATAACCAGGTGGTCACTGGGTGAAACCAAAACCTGCCTAAATACTTTATTCACCTTTTTCTTTCTTTTTTTAATTTAGACGCTGAGAAAAAAAACTTGACTGGATTTTATCTGCTAAATGAAAAAAACGCCACACGTAAACCCCACCAAAGCAACCTCGGGGAAAGATGACAGAAAAGGCAGCAATAATTTTTCATTTGTGCCTGATGGGGTTGTGTTGTTTTTATGTTTTTAACTGTTTGCAAATCTTCAGTGTAATGGTTTCAAACCCAGTCGTGTCGTTTCTTTACGCCCACACACAGAGCTGCAGTAGTGCAGACACTGTAGCAGCAAACCATATTACCAGCATCGGCCATTAAAACTCTTCCTACACCAGGCGTGGGCTGGCTTCACCCCCTCCTCTCTCCGCACACACCCCACCACCCACCTGTCAATTTTCACATGCTTAAAAAAAAAGAGAAGAGAAAGACACTGAAAAAAGAAAACAGGATGCTGCTTTTCTTCCAACGCTATTCCAGAGACCTGAACCTCTCCAGCTGCCTCTGAATTGGCCACCAAAAGGTTAGCAAGTGTTTTGTTATCATTCTATACAGACAGAGAGATAATTAAATTCTCGATGGCGAGACAGAAATTTAAAAGTTATCATTTTCTTAACGTGATGGTTCTTTCACTTAGCAATGAGAAAGATTTGTTCCTGTAACACACAGCATTTTCCTGTCCCCACTTCTGTTTTTAAGAGGGCTTTAATCACTATTCCTTCATCATTTAGTCCAACCTCCTAAACTTTAAAAGACGGATTAGGGTTATTATTTTCTGTTAGAGCAACCTGTTGATTATAGACTGCTGGCTGGAGGCTGTTAACTCTTTCCTAACAAGGGACATGAACAGGAGTGAATTTGATCAAAGGACAAAAGCCTGGAAATCCTTGGAGGTTTTTAGATTTTGTAAGCACTAACAATCCTTTATTTTTTGTCCATTGTGAAGCCAACAACAGTGCTAAAAACCAACAGATGTGTTCAATCGGTTTCTTTTTAGAAAGAAGTAGTGTCAATTTTAAATAAAGACAGAAAATAAACTAGAAAGCATTTCTTATGGCTGGACCTGAGAAAAGTGCCAGCATGAGAAGTAGAATAGGAAATATTCTCTCATACAAATTGCATGAAGAGATCAAAGGGCCAACACAATGTTCACTTATACTCTAAAATGTATTTTAGCTAAAAATGTTCTTATTAAGACTTTTGAATGTTTTCATTTATGGATATTCAAGAAAAAGAGAACCAAAAAGATAGAAAACTATACTAATGATCAAAGCGGTGCTATTCTAGAGTGAAGGAAAGGTATTAGAGATCACACTCTACTTCACAGGTTTTAATACTGTGTTCTGGTACAGTGTTTAAAAAATAAATAAACCAGTTTTGCTCATACCACACAACTGTGGAAGTGCAATGTCAAAAATATTTTCCTCAGAATATGGTACAAGAAATTCTAAGTTCAATCAAGATGATTCCTAGTTGTTCTGTTCTAATATGAAGCAGGGCAAAACTTCAGGACCAATGACTTCTTGACAAGTAGCAAGATTTCTGAAAGTCACAGTTTGAGCAAGAAATGTTGTCATTGAAAGCCTGTGAGGGTTTCAGGAAATGAGACAGTCACACATTTTCAGCCTCATTCTGCAGGGGACTGAGGCTCTCAACTTTGCTACTATGGTTATAGCAGTGTGCACACTGCTGGTGAAACTTGCAGCCTTGTAAGATCGGATACATCCCTTAAGAGCAAGTGAAAAGGTGAAGTCACTACTTCTGAGACATTTCAGGTATGAAGTCAAACTGAGACAAGGGCAAAGGCAGAAACATTTTTGAAGTAAAGCAAGATTAACTGTCATTTCTGGGCTGATCCGGAAATGTATGAGCTCCATTTTGCTATTTTGAATTGAGGACTAGAAAGTGGGTAGGGTGCACTCCCAAACTTTTCTTTTTCATTAAACCAGTAGTGTATAAAGCACCTGTGGGTCACTATTACTTTATTATATTAATACTTAAGTAGAAGTTTTGTTCAGTCAGTCAAGGGAGTTCAGGAACACTGGCACCTTGTGCTAGCCGTCACTGGTAGGCTAGCAACTGGAAGCGATGATTCCAGCATCTGTATCTTCTGCTGACGGTAAGGTGTTGTGTGCTGTCCTTAGCATCATTGTCCTCATAAGAAAAATTATTAGTTTACAATCCTGTAAATTGCTTTCTTTTAATTTAAGGCTGTAAAGTACTTTAAATCGTGTAGTTGGTGGGATCTTTAAAATCTCTTTCCTTATTAGTATAGGATATTTATTGCTACTTTCACTCGATCACATCTTTGACTAACACCCTCTAAGTATCTTTGAAGGATGCAGGGCTTCAGACTCCTGAAGGAACCCTTTCCACAGGTTCTTGGACCCTAGAAATGCACACCAATGGTGTGTGGGTTTAAGATCTGAATTGAGAGTGAAGTACAGTGTAGCACCACATACTCCCTACTGTGTAGTACCTGGCAGTAGGCTTGTCTTCACAGATAGTTAAGCCAAATATTTTGCTGTATATTGAGCCAACTGAAGTTAATCAGGTTTCTCTAAGCAGGATAATGTTTTGAACTTAAATGAATATAAGTAGTCTTACATAGAGATTCCAGCCTAAGAAGTGATGCCCAAAAATAGATTGGTTAGTCAGAGAAAACAAAAATCACTTAATTTCAAATAGAACTAATGCAGTGTAATACTGGTCCTCTGTATTAAGTGTACAGTTCAAATACTTTTAGCCATTACAGCATCCATGTAAATGGGAATAATCATAGGATGCTGTGGAGTCCAGGGGATTCCAGTCACTTATTCAAGATTTAGAGATTTTAGATCAAGCTTCAAAAGACTTTGCTAAGCCCTGAAACTTGTGTGATAGTGGTAAACATCCATGCAGTCACTTGCTTTAGTTGTAACTTGCTTTATTCAATTATTGCTTCTTTAAGCCTCTCGGGATAAGAAGTTCTCAGTTTCAGCATTTAGAATTTGATCTGCTACTGAGTCTTCTAAGTAATGAATTTTAAAAGATTATATATGTTTTAGAGTTGTCACTAGCTCCAGCATTCTGCTGTAATTATTAGGGCTGTTTAAAGTGTTCCTTTTAATTAAGTTCACCTTAACTTAAAATAATAATAGTCTCAAAGTGGAATAAAATATAATGGACTTCAGATATGTGATAAAACTGAAGAGAAACTAGTTGTGACTGGTTATGTAAAATGCCCATATCATCTGTTTGTATGATTTGATTCCTGCCAGGATTCTATTCTAAGATGTGCATCTTTTTTTCTCTGTTAGTTTGTTGACTGTAGCATGCACTACTCCTCCAGAAGATCTCACTTATATGTGATAATCCATTCCTTTAGGAAAGTATCTCCCAGGAGAGCTGAAACTAGCTGCTGCAAGTAGTTTTATCCATATGGACAGAATGAGTCTGTGGATAAGCAGCATGAGTAATTGTAAAGTAGTTCACAGTGTCAAGTAGTTTTCTAGATTCACTGATTTTGAGCATTTGCACTGCTATTACCAATTACTGGGAGCACTTAAGGGTGTAATAGAAACTAGAAGGATTTTAAGCTACAATACTAGGCCCTGTGAAAGGGCTTTTTTTTGTGTGTGTGTGTGTCTCCTGAATAACTAAATGACAGGCAAGAAAGATAGGAAGAATAAGACAAAAATATTTCTCCACCTCCCAAATTAGAAGCCTACTGAAATAGGGTCCAGAAACAAACTAAGAGCAATCCAAACAGCAGGCAAAACTCTCCAAGATCAAAAAAGCTGCACAGAGTGAAGATCCACTGATACATCTGGCATTAGACTGTCATCTGAATTACTAAAAGAAAGAGCTTCCACTATGGTGGATAGTGGACGATCTTAACTTTACAGTTTCACCGCTATCCAATTCACAAAATACAGGCTGCAGCCACCTGAACTGGAGAGGTGCTCATCAGAGTAAGGTTAAAAGCTACATCTTCCATAATACAGTGTTCCTAAGGGATTTTTACAGGCCAGATATGCTGATTTTGTAACATAATAGGGAATGCATATTCCAGTTTGGGATTCAGTCTAATAGCAGGAGGAAGTGGTCATTTGTAGTCCCTATTTTAAATGGCATTTGCCTAAAGAACAGCTGGCTCTGCTGCCCGCTTTACCTGGGCGCTCGTTGGGAAGTAAACCCACAAATAAAATCTAAACCTCTTCTCACTTGTTTTGACTGTCCCCTATCCTGTTTTCCCTATAGCTTTTCAGAAATTTTAGGGAAGTTTGTTGAACATGACCTAAACACTTTTAACATTTCAAAGTATTTTCCCTCCTGGCTACTGTTTTTCTACCCTAATGCAGAGCACCATTCAAGGAAGCTGGTGGCTAATACCCATACTGGATAAATTTATAATTTCAAAAGTAGGAAGTGTCTTTCTCTACCATTTTCCTCTTTTCCAATACATTTTAAGAGAGATCTTTACGGTAAAGTTATCAGCAAATTATATGTAAGGGTATAAAGAAAAACAATCTACCATTGTGGCAGTGTGTGTCACTGAATGATATGATTGTGTACGGTGCATAAAATGCCTGTCTTTTGAAGACAGTTGATTCTGTTTATAGGTTCGTACATGAACAATGATAAAGGATACGAAGAGAGTGAAATGCTACTTCATTTTCTTCTGTTTCATCTCTTCCTGTTTTCTGAAGGTTGTTACAGTGACAGCAAAGTAAGAAAAAAAAAAAGAAAAACCCAACTTCCTACTTCTAATCTGTTTCAAGTCTTTGTCCTCGTTTCTCTCTGCTTGCATCAAGTACTGACAGACATGAGACTTCTTTTGCTGATGCCCGGCTCAATAAAAGGTACGTGAGCTGAAATTATTTAGAGACTCATGGGGGTTCCACTTCTGTATGCTCTCTGGTGGTATATTTAAGGTAGGGAGCACCAAAAGCTTTTAAAAAAGGCAGACTTCCAATATAGCATATTATGTATGTTTAGAATTTGAAAAGCTGCTTCTCTGTGGTTACAAAATAATGCTATCATGTCTAGAGATTATACCTGCCAACCAAGCCAGGGGATTGATTGCTGCATCTGCTTCAAGACTATGACACTCCTTTCAATGGCGTGTTCCAAAATGATATGTAAGTGCAGGAAATAAGTAATTATATGTTTATTTAATGATTTTAGTAACAGTGATGGGCAGTCGACCATGCATTTATGTGTGCCATGTAGAAGACAAAAATCTTTTAGTTGTATAAGCCAAGATTATTATAACAGTGCTGATAAAATGAAGCAAACTTTGTAAAATACATTTGTAATTTAGGAAAAAATATATACAAAAGAGGAACACGTTGGATTTTAAATGAGTTTTTGTACTACTCTCCCCTCTTATTAGATTACTTTATACTTATATACAGAATAAGCCTGCCATCTAAAACTACTCCACTTTTTGATTTTTCAGTGTTCCACAGACCTACCTGTCCAGTGTACCTGAAGATATAATTCAAGCTAGGAACAAAGTAATTGTATGTAAGTGGAATTTTTGAAGAAGTTTTGATAGCTTAAGAAACTAATTTAGAAAATTTTGGACTGGCCAAATCCTACTTTTAATTTTTAATTTTTCCTTATCTAATCAGGATCAAGTTTTTACATGAGTAGTTCAATGCCACAAGTTACAAATTGAGCTCAGAACATCAGGTACCTGCTCAGTAACAGAGCCTGACAATCATCAATGGAAGTTTTTCTGAGAATTAGCCTTGGGGTACAATTAGTTTGAGATAAGCTATTTTTGTGAATGTACAAAGAAATAGAGTGGCTTTTTTTTTGTATATAAAAGACATTTGTGAAAAGTATGATCATATTTGCCACAGTAGAATGCAAGCCACAGAAGCTTCACTTAGGAAGAAAGTATGTTTTGTTTGCTGTGAAAAGCAGCAAACTGCCACAGCTGGTAGAAATGTATTATTAAACTCTTGAAGTAATGAGTGTGTGTCACCATTTAGTTTAATTGTTTAGCATTAGTTAAAACCTCCCTTTAAATTTTCTGTAATCATTAGGTATTGTCTTTGTGGAACATTACAGAGCACTCAAATGATTCTCAGAATTGCCCTGTATTTTGGGTCCCAGAAATTTACCAGAATAAGCAAAATCACACAGAGAATCTGGTACCTTGGAACTACAGGATTCATCCACTGCCAGTCCTACCAAAACACAGGCTGGTCTTGAAGGGCCCCTCAACTACCCATGTGCATGAGGATATTCAGAGACAGAACATAGTGTGTGCTTATTGGGATGGAAATGTAAATTCCACATTTCCACACTTCTGTCCAGGGGAAGATGGGGAGCATCAATACAATGGCTTGTTTTGTCTCTGTGGTACTTGTTACATGTTCTACCTACATGGTATTCAGAATTCACTTTTCTTCTGAGAGTCTTGTCTCTGCAGTGTGCTTTTTCCCCTCAACCTTTCTTTATTTTCACATCTTTGGGAGAACTACTGCCTGGTTAGTTTATGAGTATCATTGGTTTGTGTCTAATCACTTACTGCTGGTTTTATTGTATGCTGTGTTTAAATTGCTATAAATAAAGGTGACCGTATAGCTTAAGAACCATCTTAAATGGACTTGAAACGTCTATAACCTCACTTTGTAAATTAGAGAAATCCACTTTTATCCCATAGTGTTAACCACACTGCAGAATATGGATGACAACTTAATTCCTTTAACAAGCCATTTTCTTTTAACATTTGTTCATCAATATAGTTAATAGCTACATTACAAAGCCACTTAAGTGATTGCTCCAGAAATCTCTGGAGTGGACAAGAAAAGTCCATGGAGACTTTGGAGCAGAGGAAAAATCTAACATGTTGCTGTGTGCAGATCAGTTCATTTTGCACACAGTGGCTCTGCAGCAGTTTTATTGATGCACGTAATGGATGCAGAGGCACTAATGGCCTTGCTTGTGACTAGAAGGCAAGTCAGAGGACACATCCCAGGGACTGTGTTTGCTGGTTTTTCCCTCCATTTTCTCAGTTCTTGCAATAAGCAAGTTTCAGAAAGAAACTGGAAGAAGCCTTGGCTGTGAAACATAAGTTGCCAGGCAGCATCAACTTCCAGAAGCGGTGCAGAGTGGGGAGCACAAAGCAATAGCTGCCAGTTTATTGGTACCTTAGTGTTGTGTTTGCTCAAGGAGGGAAATATTTACAATTGCATTGTGAGCCAAACATAGGGATGAAATAATAATTTGTATTAAAGGCAATATCCTAATATGGAAAACCTTTCCTTTGCAGAAAATAACCGAGAGGGTTGCTTTCTTTTTCGGTGTCAATGGTGTGTATGTTTCATATGAAAACTACCTGAATTCCTACTTGACTTAATGAGATGCTAATTACATTTAGTACTGAGCATATAACTTACTGACCTTAACCTGTACTGACCTAATTTGATCATTAATAGAAAATTATTTTCCCATTTTTTTCAGTTGTGACGTGAGTGAGATATTATATTTTCAGTTGTGAAGTAACAGAACTTCTCTTGGATCTCCATCCAACTTTATATCAACTTACCAGCTTTATTAACCTCTCTAATAATAACCAAGGAATACTCCAAAATGATTACACTGAGTTTGCCATTTCTCCTTTATGTGAATTATTTGCAAAATTCTCACTACCTGTGTGAAAGAGATACTGCTTTAACTAGGGGTAACATCGCGTGTGTGCATGTCATATGGAACCAGTCCCAATTTCAAACAATTTTGAGCAGTACTGCTTCTCTGTAATGATCACCTAATAAAATGATCTGAGGAAGGCACAGAAACACCACTACAGATTATGCAGTAAGACAACAAATTGCAGATTTCACATTTCACCACTGATTATGTTATTTCAAATGGGGGTTTTATGACTGTTTGCACAAGAACAGCCTATTACTGCTAACAGCCAGTGGATACAGAGCTGTGAGTACAGCTGAATAAGAACTTGAACAAACATTCACAGATCACTTTCTACTTCTCACCCAAACTGTAATTACAAGAGGTTATGCTGATGCCTCCATCAGCTCTTCCCGAGATAATTTTCTGCTAGCTTATTTGGACAGTTTCCTAGTTTGTTTCTAACAAAGAAAACAGCCAAGATACACGTTTGTTAAAATATGAAGTAGTCTGGACCAGCAGCACCCTGCTTATATCTGGACAGAGTTCAGAAGAACTTTTTCCAAAAACTGTGTCTGCAAAATGTTTTAATCTGGAATTGGAAGCGTCTAAACCCAAGCAGTATATCATAGTATTGCCTTTAATTACAGAAAATTAATTTGGGCTACACAAAAGAGAGCTTTAATTTATCCCATTATTTGCCTCTGATACCATCTTTTCTGTTATACATATTTATATGCATCTCCCTTGTACAAGACACAAGTTTCATTTTGTTCATATATTTTCTTTTTGCATCACCTGTGCAGCATGTAAAGCCTCACTTACTTTGGGTAAACACACATAATATGTTTCGTGTCCTGTGTTTGGAACAGGTCGCTCACAGAAGCTGTGCAGGTTTTATCCTCAGAGGGTTTCAAAACCAGATTGGGTAATAACCCTGTACAACCTCATCTGGCCTCAGCGCTAACTCTGCTTTGAGCAGGTGTCTGGACTTGATACCTTCTGAGGTTCCTTCTAACCTTAATTGTTCTGTGTTTCTATATTAACATATATTAATGTAAATTCTTAAATTAAAGAACATGGTATAAATATGTAATAGGAATATCGTTCCAGAAAATTAACACTGGAATATTTGGGGGGGCCTGAGGGCCTCCATTTGCAAATCTGATACTTGGATTTATTTCTAGTACTTTGGGTTCTTACTGTAGGTTTTAAGTGCAATATTCAATGTTCTTTACATACCAAACTTTAATTCCTAGCCAAGGAATGAAAGGTGAATCAAGTTAATTGAAAAAATATATAATTTTTTCTGTGTAACACCAGTGTGTAAGATCTGTGACATTCTTCATGGCTGACTTTTCTAGTCCAGCAATTGAAAGTGTTTATTTTGCTATCTGAAGATTCCTACTTGTTTTGTTTCCCCTCCCTCATAGATACATGACCACATGGCAGATAAACTTTGAGATGGAGGCACAGAAACAGCTGGGTTTGACAGCTGCACTTGCAGATCAACCAGTTTCAACCTCGTCTCTCCAGCCTGCACAGAACTCTTCAGGTCACAGCCAGAGCAGCATGATTCCTCAACGGGAACAAGCACTGCCCCAACCTGTGTATCTAAAAGCCCTCACCATACCACTCTACCAGCCTGTCCAGGCAGGATGTTTTCAGCCAAGCAGTCAGTTAGTGACTGGCAGGAGCTGTGTAAATCTAGACAGTAGCAACATACCTCTAATCCTGAATCCACTTCTTCCTTCAGAAGGCACAGATCAGCCTCAGTCAGTTTTTCAGAAACAGCTTGGGCAAACTCTAACGCTGAACATAGTGAGCACTTTACCAGTTTTGTCATCACCAAATCCTTGTGTAAATGCATCTATTGGAAGCCCAGGAAAGTCAAAAAAAGCTGGGAAATACATCTGCAAACACTGTGGCCGAGATTGTTTGAAGCCAAGTGTCCTTGAGAAACATATTCGCTCTCACACTGGAGAGAGGCCCTTTCCATGCACCACATGTGGTATTGCATTTAAAACTCAAAGCAATTTGTACAAACACAGAAGAACTCAAACACATGTCAACAATACCAGACTGCCCTCAGACTCTGATAACAGCGGCCCATTGGAGCAGAACGACAAATCCACAGAAAGCAGCACCTCACATCAAGGCAGCAAACTACTTAGTAACACCTGTGAAGACAAAGGGATACAGATGAAACAACTGAATACAGAGCCCAGTGCTGTAACAGGCACTAAGAGACTTCATAATGCCCTTCCACTGCTGGCAACAAGCGATACACCATTCATTTCAGAAAATAAAGGAACAATGAATCAGTCCTTTAGTTCCAAAGGTAATCTGAAAGGTTCTGAAAGAGAACCTCAGAGTTTGCCATCTCCAGGAGCTTTGCCAAACGGTCAGTGCCAGAGAAAGAAGATACAGGAGCAAAGAACTCCAACTGCCAATAAGCATATTCAGTTGCAAAGGCAGCAAGCAACCTCTTCAGAAAAACAATGGGATTACAAGCCATTTGACTGCAAGCTAAAGAAGTGTGAGAGCACTGACTCAGGGTATCTGTCACGCTCTGACAGCACAGAACAACAGATGGCATCACCCAGCCCATTGCACAGTCTCTATGAACACAGCACAGAACAGGAAAATGAAACTGCCTTCAGCAGCTCGAGCTGCACCTCCGGAAGCAGTGCAAAGCTGGATGCAGCTGAGAAAGCTATGGCCTTGATGCTAGAGAAAAAGAGGCTGGAAGAACACATTTCAAAGCTTATTTCTCATAACAAAAGTGTGGTGGATGATACTCAGTTAGACAACGTTAGGCCTAGAAAAACTGTCCTTTCTAAACAGGGAAGCATTGATCTGCCAATGCCGTATACATACAAAGACTCTTTCCATTTTGACATCAGAACCTGTGATGCAAATAGGAAGAAGAATCTTTCCCTTTGTTCAGCAAAATCTACCTTTGCACCCTTAGAAAAATGCAAGCCAATGTTTTTTCATTCAGTTCCCACCCAGTTCTCCACAACCATAGATACTGTTCCTGTTACACGAAGCAACTCTCTGCCATTTGTGGAGGGCACAAGAATGGGACATGACAAAGCAGGCTGCTCAAAACCACTTTCTCTTACTAAGCAGTCTGCAAACACAGGCCCTGTGAGTCTGCTGCCTAGCAACAGTCTCGCTGCAAATTCAGTGGATTTTCCTAATAGCCATCCCCGAGCTCTGGTCAGACAAACAGCAGTGGATGATTTGCCATTAAGTAATGTGGTCGATCATTCTCCTCCGTCAGAGGAGTTGCAAGGGAGTAAAAAGGTTGGGGCTGGAGAAGTAATCAGTGCTAAAAATAAGAAACACAATCAAAGGAAGTTAAAGATGTTCTCTCAAGAAAAATGGCAAATGTATGGTGATGAAACATTTAAGAAAATCTATCAAAAAATGAAAAGCAGTCAAAATGCCAAGAAAACGAAACAAAGGGGAAATAAGATTACAGGTATTACAGGCTTCACTCCTGATTCAAAGGAACCAATCAGCAGTACTGAAATTACTGAAGAAAGCAATGGCAGGAGCTCTGTATGCGACAGTCCTTCCTCCCTTTCAACAGCATGTTTAAGCAATGATAAGTCCGAAATCTCTGCTAATGGTAAGCATATTCTGCAGAATGCGTCCTCTGAGGAACCTGCAGACAGTGTAACCTACCTAATGGAGACATCACATTCAGTAAGTGCTGGTGCCCAGGCTGTAATGAACAAACCCTCCCAAGATCTCAGGGGTAGCGACACAAACAGACACACAGCAGGCAGCAGCACATTACTAGCTCCAAGCAGATCTGAGCTTCAAAACACACAGTGTCAGCTGGACACCAGCAGAAGGAATGATGACTGCTTGCCAGTACAGAGGAGCAAATGGGAAAAACCAAGCCCTGGGGAAGAATCCAGTCCATTTGAATCAGATTGTAAAACCACTTCAAGCAATTACGGAAACTATAGCAGGAATAAGGAGACTGACCAGCATGCCCTGATGCCCCAGTGGGTCCTCTGCAACAACAGAGAAGCCACAGGGAAATTGCGGAATTTACCAGAAAGAAAAAAGCTGAAATTTGAAGTGGAGAAGACACAAAACATTATTTCAATGTCCTGCCCTAGTCCCAGTAGTGAAAAGAATACAGAAAATGAAGGAGAGAGAGTCTCCTGCAGTAGCAATCAGTGCCTTTCCACAGCACCAGTGACATTCTCCAGTAAAGCAGAGGAGCAAAAATTAAGCACAGGAATTAATGAATCCACTGGAGATACTGAGAATGTGAAGTATATTAAAACAGTCAAACTCCCCGTGAAAGCTGTTAATTATAGTGATGCTAACCTTTCACATTCAGCAGGTATTTCAAAGAGTTCATCTGTGGGTTTTTTAGTGCCTGAATCAAGGGGAAGTGATTGCAACTCCTTTGCCTTGCACAGTGCAACAGATAAAGATGTCAAAACAGGTCTTGTGAAAGCAGGAGTAAAAGTACCGCTTTGCAATGACAATGCTGTTGATGTGTCTTCTAAAAATCATCATCTGCAATCTGGTCATTTAACTCCAGCTCCACAGCAAAATGCCTTTTCTCCAAAATATATCCTTAAACTACCACAAGAGAAGAGAGCCTCAGATTTGTCACTTTTGCTTAGATCAGAACAGAAGATTACACCTTGCACATGTGTGACAGACACCTTAACCTACCCCCCCTACTCTCCCAACAGCCCATCACTCAATTCTCATTCTAATGATGTCTTTTGGTCCCCTTTAAAATTTGAAGTGAGACAAAAAGCCAGCAGAGGAGAGCTGCGATGGAATGTACATGCAAACTGGAAAACTCCAGTGTTCTGTTCACCAGTCAATTCAGAAACAACAAATATCTTAACCGCAACAGATAACACCTTTTATAACCAAAACTTGAGGCTGCAGGGTGCTGTAAGAGATGCTTGGAAAAACAAACAAACCAAAAATAAATTAAATTACCAAAAGCAAACAGAAGAGAAGTGGGTGAGCATAACTACTTCCTCTACCCAAACCCCAAAGAAGAAAATATGCTTTACGTCTATGTATACAAGTGGTTTTTTCATATCAGCTGACATCAAAGAAGAGAGAAAGGTTTTACATCACCTTTGCTCAAGAAGTGACTCTTTGATAATACCATCAGCCTCTGGCAAGGGTGCAGAGCCAACAGTTATGGGGTGGGACAGGAGTGGAACTCCATGTGTTAAGGACATTTCACCAGCACTGCAGGTTACACAGCATGCTCACAGCTCAGCAGACAATCCCTCTTATTTTTGCCATTCTTTTGGCACTTTTTATTGCCACACTCTCACCACTCACTGTAAAGAATTCCCAGCACTACCCCACAATAATCTGACTTGCTACTCTGGAAGTTTAACAGTGTCAAGCGTGAAGAGCACCTTCCCATCACTAAATGCTGAACCTCGGTTAACTTGGTGTTGTTTAACAAGAAGCCTCCCTCTGCCTGTGGAGCAGAAGGGGAGTGCAGACTCTGCTTACTCCTCCATGCACGGCTGTGACAAGGAGTCTAGCAATGAATGCACACTATCACAATATGATATTTCTATTTTCAAAATGAAAAATATTAGCAAGACTCTGGCATATGGCTTAACAAACAGGAGTTTAAAAACATTGGTGTCATCCTTTTCTAAAGGACAACAGATGCAGGAGGTAATGGTAAGAATGCTATTTCATTTCTCAAGAGGGTGTAATTGGCTTAATCCCCATTAGAAAAATAAAATCATTATCAAAAGTGGACATTTACAGGCATTTGTTGATACAGGATTTACAATTTATGTATTTATAAGAAAAGTTACATAATCATTTGATGCAGGAAAAAATCCATACTTCTGTGTATTTAACTTTCACTCGAGAATTTCAGTAGGAATGCTGTCTTAGTGCAAACAGAGTATTTCTTTTCTTGATTTTCCCCCTTATGAGTATATTTTATGTTCTTCTGCAAGAGCCTATGTGTTTCACTGTTTTTTACTTTAAATGAATATCCGAATTAGAGTAGGACTTAAGTAGCCATTAATGTCAAGACTTTGTTATTCTTGGACATGTGTGGAGTCAAAGACAGGCTGTGGACTACATCTCTCACTCTTCAGATACACTGAAATGTCAACAAAACCAAATCACATTAATACCCCATGAAGTGTTTAAGGCTTGAAAGCTTTTCTATTTTAGGTAAGTGAAGGTAGACTAGTTTATCTGTACATATCCTAGAACAGCTCTGTAAGACGAAGCTGACTTTTTGTACAGGAAGAAGAATATGAAAGAACATACACTAATTCTATGTAGAACCACAAAAGCAGCATGCTGTTTTAATTTTATTTTATAAAAATAGACAGACAAAGTGATTAGAAAAAGCTAACACACAAATTCCAGAGTTGTGCTATTTAACTAGTATGTTACTCAGTGCTATTTAAAAAGAGCACAGATTTCCACTCTTCGTTGATGAATTCAGAAGTTTCATGTACTTCATTTCTTTTCCAGTATTCTCAACAGTTGAGCTCAGCAGCTCCTGGTGGTGCTTTCAAAAATACTTCAGAGCAGAAGAAGAAAACAGTAGTTTGCAAAAAGGAAAAACTCTCAACAAATAAACTCAAGAGGAGTCACAAACAGAAAAAGATTAAAGTCACCCCAAAATGGTGAGTTGTGGTTTTCTGCTTCCCTAGATTTAATTTTGCTAAAATGGGTGTAAAAAAGTCCACAGAAAATGAAAAATTCCCAAAATTCAACCTTGTCAAAATCGGGGGGAAGGAGGTAGAGGGGTGGGGTGCTGGAGAAATCTCTCAGAAGATTCTCCCACATTGCAGCAGTTCCACAGAGGTAAGCTATAAAAAATGTCAGTATGTTGTTTACTATCAGGAGCAGACTTCTCTAAACGAAACAGACATGTACCAAAGAAAGATGATGAGTGGTCAGTTGACTCTCACTGTGCTTTAGAAATTATTCTTATCTGTCAAAAGTGTCAGCATTTACTTTTGTGTGAAGGGAACCAAAATACTTCAGGTTTTAATCTGTTACAGCTAAAAGCAGCGTGTGAGACCCTTTTGTCCTCATGAGATCTGTATCCTGAACTTGTATTCACAAGAGAATGCAGAAGAATAAATATCAAGTTCTAACACAAGCTAACAAAACTATCTGTAGTTTAAAAGATCATTCGGTTTAAATAAAAAGCAGGAAGAATTTGAGTACAAAACTATCAGAGGCACATTGTATCAATCAGCACAGCAGCTCTGTATTTAATGGGGGTTCCTATCAGTGGAAGATTTAGCCTCTAATCTTTCAAGAGTGTGGAGTAGCAGCATGTCTGATGAATTGCTTCAATAAGAAACAGGTATTGTGTGCATACATCCCCCTTATTTTATTGCATGACCAAAATCAGATGGAGTGACTCCCTTGAGGACAAATCAATGTCAGTAACTTAATCACTGGCTCTAGTTTGGCAAACAGCACCGCAATTTTGAATGATCCTAAGACTAAAAATAGGAGACTCAGGGCTGTATTATCCAGTCTAGTGACATTCTTCTGGGGCTTTCTTCTGGTTTGGTTTTGGGGTGGGGTTTTTGTCCTGGGTTTTTTGGTTTGTTTTTTTATTTTTTTTTTCCTCTGCTGGTCTCAGGATTTATTTATCTGGCTTTACCAAATAGCTTCAGAGACTCAGTTAAGTACAGGGCTCTGAAAGATCAGGTCATGCCTATCAGTAGCTAACTGGCCAGACTCTTAATCATAAAAAGCAGAGTATTTTTCTAATACACCAAACACTAGAATAAACACCCCATTTTAGATTTACTTACTACTCTGTGTATAGTGAGTGATTCTACTGATACAGGAATGGCATCTTGCAACGTACTTTAGCCTCCATCATTAAGTTACTGAAAGATCTAGCTAGAGCAGAAAACAAAGCGGAGTGGGATTATTCAGTGAGCTTTCTGAGGAACTGAAATGTTGATGTTGTTCATTAGTGATGATGAATAGGTAGCATGTAATTGAAAGTTAAAAAAGCCAACAACTGTGCAGTCTCAGGTGATTCCTGTGCGATTCAAGTCTTTACAAAGTATATTGTTTCAAAATCCCACATACAGGAAAAAGGATCTGTTATTCCTGAATCCTTTTCTCTTATCAAACCTGGGATTTACTGAATCCTACTGAGAAAAAAAATAATAAAATAACTGTGGGTCTCTCGCCTAAAATCCTGGATTTTTTATTTTTTTTTTTTTAGTTGACATAAACAAGCATCTCCTCCACAGTAGTAATTTGTTGTTAGACTTAAATTTACTTGATGATGTGGCATTATTCTACTTTAGCTGCTCTTAAATCATGTGTATTGTTGACCCTTTCAATGCCATTGGCAATGCAGGTACAGAGGAAGGCACATACACAGATCTGCTCAACTGAAAATGAACCGACAAAGCAAGCAGCATTGTTTCCCAAACAGAACACTGGATGCTTTTAGGAAGGGCTATTCATCCCAGCCCTGTAAATTTAAGTATAAGAAGTACCATTCTCCTCAGTCAAAGGTACAAGGTCAGTATTTTGAACATTTTTTAATATACTGAATGTATTTTTGCGAGCATGAATGTTCACACACTCTCTGATGTGCATCACATGGAACTGCAAAAACACTTTTTGCCCTTCAGTATGTTCTGTGAGTAAAAACATGAACATCCAGCAAGTTTTGGGAACTGAATGCACAATGATTTTCATGCACTTTCTTACATATGTTTATTTGACAATTAGGAGGGCACTTTAAAAGGAAGTAACACAAAATAACCTTCCACTAGAAGTCTAAAAAGTTTTAAGATGCAACTTTACCATTTTCTGAAACAAGACTGTGTGCTTGCAGCATGAACTGAGTTTGGTGCTGACTTGCTTTCTGCATTTCAGTGACCACCCCCCATTTAATTAGCAGTATTAATGAAAATGATATTTATGCCACAACCATCTGGAAGCAGATACAATTCCCTGTGTTCATTCATAGCAGATATAAACAGATATTATTTTGCAGGACAGTAATGGCAAATGAAAAAAACAAAAAACCAACCAAACGTGTATAAAAGAAACGAGAAAACACATTAGACTTAGAATAAAAATTTACAGAAAATGCCAGAATACAGAATTTAGTTCAGTGATATGATGAAAAATTTAGCAAGTTCTAGCATGTGGGGGAATAAAAATCAAAGTCAAAGTTTCTTCAACCTCTTTTCAATAGGAGATTACCTACACCAGCAGAAAGAAACATCTTGTTCCACCTCAGACAAGCCACTTTGCAGAAAGAAAAAAGAAGGAAAGATTAACTCAGGAATATCTGCCCATACTGAAAATCTAAACCATGTTAGAGAAAAAGACAATATGGATAAAAAAGTAGGTATTGTGCCTTATTTCATATATTACTTTTTATTAAAAGAAAAAAAAGTATATTGATAACTAAAATCATGTCCAGCTGCTTTAAAGTTCAGGTTGAGCATGCCTCGTATCACAGATTCTTTAAAAAAAATCTTGGCATCAATTGAATAGGATATTTCTCGTGCTTGCTATCAGAGACTTGGTTAGCACTGATGTTGGAGGTGCCAGCAGAAGTAGCACAGAGTATCTTGAGGCAGAGACAGTGAGCTTGGAACTGGAGAAGTGGGGAGGGCAGTAATGGAAGAATGTGTGCCCAACTGAATATCTTTAGGCCAGTGTGGAAGCCAGTGCTGCTGTGGTTTCAATGCTAGCAACAGCTGCATTAGCTAGAGAGGGCCTGAGACACATCTGCTGTGTTGCAAGGATGCTGCAGTGTGCAGTGTCAGCACAGCTCCTGGAGCATTCTGTGCTTGCCCTCATTGCACTCCTCCCTGGGCATTCACTGGCCCCACTTGAAGACAACAGCTCGTAAGCCACACTGCTGTTACACACCATGAGCCCCGGTTCCTCATGTAGCATAAGTAGTATCATACTTAGGAACCTAATCCTTAAAATTTTTTTTACTAAGTAATCTTATTTCCTACATGTATCTTGCCACCTCAGATACTGTAACATTTCTGACAGATTCATCACAAATCTTTCCCTCTACGTTGCACAAACATCATTGCAATATGCATATTAAAATACCTTAATGAAAAGAACGTCTCCCTGGAGAGTACATAAGAATGAGGGGTGAAAGCCCTGACCCCCATCAGCCCTAAATTATGATGATCTGTGATGAGCCCTAAATTAGCATGATCTGTCACCTACCCATGAAAAAAGAAAAACTATATCCTTTACTACACCTCCCACACACACTGGGAGAGAAGAGGTTCCAGTGACAAAGTCAGCTTAGTTATTGTGCCACTTTCATAAAGGATGCAATCGCTTTGGTCTGAAAATCTAAAACCTATTTTCTCTCCCCTTCTCCCCTCCCACCCCCCAGTTTCTACAGGACATTTCTGGGCAAATCAGGGAACACACAAGAACGAACCTCTCTTTTCAGAACATTACAGCTCCTCTGGAAATGTCTGCGACAGCTCACTCCTTTTCATCCACAGTTACTACAGCCACGCAGCAGGTCAGCAGTGATGTGGAAATCTGCTGTGTAGTGACAAAACCACTTGCGCTTCAGCGACCAGTCCCAGGGGAGTCACAGCCAAACGTTCAGGGTGACTCAATGGCACCTTCTTTTTGGTCTTGCACTTCTGATTTTACAAATACAGGCACAGGTGACAGCAAAAACTCAGAAACTACTGGTCCTCTTTCCTTATATCTAGAAGCCAGCCAGGAAAAAATACTATGTGGAGAGTCAGAGAGTCAAAGATTTGGTACATTAGACCCAGTGATACAGGCCTCAGGAAGGAAGAAACCTCCAGTTGAAGAGAATACATGTTCATCTCCAAAAGAAAACTCAACTCCCAGCTCCAAGCCTGGATGTTCATGTTTCTTCAGATCAAAAGCAGAGTCCTTTCCTGAGGCAGTCTCAAGGGCTGAATTACCCAGTACAGAACACCCAGAGCAGGCAAACTTTTCTCAAAGAATCCTTGACCTTCCCAGGAGTGCAGAAAAGAACAGAACCCACCTGCAGCCAGACAGCGATGGAAGGCCACACGACACTGCTGTTACTGCCTTTCAAAAGCCCCCAGTTACTCTCAGGTCCCCTGCGTTCAAGACTTACGCTGCAACACCTTCCAAGACATACAAAAAGAGAGGTTTAGAGATGATGAGGAAGCAAACCAGAATTGAGTATGATGACACTAGCAGTGATGATGAGGATAGGCTTGTTATAGAAATATAGCAGACAGACTGCTAACAAGATGATGTTGCAGGATGTCAGCCCATTACAGAAGGAAATACCACAGATGTTTAATCTGTACTTCTGAAGCACCTTAAAATCTGAAAAGCCATTCCCCTGCATAAGCAGCATTCTCTTCTGAAGACCCTTTTCTTTCAAGGACTCAAACCTTTTAAAAAGGTTTATTTGAAGAAAAAAGGGAGCTGGCACCACACATTTAAATGGTAAACCTGTGTTTATGAGAGGTTTCCAACACTGTTACAGTCTTAGTGGTCTTACACAATCCCCACAGGTGCTCACTGCCAGAGGCTGTGTTTCTGAGAGGCTGCAGTGATTTACTTACTACTAACAGTACAATAGCAGTGGCTTTCTCAGTACACAAGCTAAGATCTACTGGAATGGACAGGTGTATCCACTTCTATGTACTCCTCTTTCCTTGTAGTTGCTGGCATCTGTACTGGGACGGACACAGGCATTAGTGTTCCCTACAGATCCGTGATACTGGAAGAGTCCAGAAAAACGCCGATCCTTTTCCGTGTTGCACAAATGTCAATGCTTCTTTGTGACAAATGACACAAGCATGCTTGGCTTTGTGTTTTGTGCCTTTTATGCCAAAATCTACTCAAGTACTCTTGATTTCTAGTTGGAGAACGTGGCTGTTAGCTATTGATAGTTCCTTGTGGTAACATTTCTAACAAGGATGTTCTCATTATATTCATCACGTTGTGCTCCAACTGATGTAACATGGAATGTTTCATTTCTATGTACTCTTAACTGTGATGATGTTACTTTATTGAGAGTGAAGAAGCTATATGGCATAGCTCATTTTCTTTTTTTAACAAAAAGTTTTGTGCTACCAACCCTAAAATTTACTGGTTTCTATGTGAATAAATAATAAGATATTTTAATTTGACCAAGTGTATTAACTTGCTTGATGAGACTGATAAACATGAAAACCTTTCTACTTGTACATTATAGCCAAATTCTATACTTAAACTTCTACTATTCTTACACAGTGAATCATACAAAGGGTTTAATGGATTAACCTAGGTGGGATGTTTGGAATTGCTTTTGCTTTAGTCACATACAGGTAAGCTGATATAGGTCATACTCACAAAGAAATCTAGTAGATGCTACAAGAGAAAAAAAAATGCCTTTGTGCACAAAGAACAGCTCACAGATATGAAACAAGTGCTGAGCCCCAAGCAGTTCCTGGTTTTTCATATCTTACAAACATGACAAGACTTGAAGTCATCCATACAGAGCTTCACTGTTAGCCTCAAACTCTGTTCATTAATTTATTATTGATACAAAAAAATCATGATCAAAACACTACAGCAATTCCTAATTCTAATGTGTGTATATATATATATATAAAGTTAGGAAAAAAATGACTCACACAGAATAGACAATGAACTATGAAAGGTATTTTTCCCTTTCTAAACATATTACAATATTACACCAATCACACTGAAGTATACTGGTGTCAAAACTGCAGGACAATTCCTAGGAATATCAGTTTAAGGAATTTTGCATTTTTATTCCTCTGCTTCTCATTTGCCAAGTGCTGGGGATTTATAACAATATTGCTACTACCAATATTTTGGGTTGTGATCAGCGGTTGTAGCTCAGCCATACACTGACCTGGGCTATTCTTGTGCTTCACTTCCTGGCAGACTTCTGTAAACCTCCATTTATCTTACATACCACAGTGTGGAGGCCATGGTGAAGCAAGAGCCCCCCGACCTGGGAAGGTTGGTGTTCAGAGCTCAGCCAGCATGGTCATGGAGCTGGAGCTTGAATGGCATCAGGAGGGGTGGCTTGCAGGGCTCTGGGCACTGCATAGCATATATTTTGTTGGCTGAGGTACAGCTGAAAGAATGATACAGCTGTAGATTGGGTTAATATTAGATTTTTATCTTTATAGTTAAATTATTTTGCACTAGTACTACAGTTCAAGCATATTAATGTTCAAAGATTTTTAGTAGCAATTATGCTAAATCTGTTAGTCTACATCAAACCTCAGCAGGTCTCTTGGTTTAAGTTAGGGAACTCCTGGTGTTTGCATATCCAGATCACACTGGCCATATGACAGACAGCATAGTTTGGCTTTCCAGCAGATGCTGTACTCTCAGAGGACCATGCAAGGCTATACAGGGAAATCATTTGATACCTTTTACACAGCCAAGGTGTCAGCCATGCAGCGATGTATTCAATTAATTCACAAGAACCTGAACATCAAAGCCACATGAGGGCACCAGGCACAGAGTAAAGACTGTTTCTTTATCCTTCAAAGTCAGCAGCTGTCCTGATGCACCACTGCTTTGCTATAAGCAGATCTGAAATTCTTTGCACACGAATTAACTTGTTCTTTGCACACGAATTAACTTGCTCTTTGCACACAAATTAACTTGTTCTTTGCACACGAATTAATTTGGCACACATTAACTTGTTCTGCCTTGTGCTGAAGGAAGCAAATTAATAAGGAATGCTGATCACCGATAAGATCTACATTCAACACCTACGTCTATTCAATCAGACTGTAAGCAAGTGGGTGTTTCAGATTTGCCCTCTTTAGATGTGAACAAACTATTTCTTACTATTTCAAACTTTTATATCAGATCTTACCAATTACTGACACTTCACTGGTCTGCCTGGCAACCCCAACTCCTCTGCAAGGGCTGCGAGGGGTGAGAACCAACCGGGGCAAGCCCGGAGATCACCAACAAATACAGAAATATACCTCAAATACATAATTTATGAGAAGAGATAGCAAGAGCTGGCTAGCTATCAGAAGAGAAAAGGGAATATGCACAAAAGAGTTCAGCAGGAGAACATGGGAAAGCTAGCACAATCATCTGTCTTCCACATCTGTTCTGGGAGAACATGAAATGATGGGCTTAATTTGCAGCATATAAACTAGATACTAAGAAATGCTTCTTATTTAAGGAAGCAACTAAGCATGTTACAAATAACCCAGGGAGATTATAGACCCTGCATCACTTGGGAACTTCAGTAACAGTTAAGGCAAATGTTTCTTACTACAGGTGTATGCGGTTGACCCTGGCTGGGAGCCAGGTGCCCATCAAAGCTGCTCCAGCACTGCCTGCCTCAGCAGGACATGGGAGAGAAAATGTAACGGAAGGCTTGTGAGTAGAGATAAGGGCAGGGAGATCACTCACTGATTGCCGTCAGGGGTAGAACGGATGTAACTTGGGAAATCAGTTTAATTTACTACCAGTCAAATCAGAGTAGGATAATGAGACATAAAACTAAACCTAAACACCTCCTCCACACCTCTCCCTTCTTTCTTGGCTCAACTTCAATCCTGTATTCTCTACCTTGTCCCTCACAGCAGTGCAGGAGGATGGGGAATACAAGCTGTGGTCAGATCATCACACATTGTCTCTGCCACTCTATCCTCCTCAGGGGAGGACTCCCTATGCTTGTCCCCTGCTCCAGCACAGGTCCCTGCAGTGTCACAGCCCCTGCCAGCAAACCAGCTCCATGTGGGCTCGCTCCTCTTTCCATGGGGACACAGGTCCTGCCGGGACCCTGCTCCAGTGCAAGCTTCCCACAGGGTCACTGACTCCTTCGGGCATCCCCCTGCTCACCGTGGGGTCCTCCCCAAGCTACAGGTGGGTATCTGCTTCACCATGGACCTCCATGGGCTGCAGAGGTACAGCCTGCCTCATCACTGTCTGCACTACAGGTTGCAGTGCAATCTCTGCCCTGACACATGGAGCCCCTCCTCCCCTCCTTCTGCACTGTCCTTGGGTCTGCAGGGCAGTTTCTCTCACACAGTCTCACTCCTCTCTCCCGGCTGCAGTTGTGCAGGTTTTTTCCCCTCTTCTTAAATACATTATCCCAGAGGCACTATCACCATTGCTGATGGGCTCAGCCTTGGCCAGCAGTGGGTCTGTCTTGGAGCTGGCTGGTGTTAGCTCCATCGGGCATGGGGGAAGCTTCTAGCAGCTTCTCACAGAAGCCACCGCTACAGCCCCTCTGCTATCAGAACCTTGCCACATAAACCCAATACAGTATAACATTATTTGGGGCTGGAAGAGATCTTCTTTCCAGGCCACTTTTTATTCATAAATTCTTGTTTGTCAATAGCTTCCCTAAAATACAATGCCTAAAATATTCAGTATTCCCGTGGCTGTCCATGCACCACGGATACACACTGAGAGTGGTAACTAAACACACTCGTTTTGTATTACTCACAATGTACGTCTGGTTTTGTATGTTGCCTGTGTTTTATTGACACAACCAAATGTATTCCTGTTCATGAGTGCTTAAGTTAGAATCATTTTCATGTAGTTAAGTAGCTCTGTTAAACCATTAAATCCACCTTAAGGATTTGAGTAGAGTTATTGCTGCAGACTAAGACTCCTGGCCTGTATTTTCCATTTACCATCAGCATTCCACAAAAGTCCCATGGGTGAAGAGGTTAATATTATTTTGTTTTAGGCTTTAAAATCCCATGAGATTTTAGCAGCACATTTAAAGTGTCCCAGTGGAACCAGACAAATGTCACATAGAAGCACATACTGAAAAGCTGTGTCTTCCAGGGAACTGTAATGTCACCACAGTTTGTTATAAACCATTCTCTTACATTTGAGCACTACTTAAAAATAAAAAAGCAGGTTTCTTTCTCCCAGTCAAAGTCAGTGCACCTATTGACTACTTGTGACAACTGCTTAAATATGCTATGTATTTATGCAATGCTTGAGTTTAGAAGAGCTACAGGAACCAGTCGAAAAAGGAATGAACTTACTTGAACGTACCTGTGGGTGCTTTGCAAAGTGGTCAAGAAGGATGGAGGTAACAGCCCCAAGGTGTGCCAGGGGAGGTTTAGATTGGGTATTAGGAACAATTTCTTCCCCAGAGGGTGCTCAGGCATTGGAACAGGCTGCCCAGGGCAGTGGTGGAATCACTGTCCCAGGAAGTGTTCACAGATGGGCCCTGTGTGGTTGAGGCCCTCAGTGCCATGGGTTAGTGGTGGCCTTGGCAGTGCTGGGGAATGGTTGGACTGGGTGATCTTGAAGGTCTTTTCAAACCTAGTTCATTCTGTGATTCTCGTGCCACAAGTGTATAGGTTATTTTGGCTTTAAAAACCCTGTTGTGTAAGTCTCATTATCAGTCCCTAAGGATGGTTAGGGTTTACAAAACAAAACAAAACAGAGTGATTCTAATACAATCAATAACTCAGTTTTTAAGCATCACAAGTTTTGTGTATATGCATTTGTAGCATGTCTCAGTGAGTGACAAGCCAAGCAATTCTATGTACAACACTGGATATAACAGCAGGAGTAACTACTTAATCCAGCAATGACTGGAAGTGTTTCAGTGGGCTAGTTCAGCTCTATTAGACTCTGACTCTTCAAGGATTCTTACACCATTAAGAAAACAAGCAATTGGATGAAAGCCGTGGGAGCTGTTTCATAACCTACCCTGCTCTTGTTTTCCAGATGTCTTTAAATGCTACTTAGGTTCAATAGTACTGCTGATGTCAATCACTCTAGACAAATGTAGGCAGCTCAGTTTTTATGGAGTCGAGCTTCAATGTATGTGTCTGAACTACACTTAACCTCTGCAAAGCAAAACCTCATTAAAAATATATTTTTCTATAAATATAAAAAAAATATTCTTACATAATGTTTTATGTAATTATTTTTTATAATATAATTACACATTACAGAGGCATTCACAGGGCAAAATTAAGGTCACATCAACTGCTTTCCCCACTCTTCTTACACTGACAGAAATATAGTCAGTGTTTATATCTAAAAACCTTTCTGTGATTTATCATTCTTTATTACACACAGCATATTTGGATTTTTCTTGAAAACACCCTTCTCATTTCATTGTACATTCCCAGATAAAGAATTCTGACTCAAATACACAGCTGGGACTACGACAGGGTGCAGACGAGCTGCTGTTGTCCTCCCTCCTCTGTGAAAAGGAGCCCTTAAAGAAGGTTCCTGCTCTCCAGGTTAATGCAAAAAGAACAGGACAGAATTTATTTCCATAGCACACTTTGGCAGCAATTCATGTTAGCAACTGAACAGGAGAAAGGGAACCACCATTCTTCCTTCCTGTGTTAGGAAACCACAGTCTGAGAAGAGGAATACTTTGCTGGGAAGCTAAGCCAGGGCTATAATAGCTTGAATCTCAACACCTGTACGTACAAATGCAATTACAAGATTGGCACAGCTAGCAATGTAGATAGCTATGTGCACATACACGTTATGTGTGTTGGCTGGAAGGAGGAACATGGAAAATTACACCTCTTAAAAAGTAATTTGACCCTTAACTCCGCAATGCCTCTTAATATTCCCATTACAGAGAACGATTTGCATTGTGCTCCTCAAATGGAAGGCAATAATGGCATAAACCACGTCATCACAACCCCTGCAGCCCACGAGTGGTTTTTACTTCAACTCAGCCCTCTTATGAAGAAGTTTTGCATAACTTTGTTGATTCTAGTTGTGGGTTATGCTAGCTCCAAATGGAGCAAACATTCAAAAGGAAATCATACAAAGGTCTCAGACCCCCAATCACTACTTGTCCAGAAGCAAGAAAGTAATTATAACTAAGTAAAGCATTTAAAAGCTGCCTAATCCTGTGCAATATTATAAAGGTTAGGAGATAATATAAAAAGTGTTTACAAACTTTGATTCAGAAATAAAACCAAAAGCACAATGGTCATTATCCCACGTTTGATATGAAAAACAAACCCTTTTTTTATTTGTACCAGATGTAGATATGCAGATGTGAACTGTTGGACAATAGTCAGAGAAGTGGAATTAGAGAAATATCCATAATTCATAACATGCCTGCGGAAACACGTTCTGTGCTTCAAAAAGAATTCAGGTGCCGGGAGAACCTCCTTACCCTGAAGATGTTGACAAATTTGAAGAAAATCCAAGCAGGGAAAAAACACTGACTGGGGAAATAGATTACTTATGAAGAAAGATTAAAGGAACCGGTCTTCTGCTCTCAACTATACCAATGTCGTCCAATTACACTCAGTGACAATGTACCAATATAAGGAGGAGAAAAGCTTGACTGAAACAAATGACAAGAAGAATTTGCTTGGACATGCTCAGTGAAATAATTCCCTTTAGGACAGAAAGAAATTGGTATTTAAAGTGAAAAGAAGGAAAATACAGCCAGGGGATGTCCCCCTGCAGTTACATATACTAAATACCTCCTCTGGGATATCTAACATAAAGCTAGAACTGAGCCACTCACTACACAAAATAATTACACACAGGAGGTCACCACAGAATGAGATCAAGCAGTTCTTCTCTTAGATGTCCCTGTCATTCATGGAATCACACACAATGTCTACTTCAATTGTTTCTACCCCTACATCCATTATTTCTCTCCACCTTTGGAGAAAAATAGTGGTGACTAACCAATTATGAAAATTCACAACCAAGGTGTATCAATTACTAAAATGTACTTTATGTACTTTATGTACAATGTCTACCAGATGCTCCACTCTGTACCCTGTGTAAGAACAGCTCTTTGAGAAAAAAAAGAACAAAAATCACCATTTTGATTTAATTACAATGATACTGCAAAAAAGAAGTAGGGTGAGAAGGAGAGCAATCTTACCACTTATCGTTGCCTCTTGGATAATATGATCAAGAGAGAGTTTCTAAGAAAATACAGGTATTTGTTGGTATTTTACTTTTCACAATACTGAAAACAATGCTTGCCAGTATTTTAACTTACTAACTACGAGGCAAAGAGATTCAGAGCATGTGCACTTATGACCAAAATGCACCACAATTCTGCAAGTGGGAATCCAGACAGAAGGCAGAAAAATACCGGTATTCAAACCCAAAGACATCTTCTCTAACCCACGGTGAATACTGTCTCAGCCTCACCTCACTGATCAGGGACTCCAGCCTCCAGGTCATCTTGGTGGCCCGACACTAAACTTGCTCAAGTTTGCCATCTCTGCTGTTTTGTGGAGCCTAAAGGTTGACACAGAAATCAGGATGGGGTCTAATGAATGCTGAGTAAAGGGGACTAATAACTTCCCTCAGTCTACTGATCATGTTGCTTTTGACACACCCCAGGATCCCCCTGGCTTGTGTTCAGCCCACCAGAACTCTTGATCCTGTTCAGAAGAGCTACTACCCAGAAAGTTACCCATTGAATGAGGTCAGTCCATCCCTGATGCAGGACTTGCATTTGTCCCTGCTGAATTTCATGATGTTGGGGTTGGTCCATGCCTCCAGGATTAAATTATAAAGTTAAGGCAGACAATATCCACTGCAATCCTCTCATCCATAGATGTAGTAATTTCATCAGAGACAGAAATGAATCCATCCTGACTATTCCCAATCATGACCCTCTTTGCATGTCCAGGAATTCCTACAGGATATGGCTGAGGTTCACACGCTGAAAGATGAAGATCTGCTATTGTGTAAGTAGAATAAAACAAAAAGGCATCAAGACAGATGATGCTACCTATATATGAGCATCTATATTGCATGAATAGGAATTCCAGAAGCACTGTGTTCATTGAACTTTTAATTAAGCTCAGCCAAAACAAAATTAGATTGATATGAAACATTTTGAACAAATACCTATCTTAGTCTACAGACATCCCATGCCAAGTCACTTGAGCCATTTGGATGACTGGGCTACCCACGTCTGCAACTCTACAGTTTCTGGCTTCAGAAATCAGTAGAAATCTTAAGCCAAAAAAGTAGCAAAACCGAAATCTGGTCTTTAAAATAGCATCAAATCCGTCTAAAATTAAATGGGATTTAATTTGCCTCCCAAGCTGTAGATGTGGCAAATTTTAGAACAATGAGATATGAAACATTTAGAAGTCAGTACACAAAACAGCATTTCTGATGGAAAGATTCCAGATTGGACTGTAGCAACAGTAACTATGTTACAGTAAGGCCAAGTCTAAAAAAGCCACCGAGATACACAGTGCATGCCATTTCTTCATTCTTCCTCACATGCATATTTCCACCACCCTTGATCCCATGGTGCATGGCAACAAGAGAAAGAGTGCTTGAGTCAACAGAAAACTATTTAGTTGGCTATCCCTAAACTCTTTATATAGCTTGTATTGCTTTAAATATCTTTGCCCTCTGAAAAGTTAAATTCATTCTACATTCTTCTGGGAAGACTCAGGGCTAGCATTCCAACAGGCAGCTAACTTGGATGTTGAATTCTGTCTTTTAAGTGCGTCAGATAGTTTTGTTGAAAAAAAAGAATGTTTAAATTACCCATTAATGGATCTTTAAGCTGTTTCCCATAATCTACGTAAGTGATAATGCAGTAGCAAGCTACAAGCCTTGTTTCAAACATCTTCTGAAAAGAAAGCCAAAAAAGGCAGTTACATGCAAAAGGTATTTAACTAGTGCCTGACTTCTTCTTAAAAAGCAGTCCTAATATATGGACACCAGTGGCAGTACATGTTTAGTTTACAGCTTGCTCTTCTTTTGTCTCACTATATGCATTCTACTACTCTAAAATCTACAATTTGGTATTTTAATGAAGTAGCTTCATTGGAGATAGCCAAAACATTTACTACTAAAAATAAACATAAACCTTAGCAAGTTGTTTTGAACTAGTCTGCTCACAGCAAGTACAGTGGCTGCTGGCTGAGCTCTCCAGCAATATGTTCGTTTCTCACCTCCCCTGGCACCATTTACATGACGGTTTTCTGCATTTACATACCAGGTGGACATTCCTACATGCTTTTGGGTTCAGCATGAACTAAGCTGGCTCTGTCCAAACTCTCTTAACTCAGCTTAATACTGGAAACATGGAAGATGAGACACATCAAGTTGGCTTAACGCAAATCGATTCAGTCTAGTCATGCCTATAGGGAGATGCACCTAAGCCAACAAGCCCTGTTTAGAAGCCTTGGAAATTCCACAGGTAATAAAAAAAAACTGATTTCAAAGCATTTAATGAATAGCTGTGTCAACAGACTGCTTCCAGCACATCCTTGAAAACTACATTTCAGGCCTAAGAATGTTGCTACTCCACTCACAAAATCTCTACTTCACCAAGTCCATCTTCACTTGCCAAGTTAACATACTTAAGAGAACTGAAGAAAAAGCAGCAGGGGGACCCAGGCAGGTAGCGTTTTAATTCATTTGTTGGTTCTTTATTTCCAAATCTGAATGGGTGATGAGGGAAGTAGCTATGCTGTGGGGCATTGTGGAAAAAATACTAGAGGAAGGATAGCAATAGCTGTCTGCCAGAAGACAACTCTTACTCAAGCAACCAAAGAGAGGAAGAGTCATTCTGGAGTACAGGAATTCAGGGTGGGAAAGGAAACACAAGAATGCAACAGCAACAGGAGTCTGAGGAGGAACTAGATGTAGCTGCAGAGCAAAGTTCAGATAAAAAAACTTCCATCATTTAGGGAGTTAATGCTGAAAAGTTCCATTTTTAGGGCAGAGAGCCTCAAAGTGAGCTCTGGAGCCTTCCCTTGCTATGAAAGATTGAAGAGGCTCAGGGGATTAGCTGATGAGCAAGTGCTGAAACCAGTAGAGATAACAGCCTGAAAAATGGGCATGGGAGCAAGATCAGGAGCAGATAAAGGAAAGCTGTGAACATGAATTAGGAAGAACATTGCCCATATACTTGGAAAAGTGTAGGTTTGTGAAGCCTCTTCCTCTGCGCAGTACAAGCAGCTCCAGGAGGAGGCTGGGAGCACCACAGCAATCTCAGACCAAGAAGAGTCCTTCCTTTGTTTCCTGGAGAACTGAGTGGCAGAATTAGAAGCCATAAGCAGCACCTAGGAGAAGCCTCACAGAGCTGAAACATATTCACAGGTGTTTTCCCTTCCTCCACCAAGTGAGAAATCAGAATTATGCAATGTGGGCAGGATTAACATCATTTGGGAGAGAAAGGCCTCATAAAATAAGCACAACTTAAAACAGACCACAAGTCTGCACTAAACACACTCAACTCCCAAAAAATTACAGAAAGCAGTAAATTGCTCCGAGGGTTCTAAAGCATACAAGTCTTTATCTTCTTTTTTTTTTCTTTCTTTTTCTTTTTTTTTCTTTAGTGGGAGAACACTGGCTGTTCTGCAAGAAAGCAGAAACATAAAGTCATCCTAAGAGCAGTGAAATCCTAATAGTTCTTTATCAGACTAAAGGGATTTAAATTCTTCCACTAAATTAATCAAGACATAATATTCATTCAGAAAAAAATTATACTTTACCAAGTCTACAGGATTATACGACCCTGGCAAATATAAATGTAGTCAATGAAACTAAGACTTGTTCTTCCACTCAAAGCTGCAGATCTGATCATGCCTCAGGTTGTTTGTAGAGTCGGAATGTTCTGGTCTGGTTTAGATGAAGGTGAGTCTGAATGTAGAGTACAGGCTTACAACACTGAACATTTCTTGCAAATGTAGGGAAAACGGCTGTTTTCACATTTTCTAACTATGTTTTGCCAACATAGTGCGTTTAGCACAATATTTTCCTCTAAGCACCCTCTGAGGGGGTACGAGATGCAAACAAATGTGTATGAAAAGATTTTCAGACAGTGTTTTTCTGTGTAACTAATAATTACTTTAATAGCTCTCATCTGTGGGATTGCGGAGTCCTGCCTCCCTGGAAAGATCTCTGTGTGTTGGTGAGGTGTAAGTAGTGAGTATCTTCACTTTACCAATGTAACCTTGGCTTCACCAGTTTAGGTGGCACATTTAGAGCAAATGTCATGTATTCTGCCTAATTTCTTTTACACTCCCCTTATACAAATATGAGATGCTTTTCTACTCTTCTTTCCCCTAAACAGGGATGAAGTGTAACTCTGGCAATAGCACATTTCATGAGAAAATGTAAACTCTATTTGTGAATATTACTGACCCATTTTGTTCAACAGTGGAACAGAAATACTTGTTAGTCATTGCAGCTAAGCCATTTTACAAGTGGCCTAGTCAAAATTGGTAAATCAATTCCTTGTGCCAGCTGCATAATTTCATCCACAATTATACTTCAGCTTTCAAATCAAAGTAATCTCAAAAGCCCTCCAGCCCTCCCTAGGTGCAGACAGGAGGAAGCCTGTATTTTTTTAAGAATATCCTCAATTGCTTGTTCAATTTAACATTACTATGGACTTCTAGACATCCTATTTTTTTAGGTTGCCATTGCAAAGCAGGTGCTTTTACTCATCATAGAATAAAATTATCTGCTACAATGCAGGACATCTCACTTGCACATCTGATTGCCAAGTAATTGCAAAATTGTCTAGGAATATTTCTTTAATATACAACCTTTTCTTTCAGATAATACAGAATGCTTATAGCCAGCAGTATTTGTAGGCTTTTTATCTACTCAATGAGCGTTTCTAGTTCTACCTAGTTCTAACAATGGATTTTTCTTCCATGAGTAGTTCATGTCACATGTATCAGCTCATAAATTTCATCTTTATCTTAGTCATACAGGCCTTAGCATCTTCTATGGCATTTTATAACATGGGAAGAATATGATCCCTTATGAAAAATATACTGACTTAGTCCTTAATTCCAGAGCTATCAACGTGCTAAGAAATAACGCTCTTTCAATTGGGAGTAAAGGCCTTAGGCTTCTTTAAAGGATAAACTTAAAAAACCCTGCATGACATGACTATGATACTGTCAACAATCCCCACACGAACTACAAGTTTCCAGCTTTCTGTTGACAGAGAACAGCCATCCACAGTACTGAAAAAGCAGTTTCCCCATTTGGTACCCTCATGAAGTTTTCAAACTGTTCAAACACAGAGGCATAAATCAAGAAAACAACACTGGTGCAAAATGTTACAGCTAAGTTATACTAAAACCTTAAAGAAAACCATCTGGGCATAAAATGTAAGCACAGCCAGCACACAAAAAATAAGAAGAAAATAAAACAACTGCACATTACAAACGCCCCAAATACAGAGCCTTTATTCTGTAAGACCACTGAATTTTAACTCCAAACATCCATCTCAGACAAAACATTCAGCTTTCAAAATATGACTGAAACAAAATACTAAAGCTTATCCAAGCTGCAGTTTATTTCAACTTTTCAGCTTCCTTAAGATACAGTTCCTTAATATGGGGAATAATAAGAGTATCTTCAGTGGTAGTTACGAACCAAAGCTGGAGCTTACTAGAGGGACTTACCACTACTTATTTTATATTTCAATTGTACTTAAAGTCAAAAAGCAACACTGAAGCAGTATTCACACAAAAGATGAAGAGAATTTGCCTCAAATGGCATATAACCTAAGTAGACAGGCCTGAAGAACACTGCTTGCCCAGCTTATAAAATACCACCAGAAAGAGATGGTGACTTCCTAAATCATAACGGAAGATGTCTATCAGAATTAAATCTAAACGGTTTGGTTCGGCTTCATGTATTGCTGTATCTTCAGTTTCTGAATGCTAAAGCAACCTGGACATACTTTACAGACCCATGAGTTTCTCAGTAATCCTGAGAAACAAAAAGAAAGGAGAAAAAACCAGTGGTGAGTTCGACACCCCAGAGACAGGAGGAGACTGCAGTGTTGGGGGAAGTTTAGAAAATACACCTCAAAAGGCACTGTATCTGTAAAGCAGTTTTTTTTCAGAGGTGTCTCAAACAAGCAAACAAAGAAAGGATCTTTTAAAAAACAAAACCTAGTTCTTAAGGAGATAAAATCCCAGCACTCTGGATTCTCTGCACACAGTTCAGATCACTTGCATAAGCAACACACTTGAGATTTGATTACATAGCTAGGGGGGTTTGTTTATTTATTTACTTTTAAACAGGATGCTTGCTTCGGTTTAATTTACTTTGGGGAAAGGGAAGGAAGATTTTGAAAACAAACAGATTCTGAAGAGACAAGTTAAACCAACAAATTAAATCTAAAAATCTGTTATGCCAAAGCCAACCTCTAGCGGTTGGTACCTTTGGATTGCCAGCACATTCCTCGTCCTTCTGAGCTAACGCCATAGCCAGTAGTGACCCGCAGCCTGTCACCCTTGACAGCACAGCTTGCAGATGATGAGACTCAGTTTGTCACTAACTTCTGAGCTACTTCTCAAGACAGGGAATCCTGGCTTCAGTTCCCAGTTCAAGAAGGGAGTACATGATCCCCATTATACCATACTCTGAGCAGCAAATGATGTCTTAAAAGCAATTAGAGCTGAAGCTTAAAATACTCATGTAGCATAAAACAGATGTGAATTTTCAAACTAAGCAACAGATTTTTACTAAAAGGAAAGACGTTGAAGCACCAAAGGAAAGCAGAGTGTCCTCCTCTGCTTCTGAGCAATCAAACAGTGAACGATTGTTCTCTGACAGCTAATGGACTTAAGTTTCAATTTTCCTGCTGATCTGTTTTTAGTCTTTTTCCCAACAAATTTTTCCTATTCTACTTTTCATGTTTCTAGGAAATTTTAGCTACATATGACTTTGCTGATAGGTCTCACTTGTTTATTTAAAAATATGGGCTTTTTCCCCACAAATACAATTTTTTATTAGTCTTGTGTTGCAGGTATTGCCCCAGATACTGTATTTACTTGTGCCTTTTGCCTGGATCTGCATCCTTGCTTAACCTATCTATAGGAGCCCTAATATATCTATAGTAGAATCTGAAACCAGTAGTGTGTTAGTTTTGTTCTCCATACTCTCCCATATCACGTAATGTAGAATAGCCTGGGCCATGTCCTGGAAGGACTATATTTTCTAGTGGACAGATCAGTTTCTGGATTTAATTGCACTTGGCTTCATCATGCTTTATGCAATGAAGAGGGACTGCTAGAGACAGCTCACATTGAACACGGTCTGTATAAAAAAAGTTACTGTCAATTATTTATTCTATCTTATGTCAGGCAAAGGTTTTCCTTTTCTAGTCAATCTTTCCTAATCATCTGACCTATCACTGCCTTCAGTTTTCCAAATGTGCAAACCTACTGTTATAATTAGGGACAATCAGTGGAGGAGATAGGAACCGTTTCTGATTCACATGCAGTGTAAGTAGCAATAACGTCCTTCTTCTGGTTTAGTTCTTTAAGTTGTTGCTACAAACCAAACATTGAAATAAAATAAAAAGTAAAAACTCTGAAAAGCATATATTGAAAACTTTATACTTCTCACTATTTAGCTGTGAAGTCATGGTCAGTGTCAGGAAGGCAAGTGCAACAAAATAAAACAGTGAATAAAAGTTTTCACTGAAAACTGGCAACTAAATCTGAACCACAGACTTAGAGGAGACTTTTCTTTATGCATAAAGCATACCCCTTAATTAAAGCTTAACATGTTCTGCCAAAGCATTGATGTGAACACATGCAGAAAGTACAATGGAGATTTCCACTGCCTGATGTGGTATCGCCTCAAGTGGTGGAAAAGAAGTGGGGTTTTATAACAATTCAAGTGTGACTCAAAACTGTCATGAATTACAATCTCAATGGGTTTAGACACTTTGAAATTACAGGAACATCTGTCTGTGGGAAAAACATACAAAAAATCTATCCTTTTATATCCAGATTATCAGGAAAATGACTTAATTTTTTGAAAAATACATAAGAAGTAACAAGGGCACAGTTCTACAGTACCAGCACTCTGCCGAGCAGAAGAAACACATTCGGTTAACTCAGCATCCAACCCCCTTGCTGCCAGACCCATGAAAAATGGCTTCTGATTGTTGTAATGAATAATCATGGGGGATTTGCTACATATGAGAAGCCTACTGAGCTTGAACAGTGTTATGCTCTTTATCCCATTGTGAACTGCAATATCTGGACATCTGGCATAGCTGCTGACCCTGGATATACTCACAGGTTGGTAACAGGAACCACAAACATAATACCTCTGATAACTGTAAATTTGCTACACTGTCTTGCTGCCTCATTACTTCTCTTTCATCTTGCTTTCCCTACTTATTTTACTTGCAGTAAAACTCAGTAGATTATTAATGCTATTAGTACTTTACTTTCTCTGCCAGATCTTCTTGGGTGGCCACTTTCCAGCAGTACAACTACCTTTACTTGCTCACCTCTCCTTACTCTCAATGACAACCCTTTTTAGCATTTTTATTGTATTCTGCAAATTTTAAGATCCCAGTGCATTTTGATAACTCCAAATATAAACTATTTGAAGCAAATACAATACAGCAATAGTTACAATCTGTTAGTAACTCATGCATCTTTTCACTGATTAACTGAAAACAAATGGAGCTATCTGAACAAATCTCTATCTGATCAGATACCTATTAGATTCAGTGAAGAACTATTCAGTGAAAACCTCACGGTGATTACTCAGTTCGTATTTTATGCTATTTACCTGGAGCCTATAACAATCCACATCATCCTTTTGGCAGCTACCTTATAGTAAGACAGTGAATTTCTGCCCATCACTATTATAACAATGATGGACATATAAAATCCTTGCCCCTAGATTCTGACTCATCACAAAATGAATGAGAGTCCTGTGTCCTCTTCCATTGTACATTGTTAGGACAGACATTCACTACCAGTTTAACTGGTACAGACAATCTTTGCTTGAAAAATTACAGATATCAAAAGCAAAAAGTCTGACTCCTAGTTCTCTATTCCTAGCCTGAGAAAAGATAAAATATCCCGGAGGAAGAGAGAAAGGTTGAGAGCAAGAGAGAAATGGGGAAGGGAAAAAAGAAAGAGAAGGGAAGGGCAATGTTGAAACAACAATAAATTATCTCAGAGCCAGGGATAACAGATTTCATTATGGCCCTTCTAAAGTGTGGAGGGCTTTTATTCAAAACTCAAAAGGCATGGAAAGAATTTCACTTCAAGAGTGACAGAAGTACAATCATAAACGTGTGTACAAATGTGTGTACACACACGCAAACCTTGCTAGCAGCTGTGATGCATTCTGGCTCACTAGCTCAGCAAGGTACGTCAAGATTTCACAGAACAGCTTGAAGCATCATTGTTTCTTTGGAAGTGAAACTCAGTAAAAATACTGACAAAGGAATGCAGCCAGGCTATTAACAGAGTTGTACAAATTCCAGTCCTTCTTCATTCCCTCCCTCATCAAGTCCTTCAGTCAATAAAACAGCTTTTTGAACTTGCCTTCTGCTCTAGTTTGCCTCAATAATCTTTTCAATGCTCACCACAATGTATATGAAAAGTTAACACTGTACTAAGAAATCATCTGAGATTATCTCCTTTTTCCATGCTCTTAACAACACAACTGGGGCCTGAAAATGTTTGCAGCTGAAGAATTTTTGTCAGTGAAATAGTGTAATAGCTAGGAAGCTCAAATGACATCAAGTAATCTAAACAGCCTGGTGCCTGGTGAGCTATTTGCTTTAAAGAAGCACTTGGAGGCAAAAAGCAGAAGCAAAATCCTAGCCATGCTGTTAGAGGGATATACTTGACCCTTGGAAAAAGATTAGCATCTTTTGTTCTTCCTCTACCCTGTTTCTTTATACCTTTTCTCTACTTCCCCATTAAGCCTCCTATTGTATTTTTATTTTTTTTTTTATTTTGCCTGCTTTTTCCTTTGTTGTCTTTCTATAGAAAAGACACTTCAGTGAAAACCAAATTAATTTACTTTCTATTTTCCCTTTCTTTTGCATATTGTTTTTCCCCATTATTTTTCCTATTTTTCCACAAAACACTGTTACCTTCCCTGGTCTATTTTGGCTAATGCCGCAGTATTCTTCCCTTGAAACTAGTGGATAACATTCTTTTGGTACCCACTCTTTTCTTATAATCTTATTTACAAGCACTTGCTTCACAGCCCTAATAAGGTAGGGTGAAATGCATTGTGGAAAATGTGAGAAAGGGAGAAGGTACATCAGCTGTATTCAAAACTTAGATGCCGGTTTTACGATGTACTTCCTCTTCTTCTCCCTCTCTTCCTATCCTGATGTTTCAACCACAGAGAAGGTAATGTATGTGCTTAAATGTATAAAATATATAGAACTCCTGCCATGTCTGAAGTACTGCAATTCCCAGACTTGAGTTATTAAACTGAATGTGAAGTCAAGACCCTCAATAATAAGTACAATCATATTAATGAGAATGGCTAAATTCCCAGGCTGCATTAGTCTTATGCTCATCTTGTAACTCAGTATGTTTGCTTTGCAGACTTAAGCCTCTTTGAGAAAGAACTGTTCCTTTTGAACCATCAAGAAGGATATTGCCAACTCTTATTCTTCCAACAAATCAGACAGACATGACAGCCACAGACCCAGATTTCGTAATGATGACCACATGGGATATCTGTGCTATCTGTTATTTACCAACAGCATCTCAAGATGAAAACAACCTGGTAATCTGGATGTGAATGGCAATTATCCCTTTGCCATAAGATGATGTGCTAGGCCCATAACTCACACCTACATGGATTTTTAGAATGCACAAAATTAGCAGTGTGCCCTATATGCACTGTAGAAAAGGTCAGAGCACAGCACATACACTTGGGCAATGCAAGAGCTTCCTTAGCCTCATTTAGTTAAAGCTGCACCAGCTCTTGACCACACAACTTGCACAGATGGTCCGCAGTTATTACCCCAGATTTCATGACACAGCCTCCTGATGCCCATACACACAGTCTTTCTAGGTATTAGAATGATTTAAATTACGCAACTTCTACATCAAACTTAAATACTCCCAGAGGACTGAAGAGTCAGATCACACACAACACTGATGCCTAACTTGGCCTTGTGTTTGATGACTTCATCCCAACAAACAGTCTGAAGAAAATCTAGAGGACTACAATATCACGCCACTGCAATATGTAATGTATTCACAAAGCTAAGTTCAGTAAGTAAAGGTTCATGTTCAGTCAAAGCTTATCAACAAAGAAAGCTGCTCTCAGAGGGCTAGGTGTGAGCAGCACTTGCAGTTTGTCATGTCGCACTGTTTAAATAATAAGGGTTCATTTTTCATTTTATTTTCCCTTTACTAGTTCACAAGGGCAGACACTTGTTTATTTCTCTCTGAAAGTCTTTTCTTAGTGAGAGATAAGTTACTTGGGGAGAGGAAAGGTTATATATTCAAACACGGTGTCACGTTTGTTGCTAGACTGATGAGTCTCAGCTGTGGATCCTCCAGAAGAAGAAATGGTCAGACCTGTACTTGTCTTTATATTTGGATTTACCAAGAAGTTGCAATGAGAAGACACTAAATTTATTAGTAGCTAGAAACTGCAGCAGAACTTTCACTTATAGTATGCTACAAGGCAGCACCAGAAACATTAAGCTCTTACTGATGTTAAGTACAAATTTTAAGAGGACATTTTCCACAGAATAAAGCAATTTGTGACCAACCTGTTTGGTTTTCATTTACCTGAATAAATTATTAGCACACAGTATACTGACTGCTGCATGAACATTAATAGTCTTGTCAATCTGGGCACATCATACAAAATAAATTAGATTTTTGTTACTCAATGTGCACATTTTTTGTTACTGCACATTTTATTAAGCTTTGTTCCAGACCACCCTTCTCATGTAACACAAGGGGCTGGTATAAGACACTTATTTACGGATGTGTAAAAAGATGTTCCTGCATATCAGTGGTCCAACAGAGGGGTTTTAAACTCCTGCAATCACCTGTATGTCACATCACAAAGCCACACTAAGAAAAAAGCCCCCAAATTGCTTAACTAGGCAAACAGGAATTGTCAGCGCAAAAAGAGGCCAACCATTTCTGCAAAATCTATGCTCTTAATTAAAATCCAGATGCTGTAAAGCTCCCTTCAGAGCCAGAAGGGCTACGAAACAACATACGATTTGCAACACAAGATTTAGGCTTCTATTTCACCCAAGCTGCTACATCTCTGACCAGCATGAGCTGTAAAAAGCAGCATCACTGCAGTGCCTCAACACACTTCGTGTTGTTGCTTCATCCAGCTCCACAGACCACAGCAGTGGCAATGGCAGACACTCACCTCTCCAGCAGTCCAGTGGATCCCTCCCTGCAGATCCTGCTCCAGACAGGACAGCTAACTCAAGGTTTCTGGTCCTTTGGCTTTCCAACAAATGCAAACAATGTGCTCTTCAAAGGCATCCAGGCAGGCTTCAGCTCGGCACATTCCAAGAAGGGCAGTTCTCAAGGAAGTGCTGTCAGAGAAGCACATGAATTTAACTTTTTGTATAATAGCCTGAGGGCCAGCCAAAGCCTTCAGAACACAGCCTGGTCTCTAGCCACCCCCCTCATCTTATCTTTACACCTTTCTTTCCTCCAAGGACTACAGACTTCCTCAGTCACTCATGCTAGAAACAACTGACCACAAGCTCTCTACTAGGCCGCTGAGGAAGGAAAACCAAGCCAGAACCCAAACCCTCTTATGTGCACACCACTTTCTCCCTCTTCTCATCACCCTCCACAATGGCTTCTGCCCAAACTGCTTTGCTCTGGTGCTCATGTTTTCTTCCTCCTGCAAGTGCACCTCCAGAAACAACCTGTCCATCCCAAGTGGTCTGTATCTCTTGTCTTACTCATTTTTAAACATCCCATTCTTTTGGCAAGACAGCCACCCCAGTTTTTTTTGCCTCCAGCTTCTCATTTGCTGGCAGCTCTGTCCATTCTTTACAAACACAAGAAGAGCTGAGATTGATCATACTTTGATATGAAATTCTCTTTGCTCAGTAACATGCCCAAACCTGAATAAATGTCGAGGAAAAGACCTGTTTCATGTAATAATTATAGAAAATTCTCTTCCTGTAAAATCCTGTCACAAAGACAGAGATTGTTTGGATCCAGGAAGCGAGGTCAGGTTCAGACCCTGGGGAGAGTGGTGTATAGTGATAATAACACTTAGGATTTTTGCAGCATTCCTTATCCACAGATCTGAGCCCTGTCTCCAGTATATTACAACAGCAGGATATGTTATCTTATGCAAACTCCTTCCTAAATTTCACAACAGCTGAACCAAGCAGGAATCATTAAATTTGTGTGCTCTACTGCTATGAAGGCTGAAAAACAGCCATACAGTTCCTTCTTTACTTTGCTTTTATCTAAATAAACTACAATGTGGTCAGGGCAGAAGCACCGAACCTCTTCACTGTTTGCCAAGTACTGACATTACTTTTAATGGTGTACAAATACTAAAAATCATAAAAAGAATGGGAAAACAGAAATAGGTAACAGAACTCGCCTCCTTTAAGCAAATTACCGAACTGCAACCCCTACAAAATGCTCAGTTGCCGTTTTTACTACATCTGGTTCAAAGGCCATTAAAAATGGGATTCTTTGCCCTGACATCAAAGGGCTTCAAATAGGGCTGTCTGTGACAGGAAGGGAGACAGGATTAACTTCAGCTTTCTGGCTATATATCCCAAGCAAAAAGTAACAAATAATAATCAGAAGATAAGGTCTTCTTGCTTTCAGCACGTTTTTTCAAACATCAACTACCATCTATTGAGCTGCTTGCTTTGTGAGAATGATGCAGTACGCTGTTAGTGTTTGCAGCTTAATATGATCTGTTTTTTCAGTAACACTAAAGAACACTCTGATTAAGAATGAAGCAAGAGAGTGGGAAAAGAGACAGGAATGGTTTATAAATGTAATAAATAGATTGGTTGCTTTTACTTATTATCATATGTGCATTGATCAGGCTTTCCTCTTGGCTTGCTGTGAAGGTATCAATGCCAAAACATTCTCTACTGCTGCTGAAATCCTACCGTACCTTTTAAATACAGGCCTTATTACTAGAGTAAATATAGCCTAGAAGGTTTAGCTTTTAAAGTGGTTTCTCTCAGTAACCAACCTTATTTAAACACATCTGGAACTTCTTTGTAACTCATAACTATTTTGTGTAGTCACCTGTATGATGAAGGTTTAATGCTGTGGAATTACTGCTAGAAGCTGATTGCTACACAATCATGAGTGTATTTATAAAGTAGGGATACAAGGGGCAGAGAAGCACTAAACAAAACCAAGATTATGTTCCTAATTGAAATGGCAGTCCAGGGGTTTTAAATATAAAATACGGAATCTGAGCTTACTTTTCTTAACATCATCTGTTTCAGCTGCTCCACATTCCAGTACTCCCTCAGCCTTGACCTCATCTCTAAGATATATTCTCCCTTCAGTCAATTACAAGTTCTCAAATATACAATATTTACACCCAGCAACAGGGTAGATCTGCTGATTGTCTTCCTTAAGCTGCTTGGGTGGCCCTAAGAACCAGGAAGTGTCCTGGCACAGGGGAATTCTGATTGTATGGAGAGTGTAGCTGGCTTCTGCAGCACTCTGGGGCTGCTCCTACACGAGGGCAGGAAGGAGTGTGCTGGAGGTGGGAAGATTAGTAGGTATAAAGAGAAGGATTCACTCCACACATCTTGTGCAGGACTCTCAAGATTTTTGCAAAGTATCCATCTACCCTAGAGATACTGAAACTGAAACAGAAAAAGGAACCTACAAACCTGAAACAATTTTAAAGGAAAAGCTGTAAAATAATAGGAATTGGATCTCTTGGATTCCAATCTATGCCAGCTGCTTTAATAGCTGCTACTTTTATTTCATGTTTCAATGAAATTAAAGTATAATCGTTAAGTAGATTTACACAACATTTTGCATCACGTTGGCATCACCACCACTGATCGATACCCAGACATTACAGGCCCTGAAGTTTTAAAATCTATTTGTTGCTGTTTGCTTAACCAGCAGTCTTCTGAGTGCTCTCTTTATTAAACAAATAGCTACCACATTAGGGAATATGTGACACAAACAACTTGATAATCAATGTAAATAAGAATCAGGCCCAGAAGTATTAGTTCCTTTTAACGAGAGTCTTTTTCTTCCTGTAGAGCCTATGTTTCACCTTCTTTTGAAGCTTACACGATGTCATTTGACCAAACCCTTACCCTTCTTAATTTCTGAACCCTGATAGCTAATTTCAGAATATATTTTATTACTCCTTTTGTTTGCACAGCACTCAGTATCAGTGCTGATATGGTCTCCCTGGCTTTCCAGAGATTAAACAGCACGTGAAAGAAAAGCTAGTGCAATGGAGAAGAGGCCTCCAAAACATCATTTTAAAAAGTAAACCAGTATTTTATAGGGAAATGTGGTTCAATCACAACACATGACCTTCTGTACCATAACAAATGTATGGTACAAAATATACGATAGTTACATACTTCTCATTTTAAACTTTTTGTTACTATGATTGTTTTACACCACTGTTAACAAAAAAACAAAAAAGTGTAATGAAGAAAATGAAATTCATGATCAGAATTCAGACTTATGGCATTTGTTACTTATCACACCAACAACATATAACCAGTACTTCTTACCCACTGCTGTGAAGGGTTCTCTTCAACAGTAGCTGCGCGATATATCTTTTTTTCCCTTTCAGGTAAGTTAAAATGCAATCATAAGCCTTATCAAAATTAATCCTGTGTCCAGTCAAATCAGTGTGCAGTATATAGAATGTCCTGATTCGAAAAAAATTCTACTTATGTAAGATACAGAAATAAGTTCAAAGCCATTCTTTTTTTCAGAGATACTTTGTCATGATGATCTTAAGAGTCTTTACAAACTTAGTTGATTCTATGATTCTATTCCTTCTCAAGACAGAAGCAGCTATAGACCTATGAAGCCTGTGACTCTGCTGAGGCTTGGGTACCAGCCCCCAGTCCAGCAAAGCAAATGACAGAAATACTCAGGTTGGTGCAGCTAATCATCCTCACAGATAACCAAGGGCTGAGTTTCCTCCGTCAGGTGTGAACTTCAATATGATGTTAAGTTCAGGAATCCCCATAGGATCTATTTCCAACCCAGTGTATTAGTTACGAGAACATTGGTGACTGCAGTGAAACTAAAATTCACAGAACTAAAATCCCCAAGATACTTTCACAGTCCTGTTTCAGTACTTGAATATTGACACCACCTGAGCAAATTACTTGCTGCTACATAAAGATGAACATCACGGGGTACAACCCTTAGAAATCTACTGAAATCTTGGCTCTTCTAACTGGGTTTTGGAGATAGGGCATGATTAATGTTTCTGATGTTTCAACTTTGTAATACAAAAACTTGTCATTTGCACAAACTGTGCAAAACAAAAGCGATTTAAGTCTCCACAGAGAGCTGTGATCTCTGTAAAACTTGGGGAAAAGGAACTTTAAAGTTCTCACCCTGCCTTTAGTATCCTCTCACCCTGCCTTTAGTATCCATTATGCATTCTTATTAGCTGGGAGTATGGTCACCTAAAGCTCTCCCACAAAACTCTCCATCTTTAGAAGCAGACAAAGGGCAAGGTTTGACAACCTGACAAAACATGACATCTTAATGAGGTTGGGTTTTTTTTTGTCAGTGTTGTTACTGAATAGTCTACACCAGAAGCTGGAATTGGGGGCAGGGCTGGAGAAGAATGTGGTGCAGTAGAGAACGGCGTTCCTCCTTCAGATAACATAACCCAAAAGATCCTGCAACTGGTTTTCTACTCACAAAACAGATTTCAGTGAACATGTCAAGTTGGCACATGATACATAAAAGCAATTTTGGCTGCAGCTCTTTCTGTTAGTACTGAAACTTTCTTAAATAAAAATTGTGCTTTGATTTAAAATATTCACAATTAAATTTGCTAATCTTTCTCCACGTGCTATCTATGACATTTGTCTCCTAGAACAGGATATATTATACTTACTACTGTAAGAAAAGGTATAGCCAATTCCCTTAACCCTTGAACCCTTACCTATTATCACTCAATAGCTGATATGATAATACCAAAAGGGGCCACGTGCAGGAGTGTTTTCCTAGCACAAGTGTCAGATATTTCGCACAATATGAAATCTCTTTTTACCTTAAATTTTGCGCTGTAGTCATATTTCCCCGCAAAGAGGTGGCCAGAGTTAAACTGGGGGAAAACAAAGTATTGATAAATCAGTGACTTCATTTCACCTCGAAAACCCCTGGTAGACTCCGAGGAAAAAAGCCTCAAGCAATTCCCAAACCCATAGCCCACGTTTGAGTCAAAACTTCGCGGTTTTATCGCACAAGGAATCCTCTGTCCTGCTGGAATTATACGGGGAACAGCAGGATCAGCTTAAACGTGACGAACCAAGATCAGCATTAGCAGTAACCGCTCCGGGGGGGGATGGGGGGGGGATAGGGGGGATGGGATGTGCTGCTCCCCGGCCCTTTACCTGCCGGGTAGGGAGCGGGGGCCGGGCGGGCGCTGCTGCCCGCGGGAGGGGCAGGCGGCTCTCGGCGGGTGGGAGGCGTCTGCAGCTGGAAAACAGCAGCTCCGGTTTCTGATCGGTTTGGGGGTGGGGTGGGAGGTGTGTGTGGGAAAAGCCCAGCGATGGATCTTCCCTGCTTTTGACAACACTCTCCCCTTCAGGCCTGATCCTGCACTGGAGGGAAATAACTGCGAGAACCACTAATCACACCTCCGTGTGGGAACTACCTCCGGTAGCAGCGTGTGCCGCCAGCCCTGCCTCCAACCTGCAGCGGTTGCTCCGGGACGGGCTCGCTCGCCCCTGCAGTTCACCTTTGCCTGCACTTCACAAGAGTGCAATTTGGGTTTAATGGAGCTCAGTTTATTGTTCCTCTTTGGCCTTACAATTACGTCGACTGCAGGTAACGTGAATTTCTTTCTTTCTTTCTTTGCCACTTCCACGCATGCACACAAAGGCTGGGTTTTGGTTTTTTTTTTTACTTCTTCCAAAAGGCTGTGAGCAACAGCTCACTCCCGTGCGTGGTAAGTAGTAACCAGACGCCAAAGACATCGCTTGGCCGTATGTAGGTTTAAAACCAAACCACTGGCGATGCTCCCCGAGCCCGCGGGGCCGGGGTGAATACAGACATAACGGTGCTTTTCGCAGCCCTGAACCCCCTCCGGGTGTAGCTGGCGGTTCGGGTCCCGTTACGGAGGGGGCTACAAGGCGCCTGGGGTAGAGGGGTTAGTTCTTGACGGGACGCGAGAACTGAGCCGAGCTGAGCTATTCTTTCCCGCGGTGCAGGGTCCGCGCTGCCCCGGCCCCACTCGCTGCCGGTACCGGTGGGCGCGGAGCCGCGCCCCGCGGCGCTGGGGCAGAAGGAGCGGGAGCAGAGCGAATCGGCGGCGCCGCCGGCCGGCGGCAGGGCCCGGGTGGACGGCGGGGGGCTGCGGACCCGAGCCCGGCGCTGCACTTGCTACACCTACAAGGACAAGGAGTGCGTCTACTACTGCCACCTCGACATCATCTGGATCAACACCCCCGAGTGAGTGAGTGAGTGAATGAGAGCGGCGGGACGCGAAATGGCGGGCTGGGCTGCCGGGGGCGCGACCCCCGCGGCGGCGGGAGGTTCCCCGCCCGCCCCGGGGACCCCCGTGGGAGGCGGAGCCACCGCACCCCAGGTAGCCCGGGCCGAGCCACCGGAGCGGAGAGGGCTGGGGCGGCTCTGCCCGCCGGGCCTCCCGCTCCTCCCCGCCCCGACACCTGCCGGGCCCGCCGGGGGGGGGGGGGTGCGGCGGCGAGCTGAACGGGCCGCCGGTAAGTGCCTCCGGCCCGGCTGCCTCCGGTCCCGTTCGCGGTACCTGCAGGGTACGCGGCGGTGCGCGGGTGCCTCAGCGTGCGCTGCGTGTGCAGGCGCGTGAGATCAGCCACGGGGGGAAAAGGACTTAACTGTGCAGAAGAAATCTGCTTCCAGTAAACCATTGACTGGGAAAGGAAGAATAGTTTGTGCCGTTCGAAATGAAGAAAATAATCTGGAAGTACCCTTTGTGATTAAAACAATTGTCGAAACCCTCAATCTACCAGATTTAAGATGTTGCAGAAGGCCCTCTTTTACAATAGTGTTTTGTGGCAATGGCAAGGAAGTTTTTGTTTCAACTCATAATAAAAACAGTGTTGGAAACATAACACTTCCCAGGAGATGGAAATTGTGAGTTTCCCACGGGTTGGTGGGTGCAGGCACGGGCCCTGGCACTAGCATCAGGAAAAGAAATAATTTCTTTTCTATGCCCACACTGTGCCTACAGTCTGAAGGATAGAGGCCTCCTTTTCCTGCACCCCCGGGTATATGTATCCTGTCTGAGTAACTAAAACAGCCCTAAGGATTCGTAAAGGTTCTCATAGGCTGATAGGCCACAGGCCTACAGCAACCACAGCAGTCTGTTCATCAAAAAAAGTAATCAGTGGAGCAGATGAATCTTCAAGAATTAAAGATCCGTAGGCTGTGTGACTGTAAACTTTGACACATGTCATCAAGTACACCACTGACTGCAGCTTGGGAACAGTTGTACTAACTCAGATCTGCCTTTCAATCAATTGCAAAACTTTTAATTAAAATAACAAAAGGAATATTAAAAATAGAAAGTAGCAATGAAATACGTTCAGTCAGATGGGGTTTAGGGCACTTAATTTGTAACTTCACCTGTGTGTCCTGGATAGAGGTCATGTGTGATGACAAGTCTTTTGAACTCCTACCAACCTGTAAGTATCATGTGTTCACACAAGTCATTCAATTCTTGGAGTTCCATACCTGCACTAATCCACCCAGGATTACTTGGAATTATTTTAGCCAAATATTTATGACTCAGTATATTTAAGTCAGAGCTCACCAGTGAAAACAGGGGAATGACATTCCTTTCCCCCCTACACACTGAATAAATAGAATTCTGATAATTTTAAACACATACACACACCCCCCTCGTTCTTTTTAGGATATCCTGTTTTAAGTCTACAGAAATTACAATTTTCATTCCAGTGGGAAAAGTATTTAGTGTGCATTAAAAGTGGAGGATTTTTTCCTACCTGAAAGTTTGGTGCAAACATCACCAAAGAAAGAACAAAATTAAAGAGTAAAATATATATAACATTTTCATGATATCTACAGCATTAGCAATGAAGTACATACAATAATCCAAATATTAAACAGTTGGGGCTGTAAGTCTCTGCCTTCTTAACTGCTCAGTTGTACATAAAATAACAGCAGATCTCTCAGATACGTAAAGTCTACCCCTGCTGTCCAGTGTATAGGTTAGCCTGTAATGACTTGATGTGAGGTCTAGGAAATTCTGATTATCCCACTTACATTTTGTGCCATGTTACTGGACATTTTTATGTAAGCTATAGAATATGTTCAATTTCAACATTCAATTTGAATATTAAGTATTCACATAGAACAACAGGTTTTGGCTACTGTGCTCCAAAGATGTGAACCTGTATAACTTAGCCACACTGTTTGAACTAGATTGATCAGGATGCTGGGGACCCAGTGGTTTTGGATAAGTAGTGGGTGGATGATGGTGGAAAGTAAGGGAATTGGTTTAGTAGGAACTGAATTCTCTTGGATGTGTCAGTGCTCATTAGAACTGGGCTGCTTTGCCTGTCCTGCTCCTTTCACTGATCATGAGACTTGGCTGCTCTGAGCCAGCAAGGTGAGCAATGAAAGGAAAGGCTCTGTGCAGGGCTGAGGGAGATATCCAGGTCTCCCTCTAAGCTGAAAGAGTGCTGGCTTGATTTTCAAGAAATCTAGGATTTTCTTCCTAGGAATGCTTCTGTATATGAGAGCAGAGGCAGTCACTGAAATAAGTATGGGTATTAGATACTTTGGACCGTGTTCAGTGCAACAGAGGCAGGATTAATAATTCCTGTCACACTTCTGAATGATCAGGCACTAATTCTGGCCTGGTGTCCTACTTGGAACAATGTTTCCTTAAGTAAGAAGGTACTTCTGGATGTGGATGAGAGAAATCAGGCCTGCTTGTGCAATTTAATATCCCAAGCAAGTTATGCTACTTCTTTTAAAAGGAAGTAACCACTGGATCTGTACAGACTGGCAGTTTGTAAATGGGGTTTTTACATGGCTATTGAAGGTTTTTATATTTACTAAAAATTTGGCTCAAATGTGATTTTGAGAACCATACACATAATGGGAGGCCAGACACAGGGTGTTAAAGACCGGGGAAGTTTTCCAGACATCTGTTAATTCTGGTCTTCTCTCTGCTTATTTAACTACCACATCTATTTTGGGTTTATTTTCTACATTAAACTCTACAATTACCTTTTATTACTTTTTATTTCTTATTTCCCCTGACTAATATCATTCACTTTATCATTTCTTACTCCTGTTACAAATTCCCTGTTATTTTCTGTTTCCAGGTTACTCTCTCCTCCATACTTCAAAGTCAAACTTTACTTTCTTGCATTCTTCCCCCTGCTTTTCCCAACAGAAGATACTGTTAAGCATTGTTGTGATACATCCATAACAAATCTCGGTCATGGCCTCTCTCTCCTCCTGTTCTAGAAAAGTGGTTAATGTTTTTATTGAAACTGTTGGAGGCAGAGTGATGACAGGGGATCTGTTCCTATCCTTGTGGAGAAACCACTTGGATCAGCAGGGTGACAGTTGCAGGAAAGCACAAAATTGCAGAATATGCAGGTTTTGACTCTGTAGCTATTGCCAGTTAAATGAGAAATCATCTCTACACAAGTTTGAGTACTGCTTTATAATTGTCCATGAACCACTGCTGTTAGTTCAGACCAGTAAGTGCACCAGTGTTACTCTGACATAGCTGGGAGCAGTGAGAGCCCTAAGTGGAAAAGACAATGACCTTAAGAAAGTCAGGTCAATCAGAGCAGAATAATGCAATTATGCTGTGTAGACAAAGGTTGTGTAACAAAGCTAATTAAAAGCTGGTAAGTTGTTCTCACTGATAAAATGGATTATTCAGGAATTAGTTTGCAATGTATTTTTTTGTCAAGTGATTAAACATGCTTATCTTGATCTACAGCTAGACAGGTTTTAAAGAAAAAAGAATGAACAGTCTTTTAAAAAGTACCTACTGATGTAATACTGCCAAAACCTGATGCTTACTTCTCTAAGTTAAAGAAGAAAATACAGGCAAGATTTCTTTTAGATCTGCAGTTCTCCAAAAGGGTTCTATATTTCAGTATGAACTGAACATGTGCATCCGACAATAAAATGTGGTTCAATCAATAATGTTAGTGTTGCCAAAGCAACACTAGAAGCTTCAGAGATGCACAGAATGATTAATAAGAGATTAAAAAGTAACAACTATTAGAAAATGATACTATCATGATAATACAATATTGGATACTCAAGCAGTCTTCAATTCTGAAACAGAAGTATAGTGAGAATTTATGGCAATAATCTGGACAGTTTCAAAGGGATATTAGCATAGATCCACAATGGTAAAATTACTTCCTGGCTCAGACTAGGTGCCAAAAATAATAATTTCTTGAAGTGTTAAATCAAAGGAGTTTATTTTCTGTATGATGTCTTATTTCAGTATTTGCCCCTATGTTCAAAAAAGGAGTAAGGAATGGAAGAAATTATGTTATTAAGACCAGCTTACATGATGATCTAAAGAGTGTGCCAATTACATGAATTTCTGAATCAGGAGAATTGGATGGATAAAGTGACAGGAAGAATTTGATCTAACACTGTGTTTGCAGCTCTGATCCCCTGTAGTGACGCGTTCTGTTTCCTCTGTGGAAGGACAAGGGCATGCACACACTTGCAATCTGTTGCTTTGCTCTGTGGGAATATATTGGTAGAGGATATGGTGAGCTTACGGTCACCCTGGTGACACTACAAGGATGTGGTGTTTGTCACTTCAATAAAGAAGGAATTTGTTTCTGTAACATATGCAAGTCAGATATTCCTTAGCACTAGGTCGGCTCCAGATAGTTTCCTCTGCAGAAATCTGTTTTCCTGACCTCATACGACCATATGTTGGGGTGAGAAAGGCTTTTCATACACTTTCATTCTTTTGGTCTTTCCTGAAAGTGATGACAGATGGGTTTGTTAGGGGTTCAGGACTTGTCAGAAGCTGAACAGACAACAGCAGCTGATTCCACATACAGTCAGTTCTCTTAACAGTTATCTTTGCTCATTAATGGCTTAGGTCACCAGAAAGTCACCTTAGAATTAAAACAATTTGTGCCCTATGATTGCTTCACTCATAGTTTTGTTCATATATAGAAAGGAAATGATGTCTTGGGATGTTGTTACAAAAGAGATGACTTAAGACAACCAGTTGGATGCTTGTTCTGACTGGTCTGCTGGCTAACTTCTCTTTCATAACCTTTTTGCTACCTGCATCTCACTGGTGATTGCGTTTTGTTGAATGGAAGCCCACACAGAATCATGGAATGGTTTGGGTTGGAAAGGACCTTAAGATATCTAGTTCCAATCCCCTGCCATGGGCAGGGATGCCTCACTCAAGACCAAGGCTCTGTTCAGCCCAGGCCTGAACACTGACAGGGATGAAGCATTTACCACTTCTTTGAGCAACCTGTTCCAGTGCCTCACCACCCCCACAGTAAAGAACTTCTTCCTTATATCTAACCTGAACTTCCCCTGTTCAAGTTTAAACCCATTTCCTCTTATCCTATCGCTACAGTCCCTGATGAATTCTCTCTCCAGCATCCGTGTAGGCCCCCGTTGGATATTGGAAGGCTACTATGAGGTCACCATAATGTAACTGAAAATGCTTTTCATCCTTATGGATATTAAGTAATATTATAAAGTATCACAGTTACCCCATTTTTTGAGAATTCATCATTGGATAAGGCTGGATAATATCCTGTATATTACCAGACATAAAAGTACACAGCTAAAGATCTGTTATTCAGCAAAACAATTAAGCATGTGCTTATAATCTTAATAGATCAGACTGAAAAAGCCTGCTAGCCAAAGGCATGATGATAAAACAGTGGCTGCATGCCAGGCCATTCAAATAAGGAAGCTGGTCTGTCATTTAAACAGTGTGCATGGTTAACTATCAGAACTGAGTGCCAAAAGAGAAGTGCTGAATCTTCTGTTGAGTTTTACTTTTCTGAATTAAGTTTGCCCTGCATTTTGCAGACTTTACTGTCCACATGTTCACTGAAATCTATTTGTCTTACATACGTGAATGCTACCAAGATTAGACTCTGTATAGGAACTGTATGTCCTAATCATGTTTAAATCATGTACTGACTTCACACTTTCAGTGTCTTACTGAAATGCGCACAACTTGCATGCCCTCCACAGTCTAAAAGTAGAATGTCTCCTCTTAGTCTTCCTGCAAAGCTTTCTTACAGTACTCACAGTACTGCAGCACCCTCAGAAAGACTTGAAATTATTTGGCTCTGCAGATTAAAACCCCATGGCACTGTAGGAGCTGGCCCTGCAGAGGACGGGGTCAGGGGGGAGACAGACGAATAGCCAGAGCCTTGAAAATTCATCTCTGGTGTTCATGCTGGTCTAATTCTAAAAGTAAACAGTCTCAAGGGCTGCCAAACCACAGTCACTTTCATCCGTCTGAAATTTTAACATGTTTATATCCCCCCAGATTTTTGGTTTGTTTTTAAACCAGCAGTGAGCTATACACAATGCAGAGAGTGGTAGAAACATGCATTAGGGCATGTATTTGTGTGCATGCCCTAGTGTGGTGGCTTCAGAAGCTGGCAGTAAGCACTCTGAAGTTTAGTTTGAAAAAGCTACCATTTGACACTTCATTTGATTCCTTTCCTCCATATTTTCCAGCTGCTCTGTCTTTTGGGATTTACCTCAGCGTATTTGCATTATAACCATCCCACTTACTAATAATATTCCCTGACAGCCAGAGGAAGAGGAATAATGGGAACTTGGGCCTCACAGACAGAAAATTCTGCACCGGATTTCCCTTATTTATTTAAACAATCATGTATCTTGCCACTAAACTGGGAACAAGTTAGGATTGGAATGAGAATATAGGCAATGTTGTTTTGAGAGAAGTATTTCTGTGAAACAGTGGCTCAGTTTATTAGATCAGATGAGCTCTACCCAGCCTCTCTGGGTATTTGGGGTGTTCATGGAATAACCCCTCCCTCCCATGCCTGCTTCATACTGCTTACCTCAAGAAATGTAGCCCAGCTTTTCACTCAACAACTCAGATATTTTTCTGATCATATTTCAAAAAGGAAACATGTAACATCATTTTGACACCTACAGGAGGAGGGTGACTAGTGATAAAAAGCTTTCAGAGTCTCTCACGGTATATAACTTGAGTACCATGAAGTCCCAGTGGGAGGGAAATCAAAGAACTCCTGTAATCAGTGAGACTGGATGGTGAAGTAGATATGTGCAATCCTTGGCTAGTTACCTGAGATAGTTATAAATAACAAACTAACGTAGGTCCTCAGAAATGCTGACTACTACTAAATTGAGGATGTGGAAAATACAGGTGTGGCTATAAAGGATAAAAGTTTGTTTCTTCTGAAAATAGTTTTGCAGCAAAAAGCTACTTGGAGAAAGTACAGCTTCTGTGAATGGAGCACATGGTTAGGATGACACAAGGCAGGCACTTCTTTGAAGATGTTTTTACTTCTTAAACGATGACGATGGGAAGGAAGGGATAATATGGGAGGTACACCTACTGTGAACTACTCTTAAAAAGTATGCCTGTTACAGAAAGAGTTGGAGCCAAAACTTTCAGAGCAGCCAGTGATCTCTTCACTACAGAGCTATACAATACTACTGCAGTAGCTATATGTGAAAGTATATACAGAAATATCTTTTATTTCCCCAAGCCTTTTTCATTCTGGAGACATTTTGTTTCACTTGGAGGATGATAAATTTTGCTTCCTTTCCATGTTCTTTGTTCTCAGTGGTCGTTACAGGGATCTCATACATTTTAAGATTGTCTGGAAACATTGAAGACTGTTGGGAGCCTTGCTGGCCTGGATGCACGCCAGAAAATATATTGCTGAATACTGAAATCACAGCATCTAAGATGATTGCTGCAACCCCCTCATCCCTTTGTTTTGGCTGAAACTCTCAAGTGCCCTGGAGGTATCTACTGTGTTTAAGTGGCTGGGAAAGTAGAAAATAATAGGAGCACACAGGTCAGTTATAACACAGCATGAGAAACTCAGCCACACGTAATAAAAATTTAACTAATTGGTTTTGTCTGAACATTCACTGAAAATGTGTGAACATTGTCTGAATTGGATCTGAACACTGACTATAAATGAGGGATAGCTGAACTTAGGCAAATCACATTTCCCAATTAAACTTGAAGGTAGCAGTTATTCAAGGGGCAGTTTGTTTCCTGTGTGAAATTTCCACTCAGATCACTGGCTCAGGATGGCTGTTTCACTATTCCTTGGTATTTCTTGTCTTTTTCAACAAACAGACGCCTCCTTCTAATAGTTTAAGGGCAAAAACTTGCTTCAAAAGCTAGCTCACTTTTAGGGGAAGAGCTTTGATGACTGTATTTTTGTGGACACAAAGTACAGAAATAATATAGGTTATTTCAGCATCTGAGTATCCAATCTGGATCTACGCTTTTTTCTTTTAAAATTCTAGGAGAAACATTGTCTGACCTAAAGACTGCTGTGTGTTCCTTCTACTGCAGAAATCCAAAGTATTTTGCAACAGACAAGAGCACACGGTGCTTTGATTGGCTTTGTGCTGTCTATATTATACATGGCATTATCTTTAATTAACAGATCTGTTGCACTAATTTTATCATTTGGAATAATTCTAGGTAGTGGAGAGTTGCATTAGCATCTTCTTTCTTTGCATTTGGAATAAAGAAAAAGTATCTTATACTGAAGAAGCAGCTATTTGCTTAAAATCAGACTTTCTGTAATTTAAAAAGTGCTTTAAAACTGAAGATGCAGCCTTGTGTGCACCTACTCACTGGCTGCAATAATCGTAGTGGTAACTGAACTCTACAACAGAGGGTTGCTTTCCCCAGAGGTGCCACACAGATACCAGTTCAATGTAGCACCATGGGAAGGCTGATCTGGAGTTGCATAGATTTGCTAGATTTGCTTGTTCTCCACTTTGTAGAGAGCAAAGGCATAACGGATACACAGTGCACCTTAGCTTTTAAATATGTAGAAGCCCATTTCATGGCTTCAGGAGAATTTTGTTCTCCTAAAGGAAAAAGTGATGCTCACAGAGTTAAAGGTCAGAAATTCAAAATTTCCTGTGAATAGTTTTTCGGGATTTTTTTTTTGTTGTTTTTTTTTGTTTTGGTTTGGTGGTTTTTGGTGTTTTTTTTTTTTTTTTTTTTTTGTTTGTTTTTTTTTAAATCTGTGGATTTGGGGTAGAAATATCCAAGAAGTTTGTAAATGGCTCTTAGCTGGTACTTTGTCCAGGGATCTGGTTGCAACCACAAGGAACACAGCGTAAGGGAACTGGTTGTTCAGGATCCCCAGAAGCTTTGCAGATGGCTAACTCTGCCTAGTTCAGATGTTTCTCATCTTCACTGCAGAGACACAAACTGTCCTGTGCATACTGAAGTCAGCAAGCTTTGGCTAAAGAAAAGAGATGCCTCAGCTGGAATGGAAAACAGAGTAGTGTCACAGAAGCCTGGTGACAACTAAATTTTGACAATAATTCTCATTCAGCGTGTTGAAATTGCTTCAGTTTGAACCTGAGCATTGCAGCCTCATAAAAAAAGAATATAAAAAGCAACAGGTAACACATGTAGCAACCTAAGATTAAGCATGCTGCTAGGTAAATGCTTCTGATACTTGTTCAGCTGAATCTCTTTGGTATCTCACTTCTGAACTTCTGAGAAAGAAGCATGAACTAACTTGAAATATTAGTGTTTTCAGCATCTGGAATGATAGTCATACACACACTAACATTTGCTTAAATGATGCGATTTATCAGTTGCATCAGAGTAGCTGACAGGCAAGAAAACATCTATGATATTTTAGCTCTTTGTTATGAATATTGTTGAAAGCCTCTGGGTTGCTATTGAGGTTTATTTGTTTTGGGCTTGAATTTTTGATTAGAAATCAAAACCAGGCATATTGGGAGAATTACGGTCATTAATTCATAAAAACAAGGAATGTATAAAAAAATATGACCATATAGCAGTTATTTCTGTCAGAAGTTACCTACATTAGCTGTTTGGCATTCATTATTCTAAGGTACATGGAAGTACAGAATTATTAATACTTGTCACTCACAACATGGGACTCATCCCTAATCCTGAAGACAATGAAGAGCGTTTTAAATGACTGTTTGAGAAGGGGCAGCCAAGAGTTCTGAAGTCTTTTAAGGTCTCTCCCAGTGTCTAGGCACAGCCACAGAATAAAGTAGTGAAATACACAACAGTGTGTGCATATAGGGGCAGCAGACCAGCACGTGCTCGAGAAACACCATCACATGCTCTCTGACACACAGGATTTTCTGTACTCCGGTATGACTTTATGATAAATTTCTACACGGTAGGTATGCTTTGGTTCAAGCTGTGAAAGATGCACTGCACTAGTACAAGCTCACACATACTGTAAGTGCAGAGATTTGAAGAAATTCTTTACATCAACTGCACTGATGTTACATCAAAAATTATAGCAGAAATGAAGAAAACAGTGTTTCTGGACCTTCAGCCCACCATGAGTGTAGGAAAATAACATATTTGCACCTTTCCCATTAATAGCCTAATGATGTTTTTGTGAAAGCAAATGAAAGAATTACAGGTATGTGATTCGTGGTTCCAGACTGATTATTCAGGCTTTGTTCTGTAACTTTCCCAGATCTAGCCTTACTTATCCTGATTTCCTCTTCCCTGCCTCTTGGTTGATTGGTTGTTTTTTTTAATTTATCCCCCCCCCCCCCCCCTTTTCACCTTTGAATTATGAAATTCTCGACAGATTTTTAGTGTTTGTGGCTTTGTGGCTTGCTTAGCCCATCCCTCAAGTACACAGGAATGTTTATGGGTCTCCAGAAGTTCCACGTGGTGTACGCCTGCTATCAGTTGAGATTGTTTAACAACTTGTAGGAGAATGATTTATGACATTATCCAATGCTTTTTGGGGATGTTAGCAGGCAGATGTTAGAACTGTGTCCTTTTCCGATAATAACATTGACTCCAACCCATTAAAGAACAGAGCATGCCAGATTACAGGGAAATAAAGAGAACTACCTCTAACTATTTCTCGGTGTGCTGCAGCACAGAATATGATTCCTTGTAGAAAAGCACTAGTAGATACGTACAAGGAAGATAATCTAGCTGTTTTTCACATTTTTAACTCCATAGGTCATGATCCAACTATGGTGCAATAAATCATGCTTACAGTTTTCTGCTTTTCTCAGTGATAAAATTAACGGTGGATCAGGCTCTGAATCATGAGGATGACACAATGATACGGTATTATTTATCTGGGGGAAGTCAGCACAGCTCCTTTTTCACGTCATACCAACTGCAGTGCTGAACAGAACGCATTTTGTGGATTTTTTTTGGGGGGTGGGGGGGGGGCTAGGGAGCCAACAAGGTAAAGAATAAGCAGTAGAAGAAGCAATAACCTGGGGATGTATTTGTATCAGCTGTTGGGTAATAATTGTTTTAGGTAGCCAGTGTAGTTGCCAATTAATTCTACCGGTTGAGCTGGCTGTCTGCTACTTTAGAACTGTGTGAAAGGCTGAGTTGAAGAGCAGAAGTTGTGATCTGTTACTGGGGGAACTTCTTACATAAGCATATGGTTTCATTTTTCTGCTGCTATTTATTACTTTGCATCAAGAGATCTATTTTCAAACCAGAAAATATATGGAATATAATTTTAACTGGCTCCTAAAATGTACCATTATTTATGATTCTTACAACAGGAGGACTGTGCCGTACGGGCTCTCTAACTACAAAGGCAATTTTAGAGGCAAAAGATCTACAGGGCAGATTCAAAATACTTTCCAGTCTTCAAATAGGTGTTCTTGTATGAATACTCATGACGAACAGTGTATGCAGTTTTGCAGAAGAATGCAAGACAGAAGAAGGTGAGTAGCTTTTCTTAATATTGCAAACTTCAAATAGTCAAACATGATTCGCTGTTGCACAGATGTGAATTAGTCAAGTTGCATGTATCATATGAAACCGATTAACAAATAGATTGATTTTTAAATAAACATTCTCCTCTCCAGTTGTGGTGAGTTAACCCTGGCCAGCAGCCAAGCACTTACACAGCTGCTTGCTCACTTCCCACTTAAGAAGGATGGGGGAGTGAACAGGAAGAACAGTGAGAAAACTCATGTCTCACAACCAGGAGAGTTTAATAGGTGAAGGAAAGAGGCCAAGCCTGCTGCAGTACTGCTATTTGCTGTTTCTTTTTATGATGCGGTATTTTTGAAACAGCAGATCTCCTGTCCAGTTAGGGTCATGCACTGTTTTAGAGTGGTTTAAGTTTTATCTAATCTAATAACGAGTGAAATGACATTGTCATTTTATGAATGGCTCTGTGAGGATAACTGATGAGAACACAGTGGCAATCTCTCTTTTCCAGAAATCATGGATCAATGAAACAGACAGGGGAGAAAGACCAGGGCAGGGAAGAACACACTTTGATCCAGTAGCGCAGAGAGTTCAGAGGATTCTGAACAGTCAGGTATGCTACAGATACTAGTATTTCTTTTCAACATTAAACATTACATAAACTTTCCTCATATTTGCAAAACTACATTTTTTTAACTGAGTACTATCAGTGCTTGCTAGATAAGGGCAGAGTCTGGCTCAGGACTTGTTTGGGATTTTATTTTTTTAGTGGTTTTTTTTCAATTACTCTTTTTCCTAAATAACCTCTAGTATACACAGAACTACTCTAGCTTTCCTCATGCTGATGTAGCTCCTTTAAAAGTTGGATTCTTTGGCTATAAGCCGATACATATTTTGGCAACAGTCCCGTTTTCTATTATTTTTTAGGGCATGGGCTGTTTCTATCTCATTCATTTAGCACTGCAATAGCTTCAGCTACATGTCCCTATGCAGTGCTTCAGTAAAACTTAAACTGTCAAGGTAAAGAAGCAGAACAAACTTTGTGGATACAGTATTTGGAGGGAAAAATAAACTTAGTTTAGATATTAGATATAAGGAGGCTACTGAGACCTTATAGGTAGTTTCAGAAAGTTCCAAGTTCCAAATCTACCCTTAATGCTATTGCTACATACAAAATGCAATATGATGTCAGGATAAGCAACTACTTGTAGGCCATTAGAACTAGACAAATTGTTTGTTTCTTTTTAAAGTAATTAATCACACCATTAGTCAAAATTTTTTGCTATGAAGGGAAGCACTTGGATTAGAAGTCCCCAGGCTGAATTTATTGCTATGATTATGTGATCAGAGGCAATTAGACAACTGGGTAGTATTTACTGTGCACAGTCAAGGAGATGAACCATAGTTCTATCAGATAACAGGCAGTTAGTCTGAATAATTAGGCAGTTTTTTGTTTTGTTTTTAGAGCTTTAATGTTTATTTGCTGAAGCTCAGAAGCAAGAACTTAAACTACAGCCCTCCCTTGAGATGGACAAACTTGATGCTTCAGTCTGATGCCAGTGGAGAATTCATCAGAGCGCAACACTTTCATTTCAACAATGCCACTTTGAGGGCATGTAAACATATATGAAGAAGCTTTCTCCCATGTTCCTCTCGCAAGAGTCTCAGTAAAGGGTAATATTTATCACATAACCTGGCAGGGAATGTATCACTATTGAAGAATTCAAAGGCAGATCTGAACTTCATCAATACAAAGCTTCAGAAACATTTTTCTATGCAATTTAAAGAAGAACAACAGAAACTTACTGTGCCACTTACTGCTCACTCTGTGTCTGAAGAATCCATCCCCAGCTTCATGCAGGCAACTGTAACTGGAGAATGTGATGAGTTAGACAGATTGCCTATACATGAGTTCTCATTAAGAATAAACTGATACAAAATCTTGCTCTTGTTAATGTATGCAAGCCTGAATTATCATATTTTAACTTTGTGGCAGATGTTTAAATGACAGCATCTATGCAGACTAAAGATGGATGGCTATTATAAATATTATAAACTATAGCAAGTCAAAAGTATACACTGAGTATTCAATAGATTACCTAATTTAGGCACAAATTATTCCTGCACTTCAAAGTTCTGTTCAAAAACTTCTACACTAGATGCACTGTAGTTGACGAACAGAACTCCAATTATTCATCCCAAAGAATTTCCTGTAGATGAAAGGGTAGGACTGTGGAACTTCAAATGAAACGTCATACAATCAGACTAACTCACTGTGCTAGACCATGTGCTGTTCTAAGCCCCTACATAAGTTATCATCCACATTCCTCTTTGCTAGTACTGTAAAAATCACATTTTTATCTCTTCATTGAAACATCATCACTGATTAACTCAGAAACTTGGCAATAAGGATTATATCCAGCCCTTAACGTTTGTGAATGACTTCTTTAGAAATCATGGACTTTGACAGGAGGATGCAAGAGTAAGCTGGAAAAAAAGTAACTTTTGCAAATCCTGTTCTGTATTATTAAAAAAAAAAAAAAAAAGAGGAAATCTCTTACTTGTGACATTACAGATGCTTTTGTTTGACTGACCTTCACACAGACTTTCCCCAGAGCACAAAGGTTAAATAACCCGATGACATTAAATTATATTTTCACATAAGAATGATGGAGACCAACAATAAAATGAAAATACATTAACAGCAGACGTGGTTGTATGTAAGCTTCAAACAGTGGTTATAGACTTTGTTTGAAACAAGAAAGGGAGGTCTTTGCCAAAATATATATATTTTATATATATGTGGATATATTTCATAAATTATTATAGTTATAAAATTAAATATATCTTTCAGTTATTGCATTTGTATCAGTTTCTTGGTATACAGCTGATTTTGTACATTAATGGAAAATAGATTATTTATTGTATAAAAACACTTCACATACTATTTTCCCATAATTTTTAAAAGACACTGTATAGTTTTGGGGTTTTAAAAAATAATCAAGCTTTGTTATGAAGAATGCTTATTAATGTTCCTTTATAACTGTCAACTGGATTCCCTCCCCACCCCAATGCATATGCCAAGGTCATACAAAAACTTGCTTTCTTCAGGAGATGAGAGTTCTCCTGAGAGTTTGAGAATTGAGTATGAAAACACAATAAAAATACTTTGATAATAATTACGCATAAGACGTTCCATCACAATTTTGTGTCCCGTTTGCTATAAACATCACCCTCGTCTGGCCTGATGTGTATCCTGACACAAAGGAGGAGGTAATGGTCATTTGCACTGTTGAGTTCTGTTTGTGAACAGTGTTCATTGACTTCAGCTTCAGTCATTGTACTATTTTTTCTCCTTGGAACTGCAGATACATTCCAGTGCTGACAGGACTGTCAGTGCTTTCTCATCTGACACAATTCAGCTTTTAGATGAACTGCTTAACTCTGTGGTTCTATTTCTACTGTCTTCTCCCACATGAATTCAATTCAGATGTTTAATTTGAAGATGGATTCACACCTTCCCCAGAATCACGTGCAGTTTTCACTCTATTTTAAATGTTCACTGGAAAACACCCCAACAAAACCCCTCAAACTGGGTTCTTTCTTTGGCATGAAGGTAGATTTATCCCTTGAGAGGTGGGCTATGGGTGTTACTGTTGTGCCCATTCCTCAATAAAAAAAAAAAAAATCCAACATTTCTCTATGTGAATGCCACTTTCAAATAGTTTGGGTCAGGGACTCTGCACAGCAGCTGAAAACATTGTGCCAATGTACCACAAGCAGTTAATGCAAAAAATCAGCCCATCAGGAATACAGCAGTAGAAAGAAAATGATAAATAACTGTTATATCAAACCCAGAAGAGGAAAAAAAAAAATATCTAAAGTTCACTGTAGATATCTCCAAATAAATCTATAAACCATATACCAGAAAGTTGCATGCGATGGGTTCTGGAGTCAAACTACCATTGTTCTGTCTGGGAATAATTAGTGGCCACGAGACTAACTTTACTTAATTCCATATGTTTATGTCACTATTAATATTCCTTCATTCTTAGGGACTCACTTTGCCTATTGTTAATTTGTAACTAGATGTTAAGCTTATCTGAAATCCAGTTTTTCAAAAATGATATACAAAACACTTTTCATAGAATCATAGAATAGTTAGGGTTGGAAAGGACCTTAAAATTATCTAGACCCAACCCCCCTGCCATGGGGGGGTTGGGTCACACTAAACCTCACACTAAACCATGTCACCCAAGGCTCTGTACAACCTGGCCTTGAACACTGCCAGGGATGGAGCATTCACAACTTCCTGGGCAACCCATTCCAGGGCCTCACCACCCTGACAGTAAAGAACTTCTTCCTTATATCCAATCTAAACTTCCCCTGTTTAAGTTTGAACCTGTTACCCCTTGTCCTATCACTACAGTCTCTAATGAAGAGTCCCTCCACAGCATCCCTATAGCCCACCTTCAGATACTGGAAGGCTGCTATGAGGTCTCCACGCAGCCTTCTCTTCTCCAGGCTGAACAGCCCCAACTTTCTCAGCCTGTCTTCATACAGGAGGTGCTTCAGTCCCCTGATCATCCTCGTGGCCTCCTCTGGACTTGTTCCAACAGTTCCATGTCCTTTTTATGTTAAGGACACCAGAACTGCACACAATGCTCCAGGTGAGGTCTCACAAGAGCAGAGCAGAGGGGCAGGATCACCTCCTTGGACCTGCTGGTCACGCTCCTTTTGATGCAGCCCAGGATACGGTTGCTTTCTGGGCTGTGAGCGCACACTGAAGCAGGCTCATGTTCATTTTTTCATTGACCAACACCCCCAAGTCCTTCTCCTTGGGCTGCTCTGAATCTCTTCTCTGCCCATCCTGTAGCTGTGCCTGGGATTGCTCCGACCCAGGTGTAGGACCTTGCACTTGTCATGGTTAAACTTCATGAGGTTGGCATCAGCCCACCTCACAAGCGTGTCAAGGTCCCTCTGGATGGCATTCCTTCCCTCCAGGGTATCAACCAAACCACACAGCTTGGTGTCATGGGCAAACTTGCTGAGGGCGCACTCAATCCCACTGTCCATGTCACTGACAAAGATGTTAAACAAGACCAGTCCCAACACCGATCCCTGAGGGACACCACTCATTACTGGTCTCCAGCCGGACATTGAGCCATTGACCACAACACTTTGCGTGCGGCCATCCAGCCAGTTCTTTATCCACTGAGTGGTCCATCCATCAAATTGATGTCTCTCCAATTTAGGGACAAGGATGTCGTGTGGGACAGTGTTGAACGCTTTGCACAAGTCCAGGTAGATGATGTCAACTGCTCTACCCCTGTCCATCAGTTCCACAGCCCCATTTCTTTTTCATAGCCCGTTTTCTTTTAAGAAACTACTCTTAAATTGTGATAAACCATAGGGAAAAAAAAAAAAAAGATTACTTGCAGAAGTTAGAAATAATGGGCTTTCGACATGTAACACTAGCATAGTTAGCTGTACTCAGCACTACTCATCTGGGGTATTATTTTGAGGACATTTGTGTTTACTTTTGGACCAACAAATAAGTTCCCATTCTCACTCTATTTCATGTAAAACCATTTATATATAATTCTGCTCTAATTCTGTCAGTCGCATAGCTCTCATTTTAGTTCTCATTAATAAAAGTTCATTATTCAGTTGTTAACTGAAATTGTTAGCAATAAGAATAATAAATGATCAGAAGTCTGGAAAGCAATGTAGAAGGGAGGTTTGGAAGAATTTAAGGGTCTTAGCCTATGACGGAGAGGAAGGAGACCTGACTGCAGTTGTCAGATGCAAAGGCCTTGGACAGAAAGCCATTCTTTCTTCCTTGTGTTCCCAAAAGGAAGTACAACACAGCCTTAGATTGCAGCAAAGGTACCCGTGTGCATGGTTAAGTGCTGTGAAGACACCGGTCTCCATCAGCAGTTCCACCTCTGACTCGTTGGCTGGGCCTGGTAAAAGGCTTTCATGTCAGAGATACAGATGGCTGTCAAAGATGAGAGTGAGAAGGGGCTACATCTTCCTGCAGAGTTGGGTGACTATTTCTTGAGCAGAGCTCCTGTCTCATTTCCTGATGTTCTGTAGATCCTTCTCCTGTTATGTCAGTAAAGGGATAGCAAAATAAGGCATGTAGGAGGAAAGGAAACTGATTTTTAATTGACTTCACCAGGAAAGATGTTTCACTTTTATAAAGAATTCTACACAAATTAAAATAGACCCTTGATTTATTCCTTCAGTTATCTTTACCCTTACTAAAGTTGGGTTGTTGTTTTTTTTTTTTTGTAACACGCTGGTGTCTACCAGATATATGAGTGGGAGGTTATTTTATCATACAGGCAGAAGATGTTTCTCTTGGCTAAACTGTGATGACTTACATCATTCCTCATGGGCTTTAAAATGTGCTAAATGGTATTTATTATATCTTCCAACTATTTATTAAACACTGAACTGAATTGTTTTTTCCTGCCTAAGAAGCATAGAGCATCTGGAAGGAATGCCATCCAGGGGGATCTTGACATGCTTATGAGCTGGGCCAATACCAACCTCATGAAGTTTAACCATGCCAAGCAGAAGGTCCTGCACCTGAGTCAGGGCAATCCCAGGCACAGCTACAGGTTGGGCAAAGAAAAGATTCACAGCAGCCGTGCAGAGAAGGACTTGACTATGTTGGTCGATGAGAAACTTAACATGAAGTTGTTTACTGTGAGGGTGGTGAGGCACTGGAATGGATTGCCCAGGGAAGCTGTGGATGCCCCACCCCTGGAATTGTTCAAGGCCAGGCTGGACAGAGCCTTGGGCAACATGGTCTACTGTGAGGCATCCCTGCTCATGGCAGGGGGGTGGAACTAGATGATTTTAAGGTCCTTTCCAACCCTAACTATTCTATGATTCTGTGAAGCTGCTGGGATAATGTGCCAGCACATTATGCCAGCAGCGACTAAACGAAATGCTTTTGGTGTTTTTAAAATCCGCATGTTTGACATCTAAGCCTCTCACAAACCACAACTCAACAGAAAATGGTTGTAAGAATTTCTCTTGCTACAAGTAAAGAATTAGTGTTACATTATAATACTCTTTTTAGGACCAAAATAAAATCAAACGTGGCCACAATTCTGGGATATGTTCTTACTAGATCCATCCTGAATACTTTTGGCTACCCAGCTCTCCAGCCTGAAAGATGTTCCCAATGGTACCATCTTTCACCCATACTTCAGATGTTGCTTTTAGGAGCTGATTTTCAGAGCAGCTATGCAATAATAACTTGGCTGTGAAAGATTACTGAGGACAACCATGACAATTTGTTTCAAGGTGATTTAAGATGACAAAATTGTGTGTCTTTATAAGAGTAAAATTCAGGCTGAGTATGACTGAATAAAATAGCTGAAAGTTATTGCTAGAAAAGGAACAAATTTAGCCATATGAACATTAAATCTTTAACCCCCCAGCTTGCAATCTACTGGAATAGTAATCAAGCAATAGTGTTAACAGATGAGTTTGGAGACGTCTGTTTTCACTATTGTAGGGATCTAAAATGGGGAACATATAACCTGATCTGGAGAGCTTTATGCTACAAAGAAATGTCAGAATTGAGAGTCTTGAAATACATTAAGCAAGTTAAACAAAACATACTGAATTTTCTGTTTACCTTGCACTAGTATCTTGGCAAATTTAGTTTAAAAGCATACTTTATAAAGTATTTTGACTTCCAAGATTTTCAGAAGTGGTTTACCAGACAGACATGCATTGATGTGAAACCCCAAGATATCTCTGTAGTTGAGTGACCCATGCTGACAGTCAGTAGCACAGTTGAGCTTCAACACGGATTTGGGATGAGGTTCAAGTCTCAGCTCCTGTTCTGCCATGGGGAACACCTCACTGGATCCTTGGGCTCTTGCTGGCTTTTAGCCTGGATTCCTACTAGTATGCACACTGAATACCCCTCCCCATATCTAGATCATCTAGCTTAGTGTTCCCATTTATTTCAATATGATCCTTATCCATTTTATAACAGAGTAGGTTGCTTTGCCATTTCCTATATACACCATTTTTAGAAATGAGGTAGATACATAAGCCCATCTAAAAACTCCTGCCCCTCTGAGTTTCTTCAAGCATCTAAGCATCTTTGCCATGTGCTATCATTCATGTCACCAGTAAACAGATATCTCAATCGAAACTTCCTGCAGATGTCTCTATCAACATAAACAGGATTGTATCAACTTGCAAGTGCTGAAGTTTTAGCCCCTTAACAATAAGTTGATTCAAAGTCTTCCACAAACTCCATTTTTCCTATGAATATTTTAATATCCTGTACAGACAGGATCATTTAGACGCTAAAGGGCCAGTATGTTAAACAATGTCATAATCTTAGAGAAGATGAGTTTTCTTTTTAGTAGTTATAATGGATATTCCATTAGACAGCAAATCACACTTATTAAGTACTTATTTTTGTTAGAGCTGTTTCTCAGAATGTGAACCAGCTCTCCTTTAAGTTAGTGCTTATGTGCTCCATGAACAGTAATTTTGCTGTACTTGTCCAGGAACTGTTTATTGCAATCAGTTAAATGATTTTAATTTTTATTTTCATAGTTAATTTTGATTTAGCCATCTTCTTTTTCCAGTTAGTCCCTTCAACCCTTTAAAGAATTGACTAAACAATTTGGAAAAGCTTCAGTATCTCACTGTGCTTCTCTTTAGCATTCCAGGCCTGGCTATTTATATTGCTCAAAAGCTGCCTCCACTTACCATTAGCTATGCAAATACTTTCAATGTAGATGTAAAAAGAGTAGGAGACTTCTGTCATTAAAAAATAAATGTACAAACTATTGTAGCAATATAAAGTGTATTGAATGACTAGTGGGTTAGGTGAACTACAGAACTGGAGTAAAGCAGATGTAAAATTCAAAGCTCAGAGGCTCTTTTAGAAGGTTCCTGGAACTATGCATGTGTTTATGAAATTCTGATATCACTAAGATGCAGTTCCCAAAATAGATGGTTTTTAAACCTTCACTTTCTTCTATCTATCACAGAAGAAAATTCCACAATGAATTTCACAATGAAGCCAGCTTGCAGCTCCTTCTGGTGTCAATTTGGATAGTCATGGGTCAGCTAAGGGTCATGTTTTCAGTGTTTTTAAGACACTACAATTAAGAACCAGACTGAACCTAAGCATTTGAATTCTTAAACGTAAAAACTTTCTTTATACAAACCTGATGATGAATTAAAGCATTCAGAACACCTGTGCCAGCTCCTAAGGTTTTTCTTTAATTAACATTCTTCCAGATCATAGTCCTGATTCTGCTACTTTCTCATTATAGATTCTTGGGCAAATTATTAAGGCTTTTTTACTGCATATGCTAACTCAAGAACAAACCAAAAGCAAGGTCCATGTTAAGATCCCTACGGAACCAGCCCTAAGCTGTGTTTCTCTCCAAGGAACAATTTAAATTATAAGTGCTCTGGTCACCCTAGAGAACATACGGAAATCAATGTCTTTCAGTGGAACTGCCACTGTATCTCTGTGAGCATTTTCAAGGAATTGGTCACCTGTGGCCTACCAGAACAAAACAGGAGTGTGCAAAACACCACCATACTATATGGAGAGTAGCATGCCCACATTAAGTTTGTTCTGGTGGTGATTTAGAGCAGAACTAAGGCATATAGATTTGAATAGCTCTTTCCTTTGATTATGGCTACCTGTGCATTCAGGCATGTATTGGTTGTCCTGAAACAATGTTGGTCTTGCTTTGGATGGTTGGTTCTGCATGCTTTCAACCGGATTTAAAGAAAAGTTGCCATATTATTACCATTACTGAATTGCGGAACTGAAGCATTAGGTAGAAACCTAAGGAAAACTAATCAAGGGGCATCAGGTATTTGATTAGCAACTCACTGTCAATGGACATTCCATGCAAGAATCTTGGGAAAAGACAGTCTCAGAAAATAAAATAATGTACACAACATTCACTATGCTGACACGCTCAGAAATGTCTCAATACTGCAACATCTGGTATTAATATCAAAATGCACATTCTAGTTGTCCGCATCCAACCCCAAACATCAACTTTGTTGATGTATGATCTTGCATATTCTTAAGGCCAGCGTGTGAATCAGACATGCTGTTTCACCGTATGTCTAGCAGAGAGGATGACAATGTGGGCACTGGGCCTTTCTGGCTTAAGACACAGGACTATGCCACCCAAGCAAAGGATTCCAAAGGAGGACATTTTACTGTAATGATTGTTTCATTGATGTTACAGATGTCTTCTCCTAAATATCACAGAGCAAGCTGAGTAAACTTTTTTTTTGCCAGGCACATGCATTGTCTTCATAAATAGTTCTCAAGGCCTTTATTTCCACACATAAGCAAGATTATCAAGTAATTTTTTTTCCAAAAGGCAGTGCCTGTTTCCAAACTGCTTCTACCTTGCCTGTCTCACTGTGCAAAAAATATAAATTCCAAACCAAACACTGTCTCTTGGAAGAAACACTAATTCCAAACTGCCCTTTCCTTATCTTCAAACAGTGATGGTAAAGAAAGAACATGGCACAGCTACAGCATCTGGATCAGAGAGGCCTCCAGCATCTGTCGCCTTTGCTACAGCAGAAATTCAGTACAATCTTTCAACGACTTCTTTTGCACAACTGCCAACATTGTGTTTTTTCTTATCTGGTCCAAATAAGGTGTGATTTTTTTTTTTCTTAAGCAGCCTCTTCAATAGTGCTTTTACCACAGGGTTATCCAAAAGTACAGGCTGGGACATCAGCTGCCCAGAACATTCAGAAGTTAGTTAACTTGGGTTTTTCAAGTGTTCTCCTGTTTGTGCAAAATTGTTCTCATGCCACGTTTCATGCTTCATCTGTTTCACCACCTGAGGATTCTACTGTTTGCAGATCTCATTTATGGGAAACAGCCGTAAGATGTTTATCAAGCTCGGTTTTCACTTAGAAGCCACAGGAACATCTTGTGTTGTACAAGACATCAGAACTTCCTTTTCTTGAAAAATTCCTCTGGAAATTTTTAATTTCTCTGTCAAACTTCCATATTTCCTAATCCACATGCATCCACCAAAACGTTCTTTTCTAAACAATACAGACAAAACCAGTTCTGCTGTCCACTGCTTTATCAAGCCTACTTCTATCAAGCGAGATCTTGTTCAAGGCTAAATATCACAAAAAAAAAAAAAAAAAAAAAAGCCTTACACATTGAGGTGGGGAGGAAATCCTAAGCGACATTGCTCAGAGCATCGGTATCAGCAATACGAACACAAACCCATGAATTCTATGAAAACAGATTAAAAGAAACCTGACATCTTATGGATTTGCATTTTTTTTTAAATGAGCTTTTCAACTGAATTGTACACATTTGTTTTCCTCTTAATTCCTTACACATATACACAATTCTGTCTTTTCCCACCCAAAAAAAAATCCTGGTTCACCAGAGGATTTTTGTAGAAACAGGCAGGCGCCCTTAAATGATTACAGATACTGGCTGATGGGGTGAATGAAGTTGCAGCTGCCTGATGACCTGCTTATACTGAACTTGTAGGCATATAAGTATAGCTAAGATTATAACTCATCCAGCCATCTACACAAAGTGGTTGTGAAGCAGCTGAAGGTTTGAAGGGTTCAAACACTCACAGCACTTAACTAAAATGCAAGAGTTTGCTTTCTGTAGGAAGTAAACAAAAGTGCTTGGAATTTCAGAATTGTGCCAAATTAAAAAACTGTACATATTACCTAACTAAATAGCTTTCTACACAGTCCCTCCCTCCTACAGATAGTAAGTTCACCTCAAAGCTGTAATAAAATAATTTTGTATTTCAGTTACAGTTTCATGGAAAATGGCAGCTCAGTCAACATAAAGGAGGAAGTTTATGGTTGAGAGACACTATTCAACAAAAATCCCGGAGAGGAGATTTTTCTGTAATGCTACTGAAGCAGCAGTTACAATAAACATGATGTGCTGCTTTCACTGCATCTGTTTGACCATCTACGTCTTGGCATTCTCACTCTGCATCTTCCAACAGATAAAGCAACTACACTCTGGCATTTTCCTTATTGCAAGACAGGCAAAGTCCCCCACAATGGTTAAATCAAGTTCCTGTGAGAAATGCCTCACTGACAACAAAAATTTCTGGGTTTGATTATAGAGATGTATTTGTCATACTCATAGAGAAGTGCCCATATGGGAATGATGTGTAGTCATGAATGATCTGGACCTAATTAACTGACAGGTTTGTCTAAAAGCATCTGCACAACCATCACACTGTAGGCTTTTCGGTGAGTCCTGTCACTACCCTTTCAAGGCCAGGTTGGACTGAGCCTTGGGTGATGTGGTTTAGTGTGAGGTGTCCCTGCCCATGGCAGTGGGGTTGGAACTAGATGATCTTAAGGTCCTTTGCAACCCTAACTGTTCTATGAGTCTACTTACAAGAAGACTCCACAAGTCCTGCATTGAACCCTAGCTTAAAGTCCAAGACTGACCTAAAGGCTGAACAGACACCCTTTATTACCTTTAAAAAAAACAAGTAAAATTAAGATTCATATTGAGAATTGGTTTTAGAGGTTACAATGTTTTTTTTTTCCCCAGTTATTTTCTTATTTCTTTAAGACTATCAATCAGTCTCCCACATACTTACCTACATGTGCATTCCATATGTGCTTTCTTCCCTTCTGAAATGTGATTACTGCAGTATTTCTTCTCTTTCTTTCAAATGCAGACCTATAGGATTACACATTGCTGCCCTTTTAATTAAGATGTAAATCCTGATGTGATAGATGTTTCCTTGTCGTGATTCTATCGGAAGCAAAGATTAAGATTTTGATTTCTTTTTTTTTTTTTTTTTTGTACTGAAGCTGGGACATGGACTTTTGATGCTGATCAGCCTGGCCTCTGTGCACCGATAATCACTCCATTCTTGATTGTCTATGTAGAGCTTTCAGTCCCTCTACTGCAAGCCAGATTTAAGGAATTAGTACTGCAGAGGGTGATCTTTGTCTGATCTCTTGTTCCCATACGGTGTCTAATAAGAAAGTGATCTACAAACTGTTAATGGTGTGGTGGTGCTCTTGGCATAAAGCAGAACAGGACAAATACAAGGAGAGGAGATCCTGATGATACACTCCTGCTTCTGATGTGGCCAGCATCGAAGCCTAGGTAGGAGGCTTCCTTAGACAACTACTTTTCTCCCTTTCCATCCTGACCTGTTTTTCATCTCTCAGTTTACTGTCCCTACAGCTGTGTTTATGTAGCCATCTGTAGGATTACATGCAGAATGAGATCAGTAGAAGGATGCTTTATCATGCATTGCTCAAGTTAGAATTATACAATAGTACATATTCTAGAGGACATCTGAAGATCATCTGGTCCAATTTCATGGCTAACTTCCAAATTAGAGAAAGCTTTAAGTTTAGATCAGGTTGTTCAGGACCTTGTCCAGTTGAATTTTGAAAATCTCCAATTTTCCATTACTCAGGCTCTATTCCAGGGACTGAACACTCATTTGGAAGAATTTTCTCCTTCTATCTGGTCAGTTTTCCCTACTGTAACCTGTATCTGTTGCTGGCAATCTGTGTGCCTCCAAGAAGAACCATAGTCTGTTTTCTGCATAACCACCCATGAGGTCGCTAAGACAGCCTCTGCTCCAGGCTGAACAAACACAGGTCTCAGGCCCTGTCTGTATGTTAAATACTTCAGGACCCCAAGCAATAGCTGGGGGTCTGTGTAGAATCATCAGTATCTTTCTTGAGCTTGGATCCCACACAAGTCTCCAAACACAGAGGTGGTGAATACAGACTATAACCATTTCCTCAACCCTTGAAGGAAGATAGCCTTCAGCTGCACTGACAGAAATGAAGGAACAGTAAAATTCAGATGTGTAGGGATGCCCAGAATAGAAGTTTCCACTGAGACTTAATTCAAAACTTATTGGAAAAATAACAGAATCTTTCCTGACTTCCCCCAGAGTCATTAAAATCCTCACTAGGTCCAAATCCTGCATGCCCTAGGGCTGTTCTGCGTGAACACATTTAAGTCAGAACAAAATGCAGCAAAGCAAAAAAGTACTTTATAACTGCTTTGATCAAAACATAAAACAACTGCTTGTGAGACAGTGAGACGTTTGAGGCGTTCTGACTTTTCCACATGTTTCAGTCCAAGAATCAGCTAATCCTAATGCAGAATTTCTTGGATTTATCGTGCATGTTCCCATATGAGTCTCCACTTTCAACTAAATAAAAATTAGACTAACCTTTAATTAATTTAAGTTTAATTAATCCTGTTTGTTCCTCTCTGCTTTGCTGGCATATATCTGAATATGTGCATGCCTGGTTTAAAAAGATATTGTCTACACATTATTTCATCAACTGTCCGCAGGCACAGAAAAACTGGTTTAGGGTGAAGAGTAGATAGGGGGAAGTACATGCATGGAGACGGTCCTCAGCTATGTTTAAGCTACTGCAAAAAGATAGGCAGTAATTGTTTTCAAAATTGTACACTAGAATGGTCTTAAATTACAACAGATGTCATTAATGCTGAATATTATTTCAACACTTCTTTCTTCTCATGGATCTGGATGCCAGTAAACAAGCGAGAAGAAAGATGAGTCTTAGAAGGATGAAGACAACAGAATCATGATAATCCTTTAAGAAATACTCTTTTTGGTACAGCTTCACTCTGCGCTGTGCTGCTTCTGGGCCTGGCAAAGTAATGCGGCCACCATATGTTAGAATGCTTGTCACACTTTGTGAGGCTGCAAACAGTTTTTGATTCACAAGATTTCTGAGATGTATTAGGGAAACTCAAGAGATCCATACTGTTGTGTGTCCCTCTTGCATGAAGCCTTTTGAGTTCATAAATGGAAAAAAGATTTCAGACTTCAGCTAATTGGAGTAGGTTTGTTAATCACAAAGCAGCTTAGTCTAGGAACATTTATAATACTACAATTTTGAGAAATCTTAGTAGTCTTCCATAAAGAGAAAGCAAGATGGCTTAGGAATAAGTCATACAGAACTAAAATTACCTGTTGTAAGTAGATTTGATTGTAAACTGAAGAACTAATTAGAACTGCCATGATTAAAAAAGCTTTTGTCAGACTTCTGGTTCACATCAGCTGCAGGATGACTCAAGAGTGACTGTAGGGGACTGAAATGGAGACACCGGGTGTCTAATGGAACACCTGAAATAACGGGTTGGTATCTGCTATGTGTTATAATGATGTGATGCAAGAATAAAAAACAGCACCTCATTGAAGAGCAGGAGAGATCAGCTTTCAGTATGGTTTAAGTATCATAAATGCCACGTGTGGAGGCTCATTTTTCCCCTGTAAAAGGAGCCTTGTTTGGTAGAGCACACATACGTTTCTGGCATTATGTTAAATCTGCATGCCCTTTTGTCATCTGATTAAGCACAGCAGAACCCAAGTTGTAACTATTTAGGGCTTTCTGTGTGATGGACATGCAGTCTGCTATAATACATATAGATGTTTTCTTAAAAGTACTGTGTGTTTTTAACTGCTACTTTTGGAATAGAGATCGGAAAAGAGAAGGAAGGAGTGGGAAAAGGAAGCTCTTTTTCATAATTATTAAGTAACTTCACCTTATGGATCCCGGATATATGAATGCCAATCCCAGTATAAGTAATCTACCTCAAACACTTCCCTGTGCTGCTTCTTTAGTACAAGACATAGTGGAATTTTTCACTGCTTAGGAAGTTTCCTTGGTAAGAACTTTGACTTCTGTGCTTCTCAATCTTTGTGATCTACTTGTGCTCCTGATTTACCTATCAAATTGGATATTTTGTTCCTCTGTGGCTGTTTATTGTATGTATTTAGTACAGGTTGGAATTAACTCTACTGTACAGCTGAAAGTTCCACAAAAAATATTCTAGATTTCTTATTATGAGTTCCCATTATATAATGCTTTCATATATGATGCTTTCAAATATTCTGAGACAGCTCTTATCTTTTCCAAATACATAATTTAGTAAATCTTTCTATGCATTAATGATACATCATATCATGCATCTATGCATAGGATACATCAGTGCAGAACTACTGGATGACCTTGATTATAAGTTGAGTTTGCCAATGACACCAAGCTGTGTGGTTCAGTTGATACCCTGGAGGGAAGGAATGCCATCCAGAGGGACCTCGACACACTTGTGAAGTGGGCTGATGCCAACCTCATGAGGTTTAACCATGCCAAGTGCAAGGTCCTACACCTGGGTCGGAGCAATCCCAGGCACAGCTACAGGTTGGGCAGAGAAGAGATTCAGAGCAGCCCTGTGGAGAAGGACTTGGGGGTGTTGGTCAATGAGAAAATGAACATGAGCCAGATTCAGTGTGCGCTCGCAGCCCAGAAAGCAACCGTATCCTGGGCTGCATCAAAAGGAGCGTGACCAGCAGGTCCAAGGAGGTGATCCTGCCCCTCTACTTGGCTCTTGTGAGACCTCACTTGGAGCATTGTGTGCAGTTCTGGTGTCCTCAACACAAAAAGGACATGGAATTGTTGGAACAAGTCCAGAGAAGGGCCACGAGGATGATCAGGGGCTGGAGCACCTCCCGTATGGAGACAGGCTGAGAAAGTTGGGGCTGTTCAGCCTGGAGAAGGGAAGCTGCATGGAGACCTCATAGCAGCCTTCCAGTATCTGAAGGTGGGCTATAGGGATGCTGGGGAGGGACTCTTCATTAGGGACTGTAGTGACAGGACAAGGAGTAACGGGTTAAAACTTAAACAGGGGAAGGTTAGATTGGATATAAGAAGGAAATTTTTTCCTGTTAGGGTGGTGAGGCACTGGAATGGGTTGCCCAGGGAGGTTCTGAATGCTCCAACCCTGGCAGTGTTCAAGACCAGGTTGGACGAGGCCTTAGGTGATATGATTTAGCGTAAGGTGTCCCTGCCCAAGGCAGGGGGGTTGGAACTAGATGATCTTAAGGTCCTTTTCAACCCTAATTATTCTATGATTCTATAATGACATTTACCTTCCTGTTTTGTTTTTCATGGTGCTTCGATCCTACAAACATCCATATACATACTTTCTTTGTATGAATATTCTTTCTGAAATCAATAGGAATGGCTTCACATATGAAGTTACATACCAGCCTGTGAATTTGGAAAATGAATGTGGAAAGACTGAAGTTGCCCAGGAGCAAGTAGTTAAAAACCACATATGGCCTCTTTGAAGAAGTTAAAGCTAAATTTTAGGGTTATTAAAATTATTTTTCAAATTAGAAGCAATGACTTCTAGAATAACAAGGGACACAGATATATAGAACTAGCTCTGGGATATTAATGGCATTACTAGGTGAATACTTAGAAGCATTTCAGAATTACAGTTTGTTCAAACAAAAATCCTTTTCTTTCTCCATCCCCAAATACATCTAAATTTCAAATATTTTCGTATGTTTCATTAAAAGCTGCTGTTCTCAGCACAACTCAGCGGTGCACAGGTAAACCTCATGAGCCTATTACTTCCTTGGCAGACAGTTCAAAGACAAGATAGACTTTATTTCTTTGTGTCAACTTAGACTGTTTCACCTTTCATCTTGAAAAGAGATTGGAAAGCTGATAAATGTAACCCACTGAAGGAGATATATGTGAAAATTATTTTGCTCTAAAGCCACTGGAAGGTTGCTTATTTTCAGGAGCATCATCATGTACCCTTTGAGGAAAAAAAGAAACTGCACATGAAGAACTTAACATGACAGGCACTTCCAAAGTTGTTCAAAGAAAAAGACTCCAGTTACAGTGATGGCAGTTTGCCCTTTTACCATGCCCTCTCTTTTTCTGGTGCAAAGTTTTGTTGAAATTTAAACATATTACCTGCACTGGAACCTGAGTCAGTCATCCAACTGGAAGGACTCAACTCTGGCTCTGCAGAACATTCCACAGTAGAGACAGCTGGAACTGAGGGAAGGACGTACGAAAGCCTCATGCCCAGGAGAACATCACAGCATCTACTGAACACCCATGGAGGGCTTATGTGTGGCTAGGTGCTGCCACAGTGTATTTATAAGCAAGGCCATAGATCACAAGTAATTTTATAGAAATAAAATACATTAAGTTTTTCAGAAGCTAAAACAAGAGAAGCAAACACACAAAGAAAATCCAGAGAGAACCCCAGCCTCCATGGTTGATGCATGGGAATGATCACTTTCAGTACCCAGCAGTGGGGCAGATTCTCTTTACTTGGGAGGTACATTTAATTGCTCATTATTTTCCACTGGTTTTGCTTAAGTTCTGTTCTTACAGTTTGCTTTCAATGCTGTCTGCTTTTTGGCCTAACGATGGATGAATTAACCTAAAAAAAAAACATCAACTAGCTCAAGGACTGAAAGTGATTTAGCCACAGCAATGCCACATTAGCCAGTCTCCCTTGCACAGAGGATACAGAGACAGATAAAACTACTTTTTTGAACAGTGAATTAATTTCCATGATGTCACACCCTACTGTGTCTAAGTTCCTCATCTCTACACTATATTTTATGGTTACGTGATCATTTATCTAAGACTACATCTGCAAAACCAACTGCGGAGAGTTGGACAGGAGAAAAAGTGGAGTTAAGCTGTTCAAAAGCTGAATCTCTTCACATGGGGGGAACTTCCCCTGACTCCCGAAGAAAGTCTCCAATTCTGCCTTGCAATTGCACTTTCTTTATGTTTTTTCCCCTGGCGAACATTGCAGACATTACACACTTTCATGTCCGACAGGGGCTTGGTTTCCCTTTTTTTTAATTAGGAGAAGCTGTCAAATATGTCATTGCACAACAGCATTCCTGTCAATTTTTAAGGGTATATCAAAGGCCCGTTACAACCAGCTCTGTAACATGACTTACAAAGCAAAGGATCCCTTGAAACAGTAAGTGCAAGCTTTTAAAAATGGATAACTTATTTAGAAAAAGCTTCAAGAACAAACGAAAGAGAGACTGCAATTTCTCAAGACAATTTCAGAACCCACCAATGGGTCTGCTGATTCAAAATCTGTGATAAAGACTGATAAAATCCACATGATTTGAAAGAAATCAGTGATACAGTCTACTGATTCCTTGCTATTAAATCATCTCTGTCTTTAATATTTTTTAAACATATAAGTGTATTAGAATCTTAAATAAAGAAGTATCTGCCTGATATCTGCATAAAATTAAATTAAATTTGAGAGCATAAGACAACCTTAAGGCCACATCCCTCCCCTCAGGGACAAGAAGTTTCTGAGAACATTACTGCAACACTTATTGAATTTGTATCCTTCAGGAAATGAGAACATTTAAGATATTAAAACATAGTGATAACAGTAAAAGAGGAGGTAAGTCTTCCCGTATTTTATCCCTAGTCAGGAGAGTTGAAGGAGTGATTCCACTTTGTTCAAAACACTTGACATAGCACAGGACTGTAGATGTCAACTGTTAACTTGAGCAAGGTGGGTGTAGAGACATGCCAGACTGATTGCTCTTTTGAAAAATGCTTTCTCTAAAGTGTTTCAGTTTAAATAATACATTGTTTTTCAGGAACAAACCGTGCACTATAATGCTGCAGGAACTGGAACTGCAGGTGTTGACCTGACCTGTTAAAAGATATTGCAAAGAACAACAGAGGTTTAGAGCCTAAGGCCTCAGATTGGAATAAGTGTGCTATGGAACTCTATACTGAGAAAGGTGATAGCTGGAGACTTAAATGGGGCGCCCTGAAGAAGACCATGAGCAGGGTCAGTGAAGCAATTTATTTGGGAATTATCACACTATAGACCAACATTCATTAGAGGGTAGAGTAGACTTGCCACTAGTTTGACTATTCAAACTCTCTGAAGGATAGCAACACTTGTAAACACTCCCCTGCCTTGTGATCAGCATGCTGTCAGTGCAAAAGCACAACAGGAGACTGCCCTGCATGATCTACCTGTACAGTCCATGAAAAGCAGCGTTACATAAAATCCACAAAGCACTATAACCATATTAATAAGTCTTCTTTTGAGTTTTACAGACTTGTCACAGATTTTGGCGTATTGATTCCAAGCCATCATTCTAACAAAACTCAGGAGAATTCCTCAGCAGCTTTGTTCTCATCAAAACATTCTTTCCAGGACTTGATTGCTACTGTGAACTCTGAAAGGCTGATTAGATTACATGGTATAGCTGCACTTCCCACCCTTATATCTGGAACAAGAAACTCTTACCATAAAATAGATTTAAATACATATAAAGTGGTGGATGCAGCTGCCAACACTTAGTTACTAATTTTTACTTTGGAAACGAACCCAAACCACCTGTGTTTGTAACAATTCATGCCCCTCCTAAAACCATCAGGCTAGCTGTAACTCAGAGCTGAGAAATGCAGTGATTAAAAAAGCAATAAGCAAGCAGATTTACAGAAGACTAGATGTAATATAGTGTGAAGATGGAAAAGCAACAATTTATGTAACAATCTAACAACTCTGTTGAAAAGAGCTTTGTTAGCTTTCCAATGCCTGATGTTGTAGAATATGTAAAATTCCAAGTCTGCTCTTTCATACTCATCATCTGATTTCACCAAGAATCACTAGCAAGCATGATCACATGATAAGAGAGAGCTTTGTGAGGATGAAGGCAAAAGAAACTACATTCTCCAGTCCTTGGTACTGAAATGTTTTCACTGGGTATGACTGATTTTGCAGGAACAGGCATTCCCTGTTTTAAAAAATTCCATGCAGAAGATTATACTTAAACATAAACTCTTGTTACTCACTCAAAATACAACTACGATTCCATTTAGTTTACTTTTTCAGGATGTTTTTCACTACTTCATCCCTAAAGGCACTAAATGACTAATTCTGCAGACTTTATTGAGGCTCCTTGGACTAGTCAATGAAAAGAAAGCTCCCCAAAATTATCCCAAGCATGATACTCTATGGAGTCAAAGTTCTTTTATTGCAATAGGCTTCAGATTAGAATCTGAAAACCAAACTATTCTCTTCTAGAGAATTCATAGTTTTGTAACTATTTTTAGTTATTTTGATCTTCACCCAGATCCACAAACATTTTCCTGTGGAGGTATCCACGTATTTTGCAGATATCTGTCTCTTAATATAATTCCAGAAGTTTTCTGTATTATTTTTTGTGCTCTTCTGTGCTAAAGGTGTCCATTTAATTGAAATGATGGTCCAAGCAAGTATCTATCCTTACAGTTCAGTTCATACATGAAACTTGATTTCCACAAGTAGCTAAGGGACCTGGGAGCACTGATTCCCTGTGCTGTTCAGCAGCCAGAGGATTTGAAAAGTCCCTTGCCTGAAGCCAACATTACCACAACATTAACATCATAAATAAGTCAATGGCTAGAAGTTCCACAGCATCACCTTTGAAGGGAGCCTTAAAAACTTGCTGTATCGCAAAAGCAGCTCAATCAGATATTTCTGTTCACTGAATGAACACAGCTTATGTATCTGGGAATGTCAATAACACAGACATATATCACCCAACACAATTACTACGGGTTTGTGTAAAAGAGATTCAAATCAGAATTCAAAGACAATATAAGGTGATTAAATTCCATTCTTTAGTCATAACCTTAGCAAAGCCAAAACTCAGTTTGCTGACAAAGCAAACTAAAAAACAGTTTTTAAATCCTGTGAAGGATTCCTGAAAGTTTAATCATAAACTGAACAAAAGTAAACTGTTAGATTTGGAAAGAACATGCTCTTGTGCTGGAAATAACAAACTCCTAATAAGAATTAAAAGTAAACACAACCCCCTGGAATAAAATGCTACTGACTATTAGCATCTATAGCCAAAAGTATCAGCAACAGCCTGCACAGATGCAACCAAAGAACAGCCATATAGAATTCAGTACCACTGAGTCTTTCACATGCAGAACATAACACACTTCACATCTCTGATTCAAGACTGAGGATAATTTGCATTATAATTTCTAAACACATTTATGAAATACCACAGATGTTTTCACAGAGCATGTTATTCAAAAGCATTCATTCAGAGCTTCAGTTAATGTACAGACATGTCAGTAACACAAGTCCATAGCATGCACATGCATTTGGTGGACAAGAAGGTTCTTGCATTTTTGCCAAAGGGAAAAAAAAAAAAAGCCAGACCCCACAGCAAATAGATTATCTCAAATTGCACAGTGGGATTAACTGAAAAATGAATAATAATGAAATAAAAGGTTCAGACTTGCTGCCATTGGCCAAAGGAGCTTTCAAACCCAAAGCACTCTTAGAATAGTTTGTTATTCCAATTCACAGAACAAACATCTACAAGTAATTCTCCCACACACAACATTTATGCCTTATGGGGAAGGCTTTTCTCATGAACAGGTCCAATTAAAACCAAATGAGGAAGTAGGAAATTAGGGTCAGAAAACTAGAACAGAACAAGGCAGAAGTCGCTGTAATGTAGACTCCAACCCAATTAAGTTATTTTTACATGGACCTAAAAAAACATTAAAGAGCTTCATCACTAAATTTACTGGGAGATCAAAACCAAAAAGACCTTTTGTCAGGCTGCCACACTTAAATAGAACTTCCAACCTTACATGAATCCTGAGTCACACTGCTGTTGGAAACTACTCTGCAACTTCTTTCAGAATCCTAATTTTGCCAAAGGTCTGGGACTAGTTTCTCTGCAAGAGCTGCTGTTCTCACTGCTACAAGAAAATAATTTCCTTGGCTAACATCATATTTTCCCAATTCTGCTATTTTTTGGCTACATCTCAATCTGCCACCTTCCCTCTGACTACCGAAGGTAATATTACCCATTTCATCTTAACAGCAGTGCAAGACAAGTAAGAGAATCTGAACTAACAACACAGTGAAGGCTTTTGTTCAAAAGTTATTTTTTCTGTGGAAGAACTATGGCTCAGTCCCATAACCTTTGTATAGGGGGATATTCTGACATTTTACTTTTGAGTACAGATAATCTCTTTCACTTCAAACAAACAAAAAAGAGTATAATAAGAAACACTAGACAGGAATATTAAAAGTTTGGAATACATTACAGTAACTTTCACACATAACCTAAGGCGATATTCGTTATGTAATGAAATCTCATGACTTCTTTGCATTTAAACAAAACAGGTTTGGTTTATGCTGTGGGAATACTTATGAACGATGAACACAATGCGGGCCAATACTTGACATTCCGATTCAAGGAGAAAGAATTGACCAGAGAAATTTGAATCAAACTGCAGAGTCAGAATCAGTGCTAGATAATTCAGTTAGTTTGTTAGTATCTCTGAGAAGCCTTGACACAGACTCACCTCACCTTCACGAGAAAGGTAGGAATGGCTACACAATATTCTGATTTTTCTCCAGCATCTGGAACACAATCCACAAAATTCTTTGTTAGACAGGAGGGGAATAATAAGTTGGCTTTAATTGTGTTTAGCTTAAATCAGTTTTATTTTTTTTTAATCCTTCTTTCAATCTTTCGTAAGGATAGCAATTATAAAAATGCAGTTTATGAGCCAGCATTCCAAGTCCTGGCAGCTGCTTTTCTGTTCTTGGGTCTCATACCTGGCTTTTAGAGACAAATTCTCTCTTTTATTTTTGTGGTGGGGCAGGTCTGCAGAAGGGATTTTCTTCATGCCCCAGACCTTGAATTCAGCTTCTTTTGGCCAAGCCTGGTAATTGAAGTATCTTTCCGTTTTGTATTTAGATTTTGATTTTTCCTCACTTGTTTCTTTAAAATGTCCTCTCAAGAACAATGCTTCACCCCTAATGAAATACACACAGCTTCTGAGCCTCATCCCCCCCCCCTTTTTTTATTTTTTTTTTTACTTTTCTTCTCCTAAGATCAGATTTCTGACACCTGAATAAAATACTTTCCTTGGAAGTGAATACTCAAAATTCTGCTAATGCTTGCCGTATTCCTGCTGTTATACCTCTGGTGATCCATGGCTGCAAGAAATCCACTTAGAGAAGACTGGGCATGCACCACAGAAACAGGAGCTGGGGGCAGGAGCTACAAAGCCTGTAGCTCTGCAAAATGTATCTCCAGAGCATTCCCATATTTATTTTTAAATCCTCTTCCATTAATTTTAATGGCAACCCCTCCTGCTTACTTTCTTCCATCCGAATTCCTTCCCAAAACCTATTTTTCTCACTCTGATGGATTTCTACAATGAATGATTGTGGCCATCCCACGAAGCCTGGATGCCCTGTTCAGAGTCACAGGTAGCAGCCTCTGGGGCACCCAGCAAATAAAACATGCAAGTGGCGAGTGACTTTTTATCACTCTCACATGCACGGTGTTGGTCTGGACAGATACTGCATTCAAGCAATGCACAGAGGCACTGGCCAAATGTATCATGTGTATGTAGTACTTCTAACACACGCAGAATACATTACTCATTAGAGGAATGCCCACCTTTCTGGATACCTGGCTGCCCAGCATCCAGGAAAGGAGCCAGCTGGCTTTTCCACATATATTCATGACATGTTACATATACTTTCTGCAATACATATGTGCCCTCTGGGTATTCAAACTGGATGCGAAAGTGCCTTACTAATTTTGCCCCTTTGTAAAATATAGGAATTCCCATGCTGCATCCTAGCTCTAGCTGAGAGGTCATACTACCTCTTTGAAATGTAGGCTTGGGGCCCTGTTGGCTTACCAAGTTCTGTAATTTTTGCAGTTCTTTCGAGTTAGATCATCCTATTAAACAGTTCAAACATGTTAAGCTCTGCCTGTCACCAAGTAATTATACCCAGTGCTCTGAAACAAAGCAGTCTTAAACCATTGCTCTGTGGCCATGGGAAGAACTCTGTAGTAACCCATAAGTGTCTCTTGAAAATGTGCTACTGCTTGCCAAGTATGTGCACAGAGGCAAAAGTCAAGTGTGATTGAAAATATAAATGCAGCAATGGTTCTCTCAGTTTTATCATCATCAATAATGCCAAAGCTTGTAAAAATTGAGAAAGGGAAAACCCTTAAGACGTGCAAAATAGAAATCAAGCTTTCTGGGAGATCACATTGCATGCTAAAATACAGAGTTGTTGCAAAAAATTATTGGAGGCAACCCCTGGAAATGTCCAACACTGGTGAAGTGATAGAAAGCCAAGTTTTCAGGAGATTTTGGGGGTTCTATTTGTTTTGGGAGGGTTGTTTGTTTTTAAGCATGCACCTTAGTAGCTGCCAGAAGATTAAGAATTGGCGCAAACCCAATTAGAATCAATGGATGACTTCACAATTGAAATTCTTCAATTTATACCAGGATTTATATCTTAATTCAGTACAGCTTTTAAAGTGTAAATTTAGATTTTACAGGAGAAGTTTCATCATTTGTAGCAAACAACTAAGGTGATCTTGCTGAACTGGAAGTGATGCTAAGCTATAGGCTAGAAAGTGTCATGGTTTAAGCTCAGTCAGTAACTCAGAACCATGCAGCCACTCATTCACTCCTCCCCTTTTTCAATCGCTGCTCCCGGAGGGCTGGAGAGAACTGACAGAATGGAACTCCCACAGGTTGAGAGAAGAGCAGTTCACTAACTAAGGTATAACACAAAACTACTACTGCTACCACCAATAATAATAAAGGAAATAATAAGGGGAGACAATAGAAAACTAAAAGGGGAAAAGAAAACAATCACGAGTAATGCACAATACAACCGCTCACCATCCACCAACCAATACCCAGTCTGACCCAAGCAGTGATCTGGGCCTTCTGGGTGATTCCCCCCAGTTTCTATACTGGCCATGACAAGCTGTGGTATGGAATACCCCTTTGGCTAGTTTGGGTTAGGTGTCCTGTTCTCTGCTTCCTCCTGGCTTCCCATGCCCCTCTTCACTGGCAGAGCATGAGAGACTAAAAGAGTCCTTGATTGGAGTAAGCATTACTTAGCAACAACTAAAACCATCAGTGTGCTGTAAGTGCTGCTGTCAGGCTAAAGTCAAAACACAGAGCTGCACCAGCTACTAAGAAGGAGAAAAATGACTGCTACTGCTGAACCCAGGACAAAAGGAATGAAAAGATATGAAAGCAGCTTGTACACTGTGTAACAGCTACATGCTAAAGAGCTCTGCAGCCACTATGTAATGTGAACTCTTGCACTGCACTGGCTAATTCTTCATGATCAGCTTCTACAGCTGACAGACCATCCACCAGGCTTAATCATGGACAGGGCAGGCAGAAGCTCAGGAAGCCATTCAGACACTTCCATGTAACTCTTTTTTGTAAAACCCAAGACTGTGGTGGTTTAACCCCAGCCGGCACCTAGGCACCACACAGCCACTCACTCACTAATTGGAAGGCTACAAGGGAGAAACTCCTGGGTTGAGATAAAGACAGTTTAATAGGTAAAGCAGAAGCTGCGCATGCAAGCAAAGAAACCAAGGGATTAGTTCACCACTTCCCATAGTCGGGCATGTGTTCAGCCATCCCCAGGGAAACAGGGCTCCATCACGTGTTATGATAATTTGGGAAGACAAATGCTATCTCTCCCAACTTTATCCCCTTTTCTACTTCCCCCAGCTTTATACATTGAGCATCACACCATATGGCACAGGATACCCCTTGGCTCAGCTGGGGTCAGCTATCGTGGCTGTGTCCCCTCCCAATTCCTTCTGTCCCCCCAGCCTCCTCGCTGGTGGGTGCGCAGCAGAAGAGTCCTTGACCCTGTGTAAGCTCAGGAGGACGGCTTTCCGGGACCTAAGGTATCAAAGTACATAGGATAATCCGGCAGACCCTCAAGAGAAGATGGGAAGCGGTCAGTGAGGGAGCGGAAAACCCTTCTCCTTACAGAGCTGGACCGGGCAGGCAGCCCGCCCGGCGGTCACAGCCTGCCCAACACCGCCACCTACAGGCCGCGGAGGCGCCACCGCCCCGCGCCAGCGGAACCGACAGGTCAGTTTCAGCGGCTACAAGTCAGGAAACGGCCACTGGAGATTGCCATGAAGTCGTTGCACTGAATGAAGAACCCCTGGGTTCAGCAGTACACGAGCATGCTCTTGCCACAGAAGCCGTTTGGAGCTCTATGACTAAGTCTGAGAACCACATTACACCAGAGCGGCATGCTTTGCACATTGCCATTAGTGAATTCTTACCTCCTTCTACGTGTACAATTGGGATGATAGTGACTACAGCATAGGTTAGTATAGAAACCTCAAGTTACACGTGCTGTCCTTGAAACCGGGCTTACTGAGAGCTAATAGGATAGAAGATCTTAACCATCCAAAATTAATTCACTTTCTAAAATACAAACCAGTTGTATTTGTAAAGCAATCTGAGAAGTTACTATGGATTAAAACTACCTAAATTTCTCAGTCTAATAATAAGTTATTAATAGAAACACAATTAAAACAAAAGGTGTTATTAACCTTGCAGTTTTGGAAACATATAGTTACCAGCCCAAAGAATTTCTTATACAATTACAGGGAGATAAGGAACCAGTAACACTGAAGATAGATCACTACTAGTACATTTAGACTGAGGTTTTACTTGAGCTCTACTTCATTCTTGTATGGAACGTTCCATTAAACACTTGACCTCCTCTTGAACACATGCACACATCTTCAGAAGCACGTTACGACTGCACCATCCTTTGCTTAACACAAGCCAATCCTATTAGGTGAAGGACTGGAAAAATAAAGGCTAAATGAAAACAAAGTTAGTTTTCTGTAAAAAAAGCCAAGATCTCTCAAATATAGCTGGAGTAAGGAGGTTATCCCAGTATAAGGTAAAGATTAATTACTTTGATATTCACCACACGCTTTACCTAAAAGAAGTCCTACAAATCTAACAGCCAGGGAAGGAAAAGAATTTAAGCCTTCTGTGCAAGAAAAATGAATCACTACCAGCAGTGTACATGATCAGGAGTATAGGCTTTGGGACAAAAAGCTATTGGTAGGACAGCAGGATATCAGTAATTGTTCCCTTTTTGTTGTGTAAAAGTGGGAATAAGTTGCATGTTATCTGTGTTGCACAGGAATCACTGCACAAGGAATGAAAAATTTTAAAGGTCAGGAAAGTCCTTAAAAATCAGGCTGTACTTAGAGATGGCTGGAGTTACCAAAACTACTGATACGTCTGTATTTTTACTGATTTCCACTAGAGCCTCTTCAGTGTGTACATACACCTATTTTACTCAACCTCTTCCCGTAAGTGACACCATAACTTTGTTTCAGATTCAGAAATGAAAATGAGAGAAAAATACTGAATCCTGTCAGAATGAAAGTAATCTAACAGGAAAAGATCCCGTCTGGATGGTTCCAGAGGAGGGAACAATTACACCACGGGGGACCCTGCATACATTGAAGGGTGAAATGATCTGGAATGGGAAGAGAAATCAGAACTTCCTCCCAGAAGTATATTTCCTTTATCCTCCTCCACAGGTTTTCTTGAGTCAACCATACTTACGGCAATAATTTGTACTAAATTCCTCACAGAAACCATTTTGCACATGGTCACTGTCAAACAAGTGCCTCTGAGACAATTAATTCACGGTCGATTACACACAAGATCTTAAATGGGTTGATAAAATATCTCCATTAACTCTTTAATTATACATCTATCTGAACACACTTTCAGGCTTACTGAAGTTGTAACTAGTTACAATATTAGATCATTGTCTTTCACCAAAAATAGCTTTAATGCACATGCCCATCTATACCTAGAAATCTGAAATATATAAGGAACCTTCATAACAGCATAAGAATATTCCTTGCCAGATTGTATGATGCTTTTAAAAATTGAATACAATAACTTTGCATTTCCTTAGAAATGCCTCCAGTGCAGAAGCTAAGATTTTATTTCTGTTCTTCAGTCTCTCTTGTGACCCTTCAAGCAAAAATCACATAGCAAAGTATAATTACACACTAAGTAAAAACAAACAACAAATAATTTCATTAAGACTGGATTCATACCACTGACTTCAGGGAGAAAACTCATGAGCACAAGTTAACGTAGATAAGTTTAGAATGGCAGATTTAAAATAAGCAGGTTTTTTTGCATAAGGCTGTATTTTTTTTGCATAATAAAATTCCAATACAAAATGACAGATTTACTGTGCAGTCTAAGACAAAAACATACCACTGTCTTTCAGCAGCTCTGCAGTAGCACAAGGTCACTTACTCTTCCCCAAGAAATAAGCTACTTCAAGTCCCATTTTTATCATGATACTGTTTGTGGCTGGAAAATGATAAAACAGAGATCATTATACTCCAGAACTTGTTTGGAAAGATTTGCTTCCTGCACCCTATTCACATATTTTATTTTCTGAAGGCACCGTGCTACACTCATGCCATGCAGGTGTGATGGTTCAAACGTGTACTATGTATTTTCAGTATTCTAACCTCCATTTCAGAAGGATACAGCCATAACCAGCTGTGGATGATCCAGATCTGAGTGAAAAACATATCCATTCTCCAGCTTCAACTGTCACTGTCCTGACGGCCTTTGCTTTTCTGGGTTAATTAAATCCGGTAAGCAGTTTGAGTTAGGCTGTGTTAGCAGCCAGCCAAACTACCAGTAAAGTGAAAGGAAGACTGCTTCTCACAGGGTTTGTGTTCAGTCACACGAAGGTCAGGCAATGGCAGCCTTAGCACACCTCGTACCCTCCGTGGGCACACAGACAAGAAGTGATATTAAATTCTACATGAAATACTGATAGCCCATATTTTTTCCCTCCAAATCTATGGTATGTGGGCCAGCATAACTAACCATTCTCATGATCATCATCTTATGCCAGCATTGCTCAGCTATTACAGAGATTGAAGCTGCCTTTCAGGAAGTACTATAAATATATAAAAGACCTGCTCTGCCTTTTACATTCTAGAGACAGGAAATAATAACATGTATTCATTGCTACATAGATAAAACTAAAGCACAGAGAGTAAGCCATTTACCCTCTGGGAGCCTAAACTGGAAATAAAACCAAGGCCTCTTGAGACAAAGCTCATTGCTTTATCACTAAGGGCATGCCTGTTCTTGTTGCGTTCTCTTAATGAATGCAGGAGATTTTCAGTTGTATCATTTGGCCCTAGTTATTTTTTTGTTACTGCAGCCAGGCAGAATGGAGAAAAGGGAGCTTTCTAAGCCTCCTGGACTTAATATAAAATGAATGGGAAACAGAAAATTATGAAATCTGACAACAGTGTAATGTATATACATTTATACTTTGAAGATCTAAGCCCCTTTTGAATTCTCAGCTCTCCCTCAACACCCATTTTCAATTCTAAACTTTAAAAAGCAGCAAAAATCGTTGCTTGATATTGAAAGATTTTTAGCTGTATATGTAAAATTTAAAAGTCTTCAGATTGAAAAAAAAGAAGGGGGGGAGGGGAAGAAAGAAGTAAAATCCCCATATTAAATAATTCCCCAGTCATTACCTCGATTACTAAGGTTTGGATTAATTTGGAAATGTGTTGGACCAAGAAGTACTTTGAGCATTCTCACTTAAGCCGGCAACAACTGCAAGCCAGTAATAACAGGTAATGATAGCCCTTCCTTGGCTTAGACATTCTGTCTACTCTGTCTGCTTTACAGACTGTAATTGCTGACTTTTTCACCACAAGGCCACCACTGATCCTTATTTTTCATCATTCCTGGAAATGTGTATTAACACACTAAGGACTTCTAAAAGCTTAAGGCAAAGCACGGTGTTCCAGGCAAGACTGCCGATGAATTTCCATTTACTCACAGTCTTTAATTCCAAAAGGTACTTAAAACATTTAATCAAGACTTTTTTAGTCTTTTTTTCTCCGCAGTGCTTCTCTGAATACAATCCTTCTTCTTCCAGTTGTAGAAGGCATTACAACATGTTTAGATACATGATTATTAATGAACCTAGTAGACTTGCATAACTATCCTGATTTTCCTAATTATTTACCATTCCATGACTCATTAATGCACACAGGTTGTAGACACCAACTCCGAAGTTGCCCATTGCTGGCACAGTGCTTTGTTAGAAACCCCAGGAGCAGACGGGTGTGGGCATCCCCCACCCTTCCTGTAAAACGAACTGTTTCTGCCACTACTGAGAACTGCTGCCCCTTCCACTCTTACTCCCACCACTGCTAACATGAACAGCAGCAAAAACCTTCAGACACCAAGACTTGGTCGGTAGGAACAATAATAATTCAGCCACTTCATCAGCAGAGAGAAAACACAAAGAAAATTAAATACATAAAACCTACAAACGTTTGAGCTTTGCCAAATGGCTCTAGACTCACCTTAACTCTGCTATAAGGACTGGAAATAATTGGGAAGAAAACCCAGAAACTCAGATAGCCTCTTCAAGCTCCAACAACTTACTCTCAGCAGTAATTCACAAATCAGGTGTTCTCTTTGTTCTGACAGTGTTGCTAACCCCATTCAATCCTAGGATTGGTGGTTTTTTTAAGTCCTAATTACACAAGTGGCACTGAAAAAACGACATCCTAAATCTCAATCATTCTATGTGCAATGGTCACTGGACAGTTTGTCTACAATGAAGACTGAAAACAGAACTGAATAGTTAACGCTGCACATGCCTACAGGCTGCAAAAGTAGAGCAATTTAAACAAAGAGCAGAACAATTTAAACATAAAAATTGGCTATTGACTTTTCAGAACACTTCATAACACAAACATACTATGCAGTATGCATATGGAGTTATTATATATTCACCTGCATGATTTCAAATGTTTAATCTCCTTAAAAGCTAAGCCAAAACTTAATACCATCCCCTTTTGTTCAAACAGATTGCTACTTTGCTAAACATAGTAACTGAATGGCTTATGGGCTCAATAGCAATACTGAGCATAGGAATTGTGCAACACAACATTCTTTGCACCCGTAATGCTGGTGACAGGATTTCACGCTAACAAATACACAAACTAATTTCTCCTTTTAGTCTGTCAGCCCATATTGATAAAGTCTCCCAAATAGCTCAACACACCCATTTCAGTTATACAAATCTTTATGGGCTCAGAATGAAGGGCTTAACATTGAGATGATAGATACATTAAAGATCAAGAGGGCTTTGCAAGCCTGAGGCACTTAAAATTGCAAGTGAGTAACGCCTTCTCTTCCTGGCTTTGCTTCCTCCAGTTATGAAGTGCTTCCTTTGCATTTTGTCCCAGAGTCTGGAATTCTCATCACTAAAAGGCTCACCCCAAGGATAAACATGTATAAAATAAATACAAACAAACTCAGTCCAAAATCACCAAAGGATTTTTACTGAAGACAGACCTTCTTACCAGAGAGAGAACTAGATTTACATTTCGGGAGTAAAACATGAGGGGTTTTGTGGTTGTTGGTTTGGTTTCTAGGGGAATTTTAAATAATGAAAAACACGGAAAGAGGGTTTAATCCTCTTTTTCAGCTCCTATAAATATTCTGGTACCTTACATTTAAAGTCAGTCCTTTTTCACGGTGTCTTGAGAGTTCTTACATTAAGATACTAGCTGCTTCAGATGCATTCGCTTATGTTCATTTCTAAATAGACGGTGAGTGAATGAAATTAGCAGTTCTACCTAGTTAGTATCAGCTATTGTACAATATTACTTGATTCTATACGTTTCAGAATGATTACTTAATTATAGTTAAGAAGCCCAAACTCTACATTGTCTAGCTCCATAGCAATAAACTGTTCTGCCCCAGCCTGCTGGGCAGCCTTGGGAAGGTTACTGCACATTGATGGACCACAGCTATTCCAGCAAAACCAGGGATGCTGATATGAGAACATGATGCAATGCTTTGAGACCTCCACAGGACAGGTTTCTCCTGATTAGTGGCTATGCACAAAGGATGAAGATACACTAGTTGTGCATCAGACTGAAAGACATTTATCACAGAAAAGATTATTATTCTTGAAAGGCTCATTTCTTTTGTGGTTTTGAGTTTTTTTCAGCATCCTAATTGATCCATTTGCTGTTCAAATGTCAAACCACTTCTAAAATACTTAATGCATAGAGTCTGACTCCATCTGTTTGTAAAAATACCATGTTTTCATTTGTTAAAGCTAATAGGACATTACTAACATTTGCTTTTATTTTACTATTATTACCAGTGCTCTTATATTTATAGCATAGCACATAAAAATAAGAAAACTAAACTCGTACTAATCCATGCGACCTTTGTGCTGAAAAACCCCCACAAACCCCACATCAAATCAGAAACAGACTCTTTGTCCATGTTTGAGAAAAGCCAAAGACCTTTAAGGATGACTTTTGATTAATCAGACTTGCAATTAAAAACATCTATGCCAAGAAAACATGCAAGTGCTGACACAGACCATAAGCCCAAATCCAGTAGCTGTACAGGGAACAAACCAGACTAAATCTGCACATGATCTGTGCTGATTTAGCTACTTTGCCACCAATGACAACATACACTTACTAAATATTTGACCACAGTTAACATATAGGCTCATTTTTTTGAGCAGCCTTTTTTCCAGAGTTGACCAGCACTACCACAAAACTGATTTAAGAGGCAATGGTGTTGAGAAGTAACTGAATGGAGATTTTGGAACAAGCCCTCAACTACAAAAAAAAAGTGTTAAGAACAGTTTAGGAACTGCCGGGGTAAGTAACAGCTCTGCAGAGAAGAGTTTTGGGGTCCTGGATTAAGACAAGCTGAAGGGGAGTTAGCAGTGAGCCTTTGCCATGGCAAACTCTAACCATGTAAATAAAGCCATACCCAACAAGCAGCAGGAAATGACTGTTCCCCCCTACATGATGATGGTAATTCTGCCTGGCACATGTGAAGCCGCATCTGGTCCTGGAATACTATGTCCAGTCCTGGAACACCTTGTTACAAGACAGAGAGAAACAAACCAGACAGCCTAGCAGAGGCCGAGAAGTTTTGGGATTGCAGCACATGACGTGTAAAGGCTGATGAAGTGGCTGCTTTCAGCTTGGTAAAACCACGGGCTACAGAGCCATCTGCAGTTGTCAGTGCCTAAAGTGGGCGGGCTACAGAAAAGCTGGAGATAAACAGCCTTTTAGAGGGGCATAGTGAAAGGACAAGACACAATGATGACAGGTGGCAGTAAGGGAAATTGTTAGTGGACATATGAAAAAAAGAATAAATTCAGAATGAAACTGATTAAGTGCTGGAACATGTTACACAGAGAAACTGGAATCTCCATCCTCAGAGATTTTCAAAACAGGACATGCTCCTGAGAAACCTGCTTTAACTTAAAAAATGGCCCTGCTTTGAGCAGGGAGCTCAAGGTCTGGAAAACCTCCACAAATCACTTCCAGCCTAAATGTTTTTAGGGTTCTGTGATTTCTAAAGAGGGATTAGATTTAAATAAAAATACATATACAAGAGATCCTTGAAATGCAGTCATAACATTGCTGCTTTAGCTTTCTGAGAAATAATAAGAGCCAATTAAAACATACAGCCCCTCACTGTATGTGAACTTAGAATGACCAAGCATACTTCTTTATAGGTAAATAATCACTGGAATTCTTTCAGAATACAGTGTATCCAGCTCTTCTAAGAATCAGAAATACTACAGCACCTTTCTTTTAAGCCTTCTTTTCATTTCCTGATGGAACATCCCAGTAGACCTTGTTCACAGCCTAAAATTTACAAAGGAAGAAAACTTCTGAGATAAACTAAACAAGATAAAACTCAATGTATGGAACTACCATGACATTTCATTAAGAACTTGTTTGGCAACCTGGCTGCCTAGGTTGCCAACCCAGATGGAGTTCAGTGGGTCCTCAGTAGTGTTACACCAGGACCAAAAGTAAATGTCAGCTGAGTGGAATGCTGAGAACTCCCCTGCTGCTAAAAGGGAGTGAATGCACCCCACTTACAATTCCAAGGGATGGGAACTACTGTCCTCTTCACTTTTCCTTTACATATGCAATGCTAACTATTTTTTAAAAGATTGGCTTAATATCTTTTTAGAGGAGGCAGATGTTCCAGATCCAGGCAAGAACATTGTTTCAGCACAACAGATTCTGCCAGGACTGACAAACACAGGTTCTTGGCCATATACAAGTTATTTTATAATCTGGGCATCATACATTCCATTTCCTAACCAGGATGGTAGGGCTGCAAATTGTATTGTGGGTCCACTTTCCCACTTCTCTTTTGTCCTAATGAAGAAAAAAAATTGATTTAAGTTATATATAGAAAACCTGCAGAGCATTTATGTCTGTTCCTTACCCTTCCATATGAGTTTTTAGGGCAAAAGGGCACAATGTTTGAGAGAAGTGCTATATGAAAGCAGAAACCATCAGTGTGTTTGGTTTCTTCATAATTAAAAACTACCCAAGCTCACTTTCTGATAGCAGATTTAGAAGAAATATATTTTTTTATTAACATGACAATGTGCTCCTGTTTTCTACATCAATTCTTACTTTGACTAAAAAACAACCTCCTTATCATCAGTTCATTCAAAACCTTTACATTCATCAGACCGATGACTTGCTGAGAGTGATCTGCAGAAAATTCATTAGTTTAACAGATTTATTTTTATTACACTTTGATTCCTAAACTAAGAGTGTTTTCTCAGCGTGAAGTAAGTAGCTGCAGTTAAGTAATCAGAACTAAAAGGGTTATTGCTGGTATGTAACACAGGAAATTAGTAAGATTTATATGGTTACTGTGCCCAAAGCTACTGCTAATAATAATAATGTTTCTTCATTCTGGGACATGAAAGTAGCACAGCAATGTAACAATGTAGTGCAGTACATATAGATTATTGGGAACTATGTGAATCATTTGTGATAACCAAAAGACTAAAGCAAAACAACTCCTCCTATAAAAAAATCTTTTATCTTAGCTTTGTAGAGAAACTATTCCAGATTACTGTTCTACAGGAGCTATAAACACTTATGGCTAAATGTCCTATGCTATGAGAGCGTTATTTCTGCTAAAAGCTAGTATTTGTATCAGTTTATTCCTGGGACTCTTCTTCACAGATGGAAACAATGAACAGAATGTAAAGTAACAGTGAAATGCATTCACCAAGCCACTGTCATCTCTCAGATGTCTCAGTTTGCATAAGCCTCCTGGCAGGCAAAATAAATTTGGGATATTGCATTATGTGAGTCAAGAAGGGGATAAAAACACATAATAGAAGAGAACATAGCAGGGAATATCAGAGCAAGAAGATGAAACATATTGCTAAATCAACCTCCAGACCGATTAAGATTCTTTAATAAAAAGGAACTCATTGCCAGCCACTGTTGTAAAGTGTAAATATGAAAAGAACAAAAGAAACTTGAGGCTAGTCCTCAACAGGCTCGGTTGATTAAGATGAAAAAAAAAACCACCACAAAAAAACAACAACAAAAAAAAATTGGGTGTTTTAACAGTGCAGTATTGACAGAATACTTTTTTTTATAAGTCTTCAAGAGGAGATTGTGCAATTGTGTTTTGTAAGGTATCTATATCAATATATTTCCACTTTAAAAGGGTGGGGAAATTGTACTTGATCGAGTTGTCCTTATGTATCACCTCAAAACCAACGAACCTTGGATTTTTCTGGGCAACTAAAGTTGTACAAATTTATTTTTAAATTTAATAATTTCTAAAGATTTGTGGAAACTAGTTTCTGGTCATAGGTGCCAGAATTAGTGCTGTTGTGAAGGGGAACACTTAAGTATCTGTACGTAGGTCAGAAGATGGGCAGCGTGGAGTGAACCAGAGCAGTAAGTGTTTATTTCCCATCTGCTAGTTTGGGAACTCAGGACGGAGCTGTGAATAGAGTGAGGATATTTTGCGGGTAAGCAAAGAAACCAGGAGGGGTTTTAGTCAGTGCAGTGAAAAGCATTTGATAATGAGAGGCCAGAGAGCTGGGGAATGCTATTAATACAGTCAGTATGGAAAAGAATGGAGTCAACCTTAGAAGAAAATAGACTAGCAATTCTGCTGTTTTCAGAGCAATTTGCTGCTTGTGTTCACCCTGTTACGGGCTGCAAACAGGAAGTAGCAGCAGAACAAGGAAAACTAAATCTACAGGCAGGAGGTCTGCTACACAGAATTGGGATCTGCTAGAGAAATTAAGATCACTGATAAGAAGGCCTTTCAGATCTCCTTAGAATGCAAAAAAATTCTGAGCCTTACAAAGCAAGCTTATTATCTTTAACTGTTCTCCCTTTAATACACAGTTTACTGTGTGCTGCCCAGTAAACTAGACTTACCCTTGCAAACTTATACAAGAGTACCTCTCAGATCTTCATGACTGTTTTGTAAGTTGTGTTTTGTAAGCTCTTTTGTAATGGGTTTGGGGTTTGTTTTGGTTGGGTGGATTTTATGATTATTTTTAATACACATTGAGAACACAATGTGTGTTAAACCCAGACAGTTCTGCATTTCACCATGGCAGTAAACAAATTAAAAGTGCCAGTTGGCCAATTCAGACAATAAAACAGAACTGACCAGGGTGTAATTTATATGCTGTCATATCATTCATCACAAGAACATTAACCTTTAAACTGGGGCTAAAGCAATTCCAATTTCATTACCCCCCAGAGGATTCACCTTGGTAATACTCTGCATCCCCTCTGGGCTCTTCTGTGCAGATGTAGGGGGTCTTCCTTTGATCTGTGTCTCTGCTCTAGAGGGAGGGCAATAGTCAACTCTTACAACTTAGAGCATTAAGCCCAAAATAATTCTAACACATATTTCTCCTTCCATTATTGTTTTTAATCCTATTTCTCATGTCTGCCTCCTCTGATTCACTTCTATCATTCATCTTTGTCTCCTCAAAGGAAACTGAATTGCATTTTGCCACTGAAAAAAACAGACTTCAAAATCCTTACATTGATGGTAATGAGAAGACGGGAGTGAGATTCAACATAGACAAACTTCCTTTCTACAGATTGCTTCATTTCTCAGTGCATATGTGGAAAACTACCTCACAAAGGAGATGGGAGAACAGAGCTGGCATGGGAGAGCTTCCTCACTTCCTCATTTGCAGCTGTCAGCAAAACCGGAATTGGCAGTTTGCAGGTAAGAAACATTATTTACTGCTTTTTGGCCATATAAAGTATGCGGTAACCATTTCTTTGAGATTCCAACATTTTTTCTGTGTAAATAAAGCCAAACTTATAGGAATTGTAATGCAACTCCTAAGAGAATGAATCAACTGTTTACCTCAAATTTGGGAAATAAAGCATATGATCTAGTTGAAGATGTCCCTGCTTATTGCAGGGGTTGGACCAGATGACCTTTGAAGATCCCTTCCAACCCACACTATATTCTATGATTCTATGTGGAGCATGATCTCAGACAAATGTCTTTGACAGTTCACTCAAATGCCTGCCTTGACAATTACTATGCATGTTCTTCAAATATTTACTATGTGCACCTTGTTCAAATAGTACAGCAATTTCAGGTATCATACCAAATTTATTATTTTCAAAACCTTTTCCTTAAGGAATTTCAGGCTTCCTATAACTCACTCACATCTGCCTTTTGTAAATTGGAAATTTCCAGCAGTGACCAGATATGGACATACCTGGAAGAATAAGAACACTGCTACCTCCTCTCCTAAGTTCAGCTCTCCAGCACTTGCAGCTTAGGGACTGATGCAGATGCTGCTATTTATGTACCTCTAAATCCCTGATATTCTTTTTCCAAGTTCTTATCTAGTGGCCCCAGAACTGCTTACACCAACATCTTCCTTAGCTTCCTCATCTTCCGTTTTATAAGCCAATATCAGGGAAGAATGACCATACCTTTCAGATACATAATAGATATTCCAACGGTACATGCACAGTTCACTTCTGTTTGACAGGTATGTCCCAGCAAGCCCTGTATTTCTTCAGCAAAATACTATTTAATCTAAATTACAGAATTCTCTGGAATTCTGTCGGATTAAACCTGTAACACACATAAAGAGATCACAGCTGCTAACACTGGACCTCCTTCTGATTTCATATCGATTTACAGCACCAAAAGCTCCTTCAGGTATTTCCTGTTTCTGTTTATTACAGACAGAAGAGATAATTGTCCTTGGTCAGTGCTGCAAGACTGTAAATATTTATAAATCCTTAATATTTTAATACTAGTTTTTCCTACAAGTGCAGGAAAAAGTACGTAGGAAATCAAGATTTGTCTCTCAGCTCAGTAGCGTTCTGGAAAACTTTGAACAGCAAGATTTAAACTGAAGAAAAGATGGAGGTTATGACAGTGTTAACACCAACTCTCTTACATTTTGCTTCTAATATCCTCACTCCCTTTGGGGCCATAACCTACATACACTTGCACATTCAAGCATCAGCTCTCAGAAGGAGGAATGAACATTAGTCTTCACAGGACTGTACCCTTTGAACTAAAAAAAACATATCTGGCTTGATGTAGTTAGTTTTCCACTCTACTTCAGGAGATGTTAGTGACAGGATTGTTTGAATTAGATATTCTCAAGAGAACTCAAGTAATGTGACAGAGATAAATTGGGGCCAACCATCATGCCAACTGATTCAGCATCATTAGAAATGTGCAAATAAGCAATCAGTACACTGAGCCTAGAAGAACTGCTCTGTATTTGTCATTGTATTTGTCGATTTGTTCATTGAAACCTTTTATTTACAAACTTTGTTGATTTTACCATCATTTTAAATTTGACAACACCCTGAAGTTAGACAATGAAGGTAGAAGCTGTCACACATAATCATTTTCTTTTACAGTGCAGTAAATGTCTAGTAAGTACATGATAAACTTACACCACATCTGCTGTCATTGACTGTCCTGTTAATAGCTCAGGTACTTAAACTCTTCAGTTATAAATGAAACATACCACTTTTCTAATAAAAATGTATTATATAAAATCAATCTAAAATATAAGAATAAAAATCAAAACTATCTCAAGCTGAAGGGGGCCTATAAGGATGCTGATCCCTTCATTAGGGACTGTGGTGATAGGACATGGGTTAATGGCTTCAAACTTAACCAGGGGAAGTTTAGATTGGATATAAGGAAGAAGTTCCTTACTGTGAGGGTGGTGAGGCACTGGAATGGGTTGCCCAAGGAAACTGTGAACGCTCCATTCCTGGCAGTCTTCAAGGCCAGGTTGGACGGAGTCTCGGGTGACATGGTTTAGTGTGAGGTGTCCCCCCCCAGGGGGTTGGAACTATTCTGTGATTCTACGAAGAGTCTAGAATATAGCAAGTCCCAGAAGGATACTGCTGTTGCTATCAAATTTGGAAAGTTTAGCAAATTAAGGCGACTCCCCAAGAAATCTTCCAATACTGAAGCAGAAGCAGCAAAAATAAGAATTGCTGGAAAGCAGCAGCTTTAGATAGGTAAAGGATGTAATTCTTCCCCCCCTCCCCCAATGGATTTATGGCAAGTACATCCCAGAGTTCATGGTGCTAACGAGTAGATGCAATCCCCCTTAGCTTCCTAGGATCTCTTTTCTCATGTGATCTTCATAACTGTATTCCCTGAGTATTCCTCTCTTGTAGCTGTCAAGATATTTACCCTCTGATCAGCTTGGGATAGATTCATTACTGCATCAATTCTGCAGATAATGGATTAAGACACAGACAGTCTTTACTGTAATAGAAAGTGCAAACTCAGAAGCAGATTTATGCAACCCAATCTGCTTGATTTTACGTGCTTTTAGAATACATTACTGTTTGTAAGCTTGGCTTATGTCAGTCATAGCAAAACCTGAGCTCAGGATATTTGCTTGGAGACTGTTTTCCATGCCCACTCTATAGTCCTGCTTCAGCCCATTCACCAATATGTGGTCAAAACTTCTGTTAAGACAGCGAACATAGGCTACTAGAAGACTGCTGGACTGAAAAGGAAAATAGAGATTAGAAGGACAACTATGCCCTGAGAGCACTCAACAGCAATACATTCAGAGATGCTTGAGCTAGGTGAGGAAAACTAGCTCAATAGCTAGTGCAGACACATTAACAATATGGTATGCACCCTAAGCAACTTGCCTAGAGGAGCTACCCACAGTGCTAAGTGCAGCACTGCACTGCTCAGGGTAATGCACGCTCTGTTTCTGCAGTATGTCAGTCACAAAGAAAGCCACTAGATTTTGATTTCAGGACCTTGGAAGAATGACTGTAAACTCTTTGATATACTCACCATACTGGATTTATATGCTGAGTGTAGCTTGGATGCTAACTGGTATTTGTAGAAGAAAAGAAAACAAAACACAACCCTCCTGCTGCTTATGTATCCCTTTTTTTTTTTTGCCTCAACAGATAAAACTTCACTTGTGAATTTTAGTTTATTTCTAAAGGGGTGCAGTGTTACTTGTGCACACCTGAGTTCCCAAGATCACCTCTGAAGTTTTATAGTAGTCATGATTTCAGTATAATATGTCAATGTTTCATTATTTACTGAGACTGAATATGCCAGATGCCTTCACTTAACTTCCATTCATGGAAATATTAAAACCAGTGAAAGGCTAAGCAGGATATTAAAACTTCTCCTCTTCTCAAACACACATGGAGTTCAGCCATTTAATGTTAATTAAAGTGACAAAGAACAGCTGAGCACCACTGAACTTGTCTGGAGCGTCCTACTAATGAACAGACACAGAAAAATGAACATCTAGGAGAGACCTAGCAGTGAAGCAAGCAAGGTTGCCCTCTACATCAGACAAGAGAACAGAGAAGAAGATTTTCACAGCAAAAGTCACAAGCTGTATCGTGCCTATTACATATTATGTTGTGCCTATTATTACATAAGTTACTAAACATTAGCAATTTCTAGTTCCACAAATTTTTATTACTGAAGCATTACAGGTTTTCAACTAAAACAAGAAATGTGTTCATGAAAGAGTCATACAATTTAAAACTTCACTGAAAGGGTAATAAAACAGTGGCTGCATTGAAAAAAATACAAAGCAAAAGCCAGAAGGATGCTTCCCTTTGCATCCATAGCCCTGCATACTACTGGCATTCCAGAAGGGATTGTGCAATTCTGCAGTAGCAAAGCAGCCATGGGATAGATTCGCTGGATTCACTGGACTGAGACAAATTAGAAGCAGCTCTGCCATCAATCCACTTAAGTGCATTGCAAAACCAAAACACTTGAACTGTACAAATCAGGCCTGGAGATGCTCCACAGAGCAGCTTGCTTTCAGACTACGTAGGATTAGACAATGAGTGCATTTGCCATCCTTTACTTACAGCTTCTAAGAAAACTGTAAAAGCTCTAAAAGGTAAGGCCATGAGTGATAACAGCAGGAAATACACACAGAAAACTTGGATTTACAGGGAGTGGACAAGTGGCCTCAGCCAGCCTGACTTGTTGAAAGGTGTGTGGGGAGATGCCAAGCAATTTCAAGCCACTGTCTCCAATTGTGCTTCAGTCATTTAGCCACTTTCAGCAATCTGTGGTCATAATTTGTATTCATTATCAGAGCCATCAGAATGTTCATCTCATTATCTAGCATATGTCTTTGCTTAGGAAAAAGCTGTCTAAATATTTTGTCAACTTATACTGCAGCTGGCACGACAACAATTTGGCTTTTTGATTTCTTCCTGTCTTAGTCTTAGAAGACAAGAGATTGAAGGGGTCAGAAGATGTTTGCATTTTTTTTTTCCCCAGCATCATTTCTGTATCATCAAATTACAAACAATTTATTATACATTTATATTTTATCCTTAACAGCCACCACAAAAGAAGCATGGACTATGCCTAAAGTATAACACATATTAATGTTCACTTAAAGAACTAGGAAGAAAACACCCCACAACACCTTACACCTACATAATTATATTTGCATACCAATTCACAAGCCTTTTGTACTGTGATTTTTCTAGAGGTCATTGAATCATCAACCTATGATTCACTTGTATATACCACCAGGAAAACAGTCACTCAATTTTACGATCTAAAAGTTTGCCCTCCTGTATTTCAGTTCTATGGGACTTGGACCCAGCAAACTTTTCTGTTTGCGTATTTAGGTCCCGTGACTGTTTCATGAAATCAATTAACCCAACATTATTTACCAAGCTATCACTGTCCCTAATAAAACATGCACTTACATTTTAAGATAACAGCTGGAAAGTTCAAAAGGACTCCTGTGGATACACAAAATAAGTATAGGATTTATGAGAAACTAATGGGAGGAAAAGATGTTTAAGTATCATGAGATATTAGCCTGTCAGCTATTGTATATAACATGACTAAATTTAATCAAAAGAATAGCTCGTAGCGTTTTGTGAATTTAGGGAAAGAAGCAGCATTCCCATGATAGAACAGGTATTTTAAACAAGGCAAACGCAGCAGCTGGAAAAAAAAAAACCACACTTAAAAACAGGTAAGAGCACACATTGTTCTTGTGAAGCATTAGTAATCACAACAGATAGCATACTAGGTTACTACAATAACAGCTCCCCAAGTTCTGCTAGGATATATTTAGCAATATTTTTGCATTGTCCTTACATTACTACAGAATATCAATGTTTTGTCTCTTTATCTTGTCTTGAGAATAAGTAGCACTAGAAGGTGGCATGTGTTGTTCGATGTCTTGCAGAAATCCTACTAGCTTTAAATGTAGCCTCTAAGTACAATTTAAGCAGTACTATCTAAGCAGACAAGAATGCTGGTTAAATTTCTAACTTCCATTACAAAGGAAAATTGAATCAGCAGCATAATCTTTCTCTGAAAAAGAATTGGGTGTACACTCATATTTTCAAGTAAAAAAAATAAATAATCCAGTATGACAAATACAGTTTCCAGAAATCCAAATATTTTAAATAGTTTTTTGTCAAAATAAAACTAGGCAGCCTAAACTCCAAGCAGGTATATACTGGTCCTCATTCTAAGAAAAGCCTCAGCTGCTCCAGGAAAGGCAAGGACATTCTACAAAGTCCTCTTGAAGTTAGGGCAAGTGCTATCAGGGAACATAAAATCCCAAACATCCCCACTTCAACCCAAAGGTGTCAGGCCTCTCAAGCTTATCAGTCCTCAAAATGCATGGCAGGGAACCAGCAGGTCCCATGAGCCTTCACTTAAGATGGGGTTATTTGCACTTCCATTCCAGTTCTTGAAACAGGATTATAGAAGACTTGCATATTCTGGTGAAGAAGCTACAAATACTGAAAATCTATGATTTTTAGCACCCTGCAAGTCAAGCAGGCAAGCTTCTGACAGATACATGACAGATCATTAGTGGAAGTGTGTTAAAATAGATACATTTTTGCTTCACTAAGTCAGTATTTTTCAAATAAACCCCCACTATTTGATTTTAAATTTTCCAAGCCACCTACTCGGAATATCAGAATCACAATTTTGCTGTATCACAAGTATCTTCGTTTCCAACTCTTCCACAGATACAATTTTGCAGTTTCATATCAGCTCTCTCTAAACTACCTTTCTAGTAGGAACTAATGACCCAGGTAGTTACCAAACAAACAGTGCCAACAGATTGACACATTACAAATCTAAATCCAAATGTTACTTACATGAAGAAAGTGTTCTCTCCTAGTCTCAAAAAGCAGATGGTGGCACCTTCTCACAAAAGAAAAAAAGCAATTCTGCAGAGGCTTAGAAGAGTTTTCCAGTGGTCACCCTGAATCTGTTTTCCAATTTTGCACATTAAGAGTGCTGTGCTCTCCCAAGTGTTTGCTGCCTCCCCCACAAGTGAGCCTGTGCTTGCAATTTAGAGCAACACCTTCCACCTGGAACAGAAATACTCTGAAATTCACAGCTGCTTTGCTCCCCATATTCCAGTCCATCCTAAGGGCTCTCTCATCCTCTCTTCTAATCTTAATTCATCTCACGAGAGAAGATACAAATACCTGGCATAACATATAAATTCCCTTGCCAATTTAGAAACAATAATTTTTTGGTTTATCATCTTCTACCCAGCAGCTGCTTAATTTTGAGATTTTGGTTTGAGGGTGTTTGTTTTCATTCTCCCACTCTCTAAATTAACAATAATGGAAAATTTGATTTAAAAGGTCGTTCTGGAAGACTTACATAGTCTTTCAAGAGTAGAGTTCAGTCCTTCCGACCTAGGAATTATGGTCGAGTCCCTAATATCTAGTATCACTTTGAACCTCTGCCTGTCCCTTGTATCAAAAGCCCGCAATCATGCCCCAGCACTCACAGATCCTCTCTTCACACAGACTTGTGTTGCCACCAATTTTAAGATAAGACACATTATGATAAAGCTGGGTTCTGTTCTCTTTGAGTTTTCAGTCTTTACAGTTGGGTGCCTGCCTTTCTGGAATAACTGTTTTTGGACACTCCCTACAAGAAGAGAATGCATGTCAAACTGTTTCTTATAAAACCAACATACTTGAAGAAGAGGTCCATGCCATTCCTCTGTAAGTCATGTGATCTAGCTGTTATTGTATAAACAGTCTCCTAAAACAAGTACAAAATCTCCCAAATTGTGGCTGAAGTGTTGGTCACAGTTCACATTTTTATCACCTGTATATACACTTGGTTGTCCAACAGACAACAGGATCAGGTGATGACTAGTTATTAAACCACAAGCAGCAGCATGTTGGGCAAAAAGACTTTTCCCAGCTAGTTAAGATGCTGCTGACATTGGTCTTTTATTCCCAGTTGCCTGCGGGCTCCCTAATTAGACTCTCTTCCCCATCATTCACAGCACTAACTAGTCACACAGGTAATAGCATGTTTAAACTACTTTGCTGAGGTCTAATTACTGCATTTGTTGGCACCTGCATGATGCTATTTCATGCTGTTATGAAATATTAATTGCTTTCTGTTTTATAGATTAGAACTTATATTCAAGAGTGAAAAAAACCCCAATGGCTTTATAATGCCTTCCCCCCCCCCCAAAAAAAAAAAAAAATAAAAGATTTTCCCCACTATCACTAAGCTAGCAGAACAAAGTTCTTTGCCACATTTTCTACACTGTCTTGGGCTGAAGTTTTCTAACATAAGCTTCAGCCATCTAGATAACCTGCAGGTATCTAGTGGCCAAACTTTCATCTTCTACTGAAAGTTCTTGATTTGATTGGAAAGACTGAATGGAAGATAAGTCCTGGTCTTCTGAGAACAAATGAACACATCACCTCAGTTAACAACTGGCAAGTACCTTGGGTATGCCTTGCTTGGAAACTATACTAGCACAATAAAATACATGTCCTGGGTTCAGCAGTAGCAGTCATTTTTTCTCCTTCTTAGTAACTGGTGCAGCGCTGTGTTTTTGACTTTCAGCCTGGGAACAGCGCTGATAACACCGCTGATAACACCGATGTTTTTAGTTACTGCTCAAATGTTTAGTCTAGCCAAGGACTTTGTGAGTCTCATCCTCTGCCAGGGAGGAGGGGAAGCCGAGAGGAAGCCGAGACAGGACACCTGACCCAAACTAGCCAAAGAGGTATTCCACAACACAGTACATCATGCCCAGGATGTAACTGAGAGTTACCCGGAAGGGTTATTTCATTGCTTGGTTGGGCTGCGTATCAACGAGTGATATTGTATTCTCTTCCTTTGTTTTTTCTCATATTGTTATCATTATTGATGGTAGCAGTAGTGATTTGTGTTATATCTTAGTTACTGGGCTGTTCTTATCTCAACCTGTGGGAGTTACATTCTTTCGATTCTCCTCCCCATCCCTCCGGGAGCAGGGCTGGAGGAAGAAAGGTGGGGAGTGAGCAAGAGGGATGCATGGCTGACTCATGGCCTGGGCTTAAACCATGACAATACACTGTTGTTTTTCCAAACAAATGGGAGTTAATCTCCTCCTCCAAAAACTGAAGTCTATGCACATACATTGCAAAACCATATGTTAAATAATGGATTCCTATGATTAGTATAAATACTGCTGCTTTGTTTCCTAAAGAGCTGTGTCTTACTGAGGTGCAGGAGTAAAAATGGGCAGCTTTGATATTTCATAGAGGAACTCCCACTGCAGTGTCAGCCCTCCTATCTTGTCTTCTACAGCTCGTCCTACTGCAGTTGCTTCAGCTTCTCACCACATCTCAGCAAGTAGCCCCAGGGAAGCAAGGAATTAGTTAAGGATCTGAAACATGGTTCAAACAGCAAACAGTAAAGCCAAACAATGCAAAAATTGAGGGAGACAAAAGATTTACACAAGTGCGGTGGTACAGTCCAGAACAGGGCCCAAACCTCCTGACCCCCAGTGCAGAGCATGAACCAAACATTACATATTGCATGGTATTCATGTTTACCAAGAATACCGTGTTTTATTTTCAAATAGAATATAAACAATATTAAGGACTCTAACAGTACTATTACTGCTATATGGGTATTATAGCTTCTTTCAATAAGTTACTATTACACAGAAGATACTGTCCCTACCAAAGACAATAATTTGGAGGATGGGTTTAAATAAATTATAAACAACATTAAAATTGTTTGTGGGCAGTTCAACAAGAAATTTGTTTCTTCCCCACATACCAAGGTTATGAGGAGTAATGTCAACATCCATCAAGCAATATTTCTTGGATGGTAACTGGAGGAACAAGTGAATGAAAGCACAGGGCTCACCAACAGCTCAGCAAGACACTTCCTAAATATAAAGTTTTCATTGTGTTCTTGGGTTGGCTTTACCTGGCAAATGCACTGTTTTCATCCCTGGGAAAGTGAAATCTTAAATATTTACAGTCCGCTCACAAATGACCAACACCTAAACCAATGACACTGAAATAAAATGGTAAATTATATAATTTGAGAAATTAAAATACCACTTTAACTTCTTTCCAACTACACACATGATATTTTCCTAGACTTTCTCTGGAATACAAATGATATTGAAGGTAAGGAAGAAGAAAGATTTGTCAAAATAATTCTGTATGCTTCTCCTGAAAAACACATATATGTTACTTAAAGCCCTCTTTATTCTGTGGCTAAAGAGAATTATTATTATTAGACCCGTACCCCATTTTCCCCCTCACCTTCTGCTACTGAAATCAAAAGGACAGAAGTATTCCTATTTATCACGCCCCTCCATGTCTCACAAAAAAAAAAAAAAAGGAAAAAAAAAAAGTAATTTTTCTCTCCTAAAACGTAAGTAACAGTTAATTTTCTTTACATTCTCTTTAAAGTGATTGCTATCTTATGTAACTCCCCCTGAGAGCTGATAATTAAATGATAAGAGAGAAATGTTTACTTCCTGGAGGAGTTTGTGCAATAGTTGCCATTTGGTCCAAAAAATTAAAAGAAAGAGAAGAAAGTCCATGGTCTTAAGCGGAGAATATATTCCTCAAAAATTTCAGACAGCACCACTCTTGGCAAATATCTAACTATTTAAATATTACAAGAGATTTATTATGTGTGCACAGTATACTCATTCAAAGCTAGCTTTTAAGCTCAGCTGCCTACATTTCCTAGATTACTTTAATTAGGGACAGTCAACAGGTCTAGGCTCAGCTACATAGAACGAACATTGCAGAGCATGTACCAGTATGTAAGGTGTAAGGTACTCTTTTCAGACATAGAGAAATTCTTGTCGTACTGAAATCAGGATAAACTTCAGGAATTGACTCCAACAAGGTCAGCATTTTAGTGCTCTGTTTTCAGCAACTCAATTTCTACTTCCTTCTCGTTCGTAAAAAGGAGACAATGGAAGTATGATTCAGTCCAGCATCATACCAAATTATAGGAATTCCTACATAGTTATTATAGGGAAGAAAACACAAGAACGTGTGCATATAATAATCCCTGTCCCCTGACTTGCCTGTTCAGGAGAAGGAATAAGAAAGCACAAAGAGTCTGAGCACTTGTGCCCTCTGTGCAGAGCCTATTGTTGTACTCTTTGCAATAATCTTGACCTCAGTAATGCATGGAAATAATTAATAGGAAGGCAAATCAACTGTAAAGAGACATCTCGATCTCTGCTTAAAGGTGAAGAGGGAACATGCTTTTGGAAAATTAAGTACTGATACTATGAAAAAGAAATGTTGTCAGAACACTGACACACATATACACTTAAATAATGTATGTAAGAATAATATTAATAAGAATATGCATTAATTGCCACAAAGTAAAGAGAGTTTAATATTCCAAGAATGAAAGGGAAGATTCATACACCACCTTTGGAAATGGATCCTTGGACAATACAGATTATTGTAGTTTTGCAACTGAAGAATTATCCTTCAAGACATTTATTTCGAAGATAAAGCAGATAAACCAGTGACAGGTATACCTGGGAGGAAACATCTGGAATATTTTCCTTCAGGGTTAAGATCCAATCTATAAGGCTTTTATAGCCAGAAAAAAAAAAAAAAACAAAACCCAAAACACCAAACAACAAAAAGGAGTGTTTCTCAAGCAAATAGAAAAAGGCTAGAAAGTTTAATTATACTGGAACACATATTAAAACCTGTATGCTTTGAAAAGAGATGCAATAAAGTAGGCTTAGACTGGATTGGAAAGAAGAAGAATAACATTGCAACTATATTAAAAAACAAAAAGGAGAATAAATGAAAAAAAGGTGTTAGGTAACCAGACCAAGGTTAAATAACCCATGTGGATTAATTCCTTAGTACATGTTGTAATTTTGCTAAATTTAAAGTACTAGACAAAATGTTACTGACTCTTCTCATGTCTCTTTTCCAAGCAGGGAAAAAATTATAATCCTATTACTAATTCCAGTACTGCACAAAAAAATAAAAAATAATCTTGTTTCATTCAGGATGTTGCTTAACCTTGATAGGGATTGTTATTTGTAGGTTTTTCCCACAGAAGAGTGAAAAATAAAAATATTTTGTTTGAAGAATTTAAATTTGGAAAGAGTGGATTTATTTTGGAACAAAATCAATTTAAAAGGCTTCAAACAGATCTTCCATTCTCTTCCAAGGTGGATTAGTAATATCCTTGGAGACATGCAAGAACTCCAGCCAGAGGCAAACCATGTTGGGACAGAGAGAAGAGATGTTAAAAAGGAATGCTGCCATCCCACTTCAAATAGAAAAGTTTTCACAGGGAGAATTTTGGTTTAGGAAGAACAGATAGAGACAGATGAGAACTGTGAACAACTAGACCACCAGTTGAGTAAGCAAACCTTATGAAACAAGCCAGAAGGCATGACTCAAGGAAAAAGTACAGAGAAGGAAAATTTCTCCATGTATCAGATGACAGAACTGAAGTGTCACATACACTGAGGGAAGAGAGAGTACTGAGAAACATTTCTTCTGAAAGTATTTCCACTGAAGGGAAGAGTGGTAACCACGTCCATAACCTCACCAACAGCAATTTACACAATGCAATTGATAATGCCACTTTTGTTTGATGGAAAAATCAAATTTAATCCCCGATGAACAGAAGCCTTCCTCAAACTGTTATCTAGACAATCTGTGAAATAAGATTAAAAGCCATGGCTCTGCCGACCAGAAGACTCCTCTCTTGCTGGCTTACATCCCCAGTATGTTTGAGACAGAGTCAAACAATTAACAAGTTGTCATATTTCTTTCAAACCTAATAGTTATGTCTGATGATTATGAACAGCACAAGCTGCAGTTTAATTCTGATAGAATATAAAAAAGTGCTCCTCTCTACCTCCCAAACATTAAATTGTACATAAGAAAGTAAGTTCTATTGCTGTTTCAGGATTTCTCTTATAGATTCCTGACTGAAATCCTTTCCTTTGCAGTCAGGTTGACAGTCTTACCAGTCCAAATTTCTTGACTGTAAAGGAGAATGAAACAGTAGATATCATTAGCTTTAAATGCTGAGAATATCCCAGCAGCACTGAATGTGCAGCAAGCAGGGAAGCAAGTCCTGAAAAAACAATCAGCACAAAATTAAATAAAATTAACATGTGGACATCGACTCTCCATAAGATGCTCTGAATTGTTTTGCAATAAGAAAGCATTTGATTTCTATTCTGAAGAAAACTCCGACTATTAGAGGTCAGCCTATAATAAACGGCTTGTAACATTCCTTAAGCCAATGGATCCCTAAACAATATCCAATTTCCATAGTATTATGGAAATCTTTTAAATCTCTTACTGAGCTCAGCAATTGCTATGTGCAGCTGCCTACAAAACATGTGCTCAGGAAGCTCATATAAATGTCAACATAAGTCAAAATAAGAACAGTTTTGCTCAGACTGTGTGACAGGACAAGGTCCTGAGGTAACTAAGCTAAATCTGAAGTCATATCTAACTTCAAAAAAGCTCCTTTTTGAAGCAGAGGCTTGCACAAGATGACCTCCAGAGGTCTCTTCCAACCTAAATAGTTCTAAGATTCTGTGTAAGTTAAAAAAAAAATTAAATGTACATGTATATTCCCAGGAATGACTTTTACAATACAATGTTTCTCTATGCCTTCCACAGCATTCAGAATATTTGAAAACCAGGCCACTTATCCAGTTGCCTAAAGCTGGTCTCCACAGAATTATTCTGAAATATTGAGTTATAACATGTATTTTTAATGGTTTGCTTCTGCTAGCTATTTGCTAAGAACTGTGTCTTCACCAAAAGTAAAAGGTCCTAGGGAAGTTTTTAAACATAAATTACATGGTATTATTGGGTCATCTTCATATAAAAGCCTCCAAATAGAAAACTTCTTAAGAAACCATCACTGGATTTCATAAACCTTCCCTAGTGAACAAGCAGCTAAGTAGAATATAAGCAACTATTTAATGCAGTTGAAGTAAATTCAGTATTTACTGCCAACAAGTAACCATTCAAATTCTGTATTTCAAGGTGCATCTCTCTCATAACGAGCAGTTGAAGACACTCTACAGTTATAAGAAAAAACAAACCAAACCAGCTTAACTTTAGACGCTACAGCCTACTTTGAAAATATTTATAAATAGGAAAACTACATAAGAGCAATAAATTTATTCTTTGAAGATTTCTGTTCTGAAAAAATCTAATAAGAAAGACTAATGGTCAGAAGTTAACTAACTGCACAATCTTTCCAGGAGAAAAGCTTACACTTTTCAAGACAATACATGAAAATACATCTGAAGAATGAATTCTGCAATGTGATGCTGTCAGGGGCTTATCTCACTTCTCTAGGTAGAAAAAAAGCACAACTACTGCTAAAATTCATCCTCCAACTTCCAAGTTAAACTCTCCGGTTTTCCTCATTTTGGACCTAAGACTGTAGTATCTAACCTGTTTTCCAGTATCACTGCATTGTCAGCCCAATATGTGCTTGCAGCCCAGAAACCCAACCATATCCGGTGCTTCATGCCCAGAGCATGAGCAGCAGGTTGAGAGATGGGATCCTCCCCCTCTACTGTGCCTGTAGTCCTGCATCCAGCTCTGGGGCAACAGCACAAGAGGGACATGGAGCTGCTAGTGCGAGTCCAGAGAAGGCCACAGAGAGGCCATAAGGGCTGGAGCAACTCTGCGCTGGAGCCAGGCTGGGAGAGCTGCGCTGGTTCAGCCTGGAGAAAAGAAGGCTCCAGGAGACCTTAGAGCAGCTCCAGTGCCTAAAGGGGCTACAGGAAACCTGGAGAGGGGCTTTGGACAAGGGCCTGTAGGGACAGGACAAGGGAAATGGCTTTAAACTGACAGACACGAGACCGAGATTACATACAATAAAGAAATTCTTTACTATGAAGGTGGTGAGGCCCTGGCACAGGGTGCCCAGAGAAGGTTTGGCTGCCCCATCCCTGGCAGCGCTCAAGGCCAGGTTGGACAGGGCTTGGAGCAACCTGATCTAGTGGAAGGTGTCCCTGCCCGTGGCAGGGGGTTGGAACTGGATGAGCTTTAAGGTTCCTTCCAACCCAAACCATTCTATGATATTATTCTATGATCAACTTACTCCCAGATACTGTCCCTGTCATGAGAGCAGGGAGCAGGTTCACCTTGTGTTGTGGTTTAAACCCAGCCACACAGCTTGTTCACTCACCACCACCACCCCCCCCCCCCCCCCCCCCCCCCGCCCCCTTTCTTTCCTTCCCCTTCCCCACTCCTGGACAGTTGGGGAGGAGAATCGAAAGAATGCAACTCCCATGGATTGAGGTAAGAACAGTCCAGCAACCAACATATAACACAAATCACTACTGCTACCACCAATGATAATAATGGTAAGAGAAAATAACAAGGGAAGAGAATACAATATCACCCACCGAAATGAGCCCAACCTCGAAGAGAGCGAGTGTCCTTCCAGATAACTCCCAGTTACCTCCCCAGGCATGACGTGCTGTGGTATGGAATACCTCTTTGGCTAGCTTCAGTCAGGTGTCCCATCTCTGCTTCCTCACAGCCTCCCCTCCTCCCTGGCAGAGCATGAGACTCACAAAGTCCTTGGTCAGGGTAAACATTACTTAGCAACAACCGAAAACATCGGTGTTATCAGCGCTGTTCCCAAGCTGAAAGTCAAAACACAGCACTGCACCAGCTACTAAGGAGAAAAATTGACTGCTACTGCTAAACCCAGGACAACTTGCGAAAGCAAGTAATCCTGATGTGCATGAACCATGCAAATGACAATCTTTTGTGTCTGCCCCAAAAACATTAATAGTTCCAAACCAGTCATTTCCATAAGACTTCAGTAGCCCCATATGTACATAAAAAAATAAAACTTTGATATTTGATTATAACTGAAAGATATTAATCTTTTTGAATACTTAGTAGGTAGTATTAAAAGGATCCCTTGAACATATTTAAACATAGTCCTACAAATTTCAAATAGCTTTTCGTCTTACTCCTGTGAAAGCTCAGATAAACATAATGACCTTTATTTCTGTGAAGATGGATACCTGATAAGTCAAGAACACTGAACAATTCTAAACAGACAACAGGGTTTAGTTGTAACCAGTTACTTTAAGAAGACCCAGTAGATTTAATTTCAGTTACCCTAGAAAGACAATCTGATTCAGACATGATTTCTGCTGCCTTTATTCCTTTAGTCATGGAAATGAAGACTTCAAAATGTGGACAAGAAAAATATAAGACTGAATTAAAACAAATTACACAGTTCATCCTATTTTTCCTCTAAATTTAACATAAATAACCACAGTTTCACACTGCTACAAAGATACACTTTTTAACAACAACCAGAAAAGACTGATTCTGCCAAATTGTGCTTCTGCCTGTAGGCTTATTTCTGGGCAGTCATCTTTACTGTTTTACAGTTTCCAGACTGCAAGTGCTAGAATTTGTTATGTAAAAATAAGGTTTCCTAGAAGAGCTGGATATATAAAACCAAAAAGAAATTCCCTCCTTCTTTGGTTTTAAATTTTAACCAACTTATTTACAAGCATATAGTTATTAATTTTCATTTGTTCCAAATAGAAACCATACCCAAAGAAACACAATAAACTTCAAATGGAACACTCCCCCCCTACACACACACAAAGACAGCAAGCATTTAGATGGTTAATCATATACCTTATCAAAAGATGAGAGCAATAACATCAACCACAGTGAAGTCAAAAATATAAAAAAGCTCTATACCGCTAAGTCTTCACCAGCTTCATGCACAGCTTAGTTGGCCTCTCACATAAACTCACTCTGACCTTTAGCTCTAAGAAAGAATCCTTTATGGCACACAGTAGGCCATAACAGGAAGAATTCTACTATACGCAGGCTCTTCTGTCTGCAGAGGCACTGAACTTTCTCAGTTACCATACCTCTGCTTTTCACTAGCCCTTTTCAGAATTCCTTTGAAATACACTGTCAAGCTTCCTCTGCAGGGCAGTCTCTTCATTTCTTCCTCTGGCTTTTTCTTTACACATGTGTCATATGCCCAGAGGCATGGTATGAAGACTTAATTGCTTGATCCAGATGGCACTCTACCAAATCAGAGAGCTGATTACAGGATGAAATACAGCTGTTGAAAACCATTGGGATCCTCATTTAAAGTCACAGTGACAAATAATCCCAACCCTGCCTAAATTTAAGATTTCGAAATTTTTAGCATTTGGTGAAGCCTTTAGATGAAATGATGGCACAAAGACTTCTGTTTTCACAAAAAACACCCCAAGCTCTTTACACTGTGAAAACAGTTTTAAAGTTGGCATGGAATCACCACTGTAAAACTGTAGTATTAAAAACCTGCTTGTTCTTCCACTCCCTGCCTTGAGAATTTGAAGCTGTTGCAGGGTCAAGGAAAACCTGTCCCTGCCAACTTGTTTTTCTGCCCTAGATTTGCTAGCTCCTCACCATTTGCAACATACGTATAAATCCTGTTGCGAGGAATGGCTGTCAATACAGGAACAGTGTCTCCTTCCTAAGACTGCAGCATAAGACAACAAAACAGGCCGTGGGAGAAACTGTTGTCCCACTTGTACTGGATTGCTTCACTTGTACTAGATTCCTGCAGAACCTAGAGAGCACTTTTGTCACTGAGGAAGGGGTCAGATCATACTGGGTGCCAGTGACTGTGGATGGGAGGGAGGATGAGAAGTATCCCCTTTTTTCAGTTGTATTTTCTTTCAGCAGCTCAGTTTGCACATGGTACCCAAGCAAGTCCCACCCTCCAGGGGTATTTAGCTATGCCTTCAGGCTTTGGATTGCTACAGTCCATTTTGCCTTCACAGCTGAAATTGTTTTCTTGCTACCACATCAAAATGAGCACAAACGACAAAGCCACTGTTCGTCCATAATGCTCTTGAAGGATATTGCTAAATCTACTTCATATATGGGATGTGGACTAAAAAAAAAAGGGAGAGAAAAGAAACTTCAGGAAGTGGGTATTCTGTAAGAGCCCTGGGTGAGCTGCATCAATGAAAACTTACATTTCTTTAAAAGTGAGACAGGCAATCAAGGAAGATCTATGCTTTTAGCACTCTCTTGGAAGTTTCCACTGACCAATTTTCTGCTTTGTACCTTCTATCTTTGGTGAAAAATAACCAGTTAAGATCACTGACAAGGCTCTTTCACTGGTCTCCTCAGGAATATGACCCTCTTCTCCCTGGAAATTGCAGGGAAGAGGGAGAAAGCTAAAGAGGCCCAGCAGGTTGAGACATGTTATGCACGCCCCTTTTGCCAAGCAATTAGTGGTCAGGTGTAACATGAAATCTGAGATGGTTTACAGCTCTACCCCACTGAAAACGTTTTCCTTCCCTACAATGCAGACTATGAAAAGAGTTAGAAGCCTGAGTGCATTATTTTGCCCAGGGATGGAAAAGGTAATGTGCTTTTGGACAGACTACGCAGTCCATAAATTTCAGTGGTATCCAAATATTACTAAGTTATTTTACTTCTGCATTTTATCTTACATTTACATATACATAAAATGTGTGCCCACTGCAGAACTTTGTTTTAATGTAGCAGCAAAATTTGAAAGTGCCAGGCATGGAATTTGAGCAATGAGTTCTAAATGTTCTTTAGTCTACAAATATGCTTCATAAAAGGATTTAAATAATGCATTTTTTTCTCTCAAGTGGAGAAGATGCAGGTGCAGTTCCACGATGCTACTATGTGAACTGAACATCTGGTTACAGACAAAAGAACTTCCCTTCCCCTTCATGCCAGCTGGACTCTGTCCATTTCTCTCATATGGGATATGAGTCTTACTTACAATGCAGCAATACAGTGTAGGGAGTTAAACCAGAAAAATAATGCTGCAAAATCCACTGCTTTCAGTTGAGTTCCCTGAACTAAGCATAAAAGCAAACACCTTCACTTGAACAAGGAAGATGGTAAGAGCCACATCAGGATTACCACAGTCAGTCTCACCTCTGTGCCTCTCAAAGTCTTGGAGTAGATTCTCCTGGAAAGCATGCTAAGGCACATGAAAAACAACAAGGTGCTTGGTGACAGCCAGCATGGCTTCACTAAGGGGAAATCCTGCCTGGCCAATTTGGTGGCCTTCTATGGTGGGGCTACGGAACTGATGGACAGGGGTAGAGCAGTTGACATCATCTACCTAGACTTGTATAAAGCGTTCGACACTTTCCCACACGACATCCTTGTCTCTAAATTGGAGAGACATCAATTTGATGGATGGACCACTCGGTGGATAAAGAACTGGCTGGATGGCTGCACACAAAGAGTTGTGGTCAATGGCTCAATGTCCGGCTGGAGACCGGTAACGAGTGGTGTCCCTCAGGGATCGGTGTTGGGACCGGTCTTGTTTAACATCTTCATCGCTGACATGGACAGTGGGATTGAGTGCGCCCTCAGCAAGTTTGCCGATGACACCAAGCTGTGTGGTTCGGTTGATACGCTGGAGGGAAGGAATGCCATCCAGAGGGACCGTGACACACTTGTGAAATGGGCTGATGCCAACCTCATGAAGTTTAACCATGCCAAGTGCAAGGTCCTGCACCTGGGTTGGAGAAATCCCAGGCACAGCTACAGGTTGGGCAGAGAAGAGATTCAGAGCAGCCCTGCGGGGAAGGACTTGAGGGTGTTGGTTAATGAGAAAATGAACATGAGCCGGATTCAGTGTGCGCTCGCAGCCCAGAAAGCAACCGTATCCTGGGCTGCATCAAAAGGAGCGTGACCAGCAGGTCCAAGGAGGTGATCCTGCCCCTCTGCTCTGCGCTTGTGAGACCTCACCTGGAGCATTGTGTGCAGTTCTGGTGTCCTCAACATAAAAAGGACATGGAGCTGTTGGAACAAGTCCAGAGGAGGCCACGAGGATGATCAGGGGACTGGAGCACCTCCCGTATGGAGACAGGCTGAGAAAGATGGGGCTGTTAAGCCTGGAGAAGAGAAGGCTGCATGGAGACCTCATAGCAGCCTTCCAGTATCTGAAGGGGGACTATAAGGATGCTGGGGATGGACTATTCATTAGGGACTGTAGTGACAGGACAAGGGGTAACAGGTTCAAACTTAAACAGGGGAAGTTTAGATTGGATATAAGGAAGAAGTTCTTTACTGTCAGGGTGGTGAGGCACTGGAATGGGTTGCCCAGGGAAGCTGTGAATGCTCCATCCCTGGTGGTGTTCAAGGCCAGGTTGTACAGAGCCTTGGGTGACATGGTTTAGTGTGAGGTGTCCCTGCCCACAGCAGGGGGGTTGGAACTTGATGATCTTAAGGTCCTTTCCAACCCTAACTATTCTATGATTCTCTGATTACTGCAGTGGTTGCTGGTTGTTCAAATGGCTTAACTTTATCACAAAAGCTGAAATTCAACCATTTTTGGGGGTGCAATTTCTCATCCAAAACATTTTTTCACAGGCAGGGTGCATGCTCACAAATGAAATTAAGTAGAACAGAATGAAAAAAAATCAAGTTAGGTTCACTGAGTTGTAGAATCTGCTTCACTTGAGGAAATGATGCAAGGGAAAAATATTATTTTAAGTGCTACTGATTTTTTTTAATTGTCCTCAGAGGTGAGTTAGCAATTTATGGGAAAAAATTTCAGAGCCTTTAATTTGACCAAACTGGAAACAAAGTACTTTTAATTCCTAACCTTCCCATTCAATTGGTGAACCAGGAAAAGCAAAAATTATTCCCACAGCTTTAGTTACAACAAACAAAGGCTAGAAACAAGCCAACACAGTATGCTGCTCTGATTCTCAATCCTTTTCATGTCATTTATATCTTGTCTGCGAAACAGAATTATTACTTACCCCACTTTTATCTGGAGATCTTACACTAATCTAACAAAACTATTAAAAATACTATTTCTTCTTTGTGTAGACAAAGTAAGATGTAGAAGATAGGAATACATAAAGAAATTTCTGCAGGGCAAGCAAGGGTATAAACTTGAAGAGCTCCAGTTATTCCATGAGAAAGATAAATGCACATCCTTATTCTAAAAAGAAATTATTTCAGGAGGGGATAAATTTTTGTCTTACCTCAAGATGTAAAAGTGAGGTGGATTATCTTCTAGTCCTGGAGCAAGAATGTCTGTTTGGCAATGCTGCCGAGAATCTGATGGTTTCAAGTTCACACAGCAGTTTGCCCTGAAGTAACTTCTTTATATGTCCCTAATCAAAAAGACTCACACAAGCTCAGTGACAAAGTCAAGACAGAAAGGTGCACACGCCTTGCAGCTAGCTTGATGAGTCTTCACTACACTGGGTCAAATCTTGCAGCTTTAAAAGCATTTTACACAGCTCATCAGTATTACATGACAATTTCTTAACAGCTTTACCAGAAAGTAAGAGGCACCAGTTATTTTCAATTTGCTTTAAAGGAGTTTTACCAACTCAGTTCAGGACATTTCAAGAATTCTCATCATCACAGTGGAGACCCTTTTTCTATGGCATCATCTAGGGAGCACTTTTACAGGTTCACTTAACAGATGCATCTCTGTGCACACTGAAATGTTGCCAAGGGGCTATAAAACCGCCATCACTTTAGTCCTAGTCAATATAGTTCACACACATGACTGAGAATTTTTGTGATCTGAATCTTGTTGCAATCAGAAATAATTTTTAGAAGAAGCCTGATTATCCTTGATGGAAACTCCTAACTGATACATAATATTTTAAATTATATTTTGCATATAGACCTACAAACTGAAACTTTAAAGACACTTTATGGGACAGACCAGCAGCACAGATGTGTAGTGAATGTAGCAACTGCCTTACTTAATATTTGTTATGGATACAAAATTTTTGTAGGCCTTCAGTTTGGTTGCTATCAGATGACTCCTATCTCTATTACTTACTTCCTGCCAAAAAAGATTTTTAAGTAGGGTTCTTACAAAAAGGAAATAACAAAGATGACATAAAAACTTGTGCTTTTGAGGTATCTGATCCCTTTTCCAGTAGCTTCATCAGCTGGATGGAGAAAAGAACAAGGAAATACGGAAAATGAGGGTGATGAGTGTTAAACAATTCAGCTTTATGAAATTAGGTTTAAATGAAATTGTTTCAATATCAAATCTTAAAATAGGCCAAGTGAGTATTTCTCTATACTAGCACTTATCATACAGCTAAGTACTATAGACTATTTTGGCCCCAACACATGGTAAGTTATCTTAGGTCATGGGGAAAGTGTGAACTTTAATATATTTCTCCTCACAAGGCAAAAACTTCTGCTGCAGAATTTAACCCCTGGCTACCACACTGGAAACAAACCCCAATACTGGAATAGTCCCAGAGAAGCATCCCAAAAATCCTTGAAAACTTTGGGAAAATTCCTGGAAACTTTCTTGGGAGAATTCCTAGAAGGCACTTGGGGGGCATTTCTAAAACACATTGAAGAAATTCCCAGAAAGCATCATGGATAATTCTCAGAGAGCCTTCAGTAAAATTCCTAGAAAGTATCTCTGCTGAGTCCTAGAAAACAGGTGGGAGAATTCATACAGAGTAATCTAAATGCAATTACAAATATTTCAATTGAGCATCATTTCTTCCCCTAAGCCACAAGCATGTTAAAGGTTTGGACATAATCAAGGCTGACAAAAGAAAGCACCAGAGTCCTTAGTGATTTGCAGAGGATGGGGAAATGTTTCTTTCCTGGCCCTGTGAGTGCTGGAGCATCACCTGCAAGACCCATCCAATATGTCTGGATATCTACTTCCTGGGGAAATTAAGCCCAAATTTCAATTTTTTTTTTTAAACCTCTTCTGTATTAATGGATTTTCACATACTTGCCTGCACACCTTCAACCATAAACAGCTCCATGTATTTTAAGTCATAAAGATTCATTAACTATAAATTCGAAACAGATCCTAATTTCAGTATTTGTAGCTACTTCTGAACATAAAAGTGATTCAATGAAAAAGCAGTAATGTGAAGTGTGTAGGCACTGATTTTTTTCCCACCATTATGAGATGCGCTAGCATAATACAAACCATATATATTCTTTCTTTCTTCTGGCTAGAGCCAGAAAACCTTAGGAGTATGAGGTTTATAAGCAAAATAAAATGGAAGTTGCTATATGGTATGATGCATGACCAAAGCTAAAACAGAAGATAAAGAATGAAGAGTTAAATGCAAACTTCGGTTAATTTGCACACAAATCAATGCAAACATCCAAATCAATCACCTGAGTATACACTCTAATCACTAGGGGATATATAAAAGCACTGTTCCAAGGGCGTGACCCACAAACCTTTGCTGATTTATTAACTACAAGAGAGGTCATGAATTTTAATAAACTGTTCACACTTCTTCATTCAGTCAGGCCATAATCTGAATGTTGTTTATTGTAAATTGTTTAAAGAAAGTGTTTGAATAATTTTTACATTTCATCATGGCATTTAAAGCCAGTAATGCTTTCCATATGACCTCCCAGCTAAGCATTTGGATACTGTAAAAGTAAGTAAACATATGGTTTAATAAACATATGAAATTTCTTCAGAACTGGGGAAGAACCACTACAAAAAAGAAGAAACAAATATACAGGGACACCTGTGACTGTGATTAGAATTTTTTAATCATTTGGTTCAATGTGGGCTTTATCACAGTACTTCAAACCAAACCTGCTAGTGAAGTTTTCAAGTTTAACACTGGCACAGACAGGCTGGCAAACTCAGTTGGGTATCTGCAATTCAAGGTAGGGTTTTTTTTTGGTCTGATCTATTTGGGTTCCTATGTGATGAATACCATTGTCATGGGCAGAATCTTTCACATCACTGTGTGTTCAATTTCCACAGCTGGCCCTAATATTTAATCTCTTCTGAATCCAGCTTATTCTCCTACAGCTGCTCTGAATTGATAATACTGACATAAGTAAAATTCACTTCAGTCTAATATTTGGCTTGCCTCTCAGCACCAACATGTTAAGTAAGGAAACACCATTCTGCAATATGCCTTTTGCTGACCACAGCTGCACTAATCACTTTGCTGTAAAAGGAACTGCAGCCTTGCTGATGGAAACTCTGGACTTCTGGGCTGCTCCTTACCTCCTAGGAATATGTTTTCTTTCACAATCACTGCCAAGTTTTTAAATTACAGCCTTTCCACCTTCTGCTCATACAATTAGCTGAAAGATACCAATGACTTCAATAACAAAGTCCTCCCAAAAAGGGCTGAAGAGCTTTAAAAGGATAATGCATGAACACAGCAAAGTCTCTGACAGCTGATTTCAGAAGGCAGTATGAAAAGAAAATAGAAAAACCACCTCAAGGCACAGGTACTTCAAAAGAAATTAATAACACAGTTTTCTGGGGGAGTTTGGGAGAGGGGCCGTGTGAGATCTACAAAAATAGTGTTGGTCAGATAAGGAAACATCAAATACCAGGACCAGGAAGAAAGAAGCAGATTCATTCATGCAGCATTTTTCCTTTAAATTACCATGTCTAAGTGTTTATGTTATATATTGCGTATAAGAGTTTATGTATTATCCACTCCATTCATGGTTTGCTGAATCATGATGATTTGAGGTAAAAGTTTTTCTAAGAACGAAGCTAAAATAGCCCTAGATTCACCAAATTTATCTATACAGCATTCATCCTTTGATATTACCAAAAGTTATCTATACAGCATTCATCATCATTCAGTCTTAAGGTAAAAATAGCCCATACATTGATTACTATCATGGACTTTTCCTTGCTACATTGCAGATCCCTCTGAAACTCAAGCAAGAATTAAATGTCAATGTAAGAAGTCCTCAGCAAAAGTGGTAATTGTGTAAAACAAAATGCCAGAGTTGCTAACACCTTGGCTTAATATATGTGCAAAACACAAGAGGATTCTTTAGAAATGTCACGGAAAAATGCCTTTTGTATTTAATTTACACTGTAGGTCTCTAATGGGCTCCCACGCCCTACCTTGGAAAAGATACAATCACATAGTGCTCTCTAGTGGCTGTCCGGGCAAAAACCTCTGCAGGCTGCACTCCCGTTGGAATAACACAATGTTCAGCTGCCCCTGTAGTCAGAGACAACTTAGAGAAAGAAAAGTGCTTCTGACAAAGAGGATCTCACCTAATACACAGATCTGTTTGCAGCAGCTTGTAGAAATGAGCTTGAAACACCGTTAGTTACAATGCATCAGAGCTGGTATTTTGAATATGAATCAGAAAGTAAAAAAATGTTTGAATGAGAATGAACTTGGCATTTCACTATGTTTCCAGATGTTTTGACCTTACATCTTTAACACCTCACTGAGAAGTAGATGGTGAGTTAAGGCATAGACTTGGGTAATTCCTGATGCAGAGAAGGTGGCAAGTAACTGTTACATTCCTTCTTTTCCCTTGCTGAGTGTGATCACATTCCTGCATGTTTAATAAATTGTTGTGAAGCTGTTTTAAAACCAAACTGTCACCTTTTCCAGATACATGAGCTGGTCAGTGGATATGAAGAAAGTTGGGGTCAGAGTCTGTAAAATTATCTACCAAGGAATTATCAAGTCTCGGGAGAGAGAAGGCACCTGTGTTTACTTCAGCCTTCTGCACTGACTCAAACTTGTTATTTCTTAAGGAATGAATTCCATAAATGCAAATATTGATGTGACTGGAATTATGCAGAACAAATCTAAGACATTTAACAATGCTTTAGTATACTAGGAGTCTCACCGGTTAGCTTCAACACAGGGGACCTTCTGACTCTTTAACAAACTCCAGTTGTGCCAGGTTTTTTTCCTTATCCTACAAACAGTGGTGCGAGGAGAAAACCATTCCCTTCTGCTCCATCCAGACTTCCCAGCTGAGAGGACCACATTACAAAATGTGTGCTTATTCTGGGCTAGTAAAACTATACTATCATACTGTGCTCAAAACACGAGTCATATACCAGACCTGAGCTTTCCACATAGGAGCTTCATGTAAGGACAATGCAGAGCCCTGGGAAAATCCTGGGAGGCTGAAGACAGAGATAAAGCATATGGAGAGTTCTGGTTCACTGGGCTGACCCTCTTTACGAAGTTCAGCCCAACATACAGCCAGCAAATGCAGCTGTCTGGAACCTGTACGTACCACACCCCAGCCAAAAACAAGACAAAAAGTAACTGTTAGAAGTGCTCACTTGAATTTGTATGGTATGTAGGGAACCTTTTAAAAATGTACATTTAGGTATGTTTCCAAAACTGAATGGCCAAGTGTTTGTCTCTAAGAATTTCATGGTATATTTATGAGTGCAAAAAGTACAAGTCAGAATACTCTACCTGAAAGGGAAATTCTGAAAGGGAGCATCCAAGTCAATCATGCCTTTCCTTACTGTCGAAATATGAAGCACCCCAGACAACAACTAAACCACATTTGATTACAGTGCCAAGCCAGAGTGGAAGTTCAGGGTAATGAAACAAAATACCCTGGATTATTTTTAGAGCAGTGCAACACTAAAACATAAAAACCCAGGACCTCTGCTGCTACCAGTGTTCAACTTGACTGTGTGACCAAGAAGAAAATAAAATAGAGTACTCCATTGTGATTTCTTTCTAAGATACAGAACTTTGTTTTCTTAAGCATTCAGAAAGCTTTTCTCTACAGCTTTTTTAAAAACATGATTTATTTCTACTTTTCTACCCACACTGTAGGATTTGTAACATAATTTAAAAAAGAAAAATCCAGTATTAACAGATATGCCTTAAATATTTGAAGATGGAACTGAAAATTAGTTCCAGTTGTTGCCATGCAAGTGTCTGTAAAAACAAAAAGTGTATCCAACAAGCAGCTTTTAGAACAATAGCCCCACAGAAATAAACCTGATGAGTAAAACATCTGAAATGGATCAAATTAAAATGAATTACATATTTTAAAAAATATAAACAGGATAAAGGGAAAAAAACATAAGAAACCACTTCAGTGATTAAAGTGTTAGCAAATGCAGTAAGATACTTGATTTGATACTATTTTCATGGTGATGCTATTTAGGAAAATGGCTTCGGAGTGTGCTCTCTTGTAATCATTCCATATCATTATATATGTTTAAACCAGCACTGAACTTATGAGTTCTATAGGACTAAAAGTTGCAATTCTTCCTGTGGTCTGTAACATTCCATGAGTGGAAAGGATGTGGACAGCTACACAAATATTTCAAAATTGCTAAGGAAGACGAGAGGGAATAATAAAAGAAATCCACCAAAACCAACCTTGTAAGTGAAACTGCAAACCAGAGAGGTTCTGTAATATGTCAGGAAGAACTGCATCCTTGGCTGGAACAGCACCTGAAGGAAAAAATACAAATTCCCGTATAGAGCAGAAGCTGCAGAGGGAAGAACTATTCCTATTATGTTAAGTATTAAGCATTTCTGCAGGATCAAGGCCTAAAGACTTAGTATGATCACTGCTAGTGATCCAGAATTAAACCAAACAAAAATCCAAAGACCTGAGTTCTTTTGTACTCCCTTAAAGAGTAAAATAAGCAAAACTGGCTCATCTCTATCTTTCTTTGTTTCAATGAGATCAGAGTGGCATGAGTTGACCCCAATTTACTGGGGGTTAGACTTAGCTTTAGAGCAGAATTTATATATGGACAGCACGAATTCCTGAAAAACAGGACACACAAGCTCTCATAAGCACAGCAAAGTCATCAGTGCAGTATGGATTTCAGCACGGCATTGCTGAAAGGTGAACAGGAAGGTGGCTGGTGTGTGTGTGGGGAGGAGGAAGAGGCACTTGGCCATGGGAGCCCCTTCTATTCCTTCCTCTACCCCCTACCTTGGGAGCTTTCCCTCAGCTCATCAATAAAGGTTTCCCATAGCTGGATTTGGAGAGGCGCAGAATGGCTGCTGCGGTGCTGCGCAGAGGTGCTGGCGGCTTCGTGGCGGGGGGGAAGGAGCCTTGGGAGGCCATGTGGGCACCCAGGACCCAGAAGTGAGAGGCAGAGGACAGGAGCTAGCACCCCTGTGTGAGGGCTGCCCCTGTGGCAGAAGCCTCCTCCTGAGCATGGTCAGGCAGTTACGGAAACTTCCGGGTATTATTTTCTGCAATATGTTGTGTGGACACACTTTATCTGTGGCCTTTCAGTTCTTAAAAACTTTCTAAGAAAGACGGGAACAGACTTTTTAGTAGAGCCTGTCACAATAGGACAAGGGGCAATAGCTTTAAACTAAAAAGGGAGATTCATGCTGGATGTGATTAAGAAATTCTTTACAATGAGGGTGGTAAAACACTGGCACAGGTTGCCCAGAGAAGTGGTAGGTGTTCCATCCCTGGAGACATTCAAGGCCAGGCTGGATGTGGGTCTGAGCAACCTGATCTAGTTGAAGATGTCGCTGCCCATGGCAGGGAGGTTGGACTAGATGTCCTTTGAAAGTCCCTTCCAACCCAAACAACTCTATGATTCTATGATTCTATGTATGGAAAAAAACTGAGACAGCAATTGGAATGAAGAGTCTCAGAATGCCCACTTAGTTTAGCTTCTTTACTTTCTTACTCTTGTACCTGATACTTCACTAAATTTGTGTGCACAACACCTCCCCTGACCCTTTCAGACTTAACAGCTATCACCCTTTTTCATTTCAGTCCCTTTTTGCTAGAAATGGTCAGTTCACTGGCCTCCAAGAGCCCAACCACCTGTACTGATCCCAGTGTTTCAAACTTTGCCAACTTCACAGCAGGAAGCTAAAGATAAAAATGGAATCTACAGTGTCAGGAGTATCAAAAAATCTATGACACTGGGGATCTTTAATATTCATAAGACCGAACCCAAAAGTACGACTATTTGTCTTATCTGGTAAGTTGGATATGGACAAAATATGACTTTGGAGAGCAGTTTAAAGCAGAAATCTCCCTTACACTACTTGCAGACCTAGATTTTATTTTTAAGGTAATTGATCAACGAAAGGAAAACACTGTGTGATGGCTGCAGAGAATGCTGAACTAATAACCCACAACAAAGAAAGCCTATCAGTATCCACAAAGTTCATCATACAACAGCAAAGAAGCCTTTTCTCGTGGTAGTACTACTTCCTTTCTTGCTGTCACCTTCAACACCTTTCACTTACTACTAAGTCTTACTACTGATTACTTCCCCCAGCCTTCAACATCCTCCTAAGAACAGGAATATTTGGTGAAATGATTATTTTATCTAGTAACAGCTGTGCAGCTGCCTGGTATCAAGAGATAATAGATTAATTCTATTAATGGAAAGGTAGGCAGGTGTGTGCTTTTGTTGAACACAAGAAATAACAGCTCTTTCACAATGGGCAATGGGAAGATGGGTACATCTCTGGGAAGAATTTTGAAGATTGATCCCAAGGAAAGAGTAATCTTAAAAGAAAAAGCAACCCACAAAACTCACCCAATATCATCCTACAATACTGAAAGAAAATGAAAGGCTGTTTCTACAATATTTTATTCCAACCCTCATTTCTTATAATGCCTTTCTATTTGATTCCTATTAAATTCAACCTTAACTGATCATAAAAATAGAAATTTGCATTTAAACCCAGTTCTCAAGAAGGCAGGGTGGTGGTTATAATATTAGTCTGAAAAGGAGGCTCAATCCCCTGCTCTCACATTGCCAAACTGGGTACACATTCCTACAAGGGGATGCAAATATTTTAAAATGATGGAATGGGATCTGTATTGTCCCAGTATGCTCATAAATAACCTGGAAAAGGGAGTGAACAAAGAGGTGAGAAAATTACTAATGAGATACAAAATGACTCAGGATGGCAAAACCAAGGACCAGTTGTGAAAAGTTTCAGAGAAACTGTATTAAATAGGTGACTGCACCATAACATGACAGATGAAATTCAATGAAGAGATTTCAGGCAATGTATCTAGGAAAAAACCAGATTCTAACTGATGGCTCTGAACACTCATTACTGCTATAGAAACATGTCTTGTGACTGATATATAACTAGGAAAATGACAGCTCAGTGGTGAAGAGTGGTTAAAAAACAAACAAATAAGGAATTACTCAGAAAGGAACAGACAACATTATATTGCCACTCCATATATGCATGATTCACCATCACCCTGCATACTATGTGTGAAGCCAGACCTCCTTCTCTCAAAACAGAATGGAAAAAGATGGAGAAAAAAAAGATGCAAAGGAGTAACAAAGATGATCTATAACAAAATGTCTTCAAACAAAAGAAATTAGAGGATAGTAAACAATGCTAGCAAAGGCCAGTTTCAAAACAAACACGAGCTGGTGGTCCTTCACAAAACATGTGGCAAGGCTACAGAACTCCTTGTCAAAGCATATTGTGGATGCAGGAAATTTTCAAGGATTTATGGGGAGGTCAGCCAAGAATCGAGGACAGATCTATGCTGTGATGTACATACACATCCAGCAAAAGAAACTTAAAACAGCTGGAGAAGCATTGGGTGGAAACATCATTTATATGCCTGCCCTTGGTGTCTGCTTGATTTGGTAGTGGGAGGACAACTAGGTCAGTCATGTCTTTGCTCTGCAGCTCTTCACTGCATAATCTGGGACAGAAGTAGAAGGCTTCTAAACACATTTGAATACTGTCCTGGGTTCAGCAGTAGCAGTCATGTTTCTCCTTCGTGGTAGCTGGTGCAGTGCTGTGTTTTGACTTTCGGTCTGGGAACAGAGCTGATAATGATGTTTTGGTTTGGCCAAGGACTTTGTGAGCCTCATGCTCTGCCAAGGAAGAGGGGAAGCCAGGAGGAAGCAGAGACAGGACACCTGACCCAAACTAACCAAAGAGGTATCCCATACCACAGCACCTCATGCCCAGGAGGTAACTGGGAGTTACCTGGAAGGGCTGGTAGTCTGCAGGGTTGGAGGAGGTATCAGTCGGTGCTTGGTTGGGCTGGGGGGGGCGAGTTATCGGTCAGCTGGTGGTGAGGTGTTGTATTCTCTTCCCTTGTTATTTCCTTTATCATTATTATTATTGGAGGTAGCAGTAGTGATTTGTGTTATACCTTAGTTACTAAACTGCTCTTATCTCAACCCGGGGGAGTTGCATTCTTTTCGATTCTGCTCTCCGTCCCTCCGGGAGTAGGGGGAGAGCAAGAAGGGGGGGGGAAGTGAGTGAACGACCTGTCTGGCTGGGTTTACACCACAACAAATACCTACAGATGAAGACAGACTGCTACATAGCTTTTAGCAATTACTATTCTAATCCAAAACTATTTAGGAGATTTGGGATATTCTGTTGAGAAACTTCTATGTCTTTAGAATCCTAGATAAAGTAAAAATTTGGTTAAGTCTGACGGTACTTCTCAAACTACATCATCACAATAACATAACTACATAATAGCTTGGGAAGTTCCCAGGTTCTAAGGCAAGAGAGAAGAGATTCAGAGCAGCCATGTGGAAAAGGACTTTGGGGTGTTGGTCAATGAGAAAATGAACATGAGCCAGCTTCAGTGTGCGCTCACAGCCCAGAAAGCCAACCGTATTCTGGGCTGCATCAAGAGAAGCATGACCAGCAGGTTGAAGGAGGTGATCCTACCCCTCTACTCTGCTCTTGTGAGACCTCACTTGGAGTATTGTGTGCAGTTCTGGTGTCCTCAACATAAAAAGGACATGGAGCTGTTGGAACAAGTCCAGAGGAGGCCACGAGGATGATCAGGGGCCGGAGCACCTCCCGTATGGAGACAGGCTGAGAAAGTTGGGGCTGTTCAGCCTGGAGAAGAGAAGCTGTATGGAGACCTCATAGCAGCCTTCCAGTATCTGAAGGGGGGCTATAGGGCTGTTGGGGAGGGACCCTTTATTAGGGACTGTAGTGACAGGACAACGGGTAACAGGTTCAAACTTAAACAGGGGAAGTTTAGATTGGATATAAGGAAGAAATTCTTTACTGTTAGGGTGGTGAGGCACTGGAATGGGTTGCCCAGGGAAGCTGTGAATGCTCCATCCCTGGCAGCGTTCAAGAACAGGTTGTACAGAGCCTTGGGAGACATGGTTTAGTGTGAGGTGTCCCTGCCCATGGCAGGGAGGCTGGAACTAGATGATCTCCAGGTCCTTTCCAACCCTAACTATTCTATGATTCTATGATTCTATGATTCTAATTCTGTCACAGATGACTTTTTCCAGATCTCTGAAGTCCTGGTATATGACAGTCTGACAAACTATTATCCTCTGCCCAAAGTAACTGACACATTTTCATAACTATTGGCATGTTAACACTGCTGTTGTAAAATGTCTTACTAAAGATAAATTAAACTTTGGTATCTGTTATTTCAGATGCAGAAATAAAGACCAAATGGTAAAATTACCCTCTAAAATCATTACGTAATTCTATGCCTCCCTGGCAGGCACACCAGTAATTTCCTCTGTACAATAATGTTTCATCAGTGTATTCTCTCAGCTCCATCAGATATTTATTCAGCCAAATAAAGCACAAATTGCTGAGCTTAAAACCACTATTGAGTGCTTGCAGGATCATCCATTAGCTCCATGATTTCCTTGACAGCACAAAGGATTGCAGGCTGCCAATTATAATTTTAAAGAGCTCCCTATGGTCTTAACCAGAGCTCCCTATGGTCTTAACGAGAGCTCCTCATTGCACTGGATAGGAAAAGGCAGGTTAAAACCCAGGAGTAATATAAAATGGACCCAAACCTGGTCTTAGTAACTGTGCTTTACAGAAATGGAAATATTGCTGTAAACAATATTTACATGGCATCGTATCCATTGGGCAGAATACACAAGCTGTGATGTTCTGATGCTGTCAGCTGGTCTCCTAGTCAGGAAATCCAGTAGCAGGTCCACATGAAAATTTAAGAAGTACACACTCTATCATTCAGATGTACATATATAACATCTTTACAAATTGAGAGAAAGATTCATTTTGACAGCTTCAGTTCATAATGCAATAATAAACAGAACTTTTGTAGCAGCCATAAAGCCAAGGGGGAAAGAAGACAAAATGTTAAAATAATTCCTGACTTCTGAATGATGAAGCAGCAAACCCACTGTCATCTTCCCTCACTGATCTAATTAGACTAATTTCCACTTTATTCTTCTTGGGAGTGGAAGGGGAACACTGCCAAGCAAAAAAAACTCTGTTTGCTAGTTCGCTAACCCAGGGTATAATTGCCTAATTGCAAATACCTTGAGTCATACAATCCTTTACTGTGTGGGCACCTACCTCCAATACACATGCCTAGAAATGGCAAGAAAGATGTCTAAGAAGCCCTTCATGTACATAATTATTTGCATATTTAGCAAAAATTTGTATTCCAAGCCTCTGTAATTCACACTGGGTTAGAATAAAACAATTTTAGACTACATGTAATAATAAAAAATCTAGTTCTGCAACTGCACCTTAAAACTTGAAGGACATGGCCTTGCAGAAGTAATTTGTAGGAGAGAAGCCTAAAATATCTATATGGTTCACAGATGATAACAAGTTGATCTTGGGAACTCCTTTCCAATGCCTTTTTTTGTATGTAGCCCTAGCAGTATAGGTTTGTATAACAGTGAGAGGTACACAGTAAGGACAACCTCTATGTGAAAACAATGGGACTGTTTCTATTGACTGCAGAGGGGGTTGGATCAAGCTCTAAAACCCATTCCATATTGCACCTTGACTACGTCTCTGCTTTTAGTACAGTTCCTGGTGTTTCCAGTATAAACTGGCATTCTTTCCTAATTAAATAACACTGCTGTACACTTCCACAGTACTCAAAATGACTAAAACTTCCCAATGTTTACAAACACATGGCTGTCAGACCAGCGTCTGATAGTATGTGGATTTTCCTTGTTGCTCTGGCTTTGTATTAGGTTATGCAAAGGGCTTGGAAACACTGGATGCAGTTGGGGCTGTTGGTCTCACAGTGTACAAGTTCAGAGCCACAGCCAATGATGTCCTTCAAATACATACGTAATACTTCCTTAAGTCCACAGCATTTCAGTGTTTCCTGAATTTGCTGGTGAGTGATGAGACTGCTTTGCTAGAATGTCACTTTTGATGTAATTACAGGGTAGGAGGAATTTGCCATAAATCATTCTTGCACAACACACCCTACTGAGCTTGTAACTTGCAACCCTGCCTGTTTTGCTGAGGTAACTCTTCATTTGACCATACAGAAAAGCTAATCACTGACATAAGCCAGGTTAGAGGCAGCACTGAAGGGACTGGTTTTTAACCTTCATATTTTCATTGATTCAGTTTATGCTACAATCCCACAACTATATTGGCACAACTGAAGGAGACAGCAAACTATAATGCACAGGACAAGCAGGTCAAAACAAATTTCTCAAACCAAATTACTGTGAAGTCACCACGTCATGTAAATGTACTCTCAGATTCTTGTGTTTTAAAGATGCAGTAATCCTAGTGAAGAAAGACTTCTTCCTTTAAAATGCTAATTAACTAACTCTTACATGCTCATAAAATCTGGTCCAGAATTTGGCTCTTTAATAAGTTTATCAGAAATAGCATTTGTAAAATCCTACTTGCATTTTTATTCCAGTGTGGCACTTGGCCCAGAAAGGCGCTTTGAAACAACCATCTGAATTTTGATCTCACGGAAAGAGTATGACAGGCAAGATCTGTGTTTTACTTGTTGAATAAAGATGGTAAAGGATTTGTTTCCAAAATACCTGAAATCAAAGCTGCATAAGCTGAAGGTGTTCACCCGATTAGTCTACTGCTGTTTGGAAGCAAGACTGGCAAAGGGTGTGTTTTACAATAGAACTGCAGTACAGAAATTTCCATGATTAAATTGTTCTGACTTTGTTTATGATAATGTCATAGTCTTCAGCTTTGAAGTCATGGAACAGAATATCCATCTAATTAAATCTTGGTCTAAGTTTTCAGATTAAAAGTTTACTATTAGAACTGATCCTAAAAAAAAACCCACTACCTCTGTCCCTCAAAGAAGTTATGTTTAAATTGCTAAGAAGCCTGCCCTTCCCAAATTTGCAGCAAGATGGCATCTGCACCATTAGGAAACAGTGTACTGAACTGCAATACAGTGGATGAGCAGATAGCTATCAGATCGCTTGCTGTCATGGCAACGTACACAACTGTCAAAATTATACTTAAAAAGTAAAAAAGTTAGCTCAGTTTTTGCTGAAGAATTGTTTCTGAAAAGACTTACTACAGCTGCGAAAGAGCAGAAGCACAACCTTCACAGCAATGATCTTACTGCACATCCTTATTTTGGCTAAATGAGAATGCAAAACAGCACATAAATCCTTACTTCATCTCTTAGAAAGCAGTAACTTTACTATGTAGGAATGGCATTCAGTCCTAGTTTTCCTTAAAATTAAACTAAGAATTCCTGGAATTTATTTGTAGCTATTCTCCTTCCCCTCTCAACTCCTGATTCAGTGATTGGTGAGCAGGATATTGAATGGATGGAACCATCCAAAGGTTTACTCTATTGCAAACACACATTTTGCCGAGCAGCGGGAGAAGGCGGTGGAGGAGCCAGTGTTTTGCCCACTACTGATTTCAAGAGTTAAGCAGATTCAAGGAGACCGCGCAGCATGTGTGACAATATGGGCAAGACACACTCTGTATGCGTGTTAGCATGGTGATTCCCATCACCATCAGCAGGGGTGAACCCAAATCAGTTCAGGAGCTTGTTTTCCCATACTGTCCCTTGTAGCTACAAGGGAACCTGAGGCTGACACAGGGCAGAGAAGAATGGTGGTGGGCTGGAAAGCACCACACTGACCACCAACAGAGAGGGGTAGGTGGAAATGACCCGGGCTAGCCGGGGAGGTACCCCAAGTGATGTTTACCTTGACCAAGGACTCTGTGAGGCTCAACAGACAGCGCGGTTACCCCAGCTCCAAGCACAGTGTTTTGCCCACTACTGATTTCAAGAGTTAAGCAGATTCACCGTCAACCAGGGGAGCACATCATCACCTGGTTACTCCGATGCTGGGACAATGGGGCCGATGGTCACGAACTAGAAAAGGGGGGGAAGTGAGCGAACAAATTACCTGACTGGGTTTAAACCAGGACAGTAACACACAGAAGCACTCAGAGAAGAAAAAATGTGTACCACAGAGTGACCACCACACTCCTCGCTGGAGTAGCTCAAACAGCAAGCTCAAACAGCGGCATGCTGCAGCTCAATTGATTCTTCTGTTAGACCATATAGTAGCTGAGTATGAGAACTGGAACCAGTGACTACAATTGCTGGGGAGTCATGCAATACACAACTGCAGTCTCAGAACTGATACTGTTCTGCTAACCTGGACCTTGCTTATTATGAGTTCTAATCAACTCGATCTTTTGTTTTCTTGTCTTCAGCTGCTGATCAACTCTAGACTTCTGATATTTCCTCCTATGAAGACCAGCCCAAGTTAGCTACCAATTACGAGGTTGTGTCTTCCATGAGATGCTCATAAATCCCTATTATTGTCTTCACTAGATTTCAGATTCCCAAGCAAACTGTAATCTACTGAAGAAAGCTCTGTCACTAGCTTCATATAACACTGTCCCCCAAAGTATTTTAACTAATTGTGTGAAATTCGTGAAGACACAGGACCAGCCAAAGTCCTGTGTTACACAAGAAATGAAACTGATTATACAGATGATATCAAAATGCCACTGAAGTGTTGAAACTTATACTAAAATGAGTGGAATCAGATTTTTTTTCCTGCAATTCTACATCAAAAATTCCTCACCTCTCACCCAATTAGCACAGAACGCCAATTTTCTCTTTTCTGCTTCTGCTGACAACTGAATGATCTTCCTTATTTGAATTAGTTTTAAAAAGTTATGCACTGAAATTATCCCAGATTTGGTAGCAGCAAGATGAGATCTGAATCAGAATGTACTGTTCGAATACAATACATAATAAAAAGAAAGGGCATCTCTGGTAAAGGTACAAGTTACCCAAACTTACCCCTGAAAAACTGAGCTGTGTTGCTTCTAAAATACAAACACTTCCAGCAGCAAAGCATAACCAAAACAAAGGTTTTTCTTTTTCATATATATTTTGTTTCCTATGGAATGTAAATGCTCAAAATAGTTATTAATAAATGTCCATTTATTGTCTAAGCAATTTACCACTTTCAAGAAGAAAGCAGGCATCAGTACCACAATTACAATGTATTTGTCTCCCTTGCACTGTGGTCCCCTATGAGTCACCCTCTAAGAGATGGAAGCAGAGATCCAGTGATGAGATACATGGAAAGCACCCGAGCTGCAGCAACCTGCACATGGTATGTTTTCTGGTAACACTGCTTATGTTGGTCTTAAACACACCGATATAAACAGAAACTTACATAAGGTACTAAATGTAGGGATTTCTGGTGATCAGGAACGCTTGAAGCGTGTACAAATACAATTTACTCAGCTTCTCATTGCTCCATACATCCTAATGAGTGTTCCATAATAGAGAAAATACAGAGTATGTAAAAAAAAAAAAAGGGACTAGACTGCAGCAATGCATGCATTCACTTCCAGCACCTATGCAAACATTGTTTCATGCTTTCTCCAGTAGTGTAAGGGATCACATCGCAGCTTAGAAGGAAGCCTTCCTTCCCAAGCATGTGCCCTCCTGTGCTTGGGACAAAGTGATCACAGTTACTGAGATCAGACCTCCATAAGCAAGCAGCAAACAGGCTTTTTTTTTAATTTTTCCATTTAATAATAAAAAAAAATAAATTAGTAGCAGATGCTAACTTTTAGTCACTTAAGGATTTCCCCCACTTACTATACCAGGTCAAATAGCTTCCAGATTTTCTTCCTCTTCTTCAATACATTCAAGTGATTTCAAACCATAAAATAAAATGGAAAGGAAGTAGTATCTATGAAAAGCTGTCAGACACAAGTGATCAGTGAAAGGGATGTGTTAGTGAAGACCTCAGGTACTTCAGGCATGGCACACAAGAAGAGAACTGGTGAAGAAAAAAAGGGTTCTGGACATACCGCAACTGGCTGAATGGAGAAAAGAGTCACACACAACAGCACCAAACCTGCCACAGCAGCTGTTAATGCCTGTAACAGCTTCAGGATGCCAGCCCGAGAAGCAAGGGATGGAGGACAGCCGTTTGCCCGACAGTGTCAGTGGAGGCAAACGCTTCCTCCCACACCTCTGCTTTGCTGGGCACACGGAGGGAGGAGGGCGACCTGCAGCTGTCCACAGCTCCCTCGTGCTTGTTTCACCAGTGCTGCTGACGCTGCACTTGAGCACCCGGGCTGTTACAAGCCCCTCGCTAGCGCTGTTCCGAGTGTGAAGAAAAGCCCTAGATTTTTACAAATTTAAGTTAAGACAGAAATAAGCCATTCCCCTGTGGACTGTTAGCAACCAAAGGGCTAAACATCACAGTTTCAGGTGCTCGGAAATCGTTGGGGAAGCAGCCTTCCCTCCTCCCCTCATTAAAAATAAACAAAGTCGCTATGATCAAACTACCCACTAACAATACCTACAGCGTTACATGTGCCTGCAGGGCTCCGTGAAGCGAAGCGAGGCGAGGCGAGGCGAGGCGAGGCGAGGCGAGGCGAGGCCAGGCTCCCGCTCCTGCCGGTACCGCCGGGGCCGGCACCCGCCACCCTGAGGGGAGGCCCGGCCGTTGAGGCACGCGGCAGGGCGGGACCCTCGCGCCGCGCTGAGGGGGCACCGCCCGCGGCTCGCGCAGCGACCGTTACAACCGGTGAGGACCCCGCGGGCGCGGCGCCCCCTGCCGGCCCCGCTGCAGCACGGCTCCGTCCCACGGCGGTGAGCCCGGAGCTCCCCTGAGGGGGCGCCGCTGGGCCGGGGGGCTCGGGCGCCCGTTGAGGGGCGGCTCAGGCGTTCTCTCCCCGTTAAGCACGCCGGAGGACGGTGCAGTGATTCAAAGTGGTTTCCTAACTCCAGTGGTAAACTTTTCCTGGAATCACAGAGTCATAGAATGGTTTGGGTTGGAAAGGACCTTAAGATCATCCAGTTCCAACCTCCTGCCATGGGCAGGGACACCTCACACTAAACCATCTCACCCAAGGCTCTGTCCATCCTAGCCTTGAACACCGCCAGGGATGGAGCATTCACAGCTTCCCTGGGCAACCCATTCCAGTGCCTCACCACCCTTACAGTAAAGAACTTCTTCCTTATATCCAATCTAAACTTCCCCTGTTTAAGTTTTAACCCATCACCCCTTGTCCTATCACTACAGTTCCTAATGAAGAGTCCCTCCCCAGCATCCCTATAGCCCCCTTCAGATACTGGAAGGCTGCTATGAGGTCTCCATTGCATTTTGTATATTAACAATAAGCATCAGTTCCTCTGGGCTATTTCTATTATCCTGAAGTTGCACATACTCCCCTATTCCTCGGACATATTGAAGTCTAAAGGGAACAAAACCAGGAAGAAAATCAGTTTGATCCCTTCAGAGCTCAAACAGTACTTACACGACACACCACCTCTAGCCTTGCTGGCTTTGACAGCACTGCAGGAGTCCTCCACTGTTCCACACAGCTGCCTTCTCCTTGCTTCTTGCACGCAGTCATTATGCACAGCAATCACATCCCGGTTGGCCTCAGCATGTCACAGATGCAAGTTCCTTCTGCATAAACTGATATGTTACTGTTACTATTATAAGCTGCATAATTTGGAGTAACTGACATAGGAGTAGATGTTCCTCTTCTCATTGTCATTACACTGCTACCTAGAAGGCATTACATGAGTAGAGCTGTTTATCAAGAAGGCAGTCAGCTGAGCCAACTGTCTTCCTTAACATTTTTCCCTGCCTCTTCTTTTTCTGCTCCTTCACTTATCAAATGACAGAGTGAGCACTAGAGCTGTGAGGAAGCAAACATGAAAATCAGATGGGTGATTCCTAGAATAGCCCTTGAGTACCAGAGGTGTTAAATGTGAATGTGTACATGAAGCCACCAATAAACATCCCTGATGCTTATTCTTTTTTTATTTGCCTTCCTTGATAGCAACTACATCACCATGCTTTGGAGAAGACACCTTTCAACTCTTTGTACTCACACAGTTGTGATTGCTGGATGATATTTGTATCTCAGTGACAGGCATTTATCGTCTCAACAAATGAAGGTTCAAAACAAGCCCTATGTTGTCTTTACTAAGAGAGCACCTGTGGGGAAGAAAATCCCACAAACACAAAAGAAATAGAAAAAAAGGGCCTTTTGAGCATGGGAATGCTCATCTTCATGCTAGTGTAAGCACAATGAACAACAAGCTGTCATAAAATCTCAAAAAATTGGTTAAGATTTGGAAGCAACAGCATAAATGCTTTCTGCTGCCCCATCTAAGAAAACTGAACTGAGCAAGGCTGTTCATCCTCTGGTCATCAAAACAATTTTAACATGTAAGCTGAGACTGTCAATCTAAATGTATCCCAAACTCATTTTTCTAAATAAGGGCACAGAAAGAACCGAGTTATGCTCAGAGATCACATGTGGGCTTCAGATTCATGAAAATGAGGTTGCTCAATATTCTGCTGACTTGAGAAAAACAGCACTGACATGACTCACCTCTTTCCCTTCTCCTCAGGGAATCATTCCTTCTAACACAAGTTAGGATTCCTTTTTATATAACTAGATCATGAAACAGGAGTTCAGCTGTCTATTAAACACAAAGCAAATTCATCAAATCATGCATACCATTTATATAACTGCATTTAAATAACATTTTATCAAAGGAAGGCATATCAAGCTAAATAAATTTTCTCTTTTGTTCCTTGTGTAGGAATTTCATTTTAAGAAGTATTTTTCTGTAACTGAATGGATGCCAGTTGCAGAAATATCTGCCACTAAGCTAGAAAAATCTCATCATAACTTTTCATTATCGATATTAAATGCTAGAAATCCTCTGGGAGAGAAATGAACATATTGGATGTTTGCACTTTCTGGGGAAATGTTGCAAACTTGTTTACCAGAAGACTGCTATAGGAGAAAACAAACCCAATAAAAAGAGACTCATATGTCTACTGAATAGTCCTTCTGATCCTGCAAATATTTTTGTTTGTGACATTTATAGAATTACATCAAGCAGTAAAAGGGAACTTAAGAACAATTTTTCAGGTGCTTAGTACCCACGGGTAGAACCAGGCTTTGTCTCTTTCCAATTTCAGAGGGCTTTAACAAATCAATATCCTTACAATATATTGGTTACAGCATGTCTCCATCAGCTTCTATTTACTTCTCTGAAAATGCTCCATTCCTTTTGGTATTGGTCCTTTGACATGAAGAAAAGTCTTTGCCTCACATTTATTTCTGTCAGAAAGCTTTGCCCAGAAGGAGCACAGAAGCCTGCTTGAAGGGAAAAAAATGCAAAGTGCAAATAGATACATCATCATCCGTGAAACTTTAAAGTAGAAGACATGCAGGTAATCGTACTTTTTACACAAGACATTATTTAGCAACATAGGCTTAAATAATTTAACATGATTATTTTTGTTCTTGTACCCTCAGCCGCAAACACGGTGATGGTCCACACCAGAGCAATCAAGGAGGCCTTGGGGCAGCTCCATCCACTGGCATGTGCAGCCCCTAGAATTTATTCCATGACTGAGTCTCCTGATGGTTGGTTTGCCAGGAATGAGAGAAACTAAAATGCTTTAAGTTAAAACAGACAGATTCCAGTTTTTTTTTGTCTGACTTCTATATTAGGACCCTATAAAGGGTCCTTCAATAAGTATGAGTGGCAAAAACCATGCCAGCCTCATCTCGTGCTTCTGTAGGGCACTAAAGCAGTCTTGGAGATATTTTCTTCAGTTGAAAATATTTTAATACATTCAATCTTGTCTGAATGCTTAAATCTGATGAAAAACTTTTCAACTATATATTTTATGCAAGAAATAAGTATCATTCTTCATTGCAGAAGGCACGTGTATCAATTACTACAAACAGACTTCCACAGAATTCACTAGAAACCAGCAGCATTTTCTAGCATGATCTAAAAGCTATATAGAGAAAAACATTTAAAACTCGCTACTAAAAATAGATTTGGGTTATTATTTCACTATAAAGGAGAGATTTCTTGTTTGAAAAGTGGGCCAAGTACCTATGCCAGGCAGTGCTATCTGCATGCATGTCAAAAAACACGAGGAATTTCTAGAGTTCATGAATAACTCGAAATTGACAACTTTGGCAACTTGAAAACTTGGCTGGAGGGGGAAAGGAGTATAAAATACACCCTGATCTCTTTAAATCATCCCTTAAACAAGGGTTTTGGATTTGTTTGTTTCCTTGGAAATGTTTTATAGCATAATAGAAATGGTTCATTTAGCTGTCTTTTCAGAATGATAATAAGCTGTTTGACTGGCAAGGCTTAGAATAAGTTACAAAGACTGACACTGAAAATGTATCAAGATGAGAATGTTAAGCCCTCAAAAAGGAACCAACTTACAGAAGGCTCTTGATACATTAATTTAGTCCATTGCATTACACTACAACTGAGACTGCACTATTATGTGCTACTTTTCCCTTAGGATTTACCTTACTAACAGGAAGAAGGGAAAGATCATGCTGAATGCAAACCTTATTGATATTTTACTTTAAACCCTTTGTTCAGTCCCTGTTCTTGTGCTGATACTGAAGCTCCCCATCAGATGCAGCAGCTCCCCCGCAAGCCATAGGCAGGCTCTGCCCAACAGCTGCAATCAGGCCCTGTTCAAATAGAGTCTTTGAAGAGTTTTCCTATCGAGCTCTACACTGAATGCAGACCCATGGAGCGCTTTTCCTCAAAAGGTCACCAAGTTGACCAAATCCCAGGGAATGTGTAGCCCAAAGGTGACTCCAAATGAGATGTGTGCACGTGGTTAACTTTGCTTAAAGAAAATAGGCAAATACACATCTCAGTGTCATAGGTGTGATGAATTTTGCGTTAAATCCCCAAAAATTCAACGAAGACACAACCCCACAGAACTGCTTTGTTTGCTCCTGCTTTCAGAAGTGACTAAACCACATTTGCTTAATGTGAGATATGCAAAATGTTTTCCATATATTTCTGTAAAGAAAAATACGTATGTGAAAGAATGACTGCATTTTTACAAGGGCATGTACTCACAGGGCAGGGGGGAACGGCTTTAAGCTGACAGAGGGGAGACTGAGATGAGCTCTTAGGCAGAAGCTCTTCCCTGTGAGGGTGCTGAGGCACTGGCACAGGGTGCCCAGAGAAGCTGTGGCTGCCCCATTCCTACCAGTGCTCAAGGCCTGGTTGGACGAGGCTTGGAGTAACCTGCTCTAGTGGAAGGTGCCACTTCCCGTGGCAGGAGGTTGGAACTGGATGAGCTTTAAGGGCCCTTCCAACCCAAACCAGACTGGGATTCTATGATTAATGAAAAATTTTCTGACACACAGTTTCACCCCTAATACTTGACATAGTTATACCCATCTCATGAAGAATCTCAACCAGCCACACGTGTAAACACTGCTCCCGAGGCAGCCCAAGAAATCCACTTGTAGGTTTGTGCACACCTTGATGCCAGTTCCACCTAACAAAGGCAGTGTTTGCTGTACTCCTCAACGCTGCCCACTGGATCCCTGCAGGTGCCGAGGGCTCTCCGAGACTTCACTGGGCGAAGGGTTAAGGAGCTTTCCCCGTTTTTGCAGGTCAGGACTCCCCAGAGATCTGCCAGAGCCCTGGGCACTCACAAGCCTCTGCTCCGCGGGGCAGTGGCAACTGAAGTAAATATTCCAATAAAACAGTAATTCCACTTCCCGACTTCCCAAACCAAACTACTTAGCCTGAGTCGGACCCCACCGCCCCCCCGCCCCAGTTTTCCGGGGGCTCCTCTGCCAGGAGCTCACCCTCGTCTGAGAGGTGACACAGTCGCCGCGGAACCTCCTGCCGGGATGCGCGTGTGCCCCGACGAGCCGCGCGTCCTGACAGGGAGGAACCGGCGCTTTCGGACGCGAGGGGACACCCCCACCGCCCGGACACGCTTCCTCAGCCCTGGGCGGGGACAGGCGGCGAACACTGAGCCCCGCGACCGGACGGGATGAGGATGAGGATGGGGATGAGGGTGGGGATGAGGATGGGGATGAGGATGGGGATGAGGATTGGGATGAGGATGGGGATGGGGATGAGGATGAGGATGAGGATGGGGATGGGGATGGGGTTGGGGATGAGGATGGGGATGGGGATGGGGATGAGGATGAGGATGGGGATGGGGATGAGGATGGGGAGTCCCTCCGCATGCCGCCAGTCACATGTTCCTGATGTGGGAGGAGCTCCGAGGCCGCGCGCACCTGCGGCCCCCGCCTTTGTGCAGTGCAGGTGCAGCGTCCGCCCCCCCCCCCCCCCCCCGCCGTGACGTCACACGGCCGCACGCGGGGCACCATGGGAGAATCCCAATGTTTTCCGACGGATGCGCTCAGCAGTGTGGCGGCTTGAGGCGACTCCGGGAGCGACGCTCGGGGCGAAGGGGGGACACGTCCCGAGAGGGGGCGGCGGCGGCTGTGGCGGCGGGGGGCCGGGCCGGTGCTCCGCGCCCCGGCTCTTCCCCACCCCGCCCGGCAGCATGGCCCACCCCCGTGAGGCGTCCGGGGCTGCCCCCTGAGCGCCCGGCGCCGGCGGAGCGCCCCGCCGCAGCCTGCCGACGGTGCAGGGAAAGATGCTGCTGCCGCGGCTGGTCTTGCCCGGCTGACGCCTCGCCGCCGCCGCACCCCCGTCCCCATTGTCCCCCGGCCGCCGCCGGCTCCATGAGCGCTTCCTCCTCCCCCCGCCTCTAAGCTTCCCGCCCTCCACCTCATGGCTGCATCGGAAGAAGGGACCGGCTGCTTTCTCCCGAGAGGCAGGTCTCAGAGTGACCCCAGCATCCTCACCGACCCCGCGGGCCCCGGCGCCGGAGAGCGCCCAGGTACCGGCAGCGCCCGGGCGGGGGGCGGGCAGGGGCGCGCCGAGACCATCCTCCGATTAGCAGCGCGGCCAGGCAGGGGACAGGGAGCGCGTTTTCCGCAGCGAGTGCCGGAATGGTGCAGCCGCTGCGCTCGGAGCGGGGCTGCAGCGGAGTAATTCCCGCGGCTTTGCGATCCCCGCGATCCTCCACCGAGTGAGCGGGCGGGGGGCGCGGCTGGCGCCGGGCGGCGGGGCCCGGCGGAACCCTCCGGTGAGGCTCAGGCGGAGCCGGCTGGTTACTTAAGTGGGGTGCTGGGGGAATAAAGTCTAATGAGGAAGGCGGTTTGCATGGGATCACCATGGAGACACGGGGACACAGGGTCATAATTAAAGGCTTTCTCAGCGCCAGAAGGTAATTGTCACTTCCAAGGAGAAGCGTGAGCTTCTTATGGGGTGTGGGCACAGGGCGAGGTGCAGGGGGGCACAGCCGGGGCGCTGAAGTATAAATAGAATATTGTGATTAGATTTTCTTTAACAATGGCTAATGGTGTTTTGAGCTTAACTTCACTTTGAGGAATAATCCTAAATGTCTGTTGGGGGGTGACTCAGTCATTTCAGGCTGTCAGCATCCAGAATGCAAGCAATGACCCCTAGAGAAAAAAATAAAAAAGAGAAACAACTCCATCACTTTGATGTGATGTGACTGCGAGCAAAGGCACAACAACAAGCTGGAGGCAAAGGCTAAGAGCCAGTTTACTCTTGATTTCTCTGAATAGGTGTCATACAAGAATGGGAAGGTTTCTTTATGAGAACAGGAGTAACCAAACCAGCGTGAGACAATGCAGGGGGTGTTGATTGCTGCTGCCCGTTACACTGAATTCTAAAGCTAGAAATACCTCTGGGCTTTGGGTCAGGCACTGTCAGCCTGGAAGAGACAGTCCCTGAACGCAATTTTGGGCTGAACTTCAGTTCCAGCCTTTTTCAGATTACTGAGTGAAATATTCCAAGCTGTTTTCATACACCTGCTATGCTGCTTCCTTCTGAGACCATGAAGATATTAATATCTGTAACTATTTTAAGTTCTATTTATTTGTCTTATCACGCAATTCTGAGCACCTTGCTCTAGAGTGAAATACAAATTAAATTAAGGCAAACAGTAAATGATTTATCTCTGATGCCCAACTGCTCCGATACCCTAAGTGAAGGGAACAAAGGACGCTTCTAACATGAACTGCTCTACTCACTCCCAAAGGGGCAATCTTGGCTGAAAGAGGAATGTATGTTTCTGCCATTTGGTTTCTGGAAGCAGAAGTGACTAATGAAAGGAAGGCATATGCAGTCTTGGGTTTAATTCCTCTATAGTATTTTCTGCTAATTAATTATTTTGGCCTTTGTGAGATATACAACAAAGAAAGTAGCAACATGTCTGACAGACAAAGATATAAACATTATGATGTGTTTTGTAAGGAGAAAGAACTATCTATACTAAGTAGCGTTTTTTCCCCCGATACAGACTTCATCAGATAAGTGTCCCATTGTGTGGCAGAAGCTATACTAATAAGCAAGAAAAGATGTTTTTGATGGTATTGTGTTAAACATACAATATGTGGAGAGAAACAAAAGGTGATGGGTTTTGTGCAGGTGGGTATAGATAGTAGTAGAGTTAGCCCATTTGGTAAGCTTTTCAGGTCTTAAATTTGCTCATCAAATAGTATTGAACATTCATATGCTTCAGAATTATAATAAAGTGAATATAAATGACTTAATTTAAATAATATTTTACCCTACAGTGCTGTAAGTAACCACTTATTGTGAGCAATTTCATACAATTGGTTATTAAAAAACCTGAAATATATTTTATACTACTGTAAGAATTATGTACACTAGAAGACATAATTGTAATTTATCTTATTGTGGAAAATAATTTTATCATTATAATACCAACATAGCCATCTATGGACTCTAGTCAAAAGAAAGTCTTAGGAGTGCTAAATGACACATAGTGAGTTTGTGTTTACATCCCAACCCTGCTCACAGACAAACCATGTAGAGAAGTGAGCTGGAACATTCAGGATTCTTTGTTAATTTAAAAACTGAATTAATTTTCATTACATTTAAGTCATGCATTGAAATTTTACAGACAAAACCAAACCAAAACCAAACCAAAAAACCAAACCAATAACAAAAAATGGAGAAAACTGAAGAATCCCTACAAAAACATTCCTACTTTTATATGGCATTTGAATGATACTACATTCCTACTGGAAATGCACTCCTGTTTTGCAATATTGTCAGAAATGCATGATGTGATGAAGGATTATTTTGTATCAGTTCATTTGCCTGTGTCTGTTTAGAGGAAAGTAGGTAGCAGACGTGGTAATAGATGAAGCCAACCTATATTCTAAAGATTTTTCTGGAGTTTCTGTGGGTTTGTTTAAAGACATAATTCATATTTCTTTTCTCGACCTATACAGTTGGGGGTTTTTAGCCCAGCTTTATACTGGATATGTCAGTGGCATAGCTGAGAATGTAGAGGTGCCAGCACGTAGCTTTTCCTGTATTTAGCTAAGAAAATTCTCCAATGCAATGCTTCATTTTCCTTTCTCTCTTGAACCGCAGCTGAATGTACATTGACTGTACACAGCATGGTGACAAGCCTTGCTGGCTGTCCTGCACAAGTTCACAGCTTTCTATGACTGGACGGTATTATCTCTTTTTACCTGACACTGAGTAATGCGAATAGATTCAAGGAATTCAGGATGACCAGACCGCAGACAGCAAGTATGAGTTCACCTCCATATTGTTTCATCTGCAAATTTTTTTTTATGAACTATTACTTGAGGTCAAATCTCAAAGGGAGTTTCCCATGTGAGAATAAAGCTGAAGTTTGGTTTGGTCTTCTTCAAGGGAGCAAGAGCACGGAATAACTAAGTAACAGTCTGGGTCAGATAGTCTTAGATGCTGATTTTTGAGAAGTTCTGGACACTCACAACCCTGACTGATGCCAGCAGAAGCTGCAATTACTCCTTGAACAATCAGGGCTTCATGATAAAGCTTCTTATCAGGGTGCTGTTCTTCACAAAGCATTCACTGTAGAACTAAAAAGCTATTTTCATTTATTAAATTACAAGTTATTTTATAACCTTGAATGTTTATTTGTTTTAGTTGAATAAGTTCTTTTCCCCTTTAAGACAAAACAGTGCATTTTAGCCTGTGACTTAAGTGAACTACTTTCTGGCCACTGAGCAATAGTTTATGAGAATCACTGTCCAGTGAATGCTGGACTTCATATTCCAGTCTTTATTGAAACACACTGTCATGCTGAGTGAGCAAGCCTTAAGAAGGAATATGTCCTGAATTTGAGAAGCACACATCAAAATACTTAGGTCTTGCTTAACTATAGACTGTCTCTAGACTGCGCTAGAATTTTGTTTTTCTTATTGCACCATGACTTAATTCCAGCTTCGAAGAAGCATCACAATTAACACAAGTTTCGTTTGGAAATCCCCACAGGAAAGGACTCTAAAACCAGTAGCATCCTTCCCTGCTGCCATTAAGACAGCATTGTTTCCACTGAGTTTGGGAGAAAGCCAGAGTATGAAGTTTTATCAGATTGTGTGTATAAAGACACAGCCTAATTGATTGTAGATCTGGGGTTAGCTCTTAGCTGAAGTCTAGAAAATATCTTGCCATAACATCAAGGGTAATTTTTTTGACACAGTTAATGGAGTTTTAAAATGGTAAAATACTGGTTAAGTTCTAATTCAAAAAATTAAAATGTTGTGGAAGATTATTTAGATGATAAAAGACAGCAATCGCTTAAGAACACATAATGCAAAGAAGGATTTCATTCATTCCAGTGATCATAATATTTTCCTTTTCCATTTTTCTTTCCCCTCCTCCATCTTTCCAGGTAAGGATCAAGACTGAAAGGAGAGTCTAAAGAGCGCATGGGTATTAAATTCAGAAGAGATTTCAGTATCACAATCTATTTGAGAGGCAGTTGCAGGAAGCCAAAATATTGCTCTCGTTATGTGCCAGTCACAGGGCATAGACAAGATTGACAAGCGCATTTGATTTGTAGTCATAGAAGACAGGACTCCACAGACTGAAGAAGAGCACACCATGTCAAAACTCAGTATTGCTTGAGGAGATATAGACAGCCATGACAATGTGTGAAAATGTCACACCACACCCTCCCGCCCCTCCCCCCCCCCCCCCCCAATTTTGGGATGGATGGATGGATTAAATCCATTTTAATTTGTAGAAGTATGCATTGGTGCCATCCCAGTTTGCTCTTTATGCTGCTACTTTTCCTCCCTGGCACAATGCAGTTAAAGAATTTTTCAGGATGGGTGTTACTGAGTTCTTCAGCAGACCTTGCCAGTGGTCCTTCTCCTCCAATGTGGGATCCATACCAAGGCAAGGAGCTGTTGTGGTGCATGCAGTATTGTTAGATGTTGTTAACAGCTATATTAACATAATTTCTTATCATTCTCATTGGAGAAGACTGATGAAAGGATTTCTCTGCAGTTTGCTACAGTGTGCTTCCAGATCTGACAAGTTAAATCTACTTCAGAGTAGTTCCAGAGGTGTACAACTATGTTGCTACCAAATACTAATTCCCTTTTTATTTCGATTGATACCACTTCTAATCAGCAGCACTGTGCACTGAATTAACTCAAGAAGAGAACAACTGAATAAAATTTAAAGCTCATCACTGCTTCTAGTTATCATAATTCACAAGTTTTGTAGCAGGAAGCAATCTTGTAAGTATTCTTCTAGGATGCTAAGGAGAGAGTTGAAGTGTTTTGTTCCTTTTACAGTGTCCCTCTCTGGGCTATAGGATGACCTGTAACACAGCAAAGCCTTAATATAAGGACAGCATTCATTGGTAATGCCTAGGGAATGTTGTAATGCAGTAAAACATCAAGTTTAGGAATACTCTATGCTAGGGCTTTTTCTATTTTTCCTTTTCCTTCTATTCTAAAGGAAAGTGATAGCAGAGTGGGTGCCAGGCCAGAAGAAGATGCTGTTGATGCTCTGCCTGTCAGCTTGCTGCTGCTCTCATCCTTTTGCAGTCGCTTAGATTACTGCAACTTAAACCAGGGACTTGTAGGCTTATCTGTGATGTCTTTAGTCATTGCACAGATTTTCAGATGTGACACTAACACTAGAGCCAGGCCACCCCTATTAAACGTTCCTTTTTTTCAAACACCAGAAATATTTTGGTTTCCATTTCCTTTTCCTGTATCAAACAGTCTGTTCTGTTAACAGAGATGGTTTAGCCTACATCCTATTTCTTCTGAAACAAGAAATGTACTAGGTCTCTAAATCTTTTCCCAGCACTCTTATGACTAAAATAAAAAAGCTGATCAATGCTTTTGCTCCAGTTTATGACCTAATCCTCTGTTTCATGTATATAAAGCTTTGGGATATTTTAAATTCTCTCACTCAAAGTCAGAATGTTTCTGTTCAGATCTATGCAAAGGCCTCCAGCTGAAAATTGCAGTTCCACACATAATGGGGAGTATATTAAGGAATGCTCAGAAGAGACAAGAAATATGCAGGGTATTAGTTTACTTAATGTCCCATTTCCTTTTACATTTAAATCCAAATTTCAGTTCTATAAGGGTCCCCAAAACCTTCATTATCTGTGGGAATGTAGAGTTTATGCTGGTTGCCTGGGTATTGTACTTACTGAAACTCTACTTAGTTTTTTTGGGGGGGATTCAAGAGAGAGCTTGGTGAGGTTCTGTTTCAATGCTACTCTTACAGCCGTTAAATGAAATCAGTTCGTAAGTATGCTACTCATGTTGAGGGTTGTTTTTAGGCTTTTCCAAGGTTTGACTGCTCCCAGTGTTTGGAGGTTTATATTTAGCTAAATATTAGAGTTATGTAAATGAAATAGAGACCTTTAATGGGGAGGAAAAAAGGTGTTTTACAGTTCTGTTTTCTCCTAAATTCCAAGTTGGCAGGTACTTTAAATGATGCTGAAAAGACATTTAAACCATTTAAACCTTCTTATCCAAGAAGCGGAAATACTGATGACAGACCATCATAACCCAGACTGGATTCATGAGAGTGAGGTCATCATATGGGAAATACCTGGTGGTGTTTTATGAATTTTTTTTTGTACCTATAGTTACTTCTACATCCTTGAGTAATAACTGAGGGTCCTCTTTTTCCTCTTAGCTTTACAATCATTGCCTTCTGAGCAGAAAGTTTGGTCAGAATCTCACTTTGAGATGCAGAAGGTTAAGGGAACGTCACGCAGAGCAAATGTGTGCTCTGCTCCCATGTCACGGAGCCCCAACACACTGAAACTGATGTTCCAGACACTTGCTGGTTCCCTTATTCTCAGCGCTACTAGCAAAACCCCTGGGACATGTAAAGGATTTGGTCTAAACTTGAGTATCAGAGTCAGAGTATGTAGGTAGTCCGTCATGTCAGTGAAAAGCTTTTTCACAGGTTATCTGATTTAATAGTTTCTATTATTCCTTGCTGAATCACAATTATTAGTTCTAGAATGTCTTAAACATTATATCCCCCCTGGTCCCTGGGAATCCTTTCTCATGCACCAGAGGGAACCTTGTTATGTGCACACAAGTTCTTTCGTCACTGTTATGTTTGGTTGCAGCAACTGTACTCTGGCATTAAAAGCAGCAGGGATGACATTGCACACTGCACAAAACATGCAGGATTGTTTTTTTTAATTTTTATATTGATATCTAAGTAAGGCTTTTGTATCTTACTGAAGAAATTTTCAGGTCTTAAGTATACAACCACCAAAGGAAGCTGTGTAAGTGAAAAAGGGCTTTTTTCAGAGTTGCAGTATCTTGTACATCACACAGAACTATTACTGATCTCTTGTATATGCTCTACAAAGGGTTTCTGTTTTCATCCTTAACTCTTCAGGTGTCTCCATGCATCATAAAAAAAAACTATCACAGATCACAAAAAAGATTCAGGCTCACATTCTCCAAAAGCACAGAAAACAATGAAAAACCCCAAGTGTTTCTTATATTTTACAAATGGGAAATTGAGCTTTAATTAACTGACTTTGCTGGGGTTTTGTAGGAAGCCAGTGACACCACTGGAAGTTGACTCTGGATTTTGTAAGGCTCAGCCCCATACCTTAACCACAGAAATTATCCATAGCAGCACTATTGTTGTGGTAAATGGTGCTTGTGTATGCAGTGTATGCAGTTTCAGTCTACAGTCAACTTATGGAAAAAATTGGAAGGGATAAGAAAAAATATTTTGTGTGGAAAAGGAAATCTGTTGTCATTGCAAGGTTAGAGACCTCAGATTTAGTTAGTTAGTTAGTTAGTTAAATGTAGCTGCGGTTTCTTGTCCTATGGCTTCCAGGGTTTCGTATTACTAATAATGGAGAAAACAGTTTAGGGAAGTACATCTTGGAAATTTGGTGAATTAAAGAAAAAAAAAATCTGAAACTCTGCTTTTTGGATAATGCTAGACTGGGACAGTTTATTCAAAATCATGAGTCTGGTCTCTTGCTTGGAAGTTTAGGACAAGAATTTGTATTTGTTAAATCTTCAGAGATACAGTCTTTGAGCTAAATATTGTTTCACCTACTAGGAAAAAAGGAGAAACCATGGTCTTTTTGATGGAAGATGGACAAGGATTTCTAATTACTGTTTAGTACTTCTCCTTCTGCTTTGCAGTTAATTTACCATCTAATGACCTTTTCTGATGTGAAATAGAGGTAGTTGGGAACTTGACAGAGAAAAGGTAAATCAGAAATGATGTATTTGTTCACACTTTTCCACACACCCTTGGGCAGGTATATCTGCACCAGCTTCAGTAAGGACAGAATTTAAACTAAAAAAGTTAAAAAGAGCAGTAACAAGCATCCCTCTCCAAAGTTAGGCAGAATGGGCACTTGCACAGAGTGGAAAGGGTTCAGCTAATCTACAGAGTCCTGGCTTATCTTTCTCTTTAATGTTACAAGCTTTATTTTAAAGCAAAAGTAAACTCCAAATCTGACTGCATACATTGAGTACTCAGACTTAATGTGCACATATAAGAGTTTCTGCACTCGATGAGTTGCTTCTCTGTGCAAATAACATAAACTCATATGGCTGTCAAATAACAAAATCTTCACACTTTGGCTAGGAATGAAGACGGTTTAAGATGATTCAGTCAGTTAATGTTTGTGCCACACTGAAAATGGGAGTCTCACAGTGCTTGGAGACATGTTAATCTAGAAACGGAACTGTTTATTTGAATAAACAGTGAATAGTTAAGTAACAGTATTAACCTTTCACAGTCTTTGGTTTTGGAGCTGCCCAATTCGTGCTGTAATGGATAATAGGGCTAAACTCTTTGTTTATAACATTATGGCATTTTCTAGCCAAATTTGTGGCTTGGTATTTTTAAAATTTAATATGTAGCATTAATTACCCTGGCTTCTCTAAGTAGGTCAGATCTATAAATACCAAAGAGCAAGTAAAGCTAAATATGATGCCTTCACTTTCCTTTGCGACGTAGCTGGATTTTTTATGCTAACACAATGGATTCTTTGTGCCCACTAAATAAAATGCCTTTTTTTTTGAAATTCAAGTTGATTTATAGTCTAATGTATACACAATTGATACGTGCCCTTGAGAGAACGTCATATAACTACTTGACACAGGTCAATGGCTTCATGCTCGAATCTGCATGAATATTTCAGTAAGATGATCTTAATCAAGGATATCTTATCTTGTGTTCTGTAGTACAGTAATATCCTGTAATCACACATGGTTCATGCATGCAGACCTGTGATTATAGCTAAAGAAAGGCAGGCCCTTCTGCATAAAGTACTTCATGATTGTTGCCTATAATGAAGAGACAGTTCATGTGTTAACTTTGTTATTATATATTTTTATATATATAATATAAATTTATATCATATATAAAATATTATATTTATATATTATATTACTAAATATAATTTATGTAATTATATCTGTATATTATATATAAGATATATCAATAATATATATTTTTTTATATATATATATTTTTTTTAACATCAGACTGTTCTGTTGCTGCATAACCAGCAGCTGGACATAAAACACTGCATCACAGCAAGCCAGTGAAGCCTTCAACCCTTTCTGAAGGCTGCTGTGTCCCTCAGGCCATGCAGCCTTCCCTGTGCCTGGCCCGTACTGAGCTGCTGGGAATGTCTGTCACATTTCATTCAGTTGCTCACAGAAGTCGGCATCTCACCTCTTAACTAAATAACATGCACCCAGATTTGGTTTCTTTTATCCTGTAAGAGCAAAAAAGTGCTTTACTGGGTCAGAACTGTGGTCATTCCAGTCTGGGACAGTGTTCTTCACACAGGCAGTAGAAGATGCTATTTAGGGAGAGCATCCTTGCTCAGCCTTGAAGCTTGAGACAGGCTGGAAGTCAAACTGAGGGTGACTGAATGAACACGTGGGAACACCAAATGAAATACTGAGGGTCAGTCTTCTGTGTGTGACTGCAAATAACACACATAAGTGTTGATAATTTGGGCAAGTTGCTCAGCATCTAGAACCAACCCTGCTTTCTTGGGAGACTCGGAGGAACAGTAGGAGAAATCAGTCTCTAAGAGAGTTTCTTGGCTCCTGCAAGTACTTTTTTATTCTTTCATCATGAATGATATGAATCTGAGTGGCGTATTTAGATAGAGCTAACTTTCTCAACAGATAGGTTAGCTCCTATTCTACTTAAGAATTAGACACTCTTCCCTGTTTCCAGGCCTTGCTGTGTAAGAGATGTGATGAGATTGCTTTGTAACTGTCTAAGCCAGAATACCTCAGCCTTCAGAATTAAAATGCTTTCAGTGGGGAAGATGACAGCAAGTTTAAGACTGGAGCCTGGGAAGTTTTCAACACAATGTTCAGTGTTACAGCATTATTTCAGTTGGATTTGAGAAATGCAGTGAGGGAACAGGAAAGGAAGTAGCTAAAAGATTTCTTCTCAACCAGTATACTTTCTGGGCAGCTAAATAATAGCCACTGCTGATCATTCACCTGAGGGATCACTGAATTACTGTAGGCAATTGCAATGACTTGTTCCCTGCATTTTGAATGGGCATGGTGGAGTGAGATGGTTGGATTGAGAACCTTAAATCTGGACCATCCCAAATTGTTTCAGCAGCAGAAAGAAAATGACAGTACAAGAGAAAATCCCAATCAACAGTGTGCCAGTCACCTCTAATGATAACAGAAGTCCTGAAGAACATGCTATTTTACTGTAAACTCCTGATGCTAATTCAAAAGTGAATGATACAAAATAATTACATCCGAAGTAACCCCACGATTCTACTAGATTTTTAATGGAAGCAGGTATCAACCGTTGCCTGAGGCTAGTTTACTTGAACCTTTGCAGTAGTGGTTAACTTAACAGATGACATGATCAGATGCGTGTTTTCTTAAGGCAAATATAGGGTATGTGAACGACAGCTGTCAAGACAGATAGCAAATACACTTCATAGTGTTATGGTGTACATTTTCTGCTGAAATTCAAATAAAAGAATAAACTGAAAGGAAGCCAAGTAACAAAGATTATTTTAACAAGTACAAAGAAACGTCCTCCAAAATCTGGAATGTTGTGCATGAATGGAAACCTGTTAAGAAGGGGCCTTAACTTGTAATAGAAATGTATCCTATATCTCACTTCTTCAGTCCAATAAAGTATCTTTGAAGGCAACACAGTCTGATCTGGAAAACTCTTTCCTCTTATCTCATGGATTTAGTGCTTTCTTACATTTTCTTGGTCTCTTGTGAAAGAGTAGAGCTTGTTGCTTGTTTTTTTATACTTTTCGGTTTGTTTTCTCTATACTTTTTTTTCACTTTTCTGCCATCTGAGTTCATTCTGTTGCTAGCACTTTTCTTCTGCCTTAGGAAATGCAGGAGCCCTCTGCTCCAGATGCCTTTCTTTTGAATTATTCTTCTGGAAACAGAATGGTTGTTACTACTGTAACACCAGAGAAGCCAGCAAAGACTGCCATCCTATATTCTAGCATTTTCAATCCTCAATTTGATCTTGATCTGTCAAAAATCTCATTTATGAAGCATGACAAGATTGGATCCTCTGCTGTCTAATGAAGAGTAAGTCTCAACTGAAAACTATTCCCTTAGGGCATGTACAGTGACTCTGCTGTGTGGATGTTTTGGTGTGTAAGCAAAACTGACCTCACACTGAGGCTTTTCCTACAGGTAATACTCAATAGGGTCACTTTTTTTCAGGAGCTGTGTGTATATCCTTTGTTGAAAGTTGCCAGTAAGCTCCAAAATTACTGTGGGCAACATGAGATGAAATGTGATTAAATAACCCTTGTTTCTGAAAGAACCTGGGAGTAAAAAGTAGAAGAAGCTGTTTTCAGTAACTTCTGGTTCCATTTGTATTTTCCTCCCTCTTGCTCTCATAACACTACTTCTAGGCTGTGTTTAGGATTTATTCCAACACATCAAATGTCTGTTTCTACCAATCTCTTTGAAAAACCTGCACTATGACCCAGGGCATTACCCATCTGTCTTATTTGGGAGAGAAGGTTATATATGATCAGCTCTCACGTGTTCTGCACCTGCAGAAAATTCATTCCATTTCCCATCCTGGAATTTAGTATTTAATTATTCCTCTATTTCTTTTGCCTGTTGAGCACTGTAGTAACTTACTAAAAAAATCTACCCCAAACCATAAAGCCCCAAACTCCCCGAACAACACCACCACCCTCAAACCAAATAAATGGCACACTACCAAGAGGTTACGCATTTTGAGATCATGGTTTGTTTGGCTGCTCTAATGAAGTGATTTTAAAAGGGTTAAGTTACCGAATATCCTCTTAGCTGCTTAAACATCATACAGACAGCAGCGTAGAAATATACCCTGTTTTTTTGAACAGGTATGCAGGGAATGATGTTTTCACTTGGTCCAAAAGGACAGGAGCTCTCAGAAGGTGAATACACTTTTCTATATATATCCCCCCCCCCCTTTTTTTTTAACTCATCCTATGAACAGAAATGGAAGGCTGCTTCTGCTGCGTGTAACTGATTAGTTCTTAATTCAAATTCCCCTTCCACCCTCCCTCAAGAAAATCCCCTGCAATTTGCCATCACAGCATTGCAGAAATATTTTTTAGGTCTTGGTTGCTGCTGTAAGGTTGTCTGAGAACAAAACTACTTTTGAACAGATTGATCTAACTATATGTATCCAAGTCGAAAAGAAGCAGAAGTAGATACCCCAGATCTTCCAAACTGACTTTCATTTATATTGTGTCTTGAAGAAAGAGGACAGCCTCAGGTATTGCATCATGGTTTCTCAGAAATACTAATTCTTAAACACCAGAAAACTCTTTTTTCCTGCTTTATGTCAAGCAGCTGATTTTTAGTCTGATATGTCTGTTAAAATGAAAACACACAGACTTAGAAATACCTTTTCTGACAGGAAGAGTCAAGCCTAAGCATATCAGAGCCAATGGGAATCAATGCAGTTTAGGGATTTTGTTGTTGTTATAGGTCATAATATTCACATAATACAAGAGAGATTATGGAAATACGGCATAGTCTTATTTTGTCTGACACTGTAAAGAAAGAAAGACTTAAAGGATTAGTCTTGGTAACTTAGCTGTTCCTTTGCAACGTATTGTGATATAATAAGAAATAATGCAGTGCATATCCTGAACATGAAAGAGAGCCTCTGGTCAGAATCTTGTTAATGCCAGAAATGATTTAAAGCCAGCTAACAGTCCCAGTTTTCTGTCCCAGAAATGACAATACAAGATGTGACACCTCTTATTCCAATGCTACATAACAGAATATCATGCATATGATTAAAATAACATTCAACATGACTAATTCTTCAAGGTTCACTTCTCTCCATTGCTAGAAACCTGAGGATGGCACAAGAAAGCGGGGTTAGGTTTGAGACAGAAGCTGCTACTTTGACAGAGAATGAAACCATCTAACTACTTTCTTTCCCAATGACTGTTGAAAGGGATGGGCTAAGGAGGGAAGTGAACTGTTTTTCACTCAAGTATGCTAAGCACCTAATTTACACATTCATTGGGCACAAAGCTTCACTCACTGTGCTGACAAATCACCATAATGAAGCATTTGCACACCCACACACATTTATACACATGCTGTTGCTCAGCTTGCACCTGCAATGATGGTGAATAGATGTGTAATTGCATATGTAAGTTGTTGAAAGAACAGCTACTAGGCAAGGTCTATATAGCTATAGTAAGTGGTAGCTTTTTTTTCTCCACATTGCTGTGGTTGGCAACTTTTTGGAAGCTGTTTTACCTCATAAATCCTGCTTTTACATTATGTAACTCTCAAAGACTTTTCCAAGGAGCCTCTATCAGCCCTACAGGTGTTGGTATTGACTCATGAAAACTTGGGGTAACTTGGTTCGTTTCCATGGGCTCGTTTGTGCCTCTTGCAGTATCAGAGAGCTGTGAGTCTCTGATAAGCAATGGCAAGTGCTAGAGGGCCCAATTTCAAGCGTGCTCAGATCTCACAGCTTAAGTAAATCGTGTAGAAGAGGTCAAAAAGTGGTACTGGAAGATTCCCATAACAGTAACAAATACTACCTACTGAAATCTGCAAAGTTTGTTTCGCATGTGTTGCTAATGGCAGTACTGTATTTCCTGGCTTATAGCTTCCAAGTCAGACCTTACAGTGACTTGATACCACAAATCAGTCATTCCACATTCAGAGGGGCCACTAAAATCCTGAAGTCGTATAACATCATGAAACATCCAAGTCATGTTCCAAACTTTAAAACCATGACTGTTATTGTGAAATTCTTAATTCTACCATCTCAAAATCATGTTTTTAATCTCTCATTTCCCACATAGCCTACATCTGTGCACAACACAAAGTCATTGATAACTTGGAGGTTTTGTATTCTCCATAAATAGCACTGAGATTCTTTTGCAGGCATTTTACTATTGCAACAAGCCTAACTGACCCAGTGCTCCTGCTCTCATCTTGTCATTTTGATAGCTTTCAGAAGGTATGACTTCAAAGCAACTGCTCCAAAATAGTATGTCTAGAGTGGTTTTAAGTAGCTGCTTTATTTCATTGTTGTTCTGCCAATAACACACTCTGCTTCGAGATGTGAAGAAGGCTTCATCTATTCCACTGCCATCTAAGTCTGCTTGAGCTGACAACCTTATTATTTAGGATTACTTCTCATAACAGATGGGTTATTTACAGCAATTGTTTCCCAAAGATGTACATAGTATCATTTTCATAAATTGTTGGCAGTGTTGGGATCCCAAGTATCATGATGTATTTGTTTAGTCTTACCCATTTATCTGCAAATAGGGAAATTCAAAGTAGCTCCAATGTCAGATTCCAATAACAGTGATGTTTGAATAGTAATTATATTCTTCTTTTTAGAGTTTTGTCTGAAATATAACAGTTCTAATATATGTTTTTAATGGGCATTTCATGTCTATATTTGATATGACTGCCCATCAGTTTGTTTGACTGAAGATAATGGAAACTCACAGTAGCACATCTAAACAAGTGCATCACTGCAAAACTATTTTCACTGTTTGAATGCATGGACACTAAATTGTGATCCTCTTTCAGGTCATGTGTCATAGAAACTATATACACTGAAAATTGATTTGATTGATTAAACAGAATCACTGTTTAATTGTAGTATCTCATAAAATGGTTATTTTATAGAAATGACAATAATAGCATAATTGCATTCTGGATTGTCTCTCCTCTGGTAATTGCAGTTTACATGGGAGGGGAAGGGGCTTGGGATTTTGTTGGTGAAGCTCTAGGATGAGGAAGGGAAGCCATCAGGTTTTATTCATTTTTTCAGTTTTTACCATTGTTGCCGAAAAAAAAAAATAATGACAGCCTTTACAGTTAGGGGGAGGTGGGAAAAGGGGGGGTAAGGAGGTGATGGGAGCTGTCACCTCTTTACCTGTATATTTTCGTGTGTTTTCCTGTCAAAATATTAGGTGAAAAGCACAACCCAAAGGGTCATCTGGATTTCCCCCACTTCCTTTCTTTGTATTTCATGTCACTATAAATCCATCAAGCCTGCAGTCACATCCTCAAACTAGCTTTAGTGAGCTTAGGGGAGGCCAGCTCAGAGCACCAGCCTTAGCCCTAATATCCATATCTGAGAGGTTGCTCACCCTTCAGCTATATTTAGGAATGAATTTCAGCTGATGAAGTACTACTATAAGAGCTGTTTCTCTAAAAAAATTTAGAATGCAGAGCCAAGGCTGAAGCCATTTGGCTATCATAAGAGATGAGAGCAAGGCTTTTAGATTCAAGCAGATTTAACTGTGGAACAGTGTTGTAGAAGTGCTTGGACAAATCTGGCCTGACAGTCCTTAAGAAATATTACATAACCATCCTCATTTTCCAATTTTTACCACCAAAAATTACATTTACAGTTTTAAAACCCATTCTATTCCCAGAATATTCTTACCCTAACCTCCCTGAAAAAGACTCAGTAAACCCAACCTTAACTAAAGTTTGGCCCCTTACAATGGAGAAGAGTCAGGCAGTTATGTCTCTAAGTAACATAGTTATTACTAATGCTTTTATGCAGAAAGTGCTCAGATACTCAGATCACAGACAGCATTAAAAAAAATAGTAAAAATAAATATAAGCCTTAACAGAACACTCAAGGTTTGAAGGGGCCCAAATAACCCATCCTGATGATGTGACTCATCCCTGCTGGGAAGGACTGGAAGGACAAATTCAATGAGATTGCATGCGGAATTCTTGTTCTGTAAACAAGAGAACCTCAGTTCTTCTGGGAACACTGCAGTCACTTCAGGAAAAATATGGTTTGCGATTTGTTAGTTCATGATACGCACTTTGTTTACTATCCTATGAGAGATTTAATGAAATGGCTTGGGGACCGAAACAGAATTTTTCAGCTATTCATTATTTTGTAGCTGATTTAACCATTCACCTCGAATTGTGATGCAGAGCAAGTGATTGCACATGTTAATGGCAATTACAATAACTAGAGGCATAATTAAGTGGTTTGCATACGCACTCATGGGATTTTTGTGCATACAAATGATCTGTACATTCTGGCATCTGATTTTACAAATATTCTTCATTGTATGTAAAGAATTTGCTTTTCTATGTTGTTGCCATGTCTATTTCATCTTGCACAATATATTATACTAAACATTCAAAGCATTTAAGCACACAATTACCACTGATGTGTATTTCAACCAAGTGACTGTAACTGACTGCTGAACCAGACTAGATGAATGCTGGGTTTTTTTAAACCAAAGACTGATTCTCATGTGTGTGTCTGGTTCTCTGGTAGATCAAGGACTGTCTTATATACTAGAAATATACAAATGTTAGAAACGTGGTTTTGTAACTGAACTTTGAAACAGTCCCTTTATGTATTTTTGGGCCCTTTCTTGAGCGGCTACCTGTGGAAGAACCTACTTACTGAAGAGCTGATAGCACAGAGGCCAGAATTTGGCAGACTACTTTCTTCTCTTTGGTTTTATGTCATTACTTCTATCTTCCTCTTCCTATTTTATTTTGTCTTATTTTTTTCCTTTTTCTTCTTTTTGTTCTTTAAGACTAAGTGATGATACTAAGTGATTACCTCATCCCTACTCTTTCAGTTCAGTTCTCAGTTTATCAGCAGTCACCTTATTTAATCTTATCACAATGGGTTTAAATGAATTGATACAAATAGGTTATTATGTGTTGGTTAAGACAGGGAAGGCTTGTTTTGCATCTGCATACCTCCAGGTCGTGATCATCTCCTCAGAGGCAAAAGAAAAGAAAGTCTTCTCATTACCATTTACAAAGGGCTACATTTCAGTCTGAGTAACACCCAGGCTGCCAGAATGAACCAGAAGCACAGGAGCTGTCATTAAGCTTTATTCACGTGCTCCTGGTTTCTCCAAACCTAAATCATGCCATTTCCTTTTCAGAGTAACCCAGGTAAAGTCCTCCGAGAGACCACAGCTGAGGTGACGGTTTGTTTGATAGGGTAAGGGGTTTTCTCTGTATATTCCACTTTTGGAAAATTCTAGTGAGATTAGCCTTGAGGTATCTACATAACCCATTTCCCCATGAAATGGAAAAAAAAGAAATGGGAAAGAATCCTCTAAATTCAGAAAACCAGCTTACATAGGAGGCCAATCCTGAAAGTTTTAGCTGTATCAGTTGTGTGGTTTGGCAGTCTTATAAAGCAGCTAGACTTTTTTTCAGGGGGCAGAATGACTCACTGCAGAAGAGGCAGAGCTAATGATGGTTGAAAAGTACTAATGATGCCTTTTGTGTACAAACAAAGTACAAATGTATTATATTCTGCTTTCATTTTATTAATTAGTCATTCATTATCCACTGCACTATCAGTCAAGCCTCTCTGAAGAAATTCTTAGTATTATTCTGTTCCTTTCTATTCATAATAAATACATCAGTCTCTGATTAAATGCCTGAATCATTGAACAGGTTTAGAGGATGCAATATAGTCTGCCTCTTCACAGTGTGACCTAAGGCTCCGATGAGAGAATTAACTAATGTTCCAATGGACAGACCAGCTACCTACAATGTGAATCCTCAGTGGTCTCATCCAAAGTCATAATGGTTATGGTTCAATCTCAAATCAGTCTCCAGCAGTGTCTCAATATACACCTCCCAGGAGTGTCTCAATATGTCACTGAGTCAACTGTGCTAGAATGAAGCAAGTCATAAAACCCACCAACAATCCGTGTTTGCTAAAATCACAAGTTCTTACTTCACAGCATTTTCAAACAGATAAAACATTGGAATTCTCACAAGCAAGGTACCAAATGGTCGTGTTAGTCTGGGAACACACTCAAATGGTCCAATCCATTCTAATTTGGCTAATTTCTCCTAAAAATTATAATGGTCTCTCCCCATTTAACAAAATTAGGCAACATCTGTACAAAGCAAGGTTTGAATGACTGAGCATATGTTTTGCACACATGCAAATAAACTTAATTAAGAGTTGCACTCAGTCATAGAGTGAACTGACATAAGGTTTTGGACCAGAACTGAACAATGCCATGTGTGCTTGGCTGCTGAACTCATACAATGCACATTTTGAACACTGTAGAAATAATCTAGAAAGTACGAGTTGATAATAGTGTCAAGAAAACTGTAACGCAATCAAAGGGAATATGCTGATGGAAAGTGCAAATTTATCAGTCATCGGGAATTATTTGCTCAGCTATAAAGGATATCATTGCATCCAACTAAAACAGTAAGGCTGTAAAAATAACTTTGGGTCTGCCTATAACCTTAATTACTAAATACTAAATTCACTGTCTTCTCAACTAGTCCAAACCCCTCAAACTTTGGCCTCCAGTTCTCCAGATGACCTGTAATAACTTTCAGATTGCGTTTCATTTAGCTGCTGCTGATTTGAAACATGAACAAGTTCTATCTTTCACACAATAAATGCAGAAATAGCTAAAAATGAGAATTGGAGAGAAAGCCCTCCTTACTTCTTTTTATAGTTACAGTTTGAATTTCATGCACGGCAGTAGCTTTAAGGCATTGAAGATATTAGATCATTTTTAGTTCTACCTATTATGTGAGGTGTTTTAGAAGAACGAAAAACCTACTCAAATGTATTTTAAGATAAAGCAAAACATGAAATACAGCATTTTGAATGTATGCCAGCATCTGCCTCAATAACATTCATGAGCCAACTGTATTCTAAAACAATCACGCAGAGCCTGAATTCACAGCCTGAACCATCACAACAAAACCTGCCAGATTTAATGTATGCAGTTGTTTAATCTCCATTGTAGTCCTGAAGGATGGCAATCATACATTCCAGCCACAGTGCTTCATTTTGTCGTTAGTCACCAGCTTTTACCAGTCACAACAGTCTAGTACAAAGGGTGGCTTTACACTCAAACAGGGAGAGTTGTTGCAGGGGGAAGCCCCTTAGTTACGTGCATGGTACTGAATGTACTTGACCACCTGTGATGTGTAATGGCTGGATTTTTATCTGGTGGGAAGTGGCTCTCGTCAGTGGAATCAGGGGTTAACTCAAGTGGAGGAATTGGTGTGTTCTCTTCTCTTATCTTCCACTTTCTCCCACATACACCCCCATTAACTTTAAAGTGTTTTAACGGCTTCTGCTGGGCAGAGGAGGAGATGAGAAGCAAGGTAGATTGTTGTCAGAATAATTGCCTTATTCTCTGTTTTAATTGAGATGTTGAGATGGTAGGCCTATGTACCCTCACATTTAGGAAACCAATCTAGAATTGCTGTTGAAGAACCAGCCTCAAAAAGTCATCCAAATATATATAATGAAACATAAACGAAATGGGGTACATAAAACCCTCCAGTCTATTGCCTTTGCAGAGAGCCATTCATTCTTAGGCCACAGTCGTGGGTATTGTGTCCATCTCTGAGCCTGCAAACACTGCAATGCCTGCTGCACTTTCTGTGGAGGTCTGGGGCAATAGGACATCCTCGTACAAATAATGCTGTTTAGTACAAGCGCCTGAGCAATGGGGAATACCCACATCAATGACAGACTTGCCTAGCTGCTTATTTTCTTTCCATCTACTAGAAGCAAATGTTTACCTAATGAAGAGGTAGAGATGCCTTTTTTTTTTGTTTTTCCTGATATCTTTATCAGTATTTGAACCACTTGGGCACCTTTTTCTTCTCTATTTGTGCTTCCATTTATTTCAAAGGGATTCTGGGGTGCTTAGTGCTTTGGAATTTTTTGAACACAGTACATAAAAGGAGTGTGGAATTCAGACTTTGGTAACCACTCCTGCACAGAGTCTTGTGAAACTCAACAAGAGACAGCCTTAGAAATAACTACTGTATATTAACATTTTACTAGAAGGACTACTTGTGATCCAATAGGCTACCAATTTTTTCTTGTGTTTTCATGACCTATAGGTATATGGGCTTTACATAATTTATACACACTGATTACTATTTTTAATCAAAAGTATTTTTGCTGCAAGAAGCTCCCATAGGTTTGTGATTGGTCTTTTCATCTGGGTTTCTTGTACAACCTCTGGGTTGACTTAATGCACTGATGACGTCTTTCTTGGGATACTTTGTTTACCTAAGTCATACATTTGTGAAGCGAGAAATTGAAAGGTACAGAGAATCTAATAAAGATCAAAAGAATCAATGTCTTAAATTTCATCTTTCAGTACTGCTGTGCAAGTGAGAATAGGAAAGTCTTTGCCTGTCCACTGTGTCACATGATTTTAGACACAAAGACCTTCATTCTGTAGATGCAGTAGAAAGATGCTAAAACAGATTTCCTGATAAAAACTATCATTCACTCTCTTTCTCTAATACAAGAACATCATTTTTTTTTTAATAGAAGTTACATGTTGCTAAAATGAAAGCTGAAAAGGTCTTTCAGTTTTCATTGAAGAAAACAGTTGAACTTTCACTTTGTTCAGAGAATCTCTGTATGTACTCCTGGCCATTTTAATGGTTCTCTCTAGTAAATCTGAAGCTAGAAGATCAGTTGTCATGGCAACTGGCAACAGATGACTCAAGAAAACAAAATTAAATGTTGGCTTGATGTCAACAGCTAATCTAGTGTCCTGCCAACTGAAATCACAGTTAACACGAACCATGCCTAACAAGCTGTGATTTGAACAGAGTTGCAGCCAAAGATAGAGTTTCTCACCCCATGAACAAGAGAACATTTTAAAAACCGAAACTAATGAGGGGACCCAACAAGTTTGGAAACTTGAAAAAACGTTGTTTATAGTTGTTGAATTGGAGCCATAACAGCTATAAATCAGTTTCTTCTTTGACATCAAAATCATGAGATCAAATTAATTACCATTTCAAGATCTGTCTTAACATTTTCAGAATCCATAAGATTGATTTGTACTGGGACAGAGTCCAAAAATTGTTTCAAATTGACGATTTAGTGCATCTGTTATCTAGAAATCCAATTCTTATGCTATAAGCTATTTTGCAAAGGAACATCTTTAAGCATATGATTTCTAGACTTGAAATTTAAATAAACACATTTTTTCTAGAGAACTGTATCTAGCTTCTTTGTCATCAGTAGACATTAAGGCCTAAAGGGCTACATTAAGGACTGCAAATCAGAGAATATATAAAAAATTGTCTTTTACTTACAGTGATGGAAAATAGAGTCTCAGTTAAGACCAATCCACTAATACTTGGCTCCTCCTAGTGACTGTTAAATTAGCCCATATGGAGTGTAATAGAAAATAGAACAGCCTTGAAATAACAGAAGTGTGTTTAGAGCTTGTTTACATAAACAAGGGCTATGAAAATCCATGCAGTTTAAGTTATGAAAGTACAGTGGATTAATTCACTATTAAAATCTATGTGGACACTTATGTTGAGAATTAAAGTGATCACAATTTAATTTAGCTTCATTCTTTTCCAAAGTAAATGAAGCTAAATTGAATTAAGATTACTTTAATTCTAGGAGAGAGCATTCATGAAATTTAGTGCAGTTTAATTAAGATATTCCATGCACACACAGTTAGATAATTTGGATTAGAGTTTCTAAGCATTGCCATGTAAAAAAGGCCTTAGTATGCATGTAAAGGACAAGTTTTAGGCTGAAGTGTCTGTGTGTGTAGTACTGTATCAGTCTGCTTACTTCAGTAATTGTACAGTGATTGATTTCTTGCCTTTCTTTTATTTATTTCCTGTATGCATTATTGCCACGTTCTCTCCAGTGTTGCTACATATTCTAGGCTATTGAACTGGGAACATTTTCTAACCTTAATGCAGTTTGGGTTTTTTTAACTATATTCATAGTTGTACCCCAATTGTCTACTACCAGGACATGGTAATCTACATAACCACTTTGAATTTTTCTAAGTTTCATACTGTCAGTGTAGCTTTGTTGTCACTGGTGGATTTCCAAAGTCTTGTTCAGAACCTATGACAATTCATTCTCTGAAAACTAAAGCATTCTTTGTCTTGATACGTGATAAATCTGAGATCTCATTTGCCTTTTTTCCATGTATAAAAAATATAGAGGCCTTCTGAGTTAGCATTTCTTATGCATCTAGATCAATTCAAGGACAGGAATAAACTCATCTGATACTATCCAATGCATCTCCATGTTTCAAGTCCGTACTCAAAGGACATATAAATCAGCTAGACCTACACAGAAAGAACCTCTAGGTCTGTGAAAGACTATGTATATCTGTTTAAGGGTGTGACGATGTCTGTTTGTCTCAGTCTGCATATGAGAAGGCACACATGCAGTCTGTTACCTCTGACATCTTTCTTCTCTGGAAGATGAAGTTGAGGAGTAGACAAGAAGTGGAAAGAGAATTGTGCTTTTGTTGTAACAATGCAATGCCCCAGTTAGTGAGCCTGAGATGTTGCAGACATGCAGTAAACAGCTTCTGAAAAAGTTAATTTGTGGCTGGCTTACCATGAGGCAAAGAGGGAGTTGTGCTACAGTATTATGTGTTCTGAGATTGTGCAATTTATGATCTATATTCAAGACTGTGCCTTGAAGCACAATTTAGCTCATATTTAGTGCATTGTCAATCCAGTGAAAAGCAGACGCAAGTGCAGCTCACTGTTCATCAGGCTTTTCCTTCACCACACATACAGGTAGCTGCATCGTGCATTACTAAGAGTTAATAATGTTGCAAACTGTATCTGACGTCTAATCGTTTCCATTATATTCCACACAGAATGCTCTACAAATAGTGTAGTTAATGAATAAAATTTAAGGCTTAGATTTTCATTTTGGTAAAATCTTCCATATCAGGATTTCTATTTCCAACAAGTTTTTTGTTGGAAATTATTAATTCAAGGGTGCTCTATATTTTTGAAGGAGTTTTGACTTCGGAAGGAGCAGAGGCCCTTTCCTGGCGGTTGTGCAGTCCTGAGCTGGCCTTGGTGCTGAACACCACTAGGCTCTTCCGTGCCACGAGTTAAGCTGTCACTGATGCTCGCAGCGCTATAGAGAGATGTATCTTTCTGAGGACATATACCGTGTTGGCATATCTTACCCTTATTAAGTGATTAATGTAGAGCCAGTCTCAAATTATTCTAGTAATTTTTGAGGGAGGCTGATGAAGAGAGGCCCAACAGAATAGTCCAGGAAAGCAGTATTAGATAAAAATTTAGAATGGTTTGGACTGGGAGGAAAAAAAAAGCTCATCCAGTTCCAACCCCCTGCCATGGGCAGGGACACCTTCCACTAGACCAGGTTGCTTAAAACCTGTCCAACCTGGCCTTGAGTTCATTACATGCTGATTTGGATCTATGTATATGCATAGAAATATTAGCCACTTTTAGGCCTCAGAGCAATGAAAACACGGTGTCAAGGCCAGTGCAACATGCAATATGCTTATATTCATTTGTTTAATGATTTATCCTGCATAGGGAGGACAGAAGTCCGTATTTACAGAACTGACAGCAAGCAAAAGATGTACTTTTACAGAGTGTAAATTGTCTTCTCATTGATTTTTCTCTTGAAAGATCACGATTTCAGGTGAAAAGGCAGAAGAGATTGTGAATAAAGGCTCATATAAAGTGAGAAGAGATAGGGGAAAATCTCAAAGGGAATTGCAATGCAATGATGCTGCTTTTTGACATCGCTCTTTTCACTTTCCTTTATGTTGGCTGTTGAAAAAATGGTCATCCATGTTTCAAGGGATAGGCTCTATGGTGATGAATGTTATTAGTTACAAGGATCTTATTTAAACAGGTAAGAAGAGAAATAAATATTGTGTATTAGGTAATATCCATAAAGCTTCCCTCAAAAATTTCTTTGGAGCTCAACCTAAAAATTTCAATTAAAAATGCAGAAATTCATGCCAAGAAGTTAAGTAATACAAGCTTCTGGTTATCAACAACTGTTCCACTTTTGCTGGTTGTATTTTTTGTACTGAAGCAAAAAAAATGAATCTGACTTACTACTAATTTTACAAAAGTTACCCTAGCAGTGTGGAGGAGTGGATAATCCATAGGCTTCTAAGCTTTCTGAACCTTGGTGAAGTGGAATTTTCTATTGTGTTTCAATGCTTCTGCCTGAAGATCAAAATCATACATTTGGGACATCTGTAAAAATATAGATAAATAATTGATGGATGGGGACATGGATTTTATTTGTTAGAGTTACATAAACAGATCATAGGGTCACAGTGTGATTCAGGTTGGCAGGGGTCGCAGAAGATCATCTAGTCCGATGTGTAAGTTTTTCTCAAGGAAGAGATTCTAGACTCCCAGAGGATGCTATGGTTAGAAAATAAACTGAATTGTGAAGTTATATCTTGTGATTGAAGAAACAAGTGTACAGCATGATTATATTTCTTTGTTCTGTCAAACACCTTAGGATGAGCTCTTACTCCTCTGGATATCAGTGCCAGTGAAATAAAAAAACGCAATGTTTTCCACTGCTTTTGGAGTAGTACTTATGGTATAATCAGTTTAGAGTCAAATTATCCAGCCTTCATTCATACAGCAACGGTTTGCTTTGTAGATAATCACAGCCACAGTCAACAGAAATATGAATGGTTTAGTGACATTAGTGAGTAGTACTGGCAGAATCTGTCCTTTGCATTGACTGCAACCTCAGCCTCATACTCAGAATAGCTGAATATACTGTCACAGCAGCTGATGAGCTGTATCAATGCCAGCTTTACCAGTTGATAATATTTCCCATCCACTGTATTCATTTACAGGGTTATAATGAGTATTGATAGGAAGACCTTGAATTCTGACATTAGTGCAGTTGGCATGCTACATTTATCATTCTTCACTAACGTTGTTAAGACCAGGCATAATGATTTCAGTAATAGCTCAACATTACACTGAGTGGCTTCTGTTTGACAAACTGTGAAGTGGCGCTAGCAATGGCATACTGTTGAAATGATCATTTCAGACCCATGTAGAACAGTTATTGTAACTATGTATTCCCCACTGGCTAAATTATGACTAGAGTCTTGACTGTTCTGGGAACAGGCAGCAGCTATATATTCCTGACCTCTCAACACAAGGTACCTAATCTTCTCTTCCCTCTTATACTCACAGGGTAACAAAGAGAGTAGTTACACAAATTCACATACAGAAGATGTAAGTACAAACAGAAAACATATTCAAATTCCCAGCCTTTCACCATTTTGCTGTTTCCCTCTTACAGTAATTTCTGGCCTTGGACAGATTTTATACAATTCAGTTGCATAACAGCCTTTCAGTGAACCATTAAATTGCTTACACATACCACAGATTTTTATGACAGATGATAAAAATAAAAGATGACAAAAGACCTTATTGAGGAAATAAAAGGGATTTATTGCCACATTTAAACCCCCAAATTATCCTAATTAAGACTGATCAAGAGGCCCAGGGATAGTGGTATATGAATTTTGTAGCTTTTAAAAATACTTCTTAGGCCGTTTCAAACCTACTTTAAACTGAAAGGGGAGATTCAGGCTGGATGTGAGGAAAAAATTATTTACAATAAAGGTGGTAAAAAACTGGCACAGATTGCACAGAGAGGTGGTGGATGCTACATTCAAGGCCAGACTGGATGTGGTTCTGGGCAACCTGAATTGAAGATGTCCCTGCTTATTGCAGAAGGCTTGGTTCCAACCCAAACTATTCTATGACTCTACTTCCAAGAATATATCAGAATATCTGGTCTCCCTTTCTCTACTAACTATAAAATCAATTCCAAATTTGAAAAAGTTACAAATATTAATTATTGAAGTAGTAATAAAGTACTCTGTACATGTTAATTATTCAAATGAAAAGGCTTTCATAAAAGAGAGGGATTCCTTCAAGTTCATGACAATAGGACAACAAATGTTTCATTCTAAAGTTCTTCTAAACCTAATCTCAAAGTTTCTGGGTTAAAGACTAGTAGTTTCCCATTTTTATGAATATGCCTTGTCTATAGGTATTCATAGAATCTAACAGAAGAAAGTCTCAAAACTGAGTACAATCACATTGTATGGATATTTAATAAATACTGAATAATTTAAAAACTGTTTAAGAGGCATTCCTCAAATGTCAGTTTTTCTTCAGTGTGTTTCAAAAAGTCTACTGACTCTATTTGAAGAGTTCTAAAATTAGCACTCAGCATTCTGATACAGAGACAGATTCTTAACACCATCATTTTTTTATTTTTTTTTGTTAAAAAACAGGAGCTGGAAGCAAAACACCTTGGATTTTCAAGAGGTACCCTAGCCAGTTTGCCCCTGCCCATCCCTTCCTCAATGGGGAAACAACATTTTCATTTTTTTTATGCCAAGTTCATGCTATGTCAACTGCTCAAGTCATTACCTTGGAACTTTGACAATTTTATCTGTTATTGGAAGACTTTTGCATAAACTGAACAATAAAATACTGGAAGACAGAATGTTGCTCAGCTTTAATGAAAGGGGTTACCATTTTGTACCAGCAAAAAATATCATCATTTTAGATGTAATCCAAAGATGATCTATGATCTCATAAAAAATTGTCTTCTAACACAGAAGTACATTGGCAGCTGAAATGTGGACTATTATATCCAAAACTGTTACTATGTGCACACAATTTTACATGAAACATTTACAGTGCTTTACTTCAAGCATATTTGCTAAGGAAAGCTTAAAAAAACCTTTGTTCTCTAGTACATAGAGAAGACCAAAGTGTATGAAGGGAGTTCAGATCCTTAAAGAGATATTTTAAAAAGGCATGAGTTCACTGTAGAGATTATTTATTCCTGCAGTGAAAGTTACTGGAGGTGCTTCATATATGAAGACATAAAATTGAGAGTTCTGAGACTCAGGCAAAAGGGCAAGCTTCAAGTCTGGGTCCTGCTGAGGATGAAAAGTTCTATTTATGGCTTTGAAAAATGTGAAGTTGAGCCATTCCAAGCTTTTGGGGAATTTTGCCCATCAGCAAGAATACAAAACATTGACTTTCTCAGTATGTTCCTTCATTTGTTTGCTTGTTCCTGTACCAAAAGATTTAACTTGCCTCAGTCACTGCAGTCAGCCTCAGAAGTCCTCCAGCATTACCTGTGTGGCCATGACACAACCCTTTGACTGGTTAACAACCAGTTCTGTTGGCCTAAAGAGTAATGATTCATGTAAACTTCTAAACTAGGAAAGATAATTTTTTATTTTTCAGCAAAACATTTAAGAAGCTTTTGCCAGATTTTCCATCTTGTGTGCTTAAATTTCAAGTATTTAGAAGCTTTAGCAAACGTGGTTTTAAAACTCAAAGCAGTGTGTTTGAGCGTAAGGGATCTCACTGACAGATGAATCCTATCAACCTTGTTAAGAACAAGGACTTACATTTAAGCATATGTTTGGGAACTTTGCTGTGTCAGAGTCTTTAAGTTTTAATAGATATTTTGCTTAATGTTTTTATTTACATGTGAAAGTTAGGTCTTTGGTTGTCATAGCTGTTCCCAGAACATGAGTGAGTAGTAGGGATGAGTTTTGTACTCAGAGTGATGAAACAATCACTGTCATTTCTCTTTTTATTAGCTAAGAACTTTAGTACAAGCAAGGAAGCATGCTTTTAGATACTTTTCCTTGTTTGACTTCATCTTACACTTTTCCCTACTTCGCTGTATTTATCTGCCCAATTTTAACATTCCTCTATTGAGGAATCATTCAGAGAAAGGCCAGCATTTCCAGTAACAAGCTGAAGAGACTTACAAAATGACTCAAGATCCTTCTTTCTGTTATGACACAACACAGACAGATCAATTAGACTTTGCAGCACATGCCTGAGAGATTATAATAGGAAGAACTTATTGAATAACAATTAGATTAATGGCCAGATACTGATTGATGGGACAGGATACACTCACTAGAAAACTTCTACTAAATACTGAAAAAAAATTTTTTTTTTTCAGCTTGTCATTGCATTTCATTCTCTAAGATATTTAATCTTTTGTCACTTTACAGATGTAATAACATTCACAGTCATCAAAAAGTAAAGTTCCCAGATTTCTGGGTTTTAGAAGAGAATCAGATGATTCTGAAATGAAAAAATAATACTCAGAAAATGTAAGAAATCCTTAGCTAGAACAGATGTATATATATATATATGTATGGTGTGTATATATATATATATACGGTATATATATGGATAGAAAAATTTTGACCTACATTATGCCATTGACACTAATTAGAAGACTCCCAGTGATGTTAATAGTCATTGAAACAGTACCTCATTCAACTTGTTCCCTAAAGTATTCCTCAGGGAGTAACAGGCTGTCCATTGAAGTCTTGTGTATGACTGAAAGTCTATGCCTCTGTTTAACATATGTTCATTGAATTAAAATAAATCAATCTTCTATTATCCATGTGCTTAGTGCACTTTTATCAAAACTAGCAGTTTGCCTGAGTTGCAGTGGGTCATTCAGTCACTGACTAGACTATGCTGGAAAATAAATGTGGGCAGTTGTACAAGATGCATAAGAAGACTCAATAAGAAAAAAAAAACCCTGTTAATGTATATTTCATGGGGCAAAAAAAGACTGCGATGTAGTTTAAATTCATAAGATCTTTCTGAAAATTTGTTTAGATTTTCTTCTTGGATTTTGGAAGTTCGCTAACATTTTGAAGAGCAAGAGGTATTCTCAATGCTCTGAAGTGGAACTGTTTGTCGCAACACTATTTCAAGAATTATATGACCTACAGAAGCAGACAGTGCTCAGTTATTTAAAAAATATTTCCCTTTAGAACTGAAAAATTAGAACTTTGGAATATGAGTTTAATGTCCGACATTTCAATCTACTACAGATGCAAAATAATACTGCTTCTTAGCAGGGAAAATATATTTCTGAGCAGCCAACAAAATGCTGAAGCAGCTGTAGAATGAGATTCCAACAAAGAACTATGACTAGTGATCAATTTGAAAGAGTACAAGAATTCCTGTACCTGTGCTTTTGGCCAACTCTGTACAGACACCTGAAAGACCTTCCAAAACAAGAATTGGTTTTCACTTCGATCTTATTTCCTGCACCATTGGCATAGAATACTTGAACAGAGCAGTCACTGTGGTTTTGTCTGCTTTTGCCTTCATGCAAGAAAGCCAGTGTTTTTAAATTTAGATGGTAATAATATGTTCCCTGTGACAAAATAATGTACAAAACCATTGTGAAATATGGCTTGCTTGAAGCTGACAGCAATGCAGCTGTTCACAGAGAGTCCTCTCGTTTCTTTTAAATCTAGAGCATCTGCCTTTCTAAAACACTTCAGTGTTAAGTTTCCCTAATGAAGACATTTAGCACTGCAGGAAGAAAAGACTTTTCCTGTGTTCTGGGAAGTATGGTTAAGACTGGGTGGGGAATAATATGAAATCTGAATATTCTAGGAAAAAAATAGTAAGGGAAAAGCCCAGAACAGGCTTTCATTACTGTAATTTAAGCTGGAACCTTTTCAACCAGTGCTGAAGCAGTTTGCTGACAGTGCTAGAAGACAAAATTGTCTTGGGAAAAAGGAATCACAGGTTTGATGTGGTAGCTGACCGAAAGTTACAGTGGGGTTAGAGGCACTTTAATGAGCAAAACATCTCCAGTGTATTTGTTTCTGGTGTCTAGAGGTCTCCTCCAACATTTCCAATTAAAAACCTGTATTGGAATTTTCTTCTACAGGGTAGGAAAAAAAAAAAAAAAGAAACCTTTGCCACAGAGAGAAGTTGATTTGCAGATATTCATCTGGTTCTTCATTTAGAAAACTGAGTCCAATTCTGAGCATTACGTGGGTTTTCACAGTTGCATACAGATACTATTAATGATCCAGGCGCCTGTCAGTGAAGATATGATTTTCATGGTTAAAATAGGAAATGCATTCATCTGTTTTACATAATACAAACAGACCTGGATAGAGCCCAAAGGGTCCATCCTTGTATTCCTATGCAGCTTGAAAAGAAAAAAGTGAAGGAGTTTCAAGGGAGAGCAGTAACAGAAGCTGAAAGGAAATAACTGTTTTCTTCCTCAGACTGAGCTGCTGCAGTCTGTGTGCACCGACCAACAGCAGCACTCAGGGGTAAGTAGCAAGGAATAGAAGACATGAATAGAGAAATGGATAAATACTTCCTGCTACTGATGCCTTATTTTGTTAAACTGATCTATCGTATTTACTTGGAGTTTTAACTGAGGTGAGTTATTATCTTTATTTATTATAATGTTAGGAATATTATTTACCCTAAAGCTTTGGGGATTTTTGAGGTATTTCTCAGATTCCATATGGAGGCTGTACAGCTAGTTTTTAACATGAAGAAATTAGGAGTCCTATGATATTTTGCTTGTGATACAATATGCCAGAATGTGTTCTCTCTGTGATCATTAGGAATATAGGAAAAAAATTCCACTGGCTATATTTTAGCTGAAAAAGTAGGATTGTTCTTTCATACTTGGTGCTCGCAAATCACACATTTCATAACCGTGAAGGTATTCCTCCAAAACTAGGAATCGGTGATGGTGGCAGATTAATTTCATAACTGTCTGTTACACAGGCTTCATTTCAATACTGATATATCTGCTTTTTCAGTAGAGAGAGGGATTTATGTCACAGTTATGTTATGGAGAAGGTGGGGCTGGAGCAGGGAAGAGGGAATGTTTTCCACTGCAAGTGTCCCAGTGCTTTTATTTGAGACATGATTTGGGCATCTGGTCTCTTTCCTCCTGCCACTGCTCAGAAAAAGAGTTTCTCTAAAAAAGCCAACAGTGTAAGAAAGTTTATTTCTATGAAACCTTTAGATCTGCTCAGGTAATCTAACAGTTGTCCAGAATGACTATGGCTGCATTTTGCTGTATAGTTTGAAGATGCCACATGTTTTTATGCTACCTAGTGCTTAAGATATTGATGTATATTCATTGTCAACCTATAACAGAAGAAAAAGCCAACCCCAAACAACCCAAACAGTTGAAAAGCAACGTACAATTTTACAAAAGAGGAACTTTTTCACTAATGTGTAAATCAACATTTTGAAGTGTTCAGAGGGAGGTTTCTCGTGCCTGGTGAAATTAAATTCGCATACTTTAAAATAAATTCAACAATTCCCTTCCTCTCTCACTCTTCCTACACATTATTCATCTGACACAGTGAAAAGCTGTTCTGTGGCTTCCACACAAAAGCAAAGTGAAAAGAAAGCCAAAGATGTTTTAGTTAAATAACCATTCTTCTTCAGGATCCTTTTAAAGCACAAAACAAAATGCTCTCCAGATACTGAGGAAACATATATGTAGTTTCAGATAATTACATGTTCTATACTGGTAAGCCACTATATTAAGAGCACATTAAGATTTTAAAGGCAAACACTAAAAAGTAAGGAAATGCCAGAATTCTGGTTGCCTATGCAACCTTCATTTGGCTCCTTGTGCATATGCTTTATGATGCAGCCTTGAAATGCATGTTCACACACATTTTTCCCCAGTAATCTATGAAGGCAGAAGTATTAATATATTCAGCAGCTTTTATCTAGTGCCTATCACTACAGTACCTGCTCTACAAAAGCTCTGAGCAGTGTGGGGCTGGTGTGTCCACCTTACATAGTTAATGGGTGTGCAGAGCATCAGAGAGAGGTTTAAAATGACTAATTTTGACTGCCTCACTTGAGACATGTGTACTATCATCTTCCAGAACCATTAAACAAGGCAGCATTTTATATGCTTAGAAAATAATGTCTACTAAATTCTGTTGTGGATATTTGTCTATCTGACGATTTGCACATCAACTGTAGTTTAAAGATGAGCGCCCTGTTTAAATGACTTATTCCATTCCCCCATGAGCAATCTGGCAGGGGCAAGGAGAAACCCCACTTTTCCAAGGCCTCTTCTCTATCTACTTTTTCCCACATTTCCCTGATCCATTCACAACTTTTGCAGCAAAGCCATCATACAGTTTCTCAGTGAATGACTATAGAATATCACATTAAGATGACGGAGCCAATGGTGTGCATGTGTGTGTTCTAGAAAAGACTTCAGAATATAAGCCAGCCCCAGACCTTTTGCCACACAGATCAACATCACTGTTTCAGCAGCAGCATTTCAGCCAGTAGAACTACTTCAGAGAACAACAGCATAACTGAACTGAACCAGCAGATAGGGATGAATGTAAAACTTTTACCACCACCCATCAGTGTTTTCCAACAGAAAAGCAGTGGTCCAAAATCCTGGATTCCGTTTGAAGCTCTGGGCAAAATCGTGCTTTGAGTTTAACTTTTTTTCTTTCCTTTTAAATCTCTCCAGCTGAGTTTTGTCTCTATTGAAATTTTGGCTCCAGATCTTTCTTTCTTACTTCTAATCCTACACTTCACCATTCCCAGGCACAATTTTTCTCCTCTTAAATCCAAGACTGAGACAAAGTTTTAGCACATGCGCTTCGAAGGCAAAGCTGATTAAGAAGCTGTTCTGCCTTTACCTATTTGTTTCCATTCCCACATGTAGTTCATCATCTGCACTCAGCTGCTTGTCCTAAATTTTTGTTCACTGAATGGTTTCTGAGGCAATGTTGTGAGGCGTAGCACTGAAATAACCCATCTTATTTATTTGTCTTTAAAAAAGAACTAAATTTACATATTAAAGGGTTAAGGAGACTCTCAGTGCCTTTTGGGGATAACAGCTTTTTCAAGTAAACCTAGATAAAATATTTTAATCTCCCTTTAAATGAACAATATGGGTTTTACCATTAGATATAGAGTGTTAGTCAATAGATTGAATCTATGATGTGTAATTCCTAATAGCACCAATCTTCATACCTGTAAAAAATCTATAGTGGCTATGTTGCAAGCATGAAATGTTATACACAAGTGCATGCTATGACTGCTATATTATTATTGATATTACGAATTGATAAATTATACTTGATTAATTTATGGATCTCAAATGTGTGGAAATATTTTGTCCACCACCAACCCCTTGTTCTGCTGGCAATCCACCACTATTTAGCAATTATAAAGCAACCCCGAGTTAACAGAATGTGATTTACGTAGGTTTTAGAGGGTTGAAAAGGAGCTGGTTTATAGTAGACTTCATACGGCTAACATCATACTATTTACTTCGGTGTGGTCTTGTCACAGAGACAATTGCCCAATACAACTTCAGACTTGAGTGACTGGAACACTTCTCCTCACTGTCCTTGTGGTGTTAGAGGTGAACAAATCTCAGCTGAGAGTGGGGAGAAGACTTTCAATTTTGTGTTAGCAGCTTTTTCCTGGTCTGTGGTTTTGACCTGAACGCTTAACAGGCACTTGTGGTAAAGAGAATGGAGTACACAGCTGTTTGGAGGAAGAAATCTACTAACCTGGGGAAGTGGAAACATTTTTCTGAGTGAACGGACATAATCTGAAATCTAATTAAGTACAGGAGGTATGAAAATCCTGAAGGCCCATGTGGCAAACTGGATTAGATTGCTCTTTGATTTGCAGCAGTCACTTTACCTTATTATTGCAGTTTGCCTTTGCTATTTCTAATCTCCACAAGAGATGTCTGAGAGAGGTAACTCTGCAATGGTTTGACATTTTACATCCTCTTTTGCACTTCTGAATAAAGACTCACTTTTCACTGAAGCAGCTGGTAAGGAACCTAATAGTGAAAATGCATTAACTGAATTAGATGACTGACTGGTCTGATTTAGACAAAAGTTCCTACTATGACCTGGGAAAATTTCCTCATTTTTTTCCAAGAATTAAACAAGAAGGTTTTATTTTACCTTAAAAAATTTGAAAATTATGGATTTTTTCATGGCACAAGAAATCCTGTTATTGTGTATTTCTAATGTTTATGAATGCACTTCCATTTGATGTATTTTTTTTTCCTTGTTTTTTACTGGTGAGTCCTGTGGCAGATGCTCAATAGATAAAATCACTAATAAACTGATTTCATAAGACCTGTAAAAATTTATAACACTGATGGTCAATCTGCCCTTGAAAAAGTATTTTTAAAAGTGCTTAGTTCTCTGTGGTAGGAAAGTTTTGTGGTTACGACACTGGGCTAAGAAAAGGATCTATTCTATAGCCAATTCTTCAAAACTTTGGAAAAATCATTAAAATCTATGCCTCAGTCTGTCTTGTAAAGTTTGACTGATGCCTTCCTGAGTATTTAAATTGCCATCTCTTCAGAAAGACAATAATTTATCAGTTATTTTCTTGGTAGTTTCTACAGCAAGTTGCAGATCTGCAGCTTTTACAGAAATCAGTCTTGAATTCTAAGAGGCTAGTTTATAAAAATGTTATTCATTATTGGCATGATCACAGGTCCCATCACTGTAGATAATCTTGAGCCATATACCAATAAGGGCTGCTTTGCTGTGAGTAGTGATCACACAATCATCACATTAAGTCAGAGATCTAAAACAAGAATGAAGATGTCAGAGCTACCTAGCAGCAAATGTAAATTTAATCTTAAGATAAAAGCATATCAAATATACCCAAGTGGCTTATTGCCAGAGATGCTAATTAGAAAGAACTGTATTATGCACACAGGCGTTTGCTCCAAATGGCTCTTCGGGGACCAGGTTAAGGCAGTGTTTCTCCTGTGTGGTTTGTTCTGGTTTTCAGAGGTTGTTAATATTTGCATAACCATCTCAGTGAAAAAAATATGTCAAGCAAGTAAAATAGACTTAAATGTGACTCTAGAAATGTCAGTTTTCACTGAAAGCAACTTGTAAGACTTGAGGAGATGAAATTTTAAGGAAAAACTGTAAATTACAGACAAGTATTAACTGCCCTAATACAGCCTGGATCACTGCCTCTTCAGTACAAGTCATAGGGATAAATAATGTTAGATGCAGTAAATGACTGCTTCATCAAACAGCTAACCCCAGAACCCACCAAAAAAAGACACTATTCTGCTCAGCCCTCAGTTCAAAAGGGTTTAAGTGGGTAACAGCCAAAATACAACTGTGGGGGACAGAAGGCACAGTGCACCCAGCATATGGGTACTTTGCTTCTAGAAAAGGGACTACATAAAAATGTGGTGATTAGGAAAAAAGGAAACCCTAAATTAGTCCAAGAAGCCTACAAGTTGCCTATGAGTTGGTAAAAAGATAGTATGTTTGAAACCCAGGTGAAATACATGGCTAACTCAGGATAAAGCTGTCCGAAAATACCATGGACAGCAATGGGAAAGTTAAGAGGATACTGTAGGGAGTATGTTGGCATTCAAAATTAAAGCTTGCCCAAATGAGAACAGCATCACCTTAGAAACTCTGTGCATCTGTCCCATTTCCTGCTCACTAGCAGTGCACAACTCTTTGCCTAAAACAATGCTGAATAGCTCCTGTCGCAGGGAAGGCATCCTCCTGCCAAAGCAATTGCCAGGAATGTCCTCTCTTTTACACAGACATCAATCCATTATCTGACGAATCAAATGGACATTGCAAAGGACAGTCATACCTTTCACAGTGAATTAAATTACTTGCATCTCTTTTACTCAAAAAAGATAAATGAAGCCCAGAGGGAGAAAATGGGTTGATCAAGGCCACCAGACAAGTCAGTGGCAGGACTGCACTAAAAAAATACAAATCAACAGTACTCCTAGGTTTGGAATATCTTGGTCTAAACACACAGGTGGTCTTTATGAAAACTGAGGCAAGAAGTGCAAATAGTGTCCAATGTATGGATAACTGAACCCCCCTCCCCTACACACACTGAATTGCAAATGCCATAAATCTTGGGGTAGAATCCTGAGCTGGGAACACTGGGTGTGTTGGAGGAATAACTAATGTCTCCTGATAAGGATTTGCTGAAAAACAAGTGAGCTGCCCCTTAGCAACATTTTTTCCTGATATATCCACCAAAGCTAGTTCTGCAATGAACTACTCTCAGTCATAGCAACACCGTAATTATGTTTGCTAAGCATTTAGCAACTGTGTTACTGTATGTCATCACAAATAAATAATGCATTTTTGAAGAGACAAGGAAGGGAAGTGTGAATGAGGAGCTGGTTAGAATCATTTCACCTGGTAGGCAGAACAACCAGCCTGGGTGAGGGTGCTCCAAGCTGTCATTGGGGACCATCATAAACAAAGCAGCTTCCAGCCCAGAATATGCTGAATGACAATTAACTTTGTCAGAGAGCTTTTGCTTATCAAAAGCCAAATGAACAACACAAAACTTATAGTACAACAGCATCCAGCAAAGAGAAAACTGGTTCATTATCTTATTAGGGAAATAACATAGATATTGGTAGACATCAGCACATCAGCTGAGAACAGCCTGACATTACCAGGTAGGACAGGTGACCGGGTAGAGCAGTCTACACAGGTGTCCCTGCACGTACGATTTCAGCAGCCTGAATTACAGATTTGTCCTCCCACGGGCTCTCTTTGGCTGTTAACACTGCTCTTTCGATAGCCATGCTGCCTAGGGAGGCCCATTGCTTGTGAAGACATCACCATAGTCATTCCCCACCCTCATGAGCTATTCCCAACTGGTCATGACTAAGCCACACAAGCTGGGGGAGCTACACTGCTGGTATATTCTAGGATAAGTTGCTGGAAGGTCAGGGCAGTTTCACCACGTCCTGTCTGCCTCTTATGCAATGCAGAACCACTAAGCTCTGAGAAAGGGAATCAATGTACCTTGTGCCACAGCAGCTCTTGGAAGCACCTCTTTGCTTCTTTGCTTTGCACTTGCCCGGGGCTCTTACTTGCATTATATTACTCAGGGTCCCTTAGCTCCTAATGGGGCCAGATCAGAGGAATTCATGCTCTCCCTTCTGCAGTGGAGGTGCATGTGGTGCTTTACTATATCTATTCAGGCTGTCTGTAATGTACTTGCTCTTATATATCCAGCTCCCAGTTTACAGAGAAGCTGTACATGCAGATGTGTCAGGCCAGTTTATATATAATACAGCTGTGAATCTACCCCATGGGCACAGTTATGACAATTATGCATGCAAGCTCATAATGAAAGAACAAAAATATCTAATTAAACATGAATTTGCTATTATGCAGCAAGTAGAACTGTACGAGTATATAAATAGTGCACACAGCTCTCCCTTGCTGGATGACACAGGATTACTGCTGTGAAATTGCTGTTAAGCCTTTGAAATCCCTTCAAAATGAGGCATCATCAGCAAGCATAGAAGAAGATGACAAAGAGAGGAGGAACATGAGTAGAGACAGTCATGATAGAGATATGAGACTAGCTTTTATGGATAGGAAGCTGAATTTTAACCTGCAAATTAGGAACTGCAAATGCTATCTCCCAGTATTTAAACACATCGTGTCACCATCCCTTCTCCAACCACATTACCTTCACAGATGTTTCAGGTTTAATAGATTATCTGACATTTTAAAAATACAAGTGAAGAGAGTTGCTAATATATTTAGACTGGGGAGCTTCATTTTGGTCATTTCTGCTTCTAGCTTCCTTTTAAAACATTTACTAGGAGCTTCGTTCCTCTTGGCTTCTATGAAGTGGTGATTTTAACTTATTTATGCTGATGAGGAACTTTTCAATATCCTGTCCCCTTTTGTCGCCATTACAGAGAAGAGGGCAATGATTTTTAAAGGAAACTGTTTTTTATCTAGAACATGCAAAATTAAAATGATACTAGAAAATGCAGCATAATTCAGTTTTACAGAACTCTAGAGACCTAGTTAAAGAATACCTGTTAATGGAATAGATTTTTAATGCTTCACGTATACAAACAAATATATTTCAGGGAATACATAGGCCTACAATATAAAATCAGAGTCAATTTCAAATGTAATGAAATGGTAGAAACTTGACCTGATGAAAGCAATGATTTGTTTAAACATCCCATGACTTGTTAATTGTACAACAAATGCTCAGGTTCTCCCATTATGCAGTGGTTGAAGCAGAAATTGCCACATGTGACTAATCTGACAGTTTCTTGTAATATTTAATGCAGCCAGCCTCCTCTCAGCCTTCTGCTTCTGGTTAATCTGACTGTAGTGATAGGACAAGGGGAAATGGGTTTAAAACTTGAACAGGAGAAGTTCAGGTTAGATATGAGGAGGAAGTTCTTTACTGTGGGGGTGGTGGGGCACTGGCAGAGGTTGCCCGAAGAAATGGTAAATGCTCCATCCCTGGCAGTGTTCAAGACCAGGTTGGACAGAGCCTTGGGTGACATGGTTTAGCGTAAGGTGCCCCTGCCCATGGCAGGGGGTTGGAACTGGATGGCTTTCAGGTCCTTTCCAACTTGAACCATTCTATAAGTCTGTGATTTATAACTCTGCTGCTAGCTATTACTTTAAAACTAAAACAAAGGACACAATTCATTCATACAAAGCATAGGTCACTGCCATCCCGTCTTCCCATGGGGCTGCTTGTGCCAGCTTTCTCCACACATTTTGTGCTCCAAAGTCCTTCAGATCCCTGTTCTTTCATTCTTTCTACAGAAAGTTTACCTCCCTCCCCAGAAAATCCTCAGATTTTCTTAGAAGTCATGTAACTTAAACGAAACCATGGGTTACTGAGCCTTTATGACTCACTTTACCAACCTCTTCGGAATAACCACGTGGGCCAGAAAATTAATTAATTTTTATTGTCTATTTGCAAAATCTATTAATGACTCTTCAGAAGAAATAAGCTCTGTCACTCACAGAAAACTGAACTAGTAGACTTTAACGTTATTTTTACAGCACTCTATTTTTACCTAAAAGTAGATCTCAGATTGTTGCAAGATTATCCAGGCACAAGCACCAAGCATAGCACCTAGGCAGCACTTTGGAAGATGAACAGATCTGAAGTATTAGAAACTTCAAGAATGCAAATTTCTGATTTTCACTCAATGGTAATAGAGGCAAGGGACTCTTTCTGTCCCTATGTCACCAAGCCACAAGTCTTCTCCTTATTTTCAGTGCCAGAGAACAAGAACTGGGCCTATTTGCATGGCACTGGCCTGGTGCCCTTTGTAAGCTGTACCTGGCATGTACCACCTGCACTGCTACAAACAGCTGCCCAAAGTGGAGAAAAACAGAAGGAGCCTCTCAGCTTTCCCATTACCTCAGATAATGACAACTTTTCCCTGTTTTTCATGTTCCTCTCAGGAAGATGGAAGATAGGTGATAATTCCCTTTCAATACAGCATTTAACAATCATCTGGAAAGAGATAAATGCCGTACTCCAGGGAGATTTGCAAAGTGAAACCTAATTATAATGTATAAAATGAGACAGCAGTGCAACAATCTGCAAGCCCAGAGATCCTTGGAGCTGTGTGAATAACTGATATTTTACTAGGCTGGCAGTTCTGAAAAACTATTTTAGAATTTTCCATTTGAAGGAAACATTCAGCATTTCATACTTTGAGAAACTGAAGGAAGTTGAAACAAATGGTTTCATAATAGAAATATGAATCAGAGTTTTTCTGGCGGTGGAGGCTAAGGATACTCTTCAACTCAAAGGTGTCACTGAGAAATTTTGTCCCAAATATTTTCTCCAGATTTTGGTGTCTTAAGACAGATTTTGCTGTCTTAAATGAACTGATGGCATAGGTTAAAAGCCTTTGGATCTGCAGAGCTGTCAACTGTCACTATAGTGAGCATCACATTTGGAACTGGGGATTATAAAATTATAGAACCAGGAAGTTGCAAAAAAATCTTCAGTTTTCATGCAGAAAGCTGAACCTTTTTTAAATCTTCCTGGCTGCAGACAAGGAATGAGGAGGCAGCCATTAGGCTAGAGAGCCCTTGATGGCAAAACAAAAGCCAAAGTCAATCCATCAGGTAATCAATCTTGGTATTCTGGATCTCTGACTCATGATTTTAAATAGGTTGAGGCAAAGAAATTGGGTTTGGCCTTCCTTAATCAGATGTTTACTGTGAATATGCATTTCTGTGATTATTCAGAAGCAATTTATGCCAAAAGACACACTGTATTATATTACTGCATGCATTCAGTAGAATGGCAACTTACCAAATGCCATTATGAATGCACTGAAGTAACTGAAGTTAACTGTCATTTGCACATATAGCAAGATGCAAACATGTATCTGTCATTCCATAAGTACTGAAACACAGTCTGAAGCTTCTCCCACCGGGCTACCTTTTTTTTGGAGTAGTTCATTATTCAGTATTCAGAATTCATAATAGAGGGCAACACATCCCTGAATAACGTTTGGATTTTAGGGACCTTCTGTAAATGAGGGGGTAATATATAAATGACCCACAATGCAATTGTGTTCTTGTAGACATAGCTCTTGCTTTTCTCTCAACTGGGAATGGAGCTGGATTCACCAGCAAACCAAGAAACAGACCTTCCCCCTGCCCTGCATGACAGAGACCTGTTTGAGAGAGGAGAAAATCCCAGGAAATTTGCATTGCTTATCAGTACACAAGTGAACATTGCTAAAGGTCCAAAACAATGCTTGGAAGATGCTTGTGAAGTTCTTCAAATGAAATATTGAACAGGGGTCTAAAAATGAACTCTAGTTATTCAGAGTAAAGAGTGTAGTAAGAAAATTGGTGTTATTGTAGAGGAGAAACAAACTGTTTACTTTTTATGTTTCTGCTCATTAAAAGTGTGATTAAATTGAAGAAGGCAAGATGAGATAGACCATGTGTCATGTATTTCCACTGAAGACAGCCAGGCAGCATCATATTTGACTTTAAAATCAACTCCCCTATAGCTGTGCATCCTAGCAGAGCTTGATCGTATTAAATGTCATGCTAAAAACTATTACTTTGCTGTGTTTGCATGAAGTAGCTACTGGTGCCATCCCATCTGCGGCTCAACCCTCATTAGCCTCTGCTCATTTTCTAGAAAGATTAATCTATTTAGAGAAAAATCATGGCAAGAAATTATGCTTGTATAGCAAGGTCTCATTCTGCAAATTGTGAGAGCTGTGAAGTTGTCCTTCTGTTTGCACCGAATCTAACACCACGGTGTCAAAGAGATGATTAAATGAGTCTGCAAAAAGGCGTATATTGGCAATCCTTGGCTTTTCCTTTGTAACTGAGGTTACATGTATGTAGTCAGAACTAGCCAAGAATAATGGCATTACATGATTCATACATACACTGTGGCAACTACTGATCAAATGAGGTCTAAATACGCACACACTTCACGTACAGCTACACACTACAACCATTGAAAGCACTTTCCTGTGACTGCCAGTGCAGTCATTCTCCACAGCAGTCAGGTCTGTTTAGAAAATCAACAGCTACATTATCCACTTGCGCACCTTCAGCTTCCACTCATTCCAGGCAGTACTGACCTCACAGTTTCTGGATTCTTTCATGTTCATAGCAAGATAAGATACATCAGGCCACTGGGCAACTCTGTGGAATTTCCTTGGCCTGTGACTGCAGTCAGAATTTGCTGGGCTGCAAGATTTAGCTAAAGAAGCTAAAAGGCAGAGTGCTGGACCACTATTCAGATGTGAAGGTTCACCTTCCAGCACTGCCTCAACCTGAGATAGGTCACACCACACATTTTATTTTAGCTTTTCTCTTTTGTAGAGCTTTTGAGTGTATATCTGTATAACTCAGCTCTTATATTAACACAACAATTGGAAAACATGATACTAATACATAATACTAAGCTAAGTAGGGTTTTTTTTTTATGTTTTTAATGACCATTGAGTATCCAGGTTAGTTTGCAGAACAAGATGCCAAGGACCACTTTACTGAAGAGTTTGTATGTCTCAAAGTGGCTTTACAGTTGCCATGGTAAAATGAATTTGCTGAGTGCCAAAGTGCATCATGGAGTTAGAGAGTTGTTTTCCTTCTTAAATGATCAAAACACAAGTTAAACCCTGCAGCTAGCCTGGAACATGTTCAGCAAATACAAGTTAGCAATTTGAAACAGGAACATTTGGGGTTTTTTAGCTAGTTTTGCCAGTTTTGGCTTGGGAGATGCTTAACTGCCAAAGCTTTTAATTTTTAATATTTACTAAGTAGTAAGTGCACTGCCCTTCTCCCCTTGCCCTTCTGCCAACTCCAGGGGAAGAAAAAAAGAAAGAGAGGAGAGGAAAAAAACCAAACAAACAAGAGAAAACACAAATCAGAAGAAGAAAAATCAAAGAAAAAAATACCAGGAAAAGAGAGCTCAAGAGCCCTTCAGTGGGAACTGCAGTTCAACTCTGTTTACAATCCTTTCACCCTGTATTTAGCATTAGAAATATGAACATTCAAGGTGTGTAACTTGTACCTTAACTTATTTTATTTGAAAGTCAACATACAGGTGCATTACTGAGAACAGGTTGGAAACAGCATGGCTGAACTAGTCAAACACGGCAGTGGGTTCTGCATGGGCACATCTGGCAGGTAGCTTAGATGGATTTACAAGATCTCTGATGCTGACTATGCCACCCTAAAATCAAACTCCCAAACCTCTCTTGCTCTGACCTACATGAGAAGTAGCTATTTTATAATCAAATCCGTATTACCAGCAGACTTCCTGATAATTTAATTTTTTCAATATGTGATTGTGTAATATAATGTAGAATATTGCATGCATACACATATACTGGATAGAAGTATTATGTAGAATACAGACACATACGGAATACCTACTGATTCTGGGGAAGGTGGAGAATGCATGCGTTTGTAGTGCATAAGCAAAAAGCCCAAAGCCAGTACCAAACATGAGGAAAAGGATGGTCTGTTTTGCTCCAAAAATTGAGCTGTTCTGCATCACCCTGCTGCTTTGCTGGATGCAGCTGCCCAGCACAGGCTCATACCCCGTGAAAACTCTTCTTGCTGTTCATGTAGCACGTAGTTGCTGTTGAAAGTTGAGGTCACTGAGCAGAAGTGATGTGTACAGAGGCAAGAGCCACCACGTGATGTCTCATTTTGCTTCTTGCCATCCAGACCCCTGTGCTGGGGCAGCAGACAGAAACGTTCCATTAGTTTCACATCGCTTTCTGGCACTGACAGTCACTGCCATCGTACAAGAGATTGATGGCAACACCAGATCTGTGCACCATGGCTTTTAACAGCAGTGCAGGTTTCATTCAGCTCAGGCATGGGCAAATGATCATATTTCTGTCAAATCAGCCAGAGCTGTGAAACAGTTTAGGCCAGCTCGGTGCTTTTTGTGCCAGATTGATGCCAACTGCGGGAAGACAGACAAAGCTTGATATGGCATGAAGTGCAAGTAGCACAGACAAATGCTACCTGATCCAGCAAAAAGCTTGCAGGAGCAAAGTTGATTGATCAGCATTTTTTGAACATGCTTTACATGGCAGAGTGAATTTCTACTGGATCTGCACTTTGTATCATTGATATTAAATGCCCTAAAACTAGACAGAGTGGGTGCCAGCTGAAGACTGTAAACCAAGGCCTACTTAGTGTCTGTAACTTCTAAGGTTAACCTACCTTGTGGAAGAAAAGTTGTTAGGGAATCTGAGTTGCTGTATCTAATTCAGTGCCATGCACAAATCACAGAAATACGTAACTCCTATCCAGGACCCTCCTAAGTTGGCTGTGCTTCTCAGAGCTTCATTTAGAGCACCTACTTATACAAATGCTACAGTGATATTTAAGCACCCTGGTTTGTTTAGGTTGCTCAGAAATCTTTAGCAAAATACTTCACTGTACATTTTACAAATATCTCTTGTTTCCATTTCCTTACTAAACAAAAGAAAGAACAAAATCATAAGATGTGGTTTATATTCAGCTTTAAGCATTCTGTATTGGTTTTGGTGGTTTTACTGTGAATCACATGTTTTGGGTAATATGCCCCTGTTTTTTTTTTGCAAAAATGATCTCTGAGTGATCCCACCAGGAACGCACAAGACATAGAACTCACGTAACTCCAGAGTAAATCACTGGAACAGCACCTGGGCTGTGTGGTCAGCCTGCTAAGGAAGTCACTGAGTGCCAGCACATGTCAGAACAGTAAAGCCTAATGGATCAGGTGCCTGGAAGCAAGACATGAGCTATTCAGTATAAAATGTCCTCCTTAAACTCCTGGGGAGGTATTCTGTTTGCTGATTTATTGTGACAGGAATTTCTAGTCCTGTGCCCACACAAAATGTCATCGCAGCTAGTATCACTTTCATACCTCTGCAGGAAGATCATGGGGACAGAATAACACCTGCTCTGCTAATCATGGGCCAGTTGGGCCAGGGTCAGGCTTCACTGCTCAGCAGCATGAGGAAGTTCTGTTGCTTCATTAGCTGTGCCTGTTTCCCTGCTTGAAGAAAAACCTGTTTTTCACTGCTGTCAATGCAGTATCCTCAAATTTGCTTCCCTCAGCACTAAGGGACAAGCTGGGTGGGCTTCTAGCAAGTATGTACTTCATGCAACTGTGTGGAGAAAGGGTGTCTTGTCGATTACCCTGACTTATTTCCAAATAAACATTAGAGCCATAGTCTGAACTCATCATTCAAAGGCTATACCAACAGCCAGATGTCAGAATAATCATTTTTTCTTCTTTCAAGCTTTTCCCCAGCAGCTTTAAATAGAAGAATAAATTTTCCACAGGGAAAGAATCTTCTATTAATAGCAATAGATCATTTCAACACTTGAAAGGAAGAAATTAGTTGAGGTCTTTTTTTAACTTTTTATTTTAAAGTACTTTCAAAAATACTGTAAGTTCTTTTCTTGTGCAAGCAAGAGCATCCGCCTGCACAGCTTTCATTGCTGCAGAAAAAAAAAATTGTATCTTTCTCTGAATTCAAAACCCCCAAAATAGTGAACGAGACTATGTGAAACGGCTTAAAATAAACATCTTCAAACAATCTGGTCCTATGTGTCAGCTCTTTCTTATTCTTTGATAATCTCATCTCAGTTGTTGAAACAGACTTACACAGATTGCATAGGATGTTTGAAGATGATTGAAAGGACTTCTGCTTATCTGGTGCAGTGAACTGCCAATAAGAGGTGATGTTCCAAAGGGCAGTCTCAATAATATTCCTTGCTGTATCTTTTCATAACGGAGAAAATTTGGCCAGATACATTTCCATGATCTCACAATCTAAGATATCTTCTCATTCATTTAAGAAAATGAGAGGAAAACAAGCCGCAGGCTTCTCTGCTTTCTCCAAATAAACTTTGTTATCCTCTTATGTAAAACACTAAGAGGATATTCCAAGTGGCAAAGCGCTTTATACACAGCTTCACTTAAAAGCAAAAACATAAAACATGTTTTGTTCTGCAGTCACAGAAATTTCAGTCATTTATTGTAATGAATGGGCAATGTCAAAGGAACATATGGTATTTTTAGCTCTGCTTCATTACCCAATGTGGTAAACGAATCATGAATACTTGTAGCATCTAAAAGCTTTCTCTGAGAAAAAAAAGCTTTTCCTGCATAGTCTTGATTAAAGTCAGGCTGTTATTGTCCAGAGGATCAGTAAACTGCACTGAGCAGGAAGAGAAGGCTGCCTGGAGGATAAGAAGTCAGATCTGTACAAATGGTGAAATGATAGCAAAAAACAGAGTTCATGTAAAAGCAGAATGTGTGTAGAGAAGAGGAAGGAGAGTCTAGTGAGAAAGGGAATAGTCTCTGATGGGGAGATGCAATTTCAGTGTGACAAGCTTCTTGTCTGACCTTACGTTCAGGAATTTAGGACTGAAGCTCTATTTAGAGGCAGATGAGCTTGAGCTAACATGACTGAAACAGGGCAGCATAAGGCATAATAATGCCTACAGATGCTATAGAGCTGACAGGCACAATTGATACCAATACCTGACCTGTCTGATATCTTCTGCTCGGTCTAGACAGGAGACAAAATATGAGGGGTCTTACTTACTCTAAATGAAATTTCAGAATGAAGAATGGTTTTCTGCCGTGAGCTTCCCCTGTTTCTAAATACAATATTATAGGTAGTTATAACAGAGATTTGGGTTGGATATAACTTACATTGCATAGGAAGGAACAGGCAATGATGAACATGTTATCTTAGAGTAGTGTGGATCAGCGTGGCAAGCACTGAACATCCAGTTCTCATAAAAGCCTGTGGATTTCAGAGTTTCTTGGAACATCACAGGATCAAATCCAAATTATGCCTAGACCAGTGAAACTCCATACCATCATTACACAAAACAATCCACTAAGTCAACAGCAGTCTGAAATATCTGCAAATGCCAAAGAACAATGGCATAAATTTCCAGACAAAGCAATATGGAAATCTTTAAATATCTTGCTTTTCATTCCACTAATCAGATTGTGCAGCTAAGGTATTGTCACTTCCTCTATTAGGTCCCAGCTAGGTTTCTGGCACCAGGAAGTTTTCAGGAGATTTTTGTGGCTTTCTAGTGGTATAGTGGTACCCTTCAAAACACAGACAGGCTTCCTCATGAGGAAGCAGTTATAATAATACTGGGGGGGGGGGGGAGGTCCTGTTTCCAGCTCTCCATGACTCATGCAAGCAGCTGAGAACACAGGTCAAATATAAAAGCCGAAAAGAAACTGAGAAGAGGGAGTAGTTATTCCACTTCTCTTTCTCTTGGAAAAACTAAAAAATACATAAATTTAGGTCAGACAGGGTAAAAATATTCCATGCTGGTTTTCCTTCCATGCTATTTGGGCTTTGTGAGGCTTATAAAACCAGGCCAGGATATGGTTGAAGTAACACGACTATCAGTTACTTGTTTAATAAAAACCTCATGCATTTAGTTCATATTCTATGGTGGGTTTAAAATGAGAGTTTTGTCACAGATATGCTTACCCCTTTTGCATTAAAAAAAAATAAAAAAAGAGAAGGAAATGAGAGGGAAAATGCCAAATTTTCTAGCTGATGAAAGGCAAATGTTAGAAAAAACATTCCTTAGATGGTTCCTTCTCAAAAACACAACCCAAATGAGAAGTGAGAGCTGGAGACCAAAGAAATACCTAGGATTGTTAGTCTTAACATGTGAGCTTAAAACCTGTTGACAGTAAAATTAACAAAACTTGTTGGTACAAAGACAGTCTCCTGACATGCTTGGTATTTTGAAAGCGGTATTTTTTGTTCTTGCGCATAAGCACTGCCCCAGCAGAACAGAAGTGCCAGCACGTGCTCCATAGACACCTCTCACTACTGTAGAAGCACATAAATTTTTTTACACCATTACACTACAAATTAATGTGTTAATGTAGAACCGAGGCAATCTTACCTGCTCAGACAAAATGTGCAGAGCAGGATTCTAATCAGCAATTGGTGTGTACGTGAAAGACGATAAAGAGAGGGGTTGTTTTACCAAGGCCAATTCAAGCTGCTCCATATCCACCATCCTGGCTGCCACCACTGATTTGCCTTGACAAAGCCATGGGAAAATTTATTAGTAGGAAAATCTTGTGCAACTCAGAGTTGCTATAGAGCCTCTCTTGGTCTTCATCTTCAGGCTCATCTAGGGTGAGCAGGACAATGTCTGATGCACTAGCCACATGGTGACTTACAGAAACCATCCAGGAGCTTATAGGCAGATGTTAGGATCTGTTACCAATGCTGCTATATGCTTTCAAATGCAAGTGCTGCTAGTAGAGTTTAAATCTATCAAAAAAAACCCACAACCATTTCTCAGCAGTGCCATTTTCATTCTAGTTTAGCTCATGGCATTCTTTGACCCTACTTTGAATATGCTTGCATGCTACTGCCCTCCTCCTCTGTTTATTTCAGTTTAAGGTAGTTCTTTCCAAGACGGTGTAAGTACTGTAGTCATTAAACATCATGCTTGTACATACTATTGCCTAATACTTCTAGTGTCAGTAGCTATCTGTAAACATATTGTTGAGGCTGATTATGTGACTTCTGCAGTTGTTCTAAGTAGTACAACCTATACTAACCCACAAAGTTTCTCCTTGAAGAGGACATGAATATTAAAATTGTATTTAAGACATTTCCCTCCCCTTCTTTCAAACATAACCATTGCATGGAATTATTACGATGTATTTTCTGCCTTAGTTTTAGCAACAATTGTCTGGTTTGTGTGGCAGGAATGTTTTACGAAGCCAAAAATTAATACAAAACTCAGTTCTTGCAGTTGAGAAAACCTTGTTCCAATTGATGAAATCAGAACTTGGGTTAAGCATAAAGCCCTTTCTCTACTAAATTCAGGGCACTATAAACCTTAGAACAAGTTAAATTCATCCATCTGTGTAGTAGAGCAAATTTTCCTTTTCTGTCACAACTACAGCATCATTCTAGCAAGTCTGAAATTGTCATTTTATCTAATTTGTTAATTTATACACAGCAGTTTCATTGATGCTAAAATATCTTGCTGAAGGGCTCTAGGAAGATATAGCCCACTCTGGGCATAGGGATATATAATAGAGAAGTGTAGTATATATGGACATTTTAGAAAAGCTGTAATATGGGCTAAAATATGCCCCTAAAAAAGGGAATTTTTACTTTACCAAAAATTTAAGAGCCAAAGACTCGATGAATGTTAGGGGCTTTTGTTACCAACAACTCGGGAATTTGCATGTATGTTTAGGGGCTTTTGCATCTTGTAATTTAGTAAGAGAAGTAATGAACTTTCTCCTTCCTCTGGAAAGAAAATACAGGAGTTCATAGTTCATTTTTGGAAGGATGGTTGTTTAGTTTGGTTGGCATTTTTGTTTTAAAGGAGAATCTTGTTTCCTTTGCACATTGTAAGGGAAGAGCTCACCCTCTGTCAAGTTGGAGTCACAAGATCACACTACTTAACAAATGCATGCCAGAAGATGTTGAGTCCTGAGCACCAGCTGTTCACAGACCCACTTCCAATGGGCTGTATTACTTGCTAATGTAGACACGGCCAATATATTGCAGTAGCAAATGGAATAGCAGCTACTTTCTAGCTGTTCTCCCTGCTTGGCTGCTGGGTGACATGGAGAGTTAATGGACAGAGATCACTGTTCTCCTGCCAAATTCTCATTTTGTTGTTGCCATGTGGGATATTGTCTCTATTCTTTTATTTCCTACACAGGGCAAGAATACAACCCAGTAGTTTATTTTTCCTAGCTCCTACAATACAAGAAGAAAACAATCTGGAATACAGTCATTCCAAGAGCTGCAGAGGAGATAGCTTTATATATTTAGAGTAATTTCCATTTTCATTTCTTGCCCTGAAGATTCTACAGTTTCCACTAGGAACAGATTGTGGTCTTGTTTCAAAGAAACAGTGACAATCATTAGAGTAAATTTGATAAGCAATTATTTCTCTTGGTCCTCAACCAGTAAAGAATTTCCTTTTAGAAGGCATACTGTTCCGTTAGCACTTCAAAGATTGTTAACCAGAGCCCATCATTTGGAAGCACAATCTCAGTTTTTAACAGTAAGGACCTCCCAGAAACTCATTATTTTCTAAAGATACCCAAATCTCTACAGTTAAGCACATTGCATTTTTTTAGATCCATGCATTAAAGTTCTTATCGGAACCTTAAAATACTGCCATGTAAGGAGCAGATAATGTTAACTTTAACACTTTTAACACAAGATCTAGCACTTGAGAAGTGCCGTGGCCCATGCGGATGTTGCAACCTCTGATGCGACTGTGTTTATGTATGTATGTGTCTTTCCAGTGATGCTGAGGACAACAGAGAGTTTGTGGTACCCTGCCGTCTTTTGAAGACTGATGAATAGTTAGTATAATTGCCTCTTTGGAAAATAACAGTGGATAGTGGGATAAATAGATCTTTACAAACAATGCTCCCCTCAAAGTATTTCCTACATGTGTCTCATATTTACAGAATGTTATGTGCAGCAGACCAAGCCATCTCCAGACAGTATTTAACCATTCATTCAAGTGATATGACCTCCTCCACAATATACATACCAACCAAATGTAGACATCACTGGCAGCTTTATAGCAGTTTTACAAGGAGCCAAATTGGATACATAACCTTTAGACAAAAGTCTAATTCAGTCACTGTGCCTGTTTTTTATCTACCTTTCTCTGTAGCTGTTCTGGTTTATGTCCTATTTTTGTTGTTCAAGTATTTTTTTCTTCTGAATCTCTGTCTTGCTTTGGACAGCAGGCCTGGAGTATGCGCCAAAGACTGTTGACTCATGTGTGATTGTTGCCAATAGCTGTAAGGAAAGTGAAAGTGCAAAGCAGCAGGAATGATAAAGGGAAAAAAAGAAAATAAAAAGGCAGATGCTCTGTGTTTCACAAAGCAGAAAGAACATTTTCTGTGACAGTGGTGGCATTGAACAGTGACAGAGGACCAGCAGAGAGCTGCAGTGCATTCGAGGGAAGAAGGAAATTATGCATTAAATTACAAGGGCATAAAAGTGCACAGGACATGAGGATTGATTATTTCTCTAACATATAAGATTGGGCTGGATGTAAAGTGAGAGCTGATTGTATGCCTGACAGACATAGACTCCCATAAATGGAAAAAACTCCAAACAGGTCAATTCTGGGACATGAATCCCAGAAAAAAGCAGTGCATAATTTCCTATCAACAAGTATCGTGCTCTCACACTGATGACTTCCCTGGATGTTATATGTCCTTCTAAAAGTAACTGCTATCAGGGATAAGCTGCAGTGAAATGGAGTTGAAGGTGCCTTTTGGAGACAGCACAGGGTGTGTTTCAGTCTGCAGACTCCCTGAGGAAGCTATAAAAATCATCTTTTCAACAGGTTTGCAGCAAGGCTACAGCTAATTAAACAACTGCAGGTGACGAAACACTGGTCCTGCAGTGCAGACAACAGCTTTACTACTATGAGTGCATGGAAAGCCTAAAACAAGCCATTCCTGTGGGAATGGGCCTCCCTGTGTCCTGCAGAACAGCATCTCTCCAAGAGGCTTGCTGAAAATGCCCAGTCCTGGGAATTTGTAACACACATGTGGTACAAACCCCTTTGCAGATGCAGGATGGACAAGGCTTGATGCACAATCTGGCTTCTGGCCCTCTGCAGAGGCAGTGCTCGTTTGACTTCATTTGGATAGATTTTTGGTGACTCTGGAGATGCTGCGCTGTCTGCTGCCTGAGCAAGCTCACGCTGGGGGAGAAGCATGCAAATGTCAAGTTTCCCCTCTCCAAAGAAGATATTGTACAGGCTCAGGTAACTGAATTAACTGTCCTTATACAGCAATCCTTCATTAGTCTAATTTTCTTACTGTTATTTAGTTCTTCCTTACAAAGGTAAAGCATGTTGTGGGTTCATTTACGCAAACACAGAAAAACTTATTTTGTTAATGAATTGCTATCACACTGTGCATTGTAAAGCACAGGAAGTGCTACTGGGACTTGACACAATGATCCAAAAGCATGAAAGGTTCCTGATTAATTTCTTTACACCCTGGTTCATACTACAGTAATGCTGTTAGGTGATATGTCAACTTCCTGAAGGAACATTTTCTGGAAGAAATCACAGATCTCAGGCATATAAAGAGTATTTTTATCTAAGAGATTTAGCTGGAGTTGCCGCTTCCCTGCTCTCTTTCCTTTGAGAACTATAATCTGTTCCCCTGTTCATTTCAGCTAAAGCTGCTTTTAAAATCCAAATACTTTGAAGGGAGGCTCAGCATGACAGAATGGAAATAAACTTCCCTGGCAAGAACAGCCCCCTCCTGCCACCCACAAATTATGTTTTAGGTTGTTGGGTTTTTTTTCTCCTTCAATTAAAGAAAAATGTTAAATCATAATTTAATGTACTAAAGAGCAGTGGAAATTATAGAACAAGGATACATGGCAAACATTTGAGTATGAAGTGAAAATAGAAGCTCAGGCTTTGAAGACCACATGAGGTAGAAAGGAAAGCACAGTAACTTGCATTTTCATGCAGGGAAGTATAAAAACCTAATCAGAATTCATACCACCCAGCTAAAGGAAAGGTAATACAGCTCAAGAACAGGCTGTGCTCGGTGGAAGCTGAATCTAGAGTTGTTTTGGGGTATAGTGCTCATAAAGGACTCTATTCCCTTCTGTCATTCTGTCATTTCTCCTAGTGTTTTCACCCTGCCTTCATGTATCTCCATGAGTCCAAAGTCTGCACAAATTTATCGTGCCAGATTTTCCCCCCCAAGGTGACTCAGTTCATGTGGCTGAACCTGGCCCACTATCCGTCTGCTTCTTGTGAGTTTAAACTATTAGGTGAGATGAAATCCATGGTGGGATTTTACGGATATTAAGGGTTACAGTTTTGAGAACAGAGAGATAAGAATTCAAACCATTTTTACCTACACTACTGACCATATGAAACCTAAACATTTGTATAGGTAAATATCTGAATTTGCACCTCAATCCTGTAATTTTCCCTATTTTGTTTCAATATTTTTCTGCTGTAACAATATGATGTGTCAGAGCACAAATCTATGCCACATTACATAAATTAGTTTATGATTACATTCAGTTACATACTACAGGCATCTTGCCTTTTCTAGGTAACTGTTAGGAGCTAGGATTTCTGTTTTACAAAGGACTCTCTAAATATTTCCAATCCAGCCCAAAAGAGTATCGCAATACTTCCAGCTTCAAATACAAAGTCCTTCAAAAAATAAATACATTTGATTTCATCAAAAGCTTTTTTTTCCCCGCATTTCTCATTTTAATTTCTAACAGTCATTCAAAATACTGCATGTTCAAAAAACTGAAATGGAAAGTTAAACTGGAACATTCCACTACAATTTTCTTTCAAAAAGAGTCAAGAAACAGAGCATCTCTGCAGAAATGCAGTTGATAGAAAACATTTTTAAACCAAGGAAGAGCTCCATCACAGGAAACATCTAACTAGTGCAATAAAAAAGCTTTTGAGTTTGAATTCTGCTTCTCTGGAGCAAAACAGAAGCATTCAAAGGCCCCTAGACACAAACAATTTACCCCTACCCTGCAGATTCAATCAATGTGATCAGTTTGTCCTCTTTCAGGATGCTGAAAGAGGGAGACAAGGGCTTTGGCCCTGCTGCCAATTCTCCTTCCCAAAGCTCAGGGTAGTCCTTATTCTACACCCAAGACAATCTTTCCTTCCTTCTTTCCTCTGCAGTTTTTTCTCACTAGGTAAGTACCACCCCAACTGTATAGAGCACCCTTTGCAGAGAAGTGCTGTTTCTTGGCTCACCTCACACATGTCTGGCTTTGCATGATTCAGGACTGAGCAGTACTAGACATGAATGCTTTCACAGCTCAGCTCTTGCTGTCACATCCTCCTTACTGTCCTTGTTAGGGGTAGGTGGTAATTCTAGGCAGCAGTGAAAGTTGGTAGTAGTAAAGGCACCTCTCTCCCAAAAGTCAAAAAGGTCATTTTGATTCCTCTCACTGTCAATACCCTCTGGAGTGGACCAGAGGGAACCTTTATTCCTTTTTTAACTCTGTATCTGAGTTGCACAGGCAGACGCAATGACAATAAAGGGGAAAACATGCAGAGCTGCATTACAAACTAATTCATCAGGAAACAGAGCACGCCTGCCTTACAGATTTGCCTGCAGCTCTTGTCTGCTGTGTTATTTTTAAACTGCCTGCAGGTTGCAGATTTTTCAGTGGTCCTTCTTCGACCAGTGTACAGAGAGGATTGAGCAAGGCACAACTTCTATTACTGTGAATTTAAGCTACCAAAATCCCCAGCACATTAAAATTCAGCATCTTTCATCTTCCCATAAACTCCTTGCTGCAATTCAGGTATTCAAACAAGAGTATCCCAAATCTCTTAAAGCCTCCCTCCATGGCAAGGTCAATATAACTCAGCTCTGCATACCTGATGTTCCCAACTGCCATACGTCAGCCTGCAGAGTGCAGCCCACAGTTGCTATAATCAGTAACAGAAGCATCAAGCCTCTTGGTCATCATGAGCAACCCAAGAAAACAGACCCAACTAGCTGAACCCAATGCTCAAGTTCACAAATTGTGATCACTCAGACATGATCACCTCAGCACCAAGACCATCTGCTGTACAAATGAAGGCTACGTGCAGGCATAGGGCACTCTTCCATCACACATCCAGGACACAAACTTCACAGCAAACCTGTCCCACTCCTTGGAGGGAGCTGGACAAAACAGCCAGAATTTGACATCTGTATACGGAAGAGCTTCTGTGTGCAGAAAAACTTCACAATCCATGCAGAGTTCCTACAGAGCAGGCACTAACAGGAAGTCCATTTATGTCACCACAGTATTCTAAAGAAGCAAGCAATGGGGCGTTTTCCAGGAACACTTACCACCACAAGTGCTCCTGATGTAAACAAGAGCTGCAGATGCCCAGACTTTCTGAGAGGTCATACCCTGCAGCCAGATATTGTGGTTTGTTTCCTTCCTCTTTTGTTGCCTGGTTTATTCTACAGCTCAGAGCAGTACTGCACAGCAATATCCACCAGGTCAGGACCTTTTGCCTTATCTAGTTTGGGATGTCTCAGACATCAAACCATTCACACTGTTCAGCATTTTTAGGAGCTCTAGAAGCTACCTCACTAGCTGTAAGAAGCTCTTGCCCAGCAGCTTCAGCAGGGGCACAGCCACATTAATTTCCACCCCTTTGATACACACAGAGCAGTTGACAACTGTGTGATAGATGAGGAGTTTGGTTTGGATCTGGAGCTCCAGCACAGAAGCCTTTGGCCTCTAGGGTACAGCAGGGACATGAAAGTAATTCCAATATAAACAGCCACCAAGCTTCTGTCAGAGCAAAATCCTCTGGCCCCACAGGGCTAACAACTGTCTCCATGTGGGACAGCGTGGGACCAACCCTGTCTCAGCAGTGACAGCCATGCAGAGCCTGGCCTCCCTGTGTTGGGTAGGGTGATGTTGCTGTGCTGTGAGTTAAGCCTGTGCTTGCTTGACCCTGTATAATGACTGCCCCTCTCCCTTCTCCATTTACACAGCTAGTTAAGCTGCTGCTCATTTCTTCCTGCTGATTTGGAGAGTCTTGATTCGGTTCTTGGCTGTTTATATTTTGCAGACATTGTCTATGTGATTGCACGGCCTGGCCCCAGGCTGTCAGGCTCTGGGAGGAATAACCGCAGTATTGCACAGAGCAGTTACCATCATTAAAATATTGACTGCAGATTACAAAAATGTGCTGAATATTTCACAGAGTGGTTGGAGGGTTGGCAAGTCTTGGCAGCTTGTTGGCTTCAGGAGCTGGCTGATATTTAGGCACTCCTTCTTCTTTGGTATTCATTGCTGTACGTGGGAACTGCTTTTTGTGCTGTCAACTTCTTATCTCCCAAGCAGCCAACCCACAACCAAGAAAAAAGGATAATGAACTGACTGGAAATGAGGAGCTCCAGGGGCTTTCTTGGGATTCTTATTGCCAGTGAGACCACTTCCTTGTTATTTATGACTTCAGGACATCTGTCTTACTGAGTCTCTATCTATTTTTATTTGTGTCCATCTCTCCAAACGCACAGTGTAGGAACTGCATATGGTGAGAATATACCAGGTGATAAAACCATTTGCTTAAGAACTGTCTGTACCATATGAGAAGCATTAATAAAGTTTAAAAGACCAAGAAAACCTCCACCAGAGCATTTGTTTTAGCTACTATTCCTTCTTTGACATTTGATTTCTATCTGTATTTTACCTGTAACCAAAGTCTAAGACATAAAATCCTTACATTTCCACAACTAAGAGGGCAGAAGGGGATGGAAGAAACCCGGTTGACAGGGTTGGTAGAAACCACAGAAGCACTGATCACTACAGGGCACTCAGGGAATTTGTAGTGCCTTTTCAGTATCTCCCCATTCTCTTTCTTAGGGGAATATCTGTGATAATAAAGTGCTAGAGACATACAGGTTTGGGATTGAATGGCTTCCTGGTTCTGTCTACATCCCCTGCTATTTGGCTAAAAAGCTAAAATGACGTCATGCCACCAGTGTTAAACAAAATATGTGGATGATACCTAAACCATTTTGCAGACACCTACATCCTGAATGAAATGCGGTATAACAGTAACTTGCCAAGGTACTGCTTTAAATCAGCTTCTTACTTAATCTTCACTTACATGCTTGAGAAATTCCTGGAATGATAGGAAGCGTTTGAGTAGCAGTGCAGCCTCACAGCAAGGACTAGGATGGCTCAGCTGAGACTGTCCTACTCCACTGTAGCTTCCAGGGATAAGGGTCTGATTTACAGTCTGATCTACAGCTCTTTTGAGACAAGCTAATTTTGTGAACATTTCCATTCCCATTCAAAGGATGTCACAAGAAATGACCAAATGCTATTTTCTGAGGCTTCTATTACAGCTTTAAAGTAATCATAATGGCAAATTAATAGCAGATCTACTCTGCTATTTTCCATTCTCATTGCCATCTCTGGCAATCAGGAGTAGCTCTATTTCTTCAAAGCTTGTTTCTGCAATACTTCTCATTTCTGAATACACAGTTAGGAAAGGAGTGTGATATCTTGAGACTCCAGCTGTGGTCTGTAGGCTGCTGCCCTTCTTCTGTGCTAGGCTCATTGCTTGTTTCTGCTCTCTGTATTGACCTCCAAACCATAAATCATAAATATCACCTTGGGTAGACACTATTCTTTCAAAGGCAAGACTTATTTTTACATACACTTTAAATCTTTTTTAAAGTAAACCCAGGGATAAACTCTGTGGAACGAGACAAATGATGCTCTAAATTCAGTACATCGAAAGAGATATTTACTGGGCAGGTACAGTGAAGGGAGGGAATTGGTACAGTCTTTTCTCTGTTCTGATGGTTCACGTGGCCAAGTTTTTAGTTTGTCTCCACTGAATGATTCATCTCTATTATCAGCATTTTCAAAATTAAATGGAAGAGGAGGGATGTTTTCATTCCCCTGCTGTGTTTAATAATCTTCCAAAAATTGTTTCCTGTTTACTTGGAAATTCCCACCTCCATGCTGCAATTTATGCATTTTCACCCTGATCACTTAAAAACAAAGCCTAGAAGATGCCATACAGTTTTTATGTTGCAATCGTACAGCAATTTGTGATATATGTTGCTGTTCCAGTGAGAAATTACTTGGGAATGTACATGTACATAGCTCCACTTTGCTCATTTAAGTCGTAACTGATTGTGGAAAAAAACACAAATTGCCATTGAGATTTTATTCATGTAGCATGTCTGATGCCTGATGGCAGCTTCTCTTGTAACAATCACTGTGCTGCTCAAATACAAATCTCGGTAGAGACATCAATAACCCCATTTATGGAACTGTGCTACTTTCTTTCATGGTACTGGCTGGCACACAACTGTGAATAGTCATTATGCATTGTTTTGTGCAAGAAAAACTTATAGTGTGTTTTCAAGACAAAATATTAAGAACACCTAAATTGCTTTTCGAGTTGAAACATTATCTCTGAATTCCTGTGGGTTGGCTGGGAAAAAAGGGAACGAATTTTCCCTTTAGCTTCCTCAAGGAGCACATTTGCACAGCAGTTCTAAGATTTCACTTGCGTACCATGTATCAAACAGACTATTCTTATGTAAAAGATCTGCATGAGCTCACACCAGTCAGTGTGCTCTGTGTTAACTTATGTGAATAAAGCTCATTTAAAAGGCAGCAATATCCTGTGGCCTGAGAGCAGAACTGGAAGCTGGGAATCCAGAAGGGACCTGAGCTTTCTCACACTTGCTCTCAGCTTTGCAGAAAGGTCTAAATTTTTCTAAATGAACATTACATTTACGTGATTAACTGGAGCCACATGGGCCTGATTTACAGATGTGTTAAATTTCTATTGCTTCTGTGAAAGCTGTTGGGAGATCTCAGCTCTCCATGTTTCAGAAAGCTGTAACACAGTTACACACAGCCCTTGGGAGGAAGAGAACCACGCATGGGCAAAAGTAGGAAAATGATGGAATAAAGCATAGGGTGTACAAATTCAGCACATCCTCTTCTCTGTGGGCCTGATTAATCCGTGAGGGATGGCAGCAGTGGAGATGATACTGAAATATTTGGCATCCAGACAGGTACTGTGCAAGGGCTGAGTCAAGAGAGCAGATGGTAGGAAGCACCGCTCTGGCACGGTGATGTTGAACACCTCTCTGCCTGGCTACTGGCTCCAGCAATGCAGACTTTCACACTCTTGCACTGCTTATCTCGGTGACTAGGCTGATGCTTGGTAGCTGGTGCACCTCCATTTGCCTCCCCTTTTGAAGTCTCTGCTGAAGTTTTTTGTCTAACAGCTGGCTTTCCTCTCTTCCCCTCTCAGATGAGATGGAGCAGTCCCCTGCAGTGCGTTCTGACTACTTGGTCTCAGGGATTCGAACTCCACCAGTGAGGAGGAACAGCAAGCTGGCAACACTGGGCAGGATCTTCAAACCATGGAAGTGGCGGAAAAAGAAAAACGAGAAGCTAAAGCAGACATCTGCAGGTAGGATGAGAACAGGAGAGTGATGCTACACGCTGCAAAGCCTAGCCTGGGTGAGATTTGCTTACATAGGAAGTGTTAATAGTGACTTAATCTAAACCTAACTCACAGATTTCAGCATGTTACAGATTAATAATGCTTAAGGCTAGAAAGAGTCCATATAGGCTGACTTCCTCTAGAATATGATACAGTACATTTAGAAGAAAAGGTCAAAATACAAGAGTGAAGCCCAAGCCTCAATACAAGCTGCTTTTCATGAGCTGTCCTTTCACTAAAACAGGCTACATTTATGGCTCTAAGTATCATCACCCCTTTTATTTGAGGTAAGAAGAGTATATAGGTCACAGTAACATTATGCAAAGTGACAGGAGGGAGCTACAGCATGTAAAATACCTTCCCTCAAGCAGTTGTCTCTGCAGTGAAGGAGCCCAGCACACAGCATTGCATCTTCTCACTAGTTTCCAGGAATGTCCCAGGAGATCAGGAAGGAGACAAATTCATGTCTTTTCCTAAAGGAGGATGGTGCAATTCCCTTCACTTGCCCCCATATCCCATGGAGTGTCAGAGTAAAGGACACTGCTTCCTGATGCAGCTCCAATGTGCCATATTAAACAGGATGAAGGCTCTAATATCCCCATTACTCTTCACTCAGTGTGATCAGACAGTGGGTTAGATCACAAATCTCAACTCTACATGTGTGTGATTTTACAACTGTTTTAACAAAAGGAAAGGCACAAACAGGCTGATCAGTCCATGCTCCCCAAAACAAAATCCTTGTTTTTTTTTCCAAGTACACAGTAGTTGAGACAAGAGGGAATTTTTTCCACATTGCATCTTTCTCACTCCATTATATGAGTACTCTGTTGTTAACTGGTGCTGTGTTGTGCTACTACTTTGTGCAGTGCTGGAGAAGAAGATGACAGCACGACAAGGTCGGGATGAGCTCATTAAGAAAGGTCTTCTGGAGATGATGGAACAAGGCAAGTAAAACTTCTTCATCTTTTTTATTGGATTGTTTTTCAGGAAACACAGAGTTGCAAAAGGAAAACCTTAACCCGAACAGAGAGGAACATATCCGAGTTAAGCATGTCTATCTTCCAATTCCTCCCTGCTGCAATCAATCCATTTAGTTTAACTTTTGATGGTTTATCATCTTGAATGCAACTCCATCTTTACCTGATTTATACATATTGCAAGCTGAGCTGATATGTATTTTAAGCTAAATCCTACTGCCAGAAAGTCAGCTAAAGCTGGTATAAATATAAACTTAAACGTACAGATGCATTCAGCTAAAGTACAACTTATGAATCCTAATGTCATAAAATGATACTAATCTGATGTTTTCAGCTGTCTTTCTGGTAAACCAAGTTTGTGACAAAACGTATTACCATTTTGCCTGGTTTTCATTTACATGGAAGCATTTCAAAGTGTCATTTTAAAGCTTTCCTGAGTACAAACCAGTTTGAGCAGAAGTCACTGAATGAAAGATGATAAAGTGTCAGAAACAGGCACAAAGGGCTCTGGTTCCTTATATCCCACAGCCCTGACAGATGCTCAAAAGAGACAGAGATCTGGGCAACTATTCTGCAAGACCAAGCAAGCTGCCAGTGCTATGGACAACATCCCAGTTGCCATTTCTACCTAAACAGAGAAATACAGTGGAAATTCCTCTTTACTTTGAAAACTTCATAGTGGAAAGTACTGTCATGAAGGAATACTGGCCCTTTGAGTTTGACCAATCTGATAGATAGAAATTACGTTCTTTGAAACTAATAATTGAGTTTCTTTGTATAAAACAAATGTCATGACTATAAATAGCCTGTGGGACAATACTCAGTGATGCTATGCTGGAGTGTAACCGAGCAACTGAAGCATCAGAAAAAGAGCATTTGAAATACGATTTTTTTTCATTGCTATAAAGCAAATTTTATATTGGTTTATTAGAGATATTTTAATATTAGGTTTATGTTCAAATAAAAAAAAAATATAATTATTAAACCATCATCTTACTCTAAAACGGAAGCTTTTAGAAAGCTCATTTTTAATTCCTGTCCATTGAACTCTTTGTGTCTCTTGTATTTCTAGATAACTGTTTGCCTTATTAGCATTTCAGCACTATTGGATAGAAAAATACACCCCATTTCTGCTAGAAGTATGCAAGTTCCCCGTATTCCATTAATCTGAAGAAAACGCTAAAATAAAACTCCACAGAGCACATTCAAAGTCAATAATGCTGAATCAATAAGTCTCTTGCTGCCTAAAGATCCATGAGGAAAACAGATGGTCCTAAATTGCAAGAGCATTTTAATAAAATTTAAATAGTTTAAATAAATACATAGAGTCCAGTGAGGAGTGATGACAAGCTGTGCTTTTAAAAAAGGCATTTGCAAACAGACTGCTTTACCTGCCTGCAATAAAGTTGCACAGAGCTCCTATAAACATCAAACTTTTGAGTACCACCCTGCTGCCTAGAAAGAAAAGAATGGCCAACAGCCAGCTGAAGGACACTGTAGCCACCTGCAAGTTATTTTTCTTTACAGAGTGTAGTGAATCTCCAGGTTTGTTTTATTATATTATTAGTAGAAGCAGCATATTAACTGGAATAAAGAATTGACCCACATAATTCTCAGTGATTAGTGCCCTACTTGGACTGAGTTGAAGTGACAGCAGTTTCAAGGCTAAATCCTCATTTTGCAGTAAGTTGCAACTGTCAAAGCAGCACTACTGTGCTAAAAGACTATAGTAAAATCCTAAAATCCCTCTGTTTCACCAGGGTCTATTCCACTTCCGAGCACCTGATTCCTGCTGACTTTCGTACATAGTCCAAAAACTGTGATGCAGCTGCAGTCCAAGAAACCTCCTGAGCAGCTTCATGCATTTACAACAGCTGGGTCACACTCCAGTTCATAGTACAGGGTCTGTCAAGCAGAATTTTGAATTGAACCATTTGGCTCAGAGCAAACCAGAAAGCTAGTGCAGACTCTGCACCAATCTGCGAGCAGCCCAGGGTGAAACTGCAGCATCCTTGTTTTGGTGATGAGTCATCTGGACAGGTCACATCACCCTTTCTCCTCACACAACCCCAAAGCCTGGCTGCCCAGACACACCACACGGGCACAGCTGGGACGGACCAGCTCTGCTCACATGGGGCAAATGCCAACCTGCCCCTTGAAAACTCCTGAACCTGAAATACAGCTTCACTCTAGGGAACCAACTTGCACTCTAAGAGGCTACAGGCTGCAGGGTTTAGCGTATCATGGGATTCATTCCCAATAAAATTACAGCTCTACTTGTTCTGATTACTTTACAATAGGTTGATGATGATGCTACTTTCCTTACCAGTGGATCTAAGGTCTGTGCTTTCTCCTGTCCCCAGACAACCTCTAAAATAGTGTTGGGACGCACTGCCAATCAAAGCAGCACACAAACTTTGATCTAAGAAGAAACTGATCATTTCTGAGCAGCAACATCACTGTTGTAAGTCTCAGATGCTCCTCAACAGAAATTCTTGAACAAGGCTGGTTTTTGCCTGTCATTACTTCATTAGTCATTACACTTTCCATTGCCAGGGATCTGAAGGAACTTGTGTCTGCAGTATTGCTGTAGCACTGCTGCCAGCAGCTTGCTCTTCCGAGGATGTGGGCAACATGCAAAGTAGAGTTACCTTGAAAATATTTAGGGTACTTCCCCCAGTATTTCTCCTCATTGTGAGCACTAAACTGATCAGACATAGCCAAGAGATAAGGGCTGCCTGTCAAATAGTGCAAATAGTGCAGGCAGCTATTAATGCACCCATGATTATGTATAGGCTGCCTTCACAATGAGCTGAAATGTAGGCAATGAACTTTTTCCCCCTCCCCTTCCCTGTATCATAGCAACTGTGCTACTGCAAGGACTATTTTAAGAACAGTAACTTTTCACCAAACGTGATTATGAGGCAGACTGAGTGAGCTCAGCGTACAAAAATACTGCAGCCCTTCCGCAGCATCTCTGGGCCAAAATCTGATACCCTTACCCAAAAGCCCAATAAATTACCCTGCAGATTGTCCAAATAGTATTAAAAAGGGGTAGCTACGAATGTTAGCTATTTTAAATCAACGTTTAAGAAACTTGTCATGATATCATTGCAAGAAAACATAAGCCCTGTCAGAAGCTTCCCGAAGGGAGTCTAGGGCTGAAAAACACAAGTGAGGAGGTCAGGAGTGGACAACAGACATGTCCATCAGCACAGAGCCTGGCTACAGTGGAAAGTAATTACGTGCTTTGGTTTGCAGCAGTGATGTAGATCTTGCAAATTCTGAGAGAGTAATGAATTAAAGGATAGTTTGTATTCTAAGGACTCTTGACTGAATAGGAGAATACTAGAAAAGCTTCAGTCATCAAGATGCGTACAGCTGCAGGGATCGCTGGCACAAAAAAATCTTTCAACTAAGCAAAGAGAGCAGTTTCTAGGTGTACACGAGAAAGGATTTGAACTTCTGATCAGCTCAATCACACAGGACATGCTTTTCAAAACTGAGTAACTAAAACTATGTTCAAAACCTACGGCTTGGTAGGGTATACTAGCAGCGTTGTCTCTGGTAAGGCTTCAGCATTACTGCTGGGGCAGCTGGATGGCAGTGTGTCATTCACAGAGCCTGACACCACTCAGACATGTCAGACCAACCTGGGAAAACACTGCACCATGAGATCTGCTTGTGCAAGTAATTCCCTTCTCCCAGAAGAAACAGTGCACAGTGGCCAGTTGTCCAGCCTACTGGATGCCCACAGAAAAAGGTGTCCTGTTGGGAAGACTGTGTGGATATTAGCATCCAGATGGGTGGTCTCCACAAGTTTTGCATTACAGGTGTTATTAACACTGTTAGAGATCAGGTGCTGCTCTAAGACAAATCTCAATCGCCTGAGCACTAGCAGCTTTGAGACTCACTCTTCACAAGCGGATAACAGGGAATTTCAGCTTTCACTGCTCATGGTTTAGTTATGATTTAAATTATTTCGTGTTTTAGATACTGAAGGCAAAGCCTGCACTGGTGATGATGCCACGAGAGCAACACAGAGTGACCCTCCAGCTCCTGCATGCCAGGCACTTGCCTCTGAAGAGGTGCAGCAAGACAGTACAGCAGCAGCCACGACGACTGTGCCCTCGTTTGGTGAGGAGCTGCATTTGGATGAGCTGAAAGACGATGCAGGTACTGGATATAAAATGTTTTCAAAAAGCTATAAAATATTTAAAAAATATCTCTGCTAAGTTGCTTTATGAGGAGTCAAAACACTAGTGCATTGAAGGCTCAGAGCACCTGGTTCAGCTCAGCCCATACAAGGTTATCAACCAGTACTTAAAACTAGTGATTTGAGACTGCTACCAAACTGAGGGACAAAGCTTGACATAATGGGATTAGTTTGATTATGAGACAATCCAGTCTTGGCATGGTGCCCCTTTGGTATTAGCAGTTACTGCTAAGAAGATGAAACAAGCTTCTCAAAAACATTTCTTAAACTTTTGTGCCAATCCTGAGACAATTTGTCCTGGCTTATGAGAACAATGTCAATACACAGTTCACGCTGTCCGTACCATCACCCTGTCTACAATATGCTGCAAATAACAGTGAAGCTCAATATCGGGAGCACAGGTAAGCTAACCAAAGCTCCTTTCATGCAACTGTGCTCCAGCAGAACTTATCCATGCCAGCAGTTCCTTAGGACCAGAACAGTCAGGTGCCATCCAGCAGCTAAAGGGTTTCTATTCACTTCCTGACAATCAAGTAATGCAAAGCTGCAGAGGTAACATTTTATCCTAGTTTGTGAGGAGTGCCATGTTGTGATTATAGACCTCCCTGCCCTCTGGTCAATCTTTACACTAACTCCATCTGCCCTGGTTGCCTTTTCTTCTCCAACCCACCCCCCCACCCCATTCCCTGATTTCTTTGTGGTCCCCTTGCTTTCACCAAGCCTACCCTTACCCGCTGTAGTTTGCTGAGCAATGATGCCTGCTTACACCCTCAGTCAGCTTCAGCTGCTCAGAAGGGAAACCATTTTTTGAAGCATTTTCTATTTCTTTGCATTATCCTTTCCCACTTCCTTTTCCTCCTGCCCCTTCCATCCCCATGGCTCATGCAATTCTGTTCCTTTTTGCTTTCATATAATATTTTTCTTCTGGTCCATTTGTAGCTCCACTCCACTCTGAATTGCTTTGACAACAGAAACTCTTCTGTCTCCCCAAAAGTACCTCTCCTCATGCTTGTCCTTCACAAGGATTTTTTTCTTTTTTGCAAGCTTAACACCACCATTCGGTCACCCATCACCTACATGTGTTATTTCATCATGAAATATTCCAAAGCACAGTACATGGGCTTCTAAAGATCTATCCTCTTTTTTGCCTCTTAAAATAGAGCAGAAAAATAGATAATTGGACATAAATAGCCTCTATTAATACATGCCCTTAATGCTGTTTTCTTTCTCTTTAAACTCTATGTCTGTGTTTGGTTTTGCATCACCCTCAAAATTGAGGCAAACCCCATTCAGAGTCTATTGCTAAGTTTATTATAATGTTGAGCCTTTCATAACATTTGTCCTTGGGCTTAATCCAGGCCCAGTGCAGGAGGCAACTTTTCACAAATTCATATGAATATTTGACCAGCTAGAAACAAAATGAATTTATTTGCTGCATACCCAATATGTCATACTTCATCCTGAAGATGTGGGATGAAGGTCAGGGAGGAGAAGGGGAGGAAAAACAATGAAATATTTGTAGACTTCATGTTTGGTTAATACACAGAAAAAGAACAGCCTAGGCAGAAAGAGGGCAGTTTTTCCCACCTAACTTAGCCAAAGGGCTTGGGAGCAGTCCCAAGGAGAGAGTTTCTACCTAGCAGTGAGATGGCATTTTGACAAGTGCACTCCATGAATAATTAGCTACTCCAGCAAGGAGTCTATGCCAAGCACTTGGAGTATTTTCAGTAGGATAATATTCTATCTGCAGTATGAAATCTATTAATAGGTCTGTGTACTCAAGACTTAGGTCTGCCTCCAGACCGAGCCAAATGTGCTGTTGTTACCAGAAACAACCACAGAAAAAAACAGAAGGAAACCATTCTTTGCAGGGAATGTAAAGTGGGCATTCCTTGGACAAGAGTGCACAACTGCAGTCTGGTTTTATGATACACTCTCAGAACAGGATTGAGTTCAGAATCAAAAAGATCTATTTTGACTGAGGCAGAGTGTGCTTTGGATCCACCTTCCCTATAGGAAAGGTCCCAGTACAGATGCTCCTCCACATCCATGCTGAACAGCACTTCATTTCACTGATTTCAGCAAAGTTACTGCCAGAAGAAAGTATTGCTCCACTCCGGGGAATGCACTCAAATCTGACTAATTTTCCTATCAAGCTACTAATGTCTACTGAAGCTCTTGATCTTTCTGTAATGTAACCTATTAGTGACTTTATTTTTCTCTTCCTCTATTCCACATTTTGTCTCCTATGCAATAGGCACAAAATACAAAGTGTTGTCAGCCTGGAACAAAGCATTTTGCTAGAAGTATATTTAAAAGAAAATTACTTCTTCCTATAATTCAGGCATATACCACTTATGTCAGCTTTCCTGTCAAGCCAAATTTCATAAGAATTCCTTGTAATGATGCATATTTATTCTACTTTCATGTCTTTTTTGAATGATAAATACTCATTCCTCCTCTTCTAGGCACACTCATTAATCTGTTTGTCAACAAATTAAATGCTATTATCTTGCAGTTCTATTGTTTCCAACTGCCTAAGTGCTCTGGTGCCTCCCCATGCACTCTGAACATGAGGATGCTGAATGTTCATTAATAGAGAGAGTTTATATTCCAAGCAAGGCATAAAACTGAGCCAAGAAAAACTTTGTGACATGGCAGTTGCAGATGCTCACTGCTGTGAGTTTTTAGGAGATGCCATAAAATGGTTTTGAGGAAAGGTGCATTGCCTGGATAATCCAGAATGCTAGGAGGACTAGCATTTGCCATTTATCCAGCTCAAGCAGTATGGACCACTGTCATGCTCTGCACTGGTGGGACCCTACCTGGAGTGCTGTGTCCAGCCCTAGAGTACTCAGCACAGGAAAGTCATGAACCTGTTGGATTGGTTCCAGAGGAACCACAAAAGTGCTGCACAGACTGGAGCACCTCTGCTGTGGAGACAGGCTGAGAGAGCTGGGCTTGTTCAGCCTGGAAAAGAGAAGTCTCCAGGGAGACCTTTAGAGTACTTAAAGGAGCTTATAAGAAAGATGGAGATGAACTTTTTAGCAGGGCCTGTTGTGACAGGACAAGGGTTAATGGTTTCAAACTAAAAGAGAGGAGATTTAGACTGCATATAAGGTAGAAATTTTTTACAACAAAGGTGAAACACTGGCACAGGTTGCCCAGAGAGGTGGCAGATGGCCCATCCCTGGCAACATTCAAGGTCAGGCTGGACAGGGCTTTGAGCAACCTGGTCTAGTTGAAGATGCCCCTCCTCACCTCCTCATTGCAGAGGGGCCAATGACCAAATGACCTTTAAAGATTCTTCCAAACCAAAGTATTCTATGACTCTGTGCTGAGGAGAGGCTTAAACACTTATCTCCCCATTTGGATAGGTGCTTCACTTGCTAGGGTAGGAAAAATAACCCTCATGATTATTACCGAGACTGTTGTCACTGGAAATGCAGTTTGTGGAAAGCCTGGCCATGGTTGGGGTCCTGGATCAGAGTCAGCATTCAGACTCTCTGTCTGACAAGGCAGAGACTAGGATGTGTAACAGAGTGGGAAAGTCAAATAGTGAGGAACTGTGTGAGTTTAAGCACTGCCAGAGTCAGATGATATTTGAGCAGAATTCAAGGATGCTAATCCTGAATTTCATCACTGAAATCCTACCTATGTCCTGCTTCAGCTTCATGCCTTTCTGGGTCTATTCCCATGTGCTCTCATCGCAGCCAGGTCAATCTGATGAACTGCTCAGTGACTCAGCCTGCACTAACTTTAAGAGCTAAGTGCTTTTACTGTCTTTTAGGATGAGCCACTGCTTCACCATCTCTTTGGTGATTGAAGTTTTTCTTAAGTTCTTCACTAATTCTCTGTTCCTCACTAGCTGCTGAGATCCAACGACAAATCTTTTTCATGGCTTTTCTTTGTTATCAGCTTTAACCTCAGGAAAGACTCAACTGTTCTGGAGTCAGATACAGTAAGAGGAGACTTAGGATGCAAGCTGAAGTCATGTATTAAATAAGACAAAAATTAAACTGTGAAAATAAATGTGGACTATAAACAATTGGAAAGTCAGCTTTTGTGTAGTATTCCCGGTTTGATACTCTTTGCCCTCTGGCTGTGTTTTCATAGCATAGAAGAGTACTCACTCAGTAACTGTGCCACTGCAGCTGCGTGCTGTAAGAAAATTCACTGCAGTTCTCAAAACTTGCTTTGCTTTGCTGTCTTTATTATTAACAAAACCAAAAATAACAAAAGGGAAAAAGGCTTTAGGGATGTAAGGGAAGCTCAGCAGTTTTCTCAGTAACATCAAAACTAACATTTCTTCAATATCCTCATTCTTCACCTGCCTTGGCCAGTTGGCTATTTCACACAATAATTGTTTTCACTATGGAAGAGAAGTGTTTCTATCTGTGTGCCATGTGTTCTGTTTTTCTGACTGTTCCTGGCACTGGCCCCCAGCCTATCATTATTAACTTCATGTTCCATTAATTTTACTCATCTTCCTACTAGCCAAGAAAACTTCAGCACCCACAGAAGAATTAGAAGATGCCAGCCTGCCAGCATCTGAAGACAGTCCACAAGCCTTACTTGTACCTGAATCCACAGATTCCCCCCAGAAACAGATGGAAAGAAACCCAGCACAGCTTCCCAGCCCTCCGCTGCTCCCAGCGCCACTGCCGAAGGCAATCTCCAAAATCACAAAAAGCGGAACAGGTCAGTCATTACTGGTCAATGCAGACTTTCCCATCCCTTCTGTGGTGTTCACCTACACAACATAATCTATCATTTTTTTCTCACATCCTTTTTAAGCCTATTGCCACAAGCTGCTGTGAATCAGGCTACTTCTATCAAGTGAACAGAACACTAACGATTTCCATGAACTGAGTGGTCCAGTTGCCCAATAATAACGCACTGATCTCTGTACTTCACATATTCACCTGAATCTCTCGGGGGATTATTTATTGTGAGTCTATTGCAATAAACACATGTAAAACAAATCAAGTCAACTGCAAACATATGCTGAATCAGATGCTCATATTAATATGCCATAAAACACAAGGAAGATTTAAATGTTTTCATTACCTAGACTCCCACTGGATAACAGTACAACAGGCAAAATCAAATTCCAGTCAACAGGTTCTGTAGAGTTTTCTGTCTGAAGAGTTTGCTCTCTAGGGTAGGTCTAAACTTGAGCAATGAAATCTGGTCTAGTTACCCAGAACACACCTAAGTGATACAGCTGGGTCCCACAAAGCAATCCTCCATGCCAGACTTCATGGAATGCTTCAAGAGCAATTCCTCTGGGCCTGATTTTTCTAATGTATTACCAATGTTACATTTTCCAACATTCTGGCACTGCAGAAAGGGTGTTAAAATGATACGATTTTAATTTGTTCCAATTTTAGGGCCCCTACATATGGTAAAAGCAGTTAAAAGGGCCTTATTGCAATCATAATCAAGTCCTTACATCAAAATGTCAGACCTCTTGGATATTTAGACTTTAAAATGACAGCCATTATCTCAACCCTGATTTGCATCCACACTCATGTACTGGGACAATAAATTGGGTTTTTCAAACAGTACAAATACAATACAAACAAACAATAATAGGGTTTTCAAAGTCACCAGGAAATAAAATATCAGAAGGTCATTGTGATCTGACCACTGGGGTTCATAGAAAATACCAGGGATTAGGTCTTTTTTGAGGAAAATTACAAGTATTTGTTTCCTCATGGAAAATATCCATATTTTTCCCATGCTTGAAAGCTGTAAGACCTTCATTGGGAGCTGGATTCAAAATGGTATCAGAATGCTCCTTGGGAGCTGCTGTTCAGATCGCTTCAACATTCTGTGCTATCAGGCAGGCTCTAGCCTGCCCCTTCCAGCTTGCAATGTGAACAGGCTGAGGTTGAAAAGCTCTTTTGTGTTTAGTTTTTGCCTCCTTAACAATGTTAGAGATGCCGTTAGAGGAGTAAGAAATAAGCCAAGCACCAATTAATCAGAGAGGGGGAAGAGGGCAAGGTGCCAAGACATCACTTTGCAAGATTATTCACTGAGCAGCTGTCATCAGGACAAATAAGGTGTGATCTAAGGAAATTCTCAATACTGGCTCAAGATGCAGTGAGGCCTTTGACCTGTTCCAGGAATAAGCCAGTATAAAGATAAAATAAAGTCTCTTCCCATCCTGTGTCAGGGTTGAGCTGAACCCAGGGTTCTTGCTCTGAGAAAACATGGCCACTGTGCAGCAGCATAAGATGACTTATGGTGGGATTTTTGTTTTGTTTTGGGTTTCTTTTTCATCCCCTCAGGCCATGATTCAGTGGGCAATGATTGACCATAAATGTCCTCTGTGCATCTCCACAGTAGCATATAATCAAAATCCCCTTGAGTGCCCAAACCCAGAGAGGCTGGCTGTCTCCGGGCTACAGCAGCCATCCTGATTAGCAGAGAAGAAACTCTGGGGTGGGAAGGTGGCTCATTGCCAACACTACACGTTGGGCACCAAGACTCTAGAAGAAATGCCCTTGTGCTTTCAGACACTTCAGGTTTTAAACAGGGTGACTTTTGGATTAGCTTGTCCAGTGCCTCCTGGATGCACAGAGAGATGAATGAAGCTCTGGCCATTGATTTGTGTTCAAGTTAGAGGGAGAGAAATGTGCAAAAACGAAAGAAAATAAGTAAAAAAAAAAATTTAGACCTTGCTTAACATAAAGGAGAAGATTTTATTGTGGATGCAACTCTCCTCATAGAAGGATGCTCACTTCCTCACCCCACAGATGTGAAATAAAGACCAGGCTTAGTGCTGTCATTCTCAAATGTCTGATTTTGGCTATGGCTAGAGGAGCTCTTCCTCCCACTTGTGCTTTTGCTGTTGTCCTCAGTAATTCTGCCGCCCAGCCTCCGTGGCCTGCTCTGTTTGCAGCACTGCCCTCATGGAGCTGGACCAGATTTCCACGAGTGAACTTAAGAAGAGACATGTAGTTAGGAGCCATTATGCAGGATGCTGGGTCTGAGAGGAAATATTTAATAACTGAAGTTAATACTCAAACCTACATTTTTATATCAGTTTTCTAGTAAGTAATTTTTCCTGCTAGTAGGAACCAAGACATTTTACACGGGTGTTTCAGGATAATCCTGGCCTGAGCAGTTTTTCTCTGCTATGAACCGAAGGATTTATCTCAAAAGTAAGTGAAAAAAAGTGAAAATTAGCTGTGAAATCAAGTTTGCACAACAGCTGTTTCAAGCTGTGTCAGTTTAAATTCTTGTTTTAAACACCAGGTGGCAATAAGAGAAAAGAAATACTCTCGTATGGAGCACCCGCACTGCCTTTTTACACCCAGACAGAGCTACTGGTGTAAACAACGCTGTGTGCCAGAGGCTTTGGCTGGAGATGTAGGGGAAAGGGGAAGGGAACTGCACAACAGGAAAACTAATCAGCATCTTTTTCAGGCCAGATGTTCACTTAGCTTAAGAGCATGAAACTACCCTATTTACAACCAGGGAAATGTCAACTGTGTTTTGGACTCCGGTGCTAGAGAAAGGTATATATCAAAGTCTAAGTTCCAATAAAATGCTCAGATTGCACAAAAAATATCTAGTATGGGGGTAAAAAAATTAGATTGCCCCACTTTTCCTTTTTCATCTCAGTGCTCAATACCACATCATTCCTTCAGATTTCATTTGCCAAGGTTTGTTATGCAAACATTATCCTCATATGATAATGATTTTGGCATTTCCTCAGCTGGCATGTGAAAGCCAGTGGTCCAAGATGTGCAGCAATCAGAGAAACAGATAATAGACACTGGTACATTTTGTCCTGACTGAGAATCACAGTGCATAAATTTTAATACAGTCTTGCCAGAGTCCAGCAGCGAAAGCGCTAGATTGGGAACCTACTGCAGCACAAGCCATTGGTGGTTAGGAAGAACAGTGCTGGCACTCAAAAATTCAGTAGTGGGCTGGGGAAAGGGAGAATCTCATAAAGTGGGAAAGACAGGAAGTGGGGGAGACATCTGTTTTGCTAGATGAAAGATTTGGATCTGTGTCATATGAGCCTTTTGAATTGGGAGAGTTACTCAGCTTAACCAGTTACCTCCTAGCCGGAACAAACATCACCATTTCAGCTGTTCAACACAACAAATGAATTTCAGTGCAAACTCTGTGTGCCAAAAAATAAGAGGCATTGCACAACCTCTTACCCTCTTGTGTTTTGACAGCAGGAAGTGAAATAGATGACCCCGCCATGAAATCTCCTCCTTCTACCATCCTGAAGAATTATGTCATTGTTGGTTCCTCCCAAATCTCAGGACAAGCTGCCCTCTTCCACTCCTCTGGCCAGAAAACTTCAGATCCCCATGTCAGAGGACAGGTAACAACACCAACCGGTTCCCCTCACCTGGCTGCCGTCCACCTGCCTTTACCTCCCAGCAGAGTCATTGAAGAACTCCACAGGGCTCTGGCCACCAAACACCGGCAGGACAGGTACCTACAGCCTCTTGGCTATAGGGGTGCATGAGGAGAGCCATTCCACTAAATCATTTTTCTTGGTAAATGTTCCTACCCTGTTATTAGCATTTTATTTACTCCTACAGCTTGAGTTTGCCACCTTCTTGCTGTCACTACTTTGAACATCCATCCCTGATCCAAGTGCTTAATTTGGTAGTTACCTCCAAAACATGTTCTTCCTTTATAAGAAGGTTACTGTGACATGGAAGTAGGTTTTCAAACAGCTAGAATAATTTCATAATCCTTGACCTATCGCAAAAGAAAATCTCCCCACAAGATAGGAAATTAGAGTAGGTAAGGCATATCCTGCTCTAAATACGAGCATTTTGCATGTGGCAAATGCTACTATCTCAGTATATGTCTCTTGCCTTATATATGAGCACATACGGTATCCATTTTTAATACAAATGCTTGCGTGGGAGTACATTGAGCTCTTTGTCTGGTTTTCCTTAGAAGCCCTCCTGTATATTAGAGGAGAACAGAGATAACCTTTTCCATTCCAGCTTTGGAGTTAAATTGGTAACATTTCTTAATTCCATAACAGCTATTTCCATGGGGAACAGATTCATACAATATTATTTCCAGGCCCCATTAAACCTTTGTCATGATCTTAACAGACCAGTAATATTTCATGCCATGTATGTTTTACATTAGAAGGACATGCTGTGTGGCTTTTTTAAATCAGTACAGTATAGCATGTGGCTATATATCACAGAAATTCACTAACACCCTTCCATACCTTATTTTTATGATAGAGACAGGAAAGTAGATCTGCAGGAGCCATTCTCAACAGAGTTTTGAGAATGCCATCCATGTTATCCCATGTTGAATTCTCTGTCCTGGCCTTTTTAACTTACAAGACATTCTGCTCAGTCTCATGTAATGATAAGTTCCTACCATGGCAGTAAAACTGGGCTGTGCACCTTCCACCCACAGCTTCCATGGAAGAGAAAGCAAAGGCTCTCCAAAAAAAAGAGTGGATGTCCGTCCATCCAGAACGTCTAGCATTGAGCGCAACAAAGAAAAGGAGAACTCCCTGAGTTACAGCAGTGATTCAGAAAATAAGCGGAACTCAGTGAAAGAGTCGGATGAGAACAAAGAAAACATGATCATGAACTCAGAGCTCAAGGAAGACTCTGTTTTTTATCAGGATGAGGAAGTTTTGAATGATTCCATTATTTCTGGTAAGGAAAGTCACTTCTCATATTAGACTATTATTAATAGTCATATTAGACTATTTCAGCCTAACAGAATGTTCTAAACAAGGCAGCATGCCCCAGGAAATACTGAGTAGTGTAAATTCCTCTATTGTCACATCACCTTTGTCAAGGAATCCTGCTGAAAAGCTGAAGTTAAATGTGAATCATGGTGACTGTGATCATGTTAGTGTCGGTATGTACTGCACACTAAGCTGACATTTAGAGTTATGTCAATGTATCAGTATGCTCCACCCCTTCAGTTACGCCCCGTTGTACTACTATATATGAATGGCAGCATTTGCAGACTCATCTCACCATCAGTAGGGAAAGCTTTCTGTACACCTAGTGCCAACGCTGTGGATGGTTTAGAAACATCCCATTTTACAACTATTATTCCACTGCAGTGATGGTACAGCAAAAAAGATGACATAGTGAATGTAGGAAGGACAAGCATCCAGAGAAAAGATCTTAAAGGAGAAAGCCATTCCCTACTTGGTCCTTTTTATCCTTTCTTGAGACATATGTGGAATGTACGATATAATCCTGAGCACTTATTTAAGTGGGCTTTAGTAAAATAATCAGCTCTCCTTAGTAATTATTTTTAGTGCAATGATTATATACGTATTAGTATTTACCTGCAGATGTACACTGGGACAAAGAAAGCAAACAAAGGTGGTTTCTCATTTGATAACGAGGACACAGATATTAATGCAATCCCCTTTCCCATGCAAAACACTTTTCAGCTTCAGCAAAACTAATTTTTTAGGAAGAATTTTCTTTCATTTCTTTCTTTGTTGCTATGCAGCCTTTTTCCTTGTCATTTATCTCACTTTTTGGCATTCAAGTCTTTTAACACCTAAACTTCAGCCTCTGCATGAAGATGACTGTTCCATACACCCCCTAAACTTACCCAAGTCATTACAAGACCTGAGCTTTATCAATGAGATCATTTTACTTTACATGGCTGAAGACCATTGTGGACTGTCTTGTTCTTGCAGGTTATAAATGTGCATTTACAGACCACCTAATTCTTTGTGCAAGCCTGGTGCTTGCCCTACCGGTATTTTAAGTTCAGGCACATTGTAGGCGCATGACAAAACCCCGGGCCACACAAAGTTCCACTATTTGATATCTGTGGATGGGTACTGGGCAAGCTGGGCAACACAGCTGCTTAAGCCATGGAAGTCCCCCAACAGCTTTGGGGATGTGGTTGCTGCTCATTTACTCACAAGCTTGGACATAAGCAAGATATTTCTCGTCTTGACACTGGGTGGCACTGCTTGTGCCAGCATTCGATCAAATGTACCTGTTAACAATTCAGAGAGGAATGAGAGCTAGTGACAAGTGACAGGGATAGAGCCAGAGTAATTCCCCGAAAAGATCCAGATTCTTTCTAGCTTAAAAAAAATCTGGGCTTGCTTGCAAGTCAGGAGGTGAAACTACCCATTAATCCAAAGTTGCTTTACAAATACTGCCCTGCTTTAGTATGTCATCAACTTTGCCATTGCCACTGCGATGCAGAACAGCGAGTGCAACAGCCGTGTGGTTACAGGGAGGTTGGTACAGATAACTCTGAAAAAAGTGAGAAATTGTACCTCAGGTTTCCACTAGCACCTTCCTCAATAAATCATTCTTTGAAACCTCGAGAAACACCAGCCAAGAAAGTGGTCTTGTGCACAAGCTTAAAAAAAAATGTAACTAGCATGTAGCCCACAACTGATAACTTCTTGCAAGCAAGGTCTTCCCATCATCATGCTGTATTAGGTTTTGCCTGTTGCTTGATAGAAAGAACAGTAAACATACAGGAAATTCAATGTCATAATTCAACTGAATTAAACCGGGAACTTTAGTCAGGAGCCTGCAAACCAAGCATGAAAAAGATGTGAATTTTCATAACATTTATTGGTGACCAGGCTGAGCTGCCATAAACCATGAAACGAGCCACAGGCAAGATCCTGCTGAGACAGTTTGGTCATGGGGCAGACCGGCACTGAATTTGCCTTTCTGACTTGGAAAAGTAACTCTTAGGAAAAGAATAATTATACAAGTGTATTTGCAAGTTCACTTTCTACTGAAATTGTTATCAGGAAGGAATTTGCCTTGGAGTGCTGAAAATGGGCTGGGGAAAATTAGTTTGTGGCTTTTTTTCCTCTTTGTTCTCTGGTTTTGGTTTATTTACTAGTTTATTGATTCTGAAACCTCAGATTTGGGTTTCTGCAGCAGGTGGAATAACAGAAGTGGCCATCATTGGGCTTGTCAAGATGAAACCAGATGAATTACACAGTGGTTCCCAGCATGTCTTCCTGACAGGGGGAAACATCATCCCCTACTTTCACTTTGTGGGGCAGGTATTATTTTTCAGCAATTAACCCAATTGCTCAGGCCTGGGGAACGGCTCCTTAGACTTGCAGATCAGTTTAATTCAGATCTCTTGCATTTTTATTTGGTGAAATACCCTAAAGATTAATCAGTGCCCAGTGCATATGGACCATGGGAGTGGCTATAGCATAAGCCTTTTAGAAATCCAGACATCTGGGTGAAGTGAGCACAGCTTATCCTGAGTCAGTTACATGCTCTCCACTCCTCTTAATACCACAGCAGGATTTGGGTTAAAGTTGAGATGTTTTCAGATATGATTTGTGGTTTTGATTTCACAAAGTAGTAGACTCTAAATGCAGAGCAGAGCAGCCTGGGAGCAGTCAAGACTCTGAAAAGCAGCTTCATTTTACTTTGTCTCAAGCAAAGGCTTTCATTGTTCCCTCTCACTTTGAAACAGAAGCCTCTAGGGTGTACACTGAGCTAGCTTTAGCCAGTGCCTCCACATCAGCTTCAAAACCTGACTTCTTGCAAAAATGTCCAGTCTTTTAACTGCAGAACATTGCATTCAGCTGGCCTTCATCTAATAGATGAGGGACAGTAGAAAATGAGCCATGACCTCTTGTGAACAAATAATCACTGGGATTCTCCCACTATTCAAAGATCAGGTATAATATGGTATGACCAGAGTCAGGTATAATCAGGGATGGTATGGCAAGAAATTTTATAGCAGCCTGAAGGGAGTAGGGATAGTCCTGCATGCTCATACCTTCACTGTCATCAGTGGATGGGAGAATAACTGTTTAAGGTGCATCTCCAAACAAAAAGTGTTTACTACATATGTAGAGCTCCCTTATTCTTTCTAAGCAGTTCTGGACACATACATATGCATGTGCATACCTATTGCTTTCAGTGCAGCCAAGATGCACCGAACTGTCTTCAAATGCACTATGCAGATGGGCAGTAAGACTATCATGTTCTGGAGCCATTGGGCTTAATGTGCATGTGCAGCCTTCTCTGCAGCAATCTCTTGACATGACCAAATTCCTTTTACCAACCCATTAAAATTTCCAGGTGAAAATGAGAACATGTTCAGACATACCTGGGAGTTCGCCAACTCCAGGTGTTTCAGATTGTTTCCAGCAGGAATTCTGTTCGTTTCTGGGCTGTATGGATCTAGCACTGCAAGCACCCCCTCTGCACCCACTCCCAGTGTGGTGGAGGCTTGAAAAACCTTGACAGAATCCCAAGTCTGAGGCTTCATGAGCCAAATGTTTCTGATGGAGTCATATATTCAGTTAGCAGAAGGCTGTGTGCAGCATCAGCCAAATCATTTTTCTTTACCCATCTGTTAAATGTATACCTACTACTACACAGAGGGCTGCGTGGTTTAATTTAATTAATGTTTGCAACAGACTTTGAAAGCATTAGAGAAAGATGATAAATTAGGGCACAGCTTTATACTTTAAGTGGGGTTTTGAGCCAAGATTGGTTTCTAAAAAGTTTAATTTTAAACCACTGCAACTGCTAACAGACTTGCTCCTGTTCACACAAGGAAACCATAACTACTTTCTGACCTGGTCTTCCCAAGATGTATACATAGATATGGTGTGGACTCCTCCCCCCTGCATAAAGAAATTTGAGATCAACAGTGATGATAATAATAACAACAACAGCACCAATAGTAATAATAATAATGTAGGTGCACAGATCCCTAGCAAATAAAACCGCAATATTTGGGAATGAAAATCTATTTAGGATTTAGAAACTTGCCAACCTCCAGAGCATTCTTTAAAAATAGACTTTAATCCTATCTCAAATGCCAAACAAAAATACCAATTAAATATAATTTTCTTTAAAAATTACGTGACCTTTTCTAGAAAAGGTGAAGCATTAAATTAAAACCCTTTAAAGTATAAAAGAACCAAAACAAAATAACCTCTTATTACACAACGCCCTCCCAAGATGAAGCAAATACAAAGGCTTAACTGTAGATCCTGTGTACCCTGACAATACCCTAAACCCCATCTGACTGATGCTGCTCTGCAAAGATGATTTTCAGACTCCACTGAAGCCCTGGACTGGACAGCAGAAAAGTCAGCACAGCACGGGAGGTGTGCAGGGACCTTGTGGAAATTTACTTGCTTATAACCTCCCTGTGACATGATTGCTGGAAGACTGCAGTCCTACCAGTATGACTCAGCAGCTCACTGGTTTTAATATCACTTCCCTTTTCTTCCCCTCCCCCCTCCATCACAAGCAAACTTGATGTTTATCAATATGGACATCACCTCAGACTTTCAGTATGCCCTTGAAAATAAAGATGGTGTTCTATTCTATTGTGTAACTTACCTAACACATGAAAAAATGGTTTTCTGAGCTCAGGAGTCCAATTTTCATTTATTTAGCCTGCTGAAGTCTAAAGAGTTCTGCCAGAGATACAGAAACACCTAAACTCAAACACAATTCCCTCTAGTAAGAGTGAAAGGATATTTCTATTGTCATCAGAGAGGCAGCATCAAGGACGCAACATCCAGCACACTGAAGAGCAATAGGCTCCTACCCAAAACAGTTGCTGCATATTCTCCTATGAACATGTTTTTGTAATGGCAATGTTTCAGGTTATCTGGTTTGATGGAAAGCATGTGCTATATTTTTTACAGTAAGCACAACCAGTCATGCAATCACAGTAACCATTTGTGTCTCTTGCTGCCTAATGTCCAATAAAGCTGCCAGCATTCTGTGAGTCATCCTAAAACCTGGCCTTTTGCTGTCATTCCTTGCAATATTTGCCCCTGCTCCATTCAGAGGAAAAGGCCTAACGCTGACAGAGTAATACTGATTGACAGATGAAATTCTGTTATGACACACTGTCACACTGGACAGGATATAGACATACATCATGGCTTGTATTTAGTGTTAGCGTGACACACAGTGTCTGGTCACAGTTCTGATCCTCTAATTTCTAATGCCAGAAAACCAGAATCATACTTTATATCTCTCTATATATATTTTTACATAGATATGCCTGTCTGCATATATACACACATGCCATGCAACAACTTTGTTTTAGTTACCATTACCTATCCCTTGTTACACCTTGTGACCCAGAGAGGAAGGTGTACATGTCCCGGTCACTTCTGCACTGAGTGATTCAGTCCTCCCGCAAAGGAACCACTAACTGGTTCAGAAAACAGGGATGGCTCTGGGCTATGGGGATGCTCAGAGGACTGAGGCAAGAGTCACAGCTTTAGACTTCTAAACTAGCAATGTGAATCATGTCTCAGCTGCAAATAATTTTCACCTGAGAGCACTGCTTGCTTCTAATGGATAATAATGGCACCAGAGGAATATGATCCTTCTAGATTTGTACGCAGTTTTGTGTCTGAGCCCGGCACAGCTGCTCATTTCACACTGACATACAGACCACTGTCGCTCCCTAGGTTTTCTGCTCTTTTAATGTTCACTTCTCCTTTCCAGGAGCTGTCTTTCTAATTATTTTCTTTTCAATGCATGTCCCAGGTACTTTGCCAAGAAAATGCAAGAAAGAACTGCTGGCAGTAAAACTACGAAACAGACCAAGTAAGCAGGAGCTGGAAGACAGGAATATTTTCCCAAGGAGGACAGATGAGGAAAGACAGGAAATCCGGCAGCAAATTGAAATGAAGCTCTCAAAGTAAGTCTTTTAAGAAGAGGGGGGAACTTCCCTTTACAATGAAGCATCCTGTGGGTACTGCCAGATGAGACACTGTCACCCACCCCCAAGTCCACTTCCTGCACATCAACAACTTAAAAAAAAAAAGAAATCTTAACTACCTCTTCAGTCAGGATTCCCTTGATTCAAATTAAAAAAGGCAGAAGTTAATGTGGGAGGCAAAATTCTGCCATATCTACCTGCAGCTCCACTGCAACAAAGGGCAATGGAGCTGGGGAAGGCTCTTGAGAACAAGTCTTATGAGGAACAGCTGAGGGAACTGGTGGAGAAAACAAGGTTCATGGGAGACCTTATTGCTCTCTACAACTACTTGAAAGGAGGTTGTAGTGAGGTGAAGGTCAGTCTCTTCTCCCAAGTAATAAGAGATAGGACAAGAGGCAAGGGCCTCAAGCTGCACCAGGGGAGGTTTAGGTTGGATATTAGGAAAAGTTTCTTCCCCAAGAGGGTGAGGTGATTAGGCTTTGGAACAGGCTGCCCAGGGGGCAGCTGGGGAACCACCATCCCACGAAGTGCTCAAAAAACATAGGTTAGTGGTGGCCTTGGCAGTGCCAGGGTAAAGGTTGGACTTGATGATTTTAAAGGTCTTTTCCAACCTAGTTTATTCTATGATGTAATCAAGATTTTGAGGTCCTCCAGAAAGGCTAATGCTTTAACAAAAATAAGAATGGAATTATTCATTAACCTGATTTTGCTTTGTCAGCGCTAGGTGAATTTGAGGATAAAGGTAATTGTTACAGCTGCATATTTATTTGAACAAAGGAAGGCTGCTGTACACAATGGTGGCTACATTTCTGCTTTAATGAAGAAGCAGGTTCAGCAGCACTGCCCTCACACGAGTAAGGTGCTTGTGCAAGGCCAGCAGCAGGGACAGCAGGGATCGGTTGGTTTTGATCAGTAACCAGGGCAACAGGGTAGAGCCAAGAGAGAAACAGCATTACTGCAGCATGTAGCCTAAAGCAAAGATTTAAGGTAACTGTGAGGCTCAGACTGCACCATTTGGGTTTTGTTTGTGGGGTTTTTTTTGAGAGTTACATTTGGATATCTGCAAACATGAATATTTTAGATGAGACAAAGGGGTTGGTTAAATAATCTGTGCCATGCTTGCCCACACTGGGACAGCGAGCACTGCTCACCGCCAAAATGCTTGCAATCAAATTGAGAAACATGAATAAAAGTTCATTTTCAAGGCTTATTAAATATTAAATACTCAAGCCTCTCCTGAAAGAAACATTTATTGATATTTAGACTAGCTCCATTCATGTGTGTGCATTTGATTAAACTTTACCGCAGGGGACAGGGAATGAGAAGTATGCATATGGATCAAAGCAAATAGGCAGAGTTTATGGAGGAAAACACCACTGCCATAGGCACACTTGCCCTCAGCTAAGAAAAGAACTGCTGAGTGAACACTGACAAGATTTTGGGTGCACTTCACGATGCTCCTGCAACACTGGAGATGAGTAATCACTTTCCTCCAGTCTCAGTGACTGCTGTTTATTCTTTGCAGCATGGTAGCACTTAATACCCAAAGGAGAACAGTGCATCATGCCAGTGACTGCCCAAGACAGAGGAGATGACAGTCCCTGTCACAAAATCCCATGTATATCCCATACAAGTAGAGAATATCACATTACGATTTACATTATATTGCAAGGAAGTACAGGCAGAGTAAATCATAGATGTGCCACATTAATACCCATTGTCTCAGGGAGGAAAACGCAATAGACCTTGACCATGGCCTTGACCATTTCAACCGTGCAAACTTTCTGTGTTCATGTCAGGGAAATATTTCAAGCCGCTCTTCAATATTGTGAATGCCAATATTCTAGCCAGTCAGTTGCTCCTGAAATGTCTTCACAGGTCAGGACCTTAATTTTATGGCTCTAAAATATACAAAAAATGGTTTCCACCCCACTACATCCCTAAAATCAAGTTCAGCTGTCACAGAATATTCACTGATATATCCAGCATACCTTGTATTACTGAGCTGCTGAGGTCACATCTCTCTTCAATACAGTCTGACTACTCTTAGCGTGAATGTCTAATGTAATCACAGCTAAAAACAACTTAAAGTAGCATAACTACAGGCTTTAGCCTTTTCATTTACAATTTCTCTTGCTTAATAAGAATCCTAAAGAATTATTTTAAAGGAGGCATATATGAATTCAAGTGTCAGTACCAGGACTTAAAAAGGGAACTGCTCTGCTGGTGAGGAAAAGTGTCGGTCATTACTAGAAGCCAGGAAATGTCTTCTCTATGGGTAAATACAGTGAAGGAAGCCTCAGTAGTGTCTGCTGTGGCCCTATGAAGCAGTCTTTGGTACAGGCCATTAGTCTCACTGGTGATATCTAGAGGATGGCTAAAAGCCATCTTTGTTCCAAGCAGAGGAAGACAGGCTTTCATTTAGCAACTTCCTCCCAGAATGTGGGAGATTCAGTTCACTTCGGGGAACAGACGGTGCAGAGATTGCTAGAATATCCAGGAATGGCAAAACAGATTGGAAGCAATTTCCCATACAACTTCCAGCACATATGTGCATTGGCAGAGCTCAGCTCAGCTCTTAACTCATCCAACAGAATAGAACATGATCATGCAAACAAGCTCAGGTGGTGGACGCATGCAGAAAAATATTTATACCAGGAAAAGTAAGTAAGTGTCCAAAAAGACAAAAAGTAAAAGTGAGTACTGGTAAAGACCAAGGACTCAAAGCCCTCGTGATATCCCTCTGGAGTTTCTGATTGGGACTGACAAGGTCTCACTCCACAAAACCCAGACAACCCTGGAGTTCCCACTCAGAGCACAAACTGGCAGTAGCATTGAAACATAATCACTCTGGAAAGAGAGAAACTCTTGGATGAGATTTTATGCTCTTAAAATGAATTCATTTTACTGATTCTTGTGCAGCGTAATCTCTTTGTGACAACTTGGAAGTCTACCATTAAGGAATCCTAGAAGTTCTGGTGTGAGGTACCGGTTGGGAAATGGGATCCAATAGAAATGTCTGCTCTCTGGATGATTTTGCAACTACCTATGCAGACAAGAGCACATTGCTGCTGCTGCTGCACTGGTAACACTGATAACAGCCATGGGACTTGCTGGCTTGGTTCTGAATCCACATGTACCGTCATGCTAGAGACCTGTACTTTAGCACAGCAGAATAATGTCCAGGCAGATTAGTGAGTAGCTATTCAACAGCTGGCTGCATGAGAATGGCAAGTACACAGTACAAGTACATAGGCAGTTGTTTTCAAGATGAATATTTCTCAGTACATTTGTACATATTTGAAAGCTCACTAGCAAATTGCCTCAGTCCCACAGTCCTATACTCCGGAGGGAAAGCTGTGCTGACATATATAATGTGCAAAGTATACTGAATAACTTCAAAAATGGAGAGACAAAAAACCCCAACGTTTTCCCGAAAGTGTTGCATTTTTAAATGGTTCTGTCTGTAATATATTGCAATGGTAATTGTGAATCTGCTGGGAAAACCAGCTTTCTGCTATTACGCTGACGAGTGTTTATGCAGTCAAGGCTAAAATCCTTATTTTTCTTCACTTTCCCATTAATTCCATCACAAAAGAGAGATTGAGGAATTCTGTTATATCTTTTGAGCCAGATTCTACATTTCAGCAGTGCAAGTCCACTGACTTCAGATTTACCATTGACTGACAGCAGTGTGAGTGAGTACAGATTCAAGTATTCATTTATGTGCATTGCTGCTTTTGAAAAGTGTATTTCCCTATTTCCTGCTCCCAGCCAATTCAGTCTCCCACTTGTTGCCATGGAAACAAGTACGTCTCCCTCCTCCTCCATCCAAAATGGCAAGATTGCATTTTCCCCAGATTTGCCTTTCCAGTAGTGTTTCTCTTACTAATTCACACTTCCCCAGTGCCCCAGGCATAGTGTGCACTGGCAATATTCTACTGTGCATTAGGCAACAGGGCTCTCAACAGGTCTTGGTTCCCATTATGTGTTAGGAGCACAGATAATAAGCCCTCAACGGAATTCCATGAATTGAGAGCTCTTTGTGTCAAGAGGCAGAAGAGACGTTTGCAAGTACAATTATTTGCAATACCCGTTTTCTGCCTTACATACTCACTTTGTTCTAGAAGCTGAAACCTGGGGGAGTAAAATGGTTGCTAGACTGAAGAGTGACATAGGAAAAAGGCTGTTTAATTACATTTGGTATCTGACTGCTTAGAAAGTTCATGTTTGAACTGCCTGGGTGGCTGGTGCTTCTCTAGTATGCCTTGTATAGCCACAGTTAAAGGCACTCCACTGTTACTTAGTGTTGCAATGAAAACATGAATTCCCGGAAAAGACTACACTTGTAATTTTCACTTCATGCTCTTTTTCGCCTCCTTGGATATTTGCATAAGTAGACATGATGCATTAAACAGCACTTAAAAGATTATGGAGAGAGGAATTCAGGTACAGCAATGTGGACATCAAAGGCGCCAGACAGGAATAATGATGCTTTTGTGGACACCGAGTGGAACCAAACCTCAACTGCCTAAAACTGATCTTTACCACATTGAGAATGTTGGCATGAGTAAGTGGATCATGCTGGGGAAAGGTATCTTGGCAATGTAAAGTGAAAAGGAGGTATCTTATTCAGTACTTTACCACATTTGGAAATCTGTAGTGCTAGTGCTGCCCTAAGGTTGTCGGAAAGGCATTTTGAGTTGACTTACCCAGAAACTGCAGATGTAGCTAAATGCACACCCAGATTAGACCCTGGGTTGCACCTTGGCCTTGTGTAACAGAACGTGAAGTTCACAGGGGAGACTGAACAATACCAAGCAAACAGCACTTCAGATTTTGCAGCCTAAAAGCAGAAAGCGTGACAGCTCAACACTGAGCAGTCATAAAGGAAAATTCTACCTATCAACGAAACAAAAGCTGTGCCATGGTTCAAGAACAGCACATCCAGTGCCACATCCTCACAGAAATGTCTCAGTTCAGCTTTGCACTGAAAAGGCGTCAGCCCCCCAGACGGCGAGATTCAGTGGGAAACTGGACTGAATCCACTGAACTTTGGGGAATATATGATTGATATGATTCCCCCCAAGAAAGGGGGGAAGGCGTGCCTACAAACTACTAGTAGCCCTAATGCAGAAATCAAATAGATACTGAAGTGAGCCCAGTTTAGAGATAAGCCTATATTCACCTGGAAATTATCAAGGTTTTTTTGATGAAGCTCCAACTGTGCTTAAACTCCCACTTTTCTGAACTAGAAGTCAGGGAACTGCCCTGATTTCACAAGGGTGGGAAAACTTGGCACAGATTTATTGCAGAGCCAGAAAGGCACGAGCAGGCACAAAGAAAAGATCAGCTGTCATCTCTGATGTTATCTGCATACAATTCAAGGCATTTCATTCTGATTTGGCAGAATAATCCAGGTAACCTTGTCACTGATGCTAAAAATAACCCTGGCAAGTGCAGCGAGGGAGTGTGTGAAAGCCTCAGCTCCTGCATGAGGCAGGAGCTATATATAGAGCTAGCATTTAATTTCATGGCTGTGTGTGCAAGCCAGGGGAGTCTCCCGTTCTCCCTGCTCTATGCTAGCAGAAAGAGGAGATGCTGGCAGCAGGGCTGCCTGGGGGTTGCTGTGGGAGACTTGCATGTGGCAGTGGGATTTTATTAACAGCTTGCACAGTGCCCAAGTGCATTTGAAACCTGGTGCTGTGTGAGGATTTGGGATTTTCTTAATCTTTTGTTCCTTTTCTGTCATGGGCTCAGCTTTTCAGGCTACAGTAAAGAAAAACATTGCAGGGGATGGGAGAAAGATTAGAAAAATGAGGGAGGTGCAAGCGATAGCTGTGATTTTTTTAGAGTTGCCTCCAGGATTTAGATGTCCAGATTCCATAGGCATTATTACTCCCTATTCCGTGATGTCAGGCAGCAACACACAGTTGGAAACCCTGTTTTGTATCCACTGACAAACAGTATTGGTCTTACAATTAAGGATGCTGAGATTTAGTGTCTGCTGCCAGAGCGACTCTGAGATAGTCTTCAAGGATAAAAATCAGGGGGAAACAGAGAAAGCTCAAGTTATGTTAATGTCTCCAAGCAATTAATCAGTTTAGCCTCCTGTTTACATGGCTTTTCAGGCCCAAGGGAGCTGCAGCACAGCTCAAATACTTGTATTAAAAGAGGTTCAAGTACATCTCAATGTGCTTTACCTTGACTACCTTGTCCCTTAAGGACTGAAGAGCCTTTGTTCCCTTTTAGGTATTACACTTGCAAACTAGAATGAAGTTCACTGAAAGCGATCCCTGTCAGCAAGTAACAAACCCTGGTTGTAACAGACCCTCCAAGCAGCAGCTCTTAACCAGAGTTGCTTGTTGCCTCAGTAATGAAGCACACTGCATGCACAATTAATTATGGAGCACCTCAGCAGCTCTGGGCAAGAGCCATGATCTGCAGCTGAACCAGAAAGAGCAATCTGCTGTCTCAGACCAGCCCACAACATGTTTGGCAAGAATTTTTTAACACACTAATTCATTTATAAAGGACTGCAACAGGGAGGACTTAGTCCTGTGTGTTAGCTTTGGATTTCAACAACATGCACATGAATCAAAGCTGCTCTCAGTGCAGGTTTGTATCACTGAGGATTAAGTGAGCATCTCCTGTTAAACACTGGGCATTCACTTTGTGCAAACACAGGAAGTGCCATTGCAGAGGGCAGATACAACTGCCTGGGGACAAGTAAAAGTTTCACATGTCCAGGGCAGAGCTGATGAGAGATTGTCTTCTGGGAAGACACTAACTCTTTGTACAACTCTGTTCTACTTCTCTGGCTCCAGTTCCATCAATCCAAAACCAAACATGTTTTCCAGGCACAGCGAAGGCAAGGGCAGCAGGTCATGCACAGCAGGGAAAGGATGAGAGAGCAGCAGGTGTAAACAGAGAAAGGAATATGGAGGGCCTTTTCTGGGACACAGAGTCAATTCCTGGAATAGATCTTCTAGGATAAGTGGCACATATGAAATGAGAAATAGAAAACAGCATCAGGGTTCAGAAAGCTGTAAGGTGCCACAAGGGAGCATAATTGTGTGAATAAGCTTACAGGAAAACTGCTAAAGCAGATATCACTAAATAAGGAAAAAACATTTTGGGGAAGCAAACAGTGCACTTGTTTTGCCATTCCAAACCGCTTCCCGATACCAGTGCGTGTTTAGGCTCAAATCCTCTCTGAGAACTGAGGCACCTACAAATGTCTTAAAAAGCTGAGCCCAAGCCCTGCCCAGTGGCAAGCAGCCATAAATCAACCTGGAAATCTGCAGAAAGCCAGTAATGCTCTGTAATACCTCACCTTACTCTGGATTGTGATTCAGGTCCTTAAGCTACTTTGGATCTGCAGCACAAGTAATTACAGGAACAAATTGCTTTAATTTAATTTGTGCAGCTGAATCGATAGGGACCACAGTAAAGCTGCTCTGGCTGTCACAACCCTTTGTGCTGCGTTATGACAAAACCCTGACCAGAACAAGGCACTGCAGCAGTTGTGAGCTCCTGATAACCCCAGTGTTGAGCAGGGATTCAGGCACTGATGGTAGCAGCACTTCCTATTTGTGGGCATAGTCACTGAGGTACTGAGATTGACTTTTTCGTGTTGGTTTAGACCTGTTAATAAAATTCAGGAAGCAAGTTTTATGCACTTAAAGCCAAGCACTTACTTCACTGTAGTTGAAACAGAAGCAAAACAGGATGGACATTGTGTATTCAAAATGCTATGAACTGGTATGAGCAAAATCTCAGCCAGAAAGGACTTCAGTTTTAACATAGCCAGTTTCTGACTTGCCACATGAAAGCATATATGAACAAAAAAGAGAGAGGGGGAGTTTTGGTGTTGGGGTGGTTCTCTCCCCCGCTTTTAAACCTAGCCAAATTTATATGCAGACTGGGTATATAGGAGTTTTACTGTAACTCTTGCTGGGAATTCCTGGTGGAACACTTGAGTAGACAGAATTCACTTCTCCCACAAAATTTCTAGTGTGGCTTTTAGTCTGGGGAAGGGAAGAGACAAAAGCTTTCCTATTGTGTGGTGTCACATCTGCACAGGCCATACCTCAGTGGCATATGGCGAGCACCATAGTAATACGTTATCACTGATTTATGGGGCAGTGTTGTCAGGAGTCATCTTTGCATGAAGAACCTGAGCATGTTTTTGGACTTTCTTCCAAGAACTGCCTCATCACATGTGATCCAAAGAAACCAATTCATACAGTGCAGTTATTGGTACTTCAAATACTGTTTGAGTTACTACAGTTTCCTCCTGTGGCTCTGAGAACAACTTCTGTAGCCTGGTTCATTCAAGTTCTTAATTCCTCGCAGGAATCAGAGCCTTGGGCTTGCTGCTTTCATAGAGGAAAGCTGGGTCAGTCTAGCACAGTTTCTACCTTGCTGAAATAACCTTAGAGAATGCAAGAGGGGGTGAAAAATGAAGTAAATAAATATAGAAAATAGGGAGGGGGAAGGAAAGAAAAAGTGGTCAGAACAGAAGGGCATTGGTTTTAATCAAACACTGCTTCATTGTACAGTCTTAGCTAGGACTACATTTTAATTATTGGTATATGTTTGTGATTCTATTGCCTGTGCCCACTTGGCAAACTGCTGTTCTATAATCAGGTCTTGTGGGAGTTTTCCTGTTATTTGAGTACCTTGGAAGCTGCTTGGGTCAAACAGAGCAGAGCAACTTTCCTTCAGTGGTCAGTACACTTCTTTGACCTCTCCAGACTACACAGTGGGTTTTTTTAACCCTGGAAATCATTCTCATTTACTATCTTTTTCTTTAGCTGTCACATGTAACAGATCAAAAAACAAAAAAGGACTCCCAGATTTATCAAGCCATGCTCAAGCATTTATGCAGTGAAATAAGAAAAAAATCAGGCACCTCTGGAGTTTGGGGACCTCTTTCTGTTCAAAGTCCACTTATGCAGAGAAGTGTATCAAGGCAAATAGGAAACACACGTTCTAAAAGAACCAGTGTATTGGTAAAATCTGAGTCATAAATCACATTAGAAACAGGTTACTTCAGTCTAGTTAGTCCATTGTTGTGCAAAGATGTGACAGGTATTTTGTTAAAATTATGTAAAATACCACTAGGCCAAGAACAAACCCCAGGATAAAACCATCACTGCTCCACTGTTGAAGAAAGCCTTCAGAAATCAAGACTGCATGACTCACAGATGAGCAACCATTGTCATTTGCTTGAGATGATCATATTAAGCAAAATAATTCTGAATGAATTAATACTTTATTAGTTTTTCAGAAATAATGTTAAAAACAATTAAAAAGCCAGGATGTCCCAACAGTCTCTCCAGGTAACAGCTGGTCTATTGCAAAGGGATCAGGCTGATTTGAGGGGGTCTGCCAAAGCCATGTTCTGTCCAGGCTACACTGAGCCTTGTATTGTAATTCTCACAGGGAGTGGCTACAGTACTTCTGAATACCACCCAACAGGGGAAAAATCCTCCTCCTTAAGTAAAGGTTAATCAAACCACTACTAATGTGATAAAGTTATATTTACAGTCATCATGCAATGAAGCTTAAAGAAAACTTTTGCAGCTTCTTTACAACATACAGGAAAAAGATAATGGTGAGCAAGAGGCATGTGGAAATACCGAGCTTAGGTCTACAAGGATGGCTAGAGTGGGAAGCTCAGTTTAGCAGGGACTAGCTGGTGGACTGGAGGCCCAGCATTCAAATGCAAGATTACCTGTGACTTGCTGTGCAACAGTTGCCGTGAAAAAAACATGCTCCAAAGCTTAGAAAAGCAGTGTATGATAGAGCTCATCTGCAGAGAGTCAAGGGCTGTTCTAGCCTTGAAGTTACCCCCACCTTACACTGCTCTGCTTAGATTACTCTTATCCTAGCAGTCAGAAAGCAACTCTAAGGAGACACATGTGTCTCCTTAAAATTGAATCCTTTCCCAAGAATATGGAGAGCTCACAGAGGTTTTCACAGCCGTGTACTTTGACAGTAAAAGACAATGTATGTTATACCACAACAAATCATAGCGGTAATATCAAAAGCAAATGCTCAGGTCAACAGCAAATATTACATAATTAAATTCTTATGTTTATTCAACCCAGATTTCAAAAGGTCAGAATTTTCTGTCCTGACTGAAATTTGCCAGCAACCTCTACTTGGATTTACATCACCAGAACTAAACACAGGATCCTAAATGGAACTAAGGACGGCCGCAGAAAGCTTTGGGGAAGATTAGACAGAATATTAGGATGTTTTTGAATTCAAATCCTCTCTGCATTTCCATGTAGGTTAGCCTGTGGGTAATGTTTAGTGTCACACTTTGTGACATCAAGTGGTTAAGTCATATTCCTCTCTCAGCCCAACTTAAAACCAAAGGAAAACCTAATCACTGAAATGCTATTTGAAGTGGGAAATTAATAAATCCCTGGTGTGTCTGCAAGCCTGGTTTTTCAGCCAAGACACTTTGCCACATTTTCCTATTCTGTATGGCAGGGATAACCCTATAGACCACCTCTGCAGAGATCTGCTGGTGAAACAACTAAACCACAGATGGTTATTCCTGTTGTGACCAGGAGACTCGCACTCCTGCAGGGTGCTGGGCCACATCTCCAAGTTGGCAGTGAAATCTCTCATTTCACTCTGAATGCTGATAACAGGAACTCTCTTTGCATTGAAAATCAACAAATAACTCAAAAGATTAAAAAAAAAAAAAAAAGGAATGCAATAAAGAAGCAGGATTCAGAACATGCTGCGGGCAAAGGCTGGCCAGCCTTGGTTAATGACAGCATGAGGGCAAACTGTTGGTCTAGCTGTGTGCTGAGAAATACTGGGCTAACAATAGCATGCACCAGAGAAACAGAAAATAGTACAACAGATGGTGATATGCTATCTGAAGGCAGGGATATCCCATCCTTTTGGAGATGCTGTGTGGGTGAGTGACAGGCAAGAACTAGAGAGTACTTGCGTTGCCAGGAAGAGTGTTCCCAGAGAGATTCCTGCAATTTGATAGCAGGTGTGCAGTCATACATATGGTCCCAGCCAGGACTGTCTATCCCAGAAGAATTTGCAACTTTAGGAATCACTATCATTTAGGGTTCTTTTTTCTTTAGGGATTACACAAAGCCACGAAAGTGCTCCACTTTCCTTGACTGACTTCAGTAATTAAGAAGCTGTCCTTTGGCATGAAGCCCAACATTCCAACCAGACTGCAAAGTGCAGCTGAATGCCCTCTCCTGCTAGGGTTTGATGCTGCTGGGTTCGTAGGCTCACACAGCTTGATACCACCAGCTCTGGGGTAAACCCTTGCTATTGCTTTATGCAACACTTTGCAGTGGCAAATATGCCTGCAAGTGTTTATTTGTAACTTCATAGATTGCCGAAGGGTCCTTTATATACTAATAGAGGTTACAAGGAATAGAGAAGTAACTTCTCCAGAGCTCACATCTCATGGGGACACTCTCAGCAGTTTGTATCCAGAGCAAGAACAGCCATTCCCAAATTATTTTGTTTTAAATGAGGGGGTGAAGGAGAATTTACATATAGCCAGCAGAGGCAGGCTGACAAGCTATGCATACCAATATTTCTTTGTCTGCTCTCTGCAAATCCAGCTGTGGTTTCTTCCAGTGACCCAAATCCCACAGTTGTACAACTGCAGTGGCATCTGTTAATAGGAGCAACTGTTTGTAGGTTAAGTGGATGGTATTGCAGGATCTTAATGCTAGCTGTGCAACAGGGAGCATCCTAGCTCAATTCAGGACATTTTGGATGCTTCCATCCATGTACTGCATCTCTGTTTGAGGGACTCTGAAATGCAGCTAGTGCTATAGTCCAACTGGAATGTCTTTCTGTCCTCCTGTCCCTGTTCTCTCTGACTGAAGTGGCTGAAATCATGCTCCTGGCTGCCTGGGAAGTTGAGTCATGAGCCTACAGACACTTCATTTCTCACAGGGTCAGGACTGGCTGGGAAGCCAGCCTCAGCTCCCTGCAGGAGATCAAGCACAGGCACTGTGTTAGGCATCATTTGTATAGTGAAGCTAAAACCTAACTTCTTTTTTGTTTCTTTTTGTACATATCATAACCCAGGAGTATGCAACTGTTTCACTTTACTGTCTCAGGAAAGTGGCAGTCCCCACCACTGAGCAAAGGTTTGCTTCTGGCCTACTAGTGATTGACTAGCAGAGTCCCTGCTGTTGCTCAGGCAGTTTCTATCAGAGTTGATTTTACTAGCCTTTCAGCAGTGGGAGATGTCTTTATTTAAAATAATATAATGGCAATACATATACAATAGGATAGAACTAAAACCATGGGGATTATATGATTCCTCCTGTTTGGATGTCCTGAAGCATCAAGCCCACAATGTTCTTGATTTGCCTAAATCAGAGATATATAACACCGTTGTTTTTTTTTTCCTGTGGGAACACAGGGCTCCAGAGTTTTACTCCTGCTTCAGAAATTAAAAAAAAGAAAAAAAAATATAAATAATCTATTACTTTGTAATGAAACATTATTAACCATTTTCAGTGACCTGCAGAGTGTGATCCAGCACATGGTTTCACCTGAAAGACCTTTCAAAATATATTTTAATACACAGCCTTGAGCCCTCATCAGCCTTCAGCAGAGGAGCTGCACTGGGAGCCTGCACCACTCGTGCTGTTATCTGAAGAACACGTTCTTTCAGCAGTTTTCCTTGCTGAGCTATTTTTAGCTTGAATGTATTCCCCAAACCAGATCTCTGCCCAGCTGCAAGGCAAAGCAGAAGCAAGATAAAGTAGTAGAGCTGCTCATGCTGACACCACTACCAAAACAGCATGTCTTTGGTTGAATAATTGATTGTACTTTTGTCACACTAATGACTAAATATTGCAATTCTCCTACAAACAGGATAGGTCCACTATGTAACAGCTCTGTTAAACCACAGAGTGGGGGAGCAGATGGAAGGGAGAGCAGAAAGCTCCTGTTCTGAAGTAAGCAGCTATTACATTTACACCCTACTATAGACATATTAGTTCTTGTATATTAACTAGTATCTCAACTAAAAATGGAAACCCTTATGTTATGTCAGTCCTGGACTGTGCTGCAACATCCTCCAAGAGCCCTTAACTGCATGTTGAGAGAGGTATGAAAGCAAAAGCCTCCTGAAGGCGATGGAAGGATGCTCAGTATCTTCACTGAGATTTGCAGCAGGTCTTTGAATTGAGAGGCAGGCTCTGCTCTCCAGCTGTGTCTGACCTTTCTTCCTCACACATGGAGAAAACTATGAAACCAAAGGTCAAATGCAGCGGGGCTTTCACAGGTGGTGAAAATAGTGATTACTGTAAAGCCTTCTCCATTTGAATCCTCTCACATAATTAGATCCTAGCTCTGTTGGGGTATTTCAGCCCACACAGTGATTATCACCAAGTAACACTCTGCAATAGCAAACCTGTCACAAGGATATAGGTCATTCATGGGCAGTGGGTTATGATACAAGGGTCACACTGGGCAAGTATGTAGTATTTATTCCAGCTGAAATCTGAACTCCTCATTGCAGGGCTTATATCACAGAAATTATAATGATGGACAACTGTAATTGCCTGGAAAATGAGTGACAACATAATTAACTGAAACTCTTGCTGATTTCCAGCCTTGAAAATCCAGCCAGAACTAAAGGCCAAACAAATGAGTAAGATGTGTAATTAAGGCAACGTACACAGCCTCTGCCTTTATCCAGCATCTTTTACTGGACACCCAAAGGCAGTTTTCTTAATTGGATGCAAGAAATAGACTATGGAGGGACATAGACACAAATATTGGGCACTGAAAGTAAAAGTTTTTGCGTGCAACTCACAAAATCTGTCATACCATCTCCCCTTTGTCATACTGCTCTATCAAAGAATGGCAGCAGCTACTCTTTCCCTGTTACGGGAAACACTGGCACATCACTCAGCTACCACTTTTTACATGTTCCAGAATTACCTTGGGGTAAAACAAGTTTGTGTCTCAGTGTCTGCCTTCTAATTTTGTACAGACTGTAAAAGGCAAGTCCCTCCTACCGAGAATTTACTACTACCCATAATTGTACATTGCCAGCAGTACTGCACTGCCACAGTGCAGCAGGGGAGTGACTCAAAGCCCTGGCACACGTCCTCATCACAGCTACTTATAGGAAGGATGAAAATAAACTTCTTGTTGAATTGAACATGATGTTCTGGTAATAGAGATGCCAATTTAAGAGGCAGAGCCTTTGCCTCCTGACAGGCAGAAGGCACAAGCTGGTTTATGAGAAGCAAGCACAAGACATTCCCATTTCTCCTCCCCTTGCCTGGACTGGAGCTCTCCTGTGAAAGGAATCCTCCCCACCCCCTTCCCAACTCTAACTGCAAAACTACCTGTCACAAGAGACAATCAATGCAATTTGCTGCTGGCTACAGCTCATTTACTGAAAGCTGGATTGATTGCTCACTTGTCAGTCCAGAGTCCACAGGCACATGCACGTGTCCAAGTCTACCCAGTCCATCTCTCCCTTCACAGAAGATTATCAGAATCACATGGATCTAACTAAGTAAAAGCAGAAACAGGATTCCAAAGTATGTCTTTTGGCTTCAGCTACAAATCCATAAGAAAACCAGTTTTATGACAATCATATATACAGATACTGTGCAACAGAATCTATGCAACATTTGGGAAACAAAGGAACACATTTTGGGAACAGATAAGAAACCCCATGAACCAAGAACATGAGCTTTTCTGCACTGGATTCTGCACTAGCTAGAGGTTGCCAGGCAGGTGAGACTGCAGGCTTGTAAGAGGAGCTTGAAAGGAAGGACTGACTGAGGTGTGGGAAGACAGCCTAGCCCCTTATGCATATAGGTGGGCTGTTCCAAATTTGTGTCTCATCAGCTGTTCTGTGCCCGTACCTGCAAGCCCATGGCTTGCTGTGGCTTTGCTGAGATGCAGTTCCCACGACAGACAAAGCAGACACTGCTAAGGTGAACTATGAGGACAGAGAACTTGGAAGCGTCTCAGCTTGCAGGACATACTGATGCACTGCCTGTCTGATAGCAGCCCCTGGGATCCTAGTGACATGCAAATTCTCAGACTGCTGAGGGCTGAGAGTCACCTGTAAGTCTAGTGCTATCAACCTTGGTGTAATGCTGGTCCACAGTATTAATTCCCTTGAAAGTGAAGGAGACAATCAGGCTGCGTGAAGTAAATATTGATCCATGATCAGGAGTCACAGGCACATGTGAGAGTCACTGGGCTCATCAGCATGTGCCCTTGCTCCAGAGGGATGAGCAATTAGTGGTTTACCCCTTGAAGCTGACTCTGGCATGTGTACTTGTGCAGGTGTCAACCATGTTAGTTAGCAGGACCTCAACCCAGGCCCTCCTGGCAGAGGGCTGCAGCTTGCTCCACCAGACCAGCCAGCAGAAACCTCCCCACCCATGGGGCTGGTAGGGGCAGCGCTTATTATTCCCTGGGAAGCCTGTTTTGCTACAGTTATACACCACACGTGTACGTCAAGGGAAACCGTCAGACATGCATGGATTTATTGCTCCTTTCAGAGCCAGCATGGAGCCCTTGTGCACATCACAGCATACCCATGTGCACATTGAATGGAGAAAATAACCTTGAGGCCATGTGCAGACTGTCAGCACCTGAAGTACCCTGAGACCAAGAGCGCACATGGCCATACCTGCAGGGTGTTCTTGGGGAGAACCACAGGTGACTGAGCTACCCTGCAACAACCTGTGCCTCCAACCCTCAGAGTAACACTGCAGAGGACATGGGAGCAGGCAAAGCCTTTGGCTTCTGAGAGATGGCAGCATGTAAGTTTATCCAGTTGTCTTTCTGAACCCAAATTACTGGGGAAAACATTCTAAATGTAATCTGAAAATACCCCCAGCACACTCCCCGAACTGCAAACAGCTGAAGAACACGTTGTGCTTGAAGATTTTTGCTTGCTTTGCACAGAATAACATTAACACAAAACCTTATTTTTCCAAACTTAAAAATAGCCGTCCCTGTTAGTATCATCCCCACCAATGTATGGCAACTGCTTTAGCATTGTGAGAAAACATTCAGGATTTGGTCTCTACCCAGTCTCAGGGCATCACTGACACAGGTACAGCAAACTCTCTCTGAACTGTACCAAACACTATTTACAGGGAAGCCACACTGGTGGCTCAATTTCTGCTTGGTTTCCCTGAGTCCCTCTCCCTGGGCTGAGGCACTGCCAGTCCAGCTCCGCTTACTTCTACTGTTGGCATCTTTTGGTTTAAGTTAATGGGGAAGTAAATTCCTGGAGCAGATACACTTAACATAAGATCCTGGCAATATCAATCACAGTCCATGCATTCCCACCACAGGGAATCTAGACAGAGGTGGGACTTGCCTTTAAGTTACTTCAAAGTTTTCAAGAAAGATTCAAGTCCCATGCAGAAATGGCTGTCCTTGCAGAGGTGCTTGGAAGGAACACTCCTACCTCAGCAGATAGTACAAAACCACCCAAACCTAGATTTTCATATCACCCAAGAACACAACAGCATTAACTGGATGTTTTTCTCAAAGCAAGAAATAGATATCAAAAATTAAAGTCAACTAAAAAGAAACCATTGCTATAACACAACAGAAGTTGTGCACTATGTTAGTCCTCCCACCTGAGTTTACAGCCGCTTTACTGAGGTAAGTCCCATACTGGACCGATTCCCTAGATGAAAAAAGCAACAGAAATTGAAAGCACAGGACTCACCTCTCACGTCCACATACACGTCCACATCCAAGCAGGGCTGGAGCCTCATGGCTACCTCAGACCTTCAACCAGGCAGGGAAGCCCCAGGCAGAGCCCTGCCACCACCCACCTTCAGGTGCAGGAGCTTTGTGAACCCACAGGAAAGGAGCCAGGACTCTGCTTCAAAATGGTCTGCAGTTCTGAAACACAGAATCCTCTGTGTGCGAAGGTTGTGGAGATCACCCACAGTCTATGGAGGGCTCATGTTTTAGCCTTCACAAAGGCTCCTTCATACCAGGTGCCTGGTTCATCCTCTGGGATCACACACCAACTCCCCTGCTGCGATGCAATCTGCTGATAATCATTATTCAGCTGGAGTTTGTTTCCTTTAAACACAGGAGAGTTGAGCATCCCCTCCCTAGAGCCTTAGTGTCTCAGTCCCTGCTTCCCGGCCTGTGCTCCCCAGCAAGAGTGTGAGGAGAGTGGCTGCCATTTTCCCAGGCCGCACTGCCCGAGGCCATGGTGCTGCCTCTCTGCAGGGCCGGACAGCCGCCTCCTGAGGGAACACACTGAGCTCAATGCACACGGGGAGCTCTCTGGGTCTGTTAGAGGTAGCAGCTCATGCTTAACAGCTTCAGAGAATAAACATCCAAAACAGAGAGCATGCAGAGCTCCATGGTGCCCAGAAAACAGCTCGGCTAAGCAGAAGCACGAAGTCACCTGAAACAGCTTCTTACTCACAGGCTCCCTTCAGGAGGCACAGGTGTTTTGACAGTGCCGCTTTTCCCTTGTGCTGTGCCCAGCCGCTGACCTGACCGGAGCCCTCAGAAACGGGTCTGTCTTTGTCTCGCTCCGAGCCCTCCTGCAGGCCTTCTGAGGGGGGCTGGCGGTGGCAAGGGGGACTGCGAGTCCCCTTCTGAGGAAGCTGAGTGCTGCTCAGCCCCCTGTGGGGGATGAAGCACCTTCCTCCATCCACCCAAAGCAGCTCGGGCAGGACAGGCTCTGCTCCCACACTGAACACTCAGCGGCAAGCAGTTTCTTGCCGTGATGGACAGTCAGGAGAGGCAGCATGCTCTGCGAGCGGGCACGCTGCCCTCCGGACATCAAGAGACCCTCCTGCAAAAGGGCCTCTCACGTCCTGGTTTACTTATCAGGGATGTGTCCTCCCCCGGCCCTCGCCGCTCACCGCTGCTTCCCCTCAGTACCACCCGCAGCCATCAGTGGAGGCCGCTGGAGTCCTTCACCAACCCGCACCATTTCCCCCTTGCCCAGAGTCCAGCCGCCGTGCAGCACAGCTCTCACAGCAGAGAAAACGAACCAAAGGGGGTTCTGTACACAGAGAGGCTTCTTGTGAACAGAAACGCCTTCGTAGCAGCAGTGTCAGTAGTGTTGCCACTTCCCGTTGCTTCATCCTGACGCTGTTCCCAGCTTCCTGATCATGTTACAAATTTGTTTCGAAGAAATTCCACATCTGGTTCCATGGTTATGAGAAAAAGCTCAGAAGCGTGGTCCCTGCGTTTGAAAATCTTAGAAAAAAAACCCAATGCCCTCTGTGTGTATTTATATGCCTGTGTGTATCTGCACCTTTTCCTTCTGTTGTGGGTGAAGCTGAGGATGTACACAGAAATATATTGTCTCTGGGCACCTACCATGTATTTATCAAAGCCAGAAGGGAAACAAGGTTTTAAACAATTAACCATCATACATGTTATAGCTATGTATATATATACACAAAGAGCATTCATAGACATTCTCATACTGCGTTAATCACTTCTTATAGGCTTTTAATCCCCCAGTTTAAAAGGGGCCTCTGAAGTCTAATGTACAGATTCTGGGAGAATCCATAAAGCTCACATGGAAGGGCTGTAATTAAGAATGGTTTGAGAGAGGCATGTGAGCAGCAGGGCGGGTGGACCTTTCATTTGCAGATAAGCTCTCCCAGTAAGTCATTCTCTGATTTATATTATAAAATGCATGTTAATCTCTTTCAAACAAAACCTGGAGAGACTTGTATCATTTCTGAGGCATAAAGGGGAATGAGTGAAGAAGGAGTCCAAGGGTAACAGGAATTGAAAATACATGCTTAAAGCCTTTAGTATGGCATTTTAGCATCGTTCCTGTTTCAGTTTGGATTATTGCAACATCCACTGCTGGAGTATCCGACTCATTAGTCCAAAGAGAAATCCAGAGACCAGGAGAAAACCTTTAAGTGATCCAAAATGTTAGGTAGGAAGAACGAGAGTTACACTGTGGGTGTTTCTAAGCACAAGAGCTCATCATATAAGTTTTCTGTTGGTGTGAATCTGGTATAGCAGTTGTGATGCTTTCCTGTTGCCAAAGCTGAAAGCTTTCCCAGGGATCTCAGGGAACTTCATTAAAAAAGGGTAAGGAGTTGCATTTATAATTTGGGCTGTTGGTCTGATAATAAAGACAGTTATTTTGAATGAATATATGTGGTAAGGCTTACAGAACAAGGAGAAATTTGTATCAGGTACTTTTATGTTTTTTTTTTATAGTCTGGTAACAGTGTCTCCATGTAGGTAAAATGTAGATCTTGTTATGGCATTACCTTATAATCATTCCTTTATTTCCTATACTCACTAGAAGGATGACTACTGCAGCAGGGGTTTGCAGTGTGGTCCCTGCTCTGAGTATTTCTTTGTAACTCCATCTCTGGCTTGGCAACATCTGCTGGAGGCAAGACGATGAGAATCCTTAACGTTGCCAGGATGCGGGCCAGAAAGCATCATAAACTCTTTCCAATCTGCTTGCTGGATTATTACATGAAAGATGGCAAATGCAGCATGTGTGTGTGTGTGTGTCTGCCAAAGGGAGGGGTTCAATTACCTGAGATTCTCTGCAGATATTAGCAGTGTCTCATGGGGAAGTCTCATTTAGTATGCAGAATAAAATCGCCGTGGCACTGGTCATATGACTTGAAGACTCAATCCTGAAGCAGCACTACTGAAAAGGGGAGGTGAAACTGCATAAGACATTCCGTTCAGACAGCATGAGGCTGTGAGCAGCACACGAATTTTTGTTCAGCAGGCAGGAGGAGAGCTGCTGGATTGGTCTGTTAGATGTGTACTCGGGAAACCACGGGAAAGCTTTATTCTGGCAAGTCTGCATTTTGTCAGGATGCACCACTGGTGTTAACAGAAAAAAAGAAGCCCACTGCTACCTGAGATTAAAAGGGAGAGGCAGTGATAGCTACAGAAGATCACTGTGCAACTCAGTTGATAACCACCTTAAATACCCTCTCAAGAGTGAATTTAACTGGTTCCAACTGACTGTCTGGAAAGTATGGTGAAAAGGATGCACATTCTGAGGAAGCGCTTCACTGACAGCAGAGCAAACTAGAGGAGAACTTCTACCTGCATTGCTGATATTTGGGAAAATAACACAAGAAAGCATTCTGGTGTCAGGATTCTTGTGCTTTTTTTTCCTTCCTGAGTACTGGAGAGGGATTTTGTAGTCCCCTCCCTGAGGAAAACACTAACCAGAACTCAGAATACTGCAGACTTTCCAAAGGACAGGCATGGTACAAAATGTGATTTTGGTGTTTTTCCGCAGGCGACTCAGCCAAAGACCTGCTGTTGAGGAGCTAGAAAGAAGAAATATACTTAAACGTGAGTATTATTTTTTTTCCTGAAGTATTTTATATGTGTTTGCTGGAACCAGTGGCTGCATTTCTAGAACACAGTATTTTTAAACAGACAAATTAACTGACGAGGATTACTTTCTGTACCTAAAAGTTTCACTTTTTCACGTCCTAGGTTTCAAATACTGCAGGATTCAGAATTTACAACTTGATAAAGGCATGCAATTTAGTACAGAAAAAAGTGACTGGTTCAAATGTAGCCTTTCAAGCCATTTTTGTTCTGATTACACTGTTAGGGATGTCTAAGAGGGGAATACAATCCTAGTGTCACACAGTGCAAAGGGAATTGAACTGACATTTTTCAAGACATGGACAGTCATGGCAAACTGTACAGTGAATACCCCCAAAGCTGAAGTGAATATGGAAAGCATCCCTCCAGAGGTGCGATTCTCCTAACATTTGTTCATATCATTAGAGAGCTTCCCGAAGACAACTCATTCTGAGATATTAGTAGAGGGACAGCTCCAGGCCTGCACAGATACTGCCACAGGGGAATGTTCTCTACATCTCTCAAATAAACACAAGGCAGAAATGTGCAACTCTTCCTAAAGATCTGTGCTGTGGCTTGGGGATCAAGTAAGTGGTGAACATCATCCCTTTCCTCACAAGTGCTGGGAATCTTGTGAGAAGAAGATGAGGGAGAGCTTTGGAATTGTCTCCATTATGGGTCTCAGACAGGAGGAAGGGGGAGACCATCTGCTTAAAGGGAAAGTATCTTGCTTCTGTTATTTTCATGGTCTATTTAGTGTTGAAAGATGAAAATCAGAATAATCTAAATAGTTTGTTTCTCATTAAACAAGCATAAAACATAAACCCACATAAGTCTGCCTTACAAGCAGTACTGCCTCTGCTATTTGATTCATATTTCATGTGATTGTAATTCACTAGGAAAAAAGTTCTATCTACATTTTGTCACCTAAAATTTAGCATCTCAGAACTTTCTTGGTAGTTCATAGTAAAAGCCTTATACTCTTGCCACTGAAGTTACTGGATATTTCATTTCAGTTTTAACAAAAAGGAGCTCCACAGTGTACTTATTGTTATTTTCAGCACTGTTCCGATGCATACAATGCACATAGTAAAATTAGATGTCCACACGTACATAGATAGATGGGAAAAAGGATAGATAGATGCTTTGCAAATGTGAATGGAACTTGGCCTAGCTTCATCTGTCATTTACCACAAGAGACAATAAACAACAGTAACCCAAGATTCTGAAATATGTGGGGCCATATTTTCAAAAGTCAGTACCCAAGATCTCTGAAATCCTGTTTCTTCGGGTTTTTTCCTGGCTAAGGAAGAGCTGATCTCCACTGAAAAAACCTGTTCCTGTTTACTTTTTGAAGCGTACTGGTTACATCCTTAATCTGGGTTACACTGACCAGCTTTAATAATAAAAAAAGTTTGAATACATTCATATAATGAGCTTAGAGAGAGATAAAGTGGAAAGAAGATAAAGCAGAATTAAAGATATTTCCTGGATGCCAGCTAAACATGCTGGTTTAGATTTGTATCTCATTTAAAGAACTCCCAGCATGGAGCGCATTTACTGACTTCAGTCCAGGCTCAGGCTTTGCACAGGTTCAGCTGAGATCAGAAACACTTCTATTTTACTTACCCCTTCCACTATATAAAAAGCTAAGTATCTTGTAAAGAGCTACAGCCACCACTTACTTACGTCAGCTGTCATCTTAAAAGGCTGGACAGATGCAACAACCTGAGTGAATTTAGAAATTAATAGTTTCCTTTTATTGCAAGTGTGGTAGAAATGCCCTTCAGTTAAATCACTGCAACCTCCTCCAGGTCGTAAAAGTTTGTACAGTTGTGTTCTTAGTTTCCTAACATCTTTGATGTTCCCTGTATATACTGCTAACAGAAGCAATGCTACACCAAAGCTGTTGTAAGGACTAATAATTCACATTTGAACAACTCTGTCAAATAAGAAGCACATTTCAAGTGCCTGAGTGCAATTATTGTGTTATTCTAAAAGAAATCTTGGGAAGATTAAAAGAAGTGACTTCTTATCTCCCTTAGGAAGATGTTTTGCAGATAAAAGTAATACTTAAAAAGCAAACTTAAAGCCAATGCTTTCCTACAATGTTGTGGATCTTCTAAGTCCTTTAACTACCACTGGTTTACCACAAACATGAAAAACACATGAACTATCACAGCCCAGGTAGTCACATGTGTTTGTCCTGCATTCATCAGAAAGCTGGTGTTCACATGGGAAAAGACAGCATCTCGTAATTCACACTGTACAGTCCCTGGTTCCTTCTTAACAGCAGCAACTGGTTTAGTGCCATGAACAGCCAAGAGTTCCCTGGGTAACTCAGAGAGCAGCAAAATGAGTTACAGCACTGTACATGATACTTCATGACTGGGAGCGTCTCTCCACCAAAATTTACGAAACCAGCCCTCCAAGCACAGGCAGAATGATATTGATGGGAAAAACCTCTCTGGTTTGCCTCTGTAATCACACCCAAATTTTATCATGCCCTTGCTAGCATTTCCTTTCAATTCTGGGGTTAATTTTTTCTAAAAGAACTATTTTTTAATTATTACTTCTTGGAGCTGGGTATAAGCACTGAACCTGGGTGCATCTCTCATCAAATTAGGTCACTAAAACATGTTTACTGTATTTGGAAAAGCGTATTTTATCAGGAATGTGTCCTTGTAGTTTTGCTTTAGGAATTCTCTCGGGGCACATTACAGTCACACCTTAAAAAGGGCCTACACCACAGAAAGATCTCTGAATAAAATATATAGATAATATCTGTTTTAAAAGGGGTGAATTAAACCCGAATGAAGCATATTAGTAATTTCTTCCATCGTAGAATACACTCTACTTTTTAAAACCTGTTCTCTTTTTAAACATTCCAGACTTCAATAGCTGCTCATCCCTGACAAAGCACTCATTTTAGCTATCCTATTCTCTTTTATATTTGTGTGCCTCGCCACCAAATTGTAATACAGCACATTATAGCATTTTAGATTCATTTGATTTACATTTCTACTATAGCCAGTTGTAGCTATGCACTGCTGTGTTATTTTAAATAGATACTTACAATTGCACTTCAGTGTAATCTAATGAGCCTAAAAATAAGGCAGAAAAATCCCTCATTACTAAAAATATCATTTTGGAAACTCATCTGCAGTTCTAGTGTTTTTTCAAGGCGTATTAAAAATCACGTGTGCTTTAACACTGGAAATATCTCATGCAAGTGGTGTATATATCTACATAGTCACAGTCGTATCTAGAGAATCCCACAATGGTTACATTTTCCTCTAGGTCTTCAGCTTTTTTCAGGTCACAGACTCACACCTTAATTTAGTAACAGATAGTACTAGAAATAGAGATGCCATTAAATCGTTTCCTAAGGCAAAGGATATATTTCACACAGCGTTACAGCACTCTGGTCTATTTTTAGACCCTGGGTGGAGGAGTTATCACGGCCTGAATGTTAATAGGCACAACACACAAAAGCAGCCTGCCTCAGGTTAGAGTGGAACGATGCTACGATGCTACGAAAGCAAACCCCGTGAGGATAAAGAGGTTCTAATGTCAGTGGCATATCCCAAATCGCAACGAGAAAAAGCATGCAAGTGCGAGATAACTACTGTGACAGTGTGACCATCTAAAGGTGTCACCTCAGAATGAGGTTATACAGGAAAGAACACGCTTTCCCTGGAGCTGCTGCAATAAATCTTTTCAGCATGTGACAGCAATGAGTGGCTCCGACAATATGGAGAAGGAAAAAATTGTGATTAACTATGAAATATTTTGATTTTCCTTCTAAAGTATATATAGCTGGAGAGTTGGTGTGGCTGCTGTTGTTTTATTAAATCTCACTGGAGCTGACTTTAGAAAAGCAGATACTGGCATGAGGATGTTGTCACTACAGAGGCTACCAGATATTTTGACAGAACCAAAGAGATGTACTGAACTAACAAAACACACAACTAAGAGTCACCTACTGATATTTCTGAGCTTTTGGTTTTTATTGCCTGGAACTTTAGAAAATACCAACCTCCTCATGTGGAAAGTCATCTCTCTTTTTTATATTCTTCACAGAACGAAATGATCAAACAGAACAGGAAGAAAGGAGAGAAATCAAACAGAGACTGACAAGAAAGGTAAGATCTTGCAATACCTTCTGTTGTTTTTAGAAACTTACCAAAACTGATATAACATCAACCAGTCATAGAGGTCATTATTACACAAAGCCGCCTTTAACAGACATCCTTCTTAGCAGTGTCTGAGCATTGGGCAATATGAATTATAAAAGTATTTATCTCAGCTACACAAGACTTAGTAGAACATTTACATATAAAGTTTAAGTCAGAAAAGGGATCTTTGCTTGCACACTGGGTATTTTTCAGCTATACTACTGGGAAAGAACTACTTCACTTTCTGCAGCAATCAGGAGCAGAGCTGACTCCCTGCTGAGCACCAGGTGTGCTCCCACAACAGATTTTTTCTCTTTGCATTTAAGGTATTCCCAGAATCAGAACTAGATCTGCTGTTTTGTTCACAGGAATCCCTACTGGAATGATAAACCAAATATGATAACTTGGAAAAGCCAAATCAAAATTCTTACAATGGGTCCAGTCCTGAAAACCTCACACAATCTGCTGTGGACTGTAGTAGAAAACCCCTACAGTGTGTGACGTTATACATAGACCATAATAAATTCATCACGATTCCTTTACATATTGTAAAGACACTTTATCAAAATCCAGGGTAAAATATTTTTCTCTTTTGTCCATTATAAAACCACTGTGCTGTAGCCCACATCTCCATTTAAACCATTAATACTCTTTTAACAGTCCTCCAAAGGGCTGAGTATTTCCCTGGAATTTCCAAGGGTTGGGACTTGGCACACTAAGATAAGACAGGAAGCAGAAGACATTGCACATTTTGTTGAGATGTTTGTTATTAACACTGTTTGTTTTTACAAAACTACTTAATACAGCTTAACCAGAGACCTACAGTTGATGAACTAAGAGACAGAAAGATCCTGATTCGATTCAGTGATTATGTGGAAGTAGCAAAAGCACAGGACTATGACAGGCGAGCAGATAAACCATGGACAAGACTATCAGCAGCAGATAAGGTACCGACATAACTAAAATGACATCTTCCTTTGCTATATCCAAGACCTATTAGTTCTGCCTTAAAAAAACTCCTGTTCTGCTCTGCAAGTCTGGTATTTTACCACACTTATACTTCACAAGATCGTTAACCTTCTTCTATTTGCAATTCCTAGGCAGCAATTAGGAAAGAGCTAAATGAATACAAAAGTAATGAAATGGAGGTACACGCATCAAGCAAACATTTGACAAGGTCAGTTTTCCAGCTGTTTATTTCCATTGCCTGCTAAATCCAGTCTGCTTGAGTCCCAAAGCTCTTATACGCTGGATGTGGGAGAAGACTGTGCAAAGGAAACTTTGTTTTAAAATAAAAATGGAAATATTTCTTTTCCTGCTCTGAACCTGGCTTCTCTATTTTAGTTTTGCTTTCATTAGCACATACTGAGAAGCCCCCACAGAGCTTCTCCAGAACATCACTCAGCTTGCATTCTTTGCACTGAAGATTCAAAAGCTATGACAAAAAATTAGATGTACAAAATAAAAGGAAAAAAAAAAGATTTTTTAAACAGACAAACAATATGCTATAGAAAGGCTTTTGAATTAAATGTACTGGAGTCTGCAACCTCATTATCACAAACATTGCAACTTCCCTGCTAAGAGATACCAAATTCTACACACTGTAACAAGACATACGTAATGGCCGGAAGTAATAATTAGTTCCAGTGGGATTTGTTCTAATGGATTCAATATCCCTTGCATGCAGGTCCAGTTGCTACTGCAAGGATGGCAGCCCCCCAAGCACACTTAATAGTAGTGGAGAGCACAGGAGAGATGACTGGTTTTGAGTCCTCTCACTGTCCAAGCGGTCAGGCCAACATGAACCTAGTCACTGCAGTACTTGCTTCATGTGCCAGCACTGCTGATAGGTACCATGCTTAAACATGCATGGAAACGTTCATCTCCCTCTTCTAAGTGGGGAAAAAATGTGAGAGGCTGATTCCACAGGCATCGTTACTTGCAAAAAGACCTTGTTAGAGAAAAATTGAAACAGCAATCAGTTGGCTCCTACAATTTCCGTTACATCCCTTGAGCAAGTCCAATTGCTCTTAAAATACAATTTTTGGAGCTGTTGGGAGCACAGTGTACTCTTGCTATGGCTGTAAGCATCCTCAGGTGTGCTTGCTGCTAAAATAAGTTGCTTAACACTATACTAGGGAACTTGATGTGCAGTGTGGTGTCCTGGAAGGCTCCCTTCAGCCACACCTGCGCCCACGGTGCCATACTTAGTTCTGAATGCAACAAATTCCAGTTCCAGTAAGCTCTGGATGCCCAGTGAAAAGATGATCATTGATCTACATGCTGAAAATGTGTAATTCTAGACTGTTCATGCAGTTGTCAGGGCTCTTTTAACATTACAGAGTCATCACTGCATTGACAGGATTAAACATGGGCAGAGGGTGGGGAACGGGAGGACTGCAGTTTAAGTCTGAAAGTGAGATACACATTCTGTCACTGAAGGTACCTCTGGAATTTAAGTAGATAGTAAAGATATATCTTGAAATTTGTTCAGGATATTGGGAGTAAACAAGCTCACACTTTACAATCGGTGCTAAGGCATTACAAATCACTGGGACTCCAGTTACATAACCTCAACCAAAGAACAAGCCTACAGCGCAAGAGTGTAGTTATTCCAGACAGACTTTTAATATCATCGTACATTAAACCAACCATATGTGCTTACCTGTTAGAAAATAACAAAGTCCCTGCATAATAAAGAATATTTCTACCAATGACAAACTGTCTGAATTCCTAAAAGGAAAGAAAGCAAAATCAACTCCGTATCTATATTTGCATTTGCACTCCCAAGTAACTGTGAACTGGTCAGACTGGGCCCTAAGGACTGTAACTGTACTACAGTCATGGCACACGTGTGGAACTGTGCTGGTGAATGTTAAGAATTAAAGTTGCTGTTCTTCAGTACTGTTACTGTACCTTTAAACATTTTTTTAAATCTTTTTAAAATTATACAATATTAGAAAATTCAAAGTGGTTTGAAACATCTCTCTTATTTCTCTTAGATTTCACAGGCCATAGAAATTTTCTTCTGAGAAGAATCTGTCTTTACTTTTTGATATTGCTGCTGAACTCACATCAGGGAATATATAAGTCTTTCCCTAAAGTTCAGTTCAGGCTACCTTGATGTTTATGTGGAAGAAGGACTCTGCAGCTGAAGTCTGCAGCACTTATGGACAGAAAGCAGCACCAGAGCTGTACTCTGCTCTGAAGTCAGAAGAGAGATGGCCTGTGGAGTGGGATGATCTGCTGAAAAAGACTGAAGTAAAGCTACCTGGAAGAACTACTACTCTCCTTCAACATTTGTTTTAAACTGTTTTGCAGTCTATCTTGGAAGAGGAGATGTTGTGCATGTACAGGCTTTACCATTCCAAGGCCTCTGACATAAATGGACATGACACACTGTCATTCAGTATTATGTTGACAAGACATTTTGAACTTACCACAATTAGTTTGTAAAACACTTAAGTTCATGATCTAAAAACTAATTTAATGTATTATAATTTCATTCTTTTTTTATATAATGTCTAACAGAATCACAGCTGCAAGCATTTTTGATTCCTGTTACTTTTGTTCTTTAATTAAATGACTACTTATTGCAGGAAATGAACATGGTTCCTAAAGCTCTTTTTTTCCCCAGGGACAGCTTTGAAGGGAGGAGATCACTGTTATTATACACCAGATCATATTGCTTTTTTATCACAACAGAATCTTTACAAGACGATGATATTAAACTGAGGTTTTCTATCTTCTGGTATATTGGTGTTTTGGACCAGATCCTGACCAGCAGAATATGATTGTCATTCTACACTAGTTAAGGTTCTGGTCCTCTAAAGAATGACAGTTAAGGTCACTGTTATTCAAAGTCAGTAAACTGGACAAGCATAGATAGATACATAACGATGTGCTCTGATGTTTGGCAAACAAATCTTATGCTTTCTTGACAGTAAGAAAAAGGTCACTAGATATGAATAAGAAAGCTAGCAGAACTGTTTGAGGGTGAAAGTAAAGCCAGACATTCCATTAATACTCAACACCTTGGAGCATCTGAGAATTCTACTCAAAATATTACTAAAAGAAAAAGCTTAGGGGAAAAAAAAAAAAAGGGCTAGCTGGAAAGCATGCCTGCTGAGACAGCAACAAAATGGCACATCCATGCATAGGACAAAAAATTTCTCTGCAAGAGTCTTAAATTACATCCTTATAGGAAGTTGCTTAGTATTAAAGACTTGAAGAAGGTGCTCTTGATCTTGTAGCTTCATTGAGATGATCTCCATAAAGCATGAAAATAACAGAAAACATGCAATGTAAAATTGTTTGTACAAACTACTCCTAAATCACTGTGAGGTGAATGAATCAGTGCAAACAGTGGATGCACTAACTTTCCATTCTCTTCTGCCACTCAGTGTTGGGATGGAGTAAGGTAAATACAGAGCTCATCTTTGGCTAAACTAAAATTTAAGAATAGAAGGTAAGTACATACAGTGCAACACTTACAATGTAAGTCAGAAACAGAAGAACCCTGAGAGGTGTGGTTCCCAGGCCCAATGAAGCTCACTGGCTTTGCTGTAGCTACCTGCAGCTTTGTACAACCTTTTATGTTTGACTTATGTGACTACCAGCTGAAGACCTGAATTACTCAAAGATTCTTTTTTCCTATTTATTGCAATTTTGTAACTTGCTGGCTTTTCACAAGTTCATGTAACACTGTAACTAATAACATACTGTTATTTAGATTGATCAATAATTTTATTATTAATACTATTCATTCTATGCAACAACATAGTGATAGTCCAGGTGTAATATACAAAAAGGGTAAACAGAAAGGATAGAAAAGTTTCTTCAGCAGAATGACCACTTAGTTTGAGAACAGGAGATGACCTGCTGTTAACTACAGCCTTGGCTAACAATCCATGAAAGTAACACTCCCGTTTAGCAGTGATGTGCGCTTTCACTGGTAATAAAAACACTCCATAAAACTCACTAAAGGGATGTTGAAAAATATGATAAAGATTTTTAGGGTAACTCAGAGCAGCTTTAGAAATGTCTAACAGTGGCTATGGTATTACTAACGTGACTTAACCATCTTGTAATTATGCAGCAAGCAGCTTTACTTCTTCTCCAGGTTCTCAGCTGTCCTTCCACCACCAGCATCCCAGGCTTCAGTCTGGTAAGAGCCAGCAGGTTGTGACTACTGTGGAGTCACAGGGGTCACACTCAGCTTGTTGCTGGCAGCTCTGTTGTTTGGAGACCACATGCAAAAAAACAACAAAAAAACATTTCCCAATGCTGAATGCTGCCTTTGTGAATGCTCCCTTGTGACACTGCTTAAATTTGCTTGTACCTGCTTGAAGCTTTTAGAAGGTAACAGGGCTGGGTCAACAGTGACAGGACAGTAAACTTTCATAGCTGTATTTTATCACAGGTCCTCACTAAAATTAGCAGTTGTTTTACTTTTTCCAATATGCATTCACTATGAGAAGAGAACTCAGGCCTTGCAGTGTACTTTTTAAAACCTTGTACAGTTAGAAGAAAAAAAATACTGTCTCATACACTTATAAATTCAGGTAGACCAGGAACAAAAAGTTTACCATCTCACGAGGTCCATCTAGTGGAAATAGCAGTGATCACAGGGTAAAAATATAATGAACCCCCACGCAAAAGCCAGAAGCTCAAATCAGAAAAGTTATCAAGTACATTTAGGTAGATGGGATGAGTGGAAAAAAATTATTTACTGACAACCTCCATACAATAATTTCCAGAGACAACACAGCCTTGTATTTTTTATATAGGGAATATATTTCATTTACAGCTATTTCTGTAATAAACCATCTCCTCATCACTGAAGACTAACACTGACTCTGCATTCTACTTTCAGTGCACATTGGTTTGCAGCAGTAAGATGTATTTGACTGATGTTCAAATATGTATTACTGATTTAAAGCAAAACAGAAATGACATCTTGCAAAATAAAAGACAATATACATTTTTCTTGAAATATTTAATTCAACTATTTGCAACACAGCTCAAGCACAAGCGTTCAGATTTTGTTTTCTCTTAGAAACTCCTACTGAAGTCTACAGGCACAGGCAAACAGGACTGAGATCAACACAGGCAATTTGATCCTCAGATAAATTCTGACTGTATTCTGGATCAGACAAAAGTGGTATTTTGTACACACAGACCCAAAACAGAGATTCAAAGTGAAATTCAAAGGGATTTCTCTGAAAGGTAGTTAAATAACCTATCAAAATTGTTAAGACTTCTTAAAAAACAGCATATGCTAAAAATCTAAGAATTTACATACTGCATTTTATCAGATTCTGTAAAATAATTTCAAATCTCACATATAAAAGAAGTCTTATCCACAAAGATTTGAATATTATAAGGAAAATACACTTTCATTACAGCAGCTCCCTTGAGAGTAAAAAACAAAAGTTGTCAAATTTTACATTGTAAAAGAGCATTTATATTCACCTTGAATTTCAGGAAGGTATCTGATAATATTACTGCAGAATTCTGTCTTCTGATTGAAACAATGTCTGCAATCCTCTGCGAACATTACACAGCTCCTCTTCTTGCTGCATAAAACGCATTACATTTATCACAACGTATTCTAATTCGGGTGTATAGCATGTGCTGCTTTCAACATATCAAATATGATATTTTTCTTTTCCATGTCAATGTTCAATATATTAAGACTCAGAATTAAAACAGTCTGTCTGAATCTACCTGCTGCTTTCATCCCCCAGGTAAGGTTTCAACTATAACATGTTTGTGACACTTGGATTCTGACTCTTTTTTTTTTAGATATAGGACTAGAAATTGCAATTTTTAATAATTCACTATTCAAACAGCTATACTTAAACAATGAATAAAAATTAAGACAACATAACTTCATTTACCATTTCTTTCAGAAGCTTCTCTTGCAATCCTTTTAATTCTTCTTTCATCAGATGCATCTATAAAAAGATACTGAATGTATCTTCTGTGTTCACAACTGGTAACCCGTTTCAAAAAGACGACTCCCTAAATAGTTTCTCACAGAGATACAGATGCATATGCATCCACCTTCTGAATGAAAGGGAGCCGTGTTTTGTATGTGTTCTTTCTTGGATGATTAACACTGGTAAACAGAGCCACAGAACACATACACCTTGCACCAGTTTTGCAGATAATTGCATAGACCTTCTAACACATGAAATCTAGGCCTAAAACACTGAATATTGTTATGTTAAAGGACATTTGTTGACAATGAAAAGGTATAAAGACTTTCTTTGAGAAAAATAGTCAATGCTGTATCCATTGGCAAAATTTAAGAATTGTTAAGAACAAGAAAGAAATAAAAGTTCATCATACCTCTGAAGTAAAAACATGTTCTTCATAGTCACCAGTATGGCAGACGTTCTTTTCAAATGAACTTTTAAGAATCTGAATTCTAGAGAAATAAAAGGCAGTTCAAACAGCTTAACTACGTACGAACTTTCCACACCTACCACAACTACATGCCATTATTTGTAGTCTATTTATAAAAAAATAGCATAAATAGCATAAAAAAATACCATCATTGTTACTACCGGAATAGCCCCTCAAGTATGTGGAAGAATTTACATGGAGAATAATTACATTTTTCCTGTAACATAACATTTTAATCCAATTTTCTCATCTCATCTGCTATGTCTATTCTATGGAAGAGAGAAACTGCACAGAGTTGGCCTAACTTACACTTCAAACAAACATAACACAAATCTGATCCCAGGAGTAGTGAAGCCTACTAACCTCTGCTGCTCATTTTTCATGTATGTACTGAAAGTATGTGTGTGTTTTTTCCAAAAGGTCTGGAAAGAAAAATATTAATAGATGACAATCAGTGGGAACTCATATTTTGTGACCTAAAATTAATACCTTCTATGAATAAATCACAGACTTAGCACAGAATGGGTAGGAGCTAACACAGTCACCACAGATTCATGGGTGGAGGAGGAGAAGCTTAGCTGGCAGGATGAGGCACTTCAGGAATTCCATTTTCATAGAACCAACTTAAGCAAAAATCTGTTCTGCTTACCAATTTCAAAACAATGAAAAAGAACATGCATAGCATTTTAATCAGGCCTTCCATATAATTCAAGTCATGCCTTCAGAGCAAAACAAAAAGCAAATGTAGTCTTGTGTTGACATGAATATTTGTATATTGATTTTTACACTACAGCAAGTAGCAGGAACAATGTCAAGAGCACACAGCAAATCAGGTTTAAACGCCTACATGCTGTTCCTGAACAAAGTGCTCCCGAAGTGGGGTAAACAGCCCATTGAAACTGGTTGGGGTAGTTTGTTCTAGGAAGAAAACCACAGAGTGGTGATCTAGAAATTCTAAGAGCAATGCATTAGCCAATGCAAACACCTCAAACCCATTATCTGAAATGGGACCCAACTTTAAGCAAAATGATAAAGGCTTTTTAAATCAAAACTAATGATCTCAAGTTAAAGCTGACATGAACAACCTATGGACTCCGTAAGAATTCCCTTTTCTCCATGATCAAGCAATTAAAATACAAACCAAGAATTCTTTTTCCATGTTTTTCAGGGACTGAGAATCATTTTCAAAATTCTCAAGTTGCTCAAGGAGAGAAGAACGGAATTCCTCCAGCTGCCTGCTCCTACCAAAACAAAACCAGCTGCTTTCAGGATGTATTCACTGCACTTCAAGCATGTTTTAAAACAAATCTTTGGTTACAGACCTGCATTCACGAAGCTGGAAACTCATGGCTGACAAATGTTCATGGGCAGCTCGTAGCGACTGTTTAGTAAAATTATCCATTTTCCTGGAGCGGCTCTATGGGGATGTTTTTACACTAAATTCAGATTAGTTTCACTTCAGAAAAAAAAAAAACAAACCAAAAAAACCAACCCTGAAGCATGTTTAGTACTGTAATTGCTCAGTATCACAGATCATACTGAGCAAAATCCCCCTTTTTTATCATCTCCCTGTCTTTGAAGGAAAAGCTTTCCATTATGAAATGTAAGATAGCTTTACATTTTTTAATAAAACTACCTAATTTTAATGTACTTAAATAGAAGTACATTATGTACATATACAGAATTAAATAATATACTTAATTAGAAGTACATTGTTTGAAAAACACATTTTTCAAACTAGAATAAGTACACATGGCATGAGTGATGTGTGCGTGTAGCTGTCCATGATTAACAAATACATTATTCAGGCTCATGTTTTCCTTTTTGCAAAGGAACTTCATTCATGGCTTTCATAATTAAAAAAAAAAAAAAATCAAAATGCAGTATGATCACTCCTTTAAATACATACACTTGTTTTGAAACTACACACATGATAAAAAACAAAGCGGACCCGGAAAGAAAATCGTTGGAAAGTCACATACATAAAGGAACTGAAAAAGGCATAAAAGGAAAGTTGGAATTTTATGATTTCCTGAAGTTCTATGCACATAGCTGTTTTCATGACCTTTTAAGCAAATGCTGTAGTGTACTACAAGCTATCATTTATATGCGCATGTACTCAGACAACTAATATTGTATATGAAATATCTTGCCTCAAATTTCTTAGTAAATTCTTTTTGGAGCTTCTGACAGATACTGATAGTTGAACAACCAGGCTCCCAGATTTCCCCATCCAAACCAGACAGATCATTTGCAGATACAGGAGATATGCTTTCAGACACTGAAGTAAAAACAAGATAATGTTACAATTCAGAAAGAAGTATCCTATCTGAAGTTACAAAAGGGCCTATAACAGCTTTTATTATATACAGATATCTGAAATGGCTCAGATATTAAATGGCTGAGACCAGTTTCTGTTTTCATGTAAATTTTTTTTAATGGATATAGGCTCTAAATATTTAGATTTTTTTTAATTTCTTTTTTTAAGCACATAAAAGGTTTTTGAATGGATACTCTCTTTTATTGTTAGAACTTTGTTATTTTAAACTTCTGCACAAGCACAGCTTTCACTCTGTAACTAGCCTCTGTAAGTAGCAGCACTCTCTGTTTTAAATATTTCTCTAGGCTGTAACTTTGTTCTTCTCTTTCCTTTCTTTTCCTTCTCTTTGCTTGTTTCTGCTTCATCAGAATTGCTTTCTGCATCACTGTGGTACCTTCGTTTGAGAAATGGCTGTATAGTTGGTCCTTTAATAAACATGAAAACAAAGCTGCTTATTAGGATTATTGAGAATAATCACGTGGGAGGATAAAGGAGTGCCAAACTTTAGGAATATCTGGCTTTAAAGCTCGAGAATTATATAAAAATTAATTAACATTACCTTCATGGAGTAATCCTTCATTCAGTGATAGGAGAACTTGATGTCAATGAACAGCACGATTTCAAGGAACACAGAACTCTTTGACTCATTCAGGACTTGTTCATTAAAGAGATTCATGCTAAGCTCTCTTTTCCTGATACCACTTAGCCCCACTTTTCTTCCAGTATCAAAAGAAATCTTAATCTGTATCTTAAGAGCACAACTAACTCTTTACAGTAACTGCATTTTGGAGCCCAATTTTTATTTTTTCTTGAATGGGATAATTAAAACAATGCAGAAAATGAAAAAGAGAGCAGACATGGGACAATACTGAAAATATGTAAAAGAAAACATAATTTAAGAACTGGAGTCATATTTTTATGACAAATGAACATTTTTCTTAACCTCCACAGACACATGTAGAAAGTCTTCTGCTTAAAATGAAATGTCTGTACCTGACTCATGCATGGGGGCATAAGGTTCTTCACTCCAAGACTGCACTTTACTTCCACTGGAAGCAGATGATGGAGTTGGTGCTACACAATCCTGAAAGAAAAGTCACTGATTAACTTCCAAACTCAAGCACCTTCAGAAACCTACATTTGTGTTGCTTTTCATTATACCAGGCACATGAACACACTACAGTTTGGATGAAGAAAAAAGAATCACTGCATGAATTGCTACTAAGTTGCACTAGATGAAAGTATAAACAACTTCACCACACTGATCATTAATGATAGCAGTACCTCAAGTGACCAATAAGGTCTAACTGTTTCCTGCAATAGACCTCAAACAGAAGAATTTTGTAAAGAAGTCATTAGTGCTTTTTTCACCAGAAGAAGTACTCAGAAGCAGTGGTCTGAAGGCATACAGCAGTTTCAGTTTATATGCCAATGCCACAATAGTTATTATATTGAGCAGTACACTAATGCTAAAACTGTAAGAGCACTTTCCCACCTCAAGAATTTTTCTATACATATGTCACAATTCTTTAATTTGTGAAAAACTGTTTCTTTTCTATTGAAAATCCAGAGGAAAATATTTACTTCCAGTTGTTTAAGACACTAATTATCACTGAACTTCTTCCTTTGTATCCAAGTGACAAACAATTCCCTAACTTATCTCAAATGTTTAAACAATAACTAGTAAGATTTTCCAAGAAGGTCACAAGTAAACACTATATATGGTGTTTAACATTAAGAAAGATGCATTACCCTTAAACATCCCCATGTGTAAAGTAGATAAAATAGAGGAATAATGGCTGCTCATTTCTGGAGCGCAAAGGCTTTAGTAACATACCTCCTCTCTACTTTTGGTGGTAGGTTTAGTCGTATCACGTAGTTTTCCTTTAATAGAACATGTGTCCAAAAAGCAATGTCTGAAACTTGAATCTTCATTATTATCATGTGTTTTGCATGCAGATCCCTTTGCAAGTTTTCCATTGACAGCTTTGTATGTTGGTAAGCTGTGCTACACATTAACAAAACATAATAATTGAGAGGAGATGTACAAAAAGCATAAAGCAGTTGGCAGCTGAATGGAATAATTTTCAGTTAAAGTAACTGTAGAGTAATTTCAATATTCTTACCAAAGATGCTTCACTTAAAGCTGGTGAGAAACTTATATTTCCAAATGTTAACTTTTTAGCAGGCAACTCAGGGGACTGATTTAGACACAGACTTTGAAAGTTCTTTTTCTGGGGATGAAAATCACTGGGAGAGATTCCTTTCTCAAAGTTCAACATTTCTGCTTTTTCTGGTGTTGACTCCTGAAGACCAAGTGATCCTTCACTGCCAGTATGTTCTTGAGTAACATCTCCCGATATTCTTTCAGTACCTAGAAAACAGTTACTTAACTGTCAGCACAAGGAATGAAAGTTGAAAAAGGTAAGTTAAAGCTCCATATTGCTAACTGCTGCGACTCTAGGTATTTGCCCATCTTAGATCTGTGGAATTTCACTTCAAGTGTTGGCATACAGCTTCCCACACTTCCACTTTTTGCACTCCCTGCACTATTTTAGCAGTTACCACATTCATTGTAACACTTCTGTATTGCACTTCTATACTATGCCGACGTCAAATAACTGCACCAAACTATAAAAGTGTTAGTGACATGTTAATACACTTCCTTAAATTATGTGCTACACACTGAATTAGGGGATATCTTTAAAAGATGAAATAAATGTAAAATTGTACTACTATGATAATCCTCATTTAAGCTTCAACTTTTGATACAGTGGTGCTATAAAGTAAAAATACCCACATGTCATGATCTCAAGAGACGCAGGACTCTCAAGTGAGGGAATTTCAATTTTCTTTTCTTCTGCAAAGTTCTTTGATTCAGTAAATGCTTTGGGTACATAGTTTGCTACTCTCTTTGGCTCCATAGGTGAAATATTCTGGAGTTCCTTTTGCTGATTATCATCCCCGTTTTCTCCATGCATACGTTTCTATTACAATACAAAGTTTATATACACATTATTTGTAAACATATGGAAAATACAAACACAGAGGTAAAGAGCATATTATCTATATGTAATGTTGAACAAGCCGAAGGTCCAAAAGAAACCTCATTAGAAGTGCATAAATTCATATCAGGTGTTCTAATACCAGTAAATATTGAATCTGTTTAATTCAGGAACCAAATTTCTATTCTTATGAACTTCTTCACTATTGGAAACAATTACTGATGCTTCAGGATCTAATCAATAAAGTCTGCAGACATATCCATATACAGGAAAATGCTATGCTAAAAGAATGCAAACAGTTTTAGCAGCCAGTGTCACCGCTAATTTACTAGAAATCCTGTTTGGGTATTCAGTAAATATACTAACATACCCCTGTCAAGTCAGTCTTTTTATTTTACACAGAACAGGTTTAGAATTATCCGTATCACACTCCAGAAAAGAGCAAACTGGCTCCATAGAACTCGTTATGTTTTTGAAATAAAGAACACAGTAGTACTTTGCAGCAGAATAAATTTCATGAATGGAAACTGAAACCCTATTATGACTGAAAGATTATTTAGGACTGATTTTCTTAGCAGCTAAACACTCATTGTTAAAAAGGGCACTACTAGAGATAAAGTTCATTTCAAGTTGCTCATGTTGGGCACTCAAAATTCAGGAGCACTAAGTACAAACTAGACCACAAAAAAAAAAAAAAAAGGTCAGAATCGGATTTTTAAGAATAAAGTACAACTCCATACCTGTATTTTTGATTTCTGTGCCCTAGAGATGCATGCTGAAGACTCCCTTTCACTCTCTGACTCTGAACTGGAAGGCTCTTTGTAGTTTTTTGCTAATGCTGCTCTTCGAGGCCATTTTTGTCTGGTCATTTGTTTTATTGGTTCATCAGTTCTTGAATTCTGTTTTTTACATCTACTCATCTTTAGAAGAATAAGAATAACTTCAACTTACATCAGCATAATTAACAAATATGTAAGAATAAATGGCAGGTAACTTGGTTTCATTATTTGAAATCCATTATTTCAAAACAACTAAAAATCGTAACTTTACTAAGTCTTGGAGAGTCCAACCATCAATCTACTAAGTATTTTAGGCAGATAATTTACACTGTAGATCAGGCAGAGTCCAGTCAGGAATGTAAGAGTCAAAAAAGAGTCAAAATAAATGCCATTTTTGAACTACAGCAAAGCTGCAGTGGGTTTCCAAAGGTGCCTCTCTGAAATACACATGCATTTAAATGAGACTAACTAGTTTGAAGTAGAACAAAGCCAAAAGCCTGCACACTGAGCAGGAACCAGCATCCTTGATCATTACGTCTGAACTGATCACCTTAACCACCAGACTAGAATCAGTCTTCCTTTTCTTATCTGTCTCCCTTCTGCTTCATTACTACTGCCACTCTACACAGCAGGCAATGTTCAGAAATAGAGCAAAGCAATGTTCTCACTGAAAGTACCCCAGGGATCTGACATTAGAAGGGATGAAAACATGTAAGTGCAACACCTGTGACTAGAAGAGATTAGAACTCTGGCCTTCTGCTCTCTTGGAAAGTGCTCTACACAAAATGTATGCTGGGAACAGCTTCCTCATTTCTAGGGTCAAATCTATTAGTGACTTTAGATGCTCTCCACCTAAATCTATGGAGTAGTGGAACCCTGCCTCCTCAAAGAAGGCACTTCGAACTTGCTTGGGTAGATCAGGGGCATTTTGTTACTAAAAAAGCGCACATTAGTAAGCAGATTCAACACTGAGCAACTGACCGCTTTTCAGGGTATTATATGAATGATTATTATGCGATTATTATATCATAATGAATTATTATATGAATACTATATACTCAAGAGTAGATGGCTATTAAGCAGTAAATAGACATCATCAGTAATTTTATGTAGTAGAACTTAAAAAAGAATCAATGTATTAGTCATTCTAACTTATAGCCAGTGTTATGCCTGAAATACTAGCTAGATATTACAGAAAAAGAATATAGTACCTGAAAATAATAAACTGTATTCAACAAGAGACCTTGAAATAAGCAAGAAGAAATGGCATATATTTATGAAAAAATATTCTAAAACACTTTATGTAGCGAGTTAAAACATTTGTAATATGTATTACAAGTCTAGTTGCAAATTTACATTTACCTTTTTCTTATTTGCATTTTTGCCCTTAGGTTTATCCACGTGGCAAACAGGTTCAGGCAATTTCTCTGCTGTTACAATGCATAAAGTTAGAAAGATCAGCAAAATATTCAAACGTTTGACATCCAGAGTTTTAGCTGTAGAGCCACAGAATCACTTTTACATCCACAAAACTTACTAGCTCAGTACACTGCTTTCAACACATTATTTTCAAAAGCCAAAGGGTTTTTTTTTTGCACACAACTACCTCTGCCTGTCCCATTTTCCATGTTAAAATCCAGACTTTTTAGAAATTCACCTCTGTAAATTATTAGAGCTAATCTAAACATTCCTTACGATTGTAAATAAGACAAAAAACCCTTATCTGTATATCAGAGCACATTACATGCTGTGCAATTAACGTCTATGAACAAACTCACTGCAGCATTCGTAAGAAATATAGAAAAAGTTTCTCACTTTTGTCTGTGTTTATGGGTTTCCCTAAGTGCTTATTTCTGCTGTAATCAATTAACTGGGCTTTAGGTTTTCTATTTGATTCTCGTAGCCAACTAATGTCTGTCTTGCAGTCATCACCTCCGGTTTCTGCGTCTGTGTCACTGAAGAGATGCTTCTTGTTTTTATTGTTTGTAATCTGCAAGACAAAACATCTTTTTCATTTATCCATTTACTTTTCATATGCCTTTCACTTACATAATTGGCATGAAAAGGCAGGCAGACAAGGTATTCTGAGCCACAAAAATAAAAGCCTTACTTGTTTTCTTTGTTTCACTTCAGTGCTAGTCTTACCATCATCTGCATTCCTTAATGAGAAAAATAAGACACACCTTTAAATGATACATTTACAAATACTTGTTCTACGTGTTTCTACTGTTCATGTGATACGTTGATTAAGGATTCGAATAAATGCACCTGCTTTTTGTTTTTACATTGATTTCGGAAATACCTGCTCACCTCAAACCGGAAAGGATGCTTATTTGCTAATGATCCATGAGAACATACAGTAAGGATATGCCTCTTTGCAGGCCAATCATAAAAACCTCCCCCCTCTAATCAAGAGTTTCTATCCCTGTAGTATTCTATGAAGAGAACTGGAGCTGTTTTCTTCATGAAACACGTTCTTTCTTTTTAGTCAGCTTCCCAGAGGAAAATCATGAGGCCACAGCAGCTATGTTTATTGCTTGAAAACTAATACAGTCAAGCTATTACTGTCATGCATACATTCCCTGGATTTTCATAACAGAATGCTGCTGAATGCAAACAGTACTATTCCTGATAATCAGTAGACTAGACAAAATAGCACATCCCTACCCTTTTTTGTTTGAATCTGTATGAGCGCTCACTTCAGTAACATGCAATTCTTTCATCTGAAAATGTAAATAAATAAGAAACAAGTGGAGATTTTCATTTATGCAATTTTAACAAAACTAAAAAGTCCACCCCAGTAAAAGCTACAAGGTTTTTTTATCTGCTTGCTTTTTATACTCAGCAACTAACTTGTGATGATTAATTTCTGTCTTTGAAATCATTTAAGAACAGAACCAAGTGGCAATGACTGAAGTTTTCACTGTCTCAAACTAATAAATGAGTTCCCATTCACTTGCTTTGCTACTTTCACCATTCCAGCAGGTTCCTGCGAGCCGTAAGGAGCAAAACTATCTTTCCTTGTCTTTTGCTTCTATCTTAGCTCCATTCCCTTTTCACTCAAACATCTGGGCAAAGATGTCTTTACAATGGGGATCAGAAGGATGGCAATAACACTTTCAGGGTAACAGGATAATTGAAAAATAATGATACTCCTAAGAGTTTGATTCTTAATGCAGGAAAACACTGTTATAGCTTTAAGTGTAAGATATTTACACAGCAAACATTTTCCCCCACTTAGTTCAGTGATATGATTTGAATTTTTAGATGTTAACAATACTTTCAGTTGCCTGAGTTCCTTTATATTCTATTCATATCAGTTTCAGTTATATTCTTACTCCAAGCTTTATTGTAGGCTCATCAAACCCACTGATGTTAAAGTTGTAGACATCATCCCTGTCAAAGAGACACAGAGATCAGTTTTGTGACTGAATTGTGAACTTTCCACAAAGTTGAGTACCTGCAAATTTTGTTTGAAAATGTTTTAGCTACTTACACAATAGGACCAGCTGTTATATTAAGAAAAGCAGAGTTTTTCAGCTTTCTATCCTGAACTTCATCCTATATATAAAGAAAAAGTTAACTCCTATGCCATATATGGACTATGGTTTCATGTACAGTCACCTCACAAAGTTCTTCATCCATAACATATGAAAAACCTCAGACCCTCACTTGATTAGCAGCAGTACAACGAGGCAAAAGGGGACAAGGGCTAACAGAAATTAATCTTTTAGAATTTAACTTTTAAGGATATCAACAAACCCTCAGAACCATCCCCCCACTCCCCTCCCTCCCCCCCCCATTATCCTAATTTCTGTTCTGGCTATATCTCATTCAAGGATTCTGTAATATCATTTATGACAATACTTTTATTCTAAATATTTAGCATTGCCATATTCAAAGTGAACAGATTCAGTTCTATAATATGTAAACAGAAATTACTTTGGGTTTCAGTGGCTAACAGCTGTCTGTAAAAATATTATTCCACATAAGTAAATAAATAAAAAGTATATTAAGTATATACAGTCAATGCATAATGAACATCTATAGATATTTAACATTCAGAGGTATTTGTGAACTTTTGGTTTACATCTACTACTATCACCCTAGGTACATATATCAGATATGAAAAATATTTCCAACAAAAGCAATGTATTACCTTAAAGATACAGGATTTATTTAAATGTGGCCTAAAAAGTAAGGACACATTTTGTTGAATGACAATTAGAATATATGCATTTAGAATACTGCTTATATATAATAAAAGCCTTATCAAACACAACAAATTTATTCAGGCATTTAAATACAAACCTAAGTGGATTAAGAGAGACCAGACCCTTTCTTTTCTGTGCTCTAAAAAAAACTGATTCCAGCTCATACAGCTATACTGAAAGTTCTGCATGGCTTCCAAGTTGCTATCCAAACCATTTAAAAAGTGACAGAGCCTCACTGTTCCAGTCCTTCATCACTCAGTTACAAACGGGTAATGGGTTAAAACTTGAACAGGGGAAGTTTAGATTGGATATAAGGAAGAAGCTCTTTACTGTAATGGTGGTGAGGCACTGGAATGGGCTGCCCAGGGAAGCTGTGAACGCTCCATCCCTGGCGGTGTTCAAGGCCAGGCTGGACAGAGCCTTGGGTGACATGGTTTAGTGTGAGATGTCCCTGCCCATGGCAGAGGGTTTGAACTAGATGATCTTAAGGTCCTTTCCAACCTTAACTATTCATGATTCTATGATTCTAATCAAACATGGGGAGCATGTAATTACATGCAGAGTGTATTTCCAAACATCAGTTCTAGCAAGGAAAGACTGATTTTCTTATTTAAGAATTTGTTAAATTTAAACTAACAGTCAACTGTTAGTTTCAGGGCAACTAGGAGTTTTAGATGATCAGAAGGTTGATGACTGAATCCAAGTTTGACCCCCAAACTATGATGATGGAACGGAGACAGCCATGTGCAGTGCCCATGAACCATACCTGCTGATTTCTCTTCACTTAACATGTTATGAATGAATGAGCAACAAACCACTGAACAGTTTCTAACAGCCTTTTAGTTATTTCAGCTACTGGAACTGTATGACTACTAGATTCCTACTCCTCAGTGTAACAGTGTTTATCAGAAATGAATAAATGATTCATATGAAAGCAGGATGTGAAACAACTGTAGACAGAGGAGTAGATCACAGATAAAACCATAGGCACAAGAAGAACAAGCACGAAAGTAAATTAATAGTTCCCATCATACCTGTTACAACCCAAGGAGTCTCTTGCTTTGCTTTTCTCATCTGTCTTTACTTTATATCGGTCACTGATTTTACTAATTAGTGATTTTGCAGCATCTGTCATTTCTTTAGACTTTGTTTTCTACAAAAATAGAATTTAAGAGTCAACTTTGAACCCATTTAACAGAAGGACAAAGTTAAAAACAGAACTACAGATTCCCAGCAGTCACCTCAACTTTCCTAAATGCCTTCAAGATGTACTATCAATCCTTCAAAAACTATTTTCCCTTGCATTACTCAAACAGTGAGTAATGAAACATTGGTTTAGCAGAACTCTTCCATGTTGTGGGTTTGGGTACTGTAACATTCAAAAGTAAACAAAAAAGTACATGAGAAGCACAAGTCGGTGCTCAGTTAAGAATTATTTTGTAAAAAGATGATCACTAAAAATAAATTCAGAGTAAACTAATCTTACACAGGTCACACTGAAAAAGCAGAGTGAAGCTGATGGTATTTAATGCACTTGGTATTAGTGAAAAATCAATTAAAAATAAGTTTGTGACTAAATGAAGGTAAAACCAAATTCTGAAACACTGAAAATTTGATAATTCTCTTAACTGCAAGTCAAAAAAAAAATGAAGGTAAGAAGCTCCCACCGTGTTTGATGCTTTTGGATTTGCAGTCTCTTTTCTAAAGGGAACATCAGATTCCTCCTTTGTAAAACCAGAATGCAAAGATGTTTCAGACACTCTAGCTGAAAGAAATGTTTTAAATGATATTTCAGTAGTAGTTTTTTCCCTTCTGTACTTGAGTTTCTCTTCCAAATGACTAATTACTAAATATTTTGCTGTTTTCTTCCAATATGATATAAACTAAATTTTCTTGGTTTTCTTCTCTTTTTTATAATTTCTTTATCTTGAGATACTTAAAAAAAAAACAAACACCAAAAAATGCTTTTTATTTCATAGCTCATTCACTAACAACAGAAACTAATACAAGATCAAAATAAAAAGCACAGCTGTAGGTCCAAATTTCATCTAAAACACTTTAATGCTAATGGTTAACAAAGTGTGAACATAAACTGGATGGGACATACGTTCCAATGATTGATTCAGCTTCTGCTTGCCACCCATTGTTATATTCTTCTCAGGAACAGAGCATGCTCTTTTTTTCCATGTTTTGCTTTTATCAAAAGAACTCTCTAAAACACAAGGAAGCCTAACAAAAGTAATAACATGTTATTATCAGTGAACTGCAGAAAGTGAGTCTTTATTATAACAAACATGCATCAAAAATAGGAAAACAGTGCTATCTTGTAGCTATCAATGCATTTTAGAGCAATACCTAAGCTTGCTAGCACTGTTCAAGTAGCCAACACCTTGTAAAGTGGCAAATCTTCGGAAAGAAGATGTATTTTTAAGTCAACTTCAAAAAGGCAACAACATCCTACAGCCACCATTAAACCTTGAACCTAGGTAGATATGATGTGTCAAATTTACTACTTTTTATGGCACATTTCACTTACATAAACCCATGTGTCACTTGTATTTCACCTTCTGATGTCATCTAAATTACTCTCCTACCACTAAGGCTTACTTAAACTCCTACTCTAGACTGTGTTAGTGAGTAGTATTTTCATCAACAGATTCACCCATTCTTTTGATTAAGACAGACTAGTACCATTCATGAAGCAGTCATGTCCCTTCAAGGTGAGGGACAACAGTGACTTGACATTCTTTTCCAATACTTACAAAGGTTTGTTGCTTCTCCCTACTGGCTGAGAATCAGGAACAATATCTAACACTTCATCTAAATGAGACATTAATCGGGTATCAATTATTACAAAGGAAATGGACAAAATTAAAATCATTTTTAAAAGGTTTAAATTTTAAAGTAAAGACTATCAACACCTGGATAATTACTTGCCTAAGGTTTGCTTTTGTGTGGCCCCAACTTTTGCCTCTTGCACCATTTCTAAAACTTCTTTAGCACACGTTTGCTACAGTGGGATTAATACACAAAAGAAAATATTAGTGTAGAACTAGAGGCAGTAGAATCTCATGAACTTTCATTTTCCCTAATAAAGTATGAAATTATTTTTCATGTCAGACAAGTGCTGATTCAAGTACCTTTTCAGGGGGTTTTGACTCATTTCTCATACTTGATTTCCTGATTTTCTGTTCTGTTTCACTAGACAAGTTCTGTGTACGTGGCTGCTCACTCTGGAAAGCACAAGTAGTAACAGTAAACAACTACAATCCATAAACACAAAAGAAGGAAAATTCTCATAGAAAGTAGCACTTGAAATATTCTAAACCACACATTTTATATGTTAAAGTGTTTTTCTATAGCAAAAAATGCTTCAGAATCCTACAGTCTGGGACTGGATCTGAATTTCATCCAGAAAGATATTTAGAGGCAGGAATAAAATAAAGATGATACTTTGTAGTCTTTGTTCAACTGGAACACAAGCAAAAAAACATATACCCAAACTGCAGTTCTGTGACACCTATGTATTTTTGTTTGATCTTAGTGAATGCCTAATAAAAAAATGTACTAAACCTAATACGATAAATACTGTAACCTGAAGGCATTAATATGTCACAGCTACAACTGAATGTATGCTTTTAGGGGTATTTCAACACTGCATAATTAATTTGGGATTCTGTGCATACTCCATTTTCATATTATATACAAAGGAAAAATTGTGGCCTAATAAATGCAATTAACTCTGGGGTCAGAACTAAGGAGTGACTACAAATTTTAGCTAATTCTGGAAGATTTCCATCTGACTTTAGACATTTTAAACCTGAAATCCAGAGGTCAAGAAAACATCTTAGGGCAACTAAGATGATTAAGGGAGTGGAGCATCTCCCTTATGAGGAAAGACTGAGGGAGCTGGGTCTCTATAGTTTAGAGAAGAGGAGACTGAGGGGTGACCTTACTAGTGTATATAAAGGGGGAGTGTCACGAGGATGGAGCCAGGCTCTACTCAGTGGCAAACAATGATAGGACAAGGGGTAATGGGTACAAACTGGAACACAAGAGGTTCCACTTAAACTTGAGAAGAAACTTCTTCTCAGTGAGGGTGACGGAACGCTGGAACAGGCTGCCCAGGGAGGCTGTGGAGTCTCCTTCCCTGGAGACATTCAAAACTCGCCTGGACACGTTCCTGTGTAACCTTATCTAGGTGTTCCTGCTCCGGCAGGGGGATTGGGCTAGATGATCTTTCGAGGTCCCTTCCAATCTCTAACATACTGTGATACTGTGATTATGCAATGAAGTAAACACACTATTTTCCAAAAGTGAGTTGCTGACTGCAAAACTCTTAGATTTTTAAAATATTAATTAGGAACAAACTAGAGTAGAATTTAATGTTACTCTAAGTAAAAGACTTAGCTACAGATGACATGCATACTCCAGTAGGTTCTTGATAGAAGTTCTTTGTTCTGGTCTCATTTACTGTACTGTTAGACCTTTCAGCAGAGCTCATCATTTCCAAAGGTAATTTAAATCGTCCTTTGCAAGGAGTGGCTGAAGACAAACCAGAAACATGTTAGAATTCTACCATTTCTTCTATTAAAATTCCTGTGTCTGTCATATCAATATGAAAAGTTTTGTCCATAATAACATCTATTCCATAAACATTAAAAAATAGCTAGTGCTTGTATCACCTCGTGTACCTTTTCTAATTCTATTGTTTTCAATTGAGTTAAATGGAGGTTAACAAGCCCATCAACTGGGGATGTGTGGAGGTAAACAATGCTTTTAGAGGCTGGCTCTGGTGAAAAATAGTTGGTCATCTATTTAAAGATTTTACTGGAATATATTTTTGCTTTAATAGACTGGCTAAGTTCCAAAAAGAAAAAGTCACATTAAGTTCTAAATCTTGTTCCATTCCAATCTGAAAATGCTTTCTTTTCTAGCCTCTGGTACTCTTAATTTATACATGATACACGGTTATACATAACTATGGATACTCATGCATCCGAGACGGTTAAAGCAGGAAAATTAAGCTTGTCAGTCCTGCTGTTCTGCCACTAGTTGCATCTCCAGCCTTTAACTGGTCTTTCTTTGTCTTATAAATCTCTTCCTTGTAGAAAGTATTACATATCTGTTACAGTAAGACTATTAGCAGGAAAGTAAGAACTCCTATTTGTGATGAAGTCTCTCTTATCCTGTTCTGCAAGAAGCACTTCTGACATAAGCATTATTGGCACTGGACCTGTAACTCAACCTGGCAGTGGATCCCACCTTGCTCACTAGCCCCATAATCAACTGCCCCTTTAAGAAACACATACAGTTTTTAGATAACAGTAAAATGCAAGTGATAGATGTACACATTGGAGAAAGCTGATTTTCCGCTGCCACTGCTATAAAAAGCATTGCTGAGGAGTCTTTAAACCAAGAGAATGTGAGAAGAGAGATGTAAACCCATCCATTTTTACATCTTCTGATCGACTGCCAACTTCTCAGCTTGCTCCGGCACAAGCAGCTGACTGACAGCAGAACTAACAACAATAGGTGGTCTTTGGCTATTTGGAATGCATGCGCAGCTACTACCCTGCATCATGTCTACAGACCAGCAGCAAGTGGCCTAGTTTAAAAACTTCAATTTTAAAGCACCTGTGAAGAAAATTTATAAGGTTTACTTTTAATTTCCTGCTCTGCAAAGGACCACAGTTTATGCTTGTATTCAAAGATGATTTATAGTATGTTTTTCCTCTGAAAGTACTTGGAAACTTACATGTGCTAAGAAATACCAGTGGACTTCTTGTGGAAAATTTTCCAGGAATAATCACAGATGCTTCAGACACTTTCCTTTTACAAGACGTAGTTATCTTGGGGAACAGAAAAACTGGACCATAATACACAGATTTAAGAAAGACAAGACAAATTCTATCTCCAGAGTCTTCTGACACTGTATTATCGGAATGTCAATTGCTGTTGATGCACAAAGCAATGTAATGTGATTTTTATGCAGTTCCCTTTTTAGAGAAAGTTCAGCAAAATACTTGAATTATATAATACTCAAAACTAATGTTTTTGAGCAGAGATCAGTGATGGTGATTACTGTCTTTTGAATTAATTCAATAAAGTATGGCCAAATCCCAGCCCTTGCAAACAATCAAAGTAGCCAAGATGATTCCCAGGAGTTTCTGCAAAGCTATCATTTAGTATCATTAAGTATTTATATACTTAAACTGACTTGTATTTTTTTTTTTATGCCCTCTGCCTTGATAATCCTACTTACCTTGGAGGAACCACCTCTGCAGTTTTCCTGACTGGTACTTTTATTCAGAGTCCTCAAAGATCCAGGAAGTTGATGGGTTTTGTACTTACTGAGTTTGTCCTCCTCTTCAGATTTTTCTGGTGACAACTGACTTTCTGGTACCAGAACCTATATAATATTTTGCATTATTTAAATTTTTATACAATGTCTTGATGTTATCATGTCTGATATTTTATATTTATACCAACACACAGAGTAACTCTTTACCCTTAAGCATCACATTCCTTACTCTAGATTTTGATAAATCAGAGCTTATTCTGATTTATTGATAAATTCAGAGCTTATGTGCTTCTAGTTTTAAATACATCCAACCTGTTATTTTCGCTAACTAGGATGAGTTACCAAATCACAACTTACGTAAAAAAAAAATGCACTTGTGTATATTTGCCTGATTTATTCCAAGATTTAGATATTAAAATTATTATCTCCCCAAATACACAATACATGCTTACAAGAAATCACTTTACTGGTTTATGAGTAATCTTATTGGCATTTTGCAAGTTCCTGTTTTTATGCTGAACGATCATAAATTAGCTAATAATCAGACAAAATATAAACCCCATGAAAACAAGAATCTTGGCATACTGAAGTCAAATACCTGTGATCCGCTTTCATCAAAGACGACATGTACGCTTGTTCTGGCAACTGATGCAGACCGCTTCTTACTAAAATCCTACAAAGTGAGTAACCATCTACGTAAAATACACACTTTGCTCACTTTTTTTAAAACCAGAAACAGAAACAAAATTAAGTCAGATGATATGTGTCTGCAATCAGGTTACAGCGGAAAACAGATTCTACAAGCTCACAAGCTCAAAGCACTTCCATTCCTCACAAGTTTCTCAGAGTTCAGAGCAAAGCAGTTTGCCACAAGCAAAGGGAGTAAGCTACAGCTTATTAAAAGTTTACTAAAGGAGTAAATTCACAAGAGTGGTAAGCACATTGTAGAAGTGGGATAGCTAAGGAATCATTTCTGAGAGCCTTCCATATTTGAAAGCACAGTTCTTTACACAGTTCTTGTGTCTGTGGAAATTTATACATGCAGAATTTGCTTCAAGTCCAACTGTTAACCCAGTGTTGCAAAGTCCACCACTAAACCATGTCCCCCAGGCACCACAGCTACATGTCTTTTAAATACCTCCAGGGACAGTGACTCCACCACCCCCCTGAGCAGCCTGTTCCAATGTTTCACAACCCTCTTAGGCAAGGAATTTTTCCTAATATCCAATCTAAACCTCCCCCCCCCGTAAAATATGAGGCCATTTTCTTGTGTCCTTATTAGGCATCCTTACCAAGGCTTACTATAGCAGAAATGGTGCTCTGTATTGATGATACTAATCGAAAACTGTTGGTACATACAAACAACAATAATCACAGCTATAACAACGTTTATGTGGCAAGGAGACATTTATCTTGAATCAGTCAATTATTCAAAAGGTGTTCAAATCTTACCTTACATTTATTAAGACCATAAATCTTTCTGGTTACATCTCTGATTTCCAAGATAGAATCAAAATATAAGAAGAATTTCTCTCCTTCTTGATTTCCAACGTGCACTGGCCTTTTCAGAGCTATTGTTAATAATTTCTTTGAATCCTTTTCTGGAAAAAAAAAACCCACCAAAATTTGAAAAGCAGTTTCATTACAGTTTAGTAACATCTCATAAATGTTTGTAAATACATGAAACTTACTTGCTTTCTTCAGTTCAGCTATTAAAATGTAGATTTTATTTAATTCACTCTAGCCTACAATATATTTTTAGTGAAATACTTCAAGATTCCATCTTTAAGAAATTCTCTATATTATCCCGTAGAAATTTCCTTATCCTTATTCCCTACAGATAGTATCCTGTAGAATTTCCTTTCAAAGTTATTTACTATAGCTGCAGATAAACTGGAGAATTTACAAAACTATTCAAACTAGTTTAAATGGAACGTTATTAAATGTTACTGTCTTACACATAATTTTGTACTGAAATACCTATAAGACGCTATTTGAATAAAATCACATCTGCATGTCTAAAATGTAATTTTATCCCTGACAAAATGCCTATATTTTAATTTGGAATTTTGATTTGCTGAGGATCTGCTGAGGATTGAGTCAGTACTTTAGGATTAATCCAAGTTAATGTGTAACAAAAGGTCATGCTTTTTGAGTGCCAATACCTTCTAGGCTGTACTGGTCTACCTCTTCTTCTGGTATAATGACTGTTTCCCAGTGATAATCCTTGTAAGAAAAATATGTATTTTAAAAGACAGAAAAGCATTATATTGCAATTCAAAGTGCAATGTTCAGGAAGTTATTCCAAGAAGACAAATTTTCAACTTTTTTAATCCTTGTAAGGACTGACAATGAGCACAATAAGCACGTGCTTTATTTTTTAGAGCAAACAGTGTTTTGGAAGAGCTTTGGTAGAGACATTAAGTCTCACCTACAAAAACAACTGCAATTTTGTGAAATGGCTTCTTGTTCATGTATGCATATGTTAAACTGTTTGCAAAGAGTATCTGAAACTCATTACTTGGAAACTGTTTGATCTAAATAGGTACACCAAGTTAAGATTTTTTCCTCGCCTCCATATTAAATGTACACATAGCTTTAACATGTTGATATGGGAAAATAAATTTGATACCCGTAAAGAATACGTATCTACTGTCTCAGACCAATCTAGTATGATGGACAAAAATTAGCTTACTGCATCATCTGCTGCCACATAGAAAGATATACTTCTGCTACCAACGTTGAAATCAATCCAAAATTCTTCAAGATTTTCATCCAACGGTATCTGTAGCTAAAACAGAACAAAACAAAGAGTAAGAGCTGAAAGCAATGACTTACACCAGCTAACAGGCTTTGTGTTACAACGTGACAGACTTTAAATACCTGCACATCTGTATACTCCTGGAAAAAAACATTATTTTTTCTTAACTAGAAGGCAAAGAAATTCTTCAGGTGCACAAAGGAAAATCCATGGATATATGATTAAGCCTGTAACTTACCTCATATTCATCAAGAGCTGCTGATAAACATGGATATGTAAAAACCCTGTAAGAAAAGGATATTTTGTCAAGTATCCTAAACTGCTGTAAATAAATTTTGCATACCTGAGCACAGCAACCTGACTGCTTTCTCAGCACAATAAAAGATCAAAATAACCAAAAGAGCAGACACCTGACTTCACTTCTTCCCCAACAGAGATAACATGAAATTTTAAACATTCTCTCAATTATAGTAGCCTCAGACCTCTAGTCACTATGTTCATACTTCCACCTTATCTGCTGATATTTTAAGAATGATATTCAACCTCTTTACTGTCATAACATAAAATTAACACACAGAGCATGTGATCATACAGATGAGGAAAAGTTCGTATTTTCTTTCCTTTTCATTACCTATTTCTCTAGCAGATATTCTCATTGATCATTACCTCCTAAATCAATAAAGTAACATATACCAACAGATCCTATTGTTTAAGAATCTTTTCAAATGAATGCTCTTTCTTTAGTGAACAGTTTCTTCAAGCCGTTATCTAAGACAAACATAATGTGTTAAAAAGGTGATGAATAGCCATTAAAAAAAGAAAGAAAATGTTTTAGCTTAAGATATTCCATTTTACCTCCTTTTGTCTCCCAGCATGCCATTCACCTGGTTAAGAAATTTTCTGCAATCCTATTAAAACACAGAAATTTCTTAAAGAACAGCAAAATGGAAGTTTACCTCCCTTGAAATTTTTTATATGACTTACTGTTTCAAACTCAGAATCTTTAATTCCTTTAAATGCACTGGACACAAACTCCATGGAAAACCACTGGTATGCCAGTTCTCCTCTTTGTTTCTCTGATATCATTCTGCATAAAGCTTCTGTAATGGCTACCTGCAGGTCATAGTCTACAGCACAACGATTTTACAGGAACAGTAGTTTTAAAGATACTACTGACATAAAAAAGCATTATTATGTTTTGATTATACTCTGAAATAGTATATTATATACTATATTCTAATTATACCAGGAAACTAGTATAAGCATTGCTGAACATTTAATGTTACCTATCACATTATATCCAAATACATAACCCATAAAGGATATATAGATAACTAATGGAATGAGAACAACTAACCAACTTATGTTTCACACTGAAATTTCAAACAAGCTTTCAAGGAATGTCAGAGGAACATGAGGCGAGAAAGAAGAGAGGTTTCAAGCTTTCACCTGTCTGATCAGGGAAACCGCTGGATACCAAAGTGATCCCTGAGAGAAGTAGTTTAGCACTCTAAAAATGGCTTGCAGGTCACTATCCAAGAAGACTACTTCCTTATGATCTTTTGCCATTCTGAAACTTATATTTTAGAGAAGGACTGAAAATGTCAAAGAAGAGCCATGCATTGCATGCATCTGAAACATTCCAGCTTGCAGATTGTTTTCATGCAGTATTTTTATTTTTCAGAGGACTAATTGCAACACTTTGCAGCTTCTAAATGTCTTCTCTGGATTTTTAACAGGTCTGCATATAATTTTTAAGAAGCTTGACATTAAATTGCTTACTAAGTCCCATGCTCACCTCCAGCATCCAAAATTCTCTTCCCCATGTCACTCCTGCCAAACAAAGTAATGTTCCATCAAAACATGACAGCAGCACAAAGTACGGAAGAAAATTTTTATTTAATTACAAGCTTTAATGTAGGAGACAAACCTCTGATTCTACTAAACTATTAGATTTCAAAGGGGTCAGTGTATTATGCTAAGGCTGTACACCTGAAAGTACCACCAGAAGAAGTGAATCAACAGACACATATATAATTTTTATTCTTATTTTTTTAAGTGCTATTAAAAAAAATAAAAATCCCAAGGTGAACAGCTTGTCTTTCCAGTGACTGATTCATGTGCTTCACACACATTCTTAAAAAGAATTTATTTCATTATTTTAAGACAACAGGGATGAGAAAAAGCCTAACCCAGATCAGGAAAGAGTCAAGTTAAGGCTTGCAGTGGAGAACAACCCATAAGAATACCTGCCCACAGCCACTACCACTGGCAGCACAGTAATAGCAAATGCAAAAGTGAGTTAAACAGGGACTGTGAGGGTGGTGAAGCACTGGAAGAGGTTGCCCCAAAAAGTGGTAAATGCTCCATCCCTGGCGGTGTTCAAGGCCAGGTTGGACAGAGCCTGGGGCAACATGGTCTAGTGTGAGGTGTCTCTGCCCATGGCAGGGGGTTGGAACTGGATGATCTTAAGGTCCTTTCCAACCCAAACCACTCTAGGATTCTATGATCTGCATGTTATAAACAATCTTAGCAAAAACTGCCTTCCCAGCTATGCAAATGCCATAATGATATAAAAATTATACTGAAGATTATTTACATGGCACACAACATTTCCTTTGTAGAAAATATCCTTTTCCTGGCATCTCGAGGTATGTTGTCAAGCATTACATTAAGTTTTCTTACTACCTAAAAAAGGGAGCAAGATTTAATGTAAGTTGTTAAACTTTAAATTATTCTTATTTCTGGCTCTTCAAATATATTTCATACCACTGAAGAAAATAAAACACTTAAATAATTACAAAACAAGAAAAGACAATGAGGTCTATCTGACCATAAGTGGTATTTATCTTAATGTAACTACCTCAATTTCAATAAATGATATTACCTTTAATGTGGATATCAGTTGTTAAAGGGTTATGGTTCTTATTTGTAGTTTTAAATATAGACACCCCCCCCCCAATTTTCAAAGCTAGAGTTCTGTCTGAAGTTGTTTGCTGAGCTAATTTACTGTCCAAATCAAATACTGCAGATTAGTAATCTCAAAAACAAACAGACCACCCCAATATGTAGAAACGAACAAATATTCCCACAGAAACATTAAATAAGCCTTATGATACTACAACACTACATAATTATCTTTTTTGTGCAGCATCCGTACAGTTAAATTACTATCTTCACAAAGTCTGTTAAAACACTAACCAGGAAATTGTTGCTTATAAAGAAGAACGCTTACCTCTTGCTGGACATAGACACTAATTCTCACATCAGTGATGAGGGTGCACGTTCTCAGAGCAAAGTTTTCCAGTATTTCCATTTTACCTAATGAACAGGAAAAAAATAAAGAATTACTGACAGCGGATTAGGGTGCCCTCTCATCTGCATATGGGAGAAGATTCTTTTTCATTTAGAAATGTAGCATGCCTTCTTTTCCATATAGCATTACTAATACTTAAAAATAAACATCTTAGCCTTCTTGGTTAAATGCAAGACAGAATAGTTACTTCAATCTATTGTAAATACAGCTCTTTATGATGTTTCTACTTGTGTGCATCACTGCATAAGTCCCCTGGCCATGCGACCCTGATTTTTTAAATATATTCAGATCAATTCTGTAACTTAAGTCTCCAAGTTCAAATTCTGACCCAGGAATTTATCTTCCCAGGGACAAGGAAATGAATCTTTCATTCTGACTGAGACATCAAAATGGTCTGTAGTGACCTTCCACCTAGTGCTATACTAAATGCTAAGTGCAATAACATGCATGATAAAGTCAATAAAGAACGACAACTGTGCTATGCTAAGCTGTGACACCTTAGAAACAAAGCAATGCCTGCCTTTTTCCTACAGCTATGCGTGTTACACTGGTGAGGGAATGAGCTGTGTAGTTACACTTCACATTCCAGGGTGTTTACAGGAAAATATGTACTTCATACTAAGCCGTGTAAAATAAAAACACATAAAACTCCATCTGTGTTCTGTGTCTCTGTGCACCATCAAGAGTGCCGGGGCACGGCTCACAGACTGCAAATGTCCAGCCCCTGCTCCCACACCCAAGGTGCCAGGACAGAAAACTGGTGTTGGGCATCACCTATACACGGCGAGCTCCAGAACAGTACCACTCTTTGGCAAAAATTCAATTCAGTTGCCATCTCTGACAAGACTAGACTATCCTGCCTCTTTATTACTGACATCAACAAGTTACAAGGAAATCTGACAGTAGAGAAACCTCAAATTAAACTGTTACAGATGACATTAAGGCCTTTTTTTCACATGAATAAAAAAATTTAGTCCTCTGTGTGCAGAACAGCCCTCTTGAGTATAAGTCCTTTCCTGTTACGGTTTGTGAACTGAAGCAAATAGATCTGGCGGGGTATTTACATTGGATCAAGAAACTCTGCACCTTCCTCACTGCACAGCTTCTTCTCAGAACCACCTTGTCTCAACATGGTTCCACAAGTACTGTGTTACTTTAACACCAATAACTTTGCAATGCTCTTTAGGAACACTTTAACATATTTAAGTCTACACTTTTTTTTAAAGCTCACCTTCAGGTCTGCTATCCCATACAGCCTGTAAAAAAAAAAAACAAAAAACAACAAAAGATATAATTTTGATACTGTAAATATTACAGCATAAAAGTCAGGTAACAAACCTAAAGCAAGTAATCAAAAAGCATTTAAGATTTTAAAATTATTTCATCCTTAATGAAGGACATAGGAGAATTCTTTTAATCCCCAGTGTGGCTTCCCAAAATATTTCAGTTAAATTTATGGAAATTATTTCCCTAGTGACAAAAATGTTATGAACTGAAGCCAACTGACAGACCTTAGAAACCTGAGTCCTGGGATTAGCATACCAATAATTTATTTAATTAAAATCAGACCAGGATGAAATTTTTTTTGTTCATCAAACACTCCTATTGTTTATTTCATGATGCTAATCATGAACAGAAAAGGAGAACAGGCAAACTATTAACTTTAGAAGGATATTAAACAGAAACACTTTTGAAAGTCTTGCTGCTAAACAAGTAATAATTACTTTGACAAATATACACAAGGTATTTTACTATCAATCTATTTTTACCAGCAACACACTGAAGAAATCTTCAGCCAGGCTTGTAATCATTTCATTCTTTTCATTTCCTCTGAGGATCAAAATTTCTTTTATCTTTTCAAACCAATTCACCATGTAAAGGGAAAATAAATCTATTTAATAGCATGAAAAAGGACAATAGGTCATACTATAGTTCAGTAAGATTAGTTATTCTGCTGAGCATACTTTGGCCCCAAACTGGATTTTTTTTTCACTCACACTAAACAAATGTAGGTGATTTCAAACTGATTTCAGTAGCTGACTTTTTAAACACAAAACTCAGACATCTACTTTTACATCTGCCATCACAGATAAGGTGCTGAAAAACTGGCAGTAGGTGGAAGAGGAAGCCTGTTTGTAGGTGTGACTATAAGCATGAAATTACCACCACACCTTTTAAGTTTTAATTAAGGCAATTGAGAAGGCAATTGAGTAACACTCAGCTGAAATTGTCATCAATTTTCTGCAGTAAATTCCCTAGTATCTATTTTTCAGTATATGTATTATGTTGAGTTGACACATTTAACACGCAGGTTGAAATAACACAAAATACTCAGAATATCAGAATAGCACTATGATCTGTTGAAAGAACAGGTACAACGTTGCTGTTGTGAGTATTAACAAAAATAACTTAAATTGCACCAAGAAATTCTAATTCCCGACTTAAAAGCAATATTAAAAGCTCACGGAAAAAGATACCATCTTCTTGAAATTGCTGTGAATTATCTATCTGCTGCATGATTTGCAAAACCTTCTCTATGGCAGAGCAGTGTCACTTTATAAGGACCCGCTTGTTAAAGAACACTTAAATCTGAATAATGTTTGTTGCAAAGTTATGGGAAATTCTTCATTCAGAAACAATCAAGGACCAAGTTGAGTACCAAGATGTTGAGCACTGAAGCATTACTTATGCATGTTTTATTATTATATTATTTTTAGAAGTTCAGGTATGCGTTATGGTTTTACTTATCCTTCCAATAAGACCGTATTTTATCATTGCTGGGAGCCCATCTTCTCCTGCTATGACGATTTTGTCTGCACATTTCTGAAGAGAATTCAGTAAAACAGAAATGCTTTTGACTTCTTGTTTGTCAATTTCCTGAAATTGAAATTGTAACATAAGCTTTAATGTAGAGTTCTAGAAGAACCTGTATTTAATTAGCCAGGTGCCCTTCTGCTCTCAAAAGCCACCTGAATTGCAGCTTGAAGGAGATATGCAATTCTTAAATTTTATTTCAGTTTTTCAAATCAACTGCTGGCATAATCAAGCCAAATGAAACAATCTGTTTCAGACTATTCCAATGACAGTTTAGATGACTCTGATGGAATGGTTACATTACCCGACACAGAAGCTTGTCTAATTTGTTGACAAACTGCTTGCTGCATTTGTGAGAGGCATTTTCACAGTCTTCTGTTGCCAGAAATTGTTCTAATAATTGAAAATCTTTTTTTTTTGTAGCTTCATCAATTAACTTTTCAAACTGTCAACAACAAAAGTAAACAGAACAACTCTATTACTGTATGCTTTACACCCATACTGATTGAACAGTATTTAGCATAGGTGGTCTGCAATCATCTGTTGCATTCTAAAGCAAATATTCTTAACTAGGACACCATGAAATGTAAATGCTGAAGTCCAGAACACCACATCTAATACACAAGTCATGCAAATACTCATGGTTTTTTAATTATTTGCTAGTTTTCCTTAACTGGCTTTTCTTTCCTTGTGTTACAAATAAATGCTTATGCAAGTGCTCACCCTGTTAACACCCCTTAGTACATTTAGCATTCTGTATTTCTATATTATCTATTAGGGACTTTAAAAGATATTAACATATTGCAGTACTACTGCCTTCCTCAACTATTTTGCCACTCCATTCTTTCTAAATCAACTATAACCCAATTTCAACATACTGATCTTGAGTATCATCCCCAATGATTCATGTGCAACAAATACATACGATTTATTTTAATCAGTAATAACTTCCAGTTCCTCTTGCTTTCTACCCAGCTACTTAGCACTAACCTGTGTCAAAGGAAAATGTCTTCCTCTGACATTCTTAGCCACAGTGCAAATTTTACATGTAATCAAATACCAGAAGCGCTTTAAGCTAAGTAATTAAAACAATCAATACTCATATTCTGGTCCATAAGCACATACCTGCATCTCATTCCTGGTTGCCATTCTTGCAATTCATCTACTCAGCTGCACAAGAAGGGAACAATCACCACTTGACCAAAACACAGCTCACTGACACAAGCTTCCAATAGGTTCTGGAAACATGTCAGTTACCAGTCAAAACACATTACAAATGCTAACATTTGTCACTAGTACAAATATTATTATTACTTTAAGAAATTAAAGTAACTGGGGCTTTAAGGAAACATCCTTACATGGATAGACAACTGCTTGAATTAAGACTGGAAGGAATGATCAGCCATGGCAATATAGGAAAATAACATGAAGATGGCCGCCATCACATTATTCAAAATAGGCAGGTCAGCAGCAGAACTCCAGAAGGGCCTAATTATAAATCACTTAAGAAAAAAGTGACAAATGCATGCAGGGAAAAAGTCTTCTTAATTACAGATACAGTGATGGGCTCTGAGATAACTGTTAACAGCAAATGTGAGGTCGCAAAACTAGTTTACTGAAAACAGTTTTAATACTGAAGAACCATCAAGTTACCTTGGTTTTTAGAGTTAATATGTAAAAAAACAACCAACCAAACGAAAAACAAAACAACACCCCACAATAAACTTTTTGATACTTTGCACAAATTAATCTACATTGACCAATCTACCATATGCAATTTCAGTCTCTCCATTCCAGAAATTACACAGCACTAGACAAAGCAAAGCAAAGGGAAATGACTAAAAATAGGAAACAGCTCCTATAGAACAAGAAAGTCAATCATTTCTGCACACCTAAATAATATAGAAATTGCAACTACAGTGCGATTTATTTATTTTCTCAACACAAGAACACAACAGCCTACACTGAAGCCTTTGCTATCACCTCACAGGGCTCTCGCCTCCTGACTAGTCAGGCAAGACAAAGAAAAAAATTATCAACCCCTTCCAGGGGCCTCCTTCTCGACGAAGTCATGAGACCTCCACCCTCGATCCACACGCAGTCGCTGGCATACCCCACAGAGCTTTGCTACTCCGCAGAACGCGCCCGGCAGTCGCCCCGCCGCCTCAGCAGCGAGGCCCCACACAGCATGGCGTCCTCACCTCACTGCCGAAGCAGAAAGAAGCGCCCTTTCCCTCTGTCCAATCACTCGCAGCGCCTGTAAACTACAGCCAATCCTTGCCCGCGAGCGCGTCGTGCCGACCAATCGCCGTCGGAGGCTCGGGGCGGGAGGTGGGGTTTCCTTGCCGTGCGGCCGCCTCGCGCAGATGTTTCTCCGCCCTCAGCGCCTGGCACGGTCTGTCCCGGCTGCTGCTGAGGGGGAGCTGCATGCGGCGGCCTCTTCACCTGCCCGCCGAGAGCCCGGCCCCACGAGCGAGGTTCCTGACCCCGGGCGGGAGCGGGGCCGTGGATGGGGCGGCGGCTGCCCTAACGGCTGTAAAACCCCCTGCGTGGGGTGTGCCTGCCTTTCCCGCCCAGCACTGAGGGAAGTAACCTTGGTGGCCCGGTGGACACAAGCTGGATAGGAGTGAGCAGCATGCTGGGTCACATCAACAAGGGCATCATGAGCAGGGATGAAGAAGTCATTATCCCACCCTGCTCAGTGCCTGTCAGGCCACATCTGGAATACAGTGTTCAGTTTCGGTCCTTGCTGTGCAAAAAAGATGTGGATGGGCTGGAGAAGGTCCAGAGAAGGGGCACAAAGATGATCCAAGGACTGAGAAGCCACATAAGGAGAGGCTGAGAACTGGGTTTCTTCAGCCTTGAGAAAAAAGGCTCAGGGGAGACTTCATCTCCATGTTCCAGTGTTTAAAGGGTGGCTATGGAGAAGATTGAGACTCCCTTTTTACAAGGAGACAAAGGAAAAAAGACAAGGGGTGATGGGCACAAATTACTCCTGGGGAGATTCCAGCTGGACACAAGAGGAAAGTACTTACCAATGGGAACAATCAGCCATTGCAGTAATCTCCCCAGGGAAGTGATGGCTTCCCCAGTACTGGCCACTGTTAAGATTTGGCTGGGCAGGGTGCTGAGACATCTAGTCTAGCTCATGCTTTGCCTGGAAAGATTGGACCAGATGAGCCTTGAAGCCCCTTCCTACTGGTGCCCTAATTCCTGCAGTGGGGAAGGAGCGGGGCGTGGAGTGGTTTTACTATTGAGCAATAGTCACATTATCAAAGGACTGTGCCTGCTTACCTGCACCATTCTAATTGTTTTATGTTACAAATTGCCTTTTTTTGATAACCAGTATTTAGAACATTAATTTCAGTGCATACTGTAGACAAGAGTTACTGGGCATGAGGTGACTAAACCAGTGTAATTAATTTATATACTTAATTCAGAAACGTTTTCACTACCATCAAGTGCCTAAGTAGGTAAAGAACATACAGAAACTCAGATACAGACCTCGTGCTGATAAAGAGCTCCTACTGACATTTGTGGTCTTTATTATACAGATGGAACTGGGTAATGTTTTTGAATGAAATCCAACAGTTCCAAAGAGGGGCTTTACCTGTACTGATGTTATATAGATGTATCTGACATCTGTATCAAAATAGAAGAGAGAAAATTTATCATGAATCTTACACGTTCCAGTGCAGTATCAGGCAGCATCTCTGTTCATACCTGAATGAGCAGCTATAGTCAGCATCTAACTGCTACTGCTAAGCCCAGGACAGAGTGGAATCACCTTCACGGCAGATAAACCTGCAGCAACAGTATATAAAAAACACCACTGACTTACTAGAGTAAGAAAGAAACCAAATCAACACTGTAAAAGGGGAAAAATAAAAGCTATACACAAAGTATTCCAAGTACCACCAGATGTCACTGTAACTCAAGAAAATGACAAGTGGTTCAGATCTGGACTGAGGAGGAGATCCCACAGGAGTGAGTAGGGCTGAGCACATTCAGCCAAAAGGATTAACTGCAGCATTAACCACTGTTATATTTGCTGTTGGGATAACTTATTAGAAGGCAGTGGGTGATCTGAAGCAGATCTGAACAAGTACAGCTTTACTGAGAAACCTCCTAGGGCAAAACTTCACATGAGGAATTAGGAGCATCAGAAGTTTTCTATAAAAACTGAATTCTGAATTCCACTTTCATCATATGAAGCAGAAGTAATAAAAGCCAATTTGCATTTGATGTTTTCCCCTGCCAGTCACATTAGCATACACCCAGGCTTAGACTGTCCACAGATTTCCAGATCTTGTAAAGAGAACAGCCTTACCCATTTTATAGTGAAAGAAAAGTGAGTCACAGTACAGGGAAGCGAGTCATACACTTTCTATCCTTCACTAGGTACATTGACATGAATGGGAGACTCCTGTATGTTCATTTCACTTTCTCTAATGTCTCTTTTGTTTGGTTTGGCAGAAGGGATGGCAACAGAAAGCTGAATTTCCATGAAGTTATACATTAGATTGGAACACACAGCGAAATTATTCGGGCCACAGATATGGCAACTACACTTCAAATTTTCAGAGAAAATGGAAGCAAACTAAGTATAGGGACCCTTCACTACAGTAGCAGAAATACTTACCTTCATTACAGGCACTTGAAAACACTGTACTGGTCAATACAATCACCCTTTGGCACAGCTGCTGTTGTGTGCAGAAGTGAGAAGGGTCAAAAGCATCAATGCCAACAGTTTTAGTATCAAGTGTCGGCTGAAATAGTTGCAGATCTGAGATCATAAGGAGAAAGTCAAGTTAGGAAAGAAGTCAGTACTAACATTAGACTCATATTGACAAATGACTAATGATTTAGACTTGCCATTCTGTCTTGACCAGCAATGCTGTAAAGGACACATAAGATTGTACTGAGCACTGGTGATTCAGTAAATTAAGAACTGTAGTTACAGCCGACTGTTAGCATATTACTATTACTACAAGTTGAATTGAATTTATTCCCTGTAAGATAAATACAAAGAAACTACAAATTTGAAACTAAATGTAAAAATAACACCTGTATTACAAATAACACTAACTAGCTGCAAGATAAATCTGACAGCTGGATATTCACAGCAAAAGCCAGTCCTCTTAAATATTCTTACACCCAGCCTGCTCCCATTGTTTTCAAGTGATTTGTTAAAATCAAAGACCACTGTCTTTGTTCTTTGCTGGTCTCCTGGCTAGCCTGCACTGCGGTTGCCGTATTTATTTCCAGATGACAATACTCTTTTCATGGGCGAAGTTATGACAATTAAGGTGGTATTGCTAGTTCTGATTTAGAGCAGTAGTATAGGAAAATGCAAAAATAGGAGTCCTAAAGACAAGATATAATACCATGCTTTCTAAAAGCACACTCCTTTATGCATCTGCATGCATATAACACATAATCTGTATACTATGTAATAAAAAGTGACACTGACATTCTTAAGCAACTTGGCATAAGAAAGATATTCCCTTGTATTTAAATAGCAAATTTAAATTTGCAATAATCGTCCTTCCCCCAAGCAAGTTGGACAATGTAGTGTGGAAGTTATCAACACTGATTAAAAAGTAACTGATAATGTATGTCTTTCTTTATTAATTATGTCTTCCAGTTAAATGTCTCCATTTTGCTTTGGAAGAAACCTGGCAACACATCATTCAAATCTTGGACTGTATCAAGTAAAAGCTTGACACTGATGGAGATGTATTTCATATAGAGGATATAGACACTCAGAGATGCACAGATGATGGATGCTCTTACCATGCTGCATTCAGATGTATTTTCAAGAAACCAGTGAGTGAAAAGAACATGCTGGATTGAGAGGACAGTCTGCAGCAATGAAAACTAAAGAACAAACAGATGAAAGAACAACACAACCGTGAGGCTCAGAAATTAATGTGCTATGTACAGTCTAGCACACCCTTGGGAAGTGGAAGTAGAAGAAAACCCCTTTCTCTTCCATGCAACAACATTTGACTCAGCTGGCATTGTGCCATTTTTCCAACATTAGATCATAATCCGGCAGGTGCTGCATGCACAGAACTCTTAGCTGAAATGGAAGCAAATTCCATGTCAGAAGGGACAGCCTAATCATTTTAGCAGTTATATAGACTGATCACTGTATTTTTAGCAAGTGCTCTTCATTTTTTAGCAACTCAAACCCACCTTACTTTCCCAAGTATGCTGCTCTTAGTGACAACTCAGCACTAAGTTGTGCCACTAAACTCAGGAGTTTCCTTATCTGTTAACAGGAGAACCATTGACAAAACCATAAAATTGTGAAAAGCTTTATTACAATCTTTTGTATTACAATAGCCAATACTTTATTGTTTTAAAAATGAAATAAAGTGAAGCACTTTGCAATTATACAACTCTCCACTAAAACAAAATGACCTTTTGTCTAGCATATGTGTTTTACTGATATACTGTGTAATGTACTTTCATCTAGGACAAGATGATTAATTGGGAAAGAAAACCCCTGTGCATTTACATGGATCCCACGTTTCTTTAGAAAACATGCCCAAAAGAACCTTGAAACTGGACTAGACATTTATTGTATGATTGTAATAAATACAGATTTTAAAAGTGCATTATATGGCAATAACCTTTGTGAAGAATTCACTTTTACAAACTCCTCCTTATAAGGGAAGTGCTCAGTTTGAACACAGTGCAAGCAGTCAAGTTGGCCTGAGAATGTATAAGGTGGTCAGAAACTGACCTTCACCATAGGTGTGTAATACCACTACTTAATGGCTTAATCCCTTTTTCTGTCAGCTAGAATCCTTTTGATATTCACTACTGAGTATGACAGGAAAACCGATGTGCAAATTTCATCTTTCATGACAGGTGCCAGCACTCGTGTGAATGTTCAGCAGCTTAACCCAGAGATCACTCAGTTCCGTTACAAGGCAGGACTGCTCAACTTTGCACCACCAGACAACCGGGTTAGTAACAACTCGGTCAGTTCTCCAGCAGTGTATGAGCGCAATCTCCAGCAAGCCAAGAGAGGAAAGGCAAACTTGGATTAATAATTCAGTGTTCAAGATTTTGCACATGCAAACACCCTGAGAGGTCATGGAAGAAAGACAATGTAAGCCAAACTCATTTCCAAGTCATTAATTATTCACCTCTCTCTGACACTGTGGTACACATGACACTAATCTTCACACTGACAACCTCAGCTTTACATAATCAGTCCCTGCCTGCAGTAACACTCATATCTGACATCTGGTAGCACATGAAAGAGTCTCTCCCAGAAGGTGGCAACAGCATCTTTCTGCCAGTAAGACAAATATGGCACTGGGCTCCAGCAACAGCCACTGTAGAGTGGTGTCAAATACCAGTCTCATAAGAGAGGAATTTTTAATGGTGTGCTGAGAGGTGATTGAGTAGTTTTGCTAATGGAAGAAATACAGTAATTGGGAAGAGAGGAGGAGGACTACAACAATACTTTAAAATCATCACTCCTGTAAGCCTGACACAGAAAACAATGCAGGTGGATTGAAAGCAGACAGCACCCCTTCCTCTCTGTAGTTTGCAACTGCACCTCAGTCTCACCTGATCCTTCAGAACAATTTTAACTTAAAACTTTCCACCTCACAATGCTCCAACACAAAGTTGAAGCAGACACACAGTTAAATCTCAATGGTTTCAAACAGGACTGAATTTTCTCAGTACTGCAAGTAACTGCTCAGAAGCTCATAGGATCATCTGCATGACTTCGGTTCCTTTGCAAGCCAAATGTCAATGGAACCAGGCAGCTTCTTCACTTGAAATCCGTGCTTTGCTAAATGGTTATCACAACTGAGGAGTAACATGAAGTTGCCAGACACATGAATTTTCTTGGGGTTTCTGCACTTTCAGAATTACTCAGTAAGCTTTCTGGACTAAGAAAGACTTGGCTGTGGGTTGCTTATAAAAGTGATTTTTAAAACAACTTGTGATTTTGATGAATAAGCAGCAATCCAAAATAAGATACCCAAATAAGTGGCCTAATTTTCTTAGTACAGTCCTAAAAAGCAGCTCTTATACAACCAGTTAGTTTTGAAAGTTTGTGCTACACATATAAAGCTAAACTTTCCATGCTGTTATGAATACATATGAAAAAAAGCATTTTAACTTTTTTTTGTTTTTTACAATCTTTTACTTACTAGATTTAAGCCTGATGCCAATCTTAAGTCACACTAAAACCACAGAGTGAAAGTAGTAGAGCAAGAAGCATGGGAAGACTGCATCTAACAGTGCTCCTGTGCTCTCCCAGCTGGAGAAAGGATTCTGTTTGTGGGTCTGTGGAAGTATCAGTTTACCAAGCATCATCTTGCTTTGAAGTGCCCTCTTTGTATTGCAAAGGGTGCAGTCTTGGAGTTCAACTGGTTTATAACGAGAAACAGTTGATTAAAGAATACAAAGGTACTACTGCAACAGTACTGGGATGCTGGGGAACAAGAAGCCAGGATTCAGGGTTCTGGCATGCTATTCCAAGGCCCTGCAACCAGCTCCCTGTAGTGGCTATTCATTATATATATATCTCTCTCTATATATATATCTATCTATATATATATATATCTCCTATATTAATTTTTTGATTTATAAATTTATCAGGAACACTGGTAAAATCACCAGCATTCATACAGCACTTTAAGATCTTCAACTGCAATTGCTACACAAGTACAAAATTGTTCTAGTTTCCCTTAGTAAAAACCAGGCACACAAGGAATGGACAATTCCTGTACCACCACCTAGAGAAAAAAGCCTACTTGTGCGTCATCTGAAAGAAATGAGAACTTCCCTGTGAAGATCTGCCTTGCACACACTTCGGGAACAGTCATTCCTGCTGCCTGCTGCAAACACTGAAGATAAGAAAAGGCACCTTTTTTTTTTTTCCTAAGGGAAACAGAGAGGCTAATGGCACGTTTTCATGTATGTTCTGATCATAATACTATCTAATTTCCATCCCAAATATTAACAGAAATATTCAACATGGTTACAGTCTTACTAATATACATATAAAAATACAAGTACTCCCTGAAGTGTCTGCCATGCAAGTTATGCATAAATGGAAAAGTGCCCAGACTTGGTGAGATAATATAAACAAAATTAGAAACAAAACCAGTAAAGCCACACTCCATATTTAGGAAACAGACAGTACAAAATCATAAAATAAATCAGTTAGAAATATTCTATGAAACCTAGAATATTGCTAGTCACATGAAGTGTCTTGTTTTGCTCTCTGGTAGTCCAACAGCATCCCCTGGGACCATTCTTCACCAACTCATACACTACAAGAAATCACAGGAGCTTTCAACAAATGTAACTCAATACACATTTTGGCCTTTTTTACTTGCTGAGAAGTTTAGAACAGTTTGTCCGGGTCATTGGCTACTTCCTTGCCCTGGAGCACTTCATCAGCTTTGGCAGGTTTCAAAAAGGAGACTGTTGCCATAGGAGCAGAGCACCATGCCAAGGAAGAGAGTGCCACCAGACTACTGACAAGCTGCTCTGTGCCCACTTCCTCTGTTAGATAAAGTGGATCCAGCTCTCCTCACATTCTCTAGGCATCTTAAGGGGGTGAGTCCGGCAGGTAAGACTGTAGTTATTCCCTCTGTTGTTATCCCAGTACTCCTGGCCGTTGACTTGGTACCTTGCTGCAAACTGGACTACAGAGCACAGCTGAAGGAGAAAAGGAGGCACAGGGAGAAAGAAAGTGAAAACATCAACCTGATCCTGCCCGCTTTTCTCATGGATGCTACTGTGCCAGTGAGCACACACTTCATTGAGGCTTTTCCACTGGTTGAAGGTGTATCGCACAGATACCTGCTTCTCAAAAGCAACGTTGCGAACCTGGATGGTGCCACTGAGCCCCAAATCTGAGCTGGTCACTCGTTCAAGACACACCTGCTGCTCCTGAAGTCGGGAGGAGAAATCCATACAGTCTGCAGGCTGCTGGAAGTCAGGGACCAAACACTGCATAGTAAACTCCAAGTCTGAGCTGCTGTACCAGAGGTCTGAGTTTATGGAGAGCCTGGAAAGGACATGCAAGGGGATCGATGGATCCTCCCCGCTCTGGAAGACTTTCACTTCAGTGAGCTCCAAGCCCAAAGCATCAGCAAATCTCACCCGGTTCATACGACTCTGGCATCCAGGAACTTGACACTGCACTCCGGCTCTCTTCCTTCTTTCGGGCGACGTAGGTAAAGATCTCGCCCGGCGGCGTATGATAGGCCGTAATGCTGGATCACAGCTGGAGGAAGTGCTGCTCTGTGGCTGGGGGCTCCCCTTAGCTGGGGTATTGCTCCAAAGAATCATATTGCTACTTGTATGGATTGCAGGGGACTGTTGCTGGCCACGTCTTGGCACTTCTTCAGCCCGTAACATGTTCTGATAGAGGTCAGAGAGATAGCTGGGATTCCTGCGAGGACCATGTACCTCCATTGTTAGTTGATGACAAAAATCTGTGTTTACACAGCAGGTAATACACACTGCCTCTCTGAAGCACTTAACTTGGGAGTGGCAGCCAGGGGCAGGAAGTATTTGAGGTACTGCATGCAGCAAGAATCAACTGAAGCAATGCAGCCTTCTGAATGAAGGGCAGAAACCTGGAAGCTCTGACAGTAGCTGAAGTGAACCAGAAGCTAGTGCACGGTACAGGTCGATGAAGGCAGTGTCACTGGCTGGTAAGCTCGAGACTGCTGTGCTGGCTGTTGGTCCCGTTGCTCAGGCTGGAAAGGGATTCAAGACTATCACCGGTGATGCTGGAGGACCTGAAGCTCTCACACAGACTGGACACCGACTGGAGGCTGTCTTGCAGGACACCAAGGGACTCCAGGCTGTCGGAGAGGCTGCTGAATGCCTGAGGGTTGCAGCGGTGCACCCCACAGCACGCCAGCCCGCTGCAGAGGAGCAGAGGGGCCTGCAGGCTGTCCTCGCACACTCCGGCCGACCCCGCGCTCCCGCAGCAGCAGCAGCAGGGACACTCCAGGCTGTCACACTGGATGCTGGGCGAGTCGCGAGGGCTGCCGAGACTGGGGAAGGCTTGGAGGCTGTCGGGCGGGAGGGAGCCGGAGCCGGAGCCGAGACCGGTACTGCTGCAGGGGCTGTCGCGGCGGAGGCTGTCGGGTGGGGCTGTGGAGGAAGGCTCGGTACTGCAGCTGGAGGAAGAACGATCCTCGCCTGGGGACTCTACAGCCCACATCAGCTGCACAGTCCTCCCTCCGTCCCGCGGCAGGCCTCTGCTCCGGCCGAGGGCAGGGCGGCAGCGACAACACCGCACCCGGGACACCCAAACACGGACCCCGCTCTCCCGCCGCTCCGCCCGCGGCGGCGAAGTCGCCCTCGGTGGCGGCGCACGCGCGGGGCCGCCCCTCCAACCCACCCGCCTCCGAGCGCCTGCGCACTGCCCACGTGACGCCGCAGCGGCTGGGATGCCCTTAGCTGCCTGCCGCGGCTGAGGTGGGTGCGGGTATCGGGAAGGGAAGGAGCGGGAGGGCGGTCCTGTCCTTTAACTAACGAGCTGCCCTCGGTCGTTGTCTCCAAGCAGCGCAGTTGGGGTCAGCATCGGGAGCTGTTGGGGCATCCCGGGAGGGAGGGAGCGGAGCGGGGCCGGGCCCGCCTGGGCCCCGGCTGCGGCTCTGAGCCGCGGAAGCTGCCTGCAGCAGCTGCTGTCAGATCGGCCCTTCCCGGCTGGTGAGCTGCCCCTGGGCGCCGTGGGCTGAGCCCCCGGATCCTGGCCCACCGGCATGTAGCGCTGGGAGCTCGGGTGGGGGATGGCGGAGAGAGGCACTGGAGGACCAGGACAGCATCAGATGAAAACAGACACTGATGTGGTTGTAAATATATAAACACCACTGCAGTGACATGGATATAGATATATAAACATCACTGCAACAAAAACAGAGGTGGGTGAGGTGTTCGGGTGCTCATCATCTGTCAGCTGTTGCAGGTTCTGTCTGTGCCCCCCCCCCCCCCCCCCCCCCCCCCCCCGGGTATGGGAATGCAGATTCTGGAAAATAAAAGAATGCTGTGAATTCTGCTCTATTTTTAGTACGAATTTACAACACCCGAGAGATTTGTTCTGGAAAAGAGAGAAAAAAACCCCTGATTTGATACAAAATTTGCATATATGAATATAGGAAGAGTGCATTTTCTGGGGCAAAAAAGACAACTCCCCATGCTCCAACCGCAGGCGGCTGATCATCTATTCTTGTTAAATTAGGAGCAGAAACACCCACCACCGTTTGACTGTGATACTTGGCTCCAGTCAATACATGGAATGCTGCGCAGGAGGAACAAAATGATGATGAGCATGTTACACAATGAAAAGTAGCTCTTCCAATGCTGCTGTACTGTCAGATCTTTTCCTGTATTTTACCAACAATCCTTCAGGGACTGGCTTGTGAACCTCATGGGAAGAGCTCAGTGGTTTGTTGTTCATTTGGTAGCTGATTATATATACCTTAATGCTTTAAAATTAAATCAAGTTGGGAGGACTCACGTTGTGTTTATTTCTTCTCTAGAAGATGGTGATGTTTGCGTTCGATACACTGTGTCTTACAAACCCCAAAGACTGGAGCTGTTTGAAGATGATGTAAAAATAAAGGTGGCGTTACCCTTTAGAAAGAGTAATTATGGGACCAGGCATTCAAGAATATCCCTTATTACTGCACGGAGAGAGACAGAAAAAGGAGAGCCAAATCAATGAAAGCCACAAAGGAATGGTAAAGTAAGGAAATTATTTTCTCTCTTGTTACAGAGTTTGGTACATACTGTAGATTGGTTAATAAGTGTGTGGCTGAACTGCTCAGATTGTCATCCTGTCCTCTGATTCACAGCAACAGAAGCAATTCTGCAGTGTGATTGTGCAGGTCACAAGGTGACAGAGGTGACTGCATCAGTGCTGGAGGCACAAGACTCATTTTCATTCTTTTATAATCTCTTCAATCGGTGACATCGTGGGTTTTAAAACAAAATCTGGCTATACTGACATAAAAACTGCCTGACAAATTAACTAAACTGCAGTCAAACTAGACTAGACTGGGAGGGCACAGTTTGCTTATTCCAATTCTAAAATGACATTTAAAAGGTTTCCTTTATTAAAATTAGTAATATTTCTTGTTTGTAGAACAAACACTTTTTCTGATTTTTATGGAATACACTGATTTAATGATTCTTTGTGTCTCATTTAATTTGGGAAATATGTATTCTGATTTTAAGCTGTTAAGATCAGTAATGCCATTCCCTTTGCTTGCATATGTGTTTTTCTCCTACTAGTTTTTCCACAACTTCATTATAACATGAAATAGTGAATTTTGTTTGTGTTTTTGTTGTAAAATAGTATTAATATCAGAATAGACTGTATGCTCCCTGCTTGCTTCCATTCCTTAACTTCGTAGGAATAATCCTTTAAATGTTGTTGAGAGTATGCACATGAGAAAGGCAGCCAGGATGTGACTTGCAGCGGCCTTCATACAGTAACTTATAATTCTTTTTGTTAAATTGAAGTAGGACCATGTATTAGGTACTATAGAAATTAGTAGTTGCGTATGTAGTCTCTAATGTTTACTATTTGTTATTCATGAAGTTACTTGCAAATGAAGATTAAATTCTGTTATTATACCATCTGATTGAATTACTCACTTTTGCATTAGTAGTATAAAAAATAAAAAGTGACCATGGCATAGTTCTGGTGAACTTCTAAGAGTAGTTGTAATCAACTGTCTCACTTTTAAAAACTGAATTGCACTCTACACAACTTCGGTTGTGTTTCTGTTCTGATGATTGTATATGTTGCTATTTAGATGTTTTATTCTGTTTAATCCTTGCTAATTACAGTAATGGAAAAAGCCATCTGAGCACCAAAGGACTAAATAAACCAATTTTGTGTATGAAACCTTCTCCTGGAAGATTAGACAAAAATGTATCAAGTGCCATTGAAAAGGTAAATATTTTTGGTTGGATGTTTTTTGCTTACAGAAAAAGGGTACTTAGTTTATGTCAGCTTCTTAATAACGTCATATATATTTTTTCAGATTCCGCATGACACTCAAGATGGTAACCAACCAACTATTCTTAAGAAGGGAAGAAACATTCTGGATGACAGTACGCAGCCAAAGAGGTAGTTTCATGTTAAGATTGTTTCATCTGTAGTCATTTCAAGCTGGTATATAAAATGCTTGTGTTGAAATCATGGCTTCTGTGTTTTGTCTTTGACTTCACTGACCCCAGAATTCAGCATTTATGAGGACAACAAATTTATCAATATGGAAACTTATTATCCTGCCCTAGTGAGTTCTCAGGCAAAATCAGAACAAAATAAAACAAAAAGTCTGTAGCAGGCAGTGTTACCTCTGCTAGCAAATATTAATTTTACCTCATTACCAAGCTTCATTCATGTAGATCCATGGCCTTGAAGGAAGTAGCAAGACCTTTATAGACTGATATTCAAAGGCATTAATTATTCTAACAAGATATGATCTTTCCTTTAATTTAGGACCACAAGTGTTTGCACGTCACTGCACAGAGTACAAGGACCAAAGAGGAGTCTCCCAGAAAGAAGGCAGAATGAATCTTTTCTGCACAGGATCCCTCTTAGCACAAAGGACAGCACACAAGGTAGCTTCTGCAGGGTTAAAGACTTCCCAGTGCAACATTTTTACTGCAGTAAAAAAGAACAGTTGGAAAAGAATCACAAAGAACATGTTGCTGTAGCTGGTCCATGCTCTTCTAAATGGCAAGAAGCATCTGTACATGAAATGTTTCTTGATTTTGAATCAGTACAAATTATTAAAGAAGATGCTGAAGATGATAGTGCCAGTGATCTCTCTGATTCAGAAAGGATTCCCATTCCCCCATCTCCCTGCACACCACCAGAACTCATTCTCAGAGCTGAAGAAATTGATCCAGTTTGTTTGGAACACGTCCCTGATACAGGTTTTAAAGAATCAGAATATTACTACCCAGACTTCCTCCCACCCCCTTTCAACTCATGGGACTTAAAGCAACTGGCCATCTTTGTTAACGTAGAGGGTAAAACTGAACTTCGACCAAAGCCAACAGGATTTCTTCAGAAATACATTGATCGCCTTTTGCAGCTGGAATGGCTGCAGATGCAGACTGTACAGAACGAGAAAGGAAAGGCAGCCAAAGCCAGGCCACAGACTGCTCCTGGCTCTGTCCGTACCCTAAAAAGCCCTGGCAAAGGCAAAGCATTGCTCAGCCCTTTGCCTAACAAGCAGCTGGTTCCCCAAGAAAGTGTTACAAAGCTTCCCAGAAGCTATTTGGGTCACAGGGGAGATTCATACTGTGAAAAAAGTCGCCAGTTATATTCTCATGCAGGTCACTTGAAGCTTTCAGAGAGAACGGGATGTGCAATGTCTTCTCAGAGACAATCTGGAGAAGTAAGGAGCGAACTGAAAAAAAAACCAGCTGCAAAGCAACAGCTTCTCAATGTGGAACCCTCCGAGAATGGTTCTAAAATTCAAAGTGTTGGTAATATCAGACCCCCTAAGCAAACCCCAGTATTTCATGGTTCAGCTGCTCCCATCAGAGGCTTAAAAGCATATGCGTGTACAAATCCAAAGAAAAATGGCAATGTCAACAGTTACGTTCCTTCAAAAAAACCAATAGGGGACAGGAAAATAAATGGCACAAAGCAAACATCGTGCAAATTCAAATGAAGAAAAAATCATCAGTAAATCTTAATGATTCTTGACTGCTACAAAGCATTTGGCCAATGCGGGGGGGGGGGGTGTGTCATATTTTCTTTATAGGAAGATCCTAAGAAACTATGTTCTTGATGCATGGCTCTAAGTCAGCGCTGTTCATTCTATGATTTCAGTACATGTGATCCTAAGCCAGCAAGGCCAGCAGGAAATCCTTTTCCTGAAGGCAGGTGTCTTCCACTGGTCTTTCCTCAAAAATATTTCCAGTTGCTCAATGAAGGTAACAATAGCAGAGTATGAAAGTTTAGTGAAATATGTAATTATAGCATGTCCTATTTGCACCAGTGGAAGTCTACTGAAGTCTCTGGTGTTTCTCACACTTACCATAGTATATTTGAAACAATAGGATTCATGCTCTTCCTGAAGAGATGTGTTATTTTGTGAGACAGGTTTGATGGTGTTTTCTGATGGAAAAGGGTTCAAACTGTTTTTATAAAACAATGGAGCATGCTTATCTATGCAAAGTCAAACTGATTCTCACAGAAGATGATGGATTTTTTTGATGAATTAGATATTTTTTATAAGGATGGAGATAATGTTTTGAAATATTTTAATGAAGAAAGGATTCTTTTTAGGACAAAAAATTAATAGGGAGCAGAAAGCTTCACTAGTGACAGGTTAAGAAAACTGAATGTGTATTTTTATACCCAGGAATTTTCACTGTGTTTACAGACAGCTTTTCTTGAGAAGTTTCTTTTGTAAGCTTTGTCATTCAGAGGGAATGACCAAATTTCAAACTGTACATGGATATGTATGACTAATGCAAAGTGAGGGTGTTCCTAGAGACTCTGTGGCCTAGTTTGCAGAATGGGTAGCCTCTCAAAACATAAAAAATGGACTCTTGGGGATGAAATTAAAGGCTTTTGTTAGTTCAAGTAAAGATATATTTTGGTAGAAAAGATACCTATTTTCAGTTACCCGAGATGATTATTATTTATCCCATGGACCAGCCTACTTCAGTTAGCATAGATTCTTTTTTCAAGGTTAGTGAACAAACATGGGGAAATACCCTACAGAAATAAATGGTACAACCAGGAGCAAGTCCTGTCTTCAGACCCTCTGTTTTCTCTTGTGTCCATGAGGTACAAGAGAATACAAAGGACGGTTCAGTGACTATTCAAGTTTCAGTTCATCTGCCACAGTTTCCAATCAATCACAGCAGCTGGAGGGACATTCTTGTTAAAAATGAAATTCCAGAGGAAGTTTTGTACTTTCGTTTTAGATTGAATTACTGAGCAGCATTAACTTCACCCTCAACAACCAGAGACAGTGAATTGTTCCTGAGAAGTGATCTGAGGTCTGACAGACCGGATTTTGCAAGTGGATCCTTCACATTATGATAGAAAATGAAAAAGTAGCAAATATTAAAGAGTACATTATGTATATAGTTAAATTGCACTTCTGTTGTTGATCTCATATGGGTTTTAAGATGCTTAGCTGTTTCTATTCTTTCATTGTGCCTACCAGATGTTCAGCTTTGTAAAATTTCAAAGCATGGGTTTATATGTAGTTTAAAATGTGAGAATGTAGTAATGAGTATTTTACAGTACATAAAAACATTGCTCAGGAATAGTCAGAGAAATATTTTTAGTGGGGTTTTTTTCCTAGCCTGCTGGAGACCAAATACGAAATTTTAAATTGGTAAAGGCAACAGATGTACAGTATTATATTTCCATATTCATTATTTGTGAAGTTACAGTTAAAATGAATTGTAGTTGCATGTACATTCAGCTCTATGCAATTAAAGTGAAACAATCTCACATGCTCACAGATCAAATAAATCAGCTGTGTCAGAGGTGTGGTGAAAGTCAAAGGATGGTATTCAACACCAGCAACTGTAGAGGACCAGCACATTCCATTGTTCCTATTTCATTCTTTTGTTCCAGACTCATCATCTATTTCAGCTTTTTTTAGATGAAAGGTTCTTGCATCCAGTACTAGAATTTCAAGCTGTGGCCAAATTCTGCAAGCCTTCATTAGTCACGTTTTTGATTAACAGTAGTGACAGGTAGTAGGCCTGCTCTTGCCAGTAAGCACTACTGTAGTGCATGATTTTAGCACACTGTTCTAGAGCACTGTTACAAGCACCAAAAACAAGGTGAGCAGGCTCAGTAGTCAGAGTAGCAAGGTTTTTAAACAAATTCTGTTAGATGCAGTTAATTTAGCATGTTACAGCACTGAATATTAGTGTGTGCTAAATTTTCCTCTGAAACGTTACTCTATATTGATGCTTTCCTAGGTTATAAGGAGGGTATATAGATACAGGCAGATTTTGCATGATCACTTCTTAAAGAACAAATAAACAGTGTTGCAAGTCCGAGTTCTGGTTCATCATTAAGCTCTGACTGTGATCTGGCCAAGTAAGTTTGTCTCACATGATAATCATACAACACTAATTTTTGTTCATTAATTTGATACTTCCATAGTCGTCTTGGTTCACATACAGAAACAGCTTCTAGACTGAGCAGACATGCAAGGGTTGGATTTTATCCTGCCGCACTTTTGCTTATGTTTTAACTTGATAATGTTCTGGGCTTATAAAGAGCTCTGCTTACGAATAGGACTCTGCTTTAGGTTTCCTTCATTTTGTATTGATGGACATTATCTTTACAAGCACTTCTGAATACAGCAGAAAAGTTTATTCCATCAAATACATTCAGCTTGGAATTAAAGTACTTCCACAGGACAGTATTTGTGTGGCCATTTATATTTTTTCACTATGTTTAGCAGTATGATTGTATGTGTGTCTAAGCCTAGCATTTACAATGCTTCTTGAAGAACAATTTACTGTGATGTGAGATATTTAAAGAGTGGTTTATTTTTTTTTTCTAGATAATTTAAGGGTTTAATGTTCTGCAGTACTATACAGAACAAATATGCTCAGGTTGCATTTTAAATAAATAGCCAAATTCTATGTCAGTTATATTAGTATAAACTTTGAACAACTGTAGTGTTTTCAATGAAATTACCCGGTTACAAAGATGTGAAGAAACAGAATTTTACTCCAATATGTACAAACTGTTTTCCTTAGTAAAGTTGAACTGTATTTTTAATGCATAACTTGAAATTTAAAACATTGTTTCTCTCTTGACATGGTTCTTTTTCTCCATTACTTGCATTTCTGCAGTGAAATAATGTGATCAGTTAATGTTTTATCTCCCTTGCACCCCCTGAGACCTTGCAGCTTTCAGTTATTTACAGCGGTTCTGAAGTTTCTGCACAATGTCTCCAGGTCCTTGCTGTGTTACCAGTACAGGTATCAAGCTTCTGCAGTGACTGAGAATTTATGCACCCAAGAGGGTTATCGCTGTGTGAGCAATGCCTACAATTCTGGGAAGAGGGGCTTCACGTCTTCCCCAGGTGGAAGAGCCTTGCAAAGGAGACTCAAGTCAATCCGTGCTGCTGGTTCAGTATCGATCAAGAGGTGGCCCCTTGTTAAAGCTGATAAGGCGGACCGTGTTTTTCTTCCCAAATGAGAGATTACATTTGCTGGTACAAATTCATGGGTGATAGTGCTGCTCACAGAGGTGAAAAGGCTCAGCAGTGTTCGTTCTGACAAATCTGAGTTCGGAGCAGATGGGCTGCCACAAGCAGGGAGCTCATCTCCCACTGATGCCCCTCTCTCAAGATGCTGTGGCCATAGCTCTCAGCCATGCCCCAAGTGCTGCCATGCCCCTGGTGACCCGCAGAAGAGGGGTGTGATGCTGCACGGGGTGGTTGCACTTACTTAATTGGACTAAACTGCCTTGTTTGACTCCAGACTGCTCAGTTCTGCTGTAATCCCGCTATTGCTTGTGTGCTTTCTGTATTTCATTTATTGTTGTTTGAGGTAACTTTTATCTTGTATTCGCTGTTTAAAGGATCTTGTTAGAAGTTTGAGAATGTTTTGACAGAGTTTATTCAGTCAGTATGTGATACCTTTTTTGGAGTTGATATAGTTGAAATTGCTACAGTATGAAATTCCCTTAATGTACTATTTTTTGCCTTATTTTAAAGGTATTGAGCCTTTGTTGCTCCCGTTGGCATTAGTGGGTTTTCTTCTGAAAAATAAACAGACTGCTCTGTCTAGAAAGACTGGAACTCAACTGAGAACTTGCAGCCCAGCTTTTGATATTGGTGATCATGTGTTCTTATTTATTTTAACTTTTTGTGGGTATTTTTGCCAGTAATTTCATTGGAAAGTGATCTTGTCATTCAAAGTTACTATATATTTACTATATTAAAAATGCAATACTATTTGTTACTTGTATTTTTTTCATCACCCACAAGATGGCACCTCTGAATTTTTCTTTTAGAGAACCTCTGCCTTACATTGTAGGATAGAGCTTGTGGCTCAGCACCTCTCAGCTATATTGCTGCTGATGGCCAAGCTGGGCAATTTAAGCTGTGTGATTATTTCTTCTCCGTCTGGCAGCCACTTCTGTAATGGCTGTGTTAAGGCATCATAATAGGTGAAAATAACAGGAAAAACTTACTTCTTCATATTTATACCTTCTCTTTTAAATGCACTAATCAATGAGTTTCACATTCTCTATTGTAATCTCCAGGACACTCAGAACATGATCCAAAGAACAAGACGTGCTTGCAGAGAGCCACATATCCATGCTGCTAGTATATGTGAAGAAGTATGTTTAACTTAATTTCACACACAGTGTGTTCATACATTCAGATGAGACTAATCAAGAGGAAAATTAATGGAGAGAGGAAAAAAAAGGCATTTCCTGTTGCTGAAAATCCCTTTGCTTTCCTATTCTTGTAATCCTAATATCAAGCATTACAAAACTCTTCTGTGAGCTTATCGCACAAGTATTTTACGATCAGAATGTTCTGGTTTCCCACAGGGATGAGGGCTCTGGCTGCATGGAAGACACCATAAGTCCCCCTAAGGTGCCTCTGAGAATGGTGGCTCCTTTGTCCCTCAGTACTAGGCTCAGGTCTCCTGGAAACAGGTTTCCAGGCCCTCACTAGGGATACCAGGGTGTTCATGCCTGATGTATCACACTGGTGCGTAGTGTTGGCCATACTAATTTGATGATCCCTCACAGTAACTCAGTGTATTTTCATGAGTATTTATGTGGGTTTCGTGGTCCTGAACTGGGTTGTTCCAGGGATAGATACAATTTAATCCAACGCTGTCAAAACTGGATCAGTATGTTTCTGTGAAGCCAAATTTCCCCTAGACAACATACCAATGTTTTCTAGCTAGCCACAGCTCTCACAATGACCTTTTTGTTTGTTTGTTTTTTTTTCACAAGGTTCCTACTGGCAACAGATTTTGTCATTAAACTGAAACCTGCAGTTTAAGACAAGACATCCAGAAGGGTTTTGAGCTCTATTCTCTACAGAATGTCTGTGTTTATTGTAAAGAAAGCCTGGAGGAAATTTTGGTCTACATCAGTAGGTGACTGCCATGTGTCCTGTTCATAAGTACATCGTGACCACTAGGAAACTCTCAACCTCTGTGTTACAGCAGGCAAAGAAAATGTAAACTAGTATGTAGGAACCCAATTCCACAATCCTTAAGACAATAGTTAGGAGCTAGGATTACCTGTGTGAGTAGGCATTATAAAGTTCTGTTGTCATGTTTGGTGCAATTAATGAAAAGGAATGCAATAAATTTAGAGGAAGAAAAGTATTTAACTACTGGAAATTATAAAGAATGCCTACAGTTGGTGACTCCATGTACACTGAGAAGTAGTACTCAGAAGAAGAAACAGTCCCTGAACCAAATAAGCTGGAATGTAACTGGAGAAGGCAGCATAAGATAAATTGATGTAACAGAAAGATAATTGGACTTATTTGTATCTGAAAGAAATGTTAGTAGGTAACTTCATGCTGGTCAAACCTGAGATACTGTGTCTGGCTTCTGGGATGACCTGTACGCTAATGAGACATACTGAGTAAGACACCTTCATTACCATCATCCGGACAGTGGACAAAATACTGGGTCAGGTAAGAAATGAATGCTGAATCTCTCCTTTGTCAAGCTGGCTTTTAAGAATAGGAAAAAAGACTTGCAAAATTGGGAAGCTGTTATGGCTTCAGCTACTCTCTCAGACCACATCAAAGAAGCGTTAACAATTGTCAGCCAAGAGTATGACATGCCTGGAAGGTCCACTCTACTCTGCAGAGATGATGAAGTGATTTTGGCATATTCTGAGCAGACTTAAACGTAAGTTCTGATATTAAGGATCTTTTATTTAGTATGCAACAGAAAAAACAGGTCTACTAGGCTAGAAATTCCAAAGTTCTGTATGGAAATAAGCCAGCTGCACCAGCAAAACACTCCTTTTGCCAGTGGTCTCTTTAAATCCAAGGTTAATGATAGTACAGTGCTGTGTGGATCAGACTTGATGATCAGATCTTTAATTTCTATAGGACACAGACTCAAAGAGAAAGTGCACTTCTACTCTTAGTGTGACTGTAACCACATAAAGACCGGGGGTGTCTGCACCATCCTTGCCTTCTAGCATAAACCAGGCATTTATTTAGTGCTTGCAAGCTTGTGCTGGCATCTGGTGGCGGTTAGTATTATCACACTATTTAGATCATTATTATAAATAATAATCTAAAAGATTATTAGAAATAGATTCGGATTTATTAGAAATAGATTATTATAAATAAGAATCTAAAAGCTAAGAAATTGTTGATAGAGGACAAGATATGGTTATTCCTTTCATTCAAATAAATTTGAACTTGAATAAATTTGTATTCTCTAAATTTGTTACAAGTGACCATGATGAGAAAATTCTCCTATTTCCTCAAGTACCATTCATAAATCAGATGAAATGGTAAAGGATAGCATCAGATTTCCCCATATGGAAACCACAGATCTGTTACTTTTAAATTCTGTGGTTTGTACATGTCTGAATGTGTGCAGTTGATCTATGCTCAGTTATAGCATGATGGCTATCCGGGTTACAATATGTGAACGAGGAAAGAATAGCTCAGAAGATAGTATTCAGCCATTAGGTAAGTTATACATGCAATACAAGATGGAATTAATCACAAATCTTACTTCTGCTCTATTACAATTCTGTGCTAAAAGAAAAATGCTTTGCTTAAGGCAAGCACTAAGTCTGGTATCTAAGGTACTGGTTTTCTGTTACAAAATTTACCTAATAAATTACACTTTTGCGCAGATATTATTAACTAGTAATTCAAGGCTGGAAACTTCAACCAAGTGTGATAAAAGAAGTTGGCTGAGTGGCAGGCAGGTCAGTTTTCCTAAATGCCAGTAACAAGATCTGTTTACACAACAAATCACTACTGATAAACCGTCCTTAACTTCTAATTCCAGATGGAAGGCTTCAAGTCAGGCCAGGGATGTAGCAGCACTGCTAATAACAATTTTATTGCAGACTATAACCGTATTTTGTAAGGTTCGAACTGTGCCGTGTCCTGCTATTCCTTCTGAAAATTAGAGAAGATTAAAAATAACAATAAAGTATTCTGTGTGTTTATTTTTTGTCTAAGCTTGCCTATAGCACACCACGCTTCTAAACACCAAAACAGGAGATATGATCACACCCACAGTTGCTAATGCCAGAGAAAGCTGTCTCTCTCTTGCATAGGGAAAAAAAAAAGAACTGTTTTAAGGAAAAGCTACTGTAGAGCAAATGAGGATGTTCATTGGAGGTTTTTACAATCATCTACAATGTGCCCATACAGATAGCAGCAGTCATTATCTCACTGTTCAAGAAGACCTATACACACTGAGCTAATACAGCTTCCCAGCATCACTGCAAGAGGTGCACACGACTGCAAGAACTCCTGGGTTGACCAGTCATACACGGAGCTTGCAGCAAAAGAATGGCACTTAGCAGTTGTGCTGTGTGTATCTTGCCTTTCACAACATTGTTACGTTGACCTTTGCAGCAGGTTTTTACAGCGTTTCTTTTGGCCATACCTGAAGAATACACACTCTGCTATGGTCATATCAAACCAGTACAAAATCTGTAATGTATACAGTCTCAGAGCAAACAGTGATGGAAGTAGCAAATTAAACCCTTCATTTTACAGATATGGGACTGATGCACAGAAATCATAAGTCAGCTCCCATCATCAAAAAGATGCTTGCAGAATAGATCTAGATTTTCAGAATCCCCTTTTGGCATTGCAATAATTGTAGTCATATTTCCCATCAAGCCCTGTCATTTATGCAATTACCTGGACAAAAAATATTCCTCTTTTTTTCTCACTAAGCATTTGCAGTCACAAATCTGGTGATGTGGCATTTGAACTCCTGTTAATGATCACAGTTTTCATTGATCTTTTAGCTAACTACGGTAGCTGTATATACCATGGAAGTGCAAAATGTGTGTTCAGTTCATTTAAATGATTGCTCTAATATTTTTTGTGCCTTTTAATAGGAATGAGTACTTTTATGTAGGAATGACAAAGCATGCTATAAACACCTAAAAACCCACTCAAGCTGCTGAAAGCTATTATGATCCCCGATGCCAAAACATGGACAGTTAATCTGCCATGCATCGACTGGGGGTGTCTGGACAACAGCAAAACTCAACAGACGACCCAGAAAGTCTAGTGTCGTAGGTATGTGTCTCCATATGACACTTACTTCTTTCACTATCTGGGCATAAGCTCTGAGTTGAAAATGGAAGTGAAGGAAACCTAAACTAGTTTATTAATCTCCCATTGTCTTAAAACCTAGAAACATCCGCTTGAGACACCAGTAACTTTTAAGTGGAGTTTGGCAGAAGGGAGGCTCAGGCTGATGAGGTACACATCCACTACTAAATTGCTACAGTCATAAAGGTTTCTTTAAAGGCTTTCGAGGGACACAATGATTGCCAAGTAGTGAAAATGAGGTGTAAATCAGCATTTCTCACCTACATCATACATTCGCATCAATCACACTTTTAAATACACTGTTGCAGGGAGCTACTCACTAAAGGGCTCTTTATGGCATCTACATGTCTACATGCATCAGTGAACCACCCACTGAGGGACCTTTCAAACGTTCACATGAAGGTTGATGTGAGGTCTCTGCCTTACCCATACCCCTTCTTGGCCAGTGCCTTGCAGCAAACCTGGGCTGAGGGACAGGACATTTGGTCAAGGTGACTTGCCACATCTCTTCCCAAGGCCCCTCTACCTGGTGCAGACAACTTGCGCATGTCCCACAAACCACACATGAACAGCCAGGGCTCAGGGGGCAGTACCAGCACTGGTGTCAGAGGAGTGCTGTCTACACAAACACATGTATGTTATTTGTATCCCCAACTTATGTTTTGCTCATGCATGACAGAGGGAGAGTGTAAAGCCTCTGTTTTTTTCAAGGTCTGCTTTAAACTGAGTACCTCCATGGCTTGCTGTTTTGTAAATGCTGGTGATAGGCTATAGTCTTTCAATTACCTGTTCACAGTGAGAGGTCTAATCAGGATGCCTGTGAATCCCCTTTACTGCTGGCCCCTGCTGTGCCCAAGTCAGTGGGAGACCCAGCAGCACAAATGTTTATCTCCACACAATCTTCATCTCTGTCTTTGTTTTGCCTCATTTATAAAAATCTTACTTAAAAGTAAATGGCACAAAATCAGTAAAGGGGGAATTAATCACACTGGAACCAAACTTCTGACACTGAGGTTTAAAGGAAACAAGAGATACTGATCATAGGGTAGTCTTACAGAGAGTGGATGTCAGCACGTTAGCAATAAAATCTGTCTCAGACAGAAAGCATTTTCCCTGTCTGCTCTCTCCTCTACTCTGCTGCGCAATGGCAGATCCCCCGGGATCTTTGGGCTGCCACAGAAGGAGTATAAGTTTTAATCAAATCTTTCTGTGCCAGTTTGGGGTCATTTTCTCCCTTCTGGAAGATCCATTTGTCTTGATAAGGGTATACAAGAAGTCATTTAAAGGACAAATAAATGACAAGAGATTTTATAAGTGAAGGGTAAACCACGTGCTGAGTGGGCTATAATTAGTTCCTTCTATGAATGCCCTGGGTGTTCTTGCATTTCGCAATCCTAATAATTAAATGCTTAGTAACAGAGTGTTGGATTAGGGTTTTAAAAAATCCCACAGCCCAAGCTGGAGACTTTTCTTAAGGTTTTTGGAGAGCAAGCAGGGAACAGGTATTGTAGCATTTGCGGTAGTTGCAAGTTTCTTAACTCAGTTCAAAAGCTGCTATCACCTTCAAAGAAACTGAAAGTAGGCTTTTTCTTTCTTAGCATGTGCAGATGCTGAAGACTAAGTTCACAACTATGCCATTCCAATGTGGCTTTCCATTTTAGCCCATAATTGCACCTGGATGGGAAAGACGGTGACTGGGGAAAAGTGAGCGAAGACACATGAAAAGCCCAGGCAAGCAGATGCTGCAGCGTGGCTTCCTTGGGCCACTCCTGTTCTTTACACTGCTGTTATTTCACACATTTCAAAAGTGATAGGAAGTATTCAGAATGGAAACATCCACTCTCCTCTGCTCACCCTGTTGGTGAGACACAGCGCGTTGACCTAGATCTAACAGGATACTTTCTGATGTCGAGAATAGCATCATTTACAATGTCTTCTATAATGACTTAATTATAGAGTGCACATTTCTTAGGGACCATTACATTTCTCAAAAACAGAAGGCATTTGAAAATTGTGAATATTTAATATTTTAGATGTCTGCTTTGTTTTGCTTAATGTTTATGCTAGGAGTCCACTATTTCCAGTTACCAGCATTTCTTCTGCTCTGCCTGTGTCTGCTCTCTCCTGCTGAGGATGCTGCAGTAACCGCTAGTTTGCAAGATAACCATTCTGCACTCTAGCAAATAAAGCAAGCAGATGCTGCAGAAGACAGTGGAGGCCCTTCGGCCTTTTTCCCTGTCCCCTAGACAGAGGTAATTACCCAATGTGAGATTTAGCAAGAAGGATTAAATGAGTAAATAGAATAGCAAAGATCTCCAGAAAACTCATACAACATCATCTGCTATTTGCAGGTTCTTCTACCACTGGCATCAGAACAGTAACAGTGTCAAACAGCACAGTTATCTCTAGCAATGTATTATGCAACATGATTAAAATCTATTCCTTCTTTCTGGTTATTCCCAAGAGATGAAAACCCAGTCTTTTGATGAGAAAATGGGGCTCTCATTAGTAAGATATCTGTATAAAAAAAGTACTCTTTTATAAAACAAAACTTCAATAAATATCTCAGTATTGTTGAGACCACACTTACAAAGATCTTTTTTGTACAATCTACTGATTATTCACAGTAGCCAAATACAAGACATGGTTAATAATTCAGTAGGCTTTGGGTTGTTCTAAATTCTATAAAATAAAAAAGAAATTACTTCAGGGATTCAATTAGCAAATTATTTCAAGGCACTGATAATTATTAATGCTTCCTGATAAGAGGCTTTTCCTGCATAAAGACAATTCTGTAATTATCCAGAAGATGGCATAAGTAGGCCAGTTATCGGTCTTCCAATACCATGAAGTAAAACTACAGGAGGTTTATTAACACCTTATTTGAAAACAAATATAGAAATCTGTATTTCAGTAAGGTCAGTGGAGAGGAGTTCTATTTCTTAAGACATAACCCTTTCCTCATCAGCGTCATGCAAGGAAAGTACCACTTAATAGCTATATAACTGTACTGAGAAAAAGGAATGTGAGGAGGCTAATATGAAAATCTTAAGCAGATGCTTATGATTTCTATTTCTTTTTGCATTAGGCTATTTAGAAATCTTTCTATTTGTCCACTGCTTCCTGCCATGAAGAGGCAGCAACAATGGCTGCTAAGACACGTACCTCTCTATTTTTGTATCTGTATCGTACTCTCTGTAGCCCATTTCAATGTTTGCTTTTCCAATGGGTTTTATTCAAATAATTTCTAAAAGTACAGAGCACGTGGGAGAATCCATTCACACCAGCAAATGAACACTTCTGAGCACAAACTGGGGATTTATGTTTGCAACTGGTCTTCAATATGTTACTTTCCATATGAACAATTTACATATTCTGATATATATTTTAAATATTCAAACCTCTAAATCCCATAAACAGAAGAGATGCTCTGCTCACTGTGGTAACTGATACCTCAAAGATGGAAAAAAATTATGGGAGATCAGTTTCTTTCTTTTCATTCATTGTTATTAAATGACTTAATCATTGCTCAGGGAGACATCTGATAGTGCCAAAGTGTAGCTCTTGACAATATAAGTGTACTTGGGATGGGTATGACATTTGCTAACTTGAAATCTGCTGTCACACTAAGGTTATTGCCCAGAAGTGAAACCATGGAGAAATGCAATTAAACAAGCAACACTTCTTGGACCTTGGGTCAAATCTTGATTATTCAGATGCTGAAAGTGACCTTGATAGACTCTGCATTCACATCTTTTTTTCCTAGGCATTTGCAAAGTGACACAGATGTCATAATTGAAGCCTCCCCTTATGAAAGGCCAAGAGCTGAGTTAGTAGAGTTGTTACAAATGAGCCCTGAGATGCAACAGTTCAGTTATGTAGGGAGACTTGTAAACAGCAGGCAAGGCAAGCGTCACATTCCTAAGTTCTGAATCAATTCCAAGGAAATGATAAGGGTAAAACGTCCAGGATTAAAAGAGATGAGCATATTGATACAAAAGAGAAGAAAAAATATTAAACCTACCTTTTTCTGTCAGAACTGTAGAGCATCACTTCACCATCCTTCCCGATCTCCACCAAACATAACCAGAAATCTCACATTTTAAAGAAAATATCCATGGTTTTGTTTTCAAATATTTATTTTAAGAAACATCAGCTATGGCCAGGACTATCATAAAAAACGCAGCCCAGTTCAGCTTGTTGTATTGCCAAGAATGCTGCTTAGGTTAATGCAAATATCAACAACCTATTTAACTGAGTTGCATTTAGAAGAGGTATGGAGAAGAAGGAGATGATTGTGGAAGCTGTACCAAGTCTTCCAAAGAACATGTTACAGATTTTATATGAAAAACAGTAATTACAAATGCATCAGAAGGCACTAGCACTCACAGTTGTTCCTAGCAGAAAGTCAACATAAAGAAATGGCTTTTAGTTTAGAAATTTGAGTGTATTCTGGATCCTGAAAAGCTGCTGACACCGGCTGTAAGCGATGGAAATCCAAGAGAACCTGTCATCTCCATGTTACAGTACTGACAGCATAAAAAGTATTTTCATTTAGAAATTCATTTGAAAGCAATAGTGACAAGCGAATTCCTAATTCCATCTACAATGGAATGAATTTCTCACTCCAGTGCCTGATTCTGTTATGTTAGGGAAAATCAAGAATGATTCTAGTAAAGCCAGTGTGATCAAATGGAGCAAATTGAGAGGGTAGGGCCCCATATAGTTCTTGGTCAGAGTATCCATGTCAGTGACCAGGACATTCTACTTACAGATGCTAGCATTACACAGAAGGAACCATATCTCTTGTTGGAGAGAAGACATTTTGGAAAGTATATAGTCAAGAGGAGTCAAGCTTATGGAAATTGGAAAAGGAAGCTAAAAAACTTTCCCTGTGATGCCAGAAGTTGGGAAAGCCTGGACTGCAGAATCTGGGCAACTTCTTATTCAGATACTCTTAAAAATTGTAGTATAAAACAGTACCTCTTCAAATCCAAACTGGAATGAACAAGAATAAAGAATTCTGGAGTGACTGAACATTTAAAGGTTTAATATTGTTTGCTAGTGGAGCACCGTACTGGGAAGGGTACAATGCAAACCTAGATGTAACTGCACTAGAGAGGTGCTCTGTCCCCAGATCAATTCCATACATGGATGAGTACTCAAACTGCAAAATCCCTCTCCAGACACAGCAATGTCTTTTTGCAAGCAAACCAGGACCTCATGTGGAACAGACAGTTCAGGTTCGCATCTCGTAACTGGAGCATGCATCTGTCATAGGAGCTGGGAAGCACTGCCAAGGCCAATAATTAGGACAAGTTTTCTTCCTTGAACATTCAGGTGGCTTATTCCAAAACAGAGTCAGAGAGCAACCTACCACTATGGTATGATGGATAATGGGGAAGTTCCGGCTCAAGTTTGAGCTGAAAACCTAAGATAATACTGCTGTGTACCCTTAGTCCTGGTACTCAAAAGAAAGTACCCCCAGCATGAGAGGAAAACCAGGAAGTTAGGTGCATCAGTGGGTTGATTGCTGATGAGCAACTCTGAAAATCACGAGATTCCTCTGTGACTCCGGGTAGGTCATTTGCAGCCAGATTTTAACAAAGTATGTCAGCACCTACCTCCACTGGAATTAATGAAAATTAGAGGTCATAAATGTGTCTGCTACTTCTCTCCATCTGTGAAATGGGGAAAGTCCTTCCTGTCTTAAAAAAATACTTCGAGAGATGATGAAGTGCTTTGACAGGACCATAATGGCAAATGTGTAAGTATCCTAAACAGAAATATGATTTTTTTCCTTAAACGATGATATGCAGATGTGCTGATCAAATATTGTCTTTAGCTTTTTCACAATATTCAGGTTTATGAGCCAAATGAAAGCCAGGCATGGATGATATTTTTAATGTGCTGAATAAATATTCATCAGGACATGCATTTTTTAAGCTAAAGATCCAATATTGCTTAGAGTCTGTGCTTTCATGTAGAGGAGCTAGTTAGATCAGGAATAAGGAGGAAAACACACCACTATGATGTTGCTGGATATTTGGTAACAATACCATTACCAGGGTGAAAAAAACATGTCCTTGACTTGAATTGAGTGTGGGGGAGTTCAACACCTCTGAAAAATTGAGATTTATTTAAGTATTTTGTTGAATGTCAATGGTTAACTTCAGGCATTCAAATAGTTCATGTAAGATACTTGGCAAACATCACAGTGATACGCTGACAGAAACAGGCAAACCCCAGACACGTCTACTGATTTAAAATCCCAAGATCTTTCAATGTAGGTGGTTTTAACATGGCAAAGAGACATCATTATAGGAAATCTTGTCTAACACTCAAAACGCAGACTACATTCTTCCTGGATTACTGCAGGAGGTGGAAGGTGTGTTTGAACAGGAGTTAGTTTTCTCTGTTTTAACAGAAGGCAATCTCTAAATCAGCAAGTGGCAATTCACAACAAACGGAACAGCAAAGTTCCCAGTTTTCCTTTTTGGCTCTCATTTGGGTCATGGAAAAGTTTTAGAACCATATTCTGGGAATTAAGTATATAGAATTTAATTTAGATACCTGGAAAGTCCTCAGAAAATGTACTTCCAGGTTTTGATTTCAGTTTATCAGGAAGGCTTATGTAAAGCCAATAGCAACAGTTGTTTCTCCTTCCCCCATGACTGTTCAGTCTATGCTAGTGCAAACATTCCATCATTATATGCCTCTAAAAATGAAAAATAGGTCAAGAAATTGCAAGGTGAATGAGTTAATACATAAACCATTATCACATTCAAGTGCTATACAACTGAATATCTTCTATTTAATTATGAGGCGGTAGAGGCAGTACAGCGTGCTGACATTAATCACTACAATACTGAAATTCTGTTACTATGCTGTGGGGTTTTTAAGAGGTAACTCTTTTAAGATGTAAATTAACTTTGTCTTAGAATTTCCTTCCTCACACCTTCAGTCAAGCAGTAATCACTGTTTATAGGCATCGTGTCAAAAGGATATGTTGAGTTTCTAGAGCAACTCAGAGACCTTATTAAGCATTCCCATAATAGTTACCACTACCCTTATTTTGGCCCTGTTTTAAAGGCATGCAGTTTCCTTGCTGTCTCTTTGGACTTTCCAACAGACATTTTAATAGTCAAGGAATGTTATGCAATGACAGCTATAGAGCTTAATATCCTTTATCTAACACAAAGAATTGCAGAACAGGCATTTGTCCCTGCTGTTGGCCAGCCCAACTATCAGAACAGCAAAATGTGTCTCTAAGCTCTGTTTGCCCCTTTCTCCAGGTCACAGACCAAGTGTAGCTCTGCAGCAGAGGGAGAATCCCTTTTGTGCACATACAGATATTTATCAGAATTTGTTCTCACAAATCTACCTACAAAGACCACAGGACAAACTGGATCTTCACCCAACACTCCAGACATGTCTCCATCACAACTAACTCTTGGTTTTATGTCCTAACACTTAGACTCTTAGAGCTGGACAGAGATGCTGGAGTGGGGTGTTTTCTGGAACCAGACCAGTTCCTGAGGAAAGGGAGCTGGGAATGAAGTCTGTGAGGCTTGGATCAGACCCAGGTTAGAGATGCTGAGGAAGCAATTCTGGGCTGGGCAGAAGGTCTGCTGGATAAACGTGGTCAGGGAGTAGACAAGAGGGAAAAGCTGGAGCAGGCAATAACATCTTTTAGCTAGGAACTTGTTATTGTAAATTTATAGTAAAGCCAGCATTCCCACATAACACAAAGCTGAATTTCCCATTGAGGTAACCTGTATCAATTATCCTGATTTTGGGCACAAAATAGTCTCTGGGAGACAGACTAGATTATTCTTATGGTTAGAAAACAAATACTCTGTTGTTGTGAAGGTAATAATTTTGTGCTTTCTGACTGAAAGACTATTGTCAGTAAGTTACAGTTTTAACTCATTATAGAGCCTAAGGGAGTCAGACACTGAAATGCCATTGAACTTCATAAACAGCTGAGTGCTTACATCCTTTAGGCTCCTCTTGTAAATCCTTCATTAGATTACAAATCTGGCCTATAAACACAAAAATCTATTAGATTGAAAGAAAGGTTTGCAATAAAGTATGGATCCATCCTAAATCCTTTGTTCATGAGATGCTGATCAATATGTATTAAACATACATAGCACTGTTGTGTTAGCTCACCACTTGTAAAATCTTTTGACCTTGAACTGTTTTCATTGCTTAATTTCATTTTTTTCATTTTTTATTGCCAACTATCTGAACCAAAGCTCTCTAAAATAAAAAAAAAAAACCCACATTATTAATTCTGTGGTCATTGGCTCAGACTCTAAGCAAGATACATAAATCAGTTTCTTTTTGCTTACAAATCCCTCTTGTAGAACAGTTGCAAAGTTTTCTGTGTAGTCATTTGAAGTACATTTTCCGCTTCAAATCTCCCACTGCAGTGAAATTCAAAGGACAAGGGGCTGCCTAGGATTCCTTTCTTGAATCTTGATTTTAGTCAAATTTCAGCATTTCTGCCTTTTGATTGGAATCACTTTGTCCTGACCTCATCAGAGAAGCCATGCCTACCTCCTTTTGGCACAGAGATACCATTTTGCCGTGAAAAAATGGACTGCATGCAAAACACTATGAATTTGCATAACCTCTTTAGTAGTACTTTGTCAAGAAACCTTCCCAGTATTATTTTCTGTGGCAACAGAGCTTTTGCTAATGATAGCTCTGTCTGGTATACTACAATATCTTAAATACATTATTAAATCCAGCTTCTCCTAACAGTATTCTAGTATTTGTCTTCACACAGTCACTTAAGGGCTTGTTGAACCCCCACAAAGCACATTTTCTGAGAATTACCCATGAAGTTTCTCTTGGTAAAGAATTTTTGACAGATGCCTTATCATCTCTTGTCCTTGCTTAGGTTCACTGAGATGACCATCAGAAAAATAGCTATGTTTTATTAAATATCAATACTGCCAACTGCTTCAGTACTCTCACTTTCTGATCTTAACCAAGGTTTGACCAGCGCATAACTACGGAGACTTTAGTAAAAAAATCCACCCCAGTGCCTCGGTACTGGGAAGTGTCACGGTCACAGCTTTTAGATCCCTTGAAGCTCTCCACCTCCCGTTATTAAAACACTTGCATGGCCGTGTAGGATCACTGGTGGAAGAACCATTACTTACCAAATTTCCATACCTCATATGGAGATTTCAGTCTATTTTCTATCTATTCTATGAGATGATTTACATACTGTAGGTCAGAATTAAGACATTGGCTCTGATGAAGAAGTACTTTTTTGTATTACTGCATGGTATTCTCTTTGTTCGGATGTATTCACGTTACGAGTTCCTGGAGTTCCAAGGCAGTGAGTGTACAGTAGGTGGCACTCACTGTCTAGAGGAGGTAGACAGGATCAGCACCTCTTTAATTAGAAAAAAGAAGGCAGCTTATCTTCTCACTTGCAAAATTAACAGCTCAGAATAGGTAATCACTAACTGTGGATCAATTTAATTAGTGTCCTGTCAACATCTGCAGCCACCCTTCTGATCTATATCCATATGCATATACCTGACGCATCTCTCTTACGGTTTACAAACTGGGCATTAAGAAAAATCAGATTATCTGACAGAAGCCCTGACTGTGCTCGGAATAGGGGTCATCATTCATGTTAAGCTTATTAAACACATATATATGCTATCGATGTTGTATTATTGCTCAGACATTAAAGTCATTCTCTATTATGTCTCCCCTGTCTGAGATACTTGCAATAAATGTAGACAACACTGGAATATAAAAGGATAAAAGCCCCTTGTTCAATATAAAGTGGGTGCCATTAAGCAATCATTACTTAACAACACACTGTTGGAAACCTGTAGACAACATTTAGCAGTGCATAAGTCACTTCCCAGTTTGAGCTGCTTTTGATTTAAGATACAACTGCTTCCGTATCTCAGTGATCTTTGCCTGACAACTCATAGAACTGTTGGCAAAACATATTAGAGACCAGTAATGAACTCCATTTGCTCACACTTAACTCAACTTTCCAGGAACCTAATGGAAAAATGAAACTGTATTATGTTTTATAGATTTTGTACTTTATTTGCTAGATTAACTGATAAGCCTGGTATGAAAATGAATGCACGCAGTTGTTCTGTTAAAAGTTCTGACATAAATTGGTTTTATAAATGTTGCATACAGGGTTAGTCAGAATGGGAGTTGACAGTGATATTGAAAAGGTAGTATCACTAAAGATTAAATCAGTAGGCATAGTTTGATTTGAGAGCAATGTACATGAAGATAATATGATCCCTCACACCCCGGAATTATTTAATGAAAATCTGGATTTTCAGAAGGATTCAATCACTTTGTGTATCAAACTTAGTAAGAGCTGAATTCTATACGCTCTAGCTGTGTTTAAGAATGCCACTAGAGCAGCTGGACATGCAGCATACTTGTTGATGAGAATGTCTTTCGTGCACTGCAAACACCAAGCCTGGTAACAGTGCAACAAGCATTCTTTAAAATCCATACTAAAACCAGGAAACAATTACTTGCCATATTATTTGTCCACAGAACTTAATTCAACTTCCGCCTACTGAGGAGTAAACCAGCAGTGCAAAACAAGTTCTCAACAAACTCTTAAGGAATTTACCCTTGGGCTTCTGGGTACTCATGTGCAACCTATGACAGCTGAAGAAGAAGGAATATGGGTTCTCTAAGCTCTCTCTTCTCCTAAAGAAAGGCTTCTGTAGTATTGGAAGACCCATTCCTCTCGTTATTTATGATGTGGTTTTTGAAAGGGAAAGGTGCACCAAAGGTACAGTATGGAAGATGGGATGAGATGAAGGAGCTGCAACCTGGCTATCATACAGCACATACATCTTCTCCACAGGCATTTGGGAGCATCTTTTTCTGACTGAACGAAGCACCCAGCTGAATTGTTAGGTGGGAGAGTAATCCCCTCTGGAGACTATCCAAGTTCTGATGTTTTACACAAACCTGATTATACTGTCTGACATTATTGATGTTGACAGCAACTGTAAAGTGAATTTGGAGAGATTAAGTGTACAGAGGTATTGTCTGTAATTTTTAATAATCCTCTTCTCTTAGTTCTGAAGAAAAGGAACATGATTGTTGTGGATGTATTACTGGAATCTGCCTGTCAAAATAATGAAATTGATAAAGCTTTTATTTGGTATGTATATCATAGAAATGTTAGCATCATATATGTCCCTTGAGTGAAATGTTTTACCACAGCAATAAGTGGAGAAACATCAACAGGAATACAGTATATAACAATGCTTAAAAATCCCACATATATTGACACTGATATAAAAGTAACCAGGTGAATGAGCCACATTGCACCAAATAAATTTCAACACTTTCTATTAGCATTTAACTTTTTTTTTTCTTCATTTCAGTACTATTCTAATAGGAAATTATTAAGAAGTCTGGAATACAAATAAGTCTTTTATGTCAGGTGCAGCATTACAGAACCCATTTCCTCCCCTTAGCAAACTTGCTCATGTGAGATATTATATATCATACAGCTCTTCAGCCTGAGGCTGAAATTTTCCATGAATGAATGGCCAGTCAAAGACAAATATAAGATGAAATCTAATCAAATAATTTCAAAGTATTGTAGTCACAAAAGTATGTAACAGGCATCATAACGCGGAAGGTTTGTGTGAGTTAAAGTGGAGGTCAGTAAGGCCATGTTACTACAAAAAAAGTCAACAAATCCTGGTAGTAATGATTTATTTCCAACAAGCACTAATGCTTCAGGTCAAGTATATTACTTCTGGATCTGGAATCCATAGTTTGGGAAAGCTGTTTATAAAATGCAGAGAAGCCAGAGGAGAGGGACAAAAATGGCAGTAGATGTGAACAAAACACCTGGACTGGTTTGCTGAAGCAAAGAGAAGACTGAAGGGTATGTTGCAGCGGAACTGCTCTCCCTGTCTATGGAGACTAGAACAAGAAGTGTATTATTTCACTTTCAGTAAGGGAAAATGAAAAGGGTCAGTTTTCCGGATTGCTCAAGGAAACAGTGGAATCATCATCTTTGAATAATTTAAAACACATCAGTAAGAACTGTCAAAATGCACCTGATTATCAGAAGAGAAGGATGGACTAGATAACAGGTACCCGAACTGCCAGTTGCCTGCAGTTTGCAAGGCTTAAAGGAAATCTGGAATCCCAGAGCAAAGATGACTTTTTCATGTCCTAGTGCAAAGATATTTTTCATTAATAGTGGACACAGATTAAATAGATGCTAGAAATCAGGAATTGTTGCTAGGACAGGGAACTGACAAGGGCATTCCTCTTTTTTTCATTAACTTCTTGAATGAATTTTTGTGAGCAGTGACTCAACTATTTTCTGTGGTTTTAGTGTGCATGCACATAAACCAGATCGTATATCTGCAGGAAATTTGCATGCCTGAAGATGAAGGATTTAATACCAGTGTTACACAGCATGCCAATGTATGACACCGCCGCCCTACCTGCAGAATTTATGTTCCAGTTAGGGAGTCTATGATCAGGAAATTCTAAACAATGTAGGAAGAAATGAATGGGTCAGCCCTTAAATATTGGGTTAGTGACTCAAAGTCAGCCTTGGGGAGGTAGGAGACACTTTTTTCTTATCAGACACTCCTACGAAAATAAAATCAAAAGTTTGTGCTGCAGCTGTAAATTGACAAGTTAAACAGTGCAGTAGGGCTGCAGAAACGCAGGAATGGAGAGGTAACATCTCCTTCACGGCATATCATGTAGCCCAGAGGCCGCTTGGAAGAAGAACGGTGTGAAACACTTCATAGTGTTTGCAGGTGGGTTTGCTTAGAGGTTCATTTATTTTTCTTTCCTTCCAAAAATGATTAATTTCTGTCTCTTAAATGTACAACATCTGTTGCTCTTCTTGTTTCATGACATGATGGCAAAGATCTGGGCCTGTGGTCTCTGTGGGCCAGGCTGGCACTGTGATGACTCCTGGTACACACACCTCTTCTTCATGCTGAACCTGAAGAGCTGGGAAAATCAGTGCAATGCAATTGTGCTTGGCTGGCTTTGGCTACCAAGGAGGAGAGGATGCACAGGCAAATTCTGAAGCTTTCCATTCAGTTAGTGAACATCCCTGCCACTGGCAACAGGAATGAACTACAGCTAGTACCAAAGAAATGCCTAAAATACTTGAAACAGTTATTCTGCCTCCGCCTCGCTATAGCAGCTGGCAACCATTAGACTGTTTGTCTCTTCTTTGTTGAACTGGCATTGCTGGGAGCAACACCAGTGGCATGACAATGATTGACAGGAAATGCTGCTTTGGGAGGCACAAATTGGGTGAAATAGGAGCAGCTGACCACAGCTCACAGGGCACTCTTCACAAAAAGTGAAGGGACTTGTAAAGAGACCTGGACTCGCTGCTGATGGGAAAAGGGCAAGGCACGAAGGCTGAACAAGAGAGGAAGAAAATGCCTATGTGAATTTGTAACAAGCTCGCATGATCAAGTCAGCTCTTTGCCATGGCAGGAAATGATGCGACTGATTATTCTGTTTGGATTAAAAAATGTGAATTACTGTGGTGCCTAAAAGTATGAGAGACTTATTTGCATGCCCTGTCATCTGGAACATGTTACCTTCCTTCCCATCCTGGGTGCTGTCACATTTTTTAAACCATGGCTCAGTTCTTTCTACCTTCTGATGGACCACTTATTTCATTATTTATCCCTGCATGGACTACATTTTCTCTTTCTCTTGGGAAAACACTATTCAGACCCCTCTGGCAATTAGAACAGCTTATTAAAAGCAGCCAAGAAAATACCTCTTAAAATCCAGTTGTTTCGATTAAAAAAGTGGACTCTCCATTGCCATGACAAATATGAATGCACAGAAACAATGTAAAATGATACCTTCATCAAGAACAAGGCATTGAGAACACCTGTACCCCCTCATTTTGAACACAAATCTAAATGCTAGGCTTGTTATTCTTTCTCAGTTCATTGCAAAAACATGAGCAAGCAGTTCACCCTCACTGTGGGAAGAGAGATGTATGACACAGGAGAAACCCTGCTGTTCTCCAGTACTCAAACCCCATTTTCCTCCTGTGTGGACAAGCTTTCCTTCCACAGTACCACCATCATTTCTTTATTCATTTCAGATGGTAAATGTTTTTACAGCACATAGTGCATCTTTGTATCTGCTAACAAGGTAGCAGGACAGATGGCACACCTAAAGCGCACCGTGAGACATATGCTTTTATGCAAGTGCTTAAAGATTTCCAGTACACAGGAACGTATATTTAGTATTTTTAGTGAGAACTTTGTATGAACGTTGGTCAGCTGGTGATCTGGCACAGCAGCTATAACAACTCACAAGACAAATTTCTAAGGTGCACATTGATACCTAACTTTTTAAGGCTTAAATTGAAACCAGCTACGCTGCTCAGTAACAGGAGGTCGACGAGATATTTGTGGTCTCGTGTTAATATTCAGAGCCCTGTGGTATGACCTGAAGAATGAAAGAATCCTGTAGATAACTGATGTACAGACAATGAAAGATGATATTTAGCCTTGCCAGATTTCAAATACCTCTTGGTAGCTGAAAACCATGAAGGGCAGAAATGCTGTAAAATGGATTTGTGGCTGAGGATGAGATAGAAAGAGAAGGGGGAAAAAAGGACAAAACAAAGTAAAACCACAACAGGCTTTTGGTTGAGGAAAACATCAAAGGTAAAGGCAGTGCTATTGCTTTTGGAAATCTCTTCAGGAGCAGCATTTCATGCAGACACCTGCTGGGTGCCGTCTGCCGCTCTCTGCGTTTCTGTGGTCTCTGCCAAGGAGATTTTTGGGGAATGCTTACAGAAATGTGCAACTTGTTGATATAACATACCACAAAGTGAAAAGTTTTGTTGCTTTATTTACATCAACCTTTTCTTTGCCTGGGTCATGTTTTCCTATGGATTCACAGCACCTCTGACATTGGATTCTGAGCACTAGCAGAACCTCAGAGTGTTGCTGCAGCACAAGGAATGACCAACTACAGGTTTTCTTCACTGATTGTTAAAACAAAACTAATGCCTTTCAAAATATCCTCAATGATCTCTAGACTCTTAATGGTTTACAAGTGGGAGATACTACAAACATCAGCTAGAGCTGTTGGGTTTTCACACAGCATGAATCTAGGCTGGGTTTAGGTACCTCTCTTCCAAGCAGAAAACAGAAGCTTCTGCAGAAAATGTTGAGAACTTCTGACATCATGTGAAATATTTGACCTGGATTGTGTGCAATCAAAGTGGCAAAACTAATTTGTCTTAGATTTTCCATATGCCTAGTTTATCCTATTACTAAAACACCCCATTTCAAACTACAAATGGTTAATAAGAAATAACATATTTATAAATAAGTTCTTTATCAGTGTCTTGCTTGTGATTATTATGCAGTATTTTAAAGACAATGTGAGATCTGGGAGCCATAAATTTTTTCAGCTCCTGGATGAAATGGAGACCCTGTGCAACAGGGATGCAATCCATGAATACAAAAACTCTTTTAAATTATAAAACAAAAGCTGGCCAAGCAACCAAGCCTCCTTTTCACCTTCCTGTCAGTCCAGCTCAAGATGTAAATACCCTGAGTGAGTAATACATCCTCAGAGTGACAGCACTGGGCCATCACTCACTTGTAAAAGCCACACAAACTGTAGCTCTGATGGGCTGCAAGAGGAGAATGAAGCACTGCAGTTCTGCTGAAGGGACTGCAGCAAAATGTCATCTGAACTACAGAGGAATGGATTGTCAAAGCAGTGTAGGAGTTTTGAGTTTTCATGCAGAATGGCAGCAGAATTTGTGAGAGATGTTCAAATGCTCCAAAAGGACACAAGATGCTAATGGTCTCTTTGGCTGCTAGGCTGAGTAACAGGAGGAATACACTACTGCAAAATGGTACACAGAGGAAAAAAAAGGCCTTAAATATGAATGGCCTTCAGTGGAATGTATTAAGGTTCAGGAGGAGAAATTAAATTTATTTTCTTTTTTAATACAACTCATTGTAAAATTGCACTGAAAGACCCAACGAACCTATCCACAGCCATAGAACCTATCTGATCACAGAACAGAACATTGGGCACCTGCCTGTCACTGAAGGAACCTCTCACAGCAGTGATGAAAGTTTCTTTAAGCTGGCTTCTGCTGGAAGGATGCATCTCAGCATGACTGGTATATCACAGTCCACTGTGTAGTTTATGCTAGCCCTTTCAAAGCAGCAGAATAGACTCATAATGTCAGAGAAGATCGTCCATTAATGACTTAGATGAGCAAAAGTCAGTCAGGGGCTAAAGGATCCTCAAAACAGATCAGAGCTGAGATTGTTCTGCAGGATTTGGCTGCAGGTGCCCAACTACAAACAGTGATCAGGTTCAGATTAACCAGTTGATGCAGACATCAGAGACTGAAAGATATTTGCAGCTAGGCAGATTTCTTGTATACAGTTTTGGCATCTTAGATATCTTGCTATTTTTTTTCCTCTCTGAAAAGAGCATTATAGCTCTTCCAACAATCACAGAGCATTATCTAAACTGCCACTTACAAACCTGCTAGGCCTCTGACATTCCTTTGCACAGAACCAGCACGGCCCCTATGTCTCTTACATTTTTAGGCTCCTTTCTGCTTCACTGAATGCTCTCACCATGCTCCTCTGCCAGCCTTGTGCTCCCATTTGTCTTGCAGAGTTCGGACTTCTTACCAGAGCAGACAGCAGAACAGCTGCCTCTACAGAAATCAGATTGATGCACATGATTACATGGACTGTTAACTTTGGTTTAAAAAAATTATTTAGCTGCCAATACTCAGACACCTTCACAAACCACTTGGTGATGACACTTCTGTTCACCTTGGAAAGGACATGAAAGGAAGAACACAGTGTGACATTCTTAATAGATTGCCTAGACTTTGCTGCAGCGCTCATGCTGTATGACGAATGTCATGTCCAAGAAATACAATATTTCTACAAAACGGAAAAGATTTACTAAGGAAATAGTCTGTATGTCTGTATTATTAAAGAAATTCCACCACAAAACACAAAAATTTAACAGAAGGTGGCAAATCAGCTACTCTGCAGTGCAACACAGCTTATGATTCAAGTTTTCCACGCTTTGTACAATAGTTTTAAAGGGACAATTTTGGCAACTAGTAGGAAACGGTACATTATTATTTTATTAGGATCTGTCAGTGCACACTTGTGTAATTGGACAACAACTCTCAGAAAATTCATCAGAGAAAAGAGCCTAGCAGAAAACTATGCTTTTGCACTGGGGAAAACATCCAGAAGTCTCCAAATCTGATGAATTACTCTTAGTCAAATAGCATCCACTGGAAATTCTACCTGGCTTTGGTAGCGTTTCCTGACTGAGACCACATATCTGACAGCTTCCCTATGCTCTCAAACCTCCTGTCTAGTGTTAGAGGATTTCTGTGGGCTTCATTACTATTGCCTATCACACGTGGTAAAAATTCCACGAGGAAACAAAAAATAGTGAGCTTTAAAAAATGAACTTCAGCTTCTCATGTTTTGAGCATAGGGACCATAGGCTCAAGATTCTGAAACTTTGAAGACTAGAATTCTTTTCTTTTGGTGAAAGCTGATACCCCCCCATTGACTCACAGGATGAGGGAGAAACACCCTCCCCCCAAAAAAAGAAGAGATGAGTCTCAGTCATAGTGAGTGTTGATAACCCTGGCTATTCTTTTGAAGTGGAAGAATAATTACTCACATGGAACTAATTTTGCATAAAGAAATAAATGCATGTAAGTGAATAGATATTCTGTCAGCCAACAGAGGGGAACACATCAATGACAACCTCATAAACTTTGTTCTAGTAAGTGACTTAACAGAAGCTCAGGGATATTGCACCATAAACTCGGGGCGTCTGCAAAGAATAGCTTCTACAACGCTGGAGTCAAGCATCCTAAAAAGGTGGAATTGATGCTTTCCAAATGTGCTCCATTTTTAGCACTATCTTATTTCAAACTTGTAAGAAACAGTTCTATTTATGGAAACTTACTGATCTTCTGAAAACGGGATGCATTCATTCTCTAGCTCAGACAAAACATGCCATGTTGGAAGATAAACGTCTAGGATCTAAGAGAAAACAAACAATTGTTTTGCTGTTTGAGAACACTGTTTCTTTGTCACAGAGAGATTGAGCTCTGTGGATCTTTTTAATCCCCATGAAGAATTTTGCAAATATTTGCAAGATGTCAAAAATAATTAGACAAAAGCAGTTTCCCCATCTCTGGTATAAATAGTACGTACATTGCAGAGATCAAAGGAATTCAGTTTCTCTCTTGTAAATCTAAAAAAAAGTTTCTTTGAGGAAAAAATAGGAATCAATAATGAAGAAAAAAGAATGCAATACACTCATCTATTAGAGTAACTGATTCTATTAAAACTGTGTCAGAAATAGGTCTGCATTAAAGGCAGTTGATCTCATATATGAACATAATGAAATCCTGAGCTCCTGAGGTGTTATTGTGTGCAGTGAGGTTTGCTGATTCTTAGCAAATACCTAGAATCACTCAAGATTTGCCCACTGATTCATTTGTTCAGGGTTAATATCAGAAATGATATTTGAATGATCTTTGAAATGATGCTTGCTGCTGTGAAATATTTCAACACAAACAGAAATGATTAAAATTGCACTTCTTTCAAAACTATTTCTGTTATGGTTACAAACAGTATCTACCCAAAATGAAACTGAAAAGGGGGAATCTATCGTGTCTGTCAGCTGACTCTGTACCTTTGGCAACACTCTGTGTCTAGCCTCATGTTTGTCCTGTACAGCCAGTCAGATCCCCTCTGTTTGTGTGGGAGCACTGCATACCCTCACATGATATGACCCCATTTTAACCAAATAGCATCCTACTGTTTATCATTGCTCAACTGGATACATACCACTAAAAAAGACAAAAAAAGTCCAAGGGTCGGTAGAGCATCTAAAGTCCCTTTTACACTCTTGCTTTTACTCCTTCAGCTCACTGTCTCCTCCCTGGTCTGTCAGTTTGCCAAAACATGGTTTCTCCCCACCAAGACACGGCTGTTACAAAAGCTGACAGTACATCTGCAGTCCTCTTGTAATAAATCAAGAAACTGAGACCACACAAAGAAATGATTAAAAAATACATGCTTCACACAAATAAATACAAAGGTAATTAATATGAGAGGGGAAAAAAATTAACATACTATCTGCCTGTTAGGGCATAGTGCCTACTCACAAGTGGTGTATTCAGGGCACATATGCAGGAAAAACATTTCTTTCTTTCCCTGATCCATGTTCATATTTGTGGAAATCAAACTAAAGTAGTCCTCTGCTTAAAGTTAAGCTGGGTACATACCTAAATGTTTGCAGGAACTAGTCCTCAAACTAGAAAGAATAAGCAGCTCTTCCTACAATACATTCAAGATCTCAGCCAGGCACCTCTTGTGTAACAACACTCACCATCAAAAAGATCTCGTTATAAAATATTGAATTGCAGTGTATTTCTAGCAACACTGCTACTAACACTCTGATGTTCGTGGTCAGCATCATTGAGTATTTTCTTTGTCTCCCATGTATAGACAATCTATCAGTTTTTAATGGAACATAATCTCTCATGTTCAGAGCACTTAGATGATGCAGGGTGCCATTTAATTTCTAAGTATTCTTACAAAACATAGAAGCTTCCAAGTGCCTGCAGCACAGTATGCTAATTCAGATACTACCCATTTAAGCAACGTTAATCATACACACAATTCTCAACTCATCTTCAGTACAGGGGTGATACGTCAAATCTGTCAGCATAGTAATATATTACTACATCTGTTCTACTTATTTTCTATTAACTCACCTATCACAGCAACCTTATCAAGACAGAACAGAATCAAAATATCCACGAATTCACTTTTTCTTGTCAATATCAAGTGAAAGACCCTTCAAAAGCTGTAGTTATTTGAGTAACATGGGTCTAATGTTTCTGCTTTTAAAGTACAAGAAAAGATAGCAGAAGTGAAGGGCAGAAGAGCAATAGCAAACAAAATTTGCATAGAACTCTAAAGCTTTAATAAAAGATGACACTTCATTTTATAGAAGAAATAACAAGGTGGTCTGTTGGTGGAGCTACATGACAAACTAGTAGGTTCTCAAGGCTCTAACTCTTCTAAATGTTCACTTACCTGAAACCTTCAAATACATTTTATTGCACTTTGATCATCATGCTTGCATGCACAACTGGGATATGAGGCTGTGTTTTAACTCAAGCTAGAAAATAGTTCATAGAATAAATCATAGGATGGATTGGTTGGAAGGGACCTTAAAGCTCATCCAGTTCCAACCCATCTGCCATGGGAAGAGATACCTTCCATTAGACCAGATTGTTCAAAGCCCCATCCATCCTGGCCTTGAACACTGCAGGGATGGGGCAGCCACAGCTTCTCTAGGCAACTTAATAATCCCTCATTCACAATGAAGAGATGGGCAAAAGTGGGTGAGTAAAAATTGCTGTAAGTATTCCAAAGCTCTGCAAACAACTGCTCCGCAGTCTGACAAGTCCAATTGCAAATGATTCTTCAGTACACTCTACCAGTCCAACCCAAAGCCTAGTTAGCTCTTCATTCTGTTTCTCACAGGGAACAAGAACAGGCAAATGAGGAAGAGGGTAAGACCAAGGCAAGACAAAGATGCTCCCCCAGTGCATTATCTCCACTTCCAAGAAGTGATACTGTCAACTTTTATTCCTCTGTTGCAACCTGCTGAAATTGGACAGCACACGTAAATGTTACTAGGGGTCATCAATTGATACTACAGAGGTACAATGTACTTGCATGAGCTGCATTTCCTTCGGAATGCCCCACTGAACATGCAGCTCTAGTTAATGTGGGAAATAATCACTTCTTTGTGCTTGCTCTGTAAGAAGGGGAGAAAAAAGGGATGTTTGGGCAGAAACGGTTACAAAGTATCTGCCCAGATCTGCTGTAATCATACAAATCAAGTTCTACCTTTAATTCAAAGAAGAGAAATGTCAACTTAATGACATAACAGTATCTTAAGAACACATTGGGATTAAACAAAAGCTGGCATACTTGGCAACTCCATGCAACTACTTAGCAACATTTACAAACATTTATGGAAAATTCTCACTAGGTGCACGTATGCTCATTTCAAGTCTATTTATTTATCCACACCAGGTTGTACCTCATGCTGCTGCACTGAGTATGAGCTTGGCTCAGGCACGACAGAGAAGTAGCGCAATAATAGTAAAAAGCATGATGCTCACTACTGCCCTTAGCTCTGGCATCTTAATTTATCCTTACTTGGTGAATTTTTAAATAGTCTTGCAGACAACCTGGCACACAATTAAAGCTATTATAGTTGGTATTCCCCGTCTCCATTTTCCTCTTGTTTTTCACTACTACTTCCCTTCTCCTCACATCCTACTCCCATTTAAGTGAAATCCCTTTTCCATTTATGAATGACATTTAAATTTGAACAGAAGATGCAACCCTGCACTTATGAAGTCACTGTCTACCTCCTGTGGCATAAATACAGAAAGTCTGAAGCGCAGGTCAGCAACTAGCAGGTACTATCCAGAAGAACAGGGAGAATATTGTGATTGTGTCATAATTTGCCATGGCTTTTCTTTCTTCTGGGGAAAAGGTGAACCCTCAGTTCCTCAGCTCATGAAGACTCCTGGTGTGTTCTACCCTTTGGACACAAAGCAGGATCAGAGAAGGTTTATTTACAGCCAGCCTCACACTAATGGTGAGGAAAAGCTTCTGGAATTTCTTTCCCCCATAATTTTCTTTAAACAATTACTAATTTGTTTTATTTGAAACTTTATCTTTAAAAATGATATTAAAATTACCCATTTTCTCAGCGGAAAGTGAACAAGGGCAAGTGACATTTCCACTTCTGACAAAAAAAAAGTAAAATATTTCTGCAAAATATATTTTTGTTACAAGCAGCATTTTTTCCCCTGAAATAAACTGACCAAATCTGTTTATGCTTCTTGTATTAATGAGACGTGTTTCTAGGTGCTCATTCTGCTGGCACTATTTTGCATATTAGGCAGAGACAGCCTGAGACTTGTGTCTCGCAGTGGAAGATCTAGATCCATTATTCCTTTTGCTTATTCACATACCCCAGGCCTATAACAATGAATCACTTATTAAAACAATCCAGTTGAAAACTATGCACATTTTCCCACTATAGTTTCTGTGCAGTCAGGCATGGCTGTACAGAGCCATATGGCAGGACATTTGTCATGGTTTAACCCAGCAGGCAGCTAAACACCACACAACACTTTCCTCACTCCCTGCCACAGTGGGGTGGAGGAAAGACAGTTTAATAGGATAGAAAGGGAAGGGATAATAATAATAATGATAAAAGAATTAGACTAAAGAATTAGACTATACAAAGCAAGCAATGCACAATGCAATTGCTCACCACCCACTGACCGATGCCTAGCCAGTCTTCGAGCAGTGGCCCCAGCCATCTTTCCCCCTAGTTTACATACTGGACATGACACTCTATGGTCTGCAATATCCTTCTGGACAGTTGGAATCAGCTATCCCGACTGTGACTCCTGCCAGCTTCGTATGCCCACCTGCCTCCTCACTGTTAGGGCACTATGAGAAGCTGAAGAGCTGACCTGCAACAATTAAAACATCAGTGTGTGATCAGCATTATTCTCATCCTAAATCCAAACCACAGCACTATACCAGCTACTGGAAAGAAAATTAACTCTGCCCCAGCTGAAACCAGGACAACATCTGAAAAAAATAAGTTGCTGGTTTTAAACTTTTGCAGTACATTTCTTTTAATTAAAACCATGAGAACATGAGTAGATGAACAGATGCTTTATCAAGCACTTACCAACTACCCATATCCTGGGTAGATATCAGCAAAAACCACTAGAGGTTTAGCAAGTGCTTTCTGGAGTCACTTTAAATTCATAAGTAACAGCTTGCTTTTTTTCCTTTTCTCTGCTTCACTGATTTCTAATCACTTGTCACCAAATTGTGCATCTTTATTTTTTTCTGAATAGCTGAACTCCCTACTTCAACCAAAATATTTACAGGTACTTTGTGTGAGAATTCAGGGCAACTGCATAACCTTATCTGCTCTGAGTACTGGTGATGCGCAGTTGCGTTCCTGGGAATACAGAAGATAAAAAGAGGTGCAGTTACACCATAAAGAAAACTGCTTGCTATTCGTACAGATCAGTCTCAAATAACTTTCCTGTCTAAATGAATTTGTTATTGCTGGTCTAATTATACAGGTGTCCTGTCTAGAGTTTACCTCCAATGGTAAGTTAAATGAAATGATAACTCAGTTCTAGCTCCTTATTTGGTTCCCCTCAAAACAGAACATGCCTAAGCCTAAGTGTTTTCAACTTGCATTGGTTTACCTAAGACAGGTTACTAACTAAAGGGTCATGCAGAACAACTTCTCAATCTCTTACATAAGCATTGAGGAATCAAGCAGACTAGACTTGGCCTTGCTGCATTTCAGTGAGGCTCATCTTCAGTACCTTTCATACAAACCTCATTTGAGGAAGAACACGCACACTGCATCATGCAAGCAGACTAGAGAAATAAAAGAGCACAGCAGAAGTAACAGCCTTACTTATCCCTAACATATCTAAATAGAAGTAGAAATCAGAAATCTCTGAGCTTTATATTCCATAATATTTTATTGTACATTATCATTGTTTTATAAACTCAAAGATAATAATTTTTAAAAGTGGCTACATTTCAGTACGCTTTTTCACTGATGTTTTATTTCTGGAGCTTGTCCTGCTCTGTGTGGTTGTGAGTCCTGAATCCTGTATTTTTCACTGACACTGCAGAGAATTTCCAGCCAAGACTTGTAAATCCTGACTTCATGAGGGAAGATTGTGCTCTGTCAAAGTAGCAGTCTCTAGTCTCTAAAAGATTCTGTTTCCATAGTGACATTTCTGATGTACTCTTAAACCTTTTAAAGGTGTCCTTTGGCTACTTGGGTAAGCAAAGAGAAAACTGGAAGTGTGTCATGGTCACAATCTGTTCTGACTGGGGATATTCAGCTCTGCTGAATTATCTGTGATATAATTTGAGAGCTTTAATCAGAACTCCTAAAGAGGTGGCTATGTAAATATTATGCAGCGTCAAAACTAATCACAGAATCAGATACGAACTTACACCATGGTGTTTGATCCTCCAGGGCACACTGCCCTTGCAGTATGATTTCATAGACTATAAATGATCTTTGGTGTGAAAACAAGCTCCCTGGATTCTTTCCAGTCTTCCCTTACATATTACACTTGCTGTAGAACAACTGTAATTTAGCCAAGTCTTCATAGACTTTAAATGTCTTCAGAAACCATCTTGATTTTTGATAATGAAAGAAAAAAAAAGACCCCAACACCCTGAAATTGCTTAACCACCTACTGATTGCAGCATTTGGAGCTTGCTTTAGTTCTCACCCTTTATTCAGTCAATATCTTAGCTAAGGCAAACACAAAATATAATTGTGCTGTGTTAGAATTGCTAGCACAGGACTTGTCTCTGTGCAATGGTCTTTAGCAGCATGTGATTAACTCAGAACAGTTGTAAAGTTAATCTGTCACCATGGCACATTTAAACTGTACATCAACGCAAAGTGGGATGGTACAGAACTTGTCTGCATGAGAACATGGTGCCATGAAGTTTGCACTATAATTAATACAGTTCATTTAATTGTTAGGGCTTATCACTAAATTTCTAAGAGGGACAGCAATGACACAAATAATTCAGCTATGCTATCTGCAGTATCTTCTACCTACAAGTATCATTCACTGTAGAGTTAATTCATTAATTAAACCTCACATGAACATCAATGAGAGTGGGGAAATGTGTTCAAGACCATTACTGAAACCAGGGGAGCTTAAATGGTTGACGTGATTATCTGAGATCTTTGTGGCAGAAGTGAGAGCAGAAGGCAAAAGCCATAGTTCCCAGTCCAGGTTAGCACTCCAATGAGCAAAGGCCATTTTATTCTAAATAGAGCATTCAGTTTTCAAGAATCATCAGTATAACACTGCTGAATATCATCTAAGAGATGACATACCAAATCAGGTACATCTGTTTGCACTGTAGTTTAGTCCTGGGGTTGAAAGATCATTGTGTTAAGTAAGCCTTGCAGGTCTTCAGGGAAACGGAGGTCTTCCCATTTCCATCACAGATCATGGGAAAATATTCTAAGTAACCCCATGGCTCTGCAGCAGTAATCAAAATTTTACCACAGTTTATATAAACAATGTCCTCTGAATACTTCTAATGCTACATAAAGTCTCACGAGTAACTAATACACAGAAGTTTATATTAAAAAATTACCAGCTTCCTAATTTGATTGTTTTAAAGGAACATTTAGTGATATCTCTATTTGCTGTTCTCCCATGAATAGTTACCATATGTTGGAGTTAATAGGAACATTGCATCATCTTTTATGAGTACATCAACTTATCTGCAATTAACTTTAGACTGTCTAATAAAATTCTGTGACACTGTAGCCTATAATTTATTTTCCAATGAAAGGCTCCTCTGAATGTTATTGCCTTAAGAATTCCTGTAATGACTAAAGATAAACCATTTTATTTCAGGCTGGACAGACGAACATGTCAGCAGAAAACAAAACAGGTAATAAATGAATACACAGTCAGTGAGGCAACTGAGACAGGAAACTCTCTGAAGTTCAGCCAAAACTGCATGATCTAAGAAACTCCAGAAGAGTTTAACAATAAAAAAAAGAAATTGATGGAGTTAGCAGTTTTAGCTGTGTGTTCCTTCCAGTCTCTGTAGAAGAGCTTACTGTATATGAGAAAGACAATGAAGGGCAAAGAATTTGGTGAAGAAAGATTCAGATTCTCCTGGCAATTTAATTGTGCCCACACCTTTAGTTGCAAGAGATGACAGACTGAGACACTTAATTTAGAGCTCAATCTGAATTCCTATGCATTTGGAAGTTTGTTGTTACCCAGTTGAGTTTCTCAGAAAGCCTTACCACAACCTATCAGGTTCAACCTACTTTGAATTGGAGATTCAGTGAGGACTGTAATATTTTTTGGTTCCTCCCCAGCTCAGTAGAAAGTATGCACATAGTGTTTTATTTCCCCAAACAGAACACTTATTGGGTATGGATAAATTCAGTGTTCCAGTCAGACCTTGGCCCTGCTGAAAGCATACCCGAAATCACTAATTAATGCTTGTGCAGACAAAACTGTATTTCTGGATATGGATATCAAACATGGCAAGACTCCTAATTTCCCTAAGGATATTTAGACTCTGAAAGCACAGACTGTTCTAACAGACCATTCCTCAGCACTGTTCACTGTCCAATTTAAAAATTCTCCCTTTTGCTGTAAAATTCACATTAGCCTGCCTTTTCCTGAATGTTACACATTATTTATTTAATTTAAAACTCTTGTCTTCAAAAAGAAAAGGATGAGAGAGGAGGAAAATGGAGTTCTGGAAAGGTTGATAGACAAGGATGGATTGCAGCCAAAACCTAACTGAAGAAAATCTGTCAATTCTCCATTTAAAACTAAAAGCAACTTTCCAGCTGAGGATTCATCTTCAAACAGGAGCCTAGTTCTTTAATGAAAAAGAGAGCAAAACACACTTTAAAGAACAGTCCTGAGAGACTTTTCAAACACTTTGAATTTGTCACACCAACTTGGATTAACAAATGTCATGGATGAACCTTTTGTTATAAGACAGAACATGTGCAAACTCCTCCATGATTTGGGGTTTTTGAAAATCATCTCTGCCACTGTTTATGAAGCAAGTTCATACATAAAATACCCTCCTGATCCTCACCCAGTAGCACTTTTATTTTTACTTTAGACACCAATGTCTAATTTGGAGGCAACAGAAAGAAAGGACAAAGAGAGATGAACGATGAATTCATCAGGCTCTCAAAGTGAAAACAAAATGTCAACATTATGCTGAAAGTCTGCATGTAAAAAACCCCTAAAGCAGATACATGTGTGAACCTTCCAACCATATCACTGCATGGCCATTACTACTTTGGTTCTAGAAATTGAAAAGGGATGATTCCGACAAAAATGGCTGGCACTAAACTTTCCAAATCCCCTCTTTCTGCTTTGCCAGAGCATGACTTGAAGAAAACTTCACTGGAAACTGCTCACTGATACCTTCATGTGTCTTCAAGAATGAAATTATCACCAAAATTTTGAGGAAAGTTACATCCCAAGCAGTCTTTAAATGGAAAGTAAATGTAATCTTAAAATAGCTATTACCAGAATGAAATGATGTATTATTATGTATCCTTGTAGGTAATTTAATATATTTACTTTAATAAGGCATAATAGGTTTTTGAATCAGATATATGCTTTAATAATATTTGTTAACAAAAATGTTTACAAAGTGTAGCTATTTAGAGGGAAGATATATTGGCCATAAAATTAATAGACAGTCCCTTTCCTTTGCTTTATTCAATGCAAAATGACAAAAAGAATCTTCGTTTAGTTCTTTATCTGAAATACTCTGCTATTCAACTTGGAATAATGTATCCAAATGATTTTTATACAACAATGAGCCGCATAAGCCTAGCACTAATATTTAAAAGTGATGGATGTAAACAACCTGTCCATATTTCATCCTCTTGCAATATTTATTCACCAGAAAAAAGATGCAGGGTGGGAAGTGAACTTTACAAAGTAATTACTTTTGATCTTGACGAAATCTATTCAAAGGCCTTCAGGTAAATATCAGCTTGATGGGTGCACTGTGGTTTGCAACAGTGATGTGCCATGCTTAATGGAACTGTGATGCATGTTGAAACTAACAGCTGGGCCAGGCAACTACAGAAAATATTTACAAAAAAACAATGTGAGCCACTTGTAAGCTGTCCACTGGCAAAGCTGCAGGAGCTGCTTTCTATTTGCCTTCGTTTCTGTGAAAGTAAAGAGAATGACTTAAAGCAACAGGGAAAAAAAAAAACCCAAACCCAAACCCCAGCAATTCTGCTTCTAAATGCAACTTATAATAGATGAAGAATATATGAATTAAAAAGACAATGATAGGGCTAGGTTCCACAATAAAGCAGTTACCACATCTAACACATGCCTGTATCTAACCCCATCACTTTCAAAAGGGCTACTTATATGCCTGTATATGACATATGTTCAAATATTTTGAAAGATGACTTGAAGAAGTCCTCTAAAGTTACAGATACAATCATTTTATAAACAGTAAAGACGCATTGGTTTTCATATCTCCTGAGCTCCTTCCCAATACAGAAAACTAAATGCTGTTGATGTTCAGAAAATGATCAGATCTCAGCCTTTTGGGGCTGAGAAAAGTCTTTTTTACCACTAGTCCTATTAATATTTCCATTAATTTTCATGGCTGTCTGCTTATGTGAGTATCTGACTGTGTATTAGGAAGAGTTTGCAAAACTTGTCAACTAGATATGGCTATTAGAAAATCATTAACTTTATACAATAGCTTCAGAATAACTAAATTTTTACAAAGATAAATGATAAATCTACATCAAGAGTAACAGTTTTCTCCCTCAAAATAACTATCTTCATTTTACAAGAGAAACCAAAATCGGATAAATACTACTTTTTCATAAAGTCACAATGCATATTCTTTTTCATCTGCTGGTCCCTAGCCACGCTGGTACTGGAATGCTGCACTAGCATTCTTGGAGTGGGATATCTGGATTGTTGTAGTTATGACTAGTGGACTGAAACCCCATGTTGTGTGGTTCCATTGCAGCTGTGGCTCAGCATTCATTATGCACTTAGAGATCTTGCTGCCAAAGGAGAGCAAAATCAATCTGTCTACCTGAGGCTCATGAGAAAAAGACAAGTGTGCTGTAAGAAGCAGTTCTGATGATTTTCAGATAGGAATGGGACTGTCCAAATTTTGAAGCAGGTGCTAAAAAGCAGACCGTGCTGCAGTTACTGTTCCAGAAAGACTGACAGAAAAAACAGGACAATCTAGCAGTTCTCTGCTCCTGACATGTAGAAAGTGCTGCTTCCCTCCCCTGGCTCCCCGCAGCACAATCAGGCTCATGTTGACCTGTCTCTGGTCCTTCAGTGACCTTTAACAAGTTAACTCAGTTCGCTTAACCACCAGAAAATTATACTACTGTTTTTTTTTCCTTTTGGATTGGTTTGCTGGCTTAACTCAGTGAACATGGTCGGCTCACCAAAGTGTTAGATGGGCACCCAAGCCAGTATAAAGGAAGCACTGCTAAAGTCTGCGATTAGGAACAAAGACTATGATTAGTGAGGTTTGTGCTTTTCATGGCAGTGAGCTGTGGGAGTTCAGTCCTTGCTGTGAAGTCACACCTTCAGTGCCATTGCCACTACAGACTTAGCAGTACTTCCATTAGAAAGGCATTACCTTGGAAACTATGAGTGCCATATCCATCCAACAAACATATGATGACATTGCTACTGGATACTCCCAGTTTGAAATCACATGTGTAACACTGCTGAATGCTTTCAAATAGTACAACAATCCACATAAAGTTGGCTGCATTCTACATTTCTTTATCTAAAAGTCTGAAAAGCACATCTGGATCAGAATGAAAGGCATTCTGTAAATGTGAGTGATTACAAATTGAGGCTGTTGAGTCTGAATAAAATTTACCATGAACAACAACAGACTTTACATCTCTCTCACACATGCAAGCACATATACATGCAAAGAAAACCGAGCATAATGGAGCATTCTAAGGGGAATAATTACTGTCAAATAGGACCACAAGAAATTGAAAGCTCCATATTACAGTAAGCAACACTGGAGAAGCTAGTAGGAAATGTTTTATATGCATATTTTCCTTATTATAGTTTAAGCACACAAAAAAAGTAAATTTTGTTGCAGCAGTGTACTTTGTATGGTAGCTGTTTTACTACTGTAATGATTTTATCTCCTCATTTCTTCATAGATAAACAGCAATAAAGAAAAACTGGTCAATAAAACATTACTCCTTCATTTTTTGCGTATGTTGCCTACTCTAGGCTACATTTTCAGTGTTCCTAAATAAAAACCTTCTGATTTAATGATCTCTGTTATTTGTTGTTATGTGAGGAAACAGAGCTGAGAATTCAAGAATGAAGAGTCTTCCAGATGGAGCTTGCACATTAACATTTAATATTTATGACACGGAAAGGCCACCATACAAAAATTTATACCAGCTGAATGAAAAATAAATCCAGAAATTAGGAGTAGCTGATGCTCAGTTCCTGCTGTGGATGTTGGAGGCTGGGAAGTGAAAAGGAAAATTTGGGCTTCAAGGGAACACAAAGAGATTCACACCTGGGGTAAGAATGTTGATGAAAATATTGTTTAACAACCTGCACTGTGCCATGGTAAGGACATTTTAATGAACTAGAACATTATCACACTGACTGCTGTACAACTGTAGAAAAAACACCCATGTCCAGTAGAACAGTGGATCTAAACAGTGGATAAAGTCAATAGAAACGGACAAATGACAAAGTTTAAGGAAACAGTAAAACTGCTGTTCAATAAGAAAAGTAGAAGTCTATGTTTATTAGCTATCTGCATGCTATCTCGTATTTTGAATTCTTATTATATGTACAGATGAGATATCAAGCATTTCACTGTGATTGTACTGAGTTCCAAGCAAGGCAGACTTGTCCTGGGCCAATGCTTTATGACTTGCAAGAGATGACAGATGGGAGTATAGACCTCAAATGCCGTGTCACTGAGATACACTCATACTGAACTGAGACCTGGAGTGGATGTCTGTGGAGAAAGAGCATGGACTTTGGAAAGAATGGTCAAAAAATCCTGAAGGCATTGCAGACTTATTTATTCTAAAATCGTATTGTTTTAAACCATGATATATTATCAATCAATTCTACTAAAAACACAAACCCAAAGTTATTAGAAGAATCTCACTTCAGGTTACTGTGGAAATGAAAGTAGGTTAAAAAGTAATGGTTCCCAAGCAGTGCTCTGTGGCGGTACAAATGCAACCTGGGAGAGGGTCCTGTGGCAGAAGTCCCTGAAAGCCTTTTTTTGCCTTTGTCTCTCTCTTTCCTCCACTCTCACTTGACATTTACTTTTCTTTGGCAGCCATGTGAATGCTATAACATTTACTTCGAGCTAGCTGGAAAAAAAAAGAATGGTAGTTTACAGGATTAGACTCTGGTCTAAATTTTCTGTTTCTATTTCCATTTTCTCCAGTTTATTTGCTTTTCTATCTTACATATAATTCCAGTTTGCTCAAGTTAAGCCTTATAAAAGAAGAAAAAGTGATGGTTTTATATACAACTTCTAAGAAGTTCTTTCCTTTGTGCAAGGGATCTGGAATAAGCCAACAAGTACAATGATGTGTCTCAGTCGTTTCTCTATACAAAAGGGAAAGGTGAAAGTGAGCGGGGAAGTGAGGAAGAACATCAGAAAATAGCAGTGTTTTGTCTAGGAGAGTCTTTAAGCAATACTCAGAGTTAATGAAAAGCAATGATACGCAATATTCATGTAAGTGATCACTGTGACTTACTACCTGGGCAAGTGAAAATTCCCCTTTAACACCACACATGAGTCCTCAGGAAAGCTTTATCTGCTATGTAAAACAGCAGACTGCAAATAACCCTAAAAGGAATTTTAGAGTGGATACAGACATATCTGTAATGAGACAATTGCTGATCTTGTGGTCTGTTTTGCTCTTACAGCTTGAGAAATCTTCTCTCCATGCCAAAATAAATAAGTATTGGTAAGATTTTTCATCTTCTCTATATCAAACCTGCAAATATTGAGCACTGTGCATGAAACTTCCCGCCTTCATGCTTTCTGCCCACAGCGGAAACAGAGAGGGGCAGTGCCTGCAAACCACTACAGGTGAAGCAGTGACAAGCCCCACAGGACACACTGCACAGAGAGGTGTGAGAATGAATGTCACAGCATGAAAAGAGCCTTTCAGTCGTGATAAGAGCATTCTGGCTTCACATGTTTTGGGGATGCTGTTAAAAGGTGAAAAACACTGTGGTAGTTAGTGTTTCCCAGCATGCAATAAATATGCATATTATCAAGGGCATAAGAACATGCAGATGATGTATACTAACTATGGATAGGAATCACCTAGGCACACAGTAACAAACCTCTGTGAGGTTTGGGAAGAATACTGGGGATCCTCTTGATCTAGAGGAAGAATGAGTGTCACAGAAGTTATAGGGATTGCAAGAGAGCCGGCAGTGGGAGGTATGAAGAGTGGGAGGGAGAGATGGAGTGAGAGAAGAAGAAAGGGAGATGGAAAGACTGTACTGTAAAATCACATAATAAGATTGATATTAATTCATAATTCCAAAAATACGCCAATATCCTTAGGTAAACACTGCAAGACAATGATCAGGAAGTCATTCTCAGCTGTCATTTTTACGACTCTGATCAAACCAGGCCAGGTTGATAATCTGGCTTTCTCTGCTGGCTCACAAGTTTGCCTTTTTCCATTTAGTATTCTCTTAAACCTTGTGTTAAAAAGGAGGGACATACATGTTTCGCCTTTAAGCTAGATTCTGAACTCCTCAAACAAGAAGGTAGAGTTTTCCCTACAGAGTCACTTTTTCAGAAGGGTAACACTTTGAAGGATAAAAAGGTTTTCTCTCTACTGGGGACGTAAGAGCTTGCGGGTAGGAGCTGCAATGTGTATGTGATCAATCAAAGCATCCCATGCTGGCCCCCAAACCAATGCTACCTTAACCTCCCTCTGGTGGACTTTCTGTCTTGAATGCTGCTTTGTTCCAGTACCATCAAAATGAGAATATGGCCTTGTGGACATGTAATCCTCTGAAAGAGGTGATTACAGTTATTGCCATTTTCACAATCTACAGCAAAGGCCACAAATTTCTGATCATCTGGTTAAAAGAGACAGATCAAATTTTTTGTCAAGAAGCAAATGCAGTAAGTGAAGATACCCTGCTAATGCCATCCTTTCTGCTATTTAGGCACCCTTAGAAAACAACTTGCCATTGCGATGGGTTACCTGGGATGACTGTAGAGGATTTGGGGAAAATCAACCACATCTGAACCTATTCGATACCCCTTCTCCTAGGGTGTACCTAAGATAACGAACTGAGTAAACTCTATTCAGAATTGGCTTCAAAATTATATAGCAAATCAATCCATAATGTAATTGCAGTCCTCTTTTCCACTCCAGTGTTGCAGTGACATCTCCAGGTTACACTGAAGTGTGTATAGGTCTGTGTACACAAAGAACATCACTTCTGGCAACTGCAATAGCCTAGTGGCTGGTATGTTAGAGCACAGTGTTAGCTCAGGTCCAGGATCAATACAGAAGCATTAGTAAGTTAATACAGATAACAAAGTGGTATGATGTCCAAATATAAAGCAACCTCATTTTAAGGTAACTGACACTTTTCAAGAGATGAAAATAATCAATTACAGAAGATAATAGTAAAGCATTAAGCTGCAGTGCTGCTCCTCTGTGCAGCTCACTCTAAATCTATAGGTTATAGGTTATCTCGCAGGTCACGTCCTCCCATTTACCTGCCTAAACTCACACTTCACCATTTCAACACTCTATTGACATGGTGCTTATCAGCTTTTTTGCCCACTTGTCAGTATCTTGCACATGGTCAACTCTGGAGTCAGAGTGGAGACTAAAGCACTGAAAATCTGAACCCAAGTAGTGTTAAACATATACTCATGGGTGGAAATAAAACTTTTTTATTTCAATATTCAAAAAAAGTTTTATTTAGGGTCAATCCAAGCAGAATCTCTCGTTCCCTCTGTTTGGCAGCTGAACCAAAGAAAAAAATCAATTATTCACAGAGCCCTAAGAGTCTTGCTTAGCCCCCAGGGAACAGTGCTCCACTAATGATTTTTTTGAGTTATTTTGGTTTTATAGCAAAAAGGCTGCATCTGAGTTGAGCCAAGAGCATTTTGTAAGGTTTGTGTGTCAGCATTACACTGCTTTTATTTTCTCTTCTCTAAAGTAAGATTGTTTGAAGCCTAATACTGTGATCATTTATTTACACATAGCCCAGAAGGAGGCAGTTCTGGTTGTTTAATATGCAATAGAGATTTCTGCAAGTGATTGTCTGTGGGTTGCGTTTTCCACATTAGACATATGCTCTAAGTTTATTGTGCAGAAAAGGATGTTGTTTTCACCATGACATTATAATTTTGTAATGAACTAATTTTCATCTTAACCTACTCACGGATGATCTATTGGTAGTGAACAGAACTGTCAGGCCCTTCTGGGTTTTCCTAGAGCTATCACTTTACAAGTACTGAGACTTGTTTTCATGCAAGCCGTGCTAGCAGAAGAATGAATATTGGAAGAGGAATAATTCACATGTTACTTCCCAAGGAAAGAAAAGCCTTTTTAAGAAACAGAATAATTTGAAGATAAGAAACTATAATGAAAAACTTTTAAAGGGTATATGGCCAATATTTCATCCACTATATACTGAAACTAAAGGAGTTGTCTTGGTTAATTTTACATGCAGAACTCAATCCCAAAGCTGCTAGTTTGGATAAGTAACACAGGCTATGAGATGCTCCTGCCACTGACAAATCCTACCATTGTACAAACTACTGAATACAATTAAGTTTAGCTGCAGAAGATACCCCATTGATAACACAGAAGAACTCTTTGCAAGGACACATTCACCTATATTTAATGTTTGGATTAATTAAGAGAAACAAAATCAGTGAAATCTTCAATAGCTTGTTAGCTGCTAAGTCACTGACTGGTATGCAGCAGCACGATTTCTAATGGATTTCATGGTTGATGAATTTGGGGATTTTTGTTCTTCTTTTCTGCAAATGGAAAAATCAAGTTTCTAGCCCTGGTGAGAGTCACAGTTCAAGAGGAAGAGCACAGGGATGGGTTATCAGGCAAGAAATAAAAAGCTGAGTTCAGAACATTAGCTCTTTGCCTGCATACTGTTCTGGGCAGGAGAACAACTACGGGTGATACATGGATTATGTATCTCTGAGAATCCACACCCATCTCTCCCCTCCAATTTGCAAGGATAACAAAAATAATCTGCAGCAAAATGAGAATTCAAACTATGTTACCTTCTTTGCTCTCTATATGTCAACTCTAGAAAACAAGAAGTTGGCCAGTAACTTAAGAGTCTAACTTGAGAGTAGCTGAAAAAATGGCTTTACATTTCTGTACTGCATGCAGGTTAGTGACATAATGCAGGTTTCACTGCTGTATCATTGGTAAGATGTTCTAATTTATCTTGAATCTTTTATTCAGTGTACTTGTCTTGTGGTATTTCCAAATGCAAAAATTGTCATAGCTGATGTTGGCTAAATGCAAATTATATGCAAGCTGTTAAAACAGAGCCTTAAGGCACGCATCAGGCTGTTGAGGGTTGTACATGTTTCGTTTGGTTTGAAAGAAGGGAGCAATTATGTATGGGATTGATTCAATTTATATACTACACTTAATACAGCATAACTGATATTTTATTAGCTATTTCAAGAGTGCATCTCACTAGTGAAAACAATGTGAATTCTAATCCCAAATCTTTTCTGCTTTCAATAGAGTTCTGAGTAAATCCTTTGAAGATTATTGTAAACTCTTTTTTTGGTGGAGTTCAGCAGCCTTGTGCAAACTGGCACGCAGATAATGTGTCTAAATATCCTCCCACCATTGAGTTCACTGAGAGAGACTGGAATATTATACATTAAGAAAAAGAGCAGCTTTGTTGTTTGCAGGAAGACAGTGGAATTAACTAGCTGTTAAAGGAGTGACTGTAAGCACACTGGTCATGGACATGTAAGCCTATATGAGCATGCGCACATATTTACTTTACATAATTATTTCTTGGTAAAATTATAACCTTCACATGCCATGAGAATTATGGTTTAATCCAGGAATAAGTCAACTCCTTGCCAGACATAACCAACTGTGCTTCCTGGAACTGCAATGCTGGACGAATTGAAAACACACAGCGTCACCAGGGATCTAACAAGAAGAGAGGATCAAGGCCACAAAACAGAAATCAAGTATTGGGGCCATATATTAAAATGCTTGCAGAAGCATTTTTGGACAATGTTATAATTCTGAGGTGAAGATTTAGGTTAGTTTATGATCATTCTGATGTTATGAAAGGCCATCTCTTGAGTAATCTTTTGCTTGTTCTGTTTAACCTTTTAAATTCCATTTCACTTCATCAAAAATACTGTTTCCTTAATTTATAACCCAATTCATATCATCCCCTCCATCTCTTTCCCACTCATGTCACGCCAGACAATTATTCTGACATGTATCTGTCGAGGATCTGGTTCATTATCTCCTGAAGAACATCTTTTTCTCAAATGTCAAAACAAAAGTTAGTATGCTCAGCTGTTCTGCAGAAATTTGCAAACTAATGGACCTTTCATTCTAGAAATAAAGGCCTGTAATTGACTATTGCAATGTAGTTGGGAGGATGTGGAAGATGGATGAATGAAAGTGTCTTTTACCAACAAAAAGTAATGTTGAAAGAATGTGGGGGAAGTGCATAATTAGTTTCTGTTTTCATCAGACAAGATACTTTGCTTCCAGAAGGTCTGAACTAAAATAATTTGGGTATGTAACATTTTCAGAAGAAATTTTTAATGTTCATCTACGGCACAAGTGTGGTGAAAGATGGTTTCCACAACGCATATCAAAAGTACAACAACTGGATGTATTTTTGACAGACTTTTCTTTACCTAAAATATTTCTGTTTTCTTGTAGGGGTAAATTATTTTAAATTATATTCAAGTGCATTCTTATGGCTTTCAGGAACAGCATCTTTCTAATTTCCTGCTCTGGTAAGCCTTTGTCATGGGATCTCCTGCCCATGAAATGAATTGTGTTGTATGCTGCTACCAGCAGGCTTGATGTATCATAGCAACAACCACTAATGTGGAAAATTCAAACAGAAAAAAGACACTTGACAAACACTGAGGTGATATTCTAGAGACCTCAGACTATTTAAGTTACCGGGACCTTCTCCTCAGTACAGAACAAGGATGTGAGCAAAAGAGGCTTCCCATAGTTGGAGAGCAGGCTAAGTGTTGGAACCTGTATATGCATGCACCAAATATCTCAATGTTCAAAGTAATTTTGGGGAATAGATAGCTAGTTAAAATTGTCTCTGTCCTTTTCTCTGTTCTGAAACTACCCAAGCTCTATGAAGTTCAGTTTTTGAGTTTTAAAAACTTAATCCATGTTTTTCTCTTACTGTTTTGCATGTTTTTGTACTTCATTCTGAAATGAATTTGAGCACAGGTGTGCTGATGTACAGCCAAAAGGAGGAGTTTTCTAAGTTGCTTCTTATCTGTGAGGCTGAAAGAATTTCCTTTAAAATTAAAATGTCATTTCTCCTGCAGATTTCAGAAGCTCCACCCGCCTCCCCCCCCCCCCCCAAAAAAAAAAAACAACCCAAAACTAAAACCCACCCCTAGCACACAAATGACTTAAATAGTGGTAGGAAACTGGCTCAGGCAGAAATGGGAATCTTGTCTCCTGTAGTGCAAAATTCTAACCACCGAACCGAATTCCTATCTGTTTTTCTCACTAATTCTGTAGATTTTATATTCCTGATAACTTTGCAGAAATTCAGAATCCATCCACCCATAAGAATGGTAGAAATGATGGGAATTTGTGACTGATGCTATCAACTAAGACAGCAAATACAGAGAGAAAAAACAGCCTTTCTTCCAAAATCCTTCCAGCCATGTCCCTTGTCATAAATGCTTCCATGCCTGATTCACAGCAGCCCAGCAATAACTAGACAGACTATAGACCACTGCTGCAAAATCCAAGAAAACGCAATGAGAGACCCTTCTCACCAGTGCACCATCTGTTCTTTCTGTGCAAGGGTATAAAATTGCTTTGTTATTTACATTTAAAAAAAAGAAAACCCAGCAAGGATCCAAATGATGGTGATTTGTGTCTATTAAGAGCTGATGTATCGTCAAGGGGATTTTCAACATAGCTAGAATACAGATGTTCAAAATGCAATCTAGAAAAAGAGAGCCCTATATGGGTCAAGAACATACTACACAGAGCAGAAAGAGTCATTAATACATTTGGCTTGTATTTCATTACAACATGCTGGTTAAATAAGCTTGCTTATACTTCATGCCTTTTTAATTTAGTGGGGCTTCTTTCCCCATCTTACAAATGCCTTTCAGTGGATCTACTAGAGGTCAAGACTGTCAAGTGGCCTAAGGTATAATATGAGTATACTGGGACTCCTGTATTCCTTGAACTGTTTTATCTGATTTTCACTCTAAGATCTCAAGTCCTAAAAATGCCTTGAACACTGATGAAAAGAGATGCAGTTCTATTTTTTGGCTTACGAATTCTTCATCAAAGAGCTGAATGAGTTGGTCCCTTATCCTGTAGCAAATTAATTTCTCATGCTACCATCATTTTAATAAAGGAAAACAAATGTAGAATTTGACCGTTTAAATGTGAAGTCTCAGGAACATCGTGGTAAAATGAAAGCGAACACGATTTGTTCGTCAACACCTAATGTTTTGAAATAATTTATCATATAAACATTTCCTGGGAAACAAAAGCAACTTATGTGCAGGCAACTTATAAAGTGTTGCTTGTTTATCTAATAAACTACCCTGGGGCCAACAACTACATTAGCATTGCATAAACTTTCTGACTTATTCATCATCACTATTTATTATTAAAACTTTATCTGTTTCAACTTAGTGAATAGCTGCCTTGGGATACGCTGCTCAGAGCAGAAGCAACAAAATAAAGTTTATGTGATTTGCATAATATTGTACAACGGATATTAGCTTAGAACAATATGAATTCCCTGGATCATTTGCACAGCCCCTTTGGTGTTTAATGTTGGTAAATATTTAAATAACAGCAAGCCTATATAATTATGGAGATCCCTCTTCCTAATCTGCACAGATTGTACAAAATGTTGTAAATCATGTCTATTACACAGTTTTAGCTAGACTAAGAATAGGCAGATGACTGGGATATGTTTGTTACCTTTTCTGGGAATTTTATGACCCGTCATTCAACAACATGTTGGCTTACAAGCAGAACAGACACACGACAGAGCACTGTGTAGTATGTACACCACATATGACTTCAGAGGGATGATTACAGAAGGCTTTAAAAGATGAGGACCATTTTTTCATTGTTCTGTTATGGTTTTTGGTTACTACAAATTGTATGTAAATCAGTACTATTCAGGTGTATGAAAATTGTACATTTCCTCTGTATTCATTTTGTACTGTTGTCAAAAGTGCTAGATAGAATGGGCTGAGGTGTTTTTTTTTTTTCACAGAATTGGGATCTTTCTTTGAAGTGAGTGTCCCTTAGTCCAACCACTGCAAATGTTCCAGGGAAAAAAATACACCAATACATCCACCAAATACTTATAAAGATCCATATACCCAGAGAAGGTAGGAAATTCATTCAGCTATGGTGCAGTCTATGGTTTCACACAGAGTGTCATACAGGCAAACTTGACACTTCAGCGGGCCTCCAGGCAAGGAGAAGGGGCAGCCTGTGCAGAGCTCACTGCCTGAATCCCTCTGCATAGCCACAGACCCTGTTATTTCATTAGCTCCTAACCTGTAATCTTATGTGACTTCATTACCCTGAACAGCTCCACTGATGTCAACTGACAGGAAAAATAAAATCCTCATGGCAATTAAGCATGCATGTAAGTATTTGGAGAGCTGTCCAAGGAACATTTTGCTGTCAGTAACACATACAAATGTTTTCTTCAGATACAACTTTACTGCTCATGCTCTTGTATGCATCACTAATCATTGTGATGCATATGAAAATACAGTATGTAACCAAGTGACAAATGAGCACTTAGAGTGGAGTAAAAGATGGAGGAAAAATAAGGGGGCAGATGTTGTGCAGAAACATTTTAAATGAATAGATAAAGTATCACAATAGAAACAGGACTGTCAGCTTAGAAAGATACTAGAGGGTAGGCAGAGATCAACCATGAGACTACCAAAGACATACACAAGTCAGCATCACAAAAAGCCATAAATGAGTGGTGAAGTCTGAGGAAATCAGCATTGTCCTTCTCTAATGCCTGTAAGCCCTCCAAGTTCTCTATGTCCGCAATAAACTATAGGAGATGTATTAAGGTTTGGCTAAAGGTGTAAGACAGAATGTGTCTGGGTAGTCTCACACTGTTGCACACAGTTGTGGTCAGCATATCAGAAACCAGGAAATCTGTACAACAAAATAATACTAAATTAAAAGGAGAATCAGGGGGAAGGAAGAAAAGTTGAGAACCCTCATTGGATTCTACCAGTGTTATTCAGAAAGGGAAGAAGGCTGCATAAGCTCTTTCCCCACCTCCTTCAGATCAGGCAGAAGAAAAAAGATTAAATATTGTGTTCTTCTGCCTTTTCTTTCATTTATGGCATTTTTAAACAAGAGGTGAGTCAATGAAGGGCATCACTTGGTGGTGAGATAGAGGCAGAACTAGATGGACCATGAGTGATGGCAGAGAGATGAATTAACTCTGATCCAATAGACATGGGTATTGACCAGGAGCAAATTGTATTTCTTTTGTATTGAATGGCAAAGAAAGAAATTATAAAGTAAGGAGAAGGGACTGTGACCCCAAGGTTCCACATAAAAGATAGTAAATGAAGACTAAAGTGGTCTTCTTTGGTCCTACTTAATGGGATAAAATCGAAGGTTTTTTTCTCTGACGAGAATGGTAACGAAAGGAAGAAGAAGAAATGGAGGATTTTCTGAGAAAACAATATGATTTAGTTTTCTGAGGGCTGGAGAAAGTTAGATGAAGCAGAAACAAACCCTTCTTTTCTTATTTCCAACAAAAGAAAGGCTCCAAGAATATGCCACAGTCCTTGCAGAGTGCTCTGTTTAACTGGGAAATGCTTATGATGGCCTGATGAGCTGAGAAGATCAAAATCCTTTTTTTTTTTTTTTAAATAAAAAGTGTTTAAAAAGAAGGCAGGCAGACTATGGTAGCATTTGCTTTTAACTAGGAAGGCTTTTGGCTCTCAAATTTTCCAGATTTTGTGGGAAAGCTCAACATACCATGTATTATATAGGAAATTTATTTAACTTTTTGGAATATTTACTCCTCAAACAAATTAGCAGAGTTTTCTGTAAACAGGAAAAGCAGCAAATGTTGCTTTGGCAAGATCTGAAAGGAAAATGGTAGTGATTCAGAAGCATCTTTTTGTATATATGAAGACTATGGCAAGAGTTGCATGCAACACTTCTAGTCCACTGTCTCTTAAGACATTATGCAGCTTAAGAGAATCTATGAAATAGTTGTTTGGTCTCATCTTCTGACTCTTATTCTATTGACTTACTGTATACTCTTTCTATACAATCACCAAAACAACACTCATTTCATTAACCTTCCTTTCATGAACTTTCTTGAAATAAAACCAACAGTATTATGTCCTGTAAGGAATATATATTATTCATGGATGTAGATTAGAGCAGGTAAAAGAATTGGAATTCCAGAAGAGGAGCTCATTTGGCACAACATTCTTTCTGCAAACCTGCCAGGAGCAACTTCTTCAGACACAGAGACAAGTAAGAAATTACCTTCCTCAAATATTATTTGCTCAAAGTTTGTTTCTTCCCAAATACATTAGATAGAGGTTAAACATATTATTTACCTTCTCTTGGGGAAAAACTCCTAGATGCAAATTCTTCTCATTTTGGCACGCACATAACATTTGTATTCTCAAGTGAGTGAGTCTTTTTAATGTGCAATGCAGGTGATACTGCATCGTACAGGATGGATAGATGAAGGATAACCATCCTTCATTCTTGTAGCATCCACAGCAAATGTGCTCTTTAGTACCATGATAATTGAATTTAAAGAGAGCGGCCACCTAGGACCAGAAGCCTATACCATTTCTAAAGGAAGCATATTGTGGGCATTTCAAGATGTACTTGAGAACATAAATGGATAACCAGCAACAGAATGTTATAAATCTGTGTCAGAAGTTCTGAAATAAAGTGCACACTGTAGAAAACAAAAAATGTGAACCTAACAGAGAATTAGTGCAGATATTTCCATCCACAGAATGCTAAAGAAATGTAGAGTTATGGGTTCTTTTTTCTGTAATAAATTTTGTTTCATATATTAATTTCCAAATTATATATGTTTTGCAACACACTTACTAAAAATTATCTTAACTGAATTTTATTTTGGAAAATTCAGTTTATGTTTGATGACAGTTTCTCAAATACCAAGGAAAATTAAAAATATATTAGAAGAAAGTGAGCTGAAAGATTTCAAGCAGAATTGATCAAGTGCTTTGGTTTTGAAATGCAAACATTCTGATTTGCTAATTAAACAAACAAAAATGCTGGTGTGGGAAATTTAAAGAAACCATTGAAGAATAGAGCTGGGATGTGAAGGATGTATAATAATGTCAGTCCAACAATATTGGCAGTGGTTTAGCTGTATCTGAATGTGAAAAAATAAGCCTGGGCTTCCGGTTCACTGTCATCCATGGCTGCATTCTGAAACACTTGGAAGGATTTGCTCTGAAAGCTGCAGGTCTGTTCTTACTGATTGGAAACACCCAGGGAATGCAAAGGGCTTACAAAGACTAGGAGGTCTGGGAAGCTAAGCTCAGATGAAACTTTGAACACTTTCATCAGACTTCAGAACAAGTGGAGAAAAAAAACCTCAAACTCATGAGCCTTTTTTTTGCAATCATCTTACTTTCTGTAAAAGTCTCAGGGTGAATTCACATGCATCCCCTGTCGTCTTTTACTGAACTTTCTTGACATATCCTTTAATGAAGGGGATATGGAGTCTGTCCTAGAGATGGCACTGTTGCATTTCTGTGATTACTGGTAGTTTGGTAATGGAAAAGTCCTAACTTGGGGAGGGAGGAAGAGAAAATTCAACATGCATCAACTGTCATGTTACAGGAGTTTTACTGTTAAGTTGATTCTATGGATCAAAATCCCCTCACCTTTTTTCCTGTCACACTCAGATAACTTTACTGGTGTATCTAAACTAAGAAAAAAGGAAATTATTATATTTGATATGATAACAAATAACGGTATTTTGCTCTTTGAAAAACGAATTTCTTGAAGTAAGTACCTTAAGTTTTATTTTTATATCAAAAAAGTAACTTTAAAAAGATTGATTTAAATACCAAAACTCTAGTAACGTTTGTTCTACTTCTTAGATATTACATTTTATTTTTATGCATGTGTGGGAGTGGGCATGTAGCTATTAGATTCCGGGAGCAATACTGACTGAGCACAGTAAACATAAGACACTGCAGAACACCAGGAGCTAAGCTTCTCACCTTGGTGGTGTCATTGTGCGGCTGACAGAACAAGCAATGCAGCATCAAAACTTAACTTCAGCTCTTAAAACCCTTAAATCCCAAACGTAACAGTTTACATTCTTGTTCCGTGAGCTGCCCAGTTTTCCAAGGTGGGAAACTCTCCTTTCAGAAGTAGATACGTACTTAGATGGCTACAAAGAAAGTCCTCTCTCTGAAAGAGGTGATATCAAAGTATTCCCATAAAACCGTCCCAGCTCACACTCTGAAGTGTTTCATAGGTAGGAATAGGCTGAATGATAAATAAGGATAACGAAACATGCCAGAGTCAGAAACTAGTAGCTAATAGAAACAGTGGGGGAAGTCCCCAATTCCAAGCTGTTTTCTCAGAAAGAGGAAAGATCAAAACCAGATCTCTGCCTCCTGGCTTGCATGAATAAATGTGACATAGCAGACAATCAGAGCAGATTATGTGAGATCTTGCTTTTGCCTGCTTGCCTGAAATGCAACATCTGACCTTGTGGCTTGTCTATTAGTTACTTTGATAAAACTGAGTTCAATTGCAAGCTGGAAGAGATGTACTGTGAGCATGAATTGATCAGCTCAACTGTCTCAACTCAGTCAAGGTATCTGCACAGGTATAGTTATCTCAGTAAGTTTCTTTAAATAAAATGTACTATTGTAGGCTTATATTTAAAAAGGAATTCAGTGGTGAGGTGACCTTGTACAACCAAGTCAAGAATATGAATCAGTTAAGAGTATTTAAATCCTTGGAGGACACACTTTTTCTTGCTCACATATGCTTACTTTTTTTTTGCTAAATATGATTTAATGGGGCACGTACAGACTGATAGCAGCTCTCTGTCACAACTCAGTGTACAAAAATGAAATACTTGATTAACTGCTCTGCAGGACCAGATCCTCAGTTTTATACTATTTAAAAGAAATAGCTCCTGTGGAGCAAAGAGATTAATTCAAAGATTTATCAAAATAAAGTTATGAAAAATTTGTTTACAAAATTACTATGCTAGAATCATACATTGTTGGATTGTAGATTTTTTAACATATACCTAGCACGTTACACCCATACAGTGCTTTAAAAAGTGATGGCTTTGTCAACCAAGCAATAGGGGGTTTTGCCAAAAGAACTTAGAAAAATGACTGCACAAAAACTTACAGTTTTTTTTTAATATGACAACAGGGTACTGTCATTAAAGCCAAAATGTATCATGAAGTAGGCAAGTATAGAAAAGCAATCTGTGTTGTCTGGCAGACAGAAATTACTCTTCTGTGTCCTTTATCTTGTGCTCATGTTGGAAAGCAGCTGCATTGCTGTATCAAATGTGGACTCCTGAAGCCTCTGAAATAGACTGTTGGGCTCTAAAATGTAACATTATTAAATATGTTCTGAATATCAAGAAGATACGCTGCCATTATAACAAAGTTTGTAATAATATGGTTCCAAGATCTTGAACAGTGTGTCCTCTCAGAAGTACATAGAAGGTCATGGTCCTGTATGAACAGCTATTCTACACGCCATGAAAAGTGGTGCCTACATACTCTCCTTGTAGGTGGAAGAGGGAACACATGCAAACATATATTAGGGAGCTCTGTGCTCTTTCCTTCCTATGTACAGATCAACGAGTGCAACGCTTGCATTTCAGGAGGGCCTGTAGCTGAAGTTTCATACCGAATTGTGTAAGACATTGCAGCTGAAAAGACACTGTCTTTAAAGAAAAAGCAGATGAATAGCTTCAAGGCACTCTGACCCCTCTAACCTGTATGTCCCCTATTCCCCTTCATTCTGTAGGCTATTTTGTCCATAACAGATAAATGCAACCAACTTGTTAGTCCCAGGAAGCAAGGCCAATTCAAAATAGCACCTGTAAAGTTATGCATTTCTATAGCAACTAATGTTTGCTGGTGTGACCAAAGAATTCCCTTTATTATAAAAACCCTGACCAGTAGGAGGGAAATACATTACTGAAGAAATAGCCAGTTCCAGGTAGAAAGGTCAAAATTGCTCCTGGGTTCTCAACACTGGATGTGCATGCCTTTGGGTGCTTCTGCAATCCACTTAAGAACTCACACTGCATTTTTTTAATATCACCACAGGCTGCTACTTCAAGAACATGATTTTTCATAGTCTTACAAAGAATGACATTAGAGTAAAACCCAATGGCCATGACCGTGTGTTTTTTCTCCACTTCTTAATGTTTCAGGGATTTTTGAAAGTGGTAAATACAAAACCTTCATTATAATGGGATAAGGCATCCTGTGATTGTAAAGTTTGGGGAGCCCCTCATGGTCAAAACCCTCATTGCTTTGTTTGGACACAGTACAAACCATCCTAGTTTAGTAGCATAGGTTACAAATGATGAGCCCCAGTACTTTAGCTGTTATCAATAAGGTTTCCATGGAGTTTAACACAGTGCATAGTAAAGTCCACAGAGAATACTAGGGGTGTTTTGTGGAAGCAGTGCAGTAGAAAAATAATAGGGGAGGTGTTCTAGTTGAGTTCAGAATTGGTACAAGTCCAGTAAGAAAATCATGATGCCATAACAGGTTACTCAGTATCTCCTTGCCTCACCTGTAGCCAAGAAAATATTGCAAAGCACAGGTCCTGCCAGTTCACGCAAATGAACTGTATTGCTGCTTCTTGTAGGTTAGGAAACAGCCATTCCATTATAATTAATAATTATGCCTTACCTATTTCCTGTTCCTGCTTTACTTGGAAATAGTTTTAATTAATCTGGTTTCCTTCTTGCACTGTACCTTTTAGCAGAATTGCTAGGCAGAGTAAAAATCACGTTACAAGTGTCTCTCTAGAGACTGCTTATTTAGAAGGCACTGCATATAATGGATGTGAATAATTTTCAGCACTTTTTGGATTCAGGATTCAGGTGAAAATGGTATTTGTTAGGAAAAAGAAAAACGGACTAAAGTGTCTGCATTGTCACAATCTGACAAAGAACTGTTGATAAATTAGCTGGGCAGCACTCATCAGAATAGGCTGACCCTTGCAGATTTGGTCACAGCTTGTGTTATTCAGTCCCAGCGATCTTGGAAAATGGAGGCAGAGGTCAGGACTGGTGCTGTACATTTGAACTGACAGTAGATCCATTGCTGAACTAATGGTGGTTTGTTATAGCATGCAGTATGCAGTTAAAAACACTATTTTGTGCAAGACCCCAGGAAGTCTTACCTCATTTCAACAGGACTATGAACATACCTATGCCTTGCAGAAGATCCTGGTGTAGGTGCAAAAGCAGCAGTTAAATCAGCATGGTGTCGCTAGTGGCTAATCTGTCTTATCAAAGCTGCCATCAAGCCCCATGATTTTGATATTTGAGCTAATTTGGAGAACTGTAAGACAGAAATGCTATGCACAGCACAGATAAATACTACACTTCACAGTTCCAAGTAGTTTTGGAGCTAGGAATCCAGAGAATACAAGACTTTGCTTCAGTTTTCATGTCAGAAATTAGTTCAGCAACCTAAATAGTGTCAAGTATTTAGTTCTGCCACACTACAGTGGCAGGACACCCCTACAGTCATGCTGAACCCTCAGTGAAAGCAGGTAAAATGTGGACTAGGAATTTCTGTGGTAACTAACTGTAGAATAGGAATGCAAATCCATTGTACTTCATGCACTCAGCTCTCTCCGAATCTAAAAACTGGTGATAAAGACAAAATTCTCCACATGGCCAAAGATGTACAAAGTATTCTTGGTGAGCTAAGGTGAAGGATGAAACATTGGACAACAGACTGGAAACTGTTTATAGTGGGACGTATCATAAACACAATTTGCAAGTGTTTCAGTAGCAAATACTTTGGCCCAAATTTTCAACCGTGCTCAACTCATTAAAAATCCAGTGATACTGAGTATACTTTGCTAAAATTGATATTGTTACCAATTTGGTTTATGATATTTCCTTTGCTAATAAATTAGGTTTTAAATCTAGAAACCTAAAATGATTCCAATCTAAGTTCAAGATTCCCTAACCTTATGATAAGAAACCACATTACAAATAGGGAACAGACAGAAGAAACCCAAACCAAACCCTTCAGTGAAACAATATAGAAGTCATACGCTTACAAGGTATTCCTACAAAGAACTACTTTGTCCCTTATAAATTGCCACGAAGATTCATCATGCTCTCCTGAAATGCCCCCGTAAGAAAATGCAGTTGTAAGAGTTGCCTGGTGTGAGATACTGCTACAAATAAATTTGACATGCAAACAACTACAGCAAAATGGATTGCATCTGATAGAGAGTCAGCCTGGTCTGTAATCTGACATCTTTTATGGCTGAGAAGAACAAAAGAACAATTTTTTGTGAAAGAGTAAGATAGCTCACACAGTCAGTCTTAGGTACAGCTATTTTAAAATACCCCCAGGTACTCAGTATTCTCTTAACTGCCTGGTCACAAAGTATGGTCAGTGAACCCTAGATACTGAGGTCTAAGTCTTAAGAGCAGATCTGATAGATCTCGGTCTTAGTCTGTGTATCCTGACCTCTATTTGAGAGAATGCTCTAGAGATACCAGAGCAGCCCATTTCATTATGCAAAGTGATACCTAAGGCCTTATTTGCAATAACTTCCCAGGAATTTTAACAAGTACTTTAAAATATTTATTAAAGTGACAAATGACCTCTGACACTTGGATAGTCTTTGTTTTGGAAAGATGAACCATTATTAGATGTATAACTGTGTGTTTACGGTGAGAACTGTCTTCTTTCCCTTTTTCCAGTAAAAAAAAGCAAAAAGACTACTGGTTGATTGGTTTCTTCAATGAAACATGCCAAGCCAGAAGAGATGTTGCTATACTGGATTGAGCACATCCACTCTGAAGTGTCCGGTCAGTTTAGTATGACTGCTGTAGAACCACATCTCACATTCTTCTGGAATAACCTTCGTGTATGCGCCAGGAATCTTCACAGTTATCTTGTGATATTAAAATAGATCGCAAACCCCTATTAAAGCATAGAATATCAACTTTAAAGAGTAACCTTAAAGATACTTTTTAGACTGAATATGGTAATTGCTTCATTTTCTGTCTCGCTACTGTTCCTTATTTTGCAGGCACAATGGGGAAATCTCTTCTGGTTTGGAGCTATTGCCCTGTTCACATGAGTAGCAAAATGCTGAGCTGCATTTCAGAAATGATCAACACTTCCGGAACTGCTCTGTTCAAGGAGCCAGGCAACAATGTCCTGTGAAACTGGCTCCTCATGACATTTCCAGTACTGGTTACAGGTGGGCAGAAAGGAGCAATGTTGTGACTTCGAGGCTTTCATTTGTAGTTAAGAGAGACAACACAGACGTTAAAAAAGAGAAAATTAAGAGGCAGCATGAAACATTAAAGAAAGCTCCAGCCTTAGCTTCAGGAGAGCTCAAATTTGCTGTGGGCTCAGCTATTACTGGCCTTCACCCATGGCTGAAGACAGCTGCCTTCTATTTCTTTTGACTATTTAGATCTACACTCTGTGATCCTGATGTGTTTCTCATTATACCTTGACCTTAGCGCAGCAAGGCAATAATCTTGGATTAATGATACAACACTATAAATAAATAATATTTAAATATTGACTCTAATTAATGAATTTAAATCAACTAATTTGGGCTCGAAAGTCCATTCCGATATTAGGGAAATGAGCAAATATTCAAACTGGTGATTTTCAAAGCTGTCTTAAGTATAAGTTCAAGGTCTAACACCAAGGAAAATACTGTATATTAAAATGTCTTACAACACATTAGATAACAGATGTTGCACATGGTCATTTATGTAAAGAAAATTTATTCAAAAAATAAGTAATGTTTTAGTATTTTAATAAGTAATATATGTTATTCCAAAAAGTAAGTAATAATCAGGCTGTTGGAATATATTGGATGTTTGTGCAACACTTCTTACATCATGACTGTGCATTTGTTCCTGTGATTACAGGAAATTATTGAAATATGTTAGATCAATATAAAATGTTTAAAGAAAGATCAAGGAAATTCAAACCAGCACCATTCTTAAAAAAAAAGAACCCTGGAAAACCATGTATCCTCACAGAAGATTAAGCATCTAAAAGTATAGTATATAAACCCAATATAAGTTCTTGGCATAACTTTAGAGATTTGAATTTACCTAATTCAAGCTAGATCATACTTTAAATATTTTTTCATTGTGTTCTAGCAGCCAAAAATTAATTCACTGTGTGCAAATCTGCAAGACTATTTAACAAGAAGAAGCAGAGAAATAATTCAGATGACTGTGTTTTACTGGTTATTGTGTGTACAACATAACTGTGTGCAAAATGAACAAGCATTTCTGCTTTTGGGAAAACAGAGGTCCAGATTTCTAGTCTCTGAAATTAAATCTACATACACAATAATCTGGCCTTTTTTGGCTTTGCTTCATAAGCAGAAGATCATCCAGTTCCAACTCCCCTGCCATAGGCAGGGGTGCATCAAACTAGACAGTGTTGCCAGCCTGGCCTTGAACACTGCCAGGGATGGGGCCGCCACAGCTTCTCTGGGCACCCTGTGCCAGCGCTTCACCATCCTCACAGTTAAGAACTTCTTCCTTATATCTAACCTGATATATAAAGAATATGCAAGATGAAAGTAATGTCTTCATGATAAAATTCTCATTCCTCTGGCAATAAATAGAAGATACTTTGTGTTTGAACAGTATTATGCTGTGCGCTCAAGATAAACATCTGGAAGCAGGTGAGGAGAAATACTTCAAAATAACATGAAGAACATCTGGGAAAGCATTCCTGAAAGATGTTACTTATAAATATTATAGTACAATACTCCCCAGAAGCATGTTCAGCTTTTATGTAAGAAATTACATCTGTGAATGGCTTTTTCTGTCTTTTTAAATTATTATTAATAATTTCTGTTTGCTGGATTCCATAGGCATACCACACATTTGACAGTATTAGGGTTAACTTTTTGTCTTTGGTCCTTATGCAACAGGTTTTCCATTTACAAGGTTAAATTTCCCTCTGTACAAAAGAGCAGGAATATAAAAATCTCTGGAAACATTATGATTGCACTGAACTCTGACAGCTGTTCTTGCTAACTTTGCTGCTTACCAGTGCTGAGGCTTTCTACTGAGCAGAGAATTAACATTTGCTGTCACAAGCTGATTCCAGAAGTGACAGTAAGTTGCAAACTGAAAAATGTTGGCACGATTTCTCTGTATCCCTTGCACTGAAGACAGTTTATGGAATTCACTATGTGCAAAGGAGGCAGTGTTCAGTAATTAATGGCATATTTAAAGTCTGTGGCCCACATTTGCATTTCTTTCTAGAGAAGATGACAGCATCTAGGTAAAAACTAAGCAGAATTTCACACAGAATTCTGTCTCAGTTACCGCTAAGCTTGCTGTAACCGACTGAGGAATGTATTTGCCCCACTGGATTACTGAATTCCTAGAAATTAAAGTTTTCTGACTTTTGTGCTACCCTATTTATTTTTTTCCCTTTAATCAATTTTCAATTCAGAAAAAGAATCTAAAAAAGATTAGAACCTCAACTTCCAGAGGTTGGCATAAGGTGAAGAAGTGTGTAGCTCATCCTCTGCCACTTTCACTTCCTATTTTGAAATCTGCTGGTGGTGAATGAATACTATTAGTTCCCTGTGAAATTGTCAGGTTTTCAGCAGCCAATAAAGCCTTCACTTCTTTCCATCTGAATAACTGATACAGAATGAGAAGTGAAGAAGTGACTTAAGTGATCAATGCCTAGAAGTAGAGCCAAATTTGAACACTGACATGTTTGTCTTATTGTGTTTGGCTCATTGACGCAACATGATTGGATCTCTAGGTAACATTAATAACTGACGAGTGCCATCTGTTCTGCCTATAGGAAAAGGATCAGTAGTTTTGAGCCTAGCTATAACTGCTCAAAATAGCTACACAAAGCTTCTATTAAAGAAATGAGGCAGTTGTAACCCCAAAAGGCTTCATGACTGTCAGAAATGCACAGGTATCTTATACCAGTTATTCAGCCAACTTGGACCACGCTGGAAGCAACATCAGTGAAAAACCTGACTAAGACTAAATCACATCTCCTCTGCCAGTGCAGCATTTCTCTTTGCTGCAGTTATTTTAAGAATATGGAGAAACATCCTCATCATTCCCATGGAAAAAGAGGGAAGTCCAGCTTCATCTGTTTGCTCTCAGAAGACATGGTAAAGCTGTCATTTCAAATCGTATTTTAGCTAAGTGTGTGGGAGTATGTGTGAGACAGGGGAAAGATAAGAGAACTCATACTTAGGTAAGACAAAGACAAGCTTTTCTTATGCAAAACCTATTCTTTTGTTGTTCCTACTAGTTCTGCCTCCTTCCTTCTGAAGTTTCCACTTCCTTTCACTTGTTAACACTTCTTACATCCTCAGGTAATGCACTCTGGCAAAATGCTATGCTAACCGAGATCTAAACTTTAGGACACACAGAACACATCAGTAATTTCATACAGGAAAAACATATTCAACAGGCATCCTTCAACAATAAGTAGCATTAAGTAACAGCTTCAGAAACCTTCCTGGTAGAAGGAAATAAAAACTTAACCCTAACTGACAATTCATTCCTCATAACATGGCAAGATTGATTGCTGTAGCCTATGAAATCACATTCACAGTGATATTATTTAAAGGCTCTGTGTAATTCATCGACCACCCTGTCACGCATTGTGCATGTGATGTTATATTTTGGACACACTGAAAAGTATTAGACATAAAAATTACATTGCATTATGCAGCCCAAATGTAAAAAAGTGCATTGCTTGGGACTACATGATCCAGTGAGAAAATATAAATGGGGAATTACTGGATTTTATTTTTTGCAAAGTTTTTAATTTTATTGCAGAGTTATTTATCTTCATTATTACTTTCTGAATCCTTTTGTGTTTATTGGTCGCTACAGCAGATAAAGCAACTCTTACCTATGCTTTAAGATGAGGATTACGAAGACTGAAGTAGTCACTGCATACCAAAAAAGGAGATTAACATGTGGTCCAAGCTGGTGTTCATTCTCCTAATTCCTGAAATTGATTTTTTCACGTGGATGTATATATATGCTTATACATACGCACACGCACACTCTCACACACATAAATATCCATTCAGCCTGACAAAACGGTTCCGGAATTACACTGAACATCAATAGTGATGTATTATTTTAAGAGATAAAGATGTGAGAACTACCTGATTTTAAACAAAAGAAAGGATAAGAAAAACATTATACACACATATAGATGCCCCCGGCCCCCATAGATTTCTTACACATAGAGAGAGCTTCTAGTTCTGTAAAACACAGAGCAGGCTTTCAGTTTCTATCATTGTAACAGAAGCCTGTCTTAGGAGTTCAGTCAAGGTGCTTCCCATGTACAGTTCAGTCTATCCAGCTAATTTCATATTCATGTCTATAATTAGAGCACTGATCATCAAAAATTTCAAGAATGGGCTTTTATTTGCATTCTGAATGTGACCACTGAGTCATGACTCTACTTGTAAATCAGTCCTGTCATGGCACTACACGACCAGGTGTAGTAGATTTTAACTTTGGCCTGTGCCAACTTTAGTGTTGGATCATTTAAACTTCCGAAATGTCTTTTCATAAGACTGACAAATTACACGCAACAAGCTTGAGGAGCGCAAGTCATGAGAGAAACACACACAAAGTTTGCAGTAAGAAAACAATGAGGCATCAGCAGACTGCAGTATGCTCCCATAAAACATCTTTGCATCACTAATTCCTTATTTCTCTTTTATAAAGGTTCCCAGCATGTGATCCATCCCTCTGGAAGAAGCCAGAAAAGAAAAGGACATTCACATTTAAATATCATAATCTCCAACTGGATTTCACTATTGCTATGTGTAAAGGGAATTAGAGACTTACTAAGGAGGCTTCAGCACGATATAAATCTCCAAAGTCTTGCCCTTTGCTCCAGCTACTTCCCTGGTTGAAGCTGAGCAGACTATAACTAATGCTGGTTTAAAAGCATCTTCAACAAATATGAGAAAATGAATTAAAAACAGGACACAGATTCCCTTGTGGTGTAGACAGATGAGCTCTTTGCATTATTTCTTATTCTTTCTAGTCTGAAAGGATTACAATAATGCTAATTTTTGTGAATCCTCATCATGGCAAGGTGAGAAGGAAGCCTATACCACAGTGGTTTATGTGGCTATAACAAAACTTTCTGCAGCTCATAAAAACAACCTAAAGATCCCATGAACAGCACAGTTGTTCATATACAGGAAACCAGCAGAAGTCCTAAAATACATAGGGAACCAGATTTACCAGGAAGTGGTAAATATCCTGGGCAACACAGGATCTGGTAAGCACATAAAACATGAATAAAATGAAACAAGAAATCATAGCTCTATGTTTTAAACAAGATACTTGCAAAACTGTGCATGCTTACAGTTTCACAAATCAGAAACTTCCAGCTGGCAACTTTACTCTGTATTAACCTTTGCTCAATATATTGCTCTTAAATGTGGCAATATGACAATAATGTTAATTAAGTGATCATGTAATTTATCTCACAGAGGTATTTCTACGGATCTACATACTAGCATGGAAGTGATATTGCATTCCTGATAGGGATGGCTTGGAAATAAATCTAAAAGCGGTATTAAATCCTTACAGAGGAATATCTCTGTTTTAGGGAGAAGAAATCTGAGATGCTCAGAAATATGAAGTTTGGGTTTGTTTTTTTTTCCAGTAAAAAGGTCCAATATGCTGACTCAGAGTGGTTAATGAACAACTAAACAGATTCAGCTTGTAATTAGGGAATACATATTTGGTGTGAGAGGGTATTTTGAAGGTAAAGTGTAGAGGAGAGAACTTTTGATTTGAAGAAGGTAACATCATGTACTGCTTAGTAAAAAAAAAAAAATAGAAGGTTTTTCTAGCTTTTCTCTTTCCTCTCATTTTCCTGTGCATGTCAAGTTGTGTGCAAGCCTACATGTATCAGCTATAATAAAATCCAGCTCTCAGAAACAGTATCAAGCTATTTAAGCATGCCTAGAAAGAAGATACAGGAATGACAAATACTGCTTTTAACAAGGTAACATATTCATATTGGCCATTAATTGGTGCAAGTAATTATATTTTTATTAAAAAAGACATACTTACATCTGCATTTCCATTGTCTCAAATTCAAGTGGCATATAAAAAGACAGAGAAATGCCTGTGTTTGGTTAAGATACATAGTTTGCTCAGCTCTTTAACCAAGTATTAAACCAGAATTTCTTACAGTTCATTGCCATACTCCTTTTTGCTCAAAAACTCATCTCAAAAGTTTTACTCCCCACATATCTTCTGGAAAAAATGCATTAGTTTAATAAAAGGAAACTACTTGAACCTTTTGTAAAGTTAAACCCATTTTCCAAAGGTTAATATTTAACATGGAATGAGTACTGAACAAACTAAGATTTTACCCCAGCCACTGATGGCCATGTGTTTAAAATCCACCTTTTCTGCATGAAGGGATGATTCTGAGTGACTGAACCCCAGGTATTCACTAGTTATTTAAGTAAATTCTTCCATCTATCTTTACTGAGCAAAGAACTGAAACACACTTACACATGAAGTTATTTTAATAGCAGACTGTTCGCAGTGGTGAATTGCTGAATTGGAGCTTTTCCCACTCATCCCAAACGATACCTTTATGCTCATGCTGATACAATTTTTATTTGAACTGAAAGAAAATACATCTCCAGGACAACTTAACTATTTATTTTGTTACAGCAAACTATGCTTCAGTGTCCACAGGAAACAAAAGCTGGACCCTACATGGAATTTCCAATACTGTAAATATTCATTGCTATGTAAGATTAATTTCTTTTCTTTGCCCATGCACACAGAGCCTTTCAAAGTACATTCAAGCACCATGTAGCTAAAAAAATTAATTTATCCTTACCTTTCCTCTTTAGACTTGGATTTATTCCCCACCCACCCCCCAAAAATGACAATTTTAATTGGACTATCTCAGCATGGATTTTTTTCTCTATTGCTGCGGCCATGCAAGTGTTTGCCTTGTGAAAAATTGTCCTACATTAATCCAACCTGAGTTTGTGCTGACTTCTTTTGTATCATGAGCTAGACTGGCATCTTAACCTGAAGAGACATGTCCTCTAAATGTGTTCTTGCTGTTGATTGTATTAAACACTACCCTGTACCAAGAACTGAGTAACATGCTCTCAAATCCCATCGAGCTCAGCCAGCCACCCTCATAAACTTTGACAGCTTTATGAAAGAGCCTTAACTTTTCATTATCTATCTACATCATCTGTCTTCATAAACAGGAAACTTTATCTGTAATTCCTGTATTTTACAAAATGTTTCTGGGTCCATACCAACTTGTAACATTATTTTAAAGTAAGCAGTATTTGGAAAACACAACTAAAATCCATGTTAAAAAATGCCTCTTTGCAGCATTAGAGAGTTTCTGAAGTTTGTGATTGCCTGTAACTGAAGGATCAAGAAATTGGGCTGTAATCTGTATTCCTGGAGTTCACAGCCCTGTCTGTGCCTGTGTACCTGATTTAGCAGCTGACCAGTAAAACAGTTTCCTTTGTCTAGAACTGTACTTTCCCATTTCTGAAAGCACATGCTAGCAAAAAGCCCTAATTAAAGCTTCAGGAAAACTACCTGCACATCTCACACTAGACAGCCTGTGACTCACGTTTGAGATGTTATGATTTTGTGCAATGAAAAGCAATGGTTGCTCTAATTATGCTCTAATTGGTTCATTATTGACTGCAAAGGAAAGTGCATATGTCTGTGCATGTGCTCCTCTGACAGGTATAGGAAACACAAAAAGAGAAGAATAGAAGCACAATATTTTCAGATATTCCCAGACATACTAACCAATATATCATTCCAATACATTTCAGTTTTGAGATGAATATAAAAGCTGAACACATTCTATAGAACAGCTCCAGACAAACTGTCAGAAATAAAAGGATCTTGAATTCATAGTGCTTAATATATGATCACATCTCCAAGTACAGTAACTCAGAAGTGGGAGGGTACTAAGGGAATGTTAAATGTAGAGCATTATATATTACTATAATTTCTTTCTTTCCCCAAGAAAAGAAATATTTTTCCTCACACAGCCTTAATTTAGCTGGCCTGTCAAGGCCTGCTTTCTGCAGTGTCACGATGAAAGACACTGATGGGGGCCAGCAAAGGCAGTTTCAACTATTACTGTATAAATGCTAATGAATCTCCTCCAATAAAAGACCCCAGCAAGCTCCCTCGTCTAGACCCTCCTTTATAACATCCATAAATTATCTGTTTGCTTGTGCTGAATCTCAGAACATTTTGGGATCCGCTGAAGCCACCGTAAGGACTGACACTGATTGAACATGGTGCTGTAGCAGTCCTTAATGACCAGATCCTGCTATGAATCCATGCTTGTAAACTGGATCTGCATTAAGCTCCATGGACTCCATATGAGCTCAGCAGTTTGTTTGTGCAGAGCCCAAGTAATGATAGTGGATCTGTGGTGAAATGGAGGTGTGAGTTCAGCTTGGACTGTGCATACCCACCCTAGCTAACACACTTAAAGGTCACCCCTAGGCCTAGGGCGGGAGCCAGATGTTGGGAGGCAACAAAATTCCCTTGACGCTGCTACGTGTTTGTCTGTGTCAGAGCACCAAGAAGCAAGGCAAACCCAAACAGCTTTAGGCATAATCCATTTGGGTCTGTGCTGTGGTGGCAACCACTGTCACTGTGCGGGGACTAAGCATCATCAGTGAATGCCACCAACAATCTTTCCATTTCCACAGAAACCAATAATCTAGCTCTCCATCGTCTCTGTCTCACTTTCCATGTTACTCCTACTGGGTGAAAGTCCATGTCTCAACCTGCCACATGATAGGCATGCTAGGGCCTTAGCTCCTCTGGGGTTCTTAATCCAATTTTGCCTATGCTGCTGAGAAAACCTGAGCCTGCTTGGTGCGGTTTGCAGTTCTAATACACTGAAAACTCTGCCTTTGTCTTCAGTTGTCATTACACAAATGTATTATCAGATTATGCAACAATCACACCTTTCTTTTTCAGAGGAGACACATCTCGATGTTTTTCCTCTCATATTGCATGAGACATTTTGACCATCCTAATTAAGCAGCTCCCTTATAGTAGTCACACATTGCCACAGTGCAAAGCAGTTTTAAGCTCTTCTACAAATAAAACAGTTTATCATAATTAACTGCACAATGGGATAGAGCTCCCTAAAGACAGCTATAAATATTGCTTCCCTGCTACTGACAGGCTGGCAATGAAGATTTGCCACTAGGCAAATGAAGCATCTATTTTTTACTACCTCAAGTAGCGAAGTGGGCTAACCAGAGTAGTAATTGCAATGATCGTACTCTTCACCTATTGATTCAATTGTGCAGAGAAATATGCAGTGACATCACTTGAGAGTGGTCTCTGCTGAGCGGGATCAGTGGTGATGCAGGAAGGACTGGAATGTTAATAACTTGCAGTAAAAACAGCCTATTTATGCCTCATCAATCACCATCTCCACAGATACCAGAAATGTGCTGAAACAATTTCCATTGAAAGACCAGGTTTAATTAACTCTCGCCCTCACTCAACACAGTAAAAAAACGTGCCTGATTCAAACTGCTCTAAATGTGCTTTCTTATGCCTGCAAAGTGGTTCAATTTAGCAGTGCGCACGTCTCAGGTGGCTCATGCAGACCGGTGTTTCTCAGCTGAGAGCACCACAAGAAGGAATCAGAAGGGTCAGGAAGCTTTGAAAATTTTACTGTAATCTAAATCAAAGGAAATCATGTTCATCCACTCCCTTTACATCTTTACACTTCAAGGTCAAGGATTTTCTGTAAACTTTTTCAGACGCACATAGAAAAAAAGATGCAGGATTATGCTTGCCACAGAACCACTTTAGGTCTCCCATGGTAAATGTAAAGAGTGCAATGAAAAATGCAATGAGGAAAATGGACAGACCATGGGATCAGGGGTGCTCCATCAATGTGTAGCATAACAGCTATTTTCAGCAGGAACTATTTCAAACTAGATCTCTCTGACCTTTGACACCTTCCTTTTCAGATGAAACTCTAAACTCCTACAGGATCTGGATGCAATGAGTACTTCTGAAAATAAGGTCCAGTGTGCTCAGACCTAGAGTGAACTTCCCTAAAAGGTAACTTTGAAAGAATAAGAAATTTTGTGATGCAGAATAGTAAACTGAGACAACCAGGAAAATGGACTGACAGACAGTGAAAGAGGCAGGAGGCTGAGCCTGGTCACAAACCATAGTGATGTTTTACCTCCAAGAAGGAAAGCACTAAAAACCAAATAAAATCTTAAGAATAGGAAAGCCATCGGCTCAACATAAATCATGTGTTCACTGATTCAGATCCTTTTCTTATTTTCATGCCACAACCCGTAATCCCTGGTGTCAAGAATCTCATCTAATTCTTTCATTTACATCCTGATGCTCCTTGAATATATTCTCTGACATTGTTACGCAGGGGTGCAGGCTCATTACTTGCTACATGAACCTGCTCTATATAGTTTGCATTTGACTCCTGATTTTGTAAGCCTTCAGATTAAGCCCTCTTATTGTTAGGCTCTTTTGGATCACCTTTATCAAGATTTTTACTTCTTCCTTGAGTTATTACTTTATTAAATTTGTATCTTTAATAAAGTCTTCTTTCCCCATGACAATAAACTTATCATGAATAAACTTTTCTCACAACTTTTGCAATTTTCCAAGCCCTTATTTTCTTGCTGAAATCTGACAGATTTCTACTTCAGATGCGTTATTTCTTTAGTGTACAAAGGAAACTAAAAATTCTAAACTGAAAGTATGAGTTGTGGGTGAAAATGTTACCGTTAGCATATTGTGTTCTAGGATTTACATATGATATCTGGCCTGTTACTGAAATGCCTGTGCTAGATTAGGGGCAACTACGTCTATGACAATGCGATTCCAATTCTCATTGATTATAACACTTGCATAAGCAAAAGCCAGCTCCTCGGTTATGATTTGCTTATGTATGCTTAGTGCAGAGTCCTTGTAACAGACTAGTATTTGTGCTGACAATGGCTTCATTTAGGTTGTGATAGAATAGAACAAAGCAACATCCTGAAATCTTCCTTACTTCCCCTACTAAATAATGAACTAGGGCTTTGTTTTGATTTATTCCTACTCTTTAGCAGCATTGAGTCGCACAATACAGCTTGGCTGCTGTGTTGGGAGGGGTGGTTCCTGATCAACCCAGGGGAGCAGGCAAAGATAGCCTTCTTTAAATTGCAAGCTTTAGTTCTTCAGAGCATAAAATCCATCTAAGGTCATAGAAGCAACACTTGCAGTGCTGAAGACTCCATTATCTTTTGGCTAGTTTCCCATCAGACTTGCAAGTTAACCTCTCAAGTATAAGCTAGTTGGAAATCGCCCATGAAGTCATCCAGACTGGTACCTCACATCTCTGTATTACTCCTTCAAGTACTCTTGAGAGTGTGTTGTCCAGACCTAGACCTAGTGTCTTTAATTAGTTCTGTGCCAAAGTATCTGTGTTCAATGGAGATGCCTAGCAGACAGCACTCCCTCCATTCCACTTCTATTTTAATGGTTTCATTACAGATGGATGTCCACAGTGATAGCCTGGTTACACATTACAGAACAGCTGATCTACTGAAGCGCTGCTGGGTTTGATTTGTGTCCCTGTTGCACTGTACCACGTTACAACACTTAAAAATCCCTGTTATGCTGGGCCACACAGCGAGTTGATGTGATATAATGTGGCATGACACTGTATAAGCAAATTAATAGCTTAATAACATGACACCTGGTGTCCGCAATTACAGTGGCCACTGCTCATAAGTTTGGCTCCTGGAAAAGGCAGGGATAATGAATTATTCATCAACTGCTCTGATCATCAGATAATTCAGAACTCACACCTCCTTTGGCCTTCAATAAGCCTTTTCACTGTTATTTATAATCATCCTTTTGCTTTGTAAAATAGATGCTAAGTAATTGATAAATATCTCTGCCATTTCCTGAATAAACTGAAGATACTGAAAAATACCTACTAATATATTTGCAATGTATTCATTTTTTCATGTTTGAATTAAGCTACAAGAAAGAAAAGGAGTGAATATTACTAAACAAGAAACCAAAAGGCCCTGATCAGTGTAAAAGTAATGCCTTGACCAAGCAAAATACTGATTTGTTGACATCAGTATTTCTTATATGTCAGTAATGGTATTATTGCATTCTAAATATTAATAAAAATTGCAGTGGCTCTTAGTCACAAATGGGATGAAATGTTAATGCCATCTGCTTTAAATTTCTGTAGCTCTTACTTGGTTGTTTAAACTAATACATAAGATTGAGATAAGGCCACTACCTGCTAGATATCCAGTTCCCACAGTGATTTATCAGGACCAGTTTTGCTATGCATATTAGACCAAAATACACTAATAAAAAAAAACCTCAGTCAAGGAACACTGCATGGGGAGTCTCCTAAAAGTTAGAGACAATTTTTTTCCAGCTCACTCTAGCTGTTTCTATGCTAATCTTTGATGCTATTGTGCCTCCTACTGTATATCGTAAGCACATGTGCAGCTCAATGGAGATCTTGGGTAACAACAGGGATTGAAACACTACCTGCTGTGCTGAAAACACATCTTTGCCTTTTGAAAATCATATTCCTTCTGCCTTTAGTCTACACAGAATACATATAAGCCAGCTACAATGCATTAAAAATGCAGGTTTTCAGCTGTCTTTCCTTCTTTAAATTCCAAATTTAAGCAGCTATTTGAGTCGTACTGTTTTCAAAGTTACTGACCATCTAGAGCCCCCTCCATTTTGCTGTGAATATTTAATTCTTTGACATTGTTTTTGACTGAAGAGTCAAATTTTTAGCACTCAAGTTTCTAAATATTTGTCCAATTCTACTGGTCATGACCTGTCCTGAGTCTAATTTGCAATATAAACCTTCATTCAAAATCCATGGAAGCATAAGATAACGTTTTCATTGAGTTCTGTAAGCTCTGGATTAAGGCTATTGTGTAACATGATTTAAGTCATTTAACAATTCATAAGTTTCAGCCCATAAGAACTTTGATCAATGCAGGTCTGACTATAAGAAGTTCTGAGCAATTCTTGCTTGCTTCAAAATCAATAGGGGGCACAGCAGTTCTCAATCTCTGCTAATTTGATCCACAAGCAAGAGCTTAAGAATTTGACCCTATAGGCAGAACTTTTCCTACATAATCAATATGCAAGACAACAGTCATATCCAATATAGCTCTGCTGCCCTAAACCTGCTTAAAAATTGTATCAGTGTCTGTGCTGTAGATAACCTCAGGGTTTGTGGAAGTTCAGGAAAACAGGTGGAATTATTAAGTATAAGAAATGGTTTTCAGAAATGATACAATGGAGCCTTACATGAATAGGAAATTTCTGCAGTAGTGACCTATAAATTACTGTATAATCATATCTTCCTAAAGAAAATAGCACTCATTACTGTGTGTCTGTGGCTTGTTTATTCTGGTACCAGAATCAATAATGTCTTATCAAGCCTAGCAGAAAAAGGCAGGAATTTCCAGGACCCATAGCTGAGCTCTTTTCAGGGTGACAGCATTTGCTCTTTGATATGACAAAGTAATAAGGTTCTCTGCATTGATGCAAATGCATTCCTAAAGGTCACCTTAAGTTTAAAGAAAGCATCATGAGGAAAATCTGATTTCTCAGTGCTGATTCAATAGCACAATGTGTTAGCACTTTCATGATGTGCTAGCACTTTTTGGGAGACTTTGCCACTGGCACTTGCTATTTTTATCTACCCACCAGGCAGCTCAGCAAACCCAAGAAACAATTTAACTTTGTTCATTCTTCTCCCTTGTGTATATAATAATATAGGAAGAAGAAATAAGGGGAAAACATAAAATGATCATTAAAAATGTATGAGAAGAGTAGGGATAGAAGAATTATGGGTAAATGGACTATATCCTCATTGGCACATGACATGTTTCTTTTACTTTGCTGTAGAATAAACAGAATATTAACTATTTGCTCTGATTAAAGTGCATTATGTTGTTGCACTGGAGGAACAACAGAGGAATAAATTCTGAATAGAAGCTGCTGCTTCTCCCTTGCTCCAGGGGGAAGGGAATTCTGTATCTTTTGTTCTGCAACCTACCTTCATTCCGTGCTAACTCAGTTGTTACCTAGCACATTAGGGGGAGCTATGACTCTCCACTTAACTGCCTGCCTGCTCTTTACTGCCAATGAAAGGTACCAAGAGGAATACAGAATGGTGTTTGGGATCTTCCACGTATGCAAGTGTTTGGTAGTTTACTGAGCTGATCTTGAAAAGATCACCATGTTTTGCCACTGACTTCTATGTTATTTTACAGAAAATTACTATTCTAATTCTAATATTACCACTGAAGTTTTTTTGCTAGAAAAGTACATAGGTACAAAGCATGCAGCTTCAACTGCACAACAGTTCTGCTGTCATCTATATGATTACCAGTGTCTTTTAAATGGTTTGTTGCATTACATGCTAAGGTTATAATCACCGATCAAAAAGGGATTTGAAATAGCCATCCCAGACTACACTACTCAATCCTTCTGGAATTGGACATCCACATCAAGCCTTAGTGTGCAATATTTTGTTCAAGTTCACATCTGAGCTCATTTCATGACTGTTTTCTCATATAGATAAGCGGAATTCACAAAGGAATTGAGGCAATGCTCTAATAGAATTAGGATATATGTAACTTAACAGCCTTTACACACCTTTATGGGAAAGAGGAAATTAAGGATGCCTTTAATATGATACCATTGAAAATTCAGGTACCTGTATCTATCTTAGCATAGGAAACTTGACAAAATTTAGAAAGATCAATTTGCATCTCAAGTATCTCTCTGAAAGACATGGTCACCAAATGGCAACTATTTTGCTTTCTTTGCTTGTTTGCTGTGGGACTCTTGAATACAACTACTACCGTTCTCCTAATCTGATGTATAGCAGTTCAGGCACAAACTCTAAGCCAGGGAACTTTTCTAGTTCAATCTGTGCTACAACCACATGAACATATTTAACACTTACCCAGCATTTAGTTCTACAAAGTGACCTTGCCAATGCTGTTTCAGTGGTGTTCAGACAACACCAATATTACAAAGTAAAATGATAGCTCATGGAATACACTGGTAGCTTCTGATGGCATTCACAAGAGCACTGAAACAATAGAGCATTGCCATAGAGAACAACCACAAAAAAACCCCAAACAACCCCATTTAAGGCTTCTGAACTGCAGAGCTGTAATTCCAGAATGATACTGAAACAACAGATGGTTTGACAAACATTTTCCAGAAGTGCAGTTAGCTGACGAAGCACATTTCTTCCCTCTCCCCTCCCACTACAACTTTACTGTCTTCTGGTCAATGTGAAAATAGCTAATAGCAGTACTCCACAGGAGAGCCCCTAAACAATACACCACATGCCAACACATTTATAAGGTGTGTTCATAATAAAGCTGCCATAAGCCTCCTTTTCTGCAAGTGAAGTAAGGGTCCACCTTCCTGTACTTCAGACCACACAGTATTAGGGCACCGCAAAGCCTTCCAACCAGTACATGGCCACCAGTACACACAGACTGCAAAAATGTTCTGTGTGGAGGAACTTATGCCCAAGCCGAGATCTCAGGAAAAGTTTCCAGGCATGCAGCAGTAGGATACAGAGCATTTCTGCTTTAGGTAGTAACCAGATGCCAGCAGTAGTTTGTCTCAGAAATAACTGACCAGAAAGGCTCAGTGCTAACCCTCTCTGGAGTATTCTACAAAGAGGAAATCACCCCACTCTTTACACATTTGTTATACTTATTTTTCAAGGAACAGCAAGAAGACACATAGAAGGGAAGAAGAGATGTTGCTTAGCAATGAGATGCTCATAGCATGGTTGATTTTTAATAGCTTTTGCTAAATATACACATACAAAACTGAGATAAAACCACCTCAAGTACAATGGAAAAGTAAAATTGTGTTCCTAAGAATGGAATTACTTAGGCCAAAAATGCCATTTCTGTCCATATGCAGTATCCAACAAAGTAAATACTAGGGGAAAGAGTGTAAGAAAAGCAGCAAGTATGAAAAAGGGTCATTTCTATGGTATTCTCTCCTACTTGTGACAGCAATTTCAGGACTTGCTGAGCCACGAAGCATATTCATACCATTACTGTATCCTCATGCAAGTATCCTCCATTAATTCACAGTGCAGTTATAGTAAGTGCTACAGATGATGCTTCCTTTTTTTTTGGTGTGTTAAAAGTGCTTTCTGATGATCTTGTCCCCTGGCTCCTTCATTGTTGTTTATTCATCTTTTCCTAACTGGTAGTCCAGATACTGTCCTCTGACAAACTATTTCATCTGAATCCTTTTGGGGCTCAGGATTTGGGAATAGCCACACACTGGGCATGCAGAGAGGAAGGAAGCATGCCAGAGCATCTCCAGGGCAGATGCTTGGCTGCGATCTCCAGCTGCAAGACTGCTGTGCGGCAGCACCACTGGTAAATGGGAATTCCAAAGCTAAGATCCATCCACCAGATCTCCCAGCAGAATAACATGCAAAGATTTCCTGTCCAGCCCTTCACTTGCAAGTATATATTCAAATACTTAAGAAATACATAGATTTGACACCTAGAATTTGCTAAAAGACTGGAAGATCCTACCAGAAGATCCTGTCAGTTGCAAAGTATTTAAGAATGTCAGGTTTGGCAACCTGACAAAAGCATCTATATACCTGCAAAATTTTCTCTTTTCTGTAAAATTAAACAAAGTACTTATTTTTTACTTAAATGCATGAAAAATTAATTTATATTGAAATATCAGTGAAGATTTGGTTCTAGGTTGTAAACTTATTTTCTGAAACAAGGTGGGTTTTTTTGTTTTGACTTCTTTTTTATCTTAAAGTCAATAGAACTTACAAAACCCTAAGTTCATTACTTGTAATATGTTCCATAATATTCTTTTCTGCTAAGATTCACTAATATTCACGCTGATGAAAGAAAATTTTATCTACTTTTTCTGCCTAATTAAAATGTGCAGAATGCACAAAAAAATGAAGAAATAATCAAGCATATTTTTCTGGTTCTTTTTTTGCTGGAATAACATTTTCAGAAGAGGTCCTTCTTGTTTTTATGCTATTAATAATCCTCCATTTTCAAAATCATCAATGTCTGCACAATTATAAGACTGTAATTTCAATTACTGGAGTATGAACAAGTGGGATGAAAGCATGAGTTATGAGGGAGAAACACTGCTTTTTCTTCAACATTTCACTATTAAATCACGAAACTAACAATCTGTGAGCGGTAAATGGACTTATTTCTAAACAGAACATTGGGTAAAATTAGATTACACAGGCAAGTAATTTCTGAAGGTAAGCAGATTTGAAGTGCTATCAGGTGGATGGTCAAGTTGCACAGCTGGTGTTCTTATCAGAGATTCTAAGCACTAGCAAAGAAGAGATGCTCACGTGAACACACAGTACTTCAGTATTTTGGCTACTACTCTACTGTGATTTTCACCACATCTTTTGGCCTCTATAATGGAAAGGTGGGAGGTGAAATCTCTTCTTAGATTAGCAAAAGGCACTGTTACAAGTTAAGTCTGATTGAAAATAGCCTTCTAGACACTTAAACATCTTTTCTGCAAACAACAAATAGTTGCCACCATGTGAAGCACAACTGTACACCAGCCATTGTAGCTGACTTGCCATGCAAGTTGAGGATTTTCCAAAAGCTTGAAGTAGGAAACACAAAGGGCCTGTGCACAGATTAATGATGACAAAAGTGTCTGCCTAATGGGAGAAAGAGGAGAAAAGCGAAAGAAACAGTTAAAACAAAACACACCACCCAGATCCACCTTGGTTGGAGTTATTTATGGACTGGAAAGAGTGGGACTATGAGAAACTGACTCTAACTCAGTCCTGAACTGCTGAGGGAAAATGGGTTTTCATTGCACTTTGGAAGGACAAAGCACAGCATCTGTGAGACTCCTGTTCCACTGCTCTCTTTCTCTCAGCCGACAGAAAATGTTTTGTCTGAGATCTCTTAAGGAAGAGAATCACAGATCTCCAGAACTGTAGGAGCCCAGGACAATATAAGAAGTGATAAAAATATTTTATTTTCTTTATGTAACCCAATTTAGTTTCATAAAGATCTAAAATACAGCCAAGCTACAGCACACGGTTTGCTAGTACTGGTTTACCTGCATTTGCTGCAGCAGCTTCTGAAAAAGAGACCAGTTTTATTTTGGAGTGCAATGAGCTACACTCTCATAATCAAGCTCTTTCAAAGGCAAACAACTTCTGTGGGCAATTTATGAACAGATAATTTGAATAGCAGCTACATCTCAGACTTAGGTTCTGCAACTATTACAGATCTTAAACAAAAAAAAAAACAACCTAAAAGGTAATGACAACCACTCCTGGCTGTAAGAGTCTGCCATCAGCAACTAGAAATATTTACTGGAACACATGCGATTTATAGTATCAAATCTTAAAGACTGAGCTATACTGGAGTAGCGTGAGTATTCCAGGAATGGGAAAAGATTTGACTGTTTCTGGAACTGCTGCTTTTGACATCAGAGGAGTACTAATTTCAGCAGGAAAAATGCTCTGAATATGATTCTTTCAAAACAGGTAAGTCACCGGTAAAACTATATTTCAGTCAGGCACAAAATGACAACATACAGTGCACAGAAACTGATGACACCAATTATCTCACAGCTTATTTTACTGAAGCAAGCATGACAAAACACATCAGCCATGAAGTGGTAATGCAAAAAGTTTTAACAGGTCTTTCAAAGACCTCTGAGACAAGTTTCCCAGCATAGCAGTTAGATTGATTATGGCATCAGTACTAATAACCTGCTCAAAAAAGAGGGTCTGTCTTCTTAGAAATAGGGCAAAAAGGTAAAAAATATATTAGGTACTTTCTATAGATGGATGTCATGGTTTAATCCCAGCTGGCAGCAAAGTACCACACAGCCACTTGCTCACTCATTTGCCCTGGACATACATTACAATAAATATTGTCTTGCACCCAAAAGACAGTATGCATCTGGCACTGAATTAAGTGGATGATATTCCTGGTTTTGAAGGTATGTTTGTCTTCTATTCCCAGTATGGTTAAAAAAAAATCTAGTTCTAAATAGCGTGAGTTATTTTAGTGCCAGCTTCCATTTTAACAATATCAAGAACCCAATAAGAAAAGTTACGGGGGGGAAGCTACTGTGAATTTGGTTTAAGAGGAAACATCACTATTTTTAATCCCTCATCCTAACAACAAAACTTTGCATGCATTAAAATGAAAACTGCAGCTTTGCAAAACTGAGCTTACAACTTCCAGCCTTCTAAATTCTGCTTCTTCTTGTGCAGTGTTAATTATCATATAGGAGACAGATAATTAAGCCATAGAAATCAGTGCGTTTCCACCTCCCATCCCCTTTTGGTTAAAAATGTAAGAAAAACACAGCAAATGAGATTTTGTCTCAAGTGTTTTCCCCCTGCTATTAAAGATACTTCTCTAAAAGCAGCACTTGCTGGCTTTTTGCTATTAATAATCCTCTATTTGTGACATCAGCCCATCCCCACAGCAACACACAGTGTTTCAGCTACTGGCTTAGATCCTCTGGCTGGTTTTAATGAGAAGATGGACTAAAATCATGGAAAGCTGCATCCCTCTTATACTTGAGGATGGAAATTTGGCTAGTCTGTGTTTTTCATGAGTAGGTTAGTGTTTCTTTAGTAAGAGGAGTGTTCACCTATTTAATGGAGCAAATCTACATAAAAGTTTACTGATATTGTAGCCGTTTGCACTCACATAGAATCATAAAATCATAGAATAGTTAAGGTTGGAAAGGACCTTAAGATCATCCAGTTCCAACCCCCCTAAACACTAAACCATATCACTCAAGGCCTCGTCCAACCTGGCCTTGAACACTGCCAGGGATGGAGCATTCACAACCTCCCTGGGCAACCCATTCCAGTGCCTCACCACCAAAACAGGAAAGAATTTCCTCCTTATATCCAGTCTAAACTTCCCCTGTTTAAGTTTTAACCCGTTACCCCTTGTCCTATCACTACAGTCCCTAATGAAGAGTCTCTCCCCAGCATCCCTATAGGCCCCCATGAGTAGACATTAGTTGGATCAGCCCTATCATTTGCTAGTTCATGCTAAATATAGTCTGGTAGTAGCAATGGGGAGAGGATTGATGTGCCTAAGTGGAAATTCAGACAGCCTGTCATGTGCAAACCTATTATGTTCTGGACAAACCTATCTCTCAGACAAAAAAGAAAAAGGAGGAATAAAAAAGAACAAACCCCTGTGTGATATTTAGACTATTTTCATGCTGCCACTGTTAAAATCTCTGAAATACTGTGTTCAGGAGTTCTCATTAACATGGATTTTAATGGAAGATATTTGTCTGAGCAACTAAGTCATTTACGCTTACATAAGGCTGCCATTTACAACAAGTATAATGGCATCTTTGAGCTTTTTAATTAAAAATTAATTAGGAGATTTAAGAACAAACTCATTGGGGGTTACTGTACAATAACATGTTTACAAAATTAGGTTTGGGCTTTTTGTTAAGTGTTTCAATCAATTCTGTGTCTATTAAATATAATTACGTATGACGCTTCCTCAAAATTATAATGTAGCATTTAAAGAGCAGCTGGGAAAAGTCTGTAATTTTAACTCCAGAACTAGGGTAACCATTAAAATGCAAATAGGTGGAAACAGCAGTTTGTTGATGAAGAGAACCCTCAGCATAACCATTTTATCCATTAATCCTGAGATTACAAAGATTCCTTCTGTTTTATTACTACTTATTACTTTTGCCAGTTAGGTTTCCTAGAAGATGTCAGATCGCCTCACGAATAAGTCACTGTTCAGAACAGATGCCTGTTCTCACTACACATGATACCACAGATATAAACATTCACCTCTGTACATATACATATTCTAAGAACATATTATATGGAAATGTCTGTAGTATATTGAACAGGAAAAAAAAATTGTTCAATTTTCATAATAGATTTGCCACTTTGAAAAAGAATCCAGGTATTCAACTTCTACAGTAGCTTAAATAAGTAGCTTAAATGGATCAGACTTCAGTCTTCTGCCCTGATTTAGGAAGGTATTCAACCGTTTGCTTAATTTTATTTTAAACAAGGAAAAGAAAGAATGAGCTCAGGTTTCAGAGATGTATTTCTGGCTTGGGGATTTATTTATGCTAAATCTATTTATTCCAAAGCATTAAATGGAGTTATTCTAACTCGCTACTGCTTCTGTGGGAAGTGAATTTTAGCCACTGCATTCTTCGATGGAACTACATGTATGAGCAAATAAGTAAAGTATACTTGTTTCAAATAACTTATTTCACAAATGTAGGTAAATTGAGTTTAACATCAGTTTATCCAACAGAACTAAATTAGCATAGAAGATTGAATAAGATTACAGTTTTGAATGCCAACACTGTATTGCTATCTACAGAGAGATATTTTTCTCAAAGGTGAAGGGTAGGAGTTGTGCACAGGTAAACAAGAAGCCTGGCCCTGCAGCAACACAGCTGAAGGTACAAGCAGAAAGCAAGAAGTAACTTAAACATGCCACTTCTGTGAATGATACCAACGCAAGTGAAGTATCATTCACTGTCATACTAGCATGGGCAAGCAGAGCTTCACCCACATTGTGGCTTCAAAGCTTTCCCTCCCAGGATACAGCAGGAGGATATGTTATTCTGTGGTTCTAGTCAGCCAGTTCCTACATTGGGATTCTACTGCCAGGCACAGAAACAACCAACCAGTCCCTCTGCACATACACCCCCTTGCCATTTGATAAGAGAGGACCACATACTTAGTGTTTAGAGTGTCTGCCAAGGCTGTCTGGTCTCTGTTTTCATTGTCAACACCACATTTACACCATTCAGCCCATTTCTGGGAATTCTTCTCTTAAAGCCAAGACAAAGTATTCTACCTTCATTGTAACCTAAAAGAAAACAAAACCCACTATTCTTACAGTTGATAAAAAAAAAAAAAAGGCCCTAAACAATCTACTGAAAATCAGATGATATCATAACTTCAGATTGCTCAAGGCTGCCTATAGCGTGTACCACACAGTGTCTTAAAGCAGTGGATTAATAGGTTACTCTGTTCATCCACATATGCTCTGCTTCAAGTTAACTAATTCATCCTAACAGTAACCTTTCTGCTTCCTTTTTATGTAACTGTTTTGTGTAACTACTTGGTTTTTTTTTTTAATGTAGGTATTAGACATGGTTTGTCAACTACTCCATCCCACTGCCATACCTTGCCAGGATACTCATTCTTTGAGAAGTTGCCTCCTTGAAGGCATTGCTCAGATTTCTGATGTGCACAAGCTAAGTGAGAGCTGTGCAGCGAACAAAGAACTTAATTACTCAACTAAACCACAAAAGGATTCATATCTCGTCTGATAAGTTTGCAACCCAGCCAAACAATTCATTAACAGACAGATGTTTCTATTAGAGGTTTCTGGGGGACCATGAATCATTATTACGCTTATAATGACAATCTTGGCTTAAGGCAACCAGCCTTAAAACTTTAGGAGTTCTAGATTCAGAAATATGTCACCCAAAAGGAAGAAAACAGATTTTTCTGATAGAAATCTAAATTTAGACTGACACTATGGCAGACAAACTTGTTCAGGGAGAAAACAGAACCATAAAGAAAAAGACTTCATTTCACTGAAGTCAGTTAGAGTTTTTCCAGATTTGGCAGCATGAAACCAGAAGAGTAATATTCTGGGATTGATTCCTCCACCCCTTTTTGCTCCCAAAACCATGAATTTTCCTGAAATTCATGATTTCAAAGTGAAGATCAAGAGGCAGCATGATGGACTGGGTAGTCAGTGGATGTTAATCTATAAGGAGAAATTCTCACAAGCAGAAGTTGGCTGCTGAATTTAAAGAGAAAACACAGGGGACTGTGGAGGTCAGGGGAGATACCTGAGGACTGGAAAAAAGCAAGAAGGACAAAGAGGAGGAGGTAAGTAACTGCAGACCAGTCAGCCTCACCTGAAGGACAAGAGCACAAACTGAAATGCACGGAATTCTGTTGTTAAGCTGTGAGTTTAGTCAAACATCAGAATAGTTGCTTAGGGAAGTTATGGAGTCCCCACCCTTGGAAATATTCACCTCCTGCATGCACACAGTCCTGAACACTCTGCTCTTGTTGACCTTGCTTTGAGCAGGGTGGTTGGACTAGGTGCATTCTACAGAGAGATAAAATTTGAGATGTAAGGTATTCTGCAGCTGTCTTTTAGACTCCCTTATTTATGAGCTCTGTTACATACTTATGAAGAGATTACTTTATCCTCTCTGAATTTAGCACAAGATAGTTCCATATTATCAGTATTTTCAATAAGTAACAATACTGAATAACATAGTGTTGTCCAAGTATGAGCCTCTGCTTGTCTTCAGATGAAGAATCAAATTACTTCAACAGTTTCATTGAACTTTAAATGGGGCAGAAATAACAGAACCACTTAAAAAAAAATTGTTCTTTAAAACAGAGCACTTTCTTCATTCTTCCTTCAGTTTAAACTCTTATTGCAGACACTTGGAGAACAGAAATAAAATGAGAGCATTTACTCAAGCCAAGAAAAATCCTCTAAAAAAGGTAAAGAAAACTCAACCAATTTTATTGATGGAGAACAGAGTCAAAGAGATTCAAAGCCATACTTGGAACCTCAAAGGACAACAGAACTGGAACACAAAATTGAATTTTTGGAAGAGTCTTGGTCCAGTGCCTTTCCAGAAGTGACTCGAGAGTCGAGGTTGAATGTACCACAAAGAATGTGGTAAAACTAAGGTGATAAATGCCAATTGGCAGAAGAAGTGGAGTGTGGGCTCCTAGCAAGCAGCCTTTTAAACATTCTTACTTTAAAATTCTGTGGAGTTTGTTTATCAGGCTTGGGACACATTAAGTAACACAAGATTTTGCAGGAAATATCTTTACTGCAAAATAAATTATTTGTCTGGCAATACTGAAGCTATAAACTCCTTTAATGGTACGAAAAAACCTACACCATAATTTCTACTGGCAGTGAAATTGTACATTACTAAAAAATATCTGTTCCTATTTTTGGTAACAACTGTATTTTTTTGTTGTCATTTTAAAAGTAAAGCCATTGTCTCCTTAACATTCAAAGAAAACAAAAACTAATTAGAAAAATAAAGATAAAATTTTCTTTTTAAAATTTTCATTCCTTTAAAAGCAAATATTTTTAAATTTGCCATTTTTACCAATTTCACTATTTTTACACAGAAAAGGCTTGTCTAAATTTTTGGAAATTTGATAAAGAAAACAAATACGAAAATCTGGAATTGCCCATGTGTGAAAATGACTTCTTTTTCTTCTAGCTTGTTTCCGTGCAATAGTGTTGATTTTCATCTGGCTGTCACTTCCCTGTATACTGACCTTCACATTAGGATTCTTAGTTATTCCTTTAAAATAGTTGTAAGATGACATTAGTGTGAATGGTTTACAAAACCTTGATCGAGACACAAAACAGGGTAGGTGAGAAGAATAAAGAGAAGGAAGAGGTTATGTATAGGCCCTGTGCTGTGTGAAGCAAGTACTTTTTAACTGCAGTTTCACCAGGGGATGGAGCTTGTTGTTAAACATTCCATTTTCAGTGCAGTATCTTTAAACCAAGGCTGCACTTCTCAAGGGTACTGAGTGACTTTGCCATATAGTCAACGTAATTTGTCACACTGAAATAGCTACCATAATTAATAGTTTAATTATAATTTGTAGAACCAGGGAACAAGAAGGAAAAAAGCAAAGTTTAATAGTTTTGCTACCAAAAGGTGATGAGCTTTGGTAAGTATTCAGCTGGTACAACCTGTCATGGGAAAGTACTCTTCTAGAACAAATCACTGCACACAGAAAATTCTATACTCTTCTTTGCTGCAATCCTGATAGTATGTGAGAGTAAGCGAAATAAATCACAAGACATCACTAATGAGAGTCAAGACTGATAATGCAACATTTACTGAACTGAATCAGACTGCAGTGGTTAAGTGGCAGACAGTAGTTATCACAAGTGTTATCATGCCCTGGGCAGGAAGCAGATGTGGCCTCCAAGTCTAATTAGACATATATTAGACTGTAAGGCAAGATTCTATCAGATGATCCAAAAATACATGCACCTACCCAGATTTGGAAATTCTAAACCACAAGGTGCACAATATATATGAAATACTAAAAACAAAGATAAAATAATATCCTCCACAAAATAAAATAAACCTTGTATTTTATTTCCCATAAGAGTTTCTGGGTCCCACCATATCTTTAGCACTATAGCAGCTCCAATAAACTATTTGGAGTCAGCTGCGAAAAAGATCTTTTATGCCTTGCATTTACATTTTGGGGGCACAGAAAGAGAGAATGAATATTAGCCTAGTTAATGTTCTGAAGAAAGTGTCAGTCCCAATGAAACTTAAGACTGCCACCTAATTTTCAGCAAAGAATCTGTGCAAGAAGAATCTTATCTTTTTCTTTTCAATAGTCTGCCATAATTAAGAAGAGTTATATCCTCTTATCAAAAGCTCAGTTTTCAGAAGTAGAAGATGGATCCACAGAAATGTTTGCAGCAGCCAAAAGCTATTCATTTACTGTTATTCACAGAAGTCAAAAGCATGCTTTTATTTAATAGTGTGAAGATAAAGCTGGTTGAGAGAAAGTTATTCTTCACCTTGAATCACCAAAAAACTTTTGTGAGGGGAAAAAAAAAAAAAAAGCCTACCTAGAACAAACTTCTATCATTTGTTGGAAAAAAACCCAAAACAACCAAACCCAAAGTTTTGCTATAAAAGTCTACAGCAAGTTTCCCTCTCCCCCTGCAAATAATTTTGGTTTAAAATGTATACTTTATTTGGTGAGGAAATACTTTCTGCAAAATACAGTTATTCCATATTGCAGATTTTCCACAGGAGCAGTGGAGGTGAAGCAGCCTTGAGTAAGACCTAGCTTTATACAGAGCCAAGCACTTGCAGTCTTTTGAAATGAATATAAATAGCAGCAGAAGGCATTGACCACCTTTGAATAGCAGACTTACAGAAAAATTGATATACCTGCTGAGTTGTTAACACCCATCCCATTTACCTATTTGATTTCCCAAACATGACTTCTAGGTATGTCATCATTAACGGTTTTAACAACAAGGCTACTGATGCAACATGACCTAAGTACTAAAAATGCATTCTACTTGAATATTATTTGATAGACATTTCACTTCATACAGTTCTGCTATGCACAAAAACAGTGTGAGGTTAGAGGAAGATAAGACTGAAGATTGCAGCTTCATACACATAATTCATATTTTTGTGAGTGCTTAGTAAATGGTGGTGCCACTGATGTCAATATGAGGTCAGAGCACTCGAGGCTTGTAGAACTGAACTGCCGAAACACCATCTAGCAAAGTGTATTTCCTTGAGGTTCAGATCTGAAGTGTTCAGAATTTGTTAACGGTTCTATTCCTCTGCTAAATTCCCATTGGAAGCATTTATAAGAATACAGCAGAAAACCCAACCAACAAAGCTTTAAAACCTTAATAATCAACAAGGTCTCAAGCTACATTCACACCATAATAGCAGTGCAGTTACCAAGTCATTCCATTTAGCAAATATACTGCTCAGTTCTTTCCCCTACCATTTTGAGACTGTCATCTCCTCGTTCTCATTTCTGCATACATTAGGTGAAAAATTTCAGGATGCTGTGTGAATTTCTGCCTTCTGTACTTCAAAGTAGCAGAATTAATATCTGCCTCTAGATACTGACACTCACATTGCTGACCTGCTAATATAGCCTTTTAACCACTATCTTAGTAAGAGTGACTAGGACAGGTAGTTTCAAGACAGACATACCTGGTGCTGAATATATCTGTATTGCAGCAAAACAATGAAGGATGAAGTTGGTCACCCAAAGTTCAAAGCAAGCATCCTGCGATTTGAGCTTAAAGGACTTGCTGCGTACAGATGTCAGGAATGATTTATGCTTCATCTGGATTCAATTTCTCAACTCCTGCAAAGAAGAACAATAAGGATGTATGCTAGTTACACAAATATGAGTTATACAAAAACATCTACTTCTCTGATTTAGACACATTGAAATTGTTAACAAGTAACTGCAAGGGAACGGCATATCTTGTAACAAATGGTAGTCCTTGGTATGAAATTTGCAATGAAAAGGATTATGATGAAGCCATACGCTGCAACCCAGTAAACTATTCAAAATCATGGTAAGTTATTAGGAGGAAGAACCACACAGGGCAGGCACATTTACTTGTCTTGTAGCACTTTGTTTCTGCTAGATGATGTAACACAGTTTAATCAGTGTTCTTAATATACGTTTGTACCCTTTGTTAAACAAACAATTTTAATAATATTGGAGTTTTACCACTTGGAATCATTCCAATATTCCACTTTCAGACCCGATGCAGCCTAAGTGTCTGGAAAATCTATTTTTTAGGAACCAAAATATTGCTTATGCTGAATATTTAATTTCATTTTTTTATTTCCCCCTCAAAATAAAAAAAGATACACACAGCATTGAAATGCACAATTTATGGGAGCACATAAAAAGAAAACATTTTCCTAGCAAGCCACTGAACTTTAATTTAGTGATGGAGGACTAGATCAAGGAATACATTTTAAAGCCATATTTCTCTTTCTCAAGATTTACATGTTTTCTCTCTGGAAGCAGCTATGGTCAGTGCAAAGCTGTTTTTTAGCTTACTACACAGAGCTGGACAGAATTCACACGACTGCTTATATTATAATCAGGATAACTTTATGTATGAACTTGAGTTATGGATGCAGAGTTTCTATAACGTTCAGTGCTTAGAAGTCGCCTATTAAGACTTCTTTTTAGCCAGAAATATTAGACTAATGGCATTTAACTGAACTAAAGAAGACTTAAAAGAGTCTGGCTGAACCTTCTTTATACCCTCCCACTGGGCAGCTGCAGAGAGCAATAAAATCTAATTCTCCCTATTTTACGATTTTTATTTAATACTTTTTTAGAGCCACTCCATATATATGTATGAGATGAATACATGCATAATATGTAACCATTTAGGAGCCTCATTAGAGACTGGAATAAAGATGTAAACAGAACTGAAACCTCAAACTTGGGCTGAAACTAACTTCTGAAACTCTGTAGAAAAAACTTCTGGAAACTAAAACCAGTGAAGAGAAAAACAGGAACTTCACTCAGGAACAGTAAACAGACAAAAGCTTTCAATGACTATTCAGAGACTGATTCTACAATCAGTGTGCTATGTGTTCGCAGAGCATTTACTCCAGCAAATGGCTGTAAGAATGCCATGAAGTATGAGCCGTCAGGAAAATGTGATTATGCCTTGAAGATTTTGATTTGTTCTCAAAAATACCACGCGAGGCACAGTAGTTTCCAAGTTCAGGTTATCTTCCCTAAAACTTCACTATTTGATTCATTGCCTTTTCTTTGCCACTACATTATCAGAGAAATAATTATATTTTCAGCATGCCCAAAGTGACATGCACTGCCATCTGCCTTAGTGAGGTCAGATGTTATGTCAACAGAACCAAATTAAGACGTGATTTTGGAGTGGCTTACACACCTAGTCAAATTTACCTAGATGAGTCTTGATTTTTGATTAAACCTATAGAAATGAGGTGAGGGATTAATGGAAGGAAATAATTTGGATGAAGCACAGTTATCATATTAGTGAAATCTGTAGGGGGTTTTAAAACTCCTTTTCCTGTTTGAGCCCTGCAAATATTTTTTTTAATATGACTCAGGCTGGAGATGAACATGCAAGGACCTCATGTAAACAAAATTCTCATGATTTCAAAGAATCAAGAATTCCAGATCTGCAATAATACAGAAGTTTTGACAGGTGCTAATACGACTGTTTTACTGAGCTGGGGATAGAACTTTGATGAAAAGTGTAATGAATTAAGGTGGCTAGAGCAATTTGCAAGAAATAGGAAAATAAGAAACAGTTTCATGATTTCCTGGTGCTTGATGGCTTTTATTAATTTCACATCACTTTGCTGCCAACACGTAGGCTGGTACAAATTAAAGCAGTCTCATAACTATGCTAAAATGTGCTCAGTTGTAGAAAGCCACAGAAGGTTTATAGGAGGGAGATATTCCAACCAAATGGCTCTTTCAGCACACTCTCCACTTAGGCTGTTCTTATGCAGAGAGTTAAGAAAGATACTCGGGTGGGCTGTTAACACCAAATCTCAGGGGATTGAGAGAAGCATATGCTGTTTTATAGCTCTCATCATTATTGTCCAAGCTAAATGAAGAATGCAGAAGTTTCCCTTTCCACCTCTTCTCTGCAAGCACATTTCTGTCAATTGTCAGGCCAGCTACTTCTCTGAATTTTCCAAATAGATGTTTTACTGCATCAAAGGACATCATGGCTCAGTTTGCTCTGATGTACCCTTGGAATGCCACTTCACACATTCTTGGCACAAATCATTTTGTGAGCTCAGTGTATAGCATAAATAAGCTATTAAATAGATCACCCCCAGGACCACTACGACACCTTCCAATATACCATTAGGGTATATTGTGTCAATCTGCCCTGTGGAGACATTTATAAAAGGCTCTTTCACAGAGTATAATGTAATGGCTCCTTCAGGGAGTGTAAAAGTGAATAAGATTAGTCACAGTATGGAGTCTTAATAGTATGAAAAGGTGATATATATTAATACATTATGATGAATTACCATGGAGGAAAAGCAGAGAATATCTAAACATGGCTCAGTTTATGTTACATTTTGGTAAAATGATTCCACAAGCATTAATAAAATCACCCATTTTCTTACAGTGGACTAAATCCTGGGGTTTGGGGGTTGAATTTGTGTGTTTGGTGTCTTTTTTAATGATTTTTTTTTTAAATCATTTTTTAAAGTGCTATCATTTTGCTCATTTTTTTTTACCTCAGTCAGAGATTAACTAAGAAACCTAGGGGAAAAAAAACCATCATTTGTTATGTCAACCACTATTAGACTGAGTCAGGAATCACACTGAAAGTACAAAGGAAAATCACCACTTGTTTGCTGGAAAATCTTCTGGCAGTGGTCTATTTGAGAATTGAGGGACTAATGGGGGGGGGGGAGGAGGGGGAGAACTGCAGTCTAGTAATTTCAAATTAGAGTTTTTGCATGCAATTTGCAGAGAAAAATGTTTATTTTAGCCTAAAACTTGTTGCCACTGGGATGGAACCTTTTCTTAGGGAGATTATGCATGAAATTCAAGTATCATGAAAAATTTCCTTTCACAGTTTATGCAAGCCATGCACAGAAACCTACATTTTCAGGTGTTAACTTATTCATAGATATTTTTAGCTTTTCATTGGATGTAGGGGAATGTTTTCAAAGCTGCAAGCAAGGTTTGTTATAAAATCCACCCAAAAAGTATCAGTACGTACTTTTGGGGGGTTGATGCAATAAGCAACGTGCCAATATCTTTGTGTGAAAGCATGTTAGTTTGAAATACTGCACAGAATTTCTGAAACCTAGGAAGGTTGTACTTCTCTGTATGTGGCAGAGAATCTACCCTTGAAGATGCAATAAGGGAGGCGGGGGGAGAAGCAACTTCCTATACAGTAGATGAGGTTAAAACAAGTTGCTAGATGCTACCTAAAAATACTACAGACATAAGACAGATGGCAAAGGTGAGGCATCTTCCCTTTCCTTCTCAGACCCATTCTGTAACACTAAAATTCACAGTACACATTTTCACGAAGCTGAGAGATCCTACACATATTGCTAAAATAAAAGCCCTAAAAGAAGAAATGGAGACTCTCAGCAGGCAGAGTAGGTTTTGCTTGAGCAGGTTTTCTTTTAGGGTATTCCTTACTCAAGCTCACATCTGGAAAGTACATCTGTTCAGAACAGGTCTTATACAGGAGATTTCTTAAGGAGGGAGCCTAGCTTGATAGAACTAGTTTCTCTATACCTACTTCCCCATCTATAAAAGTGCAGAAAAATGACAAGATGGAACGTGAAGTAACTGCAAAAAGCATTAACAGACATTGTCCTTTCTTATACATTAGAGGAAGTACATACAGCATTTCCAAGAGACATCAGTACAGTATGCTTTAGAAAAAAAAAAATCCAGTGACAGAATTTGTAACCTCCCTACTGAGGCCATTGCTCATCTATCCTTACCATTGAAGTTTTTCTGAATGTCTGCTCCTTGCTACAATTTAAGCCCATTATTTCTTGCCATTTCCATCATGCCTGTGAAAAGCCGTTTCTCTCCTTTTTGCAACATGTAAAGGCTAAACCCATCACTTTTCAGACTAAATAATTCCAAAAACCTTTCAATCTTTCCTGTACATTTTTGGTCATTCTTGCTCCTCTCTGGCCATAGGGGAGCATACACACTTTTTTCCTTTCTGAAAACAGAGACCTAGGATGCAGTTGATAAGGGTGAAAAATGCATTTCTCCACAGCAAAATGGGAGCCCTCTACATCAGAAACACAAAGGCAGAGTATGCCCCATGGAAACTAGCAGGTTCTGCTGATCCACATCTCCTCGTAACCCACACATTGTATTTCAACCTCCCCACCCTTTTGTTCCTTGGACACAACTGCTGCCCTAACATTTTAGACCTGACCCCCAGCCTGCTTCTGAAGGCTGTGGAAGCGTGAGCTCCCCCTCTGCTTCATCTTTCTGCTGTGAAGCTCCTACCTGGCAGAGGTGTGCCAGCAGAGTATAAAGCATACTCCTCTACAGAAATCTAGGCTGTGCTTCCATCTGATATAAAATCCCATTTGAGTTGCAACAGAACCAGCAGAACCCAGTTCATATTCCTGTTCTAGTTTCTTTGCTTTGCTGGAGTGTGCAAATGTGCACAAAATGAACACACTGATGGGTCAGCTAGCCTGCTCCTGTTAACTGCTAGAGCAACTTCTGTCTATACAGTTTTTCTTACAGAAGCAGCAAAAGGCAACTTTCATATACATGTACCTGTAAACGGCTTCATGCTAATGGTTTCTAATGACTGAGTTCCAGGTGGCAAGTTAGCAATTAGGAAAAAGGACTACAGGCAAAATAGTCTTCCTCTAGCTAAACATTAATTCCTATTAAATGAAGCATTTATGTGGGACAAAATCACATGAACTTAGAAACCAGTTTAGTTACTGTGCCTTACAAAAAATGGAAAACCAAACAATACCCCATTATTTTTCTCTCAGTAATAAAACCAGTCAGATAGCCTTTACATTTCCTATAGCTACAATTAAGTTGATGGTAGTCAGGGTGAGAGATATCTCTTCCTATATTGCTACAAATTAAACAAAAATCACTTACAGAAAATTGTGAACAGAGCCCTGGAGAGCTAAAAAGCAGCTTAGTACATTTGAGAAAGTAATTTTCTGCAAGAATATTGCATGGGATAATAAACCTGCAGATAAGAACCCCATTTTAGTGCATATCTTTTGCCTCTGCTGTGTTGTTACCTCAGGATTATGGTAGTGTTTTGAGAAGATAGGAGACAAAAAAAGTAACCCCAAAGAAGATGTGCATCCTCATTACTCAGACATTGTGAGGAGGGATGACATAAAAATGCCTCTACACAATGAATGAGATACTTGGTGAAACCCTTCTTGCAGGTGTTGTCAGGTTCAATTACCTGGAGGCTCCAGCTGGAAAAATTAAAGAACTCTGGCATGAGCCCCCACCCAGGAAACCTGAGAAAACCAAATCACCTCCCCCAGGTGCCCTTGACAAGTAACACTGCTGAAAGCTCTGGCTCTGCTGATTGAGAACAAGGCATGCTGTATTGAGAACAAAAGAAGTTTCAGATAAACTACAGATAAAAATTAGCAGTTTCCCCTAGGTAAGACCCCAGCTCCCCAGAGTATCCTGCCCACAATTCTTACCTCCCTCCTTTTCTTACACTCTAGAGTAAAGAATGAATTAACACTTACAATGTTAGTCCTTCTCTTGTCACACCTTCTCATGCAGCTTGTCTGCCAGTGCTGCCTGAACTCATCACATGTCTGGGTTAGGGACAGTATGCCAGCTAGAAGTTACCTGCTCTGATGAAACTGTCTTGCTGGAGTAAGGCCAGCGATCATGTAGGTCTAGGCTAGCTCTGTAAATCTGGCCTGAAATACAGGCAAATCCATATCTTACCTCTAAGGCATAGGCTGCTTATCAGAGAGGAGGAAACTTTGATCTGTTTCTGCTTAGGTCCGTCGAGTTTAGAGCTTGATTCCAATTATATTAAAGCTCAAAGCAAAGGCTTCAATTGTTTCAGGTGTGTAGAATCAGACTCTCTCCACTCAAGAGACACTGGCTCCAAGAATCAGGTACACACATAAGGACATTTAGAACAGGACTGGGAGAAAAGACATGATGTTTGTCTCAAAGCCACAATATAGAAAAGGATTAAGAAAGACAAGCTTCCCCTCTTCTTTCTCCATCTGACCTTTTATTTCTGCTATCTCTGCTGTGCCACATATTGATGCAGGTGATGCAGAAGTGACATGAGCCTCAGCTGTACTGGAACATTGTTTGCCTCTGTGCAGAGCATTTCTTCCTCACTCTTCAATCCTTTTCTTTTTCCTTTTCCATCTCAAGGAATCAAAGCATCAGTTTTGTATAGCAGGACTGGTGAATAAGTCCTTTGAGCTTGGAGAGTGCTTACTGTCTCAGGACAATACTATTTTGTTCTTCAAGAGGTACCCTTTTACTATGCATTTCCATAATGGCAGCAGGCAAATTGGCAGCAGTAAAGGCTCACTAGCAGAATGCTTCTCACCTGAAAAGCATACAAGAATAAATCTCACAAAAAGCATCTGCTTTTTATTCTGATGGTTTGAGTCTTGATTCAGTTGTTGTGGTTAGTGAATGGTGTAAACTTTAGTGAAATACAGTGTAGAGATAAAGCATGTGTATCCCAAATTCTATAGACAACTGGGACTGTTTAAGTTCCTGTCCAGAGTACTGTATCTTTAAGATGTTTTTCTTCCTTTTCAGGCTTCTTGTTGTTGTGTCCCTGCATATCACAAGATGATACATAAACCACACTAAACTTCCCACGTTTGGGCTTGGAAACTGGTTTTTGCCTGTTGCTAGTTTATAAAATCCATGTAAATCTTGAGTATCTAAACAGTGCCTCTGAAAGTATAAATCTCAAAGTACTGACAGATAACATAACTGTCCCCAGGTTTCACAGAACTGAGCAGCTACACCTTCTGAAACATCTAACATACCTCACTGTGCATGCTTTTACAACTGCACTACAAAATGCTGAAGGAAGGGTATGACAATAAGAAGAGCAAATAAGTTTTAGTAACAGTGAAAGTTCAAAAGAGAAACTGTCTCACATTGGTACCAAATAATGTAATTTTACTGAAAGCAGTTTGATTTTTAAAGCAAAACCATCGATTCAATGAAAATCTAAGCTTCTGTTAAATGGTATTCCTAGTTCTTGTCGCTAAGAAAGGCTTAAAAATAGGATAATAAAACCAGAATAATCATAAAGCAAATGAACGGAATGCAGACAAAAGAGAACATATATATTAATTTAAAGTAAAGCTCAGGATCTAAGGGAAATCTGGCTGGGATCATTAGCTCATTCTAGCCATGTTGTAACTGCATGTAGCCTTGGTGTCTGCAAAGGAAACTAAAAAAGTGTGCATGAAGCAAAGCTCCAATATGGCAATAAATAATCTTGCTGGAGTTGGCACAGATTTACAACTGTATTGCACAGGGGCCTGGAAACTGAGCAAATGTTCACTATCCCAGTAATCAGAAAAATGAACAGTGAGCTAGGCTACTAGTTTCCTAGTCTGAAACACCAATACAGGAGACTTTATGCAAGTGCCATAAAGCTCCTGCACAGAGGGGCAGGAGAGTCATGCTTTGACTAAATCATGCACAATATTTAAGGGATGAATAAAAATTTGGACCTGAACAAGAACTCAGGGTTTCATTTTAGGTAATGAAAATAATTCTAATTCAATGAGCAGTAAGGTAATATAAATAAAGGGTTATGTTACAGATAGAATGCTTTTCAGAAAAAGCCTAAATATAATATCCCATGCATTAGTATACATCTGCTTTAATTTTTGTTAAATTAAATACATGCTAAATTCATCTGACTTGATCTCCTGTTTGCTTTGAGAACTCCTTGACTGATAAGAAGAATAGTCACTTTTTGCATGTCTTCTGTTTTTTATCATGGGAGTAATTTATTATGTCAGGTTACATTGTAACACATCTATTGTGTGATTCTGTGCAACAGATTGTAACTTAATAATGTAAGTCAGGAAATTCAAGATACATGTAAGGTCTTTTGTGATTTGGCAATGTCTTATCTGTCAAGCTACTGGATATCTGAGCTGAAATAGAATGACAGGGAAAGGAAGACTGTAGGACAAAGATATGGTTTCCATAATGCTCATTTAGTAGATATTATCCTGCAGATTGCTCAGGTGAAGTCATTAGTGTTCCCAGGAGCGTAGGTTAAGTCTGCCAAACACAACAGAAAACCTGTGTTGCTCCTGTTGCTGCCCACAGCTGACAGACAGCATGAGGGACTGTGTCTGGAACCAAGGTATAAAGATGTAGGATGCTGGATTATGGCATTTGCACCATTGCCTTTAGCAGGGGAACAGAAAAGAAAGGATATCTGACCAGCCATTTCTTCCCCTTTTCTACCAATACTACTTAGGTATCCCCTTCCTTCAATAGAGCACTGAATGATGTTCCTTGTAGAACAGGAGTAATAGGAATTTGATGTCCTTGTATATCCATGCAGTAGGAGGTCCACAGTCTGCCCAGAGGAAGCAGAAACCTTTCCAGAACTGGTATTTTGTTTTGTGACTGAGATGGAAACTAATAATCCACAGTCCTCTTTCTGCCTGAAATACTGGCAAGCTGTCCTAACAGAGAAACAGTAGACAGGGCAGATGTATCATCCAAGCTATTTATTTTCATTTATAGCTCAGAAATAGAACAGTAATAAACAATATGCCAGCCTTAATAGAAGAAGTGTCTGAACTTCTGCTTTCTACAGCTTCACCTCCAGGCTATGTCAGTACTGCTAGCTGCCTATATAGAGAGATGTTGCCAAAGGTACATGAGGTTTTCTTGTTGGGTCAGCATTCTCCTAATGTAGAGGTCTGGCTCAATTTTATCACCTGGTTCAGAATAGCAGAATAGATGAAAGGAAGGAAGGTGGTGGATAAACTGACAGATGGATCAGCATAACTATAAAAAAAAAAAAACCTTAAAACTATGCTTTAAGATGCTGAGAGGGAAAATATAAACTATTTCTTCTGTTGTTAATCCAGAACTTCAGGATTATACATTAGAAATTTACTGATTAAGCCCATAGTTTATCACTGAATGAATGCTGCTTGTTGATTTAGCAAATTGTAGGTAGTCAAAACTGTGGATGACACACTTGCTCTTCCAACCCTGACCAGGAAACTGGAAGTAATATGCTTACTGCAAATGAGACTCGGAAGTTCATGTGGGAATCTATTATGGAAGGACAGATTGCTGAAGAATGTTTTCTAACTGATCCAATGACTATCTGTAGAATACCTATTTAAAGAAAGCTGCATCACTAACACCAGCGATGAATCTTAAGTAAAAGACGTGTTTATAGTTACTGAACAAACGATATAGTTCTAAACAAAAGGCTTTCAAGAAAAGTACATGACAGGACCTTCTAAGAAGAGGAAATTTGTATTTTGTTCCCTGGTGGATTTTTAAAACACAGACCTGACAACTACAGATTAACTGAACTAATAGTACAGATGAATGCTGCCTATTAAAATCCTCATCATTATGTGTCAATTGATAGATACCAAAAGGAAGGATACATACATTGAACCAAAAGGAAGGATACATACACTGAACAGCTCTCATTGGAGAGTGAGCTTGATTTCATGTTTCCTAAACTTCCTTACTCTACGTTGTCTCACAGCATTATACAGCTGACACAGTTTCTGTGTCTTTCATGGTTTAAAGACATTTTTCCTAGCAGGCACTAAATCTTTATTTTTATTTATTAAAAATGTATTTTCTTTGTGTGACATATCATCATAGTTAAGTCAGCTCTAGTACATGTACCAGTCTTAATGGAAAACATGGTTATTATGCATGAGAAAATACTTTCAGAATATGATTTCATGATACCCTAAATAACATTTTGCCTACAATTTGAGAAACAGTTATTCTTGGTAGAAATTCAAATTAAGATTAGTGACCAGCATTGCCAATAAAATAAATGAATAGTTGGGGAATATCTAGATCTATCAGTGGAGTGCATGCTGTACTGAAACAGCATTATGTCCTTGCAGGTATAGAATTTTAAATCAAAGTAACATTATTATCAGTGTCTAGCTTCATGCACTTTGCTTCACAGACACTATTATGCATTGAGCAGCAATTAGTGAGTCACCAGGGATACCTTACTAGACTCTTCAGGTCAGAAAAGCTAATTAACCTTCCTCCTGTATTCTGAACAGACTAACAATAACCAGTGCCAACTCTTACCCTGCTTTTTTTGAAAAACAAAAAAAACCCAAACCAACACAACACTTTTAAAATATTGGTGGCACATTAAGAAAAATGTAAAGAAGCTCTCCTGGTAAAAACATTAAATCCACTAAAGAGGTCAAAGAGCTGGAACTGTGACCCTGGTTCCTTTGTTTATACCAGTGATTCTTTGTTTAATAGATCTTTTACAAAGCTCCATGAAGGCAATTTAATTAAGTATCCATTTACACTACAGGTAACAGCAGAAACACGGTGCTGACTGACATGTGAAAACAGCTGTATTTGCTTTGACACAGTGTGCAAATGCAATGACATTTACAATAGCTGCCCATAGAAAGAAGCAGCATCTAACCACCCCTGCAGGTAACACAAAGGGATGAAGGAATTGCATTCTGCCAATATGCAGGACGTTATGACAGGTCAGGCGGGATGATGCCACTGGAAATGATATAACTCCATGCAGTGCTGTCATTCTGTATCTGCTAGCTTAAAGGAGATAGTATTTTGGAGGGATTTACCAATAGGTCACCTGAAGTTGCCACTGTCCCCAAACAAGTGGCCAGAATATGACTTCTAAACTGACAGGAACTTCTGGTTATGTTTACTGGAGTCAAGTGGAACATACATCCTTTTTGAGTAGTTAAATTCTATGTTTAATACCTCATGTAAAGAAATACAGTGCAAAAATACATGCTTGCACAGAAGCACTTACTCCAGAGAAGCAAACCTACAGCCTGAGACTTCTTCCATACAATGCCTGTATGAATTTCTTCATGGCCTCTTCCCTTGAATTTCAGTCTGGAAATGATGACACACATACATTTTCTTCTATACCTGCTGTTCAAGCCACTTTGCAGATCTTTCATTTAACTTATGACCATAATATACAATGGTCTTCCTGATGCAAGTGGAAAACCTCCCAGCATTTCAAAAGCAATGCTGTGCCACCATAAAAGAAGACTAGCACAGAATCTCATTCTGACCATAATTTCAGTTTTTCAAATACTATGGATTTTACTTATCTTTAAAAAACAGAGACACAAGTCAAAGCAAATCTGGCAAAACTTGTCTTGGCAAGTAGCTTTCTAACAATGGGCTACTGGATGAACCTATCAATGACTGACAGGAGTTGCAATTTTCCCCTGTTTCCCGAAATGTGAAACAGGATAGGAAACCATTACATTTCACTGCAGTTACATTAACCAGATCACAGCCACAGGGTGGATTTACAAGGGTAAAGTACATAGCACATCCCTTGAGCAGGTCAGAGGATATTGTCAACAGTTTGACAAAAAAGGAAGAAGAAGTAGTGTACATGTGGGGAATAGGTTAGAACAGGTTTTCTGCTGCATTTAAATACAGGTAAAAAGTGTTCAGATCCCAGGGAAATGTGCCAGGTGAACTTCAGGAAGAGAATCAATTTAATGTTTCCAGTGTTTCCAGTTTTGTTATGCATCAAATAGCGTAAGTCTCAGGACTTGAATTATATTAGAACAGCCTGGCATATCTGTAAAACTAATATTTCAAATTCCTGTGTGATAAATTAAAACGATTCCACTCATCATAACACAAACAACTAGCTGTTCAGAAGCCTTTGAAAAAGGACTTTCAAGATAAAATATCGGCTTGTTGTTTCTGTGTCTTTTAAAATAATACTGTAACTTCTTCACAGCTTCAGTGGTAGAAAAACATTTCATGTAAAATGTGTTTTTCTCTGACATTTCAGTGCCTTGCAAAGTGGTTTATTATGGATCTTATGGACATTTGGGTATCTAATGAAATGTCAGAAACATATTCTCTGTCATCATATGAATGAATATGAAGAGTTTGTTTGTTCATAGTCTATTTGTTATTCTTTTTCTGTTTCTCACACAAAATTATCTGTTGGAGAGTAAGTCATCAGAGACACTTAAAATTTTTAGGGGTCAGAAATCTAATTAACCTCAGCAACTGTGCTTAAAATGCTGAATAATATTAGACAAGCTCTTACAGGAATCTACCGAACCCTTCAGATTTAGAGGCACACTTGCAGCTGGTTTTTCAACTGACCTTTAATTTAACTTTCAAAACATCCATGGAAGGCATGATGTAATAAGCTAAGAATACAGGAAACAGGCTAGCATTAATTTCAGTTCGTAGCCAACACTGCAGACCTCAGTGAGAATTTGGTTTACTTCCAGGAATAGCTCTGTTATTCTGTTGTGGGCCAATGCTGTAAGCCCTGCTAAGAGCAGAGTGTGATACACCTGAGAGCTCTCAGTAAGCTGTCATAAAATGAGGTATTTGCTGGTTTTTGTATTTAATGAATGAATGAAAAGAGAAGAAGCAATGAACTCTAGAAGACTGAAGAGAAAATTAATAATCATAGTATCACAAACTGGTTTATGTTGGAAAGGACCTTAAGATCATCCAGTTCCAGCCCCCTGCCATGGGTGGGAATGTCTCACCCTCAACCCTGTCACCCAAGGCTCTGTCCAACCTGGCCTTGAACACTGCTAGGGATGGAGAGTTTGCCACTTCTTTTGGCAGCCTGTTCCAGTTCCTCACCACCCTCACAATAACGAACTTCTTATGGAAGGATTTAATTTTATTTAGGTTAGGTAGATATGAAGTAGATTTTCTGTTTTAACTGTGAAAATTTTGACCAATTTGGATAAATCCTAAATTCTGTTGCACTGCAGAATGTACAGTGGGAAAGCATTCCTTTTATTTTCTGTTTTCATCATAATTGATCGCTCTGTAATGATGACATGGGAGAATATCTATATTTTTTACTTAGCAGCATAAAAAATGGCCTCTGGTTATTGCTGCCTGGTACCAGCCTGTAGGGAAGAACATCTCAGACCCGATAAGCTGACAAACATTAAATATTGATCAAAGTGGACTGTAAGAGACCATGTGATTGTAAATTTCCCAGTAGCATAGTGAAAGAATGTTTCTTACAATTTAAGGGGAAAATGTGCAGATAGAAAACTGAGCAATGTAGATAATGCTTTTGATTCAGGAGAAAGGGATAATACTACTGATGAATGCTTGGTTTTTCTAAATACCTGACATTAGATTGAGATAACACATGCTCATGCATCAAAATGAATTATATTGCATGTGAATATAACTCATGGCTTGGGCTCAGAAATGTGTATGAACCCCAGTGTACTCAGGCAAAATGCTCAGATATTTGCTGAACTGTTATGTGGCCAGTTAAGGACATCTGGTGTAACGACCAGTCCAGATCACACATGGCACTAACTTCAAAGACAATCAATTCTCAACAGTTTATCTAAGGGACCTTTTCTGTTTTACAGATCTTTTCCTCATTATATGGTGTGAAGCAGGATTAACCCTAAGGAGAGGAAACATACGTTTCCAGACTGAAAGGCCATTCTGATGAAACTGTCCATGAGTAAAGGTTTACACAATTTACACCAAGTAGGATAACAGTGCCAACAGGTATCTCCAGCATTGCAAAACAGAGATGATCACTGTCTGATCAAACAGATCACTGATCACTGATCAAACAGAAGAAAACTATTGTAAATAACATAAAAATTGTGTCAGAGATCCTGAAAAGAAAGACCATAGTTTTCCCTACTAACATCCAAAGCCAAGAGGTCCTTCAGATCGTCTGTTTCCTATATTCTTGAAACTCCTACTGAAAATGATTTCCACATTAATCCTTCCTTTTTACTGTCTGTAATGAAGCAAAATTCATTCTAATTTATGCAGCTACACCCAGAAAAAGCATTCAAAGTCTGCTGGGAATACTTGACTAGTTTTTGTATTATTTTCACCATCACGTTCAGTAAAATTTACAGCACAGCAGAAGACTTAATTGTATTGAACATTAAAATCTTGTATATGGTATATTATAATCTGCATTGTTTTTTAAGAGATCCTTTATGATCCTTTGCTATTTGTTTGTGTATGGGGTTTTTTGTTCTCAATGGTGCAGTAATTGTCTAAGATTGACAATTTTTAGTACTTGCTATTTTTATTACAGAAGTACTGAACAAAACCCAACGGAGCTAGACATACAGTTAGGTATAATTTCATTAATTCTTTTTCCATAGCAGCAGATGAAACTGTGAAAAGTAAAATTCTAACCGAGCATCTAATTGACAAGTCACTGGAGTGTGTATTTCTGAGGACATTCAGCTGCAAAAGGTAGGAATATATTACCTAAACTCTGTTCAGATGGGAATAACCTATCTTGTACACTTTGAGCTTGCTTTATCTTTTCAGGGGTAGTTAAACCTAGGAAGTGTCAGGCATGTCGGACCTATGATCTGAGCATAGCTGAGGATCAAAGGCTCAATCAAAAGAAGCTTTCTGCAAATTTTCCTTCAAGTCTTCCACCATCACAAGCTACATTTGTTACAATTTTGCATCTACTGTCAGTGTGGACATCACACTGATACCATTACATTGCCTCTCCCTGCAGATAATTTCAGATAAAAATGTTCATTATTGAATAATTAGCAAAAGCTATTAATTGGATGTTACTAAGGAATCCTGTTCGCTGTTCCCTACTAATTCCAGATGTGGAAACAAATGTCCATAGTTTTATGAAATAAGGAAAATAGAAGTAGATAATATTGGTATGAGTGTTTAAAAAAATCAAACCTAATGCCCACATTTATGTCATTTTGTCTGTTCTGAAAGCAGTAGCTGATCTTTGCCACTGTACCAGTGCCAGGAAAAGTTGCGCTGGTAACAGGATGCTCAGGCAACAAGATTCCACTCAAGGCAAAAAGTTTAACAGGGAAATTTTACCTGTGATATTTATAGCTAAAAATCTGAGCACACACTTAACTTTAAGCATCTAAGTAGTTACCATCGATTTTAGCTCTCTCTTCTCACAACGCTGTTCATTTACCTTGCCTAGAACAAAATAAAAACTACCCATAAGAAAAATTTATTCCTCTGGTTCCAGCAGAGTTACCCATCTGCTCACGTTAAATGCCTAGTTAGGGAATAACATTGCTGGAGGAATTCTTTTATGGATTAGTGTTAGGGATCATTTTATTTTACATTTTAATTACTAAGTCGACACAAAATCTTGGGACAATGCTTGTGATATTTGGTGTTGAAACCTGATTGGGAGATATCATCAATGTAAAGGAAAAGTGGAGTATCCTACAGGACAATGTGGATGCCATTCAGAACTGGAGTAATGGAAATAGGATGAAATGTAACAGCACAACCATTCACTTAGTGTTGAATAACAAGGATTTTTGGTACCTGGCTGTATTACCTGATCACAGAGTAACTATGAACCATCAATATGGCTGTGGCAAATTCATTTCAATGGCAAATGTTAGATCAAGACATATCAGGAAAAAAATGCCTGTAGGAGTATGAACATTGAACTTATTATGAGGAAGATATTAATCATAGTTGGCCAGAACCTGGTATTTTGCCCATTCTCTTTTAAATTATTTTTGTTATTTTTCATTGAGAAAGACATTTATTAATACCTTTTGTTTGTCATAGACAGATATTTATAAAATCATTAGACTAGAATAAAGCAACAAAAAAGCTAGCAAATAAGTTTCACACATGGGTCTCACCAAGACTAATGGAAAAAACTAAAATGAATGCTACTTAACATTGCCCACTCTCAGGTTGTCAAGCCCACTGACAACTGAAAGGGCATTGTGACAGTCTTCCCTTATAACATATAAGCTGTATCCAAGCTTAGTTTGAGGAATACAGGTTGATACATATCAAGTTAAACATTAAATACCTTCACCAGAAGAAGCAATCATGATACTAATGCATGGCTGAGCCTTCAGTTCTTTATTTCAGTCTCTTTATCAGAGCACGCACGCACCCCCTGCATACACAACATTCCACACTTCCACTAGGAAATGCATTTTGAGGACAATTTTTGAGGCAGATTTCATCACTGCAGGAAAAATGATACTGGAATTGATCCAACCTGGCCAGAAAAAGATGTATTACCACATGTTGTTTCCCAGTGACATAGCGAACATCAAGTGCTGTGTACATGAAGGAAAATTATTGTGTACTGAGGAAATTATTACACTTCTGCAAATGAAAATTGCCTCCAAGAACTGCTTTTTCCAGCCATGGACTTTGAATTCTTGACTATTTAGTCTCTTATTAATACAGAGCGACGATGAAGATAGAGATCAAGTTACAAGCTTGCTCATACACGTTGAAACATTCCAAAGGAATGATAGAACCCAGATGATGATGATTCATTTTCAGTTTTGATTCACAGTTTTTATTTTTTTGACCACTATTATCTGGGTGATGAACTAAGTAAAAAGCAACCTTAAGTAGCTGAAACCTGCATACTTTAAGGTACAGTCTGGGAAAATAAGGCTACAATCAAAATAATGGTGGGAAACCTATAAAGTTTAATGATACAGATTATGGGTTAGACTGTTGGACTGTAAGATTTCACTGCATATGAATGCATGTAGTACTTCATGAAAGAAAGGCCAGTAGATGGCACTCAGCAGTATGTAGCGTGCTTCAGTTCTGTCTCATCACTAAACCCTGCTATTGCTGTTCATGACCAATGCTTTTCTTTATTCATTTCTTAGCATTAGTGTTAACAAAAGCTTTACTTTTTAGTTTCATTATATATACATAGAAAACAAGCAGTCAGAAAGAACACTACTCTATATAATGGCATTACAGTTCATACCAGAAAAAGCTAGGACTACAAGTAAATTACCTGTCCAGTCTTTTTTACTATACTCTCTCACTTTGAAAATTCTACTCATGACATTCTAACCTTGTGGCCTAACAAGTTAATGGGCTATAACATAACCTGAATTACCAAAGTCTTCAGATTTGTTTCAGTGATTCAGCTTTCTACAAGAGGCATTTTTATCCTCTTTTTGAATGCCATTTTTCTTTTTTAAAAATTATTTTTACATATACATAACATTGACAACATAGCAAATGTTGACTTTGATCACTAAATTGCATTACTTACTCATTCCTGTGTATTAAGATTCAAGATCAGATCATGGCTAGGGCTAGACAATTTTTTTTGTTTCTAACCATGTAAATTAGTTAGAGTTAAGAAGAGAAATACAAGTAACTTGAGTCTGTGCCATAGAAATCTACATGCCACTTCAATAACATTGGTACTGTATTCAGTGAAGAGACATTGCAGAAAGTGGACCCCCAAGGTTATATGCTTATGGGTACTACTGCATTGGAAGGTGAGTAATGATGCAATCCACGTTAGGAATAGACCATGTAGAAGACATTAAATGTAGTCTTTGAGGAGAAAAAAAAACAACCCAAAACCAAAAAACACCCACCCCAAAAGCCCAAACCAACCAACCAAAAAACCTGCAAACCCCAACCAACCAAAAAACCCAATCAATCAAAACCCCCTCAAAACCCCCAAAGAAAGCAAACCAAAACCAAACAAAACCCACTCCAACAGAAAAAAAAACACCACAGGATTTAAAGGTAAATGTTGAAGAAAAAGTAAAGAGAGTTCATTAATAGATGAGTTGAGAATGTCTACATGAAAAGTTGAAGAAAGATGTAAAGCTTACATATTGCTTTCCTAAAGGCTGCTTGGAATGCTAGCTAAATACTTTTTCCCAGTGATACCTATTAAAATGTTTTACCAGTTAAAAAACAAAGGATGAAAATAAATTTGCTTTTTTTCCACACACAGGAGTGGTACACAATAGCCAAAAGAAAGCCACAGTATGCTCTGAATTTTATTGAGGAGGATCTGGATTTTCAAAAGCTGGATTCAGTGTTCTGTGTGTAATGTGATACTCTGCTTCCTGGGGCTTAATCTTGTCCCAGTGTTGCAAAGGTTATAGCAACACTAAGATCATAGTGTAGATTCCTGGCAATATTCAGTAGATCTAGCTTTAACTGAGGTCAGCAAGAGAATAGCAGTTTGTGCAGTAAATAAATACATATCCAAGGTGTGGAATATATATTTTTACTGACGTTCATATCACCATCATCAGTGAAGAAGGACAAACACGAATCTTTCTTATTTCTGTAGTAAAGCATGCACTGCCCTGCTGCAGGGATGTACCTATACTGCCAAAGCTAAGAGACTCTGACTCAGATTAGTGAACAAAAGCCATTTTCATGATAATGAGTGACTGAAGCATCCCATCCAGTAACTGCTGGTTCCACATCGAATACAGACATATAAACCATGCAAAACACAGCTGAAATGGAGGTTTAAGTTCTTAACAAAATTATAGACATTACATGTTAAATGAGCATTCAGATTTGGAGGTCTCAGTTATAACTTTCACTTTCATATTAATTTAATTGTGAGGTATCTTTGTTCATTTCAGTGATCAATCCACAAACTGAACTGTCCGGCCAGCACAGAAGGGAATCTAAAGGACAGGGTAGCAGAAATGTAAGACATTCGTGACTATGCTGATGCAGTCACCAGCTAAGCACCATGTCAGATTGAGAAGCAGCAGGTATGGGAGTAACAACAGTAATGCAAGCCATCTTCCTGAGGGGACAGCTCCATCCCACCTAATCATATTTGCTTGACTGCTTCCAAAAGAGCTCTATTCTGCACAGGGTGTGTTTCAATTTCATTTGTCCTTCAATAGGTAACATACCTTAGCTCTCAGAATTTGTGGGACTGTGCTATCAGGTGAACTATACAAAAAAAAGTCTGACAATTGTACTTCTCTTAGTTGAATTCTTTCATAAAAGTCAAAGCAATTTTATACACTTTGGTTCTGCTATGGTTTGATTCCCGCAGGTTATAGTCAGGTAAAATAGGTAGGTACTCCCCCCTCATTAACAAATGAGTAAAGGCACTAAAATGACTTTTATTCCACAACTGAATAAAACAATTGATCTGACAGAAATCAGCTAATTTAATTACTGGAAATGCACTGCATGCAATGCATACACATAGGGTATAAAGAAGAGAGCACAATCAATAAATCATTGTACTCAATAAACAACAACAAAAAATCTTAATTGTCCAGTTAGTACTGATGGGACTATAAAAAGAAGCTGCAAACAGTGTTGGATTCCTCCAAAGTGCTTTCAGTGCATTATAACTTCTTCGAGAACTGGTTAAATGGTAGAGAAAATTACTGAGATATATTTTCTTGTTTGTAATGTCATGTAGAATGTGTAAGGAGGTGGCAGCTAGCCATGATGTTGAAAGAATTGCAATTTTCAATGCAAAATTTTGAAAGAAGTAACTGCAATTTTACAGGAAGGTTCTGAGAATCAAAACAGGGTCTGTTTAGCTAAGAAACCCAGACATCCAAACCCAGTGTGTGATTTGGCTGCCACACGTCAAAATGTCACATCTTTTCCTAGTATCAATTCACTTCATCCATTATTTTTTTCCTTCTGGAGATTTTACTTTGCCCTATGCTGTTTTGCAGAAATATTCAGAAGGGCAAGAACATCATCTCTTTTCTCTTTAGTTCTTAATGTACGTTTCAAGGTCATCAGTATTACATTGGGGTAGCATGTTTCCTGGGCTTGAATTAGGACCTCCCTTTGCTACAGTGTGCAGGCACTGCTGAAAGGACTGTCTTTACCCCAAATCACAGCAGCATGATTTAAATTTCAAAAAAGCTCTTTTTCTATGATTTGATGAGCTTCAGCATTGCTTAGTCTCTGAAGAACGATCATCTCAGGGTGTCTACAGTGGGGAAATTACAGCAAAAAATCAGCTACTGTTTTGGAAGAATGTTTGCACAGACAGACTATAGTGGGATGCAGGATATAACAGAACAGGTGTGAGAGAGAGAGATATCTTTGCATCTTTAGAGACCAGAATTGCTAGTCTTTGTATACATATTGGAATAAATGTGAGTGAATGTCTTATGTACTCCATCCTAGTCATTTTAACTCAGAGAAATTGACTGGAAAATCAACTCGTGTAGTAAATTGGGTTAGCAGATAATAACAATGCAGATTTTAAACACGTTTCATCATTCTGAACATGCCTAGATTACAGCAACTCTGGTTTCACTCTAATTATAAATCTGCATCTTTATGTTGTGCATTGTATTCTGGACCCTGCATTCAGAATTTAATTGTCCTGTGAACTCTGTCCGAGGGAGTTAATGTGCAAATCTGTTCTTTCCTCTCTTCCTGCTTATTGCTGATAGTGCTAATGGGGGTTACAGCTCTACCTTCCATACAGTTTATGAGGTATTGTAGGAACATTCAAATAGCACCAGACCCAGCAAGGCAAAACACTAACTACTCCTATTAACTGAGACTATATATTCAAGTCTTAGAACACAAAATTAGGCACCTATGCTGATATCCACTGGGTTTTGTTGGCACAGTTTAACCTCAATGGGCCCTGGGAGAGCTCTGCACTTCTAAAATCCTACATACAGATTAAGCCTCTAAATCTCAGTAACAACGCAGTCCCACCCCATTAGAAATTGAGGTCTGCTAACAATCACCTAGATGCTGATTGCTAAATAAATAGTTGGGGTTTTGCCTCTCCTGTTGATAGACTCTATAGATCAACCTCTTCCACTGACATCAAGAGGAAGTCAAGCAGTGACTTACATGTGAGCAGTCAGACGTTTACTAAAATTCTCTTCATAACCGTTTTAGTGGGACCAATCAGTAACAAGTACACATAAAAACATCTCTATATTTTTTTAAAAAAGCAAGATATTAACAATGCTGAGCAGCAGCTGAATCGTTAACAATTTACTCAACTTTACTAAGTGGCTGTTATTTATTTTTTATTAATACAAAATTTAATCCTAGACACGTGTTACTAGCAAGTCATGGCCTAAGTTTTAATAGGTGGGTTTTAAGCCCCTGGAAGCTGCAATTTATAATAGAAATGCAGACTAACTGACATGAATAGAGCCATATAATAGAAAAGAACTATTACTGAACGACATTTTTTTTATGACTAGCTCCTTATTTCGGCAACTTTTTCTTTCAAGTATCCCTTCTGTAGTGGAGTAATTTCATATTCAGCAGTAATCTTCATGAATCCACTTGGTATTCATGTAGATGTCACATGTATTTCCACTGATTTTCCACTGCTGTTTAGGATTAGTTAATGGGTACTTAAAATAGAGTGTTACCCCTGTGGGAATAAAATAACTTCAATCTTGGTGCACGTTTCCAAGTTGAAGTATAAATGATGACATTATATTGAGCACAGCTCAGTCAGTTGTTGGCTTTTCAAATAATATGCCAACAGCCTCTTTAAAAAAAAATAGGGGGAGAGCAAGTGAAAAGATAGCCTTTTATCTGAGACAAAACCCCACTTATGAATAAAATAGTTGCTTAGTCTGTAAGTACACAGGGACAGATGCTGCTGTAAATCAGTCTGGCTGCACTGTGGTCAATGAGGCTATGATAATTTACAACTATTTGTGAGGATATGTTTTGTTCAGTTTCAGATTGGGATGGCTAGTCTACAAGCAATTATCTTTTATAGTGGGTTCAGTCATTTTACTTGTTTTCTACCTTTCTTATTAGTGTGTATTGCAGTGGCAGCAAATACACTTTACAGCCAAGAAAAATGCAATCACTCGTGATTCATTGATTAGCTATTATAATTTGAATTCAAGTATGATGAAGAATTCTTTTCAGGCAACCCAAAATAACTAAGAAGCATAAATTTATCTCCCACCACATTTTTTAATAAATAATATGTGACCAATAACTGCTAGTTTGCCACCAGCTTTTTGCTCTTCTATTGAATGGTACAGCAGAAAATTTATACATGAAATGAAGCAATTCTAATATTCCTTTCATAAAAGATTTTAAGGCTAGTTGCTTTAAGCACTGCAGATGCAGTCTTTAAATAGGTCATCATTAAACACCAGAACATTCCAACAGTTTTGTAAAGTGCTATTTGAGACATCAGTCTGAATTCTGAAATAGCCTTTTAGTTTATAGTTCAAATTCCCCAATGAATAGTCCAGCACTCATTCAGGCTTATAAAAGGAGAAATATGCTGTAACAATAGATGTCCTAGGCACTGTAGCCTTCCTGGATGCGGCCATACATGTTCTTGTGTTCTGTTCACTCAGCTAAGGTGGGTGTCTTGCCAGGCCAGAGGAAGGCCCACACCACACAGGGTGTATGGAAGATGCACAGCTTTGTTTCCAGGGGCACTGGCTTTTCAGAGCAGACAGGCACAGACAGGTAGATTTCTGATTTGGCTTTTCAACATGTACTGCAAGCCATCTCCTCCCTTAGGTTCCTATGTCTTTGAACAGAGGCATGTGTACTCTAAACTGAACGTATCTACCTTAGGTCTCTGTGACTTCCCACACTGCCGATCTTTGCTTATAAGGACCTGCCTCAGAACTGCCTTAGATGCTCCTCAGCATAACAGGGACTATGGCAGTGCTCTAGCAAAAGGGATCACCTCTTACTCAATTCCTATTCTGAGAACAAGTAAAGCAATGTTGGCTCCTACTAAAGTACCCCAAATTGCCCATGGCCTGAAAAGGCATTGCCATGCCTCTAGTACACTCTGACAACCTTCCCTTTGGCTAAATTCTGCTTTTAGTTTCCACATTAAGAGCCACTGCTGACGTGAATAAGGCGGACAGGAGGGAATATAAGGATTTATTAATGTTTTGTGCTGAATTTCAAACAATCTTAGGAGTCCGGATGCTAGATGCCCATTAAAATTAATAGGAAATGGCATCCACCAAGTCTCTGTGGTTTTGATATCTCAGCTCTAACATTCTGTTTGTTTGTTGGCTTGTTTGAAGTTTATGTACCCTGGGCTGCATACTGCTGCAAGATCTAACATTGTTTTCACTGAGACATAATAACTGCTTCTGTATTTGCACTGATCTTTTCTTTTCCATCACACTGCATACCTTGGGTCAATTCTACCCCAAGAGTTCATTTCAGACCACAAGTCTTTTAAACTGACTCTTTTTCTCTTAATAGAGCAGCCTAAGGGAAGTCATTGTCCCAGAATTTTGTTACTAGAACCCTGTCATCAGTTTACACATTTGATAGATGAAGTTATGGAGAACTGTAAGATTATTCATATTCGCACCCCTGAGAGATACGAATTATGAATTGAGACAGGAAACTTCAAAAGCTCTCCCAAGAGGCAAAATCACTTATTTTTGCTGCTGAATATAAAGAAGATTGGCTGGCAGATGTTAATATTGGCAGTTACTCTCTGACAAATTTTCTCTAGGTACGGCTAATCAATTTTTTCTGCATGGAATGAGAAATGGTGCTTGAATATTCAGATGTCTAGACATGTAAATACATTACCTTTATAAATAGATTTAAATGATTAATATCCATAAAAAAATAAACATGAAAAATGGATAAACTAGTAGTGTTGGGTGAAGATTCATGGACTATTTATATGATGGATAGCAGAATTTGTCCATACATTAGGAGGATAAAATGACCTGTACAGTTAGCATATATGTATTTATAGACAACACGGGTCTTTCTAAAAATACTCTCTTAAAATCTTTCTAGCCCTAAAGACAGTTTAAGGGCCATTATTTGAAACAATCCTGTTCAAAGGTCTCAAATGGGCAGAGGTATTACCGATGCAGTAAGAATAATGCAACTTGACCCATTAACAGTGTAGAAACAGATTCTTTCTCTGTAGAGGGTCCTGCAAATACTTTACTAATTCAACATACCCAAATGGGATGATCTGAGGGCTAACGTTTTGGAGAGCGACAGAAGTGATCCCGTAATTGCAACATGATTATTTCATTCATAAACGTTCTTACTTCATGGCAATTGAGTACAATTCTCTGGAGGAAAAAAGATGAAATTTTCTCCTCCTTAGAGATTAGCTGTATCATCAGAATGACCATTCCTTGATGTGTTATTAACTGCTTTGATCTGCCCATGGGAGAAGCTTCTAACACTATCATGCATCCCCAACCAAGCTACCCTGATAGTTTTACACACCAAATCTCATCTGATTCCCATAGGTGACTCTGACAATCCCTGGCGGACTGCCACAGAGCAATTGTATTATCTCCAGGTAACACAGAAGATACTACCTGCTTTACAAACATATCTGCTCACTTAGCTATGGTAACATGATTAACCTTATTATTTCTGAATCAGTCCACTGTGGCAAATGATAAGGCACCATATGGCTTTCTGAGAATGAAAGCAACATGTCCGTGTGGTGCAAGAAATTTTTCTGGATGGGTGGGTGAATTATGTATTATGATTCATAGTTAAATACCAACCTAAAAGAAAATTCTTTCTATGGAGACTATTTAGACTGTTTTATATTTTATAAAAGGCAATGGATCAAAGAACTCTGAAGCAGCAATGTGTACTTAATGACCTATTCCTAGGAGTAAATTATGGCTGGAATTGTCAGGGTATTAAACTTAGTAGAGCAGAGCTTAAGCAACAGGGATGGAAATCTTCAAAATATAGCTCATTCTTTCACAGTGACACAATAGTAAAATAAAGGAACCTCTGACAATATGATTTATTGAAGAAACTAAACAAAATATGCTGGAGCTGCTGTGTACCAAAGTTATTTAGCTGTTCTATTACTTTTAATGAATAGCCAAGATCAGTGAATATGTTCAGCAAGATAAGGCTCAGTGCATTTCTGATAAGGAGAAAAAGGTAAAAAAAGAAACCCTGCATCAATTTTTCATTCGGAATTTTATTTATTGGGGGTTTATATATATAAAATCTCAAACAAGCAACAAAATGAAACATCCTGTTCTCACTCTGGTCCTTTCATCCATTTAGAACCAAGGTCTGTCTGGAAAAATATGTTTGTGTGATAATGTTTCAGGAAAAGGTCAGATAAAAATGAGAGTTTCAGAAATTCACAGGTGTTTGTGGTATGTTTTGCTGTCCACAAATGAGACATAAGGCTAAGACAAATCATGGCCTTTACTTGAATCAAGGGGTTAATAAAGGTATTTTACAGCCGTTTACCTGAGCAATAACCTATGGGTTAATCAATAAAGGACTATCATTTTTATTAGGGCTAAGCCTTCAGTGACTGATCAGCCCGAGTAAGTGGTCTTGCTGTCCTCAGACTGTGCTGTATAAAAAGACCACAATGGCATTCATGATCTGGCTTATTTTGCCAATTTAAACTCGTGTAGCTTCCCCACTGTTAATGAGGGTGAGGACATGACCTGCCTCTTTCCCAAAGATGGCAGGACTATATACATTTTTTTGTATGAACCTACTTGAAAGTGGAACAGCCATTTCCTTATACTATATTTCCTTCTTTTCCTGCATCCCAGGGAATTACTTGTTGCAGATGCTAGGCAGAGTACTAGAAATGAAGCATTCCCATTGCTCTTAGATGCACAGCTGCATAGGATGTTCCAAGAGCTGACTCCAAAATTATTAACAATGAAGTTTTTGGTGACAGCTGAAAAAATACATCTGTTAGAACTCATTTGGGCCTCCTAAAAATATATGTGTTTATAAACATAGTACACTAATAACAGTTTTAAAACTGTTACGAGATAGTGAATAGCACATTGATGATAAATTTAATAAACTATGACATACTATTAATTTGATGACTAAAATCATCAATGATCACAATTTTAGTCATATATAATGGCTCTCTTTTCAGACTGAAACCACACAGTTCTTCAGCTACTGTACGTTTATATAATGAAATATGGTTTTTGCACAATGTAGAAGTGACAGGTTTAGTAAACGCAACAGGAATGACAGCACTGTCAAGCTCCTTACACAGAATCATAGCAGATGCAAGTTACAAGGAAGAGTTAGAGGAAGGCACTGTAGAAACTTCATATACTTTCACAGGAATCACATTCCAGGCATACAAGGAACTACGAAGATGCTTGTGGGAAATTCTACTAAAAAAACCCTTTAAGCTGACATTGTTGGTGAAACAGAGGGGGAATATGATGACAGCATGTAAGATCTGAATAGACTTTACTAATAATTCATTAAAGAGCCTCATAAATATATAAATAGCTATGCAAGACCTAGATTAATATAGTCCTTCCTCCAAAGAGATCATTCAAGTACCTCAACTCTTCTCGCAACTGCAGTAAATGGCAAAGCTCTTATGACTTCATGACCAGGCACATAAAAGCCAAAGCCTGTTACTGTGTTTTAGAAGAGGGAAAAAACCCCAAACCCAAACCCAAACCCACAACCAAGGCAAAAAAAAAGAATCCTTGAGAGCCAGAACACTCCAAAAAATACCTGCAACAGGCAAAAAAGAGCATGAGGTAGGCTGAGTCACATGGTCTGCATAAAGACAGATCCTAAGGATAATCTGAAAGACAGTTTAAGAGGTTACACAGTTCAGATGTTGACCAGCCTGGTACATACTGTGTACTTATAGCAGTTCTCCTCCTTTAGGACTCCAACCAACATTCTGTTATTATTACAGAATGAATTACCTATAACTTTATAATTAATCTTAACTCTGCATTGAGAATTGACTGTCAGTTCATTAGTTAAATGGCAGATCGGAGTATTTTTTCTGCTTAGGAAAAAAAGACTGGTAAAACCAGCGAGGAAGAAATACTGTGTAATGTTAAAGATGTGTAATGGAGAGCAATTAGCTGTAGTAAAGTCCTTGCAACTCTTCAATGCAGGAACTTGAAGGATCCTACATTCTTCAGTGACTTAAAGTTCAATGCCCGTCCACAGAAGCCAGTGGTTTAAGAGGTGACAACGTTAGGAAGCTCAGCATCAAGATACTTGTCTGAGCCTGTTCTGCTTGAATGCATCTCTGTGACTTGGAACATGGGACTCCACTTTCAGTAAAGAGACTCCCTAGCTTGGGGCCAGCTAGGAAGCAAACAGACAGAGAACTCAGTGAACAAGAGAACATGCAGTTTCTTGTCTTGTCATCTTTCTCTTAGAAAGGCTGACTTGACTCAAACTATTCTGTGGTTTATTTTGTTTCTTTAAGGAGCTGCATTATTTCAGATGCTCTGCAAGAGCTGTGCCAGTGCTTATTGAATGCAAAATATACAGAATATATCAGTTGGGCCACTATTTGCTTAACTAGTTCATGAGGTCTCCTTAAAATGGCCCAAGTGCAACACAGAGATGCAATGCAGCTGGCAATGTCATACAGCACTCATTTAATGGCGGTAACACATCCCTCCTCTGCAATCAGATCTGTAACAAGTGGTAGTGTGTTTGGGAGAATTTGGGGTATGTTTGCAATTTACCAGAGTATGCCCATTGCTCTGATGCTGTGATTCTTCAACTTTTTGAACCTGTTATGTCCTTTCAGCTCACGTCTTTGTACAACTGCCTGAACTGTTGCCACCAATTAATGACAGCTAATAGGTCCCTGACTACTGAGAACACTTGATGCCAGTAATTACAGCCTGTTCACACACCTCTGCCTTGTAGGAGCAGAGCTGCTGAGGACTCTGCTGAGTAACATTTTATGACCCCTTTTAGAGACTTGGGAAGGCTGTGATTGAGTATTTCAGAAAATATTGATCTGGAATTTATAAAAAAAGGTATTTAGGAGTGTGTAAAAGTTTTGTGTCCATTTATACTCCTGCATAGTATGTGGTCTGCACCACATCTTAGTTTTATATTTATGAAATGGTTTGGCATATCTAAACTATGCCTCTTTTTCCTCCTTTCTGAATGCATCAAAAATAAGCAGTGGTGTCAAATTACATCATGTCCTGTCAATGAAGAGGGAGAGGAGAGAAGACTCTACTTTACATTTCTTCACTGCTTTAAAGCCAGATCATGAACCCTGGGGTACTACTTTGTGGTTAGCAAAAAGTTTTCTTCCTACGCTGTATTTAGTTCTTGCATGATAGGATGATGCTTAAGGAAGGGCGTAGATTATAGTTTTAGTAGCCATCCTCCCCAGAATGGTAGCAGTCTCAGATGGAGTAGTAAGCAGCACTAAGTAGGTTACTGGCAGAGCTTATTTCTCCTGCTACGGCAAGGAGATATCATGTAATAGTTGAGATTGGAAGAGATCTCTGGAAGTCACTTTATCCTGCTCTGCCTGCACAAGCAGGGCCAGCTCGAGCAAGTTTCCCGGGATTGTGTCCACATAGCTTTTGAATATTTCCAGGGATGGAGATATTCACAGCCTCCCTGGGCAACCTCTTCCAGTGGTCAGTCACTTTCACAGTAACAAATTATTTCAGGATGTTAAAACAAAACCACCTGTGTTTCAGTTTGTGCCCACTGCCTCTGTTCCTACCACTGGGCACCATTGAAAAGAGCTCTGTCCCTGCTTTCAAGTATTTAGGTGCATTAATAAGGTCCCAAAACATGACAGACATAGTTTTCTGTAGCTTTCTCTCTAGAAACAAAGGTGAGTCCAATAAAGAGACGTCAGGACATACTGTCATTACCCACTGCTGATTTCTCCCCTTTTCCCTGCCGTCACTTATCCTCTCCTGAACTCCAAAGAAGTGCTGTCCACCTATATCCTCTGAATAGTATGCACTGCTTTCATTCTCAGTTGCACCATTATTATATCAATATTTTTAAGAATGTTGTACAGATCATAAAATATTGCCTCTGTTTTCCCTTTCTCTGGAGATATGAACTTTCTGGGCATCAGGAAAATACTACCAATATACATTTAATTAACAGAGGTACAGGCAGGCTAATGAAAGCAGTAGGTGTCCCATTTCCAATTACCCAAACATGTTCTGCCACAGAGGGCTTTACTTCCCCACAGCAGACAGAGAGATTGGGAGTCCTGAGGCTTTTGACAACCTTTCATTGCATGCTCTTTTTCCTTCCTTGTAATTACATGCTCCAGCAGCCACAATTGCAGTGACTGTGAAGGGAAGCAGTTTCCTTCAGGGTTATATTATCCTGCCTCTGGGTTCTAATGAGAAGAGGCAAAAGAACAAAACACCTTCTCTCTTACGATACATCTCTGGTGTCCACCTCCATGTTGCTCATAAACTCTGGTGTCCAACAGTACAACTGTTCACAGAGAAAACAAATTCTTTCTCACCCTGTGCACAGGGAATTTTTTAAACCCTGGATGTAATATCTTCAGGAGACTACAGGCACTAGTTAAAACTCAGAAAGTACTCTTTGTAGAACGAGAAAGACTACAAAAGTCACTTTCAGTTAACCAGAAGAACTAACAAGTGTCTCAAAGATATTCACTATAAAAAAAAGTGATCTACACTGAGGATAGATTTCTTACTGCCTCAGTGCACATAATTCATCTTCATGATTTGCAAATATGGAACTCTGGGTAATTCGAAGTACAGACTGGGCTACTTCTGATTTAAACAATTTTGGCAGATTTATGAATTGTATAGATGTAAACTTTGGAAACTGGTTCATAGGTGAAAAGGCTTTTAGGAAGTCAGGATGTTCTTGGAGAGGTCTAGTGAAATAGATTAAAATTGGAAATAATTTTCCAGCAAGGCTGCATGGAAAGTTGCCTCAGGGTGAGCAGGCTGAGCATACCTCTCCAGCAGTCTGTCAGGAGGGATAAGCTATCTTCCTTACATGGCCCTATTTTTAACAAAGAGACAACTCTATTAAGAAATCAGTAACAAGTAAATTGCCACTTGGTCATTTCTGCTTTGCACTCATGGTAACAATGATCAATGAGTTATACAAGCTCTTTAAATCAACTGTTTATGCAGAAGCTCTCTCTGTTTCAGTGGGATTGCTCTTGGGACTGGGTACCATTCAGGAAGCAGTTGGTACAATCTACCAATCTAAAATTCACTTCTTTTACTCCAGAAAAACAACCTCATATGGCTGTCTGATAAAGATGTACACAATTAAAAAATTCTAATTCCATCCAGGGGAGGGCAGAGGAATACATATATATATCAGAGGTATGCATACACATAAACATCAACACGAAAAAGACTGAGAATCCAGCCTGGAGTCTCCCCTGAAACTCAGTTCCCACAACAGCTATCATGGGCCAGACAAGAACAATGTTCATAAGACACAGCACAAAACAGCTGTTGTGCGCTGTTTAAGCATTTGATGTGTTAAGCTCCCTAGAAGTTTATTTCTGGAACAAGGAAGAAAAAAAGGCCAAAACCACCTTCTGGATTTATTAACATATTTCTGCTTCTTAAAAAAAGTGCAATGAGTGCCCCCAAATCTCCACCAACGTGATATAATGAAGCATGAAATGGTGTTCATGTGTTCAGAGATGAAATCTATCTCATGAAAAGCTTTTGATGGACACGAATTAACTGTTTAAGCTAAAAAGGATCAGCCTTCAAAAGTAGTTTGTACAAGTTGATTGCTCAGTAGGTTTGCCATTAAGTGCCTATTTTTAAATTCCCTGAGGATCTGTGTCACCACAGAGCAAGCATAAAATTCTTCGTTACTAATTTCTTTCTTTCGAAGAACAGACAAAAGTAATCAAATTGTTTTGTTCTCCGAAAGACAAGTAATAAATTGGGAACACATATTTTCAAATCACCAGAAGCTGAGCTTTCCCTGGCAAATTCCTGTTTTGCATTTGGACGTTATTTCTAAATCATATTTAACAAAGTGAGTTTATCAACCTGTCTGTCCTTCACTCCTTTACATACCACTTCTGTTGCTGAATAGATGCAACAGAAATCATTAGCACCTAAAGTGTTAGTATTCTTACCTCACATACCACATTTATCCATATCCTTGTTTTTTCTAACAGACTTCTATACATGATGCCTATTCTGAGGAAACTGTTTCTTTACTACTACTATTAATAATAACCTTCTTATGATATTTATTCTATAAATACCTGTGCTATTATAAATATGATGTAAAAAAATACTCCCTGAACATGTCGGCTTACAGCTTGTCTGTTTTAAACTGTCTCCATCATTCTCTAAAACCGTGGGAAAAATAGGTTGATGCTGTGCAGCAGTGAGAGGCAGGCAGCCATGACATAGCTGCAGGAACAGGCTCTTTCATTTGCAGGAGCTAAATTAACTTTTTGTGGGTCCATGTAACTTGACCATGACATCTTCTTAATCCCTACATATAGTTTACCTGTGACTGCTGCTTAATATCAGAACCAGAACCACCTTATTGTTGCTTTGTGTGCTCACTGCACAGGTTGCTATCCAGGACCTGTTAGGAGCTTGTAAATAGGCTGTGTGGTATTCTGCTGTTCTGTTCCATATTCATAGCAGTGCTTTCTACAGTGAGACAATGTAGATAGCTGTTACTCACTGTAAGAAGATAATTTTTAGCTCTAAATCAGTCACAATAAATGAACACTATCATCTACGGGGAAATGAGTTGTGGACAGAGCTGCACAGGGGCTCAGCTGCTGCAGAGGAGAGACTGTAGGAAAGTTCTACCCATAGCAAGGGAAAACGGCAGGCAAAGCGTTTTTCACAGGGACACTTATTTTCAGTGCCTCGGCAGCCTAGTACTATCTACTGCTCTGTTCAGGTTAGCAACTGAAATCACCTTTCTATTCAATTTATTTGAGCCAAAAAATACCAAAGGTCTGTTTTACAATGCATTTTCTTTTACTTTAACAAGCCTTTTGATGAATATTTTGCAATGAATTTCAACCATAAAATAAAACCTAAAGGAGTGCTACTTTCACATCATTTAGCTCACAGAGAAGGTGCTATGCAAATATTTTACACAGCTCTCCCCCCAGACTTCAGTAATAGATTTTCATGAACACAACTTGCAGGGTTTTTCCTATGGAATCTGTGAGAAGAGACACAGGAGATGAATCACAAGTATCTTCCTGGGATATCAAAATGTGGGCATTTTTCTGAAATGCATTCAATAAATTATGTGACGAACAACAGCTTGACTTGCTAAATGCAAATGAAAGTGAGTCTCAAGTTGTCTCTCATCTAATAGTCACTTACTTCAATGATGCACAAATGTGTATTTCCCACTGTACAAAATTATGGATTGACAGAAAAACTTAATAAAACAGCCTACTCTATTAAGATGTCTAGGTAGCGTCATCTGTAATAAAACTGTTGATTTGATTTCCCCTTTTCAGTAAAGATTTTATGGTATCAAAATGGCAGCCAAACTTCAGACATTTAGATCCTTAGAATAAGCAGATCCCATACCTTCTTGGTTGGAATCAAATTCATCCACTCAATGATTCCTAATATAAAGCAGCTAGAGAATCAATTCTATAAATATACTTCAAAATCTCTTCCCAGTTTATTTCCATGTATCAAAGCCTATGCCCTGCTTCAAGGGGAAATATTTTCAGAGAGAAGTCTACTTAGCGGTTATACTTAGTTTGGAGCACAAATTCTTCCTAGGGAAGGGAGGAGCTCAGGCCATTTTGTTTTAGCAGCAAGTTTTCTTACACTGTCTCCAAATTAGGTTGTCACTGAAGGCCATTACGTTCTGCAACAGGACCAATGTTCTACCCATTCCTCATTCATACAGACCAGGGGTTGATGCCTGGTCTTTAAGTAAAGTTAAATATGTGCACAACAGGAACACAATGTAGGCTACATAGGGCAAGCTACAATGAGATTTCTTTTCAGTACAGAATTGGGTAAGATTGAAACTTTTTGTTTTATTTTGCTTGAAAAATAAAACATCAACACTTTCCAATAGGCAAGTTGTTTATGTGCACATTTGGTATTTCAGTCTAGTGGAACAGAAAATCCTTGAGTTCATGCACTGCAATATAATCTTGTCTACAGTAAAACCTTCATTAGGATAGTCTTGGTCCATAGTAGATACAGAAATACAGCTTCTCAGTCAGGATGTTTGCCACAGGATTAACCATTACATGGTGAGAGATGTTTGACAGAGGATCATCAAGAATCTTCTTCAATTTCTATGCAGCAATTCATCCACAGGGTTGATTGTGATGTCTTACTTTGGTTTAGAAAGAAAATCCCCCCCTGAAATACTGCTTGCTGCTGGAGCACATGTCATCTTGTCAATGTATTCATCACCATTATCATATTCTACTAAAAGATTGGCAAATTTGTTCAGCTGTGTAAGATAGATATTATGGCATTTGACAGATGATTTCAGTACTGAAATGAATTTTTTGGGTGTGTTGTATACTTTGGCACTCCATTATGCAGCACAAGAGTGAATTTTCTCATTGTTATCAGACAAACAAGCCTTGAGAACTGCGAGTCATCAGGGAAGAATTATTCCTAAAGCCTGAAAATGGATTTTCTGAACACTGTGGTTTCAGTTCTAATTCCCTTATTATAGTATGGCTTTGGTCACTAATTGTTCATATTCCTATTCCAATTGGCTGGAAATAGGTTTAAGATTATGTCTTCCCCTCTTAACTCTCTAGAGAAGATGCTGTTTAGGGAGGATGTCTCCTAGCTCATCAACTCATTTCCATAATGGGATTATGATGCCTAATGCAGCTAATGAGGAGGAAGAAGCAAGGAGAACAGCAAAATGGTAGAGAGAAAAGCTTCTAGAGGATTAGTGCTCACAAAGAAATATCATTTCACTATTTCTCCTGTTTGAAACCTGAGAAAGAAACCCAGCCTCCTATTAACTAAAACAGTTTTTACGATTAAAATCTCACATAGCAGCTACACAGCCTTGTCAGAGCCTCAGCATCTGCAGATTATGGTTTATGCAGTGGCTGGGATGACAGCTTTCGGACACCAGAATTCAACCTTAGTCCTACTGCAGATTTCCTAGACCTTAGTTACCTCCTCTGTACTGGGCTAAACACTGCTTCCCTACCTCCCTAGGGATTTATGATGGTAAATACATTAAACAGTAAGTGGTGCACAGGCACTGTGGTGAACTGCACAGACAAAAGATGACATAAGGACAGAAAATATCCACAGCAATCCTGTGAGGTAAACTGATTTGATGGTTACTGTAGATTTGCTATTCACCACTTGTGCGAAAACTGGAATATATGACTGTAAGAAATGACTGTCAGTTCCAGGAACTTGAAATTTGGCATTCATAAACTTTTCATGGCATCACGATAACTGCTAGAGTACAGAGAGGCAACTCCCCTCTCTGTGTTTTGGCTTTTGTTGAGGCAAATGAAAATAGACTCATTTGAGGTTGGAAGATGGAGACTGGAGTCAGCAAGAGCATTACATTGCCAGCTTTGGGGTTGTCGTGGTTTAAACCCAGTCAGGTAACTCGTTTGCTCACTTCCCCCCCTTTCTTGCCCTCCCCCTGCTCTCGGAGGGACGGAGAGGAGAATCGAAAAGAATGCAACTCCCACGGGTTGAGATAAGAACAGTTTAGTAACTAGGGTATAACACAGATCACTACTGCTACCACCAGTGATAATAATGATGAAGGAAATAACATGGGAAGAGAATACAACACCTCACCACCAGCCGACCGATAACTCGCCCCCCAAGCCCGACCAAGCACCGACCCATACCTCCTCCAACCCTGCAGTCTCCCAGCCCTTCCGGCTAACTCCCAGTTACATCCTGGGCATGACGTGCTGTGGTATGGAATACCTCTTTGGTCAGTTTGGGTCAGGTGTCCTGTCTCTGCTTCCTCCTGGCTTCCCCTCCTCCCTGGCAGAGCATGAGGCTCACAAAGTCCTTGGCCAAACCAAAACATCCTTGTTATCAGCTCTGTTCCCGAGCTGAAAGTCAAAACACTGCACTGCACCAGCTACCAAGAAGGAGAAAAAATGACTGCTACTGCTGAACCCAGGACATTATCCACCCCTTATTCCATACCATTCACGTCATGGTCAGATCCCACATTTTCAATATACCATCACTCTTATCTCAGTGCACTCTTATCTTAGTGCATGGACCAGTCCCTATAAAGCTGCTGAGTCCATCTGGTCCATGATGTCAGGCTCCATCTCTTGTAACAGTCTTCCAGAGCAGGAGAGACTGCGTGCAGTGTTCACACTTGTGAATAACCTGGGCAATAGTGTCCATTGCTAAGTCCACCCCTCGATCATGAGTCCATCTCTATGTTGCATCTCTGCTCTGATGGCCTGAAGTGCCATGGGCCCACCAGGCTTAAAATAATATACCCAAAGGTAAATTTTAAGTATGTGGAAGAAAGGTCCACAGATCTGATGTCTCTCTCTGAGACATTTCTTCACAAAAACTGTATCTTTTAACAACAAAGTCTTGAATACAAACCTCATGAATATTTCCTGTGAAGTAGCCTTTTTCAGAAGCAGGATGTAAGGTGGGCAGCAGCATTAACATCTTCATTTTGACGTGTTCTATTACAGAAGAAGGAAGTTATACAGAGAGCAGATGTTCAACCTGTTTGTTAGTACCTTACATTTTCCAATGCAGGGTGCTCTAGCTCAAGTGATTCTTCAATTAGTTTCAAGACAGAGTGCTCTGCTTTGTTTGGTGTTTTCAGTGTTCCAGTAATTAACGAATGTGGCAGAACATTTGTCTTAATTGCACAATGAAAGCCCCTCACAATAGTAATTGTTCTATAAAAGCCCCATAAAACAAATCTACTTGGCTTGTGCAAAAGCATCCTCCAATAAAAAATTGATGGAAAAAAAAATGTAAAAAGCCCATGTTTTTACCAGGAAGCTTCTGTGTGTAAACAACTGACCTTTTCAAAGACGACAAAGAAAAAGCAATCGTAACAAAAAGTGGGTAGTAGGTTAGAATGTGAACCATAATTGAGATTCGGTTAAAAATGCTTTATGGGATGTCCCCAAATCACAGTTTTGTAGTCATGAAAGTGGAAATCAAGGCAACAATGAAAAAAGAGCCAACCCTACAATATGTAGAGGTAGAAAATAAGAAAACCAATCACAAAATATATTTCAAAAATGGTTACAATAAATTTCCAAAATTACCTTAGACATATCTGGAACTCAGAAATGGTGCCAGTAATTTTCAGCTGCTTTAAGGAATGATGCATACCACAGAAACACTCACTGAGGCTGCAAGGAATGTGCAGAGACTGTCTAGTCCGATCTCTCTCATCAAAGACAGAATACTTTGAGCAAGTTACTCAGGACTATCCAGTTTGGTTGCCAATATATCCCAGCACGGACACTCTACAACCTCTCTGGGAAACCTGTTTAATTGTTTGACCAACTGTATTAAAACAGATTATTTTTTGGTTTTTAGTATTTGAATGAAATTTTGCCTATTTTGGGTTTTGTCCATGTGTCTTGTCCTTTGGGCACCACTAAGAAAAGTCTGGCTCCATGTCCTTTTCTGTCCACCTTTTTGCTTGCCCACCTAGTCCTTCCGAAAGAGCCTATATAAATCCATTATAGCCTTCTAGTTATCCGACCTATCCTATCACATGAAACTTTTTGACCCTGCTTTGGATATAGCACAGCCTTCCTGAGCTAATCTTGAAATCGTAGCTTCCTTTATTTTTCCCTTTAAAATTACAACTTCTTTTTACATATCTTCCTGTGTTGATTGCATCTAATTTTTCATGAAAGATCTATTGGCCTAGCTTTCTCTAACCTTTCCTTCTACTCAAAGACAGGAACATTAAGAGAGACAGCTGGAAGAATAGATAAATCTTGGAAAATTTCTGTTAAGAAAGAAGTATTCAGTGAAAAGAAAGGTGATAATCTTTACTTAGAAATTACCTCCTTTTATTCTGAGATGCTAGGCTGCCAGGATAAATCAGCAGAACTGCTCTGCACTTTTGTGCGATACTCTGAGGAAGGCATCCTTTTAGAGGTTTCAAAAATTAAATGAGTGCACATTTCCCACCTTCCAAATCATCACTATAACTTCCATCTGTAAACTAGGGAAAAGTGAAGAACGATATTGAACAGGAAAGATTCACTGTAATTCTTTATTGCAACTGGAATTTAAGAAATTGTCCTGAGCACACAGACTCGTACACTTCACCTCAATTTTGATGTTGTACCCATAGTTGCTTCCATGAATTAATTGTAGTGGCAACAGCAACAACATGCAATATTGGTTATTTTGTTTGTAATATCAACTTTTAAAATAAAATATTAAATACCTAAAATGCATTTTTAAACCCTTCTTACTAACGTGATAAAACTCATCTCATCAGCACTGAGAGGAAAAGCCCCTATAACTGGACATTAACCAAACTTCTATATTCTTTCCTCTTAACGACCATTCCTTGCATGACTAAATTTCTCATTTAAGGCAGTGGAAATAAACAAGTGGAAGCTGCCAGCTGAAAACTGGACTACATGCAGCCAAGGCCCTGTACCTGTTTCTGAGGTAGTCAGTGCCAAACAAGAAAAGATATAAAATACCTGAAGTGTATAATTATGAAAACACCTGGCTCTTTAAAATGTTTCTGTTTGAACCTTCACTGAGATTTTCTTTACAGTGTGAAATAAGTGGGAATTCAGGTCCATATATTACACATACTCCTGTTCTTTTCCCTAGGATATATGGAACCAAAACTTAAAATTGTATTTACAAAAAGCAAGAGATTCTCTCTACTTAATTCCAGGTTTTCCAATGGAACTTCACAGTTGATGATCAAAGGGCCTTTTCTATGGGCTGGGTACATAACCATGGCATTTTGCACTAGAAACTCAACATCAGGTGTTAACATTATAGTAACAGAATACAAAGACTTCGTCTCATTAAGCAATTCAGGTTCACCAGTCCAGTGGTTCAGGTTGCATGACTTGCAATGTTGAAGAAAGAGAATCACTGACAGCTAAATAGTATTCTCCAAACATAATAGAAATATATCTATTGATTACAAAATTTTAGGAAGGAATTGACACTGCGCTGATCATTCTAGAAAGCTGAACTTGGTAACATACAACTAGTAACTAGATTGTGATGATATTTTTCTTCTAAGAAGTCAGATATTCTTACATTGGATTTAATGGAAAATTCCCTTTGAAATAGAGGGAGAAGTAATCAGACCTTGCTGGCAAAGATGTTCCCAGCTGAAAAGCAAGAAAGATCTGAATGTTTCATTTTTTAATCTATAAGCCTACAGTGAAAATTCTGTTGTCTAATTTCTCATATATATTTTGTTTGGGGGGGGTTCCTCAAGTTGGAGTATCTGATTTGCCAACATAAGCAACTATTACCATAAACTTAGAAAGTTGTCATAAATTAAGAATCTCATAAGTAACTTTGAAAATACAACTGATACACAAGGAAAAAATGCTATCAAAAAAAAATACAGAAGTCAAGACTAATGAGATAATGTTGTATATTAATTCTGGTATGCTGTTCTAACAGTTCCAAGTAACTTATTACTTTATTAATAAGGACAATGTAATCTTCCTTATCCCATGTTGAATGCCTATGGTTATTTTGTTCTCAAATTCAAAGTCCAAGTGATCTCTAATCTCTTTTGCAAACTAATGATACTTTTTTAGTTAGATCGCTTAATAGATCAACTTTATATTTGTAGTAATTTCATTATAAATACAGTCAAAAGTGTAATGTTTCAACGGATAGAATTGGGCGAGATTGAGGATTTCCAAAAGCTACCCTTAGGGTGAAATTTCAGAGTTGCAGAATTAAAGTGTATATCGTACTATGGAATGCTGTAGGATTTTGCAACACTCATTTGAGAAGGAAAATCAAAAGATGGAAAGACACCTGAAGAGCCCATGCAGAAAAGACAGACATGGTTCTTTAAGAGATGTGAGCTATCTGAATACACACAGCAGGTCTTCTTGAGCACTTATCCAAACCAATACAAACATAATATCACTCAATGGAAAAATTACCTTAAAGAACAAACACTGATCAATCTAAGGGGAGCATTTACTTATGAATAATAGAGAAACGTGAAGAAAATAGGGTTCCTTTTGATACCATTCTGAATGCAGAGGAAAAAAAGGTTAAATTTATTTTCTAAATTATTCATTCAGAAATACCGGCTCATTCAAAAGCATTGGGGTATTTGCATGGTAGGACCTGTCGCTTATATCTGCTGACTTTTTCTGAGCTTATGCATTGTCATTTTTTAACACAGGCCCCAGCCCAGCAGTCTGATCTGTACTGCAGAGCCACTGTCCTTCCCTTGATCTTGGCGACTCCTTCATCAAGAAAAATGCTACAGCTGAAAAGATAAAATAAAACAAGCTGCAAGTATGGCCTTCCTGTTTTCACATGAAAGAATTTCTTTAGATGCAGGAAAAATAGTTATCCATTAGGTAGCTGCAAGGACTGTAACCTAAACTGCATTTGAAGTATTTTCCATGATGCTGTTGCTCATGATTAGATGTGATTTCAAAACAATTATTTAACATAATTTGCACATAGATCTATGGTAAAATCGTACCTGATTATGATAATACCTAACTATAGGTTATCAAGTGTCATGAATCATGATTAAAACGTTCAACACACAAAATCGGAGACACAAAACAGACTTTAGCTGTGATACACCTATTTATCAAGTCAATTTTCCACTTTTAAAAACCACTATACGTTACATACCAAGATTGTATACAGAGGGTGGAGATGGAATGAACAAGCTGTATTTGGAGCATGAATTATATATGTGGGTAATTTATTCAGAGTCTTTCACTCCTATAATTTTTGCTGAAAGCCTCAGAAAGCTTATGCCAAAGTTTCTTATGCTGGTTTAAAGGAGTTACCTAAAAATATTCACTAGGTGGGGAAGAGGTACATTTGCAGTTGTTATACACCCATGCATGCAGCTTCCAGCACACTGAAAAAATGTAGCTCTGAATTGTTGATTACTGACTGTACAATACACAGATAGAATTCAGTTGAGGTGCCATCAAAATTCATGAAACCACTGCATTAAATTAGGTGCATTTAAGATCAGACTGACATTCTATTTAAAACCCAGCTGAAATTCTCAGGGCAAACAGCCACAATTTTGCATTTCTTAAAATACTTTTGAAAAATTTAAATGTTGACCTGCTTCCCATGATTTTATATTTATGGCTGGTTAGAGCAACATGCTAATAACTACTTTTTCTCTTTCTTTTGGATACTGAATTATTACTATTAAATAGTCCAAACTAACAGATTATTCCTGCATTAACTATCCAAGCCTCAGTTCTTTTGAATGTCATGAAACAACATAATTAACAAATCCAATAGCCAAGCCCAACTGAATACCAAAGCTGTACTTAACCTTTATTTACCTTATGGTATTCTGAATGCACGTTCTTCCAGCCACTAAGTACACACTTAGTGTGCACACAAAATTCACAAAGGTTAATTCATACACATGGAGATTAACTGGTTAAAAAAAACAATGGCTATAGCTACAGATAAGATTTTTTTTTGCCTGGAACACACAGGTACTTGGTTTATGGGAGCTTTCTAGCCTAGAGTTAACTAGGACACAGAACACTACGCAAAAGCTGGGGACCCTGAAGGACTAAAATGGAGGAGATAACAGTTAATAACCCCCATACTGATTAGAAAAGAAGTGTATAGCCTGTATTAGGAAAAGCCCAGATCACAGCAACATCAGAGATGTTGGGAAGCCAGTAACAAAGGTGAAAATGGCCGAGAAATTGAACGGATGCTAGATACTGGCAACATAGCAACATCTTGCCAACATCTGCATTAAAAACACAAATTTCATAGCAAAACCTTCTTACCTTCCTTACAGCAAGATGTATCCCAGAGTGTCATGGTCTATAAATCACAAGAAGATGAAATTTTCAATCATGTTGATATATTCGTGACTTGCAGTGAAATGGGAAATTGTATCAGATACTGCCATGTTACTGTTTTTTTCCTCTACATAATGAGCTACTATAATTTGTCTCTTAAATAAACTTACTCTTATCAAGTGAGCATATTTGTGCTGGCTTGCAGTCAGCTGCTGGCCATTTAATAGTTCTTTCAATCTATAGTTCTGTTCTTCACAAACTAATCCCTAGTATGATGATATTCCAGGAGTAATGCCTATTCAGTGAGTGTGAGAGTCAACTTATGCTCTCCTCATGAGCCCTACTTTGAGCATTTGTTGGCCTTAGTGATCCATATGGTACTGTAAAGTTGTAGGCAGCGTGATTAAAATACCCTGTTTTTACCAATAACTTTACTAAAAAGCTGATTTCCAAGGAAGACAGGTGAAGAAAATGGGTAAATGATTTAAAAAGCATTTATCACATTGTCTAGAAACAACAGCTATCGCAAAAACAGTTTTGGGCCACATAGCTGTAGTTAAAATTTGTTTGTGCACCTCACAGACCTCAAATCTAGCTGAAAGAAACAACCTATTTCAGTGTTCAGAAATCACAAGAACAACATAGTTCAGCAATAAAGGCAGCTCGTCTGTCTTTCTGTTTCAAAACTCACACATAGTCACAGCTTTAGCCAAACTTCAAACCAAGATCTGTTCACACATTAAGTCTTGCATTAATTTAAAGGCATAAGTCACAGTTCTGAAGGACAGAGAAGTATCAGCAACTGAACCTTTTCAAGTATTAGGAGAAAAATATCCCCACAACATCTGTCTGTTCCAAATCAAAATGCATGCTGTAAATTAATACTATGTGGTGGAAACTAACACCTGCCCACAATACATACCTAGACATTTGTTCCATTTTGTAACACTATCATCTAAACCCTATTTCTTTGCAAGGAAATTCTGCAAAATTTCTATCACTGCTTCTATACCACTATATTTATAACATAAATGTAAATACTGCTATATAGTATCAGCCTGGAAGGATCACAATCTGCTGCTAACAATGATAATACCTGCATCAGTATCAGTGTGGCAGGCCTTCACACAAAAAACCAAAAACATTCAGTGATATACTCAGATTAGAAGTCTACACTCTTCCATAATCAGTGGAGGAACAGAGGCACATACAGGGCAGTAGTTAGATCTCCAACAAATCCAATACTTCAGTTGAAATGAAGCATTGGGTAACAGTCTAGGGTTATGTAAACCTTTCAATGGGATGTCAGAAAGCAAATGAAGTCTGGCTGATTTCTGAAGATTAAAATTAAAGTAGGCTAGATTGATTTAAATATCTTGGCATGACGGCTCTTCTGAAATATCAATTTATTGAAAGTTGACGGAGGACAGGAATAAAACACAATTTTGTAGCTATTTTAGCTGTTGTAAGCATGTCCTGAAGTACAGTTTTGCTGAAAAGAATCTGTTTTAATATTTATAGAGATGTGTATTCAGCACTGTAGTCCCTTCCGCGACCATCAACAAATTTTTCATACTTACAAGCCTTGCAGCTTTTTCATGGCTTATTTTCACTTTTTTTCCTGTGACAGAAGGAATTAATCATAGCTCTAATGGTTCTTTGGCAACTGCTGTTTAAAAAAAAATATGCATTTGAAAAATCATTACATTTGCCTATCCAGTTTAGAGTTAAAAAAAAAAGTAAAAAGCTATTGTCTCCTAAAGTGTTTAGGAATTGAAAAAGAAAAATAGGGAAAAAGGAACAAAGCTGTCGCTTACAAAAAATGCCCAGCAATTAGTGCATTCTCTAGAGAAGTAACCTGTGTTAATACAGTGACAGCAAAGTAGACTCGTTGGGAACAGCCTGGTACTGAGATCTCAGCACAGCATCGCAATTGCCTCTGTCTAAACACAAGCAACTGTCTTGCCTTTTTAGTGCTTCAGCTTCCTGATCTGTAAAACGGGACTGACGATATTTTAACAGCCCTGAGATTTGCTGATGAATATCTCTGTGTAAAGGGCAAACATTAGTGACTTTGCTTGTGTTTAATGTTGCTTTGTTTGGATGGCACAAAATACCAATGTCCATGTTTATGTGCTCCCACTTGCTCTCCTTGCAAAATGACAGTAACTGTGTATCTAAACTTCTTCACTATCCAGTAACATTAATACTGGCAGCAGTCCTCAAATAAAACTTTTTTTTCCCCAAGTCTGTTTCTAAATAATTCTATTCAAATGAATGTGAGCTAATATATTGCATTCGATTAATAGGGTTTATTGAAACCTTTACCCTAACATACCACATGAGGGAAGTGCAGATACTCGACTTCTCCCTTGGAAAATAAGCACCCAATTTTATCTAGTTAATGGATTATGAATGACATGTAATTATTTTCCCTCTGAAAATGATGTTAATTTTCAAGAGAAAAGGCACAGCAATAGAATTAGCTATTGAAATGTGATAATGTAACACTGTTTATTGGTAAAACACAACAACATTTCCTAATCTCCTGTAAATCATTTCCAATCCAATCAAAGGTGACACTGCTATATTAAATGAGAACGTGCTCTGTCCTCCAGGCACAATGCGCACAGACGAGCATTTAAATTCTTGTGTTAGCAGCTTGAATCCAAGCAGTTCAAAAATGAATCATGCTTTTGGATGAGGACTTTAACTTGAGGTGGACACCAGAACGTGGTCTTGGCCTACTGCTAAAAGACTGAAAGACGCAGGAGGTATCAGTTAAGCACACTGAAAACGTATCTATAGCAAATGAAATCCTGAGTCCTCATAACCCAATTATTAATTCATTTGGTATAGCAGAGTAGATGGCTGATGTTAAATGTTATAAAGAAAAGTTTCTGCTGACATTTCTTCTAAACATCCCCAAATCAACACGTAATTCTTTACAGAGCTGTATATGGTCCTTGATAAACCAAATCATCATGTCATGTATTCACTGGTGCCCATTTTCAAAAAGCCCACGGCTGCAAACTGTCTTAAGGTGATAGCTTAAAGGCAGGTCTGGCCATTTCTGTTACATTATTTTAATTATCTTCTAACATTACGATCTTTAGTTCTTAAATTTTATATCATAGACTGGAAACAAAATCAGACTTGATATGCTGCATTTATTGACAAAACAAGTATCTCAGGTTGTTCTGCTGAAAATGGTTATTTAATAGGTAATTTTTACCATATAACAGTATAGGTGCATCAAACGAAATAACAACGATCCAGTTTCTAGTTGAGTCCTGCTGCAAGCAATGACTGGGAATACACTGATTACCATGGTATAATGCACGTTTTCTAATTTCCTCTGTCCAATATTCATTGACTTAAACAAAACCCCAAACTCTATTTATTTCTACCAATCAATCTTCATTATTTGATTTAAACTTTTCAGTATCATTGTTTTGTAGTAATCAATTACATTTTTATGTTAAAGTTCAAGTTTGTGGATCCACCTTTCCATACAAGGAGCAGAACTCTTGACAGAAGCGAATTTATGAATGAAATCAAATTATGCGGACTTCACACATTTATGGCCTATCCGTTTTTTTCAGCGCACTCCAAAAAACCCCTAAACTTCAACTTTTATAAGGCGCATGTTTTATAGCCTACCTCATTGCAAATCTAGATGTAAAGAGGTACAGTATTGTCTTATAGAGTTTTCAACCAGAAAGACTGAAACTATGAGCTGTGAACTTTCACATTCATTTCCCTTGGAATCAACTTTCTAATACTACCTATTAGTGGCAATTACAAAACAAACTGGCAGGCTTTGCAAAGACTATGAATTGGGAAGGCAGCTGAATTCTGGTGGTGTTAAAATTGGAAGCTTACGGAAGAATGACTGCTCAAATTTGGAAAACAAACTCCAGAAGTAGCATTAAACAGCTGCTTCTCACCAACAATTACAGAAGAGGGGAACTGGAAGTTTGCGTCACGGATGACCAGGATGCTGGTATAAAGCAGCCCTGCACTACTTCCTAAGCCATAGCCTTGGCTGTCTTTGTTAGACACTTTTCTTCTGCTTTCCTTTTTCCTACTCTGCTCTTTCTACACTTTATTTTATTTTTTTAATAAAAGTATTTTTTTCATTCCTGAACTAGGACCCTGTTTTTAAGTTCTGGAAGAAATCCACCTACTACTTTATGGAAAGAATCAATTTCACCACCTGAAGTTCCATTGCAATTGACATTGTATTGCAATAAAGTTGCTTTTCTTAAAGTCAAAGAGATAGATACCAAATTCTAGACTTTAATCTGGAAACACGGAACAGAGAAATGGGATAAAAGGAAAGGAAGGTAGAAAGATAAAAGTAAAATATGCAGGAAAAGAGAACAGAAGAGTAAATTTGGTACAGGGAGAATGCAGATTCCCTGTCTACTCTCCTTTCAAAATCATCCATGTCATAAGCCAATTCTACATGTTATCATTGCCTTTCATATCTCTCTCCTTCCTTCTTTCAACACTGCAAATCCACACACAATAAGTAATAACAATAATAATCTGAATGTAAAACACAGTATATTTCTGCAGGATGTTCAAATTTCTTGTGTATGAGCACAATCAACTGTCCAGCCCCTCACCAGAAGCTGATTATGACAGAAAGGTTTTAATGTTCTATCTTCAGTTTCCCTTATTCACTGCCATCATGATGCTATGGAAATCTCCACTAATCTTCATTTAGTGTTTTGGATAATGCACTGAAGATAAATTTTGGAAACTATTCCTTACAAATGATCACATGCAGTAACATTTCACAACAGCACAAACAGTTAGAAAACTAATTTCCTGTGAAGTACAGTATGTTTTCTTTATTAATGGTGCTCCAAGTTGTATATATTACAATTCTTAAGTCATAATTCAGAATAGTGTTCTGTTTCTTTATTTTTAGATTTCAATAAACTTGACATTATTGAAGAGTATTCATGAATTTTGCTGAAATTCAATTACTATAGCAATTGGTTCTTACACAGTGTCCTGACTGAGCCACTGGTAAAACTATGAGGATTATATATCCTCACCTCATTTCACAGGCAATAATGAAAGAGGATGAGATTAAGTTCCTCCTATCTAGGTCTTTATTTAAAGAAATAACTAGGGATTTTGGAAGATTTTCTTTCCAGTCATAGTTGTTTCTCTGCTTTCAGGAAAATGAAAACAAAAGCACTGAATGTCTAATTAGGGAAAAAAATCTCAAAGGCAATTTCTTCCTATATGAATGTTAAAGGCTTATTTTAAGCACACCAATTGAAATTAGAACTAGATGGTTCCACGTGTGATCATCTGCTTTTCAGAAGTAGGAAACACCTTTCAAAAAAACCACTATGCTCTATGTGAAAACCTTAAAGGTAAAATCCTCCAGCCTCCCCTTCCCTGTTATTATAAGGTCCAACTGCACAAGGTAGGCAGGATGAGCACCAGCACTATGCAATGGGATTCACTTCCCCATTCCTTTGGAAAGAAGCAGTTTATGCCTCTGGCTAGCATACAGGGAGGCTGCTCTATGGCTGCAGGCAACTTCAATAGCTCCTTTGTGTTCCCTGAGCTTCTTGGGCCTACCCTAGAGTTTGGAATAACATTATTCGGGGCTTGGAGAGTATTTTTACCTACTAGATAATCTATGTCAGAAAATGCTTGCATTTTTTGCCATTTACTTCTTTGGTAGGCATAATAAAACCCCTTATTATTGTCCTGCATTTTTAAAGAGCTTGCAGAAATGTGTTTGAGGTATTACAGGTTGATCTGAAAATATAGAAGACAATCATGTAGATAAGTTCAGGTTAGAATACTGTCCTGTAGCAGTCATTTTCCTCCTTCTCAGCAGCTGGCGCAGTGCTGTGTTTTTGACTTTAGTCTGAGAAAAATGCTGATAACACCAATGCTTTTAGTTGTTGCTAAGTAATGTTTACTCTGATCAAGGACTTTTCAGACTCATGCTCTGCCAGTGAGGAGGGCAAGGGAAGTCAGGAGGAAGCAGAGACAGGACACCTGACCCAAACTAACCTAAGGGGTATTCCATACAGCAGCACATCATGCCCAGTACAGAAAGTGGGGGGAGTTACCCAAAAGGCCCAGTTCACTGCTCAGGTCGGGCTGGGTATCGGTCAGCAGGTGGTGAGCAATTGTATTGTGCATCACTTGTGTTTATTGTTTTCCCCTTTTAGTTTCCTATACTCTTTCCTTGTTATTTCCCTTATCATTATTATTATTGGTGATAGCAGTAGAGATTTGTGTTATACCTTAGTTACTGGACTGTTCTTATCTGAATGTGGGAGTTACATTCTTTCGATTCTCCTCCCAGTCCCTTCGGTTCATTAGTGTATGCTAAATTAGGGTGAACTTTGAACCTTGGAAATGGAAGTAGTAGTACCCTATGTAACACTTAAACTGTAAGCAGTAAGGGGACTGGAGATACCAGTGTTAGAAGAGAGCACCATCTGAGTTTACTGCTCAGTTTTTATTACTTACCCTCTTGATAACTTTCCCCTTGTTTTTTTTAAAACAGATGCATGTAATCACAAGTACATTAGTTCATTCTAGAAGGACTATTTCAAAGAAAATTGTTACTCAGTATATAGAAAAATATGCCCTAAGCACTTTAGGAACAAGGTGACATGATAAAAATTAAAGGTTATCACTGGGTATAGAAAATTCAGGCCATTTTAAGGTAACCCTATAAAGAACACCAGCTAAATTTGCTGAATATTATGACCCATTTTGGCAAGGAAGAGTGACAGTCTCAGCTTTTTATCAGTGGACACCCTTGAGAAAATCCTAAACCAAAAAACTTTTGGGGAATCTTACACTGAAGTTCATGTTTACTTACATACATATTAAATAAAATCAAAAACCACTCTAACATCACAAAGCAAGTGACAGAATAGTGCCTGTTCTGAGCTACTGAAATAAATATTAATTTTTTATTTTTGACATTAGATTTCATTTTTCAGTACATGCAGGTCACAGGAGGACTGTATTAATCTCGCTGCCTCTGAATGATAACTTTACCATTAGAGTGACAGGGAACAAAAGAGCCCATTTAAAAAAAAAAATCTTATTTATTATTAGGATACTCTGTAATATTTTGTCAGAACAACTTAAAATATATGAGATACTATATGGTACCAAAACTCTACGGGAAGTTCATCTTTAACAACAGATATGTGAAACATCATTTTCTGTTTTATTAAATAATGTCTATTAACTTAGCTTTATTTTACTTTAAATGGTAAAGAATGTCTGACCTTTCAAAGCCTTTCATTTGCTGCAGTTTAAGAGAACATTATAAATGCCATAAGACACTGCTGAATGGGAAACAAAAAGGATTCAAAGAAATTAAACTTTTATATGAATACAAAAGACAACTCGAGCTGGCATATGTACACACTCCTTGCTATTGTATTAGTTTTCTATCAAAAAGCTGACATTCAGGACATTCAAGAAATATGACTGCCCTTTCAGACTTAAATTTGGATTTATTTCCTTCCCATGTGATGTTTATTTGACCTTGTATTAATGTCAGACAGCAAAATCATGTTGTGATGAAAATGAAATGTTATTTGACTTTTTATTCACATATACAGCACAAATGTCATTAGAAGAGAATGATATTCTAAATTTGCCAATATCCTACAGATATTCTGAGTATTCCAATAGCTATTTGGGATCTAAAGTTTCACACCCATGACAGTTCGAAGTGGATGTTTAGGTCTTTAAATGTCAATAAACTATAATCAAATAACAAACTTCCTTGAAAGATCTCCAAATGTTTTAAAAGAAGAGGATGCACTATTAAACCATTCCATAAAGGACACCAGGAAAAATCACACAGATATATATGTAGGGGTTAAAGCGTGGCCCACTCTGTACTCTTTACTTGAAATTGCTGGAGATTTTTCATCCATTTTTAGAATTCCAGCTTCACTTATTCCATGCTGTAAGCGCTCTGCTGTTCTACGGCCAGATTTTTTGGCATCCTACTACCCAGGGGGGAAGTATTTCAATAAAAACATTTATTACAATCATTGCTTTGACTCAGAAGACTTAGTCATTGTTTTTCATTTATCATTGCTTAATAAAGTCATTTATGATGCTGACACAACATTCCATTGGCATTTTTCTCTATATTAACGTAGTCATCCCAAATACACGTACTGAAGTTTCTGTTAAGGCCACTAAGTTGTCACATAATTGATATCCACCAGCATGAAATTCAGACAGAATAAATAAAAATACAAATTTTTCAATTACCATAGAAAAATAATCCACAGGCTATTTTCAGTATTGAGTTTACCAATTTTGTCACTTAGGGAAATGAAATGCCATTCCCATATTCTGCTGGTATAGGAACTCTGCATTTCGATGGCTGGAGCAAAATAATCAAATCTGTTTGGAATTCATAATTTCTCTATGAATGGCAACATATTCATCTTTTTCTGCATTTATCCTGAACTTTGTACAGTTTCAAATGCAAGATGTGCCACTTTAAATTCTCACTGCTGCATCAGCTGGCTTGGCAACTGTTTCTTCATTTCCATCTCAGTTTGCCAGGTATTAAAGCTGAGCAAATGACAATAACCTCAACAGAATGAGTTTGAGATGGATAGCGCAGGAGGTATTAATTGCAGTTTCTTAATTTGGTATTATTTAAAGGATAATATGCAAATGTAAGCTGACATAAATTGCACATTTTGTACAGGAACTATTGGAAAGATGTGTTTAAAAACATGTTATTTCTTAAACCCCGCAGTGCATCCAGTGCTCAGATGGTATTCTGTGAGCCATTCCTTCCTTACCAGAAGTAACAATTCCAATAATTCATTAAATTATATTTTTTATATTTTTGTAATTGTGATTTTGTAATTGTAATTAATAATTGCAATTGTATTTTGTAATTATATAAAATTGTAATTTCATATATTTTTTGTATTATAATGTTTATAATTTTTATAAATTATAAACATAATACAAACTAAAGAAAACAGCATAAAAAAACCTTGTAATGTCACAGTTTGCGTAAAAAATTAACAGTGAATGACATCAGCAATTTCTTCTGTTGCTGAAAACTCTAGGTCTACTTTACTCACTTGATACTCTGCTATGAACCACATCAGGGGTTTTGCTAAAGAAATGCAGTGCTTGACATTCTGTGCTCTGTTGATCATTCACAGTTCCTCCCAGCATGCATATTAGTTATTTATAAGTGAGCATGAATATGACATATCAGTAAATTCCTGCATGACATCTGACAACCCAGCTCAGCAGAGGAGATACCTGTCAGCTAGCTCGCGCATAGTGCATAGCTCTGAATATTGTGTGTGGCATAACTTCTCAAAGTTTCTTCGCAATTCATTGCTTATTCCAACATGATGTTAATTGACACACGTTTCAGAGGCTCAGATTTTTGAAGTTAAATAGGCTACTTCTGGTCTTTTGTCTTTGCAACAAAACAAACGTTGGTTCAGACTACTGTACAGAGCACAGATAATGTACAGAAAACAAGAATAAAAGGCCAGAAGAGCCACAGAACTGTGATCTGCTTTTGCCTATGTGTTTGAGAAAACCATCAGATCCATTCTGTCCATTTGTTTTAGCTGAGTTCCACTTTCTCAATGCTCCTGAGAAAGGTTATAAAAATTGCCCACTGACATCAAATCTCTGAAGGTAGTCATGGCTGAACAGCTACTGAGCATCACATGTATTAACAAACAACACCCTCTGCAATTTTGTACATTAGTCAGTTAACACAGTTGGTTTGTTATACGTTGATTTGGTAATTCCATGATGGACAAATAAGGACTGAAGAAAACATGCTCTTCAGACTAAGTTTTCTGGTCCAGCTTTATTTGCAGAGTAAAGAAGGAAAGGAATATCAGCCTGTTCCTGGTCTTATCATCTCTGTTAACTCTTGAACACACGTGCTGCCTTGTGCACAAGTCTAACAGAGAGACTGGGTTTTAAAGGATATTTTATTTGCATTTCTCATTGTTGAAAACTGTGGTGCACAACTGGAAATTTCCAGGAACATTGCAGGGAAGTGATAAACCCTTGGGTTTACACTTCAGTCCTGAGAAGTGTTAGTGCTGGTCTCTTCATCTTCAGGCATACTAATTTACAGTTAATTATTCACTCATTAATTTTGAATAGAGAGAATAAAGAAAGGTAATTTAAAAAAAATTGCTGAAGAAGAAATTAAGAGACAAAGAGAGATGTTAAAAGAGCGGGAGGCAGAGATACTGAGCTACAGCAAACTAATATATCCTGAGCAACTGCCTGATCTACCAGTATATAGTTAACTCCACTGAGCAAGTTCATTTTCTTTCTACAATGAATGACACCATTTATAAGAATTTCTCTATTCAGCCTTTTAAAATTTCCTTTTACTAAATAACTCCATAACTCTGTCCTCACTGATTTTTTTCTTCTCGCACTCTTAGTTAAAACACCACTGAAGGGTGCACCGGTGCTCCCACAATGGCAGGAGACCTTCCAAGATGCTTCAGAACATATCTAGTTATAGAACAGACCCACATGGAAACATGAGCTACACATCTTTAGTATGGCTATCTAATATACTGACAAACTTCAGCTAAAGGGTACCCAAGATGACAAATTCTTCAGGCTTTGCCAAAAGGATGGATCAAATAAAAAGTGTTTTGGAAAAAACAGGCAAAGGAGCCTGAGACTGCAAATATATTTTTCTCATTGTTCACTGCCTTTTCCACTGAAGGACAGGAAAAGTTCAAAAAGAAATGTATATTAGAGAAGTAACAGATAAATTATTAAAATGGATATCTTTGAAAGAAGGGAACTTTTACCCTTAAGAGCTTCAGGATCAATTAGAATGGCTTGAGGACCTTAAAACAGTGATATCAATGTAATTATAAACATGAAAAGAAAGCCCTTTACTTACAGAGTTACTTACAGAGTTAATAACCTTGAATAATTAAAGTGCATGGTAGTACAATATTTATTTAAGAAACAGGACAATGATCATGTAATAAGAGAAGTAGTGTGATATACCAAGAACTAACTTATATGATACTATAATTGACCACAGCATTCTAGGTTAGTTCTTAAAACTGGAGTCAAATAAGACACTGTCTCCAATTGAATAGGATGTGCTGATGGAAGCAATTGAATGGCTGGTGGCATCCTTGACTTCAGTGTTTGAGAGAGCAGCCTATAAGAGGCAAAGGTACTGTACAGAGATAAACTAGCAAGAACGAATGGAAAAAAGCACATTGTGTGCATGACATTAAGGTTCTAGAAGGGGTAATTCTTGTGCAAGACAGGGCTTTTATAGCATAACTGAGTCGATCTATCCAAGCTAATCTTTGCTTGGCACTTTTGCCATATTAGAACTGGCATATCACCTTGTGAGCAGGAACTGTGCCATGGTAACAGATGGGAACAGTACAGCCATCCAAAAGCCTATGTCTGAGCATCAACTGTGTTTGTTGAAGACAAGATCCCCAGCCAGCATGTCAAATTCTGCCATTCAGGATCTCTCTGTGATGGAGGAATAATAGCCTCTAGCCACAAACCTAGCTAAGTTTAACTCTAGTGAGTCAGCTTAAATCATGCGGAGGTATTACTAATGAAGGGACTGCCTGCCTTTGGTTTACCCTGTAACTCTCATACAGAAAACTTCTGCATATGAGTGAAGAGCTGCACTGCATGGAGCAAAAACAAATAGGAATTTTCTTGCTATTGGAAAAAGCTGTAAGAATTTCAACAGGACAGAAACATTAAAAAAACAAAACAAAAAACAACCGCCCAAGTTATTCCTTCCTCTTTCCCCCTTCCCCAGTAACCAAAACAAGAAAAATAGATGAAGGGACACAGAAATGGGACAAATCCTTCCAGACTGATTGAATAAGGAACCAAGGGACAGAGAAGACCAAAAATATAAAGCATTGAGCCCCCTATACTCATTGCAGATGGTGCACTCTGTTTTTCTGCAGGAAGTGTTAGGAATAGTTTTAAAGAAGAAACTGAGGCACAGGGAGCTGTAGTCACTAAGGTCAACCAGCAAATACTTGTCAGGTTTGGAAAGAAAACCTGTTCCTTTGAACTCCAAGAGAATGCAGACTACCACACTGTGTCTTCCCATCTCTTTAATGAATAAAAATATGGATCTTAGCATCAGCAGTAATTAAGACATACAGCTTTTGTTGGAGCGAATTTTACTATACCATCTTACAGGAAAGCAGCTAGTAAGCATAGTTTACCTCCAATGTATCCCCATGAAAGATACTGCTGCTGGTTTTGTGTAGAAACTTGAGAATGTGCTATCTTTACAGAATTAGAGCCTTAGTTTGCATGTGTTATCTTCCAAAATGCCAGTGGGAATCATGCACTCCTTGACAGGGCGATGACTAATTCCTACTCTACTTAGGCAACACATTTCAAGATAACCTTATTGGACAACCTGACAACACATTTGTGTCATAAAATGCAAAACCAAATTTAGGCAAAACTGATTCATTTTTAACCAAAACCTGCAGCAGCCTTTCAGCTTTCCATCAAGAGTTATTTAGAACAAAAGAACCTCTTCCCTCCCCAAAAAGCATAATATGAAAATATTTTTATTCCATATCTTTAAACATCAGTTTTAAATTCCCCATTCACAAAACGTTTTTTGACATCATTTATATTACTTATATTTTAAAGTAATAACTTAGGAAACCCATCTTTCATTTGATCTGGAAATGAATTTGTGGTTTTCACATCGGGTTCAGACCAAAAAATATCCTATTATTTTGCCCAGAAACTTGAAACAGACTTTCTACAAAAAGTATGAGAAAAAGATAGAAAGGGAGTGAAAAATAACTGACCACTAGAAAAGTCATGAAAAATTTAAACAGCTGCATGCTTTGCAAAGCTCATCACTTTACAAAATTGCAAAGCTCATCACTTTACAAAACACCTATGAAGGAATACCTAACAGAACAAATAAGTATATTTTAAAAATCAGTAGTGGTGCTCATAATGATATCCCCAGCATTAACCCTTCAATTACAAGATTATCCATTCTTTAACCATCTATTTTCCACTCAAGCTTGGCAGTTTAGAGGTAAAATGTTATTTCTGGGAAACACACACAAAAAAAATCCTCACCCCAAAAAAGCCAACTCTCACAAGTAAGTGTACTTGACACCAGGGGGCATTAGATGACCCACAAAAGAGTCTGTATTCCTCATGTAATCCACCGCACAGTCACTAAACTTCCTTTTATGTAAGATACGTTTCTACATAAAAACATAGCTGAAGCTGAATCCAAACTGGACAAAGGCTATGGGGTAGACAGAAGGTAGGACTCTGAAAAGTTTCCAGTCACAAGGAAGATTTTTCTCACTGATGGAACAATTCAACTCACAGCTAATATGTGCTCTTGGATTTCTGAAGCATCCTGAGTTTTCATTCCTTATATCCATGCATAATCAGTAACTGGTGGAGTACTCCAACAATGGAAACAAAACTGTATCTGAGCTGCTGAGAACTGTGCATTTCCAGGGGTGTTTGAAAAGCTGTACCAATTGAAAGCATATTTAATTTACACTTTCCTGGCAGATCATCCTGAAAACAGTTTAAAGAAATATAATGCATTCACAAGACAGAAGTTCTCACCATTGTTTGATAAGGAGACACCATCTTACTCTGTCTGGTATGAAATTTGTCAAGTGACAGCACTGCAGTGTAAGTGGTAATGAAACCATCTGTCCTTCAGAAACACAGATCTCAGGTTTACCAAACCCTGAAGGTAAAAGCAAATGCAGAACTTCCCCAACTCAAACACTATGCTTTATCTCCTTTCATTCTGTTTACAGAAACATAGCTAATCTAGTGAAACCCAAATGACTTCCAACTATGCACCTTTGATTCACGTTTATCCCTATTTTGCTCAATTTCCTTGATAGTTTCAGTTCAGTACTACTCCACTTACCGTTTTAAAACTGCTGCAGCAAAGCAGTCAGAGCCAAAAGTTTTAGTTAAAATTCTGTGCTGATCCAGCTTTAAAAGCCCACGTTTCAACAATCAAGGCATAGATTACAACAAAGTACTACACATACCTATTCACCTTCCTATCCCCTAAGTTATCTTCAGTAGCCTACAGTCAGTCAAAAGAATAACTGCAACTCACACTGACATACCCAAATGAGCTTCCAGCTAGCTTTGATTTGCCCATGTGGGATGTGGTCACACATTTGGACAGCTAATCTTTATGCCTAGGAAGGAAAGTGTTAAATCTGAAATTCTCTTGGCATAAAAGGGATATTGAGATGAAAGAATAATCAATCTTTCATAAATAATATACATGGGTGGATACATTATATATTCAAAGCTATAGTCAAATGGTTGGGGAGAATGATAATTTATTCTGATGAATTTCTTCAGAATGAATCCTGAAACAGATCAAACAAAAAAGTTATAAAATAGGAATTACAGGTAATGAAGGGCTCCCTGTTGCATAGGAGATCTGCTAGCTGTTATACATAATTAAAATATATGAGGTCAGGAGTAAGCTTAAAGGTGATTATGTCAGGAATCATTTTGCTATTCTTTTATTAAACAACACTAGACCTATATTTATTTTACCAATACACGTATATACACAATATGAAATGTCTGGGATTCAAATACATATTTTAAATTACTATGTTTTGATTAAACACAGAAGCAGCAGAGTACTTTAATATTTGTTCCCTGTATCTGTAGTAGGCTTGTTCTAGGTATCTTAATTATCTGCCTTATTGCAATTTTATTCCAGGGAGCAGCATTTTATAATCTTTTGGGCAATGCTGTGACAGATACAACCAAGTTCTGTCCCCATCCCAGCCCCAGAAAGATTTTAGCCATTGTAACTTGGTCAGCTGGAACCTGATTAAACAACAGTTGCTTGGCTGAGCAGCACTCGACATTTAAAGCATCTAATCTATCTAACTTCTGCTTTAGGCACTCTTATTATTTGACTACCCATTTATCATAGAATCATAGAATGGTTTGGGTAAGCAAGGACCTTAAGATCATCTAGTTCCAACCCCCCTGCCATGGACAGGGATGCCTTACACTTGACCATGTCACCCAAGGCTCTGCCCAGCCTGGCCTTGAACAGTGCCAGGAATGGAGCATTTACGACATCTTTGGGCAGCTGTTCCAGTGCCTCACGACCCTCACAGTAAAGAACTTCTTCCTTATATCTAACCTGAACTTCCCCTGTTTAAGTTTGAACCCATTACCCTTTGTCCTGTCACTGCAGTCCCTGATAAAGAGTCCCTCCCCAGCATCCTTGCAGGCCCCCTTTGGATACTGGAAGGCTGCTCTGAGATCTCCATAGAGCTTCTCTTCTTGAGGGTGAACAGCATACTCAGTGTGCTGCATGTCTGTACCACAAAGACTACATAAACCAATATATATATATTTACATTTATACACATAATATTGCATGTATAGTTCTGGGCTACAGGCAAGCTCATGGGCCCCTAAATATGTGCATATGACTTGGACAAAATGAAAACAGGAACACATGTTTATTTTTACAATACCTGTTCTAGTAAACAACTGAAGTTCTGACAGGGAAATCAGATGTAGATGGGTAACTGGACAGCTACCACTAACATGTAAGTCTAATTTCCTCCTAAAAGCAAAAGGAGAATACAAAAAAAATACAGGTAACACTGGAAGAAACCTAATTATACCTATCTGGGGGAATTCCCCTTTGGTGGAAGGTCTTGAAAAAGTTCTTCAAAAAACAGAATTAGGAAAGAAGCCAGGAAGGCTGGATAATGGGAGATGGCCAACAGAGAAAGAGGGGAACCCTAAGTAACATCCTGTTATGAAGCGCAACTGTCAGGCAAAAGCAGAGATACTGCGTGAAAGTTCCACAGACATCGGCATAAAGCCTGACAATCCTTATCCTGTGGCAAATGTTCAGATGTGTTTGAGATAACAGTGCTGTGATGATTTGTCCCATTCAGTTTCTCAGAGAAAACAAAAAGAAGGAGAAAGTTTCTAATATGCCTCCCCTTATGGCTTTCAACCCAGATTACAGCCTCTTCAAAGACTAGTACACACTCAGTTTTTCAAATAGTTTTAAAGAAAATATATAAACGGAATTTTTAGAATTTGTGCGCTTTTGTTTGACAGGCTGTCAGAAAATTAAAGTAGCAAATTCAAGAAAGGTTTTGTCTTTGTTTTCTGTTTCTTCTTTCCTTGGCATTTACTCAGAAAAGCATAAACAATTCTGTTTGTACTGGCCACATAAGGGTTTTTTTTTCTGGGGGAGAAAAAAGCAACTTCCAGGAGATAAGGAACTCTTGGATCCATTTCCAGCATGGGGGAAAAAAAAAAAAGTAATTTGAGAATGAGCATTTGTGAGCTAGTAACTGCCTTTTCCAGGTTTACCTTTGCATGGAATTACATTTCATTTGGAAACATTTATACTTAAAGGCAAGTTAGGGGAAAGACCCGTCTCTATTTCAGATCTGGGTCATGCTCTTCTGAGAGTCAACTATTTCTGCCTGAACAAAGAGAAGAAAAAGGAACACAGGCTGTTGCACCTTTGGAGGCCTTTAAATTATTCCTGAAGTTTTGGGGGCTTCTTGAGTTCTCATAGGAACGTATTGACTTCCAGCATGGTGCTGAGAGTCAGCATGAGTTCAGAGAACAAATCAGGAGCAAGTGAAGGACACGTATAATAATTGAGCAAAAGTATAAGGTAATGAAAGTGTAAGGAAATGACAGGTAAATTAGACCAGTTATTCATGACTGCAACAATTCTACAGTATTAGACATATTTTTATATTAAAAATATATGGCAGGGGGGTTGGAACTAGATGATCTTAAGGTCCTTTCCAACCCTAACTATTCTATGATTCTGTGATTCTAAATTACAAGGAAGCTGCAAGTTTTTGACTGTGTTTAAACATTTGAGGAACTTGTATTTTCCTTGTTTTTTCAACATAGACAAAACTCTGTAGACCTAATTAAAATGGGAAAATTAATTTACTGTTTGTGGGAAAAATAGTTTACTTTTACTTCACAGCTGAAAGTCAACAAAAAGGTTCAAAGAAAATTCTTATTTGCAGTAGAACTGGTTTATATATCACATTTTTGAATCTTGATAAACTATATTTCTATGAAAGAAAGTTCCATCTTAACATGCATCCTCTTGTGCCCTATCTTGTATCAGAGGCCAGATTCAATAGATCATAAACTGCCCCATTGTAAATAAAAATCCAAAATATTTGCTACTACTTCTGTTTTGCTTACATTCATGGATTCACATTCCAACCCTTTGGAATACAAGGATAAAAAAGTGATCTCCAGCTTTTTTTTTTGAATGCCTGTATTTAAGAACTGTCACTGAACAATATTGTATCTTTTCTTAGTACTTTTGTTATTCATAATCTCATTAGGGAAAGAGGCATTTTGAAAAGCCATCAGAAATTCTGGGTCTGATTTTAACACTTTTATGACATACTCATAATGGGACCACTTGCACTGTAAGAGTATTTTCTGGTTCAAGCTAAAAACTGAATAGAACATAGCATATTTCATGGGGTAAATAATCACGCTAAGGAAAGAACCCCACACTCTTCTATATCAGATGTTGGTTAGTAAAGATGTCATTGCAATCTCAGTCCATGTCCTGTTACACAGCCTGCAAAACACTAGAGCTACAGGGATTTCATAGTACAAATCCAAATGCCACGGTGGCAGATAAATAGCAATATAGAATGAGGAGAACAACTACAGAAAGTATGTTTTTGACATATACTTTAAGTAGAAATGTTTCAGAAGATTTTCATGAGCTGCTCTTTAAAGGTCACATTATATCACTGCTATTTTCTCATCATTTAATCAGGTACTGTTCCTTTTTTTTAAGGTCGCCAAATCCTAGTAATTGAGTCCCAGGGTTTTTATGTTATTAGCCAAACCAGAGAATGATTGTTTCTTTCTCAAATCACAGCGTACTAAGAAGCAGAAGTAGCTACTGTGCTGACCTAACTCTGCTTATGAGCTCTCACACTGAAAATTCCTAAGCATGTAATTCACATATTTGAGTGAAATTGTGCTTGATGCAAGACATTCAAACCCTTACTAATACAAGCAAATGCAACAAGACTTTACATGGAAGGTGTCTGGGAGACAATTCAGAGTATCTCCTAAATGCTCCTGCGGCTCTCTTTTTTTAAAAGAGATCTCTCTCAGAATGAAAAGGAGTAAACATTGATAAAACTGAAAACCGCTGTATTTTGGTGCTTTTCAGGTGTGTTTTTGCAAAGGATCAAGACCTCCAAATCCACCAGTCTTGACATCCTTCGTATCCTTGTAAAGTGATATCCACTCTAAGTCACTAAGTCTGCTTACTGCTTCTTTCTGAACCAAAACTCACTACCCCTAAGCTTAGAAGCTAAAGAAAAAAAAAGGAAAAAATCCACAGCAAACACCTGTGCCAGGCTGGCTGGTGGCACCTAAATACAGCAAACAGGTAGAACATCCCCACACAAAGTCCTGTCTCAAGCACAATCTCTGAGCACTCAGAGCCTGTTCCCTGGGCTGTGCCAGGCAGACAGCAGGTTGAACACAAAGGGCAATGAAGGTGTTCATTGGAAGTTCTGCACATGCGTTTTCTTCATCTATTGCATTCTGGCAAGTCAGTGATTCTCAAGCAGGGTGCATCTGCAAGCAACATGAGTGTTTTCCTTGTGAGCATTAGAAGTGGAGCACACATGATTTCAAAGGCAGCTTTTCTGCTGTTCCCTACGTAGAGCAAGAATTCTGACCCCTCTCCTCACCCCCCCCCCCCCCCCCCCCTTTATTCTTACTACATCTCTTGAAATTGAGAGGAAAACCGCTCAATACAGGCTTTAAGAAACTGACAATCTGAAGCAGGATTTGGAGAACTATAAAAACCAAAACACAACCCCCCACCCCCCACCCCCCCCCCCCCCCAAGAGCCAAAGGTGAGTTTGTCCATCATTTGCCATAAATCCCTTTAGGTTTGAAGATCCAAGAGACCCCTCATGCTGCAGTGATTCTTCTTGCACTACACTTCACTTTGACATGCTTTGTCTTCCAGACTGATGACTACTGGCACCAAGCACCTCTGTTTTTTTCAGGATTCATTTCAGAATTTACTACTGTTATAAATTAGGACCACAACGGATCATAATCCAATTGAAATTTTATTAATTATAGCAAGTAGAATATGAGCAAAGACAGCGCTGGACGACAGGGGAGTCTGCGCTCCGACAACTGCCGTACTGAACAGTTCTAACAGTCCCTTTTTATCAGTCCTCCAGTTCCGCATTCGTATCTTCAACGGAGTACTCTGCGCATGCCCCAGTTGCTTGAGGCTGAAGGCTTGAAGTCCTCCTCGGTTACCTTTAGATATCCTTTTCCATATATGGTCTTCAACTTGCTGTGCAATAATTTTTAGAATTATTTTGCAAAAGCCCTTAGTAAGCGTCTTGCGGTTTGTAAGTAATTTTGGTGTCAATTTATGCAAGTAAAGCACTTAAGCAAAGCAATAGTTGCCCCCACCCATATGTCTGCCAGTTTTTTTAGAACATCTTGCAGATATTTCCTCAAAACTTGCAGATATTTCCTCAAAACTTGCAGATGTTTCCTCAAAACTTGCGCAAGCGGTGTCTGGTTTAATCTGCACAAGCGACCACGGTTATCTTTTCTTTTTGTTGTCTAATCTTTACATCAGGCTCAGCATAAATCTTAATAAACAATACCATAGTCCCTAGTTTTTCACACTACCATGGTTTTACATGTTATTTCTGACTTTCTCACTTTTATATTCCAAATTGATTTTTATTAAATCCTACCATGCTAGAGATTTTTGCACAAGTTCCGCATCTTCTTTCTAAATAGTCTCCAGAGATGGGAAAAGATATTTATACTGCCCTTGCTTCCCCTTACAAACTGTTTCAGTTCTTGTGTCTTTTGGGTTTGTAAGAATTTTAGGGCCCAATACAGATCTCAATAACAAACACGTCTGACCCCTGGATTCCAAGAACAAGCGTGGTCAGTGTCACCCTATGATGCAGCCATTATTTGTGGCTATCACAGTGTTACTCCCAATTTATTCCTAATTTACATCACAAAAGAAGCAGATTCCACAAGCTTGAAAGTCAGTTAAAAAAGACATAGTTTATTTTGTAATTAAATAGCTAGGACCTGATATCAGGTTAGAGTAGAACGCTTCTATTCTGGGACTTCCTTAACTCTGCTGCTACTTTTCCCCATTGCCTTCTACCATGTCTCCAAACACTTATCAAATTATTTTCACTCACCAACTATCAGGTAAAACTATAGCAGTTAATAGAAAGTACAGCAATGAAAGACTTCACATATTTTTCTTCCCCTAGGCTCACTTACAAAGGCACTGGAATGGTCCCAGAATGCTACAAGCTTTCAAACTCCAGACTGTCATACTTCCAATGAATGCTTGGCTGTAAATGCTACCCAAGAGGAATTTAAAGATGATGTTGCATCACTGACAGTTATAATAACTGTTTTAATTAAAGAAATATATCTTTGAAGTAAATTGATGACATTGGAGAATAAATTAAACACATGAACTCTTGCAAGCATGAAAGGGTACATTAAAAAGTAGCGATTAGTTTTTTTTTTTAATTTTTAGAACATCTGTTCAATGCTAAATTCATGCACCTTTGCTAAAGCTTTTTAAAATTCTCAAGTCCTCAGTGATGTCTTTATCAGTTCTTAGTTCATACTGTTGCTGGTCTTAGGGGCAAAGGAACAAAAGTGATAACCTGGTTTGATGTTCAGAATCAAGAGGAAATGCTTCTATTCTACAAGGTGAGTGCAAGAATGCAAGAATTCAAGAAATCTGAAGCCTATGTAAAAAATAGCTGAGAAGGGGTTCAGTATTCATTGAATGAAAATACTCATTTTCTGAATAGTATTTTCCTGCTAACATTTAAGAATTATTCAGAAGAACTAACACAGGTTTTTCAATAGAATGGTGATGCAATGTGCCTCAGTGAAGCAATATAGGCTAATTTATTCAGAAATATTTACAAGACGGCTTCTCTTAGAGCTCCTGTCCTACAGGTTTTGAAGTTACTGAAATGTAAAAGCTTTGTTTCTCCATTTTCTAGCCCTTGTTTTTAAGGGATATGGGTATAATCAGTATTCCATGTATGAGAGTGTGAAGCCAGGAAATATTTACTGGCACAGAGTTTACAGAGAGATCTTTAACCTAGAAAAAGATTCTGGTACTCAAAGGTGTTCAAGTATTACTCTGAAACTCAATACAGACTAGTCTATAAGTCTGAGATATCTTTAATCAATCAGTTGACAACATTACTATAGCTGGGGTGCTTGTTACAGTCATGACAGAGGTATGAAACATGAGCCATGTTTCCTTCTGTGGGTTCAATCTAAAGCTTTCATAATTTTTTTCACCTCCTTAAATCCACCAAAGTATTGAACAGAGATCTAAGCTCCAATGCACTGCCCTTTATATAAACTCCCTACTATCATTTGCTCAGTTTTATATTTAAGTTCCTCTCAACATAATTTGTGCACACTTAGGCACATAAAACTGTTTAAAAGTAGCATTTACAAAATTTTATGGCAATTCTTAGCAGGCTAATGAATTCAGCCATCTTTGGGCAGGAAGCACTGTCAGCCACAAAGTTTTTATGTGACAATCTTCGCTGCTTCAAGATAACTAGAAGGCATTTTTTTTAGCTAAATGATTCTGTGGTGCTCTCACTGATGATGTATAACTCCATTTACAGTTGTAATCTGGGTAACAAAATGAATAATCCATCATTGTAATATGAATAGTAAATTAACCCAGATAAAAGTGTTGAACATCCAATCAGAATCATTAAGTAACCAGAAGACTAAGATTGGTGAGGACACATTGGAGGCAATTATAACTAATGAATACATTAACTTCAGGCTTGAGAACAGCATGGCTGATATTCTAGTCCATCAAAATAAAATTAGATTGGGGGTGAGCAGACACAATATGGAGCAGCCTCTGAAAATAAACAGTTATCCATGAATATAATCATTTCAAAGAGAAAGCTTCCTAGCAGTGATATGCACTACATCACAGAAGACCTAGTGGATTCACTGAAGGTGCTGTGTAAATAACAGAAGACAAGTGTTAAAGAATATGCTGCAGCAAGCAAACCCATCAGTATCACAAGGGATGGGGGAGAAGAAAAGATGAAATAAGTTACAAACACATATCCATATAATCCCAAAGTTGTTAATTTTTTGTTGTGAAGATCACAGGCTATGTAATTATGCTAATTACATTAGTTAACATACAATGTAATAATATAGTAGCATCCTGATTGAAAAGTCTTAGCAGAGTCAAACTGGTTGCCCAAACCCAAAGTATTTAAATGCTTCTGTCTGTACACATAAATAGAAGAGGATCACTGAACTCATTAAAACAATTAATTCCTCCCAAACACAAACCTTTCACATGTACATTATTGCTTTGTTGGTCTACAAAAAAGTGCTTCAGATTATATCAATATCTACTTATTCACCAAGTCTGCTACTACAGTCTAAAGCCCATCAATGTAACTACTTACTTTCTATGGGAAAATAAAGTAAAATCATTTTTAAGCTTGCATATGTAGCTCTTCTACTTATTCTAAGAAGCTGTGAAATCTCTGCCTACCAGAGCGGGTAATGTTTTTTGCATCCATGACACTGCAATATTCATTGACAAACTGAAGTAAGCTCCAAATTTGGCACAACTGTTGTGCCACCTTTCCCTAGCAGACCTCCCTTCCTATGACTGTATTCTGCAGGGTGCCTAGGGTTGAAACAGTTACCTGAGCATTGCATTAAATAATTCAGCCTTCCATCCAAATAAATGTCTGGCCCTTCCACACAAGTGCAGGCAACAGTTTGTTTACATAAAAATTACTAGATTAGGATTTGAAGTAATTTTATAACAATAATATTCAGTTTTCCAGCATTTAAGAAATGAGATGCTGTTTACTTGTTTATTATTCTAGACACTATAAAACACATCACAAAGATTGAACAAACACAGGGCGAGAATTAAAGCATAAGCTTCCACTTAGAAGAGACATAGTGTATCTTCATACTTACAACATCTTAACTATGAATTAATTTAGCTCCATGAAGTCACATTTGTGGTAGGTGCCAAAAATTAGACATTAAAGCATGACTAATTTTGAATACACAAGGCATTTACTGTGAATACTGGAGTCAGTATTTTCACCACAAAAGTAGATGCTCAGCAGTATGAAAACTGGAAATATAACCAGTGACTACTGCAAATATTGGCTGAGGTCACCGAAGCTGCGTTATGCATTAGTGGTAGATCGTTTCCAGTCTCTAGTTCTTTCAGAATAAAAGAAACCCACACTCAAACATAAGGTTTTTGAAAGTTTTAGAATTTGGCAGCTCTCAATCATGAGTCTACTCATGCAGGAAGATCTCCTAAAATCTAGCTCATATATTGTGCCTGAATACAATGGGAAGATTTTCATAAACATTGCCATCTGATGCCTTACATCTTCCTATGGACAGCCATTAACTATGAAGTATTCAGTTGCAAAGTGCTGTCTGTGCACTACAGCAGTACTGTTTTTTTTCCCAAGACTTATTTTTTCTGCATTCTAAATGAGCTTTACAAAAGAGCCAAGCTAGAACTACCTTAATTAAGAATAACAGCGAAGGATGGATTTTACTTAACTGAAATAACGTGACAATGCCTTTCTTGTAACTGGTTACCTCTCAGTTTTTAATGGGCTGGTAGTTACTCATCTTATCCTTAGGCAAACAGTACTAATAAAGTTTTAAAAAACATTGTAACTGTGGAGCTATTATTTTTGTTGTGGGCCTAATACACAAGTAATTATGTCATAAAACTGGAAAAAACTCTCAACTTGATACATGATCTTATTCTGGTTTTGACAATATGATTAAAATAGCTATGAATCTTTCTCCCCCAACAATTTACTCCAAAATAAAAGTGCTGAGTATTGCTATTTATAATCTGAGATTTCTGTGAACAAAAATGAACAGTTTATAATATGTGAGGTGGTAAAAATGTCTAGAACAAGACAGAGGGAAAAGGCATTACTAATTTGAAGATGATTACAATGTAGCTGGAGTCTTTCAGGCTTCAGATCTCCCACAGAAACAGACATCAAAATCCTCAGAAGTTGATAAGTCTCCAAATCTCCTAACACTTGAATCTTTTGATTTTTTAATATTTTATAGATGAACTCCCAAAACAAAAAAATCCAGAGCCTTAGCAGATATAATCAGACACAGATGTAAACAAAACTGGTTATATGAACTGGACATTGGTTAGTGTTTTGCTTCTGTGAGGCAATTAAAATACATGTTCTGGTCCCTTCTACCTTGTTATTAAGACTCTACATTTTGATTTTCAGTTTTAGCAATTACAAAAACCTGTTAGGTTTTATAGCCTTTTCTACCACAGCAAACTGGAACACTGGTGCAAAGCACTTTTCACTTTGGCCCATCAATGCAAATACAAAGCAGAAAGAACATACCTTAGTATTTAGATATACAATCAGTCTGTACAACTGTCACAAAAATCTTGACTTGCAAATGTTATAGATGTAATATGGCAGTCACTGACAGGGACTGAATACCAGACACTAAGATGTCATTTTTATAGTCAGTTTTTCATCGTTGTAATGCTTTAAAACTGGCAACCCATGGGTTTGGTTTGTTATTTTTTTTTGTTCTCAAGCTATTACAATTATATTTTTTATGCCTAGCCTACACACATTTCCACTGATTTTGGGTTAGCATTTTCTTCCTCTCATTATGATTAATAACTTAAAATTCCTTAGTTTTGGTAGGCTATTCTTAGTATTTTTAGATTTCCTAAAGTATGATGAACTCAGTATGACAAACCCACTACTAAAGTGCAGCTACTTGGGCCTTTTATTTTCAAATATCTCTCCATCCAAAATGAGAAAATCAAATATATTTTATAGCAGAGATCACATCAAATTAAGAAATGCACATTATCTCAGAAAAGGGTAAGAAAGCTCAACAGCTGAGCCCATCCGTCACTCATGAACAACTGTCCTATAGTTACTAAGAAATGCATTTTCTTTTCACAACCAGAATTAGTTCTGATGTGTAAGAAGGAAGCCTTACATCATGAAGCAAGCAGAATAGCATGACTCTCCTAACATTTCCAATGCTCTGAGCCATCTTTCTTATGCTAACATCCCATTTAGAGGAAGGCACTCTCCTTCCATTGTCTGCCTTCACAGCAGCTGACATTCTAGCCTTTAAATACCATTATTTCAAGTATACCATACATTCACTGCTTACTGTAAGAAAGAGTCATTCAGGTGAAGGTCTTAGCATACCAAGGTGTGTTTGCATTTTTTATACAGTGATGAGCACAGCAGACTGCTGTAGCGGAAGAAAATATAGCCACTTCAGTTCAACACTTGTATAAGCTCTACTGATGGTTGACAAACTGTTCAAGGCTGAGTTTGACTGTTAAAGGGAAGGACATAACAGATTGGAGCTATCCACAGAGACATTATTACAGCATTGAATTTGTGAAAAAAAAAGAAACAACAAAAAACCAAAAAACCCTAAAAGTTAAAAAGCCACCCTTTTTCTTGTGAAGTGAAAACAGGAAGAAGCAAGCAATGAATTTATGTCTTTAAAATACAAGGTATCAGGCACCTTATTTTCAGCAGTGATTAAGCCATTGATATCAGACTTACAGCGGGAGAGTAAATGCAATGAAAGAAAAAATGCTTATCTAAATTCTCATTAAGGAGACATTTCTCCTATTTAAAATAATCAACTGTTTCTTATTTTTCCTCCTGCAAATTATATTAGCACTAAAATACCATTGGATTAGGTCTGCTGAGCTGTAACTGCTCATTTTCTTACATACTTATTTTGAAAACAGATGAAATATCTATGTGGTTAATACATACCACGGAGAACAACAGAGCCATATTAAAGATCAGGTGAGTCCAAGGGATACTACTATTTCCTGATATAACTCTTAAATTCAGCAACAAGCTTGGTCCCACTGTGGTTGTTAAAAAACAAAAAAAGAAAAGAGAAATATATATATATAAACTTTCCCACCTGCCAGCATTGGCTGAACTAGATGCTTTCTCTGAACACAAACCTAACTGATGCACTGGAATATGTGAGAAATGCTTCATTTAGCCTTGCGTGCCTGCCATAGGTCTCTGTGGAAAGAGTTAATCACTAGTGTTTTCCTAGTAAGTAGTCCTAGGACTAGCAGTTCTTCGTATTTTCCTAATAGTGCTAATGAGCTTCACGTGTAGACTCAACACTTGCCAGTAGTGGGTCTACTAAACCTATTCTATACGGAAAAAGGCATCATATCACCTTAATTTAAGGACAAGCACAGCTTATTTTTTATTCCTTTCAGTGCGAGAGTGGTGATATTTTCAGACTCGAGATTGATATTCTTGCAAAAAATCAGTGATCTAGTACACCACGCAAATCTGCCCTGGGGAATTATGGACCATCATTATCCTTTGCATAAGTAACAGACCAAAGCTTTTCACTATGTAGAAAAGACAGTAGCAGCACTTAACATTTATCTTCAAACCATTGCAGGAAAACTTACTATTTATCATTTCAGATTTCTTGTAACCTCAGGATAATGTAAACACGGAAAGTTTTGCAGCTGGAATTTACTTATCTCTTTCCACTGTAAAGAAAAACATTTGATAGCAATCTTATGGAGAGTTTAAGAAAACCTGAGATAATTTGCTTTTAAAATCCCAAATTTAAAAGTAGTTTTAACTACTTTAAACTCATACCCATCCCTTTTATATATGTAATTGTGATGAGGTTTTCCTACACTTTCTTCTGTAGAATATATATTTTGATTCAAGTTTATTACTTCTCCAAAAGCAAATGCAACTCTACAGTTTCAGTTCCCATGTAGTTCTACAAAACAAATAATGTTAGGGCTTCTCAAAGGCTCCTCTCACATGTGAATTAGGCATAGAAAACCTTCACAAAAGACACACACAACTGAAGCTGCTTGCAAAGATCCGTGTAAAAAATATTTACTTCAACATCCTTGAGATCCATGATTACACACTTCAGTACAAAACAAGAAATCCAAATCCTTTTGAAGTCAATTACAAGACTTTCACAGGTTTTAGTGAAATAGAGTTTATCTAGCCTTAAGTACTATGTTCACACTGTTTTGGACTACTGAATCAGGAACATTTAGGTTGAAGCTGCACTGATGTCAATGACGGCTCTTAATTTTTCACAATTTGAACTGACCCATTTTCAATTGCGAGGAATTCATTCAGACAAATCACTGCATGAACTGCATAGCCCTTTTCATGAATCATTTTAAGATTTCCATTTAAAATGTTGCCACTTGCTGAACATCATGCAGATGTTCTACTTGGAAGGGTAATTTAAAGTACACTTGATTGTTGCTGTAGAAAAGAAAATGAAAATATCTAAATAGAAATAGCTCTGTGTCTACATTTTATTCCAATCAGCCAGAAACAAACAAGAGAAAACCGTATTTGTCTTTTCTATACTCCTAATCAAACAAACTGCCTTCATTTGAGGCCTCTACTTAACCTTTTGTATTATTGCAATTTGCTGAAAATCAGAAATATCGAAACATGAAATTGAGCTTATATGTTCTTGCTTATCTAAAAGGAATGCAACATGCAGCATCAGATATTTCATGATAGTAATATTTTTCTTCTTTCTTTTTAGATTTTTGCCCTTCTGTAATTATACAACATTAATTTCTCCTCAAACAAAAAGCCAGATGTTTGCAGGCTCTGATTTCAATCTGATATTCTGCTAAAAGCATCAAGTGCAGCACTAGCTACTAATGGGTTTCTTCCTCCCATTAACCCAGATACAGGTATCCCTCCTGGAAGAAGCTGTCAGCATCCAGTTTTGAACTGTATTTTCTAAGACGACATGAACCATTAGGCCACAGTCAGGGTGTAGACTCATGCTCAAATAAACACTAAAGACACATACAGATATCTGGTGGGGATTTTTACTGTTGCGATTTGTGGGTTTGTTGTTGTTTGGTTTGATTTGTGTGTATTTGGGGGGCAGAGGGTTATGCGTTTGTTTTGGTGTATTAGTTTTGTTACAAGCCAGTTCCAGAACAGCTAAAAGGCTACTTCTGTGAACTGGTTATCTTCTTACTATACAAGCTCCAGTGGTGTGGAGAGTGCATCTCACCACTAGGATTTGAAGTGCATTCCTTTGTCTCTCCTGCTGAAATTTTTTCTTCCTTTATAAAAAGCTGAGTTTTTAGTCCGGGACAGACTTACAGGATGCTTATATGAGACACAGATTCAAATCCTGTCTGAATCTATGTCTTGAACCCAGATTTCTCATACATTTCATAAAAGTTATTTTTTTCTCCATGTAGCCACAAAATTTTATAGACCATATTCTTTACCCTAAAAATGGGAAGATTTCACACAATGAAAAGATGATTTCTGCTGATAAATACTAATGGTCTTCTCAGCATGTCTGCTTCCCATAACAACAGTCCATATATTACTATATTGCCTGCTACCAAGATTACTTCAGGCATGTTAAGGGAGCTCATATGAATATGTTATCAAGACCTCACCATACAATTCTGCAGGGAAATCATACAGTTGCCATAATTTCACTTAATTTTGATGTAAGCTCCATTTTATAGAAAAGATTGCCCTGACACTGAATTAGTGCATAGTATTTAAAATCTATACAATGGAAGTAAAGCCAAGAGTGACTGACATATGCACAGGAAGTCTGCTGTCATTAGTACTAAACCGGCTAGCACCTAAACATTACAGCTAACTGTAATTTTAGTGATCTTGAAATTCCTGACTAAATTGTTATCAAAATCTGAAGAGTGACTAAATGAATCTGAAATTCTTGTAAAAATCCAAATATAATATACCAATCAAGACTTACTGCCTAAAAATACCGATCTTGTTCAGACCTGCTTATTTAACAATGCTTATCATGTTAACTAGGATTATGTTGTTCCTACAAAAACGAGGATGCTCATCAAAAGATTAAAGAGATGCCTGGGGCCAAGCCTAAATACCATACTTGAATATCAACTGACCAAGCAGGAATGGCATGAAGGCAGCTGATAAATATCATGTAAGAACTAGACTTCTCTACCAAACCTGACCAAGAACTTCAGTTTACTTTTGTCTTGGGTTCAGCAGTAGCAGTCATTTTTCTCCTTCTTAGTAGCTGGCGCAGTGCTGTGTTTTTGACTTTCAGCCTGAGAACAGTGCTGATAACACCAATGGTTTTAGCCGGTGCTCAGTAACGTTTACTCTGACCAAGGACCTTCTCATCCTCTGCCAGGGAGGAGAGGAAGCCAGGAGGAAGCCAGAAGGAAGCAGAGACAGGACACCTGACCCAAACTAGCCAAAGAGGTATTCCATACCACAGCATGTCATGCCGAGTATATGCACTGGGGGCAGTTACCCAGAAGGCCTAGATCATTGCTTGAGTTGGGCTGGGTATCTGTTGGCGAGTGGTGAGCAGTTGTATTCTCTTCCCTTGTTATTTCCCTTATCATTATTATTATTGGTGGTAGCAGCAGTGATTTGTGTTATACCTTAGTTACTGGGCTGTTCTTATCTCAACCCGTGGGAGTTACATTTTTTCGATTCTCCTCCCCATCTCTCTGGGAGCAAGATGGGGAAGAAGAGGGTGGGAAGTAAGCAAGCGGCTGCGTGGTTCTGAGTTACCAGCTGGGCTTAAACCACAACAACTTCTATATCTCTTTTCTGCATATGTCAAAAAACAGACTTTTGTTTAGAAAGTGGCATTTCCACCACCCACTTTCTAGAGCTTTCTTATTTGGCTATTAAAAATTAAAAAAAAATAAACAATCACATTTAATCTTACCTACTGATCTATTTCTGAAAGATGTGAGGCACGACTTTGTTAATGGCAGCTTTTTAATGATACTGCAAGAAGTTGTTTCTGCTGTACTGGCATGTATAAAAACAATGGAACGCATCAGCAATAATAGAAATCTAAGGAAACGCAACTAAATTGTGGCAGATCAAGAGCAGACTAGTGCTTCTATTCCCTTTGGATACATTTGTAATATTTAATCTAATCATCATTCAGCAGTAGATACAATTCCAGTCTACATCAAAGCAACTGAAATACTGCTTTGATGGTTTAATATTAGCTAGCAGTGTAATGACAGGTGGCCACAACCACAAGATAATTTGAAACAAGCTGTAGTGTTGAAGACACTCTAAATTCTGTGAAGCATGTTTCTTTGAATGAAGTGAGAAATTCAATTGAGACCAGACTACAGTAAATTTTGAGTATAGGTGCTTGACACACCTTCCCTATCGACATTGCCTGTAGCTGCTGCTTCAGTGAGGATATTAAACAGCAGCAAAAATACTGCTGCTTGTTTAGCATTAATTTTCTGTTAATTCAAGAGAATGAATAAAAACTGTCCTTGTAAGAATTCTACAAGACATCACAAAATTGCATTAACCCTAAGCATGGGATCTTGAGAAACTGAATTAGGATAAACATAATGTCATAGGCTGCAACGGTGTGGCCTTCATTGCCATGCCCTCACCACTGGACACATTGGATTTTCCTTACTGGATAGGAAAAATCACCAACATCCACTTGAATGAGGAAAAAAAGAAAATACTTTTTCTGCAGTTTTCTAAGTGATCCGCTTTGGAAATTCTTCAGCAAAGTCTGTTACCATAACTGTAAGATTGCCAAAACAGGAAAAGATTAATTACATGCACTAGAAGCTAAAATTAAAAGGTGCAACAAAAATTGTTCATCTACCTCAAAGTTTCACAGTAGATGAGGCTTTCAAAATATTATCGGTTTGTTATGTAAAGAAATACCTTTTTTTTATGTGGCTATACACTTTAGAAATAGTACACATTGTTTCTAAGCTTAATTTCAATGAAGATGAGAATCATTCAGTAGTAAAAGCATTATCAAAATATTCAGAAAGCCAAAATTTAGCACTCTGCTATGAAAAAGAGGCTCTGAAGTCATGAGTGGTCCTTCATGTTTCTTTGCCTCAGCTTTGTAATACGTATTCTCTGCACCTCAGGTTGCACAATAGGAGCAGTCACAGCAGCATGAGCACGTTCAGGAGATTATGGGCAATGAAAAAAGGTGTAATTTTACAGGGCTATTTCAGCTATCCACCTTTACTGTGCAATCCAACAGGCTACTCAAAAATCTCTCCTGAATATGGCTGGAACAGAGAGGTGGGTGAAGGCAGGTTCCCCTGCAATCCAGCCCTTCTCATTTTACTTGCACAAGGCCAGAGTTTCACATTATTTTCCACAACCTGTCTGTAAAACCTTAGTGCAACATTAAAAGCAGCGTTTTTATTAGGAAGAGATATTCCCCTATCGCTAATAGTAGCAAAATATATTTACCCTTCAAAATATGATCCGTGTAGTATTAAAACATAACTGCTTTGAAATTCAGGATGTTTCTTCAGGGAAATAGTGTAAAAACATAATGGATTAACAGGCCCTTTCATGAAGGAATAAATCAGAGCTACTCGTTATCAAAATTCTGTGAGCATTCATGTAGCAGAAAAAAAAATTACCAAGACTAATTGGTAGAAACAAAACTGGCTCTTAAAAATCCTATAAACTGAAGTGAATCAATTTCCTACATATGCTTTATCTGAACAACATGGGCATATTTGTAGAAATAAGTGTTAAAGAATATATGATCTTGGAGGGTTATGTTACTTACTGGACAGTTTTTAAGGGTGTAATAATCAACTCTGAATGATATTTAAGAAAAGAATAACTGTCTAGCAACACATTAATAATTTCTACAGCAGAAAAATGTAGAGAATATTTAAATTGGAATAAAGATTAAACTTCAGTTAAATGAGTTGTCTCTAAAGTTCTTAGAAGAAGTAATGACTGAAGATTCTCTGCTTTTCCGAAGTTCTTTCTTTTGTGCAAATCATGACAGACCGCTTAAAAAATTAAGGATCTTCAGATTTTTACTGCATACCACATTTGATAAAGCCCTCCTCTTAATCAGATACTTTGCATTGTAGTAATTAAGTTTTGCCAAGGAGGCTAGAAAGAGCACTAGGTATTTTTCCTCTAGTTTGATTTTGAAGCTGTGTGGTTTAACATTTAGGAAAAAAAAAACCAAAGTATGGGCTGGTTAATATAATTACATACACCAGAAACAGTGCAAAGCATTCTACTTTAAAATATACTGGTTTGAAATATATATTATCCTTTGCAATGCTGCAAAACGCAAATCTACCTTGTAGCATTTTAAATGAGTTCATTGCACTGTGCTCATATAATACTAAGAAGGGTAATAATGGAATTTAAATTTGTTTAAAACTAAAATCCCAATAAATTACGAAGTGCCACAACAGAGTGCTTTGGCATTGTTATGCTGTGAATTACACTGCTTTCAAGTTCAGGGGTTTGTGACTAATTAAGAGAACTTTAGAAATGTAGAAAGGCCAGTAACATTGCACAGGATGCTGAGGAATCACTTTTGGGTTTTTCTGCATAGTTTCAAGTTGTGGGCAATTAGTGATCTTTCTTTTCCAAGGAGACTTACATATCACTTGGAAATGCTATTACACAGCTGCTGTTTTAGAGAAAGCCTGCACCTCTCTAACCCACAGCTGGAAGGCTGTACAATACTTCGGTTAATCCTCAACTAGAAATCCTTCCTACTGGCTCCTAATGGCTATTTTTCATTTTGGTTCTGACAAACTGGAGGACAGTAATAAACTGACTTATCCAGACAATGAAAAAGTGGAATGCCAATCTTATGTGACACCCCCCCCCCCCCCCCCCCCCCCGTTAGAACATAGTTCAGTAGGTACCACACTTTGGAAAGTTTTAAATTTGCAACAAGTTGTACTGTATAGAGTCTTCAGGTGGATAGCGTACTATAGATCTACATAATGTTTTAGAGTGTCTCCCTCACTCACTATAAACCCTTACTGTATTTGCTCATCAGCAATGGAAACACTGAAGTACTTGCTAGGAGAGTTACTAGCAGCACTGCTTTCTCCCAGATGACAAAAGCCTGTATGTTGGTAACTTAATGGAGCTAAGCTGTCCCACCACACAAGTGTTCTGACATTTTTGTTGTATTTTGTTTGAACCTACAGCAGAAGGAAACAGACTTTGATAATCATTTATAATCCAGTCCCACTCATGCACAAGTGATACCATCCTTACATAGCTGGTCATACCAACATACAAAGTTACCACGAAATTAGAATGAAAGCTCTGCACACAAACCAAGTTTGCAATTCCAGCCATCAAAAGAAATTCATCACATGCAACAGATCTTGAAGCACATGGTAATTTTTTCATTCTGTTTTATGTTGCTTATGCTAAGCTTAAAAGACTGCCATCATAGACCTTCAGAAACCTCTGTCTTCAGTTAAATTCTGGAGTACAGCATGAAGGTTCAAGCCAAATTTTTTCACCTTTTAAACTGCTTTACTGCAGAACATTTACGAATGAAGGTGAACCACAGGGGTTCTAAAAAGAATTGGAAAAGTTTAATTGTTACTTAAAATGACCAATTAAAATAAAGCAGTTTCCTAAAGCCTCTCTCTTCTACTACACTGATATAATTAACTGTAACCCTGTCATGTGCCCTCATTTTCAACCTGGGAACCATAACCCAGATCCCAAGCCATTATCATCTTAGACAGCTTGTAACAGGGAACTTGTTCTTATGTGAAGCCATATATTTAATTCTTTACATAGAAGTCAGGAAATTATGATGTAAAATTTACATCCCCATGTTACTGGCAGGTACTTCATACAAATCTTACACTCCACAGAAAAGCACCTCAAAACAAAACCTAAGAACCTTGAACATTAGTTGTATATTCTTCACTTAATTTTTACGAGCACTTACCAGGTTACCCTTTGTTTTGATTTCCTTCTTGAAGTCTAATTATTCCATATGTCCTTTCACATTTTCTCTGATTTGCAATTGTATTTCTCATTATCATTTTGTGAGGATGTGCTACTATTTCCTCTCCTTTCATTCTCTTTTATGTTTCACTTGTACAAAATTAATTACATTGTACCTTCAAGCGTAATTTTAACAGTGTCTCCATTGCACTGTCTGCCTTTAATTAATGCTCTTCTAATGTAGGTTTTAGAGCCAAATGGTGCAATATTCTGAGCATCAAAGAAACAAAAGATCTAACAAAGCTGAAATGACAGAACCAGACAATATATTCTCATTTGAAAAATATTACTTCAAATTTATTTTAGATATTAGAACCAAAGAAGATCGTTTTTACTTTTTCCTCAATCATCACCACACTTTGTGGTAAGGCTCACTCCAATCTGGGAGTAGATCTGTAATTTATGAAATGAAATTAGTTTCTCAATTGTCTGCCTATCTATTACGACTCCTAATCCACATCTCTCTGGTATGATTTTTTGTTTTAAAGACCCAGGAATTCATGGACCTCCCCCAGCAAACATAATGCTCACACACTCAAAAAAAACTGAGGCAAGTAACACTTGAGTTCTGTCTGTCTATTCAAGAGGGCAATAGGAAAGTAATTTTCCATGGATTGGCCTATTTACATGTTTTAAAATGCACAGTGCTCTCTAACCATTGATCTAATACATATTCAGCCAGGAACTTAAGCCTGCCACAGACACTGAGGTATACAGCTGTAGTTATATAGGACTTCAGATATTTTAAACTCATTGAGATACTTGGGCTTCAGGGACATCATTTTAAACTCATTGAGATACTTGGGCTTCAGGGACATCAAAGCCCAAAGCCTTTTTGTTTCTGTGTTTCTGTTAGGCAGAAAATAGTTTTTACTGAGGTCAGGATTTTTCTTATAGTGTTAAGTTTCCAAAATTCATCTTCATATTCAATTATGAACAAAATAAAGCTTTTACAACTTTCTGAACAATAAAAACCAATCTGTCAACTGTATACAGCTATTTACTTAAATGAACTCAAGTAAGCATCAAAATCTAAGCTGCACTTTCAGCTCAATATTTAGATAAAGGTGTCGGTAGGATTGGTTAAAAATACAGATCTTTCACAGTTGCAAAACCTTTTGAGCAACAGTGCTTGTATATATGATACTGACTTTGTTATGCACAAAGGTGGTACATGGTTTTCAATAAAACCACTTTCTGGGTTTTAATAAACAGAATATCTATGAAGGAGATCATTATAGGTAATTAAAACATTAGGGATTAATTTTGTTGGATGGAGGCACTCAGTTTTAAAACAAAAGTGTATGTTTCAATTTTTGTTTCATGATTTGCATTTGTGATTGAAAGGGTTCAAATTAAAATTATTTTCACTGAAAAAGGAGGGGAGTTGTCTGATAATTATTGTAATGGAATATATTTTTAATGGGGACAAAGCCTGTCCTGGGATTCACATGAACAGCTATCACAGACTTTGATCAGCACTGTATCCACACATCAAAAGACATAACTCATTCTAAAACACTTTCATTGTTTGATAAGCACTAGTCAGTTGAAATGAAGTTTGCACACTGCAGTTACCTGCCTGCATTGATCTGAATTATACAGAAGTCACTTGAAATACAAGTTTCTGGATTTCCATTTGTTTTATTTTATGAAGAAAAGCAAGCTCTGAAGCACTGTATGTAGAAAAGAATCAAATAAGATTTGTAATACAGTATGAGGTAAAGGAAACAAAACTAGGTGGGTCATATTTAGAGCCTAGCAAACTCAACAATGTCCCTTTAAGATGAAGGGATAATATGGTTAGTCAAAGTTCTACTTTTCATGGTCTCCTAATGTCAAGAGAACAGTATTTCAAAGCATGACATTACACAGGCTCAGCCTTTTCAAGAACACAAAACCTTTGATTTCAGAAACAAATGAAAGGTAAAATGTGACTCTCTGAAACAAAGCACTCCACACATATATATTTTTAGTGCCATGTGTTCAGATTAAAGGGCCATATGCCCTCACATTAGTTAATACAAGAAAAAAAAGGTATTTCGAAATCACCTTTGAAATTTCAGTTCTTAGACAGTAAATCTGAAACCGGCCAGTAGGCAGGGGCAAGAACCACATTTTGATACATTAAATACCTTAAAACACCTTTTGTATCCCAATTTTTATTTCATCCTTGAATCTTTTTCTTTGAAGTTTTAACAATGTAACATCTTTTTTTTTTTCCTCCTGCAGCTTCCTTCTAAACCCAAAAGAGGAACTTTCCATACAGTCAAAAATATGATAGTTACTTTTCATAAGCCAAAAGATGAAAATTTTCAGCAAAAAAAAAATCAATTCAATTTAAATACCTTGCATACATTGTACATGTGAATTATACCCTCTTCCCTCTAACCTCCACTAATACTTGCTCTTCTAACAAAGGCAATAGTTATAATAGCATTATGTCATTGTGACTACAGAATATACTCTTTTTTCCTCAACATCATAGCAATGAGCACTTTTATGCAAACATACTTTGTGCTCTAAATTTCATTATTCTGTGGGATGTTTAATTTATTACTGCTTGTCCCATAATGTTCTTCAGGTAGTATTACATTCCAGCCCCAGAGCGCTCACAGAACTTGTCAAAGTGAAGATAAGGCTAAAAGCCTCACATGATACATTATCAATGCTCTCTGCTACAATCTGACAAAGTAGCCAGGTCCTCTGGACATTTGTAATCATACTGTAGTAAGGACTATAATGCTGCAGAATAGATCAAAGACAGTAGAACACCTGGTTCCAGTGCATTCTCACTGGTTAAAGATCATAGATTCATGTGTCATTACTGGAAGAACAAAGTATCATTTCAGAGGCATTCATATGGCAGACCTTCATGAAGGAGGCACAGGTAAGTAGATACTTAGATATTTAAATATTTAGAAAGTATTAAATTCATATCAGTTTTTAGATTGGAAGACAAATATGTGGAATTTCTATACCACGAAGACAGAGCATGGGAGAGATGTTAAGCAACAAAGAAAAGGGAAATATAGGCAAGATCTTGCTTGGAAATTGTTAAAACATTGATGGAGAGCATTTTGGGTAATTATACCATTTAATTTCAGTTTATTTTAACTTAGAGTAAAAATCTTTTACCAGTTGTACCATTCCTTTTGGCAAGTGCTCAGAACTATACACACACTACATGTAATTTGCATTGATACCTTAGGTTTAGTTTCTGCATGGACAAGCTTGGACTACCAAAATTTTTTTCATCTGGCTGTTCAGACATATGGACACATTTAAATTTAGGAGCTGTATACTTAAATGGCAAGACCTGGATCTTAATATTTAATTATTTTATACAGTCAAACATCGACCCACGTTCTCCAACACTGGTGGGTTTTTTGTTTGGGTTTTTTTGAGGGCAAAGGCTTCAGTTAATCTGAGGTAAATTTGATCTAAACCAAACTATTAAATGATCTAGATTAACTGGCCTGGCTCTTTGAAGATTTTGTTAGATAGGATCATCTTGGCAAGGTATTTATCTTTTTCTGATTAACAGATACTGCTTCCACTTCAAACAGGATTTCATCTTCCACAACAAAACATCTTCCTGCTTTCTCTTCTCCATGGTGCCAACCTTTAGGACTCCTTCAATACCTGTTTCCCTGTGTCTAAAAGACTGTTTTGTTTGCTTAGGCTCATTGCACTAGTCAGCTTAACTTTCTAGGTCTCCCCTCAAGCAGGGCAATACTATTAACTGTTTTTCAAGACAAACTATTTTTCAAGTATTGCTGGTATTTAAACTTCAACTATTTCAAGTACTGTTGATGTTCAAGCTTCAAAGTTATTCCTGTGCTACAAAAATTCACAGCTCTCAAACTTTGCAGTGCCCATAAGAGACCAAATGTTCTTGATTTAAGCTTGATGGAACCTGTAGCATGTCATTGGACGAAACATCCAATTGTCATCCACCATAAAATAAGGGGCTTAAGGTGAGAAAGTACAGTAATTCTGGCAAGTATTCCAATTCAGTCTTCATGATCAAAAATGTCACAGTACTCTTCACAACAAAACTAAATACATAGTGATTTATCAGTGGTGTGGAATATAAATTTGTCACCTTCAGTGCTACTAATTTAAATGACTTAAACACCTGAAAATCCCTTGTGTCTAGCTTAAATTACGTGTTTGCAACTTAAGCCTTTAGTGTATTATTTAAATTTGGTGAATGTTCACTTATTCCAAAGCAGAGAAGGAAATTTTAAGTCTATGAGCTGTGGTAATCATGTATGGATAAGCTACTTATGTTTGCCAAAACACTAATGATTGGTGTATTGGTTGATGATTGATGAAACACTAATGATTGATGTGTTGCATTAATCTTATTTCTACCTGTAGAAGAGGCTGATATTTCACTGGTTCTCAGTTTCTCAAACTGAGAATGAATTTTGTGCCACCACTAATAATGTAGCACTATAGGCAATCTATGCCCTCCTCACTGAAGCCATGTTCTTCATGTAGGTGTCTTATTTTCAGCATAGAAGAACTTCCTAAGGTACCAAACCCACTATAGATACGAAACAAAATTGCCAAAACATTTCCAAAGAGAAATCAAACCTCTATTTAATCACAGACTTCTGTGTGCATTTAACTGGCAGACACCTATATCTCAGACAGGTTCAAACTAAGAAAAATCAGGTAGAGATCTTATAGCTTCATTTTGAGGTGTTTTTTTTTTAATAACCATTTTTACCTGTATTATAGCCTTATGGATATGCCTTTCAGCTTTAATTTGGGTCTGTTTCTAAAGCGTTTTGTCTATTGCAGAAACACTTCAATTTTACTACTCATTTCCTTTAGTCAAGCATGCTACAAAAAGATCTTCTTAGCCATACCAGCAGTGGTGTGAACTCTTCCCAGCACCAACTCTTTGAACAACTCTAGACTACAGTGGATTGTCTCAGACTTGCTTAACTATTGTAGCTAAAATACAACCACAGAAAGAAGCTCTCTGTCGTTTCATGTTGCAGCCACAATGCAGCGCAACTGACTTTGTTGGTACTGAGTAGTGACATTATGTCACTAAATAAAAGCCAGAGGATATAGACAGCTCAGTTCATGTTGAAACACAGAGAAAGAAAAGCCAGGAGAGTCACTACTTAAGCATACCTGCATGAGTACCTGTCTACACTGTCTACTCTTACAACATGTCCATTTCAATCTGTGGAATAGGCTACCAAAAAGTTGAAGAACTTCATAGATGTATCACTGCAAAACAACAAAGCTTCAAAATGACTGCATTAGCAAACTCAACAGAACTGAACAACTTCAGCACAACTCAAAATGCTGTGGAAGGTATATTGAGTCTTGCTGCAGTGAACAACAATTGTGACTGTGCTCTGCGTCCAGCTAAAAGGGCATCTTAAAACAACCCCTCAGCATTAATTACTTTCAGATAGTTCAGAAAACTTACAGCACTGGGGAGTTAATCTCCAACTTTCTCACATTTAGCACATGCACATAAGCTCTGCTACGCTTTCATCTTTTCCTTTACATGATAGGGGCTGATATTCTACTGCACAATTTCTAAAAGAAAAAAATAAAGGAATTTAAAAGCACCACAAAAACATGTTGGTTTTTTTTTCTTTTACTAAAAGCTCAACTGAGATAAAACATCTCTTTGGCTCAAAATGGAGCTGATCGATTGTTCAACAGTTGGAATTCATGCAGTCTTATTTAATGATGTGCTCTAACAGCAGCTTTTTTATGCTTCATTTCCCAATGGCAATATATGATGACCCAGAGGAAAAGCCTTGTAATGTACAATAGCATGGATTGGTGCTAAGATTTAAGGGAAAGAAAGTAGTGCCAAAATGTTAACACTTCTAAGGAATCAGACTGATGGATGGGTGGTCTGTGCAAACTAACCCCTAGTGCATACAGCACACATTCTTCTGTAGCTGCACAAACACTTGCAGTTGAAAGCAAATTTATTTCAGACACTGGGGGTTGCTCTTCAAGACTGATACTGAGCAATTTTAGAGGCACGGCTGTTCACATGTGATCATCTGCAATATATTCACAGCTGTACACATCAATAAAATGCTGTTTCCACATTTGGGTGTTCATCTGAAATATTCTGACTTGCTAACTACTACAAGGATTTCAATGCAAGTATAATATCAAAGACCAGTTTATTACAAAAAGACAAGCTTCTGATACTTGTGGGAGATTTCCAGGAGTCAGTTGAATTAACCAACATTACATACAATAAAGAGTATTTCTCATAAAATCAAGACACATAAACTCTTAAAATAAGAGTGATAAAGATACACGTATTTCCAAATAAAGATTGTTTACTTTCCAAACCTATATATAAAATCAAAATCCAAATTTTGATGCTGATACCTTAAGCTAAAACAAATAACCAACAAAAATGATCTAAGGTACAATTTTTTTTAAGTGGTGCAATATATACTTAGAAATACTAGCTAGCTTAGTACACAGATACAATAAGACCTGCTCATATTGCAGCAGGTTTATATATTGAGAACTACCAAGGAACTTTAAGTTTTATTACAATGGCCAATAGCAGTATCACATGAACGATCTTCATTTTTTCTTATATCTTACGCTGTTATTCAATTGCCTTTCCTCCCTGAAATGGTATGCACCAACCATTCCTCCATCTTACATGATGCTTTGATCTCTTGATAGAAGCCAAGCATTTACTGCTGCTTGCTTATAAGGGCACACTTACTTTAACTATGTAAAATAATAGCTTTCTGCCATTAGTGAAGTGCCCTCACTTTCCTCTGCAGAAGTACAAAAGGTCTTACAGCCTTTTTAGCATTTGCTTTTCCTTCAGGCTTTCTCCTTTTTGCCCCTGCCAGCTGAAGAAAGTAGTATGCATTTTCATATCCTTGAATAAAGTAAAACTGCAACTTCCTAAATACATGTGTAATGTATTCAGTAATGAAAGATGGACAGCTTCCCTAGTCCCTATGTCATAAACGCAAACATTATATGCACTGACTTTAATGCACATCAATATGTTCATATAAATGAATAGCCCCCACAAGGAATGAGTTTTCACTATGAAACTGCAAAATTAATTATCCCTTTGATAAATCAACTATACCACATAACTAAAGTCTCACATTTTTACTAAAAGAGGGTTTTTTACTTTTTTTTTCTTTTTTAAGATGACTTCTAATTGGCTATTAGGAGAAAGATACAAATCTCCTTTGTCAGTCTTAGATTTATATAACATTCTCCCATTCTAAATCCCTCTAAAGGTATCCTCACTCAAAGTCACAGTACATTTAACTAACAGTTTCATTCCAGCCTAAGATCTAAAGGAACTAACATATTTATTAAAGCATTTTGATCCTTCAGAGACAGATTAATAAGAAGCTTGTGACAGTTCAGCATGATAAAATGAGTCAATAAACAGAAACGTGTGCTGACGTTAGATATACTGATCCACAAATAATACAATACATTTGGTTTGTCACAAAGAAAAATCACTTGAAAAAGCCATTGCCATGATTAAATACTTTCTGCTATCTCACTATTTCTATATTCTATAGAAGTTCTCCTTAGAAATTCCCTTGACAAATAAACCCAGCAAGTTTTTTATACATAAAGAAATCACAGCTTTGTATGATATCAATATGGAATAATGAGTCATCAAAGTGAAGCATGAAAAGGGTTTAAATATTGTATGGATTTTTTTGTTAAAAATAGAGCACTAGATGCCAGAAGTGCTCGATGTTCATTCACATGAACAGATGTTCAGGCTTGCCTGACTAGCTGTCATTTACCTATGAATTATATTTGTATTATGCATTTGTTTTTCAGTAACAACTCAAAAATTCAACTTATTTAATGTGGTTGTCAGTAACAATAGAGGCTTTAGAGTCAGACTTCAAATATCCTTTCCTGTCCAACATCTGTTTCTATTAGAATTAGAGCCTAAAATTCTAAGTATCAATTTAGTTCTCTAATAATCTGCATAAGCAATAGTTTATCCTACACTGCTTTGTAGGTGTCATGACCTAGCAGCCAGAAGTGACCCTGCAACACAGCTCACTGATTTCTTCATCAGTATAGGCATTACCTGATCTATCTGTACACTTTATAGTGAAAACCAAAATATGTGCATGCATAGGTCATGTGAGTCATTATGCCTCATTTTTACATATAGGACAAATGCAAGAACTAGAAAAACAAAGATTTTAGACTAAAGGGTCAGACAGTGGTGAATATTGTCCTCTTTTTGTGAGGAAAAATTCATTTTCCTCTCTCCCTGTTCTCATATACATCTGGTACGTATCTTCTATATACACATATACACTTCACACATTTCTGCTACTAAACGTTGAATAATGGAGTCAATTGTCTTCTTATTCCCACTGTTTATACACCAGTGCTGCCAAATGACTTTCCTGATGTCCATTATGATTTATGATGCGAGAGAACACTAAAGCAAAGTTACACTAATAAATGTGAATGGCTTCATTAGCATCAATACATATTCTAGTTTATAATACTAAAGAAGCCATACTGGTATAATTAGAAATATTTCAGAGTATTGCCTAATGAAGATAAAGGTCATTGTGAAAACTAGCAGTGATGAAATGTTTACAGTATTTATCCTGAGGTTCTAACTACTGTGCATAAAACTTAATGTAGTGTACTACATTATACACTAATGCTTAAAATAACGGCTCCTGAGATTCTGGTTCTAATGCCCCTGATTTAAATGTTAAAATCCATTTTTTCCTCAGCCATTACTTCCTACTTAGACCAAAGTCTCTCTCTTCATCCAATCCATCAGACTGTTGGGAATTTATAGATAAGAGGAACTGGAATGCATCCTGCAAAGTGGGTCATTGCTTCACACAACTAGATTCACGCTTGCTTCTCTACCATGGATGTAACGCTACCAGTTAATCATGCTACACTGAAATACTTATGTAACAAAGAAATACACCATAAACAGAAGCATCAGCAAATTAAGGAGTAAAAGAATAAATACTCAAGGTAATTAAATCCCATTAAAAAATCCAGTTTTGTTCATTAGCCAGTGTTTTTGAACTCTGAAGCAAATGCCAAATTCACAATCTGTAACTTCAACTTTTTTGCCCATCAGAGTGTTTGAAAGAGCAGATAACCTAGAAGATGCAGACCTGATGCTGGCATACAAATGAAGCTGCCTTCTTAACTGACTACAGGTGTCACAAACTAGAGCCTTTTGATTTAAAAAGCTCACCACTGTAGTCTTGTTCTAGGTGAGGGTAAGAAAAGCCAGAGTACTGTTCAGACCTTACAAAGAATGCTTACTCCACACACATGTATTACCAACTATTATTAGCACCTTTGCTACTTAAGTTTCAGTTTAGATGCATATCAACATATTCTGTCTAGGGAAATGTGCAGCTTCAAAATATAAAACTCCCACACTTTCAACAGAAAAGTTGTAGCATCAAATAATTTTTTTCTTCAGTTACAACCTGACAACAGTAGTTTAGAAAGTTTAAACTTTAGAATATTTTTAATCCAATCATTTCATACCAAGAAACATGGGTATTACATGCAGTTAGCATATGTCAATAGCAATTAAGTGACTTACCTTTCAGAAGGTGGCAAAAATTTAACTTCTGGAATTTCCTGAAACCTCCATCACCTAGGAATGGGCATAATTTGCTGTCTACATTCTCTCCTCTTGCAGTAGTCATGCAATGAGTTTCTTCATTTATAGATGTCCTAAATTTAGAAAGGAAAAGCTGCAAACTGTGGAAACTCTGAAGTGTCTTTTTGCATAACAGAAACTAGATCCTGTTCCTACATAAACTTTCTTCAAATTCGTAATTCCAATGACTAGAAATACTTGGATGTATTTTATTGTCTTCTCATAATGACATAGAAGGTTAGAGATTTTAAGTTGAGATGGTGTCTCATACTTTAAAGACAACTTTAGAAAGCTGCAAAATTGTTACCTTAACAAATTAAGAAAACAGGACACCAGTACTAATAGTATGCTAATTTATGATAATAAATGTATTTCTTTACTTATACTATTCCCTTCTCTATAATATCACAGCAGTGCACAGTGCTAATTAATACACAGCTCCAACATCCATGTTTAGCAGAGAGCGTGCTTCCCCATACATATACATTTAGGAAACAGACAGATAAAAGGTCTCGTCCGAAGTCAACTGCAGCTAATGCAAAAAGTCCTACTAGTCCCATTGGCAATTTCTCAGCTGTGCTGTACTCATAATTAAAAGCAGATGGGTGCTGAAAAGCTAGCCCTGGTAACTTACACATAACCCAGGGTCACATAATGAGTCTAAGAATGGAACTCAAATCTACTGAATTTCTACCCAGGGATTTAATCACAAAACTACTATTCTTAATTTAAAATCAAGGAGGTTTGAAGGAAATATTAGTAAGGTGCTAATTTTTCACTTCAGGGGAATATATCATTACTCAGCTGACCATCTTTTATTTTTTTATCATACCAAATAAGAACCCAAAGGTCATTGCTATTGTGTTAATTAAAGATTTTTACTCATACCTCTAAGCAATGCACTAACCTCTAAATGATACCCAGCTATAGCCTGAACAGAAATAAAACTAAAGTACAATTAGGTTCACAGGTCTGCCTATACTGTAGCTTTCTAACTGTAACCTTTCCACCCTGTTCTGTAATTAGTGAACCAGCTCACACATTCTCCAGACACAGGCACTTGTGGAGAGCTCAAAGCTTCTCCACAGCTCTGGAACAACCATCCCAAGAAAGTAAAGCCATTCTGAACCAGAGGAACAGCAGTACTACATACAGCACCTATCTACCTGAACCCCCTTTGTGGTACTTTTTCCCCCTCACTCTTGCTTTTAAGAAGACAAGCACAGGCTTTTTTACCTTTCAAATTTCTTACATAGGCCAATTTTCATATATTTCCTTTTATTTCATGTTCCATACTCAGTAGACTAAATCAGATAAGCTTTCCTTCTGAACACAAAGCAGCTTCCCTCACACCTCAGCTCCTTTAGAAGTGAGCTGAAACAAGGATCAATACCTCCTCAAAGGAAAATGTGAGTCAGACTTACCTGAAAAACGTTAGAAATCACACACAGGACTGGACATTCAACCACCGTCTATATTGTTTCTCTGACAGTCTAAAACTAAGACTTCTAGGTCCAAATCCAAACTCCTTTATTTCTCCAGACCCTGGAGCCTGTAGCCAGGGATTCCCAAAACAGTTCTCACGGAGCAGAGGCTCACCAGAAGCCAAACACCTGATAATCTCCTCAAGGGCTCTGCCTGCCTTCCTCTCCCCACAGCAGCGTGCATCCAACCCCGCCCGGAGGCGGCACACCTCACCCAGGCACACTGCGGCCATGGAACAGTCACCTGGATCCAGGGTTGTTACCCCTCACAGGCAGAGCTGAAACTGAACCATCAAGACACAGTCAGGAGACTGTGGCTCTACAAGGACTGGCTTACTTGAGGTAACAGAATGAGGGGAAACCCCTACCAACCCGGAAACACATCCAGAGAGGCCACCTTGGCTTTATTATCTCCTCACAGCTCGTTAAGTAGTGGGTAAACAACATCAGCTGGTCTGACAAAGAAAGCAATGGAGCTTTCCCTCAAACTGAGGGAAAAGGTGCTCTGTAGGTGCTCAGTCAAACCGGAGCCACACCTGGGGGAATGCAGTCAGCCTGTCCTCACCGTCCCGAAACAACACTCCTTTACTTTCCAGTTGAGTGAAGGCTGCTGCTGCTGCTATTTTTAGTACTACCACTATCAGTAATCTCTATTCTGTTGCTAAAACTTGTTGGGGTGTGACCTCCTGCCTTTTTACGTCCTGTTTTTCCCCAATTACTGCACTATAAATCCTGGAGGGGGAGGCCAGGCTAATTTTTGCCCAGAAAGCAAAGAGCCAGCTAAAGTAAGTCTGAGTGGGTCTTCTTTCAGGGGATAGGGAGGTTGCTGGCCAGTTGCGGTTTTAGTCCATGTTCTGCTAAAACTTTTATTGAAAAAAAGTAAAAGTAAACGTATAGGTGTATTTAGTAGCACTATGCTGTGCAAAAGGCAACGCAGACGAATAGGTTTGCTGTAGCTAATGGCAGAGTGGATGCTGCCCTTGCAGTTATTTTCCTGTGATGGGAAATGCATGAGAGAGATTTAGCTGGAGTATTTTTTGTTTGTTTGTTGTTGTTCTGAGGGACAAGGGCATGTTAAATTCCTCCAGGACAGAACAAAGACTCGGAGGTGATTTTAGGGGTGCACATGTGAATACCTTTGCCAGGCTGCAAAAATTGTGTGAGCAAATGGACTCTGTCACTAGAGCAAAACCGTGGTTTATCGCCTTTTATACATCACTGGTATGAGACAATCACGCAACTGAGATGGTTTCACTGGCCATTTAGTGTTAGTTCTCTGCTCATTCTAATAGTGCTTCTCAGAAATACTTGGCCTGTTACACGCTGCACCAGGTTGTGACACTTGCCTAAAATGTACATTTGTGATCAGAAGCACAGCACTTACGCATAATTGCTTTATGAAACCTACAATTAAAAAGATCTCCAACAAGCAATTCTGAGAATACATCAAGAATGTATTCTCTGGTTTTTGTTTTGTTCAGAATAAACCTTTTCTTTTCACATAGAGCTTTTAGAGTGCACTTGAGCCATACTTTCATACTGTTCTCCATAACCCGAGAGCTAGCAATATGAGGATTTTTAAATTGAAGTTGGGATTCTGAAATAATCTTAAGAGCTGAAAATGGGGGCTGTAGGAGAAATAAACATCACCAGTCTAAATCTCATGAGCATGATAACACTGAAGAGGGGTAAGCCAGCTATTTCTATGTATATGGGGTAAAAGAAGAAAGTGCAAGATGAAAATAAAAATAGAACTTTCTAGTTATTCTTTCTTTTAAACTTACTGATTAGCTAAAAAGTGGAATTAGGAAGAGAGACTATAAAGGAAGAATTGAAGCACATATTTTTATTTTGGGACATTTATGATTATCAGAATGGGCGAGAAGTGGGTTGTTGTAATCAAAAGATAGCTGGCTGTAGCAGACTATCTGGCTGCTTGCTACTGTAGTTTGACTGCTGACACTTATTGTTACCACCTTAGATACGTGCTTGTATCTCTGAGAAAACAACTTCCTTAAATAGCCCTTTCTTTGCTGTCTCCAACTGCAAATACAGTATAATAGAAATCAGATCAAAGTGTATCATGTTGTTGATGTGCCTGCCACATTAACAAAGGAATAAAAATTCTACCAAGAACTAGGAAAAAGTTGTTAAAACCGCATATGTTGTTACTTGTTTTGGTTTTGTTTTGTTGGGTTTTTGGTAAACATAGATGTTTACTGAATGGGTAGCTTTATGTAAGCTGTTCTTTCAAACCTGTCAATATGCTGTTTGGATTTATGGTAACAACTGGAAAAGCAGAAGCACTCATTCCCCAAGTGCAGGCAAAGCAGATCTCTAGCAGGCTGCTTTATTCTGTGTGGCATCTACAGTCAAGATTTTATCATCAATCAGAGCTGGTTGAAATAAGCTCTGGATAAATGAGAAAACTTTTAAAATATTAATACAGCCATCATTGCATAAGCCTTTGATTTTACAAAACTGGCTCTTGATAATACTGCTTTCTGAGGAAACCACTGCAGATCCAGGCCAGTTATCTTAGCCTAAGATAATAATTTTTATATGGCTGAAAGTACTGCCCAAATAGCACTTAGACAAAACAATTTTATTGATCTTTGTTTAGAAATCATCCACTTTCGTCCATCTGTGAATTAACAGCAGTTGTGCAAAATGTAAGGTCGTTTTGAAATATTGAAGGTTCTATATTTTTTTTTTAAATAATCAAAAAACAGATGTTTCATTCTATGTGCTTCCAGATCAGCTACTGGAAAGTAACTTGAATGTTGATAGGGTGTCCTGAGGCAGATTCCTGCCAAGGCTGAGGGCAGTAAATGAGAACTGTCTGAGCAGCCTGAAGACAGGTCTTCCAAAACAGTTCGCTGCTTTTTGTTTGATTTTCTATAATTGCCTAAACAAATTATGAGGTTGTTGGCTCACCTGAATATAAAATTAGAATGTTAAGGGGCATCAGATATTTTTTGTGTGAATTTTAATTATTTAATGCTTTCAAGGTACTCTAAGAGGCTTTGGTATTTCTGTTGCAGTATTTTAAATGCTGAATTATTTTACTTGTACTGATTATGTAACTGTTTATAGGAGTGATATATCGAGGCAAACACTGAAGCACTGAAGCATAACATGATTTAAATTTTACTTGACACAGTAGATATCTTTTTTTAACTCAGTGTTTTTGTTATTAATTTGATAATTTTCCATACTTGAACAATGTGATTTGCTATAAGTCAAGACTAAATTTTCTTGGTATGGGATTAAAAACTAAATGATACTTCTGGTGGTGGCTGTAGTGCTACACTGATGGCACTAGTTGATTTTGTGTTATTTCACCGTTAAAAGTGGATTGAAGAAGAAAAGTCTTGATGTTTTGCCAAGGCAACTTCATTTCTCCTGGCTTTTACACCTTTTCAGAGTGATTTCTAATAAGAGAACTACACCACACAAGATGTTTCACACTTAGGAACCAGCATACATCATAATAGGCTTTGCCTGTGTAAACTTGCATCTGATAAATGCAAATAACCCTCCTTTTCAAACACTAACACGAGCCAAAAGTCAACTTGGTGATCTGATGAGGTACTGACAAACTCTCATCCTAACCTGACATTTGTCACATTGAAGTAGAAACAATTATTAATAATTTTCCTTTCATTAGGAGCACTACAATGAAATGTCAACGACTTTAAACGTGTAGCAGAAGTGTACAAATTAATTTTGATTTTCTGAAGTGTAATTATTTTTATAAGTACCACACTATGTAATCACTTTGGGCGCTATTACTTGTGCAATCAATAATACTTAAATGTACTTTGCTGTTTTCAAACATTGTTTCCTAAGGTCAGCCCTTACTGATATGGATGTTTTAGTGGAAAAATGTAAGGAATCATTTTCCAACTGGTCAAAGATGTCGGGAAATTTTAAAAATTCATTTATGCATATTTCCGGTTTTCATTTGTTCACCAAAATGGGGCGTTTGACATACATACAGTTCTGAGATGAAGAAAGGCTGTGATGATTTACGTGGCAAGTCCATTTTTGTGCACTGGATGGCAGCATGAGCTCTTTCTCATTCCCGTGCACCTCCTGGGGCTCATCCTACTTCGAAAGCAGCCTGAGTGCAAACTTACTTATATTCCCTTGAGTCGGGCAGTCCGGCCAGATTTGGCCTCACATTAGCCAGATGAATGGCTGATAATCATCTAGAGAAGTACATCGTTCCCACAAGCTTAGTCAGTTCTCAAGTGCCAGCATTTGTGATAATTCACAAGCTTGTAGTGCTTGAATACAGAAAGACCACAAGAAGATATATCTTGATGGAAAGTTACTTTTCTGCTTTGTGGCTTAAGACCTATGCAGTTTTAGCTGACATTCTGATAGGTACACATCCATGATTGCCAATTCAGAACATTAATAGCAGCTACCCATACAGGCAGTATTCAGGTTGGTTTCTGGCCCTTAAAGGATCCATTTTCTAATGTAGCTTGAATGGCTCCTGGAGTCTTTTGCTGTAACCCAGCTTTCAATCCTAATTTAACTTCATCTGAAGAATTATATCAATCACCTATCTGTATTGGAAGATATCACTTAGAAACAGAGCTGGTGTAAACAGACCTAGGGATGGAAGAATGTACTTAAACTATTTAAATTGCAGATCTCCCCATTAAAATTGAAAAAAATCAAAATATGAATTTCCTCTCTGATTATGAAAATATCCATTAACATTAAGGAGGAAAAGGAGGAAAATTGACTTTATGGCATGAGGAAAACAAAGCCAAAAAATGTACAAAGTCACAGTCAACAGTAACATATCTTGACATCTGTTGCTAAATGTCATTAATAATAGTATTTTAGCCATTTATAGTAACAATTCAAGAATGCAGCAGATAAAGCATTTTGGGGCTAACTTATTTAGAGGCTGAATATGCTAAAATCCAGAATAACATTAGCATAGAAGAAACAGTACACACTTTTACTTAGTGTTTCTAGTTTTCTTTCTGAAGATATCTGCATTTGTAATCTATATGGAAGAAAAGCTCCCTCAGTACATTGTGGGCAAGTTTTTATGCTCTTTAGAAGTGAAGTTTTAACACACATTGTAGGGGGAATGTAGTTAGAAATCGAGGAACTGCATGTGAGAATGTACTTACTTAGTAACTGTGCCTGAAAATTCCTGTTTGAATAATTCACTTTGGCTAACTTTGTGTACTATCTATCTATCTATCTATCTATCTATCTATCTATCTATCTATCATCTATCTATCTATCTATCTCAGATTTTGGTATCCTGAAATTTTGCTTGATTCCTGGGACAACTGAAACATTAAATTCTTTGCAAATACTCTACAGTCCACAATTTCTAGGCCATTATATTGGAACTGTGTAACTGGACTAGCTGCCAGGAAGCCATGTGAGTTTTGCTCTGCTTGAAACTGAGCTACTCTGCAAGAATGCCTGAATTTTGATGATGCAGCAAAGTATTTGTTATTTATTTTATTGGAATTCTCAACTAAATGCAAAGTACATACATTAGTCTGCTTACACCTCTATTTGACATCATTACCAAAGAAAGCTGCTGATGCTTATAGACAAGTACGTTTTAAGGTCTCAGTATCAGCATATGACTTTGTTGGTATTCAGGTTTTGTGTATTTTACTGTCATTCAAGTAATCAGCACTATATGCCAGTGACTTGGAAGTAAAAGAAATAATAGCAATTTGAAAACCCCTACCAGACTTGACCAGCTACACTCCACAGTCTTTGTTCATCATCAGTTCCATTGGAGCCTCTGACATACACAGCAGTGCTTTCCATGCCTGTTCTTGTTTCTCTGGAAGAAAATCTCCTGCAAGATAGACAGGCACAGGCTCAGCTGTTCTGAAACATACACGCAGCTATAAGGTCTTTTGTTTCTCTTCCAGTAAGAGGCAAACACAGAATTTGCTTTAAGTAGACAATTTTTATTAAATAAAAACAAACCCCCCAGAACTAAACGTCTTGCTGTTTTGAAATTGCTGGGTAATAATTTCATTCAGTTGTGTGCATCTTTAGTTGAGTTACTGTAAATGTGTTGGAAATACTGAAGTAGATAAAAATCTTAACTTCCATTTTGCCAGAAATACTGTTCTAATGAATTACAGCTTAATTTTCACAGCTCATCAGGTCTGGTTAGCTATAATGAATATACAGGATTGTGAGTAATTATCTCAGCTTAACTAGGTGGCATCTGGAAGTTGCACTATAATTCCGATTGGATTTTTCATTTTCTTTGGATTTTGGTTTTTATTGCATGAGCCAAAGCACTCAAGATTAAAGAAAGAGGGTGATATGCTCCTTCTTCTAGGAAGCAACAATATAATTGTCTCTTCTTACATGGATTTTATCTGTTTACTTGCCAACAAGTGACTGTGTGAACCGAAATGTTTCATGTACTGAAATGTAGTTTCAGGATAATAGCACTAATTAGTGAGTAAAACCAGGAACAGTTAACACTGGTCTGCCTACAGTCCACCAGACCACTCTGGAGAAGATGTCTGAACCATGGCCTGTAGATTAAACATAAATATTTTGTGACCTGCTAGAATACATCCTAAATCTTGCAAAATAACTGTGGGATTTTTTTTGATTTTTTTTTTTTTTTTCCCACAGAATATTGTATTTGAAAGGTAGGATCACTAAGTCAAAATTGGAAAAGAAGAAAAAAGATAAGCAGGCCTTGTCAGCTGCAATTACATCTTCTAGTCACTGAAATGTAATATAATTCAATGTCTGTGTTAGCATTCAGCATCGTTAATTCATGGGTGAGTAATTTAGTTGATTTCTCAATGAGAAATTGAATTTGATGTGACTCAGCAGGAAAATCAGTGTATTCTATAACTGAATGGAAAATAGTTGCGTTATTATTTGCAGTGGGCTTGATGTAACAAGCCTTTATTACTTGTGTCATGAAGACACTTAGTGGTTTGACAAGTATTACATTTATTTCAGATAATGAAGCACAATAAAATGTACTTCTTTGCTTTAGGAGCTGCATCACAGTACCTTGCTTGTCTTACTCTGGCCTAGCATGCATTTTGCTCACAGCAGAAAATGTCTTCTGCATGGTGTGACTGCAACACTTTACAACGGGCAGCTCATTTCTGATGCAAGCATCCTTCCAAGAAAAAGGTGAGGTTCAGCTTTGTCTCATCCAAGTACAAGATGAAGAAACCAGCCTTCCAAGGCAATAGGCTTTTGGGGCACTTAATGAATAAATAAGTGTCTATAGTCAACATCAAAGCTTAAATACGAGGACTTTTGAAAAATATTTCATTCTACCATTCTAGACCTTTTTTTAATTTATTTGTTTTTATTTTTTGGTTTGTTTTTTTTTTTTTTGTCAGGCCAAAGATAGCTCCTCTAAAATCAATGGTATCAGGTAATACTTAAATTCCTTGACATCACTTTCTCTAGGATCTCTTTTAGAATAAGTCCACAGAAGGTCTCTGAGCCTCCAGTGGTTTGGAAGTGATGTGGCTACAAGAGTGTTTTACATATGTATTTCTCTTCATGAGCAGGTGTTAAATCCCAACTGTAATCCAAAACTATTTCCTACTCGGGTCACCCCATCAGAAGATAGCTTGCTGGCCTTTGCAGAAGCAATTCTATGGTTGGAGCAACCACTGCTTTAGAATTACAATGCTTAGAAACGTGTGAGAACTTGAACAAATGTAGGAAGGCAATGGCTAAGAAAGCAGTGGAAAGGCTTGTATGAGTTGAAAGTCTGGATGTACCTATGCTTTTAAGCTAATGTCTTTTTCCTCTTGAACTATGTTTGTAGGATTGTGGACATATGTATTTTAAGGAAAGTCTTAACTGGTTATATAAGTAGATTTGTCCATTTAACACTAACCATTCTATGATCTATGATTTGTCTTGTCAAAGGATTTTGTACTCCAAATGCAGCTTTCGTAGGCTGGATAGTTAGGCAATTCTCTAAACAAAAAAACTTGTAGTACGTTCCCATAAATTTAGTTTTTCCCTAATATCCAAGTGTGTGTTACTGTTTGGAATGCCAGGCTCTCCCCTGTGAAATGCATGATTGTAAACCCTAGTGAAAAATATACTTAACTCCAGGGCAAATATCATAGCAAACAGATAATGTGTGACAGCTCTGCAGCTTTTGCAAAGGTGTGCAAGTAGCAGATGATTTGCAATAACATTACAAGAAGTCTTTTGAATGTACAGGTGTCTGCCTTTTTAATTTGTCAAATGCTTTAAAAAGGATGCTAAAACCTGATTCAGACATAAAAGCAGCTGCATTCTTTTGAACAGGGATTAGAAAGCAAATAATTAATCATACATACCTGGGGATTTATGTAAGCAGCTGCTTAAATAAGAATCATAAACCTAAAAATGCAATCTCTCCACCTACTTTGCATTCTCTTACATTAAAAAAAAAAAAGGTGTGGATTTGTTTTGTAGATAGTACTTGACATCAAAGAAAAATGCTAAAATATTCTCCTGGTACCTCATAAAAATAAAAATATTCTTAACAAACATGCTACACTGTTTTTAACTAGGTGGTAAATGCTTTACAAATGCTGGGGCTGTAAATCTGTAGTGCTGATTAGATAAATAAGACTGGGAGTAACTGTAGACCTTCTACAGCAATGAGGTTTACTTTCCATTCAGTAGCAAGCTGGAAATTTGCGTGAGTGTCACAAAGAAAAGATTTGCTGGCTTGAACAGGGTTCTAATGTATGGGAAGTGTAGGAAACAGACTGGTTTTGACTTCAAGCCAGTGAAACCAAGTTGATTTCACGGTTACGTTTTCAAATCTGCACATCAAACCAAAATCAAAAGGTCTGGATCTGAGGGAAGTGAAAGAGAAAAACAATTTTTTGCATGAACAGCTACCAGATGAGATCACAAAAATGTCCCATACCTTTAGTGTTTAGTGCCGCTTCCTACCACATACTGGAAGAATGGTCTATACTTTTTGCTCAGCTGAGTGAGTTTCTAGAAGTTCATGGCTTGAAGCAAATTCCATGGGATAAAAGTGTTTTTTATGAATAAGGATATGTCATTCTGCCCAGATTTCTAGGATTCGAGGGACCAGTGCTTTACATACCAGTTTATTCAACTCGGACTGAGGTCCCAGAGCTATAATAAGTTTAAGCTTACAGCAATAATGCTACCTGTAGTAATACATTTGAGCATGAGCATTCAAACTCCTGAAAAGAAAACCTGACTCACTTTTGTTGAAAGTTTAGCTCACTGAATGCCTGTTACATCTCCTTTCAAACATATGCTTCATAACTCTTTTACTTTCTTTGCACTTCTCTGCCAGTTAGACACTAGAGACATAAGCAGAAGGAAGATGGGGTGCCTTGCCATCTACTCTGAGGGCTCCCAGCACATTCATGCTCTACTGTGCTCTTTCTCTTTCTTCTGTCAGCGACTTAAAATTGCTGTTTGCCTTTCCTGAGCAACATTTTAATCTTGTTGCTACCTTGTCACTTTTTCATGTATTGCAGCCTTGCCTTTTTTTTTTTGTGCTGAGCTTGTTTTCATGGGTTCCTTCTTCAGCATCTCTGCTGATGAAATTGAACACGTGGGTTTTTACATTCAACAGCTAGAAGAGGAGAGCTGATCCCAGCCTCCAGAGAATTCCCTCAGTGCCCCCTACATTGAAAGGCTTTAAATGTTTCTCTCCTTTGAATGTGTCATGCTGCTGACAGTAATGCTTTTGTAGTGCCTATAGCTGACTTTATCTTGTTCTAAGAACTGACAGTGCCCCTAGAATACTTGAATACTTTTAAAAGGAGAACTTTTTTGGATAAATTCTTCCACTTTTTTTTTTTTCCCCAAATTGCAACTTCTGAATATTTTCCTTGAATAGCTGATTACAATGGAACTTTTAATCCTGTACCTTGATAAAACAGCCTCTTTCAGGTAAACAGGCCTGTATAGGGTAGACATTCTGCAATTGTCTACTTTAATAAGTAGACATTAAAGTAGTGCTTTAACTAAAGATTAAAAATGGACTATGACAGTTCTGGTTTTTAATGCCTTTATGTGATTCTCAGCTTACAAAATCAGTGGGGTTAAAGTGCCACAGGATTCTGTCCTGTGGATCCACACAAATTTTAAGGTGACTTGTAATCTTCTCTTTCTCCTCTAAAGTTGTGAATTTTCATGTCATCTCATCAGATGCTAAGCAAGTCAAGGGTTCATCCTACCATCAGAGATGAAAGATTCAGTGGAAAGATTTGCATTGAAACCTTTGTAGTGATTGCTTGTGACTCACTGCAGTTCATTGAGCCGCTTCTTAAACTTCACAACTGTAAAACTATTTTTAAGCTTGTCACTTGGAAACAAGTCTACATGAGAAGGAAAAGGGAGCATTTTCTACAGCAGTCTGGTATATAACAGCTATTGAGAGGAGCAGAATGCTGCAACTGCTGTGAAAGACTCCAGTAAGTGTTTTCCAGCAGTCATTAAGTCTTGCATCTCAAGAGCTGCCATATAAAGTAGTAACTACCACTACTGCTCTGAACTTGGTTGATGAACAGCAGTTTGCCTTGCAGCCATTTAAGCTTTTACACACACTGGTACATGTACCTGAGCTGCTCTGATCTATATTGTTTTCCCAACCTGGAAAACCCATTTGGAATTGTAGCACTTCATGATCAAGCATGTGAAGAGCAAATAAATGGGGCACATCTTGATTCTGTCGGTACTAGAGGGTATTCATAAACCAACTGCGTACTGAAAGGACGAAAATGAATATTTGAGAATTGAATACTGCACTGAAACATAAATTCTTGTATTTTATAGAGGAGCTAACAGGTGGTGCTTTTAATCCAACTCAAATTAACCCATGTTCAATAATTTATGTACTCAAATTGACTCTAACAAATGCTGCTTAATTATGCATTCTTGGAAAGATGCTTTATGTTGGGCCTCAAATTGGAATTTGGCTTCAACTATAGTTATCTTTCTGCAGCAGTTTTAGTACGTAATGAAGTAAGGAATTCAGGATATAAAGAATATTTGAAGTAACTTGGAGTCCAGCTGTAGTTGTCTACATAGTGACAACAGTGTAATTGTCACATTTCCCAACAATGGAAATTAAACCCCCTATCTTTATAAAAAAGCTGTTCATGCCAAAGAATGTTCTCACAAAAAGGAAATAAAAACAGAGGCATTCATTAAATCTGTAGCTTGTCTCAGGAAAACATGAATACAGGAGTCAGTCTGAAGTAGAAAAAAGAAGGGCACATACACAGGTCACCAGTAATCTTTAATACCTTTCGTCTGTCTCATTTTGAAGTGAAAACAACCAAAACAGTTGAAAGAAAGGTCCACCCAATTCATGTTAATGACTATCTCTTTCCTTCCCCTGATTAGTACTTGGAATACTTTTCCCTATTGATGTGCTATGCGCTTTTGTTTGTGCATATCTTGTTATTCTGCTCTGAAGCAAAAGTGTTCCTGCAGGATGATCAAATATAACTTTGCTGTGCAGTTTGAAGGAACTTTGAAACTGATTTTCTGCTCACACTGTTGTTATAAAGAACTATTTCTGTACTTCACAATTAGAAAAATGCTAGATGGAGTATTTTTCTTACACCACAAACTGGAATAATACTGCAGGAGTGAATTAGCGTTAGTTCTAATCTTGCTTGGAACAAAAAAAATCAGTCACTGATGTGAGACATCAGTGAGATTGTTCACATGAATAATGAAAACTTAAGGGGTTTAATACTTGCAAGGCTGATCAGTAATGCAGAGTTAGGGCCCCAGTCCCTGCAGCCTGTGCTGAAAATCCTAGTCTCTACTCAGGAGTTTTGGAGCAGTTTAGATATCAGTCTTGTGAATGTTCTATCTCTCACGTTGCAGCGGGCTTCTGGTGAAAGCAGAAATTTGAGCTTGAGGAGCAAGCAAGGTTTCCTCTGAGAGAATTTCAGCTGAGTCATCCTTGGAACCAGCTGAATGCTCATATCGCTGCCACCGCAGCTCTGGGACTCAGGAAAAGGCAATGCTTTCTCTTGAGCAGCCACTGTTGTCTCCTGAAGTATGTAACTTCTGGTGCTCAAGTATACAGAATTTTTGGGTTTCAGTCCTTAAAATGGGGAAGCTGTCTGCCATTTAAACCAGCTTGTTAGACACATCTTACTTTACAAGAAAATTCTTTAGTGCAGGAACCTGAAGGATGTTTGGGAAACTGAAGACAAGAATGAACTGAAACCTAAGAGTTCCAACTTCCTCCTGATACTTAGCATATGTGAGATTTGTATTCTGATTCAAATATTGAAATGCAGTGAAACATTACTGTTTTAAAGAAGCACTCACTGAAGACCTCATGAAAGGTCATGAATTGTTAGCTTGAAGAATAGCATCAAAACAGAAGCCTGGATTTGCTTGTCATATCTTCTTACATTTTCTTGGCATATTTCTATACAGAAAGGTAGGCAAAACCTTCCTTCTGTCAAGGCATGTTGGTAGGCAATGAAAAAATAAGATCCTGGGTGATATTTAGGGGTTGTGGTAGGTAGATAACTAGATTGTGAAAAAGTAGGGAATGCAGATCACAAATCTGTAGGAACCCATGCTTCCTTATATTTGTATATATAAGCTCTTGCATTTGTATATGCTTATTTATGAATATAAAATAATGATGTACATGAAGAATATATTCATGAAGAAAACTCAAGTGACAATTTAGTTTACTGTCATAGGAAAACTGAGGTAGAAGGGAGTATAGAAATCAGTCACATAGTGTGTGTGCATCAGTCGGCAGCCTTCCAGTACCTAAAGGGGCTGACATGAAAGCTGGAGAGGGACTTTTTACAGGGACATATTGACATAGGAAAAGGAGGGATGGCTTTAAACTGACAGAGGAGAGATTGAGATTAGATACTAAGAAAAAATTCTTCTCTGTGAGGGTGGTTGGACACTAGCATGGGTTGTCCAGAGAAGCTGTGGCTGCCCCATCGCTGGCAGTGTTCAAGGCCAGGTTGGATGTGACTTGAAGCAAGCTGGTCTAGGGGAAGGTGTCCCTACCTGTGGCAGGGGGTTGGAACTGGATGAGCTTTAAGGTGCCTTCCAACACAAAACCTTTCTATGGTTCTTCTAGTAACTGTGAAAAAAGAGTACTTAAGGAAAACAAACCTTTCTGGGAAATGAGGCCGACCACAGCTTTCTCCTGTTGTTCCTGTGAACAGCTAGTAGTAAATACTACCCAAGCCACCTTGCCTCCGTAATGTGCTATAGTGTACAGTGCAGAAGTTTGGTTTTTAGAGCTCATTAATTGTTCAGCACATGCTGTTAATTACCAGGCAGTATGGGTCACTGAAGTCAGAACCTGACTCCTAAATGAGTTTTCCAAAAATCTGTTCTGCTCATTGGAGGTCAAATTGATAGCCGCTGAGAAGGAATATCAATTCTGCATATCATTCTATAAAGGTGCAATTATAACTAAAGAAAAAAAAAACCAACCATCCTCTCTCCCTCTGCTGTAGATATTTTAAATGTGGAATTGAAAACTCTCAAGTAACTGCTGTTTCTTAACAAGATGTCATAACAGCAGGAGAAGAAATGAAAAAACCCGGCAAAATCAGGATGTTTCTCAGTATCTTGTGCATCTATGAATAGAAATATAATGGTCTAAGCATATGCTTTGAAAAGCTTAAAAATTTATGACCAAACTTTTTTCTAAGTACATTATCTATTATAGCAGGTAGTTATGGACAAACTTCATCTTTGGAAGGGAACAATAGAAGGAATTGGTATCCACATTTAGATGCTCTATGAAGATGTATTCTTGCATCTTCATAATTCTAAGAAAGCCAACTTTTCTTCTAATTTGTAATGCTTGAATGCTTAGGAAAAGCCAGCAGTAATTCCCAAGTACTTTTTGCTGCTGGATATCTGGCAAAAATCACCCTTTCTTTGAAACTAATAGTCTAGAAAGAATTATACTGAAATGATCTCATCATTTTTACAAATAACAGATGCTATCAGGAGTTAAGGTATGCTCATATCCAATTTGGCCATGAGTATAAAGTTGAAACCTATTTAGAACATTTGAAATTAGAACATTTTTCTGTGTATACCATAAGGTCACATAAATTTGAGTGAAGCTGCTGGTAAAATCAAATTATGAGCTAGAAATGTTATATAAACGTAGTCTGATACTAAATCATATACCTCATATATACCATAATTTTTTGAAAGTTCTATTTGTGAGCTTTCAATAAGAAGTAGAATATAGTGGAACTTTTAGGAGCAGTTTTATTTTATCACTTGCAATATATATTTAACATAAACATGTGAGTTGTCTTTGGAAAAGGTATTGATTTAGACAGATTTAAACTTTTACTTCTGAGCCTTTCTTCCAAGGCTGTTGTCTTTAATATGTATATGTACTTATTGCTTCTCAGATGCAATATCCCAGTTGCATCCATTTCTCAAGCTCTGAAATTACACGGTCCTTAGTAAAAGAATGGAAGTATGTCATGTCACATCAGGCAGAAAAAAAATGCATGCAGAAATAGTACTTCTGTCATTTAGACCTCCACTGAACAGCCTCATTGAGGACAGATTTAAAGCAATTCTGTGAATTGGGGGGTGGGGGTGTGTGTGGGGAAGCGTCAAAACCAGCATGCAAATAACCAAAACTGACTTTTGAGGTAAAAGGCATGTCATTTTCAGGTACTTAATTCTCATGTGATATGAAGTGCCACACTTCTGAAGTTAAATAATAAAGGCAAAAATTAACCCAGAAATTTTTCCTTTGGATCACAATTCTTTAATTTTTAATTGACTTAGGGACAGTTTTGTACCAAAGGGAGGTTTTTGAAACATTTATGGACAACTATTGGCTAATTTCTATATACCTGGTGGTTTTGCTGCTGCTATGAAATGAAATGCAAAACAGACATGTAGACATTTCATAACATCTGAAAGTTAGAAGGCATTGCTACTACATAACAAGATGTCTAGAAAATCACTGCTCATAACTAATGTTAAACTTTCATACATCTTGAGTCCCAATAGAATCATCAAATCCCAGTCTGGAAGGGATCTAGTACAACCTTTCTAGGCAAAGTATGACTTAGACTACATGTCCCAGCACCCTCTCCAGCTGAATCTTAATGTCCAATGTTGGGGAGTCCACAACATTATTCCAATGGCTGATGATTCTCATTGTGAATAACCAATAGTTTGGTTACATTTTTTTAGACTAGTAATTTGATCTGAGATGAAAAGATATGAGACTCTTGCTCTGGTTCTCTTTCACTTTAAAACATTTACATATTAGGTGTTCAGAACTGTAAGCTTCCTCCTTTAAAACATAGAGCAAATATTGGCCAAAAAAACCCCTGTACTTAATTTGAGAGTAACTGAAGATGTACTTTCTTTTGATGTTTTTAATCTTAATTTCTGAACAGGTTTACAGTAACTGTAAAATATTTCTTGTATTATATGTTCATGTGTCCTACTCTGAAATTCATCAGAATAACTTGAAAGTCATTGGTTGAATTCAAGCAGGCTTTTAAATAATGCCCACAGTTTGTATCCTAGCTCTTCTCAATTTTGAATTTTAATCTTTAAATGCTGTGATGGACTGAATGTGCAGTCCTGAGATTTCAGAGCTTCTTCACCAGGCACTTCTTTTGGATATTTTAAATGATTTTGATCCTCCAGCACCGAGGGATCAGAATCCTTCAAATTTTAGCTGTGCTCTTTGGGAGAAGAAAAACTCATAAGTTTTTTCTTTTACTTTTAGAATACCGTGAGAGAAGAACTAAGTGTTTTGAAATCCTGGCTCTGTCTTTAAAGAAGAGTTGAGAGGGCTATGGAACTTGATTGTTAACCTTAATGAGGTAACTGAGTACTGTTAAGGAGACAACAAAATTCTGTATTTTCTTAACCAGCTACAATCCATTATTTCAAGTCAATCGTTCCTGACCAATACCTGATTTATATATTTTTTTCTCAGTGTTATTTATAAGTTCTTATTCTTACTGTTGTCTTTAGTAATTGTTTGACCATATAGGAAGTAATGGTAGGTTTAGCAAAATACAAGTTCCAGGAAACTTATTTACATAACTAGATCTTGCTCACTTAAATTTTATGGTCCTTTGTACTTAGGTTAAGTGGCTTAGTCAAATCTATCTCCTACCTTCAGAAGGTTAAAACGCATGTTTAATAACTATTTATGCTTCTCTTTTCGAAGATGAGTTCCTTGAAAAAATATGTTGCATTTTAAATGGTCATCTGATAGCCATGGTGCTGCTTATCATCCAAACTCTATTTGTTAAGAATAAGCTGAAAAAATCCTGAGAATACTTGGGAAGTATGGTGAGTGGCACTGATTCTGCACTGCTGCAATAGTTTTGCCAGAACTGTAGGGAATCCTGCAAACACATGGAGTGCTCAGCTCAACAAACTTGTGCAGTCAGTAATGGCAGCCTTGAACTGACACAGATGTTTCAAAAGTCAAAAATTCCCTGTGAAACTGCCATATGGTAACATCAAGGTCTTAGAAATATATGGTTTCTCCAATTTGTTTTTAAGCATTTTATTGCTTTCAGAGGGCTGCAGGAAAAACAAATAGTAAGAGAGAGTGTGAGACCTGCTGTTAATTTCCTTCCAAGTTTGCAAACAAAACCCGCAGACTTATGCAATACACCAACGTACACAAGGTGACAAGTATTTGTATGCTTTGTAATTTGTATGTGTATTTTAACACTGATGAGGTTTGCCCGTATCTGAAACTTCTTTCCCTGTAGTGAGTTGCAGGACAATATTCTACTCTTCTACCACAATTCACTTCAAATTTATCCTGAGTTTCTGCTGAAGATTATAAATGTCCAGCTCAAATTTCAGGAAACCCTTTTCAGCTGAATTCTTGCACTGAGGAAAGTATCTCTGTATTTTGCTTCAGGTTTTTTTAGCCATCTATTATATATATTTTACAAAAGATGCTCCAAGGCCATCTTTAACCTCTTTCTCCTTTCACACTCTAGCTCCTGCACAGCAGGTAAGGGCTTTTTAAATGCATTCTATTAACTGTGGAAAAGTAATTCCTGACAAGGCTTTATGCATTCCATTTCTGTTCACGTAAATGGCTTGCAGTATTTTCACACTTTTCAGTATCAACAGTTACTGGTTTATGATGCATTTTTGAAAGTGAGCTGGGAATATTTGACTGGATTGGTCACTTATGTTGCATGTTGTGGTTTTATTCCAATTAGAACTAGGATAACGGTGTGAAATTCCCACAGAAAAGCCGCTCCATGTTTGCAGTTTGAATGCTTTCTAGCCCATCCAAAACTATTCCTCCTATATCTGTTCACTGGAGTTGTTCTGAGAAATTAACACTGGAGGTGGGAGACCAAATGAAACGCATGTTTAAAGTTCTACAAGTATTTTGTTATCCATTCCGGTCTAGCTGTATAGCAACTTCTCTACCACAAAGCAAACAGCATTTCTCAGAGGAAAATGAAACTAAGGAATTAGGAATAAGAGTTCTGTTTAATGAGCTACTAAGTATAGACATACATGCTTACTACTATAGGCTCCTACTTCTTATCTTGCAATAACTGGTGGTGGTGTTCCTAAAGGTTTAAGTTCAGGAGTCATTAAATGACTATGAATCATACCTCTGTTTCCAAGGAAATATCTGGCTGTGATGGCTGCAGAGGAAAATATGAATCTACTCATACCCTGAAGTTAAAATAACAACCAAACAGGCCCTTAAAAAACAGGTGAAGAGAGATTAAAAGCACAAACTTTGAATTTTGATAGTTTTAAAAATATAAAATGGCTTTTCAGTTCTAATTGTTTTCTAAGCGTGGGGTTTATTAATACTGCTTGTGTTTGTATGCTGAAAACCATAGTGGTTTTGAACTCTTTGAAAATGAGTCATCTGAATTCCTATGGGATGCTGCTGTATTCCCACTACTAGCATGGGATCTTGTGTTGGGAGGTATTATAGATTGGGCATTGAAAAGGATTAAAGGGCTTAGAATTCTTGGTGTTCGTATAATCTAACTTGAGTAAATGCAGTTGCTCTATAACTATTGCACGTCTTCCTTTCTTTAATTTTAAAACATATTTTCCAGCAGTAAATATGCTGTCCTTCAGAGGCATTATTCTGTCTTTTGTCCACATCTTGTTTGTTGTGTACTTGAAAAATTTCTTTAAAACTCAATCCTTTTTATTCTTTTTTTGCCTTATTGTGTTTAAAATTCCCGTGAACCTCAGCCTGTCACTTGCCTGTTCCTCAAGGACTGTTATTTTCATACCTTCAGCTTTTCCTGTTTTTCCTTCACCTTTGCATCATTACTTTCCTAAAGTGCTTGCTCTGGGCCAGCGTATAGTCTGGGAACACACGTAACTCTTGAGAGTATGTTGTGTAGAAATACTTTCCTGGGACTAACACAATTCAAACCAGCATGATTGATAAACATTGAAAGAGCACTGTTTTCAGATAATGCCTAACAAAAAAGGTTACAGGCTAAAGGTTGAAGGCTAAAATGAATAATATCCCCCAAACCTCCTCCTGTAACGTACATGAAGAGATTGGAGATTGAGTACGGGTGCACTGTGATGAACTGAGTCATTCCAGTGGTATTTAGCTTTAGAGGTTATGATCCAAAGGTCATTGACTGGACAAGAGGAAATAGCTTTTCTGGGAACATCTGAAATAGTTTGAAAAATCAGATGTACTTTTGGGAGCAGAGACCCTGGTTCAGGTCATCTTAGAGGATTTTTATATTTTTAAAGGCATCCTTTGTCTGCTTTGGAAATAATCAGTGTCTAATTTGGGGGATACAGGAAGGATGTGGGGTGTGGCATTGCTCTTTGAAGACTTTCCTTCAGTATCAGGATCCCAAACTGCTCCCTGGGTTTTTCAAAACTGTACTATATGAATGTACCTAGGCTGTAAATTTGACTCTTTATTTTGCTCTCAGGCCCTGGTCTAGTGCTAACTTACTTCTAGACTTCCCAAGCAACTAATTCTTTCTCAGTTGAACCTAGGCATGGCACAATGGATAAGAAGCCTCTCAAACTGGTAAACTGCAAGCGTTCTAATTGAAAACCATGCAAAAAATAGCATGCCTTGAGGCCTCAGGAGCAGCATCTGGGTTTGAGAGAGCACCTAGCCAAATCCCCTGTGATATGAATGTGGCCAGGCTATCCCGAATGTGCTAGCCCTGGTCTAGACATTTGCCAGATAATATATGCAGATTCATAGGTCAGCTTGTCCCCATAGAAAAACCAAAGGGCTGAAGTTATTGCTGAGAATATAAAGGATGCTGCTTTGCTGCACTCTAGCAAAATAATACAAATTGGACACAAAGAAGTCTATGAAATGCCACATGCTGAACAAATAGCCACAATCCGTATTTTATGATGTGTTTAAATTGAAAGATTAATTTAGCTTTACATTAAGTTGCTTTAATGTGAAAATAAAAGAAGCCTTTATCGCTGTTTTACAGGCTACAATGCTATTTTGGGTTTTGTATAGTTAGATCAGTAGAGTATGTATAGAGAAAAATAAAATATGTGGTCTTTAGATCTGTACATACAGAAATGAGGGCTGGATACCCCGTGATTTGCTTCATAAAAGACAGCTATTTTCAGACCTCAGCTCAGAGCACTAGTATGTGTGGAAACAGTAAAGGAGAAGGAAACTGATTAATGGCAGGTCAGTTGTGAAGCCTGTGGCCTTAAATAACAATTTGGGTAGTACTGTTCATATAGTAGTGACCAATGCATTGCCAATAGCTGAATTTGAGCTGCGTATTATCTTGTGAAGGGGGTAAGATATAACTAATGTAGATAAATCCGGGTGAAGTTACAGTTCCTTTTTTTCCCCAAAGTAAATAAAAGCAGAAACCCAAATGAAACCAAATGAACTTCCCAGTGGATGACAAATAAAATGGAAGCTGGAATTAATATTGTAGATAGTTTAGGATTTCTTGGTAGAATAATTTCAGTTTGTAGAGGGATGTGAGTATGTGTAAGACACAAACCTGTTTATTTTCTAGAAAACCAAAATCACCTCAGTTTAGTAGCATTGGCAGCATCTTAAAGTGTGAAAGTAATTGTTTAAGAATTCAGAAAATACCCAGTTGTACATAACAGAGGTGATTTTAGTAATATGGGAATTGAGTTGCATGTTTGTGTGTGTCTACATTTTTTGAAACCAGCACTTCAAGTAAATAAATTTGGTAGTCAAAATAAACTTTGAAATGAATGTTCGTTAATTATACAATTAAACAATGCTAACATTGTTTAACTAAAGGTAAATGGAATACTGCCCTACGTAATAAATTTTCTAGATTTTTTTTCACTGTAAACATAATTTTGGGGAGTATTGCCCCCTAAAATTAGTTTTTGTTAGGTTTTATTTCCTCATCAGTCACTCCAGAGTGGAGATTTAATCCTGCAAAATATGGCTCTATAGTATTGCTGTTGCTGCAAATTAACATATATTAAAAGAGGGCTTCTGTTTGCTGTAGTTGAAGATTTCTGATGCTTTGTGATTATGCATATTTCAATAACCAGGCTGGGTTCATGGCCACCTTTGGGTGAAGCTTAAGTGTCAGGAGTCATTCAGGTGTCAGCAGAAGTCTTTATCTTGGCTGCTCATGTTAGTTCTGCTATATTGACAGAAAAGGTGATGGCCTGGGGTAGAGGAACGTGTGATATTTGTCTCCTTGTCTTAAAGTGCTTCATAAAGAGGATATTCCTTGCTTACTCTAGGTCTGTCTTATGGAAATCTAGCCAACCGTTACTGATATTCCTGTCACTTAAAGTTTAAAAAGTCCAAAAATGTAGGTTACATTATCTTATTCTGAAAACACATTGCATTCACATGAATAAATTTGATTAATTCAGTGTAAATGTTAACAATGGCCAAACCCAAACTCTGCTATTTAAAGATTTGTCAGAGAAATCCACTAGCAGATTTGGAAAGAGGAGGCTGAACAAACAGTGTCTGTGGTGTATTTTAATGCAACTGAAAACTGCTGATGATTTGCATTATGGTTTTCTAAAATAATTTTAACAAACCTCTAAATACGTCAGGTCGTTGTAATGATCAAAATTGCAAATGTGTGTGAAATCTTTTGAAATCTAATAATGTTAAAATACACTAAGAATATAGTGTACTGTAGAAAACTATATCTGAAGATCTGTTCTATCATGATACAGCAGACCACAAGTCAATCAGAGGTCTTAGAACCTTCCAACAACCAAATATTTTCTGATGGGCACCTTTTAATGCAGTGATGCAACAAGGAAGTGCATGTGGTAGTAAGTTAAAGTGTATAGAAAATACTAGACTTCATTCTTCCTGTATGAGCATTCAGGCATAAAGACAAATGTTACTTGCAATACTCAGGTTAGCCAGACTTTTAGCAATATGTTCAGGTTTTGAGTCATCTGGAAGGTAGATTTGGGAAAAGCTGGTTTTACACTATGAACATCTGAAGTGTCTGAAGAACAGCTCTCAAGCTGATGAGATTGTAGCTAGCACAGGGTTATTCATATGATGAGGACTCCTTAAAAAAGGATAATCAATAAAATAGCTCCTTTCTGTAACTTAAAGGAAAATGAAAAGATGAGCGTGATTCTGTGATGCTGCTTTAAAGAATGTCACCCTCCAGCACTTACTCCATTTTATTAAGTCTGATGAAGTGGTCAGAATTGAAAGAACATAAATACAGTTTTTTAATCTAAGGTTTACATACATAGTTTTGAATTAGTATGATACTGAGGTTTGAACAATTTTAGGTTGGAAATGTTACTATACTGCCTCATGGGATTTGAAAATTATGTTGAAAATAAACCACACTGAATTCTGTGAAAGGGCAGTAAAGCTGATAAAACCATAATAAACCCCAGCCCTCTTCAGTGTTTTGTCTGTCACCCTTAAGAAAACTATGGATTCAAGATCCAAATTCAGTAGCAGTTTTGAAAAGAAGCAGCTTTGCATCTCCACTCCCAAACCAAGTGGAAAGATGCCCAAGTTCGGTTTGCTACCGGGGGCCAGAAGCTGTACTTTAGCCTACCTTATACACTTTCACCTGTAGTTTTGTTAGATCTATCTGTGAGTAGCCTTTTCCTGTTATTAGCTTCCCAATAGCTACTTGTTCCTGTTTTGTTTTGTGTTATTAAAAAAATACTCTGCATACATTCAGGATACTGTTTTCAAATGTGACTTGTAAAAAATGTAGGAACGCCTTCAGATCCTAGAAGTTGAATATTTTACAAGAAAATGTCTCTGGACATCTTTTTAATAGGGTGGCACAGTACTAGCAAAAAGGCGCTAGTCCCTCATGCATTGCAGTCTTTGAGGATGACAAGTATATAGTGGCTTTTAGTATATCTTCAGTGTATTCCCAGCTCTCTTAAAGGATTGTTGCATCATGAAGGATATTTTTTCACTGAAACAATAGTGAATGACTTTCAGCACTGAAATGAAGAGAGACACTTCTAAGGTAGATCTGCTCAAAGGCAAAAAAACCCAAAGCAATTTCCCTGCTCATAGAGAGTTCTGTTAGCATTTTGCATTCTTTAGAACATACAAAAGCTAAATTGCCGTCAAAGATAATTGATGTCATCACAGGAGTGTTGAAGGCCAAAAGATGGTTGAAAAATTTGACAGGCTTTTTGTTAGTACCTTTAAGGTTACAGTGTTTGAAAGGAAAGCAGACATTGTCATCCTGCACAAGGAGCATGTTCTTCATTGGAGTGTGGTAGCAGTGAAATCAGGTTTATATTCACCAGGATATATATATATATATATATATATATGTGCATGTGTGTGCGTGTGTGTGTGCTTGATAATTGGGGCTGTAACTACAAAGTTGTCAATGAACTTTGCCTTTCTGGCAAGTTTGAGGCTGGAAAAAAAAAAAAGATGTAAAAAAGAAAAAGGCATAAAGTCTTAGCTTAACAACTAAAAACAAACCTAAAACTCTACCTTGTTGTGTGTTCATAGCACGTGCTGCATGCACGAGCCATACAGCCTGAGAATTATTATCGGTTTACCGCCTTCACATATGAACAGCTTCTTGCGATCATTATCCAAGCTTGTAGGATGCAGTCAGCTGTCCAATAAAAACAGGATAAGAAAACCCACATCTTTCACTAGATAATTTCACTGTATGCTTTAAATACTCTGTAGGAGAAAGGCTCAATATACAGAGGCTTTGGACAGCTGGTGGCTTATCTGAAACTTTTCTAAAGAGTTGGTAAGAGTGCAGAATGGGAGTGTAAAAATCTGTGAATATGCCAAGGAATGCAACAGAATTTAACAGAAAACTGCCCAATTATGGACCTATATTTGTATGGCATGAGTTTTCTATGTATCAGTTTTCCTCTATTCAGAAATAGTGGAATAGCTAAACCAGCTAAATCCTCAACTTGCAAAAGTGAGTGTTCCTTCTTAAATTCTACAGTGAATAAAGTGAATTCCAAATTTCATGTGAAGTTGTTACTTATTCATTTTGATTCTTTTTTTATTATTGAATATTATACTCTTATTCAGCAAACATTTTTGTTCCTAAGCTATTCTGTTGTGCATAACATCTGAAGTATTTCAGTATAGCATATAAAAGTTTTCTGAATAGTGGTATTCTAAATGTTCTCATGCTACAGTGCATCATGCTGAGTGCTCTCTTCAGATAAAGGTTACAGACCTAAGATTTCTATACACTGCTATTCAGCAGAAACTTTTCAGGGCATGAAAAAGTTTTTGCTAACTTTTCTTTACTCCTGTCGAGATGCAGAGAGCTGAAACAGCCTTGAAATACAGAATTTTCCATTCTCTTTCTCGAATGGCAGCTCAGTTTACATGCATTGCAACACCTTGAACTGTTTTCAGTTTGTTGAAATGGACATACCATTATTCTAAAGCCCCACTTGTAAAAAGTGTGATTCAGGAAGTTGCCTTTACAGAAAACTTGTTTGCTCTTCTCCTGATGTTTAGGCTATGTAGTAATTTTGTCTGGAGAGTGAGAACTGATGCCAAGCTGATCACAACACAAGGGTATGAAAACTGGGGGCTCCATGTGAACATTCAGGACAGTTTGAAAACTAATTACTATTAAAATGCCTTTTTCAGAAGGGCATAATTCCAAAGCTTAAGATTGGGATACAAAAGTGATGATTACATCATGCATGACAGGCTATTGACAGAAACCCCTACAACTTCTTCACTAGACCATTGAGTTCTGTTTGGCAATACAATCTTGATTTAAATACTGGTTAAAGTACTGAAACCAATGGGTTGAACACTAACAGATATTTAAGCCCAGTCAAGCATGTTTTTTGCCAATTCTAGAAGTCTGCTTATTGTGTTAATTTCCATCTCTAAATACAGGGAGATGCTCTACAGTTAAGTGTGTTTTATCTGCATTATGTGCCACAGTGAGCTGGGTGGTTCTATGTTAGAAAACAAAAGAAGTGAAGATGGTGGGTGTGAACTTTATTTCAGATGACTCCCTGTAAAGACTTCCATCTGTCTGTTAGAGCTGTCAGCCTGTTTTTTTTTCTGACAGTTGACTACATGAGTTTCCCTTGTTTCAGGCAGATCCGGAATCTCTTCCCAGCTCACAAAGTACCAACAAACTATAAAAATAGATGGATTTGCATGGTTTTGTTGTGCTAGAACATTGTCCAGAGATGAACAGAGGAGGTTTCTCCTGCAGGAGAAGTGATAGTCTGTTCATATCAAGAATGGACAAGTAGCATTGCAGGCTGTTCTGCAAATGAACATATGATGTCAAAGGTGGAATATAATCTTAGATACTTCCTTTTTGAACCCCTCCATATTCTGAGGTAGGATTGTTCTTTGGAAACATCTTTGTTTCCAATCTTTGCAGAGCTCTGCCTTCATTGGCTTGATCTGACTATTGTCTGAAATCAAATGGGAGCTAACTTCATAGCAGTTGAGCACATGAAGTATCTGGGTGCTGAACCTAATAGATACTGAGATATGAACACAGGTTGAGCTGAGTACTGTGCTAATGTGACTTCCATAGCTTCTGGGTCAGAGCTGACTCCTATCCAGGCACCTTTAGTCACGTCCAAAGGCATGTATGCAGAATACACCTTGAAGACATCCTAAAAGATATTAGGGCAAGCAAAGTACTTATTTCCCTTTATTTGTTTTCTGGACCAAATAAATCATTTGCATGGATTTGCCTGTTTATACTGATTGATAAAAATTTACTTGACCAACTGTCCTGGGTTCAGCAGTAGCAGTCATGTTTCTCCTCCTTGGTAGCTGGTGCAGTGCAGTGTTTTGACTTTCGGCTCGGGAACAGAGCTGATAACAATGATGTTTTGGTTTGGCCAAGGACTTTGTGAGCCTCATGCTCTGCCAGGGAGGAGGGGAAGCTGGGAGGAAGCAGAGACAGGACACCTGACCCAAACTGACCAAAGAGCTATTCCATACCACAGCACGTCATGCCCAGGATGTAACTGGGAGTGAGCCGGAAGGGCTGGGAGACGGCAGGGTTGGAGGAGGTATCGGTCGGAGCTTGGTCGGGCTTGGGGGCCGAGTTATCGGTCAGCTGGTGCTGAGGTGTTGTATTCTCTTCCCTTGTTATTTCCTTTATCATTATTATCATTGGTGGTAGCAGTAGTGGTGTGTGTTATACCTTAGTTACTGAACTGTTCTTATCTCAACCCGTGGGAGTTGCATTCTTTTCGATTCTCCTCTCCATCCCTCCGAGAGCAGGGGGAGGGCAAGAAAGGGGGGGAAGTGAGCGAACGAATTACCTGACTGGGTTTAAACTACGACAGTTCTTTTTGGCGCCCAACGTGGGGCTCGAAGGGTTGAGATAAGGACAGATTTGACTGGATTAATAGTCATTCGTCACAATGCTGATTTATTGGGTATCAGAGTTGTTCTTCTTGATCTCACAGCTTCAGACCGTTGTAACTTACGTAGAGCCGGTATTCGCTGTGATAGTGTTTATCAAGTGTGGGGCCTGGGCTAAGGTTCTTGTCTCACTGTGCTTTGTGGCAATGGCTTGTAATACGGGTGGGCTCCAGCAGCAGGGCGGGACGGACGTGGCCGTGGACTTGTACCTGGCCGTCCGGCTGCTCTTCACCGTCCTGGCCCTCGCCCTCGCCTCCATCTTCGTGAGGCTGCGGGGAACTGAGGGGGAGCGGTCCCGGGAGCCGGCGGCTGCTGAAGCGGCCCGGGAGAGCGGCCCCGGGGACCAAGCGGCGGCGGGAGCGGGGCCGGAGGCCGCCAGGGGACGGCTGCGGGTGGAGGAGGCCGGGGCGGTCGAGGAGAGGAAGGAGGCGGCTGCCGAGCAAAGGGAGAAGGCGGCGGAAGAGCCCAGCCCCGCGGAGGAGCCGAGCCCCGCGGAGGAGCCCAGCCCCGCGACGGCCGAGAGCATTCCCCGGCAGCCACCCGCCGAGCCCCAGGAGGATGCAGGAGACCACGCAGCATTTCCCAGCAAGGCAGAGGAGGAAGAGCTGGACTCAGGAAAAGAGAAGCTGGTGGTGGGAGAGCCGGCAAGCACAGCAGCATCGTTTGAGAGTTCTGAAGGCTCTGAATGGCCTTTGGGTATCCTTGGGACCTGCCTGCTGATTGTGATGCGGATCAGCATGTTGGCACGGACACAGAGTGTGTTCTACCCACCACCATTTTGTCTGATCTCAAAAGTTAAGCAGAGTCAGGTTTGGGTCTTGTCTGGGGTTAGACAACAATATAGGGGGACCAAGAGATTTTCCCCAAGGCTGGAGAGTCATGAGTGGCAGGGTGTGTGGGACAGTATGGGCAAGTATCTAGTCCACTGGGCCCCTCCAGTGCTTTGGAAGCGTCGGAGATGGAAGGCAGCTGTGTGGAGTCCCCAGCAACAAGCTGCAGAAACTGCTTAAGGGGACAGTGAATTATTTTAAGCCTGGTGGGCCCATGGCACTTCACGCCACCAGAGCAGAGATGCAACACAGAGATGGACTCATGATCGAGGGGTGGACTTAACAATGGACACTATTGCCCAGGTTATTCACGAGTGTGAACACTGCACACAGTCTCTCCTGCTCTGGAAGACTGTTACAAGAGATGGAGCCTGACATGGACCAGATGGACGCAGCAGCTTTATAGGGACTGGTCCATGCACTAAGATAAGAGTGCACCGAGATAAGAGTGATGGTATATTGAAAATGTGGGATCTGAGCATGACGTGAATGGTATGGAATAAGGGGTGGATAATGTCCTGGGTTCAGCAGTAGCAGTCATGTTTCTCCTCCTTGGTAGCTGGTGCAGTGCAGTGTTTTGACTTTCGGCTCGGGAACAGAGCTGATAACAAGGATGTTTTGGTTTGGCCAAGGACTTTGTGAGCCTCATGCTCTGCCAGGGAGGAGGGGAAGCTGGGAGGAAGCAGAGACAGGACACCTGACCCAAACTGACCAAAGAGCTATTCCATACCACAGCACGTCATGCCCAGGATGTAACTGGGAGTGAGCCGGAAGGGCTGGGAGACGGCAGGGTTGGAGGAGGTATCGGTCGGAGCTTGGTCGGGCTTGGGGGCCGAGTTATCGGTCAGCTGGTGCTGAGGTGTTGTATTCTCTTCCCTTGTTATTTCCTTTATCATTATTATCATTGGTGGTAGCAGTAGTGGTGTGTGTTATACCTTAGTTACTGAACTGTTCTTATCTCAACCCGTGGGAGTTGCATTCTTTTCGATTCTCCTCTCCATCCCTCCGAGAGCAGGGGGAGGGCAAGAAAGGGGGGGAAGTGAGCGAACGAATTACCTGACTGGGTTTAAACCACAACACCAACCAAGATCATGTAGATTGGGGTACCAAAAATTAAAGACCTTGTACCTTTCATCACATGGTAGAGATGTAGTTTTGCATTACCCTGTGCAGATAAATAGAATGAACACGAATGAACATTTGCTTTGTATTGAAAGATGAAGCTTCTTGGTTTATTTACAAAATAGTATATCTGCAAAAAATCAAGAGCTGCAAGGATCCAGTTAGCTCAATGAAACATCAATTTGTGTGTCATGAAGTAGTCACAGAGAGGAAGGTAAAAGTTATGTTTAGAAAGGCTGAACTGGTAAAGTCTTGCAGAGTCACAGCTCGAAAACTGGGTGATGTAGATCTCATTAACATCAGCAACTTAAAACCATTCGTGATGATGAATAAAACTGATGCGAACTTCACACCACCAGGAGATCCTAGCCTTTTTCCTAAATGAAGCTATGAAGAGATGTTATACCATGTGAAGTGGATTTCCCATGTATGGAACACTGTCTTAAACAAGTGCTTTACAGCAGGGAGCTCTTATCCAACACCGGTGAAGATTTCCCTGGTGGAATGGCTGATAAAGTGAAAGCCATTGCACTTGCTCACTGTTTCCAGTGTGCTGAAAGTCTTTACTGCACACATGCATTGATTTTTTTTTTTTTATTATTTTCTTTTTTTTTTAAGAAAGGAATCAATAACAGCTGCTAAAAACTTCAGAAGAACTGGATAGTTTGTGTTGGTGGAGATACTGCTCAGAGCTCAAAATTACCTGGCTAAATAACATCTAGCAAAGTATTTACTGATAGCTGACAGGTCAGTGTGAAAAGTTTTGTCTGGTTAATATAAACAAGACTAACCCATAATGACTTTTTCTTTTGTCACTCCCTTGAATGACAAATTATTCACTTACAATTTGAAGAATAATTCCCTAACCCTGCTGACCTCTACAGGCATTCTTCCACATAAGGAGTATTCTACAGTGCTCCCCATTCTCTTCCATTCCCCACATCCAAATATTGTATGTCATGTTATCAGCATTGCTGAGAAAATACAGCAGTTGTTCTCAGCTATGCTCTACACATTTCTGAATGGAAAGGCAAATAATACAGTGCAGGAAAGTACTAAAACCTACCTGTTAGAACCTACCTCTCTTAGAACAGAGTATCTGGAGTACTAAAAGGTATGATTGTAAAACAAATCAGTCATGATGATATAGGCAGAATGAAACAGAGTAAAATAAATCAATAAGATGGTTCAGCCACAACGGTTGTCATTTGGGTTTTGGACGCATTGAAGCAATCTTTAAAATCAAACCCAAACCAAAAACTCTAACCCACCAACTACTGCTGCTTGAGGAGCTGCCTCTACCCCTGCCATACAGTGGCAGCTGCATTCAGGAGGTTAAAACTCACAGTTTTGAGAGGCAGATCTGAGTAGCATTTTCCATACTAATGGCTGGTAGCAACATTCTACATAGCCTGAAAATCCACTCATAAACTGAAAGATTCCTTAGCAGTGATCACTTTGGAGAGAGGAACTTTTTTTATATGTTTACTTGATTCTTATGACTTTGGGTTGACTTGTGCATGACTGTGAACCTTGTCTGCACAAGGAAGGTGCTGGATTTCCAAAGTCAAAAGTTTCTTATTGTCCTTCTTGTTTCTGAAACTTTAGGTATAGCACTTAATACTTCCAAGTGGTTTTCTTGGTTTGTTTTTATTTTTATTTTTTTTTAACAACTAGGAGTACATCAATTAGAAAAAAAAAAAAAAAAGAAGAAAAAAAGGCAGCAAATTTACATAGTAGCCTCATTTCTTTATCTGTTACTGTAGGAAGGATAATGAATACCTTGGAGGGAGGGGAGGCAAATTAAACATTCTGGCAGCAGGAGGTGGCAGGGTTGTAATCTTTGGTACGTATTTTTTTACATATTTTACACTTTACAGCTTGTCAGTGCCAGTAAAAATTTGCAGTATATGCTGTAGGAGACAAAAATTATGGCATTAATATGTTTAAGATACTGAATTTACATAGTTACCCAATTTGTGTGCCTAAGGCATCTTGCTAACTGCAAACAACACAGCAGTTACATGGAAGTTTGCTTATGCAGTTGCATGTCAAATTATATTTAAAAGTGAAGTGTGTTTTTCAGAATGTTTAATGCAGGTTAATTGCTTACTGCACATGAAAACAGGCTTCAAGTCAAAGGAAATAAATGACCAGAGAAGCAGAGGGAAAGGATTCTAAAGAAAGGCAGCAGAAGTGAGACATCTGTCCCTGTTCTGAAAAGCTGTGTGGGGTTATCAGCACCGAAGTAAGAACAGAAGTTAGGAGCTCATTACATCTGAATGGGTAATGTGGAGTCATTGGGGTTGGAAGCAATGCATAAAAGTGGTCTCCCATGACCTGCCATTGATTCTGATCTCTAGAAAACAGATTTGGGAAAAAGAAAAAAGGAATTAAGTGGGTTTTTTTTGAGGCAAGAAGTAATTAGTAGAGGAAAATAAAATACAGCTTTGAAACCAAAGGAAGAGGAAAAGAGGAATTGTAGCAATTTTCTAGGAGTGATGGGCAGATTTATAAATACAAGGGTCAGAGTGGGGGAGACAGATTAAACTAAAGATCGCCCTTCAACAAAACATGTTTTTGCAGTATTTTACTCCTTCATAAAGAAAGAAGAAATACCAGGTTTTTCCCAAACATTTAAGCCTTTGTCTTGTGCCACTGTTCATGGAATAAACCACCCCATTAAACATTCCCATATTCTTATCCTTTTTTGTGGTTTTAAAAAATGGCTATTTCATATGCTCATGCATTACGCTGAAGATAAAATAGACCATACATGATCTGAAATAATAGGATTTGTCTTCCACTATAGTGTAAACCATGTGCTTGAAGAAACTACAGGGACAGTGATACTTGCAGATTCTTCAGTTTTTAAATATTTAATTTTATCCTTGCAGTTTGTTAATTTCAAAAACCTTACAATGCACTTTATTATTTTAATTACAGAATGCTACTGTTCTGATTTATGTTATGGATTTGTCACATTATTTGCTGGTTCTAATGTCCCTGATAAAGGACAGGTATCGCTAATTTAGACTCTGCCTTTTTCTTTAGGTAAAAAGTCTAGTTTTACCTGTCTTTTGTTTTGCTAAAAACCACAAAATGGTTACAGTGGATCTTGGTGAACCTTTACTGTCCTCAGATAAAGTATTTTTTGTTTTTCTGTCTTTTTATTAAAAAAAAAAACAACACAACACAACAAAAACAAGAAAAAAACAACCCAGAAAAAACCAGACACAAAGAACAGGATTTATATGCTTTACAATTTTTTAAGGGCAATATGACTTATTTTAAAATGCTGGTATAGATTTATGTCATAAAACATCTTAATTTGCTGTTGGCCTGTATATTTCACAAACCTCTTCAAATACAGCTTGGAGATCAGCAAAGAACTACAACCTAGAATGTGGAGGCACAATTTGATCCACAGTGACACTTTTGGTCATTACTAGGCAGTTAGAGCCTTGTTAAAAGGTTCTTTCTGGTCCTTCAGTGTTTGAGTTGCATAGGCTCATTAAGTTGCTATACCACTAAAAACAACAAAACTAAGCTCTGTTTCAGTTTATACCATTTAAAACTCCACCTAGAATGACCACTGTTTAGAAAGCTTGAGTTATTAAAATCCCAGGATTTTTGACCCATAATATTGTCGGTTAAAAGATTTCTCCAAGGACAGTAAAATATAGTGTATAATTTGGCTGATATTTCATAATCCTTGTTGTGAAGCATCTGTTACTGGTCCATTTAAAACAACATCTAGGAGTGAATGTGAAAATTAGTCTACTTTGTTAGGTTGTTGCTCTGAAATTCGAAGTAGTTGTCTATTATTTTGTGTTACGGAGATCTATTATTTGCCTAAGTACAAGACTGACCTCTTTGCATTATGACATCCTTTTCTCAGTTGTCTAAAGCCTGGGCAAGTCATCCCACTCTGCCTTGAAGCTGCAATGTATTGCAACCTGTTTATAAACATGTCAGGTATAACTGGTGTAAATCCCAGAACAACTTTTTTTTCCCTACTTAATTGGTTAAAGGAAAGTTGCAATAGAGATACAGAAACTTCATTCTAAATGGCAAAAATATTCTATTTGATTTCCAGCACAATGCAAAAAGCAACGCCTATGCATTTTGAACAGAAAATGGGGCTTGACAATGCAATATGTATATGTATCTCATAAATACTTCATCAGTAGGTATGATTTCAGAATCAACTGATTTTAATGGGGCATGTTTTGTTGTTTTTTCTTAATATAGTTGCCATAGTTGAACAGATATATCGGGTCTAATGAAGACCAGAGCACAACAGAATAATATATTTCTTACTAGCAGTAAGATGTGGCTTTCATCGATACTCAAAAAATCATAAAAACGAAGCTTTATAATAAGAACTTTGTTAAACTTAGACAGAAATGATGATGTTTTTGATACTGAATTCAATTCCTCTTGAAAGTGGGAAAAATTATTTTGCATATTGTACAAGGAAGATACTTCTAAAAAGTATTTAAATATCTTTCTGGCTAAACCTTTCTGGTTGGCCAGGTTGGACAGGGCTTTGAGCAACCTCGTTTGGTGGAAGATGTCCCTGCCTGTTGCAGGGGGGTTGGAACTAGATGAGCTTTAAGGTCACTTTCAACCCTAACCTTTCTAGGATTCTTGTAGTAACAGTGTAAAAGGAGTATTTAAACCAACCCTTTCTGGAAATTTCCTTTAAAATATACTAAAACATCTTTGGAAAAGAAAATGAAGGTAAAAAGCAACATTGAATTTAAAAGACTAATAATTTATAATTCCAGTTCACAGAACAGAATAACAAACAAGTAATCAATTGGCAATTTCCCTCAGCAGTTGCCTATTTTGTGTTATCTAAGATAGTGCTGCATACACTTATTTGGTTTTTCAAGACAGGCAAAATCAGATGTTTTTGTTGTTTCCCTCTGTTGCTGAATCTTAATCATTCAGGCTTAGCATTTATTTGATCAGGCCTTTGTTACATTCTAAATTCAATTTCAAACATAATTTTGATTTCTTTTTTTCATTTCAACAATAGTAGTCCTCAGGTGTTTTTATTTCAAGTGAAGTCCTCTCAGTCCATCTCTTCACTGTTAGTCTTTGACCTACCGTGAGAACTCTCCACAGTCATGACAGCAGTGAGGTTGTTTTTTTGTCTTCCTGCACAAAATGAATCTTAAGTCATCAGCCATTTTTCAACAGGACCTCAGCTTTTATTCATAAATAACCAAGTTACCAAAATACAAAGCTTAAACTGAAACACAGAAGGTGCAATTATTCTAAGAGTCCTTTTCCTTTCTGCCTGCCTTTCATATTTCTTTCATATAAGCCTATCAGGTGCTTCTCCGAGTAAGAGTTGTGAACTCAGCAGGAAATGGAGACCAAAATATAAAATAAGTGATCGGAATCAAGTTACTGGGCATGAAAGTTCACTTGGACATTTGCAGGAACATAAATTTCAAACAGATAACAGCTGGTGTTTCAATAAATCTTTGAACTCCTGCTCAAAGATAAGTTACTAACAGTTAAGACCAATGTTGCTGTTGACTAATAGAATTATACACTACTCCATACTGCCTCATGAGGGCGCACAGTGGGTGCAATAAGCTGCTTGTGAAACTTTACTAGGGCTTTTTATTCAGGTATCTGTTAGGGCCTGTGGTGTTTTACTGTTCCTTAAGTTGTCAATATTTATCTTCTCAAGCTTGGTCTGCATAGCAGGGAAAGGAGCTAATGTTCATAATAGACCAGAGTTGTGGTTAGGGCTTTTAATAACTGTAAAATAAATAATGGCTTTCACCCTGAAGTAAACCTATCCAGCAGGGCACTCCGAAGGAGCCATTGGTTGTTAAACTCTTATGCCTATTTTGCTTGGAAGAGACTGCTACTTTCACAAGGGTGCTCCCTCTCAAGCAGCCACTCTATGCTAGCAGAATTAAATTAGTTCTAATGAGCAGCAGATGAAAAGTTACATATATCATTGACTGTCTCAAGCCATCCAATTCTCACCCCAACTCTGCACATGTTAACATGTGGATAATGACATTTTCTCTGGGTTCAAGTCTTTCATTATCAAGATTAACCTTCATTTTATTCTTCATTCTAATATTGTATCTTCAATGATAAGTCTTCTTCAGGGATCTCTTGTAATTTCCTTAACCCTCAATTTAGTAAATGCTGCTTATTCATGCTCTATTCATTTCTTTTAAGGGTATCTATTCTTACCTAGAATTACCAAGGAAACTGCCACCTTTGGCTTAAAAGACATCCCCAGAGCTTGGAAGAGCACTGTTATTAGATGGAAGAGTGAAAATTATATTTTAATTCCCTTCATCAATTACATTAATTTATGTGAACTCTTTTGCTTAATGTATCCTTTAAATTAGAAAATTTAAATAGAACTGCTTTTCATTACTAATTTCCTAATAAGTAAGTGTATACTGACCTCTTTTAAAAAATGATTAAAGGTTGGAAGTAGAGTCCCTGGATCCCCAGATCTTGTAACAAAGGTCAGGAATACATCCCACCCTGTATCAATTATTATTTTAGTTATTTTACCATGAAATACCAGTCCAGTGCTGCTTCTCTTCTCACTTTATAGGCAGGACAATGATAGCACTTAACAAGAGAATAAGAAGTAATTATCTGGGAGTTCCTTCTCCCTTTGCTATATAAAGGAACATTGCCGCTTCCTGACCCCCAGCTGGAAAAAGCATTTGTCCTTTGATTAAAAAATAAAGAAAATCAACGACGAATCATCAGTTAATGCCATTTAAAATCCAGATAATAAATCAAATATACTAAATATGATTAATTAAAAACCGTAGGTGAGTAGAAATAGAGTGTATAAACTATTATAATGTTATCAAGTTTTTCAGACATTTCATCTTCCTTATTAACATAGTTGTTTAAAATGTGGTAGCATAGTGAGACCAGCCAGGTGTCAGGCCCTCATTTCACTGAACTCTGTCCTTGTGTTTAAGGAACAAAGAGATTATAATGTAATGAACAGTGAAAGATGACTAATGGACACAAAGACCCAGGGGAAAGCAAAGAAGATTAAAGAGATCAAGGTATTGTAGGAACTTGATGGCAAGTTGGTCATTGGAGCATGTTTGTAGTATTTTATAAAGGGGAAATCTTTCTTCTCATGGCTTAATTGTAAATCATAATCTTTTATGCAAAGCAAAAGCAGAAACTAGTGTATTTAGGAATATTACCACTTAACTCCTTTCTTCTAATCCAGGCCCTGGCTGTGTCCTTGGGTTTATTGCTTCATCTGTCTTATACAATTCTCATGCTGTTTCTAGAGAACACTCTGGCAAAGCTTAGGGAACATCATTTGAAAATAGTGTCAGAAGTGACTTTTAAATTACTTTCTATATGCAGAGTATAGAAAGATGTTTTAACATCCCCTTGAACCCAGTTTTCTCTTTTTTCACTCATTTTTCTTGGTTTTGTTAAACTCTCTTGGTTTTATTAAACTAAAATTCATTTGGTCTTTAGGAAATCTCGATGCTCCAAATGTTTTGTGGAGGGGAGAAATGCATTTACATCTTTGTAATAATATTAAAAGAAGCAAGAGAAGGCTGCGTGGAGACCTCATAGCAACCTTCTAGTATCTGAAGGGGGCCTACAAGAATGCTGGGGAGGGACTTTTTGTTAGGGACTGTAGCAACAGGACAAGGCGGACTGGGTTCGAACTTAAACAGGGGAAGTTTAGGTTAGTTATAAAGAAGTTCTTTACTGTGAGAGTGATGCTTCACTGGAACAGGTTGCCCAAGGATGTTGTGAATGCTCCATCCCTGGCAGTGTTCAAGGCCCAGCTGGACAGAGTCTTGAGTGACATGGTTTAGTGCGAGGTGTTCCTACCCATGGCAGGGGGGTTGGAACTGGATGATGTTATGAGTCTAAGAGAAGTGACAAACCTCCCATTAGGTGTTATGATTAATACCTATCGCTTCTGCAACTGCACTTAGCTATTAATTTTTCTATTGTACTTCTTTTGCCAATCCTCCACTGGAGTGAGATCATCTACACCTGCACCCACAGAGGGAGCGTAATGAAGTTATAGACATTCTCTTTCCAATTAAATAAGGAGTAACAGGTGTGTTATACAGATGGAACTTGGATTTTGTTACCTATAAGCATAAGAACTGTCTTAAGTTTAAGACAAGAGTATTTTTCACAGCCTAATCTAAGCTACAGCCCACTTGAATGAATCATGGAACTACTTACTAGTGTTGAGAAAGGGCAGGAGTGACAAGTAATTGCAGCAATTTATTTTCTTTTGCTGATAATGCAGTAGCTAAGGACTAGGTGAAAATACTGTAGCCATCCAGGAACAAAAAATAAAACTTAAGTATGTGGTTAGAGAAGGTCTTAGGCAGTTACATTTTGCCATTGACTTTCTTTCATTGCTCATGAGTCACCTTGCTCCTAAAATGTTTCCTTTTCCATTGGCTTTGTAGTGCTAAACTGTACAAGTAGGGGGTGCAAAGATGAGGTTCAGAGTACCAAACAAAGGGGAATACTTGCATATATGTCTTTAATACTAGCCCTGACAGGATTAAAAATGAAACTGCTTCTGCACAGCTATTGTGAGCTACATTAATTTAAAAACAAAGCTTTCTTTAATCACAAGTAAAAGCCTTGTGTAAAGATTTACTGGAAAATAACATTCTAATAGTACAGTGGATACTAAAATCCTGATAGGAACTTAGTTCCTAATTTATTCAGTGGGTTGTCACTAACCTGTAGCTGCATGTGGAATTTATGATGTAACAAAGTTTTTACAAAAGATCTTAAAGTTGATTCTCTGGTTCAAAACATACAGAAAAGGGAGTGGAGAAACATCTTCCCCCACCTCTCCAGCCTCTCTTTATATTTATGTGGATGGTACCTTAGGGAGTTTACAGCTTAAAGCCCAGGATCTTGCTTTCTGATGATCAGATTGTCCATGAGATCTCTCTTGGTTTGCTTCCTATCAGAAATATTCTAGAAACTGTCTGGGTTAGTCTGTAAAAATAAATTCTCCAAGAGCTCAGTTTTAAAGTTTGTAGCTCTGGGTCTTCTACTGTCCCACCAGGGTACTATTAACAGCATCAGAACTTTCACGGGTGCATTTGTCCCTCTCAGACACCAAGAGAAAGTGCCCTGAAGCTTTGTATTAGATACTCTGTACTGTAGAACCTGGAAGGGTAAGACACAGTGTGATCTGATGGAAGATGGATCAGAACACATGAGAAGAATATACTGTCAATATGTATTAGGGATGAAGAAACCAGATTACTTTTGTCTAATTTTATCTCCATCAAATGATTTTTTTATTTAATGAGAAGCAAGAGCCTGAAATGCATATTTACAGCTACAACTCCATTAACTTCCCTAGAAACAAGCTTAAACCTTAATCTTAAATAAATGGAATTAAGGCACCTGGGTCATGCTCATCAGCTTAGAAAGGCCATTAATCAAAAGCTTGAGTTTGGTTTCAGCAAAATAATCACCTGGTACTTGAAATTCCTGAAACAGGGCAAGTGAAATCTGACAGAAATTAAACTGTGATCTGGTAAAGAATTGTGTTAAATGCTTTACTGATTGTAACAGCTGAGCTTCTTGTAAAGTCCTTCAGTTCGCAGATGTCCCATTTAAGTTAAGTGGTGAGTACTTCTCATCTCTGGGGCTGTTTGCTCTGATTCCATCAGGTGGATTGGGAGGCTGGTGTGGGTACTCAGCACTTGGCTGGCAGCGTTGTGCCAGCAGTTGAGTGAGCCTATGTCTTGATGCAAACAGATCACAAATTCTTTAAGGTAATGAAACTATCCACTTTTGTAGGGTTTTTCTAAATCCTGTAATGCTAGTAGGGCTAAGCAATTATGTGTACTGTTGTCTTAGAAACCTTTTTTTCCCCTCACAAATCTGTTTTGTCTGTCATTCAAAGATACTAGCAATGACCTTCATTTTCTGTGTGTGTATTAGGAGATCTTACTGTTTATGTCTGCCCCTCAGCTTTCCCAGCATTCAGGTTAACCTATTAAATAGTCTTCTGAATATAACAAATACCTGCTGTATCAGTATCTCAACTTGGTATTCCTTATATCAGATATCCTCAAAAGCAATATCCCATCCCTTCGGATCACAATTCTCCCATTATACTTCCATTTCCTTTATTGGTGCTATCTTCAGAATCTTTTTTTGCACCTCCTGCTTAATTTTTTTTCCTATTTTTTATCAGATTCTTGTTCCACCAAGAAGGGGATTTTTTTTTTTCTTTTTAGGTTTTTTGTTTGATGGGTTTTATTTGTACTTCTCATGCTGTCTTAATTTTAAAGATAACAATTAATTCAAGAATGAGAAGTTTCACTGGGTCTATATTATTCCATGGTATTTCTGAGTTAATCTATAGTTTAAAGTAATTTTGGAGAACAGAGTCTTTGTTTTGCTTTAGTGCTGCCTTCTAGAATTTTGTGTGCAAATTTTTCAAAATAAAGGCTATTTCTCTAAAACTCTTAGGAATAAGTTTACTCAGGTTTTCATGGTGGGGGGTTGTGTTGGTGTTTGAGATTTGCAAAATCATGTAAGGGAAAAGTCAGCAAGAACATTCTGAATAATGAATGCAATATCTATTTTTGAAGGGCATAGCCAGGATATTTTTCTTAACTGAAGGCAGACAAAAAACTCACTATCTGAGCCAGTGGGTGGAGGTCAGAACAACATCTGCTTTATCCAAGAGCCTTTTACAGCTTGCTGTTGTTCAGTGAATCAATTGAGCATGTAATAAGAGGAGCTCCAATATAGACAAGATGCATAGACCATATTGATTAGAGCCTGAGTAAATCTGGCCATGGAGCATGTGCAGAGGCTGACTGTACCTTGAGCAATTTAATGCCTGTGGAACACATATTAGCAGCAGCTTTCCTAAAATGTATAGGTATTAAAACCAGGTTGTAAAGTCTTGAGTTAACAAATGATGTTGTTTATCTCAGATTATTGTAAATCTGCTGGTGTGGAAGATCTGTATTTCCCTAACTAGTTGAACATGTAATTCTTGCAGTCTTATTAGATACTTCTATTTTACAGCATGTCATATATGGGGAAATACTCATTCTCTGGAATGTTAAATGATGTGAATTGCAGTAGAACTTGGATTTATCATGGTGAAAGTAATTCATAAATGCTCTTTTTTGCACCCAAACTGAATGTGTGTCCAGTATATAATTTATTTTTTGTTCCTGTACTTGTTCTCTGTTTAGGTGTTGTTGGAAGGAATGATGAATTGCAAGTTATGGAAAATATTTTGGGCAGCTGGTATTAAACTGACCATGTGCTCAGAGATTCTGAGCAGAATTAATTGCCTCATAGTTTTGCATTGCTGTTTGAGCATTACAAGCCTTTGTAGAGAAAATTACTTCTTTAAAGACAATAAACAAATTTGGTAATCCATGTATTTTTTTTTCTGTAAAATCTTTATTTCCTTAATAATTTATTTTAGAAACCCTTTTACTTTTTGAGGCAACTTAAGGCACCTTTTCCCTATATTGAGAAATACCGTGTGTTTTTGTACAGAATTGACTAGTTAAACATTGTATCTCATTTGGCATCAATATGGAGTACCTGTGTCAAATTGTGTTGTAAGCAATAGTTAACAATAACAAAATCAGTATTTGAGCTAGCTGAAAAAAAACCCACTTGATTCTTTCAGTGAAGTTTTGGTTTTGATTCTGTTTCTGCACAGCTTATCATTTAAAATTCCTTTGTGGTTAGGGTAATGCTGCCAGGTAAACCTTACAGCTGAACATCATAGTCAAAAATGTGACAGAGCTGCAGGCCAGCCTGTTTTAAGATAACTGGATGAATTTGATTTGCTGTTTTAGAAGTTCAACTCTAGCTGGCAGTATCTCTACAGTCTTGGATATTAATCTTGGCTTTATTGGTTAAGTCTTGTGAGTGTCCCTTTGAGGAACTCACATTACTAGTATGGGGTTTAGTGTGCTCCCACGTGATATTAGTCCTCCTTCTAAGTCCCAAGCAAGAAGTTAGAACCAACTTGGCTTATTTTATTGCATTGTATATTCTGTTGAAACAACAGGGGCTTGGGGTGGACTGGAGGAAGGCATGTTACTACCTTAAGGTTGCATTAAGAAAAGTGAGGTGTAATTTTTAAATCTGATTACATGGACAGCTAGCTTCAGAAGCCATTTAACCCCCAAAATTGTTTCTCTTTTGCAGTTTCAGAAAACCAGTTTTAGCAAGGATCCTATTAATTTTAGTTACAGAAATGTAAGGAAAGGTGCACACAGACTAAAGTTATTAAAGCGTAACTATGTATGAGTGCATGGTGCAAAAGCACTGGCAAATAGAACATGGAAATTTCTGAATTTTTTTTTTTTTTTTTTTTTTTAGTAACTTTTTACAAAATTGCCTAGGAAGCTTCACCAACGCTGCTCTCAAACTAGAAGTCAAAACACAGCACTGCACCAGTTAACACAAAGGAAAAAACATGACTGCTACTGCTGAACCCAGGACAGAAACAAACCTTGTAAACTGGAGCACTTAGGAAACCAATATCAAATAGCTAACACTTCAGAACTGGCTGGGTCTGGCAGAAGTGTGGATCTTGAAAGGGATTTCCTAGTGTGATTTTAACAAATACTGAAATATCAGAAACTTGCTGATTATTTTTCCAGAACACTGCTTTTGGCATAAATCCTCTAGAATATTTTAAATCTGTATCTTGTGCTGCTGGTGTTTAAAACAGATTTTTCTATTAGCTTTTTTGGGGGGGTCTGCCTTGTACCCTATATAACTTATCCAGCTTAGGGGACACAGGTGTTATAGGTACAATTTTAAAGCCTCATGTAATCTTTGCAAGGCAACACAGAGAAGCCTTTTCTTGTTACTGTCAGTGGAGCCAGAAAAAGAGAACCTCAGTCTGAGGTTTTTCCTTCTTGGGGGAAGATACCAGCTTCCACACCATGCACTGGATGCTCTTCAGCTTCCTGCTGCCAACATGGCAAAGCATGTTAGCTTTGACTGTAAAGATTAATTTATGGGAAATTAATTATGAAGCAGTTGTTCTGGGCAAGCAGTGTCTAATTCAAAGCCCATTTAATTAGTAGCAGGTTTTCTTTCATCTTTGAACCTGATGACTACAGATGGAAATGGGAGAAGGTAAATGCACCACTGATCCCCTCTTGTGTTCCTCTGGAGAGATAAATGAAAGCAACTGATAGAGGCAGTGCACAGTGCACCTAATTTGTACAAGGAGTTTGTGCAGAGCATGGCCAGTCTAGAATTTTTAGTCAATACCAGTTGCAGGTCTCTTGGGATCATCTCTGCAGCACCATGACTTCCAGTAAAGCTGCCTCATCACAGCCTCCTAGGTGCCAGTTCTGGAATGAGTTTTTAATCTTGTAATTTTCTGTGTGACTGCAATAGGTTCTTGTTACTTAGAATTAAACGATCAGTTGCCAAATGCATGTATCTCTAGCTAAACCCAAACACTGTAGAACTGAAAAATTAATTTTCCCTAATGACCACAATAAATGCTGTATGTTTTCCTGTTAAGGTATCTATAAAATGGGAGTGGCATAATACTCTTCGTTTCCTGAACACACACTTGTATGAATATCTTTCTCAGAATTACTTGCGCTCTATCATGAGAAGTGCTTTTGCTAAAAGGAAACAAGATTAGGTTTTAAATATTGAAATTTTTACCAAATTTTAAATATTGAAACATGACTTAATTAGCCCATTTTAGAGGCTGTTGTAATGGAATGATTTTTTTTTTTTCCTCTGTATAAGTGCTTAATTTGGGTGAAGGGTTTTGAATGAAATCGGAAAGCAGTACCAGATATTTTATTGGAACTCAAAGAAAACTTCACCAGTGTCTAGTATGTGTTGTAGGCTTTCATTTTGAGTGACTATTTAGGTTCTTTTAAGGCTGACCCTGAACCGTAGCTACCTAATTCCATGAAAAAAGTTTTACCCATCCAAAAGGCAAGGAGACAAAGCATGAGAGGAACTAGTTCCTCTCTCTGGTGCAGCAGAGGTGAAGCAAGGGCTCAACCCAGGGTCTCTCACAAATTCAATCTGTTCAAAGGCTATCGCTGCTGCATATTTCAGGTCTTTGACTGCACCATAGCATTTATCTCTGCAATTGCAGTGTTCCTCATTATACCCTCTTTGATGTATAATTTCTGCATAATCTCAAGTTTGAGAACAGTCATTGCTGTCAGTAATTGTTCTATAAGGGCCACTTCAAGCTGGATAGAAATGGGATTTCTGCCTTCTGAAATTACTCTAGGTTTGTGTTTCTGGATGTTGCATATCTGACGTCATTATCTCAGTGCCATACCGTGATGTTTTCCTATCTCGTCCCTCTTATTGCCCCTCCTTCTCAGGTTAAAAAAGCCCAAGGTTCTGGCTTTCTATGTGTACCTTTTTTTTTTTTGTTTTGATTTGTATTAATTGAAGCAAGTTGAAGTTGGAATGTCACATACATGCCAGAAATCTATATGTTTAATACAGCAGTTGCAAACAAAACATCTGAGGGCACTAGAACATTACCAGGTGTGATGTATACTTCACATCTATATCTAAGTAGAAAAACAAAAATTTAAGCTCTAGCATATAATCGAGTTGTCAGGCTGTTGCCTTCTACTTCACATTTTTAGGATATGATGCAAATGAGCTTTTAAAATCTATTTGAATTTGTCAACACTGTTAATGAAAACGTTAATGCCTTGTTAGCTGTCGACTAATGATAGTGGAGGGTTTCATTCCTTACTTAATGGAGGTACTGAATGTAAGAACTCATGATTTATGGCCTGCAAATAAAATAACAGAGTAAGCTTTTCTGATCAGAGAACTCCCCAAGCTTACCTCATAACTGTGCTATACTGCAAAGGTGTGATATTGATGAATAGTTTTATGACTCATTTGGTAAGATCTATGAAGGCAGTTACTTCATAAGGTGGCATTTTATCACAGTTGCTTTTGACCTGCTGCAGTTGACTCATTGATTGGAGCTAGTCAGGGGAAGCAAAAGCCAGACGCTTAGTGAATACTAGTGGAAGTGCTGGTATTTGTGTCTTTCTTATTTTTTCTAAAGACTATTTCTGATGCTGTGCCAATGACTGCTTTATGTATGCCTAATTATTCTGTTATTAGAGGAGGTTTTGTCGTTCTGTTTGGAGTGGCAGAGTCAGTTTATTATTAGCAGATGCTGTTTTCCCTGCATTTTGGTTGTGTTTGTTTTTTTTTTTTCTCCTCCAGGCCTGCTTTAGCAGTGCCTTCTGGATTTTTGATTGAAGAAATTGAACTTTGAATCTATACGCTTTCATGCATCATTTACTTAGTTTGCAGAACTCTGCTCGCTCAATTCAAATTCAGAGCTGAGAAGTAGACAGATTTGTGTGAGGACTTCTTTCGCAAATAATATAGGTTTTAAATGCTGTTCTGTGGATGTAATTTGTGACTATTGGAAGATGAGCAATTTATACTACGTGTTCTGTTTGCTTTCAGAACTGCATCATACAAACTGAAGCATTTTTTGACTTTCATGCACTGAGGAATTCTTTTGGTCAGTGTTTGTACTTTGTTTTTAACAGTCAGTGATTGATTAGTTAACACCATGTATGTATGTGTAGCTAAGACCCACTTCTCAGCTCTGCCTAGGTCCTAAGTCTATTTTTGCCTTTGAGTTGGAAGATGACTTTTTTCATTTTGACATAAGGCTTTGGAATGAGAGTTTGGTGTGTGTGGTGTTTTGGGGTTTTGTTTGGTTTGGTGGTGCTTTGGGTTTGTTTGATTTATTTTTTAGACATATATCACTGTTCTAGGCTGTCTCTGGGATATTATAGACACAATAGAGTGTAGTCACACCAAGTTCATTGCTGTTAGTGTTTTGAAAAAGAAGCTATCTGTTTTCAAGGACTGAATGAAGATTTGCTGGATATTTCTTATTTCTTGATTCTTGAAAATGTGCCCATAGCTTGCAAATGTCTAAACTAAATCTGAAGCTTGTTTCTCAGCTCTTAAAACTACTATTTGGCATAAGGGACACCTGACTCCAGAAGTTCCTTCTGTGTGGACAGGTCCCGGTAGACTGGCATTCCCTTCAGGAGTGGTGTTAGTCAGGAGAAATAAGTATAGATATCCAATGCATATGTCCAGAACTTTTCACTGGAATCTTTATACAAAAACAAGACCTTTCCTATTTGTACTGAGAAATAATAATTTTAAAGATGTATTAGTAAAAAGCTGAATTCTTTTCTTCACTTGTCTTTCTTTTAAGCTCCTGTGGTACTGGAGCTGTGAAATTAACAAAGCAAAAAACATGCCTGTTCGTAGTAAATTGATACAGAAAACATTTGATAAAAGAACAGATTTGTCCTTTTCCCTGCTGGGTTTAGATTTCAGTTAACAAAAAGCTGTGCTGAAGTAACTGGTCATATATCAAAGAGTTTAGATCTAATAGGTCTTTGAACAGCTAGAGTAAACATACGGGAATAGAGGTTGAAAGCAGAGATGTTCTGTAACAAGAGCTGCCTTTTAAATCTTGGTCGATGTCGTGAAATAGCTGTTGATAAGCAAAAACTTGCTGTAGCTGATGACTTTATTAAGCAGCGTCTTTGCCGCACACTTTATATTGTTATGTTAAATTCTCTTGAAATACACTTCTAAATAGTCATGGACTCCTAAATAGACAATATAAAGCCCTGAATATTTTGGTTAAAACTGTGTTTTACTAATAGTCCAGACTGGGTACACAAGAGTTCCTGTGTACAGGGTTTTTTATTGTTTGGTATTGTGTGTTTGGGTTCCCAGTGCGGGGCTAGAAGCAGCAGAACTGTCACTGAATTCACTAGAATCATAGAATCATAGAATCGTTAGGGTTGGAAAGGACCTTAAGATCATCTAGTTCCAACCCCCCTGCCGTGGGCAGGGACACTTTACGCTTTCAATTCTCAGCTTAAGTAGAGAAGATTTGTGAGAACACAATGTTTTTCTTCTGTTTCTTGCAAGAAACTTAAGTTTACTTTTGGTCTGAAGAATTTATTAGCTGCTGAGTATTTACTTGCCTTTCACTTTTGTCAGTGGCATTGTTTATGTCCACTATACTTTGAAAAGTGGTTGTTAACATGATTTTTATACAGTTTGTCTCAAAGATAGTTAGTTATGGAGTGGGATGCAAAATAACTGAATGGGATAAATTATAATGAAAAGAAAGGAAGTTACTGTTATAGTTATTCTTAAAAAAAAGAATAATTAAGGACAAAGCCTGAAATATTTGAATGTTCTAGAATATCAGCCTCAAATTCTTATGGTTTGAGATTTAAAAAAACATAAGGCTTCTGAGGGCAGAGGTTTACCAGTGGAGTTTATCATTAAGACAGAAGTTTTGGTTGTGAGCTCACAGATAAGGCTTAATTAGCCTGTCCCAGCACAACACATGAAAGTAAAGATAGCAAATACCATTTTATAGTTTTGTTGTTTTGTTTTGTTTTTTTTTTTTACTTGGTATTAGATTAGCAGATTTCATAACCCCAGTGAACTCATAATTGCTGCTGGTTATTTGATTGCTTTAGAGAAAATTAGGACAGCTAAGCCTGTGCGTATTTTACTCTGTATTACTCAAATTAAGGTAAAGTCTATTTGGATTGAAAAGACATTTGTTTTTATGAGGAAATGTTACGGCTGCTTAATGCTTAGATGAGAGGTTTACTGAACATGAGCTTCTGAAGAGAGGGTAAGTGAATTCATGAAGAAAACTAAAAGCAGCAGATTACTGTAACAGCAAATTGTATTTCTTAAAGGGAAAAGCGCATGTACTTACTGATTCCTAGTGTTGCCTCAAATACCTTCTCTGAACTTTGTTTTATTATGAAACCATTTTCTTAGTACTGTGGCCAAATCTTTTTCATCATTCTTTTAAGAATTCAATTTAACCTGACCACAGTTTAAACATAATATTTTGATCAAGGACATACACACTTTATTAAACTAGATGCCATAGCATTTTATCCAATTCCAGCACTTACCTGTTCTTGCTTGTCTGATGAGACTTGTTTAAAAGAAGTGATGCTACGGGTAACCTAAGAATGCAGAGTTATTTGTGACTTCTTGTCTTCTTCACGTTCTGGTCTCAAACACGGTTTGAGTCAGACCTAGTGCTGGCTTGGAGAATGCTGTTCAGATTCACAGCTCCCTCTGAAAACTGATTATGGATCAGGTAGTTGTTTGTTTGGTTTTGGTTTTTATGTGGACAAAATGTATTTTAAAACAATACCATATTTAGAAAAGTTTGTCATTGTCCGTGCTATATTGGCTAGTAACTGATTTTTATGCAACAGAATGGAACAAGCTCTGTATTTGCCTTCAGGTGTTATATGTGACAGAATGGTTAGAATAATGGGTAAGTCCTTCCCTGAATGCTTCTATGGTTACTGATGGAAAAGCAGGGGAGGAGTGGAGCTGTGTTCCAGTGAGTGCTGAATACACATGCAGTAGGGTAGGGGGAGGGAAAGGGCAGTGGGAAGAAGGGGTTTGAACTGCACTGTCCCTAGATCATAAAATCATAGAATAGTTAGTGTTGGAAAGAACCTTAAGATCATCTAGTTGCAACCTCCTGCCATGGGCAGGGATGCCTCACGCTAGACCATGTCACCTAAGGCTCTGTCCAACCTGGCCTTGAACACTGCCAGGGATGCGGCAGCCACAGCTTCTCTAGACAACCCATTCCAGTGCCTCAGTACCCTCACAGGGAAGAACTTCCTTATATTTAACCTGAACTTCCCCTGCTTAAGTTTGAACCATTCCCCCTTGTCCTATCACTACAGTCACTGCTGAAGAGTCCCTCTCCTGCATCCTTGTAGGCCCCCTTCAGATATTGGAAGACTGCTATAGAAGACTGACCTCTACTACATTGATTCTCAACTATTTTAAAGCTGCCCTGATGTCTCTTATTTTCTGTAATGGTGGCTGGCTTTCTGGCTACTTTTGTGTTTTGGCTTCTCACATCTTTGCTCCTGTTTGCCTCTGTTTCCCAGGCTCAGTTACTCTGCGTAGTTGTAAGACTAGGAAAGTTGAAAAGAGAAAGAGAGGCAGATGAAATTTGCTTTAGATGCATGATACACCACCCCTTGTTTGAGAGAGCCACTGTTTGAGCATGAAAATAATCTCAAGAGAGGGCAGCTGAGCCATTTGTAAAAAGAACCTAATTTTGATGCAATCCAAGTGATAATTGGACTACTCAGGAACAGCAAAGCACCAGGTGTTTGACAGTGTTCCTGCTGAATCAGTGAAAGCAGAAGGGGCTAAGGAAGTCAAAGACTTCACAAATTAGTTGTTGGTTTAGAAGTACTGGGGCCGTGGGGGGGGGAACCCAAACTAAGAAATGAAGGCAGGCAGATGTATACTGAAATACTTTTCTGTTACCTTGCCAAGTACTTCCCTTATAAAGGCCTGTGTTTGTAAAAACATACTTTTATTATTATTATTTATAGGAGATAAAGTCAAGGTTTCCAACATCCTAGATATAGGTGAGACAAAGGCTTTCGGTTAATCTAGACAGGGTGGAGATTGTTTGAATACACACTTTTCCCTTAAATTCTAATAAAAGACTTATTGTAGAGATGCTAAAGCCTACCCACAAAGAAAGAACAAAGTATTTAATTAAATAAAAAGAAAAAAACAACCAAACACCACACACAGAGCTCTGAAGTACAGTTATAGCTTTTATTTCATAGTTGTTTTTTTTAATTAAAAGTATGTTGTAAAGTTACAATTCGTCATCTACAGGTAGCAGATTTTTCTGGTTAGAGGAGAATTTCTTTACATCTGTGAGTGTTAGTTATTCCAGGTCCAAACCATTAATGGCAGGTGGGCTCAACTTCATTATTTGGGGGTATCTACAACACATTAACTATTTCAGTGAGAAGAACAAACCCCAGCTATTAGATATTGTTCTTTCCCATTTGAAAACATGACTTTTACCTCTTTAGTAACTTAATAACATGTTGTCAGCCACTCACAGAAGGACACTGCTAAACAGTAAGATGTCTAGCAGTTGATATGACAGTTGTTGATTATCATACAAAATCAATTATTCTGGTTGTTGAAGCAAAATCATTCAAGTTATGATAGTGGCAGACTGTGAAAAGAGTTTTATTTGCCATTTACTGGAAAGCAGAAGTGCAGTTAGGGTTTTGCAGTACCATTTGGAATCACAGGATGAGCAAAAGCAGAGTTTGGGGGAAGTGGAATGTGCTGGAGGCTGTCTCCTTAGTAGATCTTAAGAGTGCAATTAGATGCACACAGTCAGATGTGAAGATCAGTGGACTGCTGTCGTTTAGTCCTAGCTGAGCATCTGGACCTCTATGTAAGGCCATTGCATTATCAAGTTTTGCAGCAAGGAAACAAAGTCCATGTCTGTTCCAGCAGAGTGTACAGCAGAGAGTTTGACTTTGGGGTGTTTCTTCCAAGTTGGGAAACACAGAAGATTCTGCATTACAGAAGAATCTGCATTTCTTAGAGTCATAAAATCATTTAATTTGGAAAAGACCTTTCTGTTGCTGTTGTTTGCCAAACGTTAACTGAGCACTGCTGAGTCCAACACTAAACCATGTCGCCAGGTGCTACATATATGCATCTTCTAAATGCCTACAGGGATGGTAACTCCACTGCTTGCCTGGACAGCCTGTTCCAGCACCTTAATGTTTGCCTTGTAGTGAGGGGTCCAAAACTGAAGACAGTATTCTTCCTTGCCTCTCCTCTGCTTGATTGACTGTTATATTATGCGTTAAAAATACACACATACACAGCTAATATTTTGAAAATAGGCTTTTATGAAATCAAAGACTCTGTCAGCTGGTATCTTCTAAGTACAGCATGTTCTGAGCTGCCTGTGTTGGGTATCATCAGATTTAAAATGTATGGCAAGTAAATAGGAATATAAAACTGATGAACCAGAAAATAAGAAAGGTCACATGCTGTATTTTGTTAGCACAGGAATAAAGTACCAAAGGATGTTGAGATGTTGTCTCCTGATACAAAAATGCACCAGTCATAATGATATCACAGGAAGGCAGAGAGAAGGTTAGTCCTCTGCACTGTATTTATATTTCACTTCTGACTTGACAGCATGAGATTATTTCAGTTTTGGTCAGGGAACAGTATTAAGATCTCTTCCTTTCTTCAGAGATTTGGACACTTAACCTATTCTCACTATGCACCAGTTGCTCAAAAATACCCTGTGCCTAAAGTAATGTGGCTCACCAGATCTGACACATTGAATGCGTAGCTTTGAATGCAAAGGCTTGATCAGGTGACATAGTACAAATCTCAACCAATTTTTGTGAAGAAAGGCTTTCAAACGCTTTTATATTCCTCGGTTTATGATTATTTTTTTTTTTTCTTTTCAAATCTTGGCCTTAACTGTGGTTGGTATTGGGGTGTAGATATGAGTATAAAGGTTTCACTTTGCCTGCTTAAAGATTTAATTGGCAAATTTAGATAGGTGATCCATTACAAACACATTTATGTTTCACCCCTGAAATTCTGCCTGCACAAGCCGATTGCTTTCTCTGGTAGCCATACAAAGGTATCTTTTTATTCTGCTACTTAGGGGGAAATTTAAGCCTGTGTGATTGTACTTCTGACCATTTAAAACAATGAAACCGTGGTGCCAATAAATTAACTGGTGCTGAACTCACAGAATCCTGGACTGTCCTTGTACCCTGAGCTCAAGGACAGTGGGAGGAGAGTAGACAGCATCAGATGTCAGGAGAGCAACTTTAGAGTGCCCATGGATATGTGATGCACTCTTAGTGTAGGTGAATGTCTATGAAGTCAATGTGATGGATAGATGGCTAAATACAGTTTACCTGATATCATATGTGGACATAATTACTCAAAGCAGAAAAAGTTTTCTGTCATAAAGTAGTTTCTAAGCAAAAAATGTATTTAAATGTTTGTAAATGGGTGTTAAGAATTCTTCTGGCCTTAAACACACTGGCAAGTTATTGCTGTGTGCAAACATCCTTAGTAGAGGCAATGTTTGCTTTAAAATAAAGCCTCCCACTCTGTCTTGTGAGTGGTCCAAGACTCTCTTATGCAGTAAGAGTGGTGATCTGAGGAACCGATGTATAGTCACAAACTCTGTGATGTTTTGAATTGTTGGTATTAAAAATTGTGTTGATGCAAAGCCTGTAATTATTTTCTGATTGGATCATCTCAGTGGTGCTATCCTGATACCATAGATTAATAATCAGAAGAATCCATACCTTTCACATGTCCAGTAAATACTACATTTTTGACAGGCTTTGAGATTGTATGCTTAAAAAGGAAGTGTATTTGGGGGGGTGTAGGGGGGAGGCTTTAGATGTCTCTCCTTGATTAAGTAGAAGAGCAAGAGCAAGAGTAAAGATAATTCTGCGCTAGGAAAATATTAATCTTTTGCTAGGAATAAATTTGTTCAGGAATGGTACTGTAGGTGCGGGGAAGGTTTTGAAAAATCTACTGGAATCTAACCTAAAGCTGTGTTAAACCCTGCTTGCTATTCATTCCAATAGCAACTTGTCCACACCTCTTAGCCGCTCATCTCTGCTTAGCCATGGCACTGGGTTGGAACTAGATGATTTTTAAGGTCCAGCCCCAATACCCTCTTAAGCTATCCAGGAAATGACTAAGATTCCCATACTGCACATTCTTGTGTTTTCCTGAAATTGGGCCAAATTTGGTCCTCTTTACTGTCCTCCCTTCTTTCATGTTCCCAGTCACCCACTTATACCTACATTTCTTGCTTAGGAGAGCTTCCTAGGTCTCTTACATGTCTTATGATACCATATTCTTGTCTGAAAGAACTTTGATGAAGAAATTTGTTACTGGAAGAATAGCCCCAGCTGGGACTGGTGTTTGTTTCCTTCAAATAATATTTTACAGGAATTCAAATCACCAGGTGGGTAAGTGCAGAGATTATGGCATTTTGCCCAATTGCAGGAATAGCTTTAGGTTTAGATCCAAAGTTTATTCTGGCATAATTCCTAACTCATTTACCAGCTGGTCAGCCAAACCCTTGATTGCTGTTTTTGCAGGTGCCAAATCCATCCCTGCTGCTGGTATCTCTATTTACTTACCTTTTTAAAGGTTCAGTTGCTTTAAGTATTTTCCTCTTGGGATGTGTTACTCATTTTGCAAGAGTGGTTACTTATGATTATAGAGAGCAACAGAGCCTGATACAAAGCCTATGGAACCCTTAGGAAGGATTGTGTTATTTCAAAATAGCAGTTGGATCGGGCCCAGAGAGTGATCAGGTGAAGGTTTTGCTCTAAATACAGATCTCATATGATTCTTCTGATCTTCTTGGTTAGACTAATGTGAATTTCTCAGGAAGGTTTTTAGGGCTGGGTTTTTTATCTGACTTGCTTTTGCTGCCTTCTTTTAAAAGAAGAGTTAAAAATAAACCCAAATGATTTTATCAACTTTATTCAAACTTTAATGATTTTATACAGTGAAACTCTAAAGTATCTGAAGCTGCTTATATTTGAAATGCAAACCTCTGCAATTTGTAAACTGTCAAACTTAATACAAGATCTTAGTGTTAATAGGATTTTATTGACTTCTACCATCAGCAGAGGAAGAGGTTGATAAAGTGCCACAAAGGAAATGAAGATACAATACTCATTTTACTTGCATCTCCAGAGCTCTATAAATTTGATTGCTGAATTTATGATAATCCAGCTCTTCTGGGGAAGTGGGGAGGAGAGGATTGCTGGAAGTGACTTTGCAGAGCTGGAAAAATCAGACTTTGTGGAGAAATGAAGTGTTGGTGTCCACTTACTGTGAGAGCACACAAGAATGCACTGTTAGCTATTTCATACGGGTTTGTTGCTACACTGCCAGTTTTCCTTTCTTCTGCTCCCATAGTCAGCTTCATTTGCACAGCTATTGTTGAGTGTTGTTGATATAATTAGTGCAGTAGAATGAACAAGTACAAGACTAAGAATGTTAAGAAAGTGAACTTCATGACTTTTCTTTTTGCATGTTCACTAAAGGCAAAACCAAATATTCATAGGCTCCAAGATACGTGGCTCTTGGGATGTAGGGGTAGCTTGTAAACTGAGTTAAGTACAGCATCAAGGTCCTTGGAGATTAGGAAGAAAAATGAGGTGACTGCTACTTACCATAACACCAGTGAATTCTCTTTTCCAGAGAAAAACATGATCCCTTGCATTTTCAAACAAGATGTTCTGTATTTAAAGTGACTGTTACAAGTCTTTAGTGTTTTAACCATTCTATAAATGTGAATTTAGGGAAAATAGGTAGTTCTAATAGCTTTGAGAAAATAAAAACACTGCATCTCTAATGGTTACCAGCTACTGAGACAGTCTTATCCTGAGACCACTGAAGTCTTCAAAACAACAGTAAGAAGCAAAAGAAACAATCACCCAGTTTCAGCTGCTATAGTGTTTCCCTTTCTCTTCCCTGTCTTGAATGTTTTCATTCCTTATTTGCAACACTTGAAACCTAATTGGTGGTATTTTCAAAATCCACTTTCTTCACATCCGTGATGAATTTCTTATGGAGAAAATCTGAAAATGCTGAATTTGCTCCAGCTCAAATGTTTTTTTAATAGTAATTTGTTTACTACTTTTTGTCAGTCTTTTGGACTAATTTCTAGATCGTTTAAGTATCAGATTATAAAATTATAGAACCCAAATTATCTCAGGTTAAAGGCAATCCTTACTAAATGTTTTCTGTTCTTGTGAGATAATTCAGGGAACTTTTCACACTATCCTCATTGTTTGCTGTGGATAGAACTGCACTAAAATTCTGCTGTTTCACTGGTAATCAAAATCTGAAAAGTTTCAGAAAAACCCTTAAACATTCTGGTAGTACAACACTGTAAAGGTGTAAATGGAATTTGTAGTTTGGGCTGTTGAAGTAACTGTTGAAGTATTGTCAGATGCCTCTGAATGTGCATCCCTTTACAGGATATGGGAAGAATGAAGTTGGGACATCATAGATCGGAAAAAGAACACGAGACATTTGAAATTAACTCTGTTCTGATGGTAGTCAGCTGTATTTACAGGAATTCTTGTTTTCATAGGAAGTCCAGAAAATTCTATAATCTCTGCTGATAACAGTAGCATTTAATGATCCATTTTTTTATATCAAGATGCAAGGTTTTTTGTTTCCTGTAATTTTGTCCATAGTTCTCTCAAAGTCTCTGGCTCTTATAATTTAATGTAAATGCAGAACCATAAGCTTTCCTTTCAAATAAAGCATCCAGATGCAAAGTTTGTGAAGGAACTGTACTCTTCTGAGGTTCTTGGAGGTATGTTTACAAAGGGACTGAACTGAAAGGTGGGGCTGGCTGGCATTTGCTTTGCTTGTGTCTCCAGATTTATTCTTCCCCTAGATGTGCATCTCAGAATCTCGCTGATTGTCCAGCTCTCAAATTTGCAGGAAGTGCAGCATGATCCTCAACAATATGTGAATATATCGAGGTGTTATTACAGATGTGTACTCTTCTCCCCAGTGTGATCTAAAAGCCAGAGTGGATTTGCTGTACCAGTTTTGTTTTGTGGGATAGGTTTATTTAACAAGGCTGAGAAATTAAAAAGGCAGCAGAGCAGGCACTTGACTAACCTGATTTCTGCAAGTTCTTACAGTAATTTCCCATATTTATGAAACTTCCACAAGTGATTTCCAGTATTAGTGAAGGAAAATGTATTTTACAGAATTAGTGAAGCCCCAAAAGCTTTTTACACTTATTCCCATTTGGAAAAAAAAACCACAAAACCAAATCTTTTAATGTTTAGATCAAATTATGGCAGAAAAACTGCAAGACTTGAAGAGCTAAACCACAATGACTTCTTCCCTTCTTATTCATCTTGCTTAAGCACAAAACGCAAGTGGCCTAGGCAGGAACTCCAGCATTTCTTGACTGATTTTTTCCACCTGTCACATATGCATTTTGTGACAGTTTTGCCACTTGAACTAAAATTACTGTTTGTAAATATTGGTACAAAAAACCTGTCATACTCTTCTAGAGTAGATGAAAACTTCTAAGAAGTATCATGGCATGAAGGACTTAGATCTGCTCATACAAAATATTCCTTCAGACCCCTGAGAGGAGGGAGTGAGCTGAGTACTAAACAGAAATGCATTTTCATAACAATGAACCAAATACAGGGGATGCTGAGGGATGAATTTGAAGGTTATTTACATCATTCTAACTCTAAAGGTCTCTACATGGAGCTTTTTAGGTCTACACAAGGAACTCTACATGTTGCTGTTTTCTTGCTGTTCAAATGATATAAAACTCATATGGTAATAGAAGTGATTATCAGTTTTGAAGAACTTTGAGCAAATGACTTTAACTACTTTTGGGTCAAACACATAGATTACCAATTAGAATATTTATATAGAACTGAACTATGTTGACAGCAGTAACTTAGAGCATAGCTTAAAAAGAGAAATTAGCAAAACTTCTGAATATGTGTTTTTTGGCAAAAGGAAAATTTCATCCAGCAACTACCTCACACTAGGGGAAAAACCAGCAAGTCATTACTTTTTAAACATTGAGACATTAGTAGTGTTTTAACTCAAAGGAGCATCTAGTAATCAGTAAATGGAGTGCTTTCATCTTCATTGATCCTTTCTTGACAAACATCAGTTTCATCTCTCCACCTAACATTTACTGTTTGATAAAAATGGAATTAGTCCTATAATGTGGAAGACTGATAGACTAGATTTATTAACATTGAAGATCATGTTATTGCTTATCTCTTTAGAAGCTAAAAACCACTGTCATGCTCTCCTGTACTTGCTGGACTCTGACAAAGACAAAGCAGTCCTTTTGTCAACATTGATACAGAATATGGAAGTGTGAATGGCTGAGTCCTAATGGATGACAGACTGCATTTAAGTGATACTCTTGAACAACAATAGTATAAATAACTCGCCTACATCTAATCAATAACTTGCTTGCTGTGTATGAATGTGAATTCAATGGGATATAAGAGCTACATCTTTCTGAACTTACTGTAGTCCTAGTGCCCTGGCTAATATGGTGTTTATATTTCTGTTACATTGTGTTTTAAATGTCTTTGAACGTTATAATCTAGAGGAGGGATTGGTGGATTGCTTTTGAGAGCCTGTTTCCCATTCATCTCAGTTTTTAAAACAATTGAATATTGTGATATTTTAAAATAACAGAATTCTTAACAAAGGCTACATTTTGTAATTTGACAATACATATTCCTTTGAAGGCAAGCAGTCCTTCAACCCACACATGCCTTAACATGGTGCATTGTATGTTAGATTTATTCAGGGCAGTATTTATCTTGTTATAAGCATGATTCATAACCCTGAACTTGTCTCTGAGATTTGTTTTGAGAGATATGACAATACCTGCAGGTGATACATTGTCAGATCAAACAAAAGCATGGTAATGTTTCTGCAGGCATTTAGACAATATGAACAATGACTGTTTAATGGTTATTGTGGAGAGCGCATGGTGCTGTAGCACTGCTGTCAGGTGAACAGTAAGTGACTTCTCTGGCTGACTGCAAAGGTTAAAATTCTTCTATTTTTGTTGTGTACAGTGTTTATAGGTCCTAAACAGAACAATCTTAAGTGATGAAATCCAAATTATCTGAGGGATTTTTATGATCTTCTTTCTCCAAAGTACAGTTTATAAGAACTTCACATTTTATAACTGCATTTATAATTAAAATATATATCATACGCTTGCAAGGTACATCAGTATTTATCTTGAAATACACTGTGGAGTATTGTGGGGAGCTGAAAGACTTGGTAATGAATCAGTAATTTTCCTCATGTTGTTTTTTCCAAAACTGTATACAGGAAAAGCTGCTGGCATCTTCTCCAGATTATGCAAACACTGAGTTAATGTTTTTGATACTAGAAGTCATAGATTAATACTATGCATTTTCACAGGTGTAATATTCAGCATATGTTCTTAATTATCAGTAATTTTTGATACACAGTTGGGAGTTGAAAGCCTTTGTGTTCTGCTTTGTACAGACCCATAAAGAAGGCAGTATGAATTGGAAAAAACCTTTCTATTAAATATGAAGTAAATTAAACTCTTGAAAGGCAAGATTTGCTAGCCATCTATTGGAAAGTGTGGGCTGTGAACTCTCTGAAACAATGACCTGTGTCAGGAGGGACTATTCCAGTCCTTGTTGTTTGAGTTTTGTTAAACTCTGTTGTCATGGACATTTGTCTCGACTTAAAGAACATCTGAGAGGGAAGGCTGTGAGATTTTTATGTCAGACACTAAGCCTAGAGCGAGTATCTGCCAAGTTACTCAAGTGCACATGTATCCAGTGACTCCCACTTCTGTCACTTCCATGCAGAAAAGGCAAGAAATCTAGTAATGCTTAAGTTGTGTTATATTTGGGTTAGTGTTTCAATTTGTTTCATTTCCCTGAGCAAGATTTTAAAACAGAATATGCATATCTATATATGTATATAGATATGCATACATTGACTTTCATCTTTTTAAATAAACAATATATTGCTCTAAAATTGAAAAATAGAGTGAATCACTGTTTGGAACACACAGCTTGAATCTGATGTAATCTGTGGGTGACTGGGTTTCCTTTATGCATTCCACAGTGTTTCCATCTGAAATTGCTTGTCTGAGAAGGGAGCACTTCTGTGTCTGTTTAATCTCTTGCCAGTAAAAGATTTTGAAAGTGCTGTAATAATGTTGCTTATGTCTCTGCTCTGTTCAGGTACTCCTGTAATCTGATACCTACATAACCATTTTAGGAAATTCCATTACAAATAATAATTCCTATGTAGAAAGTACTTACTAACACCAAATTACTTGTCGTTCCTGTATTCAGCAGAGCAATTGATAGGTCATACTCAGTCATTGCTGTAACATTGGGTACTGGTATGTTTGGTAGGCCTTGTTGTTCATTTTTTGTTTGTTTTCTGGTTATTGGATGTAAAGCTGGTAGCAGTGGAATTTTAGCTAGAATCAGGGTGTTCTAGACTAACCTCATTCTTTTGTCCCCCATTCTCCCTTTGGAAAATTATGGTATTGCCAAAGTCCCAGCATTTGTTTCCTTGACTTCAAGAAGCAAAGCTGCTCGAGTAGTTTGGAGTAAGTAGTTCAATGTGAGCTGCTAAATATTTGAAGGCTTGCTTCTTAGACAGAACTCATCCAAACGTAGGTCTAAGTGCCTCAAGTAAATGGAATAAAAGACTGTTATGGAAAAAGTATTTTCTCGGTGTTTTAGATTCCCACCTTACATTCTTCCTTTTCTGATAAAAACAGAACTCAGCAGTTGTTTCCCCATCTATTCATTATCATCCCCCTGCAATCCCCTAAAATAAGCTCCGGTATATGTTTTAAATAACCTTTTTTTTTTTTTTTTTTCCCATTGCATTCTGGTTGAAGTTTAAAGCTGAACTTTGTACTAAAATTGTAGTTTCATTGAATCAATAAGCTTCTGTCTGCTTTTCATCTCCAGTTCTAAAGGAAGCTTGTTTGCACTGTTTGGTTTACTTTGAATGTTAAATATCAAATCAGCTTGACATACAAAGTAAAATGTGGATGACACCTCAATGTTTCTCAAAATGCGTTTTGCATCGTTTTCTTCAAGTGGAGACACAATTATTTTAGGATCATTGTTCTTTATACATATTTGCACTTTTTTCTTGATTCAAATCTGAGAGAATGGATTACAAAGATTACAAAAGAAATCAGAAAGTTTAAAAAAGACAGTGAATTATGTCTTGGGACATGTTTCACAAAGCATGAGCTCATTTTCATGAACACATGTATATAACAACTTAAATTTCTTCTGATTACTTATTAGGGTTTGATAAAAAATGATAAAAAACTCGTTTTGAGTTCTCTTAATATACTCTGCAATTACAAACTTCTGCCAAGTCTGTTTGAACTATTTGGCTCACAGCTTGTTCATGAACTTCACTATTGGCCAGGTTGCTTTCAGAACGTGAGCTTTGAAGACTAAGTCATATGACTCTTTGTTTTGTTTTTTTTTTTCCTGTGTTTTTAAGTTTCAGTTGCACGTGGCAGAACAAAACACAGCACAACATACTCTGTAACATGCAGGACGCAATGTCTTCTAATAGCAGCTCCTAGAAAAATGTTCATCAAGGTTATTTTTTTCAAGCATGGGAAGCATTTTCCTTTAATATGAAATATTGTTGTTCTAATGTTCAGAAATAAGGATTAAAGTGGTATTAAATCAGATACAGGAGTTCCATGATAATAGAAACAAATGATGTACTGTTTCACCACTTATTAAGTGGGTGGGCCCTTTCAGGTCATGCTCTTAGCATGAAAAAACTTTTCCCAAGGTATTCAGGAGACTGACATTCACTGCCTTATTTCCTCTGAGGTGCCTGATTTTTGGCAATATAAAAATTAAATCAGGTAATTTAGGAGTATAATCCTTAGAACTCATGGAGCAAATCCTCTGTGTCCTAGTGGAACAAATTATACTGCCTGATTAGGATATCACTTTCTGCTCATTGAGGCTAGATGAAAAATAAATGGTTCACGTAGACAGGGGAGTGTCCCTCAAGGCAAGGAAGAGAACCCAGCTCTGCAGTCAGCTACCCGGACGTAGCTGTTTCCTTAGCTGTCTGCCTTTCTGCAGCAAGGTTAGAGATAGTGCTGAGGAGGGGCCTTTCTCATCTCTCTGGTATTCCATTTGATGCATATTTTAGAAACTCATGTAATTTACAATACTGAAGATAGCTTTCTGGCTCTCTTCATCTCTCCCCGAAATGGTGCACAGCACCAGCCCTGCTTTAGGCATTTCCCTGCCCTCCATAAACTTCAGTAGATGTTCCAGTCCCAGCTTGTTCTGTCCCATATAGTAATGTTATTTATTGCATTATTTATTGTAGCACTAAATGTCCTATCAATACCATACCTTGCAAAATAATTAATGAACTCTATGCATATGTGCTTTTCTTTCCATTTCTCCTATTTCTTCTGTGTTAGATGGGTATATTTGAGTGACAGAGCACTGGAACGGGTTGCCCAGGGGGGTTGTGGAGTCTCGTACGTTGAAGATATTCAAGGCCTGCCTGGACAAGTTCCTGTGTGGTGTACTCTAGGTTACCCTGCTCTTGCAAGGGGGGTTGGACTAGATGATCTTTTGAGGTCCCTTCCAACACTTGGGATTCTGTGATTCTGTGATATGTCACTGTGGCTTATCACTATACTTAAAACATGTAAGAGAAACAAAAGAACACTATTGCATCTGTGTTTTTCTTTTATTTTTTAATTATATATCCTCCCAGATTTGTTCTTCTTGTTCTAATATCTTCATTCTCTGTTTTAGCCAGATCCTCATTCACCGTTCTCTTTGTCCATTTTTTATAGTTCTCCCTAAATAATCTTTTTCTATCCTTATCTCCTAATCTCTTTCTTCATCCTTTCACTGAATTGAGATTTCCTTGCCTTTAGCGTGAAGAGGGTCTAGCCTTAGCAGGCATGCTCTTGGGAATTAGAATACTAGACCAGCAAAACTTGGGTTTGGCAAGTCAGTCAGCAGACCTGATGGAATGCACACAGAGAAGGGATCTGTTGAGTGAGCAGTTGCCATGCTGACTATTACTTTTCAGAAATGTATGATAAGCTTTTTAAAGAGTAGATAAATCAACCAGCATGAATTTACAGAACATATTTTCAGCTAATTTCATAAGATCTGGTCTTAAACTGACTGTGTGTAGTAAAGCTGATTTCACATCAGTAAATCCCAATGCCAAATGTCACTGTTGGGAATCTTTACCATACCATTTCATGCTAAGTTTACCAATGTAATATTAAGGGAGGAAGGCAACACCTAATGTAATGGACTAAATGTCTACTATGATCCCTGTGCTCAATAGGGGAAAGTACTGAAGAGGAACCTAAAAAATAGTAATAATTTTAACTCCTAGTTTTGCTCTGATGTGTATAACATGGAGAACTTTGACCATCCCTACTTAGCAGATGAACTCATTCAATCAAATAGTAGCGTCAATTTTCCATAGGAGAGAGAATTCTTACTGTTTGGAACAGTACATGGATACAGAAAAGTGTGTTTACATGAAAATTACTTGATACGGAAAATATTCTGTCTGAAAATAATTGGAAAAGAAGGTGACTTCCTGACTGTAATTGATGGAGTTCATCCGTATTTCATGCATATTAAGTAATCTAGACCTTGGATATATTTTTGGATCTCCTTTTTGGTTCTGTGTTTTATCATACCTGCTTTGGACAGCAGCAGATGCAGTCCAGAAGCCAATGCCATTGCTTATGGCAACAGAGAATTTGGCTGTCAACTTGATTATAATTAGTGCTAGTATACTGCTTAAACATTAAAATTATGTGAAAATATCTGATTGCACAATTTTGGGATTGCACCAAATAAAATGTTTACTTCTTCCCTCAAATTTAGCAGACTTTTTGGTTAGAAATAACCTTGTCAAAGAGAAGACAGCACAATGAGTCCTTTTACACAATTTACCTAGAAATACACCTGTAAAATGGTGAGTGGTACAATAAAGATCCTATTTAATATACCTGGTACTCTGCAGAAAGTGGAGATAAGAAAGCTTGCACAGGATCCCAAACTAGAAAATGTCTTGGATGTGTTGCATCTATTTAAATAATGCTCTGCAGTCTCAGCGGCCTCCCATGAGTGAGTAAGTCTCTTTCACAAGGTTGGAGATCTACCAGCCTCAAAGCCTGCTATGAAAACTGAGAGATTATCTCAAGCTTTTTGTAGTGCATCAATCCCATTTGAATGAAAGCAGAAGCATTTTCAACAGTAATTAACCAAGGAATTTCCACTCCTTCAGTGCTTTCGAAAAAACTACCTCAAGAAATGTAAAAATGAAGCGGGCAAACTTGGTGGTTCAGAAGTGAAGCAGCAGGTGATCTGAATGCAAGATGCACGATTTCTTCCCCTGTAGTAAAAAATCTAATCAATTTCCAGGAAATGTTGAATTTAATGAGAGTCATTTATACCTACAAGAAAACTGTGGGACTCAACATGTCTGCCCATCTTTGATTATGTACTTTTGCATGTACATTTGTAGCCTACTAGTACTTTGGACACTGAACTAGTAGTCAAGGAAGGTGAAGCTGATTTCTTTTGACTTCTTACTAAGGTGTCACTGAGAGATGATTTGCTAGGCTGTCAGTTCTGTAACTTTTGGCAGGCATTTGAAAATCTCCTACAAGGCTCTGATTTAATTTAGTAATAATGAGGTCACGTCAAATTAGAAAGCTGAGTATTTTGGACAATGCAGCCCAAACACTTCTGGTCCCACAGCTGACTTCACCTGGACAGTGCTGCTTCATGAGATTAGGAACACAGTGCTGTTGAAATAACTTTGGTATGGATGGGTTATTGGGCTTCACTTTGATTCCAAAAGAGCAGGAAAACTGCAAGCTATTTTGCTGAATTTTTTTATCTCCTCTTCCTTCTGGAAACTCTGATTAAAGCTCTTTCTAACCGTTCCTCCCTAGAGGTCTCATTTACTACTAAAAAATTTTAACATTACTTTTTGAAATGCAAAAATATTAGCAAAACAAGCAACATTTTAACTGTTACCTGCATACATTTAACATCCACAAAAATCCTTTTTTTTTTTTTTTTTTAAGAAGGTCAAAATAATTGAAAATATATTGGTTTTAAATTATGTATGGACTGTTGAAGTGCAATACAGTCAGGGAAGAATGCTTTTTGTAAACCAGCTCCAGCTGAAATAAGCCTCCCGTATTACACCATTTATCACATGCAATTTTGAACAGTACATCTGACCCATACGGTGTTGCACACAGAAAGGCTTTCGTTCAATTGCAGTAGATCCTCTGTATTTGGAGATAGGTTTCTGGATATCCAAAATCCAGCCACAAAAGGAACTAACAGTGTTTGTGTGAGCAGCAAAGTGGAGAGGGCAATTTTGGCTACTAACATCTCCCAACCCTCTTACTCATGTGCATGCACAATTCACTTTAAATTTCTTTATGTGTTAGATGTGTAATGCAATCCAGATCAATGGAGTTGAAATATCCTGATGAGATTATACCATATATATATATATATATATGAGATTATACCCTTAGACATGTAATGCAATCCAGATCAATGGAATTGAAATATTCTGATGAGATTATACCCTATATATATGAGATTATACCCTTTTATGCTGTTAGCAAAATCTAGTATAATTCAGTGCGTGTCTTTGCATGGTGGGCTGTTATCACATAATCTTCAGTATGTCTCTTAAATGTATTCTGTTTCAACACTTAAAATGTGTAGATTAAGAGGCTGTAAGGTTTAAATTTGTGGTGCAGTTTGTTGGGACTTGGAGGACACATCACTATGTTCTGGCATAGGGACCAGTGGAAGGTTACATGGTTCATGTCGGTGTCTTTATGGCCTTGCTTGTAGCTGCCATATTTTGCTAACTGCCAGGATGATGATGCATCTGTCACAGCAGATGGAATGACATAAGTGTTTTTACAGAGAAACTTAACCTTTTGTACCGTGTTTGAACTCTTTTTTGCTGTGGGGTGGAGAAGATGGGAGGGAGAGACAGCAGAAGAAATGCTCTAGTGTGTGGAGCACTGACCAGGGCTGTAGGCACCTGCCATCAAAGTTTATTCCATCATATCCATAGCAGAAATTAACCTAGGTCTTCTACTTCTGAAACAGTGTGCTAACAGTTTCAGGCACGGGTTCTGGCTCTGTCTTTCAGGTTCTGTCTCAATGAATGCTTAAGTAAAGTGAAGAAGCTGCAAGTATTTGGTTTGTCTTTTCCCTCAAAGTCCTTTTTGGAATATATTGATGTAAATAATGCATTTTGTTATCTCTTAGCTCATAGAGGTACATACAGTTTGAAATATTTTTGGCTGATGCAGTGTTATTTTAAGGAGGCAATATAGTCATCATTGCATATCTGTAAATATTTCAATTTGACAAAAGTAAACATATTGTTTACTTAAAAAAATTGCTGGTCATAAATCCCTTCTCTCTCTTTCAGTTGGAATGGAAAAATGGAATGATGTTCCTACTTTTCATGCAACCAGGATTTCATAGCATAGACCTTGGGAATGTTGCAGTTGAGACAGCTTTCCTTCTGTTTTGCCAGCTAAGTTGGGCACTGTTGTTACTATGATTTAAAGTGAGCAGCTTCTGTTTCTGATGAAGAGAACTTTTCAGGCAGACTAATGCACAGATAAAGTCAAGACAAAGTGACAGAGACAGCTTGCTCCTGAGGAAAGTTAAATTTTTTTTTCTGGCTAATTTATGTGACACCTAAAGGAAAGCTGTAGAATGAAGCATTCTGTAACATTGGGTCTGGCTACAACTACCACTAATAGAAAGGGACAGTGACTTGTACACTGTCTGATGCAATTTATTATTTTATTCTGCACTACGCAGATAGAAATATGTTTTTCCTGTGTATTTTGATTTCCTGTTTCATTGGAACAGCAATGTAGAAGAACTGTCCCAGTGGCATCTTTAAATTAGCTTTTTTTTTTTTGTCTTTTTAATGAAAAATATCAGTAGCCAAGCTTGTGAACATGTATTGAAATAATTATTCTCAATTCATACTTAGAAGGGAAATTCTCATGTGCTTTATCAACTTTACCAGTTACGCTGTTTGTACACGTGCTGACTTCTTGCTGAGCAGAGCTGGTATTACTTGGATTCAGAGCAGACACTGTGCTTTCGCCGCCCCTCAAAAAGGTACAAGGGGTAACTGGAACCAAGAGGAGTGGTAAGGAGGAAAGAGAGGTTAAAATACTCCTGGTCCTTCCCAAGGGATATGGTCACTTAAAATACCAATAAACACCCTACTCCTATGTGGCCAGTCAACTTTATTTTCCCATCAATAAGGACTGTGTTCATGAGGAGCTACCTTTTAGAAATAATTTGGCTGTTAGTATGCCGTGAATAAATGGAAGGCTTGTAGAGCCACTGCAAGCCGCCCTGGAGATTTGGCTACTGCCTGACATAATGGGAACACAGCTGAGTGACAGGAGACCTCAAACATCGTTTCAGCCTCTGAGTGTAGCTGTTAAATTCATCAGCAAGAGGAGGTTTAGGCAGTATGGGCAGGCCCCATGCTGCTGGGGAAAGGAACCGCTCTATTCTGCTGCCTCTTTCCCTCCCCTTTTGGTGAGACTTCAGCAGGAATGTGGAAGAGAAAAGCCATCCAACTTGCCCAAAATAGCACTTACGCTGATAGGCCTTAGTGCTCCTATTTTACTCCTAAAACACTGCCTGCATTCATTGAAATCTGAAAATCAGAACTTGCTTGTTAACTAATTGCCCTAAAATGTCTTTAAGGGTTGTTGAACTGGGAGAAAATACTGTCCAGCAGCTAGGTAATAGCTGCATTTTTTACATAGTTTTTACATTTAAATAGAGTAAATTGTGTTAGTGTGCTGTATATTTGGGTACAGAATGCTTATTACTGACAAGAAGCTTGTGGAAGGAGATTTTATTCTTTAATGTATTTCTGGAAGTGGGATAGCAGAACGATTTTTCATTTATATTGCTTTAAGGTAGCAAAATAAGGAATTGAAACTTTTCTTACTCTATTACTCTGATCATCTGTAATTGTGTGTGTGTTGGCATTCTCTCAGTGCACTTTTGCTGAGCTTGAGAGTAAGAACTGGAACTTGCTAGGAGCCAGGCGCTATGACAAAGCTCTCCCAAACTGATTTTCCTCAAGTGCAACCACTAAAACCTGCATTTATTCATCTAAATGCAGATTTTAACAATATCAGCCTGGTTTTAATAATGTCGTAATTGAAGACAAAATACAGGAGCTGTTGACAATCAGATTCTAGGAAGTGTGTGCAAATACAGCACTGGTTTGTGGGATTAATACCTATTAAAACATTTCACTGCCCTTCTGGTGTTTGTGCTCACATAGATTTTTATAGCCCACTCACTAAACCAATTGTTTGTATAGCTTATGCAGGTACATACTCCTAAACCCAGAGGTGCTCAACTGGAGATATTTGAAGCAAACAAGTTTTGTTTTGCATCCCAAATGTCTAGCAGATCAATCAGCCACCTCGTGTTATTTTAGTTGCTGAAAAAACCTTCGAGGGAGCAGACCCTGAACAAATGAATTATTCAACCCGATTGATAAGAGCATATTTGACTATGCACACGTATGTGCCCTTGCAGCCACATGACTAGGAGAGCACAAGAAGAACGTCACAGGGTTTTGTATAGTTTTGCAGTTCGTAACCATATAAAAATGTGCCTTAGACTTCCATGTGCTGAGTAACTGAAATAAGAAAGCCAACCTTTCAAGCTGTGAAGGTCAATTTATTAGCATTGGTGAGCTGCTTGCACTTGCACCAGCCTGGTGCAAAATGCCACCACTCTCTGCTAGTTTTATTCTGACTCATGTAAAATGTTTGCAGGACCTCCTGAGTTGTGTCCTGTCCTGAAGGCAGGAGAGCCATGGTGGGGCTTTAGCTGGGGAACATGATGGAAGTAAACAGAGGGAACAGGATGGCTGTGATGAAGCACAAAACTGTTCCATGTGGTTCTCCACTAATGTAAATCACCCGGTTTTTGCTTATATTTTCTTGGAGTAGGCTTGGGTTTTTTTGGTGCTTTTTCTTGGTGATGGGTTGTTTTTTGTTTTTGTCTTTTTGGTTTTAATAAAGTAAATCTGTTCTTGTGTAAGTCTGTTTCTTATGCTCTGGCAAAGTGGGGAATCAGATCTTGGATTCCAAATGCCTTATTCATTTAGATACCGGCCATTATGTTGTTAAGTCTCACTTTTAGAAAAGTTGGCTATTACTGACATCTTATTTTGACAGAAAAAAAAACGTTTTTTACAAGCTTTTGCAGTCAGAACATTTCAGGTTCTGGCTTTGCTCTTTATTTCTCCAGCATTCCCTCACACAAATCATGTTAGGACAGCAAACACAGGGATGTGATTTATATCTTTATTTTTTTTATGTTCTCTTAAATTAAATCTAAGCTGGTGACAAGGGGCAAACGTCTTCTTTAGAGAATCTGAATTAGGGTCATTTCCATTACAGGACCTGAAATGAAAATTGAATTCATATCACAAGACACAATCATGTTCGGAGGCCTTTCTGAACCTGGTATTGTGATTGAGTAGGAAGCAATACTTAAGTGGCTTGAAAGTAATTTTTAAGGTGGGGGGCTTTTTTTGAGGTGCAGGGTTTGCGTTGCCATCTCTCCTGTTCCCTTTCAGTTTCGACATTAGTCTCAACCTTCCCCAGCACTCAGAATGGTTTGGGGTGTGCAGTGCAGGGGGTTGTTTGCTGCTTTGTTTCCAAATCCATCCAAGGAGAGAAATTAAAGCATTGGAACTGCGCAGATGTTAGAAAAGCATTCAAATGAAATGTTCCCATCTAAGACTTTCAAGCCGGAAGTTGGAAGAGCTCAGCAGAAGGGAGGTATTTGGCTCAGAATATTTCCTGTCATTGACTGAATTGTTAAATAAAGGCTGTTATAGAATATTCATAATAGAAACCTGCATGAGGAAATTGGTGAAAACACTATTTGCTGTACTTACTTGTTACCAAATGCAGACATTCCCCCTTGGGTACCTCAGCTGGAGAAAAGGAAACATGTAAAATTGCTTGGGGAATCCATATAGTAATTTATCTGAATGTATCACCACTGTTGCTTTTAGAAACACTTTTCCCAGATGGCCTGCTCTGCCCAGGAATCACTCGGATCTATCGGGGGATTTTCCCTGGGTACAGCCAGAAACATTTTGCTTTGTTGTTGTTCACAGAAGAACGAGGAATGGAAAATGAGACTAGAACAAGCCAAAGTGCATTCCCTCCTTAGCTTAGAGACTATGATAGAGTAAAAAGATTGCTGTGGACTGTCAAGATCCCATTCGTAATTTGTAGATCTGGCAAAACAGGAAGAAGCAAAGCACAGACAGATATTTTCCTTTCTTTCTCCCCTGTATGTTGTCAATAGTGTTTTGGGCTTTTTGTTCTTTAAAATATTTATTTCCCGAGACTAACTCCTCATTTTTGTGGCATTTTTTGTTTAGTGAAGATTCTGCATTCAGAGACTAGAAATAGCAGCTTGCTTTTCCCTCTCTAAAACAGGAACAGCAAAGGCTAGGACTAATGCTATGTTCACTGCACTGGGTTTGCTCTGAGCAAGGCAGGGGTGTGCTGTAGAACTTCTAAATGTTGCATTTGCCAGCAGATGGGAGAATGTGGGGGGGGAAAAAGATAGTGTTTACAGCTCCAGTGGTTTTTAATGCTCCAGTTCCTGGAGTTACAGAATAGTGTGAGAAATTAGACTCTAATTACTAAATAATAGTATATTGGTGACAGAGGAAAGCTTGAAGTGTGTAGTGGCACTTCATCTTTTCTGTAATCCCAACTCTTTAAAGTGGTCCCTTCCTTTTTATCCCAGCTGTTATTCTTTTTTATTTGGTTGTCTTGATTTTGTTTTAATTCTTGTTCTCTTTCTTTGCTTTTTAAGCAAACCTTATTGGTTTTGTTTATCCTGGCTTAGCATTTCCAGAAGAGTAAGTTTCACTCTCACCCAATTCCTCTCAGGATACTGTGACAAAGTACTGCAGTTTGCACTTGAAGGTGGAGCTCTGGGGGCTGCAGTAGGAGTAGGACAAGCTAGAAATGAGCTTATTGAATGCATATTTCTGTCATTTTTATACTTGTGAAGCAACAACCAGGGCTATAGTTTTATTGCTGCAATTTTAAAACTGACATTGTGGATATTCACGTTTCCATGAATGGTTGAGTTCTTCCAGAAACACTACTTCCCTGTTCAATCAGGAACTGCACTGTGCAGTTATAACAGACAGATGTGAATGCAGTATCTCACAGAAGCATCAACTTTAGCAAATCCACTCTAATTCCGCAGAGAAAAGAATCCTGTAACGCTTGTTACCTCTGCACTGCTGAAGACTGTTACAGTATAAATAACAGGTGAGGTAAAAAGATAGTAAGCACATGAATGAATAAGTAATATCTGTCTAACCATCTCCGGCTTGAAGGATGATCTGGAAATGTCTTGTTTTGTTGTTTTGGGGGTTTTGTTTTAATTATTCACTTTTATTTTGTCTTAAGAAAAATTTTCAAGAGTAGGTTCTTGGCCCAATTGATGTCAGTGAGAGTTCGGCTCAGGTGCAGAGGGGTGTTTTTGGAAATCACTTCCTTCAGCAGGATATTTATATCTTTTATGCAGGGATAAAGAAGTGAAGAAACTAAACTAATTCATAAGAGAAGTTTTTAAACTCTTTTTGAACTTTCAAACGCAATTGTATTTGGCTCCTATCTGGTTTTGGAGGCAAATTAACTCATTCTAAAGAGATACAAATAGGAGGATTGTTGAGTTACAGTCAAAATTCAGTTGAAAATGGTCTTACTAATGCTGCTCTGAAGAATAAAGATTCGATTAATGGAAAAATAATAATACTTTTATTAAACAAAAGAGCACCAGGAAAGAGTATTGCTGAAGCCCAAGGACAAGCATAATTCTTGTACCAACAGTAATGCAGATTTTGTGACTATATAATGGATTATATTCTTTTCAATGTACATACATTAACATTAATAAGCAAGCAGAAAATGGTAGATCCATTTGCACTGCTACCCAGTATCAGCCACAAAATTCATTACATTCACACACTCTGACTCTTCTGATTCCTTCTGAAATAAATCCAAATGTTCATCACTGAAGAATGGTAGGGAACGAATTATTTTCCATTTCTGGAATGTCCACAAAAAGATCAAAATTATTTCATTTGGTAGTATAATTTACTCAACTGTTTGCAGCTTATTTTGTTCTAATTCTGTTGGTTATTTGCTGCGAAGTCGGTGCTGCAAATGCTGTTTGGTAAAGATTGATCATGTAATATTGTTCTTCTCTCCATTTCCTTATCCAATGCAAATAAGAGGAATGATTTTATGATTTGATGCACTTCTCTCAGTGAGGCATCTGGCAAAAGTGCGGCTTTTTAGGGGGAATCACCTCTCTGCAGCCAGCACAAGAGAAGTTCCATCTGTTCAAAACCTCTCTAAGGTTATGCTGGTGAACCTCTGCAATTTGGTGACCTTCATAGTTAAAAGTGAAAGATCTTAATGTGCTGTTTCCTTCATGTGAAAAATCAAATTTTTATTAATGTTGATAAATGCTGAGGTCACTCACTGATGTTTTCACAAGAAGATGAATTGTAAGATTTCACTGCTGTGCTGGAGCAGCAGGCTGTTCCGTGTGAAGTTAGCTCTGCTTCTCTGAATGTGAGATTGAAACTTGTTTCCAGCAAAGCTCTTAAAGTCTGTCGAGCCCCTTTGCTGGCCCAGGTCTGGCTTAAAACTAAACTTCTTCCTAATTATGAAGAAAGAATAGAGTTTTTGTACTTAACTACCTGCAAAAAATGTTAAGAGGTTAATAGGTAGAAGACTGTAATTATGAAATAAAATTTTGACTTGACTGAAGCATGAGTTAACTCGAGAGTTAACTGCAGCAATAATAATTATTATATAGCATAACATTGTTTAAAATGTAAGAGATAATGAATAAAAATGTTTGGCTTGAGAAAATAGCACCTATTAGCATTGCTAATCATTTGGGTCATTGTTACGGTCTCTTCTGTAGTGCTGAAGTGTATTACCCCAGGTCTTCGTTTAGACTGCACAGCACAGATGGAGAGGGGTGGACAGGAAGGTGTTCTGAGGAAGGAAAGCCAAGGCTGACTGGGCTTTGTGTAGGCAGATTATCCTTGCAGAATGCACCTCTGCAGGGGATTGTCCAAAATGGGATGGAAGGATTCAGGTGAGATGTGGGCAGAATTGAGTCTGACACTTGAGATCTGTTGGCGCTTTGCTGCCAAGGCTGCCACAAGGGTATTGAAATTACTTCAGTATATCAAGCTTTTGCTACAAATCCTCATCTTACAGGTATTAAGTATGTGGGACAGTCTGGCAAAGGCAGAAACATTGTTAGCATTGAAATGACTGCAGAGTTGGAAGGGGTAATCCACATTGTTTCCACCTCCAGGAATGCTTCACATGCATACATCTCCATCAGGACAGCAGTTCAGATGTTAGAATTGTTTGATAAAGCACTCAGACCAAAGGAATCTATTCCTTACAAACCATAGCTTAGAAAGGTTTCCGTGGGTTCTGTCAGCTTGGCTTTGCTCTTTTGTCTCCTAGGACTCATGATGGTGCTGCCTTCATGTGGGGAGCATTTGTTAAAATGTACGGGTTTAGGAAAGAATGCAGGTCGATGTGCAGAGATTGTAAAGTGTTTTTATTACTAGAATAAGAATTTTTGAAGTTGCTTCTGGAATACAATATGTATTTATGTTTTTGACAAGCTAAGAAATTATTTGCTGTGAATTGATAAAAGCCAGACTACCTGTGCTGTATTTTTTCTTGTAAATGCCATGTTATAATACTTTACTTGAGGGGGAGATGTATCTTTATGCATAAATCCTCTGCTCAATTACAGCTTTTAAGTATGAGATGCCATCTTAACCATGCTGAATGTTTCCTTTTAAGCACTATGGTAAGAATACAAAAACCAATATTAATCAAGTTTTCCAAACATTTGTGTGGTGCTGTTATAGAGAAAGGGGAAAAATGAAGTGAATGTTATTTTAAACACAGATAGAACATGCCTTAGAGGTTTGCATTGTGTCTTTCTGTTGTCATAATAATACAAGTGAAGCTTAATTTGGATCTTTCTCAGGGGAGTAAGCCCCCATGCTTTGAAAATTCAAAAACTAGCTTAGAAACACCATGTGCTGCACACATGGATGTAATATGAAAGGGTAGTGTAAGATACTGTCTTGGGCACATGCCTATAGCTGTAGGAGACAAAAAGCTGGTGTGGTTAATGTGTAGAGATCCATAGACCTGTTGATGAAATAGCCCCTGAATTCACTGGGTATTTCCTCTCCAAAGGTCTCTCCAAATAAGCTTCCCAGTCAGTCTAGAAACAGATGCAGAGGGTTTCTTTTTTCTGGTTTTCTTTTTTTCTTCTCTCCACGTGCTATCCAGGTAGAGGGCATCAATGAATTGTTTTTCTGTTCTAGACTTTTTTGGCTCTTCCGAAGACTGTTGGAGCCATTTCGATTTTCCTCTCACGCTGTTCTCCACTCTTCATCGATTCATGTTATCCTGCAATCTATGGAAGTTATTTGGCACTGAACCCTGTATCAAACTGCCATCTACATCAAAAAGTTAAGAATCCTGAGAGAAATTTCTATCATCTCCCTCAGAATGTGGCTGACTCGCCTCCATACACAGACCACCTTATACCAGAGATGCTTGACATAATTTTTTCAGGTGTACAATGCAAAATTTCATTCAAAGAAAATCCTTTTCTGCCTCTGCTCTGAGTAATGACTTCTTTCTTTCCATGCAGGGAAGTCAGCAGTGTCATGCAATTTATGGAAATACAATTGCTTGGTATTTGTTTATTTCAGTTCTTGCCAAGCCTGTGGCAGTAGCACAAAACTAATTAGTTGACATTCTTGATCAGCCAAGAGGCAAAGTTCAGTCCATTTATATCTAGTATAATATTTTGAAGAGCTTTTAAAAACCATAATTATTTTTTTTTTGTGAAGTTAAAAATAAATAGTGCCTCCTGTGAGTAGCATAGGCCAAGATACAAATGCTCTGTAGCAGAAATGTTTGTTAGTGAAAGGAATGCTCAGCTTTAATAAAATACGAGAATAGTTTACTTCTGTTTTCCTACAGAGTTGAGACAGGTACCCCCACTTCAGAACTGAAGGATACTCTGGTACAATAGAGTATATTGCCCCATCACTGAACTGAAACCAAACTCCTTGTATCTGCATTCCTTGTTCCATCAGCTTAATCTTGGTGGATATGTGAACATTTTATTTAATATGGCTGGAAGAAATATTTGATTAGAATGATTAGAATAGAGTGCAAGTAAGTCATGGAAGAGAATGTCAGTCAATTGGAGCACAGGTCATCAGAAATTCCAACTTTAGTCCTTTCAAATGAAGTCAGGAAGAGGCAAGAGTGTACCCTACGTGATCTTCATGTGCTTTATTGTAATAACTAGTTCTTAGCCTTGCAGTATCATCTTATTAACATAATTCAAATAGAAACAGGACTGTAGTAGGTTATTAATACAAAAATGTACAGGAGAATCCAATTTTTTGCCGAACTCAGAGCTTCAACAGAGCAGAATTTGAAAAACTCTGCTTGCATGTGCCAGCAATATGATAATTCTGAATCATATTAAGTAATAGAGCTGCCATCACCCAGTGGTATGTAGTAACAGCAGTCAGAAATGGGAAGGCATGTTGTGTGTCTCTTCCTAGTTGTCAATGACTATAGCAAATTCCTCAGTTCCTTAATTGCTGAAACAAATGTTGCACCAGACTTTCCATATATGCATAACTTTTATCTGGTCTCTGTATAATGAAAGCTGCATTGAATCTGTTCCAGTTACAATATTCTTAGTCTGTTCAGAGGAACAAAAATGTACCAAATCTATTCAGTAGAATTTCTTTATAGATGTGAAAATGCCTTTCTCTTGCACTATTTCACAATGCTCTGGGGGATATCTCAGGTCCAAAGAACAAAAAGGCCAATTTGATGAGTGACTTTGAGGATTCTTCTTCAACTTCAAACAATAGTTTCTGTCCTTAAAATGAAACAAATTAAACAGCATCTTTTGGAAAAAAACTATGTGGGTATTCTCTAAGTTGAAGAGAAAGCCACATAGCCTGTTAGTTCTGCATTGCAAGGTGAAGAAAATCTTAGTAATAAGTAAGACTGGTGGTGGAATGGAGGAGAGTTCCATGTTCCTCTTGCCACAAAACTACTTGAGACTGTTCCACTGTTGTTTATCACACAGTAAACCTGATCCTGCAGTTATGAAAATGCAGAATGCATGCCAAAAGTGTTGGTAATCCTCTGCCATTGTCAATGTTGTTAGATGAGTCAGTGTCTGAAACATCCATAAAAAGAACTGCTGGTAAATGAATACAGGAATTAAGGGGCACTTCCCAGTTTTTGCGCATATAAACCACAATTTTAATCCACTGGTATGCTAAAGCTTTTCATTTATTCATATTCAAACATCAGATAAGGATTCTTTTCCCAAAATGACAGGCAATTGCTCTTTTGAGCAGTTACAGGAATTTGTGTGTAGCACTGGGGGTTTTCTCATGGTGCCAGATGCTGATGGAGAAGCAAATTGGGAAGGAGAATATAAGATCTTTAATGGGGCAGTTTCTCGTGTCAGTGAGGCATAGTGCAGTAGAGGTGCAGTACCAGCAGGTCAGGGTTGCACTTACCCAATATCTTATTTATTACTGCCATTGGCAGCTGGAGAACTGGCAACATGCAAGTCTCACTCTAGGGAAGAAATACTACAGCTGAAAGGGAGATTTTTCAGGATACTTCTATCAGGATCCTCACATCCTCTCCTTTATAATTTTCCGTAGGAATGTGGAAGGCAGTGCGGGGATTGGCACATTACAGATGCACTTTAAAACTTTACAGGTTTGAAGTCAGTGGGTGTCTTTCTACAGTTTGGGATCCATCTGTTACTATATCAAAAATTAGGAAAAGAACTTACTGGTATGATTCTGGTTTATAAGAAAAGGTGTTGAGGTTGAAACATTGTAACAGCGGATATGAAAATATTTGCAACAAAAGCAAATAATGAAAGTTTAGCTTTTGGGTTACTTAATGTTGGGGAATAGAAAAATGCTAAAAACTGAGTCTTTGAAGACAATGCATCAGATGTTCTTACAGTGAGAGACTGGACTGGAAAGACATATAAAGAGGAAGTGGGAAGGCAGAGGTTAACTTCATGTGTTTTCTTACATAAATAACAGATTTCTTTGTTTAAAATACCCACTGGTGAGCAAGGGAGAGCTCCAGAACTGGAGATGGTATAAAAAATATAATTCAAAAAGCAGCAAGTAGAAAAGATGTGAACATTCTATAAAATTTTGTGTTTTTCAAGGTTTCTATCTCTTTCTTAGCAAAAATGTGTAATTTTTAAGTGATACAAGCCTCAGGCAACAAATATTTGGTGTCAACGAATTATGCAGGATTTATACATAATTTTTAAAATTTTCTGCTATTCAGTACAAATCTTTTGTGTTACTATGGCAACCTTGATACAATCTGAAATGTATACAGTATTAGATACAAAGGGGCAAATCAGACCTGGTATCTCTCAGGGGTTGAAAGTGCTTTCTTACACATCAATATTATTCCAGAGCAAAGGGACTGACCAGTGAAATAAAGTCAACCCATCAGCCTTTTTGTCACCTTCTTCACAGCTGTATGTGGATTGCTGTGAGGAAAAAACCACATGCACCTAGGTTTAACATTTTTGTGCCCTCAGTGTAAGGGCCAGCCGTGTCTTAGTCATGTGTTAGAGGTGAGAGCACCCTTAAACCCATGAAGTTACTCTGTCTTCAGACCTGTATAGACATTGCATGCCACTATATGTAGGTTGTGTTCCTTCATGGCTAGTCAAACATGTAAAACTAGTAAGTGACTTGTCCAAATCTGCCTCAGTCAGTGGCAAGCCCAGGGCAGGAATATGGGATTTCCTGGCATCCTGTCTCGTTCTTAATCAGCTAATCAGTCCCTTTCAGTATATCCCAAGTTTTTAATGACTGTGAATCTATTTATCGCATCTAAATAAGAATGCTTTCTGTTGCAAAGCATGAATAAGGGAAGAGCAAGGTTTAGTACTAACAGTGTGCCTTCCCTGTAACACAGAACGATCCATTTTAAAATTTTGCTATTAGGAAAGGAAACATCATAAACTCCTTTAGTTCTTATTATCTGGTTTTACTTTATTTAAATGTGTTTTTTTAAGCAAGCAAAACATAAAAACTTCCCATACTGTGATTGATGACCTTTCTCATAGAATCTGTGAACAGGAACAACAGAAGAATATTGGAGCAATTAAGAAGTTTCTGCAGAGGCTGTACACATCAAAATGACTGGGACAGGCATTCAGCTGGATCATTGCCCCTTATACCTCAACTACTGTCAAATCAACTCTAACAGCACCCATGAAGACTATTTTAGGCACATCAGCAAAATGCCACAGTGAACTTTGAGCAGCAATTAAAGGTATAAAATATATTGGCCTTGCAGTAACTTAAGTTGAGCTCCTCAGTAACATCTGTCCAGGCACTAATATCTTACCATTTACTATTTTTCTTGCCTTACAGATATTGGCTGTGAAGATAACACTCAAATTTTTTCACACAAGCCCCAGACTTTTTAATGTGTAAAAGCTAAACTAACCATAATGACATAGAACATTTGTGTGGACACTCTCCCTTTGAAATGCTAGTTAATAATGCAAGTAATTCAATGGAATGGAAAGAAATTTAGGCCAGATGGCAATGAAATGAATAAGTCAATTGCATATTAATATCTGCTGTTCTGGAATTGTTTTAACATCTTTTTTAGTAATGCAAGACTGGAAGACACCTTCTTGGGCACTGAGATGTGCTCTTTCTTGATGATATTGTCATCTACAGCCTCTTTCCTGTACTTACCATACTGTTTTGATGCAGTGAAGTTCTTGCCCTCATTGCTTCCATTACAGGGCTATCCTAAAAAAACATTGGCTTTAATCCTTAGAATGTTTTTAATAGAGCCCTAGAATAGCTGACTGAGAGAAGCCTCTGGAGGTTATCTGCTTGAGACCTCGTTTGGAGCAGGGCTAGCACGGAACAGGCTGCTCAGGGCCCTGCCCATCAAGTTTTTAATATCTCCAGGGATGAATATTCTTTCCATTGAAATCTGAAAATGTCAGTGCCAAAACTGTGCTCTAGCTTGAATAGGTCATCTTGTTGTCCAGAGCTTGTACCTTCATTTAATTTATAAAATAAAACCATATTACTTCTCAGCTTTCATTTTTGTAAGAGGAGGATTCCCTCTTTCCACCTTGTCTCTATATTTGTTTTCATTTTTTCAGTCACTGACAACCAGCTCACTTCCAGATAATACCTGAAGAGTTTTAAAGTTAACTTCTTTGTATTTTGTGTTCTTGTGTCTTGTCTCTGACCTTATGGTGGCATCTCGTACATCACTGGTAACGTATGAATTCAGCCCAGTTACAGTTTGGGTAGTTCTGCCATGAACAATGCAGAACTTTGATTTTTCTCATTCTGAATGTAGTCTCTGGATAAATGCTTCTGTTTTGAGGATGCAAGGTGAATCGGTGATATTTTTCCAGGTAGCTACCCCTGCAGCTACTCCAGTATAAAGCAGTATATAACACCTTAAGCCAAAAAGTTTTATTTGTTTTCTTCTTTGTGGATTGAGATGTGGTTTGTTTTTGTAAAAAAATATATTTATTTGGACTGACAAGGTAAGAAACTTTCCAGGATCTTCTCATGTTCTTTGGTGCTGATATATTCTGTAAACTGAGATTTGAAGATACATTTTTCAAGGGGATGGAGTATTTCAGCCTAAAAAGGAGTTGGTGATACATATTATGCATAAAAGGGTTTCAGAAAAAGTTAAATAGCATCAAGTGGGTACTGGTAATGTATTTTAAAATCAGTTTGTTTTTTCTTCTTTTTGTCCCCTTACGACACTCCTACTTTCCTTTTAAATTTTATGGTTTCTCCTATAAGTACAAGAATTGTTTCACTATATTTGAGTGGTTTCTAAAGCAGGCAAAATGACCAATCCCCATTTAATGAAGAGAAACATGAATTTCAGTTTATTTGTGCTCTTTAAATCCTCTTCTTCTCAAGCTAAAGTCTAATTGCAATTTATGAAAGAATGTTCTCTGAGTGTAGACAGAAGCCTGAAGCGGCAGGAAAGAAAAATAAACTCTGGGCTATAGAAAGCACAGTCTAGAAAGATCTTTGCTAGCTAAGTTATTAGCGAATTGAGGCAATCATGAGTGTCCTTGTTTCTGCAACCACATAGGAAAGCCACAATAAGGACGAGGGACAGTTTTTCTTGAGGGAATGGTAAATGCAGAATTTGAATCAATGCTCACTGATGTCAAGGGCCAGAGAAGTGAGATGCAAATAGAACTGGCTATTGACTGGGTGACAGTGCTGCTGCTATCATTATGCATGTGATAACTGTACCATGATACTAGCAATGTTGTACATTTCTGTGCAATCCATACTGCTTGTTTTCAACTTAGTCTTTGTGATTGACCTCTTCTTTCTCTAAGGAGCTACAACCACTGGGCTTTTTTTTTGGCTGTTGATGCAGGTACCTCTCAGTAAATGTCTAGGTTGAATGTGAAACATTATTTATCTGCTAAATGAGGGAGCTTTCTTTCCAAGAGATAGCCTGTTTCTTTTCTGAATGCATACAATATAAAAGTGTGTGCCATTATTAATAAATAAGGCATTGGGTAGGCTTTGTCTGGAAGTCTTATTGAAAGTAGCTATTACTATCCAGTAACTTGAGGAATGCATAATTGCCTTTGGGATATTGAAGCATGGAATAATTAGAGTGCAAGTTTGAGAAAACAGTGTTGTAACTCCAGAGAAGGACGATTTGCCACAACTGACTAATTTTTAGGCTTAATTTTTTTCCTGATTTATCCATGAATACTGCACAATTAAGTGTTTCAGAATACAAATGAATTATCAATTGTTTTGTGTAGAGATGTTTCAAAACCATGCTAATGCCAGTTATCTAAAATCAATGGTGGTTGACTCTGCCCTTCAGTTTTCTGATATTGCTATTTAGGATTTTAAGATTATTGTGGGCAAACTAGTCAGTAAACAAATTGACTGCTATTGAAAAGAAATCTTGTGTGGCAATGCTAAGTTCAGATGCAGCATCCGTTGTCTCATTAGAATTGAGCATCTCTCAATTCTGTCAAGCTTTAATCTTTTCACAGAAAGTGTAATTGGGCTATAGCTAGTTACAAACAGGAAAGTTTGTCTGGCTGCTTAGTCTGGCTACTGCTAGGGAAGACTGGAGCAAATGAGCTTTTGTGATTATGAAACCTTCAGTGCCTGCTTGTATGCTTCCTCTTTCAGTAGAGAAAGGGAGAGCTGGACTTAGTTTTGCCCTTAGTTCTGTTTCCTTCCATCTCCAGGTCTATTTGCTGTAGGGTCAGTCGTTTACAGCTGTGGAAAGTATGGGAGGAAGAGTCTCTTTTTTTCTGTATTGTTTTTCAATCACATCTGTATACTTCTCTGTACATGCGAAACATATATTTACTAGGAAATGTGTGGACTGAAGATAAGGGCTTCTAAAGGTGTCATTAAAGCAATCTGCAAAAGCTACAGTGAGAACTTCTACCCAGGTCCTTCAGTATTATCTGATTGATAATCCCAGTACATCTTAATCTGTCACAACTTTAAGAGTAAATCTGTTATCTTGCCTGGAAAACAGATAATAGAGTTATAGGACAAGAGAGGATTTTTTTTTTTAGTTTGCAAATTCTCAAACTGAAAATCTTTCAGCAACGTGTACTTGCTCTTCAAATCTCATCTTGTCTCACACGTGTGAATGTTACAATTGGCAATCCAGAGCTCTTTATATGTTAGGAACTGTGCATAAAAATTAATTCAAGCAAAATGTAATTTATAAGAATAATAACATACTTTCCAAATGTTTCCTGTGTTAATCATGGTGAAGACAGTTACTATAGTACCACTGCTAGATTTTATTGTAAATAAAGTAATTCAGTGGTACATGTTCTCTTCAGAGTGTTACTGTTTGTTTAAAAGAAGTGAAGGATGCCAGTAGGAGATGGTAAGACAACCTTTTGTTTTCTGTTGAGTGAATTCTATGCTTAGTAACATTTTGATACAAAAGCAATAGAGCAGTGTTTATTTTCAGGAAAAGGTTCTGAACTTTGCTATTTGTCAATGGATATTTCTAGAATTTATGTACATATAAGAAGCAAAAAGAGTAAAGCATGTGTACCAAGTTTTCTGCCAAAATAAATAGTAGACCCAGTACAAATAGTTCACCTAAGTTATTAACTGTGTGGTAAATAAACACATTGAAGTTTGCTTACTACTGTTTACTCAAGGCATTTTGCTGCCATGAGGCTGGATATACCACTGAGACTTCCAATTAAATGTCACTGAGGAGCCTGTGAAAAGGTTTGACTCCAAAAACGCACACAGGAGTCATTGGGCAGTTTTATTGGTAAATGTGGTTGCAACTTGATTACAAATTTCCAAAACCAGATTCCTGATATATTAAAAAGGGTTCAGAATAGTTTGTGCATACCAGTCTTGAAGGATGTGTTAAGGCCTTTGTAGCACCTTTATAGCAGCAAACACACCCTCCTTACTAAACAGGTACTTCCATAGGTGAAAACTTTACTCACTGAGTTGCTTGAGATGAGAATAACATTCATGATGTAGCTGCCATGCCCTAGATTCTTATAATCCAGAGGGATTCTACTTCAGTTAGGTTTTGCTCTTTTTCTGTTGGTCCATCTCCAGCCTTCTGTGTTAATTGCCTTCATTCTGTTTTTCCTGCTGGATGTTGCATTGATATATCTGCTTTCATGCTTTGGACCATCATTTAATTCAGCCTGTCATTTACATTACTACTGAGTTAAGTAAAACCTTTTATTCAATGTCTGCTATCAGCTTTTTCTTATAGTTGAATTGTTAATAAGTTATTGTCAATAAACTAGATCCAGAGGTATTTGTCGGTGTATTAAAGGAATTTTTACATGACTGAAGAAACTCCAATCAATTTCTTACTAATCTCTAATCTGGCACACAATGAAGTTGTGGTCAAAACAGAGATGAAACACCTTGACCTGGCTCTTCAGGCACCTGGAAGAACTCGGAAGCAGATGGGAGCTGGCATAAGAGGATAGGTGGGGAGTCTCCCTATGGAGAGGAAGGGTTGAAGAACTCTGCAAAACCAGCTTTCAGCCAGTGGTTGAGACAGAGCTTCTGGCAGGATATAGCATCCAGCATAAGTATAGGTGTGTTAGATTTTAGCACAAGCCCGGCTAGGTAGAAGATTTTCCTCCATCCAGTGAGTTATCTTCGCATATGTTGTTTTTCTGTAGTTTTTATATAAACCATTTTGTAAAATTTACAGATTTGAAATGGAGGCAAAAGGTGAAGTTGACCTTATTTCCAGGTTAATAAAGCTGTCTGCCGAGGTTTTGGTCCAGACTCTTGAAATGTTAAAATTCACCTTATTTGTTAATGAGTAGCATCACAGCCTTTGTTTTCTTTCCCATTGTGTGCAGTGTTCATTAGAGCAAAGTAGGAGAAAGCAATAAAAACACAAGTGGCCTTTTTGGCACCTGGGTTACATGTGAAAAAGAACTGCTAAATCATTTCAACTCCAAGTGTTAATTACTTTGCTGCACATTGGCACATTAAATGTGTAGCAAAAATATATTTCTTTTTAGGTGCTGTTTGTGTATGATGTAGTTTGCCAAGTGTATCTTGTTGAATTTTGTGAGTTTTCTTTTTGTAGTCAAATTTTATTTAATTTCATGTACCAGGTGTCTCTAGTGGAAATGTGTGTCTTGAACTGAGCCCTTAATGCTTGCTTAATTTCAGTATGTGAAGAAGAGCTTTCACAAAATCCAACTGGAAGAATTCTTTAGGTCAGGTGAAGTCTTTTAATTCATAGGAAAAGTATCTCTTAGTGTGGAAATTCCTGAAAGCCATTTTACGAGGATGCAGGAGCAATCCTGCTTCATACTGAAGTGGGAACTTAGAACTGATTGTCAGATTCAAGTTTGTGTGACTGCAGCATCTCATTATATGTATGTGTGTGTATGTGTATGTATATGTGTGTATATATATATATATATATATTACATAATTCCTAACAGTGATCCTATATAAGGTCCTGTCTTGTACCTTACTTATTGTCTAGCATTTGTAGAGCCTTAATTTTCCTTCTGGATAAAATCAAAGCTGGATCTTTTCATTCCTGTAATAATGCAATTCACATCTGTATGAAATATCTCTTAAGGCTCATGTGACATAAGAGGCAATCACAGCTAAAAGAAAATGGATAGACTGTAAAACGGCTCCTAGAAGAAAAGTAATTTTCTGAGATTCATGAATTGCTCTCTAATTCACAAATAATGCAGTATGTATTTAGGTTGCTATAAAGAGTAATTACTGAATACGGAGTTCAGAATTCATAATAAAGCAAAAGCATATCTGGAATTGTTGAGTAAAGATGAACTATAAAAATACATACTTCTAATATTTAACTACTTCTCTTCATAAATCGCTTGCTAATAAATGCAAAACAAAGGGCATCAGAAGAAAAATCACTTTTTTAAGGAAAATAACTTTCAAAACCACTTTTGTCCATCATAAATTCTTCTGCAAATAGTGGGTACAAAGTCTGTTTTATGTATTGAAAAAAAAAAAACAACCCTCAAACTGCTTTTCCTTCTCTCTCTTCTGTTGTCAATTAGAAACAAGAATCAACAAAACTGGATAGATGGAAGATAGACTGTTAGTCCAGTCTTGATATAACTTAATAGTGAAGACTTCATTAGATTCCTTAAATATGAAGGCACCTGCAGAATTGTTAACAGACTTATTGCAACAAGGTTAAGATGGAACAAAGGCTCTTGGAAAGCTACTGTGTTATAAGATCCAGCTAGTACAGCTCTTCAGAAGTGAGATTCTGTGTGTACCAAAAGCCTACAAGAAAAACACAGGCCTATATGTAATTCTGGCTGCTAGCAGATGTGATTGTAAAGCCCTGGTTCAGTTCTGTTTTAAAGCAGCTTTGGAATTCGTCTTGTCATTGTGGTTTAAGCCCAGATGGTAACTAAGAACCATGAAGCCATTTGCTCACTTCCCCTTTTTGTTCCACTCTGGGTGGGAGGGAAGGGTGTAAACAGCATGGGTTGAAATAAGAACAGTCCAGGAGAGTATAATATAAAAGTATGATTAATAATAATAATGTTAAAGGAGATAACAAGGGGAGATAATAGAAAACTAAAAAGGGAAAGGAGAGAAAACCAAATCACTAAACACAAGCGATGCACAATACAATTGCTCTACACCCACTGACTAATGCCTGACCTGAGCAGTGGTCTGGCTCCTCCGGGTGACTGATTCTAGTTTATGTACTGGGCATGACGTACTGTGGTATGGAATACCTCTTTGGCTAGTTTGGGTCCAGTGTCCTGTCTCTGCTGCCTCCTGGCTTCTTGTGCCTCTCCTCACTAGCAGAGCATGAGACTGAAAAGTCCCTGATCAGAGTAAGTGCTACTCAGCAACAGCTAAAACGTCAGTGTGTTATCAGTATTTTTCTCAAATAAAGCTGAAACACAGCACTGCACCAGCTACTAGGAAGGAGAAAAATAACTGCTACAGCTGAACCCAGGACGGTCATGAAAATTGTTTTATTTAGGCAGAAAGCACATGGAAACTCAGTCTCAAGTGTTTGAAGAGAGCTTCTAAACTGAGCTTTGATCATTGATTTTACTGGCATTGAAGTTAATACAAGCTTCATTGGAAGCTGAAACACCTGTGCTTTCATCCACAAAATATAGCGCAGAAGAAGAAACGCTGCTAGTGTTAAACATCACTGGAAAATGCAGAGGAGCAGAAACATTGTTCAAATGTAAAATACTAAGACAAAATATTTACATTTTATCAAAACTGGGGTTTAAAATTAAGCTGTTCTGATATTTAAATATTTAGCTACCCACAAGAATATTTTGACTACTCAAAGTTGCTTAGTTGTCAGTAATTATTTACTAACCTTATCCTTCAGGGTTGATAGACATACTTGTGTCCTAGTGTCCAAAACACTCTGCCTCTACCAGAGCAATATACTTCCAGATATAGCTAAGACAAAATGCCTTTGAAAAGTCTCAGAGAGATAGGATGTTTCGCTGGGACATGGGGAGCATGAAAAGATCAAGTATTCTCTGCTGTATTTTGATGAGTCAGCTCATTTGGCAGCTGATGATTCTTGGTACAATTGTTTTTTTTCATGATAACCTACTGACGGTCTCAATGGTGGTTTTATTCCAATGAGGACTAGAGGACTGAGCCCCTATCAACAGCCTCTATTACTGTTGACTCTGAGTTTGCTTAATCTACACAGGTGTTATCAAAGCATATTTTCCCAATTTTTTATTTTCAATATCCTTGATAGGACCCTCTGTGTCTGATGTAAGAGCGCGTAAGTTTTTGTTATTGGGGGCAGGAATTTTTGAAACTCAGTCTTGTTGTTACTGCTCCAACAGCTTTTGCGATGGTCAGTATTGCATGGGTGGAGTAACACAGCGATTTTCCAGACCCCATCAAGAGCACAAGGACACACGGAGTGAGTGGAAATAATAGCAGTGACCATCTGTGTTCTTTGTTGTTGTCAGTGTAGAGTCAGTGAACCTGTTCAGTCTTGTGAGCCTGATATGCATCATGGCAACAGAAGAACGATTATAAGCAATGCAAGTCAAACAATATCAATGATGTATAGAAATGAAAGGAATTCTCTGTTTCTGAACCCCAAAGATAACCTTTAAATAGCTGTTGGTAGCTGTATTTTCAGGACTCTAAATTCTTCATGTTTCCCTGTCTATTCTATCTCTAGGGATGAAGCCAGGAGAAGAAACATCTGTGGAAGCTCAGTGCAGGCAGTATTAGCAAAGTTCTAGAGAGGTAAGTGGCTTTGAATTCCTTATTAAACTTGCTAGATTGTAGTGAGACTAAAGCTAAATGTTAAGGCCACAAAGACAGGGTTAGGAAAAGTAGAGGCTGTTTGTCAGAATAACTGCAGTATTCAACAAAGTATGCTTAAAAATATGTAATCATAGGTCTGGCTTTCTTTTGGCTGCTTCCTGTATTTCAGAAAAATTTAGGTTAGAAACCAACGCTGTAGCTTCTGATCCTGAATGAATCATGGTATTCAGGAAGTTACAGAAGGGTGAATTAAGAGTTGGCATCTTTTGAAATCTGTAAGTTTTGATTCCTGGTTGACAGTAGCATCTCAAGTCCATGTTAAAGCTAGAGTAACATTTAGGATCAGGAACAGTAGAACTAACAGCCTGGATGACTGCTAGAAGAGAGAATTTTTGGAAAGCAAAACCTAGCACCAGGAATTTTAAATTACTTGATCTTAGGTTTTGGGTTATGATAGGGTCTTAAATTGGTAATATGTGGAGTCAGGAATAGCAAGGACAACATAAAGTGAATGTTACAGTATTTGTCATATTCCAAAGAAGTTAACTGAGGATTGGTAATGGATGGTTTCCTATTGCTTATTCTTATGAGTTAGTTGTAGTAGGCTCTTGTAACTTCATTGGAGTTTCTGAGTATCTTTGAAAGTTCTCAGTTGGAAAACAAATGTGTACAGTGTTGATAGTTGACAGGTACAAATTCAACTGGCTGAAGCCGTTTTCTCTTTAGACAATTGCTGATTTTTTGAGCTTGTATTTGTTACAAAAGGACACTTCGAGTTATGACCTCTCTCCTGGATGGTTTGTTTTTTAAACCAGTGACAAAGTTGCATATCCGGAGATTGCCGTTTCTCATATGCTCTTAGAGCCAAATTTTGTATCAAAAGTTTTGTATATTGGCTTTCAGTCTTATTTGTAGATTCCCAGTAGCATCCTCTAGCCATTTTCATTGGTTTCACTTAGAAGCTTCCTCAAAGTCATGGCTTTTTGCAGGACATATTTTCAAGACAGAGTTTCTAAGAAGTAGTAGTAGAAAGTATAAAATTCAAATCAACTGACTGCTGACTACATGGCCACTTAATAAAGAACTGTTCAGAGTTTATGTGAATCTTGTGGTGTTGTCAATAGATTATTATTTATTGTGATGCCACCTGAATCCTATGATGTTGAGGTACCCCCACATCACAGATTGTTCTTATCTCTTGACTGTTTAATTGGCACATCTTAAATTATGTTATGCAGATGTGACAACTTGAAATGTTTTGTACAAGAACGGATGCCCTGTTGCACAAAAACATGATACAGTTTTTCCATTTAAGGAGTCATTTAAGAGCTTAAATGGTGTTATTCTCTTAGGCTTTTCTTTTCCAAAGGAAGTGGCACCAGTGGATGTCTCCAAATGTTTTTGAAATTCAGTATGAGTATGTGTTTTCCTATCAAAATATCAAATATTGGAAAACAAGTGTGACAATTTCTGCTTCCTAGTAACTGGAATAAGCATTGGATGTGAAATTTCCTTAAGACATACAGGGCTGGTTTTAAAAGGAAAAGCTTATTCGCAAATAAACTGTTTACAGTATGTAATGAAATGAATAATATAATTCTTGTGGAAGGTGGACTTTTTAGCTGCCTCTTTCACAGAAGGTAAAGAGAAACATTAAAAATACATTTGCCACTGATAGGTTGAATTCATTTTAGCTGGCATAAATAGGACAGATGAGCTATTCAAATGTCTGATGAGCACTATATTATGAAATATTTATCACCTTCTCATGGTCATTGCATGAGAGACCAATAATTTGTTTTCTCTCAGCACTGGTATTTTGTGGCGCTTATAATAAATTATACATTGCAAGCTTACATCCTTCACCCTTTTTCTATTTACCTATCTAGTCTGAGATCTCATTCATCAAAATGTAGCTGCCTCTGGGACAAAAATGAGGCTACAAATTCATGTATTCTAAAAAATCATGGAATTTATAATGCATAATGGTACTGGGGGCAAAATGGATAGAGAGTATCATACCAAACAGCTGACCTTTAAAGGGAGGAAATGGAAAGAGCAGAATATTTAGAGAAGTATAAATATATGTATAGGCAGATGTTCACCTTGGTCGTGCTGTCTGCTGATTTTGATTTAGGATAACACCTCTGAACAATCAAAGCTGTTCAGATTTTTGCTTATTACCAAGCTTAAGCCAGTGTCATGGATTTAGTTCTTATTATGACCACTGAATTCCCTAAAGTGTTCTATGTTGGAGTACTAGAAATTGTCTTTTATTTGCTTTGCATTGATGCAGAGGATTTAATGAAGGAAATATTAGGATGAAATGAAAAATAGCATTCCCAAATGATAGTTTTTAGCATTAAAGACCCTATATCTAAATACTGTAAAGACAAGAAGATGTATTTCAAAAAGTAAAAACTTGGTTCTGGGATTGCTTTAAAATATTAAGATAATTGGGACCCTTTAAATCTCAAACATCATTCTTTTTCAATGTGGGGGAGAAATAATCCTCTTATTTGTATTGCCAAATTTTAGTCAGGGTCCCCTGTTTTTCATTCTCAAGAATTCCTGCTTAGGACATTAAAGCAGAACTGTGCTCCTGCACAAGAAATGGTGATGTTGTCTTGAGCTGTTCTGTGTTAGATAGTGAGTGTTTTTGTCTTTCTTGCTGCTTCCAACCAGAAATCATTTGGCCTCAGTGTAGAGATAAGTCCACCCATTGCCTTTCTCAGCTTCATCAACACTCTGATTTAGTTTCCTGAACAAGTTCATTATTCACTGCTCAAAAAGTCTTTAGAGATTTATCATTTCTGCAAAGTGCATAAGCCTGTAAATTAATTTCTCATAACAAAATCATTCAAAATGATCACTCTACAGGATTTTTAAATGACCTTCTACTTGGATGTTATAGCGAAAATAAACCTGGAGCCTTTCTCAATCAATCCAGTTGAAATACTGTATACATTTTGACCATAGAGTCCCCTGGTAAGGTACGGTTTTGGAGTTTGTGTTGCCCAGAAATGTGTGAAATTTATTAATTTATTTTTTAATGAGAAACTTAAGCATGTTAATTCTTGTGTCTATGGAACATAGTGTTTCACTTTAACAGTGTAGGGATCAAGATTGCAGGTCTTTGAAAGCTGCACTTGTATTTTTAGGAATCCCAGAACTTTTAAAGGCACAGTAGACTTGATTTGCTGATCCCACATTTTAACACTTTAACAGGACCAAATTTTAGTTCCATAATTTCAAGTGCTCTTAAGGGGGCTGAAGCACCTCTCGTATGAAGACAGGCTAAGTTGGGGCTGTTCAGCCTGGAGAAGAGAAGGCTGCATGGAGACCTCATAGCAGCCTTCCAGTATCTGAACAGGACCTATAAGGATGCTGGAGAAGGGACTGTAGTGATAGGACAATGGGTAAGGGTTTAAACTTCAACAGGGGAAGTTCAGAGTAGATATAAGGAAGAAGTTCTTTACTGTGAGGGTGCTGAGGCACTGAACAGGTTGTCTGAAGAAGTGGTAAATGCTCCATCCCTGGCAGTGTTCAAGGCCAGGTTGGACAGAGCCTTGGGTTTCAGTCTAGTGTGAGGTGTTCCTGCCCATGGCAGGAGGGGTGGAACTGGGTGATCTTAAGGTCCTTTCCAACCCTAACTGTTCTATGATTCTGAGCATGTGCTGATAAATCAGTGTGTGTTAGGTCTGGTAGCAGCAGTGTAGCTCTGTCTTGCTCTTGTGACATCCATAGAAATTCCAGATACCACATAGTCTCCATAGCTCTAGCGTAGCCACAAGCTGGCAATTAGATGCCCCGATGATACCTGTTAAGTCGGAGAACATTGAAATATTAACTGTGTAGTTAAGGTAAACAGACAGAGATCATTGCTATCTGGAATTTGATTTTAAGAAGGTGTGTTTATACGGATATTAAAAACAATTTGCTTGATGCAGGATTTTCCCATTTCCAGGAGAAGGCGGCTTTCAGGTTTGCAGTACCTAATCTACTGGTGTTGTCTCCAATTTACCATTTGTCCATCATAACCCTGTGGTCCCACGGGTATAATTTGCCATTGTATAGATTTTTATTATTCTTTTCTTGGAATCATTCTCAGCATTTCCACTGAACAAAGGTTTGGTTCCTTTCATGAAAATGATGCTGGAAACATATTATGCCAAGAAATATTCCTTCTGACTGTACAGAAAGATTTTCTTACTGCTAATTCCAGAGTGTAGTGACAGTTGCATGAAGATTTTTAGATGTAAGTCTATTCTTAGGAAGAGAGAAAAGGAAAAAAATTACAAAAGTAAAAGTTGTTAGTCCCGCATTGGTAAAAGCTGTTAGTCCTGCATCGGGATCCCTGCGTACTGAGTACTGTGTAAACACAGGGAAAGCATGTGTGTTCTTTGCATATTTTATTAGTACATAATTTAGAATTGATTTAATAACTTTCAAGGAGTTAGTGAGATCATTTGTTGCAAACAAATTATCCAGTAAAACAGTCTTTTCCCTTTAATTGTTTTTGTTTGTATATACACATGCAGATAAATACATATAGACATAACTGCTAAATGTGTTTGCTATTTCTGTACGCAAATTATGCTATCAGCTGGTTTTAGAATTGCTCTGTTTGCAGTTGATGATGTAAGGATGGAATTAGGTACAGAAGAGGAGCTTCACTGTCACTGACTTTCAACACTGACTTGCCCTTTGTGCTCTCAAAAGCTTTCCCTTTCTCTATTCTGCTGTTGTTTCTATAATCAATTACTTCTGCCTGAATTACAATGTGGGTTGTTTTTTTGTTTGGAGCTTTTTTTTTTTGTTTGTTTTATTTTTGCTTGTGATTTGCTTGTTTTTTTCAGGTGAATAATAAATTATGAATAATGGGTAATCACTTCTTCGTAAGGAAAATTTATGGAGTTAATGATGAAAGCTTTTGGACTTCATGAGGAAACCTGAGGTAATGTTGGCCTCATCTAAAAGAGCAGGACTATTTGGTACAAGAATGTGCTCATGAACAACTTTAGCATTCATGCAATGCCATTTTATTATTACTGTTGTTATAATTGTAATATTTTGATTAATGTTATGATAGTAATCTGTATAAATTAAAAGAATTTAATCATATTCTAGAAGAACAGTTATGTTCTCATACTTCAGTCTTTCCACACTGCACAAGGATGGCATGAAAAGGCATACTTTTGGTCTTATAGCCATTTTTTTCCTCAGTCTAGATAAGATAACTTAGTTGCATAAAACAGTTTTCAGCTTTGTCATGGGAATGACATCCAAAGGTATAATAATGCTTCCAAGAAACAAATGTGAACTAAAGCATTCTCTCAGCCAATTTAAAAACTTGACAAAAGGAAGGGAATACAAGTTGACAAATAAAGCCAGATGTTTGTGTATCAAAAGGTACCAATATACAACAAGGGTATTTACACCTTCAGTGATTCTAGGAGTAAGCGTGGAAAGATTGTTAAATTATTTTCAGTAAAATGTTCTGTTAAAAATCAAGGCCAATAATTTATAAGACTTCTTTCAAACTTGTGGGCAACATGTTTAGATAAAAAATACCCTAGTTTCTCAGTCAAATTCTGACTTCAAGTTCTTTATTTCACAACTGTCCACTCTCTTCTTGTTCTTGCAGACTACTTTAAATATATATTTCACTATAAGATTACTCAGTCACTTTCTGACTCTTTTTAGGAGCTGATTTGCTGGGAGAGGGAGGGCTATAGGGGAATTCCAATCTGCGGTTCGAATTGTTCTATGCAGCTCATGGCTTTATTTGAGTGACAACTAGCTTGCTGTCTCCACTATAAAGCATATCTTCAGGATTATGCAGTCTTGACAGACTCCAGTTGCCACAATGCTCACTACTTCACAGGCACCTACCTAGGCTGGTCCTTAAATTTGTATTTATAACATAGTCACTCTGTCTGAAGGGGTAAACACTCTACTTAAATACAGCCTAGTAGGCTTTCCCTTTTTACTCAGGTTACAGTGATGGAGGAGCCTTAGAGTTTGTTGTCTGGTCTGATAAAATGGTTGGAAGGGGCATGGCTACTTGAACTTTCTTATTAATCCAAACAAAAATACCAAACTGGCTGAATTTGTATTTAAGGCCATATAAACTGAGCTATGTATCTTACGCACAAACCCCTGTTTTACTTAATACTTGTTACTGAGCTATGGACTCTCTGATATCCAGCAAATATTTATGCTTGTTTCTGCTGGTATAGAAGTTCCAAGTTCTGTTTGTTCTGCAAATCCATAGGCCTCGTGGGGCTGGTGGTGGAGCTGTTAACAACTCAGCAGATGTGAGATTACACAGAATACTGCTCCATACTTGAGATTTTAGAGGACATGATGATGCTTTGATCAATAAAGACTGAACGTGGACGTGAGCAAAGACTCCTGAAGGACAGACTGTTTTCAAAGTGTATTTCTAATTTTACATATTTCATATATAAGTAGGAAGGCTCTTTTGCTAATGGACTTGATTGTCATCATGTGGATAGTGCTTAGTCCTACTTTAAGGAGAATGTACTGCAACAGTGAAGCAGAACAAAAGACGCTCTTCTACCATGCAGTGTAGGCTGTCTGTTAGTGAATTCAGTCTTTCATTTTGTTAATAAAAATGTTTAAATACCCACCCTCCCCCCCCCCACCTTAAGTGATCATGAACCTCAAAAAAGAGCAACAGAAAGCCAAAATACTCAAGAGAAAGCTAAACATCTTCTTTTCAGGAGTACATATGAGAGAGTATGATAAAATGAGTTTTGTGAGATGCTACCTATATGCTAGCTTAACATTTTTATACAAAAAGTGCTTTTAATTGAAAACTCTTCCTGATTTCTCTGAAAGGACTATAGTTATAGTAGAATTAATATTAAATTTTTCTAGTTATAATTGATTACTCTTGTTCTGAAGCTTGAAATTTGCCAGACTGTTTTTTTAGTCTATTTTCTTTAATGTCCTTTACTAACAGGTGTATGTGATGAATGCTAAAGTTTATTTTGGGATGAACCCATCTAGCCAGTCATTTCCAAGAACAGTTAATTATTATCGTGTTGTTTGTATTGAAAACATTAAAACTCAAATAGTTCAAAAGCATAAGCAGGCACAAAGCAAAGCCTGTTATGGTACTGTTTACCAACAGATTTATAATTACAAAAAAAAATTAAGCATGAAACAGAACACTTTTCATTTTCTGCCTTAATAGTATGAAATATTTGATGTTTCTTTACAGATTACTCTGGAAAAGCTTTGAAAGTGAATAATTCTGAAGGTTGTCATGGTATTTTAGCAGGACCCAAACATATCGCCTTTAAAACACCCGTGTCCTTTTTCCTACAGATAATCTGAATGCCCAAGGAAAGGAGAGAGGCTATTCCAGAACTCAGCCCTCCAATCACAATAATTATAATACATAAAATAATTTCATGAGGAATAATACATAATGCCAGTGTTTCTCTCTCATAAATGCCTTTATTTAAAGCTGTAATACAAAACTATGGAATACCTTAAAGAGTGTATGAGTTACACACTGTTTGAATTTGAAGGCTATATCTAAATACCTCTAGTCCCATGTATCTACAGTTCTGATAAAGCAATTCAGATTATTCTCAGTTCATCTCTCTGTCTTTACATAAGCAATGCTGTCTGTGCAGGATATATCATAGGAGATTCTGCTTTCATTCATCAGTGCTCTTAAATGAAATTTGTTAGTGTGTATGAGAAATATCATCAACTTTTAGGAACTAGATATTCCCTTGAAAAGCAGTAACTGTTTTCCTTTTTTGTCTTTTATACCTTTGCATTTGAAGAGGAGATTTAGTAAACATCCTTTCCAAAGCTTATCCTTGGCAGCTGATCCTTGGGAACTGATTTGTAGAATAGTTTTAAAAACCCCACAGCAGTTGTTTGAGCCTTCTGTTGAGGGGAGCATGCAGCCTTTCCAGTCTCTCAGGGCATAGAACACCTTCTGGAAGCTGCCTCTTCAGGTATAGCAAACCATTTTCTTGTGTTCATGGCTATTGCTGTGTTGTTCATCCCCACAAAGAGCAGATTATCTTCATGGAGCAATTATGCAGTGTAAGTAACTGCTGTATACATCTGACATATATCAATATCAATAGCTGATTGCAGTCAGAAGCCTCCTGAAGGCCAAATCCTTGTCTTCCTAAATGGAGGAGGATGTCTGCACTCTGTGTTCTGCACATGGCTGTTATAGCAGGAGGGTCATTTATGTAAGTAATGCCTGAGCTGGTGTCAAGGAATCGACTGCAGGGAAGGTGAAGATCTCAGTGGGAGGTTTGTGTTTGTAAATAGCTTACCTATGTGCTGTAAAGAATTTCTTTCTCCTTAGTTTTGGACAAACCAAGCACATATGTTTCACACTGGAGAAGTCTGGCTGTTTTCCCTGTTTCTGACATCTCCTGATTTTTCATTTTCCAGTATGCATTCCAAATTCAGGAAAATTATGAATATTCAAGAATTAATCCCCTGCTAAACAGTAAGGTTTTAAGAGCTTAAAATGCAGTTGTTTTGTTTGGTTGTTTGGTTTGGTTTTTTTTTCAACAGAGCCATATTTGCAGTAAGTGTCCCCAGATTCCTTACAAAGGAATCTTTTCTCAAAGTTAGGCTATACTACCTGAGGATCTTGTTCAGCCTTTACTCATTCTGTGCTCTGGTAAACACTGTTTTTCAGTGGTGTTTTTGCTTATGTAAGAGTCTAAACATTTGCCTTCAGGACTGGTGGAAATTTTCAAATGCAGGGTTTGGAGCAGTGGCTGGTGACAGCAGCATCCATGAGCTCAGTGTGAAGTCTCTGTGATTTCTTCTGTGCTGCTCTTGTGCTTGACAAAGGCTCCTTGTAAACAATTATAAAGATATATTCCTCCCTCTGTGTGCCTTCAATCTCTCCTTTGCTACAGGAAACTCAACAATAACAAGGCTTGCTGCATTGTGGTCTCCTGCCCTTGCTAATGCTGGGGTTTTGTTTCCTTGGACTCTAGTGTTCATCTGTATGTCTTTTTTTTTACTGTTTTGTACTTTGATTGCAAGATCCTTGGCCTGAGAGTCAATTTGTTCTGTTTGCACAGCACCTGGCACCATTGGGACCAGATCCATTATGGCATTGTTGTAGTTTAGATAGGAATAGCCAGTTGGTAGCTATTGTGAGAACTTCGTCTTTGTTTTATTTCTTGGAGTCTTTGGGATTTATGTGTCTCGTTATCAGGGTTAAGTTGCCCTAGTCAGTCTTTGGAGCTTAGTAACTTTTTCTTTTGTTAAAAGTAGATTTCCTGTGAGGATTCATTCCTGTACTCGCTACCACAGTGATAGAACAGAAGGTTGTAAATCAGGCTGATTTGAGTGTAAATTATTCAGAGTTTTTCTCTTCACTGTATAAGATTCCCAGCAGAATATGACTACTCCATGAGCTACTCCTGATTATTTGAGTTCCAAAACTATATGTAGTTTCTTTACAAACCAAATTAAAAAGAATATATTTGATTTGGTCCTTGCTCTCAAGAAAGAAAGGTGCATTGAATGATTAGCATGCAGTGGGAGCCTTGTTGTTGAGCTAATGAATTCAAAAGATTTTGAACCATAACTTACAATACATAAAGTTAGATGATTCTCTATCGTTGTAATCTTTTTAGTGGGTTCAGTACAGTAGAACTTTACATGTGAGTTGTTGCTGGCTTTGTAATTGAAATACTGACTTTATTAAGAAGATTTGCCTGAATAAAGGTTACTCATACATAAAAGTCTGTAGAATGTGTCTTGGTTTTTCTGGAGGTGAGGCTTGACTGGGAGAGAAATAAGGGCCTGGTGCTTTGTTTACTTATGATTATCTGAAGTGGGGCTGCCTGTAATTAGTGGATAGACAGACAAGAGTTAGTTTAATAGTCATTGCTTCCTAGGTAGGAAAGGGTTTGTGTTGCTTTCTTCTCATGTACTTTATAAACTAAATACATTAGCTCATAAAGATCTGACTAGATGATTTTAAGAAGATCATAAAGTGAACAAAAAGCATGTGCTAACCAAGAATGGAATTTGCTGGAATATTCTGGATTCAAAGGTATAAAAATTTCAAGTTATATTTTAAAATACATTTTTTCATAAAGAAAAAATAAAGCATCTCATAATATTTTAGAATTTTCATATTTTTTAAAAAATTGATCCTATATAGCTTATTCCAGTTTGTCCTTCAGACAATTAGATTTGAAATTGGATGCTCGGAGATATTCAGGAATACAATTGAAAATGAATGTAACAAGGATTTCCATAATAGCTATGAATTTCCTTTGTGGGATTTTTGACTACTGAATCTCAAACATCTGTATGCCAAGCTGCTACATGTGAGTTAGAGTAAGCAACTTTATGCTCTCTAACAGTTTTAATGAATAAGATCTGAACAATATGGAATCTGACAACCAGTCATTCTGAAAATTACATTTATCTATAGTGGTAAATTCTCCTTCTGGAGTAACTCAGGAACTTTTTCAACATCTAAAATTCAAGAATGAAACGACGAGTGTGCGTGAGCTGAAAACCAGCAATTTATGTATTACCGTGAGCAGTGTGCAAAATCTCTACAAGGGCTGTCACTAATACCTTGAATAAAAGGTGATTTCATAACTTCAACCCAAAGGATAATAGAGATGATTTTGTCTCCTCATTTTGTGCTGAACCTAGGCTTTTATTTTGTGAAGTTGACTGTGTCTAAGCAGTCTTAATGCCTTTCATAGGAGTTGCACTGTCTACAGTAAAATCCTAACAAAAGTAAATTCTCTGTCACCAGACTAGACTTTGTTTGACACTTTAGGCAAGCACAGATTTGTAGATCCCATGGTTTGAGTCAGTAGTTTTCAACTAGTTTAGGTAGAAATGTGTATTAGGCAAACTCTGTTTCCCCAGAGATACTGACTTTTTAGCTGCAAAGGGAAAGGGTTAAAATCACAAAAAAATGCAACGAGGCAGTGAGAAGGTTTCTTGTGCTCTTTTCCTTCTGTGTATTCAGCTCAAGTGCTGCAGTTGTGGTGAGCAGCACTGAATGTGTCCATCCTCAGACATGTCTCTAGGAAAAGAGTAAATCTGAGGTGTAAAGATCTATACTTCCTGTGCAAAAAAAAAAAGTGATTGTTAAGTGTTTCAGCACATGGTAGAAATCTTGCTGGAAGCTGCAGTGACAAAAAGTGTAATTCCAGGTGGGAGAGGCAGGAAGAAGGACCATCAGACCTCACTTACTTGAAAAGTATAAGCAGGGTCCGTTGGCCAAGGTGGTCTGCAGTGTTATGTCTGACGTGAAGTTATTTTTCACTAGGGCAGCCTTTCATTCATTGTCCTGCTGCCACAGCCTTCCCTTTATCCCATCCCTCTTTTCACTGCTGTGCTCTACATTCAGTTCTCTCTTTCCCTCTTTCCTTTCCAACTCCAGTGCTACTGAAAGGTTCTTCCCCCTCAGTATTCCTACACTCCCCACAACCTTGTATGTATATTTAACATTACTTCAACTGAAAGATTTAAAACATCTAATTTTACACATAGTTAGCTCCGTAACTTATTTTGGAGGCTCCTCTTTTTCTCCTTTTCCTTACTAAATAGCTTTTGTTAAGCACATTTATTATAGCTTTTCTTTGACTGGACATTCAACAAATTAGTCTAAATGAAAACAGGTAGGCTGAAAGGATGGGTGGGATTGTATTTAAGATATTGAAGTAGGATTCAGGAAATGATATTCAGTTCCCAGCCTTGCCACTCACTTGGTGGGGGGGTGTGTGTGTGTGTGTGTGTGTGTGTCCTTGAATGTGGTAATTTAATCTCTTTCTGCCTTCTTATTCATGAGGCAGAATTAATTGTAGTGTTGTTTTCCCATTTAAAAGCTCCTTTTTCTATTTTTTCCTATAAATATTTAGATTGGAAAAAATGTGCAGCATTTAACACAATACATTCATGATAGCGGATTACTGTTCAAGTAAAGGAAATGAATCAAAATAATTTTAGTCTGTACACCTTAGTATATAGAGTAAATTTTAGTATGTATATTTTACACATTGTCTAGCAAAATGGGTTCTAGTCTTGAGATATATTCCTAATAAAAATAGAAACTAATAACTGATTTGGTTGTACGGCTTTCTGTGGCATATTGTAGTGGTATTGTTAGAGCTCCATATGATACATTGAAAGAAAACATGCTGTAGGAAAGAAAAAGTTAATTTCTTTTGGTAACTTGGTAAACCATTGCAAGTTAATGCTGAAGGTGTTGTGGTATATGTGATCTGACACAGTGTGGAACCTCAATGCATTTAACTGTTTTGCCTTAGGTGAAATCTAAGCCTTCAGGAAATAAACAGAAGGTCAACTTGATAGACTAAATAACTAGTCCATTAAGGAAATACACATCGTGCACTCTATTGGTAACTTATCTGGAAAAGTCAAAGTAGAAACTGTACTTGGGAATGCAGTCCCTGGACTTAGAGGTGATGGGGATTGTTGATTCTGTTGCTGCTTCCATATCTGCCCCCCCCATGGGAAACTTGCTCTGAATGACTGTGGTTTTTGTTGCTCACTTACCAAATAATGCTGGTATGGGAGCAGCCTAGCTGTCTTTGGAACAAGTTATCTAGTTGCTTGGGCAGTAGTTTCTTGGGATCTTGAAGGAGTTAAGGCTTACTCAGTACCTGAATACAAGGTTTCTAAGCAGATTGGAGTGACAATTCATTTTCTGCTACTCAGAAATATTCAGAAAAGTATTACACTTTGAGTGTTGAGTGATACAAAGGATGATACGAGAGAGAAACAAGCAGAGATTAGGAGTGCTTGTGCCAACTTCTTTATATGAAGAAAGATTGGATTGTGTTAGCTCTGAGAGGTCCCTGATTCAAAGTGACTTACTCTGACCCAAACATGTTGCTGAAATCTGTTTCAGTCTGATGCAGATTTGTCTGGTCTCCATGATAGTAGGCACCGTCTCTGTTGGATGAGTCAGGCTTGCTTTGCAAAGGCAGCTCCATTCAGATGTCATATGAATTGTATTGCCGCTCTTTGATTTTACGATTCAATATAAGATCTGTCCAAACCTATGCATATGCTTTCAGTTTGTGTTTCCAATAGGAAACTCCAAGTCATCTTCTAGCAACTAGATTGGGACTACTGCCAGAAGATGGGAGGAACAGGAAAGTGCTCTGTTTGAAAAATGGAACCTAAATTTCTCATTTAAAAACTAAGCAACAACATGGAAGTAAAATAGTCAGACTGAAAAGTATACAACTAAACACTTGATTGAGTCAGATGCAAATGTTTTCAATAAACATTTATATCTCTAAATTATTTATTTCTTATTTTAGTACAGATGTATGCTTTTGGGGATAGGGTGTTGAGCTAAATCATTTTAAAAGTGATTGCCAAGAGGGTAACTGAATGTTTCCTTAATGAATGCATGCATGGTGCTATATCATTGCTATGATTATAGGCATGGTGTGACAGGAATTTAAGTTACTTCTCCTCCCCAGACTTATGTCCTCAACTTATTTCCCATTATATTCAAGGCACCTGTTTTTTCCTGTTGGGAATGTAAAGTGTTCACTGAAATCATAAGAGGAACTACAGGAATATGTGAAAAGTAGTCACCTCTTACTTATGATTTTAATAATTCTGTAGCATTTATTAAATTATCTGTTGAATCACTTTATGATATTGATGGCATAATTTAAAATGACAGGAATAAAGGAACGTGATTTTTAATGTCATGACTTGAATTGTCACAGAAAAGGAAGGTTGAACTTAATTCAGCCAAATGGCTTACTAAGAAGTCCTGGTACATAAAAAAAATGAGATTTACCTTTTTCTGAGATCACATAGCTCAAGCTTTGATTTTTCTTTTAGATGAGATAAACTGACTGAAGATGAAAATATTGTTTTAATTTTGATCTTCATATTACACTGTAGCAAATAAATACCAGTTTTTAAGAGGGAACATGTAAAATACGGTAGCTTGCAGCAGAAGAGTGCTAGGTGCAGATGTTTGCCTGTCGTGTTCTATTTTGAGTTGAGTATCTGCTAAAAAAGAGTTATATTCTCTTTTTAACTAAAAAAAAATAGTGGGAATTTATTTCCATATCTTCTATTTTAATTGTTGCATAGAAAGTCAGCAAAACAGGTTTGGAAGAAAACATTTATCTTTTTCCAGAAGAGATCATATGGAAGCATTACTTGTTTTCAAAATAAGCATGCATTGATTCGACTTTAAAATGTTGTCCCACTTTACCCTCTATTTTTTTGGCTCAGTTTAATACAGACTGCTTCAGTGCCATGTCTATATGTAATGCAGATAACAACAGGGAGAGTTATCAGCTAACCATGACACCCCTCTTTTGTCTCTTCTGTTATGTTATCGAATATTGGCCTGGGAGGGTATAATCTGTGTCAGTCTGGGCGAGTCAAACCTGAGGATTTTAGTTTGCTTTCTAGATCTAGAAAGCAGTGTGTTCTGTGGTGAAATAAACCACTAAATCAGAGTAGGAAACCACTAAATCAGTTGTTGTGTCTCCTTTGTTCAATTACTTGATTTTTCATGTTATTGACACTTCTGGTTTTAGCGAAGTATCAAGGATTTTTGGAATTATTTGGTCAGCAGGATTTTTATCACAGTCTAGGAGTCCATTTTTTATTATCAGGTTATCTCGATTTAAGTAGAATGAGAACTGCATGTTCCCTAATGTCAGTAGAAGGCACAAACATGATATTAGGGGTGATACATAACCCATGGGCACCATGGCCACATGCATACTGTTCAGCTGGCATTTAAAGATAATTTATTAACCAGCATTTTTCCCCAGCCCAGTTTGATAATAAATGGAGTTCATTTCTATTTGGCAAACTCTGAACAGACCTAGTATGTTAGTAGTGTATCAAACAAATCCAATGTCAGAGTGACTGTTTATGAAAGCAGTAGTTATTCTAGTACAGTTACTGGCAAAAAAAACCATATACACGGGTGACATCCCTTATCTGGAATGAAAGAATGTGAAACACAGGCCAAAGTTTAATTTTCTGTGGAAACTCATTTAGAAAACAGCAGTATCTATTTTACCATACACTGTTCCCTAAAGAACAGTAACACAGGGAATACAGAGCAGCCATCTAAGTAGAACTCTTTTTACTAATTACTAGTTTTCTTTTAATGGAAAAATCCATTAAGAATGAAATGTAAAATATCTTCATGGATGCACGTTACCAAAAGAAAGTACTGTTTAAAAATAAAATACCCTGTATGCTTAAACCAAGGAAAAGTGATTGGGGATTTTAAGAGCATACGTAATTCACACATTGCAGGGTATGAACAATATTTTTTTCCAATAGATAAAATACTAAATAATGGGGAAAGTAACTACTATGTGGAAATAATAATTAGAAATATATTTAAAAAGTGAAAAAAATAGCTTGAGGCAGGGAGAAGTGTTTCTAAATGACTACGTAAAGCTTCTGGATCACAAAGAGCCTGAACTCATTTGGAAAGTATTTCTGCTGTGACTCTGTCTGTGACTATCATGGTTTCAAAAGGCACTGTTGGCTGCAAATATCAAGTACTAAATAACTGATTTTTGTTTCAGAAGTTTGTTACCTGCCATAGAAAATCACTTGTCACTCAGGGTTACAGGTCTTGATATTGTCTCAGAGTCAATTTATGCATCAGGAGAATTACACCACAGCCCCTTATTTTAGAATGATCCATCATTTTCTTAAGCAGACTATTGCTTTTAGAGGAGTTTATCCTATCAGATGGCTTTTTTTTTCTAATTATACAAGTACATTGATGAGAAGTAAATTACCATCTGAGAAACTGGCTGGTGTGTGTGATACTGGACTATGGCTGGATGCCGTTTGGATTTCTATATCATCTTTTTAAGAGCAGTGCCAAGAGCTAATGACTGTGATTTGATCCCACATTAGCAGAGCTCTTGTTATTGAAAGGATTCATCATGCATAGAAATTATTTGTGCTTCAGCTAGAGGCCATATTCTATGCTCTCAGTATTCGGCATGGAACCCATGCTGTCTTCATTTCTACTCACTTACCCATGAAACAAATGACAGAAGGGAAGGGACAAATGCAGCCTATGTGTCATTTTCCCTCTGTGCCTCCTCTCCACCCAGATCAATAGAAGAATGGAAGGAGCAATGAACACTCCTACTAAATGTAAAACTAAAGAAAAACAGCGAAGCTTGAAGTGACCTTTTCGGTTTTCTGCTTTTCAAAAAGGTCACACACACAAAAAAAAAGAGAAAACCAAAACAAAGCCCCAAACCCAAAGCCCAGGAGTAATAAGCTCCAAGCAGCTTAACATCACCCTGCTTTCCAGGACCACTGTGTATTTGGTAGAGCTTGTTATTAACAAGGGAATTGTTGCTTCCTGACAGTTGAGGAAATCCTGGTAAAGTTCTAATAACCACTTACTGTTTGAGGAGTGAGGTTTCCCATGAGAGACCAACTTCCATTGCTATGTCCCTTGCTATTCCCGCTGCTAAAGGGAAGTCTCACTTGGTGAAGACAGTGAGCAAGAGCATTTCTTCTGTAGGAGCAGGATAAATAGATCATGTCACAAAAAAGCATCAGCACCCCCCAGGCATAGGTCCTTAACAGCTACAGGATCCAATATGTGACTGTAAGGTTGGTATTGATTGAAGCTGCTGTAAGCACCATCAGTAACCTAGAGTCTCCCTTTGGAACTCTGTACTATAGGTTGCATTAGATACAATATAGGTTTTTTATTTTCTGTGGAGCTTAGGAATTGTAAGAAATGAAATGTTAATATTTGTTTCCTTCAGAGGAGCTTAAAAAGGTGGTTTGGTACAACTTCAAGACCAAATTCATCAGGAAATATTGTACTCAATTTATATATATGAAAATTTGTACCTTACTTTATTTTTAGCAGTGTGGGATAAGCTCGGAGTCAGCCTGAAACTAAGAAGATGTATATTTAAATGTAGCAAAGTTCATTTTAAAGTAAGTTGAGATGTTGGCAAAGCTGCACTACACTGAATGAAATGCAGTTTGAGTCAATACGTTTGCTAAAGAATTGCCAGGTTTTAAGTGTAGATGCAAAGTTCTATTGCCTTATTAAGTCACCCTCTAATTTATGACACCCTTGCATATACCCATGGTGCTGCTAGTGTAATGTTTGCTGCTAGAAGCAAAGAAAACCAAAGTCCTTGGACCTTTGAAAGTGCTGTCATTTTTCTCCTTCTTTAAATTAACCACCAACATTGTATTAGAGTCTACATGGTTTACATTAATCCAGTAACAGAACATATTCTATTCCCGTGTAAGAATAGTTTTAAGTATAGCTGCCTCTGGTAATAACTGGTGATTTTTAGTGTTTTCCACTGAATATCAAGAGAGTTTCTATCTTCATTTAGTTGACAGGTGGGCTTATATTTTAATTGAATCCAGTCATTCATGACTCGAAACAAATGCCTTTGTGATAAAGCAAGACTAATCAGAAAGTAGGAGGTTTAGTCCACTGTGTATGTCATGGATAAGGAAAGCTTACTTTTTTTTTTGGTGCCATTTTTCCTATAATCTAATAACTTCCATACACTGAATTCTGAAAATCTTTCCCCTAAGCAGGAGCATATTTGAGCTTATTACTCTTGCTTATTTCTTCTTATTATTACTTACTTCTTGCTTTCAGTAATTGCACTTAACTGCCAAAGCAAGCCCTTGCTCACATGAATAATTACTTCTATCCAACTAAATCTTGTTACCACGTTATCAACATTAATTTTTTCCCTTAGAAATGTTTAGGTTAATGTTTTCCCTTTGCTCTGGAAGCCATACTTCTCTGGAGAGCTCCCTATTACATTGCCATACATTAGATACTCTCTGGACCCTGCAGCTTCTGGCATGAGCCTCAAAATAATATCCAGGAGATCCTTAATAACAGATTATGCAGAAAGGAAGTGTTTTTGAACATTGGCATTTGGTACCCATTGTAGACTACGGGTATTGTTAGGGTTGTCCTCTATATGCAGGAGAGAAACTCATTATGATTTCTGAGATATGACAGTGCAGTAAGAAATGAGAGGCTTTGAGGTGTCGCTGCTGTTGTGTTCATGTTTTGCGTGCTTTGTACCTAAGAACTGTAGTAAAAAAAAATCCCGTCTTTTCTCCTTACATCTTGCTTTCTCAGGAGAAGACAAAGACCACAGATGCCTGTGAAAGAGCTTGAATAACCCAGGAGACACTATTTCTTAAGATGCAATACAGCAGTGTTGATATTCAGCTGTCCAATTCAAGCTGTCATTGTTTTTGTAGATCCATTACTGGAGATTTTAAGGAGGACTGTAAAGGGAAAGAAGTGCCTTTCCAGCTGTTTACTGATCATCATGATTAGGTGAGCAGCATGGGAGTAAACAATGGGTCTTTTGAAACTTTACTGTTGGACTCCTGAAGGTTTGCTTCATTAGCACTCTACTCATGGTGTCAGCCAAGGCTTCTCACTCCAGCCTACTTTTTCATGGAAAGTCAAGTCTCTTTATTTTTCATTCTAATGAAAAATCACTTTATGTACAGATGCCCAAGCATTTTTATGATATTTAGATTGTTAACGAAAGCCTCCTGCTATTCAGGTACTGGGATTCCTTCCCTGCTGCTTTATTCCCTTCACTTCCATTTCTTTTTCTGTTTTCCATTCTGTACATTTGCAAGAATTGAAGAATGACAGAAATGCCATTGATACATCATCTCAGTGGAGAGAAAAGAAAATAAGAAGGAAATCTGGATGTTATTCACTTTATGTATATAGTCTTTTAAAAAGAGAGCATAAGGACATAAGAGAAAAAAAAAAAGAAAATCTGAAATTTGGAGACTTCCTACCCCCCCAAGCTGTATCTTTTCAGCTAAGTTTATTTCCTTTATTATGTGTAGAGCTGAACTTCAGGAGAAAAGAGTATTTCTAAGTTGGCATCCATGGTATCTTCAGCTTTGATGAACAGAAGTACTTGCTTGCCCCATTAAGCAAAGCCCCATGGAGTTTGCATTTATTCAGTGACTTGTTAAATAGGGACATATTTTGCTGTAGGGGCTTGAGAGTTTCCTTTCTAGAAGAGCAAAAAGGACATTATCATCAGTAGGTTCTTTTTGCACCTTGTGATAAATGAAACATGCTGCACAGCAGGGAAGGAAAGGGACTGATGTTTAAAGGATAATTTCTATTTATGGAGACTTTTTTCTCAAGACATATCTGTAAGCATTAGCACACAAACTCATCCTGGGTATAGTCTAGAAACATTTCGGGGATGCAAAAGCACAGGGCCAGAAATATTGTCAGATATTTGTTAAAACGTACCTATTTCTATTACAGGTCCTTGTCTTCTGATAATTGTGATCAGAAATTGAAGGCAAGTGGATGTTTCAGTATTGTCCTTCTATTCACAAAGATTTAGTCAGAGGCTGTTTGCCAATCTGGTAAGACAATGGGATACAGAAGTATGAGGGAGGAAGAAAAAAGAAAGCAGAAACTGAACCACCACACAACCCCTCAACGACAGCAAAACACAAATTAACCCACCATCTCCCTTCTAATTTGTCCTTCTGGGCTCGTACCGCTCTCCAGAACAAGGGTGCCTCACACTGTGTATTTGTATAGCACTGGGGTACAGTGGGGCTTCAATTTCTGGTAGGAATTTTAGGTGCTCTTATGTAAATTATAGCAAATAATGTATTATTTAATATTGATATTTTCTATTAGGTCTTACTGCCAAATTCCAGGACATTTGAGAATAATGTCATGAGGTTTCTCACTGTAAAAAAGAAACATAAAATACATGATAAGTTATAGAGCAGCAACCCAGCTACTATTTAACCTTTTGGTCTGGGCACCTTCTAGAAAGGCAGACTCTATGGAACTATTTCCATGTTACAGGATTATGGCTGAGAACATGCCATAAATCATGATGTTCCAGATGCGAGTCTGGTAGGTAGTAAAGTTAGCCAAATGAAAGTGCACCTCCTCCTCATGCAAAGCAGCATCCTCTTGTAAGTCATTAGAAGGTTTGTGATTTACAGTCAGCTTATACGAACATTTATTGGGTCTTTCAAATAGAATTACAATAGTGATGCTTGGAACAGATTGACTTGCATGGGACCACAAGTCTTACACTGCCACAAGCTGTTGTTCACTTCTGTGTTATAATTCTTTGGAGACAGTTTACTTAAAGTTCTTGAAGCCAACTGTCATGCGTCTGAGCCCTAGAAGCGAGAGGAATGCAAATCCTAGCACATGATGGAATCTGGAAACTGTGAAAATAAGGTCACTGTAGGTTTACTAACAGCCACAGCCTATGAGATGTCCCAGACTTTTCAGAACCATATGTACTAATTATTTTTATATACAGAATTTCTTCCCAGATCTACCTGGGGCCAGATTCACTTTGCACCTACCATTTTTAGATAATATGAAGGACAGCTACAAGAAAGATGTACATGTAAATTAAACGCCTCTTATTTAAAATGAAGGTTCAGTACCTTGAGACAGTGTTGCAAATACTGTCTATATTACAAATACTGGTTCATTGTATCGTACGTAATTTGAGAGTATGCCCATGTTGCAGTGAGAGGTGTGATACATCACAAGCAGGGAGACCTGCCTAGCTTTTATCTAGCAACTGTGGAGTTGCTGTGACAGCCTGGATTTCAGAGTGGACTGTTCAAGGGTGTCAGTGATGCATCCTGGACAGAAACTGAAAGAACAAGCCATCAGTGAGGTCTATACTGTTGCAGCTTCATTGATTTCTGGTACTCTAGGTATACTGAAGATAATTCAGGTATGAACTATCTGTGTGGCACTCTGCTTGTATAGCAGCACACTATATACTAAATAGAATGGTAGCTTGTCATATGGAAATAATGGTTATTATTCAGCATATCTCCTCTATGAAGATATTCAAGGCAGTGTCTCTACCCTTATGAGCTATTCATCTAATTCTTTCCTGAGGCTGTGAGTCATGGCACATCAGATTTCGGTTTAAAATTCAGAACCAACTGTGCTAATATCATATAGTGTCTTTCTGGCAAACACTGCAAATTCTCAGAACACACATCTGCAATTCTAAACATGCTAGAGACTTGGGTTACAAAGTTTAGTTTAGAAGCAAGCTGCCAATATACACAAAAAAGTTACTGCATCACAAAAACTATCAGCCAGTTACTGAGATGATTGCTGCCTGAATACAAGCTAAAAGCCTTGATGCTTACAGGTCCAACTGCCTTTTCAGGTAACTGTGGTTTTTTGCTTACATTCCAACAACTCTTTCAAAATAAGCCTTTTCCCGCACCCTGTGATCTCACCAGGGCATCACAAAGACTTTACATTACATATTCTACTATATATAGTCTCCATGGTAAAAAAAAATAATCCTCGTGGATTTAAATATTCTGCTCCAGAGCTGCTCAGAGGAAAGACATAGGGAAGGTTCCCTGTTAAAAATTGCAGGTATTCAGCACACATAAGGCATAGTCAAAGAGGAGAGAGAAGGTGTTTGTGTCCTACTGCTGGATGGCAAGATTACAATAAGCATGTGGATATGGAAGAGATGTAGCAGGTTTCTGAACCTCTGCCCCTGAAGTACTTGGGGAGGTAACTGTTTAGCGTCTCCATTACCTGGGCTGTTGCACTTTGTGGAAACAATTAATATTCATCAAAGATGTGAAGGTGGGATCAATAATATTTGAAGGAAACCACTGAAAGTTTAGACAACTTGGCAAATGTTCACCATGTTTGGCACTATTGTGAAAACAATTCAAAGTGTAAAAACAGTTCTGAATCGGGACCCTAATAATTGGTAATTCAAATAAATCCGTGATGCTGAAAGGTAACTTCTTCCTGCACTGAATATAATGTAAAGTCCATGACCTGCTGCTGGAAACGTGCAACAGTTTGGCTGATGGAATGACCCTGGGCCTCCAGTGACCTATTACTTCCTTATCTCTGAAGCAGGATAGAGTTATTTAAGATGTAATATCTATCAAGCTTATGTATGCATGCTTGCACATTATGTGTATAATGTGTTAGTGCTTTTTCCATGTTCCAATTTAAAGGACTGTTTTTTTCAAGTTCTAATTTTATTGATGCAAAGCAAGATATACACGGTAAGTCATAACAGGATAACCATATGCCACTCAATCATTTGATTTACATTAAGGAAACAGCATTAGGGTTTTCTGAAAGCTGTCATTTTGGAATGCCTAAGCTAACAGCTAAGGCATTCTTATCACGTAGCGAAGTTCCTGAGCCTGGAGTATTTCATCAATGACACTTCAACTGAGGAATTTTAAAAATATGCTGATTTGTTTGAAGGGGAAAAAAAAAATGGTTTAAAAATATCTGCAAAAAATGGTTAGAAGAAATGTCAAAATTGATATTTTGGCTTTTCTGAACACAGAAGTTTAGGTACATTTCCTGAGAATGTATTGGGGGCAGGTGATGGGGAGGGGTGTTTAGGGGAAGAAAAAAAAGTATGCAATTATAGATGTTACACTACTGTACATGTCCAAAATGGGGTTAGTTTTGGAGAGGGGTCAAGATCTGCTGATGCGTCTCTTCTGTTTCATATCCAAAGCAGCAGCATAAGTGGAATGGATGCAATCATTTTGTAGGTCCATTCCAATGACTGCTTGGTCCTTTATCGACACTTCCGGCTTTGAGATGCAATGAGTATCTGTTTAGCCACTGAAATATCAGCTACTTAGCTGCTGCTCCGAGCAATGGTGGCGAGTTGCTTCCTATCCAGCTAATTCAGAAAGGAAAGTATCCCACTCTTACCTCCAATGCATGCAATCAGATGGAAGATATCTGAGTTGTTTGTACTGAATTCTTTTAAACCTTCCATATCACACAGATCTGGATTTGTCTCCTTTCTGTCATCCCTGGCTTCCTTACCCTTGGTCTGGGTAACACCGGGTTACAGAGCATTGTAGGCAGGGATTTCAGTTAACAAAAGCAAGGTAGGTAGGATGTGCTTCTGCTCCTTTCCTAGTCCTTAAAGACCTTAAGTGTTGTTTTGGCCCATTATTCAATGTTGCAACAAGACTTAGGTTTCTTATTGCGGTTTTTCCTAATGAAGTTCTGGCCCCAGGCCCCTCAAGCAGCGTATTCAGCTTATGGTTGAGTCTCCAGGAGTTGGAATCCTTTAGCCAGAGGAAAGTCTTTCAGAAACAATGCTGTAGGGGATGTAGAAATATTGGTGAGTCAGTTAACTATATAATAAGAAAGGAATAGGCACAGCAACATCTTTTATATGGAGCGCTCACCTGGGAATCAGGAGACCTAAATTTAAATCCCAGGTCTGTCTCTGCACCCTTATGTAATGTTATGTAGTCACTTAAATTTTGTGTGTCTTAGTTCTGCATTAGTAAAATGGAGGTAATGTGCAATAACAAGGAGGTTTAAAATAGATAAAGATGGGTAGACAGTCAGAAACCATGGGAGAAGGGGCCTGTACACGGCGCACAAACAGACATATATATCATCATTATAGATTTTTCCCTCACAGCCCAGCAAGGTGGCTCTTTACATGTATAATCCCCATGGTAAAAATCATCCTAGTGAATTAGACATTTGTGTGCTGTGCCGAGAAATGTTTCTTATGTGAGAAATCTCTACCTAAATAGGAATGCTCTGGAGACACTTAAAGTACAAATAAAAAATGGTGATGTCAACTGCTGTGTGTCTTTTAAGCAAGAGAAATGTTACTTTTTTCACATTGCCTCAGTCTTTCTCCTGATTTAACTGCCAAAAAGTCCTCTGATCGCAACAGTGCTCTTGTATAGCTTGACCTGCTGTGCCGATCCTAAGTACTGCAATATATTTTAAGGTGGAATGAGATGTGAGCATTTTAAATTAGGTTATGTACCTTAAGGTGGCAGTTGCTGCTTCCAGGCACAATTAGAGTAATGAAATGAAAGCTGATTTAATGGTTACAGTAAAAGAAAGAAAATAGCAAGGTCTGGCCAGACCAGTTTTTATTCAAGTTTCTATTAGGAAAGAATGGAGCTCATAAAAGTAATAACAGGCTGGAAATCGTAATGTTATATCATGGTAAAGATTGGGTATATTTTTGCTGAGAATTTTGTAAAAATAAATTCTTTTTTATATTTATAATCAGCACCAGAAATCTATTTCGGATTGTGTTCCCACATAGTGAGGCTGGCTCACATTTATCTGAGCTGTATTTGGTCAATTAAGACGTAACAGGATCTAGAGATACACATTTGAAAATATTTTGGTGGACTATTTGCCTATCCTGTCATCTTTGATCTGTGGCAAGAGTGATTTACTTTTCTTTCTTAATACACATGCCCCACATAGCTTGTGGTATTTTGGTGCCTTTTCCTTGTTGCCCTTGCTGCTCCCTGTAGCCCTCAATGAAACAAAAACATTCTCTTTAGAGCTCTCCTGTCAGGATTTAGGCTGCCAGTGTGCTGAGACTACTGACTAAATTGCTGACCAAAGCTGTGTCACGGTTTCCTTGAACTGTCCCTGGACTTGTCTGTTGTTTGACATCTTCAGTTATAAACCTTTTGGTCAAGGACTCTGATTTATTTTCTTTGCACAGTGTGTCAAGGCCATAGACTGCAAGTTAGACACTGTTGGTTTTTTTTTTTCACAGTAGTGCAAATAGGAAATGTCTGAGGCAGGACAAAGCCATGCAGGTCAATACTTTCAAATCAGTGTTTATGACCATAAGTAAAATTCCATAAATAAATTAGCTTTAACTCATGAAATGGGTTCTTGTATGTGCTAGGATGCATCTTGCACCCTGCATGCTCTCAAAAAATATAACCATGTCACTTCATGCCCAGATACTGCCTCTACTGAACTGTGTAGTTTGAAATCTAAATGGGCACTTGAACTTTAGTCCTGATTTTGTTCAAGTCAAACAGCGTAATTCCACATGCTTTCTGATAATTATTTTTATTACCATGCTAATTTTTCTCCGATCAAAGAATGAATTTTGCCAGTGTTCCACTGGGACAATAATTAGAAAGAAACCAAATGGATTTGTAATTATTTTATTCCTGGTTAATAGAATTTCTCTAGCCCTAATAGTTATGTAACTTGCAGTTACTGTGATCTCAACTCTATTGAGTTTAATGGGAGTTTTTCCAGTCTCTTTGAGTTTTGGACCAGGTCCTCAGCAGAGTTTTGTCTGGTTTTGGCAATTAAGACATGATCTGAGTTAATTTGTGTCACCAGGAGGCAAGGTTTGGAACTGATCCTTATCTGTCTGCTTTCAAGTTTCTTCCTGAACTTTGAACAACCGTTATTGAAAATGCAAGTCATGATAGCATATTAAATATTAAAACCAGTTTAAGATTTAATCCCAATTTATAGTGCAGCTTTGTCTAATTTACTGCATATTACACAATTTCCTTTACAGAGAACTTTTAGTATGCTATATAAATAATAAATCAACCTCTCATGATTCTCAATTGTTCCAATATGGTTTTATATTAAACTTACATTTGCCATCATTTAAATGTTGCTAGACCAATTTATTTTATTTTCTACTTTTTTCTCTTTTACCTATTCAGCCCACATGTTAGTTCTTTTATAAGATTCTTTTTTGTTGCACGTTCTAGCTAGAAAATTACAAGCATTTAAAGTTCTTTGTTGTTGTACCTTTTACAGCAAAATAGAAACAACCTTAGCATGCATTAATGACAAAGCAAAAACATAGGTTCAGTAGGTTATAGTTCATCTCTAATCAGTGACAGTATCTCTGGTGTCATTGTGTTCTGTGATCTGTCTATACAATCAACTGAGAGCCTGAGATCCTCATCTTGTTAATATTTCTGCAGGTGTTTATGTTTGGTATTAAGCATCTGCAGCTAGCGACGTTACTTTGCCTTAGTTTCAAGACTTCAGGGTTTTATAACTGCCCAGCTTTCAGTTGAAAGTTAAACATGTTTAACTAATTCACTTAGGCACTTAAAAATTTGATGTAGTAGCTATGACCTGTGAAATATCACCAGCAATGTTCTTTGTTTTTTGCCCTTTGTGGTGTGAAATGATTTTCTGAGGTACCTGCCCTTTCATCCCACAGCTGGAAGGTGGGCCCACTATTGGCAAGCATGAGCAGGAGAGCAAAGAGGAAGGTTGAGAAACATAGGGAATACCACTCCTTCCCTCTCCCTCCAGAAAAAAGAAAGTGGGGAGGGGAAACATAAGCATTAAAGAAGCATTATCAGGTTCTATGATGCGGACGCAATCGATAGGGCTGAGCGCAGGTGAGAGTGGCTCTATCTGTTGGCCGTCTTCCTCCTTCTCATTCTCTCTTAATTTTTTTTTCCATAAGAGTCACGTCTGCTGTGAGTGATGTATGGTGGGTTTAATTGCAGCCTCAGGCCAACTCTGTCTTTGGTGTTTTTTCAGCATACATGCAGACTGTTGATATTTATTTCATATTGTATATGACAAGTGAGGCTTTTCTAATGTTTTCACTGTAACCATTAATGGCAAGATTTCATTAGGTGGGTTCTGCCAAATGCTTTTTTTCTAAAGACATGAAGGAATCTGGTTTTAAAGGCTTTTTTATAAAGGGTAAGAAAAAGATTTAAAAGATTTTTTTTTTTCCCAAAATTTTATGGGTCGATAGATGAGTAAATCAGGAATTATTTAACTCATCTTAATTTCCACATGATGTGAACAAAATGGTAAATAGGGAAATAAGCACAATAAAGACAGAGTTTGAGTTCTAAGAATGTTTGATTGAAGATAGAGAGAAAACCATTGTCTTTAGGGCAAAAGAAAAAAATATAATTAAAACTTGCTTTTCTTCCAAATCAATTGAAAAAATTCTGAAAGCAGTAGTGGTAATGTATTAGTGTAAAGGGGTTACAGCGTGTGGGTAACCTAGAGACCAAAATTTGAGACATAAAGGAAGTCAACAAGAAATAATGATGTGTTTAAGGCTCAACATCTCAATATTTTAGGTTTTATTCCCTTCCACTGACATTATATACATAATTTTTTTATTTTAAGCACTCCTGCAACCTTACTTTAAATTTGGAGGAGGGAAGATCTTTAATATTGAATGCCAACTATTCTGATAAACTCCTGCCTTTGATAATTACTATCTATAAACTTTCACTCCGATCTGCAGGAATTCATAAGTAGAATCTATATGAGAAATGTGACCTGCTTATAGTATCAAGTCCTTGTGCCTAACTTCTGCAGTGTTTCTGCCTGACATCCAAATGGAATTAGGATTCAGAATCATGAGGTTTAGCAATCTTCTCCATTGAACAAAAACCATGTAGTCAGGGAGAGCACCTGCTTCTCACCTTAAAGTAAGGACAGTATTTAATTAACAGAAGAATCTGCAATTCTGAGATGTGTTGTGGGGATTGTAAAGGGCTTAATGATTCAGAAAACCTGGCCTAAATCATATCTATTTGTTTAAAAGAATAAAAATAGAAAATCTTAGTCTTTCATACCTCACCATCACCTAAGAAATGTGACAAGCTTGTTTTCTGTGTGCAAGAACTTGGTGGAGCTCAAAGCATTCCAAAGGTCCTACTTTTGCCTATTTTGTCCTAAAACCATGAAATTGTTGCAGAACCTCCTGGGTGAGGAAACCTTTGTGAGAAAGAGGTTCAAATGAGACTGCCATTGATTTTGGCTGTCTGACCATCATGAGGTGAGCCTCAGTTCAAGGTGACAAGCTCTTTAGAGGTGAAAAAACAAGTGGCAAGAGTTGAGATAGTTTTAGACAGTGCCAGGGTGCTGAGGAATGGTCCAAGAAAGCTGTGATAGCAGCGGGCTTTGGCACACTAAACCAGAGCAGAAAGCACAGGTCAAGACACTGAAGTGGGGCGATATAAAGCTGTGTTCTAGAGGGCAGTAGCAAGAAAGATAGAGGTAAGGCATACCTCCAAAAATAAAAGAAATGAGGGGCCACAGAATTAGGAGGATTGAAGTCCTACTAATGAAACTTTAGCTTTTGTGTTTGCTAAAATTTACATAGTAACGTGTCTGACTCCTATGGGGAGCTATGGATTGAAACACTTCAAACCCCAAAAAAAGCATGTGGTTGTCACTGATGTCCTTCTCTCCTGTTATCAGGATTATAGCAAAAGTGCTTGGTTCTAGGGTGGGACCTGTGAAGAAGAGAAGTTTTCTTATTCCAAAAATGTCATGGAGAGCTTGGGAGGAAAAATTAAGCAGGCAGCATTCTCTTACAGTGGCTTTTGGAGGTGTTGTTGTACCCAGTGCCTAGGAGAGATCTGGTTTAGGCCATTTATCATTTACAGCACAGAGTGCATTGTGAGCACACTAAGAGCAACCGCAGAGGGATGATACATGAGCTATAGCTTCTTCTGTAAGCCTTCACTTTGAACTCTTATTTTATCACTGTTCATTTTATATTCTGTTAAAATGGGAAAGGAGTCTTTCCTTGCTCTTCTCCATTACTCTGAGCATATCTTGAACATAAAAGGAGAGAGCTGAGTACTTTCAGGTACTTCACCATCCTTCTCCATCATGCTGTGTTCTCTGCTGGAACTGCCAAAGGGAATGGGGAGCAGTGGCACTTCACCCTACCTGATACCATTTGGTAGAAGGAAGCTGTAGGAGAGGGCTAATGAGGAAGAGGGTCAAGAAACCTGATGCTTTAGAGGAAGCTCTCAAGGCAGAGCCAACAGCAGACCAGTAGGTGGAGTAGGGGGAGAAATAAATTTCCTGATTTGAGGAGGGGAGAGGCAGGGGTCTGTCATCTTTAATGGCTGTCTTCATGTTCAAAACACATTCCTGAAGCTTATAAGCAAATGACTAGTGCATTTGACAGTTGGTTTACAGTAACTGGAAGACTAATATGTCTGCAACAGTTTGTGGCACTTTTAATTTTCTCTCTTTCAGAAGAGTCAATGTATAAAACCCAATGAGAATATTACAGACAAAAAAGAAGAGATTTTAAGCAATTCTATTGACTGAAAAAAAAAATTTTTGATAGGTTTTGTGCTGGATTGTTGATTATTTAACCAGTAAATACGGCTTAGTGAATTTAAGGGTTTTAGACCTAAAGAAGTTTATTCAAGCAAGCACTGAGTTATCAGCATTGCTTCCAGCACAAATCTGAAACACAGCCCCATAGCAAGTACTGTGAAGAAAAATAATGCTATCCCAGCCAAAACCAGCACAAGCAATTCATGGGTAGCTGGAGCAGCTTTTTCTACGTATTAGGCAATGCAGTAGTAAAAAGATCACCAGTACTGTTTTCAGTGCTGATTATGATCTTGTCAAAGAAACTGATTTGAACTAGTCTTTGCTGTGGTTTGGCTTTTCAATATTTAAATACAATTCTGATATTTCAAGAAGAAGCCTAGCCTTCTAAGTAGTATCTGCAATTAATGCCCACAGCAGATACAAAAGGGTGTAAAAATGCCCTTTCAGACCTAGTGGCTGTGTTTAACAAGGAGCTGTAACTATAACCTTTGTTAGATGTCTTTTAGTAGGATATAAAGTTCAGTCTCCTGCTAGTCCTTCAGAGCATCATAATGTCATTACAGAAGACACCAAGTGGCTGGCAGTGCCAGCTTTAAGAGAAGTAAAAAACCAAGGCCCTGAGCACCTCTGGTCATTATAATTCTGATGGAAGCTTGTTTTTGTTGGAGAAGCAGTTATGAGCTGGTGTGCTGGCAGATTTCCAGCTTGGGTCAGTTACATTCAGCAAAAGTTTCCCTGTGTAGAAAAGCCAGTAATTGCTTTATAATGTGAGCAGTTGCTCTGCTGTGGAGGTGACCGTTGCTTCTGTGATGAGTGAAGTTTTACAGTAACTGATGTTATATAAAGTCAGTTTTAGATGGAATGAATGAAATGTATCATCTCTCTGTATAACTATCTTTCAATTACGGACTCTGTAATTGCCCTATAGCTTCTGGTTATTATGAATAAAACAGCAAGGCCAAACTAGTTTCTGGGAAGTAGTAAGTGTTGCTGCCATTTATGGTCTAGATTTTGGTTTTACCATTTTAAGTTTATGAATATTCTTCCTCCTTTTTAGTAGTTGAAGTACTAAAATGACTGGTATTGCTACAACTATTACCCTTAAAAGTGAAAAGATTTTTATAGCTGAATTAATAGCAATTTTGGGGGCAGCTCTCTTCCAGGAACACATCCTCCCCTTTACAAAGAAGTTTCTCTGTATCATAGACTTCTATCTTTATTATGTAAATCTAAATATTTTCTAAATCATTGGCTAGCATTGCACCAAGTTTATTTATCTTTCTGCGGACTTTTAAAATATCGGTGGAATTGTGGTTTCTGTGAGTATTTCATGCTCAGTTCTTCAGGCCTCCTTTCCAGTTGATCTGCAAATTGATCAATAATTTTGATGCACTAGAGTAGGAGCCAACTGCAGCAAAATCACAGAGCTAAATTCTGCTTTTGTATCAGCATAAACTGGGTGAGTGCTGATCATGCTTATCTGAAATCAGCTTAGTTTGGCAGTTCTCAATAGCAGGGTGTAGGATGAGTGGCCAGATTTTATAATAAATGCAGGCTTGGACTATGCGTTCTTCAGAAGATAGCACTTTTGGTCTCTGGAGAGGTTTTTTTGAAGGAATATTTTGTTACTGTCTTGAATCAGGGATATTTTAGGGTTAGATACAAAGCTAGCTGTAGAAGCGCTACACTGGCGTTTGTATTTGCATATATAACCCCCTCTGCAATGTAAAAAGGATCAGGGTATCAGATTCAGTGTGTAACAAAAGAAATAAAACTTATTTGTCATAAAAATTTGATCTTCTTGTCTGGGGGCTCAGTAAATGTCTCTATAATGTGTACAGCAACATCTACATAATCAGAGGGTTGAACGTCTGCAGATTTTGTTGTAGTGTCAGCATAATATTTGGATCTGTAATTTTGGAATCTAGATCTCCAGATTCCTGTTACTCGATGTTGGCTTTTCTTTCATACTTGCTTAGCCTAGGCCTGTTGTTTAATTCCTACAAAAATTTGCTTGCTATGTAGCATTCTAGCATCAGCTGGCGAAGCTGACCTGTTCTCTGTGGATTACCAGCCTCAGAGTTACCAAAGCGTTTGTGGGACTTACCCAGCGACATCATTGAATCTCTGCAGTAACCATAGGAGGTATTCAAGCCACAGGAAAGTTAGCATGAACACACTTGTAGAAGCTTTCAAGCAGCAACCCACAGTGTGATTGCCTCTGATCATTCTGAAAGAAACTTTGTTCAAGATTTTTCAAAGGCTGAACATTGATCGAATATATTATTTGTGATGCAGAGCAAGTGTTTACATCATGATGCCCAGAGGAAAACTGAACTGCAGTTAGATTTCCTTTAATGTCTTTGCTATATTTTCAGCCTTAAAAATACATATGGGCATAGACTTTTTTTATATGGGTAAGCTGTGGTCTTATTTAAAACCTGTTGGTTTACACTGGCTTTGTTTGTGTCCCTTTATAAGTAAATTAACCATTAAAAATTGGGAATAGTATTGTAGTATTCCAGGATAATTCCAGTCACGCAGAAAACCAGTGGACACAAATATTATATAAGAGCAGTGTTATGGTTTCCCATCAGCTTTATGCAAGTTATTGTTTCTTATATGTTGTAGTGGATGTACTAATCAAGCCCACTCATTTAGTTTCCTGTCCTCCTTCTCTCGTGTCTCTTGCTCAATGACTATAATTAAGGTGTTCTGCCTGAGAGGAAATGAATAGATTTGAATAATAGCCAACAAAGCATTTATAATGTGTCCCAGACTTTTGAACCACATACATTTTTGGAGATGCTTGCACCTAGCATTTTGGTTTTTACTAATGCTCTTATTTAAGCTGTTTATTATATTAGCCATCACTGTACAAATGACCTATAATGTACATTATACACTGACCATTAAATACAAAAATATTTGCCTTTAAAACAAAAACAACACTGGGAAAATAATTGATGATAAAAATGTTCTTCAGTTGTGGTAGGAAAATAACACAATCTAACAAATGAGAGCTGCTTCCAGACAAATTCCAGTTACAAGGTTTTGTTGTTTTTTTTTTAAGCAATGAAATACAGTTCTAAAAGGGATGGTATCATGCATGTTTATTGGTTGCAATTAAAAGTGATGACCCAGATGACTTGATGATGCAGCTTCCAAAGTATCTAGAGATGCCACAGATTCTTCAGAGATTCTTGCAGAGCGGAAGCATGTGCAAATTAAATTGAGGTATCGACATGCTGTGGGAATAATTCTTGACTGTGGATATAGAGCATGGATGACCAATATGGTCCCTCTTAGCTGTAACCCTACATCTGGTATTTTGTAGCTATTTCTACAGCTGGTAGCCTGCTTATCCAATGGTGTAACTTAAAGCAGCCTTAAGGGTGCTCTCATCTGCACCAGCTGTATTTGGGATAGTCAGAGTTTAGCAGTATACCAGAGGATTCCTTGGAAGGTCCTTCTGAGCTGTAGACCAAGAGGGCTTTGGCACAGACCTGATGTGGTTGACTCCCAGCTGCTCAGATTTCCTGATCAGACACTGGAACAGGTTGCACAGAGAGGTCACGGAGTCTCCATGCTTGGATATCCTCAGAATCTGATTAGACATAATCCTGGACATCCTACCCTAGTTCCTCTGTTTGAGTAGGGAGTGGGATTAGATCATCTCCAAAAACATCTTTCAACCTCAGCCGCTCTGTGTGTGATTCTTTCTGATACTCATCTGTTTTTTCTGCCTGTTAACAGTAAACAAGGCTTGGTTGGTTTGTTTATTTTAAATGCAAGGTCACGGTTCAGGATTCTGCCCATTTGGAGGTGGAACATCATATGTAAAGATTCTTCTGTAGGTTTTCCGTTGTGCCAATCCTATCCCAAGACTGGGTTTTGGAAGTAGACTCTACCTCTATGCAAATGTACGTTCAAATACACCCTTTGTTTTAAGGTGCTTCAGGTAGGGGTAATGTTAAGGGTATCTTGTTAACATATAGGCACATTTGCTACTCATGGAGGCAATAATGAAGTGTAGCTCCTGGTAGCTATTGTCTGAGGCAGGATATATGCAGAAAATGCTGGGCCAGCAAGGTACAGGGCTGGAAACCAGGTTTGTTTTTCTTACTCTGCCTTCAAGAATTCTCAAGAGATTTCTCTTGAAACGTTTGTGGTTTTATATTGGACTAATAATTTGTAGAGCATTGCTTCACAGTGAGCAAGAGGACAAAAAGAAAAGCAGAATTGTTGTTGTACATTAATCTTATTTTTTCAACTTTACACATTTTTCTTATCAAGTATTCACACTTTGCTTCAAGTGAAGAACAGTATGATGAATTCGGTTTTGTTTTGTTTCTGTATAACATAGCAGTTACCCTGCAGTGAGAATCAGCATCTCTGGATCACTTGATAGCTGTAAGTGCATTCATTTGAATTTTACCATCGATCTGTTCTACCCTCTGACTCACTCTTGTACTGCTTAATTTCTAACATACTGCTTATACTTCAAAGAATGTTGGCTTTGTTTCCGCTGCCCACCTTAATCCTTTTCTAATGAATAAGTTCAGAGCAAAACACTGCTTGTATGGATCAATATTCTAGTAGTAATTTTGCAAGCAGACAAAATCGTATGTTTCTGAAGGGTAAACTGATGAAACGTTTATTAGCAGAGATGGAGTACAATCCCTTTTGCTGTGAATTTGAGAGCATGTGCCAATATACCTGTATTGCTTGAATAAAATATGGATCATTGTGAATAGATAAAAACCTGAAGTACTTTAAACAGTCTTGTCTTATTGTGCAGCTAGACATGGAATTGAGGTCCTTAACTCTATCCAAATGTTAAAGTTATTCATGTCCTGCCATACTTTTCTACAAAATAGTCTCTCAGCTGTAGTTCAAAGCCTGCACAGAGGCAGTGCAGGCACCGTCCCAGGCACTCCAACACTGGCAGAGGATGCAACCAGCTTACAGTGTGAGTGCACACAAGGAAAGGTGTTTGAGGGGCAGTGGTGAGTGCAGCCCCTGACTGCACAGCCTCACTGTCTTAGTTTGTGGTGGAGCTCTCCAGACCAGTCTGTCTTGTTGCTGTGAGGGTAGATCCACCTATGATAACTCAGCAGCTTGGCACAGGAAGGTACCTGTAATACTTCACAGTCAGTAAGTGTTCAGCCTGATGCTGTGCTAAAAGAAGACCTGCTCCCCTCTGCAAGATGTGCCTATTTGTCTGTGCAGGAGATGGGAGGGATTGATGGTGAGGTCATCTTCACCTCCTCACTATCAGCCTGCTGCTGGGACAGGAGCAGTCCCCAAGACTGACAGAGAATGTGCAGTTCTCTTCTCCCTAGGGAAAACCCCCTTTTCACAGCCCTTAGAATCATAGAATCGTTAGGGTTGGAAAGGACCTTAAGTTCATCTAGTTCCAACCCCCCTGCCGTGGGCAGGGACACCTTACGCTAAATCATATCACCCAAGGCCTCGTCCAACCTGGCCTTCTGCTTCAGGAACAGTAATTCCGTGTGCCAAGGAGGCTGAGGGGTAATGCTGTCAGCTGTATGATGTTAAGACTCTGCTGTGGTGAAATACTCAATGACTAGTTTGCAGCAATTACAGAAGTAAGCAAATGCCTCATGTGAACCTCCAGCAGTTGGCTGAATGTTTTGCATGATAGATGTCAGGGTCATTTGCAGGTTCTGGTGTCATCGGGCGCCTTTAAGAAGACATCCCTGCGCTTGCTTGAGGTGGCGGAAGCAGCCAAGGTCTTCTCAGATTTTCTTCCTGTGACACCATGAACTTTCTTTACCTCACCCATGTACGACATGCATAGGATTTGGAGCAAAGAATCTGTTTTGAGGAAGCTACATGGGTGAACTTTTAGCCCTAAAATCAAAACAATTATCTAACCAGCTGGGATAAAATGTGGTTCATGTTTGACCTAACTTCATTTTAGACAATATGCTAATTCTCCTCTGTAGCTGGCAGTCACATTTGTCTGTGTGCTAGCTTTTAATAGAGTTGTGGCCTTTGTGCTGTGAGCTATCCTTAGATTGAGTGCCGACATTTGTAGGATTCCCTTGGGCAATTGGATACAGTCACAGGGTAGAACACTTACTATTTAACTTAATCAAAGGAGCTTGCAGAAAACCTTTGCTTTTCTTTTATTGTGCAAGTAGAATTTGAAAATCTAACAGTGCTCAGACTGTTTCTCAAAGAGAAAAAATAAGGAAAAAAAGAAAAGTGGCCTGACCTCTCATTATTCTGCAACACTTTGTTCTTTTGCAGGGCACAGGTTCTGTTGTTTTTCTCCTCTCATGCTTAGAGGCAAAACTGAGATGTGGAGGGGGCCTGAGAGCTGTTCTGAAACTGAGTCATAAATGCAAATGAATAAGAACACAGTTAATCTTAGTGAGAAACAAATGTAAATATTGTGCAAAGAGATCTGTGGCATTGGAGTGTATACATCAGGCTATCAAGGCATCGTGTAGTTATTTCATTTATTCCAACTTCTTTAAATCCTGTGAACAGCTGTCCCTTTATTTTTAAAAGCTATTTTAATGTGGCAAGGGTGTTTTTAGATTAATCTACTACAATACTCCTTTTGTCTCCTTGTCACAATTCCAGCTTTAAAATATTAATCCAAGCTAACAAAGAGAATTTTTGATGTATTCTAAAATCCTGAATGCAATGTATAATTTAAAAATAAAAACACTTTATTGGGTTATGTTCAGATTCTGATATGTTTGGCTTGAGTTAGGCTCCTACTTGGAGATAGTTTTGCAGAAATAAATATTTATTGGGCATTAACAGTCTCCCTAAATGCAGCTGCTTTCTAGAGTGTGTGAAGTGCAGTTCCCATGCCTAGTCTATAGAGGTGCTGAATCTTTGCATTCCCATACTAATAGTTTAAACTCTTACCCCAGTCAATAGAGGTTCCTATTCTAAGCTGAAGGTTTCACAGTCAATTCCTGTCCTGATGAAAATCCTCAGGTTATGTTCTCCTCCCTACCCAGGGTCTACATAGCTTAAACACTCTTCAGACCCAAATTCAGAAACTTTAGTACCAGCAATATTTGTATAAAGATGCCAAGTGGATAGAAAAGCACTGATTAGTGATTATTATTTTTTTTAATGTTTGTATTTTTTTTTATATTAGTGAATATTTCATTAACTGAAAGTCACGGAGTCCTGCTGAGGCTATACATTATTCTGGTTAAATGCTAGAAAGGGGTGGAATAATTTCTGAATCTCAAAGTTTTAGAAACTTCGTATATATGTGTGTGTGTGTGTGTGTGTGTGTGTGTATTTATAAAAAAGGATATGAGGAAGAAGTTCTTTACTGTGTGGGTGGTGAGGCACTGGCACAGAATGCCCAAGGAAGTGGTAAACGCTCCATCCCTGGCAGTGTTCAGGGCCAGGTTGAACAAAGCCTTGGGCAATGTGGTTTAGTGTGAGGCGTCCCTGCCTATGGCAGGGGGGTTTGAACTAGGTGATCTTTCTTTTCTTTGGGTCCTTTCCAATGCAAACAATTCCATGATTTTATGATTCAGGATATCCCAGTTCTGGTAAGTGTTATGTACTTATGTGATTTCATAAGGCGTGTTATAAAGAAATAAATAAAAAGCAATACATACAATATACATCAAAATTTAGGTTTTTTTTTCAGGTATACAAAAAACTTTTTCTATTATTTGTCAATTCATCTCTTGGTAATTAAAGAAGAGTATTTTACAGTCAAAGGATTTCAGAAACAATTTGTGCTGCCATTTTCATGTTTTCAAAATGACAGCAATTAAAAACTTAAGCAAAAGCAGTACTATGGAATTTCTCTATGTTACCGATCTTGACTCCACTGGTCTGGTATTTTTTTGGGAGGAAAAGAAACAAAAAGGAAACTGTGTGTTGGGATTAGCTATTTGTAGCATTTACCATTGTAATTGTTCTTCAAATGGCTAATGTAGGGTAGGTCACAGGAGACTTATTACAGGGGATGGTTTCCAGTGGTAGAGCTGCATTCTGTGATTAGTAGAGGAACTCTGCTCTTACAGGATTTGCAGAATAATCCAAATTCTAGCCATGGGGTAAAGCTAGCCAGTATGAGCTTTTGTTGCCTGCACCGCTAGGAACTGGATTTTCAGTTACAATAGTGCAGTGTGATGATGGCTGGGGTGGCTTCTTTAGGTTGTACTGTGAACAAGCTCCTCTTGCCACACTTCCAAGGTGTGGTTTTTTGTGTCTTCTGCTCTACATATGGTCTATTAAGCCTGCTGCTTCTGGGCTAATAAGGGACCAAAATACATTGTCTAGAAAGCTAGACTAGAAAGACATGGAAAGAAATGTGACAAAATAAAACTCCATGGTGGAGATCTGATATCTCACTTGAGATACTAGACTGATAACTCTGTGAAATTAGTGTTTTGCTGAACTTTGTGGAAGCTGGGGACCATAACACAGTCAGAAGAGACGGTTAGGATATAAATGACTTTTCTGCTTATGTATAAACACACAGTTGAAAGAGTTTTAATTCTACTGTGGCCAAAGTGGTTCAGGAAAACATCATTTCAGTTTTCAGCATTTATATCTGATATAGTTTGTGCCAGACTGTCTCTGCCTCAAAGGTTCCTCTGACTTATTTGGCCTTTAAGCCAGAATAGTTTGTACCAGGCAATGTTTGATCTCTCTTGTTTTCCATTGCTGTAATATTCGTCAGGAAAAGCCTGTTTGAGCTATCTATGCCTTTCTTACAAAATGATAATCAAGATCTGCAGGAACAGACAGACTCAATGCCCTTCTGGTCCCTGTAAAGGTATTATGATAGAGGCCAGCTAACTGAATTAGGGTTTGAGCTTTTCTGGCCCTGATGAATATAGCTCAGAAGAATCCACTGCAGTTCACACTCAGCTAAAAACACTCCTATGTTCACACTTGGTATCCCAACTTCTGTGAGGCTGATATTAAATTAGAATCTTGACTCTGTTATTCATTACACACCTCAGATACTGCTTGGCTACTTTGCCACGGCCTCATGCTACCTGGCTGCTGTCAGTTTGGGGAACTAGCCAGCTCATCCCAAGCTGAGTGAGAAGGAACTGAACTGAATTGTTGGTTTGCAGAGCCTCTGTTACTGCTTTCTATGTGATGTTTGTATGCTTCCCTCAGAAGGTGCTTGCCTTTGAACTGAAATGTTTTGAATAGGCTGGAGATAGCACGTGCATTTAAGCCACTTCTCGCAACAAAAATTTCTGTGCAACTGTAGTGGACAGAGATGTGATGTGGAAGGAGGAGCAGGAGGCGAGCACTCTGTAAAGCATCACCTAAAGCAGGCCTTTCCAGCTCATTGGAGCTCTATTTGCTGCATGCTCATGAGAGTACTGGAACAACAGAAAGCTCTGAGTGTGTAGGAAAGAAAAAGACAGCTGTTGTGCTGTCTTCAAATAAATGAAACCTGATTGCTAGGTTGGTTGCCCTTCTCCAGTTATTAGAATGACCATCTGGGAAGTCAGTAACAATTAGTCATTGTTTGGTCAGATAGTGCCAGGAATCAGCTGCCTAAAAGGACTTGCAAATAAGCTGAGGCTTGGAACTGATTTCCAGGACAGAGTGTGCATCTCTGAACATGAGCGAATACTTTTATCCTCTAAGATAAGAATATGTGAAGAACCATAGCTTTTAATTATGAGCTCTGACCCTTCTTCCTGTAATTTATTTTCCTTTTCTATTTTTGCTTGTCAAAATAACCATTCTCATCTTATACCCTCTTGTAAAGCCAAAGGTCCCGACTTCTACTGGACCCAAGTATGTTGCTACTTCATGGAAGACAGGAGGCAGAACAGGGTTGTTGTCCTGTACACTTCGTGTTTTATGCATTTCTCTTACACACCAGTACACCTCAGGGTTTGGAAGCAGTAACCAGAGAAGCTGGAAGAGCAGCAATGAGGGAAATATGACCGATCTATGGGTACCTGGAGCCAATTGCATTTGCAAGAATAAATTCATTTATAGGTACGAGTAGTGCATTAAGATTTCCAAGGCCTCTTCCCCAGCAGACATGACTGTTCTGACTTCCTGCAGGAAGGGAGTCTGGTGGGTCTGCACGTAGTATACTAATTATCTCCTAACAAACACGCCAACTGCTTGGGAACTGCAAATCTGCTCACTGGCTACCGGACGCCAATGCATTCTACACGGGTTCAGAATGTCAAAGGCTTTTGTGCTCATGTCTGATAAAACTGTTTGCTTTCTAATGAGGTAAATTAACAAATTTGAAATCATTCCTTATAGCAAAAAATTGCTGTGCAGCCAGCTGCAGCACTGTGACCTCTGTTGCTTGCTCTAGATGTTGAAGTCAATTAAAAAACAAAAGGGAAATGTAGATATACACAGCCTATTTTTTTTAATCCTTTTAATAGTATTGATTTTTATTTTATTTCATTTCTGTTTGGACTTAAAGTGACCTTACATTGATTTTGTTTGTTATCTTGTTTCAAGTGCCCTTTTGTTGTTGATATGATTTTGGTTGCTTACACTTGTGTGCATACACAAAGGTGTGTGTCTATTTTCAGTTCTGTTACAGTTCTTACCTCCTTTCTTTTCTTGTATCACTGTGTTGGATGTTATGTCCATTTTATCTTCACTTTAATCTCTCCCCTGTGCCCTGTAAATTACAAGCTTTTGGTAATATCTTGTTGCAAGTAGTTCCCTGGTTTGATGTTTTTTTTTCCCCTTTCCCCACAATAGGAAACTTAATAGAAAAAAGTTTGTTAGAAGTTTTTCATTCTAGACTGTAATCACAATTCACACTATACTGTAGTTACTAAGCACAATATTCTATACCCTCACTGAAACACTATAAATTATTCAGTTTTAAACTTAGAGGTCAGCATTAAAATTGGGGTTAGGTAAATGAGTAGTAAATTTCTTTAGATAAAAATTCAAAATGTACCACCTAGATAAATTTCTCAATATCTACATTAGCATTGATTTAATATGTTCACTGGTAAAGGTTTGAGAACCTCTGTGCAAGTACCAGCTGATGACTTCAAAGGAGGTGAATGCAGTGATCAAGTGTACTTTCAGTGCCTGTTTTAATACAATCAAGTGTATGAGGTGAAAGTAAGAAATACAGTTCAGATCTGAAGAGTATAAAGAAAGTGAAGTAACTGAAGTGTTCAAGGCAAAAAAGCATTTTTAATCTATACAGCAGGTTTCAAGGTTAGTCAAGTGTGCCATTTCATTTATTCCAAGGTGCCTATTGCTTAGATTTTAATACTGATTGTGCACTATGATAGATTATTGTTAATATGAAATGTTTTGGATAAAATGAATAGTTAATAGTATCACTTTTTAAGTGCTGTTGAACGCAGTCTTGAAAATGGAATTAATTTGAACCTCATCAAACTTTTCTGAGTAGGCTGAGTGGCAACAGGGAAAAGAAGAGTGGAAATTGAAATGTTTGTTGACACCCCCTAAAAAACAAGTATTGCACTATTACAGCCTTTAGTTAAACCCAGAAATGTGAAGTTGAGCCTTATTCTCATCTGTAGAAACGGGGGAGGGTTGTGTGATATTCAAAGATATATGCTTTGGTACAAAGAGAATACATGGCCTGTGGACAGGCATTATTTCATTGCTGGTAACTCATCACATTTACTCTCCTTTTGTGTTACAAGTAGAAGTGTATTGCCAAAATCAGCACACTGAAGGTTAGTAAAGACAGTTCTTAGATGTTATTGCAGTTCTGTTCTCCCACAGTACTTTATTTTCCAGAAAAAAAGCAGTATGAAGAACTGTAAAAGTAACAGATAAAATAGGTGATCCTTCAAAAGCAGTCTCAATGGTATCTCAACTGGTCTAGTGACTTCAAGAAATTACATTTCATTTCCAGTTCAGTTCCTAAAAAATCCTCTTTTTTTTTTCTTCCCATGGGAGACGGAATGTTCTTATAGTGCCTTAAACACCTTAGAAGATGCCATTTCCTGCTGCAAATGAGACTGCACTACATACCTGTCACAACCTCATCTCCTCCATATCCCGTGAGCCCCTCAATACTGCATTGCCACAAAGGAACTGGCTTGGGATCTTGGCTCCTGGCTGGCAAAAGCTCTGAGGTCTTTTAGGTGCAGAGACACCAAACATCTGGAGGACAGAAGGGGAAAAATTGTGAGGAAATTGCCAGTAAGAGAAGGGATCTCCCAGAGAGCAAGGCATTGCCATTGTTTTGTGTTCAGTTTTCTTGCAGATGCATATTCTGGTCATACCAAGCAGTGTTTAAAAAGATGGTGATTTTTGTGCAAGAGCGCTCTGATGAACCCCAACACCCTGCAGCTGCTGTTCCTCACCTTCTGCCTCCCTGATGGAGGGGGAAGTGATGAGCAAAAGGTGGCTCTGTGGGATCTGGCTGTAGGGAGAGGAGGTGAAACATCTGAGCAGCAAAGAATGCAGCCCTTCAAGTTTGGTATCAGGATATTGTCTCAGCAGTTCACAACTTGAGGCAACTTATTTTGCTGCTGTCCCAGTACAGTGCCTAATTTTTCTTGGCAAAATAAATGATTGAGGGAGTGAAACTCCTGAAGATATGTTGGGTTTTTTTTGTCTGTTAAAATGCTGGTTTTAGGGGAATTTAGCTACGTAAAAGCCTTATTTAAACCAGTGACGATTTTCTGTGTGATAAAGTGTGATAATTCTTTCAAAACCAAACCCCAGCAGCAGAGGTGGTTCACTTCTTAGTGAAAGGTATTACATGATGTGTGCTGTGTCATTGCAAGTACCTACAAAAGGCTCCTTTATCTTTCCTCGGGCTCAGCAATCCCCTTGGGTTGCAGAATAACAGCAATCAAGTCACCTGTCTGGGGCAGTTCCCTGTTTGTTGGCTTTCTGAAATTCTTTTCGTGTATGAACCATTCAGTGGTACTTGATGCCATCAGAAGTCTGGTTTAGGAGTGTGTCGAAGTAAATAATTGCATTGAAGCATCGAAGCTGCTGCCTGTTTCCTCTTTAAACCTGCATGCTGGCCACATCTGCTCCTCCTGGATGAGCACAGGAATCGTAATGAAGAAGTGCAGCGGGAGGCAGAGCGCTGCCTCTTGGCGACACAGCAAAATAGGAGTCTGCTTTTCATGTTCAGATTCAGCTCGGGCTATTAATGTGCTCTCAGGCCAAGATATATAAATGGCACAGAGCAAACTGCTGGCAACAGGGTTCTTTTTTTAAAACAACCTTTCTAATATTTAGTCATGCTGAAATGACTAAGTTTTAAAAAGTGTTGAACTTATGGTCTTTTGACCAGGTTAAAAAAAAACCGGAAAAATGGCCAGCTTGCTCTCCTGACCACTAATTCAGCTGCCAGAACAGAAAGCAGTGGGTGTTAAACAATTTGAAAGCCTAGCCCAGACTTCTGAAGAGTAATTTAATGTCAAGGGGGTTCTTAGGAGTAGATTTTTCTTGCACAACTTAGATGTCTCTGTGAATCAAATTTTAGTGATTTAAGAAGAAGGAGTTCTCCGATGCAGTGTTCCTATAAGAACAATAAAAAGATGCCATTTTTGGCACAAAATGGCAAGGAAAACTATGTTAGTTTGGGTTAGTTTTTTGTTTTTGTTTTTTTTTTAGTACCTGTTATTCCTGACTTTTATTTGCCAGCATGTTCCTGATGTTTCTTTCTTTGCTCTTCTCTCTCCTTAGTGATGCCCCTGGGGCAAAGAATATAAGGTGCACAGCACCTAAAATCATACTGTGAAATAGAAATTAGCCTCATTTGTCTGTGAGCCTTTTCCCCTTAAATTTAATTCAGGGGATTCAGAGAAGTAGCTTTTGTAAAAACAGACTGCGTGAACATTTTCTGTGAGAGAAGACGAGTGCCATATTACAGTCTAGCCTGACCCTCTTGGCTTGACATCTCCATTCTCCCTAAATGCTTCCTTTTGCCATCTATCTTCAAAGAGCCAAGGGGAAACCTTGTCTCATTTGAAGTCAGTGGTAAAACCCCCATTGCCTCATATAACATCAAGATTTCACCCTAGGAACATTTCAGCTGTTAGAGTTTGAAGCAGTTATAGACAGAGAGATGCAGCTTCCTGAAATTACAGAACAAGAAGCCATCCAGCCATCAGTCTGACCTGGAAAGATTCTTACAGCTTCTTCTTGAGTTTATCTAAAAATTATACCGTGCCTGCTGTAAGGTTCAATTCTTTTGCATTTGTGATATTGCTTTGCATGGAGTGGTTCTCAGGTACCATGGCAACCATGTTTTCTAATCTGATTTTAAATTTTTACACTGCAATGCATTAAATATTGGTACATTTTCTAGTTTTTGATTTACAGGTGGGAGTAAAGTTAGGGATAGCAGTTTAAAAGTCATATGATGCTTTAGAATTCAATGCTCGCTTTTTTAGATCATATATGGAAAATGGTTTCTTATGTCTTATGAAAAGTAAGTGTTGATTGGTTAATTACAGATGTGTAGATTATGGCTGGCATTTGAGGTCCTAATAGCAAGTAGTATTTCTAGATGCAATGTAGGACATTTTCCACTGAGCCCATGTAGGTAATGGAAAATACAATTGCTTCCTGTGTATCTACAGGTAGAGTACCTATCTGTAAATATCTGTCAAATTCTAACTCTTACTGAACACATTTAGTGTCTTAGCAGTGTGCAGGTAACTGTATTGTGTTAAGAATGATTCTGAAAGATCTGTTAAAATTCACAAAAATTGCTCTTTTTCCAAGAAAGCTAAAGATAACACTTAGATTTTAACCTTATATTGTATCATACTCCTAATATAATCTCTAAGTCATTAGGTTTCCAGAAATGTTCTATGAAAAAAATCCCATTGTGCTTAAATGATTGTACATGTGAAAGGTGTCGTGGTCAGTAGGAAGCCTCTATTATCAATTGAATTAAGTTGCATGGAGCACATTCTGCAATTCAGATATGCAAGAATGTCTCTGAAAGATGTCAAGCACAATTCATCTCAACATTTGACCTGATGCCTATTACACCTATCTGCAGTGGAATCACACTCTGTGCTACTATACAAACTTTGAATTTTGCTTTACTTGAGTTTTCTAATTGGAAAAATTGTGGGTTTAGGTGGAGGGAGGACACAAAGAAACTCTTTGCACGAGGAGAAATAAAAGAACAGAAATAATACATCCATTAACTTTTAACTAGGCATTCATGACTTGCTGTTTTGACCGAGGAGCCCTCCTGTGAACCTTATTCTTATCTCTGCATTATGCCTGATACCTTAATAAAAGTAGAGTCAGTATCACAAAGAGATAGAGGGAAGTAAGCTTCCTGTTTCAAAAATCAGTGAGCAAGAAGCCTGATATAGGAAGGGAAATCAGAGCAAACTACACTGTCAAAATTCCAAATAGCCTTTGTGTGTGAGGTATGTAGAAACTCCGTTAATAAGGGAATGATTTTAGGTGGTATTTGATCTCGGTCGTATCTGGAGAGCTTTTGATGGATGTAAGAAAGTAGGGGTGCATGTGTGAATTGGCAATGGTCGCTTGTGTTTCTACTGGATTAGATTTTCATTGGTTTCACGCATACAAAGACAGTTGGCAGATGACAGATGTGTGTGATTTGCACTAGTGTGTAGATGACATGGAGAAGTAATAAAATCCCTAGCAGTCTCTGGTCTGTATATCGTTACTACATGGTATACATAAACATTTTTGCTATAAGCTGTATCTCTTTTTTTCTTTTTCTTTATTGGTTTTTGAAGGTAGTGCGTTTTATTTCTCAGAAGTACATTTGCCTAAGCTATTACGTTCATAAAAGTTATTTGTTTCAGTTTTTTAGCTGGCACATTGCATTGTGCAAAGTCACTTTGGATTGTGTCACTCCTGGTGAATTGTATCATGCTGTAAAGCAAGACTGATGCAACCTGACATCACATGCCACAATGTGATTTTTCAGCTAAAATTCTGAGCTAATTTGTTTTTCTCAAAGCTGTACATTCCTAAACCTCAGACTTTTGGTGAAGAAGAGGGAAGCAACTTTGAATAAATTGCATTCATTAGAAGTCAGTATTACTAAGGGAGAAAACAAAGTTGTTTTTTTGTCACTAGTTTCCTTTGTCTGCAACTGCCTTCTGAATTTCACGTTAGTTACTTCAACTTCATGTGAGCTACACATCTGCAAGCCCAGAAGTAAATACACTGAAACTAATTATTTGTGACTGTTAAAGGAGGGCAACTGATATGAAATGCAAGTCCAAAGAACGAAGCAGTAAAATCCACATTTTGCAAGCAAGAATTACTGCAATTCAATTTTGCAGAAATCTTATTTAAAGTAAACAGAAGCTTAAGTTGTTCAGAGAATACTGAGAAAGTAGGTGCATACTTATTTTCTTTGTACTTAAATAGCTCTTAACATGAATATCAGAAAAAGTGGATGTCTATTTCTAAATTCTGAAATACTGTAGCAAATTGAAATTACTTATCAAGCTAAATTGTCATCCATTCTAAAACTTTACCATGAATATTACTGAAAATCTTAGTTCAAAGAGCAGTGACAGTAAAAGACTGTGTGTACTTCTCAGAGGTTTTTATTTATAACTGTTGCATCAACTTAATACTTACACGTTTGTCCAAAAATGAGAATATACAGCAGCAGAAAATCATGGAATATGATGGTGGTTTGGGGGGGGGGGGGGGGGGGGGATGAGCTAATTGATATACAATGAGCTAAAGAGCTAGGTCACAAACAGGGCATTGTGGGAAAACAGAGCTTCCATTACAGTAACAAGAAATAAGGAAAGTTTTGCATCTATTTGCATTAAGTTATATTTTTGGTTAGTGTTAGAAAAGGATGTATGACTTTGGCTTTCTATTTTATTCTTTTTCATGCTGCTATAACTGGGCAAAGTTGCCTCTGAAATCATGACATTTTAAATGATTGAATAAATAAATTCAGATAGTTATCCACATTATCTAATTTGTGTTGGATATAGAGACAAATGTGTTTCCTCTTTGTCATGGCAGCTTTCCTCCAGATCTCAGTAGATTAATATATGGGATCCACAGTGCTTAGTTTTCTGGAATCTTTCTGTGTGTGAGAGAGAAACTTCTATAAAACTTTGAAACCTGAAACAATAACAAAGCATTGTCAAGTACTAGGAGGCAAGTAATTTTAATACCAGCCAAATGTAAGCATTGTGATTATTGAGTGCTGGTAGATGTAAATAGCATCAACATTCTTCACTGTTCCCCCTTCTGCTGCAGAAGGATTAAACTCCATAGCAGGATGTGCTTTAAAAGTTACTTTCACAGATTTTAATCAAACTAAATAGGTTATCACATTAGAAATGGGCTGACACAAGTTTACAAGGGACAAATGTATCGTGTCTCCTATGTGTTCCCTTGGCAGTGACTTCTGGAGCTGCCACGAGCAAGGGGAGAAGTAAGGAAAAGGAAATTCTCTGAAGATGACTTGTTAGCTGGTTTGCACATTTGTTCTAGGATTGCTCTTTTTAATTTCAGATGGTTCCAAAATAGGCATTATTATACATCAAATGTGTTTGGTTTAATGATTATAAAAGTACAGGAAGTTTAGAATACCTGCCATCTAAAATTCTCAAGATGGTATGAATTTAGGGGGTAACAGTGTAGATGTAGCTTTCCTTCAAAAGAACCCAAACAAAACCAGAAAACCCCACCTTTGTCTATATGCAGACTTTTGTAAATGTGAAATAATCACATTTGATACTGCTACACATTACACTTTAGATTTAATTATCAAAAATGTTGATCTACAAAAAACACTGGTACATATAAGCAATCTAATAATGAAGAATTGAATTGTGGTACAAAAGTCGGGATGTACGGGCTTTCTTAGGGAAAGTCCTTGATTTTAGTGAATTTTATAGTGGTTGTTGGAGTATATGTCTGTATTTATAGATCATTATAAAGACAACACATTTTTCATTAATATATTAATGCTTAAAATGTTTGCAGTCATAATAAATATTATGGTTTACACATATGAAAGACTGTGGGTGAAGCCTTTAAAAGGACAGATATTTCTTTTTGTGGTAAAGGATCCTTTTTCTTGTATCTTTCTCTGCCTCTCACCCATTAACAGTTTCTGCTGTAACCATGTGTTTTTCTTGTATGCAAAATTTTGATTATGCACTATAGTTTATGTTCTTCTGAAGTCAGATTAAAAAAGTATGCTCAATCTTAAAACACAGTTTATGCAGCAGCCAGCTCTGTTACTAACAGCTTAAGATACTCCACAAGTGTGAGTATATTGAAAGGAAAAATTCAAGTTATTTGAATGTTAGCAGTTTTACTCTCCTTCAGAAGATGTCATAATGCCATAATACCAATTAACAACTGAATGTGGAATTTGCTTTATGGCTTATGTAGAAAGAATCTGCTTGCAGTTTGATATAGGATTATTAGCTGGGGCTATATCAGCATTCATTTTGTTTTGCTTCAACAACTCCACAGTTCAGTCTCTGGTATGTCAGCAAATATGACAGCTTTCACAAATATGCTAGGTTTAAGATAAGATACCTGGTTTCAGATCTGTTAATAGTCGGGTGTTGGAATTTTAAATAGTTCAATTTCTAGTAAAGCAGATAATGTTTTTTGAAACTATTTGCATTTACTCCAAAACGACAGATTTCCTGCAAAGATTTTCTTGCCTCAGAAAAAATCCCCACAATTCAGTTTATTAGAGTCCCACTTAGAAGCAAAAGTTTGGTTTTTTTGCCTTGTATTTCCACTTGGAAGATCTATCACTAAAATTGCTACTTCAAATGTACCCTCTGAGAAATCAATAGCAAATCAAGTGAGAAACAGTGAGATTTGTTGATGTAACCAAGTGAAGCTGCCAAAATCTCCATGAATAAGTTGTTGGCTATCAGGATGGCGGCAGAGATCTATCTAGCTGTGGTGGTATTCGGGCTGACTTGAGACCTCCACCTTTATCATTTGGTAGTATGAGTGCTACCTCAATAGCTAGTTCCCTGGGTTACTGTGTGCTGTATCTACTCATATTTAATGAGATTCAGGCCAACCATGTGAAGTACCACATAAGAATATTTTCATCTTGTGCTATATATAGCTCATATTTGTGGAATTATTTCATGCTTGGATAGGGTGATATGGATCAGATGAAAAAAAGACCTGCTTTCTACTGGATCATCTTCATGGATTTGGTGGCCTGCAGTGAAATGAATTGCTAGAAGCTGGGGAAGTAGTAAGTGCAAGAAAATCACGGTGGTGTAATTCAGAATATTTGCTCACTGAGTTGATATGCTCACTAGAGAAACCAAGAATGAAGCTGACAGGAAAAAAAGATGTTTTCTGTAGTCATTTCAGAGCAGTGAACTAATCTGCCAGTCTATGGCAGGATCTCTAAGATCAATGAAGTACTTCAGCAGCAGTTGGGTGGGAGAAGGCTTTTCTTGGCATGTTAGTGCTATGCCTGTCCGCTGTGACTGGTGAATTTTGTAGGCAGTATTTAATTAGTGCTGTAGTTCATTTAATAGAGGTTTACTATTCTTGTAACTTTGTAGCTGTCAGTTGTCAGCGTAAATCTGCATATTTTCTTAATGTGAGGAAATATGTGCATTTATCTTATTGAGATTTCAGTCTTCTGTATCTCAATGTACTTGTTCAGATAAAGGATAAATGCAAGAATGAACACTTTCCTGTAATGAGGTAACCTATACATTAAACATAGCGAAATATCTGAGAGATAACTAGTACGTATTTTCCAAAAATTGTTCTTTTCAGAACTTTGAAATAATATCAGTTCTGATAAATGGAACATGATAACTCATCTTTGCATCTAGCTAATATGTTTGTTGGTCTCCTGTGAAAATAGCCAATACTCCACAGAGGGCAAGTGCTTTGAAGTGCTGTGATCCTTTCACTAACATCACAAATCATCTCAGAAATGCAAACACCCCTAAGAAGATAAAACTCTTAACTGGGGCACAGTCATAGTACATGACTGTTAGCTTTGTATGAGTGAAGTCTGTCTGACAGCATCACCTGATTCAGCCTCATCAAGTGTCAGACCTCTTCAGGCATGAAAAAAAGATGCATTTAGAGTCTTCTGAACATAAATACTTTTTTTCTTTTCTACAGTGTTCACTCACACCAAATAGAAGATCTTATGATAGCTTTTATGCTTTAAAATGTTTGACATCACAGACAAAACATAAAGTTTGTGGATGAAGTACAGCACCTGCATACTATAGTTCGGGTTCACTTCTTGCAATAGTGTTTCTTTGCTGTCTCCAGCAAATTACTTGGTCTTTCTGTATATACATATTTTTAATAAAATTAATTATTAGTGTATTAAAAAGAAGTAAACTTTCCAATATCCTTACGTTTCGTGTATCTCCATGAATTTCTGGTTAAGTAAGAAATGCAATGTGAAACATGGAATGTAAAAGAATTATTAATTTAGTGTGTGGCTACCTAAATATCTTATTCACTTGTATTTCCCATTATCTTGGTGCATGAGAACTTCCAATTTCTTATTGATCACTGAAAGGCATTTATTCTTTTCCTTATCATTTTGGTACCAGCGCTGGAATGAAGAGTACACTCTTTCACCCTGTGTGTATCTCAAAAAAACCCTGCCAAACCTCAACATGTCAAGGTGCAGGAGCATGAGTTTAAGTGCCTCAGCACGATGCTTTACAAGTTTTCAGTACTCACAGATGAAGAATGCATGGTAATTAGTAGTCTCTTTTGAAAATCCTCTTAATTCTGCATAAAATGCAAATACAGTACATGCAGCATTCTTAAAAGACAATACAACTGAAGGCACAGGTGAGGGAAGGATGAGAAAACCATACTTAATCTGCTAATACCTAGATTAACTCTGAAAGGCATCTCTCCTTGTATCTAGCTTCTGATGTACACCTCATTAGAGAGTCTGTCTTCCTGCATCCCTATATGCATCAGAGCAAAGCCATCGTCGACAGTCCAGTCAGACTTAATGTCTTCTCCCTCCAATGTATGCAGGGGATAACTTGCCACTCCCCTACGTAAGAAACAATTTCTCACTTACTTGAGGGTCGCATGACATTTTGTTAGATCAAAGTGTTCTCACGTACTTGAGTGGTGAAGCAAGGCTTCAACAGGAGGGAAGTTTCTCCTTGCTTCCCTTGGTGATTCAGTGAGCGTGTTTCAGCATTAGGTGTCTATTCATGGAATTGTGTATTTATATTTACATTACATCCATGTAATTTTACATTACAATTATTTATAGATCTGTCTGTGTATGAGAAGGATGGTGATTGTTCACTTTGAAATTACATTGGGCTAGTGTGAATACAGCAATTCCAATCTTCCTAAGGTCTAATAATAATATATATCAGCTCTTAAAAATCTGAACAGATGAAAACTGGAAACCATCATTATTCCTTACGAAGGTGCAATGAAATAATGTTGTCTTTCAGCCTTTGTGTTTTTTGTATCCTGCCAAGGTTAAACGGAAAAAGAAGCTGGAAAATACACTGGGAATATCAAACCAGTAGAAAAGAGATAGTCATCCTTTTGTGTTTTTGTTTTTTTTCTGAGTTGGGACAGATTGACTGTTTAATAATAACCTTTATTTTCTTATAAAAAGTGTTCAGGAACTATGGAAACTATTTCTCATAATCTTGTTTTTTCTTTTCCCTTTGTTTTTATTGGCAGGCTTCTAATTTCTTAACTGGAAAATGGTCAACATTTCTTAACATAATATTTGAAACAAACACATATAATTTTATTAAGTTTGGATAAATGGGCTTAATCATTATTTTTTCTCTTCAAAGCTAATTAGAAAGGGGTTTATAGAAGTTTATACTGACCATGTGCCTTTGATAGTCAAAGTCTGAATACAGTTTATGTTCTTCCCCTTGCATTCATGGCAGTGCTGTGGTATCCTGACACCTGTTCTTTCAGGTGTTGGGGTACCAGGGAAAGCTATCCTGATCTCTCCCTGTTCCCACTCTTTTGAGGGAGGTTGCTACTGTGTCCTGAGGACTGCTGGAAGTTATACTCTTTCCTTTGCCCTCTTGAATCAAAGCTATAAAGTGAGTCTTGTTGGGTGGCAGCCCTTAGAGTTGTGTTGGGATACTTAGTTTTGCCAGTTATCAGGGTATTCGTAGATGATAATTTTGTGTGGGCATCCCCAGCTGACTGCAAGAACACTTTTACTGAAAACCAAAACGCAACCTAAATCATCACAGATCCATTTTTTACTGTTAGGTCTCAGACACTTCATGATCTGCTGATACACGAATATGCTTTCTTACGTTTCTCTCTTCAGAGAGACATACTCTTCCTTATGTCACTGACACTGTGAAGTTTGTTTAATTTTTCTACAGGCTTAATGTCCTACTTTGTCCTTTTATTGCATTTCAGTAGACTTTTACCCTGACACAGTGACTTAAGGAGAGATAGCAAAAGTTCTCTATCTTTAATAAACGGCACTTAGGTGTCATTGCCTCAGCTCCAAAGTGTGTGACCATAGAAGGTGAGGTTGTAAATGTCAGATTAAAACCAAAGACAAGTCAGTTGCAGTTGAACTATATTACAAAAAGAGGGCAGTCTGTGTGCTTTTTCTAGAATGGAGAATGCCTGTATTCCTGAAACTGGCTTTTTAATCTAATTTGCTTTCTTTCTGGCATTAAAAAAGTTAAGACCAGTGCCAAAATATTGCTTATAACAAACCTGTGCACCAAGCTTCCATTATATCTACTTTAGAATAAGCCATCTCTAGCCTTTTGGAATTGCATCTCCTCATCAATGGTTACAGATATTTAAGGAACATGTTTCCTGGCTAAGATACAGCTTCATTGAATTTGCCTACCCTTGGAACTGAGGATGTGGATTCAGCACTTGCATAGCTAGCAACCTGCCACATACTCATAAATCAGGTCATTTCCATTCAGATGTTAATATTTGAACCAGTAATTCGTGTGCAGATGGAGTTGTAACTTGTACCCCCAAAATAAAGCCTTTCATTTGAAAATGTGCATTTTAAATGCGAGCACTTATTCTTTAGCGTATCTCATCTATCACTGGTCATATATAGGGAAAAGGAGATAAAAAAATGGGAAGGGCCCTGCAAATTTTTAGATCAATTCTGAATACTGCAGCAGACAGGTTTAGGTGAAGAATATAAAAATCTGTAATTCTGCAGGGTATTAATATGGGTAGATGCTGTTCATACCTAAATTCTGGGTGAAGTTTGTTTTCTTACAAAATGATCTTTTTTTGGCTTCTTGAATTGTCTGTTCTGGAGTATATAATTAGTCCATCTTGGTAGCTGCTTTGTTCAGCTTTTGGGAACTTATCCAGCACTGATTCAGACATCTGTGTGATCTGATACAGTGAATATTTCCATTGAAGCCAAAGGGAAATACTAGCATTTTATAAAATAAGGCACAGGCACGGACCTTTTGAAGTTTGCGGTTGTGGTCCCTGAGATGATTTCCAGCTTCAGCAGGATCATTGATTTCAGTCTGGTGTATTTCTATGTTGTATCTCCCAAATTATTTGCTGTGAATATATTAGGCATATTATTTGAGTTATAAACAACTCTGCTGGCTGTTCCCTATTAGTGCATTTGTAATATAGTAGTAGTTATTCCTGGGCTCCTTATAAATATGTGCTATCACATCAGAAAGATGAAAGGTTGTCAGGGGTTTTGCATTGTCATCTTAACCCTGCCACAGATAATGGCTGTTGAACTGTACTCATTTCCACAGCTGAATCTGCAGTTATAGTGTACCCCTGGAGAGCTTCAGCATCTGGGTTTGAGACGGACACTAGTACAGAATGGTAATAACCTTTTGTGTGGTCACACAATCACACGTACTTTTATATCTGTGTGCACACAAACTTCTTTAGTTTGTGTGAAGCTTCACAGAAGCATGTTGTATTAAATAACTTGATAAAGAAAGGGTGGTTGTTTGCTTATTTTATGCTGCAGTGGTTGCATTTAATGATTCCTTTACTGGGAGAAAGATTTTGCCACCTTCTGGGAAATTACTTGTATTTAAGACATGGAGACCTGAAGATACCAGTAGCACCTTTCAAACATAATGAGAGCAGCACGGTTATAGTTACAGCTGAAAAATGCATAAAGGCTGTTTGAATTCTCTGGGACTATTATGTTTCCATGAATAACAGTGGAAGGTCTGTGTTTCTCAAACATTAAAACTCAGAGGACCTGCTATACTTTAAAAAGTATATTGCAGAAAGAGTCAGAGAACTGCAGGTGATGTTAGCGTGCTGGCAACTGTACTTTCTATTTGTAAGCTGAAATTCAAATGTCCATTTATTGCTTGAATTTTCTCCCATGATTTAAACTTTTTTGTGGGATTTATTAAAATAAATAAATAAAAAAGGCTTTGCAGATTGATTTTAATTTCTTAGAGGATGTCATTGGGCTCCAGACAAGTGATACTGGTGCAATTTGCTTTTTCTCTGTGGTTTTACAGTTCTGTAGAAAATCATTAGTTGCTGTTTTTTGCTTAAAATACAAACTGAAGCCATACCAGCCAGGCACGGGATTTGTTTCCACCTCTTCTGGGATAAGCAGTAATGTGTTTGTGGTCTGAGCTGCATTACCTACCAGATTCTCTGGTACACCAAGCGTCCTCAAATTCTGTTGACACCAAAGATTTTAAATCTCCCTGCGCCTTCCTGTATCCAACCCTGGATTTTTAAGACTCTTTGTAGACCCCAGTATATCCCTCTGTTTGATGACTGCTCCTAATAACTTGCTAAAAACTTGTAGCAGATACTGTGAGTGAAAGCACTAGAGACAGAAAAAGGATGCTTAAAATCCACCTGTCTTACCCTTTCAGTTGTGAGATAAACGGCAGTTGCAGTGAAACCTTCACAAAAGCTGCAGCTTAATGAGAATCCATCAGGTAGACCTGCTTACTAACGTACAGCCCTTCAAGGAGAAAGGTGGGAATAGACTGAGTAACAACCATGGCATAAGCCTGCGCCTGGTAGAAGATAAAAAAGAAAGCCTGAGTGCAAGATTTCTTAGACTCCACAAGTAAGAAGGCCGGCATGCTGGCAGGAAAAATACAACTTGTTGTACTGATTTTGTTCACAAAGGCCATTCAGTTAATTTAACACTGCAAAAAAGTTGTAGCAGGAAGAAAAACAACCACAGAACACAATGAGAGTTCTTATTTTGCTGAGGCAAAGGCATTAAGGTTGGATCCTGATCTTCCTATAAAAATAGGCCAATGTGGTATAATCTGTTTGGTATTATCCATGTACTTCAAAAGAATTAAATGTTGTGGTTTTTTTTTTTTACAGGAAAATAATGTAGCAGAAAAAAAAGAGACAATTTAGTGACAGTAGCAAAAGACTTAATGTCACCAGCTGATAGGTAAATTTCTGCTTGGAATCAGTCCTTGTGAAAATGTTGAACACAGAATCATAGAATCCTAGAATAGTTAGGGTTGGAAAGGACCTTAAGATCATCCAGTTCCAACCCCCCTGCCATGGGCAGGGACACCTCACACTAAACCATTTCACCCAAGGCTTCATCCAACCTGGCCTTGAACACTGCCAGGGATGGAGCATCACCCCTTGTCCTGTCACTACAGTCCCTAATGAAGAGTCCCTCCCCAGCATCCCTATAGGCCCCCTTCAGATACTGGAAGGCTGCTATGAGGTCTCCACGCAGCCTTCTCTTCTCCAGGCTGAACTGCCCCAACTTTCTCAGCCTGTCTTCATACAGGAGGTGCTCCAGCCCCTGATCATCCTCGTGGCCTCCTCTGGACTTGTTCCAACAGTTCCATGTCCTTTTTATGTTGAGGACACCAGAACTGCACACAATGCTCCAGGTGAGGTCTCACAAGAGCAGAGCAGAGGGGCAGGATCACCTCCTTCAACCTGCTGGTCACGCTCCTTTTGATGCAGCCCAGGATACGGTTGCTTTCTGGGCTGCGAGCGCACACTGAATCCGGCTCATGTTCATTTTCTCATCAACCAACACCCCCAAGTCCTTCTCCTTGGGCTGCTCTGAATCTCTTCTCTGCCCGCCCTGTAGCTGTGCCTGGGATTTCTCCAACCCAGGTGTAGGACCTTGCACTTGGCATGGTTAAACTTCATGAGGTTGGCATCAGCCCACCTCACAAGCGTGTCAAGGTCCCTGTAGATGGCATAACACCAGTATGTGGAAAGTTCCTCAATGAAGGCTTTTACTGCATGGTTCCTCTATCTACTAAGTGATAATCATGAGATGCACAATATTGGAAGGTTATAATTGAAAATGTCTTTGGATCATCACTGGTGGCAAAACTTGTTTGAGAGTTATCAGATTAATCTAATAATGCCTCTAAGGAAAGCATGAAACTGCTTTAGAGACAATGCTGTGATTACCTCTCTTCTCTTCCTTTCCCTACAAAAAAAAAAGATAAATATAAACATATTCTCAGTTTGTTTCATGGTAGATTAGGAAATAAGCCACCATATGTGCTAAACATTTAAGAATGAGACTCAAATTTCTGAAACAGAGGAGGCAAAATATTGTATGTTAGCAGATATTTAAAACATCTCATTGCTTGAAACAAGATTAATGCATAAACAAGTATGTTTCTTAAGGTTATTAAGCATCTTGCTACATTTCCCCTCTGGTATTCTTGGGGTATGATTTATGAGAATCAGTTGTAATTTGGGCTGTGTCCACCATTGGTGTTTTCAAGCTGAGACATCTCAAGAAACTGATTTTTAAAAGGCTGGTCCATGTCTGATGACTATGGGTTTGTCCTCAGCTGTTTTTCTTTTCTACTTTATCTTTCTAGAGAATCCATTCAAAACATATTCTTATGTCAGACAGCAGATCTCTTGAGAAGTTTATTGCCTGGTCCTGCCTGTGGGAACCCTTTCTTGTGCCCCTTCTCACCATCTTCCTCCCTCTTCCAATTTTACTGTTTTTTCTGTCTCACATTCACTAAAAAAAATTAAAGCATTTCTGAAATGTCACAAACCAGGCTTCAGAGCTATGTATTAGTCTGGAATTTATCTCAAAATAACAGATTGGAACACAAAGCCTTCCTAAGCATATGAAGTCCAATGCAAAACTTTTTGACTTTATGCATAGTTTGAAATCCAGTCAAAGATGGTGTTCAGCATGGATATTTCCTCACAGGTTTAAATAACAGACGGTTTGTTTCCCTTTGTTTTATTCTTGTTCTTCTTAATGCCTTGAATTATCAGCTGTAAGTTACCTACTTTGCTGTAATCTCTTCGAGTTTATAGTTAGGTAACCCAGCTGTGCCTCTGCATTCCCGAAGTCTGTACATTTGAATGTTCCTGATTAGCTAGGATTTGTTTAGGGTTTTTTAATTAAAAATTAGTTATTTCTCTCTTTTCTGAGAACCAAGGGCCTCAGTAGAGCACTATCCTGAAATGTCTACAGAAGCCCTATAAACATTTGAGTCCTCAGGCCATATCCTTCAGTCAGCATGAGCTCTTCCAACAGTTTTTCCCAGGATATACGTCTGGCTATCTAGCACTCTCTGATGATGATAGGGCAAAAAGGCATGCCAATTGGTCAGATTCAGGAAGGATTTTATCTTATGTTTCAGGCATGTCTATGATCCCTGTTAGGCAATCACCTGGATCTTACAAATGTCAGCTATTTAGGGGTCCAGCTGTCCTATCATAATTCTCCTGGCTGCTGTTCTATTGCTGAAAATTAATACAGCACAAAAGGCAACTGGGGGTATCGTTCAGTGGGTATCAACAACCTTTCCTAGCTAATCCTTCCTCTGAGCTGAGCCATAAAAACTCCATCTCCAGTTTGACCTTTTCTTTTGCAAGAATACAATAGGCTAAATTGTACTATTTTGTCCCTGTCCAGTATAGTGCTGGTACCTTTTGTCAAAGGGAGCCCACAAAAATGTTCCTCTTTAGCTTGTAATAAATCCTCTGTCCCTAGGATGTGTGTACTTGCAGACAAGGCAGCAGGAGAGGAAAGACTTCAGTATATCTATCCTGTCCTTTCCATTCACCTTTAAACAGAAATTTTCCCTGATGTTAAGATGAAGCCCTGGAGACAAAAATCTATAAATGTGCTTGGAGAGAGGGATTTGTGCATGTTTTTGAAAAGTATGCAGAAAGAAACTTAATAGTGTTGACCTAAAACTGCTCCCTCTAAGACTAGGATTTTTATTGTTGAATTCAGTAAGTATTGATTTAAACTGAAGCCAAATCTGGCTTAGAATTTCATTTCATCGTGTAGATTTAGCTGGACTGACTGTGAGAGCTGTGTTGTGGATGCTTTGTCTCTCCAGAATACATGCTTCAAGTGACTTACATTCCAAAGACAAACAACAAGTATTTATTAAAAGCCCTGGTGTTATCTGTAAAAACTAGTGGGTTTCCCCTTATGTAGCTATCATTCCGTCAGAGCTAAAGACAGCTAAAAGCTGCCCAGAGTGCCAGGGTCATTCACGTACAGGGTTGTACTCTCTGGGGTACAACAGGGTTTGTCCCATGCACGACACAAAGCACACTTCAACAGACAAGAGTGCATCAGTGTGGCCACTTTCGCCTGGAGGATCTTCAGAGTCAATTTTACTCAGCAGTGTAGATGGTCCAAGAAAATGTGCCTCCTATTTGAGTTCTGACTGATGGTAGGAAGATTCGAAGACTATTTGCTGGCCACTTTTTCAGGCGCGCACATTGATTTAAAGCCTTCCTTGTCACTTCTATTTTGGAATATCATTGCCCTCAGAGTGGGGTGGGGTTCTTTGGGTTTTTTTTCATAGATTCACATCACAGAACCAAGAATAGAACCCATGTTTGTTGAACCGTGGAATAAAATTTATATCCATTTGAGGAGCTAATATAGCAAGGTCATGAGAGTCCCATGAGATATCTTGAGTGTATCCCTCAATCACACGGAAATTAATAGATGACTTTTGAACAACTTGGACAAAGTGACTGGGCTTGATGGAGTCAGAGACGTGCCTTGAGGGATGGGGAAATTCGCAGTTAGTATGAGTAAGCTTTTCTAGCCAAGGAGGAAAGATGACAGTTGAAAGATTTGTCTTTATGAGCATGTCATATGATCTCAATAAATATACTGGTGTCTCAGCTGGGTGAGATGAAAGGATCAAAATAATTCAGCTAATGCCCTTCTTCTGTGTCCTGGGTAAGGTGTAGCAGTTATTTTTCTTAGTAGCTGGTGCAGTACTCTGTGTTGGCTTTAGTCTGAGAACAATGCTGATAACACACCAATGTGAACCTAAGATTGTAATGCTTATTGGTAAGTAGTCACATTTGCCACTGATGCTTTAAAATAAAATCAAGACAAACATTCCTGTCCAGTAGAACTTACAATGCAAATTAATTATATTTTTCAGTAACAGATCAAGGGAATCATAGTGGAAAGGTTAGCATAGTATAGAGAAATGGAGGTTTAATATGCAGGCAGATATCCTAGATGCTAGAGAGCACAAAAGTTATTGATGGGAGTGATGCAAAGAATGCCCAGTTTTAGAATATTATCAGCCAGGAATCAATCAGATAAAATTTCTTATGAAATATCTGTGTATTTGAGTGAATTTCTTCTTAGATATGACATTTTTTGAAGTGCACCAAGGTTCCCTTTCAGATTACAAAGGAGTATATTAAGGAGCCATCACTTTATTTGAAAAGATACACATTAGAAATACCAACATATTGGAGAAATATTGCTTCTTGAGCTAATTTTGCAGCCTGCTTAACTGTACTCTGCCTTAGCATAGTCCTGTATGAAGTGCAGCTCTGCTTCCAAGTATGTCCTGATTCTCTGTAGATAGTGGAAACACTTCTCTAAGCAAAAGACCTTGATGGAATTGATCTTGCTTTTCTCCTGAACTGAAATGTATGGTTAAGGTGTAAAGACTATTGCACGAAGATTAAATAATCAATTTTGCATATGAATTATGTTGTTCCATTTTTACAATGGCTGTGCTAATCTTTTTCATATTTATATGGAAGACGTTTGTTTTGGCTTTAATCTACATTTTCTGTGGACTTTGGCCTATTTAATATTTAAACATCTGAAGAAGAAATAGTCCATTCAAACTAATTGATAATTTAAGCAGTTTGGGCCTGAAAAATAAACTGAAGCTAGCGAGCATTTTTCAGCTTTTTCATACCCACTATTTCATCTCAAATCTTAATTACAGAAGACCTCATCACAGAACACCCTTAGAGTAAGTCAATTAATTTTATACAGTAGCCTAAAAACTACGCAGCTTATTGAATGAGGGTGTTTGCCACTGCTAAAAACTTGCACATATATCTGTCATCTTGGCCGTGATAAATCTAAGGCCTCCAGTATTTCCATTGTCTTACAATGCCACCAGTAAATGACTTGTCACTCAACAAAGAAGCAAATTTACAAAATAGAAAAAATAAAATGTAATTATCTCAATATACTTGTACTTCAAGTAATGATTTTCACAAAGATCTGTACTTCTCTAGTGCAATAACTACATCAGTTGAACAGGAATTTGTCACTGAATGAATAAGAAGAATAGAGATGATACCTGAAATTTTAAGGAAAACTCTTGAAAGTTGTAGGGTGGTAATAATGCAAGTGGAGAAGTGTTTCCAATATGAAAATTAGAGAGGAGACTGAAAAACAACAGCCTAATCAAATTTTTTGCTATGATGATAATCCAGGAAATTTCAACTTGGGGGTCTTGACACAAATTTAACAGCTTTGACCCCATCTAATTAAAATGTCATGTCACGTAACTGAGGCTGACAATAGAGTATGTCTGGTTTGAACTCTCTGAGCTCTGGCCCCTTCTCACGCTGATTGCTCTGAATGGATTCCACCTTACTGTTCAGAAAGTATCTCTGAACTATATATACTGTGTAACCCTTCTTGTGGCTCCTTTGTAGGAAGGAACAAGGGAATCTACAAAGACAAGCTCCAAGCCCTCTAAATATTGCAGAGCTGCTGCTTCATAAGAACCTAGAGATTTTTGCAGAACCTAGAGATTTTGGGGGTATTTGGGAGCAGATGGTGGATCAGTGTTCAAAATGAACCATTGAGTGAGGAATGAGACCATGAAAGCAGTTCAGCATTGCTGCTGACTCAGTCACAGCCCAAAATTATACCCCCTTGCCCCCAGTATCTTTGTCTAGTCACTACTATGAACATTTGTCTTCTGGCTTTGTGATAACCATGGTAGCAAATACTGTTGATATGGAAGAAGCTAATTTCACCCATATCTGTTCTTGCAGATATTTTTTACTGTTTCTATAATAAACACAACTATATGCCTACACACTCTCACATATGTATATTTTAATTAATTCCTGCTCCTGAGTTTAATTACATGCTATTCTATCTGCAGATAGCGGCTGATAATGCAGAGATAAATTGATACTTTGTCAGGGTATTCAAACGTCCTTAGGAAATTGTAAATCAATTGGCACACAATGTGAGGTTTATGACTCAGCCATTCCTACCAGATTATGAAGTGAACGATACATATACATCTCTCTAGGCTTGAGTATGTTAATGATTAACTGGGAATATTTTTTGAGTGATTTGTTACATTAAAAAGCACTAAAATTACTTATGCCAATAAGTATGTTATAGTTAAACTCTATATATTATTTAAACAGTTTGGTTACTGTTAGTGTGATTTATAAATGCAATATAAAAATGCTCAGATTTTTCACTGGTTATATTATTAGTCTCTTGATAAAAATTTCTTGCTTTTCTTCCATCTCAAGGGAACTTAATTTAAATATGAAGAATGGAAAAAAGCCCACTTCTAGAAATCTAAAGTAATCATGTCTTTAAGGCAGAGAAACCTTAGATTGAATTTGGAGTTAGTAAAAAAGAATGAAATGGTAACAAATTGTCTTATAACTGACGTGCGATAAAATGTTTTGCATGTTTGATGCAGCATTTGTGTTTTGAAGGTTGGATGTGTATCTCAGTAAAATATATTTATGAAGATGGGTAGTAGTTGATAATTAGTAAAAAAGGTATAAATTGGTAAACCTGAGGGAGAAAGAGTCTTGAAGTTATTTGCAGTATTTTCCAGTCACAGATTCCAGTAACGCTGAATTGAAAGTGCAAATACATGAGGATGGGAAAGTAGAATTATGACGTTTTTGAATAAACAAAGATTTGAGGACACTTTATAGCGGGGAAATTGTTCAAACCTGTTGTTGTAAAGGAAAGGGAGGCATTAGGTTAACTTACTTATGTACTATCTTACTGGAAATGGTGCACCTAAAATTCAGGCTAGTGCATGTCCTCATTTCTTTTGATCTTTAGCATCTCAATTTCTACAGATTTAACATAGTAAACTGAATTACTGAGATTATCAGTAGGTCAACTTGAGATATATCCTTCCCAAGAGGTAAAAATGTTTTGCTAAAAGCAGACTTATATGGTTATTTCACTGTTCCTTAAATCTGGCATGCCATACGAAAAAAGAGGAGTCTGATTGGTGCTCCCATGTGTGGATGTACTAAACCAAACGTCAATAGTACTTTAAAGAAAGCACAAGAAAATACCCAATGGGTTAATTAGAAAAGTTCTATAGCAGGATTCAAATTAGGCTCAATGGGTCATGGAGAAATAGTTTTTATTTATCCAAAACCAGAAGTGGGATTCAAATCTTGATTGTGAGATTCAAGTAAGTTTTCAGGCTGCAAAGAAATGACATATTGTGAATAATTTAGGAAGGTCACTGACTGTTCTGACAGTTGCCTTGAATTTCCTCTGCAGTCCTGCTGTCTGATACACTGGCTTTAGTTTACAAACATTATTGGCACTTTGGCAGCCTAAGTTTGCTTCTTTCCTCCTTCTCGCTTTCCAAGATGTCTTATGCTTTTGTGAAGGTTTGGCACATGTCCACTGTCCAACAATCACAGATGCTACCCATGTATTTCCACTGCTGGCTAATAAAATCGCTCAGTACTATAACCTGGGTGTTTATGAAGGTTTAGCAGCTACTGCAGAGGTTGTATTGTCCCTTGCTCAGAGCTGGAAATTTGATATCCTGTTCCTCCTTTATTTTGCCTTCATTTCCTTATTTCCAAAAGACACAGAATTTGTTAGGCAAATGCTTGATAAATGAAAGTTAGTAATCATTATTAATAAGCCTTCTGTATATGCAAATTCTAAAACGACAGCATATCTTCTAATATAATTAACTAGTTCTATTTGTGCTATTGTGGATAAGGTTGTGTCAGCCTTCTTATCCAGTAAACATTTTTGTGGAGCTCAAACCCCAGGAAACAGATGAATTTATGGCAGAGCTCTGGATCTATATAGTTATGTAACGACTGAATATTTCATTAAATGTTTAAAAGATGTTTCTATTTTTCCTTAGAAGAGATTAAAAGAATATTTTGTTTAATAATTTATCAAGATGTTCCTTCTCTAACAGAAAAATATCTGAGCCTATTAAAAATAGAGTATTTGACCATTATTTTTTAGCAGCTATTAGTATATTGCAAAAGGCTGAAGTAGTAAATGATTGTTACACTGGAGGTCATACAGTTATTTTATATACAGAGAAAATATTCTGTAACCTATTCACAGTGTTTTTCCTTAAACATTTATCCTCACTGAATGCAAAATCCAAACATCAGTCTCTTGCTGTTGCTTCATTCCAGCAGCCTCAGGATCTGTAACCTCTCTCTGCATTTTCCAATTGTAAATCATGTCATTTAATCTTGAATAACTGAACAGTGAAGTCAGTGTTCTTCATTAGCATACCAGAGACCTTGTGATGACGATGATTTGTGCAGCAGCGGTTTCAGATGAGCTATTGAGGATCCCTAGTGAGATCCCGTCAGGGGGAATTACTCTTATTGAAGAGCCTAATTCAATACCTGCTCCACTCACCTAAGATTTGTCTGTTCGAAAAAGTGTAAATGTGCTCTGGTGGTCCAGAAGCATGAGGTTTCCCAGCAGAGGGTCAGGTTCCTGTCCTCCCATCTTTGATTACACAGTTGTCTTAGGAAAACTGTACAATAAAATGTGCTGAATTACTTGAGGTTTGCCTTCAGAAGTTACTGGAATATCTGACAAAAAGCATCTCTCGTTTCCTTCAGCACGTGTGTTACCCTCCTTTGAGACAGCTATGCCAGGATCAAGCAGGGCATTTTGGAAGCAGGAGATAATTCTGGGTGTCGCAGATGATGTGCCGGGATGGGAGGCTCCATCCTGAGGGAAGTGGAGGAAGAGGAGGGCTGGCATAAGCCAGCACTGCTCAGGGAAGTTCCAGCACCAATATTCATGGTGATGGATGGAGAAGCTTTCTAAAGACTGGATGGGACCAAGCACGGTTTTCTGAACCCAGGTCCTGAAGTGAGTTTCCCTACAAGGATAGAGCTGATGAGATTACTGCTTACAAATTCCTTTTATCTCTCTTCTGGTTTACTTTTTAATTTTCTCTATTTAAGAAGTGTAATCATCCCAGTTTGCATTCTGAAAACAGGCTTTAGTTTGCTAGAAATAAGGAAACAATCTAGATGGATCCAGCTCAAAGCTCTGGCTTACACTGGGAAGTAGCAGTGGCAGGAATGCTTCAGGAGCTGTAGCCAAAGCCTTTGTGATTTGGATAATCGGGAAGAACCATGCTCAGTTTTTAAAAACATTTTTTGCTGACATGATTTTCATTCAAAAATAATTATTTTGTTTGGCTTCAAACATTCCACGGGCCACTACGGATTTCTTTTGTGGCTCTTGGCAAAGGGTAAAGAATCTAAGTTTGTGGCCAGAGAAGAAGGAAATACAGTTTTAAGTGAATTTATTTCTCGCTAAAATAAATCTTCCCAGTTCTTGTCACTTACATGGAATTCACTCCCTCACCTTTTCTTTTCACAGAAAGACACCTCTTACAGCCTTTATAAAAATACACAGATCGATGCTGTTTTCAGAACAGTTAATTTTTTTCAGCTGATGTGCCACTCTGAAAGATGCCATCTCGGATGTGATTAAACAAAGGAGACAAACATGCTACAGTACATTAAGCTTGAGCCAGTCTTTGGGGATTTGTTGAGTGACAGTGAAAAAAAATTCAGCAAATCACGTTGGGATTTGGGATGCTGGTAATTCTACATGTTGCTTTGGGTTGTTTTCATCAGTTGTTTTGTGCACTTGTGGTCCTTTTTGTTTTTGAAGCTCGTTATATTTATAAAGTAGTGTAGCAAACAGGCTGTATTAGTGCCTGATTAGTGCAAATAAATAACCATATGTTTGTGATGAGTCCTCTGGCTACTTGCCATGTCCAAATTATAGTGAACAGCCAATGCCATGCAAGCTACCACATGGTCCCTGCTCTAAATGCCTCAGATTAGTTTGATCACTTAGTGCATGGCTTTTGATAAAATATAGTACAGGAAATAAAAAATACAGTAGTGGTAAATTCTTCTTGATTTAATTATTAACTTCACATCCCTCAGTTCTAATGTGGTTCAGGAGAATTCCTGGTTTGACTTTTATTTTAAGTTGCTAGACATTTTTCCATTCATTTCAAACAGTAAAAATATTGACTATAATGTTAAATGTAAACATCTAAAGTTAAAGGTAAATGTTAGTAAAGTTAAATGTTAGTGGGAGTAGCCATCAGAAGAGAGAGGGATGGGGTGGGAAGAAACCAATAAATAATTGCCATTTTTGCTCTTAAATTCATCAAAACTTTGTCAGCAACCATAAAATTAATAGACAATAAAAAGAAGAAACCTTGGTCTAGGGTGATTTCATTATGCTCAAGACTTGCTGTGGGTGTATTTTCCTAGTTAATCCAAATCTCATAGGAAGTAGTCTGTTTTAGTGATGGAGAATTAATGTTGTCTTTAATTGGAAGACAAATTGACCTTCAGAGCTTTAATTTTGGGTTAGATGTGGGGATAGGAATCATCCTGTAACAGTTCAACAAGTTCAGTAGCTGAAAACAGAGTAAGCCAACCTGTAAACTGTGTATATGCAATTATAACGTAGTTTCTGGTTGGTAAAACAACCTGAAATCAAATAGATCAGTGGTTTATCACTGTGGAAGAAAATAGGCCAGGCCGTGAATGCACCCAAAGAAGCATAGATCTGGTTTTGAGGATTTTAAGTCCAAAAACATATACAGATGACTCCATGGCATCAGCAACAAGATTTTCTGGGGATGCTACCTGAATTGTTGATGGTTCAATTTTCTTCTTGATTAAGGAAGTCTAGGTTTTAAATGTGCATTTAGTAAGCAAACCTTCATATCTGTCATAACCCTTCAATTACAATGGACTGTAAATATGAAAATGTAGAAAAAAATGTACGTCATCTGCATTTACAGTATTTCCATACAATTTGTTTCCTCCTATCTTCTAACGTCATTAATGCATAAAGCTTAGAAAAAGCTGTAACAGCAGCAGGTTCTGCTGTATTCACCTTGAACTTCTTTTAGTCTGATTCTCAGCCTGAATCTGTACTCAGTTTCATACCTAATTTACACAAGCAGTGTTACTGTCAGCACCTAACTATTTATGCCTGTGATCTTCAGCTTAGGTATGCCTGCGCAGAGTAAATGATGGCTTGCATTTGCATATTTTGCCAAACTTTGTGAGGGAAAGCAAAACTCTGTTACACAAATGGACAAAAAAGTGCAACATATTACGTTGCTAAGGCCATGTGTTGGCAGATCTAAGAACCAAATCCACATCTTCAGAGCACTCTTCCTTCACCAAGTGGCCATCTTTTCTTTCCAGTAACATTCTGCAAACGTGGACTATTTTGAGTATCTAGATCTGGCAGCACTTTACATCCTCTGCATTTTAGATTGTTCTACCCTTAGTACTTATCAGCTACGTGTCTCAGCTCCCTAAATCGTCATTCCCGAGGGTGTGCTACATGATCTGCCTGAGGCGGTAATTGCACAAATTATGATACCATGATGTCTCAGGGCAACAGGCAATAGCTGTAATCAGTGTGTAATACAATACTGATGCTTTCTTTCTGTTGAGTGAGGATCAGTCTTCAGAGTGAATAGGATAGAGTTTTCTGTCTAGATTTCATGGATCCCATTTACCAAATCTCAAGTGAGAGGCAACAGTTACACCTGTGTTTCCAACCCACATCTTCAATGCCTATAAATAACTGGTGGAAAGTCAGCAGTCCAAATTTTCCTATTGTTCTTTGAAAATGTTTGTTTGGTGAAGCAGCTTTAATATTTTTAGCTGAATTCCAAGTCGTTAATGATGAAATCTGCTATAGAAGAGTAGCAGGTTTTTGTGTACTCTTCTGATTAATACCCAAGATGCTGTTCTGCTAGCAAGCATTACTCCTTTCTTCCTTCTTTGAAAGACCTGGAAGAGAGCATTGTGTGTCTCTATTCTCTCTGCACACTGGACGCTATCCTAATTTATATCTCTGCTGATGCCAGTTCTGTGCTGAGTCTCAAGAACACAGTATATTGAACCAAGCATTTTGTTGTACATGCCGGCTTCAATGCTGTGAGTAAGAATGTTTCCTTTGCAGTGGAAAATAATTTAAGACAGTTCATTCAAAATGCCCGGTTGTACAAATTCTAGTCCTTCTGCAGCCCCTACAAACCCAGATGCAGGTATTTTGCTGCTGTCTGATTTACTGAGATCCCTCAGATTTTCCACATCCTGCAGAACAAATAGTTTCCCAGCTCAAGCTCACGATTCTCTAGAATCAGGGTGCCTGTTCATCTCTGCTAAAAACCAGTGGGAGATGTCTCCATGCTTTGGTAATGTTGAAGAAGCCTGAGTTAGAAGATTTCTGTCCAGAAAATCTTCGCAAGCTGGCATGATTAATTTTTAGGTTGTTATACAAATAATTTCTTGTATGTGGGTTTTGTTTGGCATGATGCTTTAAAAAATGTCCAGTACAATGGTCTTTATGGCTGTATATTACCCCTTGAAATACTGTGCCGGAAACACTGGTGGGTTTAAACCTCTAGTAATTGCAGTTTTCAACATGGCTGTAACTGTTTCTTGAGCATGGAAAATTATATAACAATGAGACCTCTAGAATGATGCCTGACTTCGTTCCACTGTTATTAAGTGATGGTTCATTTCTACAGAATGGTTTGTTCAATTTTACTCCATATTAGAGAAGATCAATGAAATAATATGATATTTGACTAAAAGTGACATCTGGAGTTGTACAGTAATGTTTGCTTTTCTTAACAAACTGACTTTTGCAAAAAGACTTTGATCCTTTCCTTGTATACACAGACTTTGAGGAGTCCGTGCCTCTGAGGTACTTCAAAGTATAGCCTGGTGACATTATGGTTTAATAAATATATAGCTTTCCACTTTCACTTCCACTGACAAAATGCTCTTTTCAGATTTCCTTTACCAAACTTTTAGTATGCCTTTCAGCACCGAACTGGCCTGTAGCTGCTCCCTTAACAAGAAAATTTGTTCTCCTAATTCCAGCCGCGCTGTCTCGCAGGCATCAATTCATCACTTAAATTTGTCCTAAGTGCATTAAATAGAACACTGAAATTGTTCTTGTCAAATAATCTTTAAGAAGTATAGTATGACTCTGCTACATCCTTGGATTCTGCTCTAACATTCTATACTGTCAAAATAGAGAAGACATTACCCTCCTCCCCAGTAAAAATTCTTTAAGCCATTAAATTACATTATCATTTATAGATATTTTTATCTGCTGTATTTGCATGGCTATAGTTACGGATCTGTCAGTATTTTCACTATAAACCCCTATTTCCAGGGATTTAGGCAGTAACTCTGCCTTAATAATTTGCCCCAGGCTAAAGCTTAAAATGCAAAGTCTCAGGCTGAGAATAGTACTTTTTTTTTTTTCTCCATTTTGAAAAGCAAATCATTTTGCCTGGTCTTCAGTATGGGAACTGCAGTTGTGCCTGCAGGGAAGAGCTCCTGGAAGGGGGCCGAGGGTGTTCCCCCGGGCAGAGGATGAGCCTGCTTGGCTGTACAGGGATGGTTCAAGAGAAATCTTTCCTAACCCTCATCAAAAATAAAGGGGTGTCTATGCAACAGTCCAAAGATGGACTGCATCTTACACAGATGAATGCCACCTAGATTTAAATGAGGTAGTAGCAGCAGCTCTGGCAATGTAGAGCTCAGCACAGGGGTTTTGGGTGTTGGGTTTTTTTAAAGCAGCATTCCCAGATTGCTTTTGCTGCAACTGCTAAACCTTGGCTCTGCTTTGGTATTTAAGTGGAAGCTATCCCCATCACTTGCCAGCTGCCATGGTAACAGTCTTGCCCTACTATTGGAAAATCAGTGCTATCACCCCAAAATTATGACAGTGTCTTTGAAATGATGAGCTTCGGGGTCTCTCTTTTTGGGGGGCTGGCTTTATCTGGCATCAGCTTTTAAGCCTTTCAGTCATTTCAGGCTTAATTTGAAAACATGCTTTCAATCTTTTTGATGTGTAAGAAGCTGGTTTTATTTATTGTTATAATTAATAAATGAACTTTGGACTAATCAGATGATTCTAGAGCTGTGGTTTTAACAAAAATGCAGAAAAAAAGTATTGCAGGGCTTGAAATGAAATTGTTGAGTTGTAAATTGGCAGAGATTATTTCAGTGCTTTCTGACACTTTACACATACTTACTGTTTAATTTCTCTCCATCTCCTTCACCGCATTTTCTCTCTCTTACAAAGTGCCACAGACACAAGAGCCTAAATTTCAGTTCATCACCAAAGAAATAAAATGGAGGGGGGAATAAATTGATCATAAAAAGAGAAAGCAGCCATTATTTGCCTGATAATTTCTGGTAATCAGCAATAATGAGAACAGAAATAGGGAAAGTTCTTGCTAATTACATCATTTTTTTGTATGCAAAATGTTAATGTTTTCATGAGAGGCAGCAACCATTCAGGGGAAGAAAAGGATGCATTTCCTTAGAATATTTGCTGCAGGTGGCTGTTGTTTAAAGAGGTTTCTTTCTTTGTATAGCTCATGTTAATGAATTAAAATGGGCTGCTGTGATATCTAACTGATCCGGAATTGCAAAGATTTTTGGAAAAAAAGATAATTTGCTGTGAAGTTTAAAAAATGGGAGTGAAGGTAATGAAACAACTGTGAGAAATAAGGAAATAAGATTAGAATTGACCTTGCTGCTATGAAGATTCCTCTCAGCTCTTGTGGAGTGGGAGGGGAAAAATCAAAGATGTTAACCTTATTCTCTTTTTTCCCTTGCCTGCAGAAGGCCTCTTGGCACATACATCACTTCTAATCTTATTTCTCTTTCTTGTATATATTGCATTAACCTCAGTTTGCGTTTGGCTTGTTTTCTGCCTTTAAAAAATGATGTGTGGGGAGCTGTACCTTCCGTTTGGCAGTCTCCAGTGATTTGGATCTTAATTTTCACCAACAAATAATTTGGTTGGAGGGCAGGTCAAGTGGCCTCCTGGCTAACAGAAAATTGGTTTTGAAAATGCACCATATGCATCTCTTGACAAAAAAGCGTCTTGCCGGTACCCGCCTAAGAGGCAAGGAAGTCAGGCATCAGACTTCTCCAGATACAAAGATGGTACCTGTGGCCTCTGGTATGAATTAGTTTCCAGGTTAGCTTGAGCTCTAGCACCATATATTGTGTCTTGCCATGTTTTATGACTCCTTGGAGCATAAAAACATTGTTTTAGAGAGATACATACTGGTTTTAGAACTGTGCTGTGGCTGGCAAAGACTTTGCATTTTGCAAGTAGATGCAACAGCAGTTGTTTGGGAAGTGGCTCATTGTGCAGGCCTTTTAGAGACATTTGTCTTGTCTCTGTAGTCACTGCTGCTGTTGAATAATCTGCTGGTTCTCCAGGGTTTTGTTGTTAATTCTGCTTAAGATTAAGTCCTGCGGAACTAAAGAACCCAAACTATAGAATCATAGAATAATTAGGGTTGGAAAGGACCTTAAGATCATCTAGTTCCAACCCCCCTGCCGTGGGCAGGGACACCTTACACTAAATCATATCACCCAAGGCCTCGTCCAACCTGGCTTTGAACACTGCCAGGGTTGGAGCATTCACAACCTCCCTGGGCAACCCATTCCAGTGCCTCACCACCCTAATAGGAAAGAATTTCCTCCTTATATCCAATCTAAACTTCCCCTGTTTAAGTTTTAACCTGTTACCCCTTGTCCTATCACTACAGTCCCTAATGAAGAGTCCCTCCCCAGCATCCCTATAGGCCCCCTTCAGATACTGGAAGGCTGCTATGAGGTCTCCACGCAGCCTTCTCTTCTCCAGGCTGAACAGCCCCAACTTTCTCAGCCTGTCTTCATACAGGAGGTGCTCCAGTCCCCTGATCATCCTCGTGGCCTCCTCTGGACTTGTTCCAACAGTTCCATGTCCTTTTTATATTGAGGACACCAGAACTGCACACAATGCTCCAGGTGAGGTCTCACAAGAGCAGAGCAGAGGGGCAGGATCACCTCCTTCAACCTGCTGGTCACGCTCCTTTTGATGCAGCCCAGGATACGGTTGCTTTCTGGGCTGCGAGCGCACACTGGAGCTGGCTCATGTTCATTTTCTCATCAACCAACACCCCCAAGGCCTTCTGCTTGGGCTGCTCTGAATCTCTTCTCTGCCCAACCTGTAGCTGTGCCTGGGATTGCTCGACCCAGGTGTAGGACCTTGCACTTGTCATGGTTAAACTTCATGAGGTTGGCATCAGCCCACCTCACAAGCGTGTCAAGGTCCCTCTGGATGTCATTCCTTCCCTCCAGCTTATCAACCAAACCACACAGCTTGGTGTCATCGGCAAACTTGCTGAGGGCGCACTCAATCCCACTGTCCATGTCAGCGATGAAGATGTTGAACAAGACCGGTCCCAACACCGATCCCTGAGGGATGCCACATGTTACTGGTCTCCAGCCGGACATTGAGCCATGATATGATTCTGTGGTTCTATTTTCAACTTTTTTTATTCTTCTGGGAGACATCAAAACTCTCTTTAGTTAAAGGTTTAGTTAAAGGTGGCAGTGTACATACCTGCTTACATCATTTTGGGGTTTAGCCAGTCCTTTTCTTTCAAAGTTATATGAGAAAAATGTGGTCTTCTCCTGCAAGGCCTTCATAGAGAGATAAAGCACTTGTTTTGTAATAAAGATACGGTAACATCTGCAGATGTCTTAAAGGGCAGGATGGGAAGCTTATTTGCAATATTTCAAGAAGGTCAAAATGCATTATGAATTAAATTCAGTAGCTGTAAATTTCTGCGTTCATGTGCATGCATGCTTCCACAGTGGTGACTTCATTAGCCAGCCATCAAAGAGAGCTGTGACTCATGCTCTGGTAGTATTTAGCTGCATTGCAGATACACATATTAAATATGGCTTAATTTATCTTTAATTGGCAATTAGGAAGAGAAGTTTTAAAGTAGTTGGTTTCCACTTTTTTTACCTTCTATGCAATACTAGACTGTAGTGATGGTTATTGTAAAGTAGGTTGAAGTAGCAGAACAGGAAATGCATAAAGAACTTTGACTTTATGAAACAACCTATTTCTTCCCCCTCCTCCATAACATGCACACATACTCTTCTTTAAAAAATATAATAAAAATAGAGATATTGTTTACCACCATAAAAGTAAAGACTGAAGTTTGATCATAAAATGCACTTCTGCATCAAGAAACCTGGCAGGAGAAATCAATAAAAAAGAATTGCTTGTCTTTTTTTTTTTTTCCAAAATAATACTCAGAGAAAATATGATAACACATCTTGAAGGCAGGTCAGGAAGGGCAAGTTTAACTGAACAGAGGCATTGCATGAACAAAGTGTGTGACTAATCCATATATTCCTTTATTGTCTAGGCACTCTCTTCCCTTCTCTGTTGGAACAAATTCAAGCAAAACATCTTTTAACATTTTGTTACATATTAGACTTCTCTGCATCCAGTTCTTCTTGAATTAGCAAGATTTCGGTGGCATGCAAAAATGTGGCAAGTTTAAGAAAGTTTATTTCTACTGTCACATGCTTGAACTCCTATCCATGTGCTAGGTGAGATTTACTCTAATGGTCAGAGCCTCATATGTCAGTGATGATCACATACGATGTGCTGTTCCACTGGTACTGGCTATGGATGTTCAAGGAGAGGAGAGGTCACTGGATTTCAATGATTTTTGTTGTCATTGTTCGTAGGGGTGCCGGTAAAGTGGTTGGTGCTGTTGTCCCTTACAACCGAATTACATCGTTGTTTCATCAACTAGCTTGTGCATTGTCAGTTCTACACTGTATCCCCTGGGTTCTCACCTTCAGTGCTGCCAGCGGTCCTGTGTCTGAGCTTGCTAGTGTCAGTCTACAGACAGTCATTACAGATGAATCCAAGCCAGCTATCTGAACATCCTTTGCAGGCAATTAGAGACAATGATGTATGCTGTTAATGAGTGTCCTCTATTGGAACATGGTAGCTTCTGTAACAGTGAGGCAGCTGTAGCTTGGTTTGCGAGTGTTCATAGGATAGCTTTGACTGCTACGTGGGAAATGACTGCAAGTGACAAAATACCCAAAGGTAGACTTGCATTAAATTTTGTAGTAGATTTAGGTTTTGTTAAGACCAATTGTATGCAAGAGATATTTTTCTTTTTTTTGTAGTTGCATATTTTTGGCATTTATGTGACACAAGAATGCAAATTGGGATGGAGCATGCAAACATGGCTGAGTTCCGCTTTTGCTGTGCTCGCCAAATTCATCACCACTCTCTTTCTGTTGGCTTCACAATCATTGCTTGAGAAACAATTGCTTCTTCCTCTGGAAACAGGTATATTAGTAGAAGCTCCAGGCTCTATGCAGTATATGATGTTGGAAGTTTAATTTAGACTTGGAGAAATGAAAAACTGTGAAAGAAAATTTGTGGGGTTTTTATATATTGCAAGGCACTAAACTATATTAACTTTATGCGATGACTTTTGTTCAGTCTACAGATTCATTCTGTGGAATTGGCAACACTGAAGCTATACGAAGTTATAAAAAGGCATAAAATATTCTTTATAATAAATGTGGTCACCTTAGCACATCAAATTTCCCAGGGTAATGATTAACTATTTGTGTTCTTTAGCATTTCTTTATTTTAACAGACTAGGACTCTGTTCCTCTAGGTGCTAAGTCCTTTTAATAACTATGCAGCTATTTTACATATACCATAAATATACTAAACCCATGGTGGTTTGGCTTTTTTTTTTCTTTTCAGGGCAATATGCCTTTGGCATTCTGTAACTCTTGTGCCTCAACAATATGTTATGATTCTCTTCTTGACAACTAGGAGCTAGGATATAGAGAAAGGAAAGGTCTACCACAATGTATGTGACTGCCCCTTAAAGCCAAAGTATTATCCCCTGAATGCTGGGGCAGCACGCTGACTACAAGACCGTTTTTCCCCCAGTGGATAACAGTAGGCAGATTTCTAATGGCTCCTGGGCAATAGGGTCAAGAATACAAAGATAATGAAGATTTTCTGTAATGGTGGTAAACAGATATTTATTTTACTTTTAAATTTCAGTGAGGATTAAGCACTGTAAGAATCATGGAAGCCTGCAGAGCTTTAATTACTCAGCACTGGAAAAAGCTTAGTTTTGCTGAATAGAGTCTTTCATGATTTAGTATGTTTTTGATACGCCCTTGGAACACCACTCACAGAAAACAAACAGACAAAAACAAAACTGCAAAGTTTTAATACACCTGCAGTGAGTTTTAATGAGATTCCATAAAAGCACTGTGAACATGTCCTAAAATTAGCTAAAATATTCCGTATGTGATCCTGATATTTTAATTAAAACACCACTGAAAGGAGTCAGTTTGGGATTTTATAGGACTACTGAAAAGTAACTGCAGACACAAATTCTTAGAGGAACAAGAAAATAACTGAGAGAATTGCTTGTCAATATGTTAGCAAAAATGTGTGATATTAACACATTCCTGTAGTCTGCATTAGCTGTTTTGAATGAGGTAGGTTCAGTTCTGCATTGCATTTGTGACTCTTTTTCCAGCTATTATTCAGTCTATTGTGCCATTTCACAGAACAGGCCACAGGGGTTGGTCATTAACTCCTTAAAGATTAATCTTTCTGTTAGCAAAGAGAACAGAAACAGAAATATTATAAAAGTACAGCACACTTTTGAACTGAAAAATAGGCTTAAGATTTATTTGGCTCTCGATTGTCAGTTTCATATTTTTAAAGGTTGATTTCAGCTGTTCCTTGGAATTTGAATTTCATCCCGTATCGTTGTATGATCAGTTGATGAAATCATTGAGGAAAAAAAATTAATGAACCAGCCTTTCAGAATTGTGCATCTGCAGATCTGAAAAGCTTAAAGTGCAGTTCTAAGCAGCAAAACAATAGCTAAACTGAAAGGGAGGGCCCTTCTTGAAACAAAATTAAATGACTTTATAGATACCATTATTTTTGAAGAAATAATCTTTTCTACTGAAAAGGAAGTCTTATCAGAGGTATAGGACATGCTACTTATGACAAAAGATTGGAAGGCAATTTAACATTTCCCCAAAGGGCATATGCCAGTATATTCCAGACCTCTGAAAACTGGGGTACACTGTGGGGCGTTTAATTATAGACCAAAGTTTTATCAATCTGAAAGGAATGGAAAGTAGCAGACTAAGTGTAAAGCTGCAAAGAAAGTTCAGTGTTTTAATACCCAAAGAGAAGTCTTTTTTTTTTTTTTTTTCTCAAGACCAGCTGCAAGACCACTGATAAGAAGTACAGGGGAAAGGCAGTCTTTAGGCTACATGCTCCATTATCTCTGGATGAAGATGCCCTCGATTATGGATGGGTGTTATATCCACCTCTATCTCAACATAAGGAAGCTGCTTTTCAGAATTATTTTAGACTGTATAATGACTGAACATGCATTTTCAATGAGGGTTTTTTTTCCCCTGTTCTGCTAGCAAGTATTAGTTACAAAGAAGTAATGTCTTTGAAGGAGGACTGATATTTTACCTCTATAAGAAAGTGTAGGAACACCTATCTCAAAAACCTCTTCCAACTTCCCCAACCACAAAACTCACCTACAGCATATGAAAATGCTACAAGTCATTCTCCACAGCCTGTAAGTGGATATTGCCTTATCTCTGCAATTCACCATGGCTACACTACCAGAAACCATGCCAGGATTCCTTGCCAGGGTGAGCAAGGCAATCAGCACAGATGGGAACCGAGCCCCAGTGCCCTCTGGCGTGAGACACCACCTTGTCATGAGGTAGTGTTGTTTTTTGCACACTGGCCCTTGCCATGTTCAACACATTATATGTTTCAACATCATTTACTTGTTCTGGATTCCCTTCTAGAGGTCATTGAATGCAAATGTTCATTATATCATGAGCAAGGTCATGATATAATGAACAGGATTTGTTCTTTAACTGAACTCCATCTCTGTACTCAGACCATTTTCTTTCTGGTCAGCAATTAATTCATGATTATGCCGTCTGACTGGAGAAACATCCAGAAACCAGATTTTCCATAAACTTGGTACCAAGGCTCTACAGATGAAACCAAACCTGAAATTTCTTTACGTTACTGTTATTATGCATGTTAATGAACCCAGAACATCTATGTGTGTTGATTTTTAAGGTTTTATTCACCTTGAGATGTGTGTCCTTTGGGGTCAAAAGAGATAATGTCTCTCATTTAAGAGTTGTCTCCTGGTGAAACTCTGCTCTTCTCTTTGAGTAGCCTTCCACAGATTCAGCTTTGCCCCCTTGAGAGCCACATGGCTCAAAGCCACAGACGATAACATCAGGTGGAGTCCATCAGGCATGCCTTGATGTCATTACTCTGGAGGGAGTGGTGGTGTCTTTTCAGAGTGACATGGCAGCCCACCGAGAGCCATCCAGATTTACCTTAAATGAACCTGCACACTGAGGACATTTAAAAATAAATGTGTATCAGCTTCCTCATCTCTCCAAAAAGCAAATATCCCTAAGGGACATCCAGTGGCTTTTTTGCTTTTTATCCTCTTGTTCCCTTTCCATTCCATGTCCAGGGTTTTATTTTCTGCCTGTCCTACCGTCTCTTAACACTTTTCTCATTTCTAACTTGCTTGTCCCTTTCTCCCCATTCCCTCCTCCCTACTCAGCTAACTCCTGGCATCCTCCTTTCCCTCGGGTTGCTGCTGCTGAGTCCTTGCTAACGTGCTCACAGACCCCTCCATCCCTCTGCTACAAACTTGAAGATGAAGGAAGTGACAGTCAGAGCAGACGGCTGGAGTTTGTCTGACATGACAGTTTTCCCCTGTGCCAAAGATTAGTACTGCCGCTATAGTAGTGCAGCCACATATAAAATACAGCCATAGTGTTTTCCTGAAATATGCCCTATATAAATTCCAGTCCTTGGGTAAGAGAAAAGTTGACTGGGTTTGATATCATCTTTTTTTCATGAACGTACACAATCTATATATATACTTTTTATATCTAAGCTTCCTTCTAGCCTTCACAGTCTAAGCAGCAGTTTATAAGCTCAAAGAGAATTACACATATTCAGCTTTTAAAACCTGGCTGATACTCTATGTTAATTGACAAATGATGACAGGAATACGTGTATCACTATTTAGCACAACCAGACGTAGCTATGAGTGTTTAATCAGGAAAATGAGCTAAATTTCATAGAATCATAGAATCATTTAGGTTGAGAAAAATCTTTAAATTCGTCAAGTCCGACTGTTAAATTTGTCTTTACAGGAAAAATGTTTCATTTATTGCTCTCTAAAAGTGCTGAGTGAGCCACAATATTAAAAATTCAAGATAACCTGGATTTTATTTGTCACTGCCTTATTTTGGGAATCTTATTTAACCCTTAGGTTGCTTAGTTTGCATATACGCAAAGGGTTTAATAGCTTATTTCTCACTCAAATTGGAAATATTAACAGTTGGCTGCTGCATGGAGACTACCAAATAAAAAATACCATATAGATATAGTCGTAACTGCAACTGACTGGTTTCAAAAAAAATGGATAGCTATATGTATAATAATATCCAGTTCCACTAGATCATTTTATATATACAAGGCATATCAACCCTCCCGTTTAAAACAACTAGTTTTCTTTGCCTTTCACAAAGGAGAATTTGCAATTCCTAAATATGAATATAGGAAAAACTACACTTTTTCATTCCTAAATATGAAAAAAACTTCAACACTTTCTATTGCAGCACCTACTGTTGCCCACTGCTTAGAGCAGTCTAGCCTATGCTTGGCAGTATTATGTTATTTGGTATGGCTTCTCATGTTCCAGTTCTAGGAAGCAGGATTTGGTTATACCCTCAATGACTATAATATAAAGCAGCACATTAGCGGCTTTATTTTACTTCTTTTACAGAATTCAATCACATGGTCAAATTGCAATCTGCCCCCTTTAATAGGTTTTGAAAATCTGGACCTAAATCTCAAAGCCACATAATAGGTGGAAGTTTTCACTTGAGATCATAAAAATTTGTCGCAATTATTTTGGTCAAATTTGTGGCTTTCCTGTCCCAGTCTTAAATTTCCTGGGCCTGTCATGGCTGATCTAAATTAATAACTAAAATACTAAAGCTTCATTGCCATAAAAGGTTTTTCTGTTTCCCAGATGATAAGAATGTTATGACATGTATTGATATACCAAGGTGGCGGTCGTCACTGAAAGATGGATCTCCCCATTTATTTTTTGTCCTTTTGCTATTATTGTATTTATTGAGAACATGTCAGAACAATTGGCACAGAACCTTGAGATGTTGATAAACTGATAGACTGTGCATATATTTGAAGCGGTAGTTGATCAATGTATATTAACTAAGGTTATTTGGACAGGGAAATGTAATACTTTCTACATCTCCTCATGGAAATAAATTTAATAGTCTATCTCAGCTCCCATGTGTTACTCAGTAATCGCCTTCAGATTCTGCCCCCCCCCATTAATTACAGCCTTTTAGATGTTGAACGCAGTCTCTGTCATGGGGACATGCAGTCAGAGTACTGCTTAGATAAATTCTTCTTTGAACAATGCAGCCTTACATGCAGATTATTTCTAAGCAGATTTTTTCCTCTGTGTCACGCTCATTTTAATGTGTATTTGGAGAATCTAGAATTTATTCCAAGCTAGTTTATAACTACATTAAAGGAGAGGAAGAAAGCACCAGAAGGAAGATTTCATCCAGTGTAAGCTCACAGCTATTCAGGATTATTCCCTTGTTTTTGTCAGATTTTTATAGTCTTCATTGTGATTTAAGCAGGAAAGTGTGCAGGATTTCTTCTGTGTTATTTTCTCTTTTGTATGTGTGTGCTTCTTTGCTCATTGTTCATTTACAATGCTTGTTTAGTGAACACACAACAGTGGCAACATTCAGTAGCAATGAAAGACGTTAATTGTCGTCATGCAAGACAACAACAAACATAAACAATTCTATGTGAATTATGTTACAGCAGAGAATATAACTGAAGAATAATGAGGAAGCAAACAGAAAATACGTGCTGGAGGGGAAAACTGGAGACAGGCCAGATTGCAGATTTCTGTAGTACCTCTTTTCTGAGGCCATATACCAGCCATGCTACAAATATATCCAAGAGCTGGAATTAACTGCTTAAGAAGGTCATGTTAATGGGGATAATTTTAAAGCATCAGAAGCTGTGCTGTTTGTATTTCAACACCAGTAAAAGAGCTATCATTTGGAGGGATACTGTAGTATATCCACTAAAGTAAATGTTCATGCAGACAGCTCCTGACAGGCATGAATATGTGGTATGCATAAATAAATAAATACTGTGTAACAGTATTCTTATGGAAATCACCATATTGCAGAGAATACTTTTTACAAAAATATTCAAGGTATCAAAAGCACATCACCCACTGTGCTGCTTAGTTTCTTCTAGGATATTTGGTGGCACACTTAAAGATTTAATGCTGTCAGGGGGCCAAAGTCCTGGTATCAAAGTGACTGAGTCCATCTATCAGCTTTTGACCATCAAAGGTAATTTTTCACTTTATTATCAAGTTACAGGCCTGAATTTAATTTAGACTTCTTGTGTGATCAAGTTTATCCAGCGTGGGCTTCAGTTAATGAATGGACCAGGATTATGGAACTGATTCACACAGAAATTAGATTTGATCAAACCTAAATTATTATTTCAAATTGAAAAACATTTTCTTCAGCCTTGCATTCTCACGGAGCAGCTCCTAACTGATTAGCTTTTATTGTTACATAAATGATAACATAATAAATGTCGGCAGGTAGGGAGGAACCTCCTGATTGTTTCAAACATTGCAGAATGGATGGTGAGTGTGAATCAGAAGAACTCTCCCTTAAAAACTATGAAGACTTTATGATGCATTCCACTATCACTTCCAACTTTATTTGGAAATTAGTAATATTTGATTTCCTGTTTCACGTTAAAAATGTAATCTGATTTTCCATTTAAATATAGAATTAAACTTGGTCCCCCCTCTTCGTATTTGGGGGAGGGGTTTGGTTTGGTTTTGATGTGGTCAGACTAATTTATTTATTAAAGTTCCATTATAGTACTTTTTTCACTAAATTGCATAGAGTTTTGCTCCTGCTAACAGTTTAATGATAAAATGCCCCTCTTCCCTTGCCTCCTCTTTCTCCCTGTTAAATGCTTTTTATTTAAAGAACTCACAAACAATTACATTTGTTTGAGAGCTATGAGAACAAAGTTTAATTCTCAGCTGTACTATGTGATCCCTTTATGACACTGAATAAGTCAGGCTCTCTGTATACTGCTCTCTACCTAAAAAAAAGCAGATAATAACACTTTCTTAACTGGCAAATCTTAACAATGAAGGTATTAAAGGTTATGTGTACTTGTGCTGAGGTATAGCCAGAACTTTTAAATAGATACAATTTCTGAGGTAGGTTGAGAGCCATTTCCTTCCTTTTCTCTTATTGCTAACCTCTGAAAAATCATTTTTCTTGCTCCCTTTCAAATGTGTGTGTTTTCAGAATCTGCTGCAAGTGTCACAGCTGATCACAGGGATCAGAGACCCAATTATGAAATTGTCTGATTTTTAGATACTTCAGAACTAGGATTCCAGGGTCACTTTTTAGCTATTTAGTCTCCATCTGAGGGAAGTCTGTGCAGATGGGCATTATGTTGGAATTCAGTAACCTGATACTTTGGTTCTCTTTCAGTAACTCTTTTGGTACCTCTTTGAAGATAGAGAGGAGATGCTAAGTTCATTAGTATTTACCTTCCTACAAACCTCTCTAGCAATGACTTTCCTTTGGTTATTAAGGTAGGTAATTTTTGTTTTTACCTTTTAAGCTACATTCAGGTCATCTGGCTTGCTAGTAATTTGGATACCAACAAAGTGGGTCTGTCTCACAGCCAGAGCTTGACAGGCTGCTCTAAGTCCTTCCACTCGGTTGTTGGCCTGTTACGTTATTTCCCCTAGTAATGGTGTAAGAGCTGATAACAACCTGCATACCTAAAAATAGATGAAGTGAACAGGCCTTAGAATCTGTAGCTGGTATTTTATCATTGTGGCTTCCTCTACCATCACATGGGGCAATGCAATAGATTAAAATAACTAAGAGCCATTTTTATGCAAAGAAGTATAAAATGTCATTCAGTATTACAGTATCCATTTTTGCTGTGGACAGCCCTAACGCTTCCTACAGCCGCTTTCCTAGGACAGCTAATTCCAAAGACTGTCAGAAATAAAACTCTTGCAGGTGACCAAATTTATCCGGTAGGGAGACACAAATCTATTAAATGGGGAGAGATGTGGCCCTCCATCTGTGTTCATGTGTTCAGTTCTAAGATAAGCGTGTGGCGTCTGATCTTTTATGTTCCTTACAACACCTACTTCAGCTTTCACCCCAAGTCAGCTAGTGAGTAAAAGGATAAAATCTGCCTTGCCATCTTATACTTTCTTCATAGCCATGGGCTAGTTTTTGTTGTTACGAGCAGTATTCATGCATATAATGAATATACAGTAGATTTGATGAGCTGGAGCCTTCTGTTTCGTTTGCTGTTTCAGTGAGTTGTTTTGTTGCAAGAAAATGTTTCCTTGTTTTGACAGAATGTGTGTTACTACCACCGATTTAACATGCCTCTCCCCAAAAATATATCGTATGATAGAATTACTTCATGGAAAGCCAAGTGGCAGTGTTTAACAAGTTAAAAGGTATGGAACTGTGTTGTCACTCATTTAACAGTTTGCCTGAGCTACATTGTTAATCTCTGGATAAAACCCAATGAGTGCTTCTCATCAGCTTTATCATTCTGATAATGATCAGATAGGAGAACTAGAGGTGTAAAACTAAATAGCTGTATTACAGACCTCAACTTAAATCAGATAGAAGGGCTGGTTTAGTTGTTAAAATATCTCACATCCTTATTCTTCCTGTAATGCCATGAGAGCATTTCGGGCTGCTTAGGTCACTGCCATCACTCTGGTCAGATGGGAAGCACACTTGCTAATGTCTCCAGTGCAGTCTCTGAAGCAGAGGATGTAGCCAGCGACATGGAAAGGAAGAGTTGGATTTTAGCTACTATGGTAGAACAGGTTTTTCAAACATTTTTATACACTTCTCAGGCACTGGAAAGGCTTCACTGAGCTCTTGATAGGCTGAGTTTATAGGTATTGCTAGTTGCAAAAGCTTTGTACTTTCTTTAAACTTGCCTTTTTGCCTCTTGGAAATGCATTGATATCTCTGGTAACTGTCAGACACTTTAGTTTTAGTATAGTGATCATGGGAGGGGGTGAACTAAAAGTGTACAGCGTGTATTTTATCATGAGAAATAATTAGTGGGTAAGAGAGTTGGGCTGTCATCATTTTTTATGCTGTGTTGAAGCAAAATGAATTGCTAGAGAATGAAGAAAAAGTAATATATAGAGGGCCTTGTAGTTTGTGTATTTTTGGTACCTTTGCCTCAGATTCACTAGGCCCAAGTGCCTCACTTCATCTTTTCTCCTCTCATTTCAATTGTTTTGGAAGTGCCAAGAGCATCTTGTTTGATTTAATAAATGTTTTGTCAATCACAGGCAGATTGTTTGCACAGTTCCAGTTCACTTAGGTATGTGTTTATGAAGTATAAGCCTGATAGTTATGATTTTTCTTCATATTCTCTTGTGTTTTGTATTTTTGTAGAGCAGAAAAGAAACATTATATTGCGATAGAGCTGGGATGGTGGCTGACTCACTTCCCTTTTCATCTCCTGAGCTGCAATTTTCTGGTGTTTCAGTTTTGTTCAAGTTTGGCAAAGACAGTGTGGTTATGCACTTCACACTTTGTACTCCTGAGGTAATATTATGGATCTTGGCTCTGCCAGGAATTTGGATTCAGCACTACCCTGGGCTGAATATTTGAGGTGTCAGAAGTGTTTGAAGGGTGGCAGGATGGTCATTTCATCTCATAAAAGTGTATGTGAAAACTAATGGCATAAAATAGAGGACAGAGGCAAGTAGTGCTTCATTAAGGGTGGACAAATATGCTTTCAAAAGAGTAACTGCTTTCCAGAGGGATAAAACAGCAAGTTGCTGAGCAATCTGGCTAGAATCCAGAAAGCATCTAATTGTGTACTTAGTTTTAAATATTCAAACACTGCTTTAGTTTTACAGGGAAAATCATGTGTGTAAAGTAAAACAGATTAAACTTGTCACAAAATTAAGCTGTAAGGCTTGATCTATTTCACTGATTTTTCCCCCATGGCTTCCAAGTCATGCTTCCGCCTTGGAGTGATGCTGTATTTCATAGCACACATCTTCACAGCTGTGTATAACCCTCAGTTTCAGATGGCTCTTGTTGAGGAGGCTTCAGGACATTCACATAAAGCATCCCCAGAATTAAGTTTACAAACACTAAAATAGTAATAGAATGCTGTTTTCTCTGACAACAAATCAGTTCTCTGTCCTTCTCAGGGTAGCAGGTTTCAACTTTTCGTTGCAGGGAACACAGGCAGTAGGAGAAAGATTTTGTTGTAAGTGAATATGTACATTAGCAGTTAGCTGCTTTATGATGGCTAGGAAAATGCACAGAAAAGTTTTGGATAGTTTTAAAACAGAAAAGTTTTAAGATGAGTTCAGGAAAATGTTTCTGAAAGACCTTAAGGCCAGATCCTAATTAGCGAATGACAAAAATTGTTCAGAAAATAAGACTAGTACTGTAAGAATCTTGCCATAGTCAAAGACTACCATCAGCAAAGATGCCTAATTATCCACTGCACTCCCTTGTGGAGTTATATAAGTATAAAGGGCATTGAAATGAGAGCTACCCTGAAAGCCTTTGGCCTGAAAAGCAGGAGCAGTGAAAGATGATTTAACAATGAAAACAGTTTGAAACAAGCTGCGTCTTTTCAGTAACTTCTTTTTTAAGCACTTCATAAGTAACAAAAATGATAAACAATGAAAAAATGTGAGGGCTGGAGTCTCTTCTCTTTTACATGAATTTAATTATGTTTCACTGTTCCATCCCTGATTTTCATTAATGCTAGCAAGGCTGAAATCAAGGTTTACTGTTTCTTAAGCTGCTCAGTACAAATCCATGTGATTCTTTCAAAACAACAGGAGCAAAGAAATCTATGGGTGATATAATACAGCCCCTGAACTTTGATCTTAATCAAGGCAATCTAGAAAGAAACAGTAATGTCATAACTCTTTCAAAGCTTGCAACACTGGAAAATAAATCTGCTATCAGAAACCTATTCACAGAACATTGAGAAATCTCTACAGTACTGTGCCATATGTTGTGTATACTAAAGAGAAAAACTGATTTTTACTTGTACCTGCAGCTCCCACCAATTATAGCGAGAGTTGTTGGCTCCCTGTGTGTTGTCATTGACACAGATGGATAAAAACAGATACAGAGCGTAAGATAGAGAATATTATAACTCCAAGCTCTCATGCTGCACCATAGACATGGTTTGAATTCCCTTATTCCTTTTTAGCTTGGAAAGTTCTCTGAGAAATAGCCTTACTGATTAGGGTCTGTGTAAACTAAAACTTCAAGCCTTTGTGTTAGGTTCAGGCTTGAAGGCACAGCAGAAAGAAGTGATCCCCTGGGGCTACGAGACACTTAGCACAGGTCATAAGCTATTCCCGCAGGTGCATGCCCTGTTCATTATGGATCAAGCAATTTTGTTTCATTGAGATGACCAATTAATGACAATGGTATTGAAGTGCCCACCATGAAAGGGTCTTGCTTGTGCTGGGGTTGCACTGGTTGAAATAACAAAACAATTCCTTTGTCCCTACTCCTCCACAGTCCTCATATCCCACATTGGCATACATGAAGCCAGCCTGACGAAGAACAAACGCTTGGCCCGAGTGCTGCCAGGTCGCAGGCAGCACAGCCAGAGTTGTTGTGCTGGTATGCACGTTCAGAGCACTCCCTCGCTGAGGCAGTGATAGCACACGCTCCTCACCAGTGGGGTATCGCTGCACGTGTTTGTGGCAGCAGTGATGGCAGCAGGCTCCAGCTGGAAAGTCCTCATGTCAATCATGGGCGAATTCAATGCTGTTGCTTGGTTACAGTTTGTATTCCCAGCTGCATTGGAAAGTGCTCTGAAAGAAGGATAGCTTCAGCCTGACAAGAATTACAGGAGAGGCAGGCCACAGGTTCCGTTTTAGAAACCAAATACACAAATAGTCCTCCCTTTGCAGTCGGCATTGTGATTTGAATGGGCTTCTTGCAGTATAAGAAGTGAAGTTGTAAGGTAACAGAAATGAGCTGCTGAGGTTTTGTGTCAACAGCGATCCCCTCCACCTCCAAACTGGGAGCTAGTTTTAAATATAATTAATAAAACAACAAAACCAACCTTCTGGAAGCAGCTAAGGAATAGGTGTAGATTTGAGTGACCAGTGGCTCTTCTAAAAGCCGGTTTTAGTCAATCCAGATGCTGTCATGTATTTCTAGAAGTTCTGTGAATGAGAACCTTGTGACTTGGATCTTATTTGCCCCTTTGTTTTTGGTAGGGTTTCACATGATAATTATCACAAGCAAAAAGCTCAGGAAAGCAAAACAGGATTCACATCAGTAGCTGTACTTGCAGTGCCAAAAAATCACATTCCTGATAGACTAACCTGCAAAAATAAGTGATTTTGAAATTACAAGAATTATCTCCATGTCTCCACAACCATAGGAGATTTTTCTAATTTTACAGCCAGTTTTAAGGTTTTTGTTAGTTTCAGTTTCTCTTACGTTTTCTATTCATCACAATTGAAAAATAATGTTTAATGGCCTTTTTGAATCTTGCTAATGAAGTCTTTAAACTGTGTAACAACCATCCTAAATAGAAGTGAAATTATTACTTTAAATTTGCAAACACAATGATCCTGATAGGTATGAAGGCAGGTAATATTACATGCATGTGGTGCAAGTCTTTGTTACTAAGTCGTACCTTTGAATCACAGGCTGTGGGAGATGAAGGGTGTAATGCTCTGAGAAGCAATTTTCCAAAGCACATGCTTTCAGTTTAAAAACATTTTATTAAGTGCTATCTGGAGTCAGTGATCAGAAGAGCATGAAAGAGTGCATGCGGACAAAATGCTTGCAAAAAGTAGGTAAGATTGTGGTAACTGAGTGATTCCTCCACTCTGAAGTCCTAAAGTTTCTGTTCCATGCAAATCTGCAGGTCAGTCCACAGATCTAGAAAGCAGACATAGAAACAGCACATGCAATATAAAATAAGAAGTGGCAATCAGAGACATCCTGTGCTTTGGGGGAGAGCTCAGATGACACCCAAAACCTTTTGCCACCCTTGTAAAGATAATGTGAGTACTGTTGTAGTATTAATAAAATTGTAGCTATCTAAAGCAATTAGCTCATAAACAAAGTGGAAATTATATGCCAGTGTTTCAACTTAAAAATCCATTGTTGGAGATCAGAACTAGTTCTTAATGATTTAGAAAACAGGAGTAAAACCACCCAAAATTCATGATGCATGTAATTTGCCATGCATAGTTTGACACGCTCCCACTAATTGCTACATGTTCTCTGCAGAACAAATACCAGCTTCGGTGGTGCTGAAGATGTAGGGTTCCTTCTGTTTGTAAGGGGTCTTCTAGGTGTCATTCATAAATTGCTGCTCAGCCACTGGGAACTGGCTCGGGGTGATACTGCCGGGTTCTCTCTGCTTCCATTAGCTTCAGCTGGAGTAGAGGTGATTCAGACTGTACTAGATCAGGCTTTTTTGTCTGCAGGGTAGGAGGGCTGCTTCTCACTGAGAGTCCACCTATGTTTCTTCTCCAGGCAAATGTCATGTCTGTGGAGGAAAACTCCATTACCTATGCATATTTACATATATTGGCTATACATGAAGTTACAAACCCAAAGTAATTTCTATACTAGGATGCACCTACATGTTTTATTTCTTTATTTATACTGCACTAGGCAAAACAGAAAAATCAGTGCTTCCCATGAGACATTTTTAACATAATCAAGGACGCTGGGATCTTTATCAAATTAGCTTAGACATTCTGCTGATTCCTCTCCCCTCCATGTAGTTTTGAGTGATTATAACACATCTATGCCATTGACAGCTGTCTCATTATCTTTAAATGACAGTCCCTGGACTTATTTACTGAAATAGTTAGGTTAAAAATGAATTTTGAGGCTTAACTGTTGCTTGGTTGAAACTAATGTTTATCAGTGTTCTTTGCATTTGAGCTGACCAAGGGAAGATTGGAAGAGGCAATAACTGTGGTGATCCTGCCCAATGCAGCATAATTGCAGGGTCAGACTTAACATGTTTTATCTCAGTTTGTTCATAAAGCTGAAAATGCTTTTAGGAGTCCACAGGAGTGCTTCAGTGTGGCAGTTGACCTGCCAACTGGTAGAGATGAAAAGGCCATCCCAGCCCGTACGCCTCAAGAGCACTTAACAAAAAATCCCTTTTTTGTGTGTGCATGTATGTGTGGATATTTTTGTGCACTGGAAAATCAGTTTCCATGAAGAGTACTCAGAGAAAACTGTATATAATAAAGTTTCAAGCATTAAAACATACATAGAGACACCAACCCTCCAATGGTCTGAGTTCTCTGAAGTTCTCTCTTTCATTCTGTCCACTGACAATGCCATAGTGTTATTAGATAAAAGGAAAAAGAGGGGGTGAGAGGTGGTGGGTTACCCAGGGCATTTAAGGACGAATTCTAAAACAAATTTCTTCCCTGCCCCCCCCCCCCCCCCCATCAGACAATTGTTTAATAAAAAGATCTGAGGGCAGATGAAACACGTCACAAAGGAAGAGATCTGCTGAAGTCTGTTACCCATCTTTTTTATAAAAAGACTGAAACCCAAAATAAGTGTATGATTTGTCAGAGATCATGGAAGCAGAAATTTGCAGGGGCAGAAAAAAGCAGTCTTTGTAATGAAAAATTAACTTTCTTTGGAGTTTTTGAACTGCAGATGTGGGGAAGGTGGCAGTACAACATGAGAAAGTGGGCTTGCAAGTATGTTCCAAAGGAATCGCAAAGGTAGAACTTTCTTACATCTTCTGTGATGCACACATGTATAGGTATGTATTGCTTATGGCAATATATAGATATGCAGATATAAATTCATGTTGCTTGTGCACATATTCTCATTACTAGTGAGTTTTGCTTCTGCAGCACAGTCTGTGATTCCTATTCGTAGGAGTTTTACTTTCCATGCTTACATGTTTCAATAAGAAGAGCTGAGCCTCTGGCAGTGATGCTGTTGACCTCTCCTCTGAGAGCTATGCAAAATGTTGTACTTGGGTTTCTTGGTGGTTAAGTAAAACCAGACAGGGCTACTGGGCATTAGCAATAATGTATCAGGGAAAGAAGGTCCAGTTGCTGTGCCAGAATCTGATTTAGATAATGTCTTTTGTGTGTGAAGACTGCAGACTTGTAGATCTCTTCAGTAAGTGAGCATGGGGAATGCTCTGTGTGTTGGGCAATGCTTGAAGTGCCAAGTTTCTGTGATGGTGTCTATCAGTGCAAGTAAGCTGGGAAGTCAAGGATTTGGGCCTCTCTGAATTGTTTCCTTTAGGAAAAGCAATTAGTTATTGATTATCAGTGATGTTCATATATTTACTGATTATTAATTATTAATAGATCAGGTATTGCTTTGACACAATTTTTTTCTTTTTGACAAATAAGCAGTATCCTTTTCCACACTCATTGCTAATGTCTCTATGTAGCAAAACAACAACCTTGTGTTTTCCTGTGGTGCACAATATTGCAGCTGTGCATCTTTCTATCTAGAATCACTTACTCTGTTTTAGAGAAGTAATTATTATTTGAGGTTGCCAGAAATAACCACAAAGCGAACAGCATCTACACCTTCTGTTAGATTGAAAGTGGTTGCAGTCACCTTCTCCTGAATTATTGAGATAAGAGGTCACAAGTAACAAATGCAATAAAACCTCATTTGCTTCAGGGCTATTAGCACATTTTGGAGATAATTATATAATTTTTCACATATTCCTGGTGATTTACTTCAGTTGCACAATCATCAATTTGAACTTCAGCAATGGAATATTATAGTGATTTCTGCTTGTTTTCCTTGTTTCTATAGTAATAATGGTAATTATTAATAAACAAAACACTTTGTTCTGATAAATCATGTTAGGAGAGCCTCTGAAATAAAAAGCAATTCTAAAAGAGCACAGTCACTCGACACATTACCCAGTTCAGTTTCTAAATGGTACCATATCCTCTAGTCTGTTAGCAGACAGAGTTATAACAGCCCTCATCTCCCTTTAGAACCAATGCCATCAGTGGAGCTACACTGGTTTGCATCACTTAAAGATATCACTAGCATGTTTTAAATACATTGGAAAAATTACTTAACCTATATAATTCCACGTGCTTTCACTGTGTATTGATATTAGAGGTCTATTATTCCAAGTCTAGGGGTGTTAGAGCTCCAGGTAAAACCCATTTAGTGGAGATAAAGATTTAAAAGTGGACATGATTTTTTTCAGTTTGTTTTATTTAACATAAGCTGTTCTATGTATTCCTGTTACTGGGAAAATAGAAACCTGCTAGTTAAGTGTCTCTAAAAGTCAGTAACATTTATTAGAAGCCGGTGACTGTGTAAATTAGGTATTGGCACACATCTTGCTTATGAGCTAGAATTAGAAAGGTGTGCTAGATTGGCTCAGTGGTGTGGTCAAAGCTACAACTTCTTCAGCTATCTTGAGCTGGCTCTTAATCTCCATCAGGTTACTCATTTTGGTGACCAGACTTCTTTATCCACTTGTCCAACAGATCTAAACAAGGACTTATTTCTTTTTCAGAAGAGTGTATCCCACAGCGTAGCCTCTGATTTTTTTACCGTCAGCTTTAGCTCTGCTGTTTGTGTTGTCATGGCTGCTCACTAGAAGAGCTGTGTTTTTCTTGCTGTCTTTCCTGGAGGACAACTATATTATGGGAGGTCTACAGGACTGCTTTTTTAAGTCCATAGAAATTAGGGGTTAAATCTCAAGAGGTACAGTTATGTTCTGGAGTCAAGTCCATAACATTACTGATAAATTTCCTGGTATACCGGTGTAAATTGGTGCCTGAATTCAGTGTTTAATTTGCATGGTTTATTGGACTAAACAAGGTCCTGCAAACACGGGAAGCAGATTTAGCTGCATCAGTAACAGAATTGTGAATTGTTTTGATTACGGAATCATTTATAGCTGCTTACACAACGTCAAGGACACTGATACTAAATTACAAAGTTTGTTAATCAGGCTGGTAAGCAGCAAAGCTTTTTCCCTAGAAACTCTTGTAGGTTTAAGTGAATTCATTGATATAAAGCTTCTCTGCCAAATTCTCAGCTGTAGAATCTAGTTCTGCTGAAGAGAATGAATCTGTGCCAGTTTACAGTGTCTGAGTGCCCACGAGTCCATTTCCAGATTCATGGTTTGACTATAATTGTATTTTAACAAGTAAGACAAAATAAGGAAGGATGCATTATGTGGCATTTTCTTCTACTTCATTAACATGATCCCAGAATAATGGAAATAGGGGGAAAAAATATCACTTACTTAGGCAGCTTCCAAAATTGCAGTTCTGCAAAAAGAAGGGAAGTGAATATTTTAAAACATTGGTAAATTGTCAGGCAAAGTAGCATACATGGAAGAAGAAATGCAAACGGGCATATCTGCACATCTTCACCAATTAATCTGTATTTGTGGGCAATATTCATGCATAACTGCTTTGGTAATATGTGCAAAGGCTTCTGTTTGCATAGTCAGCTGTGTGGTCTGGCAAAAAATTGTGTGGGGTTTGGGTAAGTTTTGCTTTGCATTATGCTCACTTGACTGTACTTAACTGTGCACACATCAAAAACCTTTCTCTTCTATCTAATAGAAAAATGACTTTGAAAGATACATAGTCATCTTTCTTGGATTTATATGAAGATGAAGATAATGTCAAGCAGTTTGGTATATTCACTTATGAATAATTCATCCAGCTGCGCAGACTTATTTTTTATTATTATTATTAATTATGTGTGTATAGCTGGAAAAGACAGGAAGGCTGTAACCGCTGCCTCATGAGAGATGCTTGAAGTTAAGGATTTGGTTAGACTAAGATGTGTGATATGAGAAAAGGAAGATAGACAGTGATAAATAGATCAGAGGACACAAAGGCTTTAATAATGTTGATGGGGAGAAATATCGTTTGTTTGAGATGATAGCCTTGGGAGCACAGGCTACTACTAGCTCCTTTGCTTTCTGTGAGCTAAAGATATTCAGAGTAGGCATTAGGGCACAACTGGCTTTCATATGCCATCTTGGTATGGATATCAGATCTGAATTACACAAGCATGTTAGGAAAAAGGGCAAGAAGTGGTGTCCAGTTTAAATGAGACATCCAGAAAAATGTGTGTGGGTCCAGAAGCTGCCCTATATGAAAACCTGGGCTACAGCGTTCTTGATATCATGTTATTTTATATTCTGAAAAAAAAAACAAACCCAGATGTTTGGAAGCAGAAAGCAAAGATGCAAAGAGGAGCTTCACAGCAGTAAGCTACTCTGACAATATTTCGCCTTCATATTCCCCATGTAGTTCAGAGATGTCACAAAAACCTGATCCAAACTACATCAAATGTAATGTTTGTAATTTATTTCTAGTTGAGCTCCAAGAAAAACTTTACATTTCATGACAGAACTGAGTAAAGCCTTAATAACAATTAATCTCCACAGAGATAGTTGTAATACCTATTTGCTGTGTTTAGACTTTAAGGAAAATGTAAGGAAATAAGCTGAACTTAGTGCTGGTGAAAAGTTATTAACCTGGAATTCTTCACTGTGTGGTAAAAAAGTAATATAGGAGTTGCCCTTGAGAATCTTAATTTAGTTTTTTTTTTATTATAATGAGTAAGAATAATTGAAAACCTTTGCAAATGGAACTAAAACTCAACAAAATATTTCAATATGATTTTGTCACTTTTCACCCACCTTTAATACTATCCTAGGCATGTCCCTTATGTACAATACTGTTACGATAATACCAATTGTATGAAATAACATGGACCCTGCTTCAACCTCACTTGAGTGCAGACTGATGATCTGGAGGACGTGAAAGATACAGCTTGATAGCGCAGACTGCTGCTCAGGAAAGGCTCTTATGGTTGGTCACTTGTGACCACAAGTTAGACTTGAACACTCAAAAGTTAATTCACTCACTCTTTCTTCCACTTCAGTTCAGTAAGGCTGGCAACCAGTTATTCAGTTACTCCAACACTCTCAAGTGTAGTGACACCAGCACAATTTACACATGACCCACTTCTGCGCTGTAATGTTCTCTCCTCTGCAAGGACACCCAAAGACTCTGCTTTGGACAGAGGCACCTCTCCTTATGCATACAGATGGCAAAAATATCTGTGCCTGGGTTAAATAAGTTTTTAGACAAGTGAATGTGAGTTGTTATTGACTAGACCCTATGCTATGTTTTTCAGGCTTATGGAAAAAATATTTAATGCTGTCTATCGCAGTCATTATAAGGATTGGCTAAAATCAGTTGTAGTTCTCTAGGTTCTGTATTTAAATTTCATTGTGCATTCCAAATTCAGTAACTCTGTGCTCTGAAGAGGTTGCAGCTTTTCTTTACCACCACCCTTTCTCTTTTAGTCATATTTGTGAAATTGAAATTTAGCACTCAGTGTCCAAAAAAGTCTTTGATTTTCCCTTTTTATAAGGAACGTTTAATATTTAGCCTTGTGACAGAAAATGTTCCAGCTACTAAATGTGTGAAAGCTTACAAGTTGCCTCGATCTATCAATAGGAAAAATAATAGTTTTGCTTCTCAGCAATCTAGGTGTTGCAACCATCTCCAGATTCATTAAAGCATACCGTGGAAATAATTTTCCAGTGGGAGATATAATGAATGAGCCAGGCATTTTTACAACATGCAGGAAGCCATAAATTTTTAGAGATCTTTTATTATTATTTCTATGCTGTAAGTCATATTTTGCTGTATGTCATAAAGGTCTGAAGAGTTAGAATGCTTTGTAATTACTCGGAAAAAAGATTGACTCATTACACCTTAAATCCAGATAACAAAAGGAATGCAGTGTTTGTGCAGGATGTTTACTAGTTGTGCTTATTCCAATGGGCCTTGGCCAAGGGCAAACGGGTTTAAAACTGGAGCTGTGTAAAACTTCCTTTGCTGTTTGAGTGCACACAAACAATAACAGGATTCAACTGAAAGTGATGGCTGATGGGATTCAAGGTGAAAATGTCCTTAGTAAGGATGTATTTTATATAATAAAGCATCCATCTTTTGTTCTGTTATAAAGCTCTGAAGTTTTTGCTCTGGATACATGGTCACTAACTTTTTTCTGCAGAAATCTTTACATATATTGCACTAGTACACTAAATATAAAGTGTATCCTCCTAAAAAATTATAAAGCATTAATTTCAGTGCTGTTCCGTAATTAATTTTCTAGCCAATAAAGTACCATAGAGTTACTCCTGTGCAAAATATACAGAATAAGAAGGGTTTGTGAGGATAGTCCTTCGTCACCACTGGGTCACCACTGGTTGATATGGTGTATACCACTGGGTTGTGTGATACAGGTCTTGGTCCAACCTTGATGAAGTAAGTATGAAATAGAGGGGAACGTACCTCATAGCAGTAACAGAAGATAGCCACCTACCAAACATCCATAAAGTGCTGCAGATGTTAATTCAATGCTACTGGTGAAAGGCTCTGAGGTTGGGTAGTCCCTTTGATTGCCCCCTCCTGCTGACTGTGGCCACATGAAACTCTCTTCTGTCTTCTTGTAGTGTGTGGTAGGTTTCTGCATCTGCTTGGATGTGGTCTGGACCCCTTTTGGGTTTAGATCCTTACATGTAAACCAGAGAAGGTTTAGTGCTCTTCACTGCAGATTAATCTATTCAGTGCACTAAATTTAGGAGCTGTATTATCAAAAAGTCTGCTTGCAGTTGTTGTGTGGGTGAGGAAGAGCAGTACATACAGATAATAGGCAGAGCTGTGGCATTTCTGAGGATGTACTAGTTTGAGACTGAATGGGATAGCAGACACGTTGTACTTCTCCTAAATGTCATTTTCCTTAGAACACATTTGTATGATTTTGTGCAGCCTCTAAGGTATTTGTTTAAATCTGCATGAAAGTCTGAATGTGTTGACTTTTGTTTTCAAGGCACTGTTATCTTTTTTGGAAGCTTTAGTCTTGCTGAGAAGTATTACTTTAAAAATCAAAGTGAAATTTCAGAGCCAGAGTGAAACCTTCCTTATAAGCAAGTTTGGAAAATAGGAGGCAAATCAGTTGTTTGTTAAAGGTGGTTCATTACATCTTGTTCATGACCCCTTATAATTCCCCACCTCCAGTAAACATCATTTTTAAGCTCTCATTTCTTTAAAAAAAAAAGACGTGAAATAATTGTAATGATATCATCAAACAAGTCACAGAAATTTTAAGTCCAGCTGAAGAAGAGGGTGGGATACTGCCATGCTTTATGTCAGAGTAACTGTTGTAAACACCTAATGAGCTGATCTGCTCTTCAGTAGAAGGGTTTGAGAACAGCAGGAAGCTTCTCTCTGAGAAATTACAGCATTAAGGCCTTGGAGTGTAGCAAAATGGAAATGAGCCCATCTTTAAACACTTTGTTAATGTGTGTTGGTACAAATGAGCCACCGAGCACCTTATTCCACCTTCACATCTGAAGCTTGGAAACTTATTTCCCCTACTTTACAACCAAAAGAAAGAAAGATCTTTGTGTTGCAACATGTAATTTCTGCCAGTCAAGGATGAGACAGTCTGATCAGCCAAGATGTTTCCCCAGATGTCTGGATTTTGCTTTATCTGCTGAAGAATAAAGCAGTGGTGGCATAGGAAGAAGCAGCAAGGATATTTAAAGCACATTTAAAAAAACATTCTAGTGAAAAATCCTTACCCAAAACTGCTCTATCTCCTCATCTGATGAAAGAATCATGTCATGCCACTGAAGTACAATTGTTCCTGGGAATGAGGGAGAATTGCAGGATCAGCGAGTTTGCATGGTGGGTCCTAGAATGCTGTAGGATATTGCTACCCTCATGCAGCATTTCTCATTCCATATTTCAAATGAACTCTTTCCGTCACTTTAGTAATTTCTTTTTTTCTTTGAAAACCGCCACATTCTTAAAATTACAAGGTTAGAATGATGGGTTTGTCTAAGGGCCCTGATAAGGATTTTTTTGGCAATAATAATGTAGCTGTGCACATCTGTATAGCTGTCTACTTATGGCACAAAAAGCTATCATTATATGTGATGGAACATCAAACAACTATTTCATTAATGGTCCTATTATGAGAAAGTACAGTGACATTAGAATACAAGCATCTTGTTACTATAGATACCTGATTTCCCTGTAACGCTCATGTTTTTATAAACTTACATATATCTCTGTGTTTTATATATAAGTATGTATAAATGTATATGTATATACATTTCTCTCTCCTTCAAGAAGGAAGATCTTCCATTTTCAATTGTTTAGCATACTTTAGTAGGCATCATTATTCAAAGGACACTAGAAAAGCTGTATTTGAACGCCTTGAATTAAATGAAAGAGTTGTAATTGCAAATGCTCAAGAAAATAATTTTGTTATTCACCTTATCTAACAGCCAACAAATTCACTAAAGACTTTCTGACTTGTCTGGTCTATCGTGCACATTTGCACTATAATGTGCATGTTGAGAGCAGGGGTTTGAGGGTGATCGGGTTTGGGTGTGATCGCTTTAGCTGAGGCACAGAAAATTGTTTGAAATGTGCTGGAAAATGAAAGATGAAAGCTGTGAGTAATTACCATTCTTTTCCTTAGTTGTGCTCAGATAATATGTATTCAAAGCATTTCACAAGCGGTAATTGGCTCTCACAATCTGTATGAGCTACAGAAACACGGGAATAATGCTTTCCTGACCATGTGGCGAAAAAAAAGTGACAGGAACTACATAATTTGCCTGAAAAGGGGGGGGAGGGGGGGGGAAGTGGGGTGTCACACGGGTAAATCACTGGTGAGATGAGATTTTTAGCCCTGCTTATGTGCTTTAATCACTGGACCTTCTGCCTCAGGGAAGACAAGACTACTGATGGGTTCAGACATGCATTACTGCAACACTAGTTTGGATTTTTCTTGTGGGTTGATTGGTTTGTTGGTTTATGAATATTTTGAAGATGCCATTATCTTTAAAGATAAAAGCATATTGCCAAGTATCAGCACGATACATATTGATATAAAAAAATGCTGCCTTCAGTAAGTCATTTGGACCGGGCTTTATTCATTATCTTTGTAACAGCTCAATCAGCTTTAACAGAGGAGAATTTGTCATCCATCTAGTGAGAAAGGTGTATAGTCCAATTTGTCTATGATTTCATATATATTTACTGGAATCCTGAGTCTTTGAAGCTTATTTGCTTTGTATTTTTTCTTCTGTGTTTTCCAAAACTTGTCACACAAGTGGTGCGGCAACTCGGAAGATGAAATACAGGCACTTTGCACAGCTGATGTCTGAAGCAAGCAGGAATTTAAGTTCTCTGCATTCCTCTGACCTTGAAGTCATTTTGTTCTTGCACTGTCAGTTGAAGTATAGTCTGTGAGACACTGAGCATCTCTGGCAAGCTCTCTCCACTTCACTAGAGGTAGTGCTTGGCAGGATTAGCCCTCTCACTGAATTCTTCTTGTGAAAAATTCTATCAGCGTCTGAACGCACACATGTAGGATCTCAGAAAACTTCTACTTCTTCACTTCAGCCATGGGAAGGAAGCAGCAGCAGAAGCTCTGTAGACATTATCAAAGCAGCTCATTTCCTTTTGAACATAGCGTGATTGTGATGAGTTGCGTAGTAGTTTTGTGATAAAAGCAAAAATGTTTTAGTAATACAACTGTTACGAAGTTCCTTGGGGAGTATTGCTGCATAGTAGTGCAGGACACAATTGCAAGTCTGTTTTTCATTCAAGTGGGTATGTGACAGAACAGAGAGAAAATCGTGGCATATCCTTAAATTCAAACCTTTATTCTTACTACTTAAAATTTGTGGCTTTAATGCAACCATGTCATCTCACTCTGATTTAAAACCATTTCCTTTCAGAAGAAATACAAGATATCAAAAATTACAAGTGACTGCTATTCTTCATAGCCTATACTTTATCCCAAAGTAAGACAAGGAAAGGGCTGTGTGTCAAATATTCTGTCATACATTTACAAAAACTGTAACTAATTTGTTTATGATTAATTATGCCTTCATGTTCTCTATCACTGCTGAAATTTGGAGACCTGGAAAATGAGAGACAGAGCATCACTTTACTTCAAATTTTGGATGCTAAGATTAAAGTCAAGGGGTTTTCTTACTGAGATTTTCTTATACTCCCATCTAAATGCTACTGCTTCACACAAAACTGGGTTCTCTTTGGATTAATATATTTGAAAATTAAGTTGATTTATAACCAATTTTCTCCTCATTTAAACAGCGACCTGCAAGTGTGTCTCCAGGGATCAAGCAGGATTAGAGAAATTATGTGTTGTTTGAGTTGTTCACTGAAGCAGAATCCCTCACAAACATGTGCATATGGTGCTTGGCGCTCTAGGGATCAGCTTAATGCATTTACCTTGTTGTATAGTTTTCTTCTCATCTTGAACTTGTGTGTTGTCCTGACTAGGAATTAAAAACCCCAGCAAGACATTACTAATTTGATGGCTACAGGAATAATATATTCCTTTTTATTCTCTTATTCAAGTCACAGCACTGAAAGCACATATTATGCTAATGCTGAATGCATCTGTTTGTATACCCTGGTCAGCTGCTTAAGGACAGTTGGCAATTTCCCACCTCAGAATCAGAGGAAACTGGGCAGCAAAAATATCCTCCCTAAAGCTTTGAATTAATAGGATTGTTTTCCCTTACAGTCAATGTTAAAATGTAGGCTAAATATGGAAACCATGGCCATATGTCATCTGAGAATGAGACAAAAAGAAGAAATGAAAACCGGAGTTTGCTCCCTGGCAGCAGAATTGATGGGACATTATTTCCTATAGTTTGGTCCCCTGTTGTCCACTTAAGTAATTTCTGTCCCTCTAGCATTTTAAGTCTGTTTACCATTGGGCAAACCCATGTGTAAATGTAACACCTGTCATTTGCTCTGCAGAAGCTTCCTGTGCAGATGCACTTACCTTTAGTAACATCTTGCTCTGTGGTACATGACCCATAAACGGGATCTTAGATTTGTTGGGAAATGGTAGCAGTGAAATTACAAGACTTAAAAAACATGTCAATATGATTTCTCAAATGATCTAATCAGCTTTAGTGGTATTGCTGTTTCTGCTGCTAGATAATTCCCCAGTCATCCCTTGTTCAATATGTTCCTCCATACCACCTTTAAGAAGGGGTTGCCTTGATGCGGCTGGGTTTGCATAATTGCTGCATGTATTCTGAACACACTGGATGGCTTGCTGTGTATAATCACAGTGGGAAGTTCACTTGCTGCTTGGCTACCTGAAGTGATAATGCATGCCCCAAAAAATGAGTTTAATGAAAATGTTTAGGATATCAAATTCAGAATCAGAGATGCTTAGAAAAGCACATACCCATGGAGTAAGGGCAGCATAATGCACTAAGCTGTTATAGAAAAGGTCAAGGTTTAGAATTTCTCTCCTAAGTTTCATAAGGAACAAATTAAAAATAACTAGAAAAAAAAAGTCTTTAAGATAGCAGCTCTATTTTTTTTTGCTTATTCCAAAGCTGTAAGAAGCTTGCTTTAAATATTGAATACGCTGTTTAATTAATATAATGAAAAGGTTTAAAACATTGCAAAATGAGTACACTTATTTAAAGTAAGTATGCAAATGTCAGGCCTATGAACCATGTAGAAACATTTCATTCCAAGGTGTGTGGTGGGTTTATGCATTAGCAGGTTACATTTAGTAATAATACACACAAAATATGTCTGTGAAGCAAATGGAGTTTTATTATCTCACAACTGATTGTGAGTGATTGTATGGAGCCATTGATGAGACAAGTTGAGAAGTTAAGGTGTCCATAGATCTCAAACTGTTGTGGAGAGCAACAGTGAGACTTGATTCCCATCTCTGTGTTACCTATAAGGATCTGATGGTTCTGCCAGCTCTGGATCAAGCTGCTTTATGACGCCTCTTCAGGTTAAAATAAGGAGATTTACAATCTCCACCAAAAAAGCTAACACAGATGTGCTCTGCCATGGAAAACTTATTGCAGTCAAGTGACTCACCAGTGCCTTCTGCTGTTTCTAATGTGCTTTGCTAATTATTTCAAGATGCAAGAAGATAAGAGGAAATGGGGACTGACACACTTTGTAGTTGGACTGAATTTCTGAATGAAGCTAGGAAAGGAGATGAGAGCCAGAGTTTAATGAGGGGAAAGTTAGAAAACAAAAAAGAATTAGAACTGGCTGCATAAGGTTAAGTTTTGTCTCAAAGCTGAAGATTGAAACCTGAATGAGGAGACTCATTAGGCTTTGAATAGGTCATGTCCTGCTCTCTGCAAAAAGAACAGTAATATTCTCTGGTGCTCCTGTGGAAGAATGGGGACGGAAAGAAATTCATAGACAATGAAATAATCGGGAGAAAGGAGGCATTGTAATGTTTCTAAATTTCAGAAGCTACTGTTACTCGGGACAAAAGCCAGGGAAGAGGAGAAAAGGACTCAAACCCCAAGAAATTTGAAGGTTTTATTTCAGGCCTCAAACTGTGATTTCACTATTTTTTAAATTGCCAAATTTTAAATGATTGGTTTCTAAGATCTGGTGCATCTCATGCCTTTCCCTCTCACCAGTGTGTCGTATTGCAGATGTGCAGGCAAAATGCATGCGCACCCAAAGAAGCATATGCTGAAGAGACAGGGACTTCTGAACAAAATGCCAGATTGAGCTGGGCCAACACCAAGGCATGTGGCATCAGGAGGCAGAACTCCCTGCGGGGTGAGCTCCACACTGGCTCTTAATGCATCCTCACAGAGACAAAGCTAAAGCTCTGGTCAGGGTGGGCGCAGTTTGGGGTTCCTGAGTCATGGCCCTGTTCTCCGAGCACATCAAACCCTGTTTGGCATAAAATAGAAAACATTTCCTCAGAGATTCCCAGGAGCAGGCAGGTAAGAAGCAGTGCTCTTGGCTCCACATCCCTGTTAGCTGCATACAAGGGATTGCAAAGGACATGGTTACATGTGCTCTTTGTATTTTCTTTAATTAAAGTCAAGTTATACTATAAAAAAAAAAAAGATGAGATTGTTAAAGGACGTAACATCAGTGTTTTCTTGTCAATCCTATGGTCTGCAGTGCATTCTTGAGGAGGCAGAAGACGTTAAAGCTAGTAAAAAGTGAGCTAGTTTGCACCAGATGGGAATTCAGTTCTAAGAAATGAGGTTTAAAATGCTATTACTTCTATAAGTTTCGGTGGAGCTTGGAATCTGCTCATTTTTATTCCTTATCTTAACCACTGCAAAAAAGGGGAGAATTAAGGGGAACACTCCCAACCTGAAATGCTTCCATTTTTCATTCAGTATTGTGGTCTGCATTTATCTGATGACAGATGTTAGTTTCACTGTAGTTCAATCCTTTTTTTTTCCCTGTACAGATGTGATTTGCTAGATCATAAATCAGTCACCACTTTTGGAACTTCAACTAACAGATGTCTTCTTTACAGATTTTAATATAAACACTGTTAACCCACAGATTCTTTTTGAGAAAATGCCAGTTGCATATAGGAATGCCAGTTGGCATGAATGTAACGTGAACATTTGACATATTAATAGATTTTTTTTCTGAGTGAAATTGATTTATTTTTTATAGAGAAGGCATGGCTGCTTTAGTTCTCCATTAGAGCCCCAGCTTGCAATATCTGTTTGCTTGCAGTGATGTCATTAACTAGAAAACAGATGCACTCATGAGCATCAGAAATCAATCATAGCTGTTGGCACTTTAATAAACAGCTGCCTTCTTAAATGGTTTGGAATAAACACTGATCATCACCAGCTCTCTTTGAAGGAAGAGCAGTAGGTTATAAAACTGCTGATTAGAGGAGGGGAAAACCTTGAAATTATAAACTCAGTGGTTGAAAACCTCTGATTGAGTTATTTTAGACTGTCAAAAGATTTACAGTAGAAAATACTTGCAAGATACTGGCTGCACTGTGGAATATGTGTCATATGGCACTGAAATGGTGCCTGATATATTCACATGAACTTTCTTCTCCAGAAATAGATTTTATGTAGGGGAGTCAATTGTGCTAATAAGTCATTTCTCCAACTTGAGCCCAGCAGAATCTTATTGCTTCGTTGAGCAGTGCAGAAGAAATTTGTTTAAAGATACCAAATTCCTTCCCTTGCTCTCAGATGCAAACCAAGAGAAAATGTGTTATCCTTCTTCTTTTCAGGAAGTGCTTCTACATTCAGGGCCTTTTTCTGACCTGGGCCAAAGGATTTAGCTTTGAGATAGCAGCTGCAGTTCACAGAAAGTGCTTGGAAAGAGGAGACCAAACAGTGGCCCAGTGAAATAGCACATAACATTTCTCATACGGTGCTCAGATTAGCTTCAACTCTACCTTGCTAAGTAGCTTATCAACGGAAGAGATGTAAGAATAATGCTACAGCAAATGCTTCATATGGCTTAGTGACAAAAAAGGAGAGATATGTTACAATATATACTGCTGTGGCTGGTAATCTGCTTGTTCTGGTTTCTGATGATGATGGTTGTGCTAGGTAAAACCTGCCCCGTCTATAGCTTCTGGGAATTTTGTGTATGTTGTATTGTTCAATCGGGTCATAATCTGAACCTTTCACAGTGTCAGTGGACCACGCTTGGTGTAACTCCTGGTATTGTTGAAGGAGGTCGCTTGTATGTCTTTGTCATGGTACTGTGAAAATGTCTGCAAAACAGATTACGGCTTAAAAAAGGAGTTTGTCTGCAACCCAGGTTGTAAGCTGTGTGAGGCATAGCCACAGGTTTGTCATGGCCCTTTTGTGCAGTGCTTTGCACTTTGGGGTTGTAATCTATGGCTACAGCTTTTGGGAAGTAATACAGATGAGGATAAAGATAAAATGCCATTCATGAAAGTCTTACTGGATCCTTCAGAAATTTTACTTATCTCACTCAGAGCACCCATACATAGTGAGTCCATGCTGCACTCTATTATGAAAAATGCCAACTCCAGTGCAGTTACAAACACTATTTGAAATCATATTCTTCAGTTCCAGGCTGCCATATTATTTATATTAGGTCCTGTTTCCAAATGGCTTGCAGAGGTCTATTGAACAAATATTCAGTGGAATCAACGTCAGAACCTGTCCTTTTCCCCTGGGGCCCTATTCTCTCTCTGCTCCCTGTCCCTGAGAATTTCACTGTCTCCTTCTTCATTCTGTGTCACACAACCTCTGCCAGAGGGACTTTTTCTCTCAGATCTAATGTTTCATACTGCTGTAGTCCGTGACAGCCAGGAAAAGGAGAGACTGAAAGTCCTTAGCATCTTGCTGTATTGAGCAGAGCCAGTGCAGAATGAGTTTCCAGAGATTTTAGGTATCAAACCTTAACAAGTTTTTTATTGGTCATGTGCAAACTGAGATTTTAGGGGATGGCATTTGGCAGAATATGAGCAGATTTGGAAAACATATTCCTGCTTTTTTTTCTGGAGTGCTAATACCTTATTCAACCAGTATTCAGGAAAACAAACCCCAAAAAATTAGAACAAACCAAACCAGTTATTAAGGCTTATTAATCTAACGTGAAGAAGGAATATCCCAGAAAAGCTTCCCTCTCACCCCCCGTTTCTCACATTTAGTGTAATAAAGGAGCATTATTTCTGTCAGTAAGACTTGTCTAACTACAGTGCTAGTGGTGATGTTCTTCTCCTGGGAGGACATTTACACTTTGATTTCTGCATAGGAAGAACCCTGGGACCTATAACTGCTTGACTGAGTGCACAAATCTCGTAGTTATGTATATGCACACTGTGATGTCTTTTGCCTGTAGCTAATTTTGTGGACAACATCAGGCAAGCATGAACAAACCAAGGAGAACTTTTCCCATTGCAAACTTTTCCCACAGGGAGAGCAATGCCTCACTGCCTTACTCTGGGAATTTCTGGCATAGCTTACTAATGCCCATGACAGCAGCTGACATGCGGTGGATGACAAACAAATGCTTTGCTTCTTTACTGAATATTTAAGTATTTTAAATCCCACTCCACCTTCCTTACAAAAAATGTCATGTGAATGCTTTGTCTTTCAAGTTTTGTCTCTGTAAGTGTTTAATGGCTGGCTGCGATATCTGTTCTTGTGGGTATTGTCATCATGGCTGAGTGGTGTACGCCTCATTTACTCTCCAAGAACTTTTCAGTATATCTTAGAAATCCACTTAAGATCATGGTACATAGTTTCTAGGTTTCATTAGCTGCAATACAAAAGAAGCTTATGCTCCTTTTTTGTTGCTGCTCGGACCTTTATATTCACTAAAAGAAGCTCTCCAGGAAATGAGCAGTGTAGGGAGCTTACATTGAATTCCGTTATTAACTTGGCTGTGTGGTGTCATAAAAGATATAATTCACTGCTGCCTCAGATGAAAAATAATTTCAAAGGGAAGTTCCTCTTGCTGACTTCTTCGGGTCTGCTTGTGGAAATCAGGACTCTGAATTTCACCTAGCTCAGAAGAACAGAAAATAAATGACCTAGCTTTTACCTTGGCCTTGCACCCAGATTACCAGAATAATAAGTTTGCTTTACTGGTTGTGACTATAGATATGATTTCTCCATAATTTAATTTTTTTCATTGTTAAACTGAATGACATACTTAGAGAATTGTATCTCTATGGTATATTTTTGATAGCTCTAGATTTATGTTGTCTTTTATGACATGACTCTCTAAACTCGAAGGTGTCCACAAGGTAGTTCTTAAATCCAGGACGAGGTGCAGACATACCTGTATGCTGAAGCATTCATGGGAGGCAGAAAGTATTTTATGCTTAGTGTTGCTTTTGTGTCACCAATCTGGTTTTAAACCTATTATCTTGCAAGGAAGAGCATGTTTCCAAAAACCGTTCCTTATCCCTAGTCCTAGAACTAGGACTATTTTTTTTTTAGAATCCACATTAATATCCTAATGTTAACATAGGAATAATTAACTGTCATTTTGGTCTGAGTAAGGCAGTATTCTTCCCTAGATTTCATGCAGAATGGGGATAAGACTGTGATGTGGAAGACTGAGGAAAAAAATCTCCTTTTAATGTAGTGAATTTCAGAAGAGTTCGATTTCACAGAAACTTCTATGCATGAGCAGTCCAGTGCACTCCGTGAAGTGAGAAGTGAAATTCCAGTAGTTCATTGGCACTTTCACTTGGAATTGCCACTATGCCCTTTGCCACTGCTCACATGCAGCCTTAGATACTAATGTGCTTCAAGAGAAAAAGCAGAGTAAGATAGAGAAGGATTGACATAATACAGTAGCTTCTCTTTCACCCACTGCCTGCTATTCCATAACCTCCCTTCATGCCTTTGAAAATGTTTTTACTAAAATTTGGCCTGAAACCTAACAACTTTTTAACCTTGGAAAGTTCATTCAGATTTCATTACTTCTAGCTTGTGTAATAAACTAGGATGAATCCTTGTGCTTGAGGAAACTTTGGATCTGAGCTCTCACTTTGTGGCTCAGTTCTCCTTCCCTTTTTATTTATTTATGTATAATTTGATTGGTAAGCAGGGAAAGCACAGAATATAACGAGCTGGTGCAGGTGATTGCCCCACATTTACCTCTGGTACATGTAAGTGTTTGTGAAATTTTCATTCATGACTGAAACAGGCAAGCTTATCTTTCTATCCTAATCAGACCCAGAAGCAGGCGTCCTTTATTAAGTCTCCCTTCTAACACTGAACCTATAGTCAATTCGTGATGTGTATATAACAGAATCTGGGGATTTGCAAATGATTTAATTACACCATTACAGCCTAAAGTTATTTCTCATCTTTTCTAACATATATTACCTGCATCACTCCTGGTTTTTAAGCCATCAACTTGAGGCAGAGAAGTGGTTGAAGAAGCATGTGTAAATTAAAAATCAGTTCTGTTGTTACACAAAGTGCAGCACTTTAATCAGACTGTATAGACTGCTGTAAGATGCTGCATAGCTAATTCATAGTGGGAAGCCGATGGGTGTCAAGTAGCAGTGCATCATGGATACCTCTTTCATTGACTCACCAGCTGTGCATGAAATTTTACTTTTGTTAAGTGAAAATTTATCTTACCAGCATCATTTTGTTATGATACACACATCGGTAGGTAAATGTTCTGCATGGCTAATTAATTTCTCTAAAGAGCATGTATTGCATGGTATGTAAATGACAGAGAGACCGTACTGAATTTTTCACACCCTTTTCTTTGAAAGAGCTTGAAGCTTTCTTTTCAAATCAGATTTTCTTAACATTGGTTTAAAATGTGCACAGTAACTGTATTTCCTTCTTAGTCTTGATTTTTAACTCCAGCCTTTTACTTCTTACACATCACTGGATGTGCCTGCGCATAAAAGAGGGTGAGTACCTGTTACATGTGTTCATCACTTAGAAGGCCAGCAACTTACTGCTCTCTTTACAAACTGAGTGTCGTTGTGATCCACATTAAGAAGGAAGCATATTGCATGCGACTGAAAAGAGAATCTCAGAAATCAGGCCAACAGCTTCACACTGTGAATATTACAATTTCACAAGCCAAATCCAGGTCCAAATGGTCAATAAGAACAGAACTCTCAGTACCCATCTACAGCATTCTGCATAATCTATTCTAACAGCAGGCATAACATTTTAGACGAATTACTAAAAAGCCTAGGTAGTTCTTACAGGCTGTGTTGACCTGCATCAAAGCAGCCAAACTCCCAGATTCATGATCGTGCCTGAGAACAGTTTGATGTGCTGTAACTTATGAAGAAAAATAAGACTAATGATAATTAAGCTGCCATCCCTCTAAATCAATGAGAAATCATCAGAGCTGTGTCTTTTCTCATTCTTCCCACAGGAGAAAGTGGCATGCTTGATATCAAAAGAGCACTTTAAACTTAGCAGGGTGGCTTTGTTCACTCTTCACTCTTTTTCACAGTCCTATCCCTCCAAAGGGAGCAGTGTTGTGGGGTTTTTTTGCACCCATTTCTTTTTCTTTTTTACTACCCTTCTCTCTAACTTTGACTTTTCTGGCACTCCAGTGCATGTGATCCTGTCCCAACACTCTCCAATGTGCAAACTGTGGACAGTGAGGCGTCTGCCATCAAAGCAAACAGGTTCCCTTACTTCACACTATGATACTGTGTTTTCTGGCTACAAAGCTCCCCGTAGTTTGGTAGACAGGAGCACACATCCTGCACTCCGTGGCTCGTCTTCAAAGTTATGTCTGTTGTTCCAAGAGCCTTTTAAGATGGTTCCTCAAAATATTTTTTTTAAACCTTGATACCTAATGATCATGAGGTGATTGTACACAGCAAATGTACTCACCAAAGTACAATGTGGGGAAAGAGAGAAGGCTGGGTTTGTGTCCTTTGTACTTTGAGCCAATTCCTGGGCCAGGAAAGGGATTTTGGTGGGGAAATGAACTATTTCCCAGTAACTCAGATCATCTGAAGCAGCTACTCCTCTTTTAAATATACAGTTCTGGGCTTAATTATACCTTATTTTAGCCTCCTCTTCACCTTTTGGCACTGACGTAAAGTGGGAGGAAGAATTTACTACTGCTAGAGCTTATTATTAACATCACTGCTCTTTCTCACAAAGGATAACAATGCAGAGTATGTGATGAGATTCTCGTGTGATGTAAACCAGCATAAGATTAGTGAAGTCAGTAAAGGTGTGACAATTTGCACCTGAAGAAGGACTACTACATTAGTCCATTTATGGTTGCAAGTTAATGAGCTTCAGAATCATAAACATAACGGCGTCTGCAATGTGAGCATCAGTGACAACCATCCACAGCCAAGTGATGCAGACCCTGGTATGGGAGAAGACGTGCAGTCCTGTTAGGGAATTACCTCTTTGGTATAACTGAAACTTTCACTGCCAGCCCTGAAATTTGGCAAATCTAGTTACACTTGGGGGTTGCTTTCTCCCCCCCGTATATAGAATAGTTCAGCTTCTACTGAAATTTTGAATAGTGGAGTTTTTTGGCTGGTGACTAGCCTAACTGAGCAGTGCTGCAGCATTACAGGTTTCATTTTCATGAATGAAATTTTTGTTTGAAAACAGTGGCTTGAAATACACTTTGACTGGGAAAACATTGCTCAACCTTATTCACTGCAAGCCTGTCTTTGGAGGACATTCACATGGCTTAGGTTCATTTTAAGAAATCCTGGTCTGCGCTGGCAACTTACTGTGATTTTACACAGTTCTGAGCAGAATAACTTGGGGTGTTTTATCTCTCCTCCTCTCTCCCTGAGGTAATGCAATTTCCATAGAGCCCTCAGGGATTTAGGCACCCAGTTTGCCCAGCCTCAGTTCAAAGTTCTTTCCAGGTGGAATACTCCAAACAAGTGAAATCAATACCGGCACTTCTTAGACACCTGCAGCTCATTTTCTCTTAGGAACTGCTCACCACAGTAGCACAGAGAATGTAATTACATGTAACTTTTTTCTATTATTTTTCTATTAAGGGATTTCTTAATGAAAAAAATCCTACTTTTTTTTTTTAATAACGAATGAACAGAGAGATGTCTAAGCATCAAGAGGGTTTTAATTAGAAATGCTACCTGTAAGTACATCTAAACAGTCGGTAGCAACCATGGAACACTTCTAATTATAATCATCATTTTGTTTTTCTCTCAGGTAGCTTAGCTTATTAATTACTTTAAAAAAATCAAGTCTATCATTCAATACTACTGTGCAATATAAAATTCAAATTAGACTGATATCACTACCAAAATATTATGAGCTGATTTATATTAGTGGTATTCCAGACACACCAGTATCAGTAAGCTATTGTCTATAAGTAAATCGGATGTTATAGTCCAAATCTTTTAGTTCCCCAAGTTTATCTGTGCATACCAGGTTTGTATTTGTCTTTTGCAGATATGTCTCAATTGCCCTGTCTGGATTTCCATATCTATGTATCAACTGCATGAAAAGCCTTTTAGTATATGTGTGTGTCACTGTAAATATACAGAGGTTGGGTAACCATGTTTCTCACTGAGTGCACAACAGTGATTCTTCATGCACCAGTCTGTCTGTCCCTGCTGATTTACAGATCCAAGGAGTGTAGGACTGTTGGCTATAGGCTGTTTCAGGATATGTGAATAGAAAACAGCCTTGACAGACAAATCAGCTGGCAGGAAGCAGTCTGGCCTTTGAGAGAGTATGTAGAGCAAAAATCAAAGTAATGAGAGCAAATGAAGAGGCTGTGAAAGTTCATTTCCTGAAGAGGATGCCTTCTCTAATTTCACCTTTACTAGGCAAACCTTATGTATCTATTGCACACAGGAAAGATGGAAGAACTGAGAAATATGGTTGTCTTAAAGAATGGCCAGCTCATCATCAGCTGGGACATGGTCCTTGAGTAGGCAGGGGCCCGAAGCAGAAGAAGCATCTCAGTGTCTTCTTGCCAATAGAATCCCTTGTAAATGCGGATTATTATTTCTAGTTGGCAAGAGGAGCAAAATATTATATGATCTTGGATTAGTTCCTGCATTTTGCTGTGTATTAGCAGTATACCTTCTCTGCTGAAAAGGGAGCTCTGGTGTCTGGCGTGGCCATATTAATTTCTCTGATGGCAGTGAGAAAGTGTGCTCTGGGATGATCGATTTAGTCAATGCAAGTAGCTTGAAGTTCTTTTTTCTTCTGTATTTGATCTTTACAGAACAAAATACCTTCATGTATGTGAGCTTTCCATGCCACACTTAGGAGAAATTGTGCACTAGGGTATCGATAACGCTAAAGTGCTGTTCATGGTAGGAAGCACAGTACAGCACTATCAGCCTTTGCTTTTCAAAACTGTGATGGGATGTTTGTTAAAGTCAGTCAATAGTGAAAGCAACTCCAGGTCAGGAGTAAGACTGGCACTGAATTTAATTCAATTTTAGTGGTATGGAGGGGGTGAATGGTGTGTTTTGCAATTGGTCCATGAAGCTTTATATTAAGTATGTGTACTTCTGGATTTTCACCTGTTTTATAATTACTTCTGTTTGCAGAAGCAGTCTGCAGCAGGACACATTTTGTCAGGGCAGTGAGCTCAGGACATGACAAGCAGTAAAGGATTCTTCTCCTTCTTAGAAATTATATCCTCACGTGGACAGTCTCTCATGGGGATGAACTTGAATTCCAAAATTGCGTTGGCTGAAGGAAGTCTCAGTTCAGCCTCCTAAAAATACGGCTCCTACGTATTTGCTTTACTTTGCTCCTTTATCTCCCATTGACTTAAATGAGGTCGCAATAGAAAACTGCTCTGTATAAGACCTTGACAAAACCACTGCTTTGAGAAAGAAGCAAGCTGCTTACAAAGATGTGCTGAAAAATGGGACTGAACAAAGCTTCCCACCACTTTGCTCACTATTATCTCCATCCTAGTCACCACACTCATGGAGGAGCCTTACAACCCCTTTGCATCTGGTTGCTTTGAATGGTTTGATACATGTTGTGGGGGGGGGGTGAGGCTTTCCTTTCTTGGTGGTATCACAGAGAACCATTATTGAGGATTTGATGTGAGAGAGAGCAGAGATGTTAAGGAGCCAAACCTCCCTTCCAAGGGTAACTATGTGCTGTCTCTTCTTTTTGCTGTGCTATATTCAGTCCCGTCTTCATGTAAATGTGTTATCTGGATGTCTGTTCAATGAGTCCATTATCTGTACAGAAAGCATCTTTGCTTTCAAGTTAAATATTTTCAAAAAGCAGTGCTCCTTCTGGCGCTTTACTCTTGTTCATTTAGTTCCATGAAGAAAACTAAGCATGAAAAGTCACTCTCCTTCAAGTGACTGCATTGGAATAATTCTGTGCTAGTTTTTCTTAAAGGGGAAAGGAATGCAGCACCTTGACCCCATGTTTAGCTCTGCCATCTTTTCTCCAGCTTTGTAAATGTTTATCTACTTGTTTGTTCAACAACAGCTTATTTTCCACTGTAAACAAAGACCTGTGTTTTCCAGTGTTAATTTGACAGTGTACGGTGTTGGCAACATCGCACTAATATGTGGTGGTAATTGTTAAAAGGTATATTGAGCAGCAAATCTATATTAAGCTTAGTAAGAATGATGCAGCAATAACAACATCAATTGACTCACTGGCTAGATGCAGGTCAGAATTGCTTGACTTGGAGTCCTCCGACTCTGCAAGCCTCAGTAAATCATATACAGGTGATGTGTTGAGTAGATTTGAGCCCTGAAGTGTCTAAAAGGAGAATTTGTCTCTGGAATTTCTGTTCTGATTTATATGCAATGGGGCAACCGGACAAATCTGTCCTCGTAAGTACAAAAAATCAAAGTACCAATTTGGTTAGGTTCACAAGAACAGCTTCAGAGATGCTGTATTTTGTAAGTTTAGCTTACTGTTCTGCAATTTATGTCTAAAATGAAGTCATTGTGGTATCAGAAACCTCTCAGAAGTAAACCCATGGTTTACTTGTTAATGACAAATTCAGCTGGCATCTACGTTTATTGAAAACCCATCAGAGTTTATGTGGCGGACGGAATGCTTGTGCTTGAATAAGCCAGGATAAAAATTACGAGTAAGGCTGAATCTTAAAGAGAAATGAGGGCTCATACTTGGAGTAAGAATGTTCTGAGATACTTTCTGTTTTCAACTGCTTGAAATAAGTATCCTATTACAGAGGGGAAGTTATTGTAAACTTCCTCCAATACAGGGTATATAATCCGTATGTCATGGAGGAGATAAACTGTATATAGCTTTATTTTATAGTCCTGGTTGTGTGTTGCTATCTTCTGGGAGGGAGGGTGGAAAGGGTTGTTTCTCAAGTCCTTTAGTCTTTAAAAATGTCAGAATGTGTTGCAGTGCTGTATAGTATGTACAACTTTTTCTCTCTGTGATCCAGAAATGATTGCATTGTGAAATGCTAAAAGCTTCAGAATAACTGGAGGTATTTTAAGAAGTATGAAGAAGTACTGAAATATGTTATGCCTTAGAGGATTTTATATTGGGGTTTATTTGCAAGAATGAGGTTGATAAATTCCGTCATTCATTTGCAAATGATATACCTAGTAAGTATCTGGATTGCACCTGAAGAAGTGAAACATTGCTCACTTTCTCCTCTTCTGCTCAGGACTGTGCATCACATAGTAGTGGTTAAAAAGCCAGCTGCTAAAGTTGGCATTTTCTGCCAGCAAGAAGCAGCTTCTCTGCACTAGTGTCTGGTGTGTTTACACATCGCTGCCTTCTACTGCAAGGCATCAGAGCCTCACAGCTGTTTCAGAACTGCAGCCAAAATCTAAGGGGTCTTTTTCAAGTGTTTAGATGTCTGTAGTTTTAGTAATTAGAAGAACCAGGATCTATATATGGGTTTACTGCCAACACAAAGTTCAGCAGTTCAAAGTTCATCAAGAAATATCTTTTCATGTTAATAAGAGTTTTGTGATAAATGCTAGTGTGTTGAGGTTTTTACCTCAAAATATCTTGACAACTCATAAGTCTGAAAGACTATGGGGTTTTATTATAAATATTAATTTGGTTATCTGCCAGTGGGACTTAGCACAGACCCAGAATATGTCATTCTTCATGGGTTTTACGTTCGGCAAGAATATGTGTGCTGTCAGAAGACATTTATACAATGCATACTGTGTTCTGGTAATGGCCAACTCATTTTAATAGTATATGAGTTGTGCTTGACAAAAACTGCAGGATTGAGTTGACTTTGAATTGTCATTTCCCCTCAATTGCTCAAACCCTCCCACCCCACCCCCAAAATATACTTAAATGATTAAAATGACTGCCTAGACACAGCTGTTAATAAAATATTAATGAAATCAGATTAAATCAGACCCGTTATAGTTTAAGCATTAATATTCCCTTATTGAAACTCTGGTACAAAGTTGTGGATTCCAGATGTCCTCCAGGGAGGGGTTGTGGTAGAACTGAAACCTACACATTGATGGAAACCAGCCTATGAAAGGATGTGTAAGATCTGTTAAGGTTCATCCGTAGTTTGCTCTGCACTGATGTCTTCATGCAGGAAGCAGTTTATAGATGGTAAAGACCCCAGGGTCAGGGGGTATTCTGAAAGAGAAAGTTGAATCATTGTATTAAGTGTTGGTTATGTGTGTTTCCTAAGTCAAGCTTGTCTAACAGGACTTTATCAGATATTTGGGACTTTAGCCATGAATGAGAACACGCGTCTGAATTGTTAGCCCTGCTCATGGTACATGTAACATCTCTGCAGTCCTCCTGCTCTGTCATTTCTGCCACTTGTTCTCTTCTGTCCCTGGACAGGGAAATTTGCACAAAGCTGTTTTCCCGTTACTGTACTGACGTTTTTGCTTTTCTAGCTTAAAACTGAGCTCAAACTGTGACTATAACTTCTGGCCTTCCTGAAGGGAACATTACTGCCTGCATGTACCTGTGGACATCACTCGGCATTTTAGGCATGTGGCAGCAGATCCAGAGCTGCCCTGAGAATGTGTCTCCATGGGGCTGGATAGGATGGGCAGGTCACTCCCCTGCTGTCGTGTACAAGCCTGCCTGTAAGGTGAGACTTGGAGAAACGGAGAGGATTAACCAGGGTTTTCTCCTGGAGAGGATCATGGCCTCTCCTTTCTCTCCAGGTGGGAAGACACATGGAAAGTAACACCAGTGGTGTATCTATGGATTATCTTACTTTGGGGATTTTTGTGGGATGGTCTTAGCACCTTTAAAGACTGCTACTACTGAATCACAGCCTTCTGCAATTTGTATTTCAACTCCTTAAAATGCACTAAAACTCTCACTGGAGTTTCAGTTACTAACCTTCAACTATTTGTATGTTGGTAACCTGTCCCCTTTTTGTCACTGCTTTTCCATACGGCACATATCCATTTCATTCAACCTGACTACCTGGAATAAGCAGTGTGTCCACTTCATCATTTTTATTGCTCTCTTCAGTAGTGTCTCTAGCTTATCAATGTACCTTCCATAAAGGTAAAGCCCTAAAATATATATATATATATATATACATCAACCTTGAGCTGAGTTTGTGTAACTGGGAGTTAATCACTTCCATGGTCTAATTCACTCCTTTCAGGTGCTGAATACCTTCTTATAGGTGCTAATGCCCTCAGTTTCTACCAAGTGAGTAAAAAGTTCTCAACTCACAAAATCTAGTTTTCTGTGTCTAGAATTAAAATATCTTATCCATTTCTACATGGAAGGATTGTGCTTCTCACTCGTTTTCAATCTTTCTGTGTCCTCCTATTACAGTGCTTCCCTCTGATTTTTTAATCTGACATTTTTTATTTCATTTTTGTTTGTAGAATTTTGTTTTCTTCCCCCCACCCCAGTTCCTGGGAAAAAGCCTGAATAAAATAGAAATTGCCCTTGATTTCTGCCCATCTTTAAAAAATGTATTTACGATAAGTTTACTATCTATTGTAAGAGTGGCAATTTCCAGAGCCTAGCCAGTTATTCTCTGTAGATAAACCCTAATTTGACTGGGACAATAGTGAATAAGATATCGTATCATGAATATAGTTGTTGCTTTCATCAGCTGTGTTATCTAACAAAGCAGACAGAAACATGTCAGACAACTTTATGTACTAAGGACTCAGAAAGATAAGTAGAGTGTGATTCACCATCACCAAATGACAAAGGTCAGATTAGCAAAAAGCCTTAACCTCCTTCTGCAAGACATCAGCAAAAAAACAGTCCTTGGCTGTGTGTGACCAGAGAAGGAGCTTGTGTGTTACTTTCCTGCATTATGTGTATTTATTGCTGTAATGCTTTTATGGGTGTTCTGCTATTTCATGAAAGAGATGTACTCTGTCTTCCACTTACAGCAGTAATTCAATATAGATCTAATTCTTTTAAAGAAAGAAGAGGCTTAAAATTCTGTCCCATAGATCCACATTAAAAAAAATGTGCATGTTGCATATGTATATAGTACAAAGCACTCCTTCACGTATGCGAGATGTGCACATACTGAGTAGATGTACAGTGAGGCTGAATGACAGTAGCTCCAGCTTTCATGTTCAGGAATACACAACTGGCAACCAAAACTCCACACGTACCACTTCGACAACTTGCGTTCCCCCTGCCAAAAAAATTTGGTTACAGTGACCCAGAAATCAGAGGAGAGGAGAAAAGGAGGCATGGCATCAGGTGAACAAAAGAGCTTTGAAAAAACCTTACAGCTGGAGTACTTTTGTTAGAGCACTGCATCAATACATTATTTCATCTAAGGTACCACCATGATCTATAATATCACAACAACAACATAGAGTGATGAGTCTGGTAATCTTTGCATCTGACTTTGATCATGAAGTGCTGGCTGCCTGGAAGAGCTGAATCACTGAATTGATTAATTTATTTGTAGGAAGGTTATGGCTGGATTTCTTTAATCCTTTCTAACTTCTAGTTTGTAGAGGAAATATTAGTTCAGGTTCTAATCCGATCATGAGGATACTCCTTTCAGGTTGGACCCTTATTAGGCTTAATGTCACTAAATAAGATGATTGGGAAACGAAGTAATATGCCATAAATTGCCTCTGCTTCTTTGACAATACATGTTGTACTTGCCTGGGCTTACACACAGTTCTGAAACATTACTTTATCTGTGAGACATGGGAATATTACCAGGGAATGATTCATAGCATTAGATATTGCCCTCCTCTTCCAAAACATCATCTCTGTTACACTGTTTTGTTCTTTTTCGTTTGTCGCATTACTGTGACTTGTGAGCAGAGTTCCAGAGGCAATGTATTGCATACAGGAGTTGTTATAGAACATTAAGTCCATCTCATAATTAAATGCTCTATCTATTTTCTTGTAAACAATAAGACCATAAAAGAGGTAATAGAAAAAAAATGATGTCCCAAGCGTAATGACTTATCCAAAATATGGCCAAAAGAACACAGTATTATAGCATGCTGGAAGTGCCAAGTCCTTTGCCTTTGTCCTTAACCCAGTGGAGTAAAGTCAGTATCATCCATGGGCTTTTGAACACGACAGATCATCTCTTCATGGGTTTTGAGCATCGCATAGCAAAGATTCCCCAGCTAATGAAAGAAAAAATGCATTTCTCCAGATACAAAAATACTTTAAAAAGGGAGTATTGTAATCAGTTTAAAAGCTAGACCTGAAGTAGTATTAGATTTTCCTTATGTTTAATTAAGTCTAATTAAACAATGCAGACATCTTCCTGTCACCTGTGGTGTGATTATGTTAAATATTTAATGCTTGTGAAGGATTAGGCTGCACATCTAATCTATATCTAGCAATCTGTTCTCTCTCTGGAGTATTTTTTATTTAGTTCTGCTTTTGTATAATGAGTTGCATTTCAAAGGAAATTGTTAAATACTTTGGGAAGGGGGACATGTCAGGCTGCACTGTTTGGAGAGGGGAATATTGCTAACTAGGCTTGCAATAGGCTGTAGTGCACTGCCAAGGTGGTGCAGCAGGGATAGTATACTCTGCCTTTCTGCAAAGAGAAGGAAGCATCAAACCTTTCTGTTTGTCTTAGGAGCTTCACTATGCCTTTCTTCCACAGCAGAGCCAAATGATTCAGGACCTTGAAAATCAGAACACAGGGTTCACATTGAAAATATCCCTTGCAGCATGCACACATTTCAAGGTTGCACATTTCTTAGACTTGTTTTCCCAAGGGGCTGTCAACTGTGTAATAGAAATATATATTTGTACATCTCTCCCCTTCTGAGCCCCCTCCTCCTCCTTAATCTTTGCACTGCTTCTGAAACACAAGAATGCATTTATATATATATGGTCACCTCTCAGAAGAACCCCTTTAAATGTAAGGCCAAGATGTTTTTCTGGGAGCAACTGCTGTAAAAGTTGGGTGTGTGCATCTCATCCTAATAATCATCTTCTGTAATGAAAACAATGGAAAAAATATATATCCAGCTATTCAATCAAAATGGGTTAAATATATCCTTATTCATGCTATAATAAGCACATAAAATACTTCTCTGGCAGATTATTTGCATTACCCATTATTTGCATCTAAGGACAAAAGACAAATTCACATAATTATTTTTCAATTGGTTGGGTCTGTGTCTGTGTAATCATTTTTCACAGTGTATGAAGCCCTTTCTCAATAGACCATAACAGTAATAGCTATTTCTTATTTACAACTCCAGGAGAAGATCCAGCAACCAGATTTTATTATGCAGAGTGAACTTTTCAAAATTAAATTAGCAGAGCTAATGTGGTGGCCCATAGTAAACTAATTAGTTGTTAGACTGTTGGCAGAGATAGCATCAACTCTTTCAGACCTCCTCACAAACTTCCTTAAAACTACAAGCAAAGGTTTTCTATTGCATTTTGGTTAAGCATGAAAATCTACATCCTCTTTAGTCAAAATGAGAAGGTAATGTTATATGAAGCAGCTAAGGGGCAGAGAAAATAGCCCCCCAAAACATGCTGATCAAAAGGAAAGCTCAGTCAGATGGATAAGAGGTTTTCGTTACTACCATTTAAGTAGCTTCAACATTGGTAACTTTATGATCTCTAGATAAGCCCATATGCTTCTATCTACAAAAACATTTAACATTCAAGGGGGTTTTAGGAAATGGAGCTCAGTAGGGTAACCTGAATCATACAATAATGCTCAAACAGATGAACACACCCACTGATGTGGTGCTGGGGGGGAGCTATGACTTGAATAATGTCTTCCTGGCACCTATTGAGAGGCTGATCATGTATATTCAACAGCTTAACTGGCTTTTCAGAAGTAACTTTGCACTTATGTAAAATTAATAGGGTATTCATTATGAAATCCATGCAGCGTCTTATTAAAAGTGCTCTGTCATTGAAAGTAGAAGGTGGAGGCTTTTTAAACTGGGGTTTTGTTGCCCTCTAGTGAATGAGGTCAGCATTATGCGTGTGAAATTATTTTGATCACTGCATAATTAATGTGTTCTGAATTGGTACAAAAGTGCAGCCAAATTGCATCCTGTTCCCACTTGAATTAGTTACACTGTGGATTCTGTTTCTTACGGTGTGTTGCTTCCTTGACTGAGCTTTTTTTTTTGTTATTCCTGCAATAAGAATGCATGATTGTGTGGGTATCATGATAAGGCAAGGAAGCCAGAGACAAGGAATAAATCAAGTAAATGGATCTGCAGCACAGTAGCTTTAATACATTGGTATATACTTAATATGTCTCCTGAAAAGAATGTCTAATTATACTGTCATGGCACAAAATGCATTTTCAATAGTGATAAATTATGCCATCATTTACTTTCTGAGAACATGCTGAGATTTATGAAGGATTACTACAAAATTATCATGCCAGGATAAAAAAAGCCAAATGCAGTTATCATTGGGATCAGGAAAGAAAGAAAGGGTGGGAGGAGGAAAGCCCAACACCCTTCAGTAGCAAGAAGGCTAGCAGAATTGATAAAATGTTCTGCGGCATGAAAATATGCCACTATGGAATGAAATTCTGCTTTACATTGTGCTCTTTTTCTGACTTTGTAGCTCACTGGAGTATATTTTGGGGGCTTACATGAGGACGTTGTTCCCATCCTGTGTATAGCTGGAAGCCACAAGGCTTAATTCTTCAGTGACTAGAACTTGACTTTTTGCTTATCTGGTATAAAACCAGTGGGAAGTGGTATCAGGTCCCAGAACAGGACATTATAAAATATGAATAAACTTAGTGGCCTTTACAGAAAACAGCTGGCAACTCCACTTGAACTGATCAAGAGTGCGCATATAGGGGCTGCTGTTACTGAACGTGTATTCTTTACCTGTGACTCAAAATCTGTATTCTAAAAGTTTTCCATTTTTTTAATCTTTGTTGCTCATTTTTTAAAGAAAATTCATTCTGCACCCCTACCTGCAGGGTCAGCAAGTGGGTGATCAAGACCCTCATCTCCTTCATTTTCAGAGAGAGCAACTCTTCCGTACAGGGGGTGCTCTTCCTCATGCTTTTTTCTACATCACCTACAATCCAAAAATAAGGAAATTCTTTTCCTCCCTCCATACATTCTTCTACCACTTCTTTTCTGAGCTCATGTTTCCCTCACACAAAGGTATCTATTATGGGCTTGATTCTGAACTTTTTTTTTTTTTTTTTTTTTAGATTTTTCTTCTCTTTGTTCTAATGGGATTGGGAACAAGATATGTGTTTTCCTGGTAAAGGCAGCACAGTCCTGTATATGATTAGAGAATACAGAGTTGAAACAACAGCTATTAAGGATGAAGGTAGCCCACAATGGGACTGGCTAACCTGGAGAGGTCAATTAGGTGTTCAGATAAGGTTCAGAGAACAACAACCAAGTCCTTCATTGACCACTCTGGAAGAAAAACACAACTTAGAACCAAAAAGACACCTGGAATGTTACGGTGTTTGCTGCACTCTGTGAAAAACAGAGCAGTTAAAGATGAATATTCTCCAAAATAGAAGATAGGAGATAAGGGAAAAAGTATTGCTTTCCAGGGCACTAAGGTATATACAAAAAAGGGCATCAATTCTGAATTTTCCACATAGACCAAGCTTTGCTGTCAGCCTGGTAAAAGCAGTGTGGACTCCCCAGGCTACTCCCAGTTTCCTGTGCAAGGTAATGGTGATCTGACATGGAACCTGTCGTGAGAATTTTCCTTGAGCAGATAATTCAGGGTAATGTCAAGACATCTGTAAAAACATCTAATCAGATTTTTTGAGAGTGCGTGAAAGGGATCCTAGTTTTAATGTAGATCATTGTGATTTATAATTAGTATGTACTCAGACTGCTCCTGACAGAGTGGATGGGGATGGATAGTTGGGAGAAATGGGGCATATCCAGAAGAAGTCAAATATACTTGGTACTACACAGCACTGCCCAAGCAATCTCACTGAATTAAAAAAGCCTTCCCAATAAAAGAGGATATCATTGAGTATAATGACATTAGCTAGCACAAGTAATCCATTTACAAACCAAAATACTTAAACAAAATACAACTAGAACTCCTAAGTGTATGAGATGCTTGTTAAATGTCCCAAAGCTAATGCACGCAGCAAGGCAACCTGTCTTTCAGTATTTTCATTGTCTGCTGCTGTATGAGAGATTTCCAGCAAATCCTCTGTGGTCCCATTCTAATTTTCCACCTATTGGCTGTTTTTATGTGCTCAGCTATTCCCTGGAACGGCATTTTCAGTGCTGTCACATGATAATAGGAGTTACAGAATATTTGCTATACAGTTCATAGCCAATAATGTCACTATCTCTCTTTGTTCTGCAGCATATGTGCTCTAAAACCAGCAATGTGAAATAAAAATGCATATATTTTTGGATGAGATGTTAGAACATGGGAACAGATTCTGATCTTCACTGTGCTGCTGTAGGTGTGAGGTGACAGTATTGACTTTGGTGCAATTCAGTGACATTTTGTTAAGCATAACTGTGTTTAGTTCAGGCACATTTTATCAGCTTGCCTTGATTTATGCAGCATATTCTCATAACCTGTAGCACCTAGCACTGAATTGCCTTTCAACATTTTAGCTCTATTTAACTGCTACATTTCCTTAAGAACGTGATTGGCAGTTGTTCTCATTAGTCTAAGTTAGCAAACACAAATCAATCTCTTGTTCCAAGCAGACTCTTAATTTTTTAGGAAGTTTTCCCCTCTAGTTATTAGCAAGTACTCTTGGCCATAGTAAAATTATCAGCTTTGTTGTATTTTATGAAGATATTTACATTCATCTTCTTCATGCTTTACATTTGCTCCTTAACAATTTTTTTTACATGTGAAACTTTGGTAAGTATTGCTGGCTTCTTGTCTGAGGCTACGCCCTCTCTGGAAAAATGCTATAAGTAAGGGAGGATGCCATTGGAAAGTCCTAGTTGCTGTTTGTGACATTTTATTTTACGCTTATGCTTAAATTAAAAATAAAAAAGGAAAATATTGCAAATGTTCCAGTGAAGGTTGAGAGTTTCCTAAATATGTGGCAACTGCTTCAAGGGACTTTTGCTGTCAACAACATGGCAGGAAGAACAGATCCACGATGATATTTCCTTCTTTCCTTTCTCTGTTTATTAAATACAGAGGAGATAATTGCTTTGGTTTGTTCACAGCTGGCAGTAGATAATAAGTTTTCATTAGACATGTAGACCACTGACATACTTACTCAGCTTCTCCAGTTTCATCAGATATAGTCTCGGCTGGTTTTTGAATGTTTGATATGAAGCCTCCTTTTGGTCCCAGTAAGCACATTCAGTATTCTTGTAATTGAAGGCCATGAATAAAATTTTGGTTTGGTGGAAAGAAGTATTTTAAGAGCTGGGTATTTTCCCCCTCTATTGATTAATGAAAGCACGAGTGGACTGAATTTCAGTGCCCAAGATCCATGGGGACAGGAGAAGTGATCTGATCCACTGGTCACTGTAGGAACTTGTGTCATGAGATGAGAGTATATCTAAGACTACAAAATTAGATAAGATCTAAAAATCTATGGGGCTTTTTAACATTTCTGCACAATCCTGGCTTTGAAAGATAAAGTGATCCTGAATGCTTCCACATTTGCTAATCTTCACTTTCAGCTTTTTTAGAAATTAATCTTTTTTCTTTAGATTAATGAATCATATTTATTAAATTGAATGCAACTTGTGCAGACCAAATATTAGCTGTAGCACAAAATGACCTACTGAGCTCAAAGTCTGCAAGAAAAAAGGAAAACAGCTGTGATAATAAGATCTGGCTTCACTTACAACACATGTGCAACATGAATCACTAGAAAGATTGCTTGTTTCTATTACTGAATGGACTCAAAAGAGGACATTGCCAACCATATATACATGTGCGTTTGCAAATGGCTTTCCATACAATGAGTAATTAAGGAAGTCATATCTCACTGTGTTGTTTCCACCACCCGTGTAGCACTTCTTTTCAACCCTAGCTCAAAAATATCATCTCATCATCAATGACCTACAATTTATTTTCCATCTTTGGCTGATGGGAATAATGGAGTAAGAATTTGGGTTTGCTTAATCTATTCAGGCATTATGGTCCCAATTACTGTTGTGTATTCTTATCATACACCTATAGAGCCTGTTGAAATCTTGTCATTGTAATACTGGAGTGAGCAGATCTAATCTGATGCTTCAGAGTAAAATTTAGTTTTGATTCATTGCTTAGGAAGCTGCATGGAGAAATTGTAAAAGTTGAGGTGAAATGGTTTTAAGCAGGTGAAGACTCAAGATTAACTACATAGAGTTGAAAAGTGTTTGATTTCAACTATAGTTATGGATTTGACAGAAAGAACAACTCTTGTGCTTTCCTAGGTCAGTGGGATTATTCTGGTCTGAGCCAGTGCAACTTGGAAGCAAAATTTTGCCTAAAAATGAATTATCTTGACTGAAAATAGACAATATTCAGATTTTCACACCCCAACCCTATCAAGAAAGTTTTATCTGGGAGGCTGTGGGAAAGATTATCATTGGTAAAAAAGAATAACATTCGAGGACTTCACTTAAGAATAGATACAAATTTGAGGGGGGGAAATAGGTTACTTTTTGTACGGTAATATTTAAACATTTTCTCAGGAGGCTCTGATACTCAGATTCTTTAGAAGCTGTAGCACATAAATGAAGAAAATGGATGATTGTTGTCATCTCTTCAAACCTCTAATGCTTCCTTCATTAAACTCCATGCAAAATCTGGACTGTTCGTTCATGTAGAAGTCCTTTCCTTTTTGCAGTCCTCTTTTCTATTTGGTCTTCCTTCTTATTAGTGATTCTGGGGTTATTTTATACCTTGTGCACATTTTTTCTTGTTAAAAATACAGAAGTAAAGATTGTTCTTCACTGTTTTGGAGTAAATCCAGAATTAATGCTGTCATAGAGCTTCCTTCATTTTTGTAATGCTATATATCAGTGCTCTGAGCCATTAGTCCCTGCGTAACATAAAATTTAACTTCTAGACAAGCAAAATATTTCAGTGAAATGTTTTTCCATTTTTTCTCATTAATCAAAACACCACGTTTCACAGAAACACAAGCTCTGATCGTTCTCTTTGTGAAAAACTGAAAATGGATTGTTACAAAATGTGAATCTCTGGAACCTGAATGACATGTTTCAACTACCCACAAATCAGATTCTTGTTCCCAATAAACTTATTTTCTGGTTTTGTTTTGTTTAATTATAAAAACCTAAAGCTTGTCAAAATCTCAGAATGACACACACAACAGAAAATCAGATTGCTGCCCACTTCTGTTAGTTTCTATAATAGTCTTCAACTACAAGGAGGAAAAATGAGGCATTAGGAACACAACTGTTTTGATGACAAGATGCATCTGAACTTCTTATTTTCTGACAAATAAGAATATCTTTATTTTCCCTTTGCTGCTTTCCAGTTTTCTGACAGTTATTTCTCTGCCTTCTCCAGCACCAACAGAAATGAAAATATAAACCTTGATTTAAAAACTGCAAATACTTTTCTGTGGCTACGTCGTGCACACACATGCTGGCTATATTTTCTATATGGTGCCAATTAAAAAATACATGTATCAAGGCTTAGGATTTTATCTGATCATGGCTTGATGGATATTTCTAATAAGAAGGTGAGCATTTTTCAGAAGCACTTTTTTCTCCCTCGGAGTAGTAGCAGGTTGTCGAGTTTCTTACTTGACAGCTAAGGGTGGCATTCACTCGAACAGGATCATCAAAACCAACTTTGACAGGACAGACTTCAAAAATAATGTGCGTCAGTTTTTACTCTGTCAGTGTAAATGCATATCCTCCAGTACTGGTTTCCATTTGTTTTATCTGGAATGTCTAAGACTAATGAATAAATCATAGTCCTGTATACATGCATGTATGCATATGTATGTGTGTATATGTATAATTCATGCCATAAATATCCATTTTGGTCTGGCACATATATAAAGGTGGAGGTGTGCTATGCAGACACTGGTCTTTGCTTGACCTAGATGATTAATCAAGATTCAGATGCAGCAGATTATTTCACTTAGCAAGAAAAATAGATGAATGCAGGTTATGTTGATGCATTCTTTTTGTTTACCCCACAAAGAACTTGCCGTGTTCACGGTCACCACTGGAAAGTTCTTTTGCTTATCACTCCTGGCTCTTTCCAGGCATTAATTGGCCCCAAATTGCTCATTAAGATTTCTTAGTCCGCCAGTTCTTTAGAGCTGTATGTGATGTTTCCTTCTGCCTTTTCTCTTTGGTTCTCTTGTCACATAAATCTTCATAAACAAGAGTCATTGCCTTCCCTTCCATGTGTCTCTGTTTAGAAGAGTGGCACTAGCCAGGGTCTTGATTTTATTTCAAGTTTCTGGCTCCATACAGGGGCATATATTGTTGACATATTCCCTTTTATTTATAAAATACATTTGAAGAACAAAACAAGACATATTTTGCTTGGAGCTCCATTTATTGGGCAGATTTTACACCACCTTACTTCAGTAATATTTAACCTGCTTGTGACTTTGAACATAAAATTGATAACTTCAGCATATGATTTAGCTTCTCTAGTTGCAATATCCTCATATGGCCTTCAGCCTTCCCTCTCTGTTCTATCATTCTTCTCTCCACAGGATAAGAGGTGGTCTTTGTTTTATAAATCACTGTGCAAATCCCATTGTTAATTTGCAAACTATAATTTACATAGTGCAACAGAATTTGCAAACTATAATTTACATAGTGCAACACTTCGGTATAGAAGCAACCGGAGAAAATCTGCAATATTGTTTGGAAATTGGCCTACAGGATTATGGGGTGCAAAGTCTGGTTTTCTGTGTCATTTCCAGAAAAAGAAGATGATTTAGATCTCATTGATGTATAATTAGTACCCAATAAGTAATATCTTCATTGGACAAGAAGAAAGGGATGGAAAATGGTCCTCGAGAGAAAGGTCTCTGACTAGAGCTGTTGGCATCAGCATGAGTTGCTATTGGGTTTTAGTAGATAAGATACACTTAGTATCTACATAGTAGATATTATCTAGTAGATATTATCTAGTAGATAAGATACACTTAGTATTTACATAGTAGATATTCTCGGCAGTTATCCGAGAATACAGTCAATGTCGGTATGCTGGGGCTCCCAATACACTAATTACTGTATTTAACACAAAGAGATTTGTGAAATAGTATTTGGAGAGTAAAATCAAGCTGTGTAATCTCTAGGCTGTGGGATTCCTACAAATGCTGAGTCCTGGATCAAGTGCTTTCCACACGAGAATGAATGACAAATTACTTTCCTATTTTCTTCTTTCTTCATTATATTTGAAATGTAGGATGTCTGTCAAACATTTTCAGTCTACTTGTTCTCCCCTAAACATAGCTAATTTATGACAATCAGAAAGGGCCAAGTCTAACACGCCTTTAGCGTATTCTAGGACACTTTTGCTTTTCAAATTATATCTGACTAATTCCAGGTATTGAACACTACTGGTGACTATATTATGGGAGATTTTTTTGTTTAAATGCACTCAAGCAGATTGTAAGGGAAGACAAAGGAAATGCATTTATTGAAGATGGCTTTTATATTTCTGCTCGGGAACCAAAGAAGAACTTGAATTTTCAGGAGGGTTGAATAGCTGCTGAGTTTTTGACAACTGGGCCATACCTGGATGAGCAGGTCTCTACAGAAACATGGCCCTTCTGCCAGGTTCTGACTGGAACCTGATTCTTTTAAACAGGAAGCCAGTCGTGGTTGCTAGGAATTTTGTCTGAACCCTGGGAATTCAAGGTTTTTTCCCCCATGCCTGCAGAGGCACAGTAGATCACTGTGGAGTCTGCATACCCTGCAGTCGCAGCATGTGCACTTCTGGTCAGTTCACCTGCACTGAGTTACATACTGCCACCTCCAAGCTGCCCCAGATCCCTAAGGGAGGAAGTTTATGTACCTTTATATTAGTCAGTGGTTGCATACATCTGACTTATGTTTAGGCTGCCTGTGGTTGCAAAATGGAAAGTTCTGTAGAAGGACATGAAGACAAATCGCTTTCAAATGATTCCTAACCTCACCTTTTCCTAAAGATACTTTGTGTTGTTACTGACTACTAATGTCATTGTCTGGCCTTCTTCAATCATATTTGCTATTAGTCAGGGCTGTTAAGCCCCACTATGTCTTTGTATCTGTTGGCCCTGGCTGGCTATAAATATCACTGTTGTGTATTGCCACTGAAAGCTGTGTAAATCATTCTCCAAGTCAGTCAGTTGTGAGAGCTGTTTGCTCTGAAATCCAGCACTCACCGTGGCTTTCAAAGGGCACGTGCAAGTTAAAGCAGGGTAAATAGAAAAGATCTGCACCAAGACGAGCAGTGAGCTTCTGTGGTGAATTGCCCTATGAAGAAAAGGATCACCTGCTGGATCCAGAGTTCAATACAGTCATCTGATGTTTCCCTATATACTGTGACTTTTAGACCACGTTCCTAGAAATGCTTCTGCCTCAGGCAATTGCCGTATTGTCCCTCTAGGATCGGAGGGAGGCATGCTCAAGTCCAAAGTGATTTCATTACCACCACACCTAGCCCCTCATCTGAGTCAGAAGTATGATTAATTCAAATTATGTAACTGATTAGCAAGGTGTGTGTTTATATGAAAGATATTAGATTGAAAATACAGAAGGGGCCTAATTTGTGATTTGAAGATCTGAGTTCGTCCAGCTCAACAGGAAGGATGTTCCACCCAGTGTGGGGTGCTGAAGGGTGGTTAAGATGGGAGCAGTCACTGTAGAGCAGGGCAGTGGCTTTGTTTGCTGTTTGGACTGGTGATAGAGGCACTTACAGGTTCCAAAGGAACATTTGCATTTCCCAGTCAGCTGTGGGCAAACAGAGGTCAGGTCAGGAAAATGCAAAACTCATTTCTATTGGCATGGGGGGGGGGAGAAACAAGAGGAAGAGATCAATACTCACATAACACTAAACCCTCCCTCTGCTTTCTTTTGCACAAACCACCCCGGTTTCACGTATCAGAGTGTGAATGTAGTGCAAGCTAAGTGCTGTGCACTGGCTCTGTGCCTGCCGTGTAGTGTGAGCAACTCCACTGTCAGCCTGTGTCCAAGATGTCCAACTGGAGAGCTGGCAGGGACTGCTGAGCGTGCAGTGAATTCATCCCAGGCTACACATGCTTAGACAAGCTGCCCAGAGGTTACTGGTAACATTTCAGAGATGAGACTGGGTTTCAGTCTGTTTTTTTTGTTTGCCTGTTTTTTTGCTTTTGAGGGAGGAAAAGTAGGTTTACGTTATGGTCCCAGACTGGGTAAGTTTAGAGTTGTTTGACAAATCTGATATATTGCTTGCAAAGTTTGTGAAACACCAAACTGCAAGAGACTGGAATATCTGCAGTAACAAGAAGCAAAACAAGACAGACTGAGCGACTAGGGTGTTAAATAAAGTCACAACAAACCTGTCACAGGTTTTCTGATAAGCTTTGGAAGAACACCTGACAAGTCACATTAATAGCAGCAATTATTGTTGGATTAAATTAGCACTTTGAATGCAAAGGCACTATTACTTTGCCTTGCTGTCTACCTAAGAAACAATGTTTTGGTCACTGTATCCTACTTTGTGAAAGCTGCTGAGCAATTTTATTTTCATATTAATTTATGATGGTCCTTTTCTATGGGGAGATGATTTTATTTTGACAAAGTGCAGTAGCACTCAAGAACTCCTAATATTTAATATATAGAGAAGGTCATGAATTCATATCCACGCTGGGGCAAATATTAGAGTATATATGCCAGAGATGAATGGCACTTGTGTTATGCTACACTGCTAAGGAAGACAGTAAATCATAAGAAGTTACTTCTCACCTTGCTGAAGTTGTAAAATGGATATAACATTTCTTTATATTGAAAGATCCAATTAGGAATGGGGAAGGCCAGGTTGTACAGAGCAGGGCTTCCCAAAGGCTGGAATTACCTCTCCAGGGTAACTGAGACCTTTTGGGACATGGAGAACAAAGTGAAAATCAGTAAATACCTGGCTGTCCATCACTGTTTTTCTGCACTGTCATCATGAACTTTCTTCTTGACATCTGATTAAGTAAAAAGAGAGATTGCATTGGCACCCCTGTTAATGCAGGGGTTTGTGCTGCTCTTATTCCAGTGCCAGCCCATGGTGCAGAACTGCTGAGGCAGTCCATGGGAAATGCTGCGAAATTACTCTTGGGGAATACATCAGGGTTTTCAGGATCCTTTTTTTCCTTTGTTCTTCCTTTGTTCCTATGTTCTTCTCCGTTACCTCATATTGCTGTAAGATTTGACAGGTAAATCTTAGGCAGCAGCACAGCTGACCAGCATGTTTCAGTAAGTGTGAAGGGGAATATTTGGGTATGGTGTGGCTTGGCCTCTTTGCCTCCCAGCCTAGGAAAAAGCAACCTTTGCCGTCAGTTGCTTCTAAATGAAACTGCTTTGCTCCAGGGGAACTCAGCACTCCCTGCAGTCCTGAGAACTGGTAAATAGCAAAGCTATATTTATTATATTTGGAAAAACTGGAGTGGGCTTAAGTGTAAAGGCCAATTAAGTGTACAGAGGAGAGAGGAACAAAATGTTCGGGACAAACAAGCTGGAGAAACTGTCACACGTGAAAAGGAAGTGATGGACAGGTTTTTATTAGGAGGTGAGGTTTTGGATGGGGTTGGCTGGCTCTCCAGCCAAAGTCTTCAATTTTTATCTTTTGACCAATAAACAGATCACACAATGACCTTAAACAGGTATTTAAAGAAACACAGTGATTTTATATGCTTTCCTTCTTTCTTTTTTTACTGACTCCTTCCTTCATTTGGAGTCCTTTATGTCTTTGCCATCTTCTCTTTTCTGTCTGCTCTTTTTCACCATATTGTTTGGATATTTCATACATAAAAGCAGCTAGAGGGTTAAGGAGACCTTGATGCTGCTAGGTTACCTGTTCTGTGAATACTGATAGCAGAGCGATCACTCCTTGCACCTTAATTTCACTACCTGGAAGAGGGGGATACAAATATTTAACCCATTCTTATTAAACATGTTTAAGTCTTCTGCTGGGAAAACCATTATATCAGACCCTTCACTTGACTGCCCTGCCCTAATGTTGAAGACAGTTAAGGAAGCATTTTACCATCACTCGCTTTTGAGGGACATCAGACATTTAACGTTAGCTTAAGATAATTACATGGCTTTGTGATAAGAATATTTCAGATTAGACAAACAATCTAGTGTACACGACTAATTACTAGTTGGCACACCTCCATTTTGCCAACACTTTGGCTGAGTTGAGGGAAACGTCCTGAAGCTTGTTCTAGCTACCTACGATTGCATTAATTTCTTTTGTTTTATGTCATGAACTTGATATTTTTTTGTTGCATTTTTTATTTAGTTTGCAGGGTATTCACTTGTGTTTAAAACGAGCAGACTGTTCAATCCCTCTCGCACCTTTAGCAACAATCTTCCTTTTACAATATTCAAAATACTGTAGTGACCTTAACATAAAATGTTTCCACAGGCTTGGAGAACAACATCCAAGCTCTCATTTGCATATTACCATCTTTATTTGCTGAAACAAGTGGGAACTAAAGGAAGCTACCTCTACAGGCAGTCTGTGTCACCAGCTGCAATGCACCTCTGGATAGTTTATAAGCAAATTCTTCAGGATTGCTCCTATATTGTTTTAGGGGTTTTATCCTGCATTGGGATCCATGCTTGATAATGTGTGAAAAAATAACAGACTCCCTGATAATATATCTATCTTTAGCAAATTATTTAAATTCATTTTGTTGTGGCATAGAATGGCATAGAGGTGTAGAGAATACTAACCAGTGGGGAGGACTGGTCTCTGGGAGAGTCAGTTTGCCTTGTTTGGCGCAAGCATATATCATTCAGCAGTGAAATGTGTAGTAGCTACAACATTAACTGATTGGAGAGTTAATAACTTTGATGCAAGGAAATTAACGAAAGAAAATAGATGGCATTTCTAATAGCAGTTAAGGGGCATAATTGTTCTATCTAACAACTGATTGAATAATGTCAAGCAATATCAACATCAAAAAGAAGGTAAACGGCAAACAAGTAAATGAAACAATGATAGCTTTTAGGGTTGTAATATTTGATTGGGAAATAAACGAGCCTGGCATTAGGTAAGGACTTGTCTACATGGAGAAATTCATCAATGTAACTACATTTGTATAATTATACCTTTCAAAGCACATAAGCCGAACAAAGAAAATGCAGTCACTGCAGAGTAAGATTCTCCACATGGGGAGTTATACAGCTCTAACTTCAGTGTCATATTATACTGGTATGGTTACAGCAGTAAATTTGCCCATGAAGACAAGCCCTAAATCATTTGAGGGTCCACTGCCACATGCCTGTCCAACTCCCCTTGCAGCAGGCTGTGGCATTGTGCTCTGCCCAGCAACATATTGATGCTCTGAAGGATGCAAAGCCACATGGTGAACCATGTTGCTGTTCAGGCTGTAACATATAATGCAGTAAAGTGGTAAATATCTTTTAAATGCATTCAGTTTTATAACACACGAAACACCCCCCCCCCCCCCCCCCCCCCATATTTTACTATGGCACATTTTCCAATTGTGATAATACATTGTTTAATACTCGTTCACCTGCCTGCTAGGAAGAAAAATAAGGATCTGTTGTTCCTACACCTTAATTAATTTGATAAATAGTATCTTGGTGACATTTGAATAAAAAGTTAACTCAAAGCTTTGTGTTTGCAAAGAGTCAGTAATTTCCATGACTCAAGTCAAATTTGAAACCCAGTTGACTGAGAAGGAAAAATTCATTTCCCATCCAAGGGCTTGAGGTGATTTGAGGTGCAGCAGTGAGTCAAGAGAAATAGCCAGCCTTATGTCCACCTGCCTGATTCTCAGCTTCTGAGAAAACCACTGACACACACTACAGCAACAACAAACGCGAACAGTTCCACCTTCCAGCTGTACATCTGTGTGTTTCTGTATGTTCCGGACCTCTTGGAGAAATTGTGTTGCAATTTTCACTGATGTCCTGGGTTCAGCAATAGCAGTCATTTTTTTCTCCTTCTTAGTAGCTGGCGCAGCGCTGTGGTTTTGACTTTCAGCCTGGGAATGGTGCTGATAGCACCGATGTTTTTAGTTACTGCTCAAATGTTTGGTCTGGCCAAGGACTTTCTGAGCCTCATGATCTGCCAGGGAGGAGGGGAAGCTGGGAGGAAGCAGAGACAGGACACCTGACCCAAACTGACCAAAGAGGTATTCCATACCACAGCACGTCATGCCCAGGATGTAACTGGGAGTTACCCAGAAGGGCTGGTAGTCTGCAGGGTTGGAGGAGGTATCGGTGGGTGCTAGGTTGGGCTGGGGGGGGCGAATTATTGGTCGGTGAGTGGTGAGATGTTGTATTCTCTTCCCTTGTTATTTCCTTTCTCATTATTATTGGTGGTAGCAGTAGTGATTTGTGTTATACCTTAGTTACTGGGATGTCCTTATCTCAACCCATGGGAGTTGCATTCTTTTTGATTCTCCTCTCCATTCCTCTCCGAGTAGGGGGAGGTAAAGAAGGGGGAGAGTGAGTGGACGAGCTGCCTGACTGGTTTTAAACCATGACAACTGAGTACCCAAGAATGCCTCTAGAAAGTCTGCATCCAGCATGCCCCTGGAAGCAGTTTCCGTGGATGCTGGCAAGCAGCTGTACGTGTAAGCCTGCATTTTGTTTTTGCATCTGCATATATTACAGCCTCAACTTAAAGGAGCCTGAAGACAGTATGGCGTGTAGAATATTTTATCATTTTAACATGTTTATCTACTCTGTGGCCTTTTTAAAAATCACAGTAAATGTATAAAGATTATAGGTGTTCATGTATGCTGTACTTTACAAGAAGAAAATCAATTTTTCATTCCTCTGTGGCAGCTTGCAATACAACTGGAATATTACCTGAACCAAGTAAACAGAATTATCTTCTAACCTGAATAAGAAAAATGTAGTAGAAAGTCTTTACCTCTCTATTTTCAACTTTTATTATCTAAGTTTTATTGTGATTTAAAAGAAAGAAGGGAGGGAAAGATGAGCCAAATGCAGAATTGTTATGAAAGAAGCTCTAAAATGAGCCCCATGAAGGCCTGTGAAAGGTTCAGAATGGAAATTATTTTCAGTTTAAATTACTTTTGCAGGACTAGAATGTGGCATTCAGGAAGCTTCTGTGTAAAGTCCATTCTTTCTTCTTCTACCTTTTTCCCTTTGTTAGTTTGCATCTATATGAATTGCCTATGGCCCAGGCTGGAAAATATCTGTCTTACAACTTCACCCCAATGTGTTTGCTCCTAGAGTATCTGAGCATTTGACATATTAAGAATTTATCTTTTATAAACACTCTTAAAATATTATATTATTATTCTTATATTACAGATATAAATTCTTCAAGGTCACATTAAAAGAAGTGGGAATCAGATGTTTGTCACAGGCCATTCTTTTCCTTGTGTGCTTATACCAGATGTCTATTTACAGATTGATAGATATCTATTTGTAGACATATATTAGCTCTTGTTTTAAATAGTCAACAGTATATAATGCTCCCTACTTCCTACCCCTACATGCTTCTTAAAGGTGTCGCATCTTGTTTCAACACTTGGTGCATTGTTTCAAATGTCAGCCACATCTTACTGACAGCTACAAAGAGAAGGATAACTCTCCTTGTGACATGTCAATACGTTCTGGTGTTTAGAAGTAAGAATTCTAATTCTTTTTCTATTAGATATACTGTAAATACTGTATCAGAATTAATGGAACGGTTAGTGTAACGGAACAACGTATGTCAGTGGAGTGTTTTACTCCAGAGATTTTCTATATTATGTCTATAACTCAGATTTCTGAGGAATATTCATCTCCTGCAATAACACAACTGGTCAATTATCCAGAGCTGCGTATGGAAACAACAAATAAAAAATGCATTCCTGCTGTGATCACATGACTTGAACAATTACAGTTTCTCTCTTCTGAATGTATAAGTAGAAATGTCTTTAGTGTCTTCAAAATTTATATTTTGCAGTCTTTTGTACCTTATTCTCCCTTACAAAATCCAATTATAGAACTTGACTTTATGAGCTTTTTCCTGCTTTAGTGAAGTCCAAGGACTAATTTATTCCTAAAGAGAAAAAATGTGGGTTTAATTTTTCAGGATATATTGCGGAAAATAAAAAAAAGAGATGACATGCTGAATCTATACATACAATTAAAAAGCAGTTCATGTTGCTTTCTGTGTGGAGTGGTACATGGCATTTTACAAACAGGGTAAATGATTGTCATGCATAGTGTCCATCAGCTACCCTGGAAACTGCTCTGTACTCTTACATTTACAGACTTAGAAGTAACTGATGTCTGGTTTATGTATCCAAAATTGCATCCTTTAACACCTTTTTTGTCTTTTATACTTCCAGATTTGACTTTAAGAATGTTAGAACAATATTATTTTCCTATATTTCTAGATTATGTTTTCACCTCCTAGAGCTTTTATTGTTTCATCTTTTTCTTGGATATAGGTCTGGATTGAGGTGAAGATGATAATAATTGTGAAAAAATGAAATTACTTCAAAGAACCTCAGGTTATTTCTCTTTTGAAATAGTCCAGATAATTTAATTTATTCTAAACTCTTTAATATGTTTCTTGAATCGGCAGAAGTTTATTGTGTGAACTTGTTAGTTGCCAGTGATCTTTCCTGGAAAATGGATAGCATCTGGTTTTTGGTGAGACTGATCTTGTCATGTTTTTTAAGGATGCCATCTGCTTTCCAGTGCTCCAAAGGGGACTGTGGTGTCCAGCGGGATTTTTATCATATGCTTGTTTCCTTTTCTGAACATCTGAATATTTTAGAGAGCAACTAAAGGCATAATTCTTTCTCCTAAACAGTATACTTCTTTATTCATTAAAATCACCTGGAAGTATTGTTCAGCAAATAGAGGTTAAAGTTATAAATGCTTCATTTCTGTATTTAATAACAGATATTTAGTGTCTACCCATCAAAAGCAATTTTTGGTAAAGTCGTTGTAAACATATTAAATTAAGCAAACAGAGGACCCATTTTCTGAAAATGGGAGCTTTGTATTTAGTCTCCTAAAAATTGCTCACCAAAATGCTCTCAGAAATGCCTTTTAATATCACCAATCACATCTACATTTTAAAAAGAACAAACAAAATCTAGCTTTATTCAACTGTGAATTCTATTGACCTGATTGAGCAACTTCTGTTCCTGTGAAAATCCGTCACTTGCATGCTAATTACAATGAAACCCTTTCGTCAGGATCACAACGGGGTACGGGTGAGGATTCTACTGACATTTTATTTCCTTTCAGTCTAACTAACATCATTTCAGACACAAGCAGTAAAGCACATGCTCAAGTTTAAGCATGAGCTTTAGTGTTTTGTTGAATTAGAAATTTGGCAGCTAGTGGGAATACTAATGTGAGTGAAATCATATAGGCGCTTATGGCTAGAAAGAGCCGAACCATAGAAATAATAGAACAGTAAAATATAATCATTTCCCTCATCTGAGGTCACATTCTGTGTTTCAGAACCAAAACAAGAGGACTGTTTCCAATCCTAAAAAAAAATACTCATTTCCACATTGTGTAGAGGCCTTGCTGTGATTACTGCTTTAATGCAGTATTTTATTGTGGAAGATGTGAGGCAGTGGCTGAAGTACCTGAGTGGATTGTTAGCATGGCTATTTCCTTAACAAGGCTGTAAAATTACTGGACCATTCTCATGTCAATTTTCTTTGTTTTACTCTACATTCAGCATGTGGCAGATATCATTCCCAGACTGAATTTTTTGTTGCATGTGAAAGAAGCACAACATGAGGGATAGCCAAGCAAATGCAGTAACGAATGCAACTTTATTGATGAGTAGCAGCATCTGGTGTTCCATGGCATCAGGCTGCACTCCCCATGCATAATCATAGGAAATGCCACCCCAGCTCATGTTGAAGAACTTTTTGAAAATAAATAACTCACATATCTGCCTTCTTTTAGGAAACTCACCTATACTACATCATATGTAATGGTATATACAGTATATTCAAAGTTTTAACTTCTTCATCCATATGCACCTCACGTCTTTTGTAGATTTCCACATTTTATGTATGTAGATGCACACTCTTGTATAGAAGGTGTTAAATACACTTACTTTCATACTTTGTTAAAAAGCCAGCATTTTGCTGCATACCTTAGAATACAAGATATTGAGTAATACTTAATTCTTTCTTGTTGAACAGAATGGAATTATATCAGGACGCTTGGTTCAAGCTTAACTGCAATACAGTGAATTTTAAGCTCTATTTCAACCATTGTGAATAAAGGGCATTATTCTTATTAAGGTTTGACTTTATCACATAATGCCAATAAATGTTGTTTGGTCCTTATTTTTTATTACAGGTGTTAAGCAGGTGATTAAGAAGTTAAGCAAGATATATACCTGTTTAGTGACATTCTGTCAACAAGTGCTACAGAACACAGAGGTCCTGGCTGAATACTGTTCCTTTTAACTTTTCAGGTCATGCCACTCCTGTCTGTCAGACAAACACAATAGGAATTACTCAATTTAACACCATTTCAGTTCTAATTGAATTCCATTTGCTAAATCCTGAATAAATACATTACAACTGCTGCTTTGGTCAAACAGAGAGAAATAGCCATCTTTTAATGACTCCCCTGTGGATTTAATGCCTATTCTATCTGTTAGAATAATGATTCCTACATCGCTGGAATATATTTAAAGGATAATAGTTACTTAAACATGCCAAGTCTTTATACAGCAGATAAGTATTTTTAATTTGCATTTATGAAATCAAAAAGAGGGCTAGAATAACTAGTTACCAATTTGTCTGTTTTCCAAATTAACTTGGTATCAGAGAAAAGCTACAGGATTAGGAAAGGGTTTTATGTTTGCTTTTAATATCAACCTTAGGAGAGGAACAAGGACTCCATCAAGGATGAGGATTCGTGTCACTAAGTACAGATAACTACCATTCAAATGCACACACCACTTATCACTCCTGATGGTCTACTGGGAAAGTATATCACCTACAAGTGATTCACTTTTGTGGGCAGCAGATATATGGAAAAGCTTAAATGAATAAGTGCTCTCAGGAGGATCACAGATTCAAAGGTATTTGGTCCATTATAGGGACCTTAACTTAGGTGAAATGAATCCCCCTTAAGACTATAAATGAGAAGTCCATTTGTTGAAATTAGGAGGCTCACCATGGAAAGAAGCTGAATGCCTTATGACATACAAGTTTAAGGGAAAGGGGGGAGTGAAATTGTCTCACTTGAAAGAAGAAAAAACAAAACAAAAATTGGAATCTTCCATTTGCTTCAGACCGGTTGAATATCTCAATTTGAAATATTACCAGTTTTTTTCTTTCTGCTTTCTTTCTGCTGCTGCTGCTGTTGCTCACAGACCAGTGGTCAGGCATTCTGGATACTGCGCTTCCCAAAAGCCTGCTCTGAACAAAGCAGAAGACTTGAACCCACATGTCACTGTACAGAGGTCAATGTCGTTGTTGGGACATGGTAGTTTTGTGAATGGTCACCTAAGTCCTACTTTTTTCCTTTTTTTAATCAGCCCAAGTTATTTGACAAATTTGACTCCAAATGCTGAATAACTTCAGTTCTAATTGACTTTTTTGAATAAACTATTCATAGCCTCCCACTCGCTCTGCCTCCAAAATTCCATCTTTAGTGCAGATCTTGTGCAACAATGTAGAACATGAGAAAGGGAGAATCTGATATAAATGATGTACTTTGCAGAACTTCTTTTAAATGCAATGTTGAGCATAATGGTCTCAAAATAATGGTTGCAAAAACATACCAATGCTAGATTATTTTTAAAGGCTGTGTTCCAATTAAATCCATTGAAGCTTGAGTTAGAAGTTGCAGGTTGAAGATTCATAGAGGACTTGAATGACTCTCACTACAGAAATGTAGTTCATGTCTTTGAATGAACGTGGTCTAATATGTGGTTTAAGTACCACACACAAGAAATGCCAGTTTGTGCTGTGCAGCAGGGTTTCTGTGTGAGCCCTGCTCCCGTAACCTCTCCCACCCAATTAGCCAACTGATGATAGATATTTGGGTCTTGGTAGCAACATTTTTATGAGGAAGCTCTTTGCCCTTTCTGCTGAGGTAGAGGCTAACTATCAACAATAGAGTTCAAAGGCTCATGTTCTGTTTTGTCTCAGAAAGTTGCCTCAGACATAAAATAAGTAGAATGAACACTGAGATTGAGTGTTCCCTTATCAACCAGAAGAGAGAAGTTACCTCTCCTGCTACCTCCAGGCATGTTTCTTTTTCTTCTTCACCACTTCCTCTTTTCTCTATGCAATCTTCCAAACATTCAAAAATTCCTTTGATTTTTATTTTACCCTGAAGAATTTTTAATGTTTTACTGATGTTCTGAATGCAGATCACTAAGAGACTGTAATTCACACAGAAATTAGCTAATAGGTAGCTATGGCAAAAGTATCATGTACCACAAAATAGATTTTATGTCTTTAAAATTGTTTGATCTGTTGTGATTCATTCTGTTTTGGAGTTTCTGGTCAGTCCTTTCCAGATAAAAGTTTAAAGGTGTGCAGGTGGCAGAGTGGCTCCTGCTTCCTTTTCCTGTGGACAGTTTGCTCACAAGTCCTTCTCCACTACCAAAGGAGAGTTGTTTTAAAATATAGTCACAACAGTGTTACAGGAAGTTGTATTCTTTACGCCCTAGCTTTCAGTAAATATGCACCCTGTGGAGCATTGTCACTAAGGTAACCCACTATGGATGATGAAAACATACTGAGTTCAGGATTTTTAACAAGTAAAGGAATTCAGCAAGTTCAAGTTGGATGAAAGGATGATATATTGAGCCACTGATGACTGCCAAGACACCAGAATGCTTATTCATTACTTTAACTTTTGCTGACTTTACGATCTCTGGGGACTGTCTGCATGCTTCCCACCTACAACCTTGACCTTCTTAGTATGTTTGTAGCCCCTTCTCTCTTAATCTGACCTGATTCAGAGGTCCATGACTGCTCTCAAGACTGTACCAGCAATGGTATGCTAAATATCCCCATTTAGGATGGTGTCACTGAGGAATTCACAGGGGTCACCTCACTTATTGCCACCCTTAAGATGATACTTCTTGCCTTCAGGTTTAATATTAACTGAGTTGATGACACTAAGTGATTCTCTCTCCCCCTGCCTTATCCCCCCGTCCCCTTCAGTTATTTTGATATACTTATGAATCACCTCACCAAATATGACAAATAACCTACTCCAAGATAAAGGATCAAAACCTACAAGCTTCTGTGTTTGTCGCATTTCCACACCTGATGGTGTTTCCACACCTGATGGTATTTCCATTGTGTTCCATAAGGGAATAAAAGAAAAAAACCTGCAGTGATTTTGCTTCTTCAAGCGTTCAACACTGAATGAGGTATCTAGGATCATCTGGCCACACCACTGGACCTTTTGAATATTATGTCTGAATGATGACAATGTATTTTTTGAAGAACTGTCAAGAGATAAGTATATGGGTAGCTGTTCAGAGGACCCCCTTTAAAGTTGTCTAGTTTTGTTTCTTGTGTTCCTAGACCTTAAAAATCAGTAAGAATTATTTGCAGATGTGGCTAATTGTGATGATAGGATGTTTTATTCCTTTTCTTTACCCTTTTTTTTCTTTATCCTTCTCTCATCTTCTGTTTTCCTTTTCCCTTTCCCTTTCCTTTTCTCTTTTTTTTTCTTTCTCTTTTTTTTTCCTCTTCTTTTTCTGTTTTCTTTTGTCCTCTCTGCTTTTCTCTTCTCTTTTCTTTTCCCAGGGTGACCTTAAACTAATCTAATCTATGTAGATAAAAAAACCCCATCTTCTACCTAATGAAAAGATAAACCCACACTGATTTGAGGTGTATGATACACTGTTATGTGCTTACAAACCAAAATGTATTGGCAGCAGCCCAAAAGTGTCTTAGAAGATACACAGAAATAAGATAGACAGGTAGAAACAATTATTGATCAAGACCTTTTGTACTATGAGCTAAAGTTAATAACATTTTATATCAAAATCAAGTGTGGATCCTTGGGGTGAGAGATGTATTCTGAATATGTTTGCTCATACTTTGCTATGTGCAGTCTTGTAGGGAAGCAGTTCAAACTCCGTAGCATGGGAGCAGAGACATGGAAGATCACAAGAACTTTGGAAACATAAGTGCTAATCAGTCATTATTTGTTCTTTTTAAGTTAATGTGGCTACATGTTGCCAAACACAACTAGATTGGATTTATTTCTTTTGGGTTTTAGTTGCAATTCCTTTGTACACAGAACAACTATTTCAGGTAAGAACATCCAGACCATTATATTTGCAATATACATTTTAATTATGCTGTTTAATTTGAAAGAACAAATGTAGTGTGTGCTCACAGTGTAAAATGAAGAGCCTCAGTTAAGAATGGGCTAGGAAAACAATGTGTAAAGCTAGTATTTTGCAGAACAAAGCTGTGTTTCAGTTGTATACACAATTATAGCTGCCATATTTGCAAATCTGGAGAGCTGCAGGTATAAGTCTACTTGGACAATGTGTATTTTGTTATCCATTTTGTGTATGCAGTCAGAATATGTGAATGTGAAAGCTTAGGAGTATGAGCACCTGGCTGACTTGAACAACCACATCCAGTCTTATGCAACTGGTGGGCAGAGGAAGCTTGAGATTTTATTCTGGATTTGGTCATTAGTTAATGGGACAAATAGTCTGTCTCTTCTGCTGTCAGGCATGACAGAAGAGGCATAAACTGTCCTCAGGTCCTTAGTGATTATCTCAAATGGGGTACAAACACTTACAAGTATGGATCCAGGCTAGCCAGCTTGCCAGCTTTCCTTCCCATGGCTTGTAGTGGTGAAGACCATCAGCGTTAAGAACAGGAAGATCAGACAAGCACAGAAAGGAGGACATGGGGGACACCGTGATGCTCGTACTAAAATACAGCTTTAGCTTGTGGCTAGAGAACAAAGAAACAAACTGGAGAGATTCCAAAGTTTCCCTCTTGTTGCTGAGTGCAGCATAATCTTGATGTAGAAGAAAATCTAGTTCACTGAAGATGCCGTACTGTAAGATTGGTCTAAAGGAAGGTTTTCCATGAATATTTTGGGTCTAGTCTCTGCCAACTAAAATAGCTTTGCTCCAGACTGAGACAACTGTGAAGAAGGGAAAAAAGCCCCAGGCGTTCTGGCTACATTTATACATTGCCACTTTGGACCAAGCTAGCAATACTCCAGGTTTAGGTGTTAGGAATTGTCTGTAACTCTGAACTTACACGTTCATGGTGGGAGGTTTGAAAACAAATTCCAAAGTTGCCATCAGTCACTCACTGCTTGAAGGTATATTTGTGCTTTTGCAGGTGTCATCTCTCTAGCTTCAAATTAAGGACAGTGTATCTCTTGGTTTGACCAACTGTAGTCATGTTGTTCCTGTGCAGACAGGTACACGACACTGTTTCTTTAATGTGCAATTACGAGTGGGATGGGTTTCTTTTCAACCAGAATTATTTTCTTCTTTCCATTTCCTACCCCGCAAAAACATGTTGTATAATATTTTATTTCTTTTCTTCTTGCATGCTTTGCTGATTATACTGTAAGTACAGGCCTTACTCTTTTCTTTCTGTTCCATTTGAAAAAGAGTGCTTAAAGATGGTATTACCTTTAGGAAAGATATCTGACAGAAGAAATTTCTATTCTCCCAACAGCACTCAAGGCTAAGTTTGTTTTGATTGAACGATCTTCAGATTTTTTTTTTTCCCTTATATAATATAAAAGAATAGCTTTCCTTCAAAGGAAAAATGATGTCTGAAGTCTCTCTCATACTTTGGAAGTTCCCTCCGACACTGTAAAGAATATTTTTTGTTTCAGAACACAAAAGGAAATGAAGACGTTCTCGGTTTCCCAGGTGTCTGATCTGCATAGCTGGAAACTCAGAGACAAATAGCCCTTGGTAAAGAATCCAAAAGTATCTAAGTAAAATAGGATTCAACTCTTGGAGCAAATTGGAAGAGAGTGGATTACTAAGACATATACATTTGAAAAATGTGCTTTTTACTTTTTTCCTCTATAATCCTCCTCAGAATTGGTGATGGCACCACCCGTCATTTCCTAAAAGGCATTTTAAAAATAGACTAACATCAGGTATTACATGAACTTCAAAAGACCAAAAAAATGCCATGAATCTCCCCAGGTAGGGCAGCTTTCAGTCTTCCAAAAGGTTCCAAAACACTGTGGTGAACTATAGTTAACATTCATGTTGAAATAGCCTCATTTTTTATATTAGAGATGCAGCTTTCATGCTTTGGAATTTTGAAGCATCTTCCTGGCATTTCATCTCTCCTGCATCATTTCTGAGCCTGAATTCTTCCTCACCTCATCAGACAAGAGAAATCAGATACAGCACCTTTCATCACCCTGAGCTGCTCCCACAGTTATTGACTGAGGCATTTGGCAGTCTGATTCTAGATCATTACTGTAACAACATATCTTCCTTCATTTACAGGTGGGAATGTACATCTACTCTCCCAGTGTTCTCGGCTGAACAAAGTCCTCTGGGATAAGCGAGACCAGAAGGTACAAAAGTAGCAGACAGACCCCAGAAGGAAGCCCTCCTCTGCTTTGCAATTGCCAAAGCATGATTTACTGCTGTTACTACAGTTTGATGAGGCAGAGCTAATTGCAGTAGGGATCCTACTACGACGTCTTGCAGGAACAGAGGCAATAAGCTCCATATGAGAAGGTGGCCTCTTGTAGGAGATCTTAGCAGTAGCATGTCCAGGTTCTCATATATGGTTTTACCAAGTTAATGGGCACTGCTGCCTTTTTTGTAGGTAAGTAAAGCGAAATTCTCAGGCTTCAGCTTCTTTTTCCACTATAAAGTTTTTACAGAGACAGTCTGACTTACTACCTTGGATATTAGAAAAGATTACATGCATACACACTTGCTTAATTTGCATGTGTCTCTGAACATTTGAGCTTACATACACTGAAGATGCACAGTGCCTCTTCTCCTGAGCATCTTTGTAATATGGGATGCTGACATTACCTAGCCATAAGTTTCTAGTAAGTATTTGTCATGAAGCTGTGGCAATTACTGAAATGACTGTGCATTTACACTATTGATTGTTGACCCACCAAAATAAAATTACATTTGGCTTCAGAGAATGCATTTACTGTACCTGAATACCACTTTGCTCTCTGCTGAGACTTATCAGCAAAAAAATGCAGTTAGCGAGCTGTTAATATTTTTCTTCTTAGTCGAAAAACATCTCATTAGAGAGACAAGAAAAAAATCACATTGAGATGCAGATATGTAAATGCCATTTCATGTTTGTGTCTTTGGAGTTTTATTTCTAAGAGTTAAGCTACATACAGACACCACTGAAGTAACAAGAGGAGTGGTGTTTTTAGGATAGTTCTGGCATGTCCATGAGCCAGGAAGGCACAGAAGGAAAAGGGATTGACAGTAGCTGCAGATGGGCTAAAAGGATGAGTGGAAATTTGGATAGGGTAGTCTCTTGCATGTTGGACTGAAGTCACCGACTCTGTCTTATCTGTGTAGCACTGACAATTTATAAGGCTGGGAAACTTGAGGGGCATAATTTTGTTCAAGATAATCATCACTGGTGCCTGCAATTTTTCTGTGTGTTATCTGTAGTTAGTCCTGCAGGCACCTATTTCTTGAAAGCAGATGCAAATCTTCAGCGTTAATAATTGTATGTATGCAGTCAGGTTCTCTGCTGAAAATCTGGCTCTGTGTTCCTAAGTTGGTAGCACAAAGGAAGCACCATTTAACTTGAGTTGTGACTTAAGAAGCCACTTTAGGAACACAAAAGGCAAGAAACCAAGGGGAAAAATTGTGTTTCTGTTGTCATTGACTTCAGAGCTCTTTTTGCCCATGAAGTAAATGCTGATTACTGCTGATTATTCAGTGGGAGGCGTCCCTGCCCATAACAGGGGGTTTGGAACTAGATGATCTTACGGTCCTTTCCAACCCTAACTATTCTATGATTCTATGTAGAAAAGTTGTAAGTATTCCTCATACAGAGAAGTTCTGATGGGTTGGTAAATGCAGACCGCGTTGTACCAGTCATTATAAAAGGAAATTGTATACAGAGTCAATAAGTTTGGCAAATAAGCTGGTATCTTGAGTGCTTGTAATACAGTAGGATTTTTTAAATGTGACATATCTGAATCCAATAGAATTCAGGAGTTAGTCATAACCCTCCACACACACACATTGTTATCGCCTGCTACACAGAACCAGTGCTCACAAAATGCTGTACATGAGCATTTACGTTTGAGTCAGTTGAAACAGAGGGTTTGATTCTTCTTTATGTTGTGACTATTTAGTACCAGTCCAACCATCTTAGAATGAGGAGGAAAGCTCAAATTCCTCTTTGCATATCCTCTCTGGCATAATGCTGAATGCTTCCTTGATTATTTACAGATGGCTATAGTATAACCATTTCATCATATTGTGAGAGATGCACATAGCTTGTCATATAGAACTGTAGACACTTAGCAGCTTCAAATCATTTTCCCTTGTGGTTAATATAATGATTCCTGTTGATTTCAATGAGCACTGGGCAGGGCCACTAGCACAGTTTTTCCCCATATGTGTTCAAATGAATGTTTCTTGCCAATATTTTCAGGTTTATTGTAGCTTCCTTCTGCCTCAGGCAAGGAAAAACAACAGGACACAATGACAGCACATTATTGGAAGTAGCATGATAAATTCTAAATAGATATAATTAGCATGTGACCCAAAAGAGACCTGCATATAATTAATACTGAAATATGGTGCATGCATTATATAGGAAAACATATTGTGTATTCAGAGTGGATCGTTTGGAGAATGGAGGTTGTCTCTAAGTGGCTTGTCAGTTTTCCATTTTAATCGGAACTGAAATTTCTGCACTTGAAGAAATAGAGAACAATCATTAAAAACACTTGGACTTTAGAAATGACACCACCTGCTTCCTTTCCCTCTTTTTTTTGTTGTGACAGTGGGCAAAAATCTTTAAATCTACAACTGGGGAAATGTGCACTAATGGGGAAACAGACCTCTGAGGAGCTAGCAGATTGACAGGCTGTTCAGGAGCATGAGGCTTTTCAGCAAATAACTTTCACTTACCTAGTAGTTTTTGGTAGATTATGTCATATCCAGAAGTCCATACTTATTTGAACCAAGCAAAGTGAATGAATAACACATACATAATGAGCATCCATGAAACAGGGAAGAAACATCTCCGATATGAGGTGAAGATGAAGAGGGGTAAAGCCACCAGTGAGCTGTGAATGTGTTGCCTTCTGAGTGACATTCAGTTCAGATCACACAGCAGCTCATTATGCAGTCTGTTTATACCAGAGGGAAACAAATATAAAAGTTAGTCCTTTATATTTAACATTGGATGCAAAGACTTAAAGGGAACTGAAAGACTTCATTAGGGAATGTGATATCACCCTTTGTGTTTTGCCAGGTCTTATTTTGAGTAAAATGAGTAATTTTAGTGGGGTTTTAAAAGACTTTATATCAAATATTTAACTAACATTTATTCTGTAACTTTGGAAGCTGAAGCTTTGGATCCAGGATATATTTTTTTAGTGAATAAATATAAACCAGATGTTAAGCAGAGGCAATAAATTTCTTCTTAATTGTAACTCTAGATATGCCCTTCTCACCAAAACACATTTATTTTTCTCTGTAGCTTTAATTTTCAGCTCTGTAACTGACACAGTCCACTGTGAAGCTGTATTTTTGGTTTTGTTAGTTCTTCCAATTACATTTTTGCACTGAGATAAATGCAAGCTCATAGTCACATTTCCCAGTAGTACTCTTCACAAACAGACTATGTCGTGGCTTAGAAGTTGCAAATTCAATATTTTGGATTTTGTGGCAATCCTGTCTGCTGAGGTTGTTATGACAGAAGGTATCTGACATTTTTGTTCTTAAAATCTCGTATGTGTGATTGTATAATAGACTAAAGGATGGCTGGTGTCTGCAGGCAGACTATCTTGCTTTGTGACCTCGCTAGAAAACTTCATTAGTTAAATGAAGTTTGATTTGAAGCAGAGCTGAATAAAAGCTCTTTAAGATAAACCCAGATTGCAGTGGGAAGTGCTGTCAGTCAGCCACAGTCTAGCACTTTTCTGTGAGTTAGTGCTTGGAAGTGATGTGTCTCTGGGTTTTGAACCATTGCCCAACATAAAATGGAGCTTTCGAAGTGTGAGTTCATTAAAGATAGCATAACAGTGTTCACAGAAGTGGCATAATTGGACCTAATAGTTTGTTTCACCGTGTTTCATGTGTTCTAAGTGTTTGCATCAATTAATAATTATTCTGCATTATTTCTTTTTTCTTTGCTAAATAGTTGTTTAATATTATGGTTGAAAACAGTGAAACTCTTCCCTAATCTGTGATTTCCAAGCAATTAGTTCTGGGCAATGGGTTGCCCATGAAAACTCCTGACATGTCTCATGGCCAGAAGAAATAAAAGGATAAAGCAAACTGAAGTTATTATAGAACAAATTATAGACTTCTGCACAATATTGCTCAGTATTGTTGCCTCTTGGCAAACAAAGCTTTGGATGGCTATCCTAGAAAAAAGCCAAACTGCCTCATGTTTGCTTTATTTACATTAAGTGCTATTAGAATGAATCTGGTTCAGATTTAGGAGACTGCAGAAGAGGTTAAAGAGAGGTCTAAGAGGAAAAAAAAAAGGAGAGCGAAATGTTCATTGTGCTGATCATAATGATATTTGAATTTCTCTTGAAATGTGTATTAATTGAGTATTGAAGCTGCTTGAATCTCCACATGTTCATGCTTTTCATTATATGAAAATTATATGACAAAGTGAAAAATTTTTTATAATTGCTGCAGAATGTTTTATTAGCTTTATTTCCAGGACTGTCCTGTTACATTAGTCCATGCTAGTAGCAAACTGTTCATCTTTGGTAGACAATGCACAACATGAATCTTCAGACCTCTGTGAAGACAGGCCTGTTAATACATGAGGGGAAATGTTTCCCAGACCAGAGTATCATCCACAGAAGAATTGCTGAGCAGTTTTTCATGCTGCTTTGATAAGCAATTAAGCAAAGACAATTATAATTCAATCAAATCATATTGAGATCAATAGAACCACTAAACTGGACTACTGAACTGCATGACTGGAGAACACTACTCCTGAAGACCATCAAACTTCTGGCAATACTATGCTCTTAATTCCAAAAACTGTGTGGCTACTGCAAATCACTTACAAAATGTACTGTTAAACTAAAGGCACAGCGGCCTCTAGTTTCCCTGACTTCTCAAGCCATTTAAATAGTCCACTCCGTTTTCTTTTGCTGTTAAACTGTAAGCTCCAAATAAGGATCTCTGTCAGCCATACTGAAAGTGTTTTTATTTTACCCTTTTCAAAGAGTGAATACCATTTTTAAGCTGTTAGGAAGCACTAGTTGTATACAAAATAATGCTTCTGATGGTAAAATTGGCAGTGACACGTAGTAATTCCTTCATCGACTGTCAGACCCGTCATGCTGCAGAAAGGTAGGTCAGTTGAATTGGTTATTAACTTCTATTAAAAAATAAGCATTTAGTGTTTGTTTCCACAAAATAAAAAATAGGAATGACTGCATCATTTATCTGTGGGAAGTGAATAATGTCCTTATCCTTTTTAGCCGATTAATAAACTGTGATCCCTAGAACAGTAATTTCAGGATCGTGCCATTATTTGCTAATTCCTCATTTCTTCATTTCCTAAGAAAATATTAAAATTGCAGTTGGCCACAGCAGGACAGGCCCATGCATCACTGGAGCAACCAGTAATTTATGATGCATTTGGAACTCTATATTAACATTTCAGACTGTAATGAAGTTTCAGATTGAACAAGGTCAGGCCTGATTGTATGATTAAATAACTTGAAATTGTTATTAAAAGTTTGCATTTCTCCAGCTTTTCAGCATGACTATTTTACTTTGGGGCACTCCATTAATCAAACCCACACAAGCTTTGTTGGGTCATGTTCGTTCCATCACCTATTTATGTAGCCGTAAGTCATCAGGTTAAACAAGCTGCAGAGGGGTTATAAAGTTTTTGCAAGTTGGTGTTTTTTGCTTTTCCTTCAAACCTGGAAATTTAATATATATCAGTTGTTGTGGCCAGGTCTTTTTCGTGCTTGGGCCATCACACTGTGAAAGCGAATGACTTAGACCTCAACCAGGTATGGGTATCTTTTGAATAGTTATTCTTCTGTTATGCTTCCGACTAATCTTCCCTTTTTACCAAGTTTTCAAGATACAAAGGTGTGTGCCTGGTGTACATTGGGAGCTCCAGTCCTCATTAATCCTCTTTATGGCACATCCAGTGCTTCAGAATGGTGGATCTATCCTAATGCCACCTCACAGCGCTGCAACCCCTGTTTGCACATGGAGAGAAGCAAACTACTGAGCTGAGAGAATGGATCTGAGATTTCTCTGGGCTTCTGAGATAGAGTGGCTGGTTAAACTTGGGTCTCCTAAATCTCTTGCTTGAACCTAATCAGTATTTGGGAAAAAAATGTAGGAATATTTTGCATGTTAATGAAGTGCTGTTTGTAATGGATGACACAAATATGGGGTTTGAGCACGTTTTTTTTTCCTGTGATTCAGACATTAGTCTCTACAGCCCCTTAAACATAAACTGGGGTACAATATATTAATACTTCATGTATTTTTAATTGAATAACATCGTTATGGAGTTTGCTGCTTGCAAATCCCCACTAATATCCACATTTCTCCTGTAGAAATCTGTGAAACTGAATCTCTCCTGCAAAATTACACTAAGCCATCTTTAGCATCCTGCTACTTAGCAAGGACCTTTGGTCCTTGTTTCTCACCTCTTTTCCTCAGCTACAGCACTTGTCAGTTTGTATTATGCATACTTGTAAGTAATAGAAAATGAAAAAAGATATTATCCAGGTAGAAGGGCATGGAAGTTTTACAAAGTGAGCTTTGAATAACACCAAATGATAAATAAAGTGTTAGATTTATAAATGTATATATGCATTTTTTTTTTGCATATATACATATATATATATATATAATATTGTTATCATTTCCTCTTCCAGTAGCAGCTAAGCTCCAATACTGGAATATATAACAGAAGTTCTACTGTTGATCTCAACTGTGTTGGGTCATGCCAAGAGGATAAAATAAAAACCAACTGTCACGTATGTTTTGTTCCCTGAATTTACATTCTTTTGCCTTGGTGGTAGAGCTGGCCATCCTCTTTGGGAAGTCAAAGCATCTAATGAGGAGAGATGCTTAAGTGAACACTATTGTTCAAGTCAGTCCTGAAGCTGAGAAGAAAGATGGGAAGGCTGCATGCAAAAAATAGAGCAGCTCTGACTTTTCCCAGAAAGCTTGTCAAGGAAAAAAAAGATGTTCAGAGCTGGTATTTTTGCACTACATATTCAACATTCACAACAAACTCAGAATGCCAAAAAACACGGATTTTAATTGGAATGAAATGAAATGTGGAGCTTTGCATGCTGAATGGCGGGTTCTGTGCCCTGTTTCCTCTCTTTGTAAGGGAAATCAAGGTTAACCGCAGCAATCAGATAGGGATTCCTTTTGTGTAATTGAATTTTTGATGGCTTTAATCCACCTACCAATGGTTTATTACATAAAAGCATGTCAGGGAGCAGAAAGGGAATGTCTGGAGAGTTCAGCAATACAGAGCCAACAGAACGGTTCCAGGTGCTGTGAAGAGGAGCAGACTTCCAGCTCTTGTCACTGTCATTGCAGACCAAATACTCTGTCCCCAAGTCCCAAGGAAAATACCAGTGCTGTGACACACCAGCCACAGCTGAGGTGCATTTGCTGTAGTTCTGAATCTACAAGTTTTGTTCTGCTTTTAACACTGAACTGTGAAATAATAAATGTGCATTTGCAGACTTTATCTGTGGGCCTTGCCAGAGATATGTCATCTGATTGTGCATGTAGGTAGCATTTAACATAATCTGCCCTGGCACATTCATAAGATAAGACAAAAATAATATTTTATCACCATGCAGTAACAGCCTCTTATCAAACTCCAAAGTCTTAATTAGGGATTTCTCTCCAGGTCCCCACTTGTCTGATGACCATATAAATATCTCAATTAGATAATTAATATAGTCCATACTGCATGATAGTATACAGCAATTTAAAGCAGTGAGCTCAACAGAAACATTTCTGTTTTATATTGGTAGGAATTCAGCTAAATATGGGAATCTACAAGTTCCTCTTCTGATATTGATTCTATTTTTTAACTTTTTAGAATGCTATTGTAGAATGCTATTGTCTCCGTTCTTCATACACTCTGAGAGATGACAGGATATTGGGTTGTTTATGATGCTTGGCCTGAATGTCATTTTATATTTTATTTCAAGTTTTAATCGATTTTTGGTCTGTAGTGTGCAGATCAATATGCATACAAGATGTACACATTCTAGAGTGGGAAGACCTACCCAGGGCTTCATTTATATTCCAAATCTATTACCCCTATTTTTCTTAGCTAGAAGCTTCTTGCAGATTTAAACAGGAGCTTTCAAGTTCTTTATCCATTTCTACCACTATAGGAATTCTGCCTAATATTTAAACAAGTTTTTAGTGAATGAGACTAACACTGAGAGGTAATATCTTAGTCTGTAAGTCATACAAAGCCATTAAGTTTCCAGAATTTTCCCTTGCTTGTTCTTTAGATATAAGGTGTTGTATTTGTGGGGTTTTTTTCCAAGTAATGACCAAAGATAAAATGGCCCATGAAAGCATTCACAGTCTGAGGTGCTTGTGTCTTCTAACCTCCTTGCAGATCCAGTCTGGAACAAGGTGGACCAGCCGTATGGGAAAGAGTATTACATTAATTTCCCAGTAAAAGACAGCTGGATAGATGAGAGCGTTGCTTTGGAACATCTCCATGTTTCCTCTTGGGTAGTGGTAGCAGAGTCTGACCCAGGCTATGCATAGCCAGTACAAAACTCTAGAGATATAAACTGAACATTGTCATCCTTTGAACTTAACATACTCAGAGACGTCGATGTCAGAAACCAGAGTTAATTGTGTGTGGCAAGATCCGAGGCCAAATTTACAGGTAATCTAATATAAAGAAAATTAATACCAGAAAGCCAATAAAAATTGAAAACTCATCTGAAGAACTGAGGTTGCTGCTACTGAGTTTGTAGCATCTGCTTAGAGATACAACAGTAAGACTTCATCAGCTTAGAAAGTCTGCTTGTGGTTGGATTTATCCTGATCAAAAAGCCTACTAAAGAAAAAGAAGGAATTACAGGAACAGTAGGAAAAGCACAGAGACAAGGAAGCTGGCCTGATGCCACAACGCAGTGCTGGCCTCGGGAACATGAATTCTAACGCTTGGAAAATACGGTAATGGCACGCATCACAAAAATGACATTACTGATGAAACATATTGGTTAAATCTTGGGGAACCTGAAGTTGACTGCAGAGGGGCTGATGATCTGCTCTATGTTTATGATGGTGAAGCCATTGATCAACAAAAACTTGGCAGAGGAATTTTGGACCACTATGAATTTATTTGTAAATGTGTAACGGGCTGTCTAAAAATGTGAAACATTTAAAAAATTCTGAAATACTATTTTAACTAATTCAGAAATTTGACTCAGAAAATGATTTTTGAGTTTTTGTGGTTTCCTTGTTTGGGGTAGCTTATTATTTTACTATGTCAAAAGCTTAGTATGGATGGAGAATAATTCCTACGATCACCTAACATTTACGTGTTCTATTGTTGCTTTATGCAGATTCCTGATTTGCCAGTGCTTTTGGTGGTGCATGGGAGAGGAGGAAATTTCAGAGGTATCACTCTGGTTTTGGATCTGGGGCTGACCCTGTCTGTGACACTTAAATTTTGCATTTCTGCTGCTCTCTCCAGAGCTCACTTTGGACAGCTACTGCTTCTTATTATGTGTTTGCATCTAGCTATTGTTTGGGGCTCAGAAATTATGCTACAATGTACATAAAGTTACTTTGGGTGTTGCATTTTCTGTAAAACTGAAAAGGGTTCCTTCTGTTAAGACTTTACGTGCTTTTTTTCACCTGTTATACTCCTTTTTATCAGATTTTCTGGTATCAAACTGATTTACCTATGATACTTCTTTCTCTCCTGAGAAATTCACGTCTGTCTCTAGCATCTGTCTCTAGCTTCATAAAAAAAACAGTGGTGGGGAGATCATTAATTTTATGGCTATATTTGTATCATTGAGTCTCTGTCAATAAATCATTTCTGATTTTCAAGAACCTGCAGCCTCTACCTACAATAACTTTCAGAAGCAGAGCTAATGCGGAGCAGCTAAAAATAATCATGTGGAACAAAAATGAAAAAATACAGAGAAGTCAATGTTGTGAGTTAACACTGACATATTTTTACCAGAAAAGGACCAAAGAATCAGCAAAGCATCAGCTTGTTTCAGCAAAATTTATAGTAGTAATCAGTTCCTGTACAGCTTTGGTACCCTTTCAGCTTTTGACTCTTGATTTAAATCACTTCTGTGGGAATATTGTGAATAAAGCAGCACCCTGCACACAAGTACAGTTCACAAAAGGCACTAATCCTCTCCCCAGAAGTTCCACCTCTTTTTTTTTGTAAAGGCATTTTGCTCAGCACAGCAACTCACATAGGCAGATATTCACTGGGTTTCAGTGTGAGGTAATGTGTTAAGGTCCTTAGATTGGATAAATAATGCTGACTCCTAGAGTGTGTCTGGGCCTGGCTGTAGACACACCATCTACATGTGTTTCCAAGTACAGAGTACTGAATTCATTCCATGATGAGCTGAGAAATGCACCAACAGACCAGGTGGGATCCTGAAATGTGATTTATATTTATATTCATATTCACTGCTCTATCCCTTCTTCTCATCCTTTGTTTTCTAGGACAGACAAGTGGCAGAACAAAGGAATAAGCTGCTTCAGAGACTGTGGTTAAACAAATTCCTCCTCCTTCAATAAAACAGAAGAAAAGCTTTGTGATTCCTGAACTCAGTGTCTCCATTCCTGGGACAGTGCAGTTGTGACCTCTAATCCCTCCCCAGGATGTATTGCTGCAGCCTCAACTGAGAGGCAACATGTATGTACAGTTGCTTGGGGCAAGAACTCGCATGGGTGTCAAAATGTCAGAACAGTTCCTCTGCCGCCTGCATTTACACTTCTGGGACTGAGGAGAGCAGAAGTTGCAAGCTTGCATTCTCCTTCCAAATTTCCATCCTATTTTTAAATCGCATCTTTTTGGAGGGTGGGAGGGAGTAAATCAAGATGTAGATATATACTCCAGAAAGAACATGTTCTACATTATTTTTTTTTTTTCAGTTGATATAAAATAAGACATTTCTTTTAAAAACAAGATTTACTATTTCTGGAATAATTGCAAGTATTTATTCAAACCAAGGCTTTTTTCCTTCATTGTCATTTGGTAAGTATTTCAGGTTCTAACACCCAAAAACTCGGAGAAAACAATACTAGTTAATTAAAAGGGAACAAAAGTAAGCCAGATAAAGCTTTTACAAAATTAGAACTGTTTTCTGTAACCCTCCACTTCAGATGCTGTATGCCAGGGCTCAATCTTTGGATTTCTTTAATCATTTGGATTGCCCTGTTCTTCCTCCTGATTTATCCAGTGGTGCAGAAGGATTACATCAGCATAATGGACACAATGTTAAGTGTCTACATCAGTATAATCAGCTTGACAGTGTTCTGATTTATTCCTTCTTGAAAAGTGTGGCATCATAAAGATGCTGTACTGTATATAGCACCACTTAGTGGCAGAAGGCTATTTCAAATTCCCCCTTCTGAAATCTAATCTGAGGAACTTTGTTCCAAGTGAGACCAAACCAATACATCCATTTTCCCTGCTTCCTGACTTTGCACGTTCAGAGTCCCCCAGTGCTGCTATGAGTCTCCCTCTCCAGCACAATAGCACTCTGGCTCTGAGCAGAACAATCACAGCATACCCCTTCTCTGTCTCTTTTCTCCACTCCACTCATGCGTGTTCCTCGTTTGGCTGTGCCCACGGAGATAGACAAGTATCTTTTGCCTGTGTTAGTGGCTGACCTCAAGTTATGTGTTGTGTGTAAATCGAAAGGTGCTACCCTAACTGCTGTTATACTTGGTTATCAACACAATGAACAGAAAATAGGAAAACATCACAAAGCAGGCTGAGGGTGAATCCCTGCTTTCAGTAGCCAGAGCAATACCAAAACGACTCAGACAGGTATTTTTCTTTGCACAACACTAATGTCAGGGTTGTTCATCGTGTGATAGTGAAAATAGTGAAAGTAGTTCATTGTAGTGAATTTTAGCAGTGTTAGCAGAAGTTTCTGGCTTTGGGGATATAAAGAGAACTACTCTGTTTAGGGATAAAGGAACCTGTAATAACATCAGTGCTTGGAAAAATTAAAACAGATGGATACTTCCTTCCTCACCAAAACTCACTGAACCTTCCAAAGGGATATTGTGCTGTCATACTACAGCCCCTGCTTGCATGGGAAGGAAGGGTGCTTCATCAAGAAACATAAAGTAAAATCTGCTGTTTATAACACATATTGGACAAGCAACAGCAGGCTGCAACCTTCAGCTTTAATTTTAATGACACTATCTCATGTGCCATTGCAGTAATTTTGGTTTTTTTCTGAGTGTTTCTTTACAGTACTTATAGAAATGGCTCTTTTCAAGCCATAGATTAGCACATTATGGCTATAAGTGAATGGGAAAACAGTAATGGTAGAGACAATACGTTCCATTCTTATTGTAAAGTTCCTCACAAGCATTTGCAGTTTCTTTCCGGTGCCCTATCAGCTGTATTCTGATCGTGTGCTCTGCATCAGTTATTCCAACACAGTACTGAGAACCAATTTTTTCAATCAGTTGTGTCCAAAATGCATATGCAATCTCACATCTGAGTTGTGTGTACAATTACTGAGATTCCATGCGTGCATTGGGTAATTTCTCACATAAATGCACTTAATTAGTCATCTGTGCATGAGCTTTCCTATTTGCATACATACTTAGGGCAATTTTGCATGCAAATTAAGCACTTTATATATATATATGTAAAAGTTTGACTCTCATCATGTTTACTAAACAGAAGCTTATGTTAGATCTGGAAGAAAATAATTAAGTTGTCCGACAGCACACAATACAATGTGGTAGCTTGCATATGGGTTATTATAGTGTCCACATCCTGCTGAGGTTTTCACAGAAAGGTTATTAGATTTATCTCTCATAAAATACTTGAGGATCAGCTGTGTAAATGACCAATCTGTTGAAATATCCGGATAGGTGAAGTACGGGTTATGCAATTCTGCCCATAACTTGCACCAGATATAATTTGTATTTGTTGTTGAAACCTTATAATAAAAATGTCCCATCTCAATCCTGTGCTTCTTCTGAGGCTACAATAAAACTTGCTAGGTGATTTTGACATTTCGTATTGATGGATTAGTACAATCATTGTACAGTCATATACAATATGCTTTATTAAACCACAAGTCTGCCTGTAACTCATAATGGAAGATGGTGTAGGAATATCTCCCTTAGTATTTCTCTCTCAGAGAGACCAAAACCACACATTATCCATTGTCTGTCAGAGTTACTTTTTTAGCTGGGGGTTACCCAGTCTTGTAGGTACCGATATTTTTAGTGCCTACACACGTCCTAGACACAGTGAGAGCCTGACTTAAAAGCATGTGTGCGGTTTGGAACAGATTAGATGATGTGAGACCACAGGATCTATTGGTCGGAGTTAACAGGATAACTACAGATAATCTCGTTAGATGAATGCATGAACTTGAAAAATAATTCTTTGGAGTTCAGATATTTCTGGACACTGCCAAAAGGCAGCAGTTACTCTGTACACAGAACTCTTGGGGCTTGCGCAAGAACCCCACCAACACCAAAAAATAGCACATATCACTTGAACAGTAGAGTCAGGTCACAACCACCAATGGCAGTTAGCAAAGTTTTTTACCTTGTGACTCTTTCTCTTCTTTTCTGTTTATGTGTGTGTGGAGGACTTTGGGTTTTATTATTTTTAGCCTGCAATCACTCTGTATTATTCAGCTTACCGTGTATACCACATTCCTAAATAGTTCCCTTTCTTTTATCTCTAGGCTTTATTTCACTTAGGCATGTAATATTAGTAGTAGAACTCCTCCACACCATATTATTATCCTTATTTATAGCTAAATCATAGTGATTCAGATATTCAGATAAATTTCACATACATCTGTAACTTGGCTGAAGTTTCATGGAGACAAACATTAAATTTGTCACTGCCTTTTTAAACTGGAAATGTACTGAATTTCTTCAAGTGTGTGATATTTTGTCATGAAGTAATCTCTTACAAAAGCCCATCTCTTCCTCTCTCTCCAAGTTTTCTTTTCTCATCTTTTCAGCTCTCCTATTCAAATCCATAAGCTGTCAAATCTGTCACTTGTAAAGTGTTTTGTCTTCCAGGTGGGTTTTGACCAAAGATGCTGACAGCTCCAGAAAATGACTTCATACTAAATAGGTAACCGGGGCTTTCTCTGAGGAGTTCTGCCTCAGCATTTAGCATGCACACACACACCTTTAGAGTATCTGCTGTGGTGCTAAAACTGTTGGATATATGCAGGAGGAAAGAATATTTGGGAGGCATACAAAAAAGTTGGATGCCACAAAAGGCAGAGAGAGCTCAGAATAAAACTTCTATTTATGCTTTAACAATCTGTGCAGAAGAAAACATGTACTTGTTTTTTCTGATGAAGAAAAAAAAGAACATGTCTTGTCAGTAATATAACAAAGCCCGATCAGGACCTCACATTTTTGATAGCTAGAAGAGTGATCATTTACTAATATTTCTGCTTGTGTCAGTGTAACTTATTTTGAGATGTGGGCTGGAATAAGTTATAACAATATGAACATTTTAGTGTCGGTAGAGCCATGTTCACCAAAAGGGGAAAGGCAGGCAATGGTGAAGTGATGAGGAGAATTGCTGCTATGAACATTAAAACCAGCGAAAGCTGCAAGTCTGAAAAATCCCCATTTTCCTTTGGCAGTCCCTGTAGAAGCCTGTTAATTATGTTGATATGCATTTGGAGTGTTCTGATGTGTGATGAGTAAAAATTACAGAGCTGTAAGGATTCCTAGGGTAGACCCTGACCCTTCCCCTGGTACCTTGTTGCATCTGTGAGTATATGCAGTGGTATGGGAGATCACAGGGAAAGCACTTGTCAGAAAATCCTCCTCAGCTGCTGAGGAGGGTGCTTGGAGAGGGTGGGGAGGAAATCACTTGGTTTATATCACTTCAATAAGGTTCTTCTCAGATTGCTGTTACAGCGTAAAGCCTGGTGTGAATGCAACCATTTTTAGATGATGACTACTTTAGGTAACTCTTTGTTTCTGAGGTGATGACACAATCACGCTTAAACACATGCTTGTATGAAGAGTGCCTTAAAATCAGTGAGTTTGTGGAGGCTTTGGGGAAATTGGGAATCTGTGGCCTTCCTCTCACTTGTAAGAGGGAGGGCACGATGGCTGTTAATTATTGGTTTTGCTAAACCTGTGGGGTTTCATTGTTCCCGTGATCTGAAGCATTGCATCACAGAGTGGCTGCCTGCTGTGCCTGGCATCTCTTGGAGTATATTCTCATGGTGACGTTTTGTCTGAGGCACCCATGTTTGCCCATCAACCAGAGAGGTCATATTCTGAAGCTGTTACAAGGGGAATATTGACATAAATAGGCACATAAAATAGGTATCTTCTGAGAACAAACCTAATTCTGCTTTAGTTTTTTTTTTTTAATACCAACTGCAGTCCATTGTAATGACACAGACCTGTGAAACCTCTCAGTCAACTTTTGCCTTTTTTTCTCCGTTTTTGCAGGAATAGAATATTTTAATAATAAAAAAGTAGAAACCTTACTGTTTTGCATAGCTCAGTTTTGGTTTACAATATTTTAATAAGAGTTACGTTAATATAAGGTGTGTTATCTCACCTAAGGTGAGAGACAAAGAATTGGGATTTTAAAATTGATTTTAATATAGCCATTGCTGGCATGCTGCCATAAATGCTTGCATAGTTCAGGGAGGACACCACAGTGTGTCTCATAATTGGAGGTCAGACCACTAAAGTTGGCCTCCCTTGGTCAGTGTAATTAACTGAGCACGAAGGTTTTGTATAGGGCCTCTGAAGCTGTATTTTCCTCATTGCCATTCACATTACGAACTCAGAAAGAGAATCAATAGGATCCACAATGTACTTGATCAGTAGATAGTGTAAAAGAGAGAAAGTTCAAATTCCTTGGCACTGCAGAAAGCAGGCGCTGTCTGGCAGGACTGAAAATGTGACTTCAAAAATCATGTTTAACCAGGAAGGTAGATGTATCATTCTCACCATTCCAGCACACAGGTAGCACATGCAGGGTAGTACAGAATCAGTTTAGATTAAAGCATATTCTGTTCCCATTCAATGCTGCTTTTTCCTGTGGATTTGTTCTTCAAGTCACTTTCTCCTCTGCAACTCATCATTTTGTCTTTAGATTTTGTACTGGAGCCAGGTCATAGGTAATCCAGAATTTTGAGTTGTGCCCAACCATTTGTGTAGTAGCAGTAATTTGCTGCTGCTTAAAAAAAGTTACATAAATGTACCAAAGTCTGCCTTTTACTGTTATTATTTTCCCTCTATGGTTGTGACCTTCCTACACAGGAGCATCCTTTGTTTCCTGTGTTGGTTTCTGCCTGGGTCTGGTAGATGCTTAGGTCTTTCCCTGATCATTAATTTCTCTTAAACTTTGACTTATCTTTCACTTTGGTTCCGTCTTGTCCCATCTTCCCTACACATCATAAAAAGATCCCAAACATGAATGAAATCTGAAAGCATTTCCCAGTAATTTCAGTTCTGAACTACTGACATAAATGTATTATTTGCCATTATCTATCACTGCAGAGCCATCATTATTTGTCTGGTTCTGTCCTTTGTTACTACTTTTGACGCAAATCAAAACTAGTAATAATGACTCTTGAAATCACCGACCAGCTCGTGTTCTCCTATTTAAGAAGCAAGAACTGTCATGTCATACAGAAGAAACCTGAAGTGTGTTCTGCACACTGTATTAATTTAATTTCTCCTTACTTATCTGAGATTTTAGTAAAACAACTTTTTATCCTTAGCATCTAGGCTATAACTATTTACTTGAGTTCAGAGAAACATTCAGTTATCAGAGGATTAAAGAGGTTAAACCACTGGGAATATTTCCCAAATAAGGAATTCAGATATCAGCCCTAAGCTAGGAAGGCAAAAGCCTCTTGAGACTTTGTTTTCTCACCTCCTGTCCATTTAATTTGTTATTCCCATGCTTTCATATATTTGATGGCTGCTTGACAATTCTATTGTATGTTGTACTGTCCCTTAGTGATCACACCTCCCTCTCTCATTTCCTATCTGTGGTCACACAGCTCACATCTGATACTCATCTCCACCACTAAGGGTTCTATTGTCCCCTTGATATGTACGCACAACTCCCACTGCTGTCAACAGGAATTACATGTGTGCCTCAAGGAGAGAAAAATCCCCTGTGTACTCTACGCTCCTCATTATCTTGGCACAGTCAGTTCTGTAGATGTCTTGTCTATGAGCCTTTTATTCTCTTGAGTGTTGTGCAGTATAGCAAGTTGGCTCTTAGGATCAGCAGTTTTGCTCTTGAGGTGTTTAGCAAGTTGATTTACTGTGCATGTGTATGCTCTTCAACGTCTTCATCCAGCCAAATCCACATCTTGCAGCATTCATATGTTAGACAGTAGAGCTTCCTATTTTCTTTTTATGCAGGAATACCAATTCATAGTCTCCCAGCAGACTCAAGGCAAAGTGAGAGTCTGAAGCTAATCCTCCCAAATAACATATGTTCAGGCCCAGCTCAGACCTGTATGCTTAAATGCAACGGTTTGTGAAAAATTCAATAGGTACAAAAATGTAAATGGCATATTTTAATTTTTCTTAAAGATCCAAAGGAAGATATTTTATAAGCACTCCATGTCAAGTGCTTCCAAACAAGGAAGTAGTTGAAATAGTAGCTGATCAGTTAGCAGAACTTTAATTCCTTCCAAAATTAATTGGAGTGTCAAGAGTTGAAGGAAAATGGTAGAGTGAAAACAAGCACATATGTAAACCACTGATTTCCACTGTGTGAACATTGGATTTGTGTTCTCTTCTGGTCCTTCTGGAAACACGTCAGCTTGTAAAAGTACCCGGTGTTATTGGAAGCATATCTGGAAGCGTACTCACAGATACCACAGCTTAGAAAAGAGGGATGGCAAACTAATTTGGGAATAAAATCAATTTCCCATCAGATTAGAAATCAACTGTAAACATGTTGAAGAATTCTGGGTTTTTTTTTCACTACTGCTCTGCCTTTTCTTCACAATCTGTTGTGGTGTCAGACTTATTTTGACAATACTTGCAGAACTTGTCATATTAGCAAAGTCATCAAACAGAGCCAGCACATGCACAGCAACAGCTGTAGTTCAGCAAGAGTCAAAGGAACTGGCCATAGGTATTCGCAAGGAAACAGCCACACTGTACTTTCACAAATCCAAAATATCCCCAGAAGTCTCCAGAGTACTTGTAGTTTCATTTAAATAGCAACAACTGCAGCTGCCCTTCAACCTGGCACAATTTACTCCAAACTTCGAAATTTAGGATAAAAATAAAGGGAACAAATGTAGATTTTATATATACAGATAAGGATTTATTTTTGCTATGATGGTGTCACTCGATTATTTCTGCCTTTGTGAAAGTGCTTCACAAAAAAGGGTATATGCTAAATTCAGTGCAATGATGGGATTTACTTAATGTTATGTAACAAACTCAGAAATACTTGTTTAAAAACAGAATAAACCCCATAATCCAGTAAGACTGTAAATTGGTGGAGTAGGAACAATCTTTTCATTATTCGTGTCTACAGAGCGTAACACAATGAGGTCTCAGTTCTTCGCTAACATCTCTAGGTGTTAGCACAATGCTATTAAATCTACTCAGTAGCAAAAGATGCCGTCAGTGGATTTATGTGTCTCGTTCCTTTGGAAATGTGTGAATATAACAGAATAGTTTAATGGCCAGATTTTTCAGCTGCAATGTCTGATTTTGCACGTACATCAGATAGAATGCATCTATTTATGCAAATTGCTGTTGGATTTATATGCACAAAATATACATGCCTGAGAACTCCTATTTGTGGCATTGAGCTGTATTCAGAAAGGAAAAAACTCATGTTTGGATGCCAGGGCCACGCTGTAGGAAAATAGCAGGAGCCATACTTAGCACTCAGAACCACTGCTTTCCATTTTCAGTTGTCTGTGAAAATGAAACTGACCTTAAGTTTCACTTTCCAGCCCTGTTTTGATCTGCCTTTATCTTTACACCAGAAAACCTCTAGTTTAGTGCAATTAGCTTTATCTGTTACTGATGTGAACACGGACTAGGCCTGACATGTCGGTTTTCCTCTAAATAAAGAAGGTCCAGGCACACACACAGGCTCATGTACACAGCTGAGGAGCTAGTTCTGGCACTACCCATTTTTGTACCTGATCCCAAAACTGACATTCACCCAAATCATTCTCTTCTGAGGACACCACCTGCTGTACCATCCGCTGTTTCTGCCCAGGGTTTAGCTAACCCATGGGCAGAGTTAACCCCCGGAACAGCCTGGGGAACAGTTCTTACCTGCCAACCCCCAAGTCCTTGTGGCATCCTAGGGGTTTTCCCAGGACCATGTTTTCCCAGGTACCCCACGGCTGCCCTGCCAGGCCTCACCCTCCCAACAAGGTGATACCCAGCGAAGACCTCTGCAGCCTGGGGTGATGGGGGTGTGATTCCCCCTGGTGTCATTTTTTCCTCTCTCCAAATATCTTGTTTTTTCTACCAAAATCGATGTTTTTTCCTCCCCAGCACATTATTTTTTCCCTGTAGATGTGCTGCTCCCCACATGCCACCTTCCCCTCACAGCCCAGGCTATCCTCTTCTCGCTGGACTCATCCATCATCCCCCATAGATGTCTCTCCTGCGGACATGCTAGCTTTTCCTCACTGCACACGCTCGTTTCCCACCTGGACACGCTACATCTGTCACTCACGGGTACATCTTTCCCTGGATATATTAGCTTTCCCTGCGGACATCACTTTCCCTCAGTGGGTACATCCCTCACGCGGATATTCTGTTTCCTTCCCCTGGCCGTTTCCCTGGCTCTCTGCACAGGTACCTTTGTTCTGTGCGCATTCTCCTGCCCGCCGCCCCGCGTTCTCATGTGCGCTGCGAGGGGCGCACCGACACCCGCCCCCCGCCGGCCCCTCCGCGGCGGGGCGGTGCCTGTCGCTTTAAGGCGGCGCGTGCCCGCGCGGTCGGTGGGCGGGGCGTGGGGGCCGCGCGCGGCGGGCGCTTCACCTGCAGCCCAGAGCGGGCAGCGAGCGGCGGCGGGAGCGGGGCGGCAGCGGCTCCGCGGCCCCGGCTCTGCGCAGCGCGGCTCGGCTGCACCGCCACAGCCCGCGCGGCTGGGCCGGCCGGGGCCATGAGGGCCGGCTCGTGGGTGCTGCTGGCGCTGCTCGCGCTGCTCCTTCCCGTCCGGGGCTCGGTGGCAGCGGTAAGTGGGGCTGCACCGCGGGGATGGGGTATGGGGGGAAGCAGCGCTCAACGGCTCCGCGCCCAGCGGAGCTTCCGCTGCCTCTCCGCGCCCTCCGCCTATACCCGCTGCAACTTCGGGGTCCGTGCGGCCGGGGTGCGGGAGCGTGAGAGTGGGTGAGCGGGAGCGGTGCCCCCGCAGCTTCCCGCCGCCTTCGCCGCTTCTTCCTTGTTTTTATCCTCTTTGCGGTTCGAAGTCACTGGGTTTTAACGCCGTCGGTCGCGTTGCATCTGGTGCCTCCGCCGCGCCGGTAGAAACTTGCCCTCCGCGGTGCGCGGCTACCGGTAAACTTCGCTGTAGCGGTGCGTCCCGGTGCCGCCGCTCCCGCGGAGCCTCCGCGCCCCAGCGCCGCCGCGCAGCCCTGCCCGCTCTCCGCCGGCCGCCCCTCCGCTGCCGCCGCACCGGCAACTTTTGTCTTCACGAGCCCGTAAACACCGAGTGGGCCTGATCCGCGCTGGCGACAGCGGCCTGAAAAGTTTGGGGTTTTCAGGGTGTCCCCCCCACAAATTAAGGGCTGTCCGCGGAACATCAGCAGGTGGCGGAAAGCGTGGCTGCAGCGGTACTGGGTGAGGGGGGCGGCTGCTGTGTTCCATGCTGGGCTGGCCGCGGGAACAAGAGCCGCTTATTTTCGTCCCTGAATCCCCCTGTGCCAAGTTGAATCCGTGGTGTCCCGAGTGCAAGCCCTCGGGAGGCTGGCGGCTGGGCAGAAGCAGCCCCGGTGCGCTCGCAGCTAGCGAGCACCGTTTCAATAACTGGGCGATTTCCGATCCAGAGCCTGTTATCTTCAGTCAGACCTTTTGAAATATTTCTCAATGGCAACATCTTGCCAGCGACGGTTAGAGTCCACAGAGCCGCCGCTTCCCTGCGCTTCCCATGCAGTAGCTGGCATCCGTCTCCCGAGCGTGATTTCTAGCAGAGTACGTTGGCTTGCTTTCTGCTTACTAAGCTCTTCCGAAAAGGACCCTCCGCTCCTCTTCCCTTCTGCCTCTCTCCGTAATGCAGCATCATCTGTGTCCAGGAGTGTTTCGGGGACCCCGGGGGAGCCGTTCTCGTCTCTTCGGGAAGGCAGGAGCACGCCTGGAGTTGCACTTCATTGGGGAAGTGACTCTCCCGTTCCCTTGGCTTCGGCTGCGGGGACTGGAGGAGTCGGAGGTGCAGCCTGCATCTCTAAGCGATGCTCTGGTTTAGCCCTGCCGGCAGTCCGGGAGTGTTAGAAATCCCTTGCCACCGGCACTTGCTTGTACATAAGGCACCTGGCCCTTCTTAGGCATAAATCACTGCCTTATATGCCTTCAGTGAGTTGGGGTCTGCATCATTCCTTGTAGGGGAATGAGTACCTCATTCCAAGGAGCCTGGAATGCCATGACAGGACTAACCTGTCTGTGTGGCAGGAGCTGGTTCCCTGCTAGGCAGTCCAAAGTTACAGGGGATTGTTTAGCTGGGTGCTTCCCCCGGGTCCTGGCAGGTTGTGTGTGGGGCTGTGCCATTCAGTAACGATGTTGTATTTTTCATTGGGCATCCCCTCCCCAGTGCTGGACAGGCGCAGAGCCTGGAGGGTCGCAGAGGCAGCAGCTGGCAGAAGGGGAAGGACGGGGGCTTTAGGTGGTCATAAGTTCCTGAGGCTCCTGGGAGCTGGGATTTTATTCCTCCTGGGGTTTGCCCAGATTCTTGGTAGCAAAACTCAGTGATTTGGGTGTTGCAACATCAGGCCTTTGCGTGGCTTCTGTATGAGTGCTAGCCTTGATGAATTGCTGCTCTTTGTTTCATCCCCTCTTCTGACAGTGCCCAGTATCCCAGCCTTCCTACAAACAATGCTCTCTTGTAGTCAGGCAACTATGTGCTGGCCCGTTTTATTTCTGCAGTTACAGTATGGATCCGCTCCAAGAGATAGGCACTTCAGCACAAGCAGTTTCTACTTGTACACTACTTTACTGTTCAGGTTTGCCTGTGCCTAAACACCTAGTCATCGGGTGCAAAATGTTTTCCCAAGTGACAGAAGTCATGGTGTGTGTCTTCCTCATTTTGTTTTTGCAGGCACACAATGGGGATCTTACAGTTAGACCCACATGCAAGCCTGGCTTTTCAGAAGAAGACTACACAGCATTCGTCTCCCAAAGCATCATGGAAGGGCAGAAGTTACTCAAAGGTAAGTGGAATAAAAAGCTTAATAGGTTCTGCAATAACTGTGTTTTCAGGAGGTGAAAGGAGGTTTAAAGATGCTGGTTTTGATGGTGAAATTGTCTGCAGAATTATGTTTGTAGGAGGATGAAACACTAAGTGGTTTACCTGAGTGTGGTTTTGAATACAGATGGATCGTTCAAAGTCTGTGTGCTGTCTGCTTCAGGTAGATTGTTTGCCTATAATATGCGAGGTCATCATTTCACTTCTAAGTCTCCCACTCCCACCCTGTCTGAAGAAACTCTACATTTGATATTTTAGAAAGTATTTTATGTATGAAATTCAAAGATCCTTAAATTATCTCTGCTTTGAAATGCATGATAAAGCAGACGTTGTTGTTGGAGATGTGGTAAACAAGCCTACAGACATTCTGTTCACAAATGTGGCATTCATTTTCATTACTGCCCCACTGACAACATGAAAACACAGACAAAAAGAAGCTACCAATTAGCTTTATAGTAATTGCTGGATTATAACCACTTCTGTGATTGTAAACTCTAAGACATCCTCATAATCCAAATAACAATAGATTATCCTGTGTATTGATGTCTCTCCCTTTCAAGTTAAAAATAATTAAACTTTATATTTGCATCATACAGAAAATCGTTGTTTTACTCCAAGGTAATTTGTGAAGATCAAAATGCTTCCCCCAGCCAAAGCGCCCCCCTTGAGTTAAATCACTAACCATTGGTGGATGCTACGGCAGTTCACTTGGTATGTTGTGGAAGCTGGGGAGCACATCAGGACTTGATGCTCTACTCAAGGGTTTATAAGCCTTTGCTACTTTCTTCCGAGTACATTTACTCACGTGCGTATGTCTCTGCCAGAAAACTGGGATTTCTGTCTTCCTCCAGAGCAAACACCTGCTCAGTCACTTTGATTTTTCTTGAAGGAGAGAAAGATTTGACAGTGTTCTTTCTGGCTTCAACAGAATCCAGGACTGGACATTTTTTCTCTACATGAGTTGGCAGTCAGTTTTGTTTCTGAGCCCAGTTGTCTTAGTTTTGCTGTTCAGGAATTCTCTTGACTGGCCTGGCACCAATTAGTAAACGTTGGGGAGTTTCTATTTAAAGATAACCAAACAAGGATTTTAAATAGACAAGCCCAAGAATATAGCAACGCTCAAAGAGAACCAAGCACCACTTGTTTACATATTTAGTATCAGTTTTTCCCAAACTTATACACTGTAAGGCTGTGTAGGTCAGTCTGTAAATAGTAAATTTCATAGTAAATTTCATGCTTTTCAGCTTCGGAAATTGTTTGATAGACATTGTCCTCCAAATACTGTAGGAAGTCTTGTCATTAATGTGTTTGCTCAGAGGAGTATTTTTTGCAGTCTAGTGCTTGACAAACTGTGCTGCGTGTTTATGTAGGTGGACAATAGGGATGGAGCAGAAGGTCTGTTCAGGGGAGTTAGCTGGCAGTGACTTCGAAGACAGCACAGTGGCTGTCATTTCATTTCAGTTTTAACTGATAATTTTTTAAATATGAAATTATATTTAGATAGGCTGTCAAGTTGATTTGAATGAAAATATATTTCTATTTAATTTTATGCTTTAGGGGCCAGCTGTAGTTTTACATTAGTCATGGCAAACCTGCCTCTGATTTAGGGCTGCACTGGCCCTCGGGATATTGTGTATGCATGCGCCACTTGTAAGATTCATGTCCTGATAACGCTGTCATGAGTTATGCCATTTGTAAACATTTTGTCAACTGGAGAAAGGGAAAAAAAAAGCAAATGCTGTGTTTGATAATGAATAAACACCTTTTAATCTACAGTTAAATACATGCTGTGGTTTATCATAGGAAAAAAAGATATCCAATTAATTTGTACAGTAATGGAGGAGAAAATTCTTCTTCATGCTTGTGTTCTTTATATATACTCTAGCATGTAAAATTGGTAGTTTTCCAGTTGAGGTTTAATTTTACTTCCTCACACTTGATGTGTCTGAAGCATAAAATGTTTATCTCTTTCTTCCATCTGGGTGAAGTATTGTACAATAGTTCAGACCAAAAATGGGTTCAGATTGCTTAGTGTATCAAATTTGATAGATTGACATATGTACTGTTTCACACCATCTTACCACGCAAAGCTCTGCTGCCAGCTACCACCATCTTACTCATCAGCATTCAGTAATTCATTTTCAGGCCAAATGGGACTGTTTGCCTAAAAAAAAGTAGGTAGGAATTCACCTGTTGGTGCTTTCATGGAACTGGGGAGGATAAAGTATGTGTGTGTGTGTAGTTCAGATGGCTCTGAGGAGATCCCAGTGATGCTGTGTAGTCCTCACTTGGTCCTGAGCAAGGACTGCTTAAAGGTTTGTTCATCAGAAATCGGGTGATACGCGAACCTTGGCATAGTGGTGATCTTCAGCCAGCACTGGGAAGTTTAGATGTTACTTGGTTCGGGAATAAGTTGTGTGGCAATAAACCCAACGTTTCCCTTTTAAGCTTTGTATCCAGCTCTCAAAAGTATGCAAGGTTACGAATGTATCAAAATGAAAGTGCTTGTAGTATTCTAGGTTTGAGTCAAGTTAAACAGATAATGACTGCTTATAATTGACTCATTCCAATGGAAATAGCTTAGCTTTAATTTGACAACAAAAGCTTTTACAGAGTCATTGTTTTATTATAAGTATGCCATAAGCTATTAACTACTACTTTGTGGTTCATCTTATTTGCCTGAGTCGGCTCTCTAACGTCCTCAAAACACAGATTCTACCAGGAGCTATTTGTTACACAGTAATTAACTTGTTTATGATAAATGGATGGGAGAAATGTCACGGCATTTTGTTTTATGTATAAATGAAAAGCATCTGCATTCTAAAAATTTCATGTTAATTAGACTTAAAATAGTTTTCTCCAGTAGTGCCACAAATACCACATAGCTGCCAACGCTGTAGCCTTCTGATGGGGTATTAACTGAGTTGATTTGTGGAGCCAATGCCCACTTTGGAATTTGGTCTTTGTTTTTTGTTTGCAGGATAATAAACTTAGTCTTGATCACTGATGCATACTGCTGGTTAAAATAGGATCGTTAACTGTTTTCTTCAGCCTGAGGAAAAATCTCAAAGCCTGCAGTATGTTGGAGGACAGTTACGGCACGGGTATCTTTCTCTTTGCTAATCATTAATGTTAACATTGGTCCTAAGGGGTGGGAAGCAATGACATGCAGTACTGCACTGAAGGCAGTTCAGCAGTGCCTCAGGGGATCTGATCCCTGAGTATTAACTCAGGTGTATGGGAATGATGATGAGTATTGGCCTCTTGGGGAAGGAGATAAATAAGGAGTAGGATGCTGAAAGTGACATGTAATATGATATAAGGGGAGCTGACACTCTTGATACTGGCTTTATGCCCTTTTCATTTTTTGTGAGGTTTTTGAAGATTGTAACTTAAAAAAAGAAAACACCATTTTTCAAAATTAGAAATTCCAGTTTTATTGCTATACTGTGCGACCGTGGCAACTGGTAGTGGGTGGAATGACATCACGGTGTTAAACATCTTCTTTTCCCAGCATCGTACCATCCCGGCTGTAGCAGGTCACCTCTCAAAAATACAGCTATACAAAACAACTTGGAGCTTCCCCCGTGATCAGCAGACAACGTAAGCAGTTGGGATGTACAGCCCCTTCTTTGTTTTAATGTGCGTCTCTTCCTCTGCAGTGATTCATGTTTCTGCTGCCCATCCTAAATAGTGCCTGTATGTAGCAGGAGAACTTCACTTGTGTGGGCAGTTACGTTTGGGTAGAAGCGTGTGGAAGCAGAGTTTATTTTCATAGGGGAAGATGAATAAACGGTGCCAGCATGTTCTGCTTTAAGCAAGTGTATGAAACCAGAGGTAGCCAAGCTACATGCAAATGTATAAAAATGTAGTTGCTTCATAGTAAGATTTTTACTAGCGTTGGTTTTGGTTAAAAAAAGTGTGTGTGTGTATATATATATATATATATATATAAAACTTCATGGAAATATCTGGGGTTTCATTCACAAGAATTCAGTGTGGAGGTCATCTCTTACAAACTTTTTAGAGGTAGGATGTTCCTGATGGTGAGAGCTTTTTATTCTTCCCACCTGAGGTTTCCAAGGCTTCATCTTTTTCAGCCCTCATTATCTCCAATAGGAGGGCTGCAAATACTGTTTTGAAAATATAGAACATATAGATTAAAAAAAAAACCAAACCCAGATTCCCAGTTCTTCGTGGGGTGGTGTAGAAGCAAACAATAAATAAAAATGCCGGAAGGGTAAGGGGAGAACATGACCAAGCTGTTGTGAACTAGGTTTGAGTCTGGTTGCTAGTAACTCATGGAATAGTAAATGTAGGGTTATACTCTACCTCCTTTTGCAGGTAGATGCACTGCATTCTTGTGGTTGAGATAATCTAGGAAACTGAATGTGGAGTGTTTGAGTGAAATGTACAAACAGCCTCCACTTGAAAAGAAAAAAATAGTACAGCTCCAAAATACTGTTGCATCCGTGAAAACTGGCCTCTGAAAGCACGAGACAAAGCTTTCAGGAGGAATGCCAACAGCTTTGCAAAGTGTCCAGGGGGAAGCGGCTTGCCTCTGCCGTGACGAACTTGGCAAGCGTGTATCTGAAGTGTTGAGTGGCCCCAGAATGTGAAGTGGTTAATGGGGATGCTCTGCCTGTTTCTACATCTGGCTTCCCACTTCTCCTGGATCTACAGTTCAAAAAATGCATAGGTACCCAGCTGCTGTTAACTTTGCTCAGAGCTTGGTGCAGGTCAGTTTCTACCTCTGAAGCATGCTCAGGGGGATGCTCCATCCTGCGGCAGTAGGAAGTGCAGGGTGTCTGCAGTGCTGCCTGTGCAGCTGGTCATGCCTCTGTCTTCTGAGTGATCCTTGGGGTGTTATACAGATGCTCTTTTGGAAGCAAAGACAGTGAGGGATATTGGGATTTGTTCTGGTGTTTGGTGGGCCTTTTGAGCACCTCTTGAGGGTTGCATGGTCCTCATAGCAGTACAGAAGCTCTGCTGCAGTCTGCTGAAATATCCAGTGCCTTCTCTGAGCTGCTCCAAGTTTAAAAGGCAGAGACTTTTCCATTCATGCTTTCATTATTTTCTCGTCTGTGATTCTGCATGAAAAGCAGTAACTGAAGTTATCGTACACGTAATTAGCTTCGCAGTTCCCTAATAAAGTCTGAAAGTAGGCAAAAGTCCACTGGGAACCTAGAACTCTTTCCGTAACCTTTCTTCATTCCTTTCTTAGAGGAAAAAGAGTCAGGCAGACGTCAGCTTTCTATGTTAAACTTGTACATGCTCCAGTGAAGTTGCCTCTCAGAAAACGCATCACACATTCCACAGGACAACTTCTTTTAAAAGCAGTTTCTCTTGATGGGCACACTGTAAATCAAAACCCTAAGTTCAATCGAGAGTTCCAGGGGAGACTCCAGAAAGAGCTCGTGCAGATTGCGGCGCTGCCGATGCATATTTATTTTTAATGTTATTCTTCAGATCTAACTTCTGACACAAAAATGATGTTTAAGATGACATTTTTATCTAAATAAAACTGCAGTTAATGAGACTGGAGTAGTCAATAATGCTCTATAGAGTTAATCCCCTTACACTGTTTAATAACTGTATATATTGCTTTCTAGATCAGAGCTTTGAACCAAATTCCTCAAACCCCAGTAAAATTACTCTTTTCTGCATTCTGGGAGCTAACTGATTTTTATCTGAATAAATCTGCTTCTCCAACAGCAGTCTGGAAGTTTCTCCCTTTTTTTTTTTTTGAGGGATTTGTCAAAGAATTGTGCTGCTTCAAATTAGGCACTCCAAATAAATAGATATTAAGGAAGAAAATGAAATAACAATTTCTAATTCATTAATTTCTTTATGGTTAGGCTTTTAGGAAATGAGCCATGTTAGGAATAGTAGCAATTTGTTGTTTATTGTGAAATACCTGTTATTTTGAACTCCAGACCAATGTTAGGTCCGTAAGGTTACAAAATGTCAATTTTAAAGTCACTTCTTCGTTCAGAAACTGACTGTTGCTGGCAGAGTTCCGAAGCTCTGATCTCGCAGAGCAGATGCTGAAAGCATTCTGGACGTTATGGTTTTTTTTGCATGTGGCAATTGAAACTTATTTTTTCTAGCAGTGAAGTATTTTCTTGCTCTATTTTCACTGACCTAATGCCGGTTCTCATTGTCTAATTTCATTGATACTTATGTGCAAGCCTCCTTCTGCCTTAGTTTCTACCCTGGAAATGAGCATGAGGCTTTTCTAGAGGTCGCTTATTTCATTGCAGACTAAAGCTGGTGAATACTTAGTTCACCATGTGCATAGCTTATAATATTTTAGTAATATAGATAATACTTAAGTTTTATTTGAAGGGCAAGAAGAGATTAAAACTACAGAGGATAGGATTTTGTTGGAAATCTGCTTCTTAATATTTTTTTTGTATAATGAATTTGAGTAACATAGGGAAAGAAGTGTCTTCCTGTTTGATTTGAGGTCACCGGTATATTCAGAGTTAGTGCCATTCCTGTATAAAACTTAATTTTATTTTTAAATGGAAATATCAAGAACTAAGAGCAGAGAGTGGTGTTTGAAAATAAAGACCAGTATTTGCTTTGGGAAACTCCAGTTTTGAATGGCTAGACAAGAGCCAGACTCTTCGGTGGTGCACAGAGAAAGGGAAAAATGAGATGGGCATAAACTGAAATGCAGCTCATTGCACTTAAATGCGAGAAGACGTGTTCAGTGTGAGGGTTGTCAGACACTGGAGGAGGTTGCCCAGAGATGTTGTGGAGTCTCCATCCTTGGAGATGCTCAGAACCCAACTTGGCACAGACCTGAGCGTGCTCTGGCTGACCATGTGCTGAGCAGGGACTTGGATGAGATGATCTGCAGAGGCACTGTCCAGCCCCTGCTGCACTCTGATTCTGTGTAAAGCTTTACAGGTGAATGTATGAAAAGGCAGAGGGATGAACTGAGCTTTTCTGCAAATACAGATCAAATAGCTTTAAATAAAAACATTGCAACGGCCTGCAAAAAAACCCAGAAATAATGATCCTTACAGGGAAATTGTATTTCTTTAACTTCTTGGAAGCATAACCTCCAAAGAGAGAATAATTGAAACACCAGGGACCAGCATTCTGCTGTTTGCTTCCATTAATGTCCAGACTTAACTTAGGCATAGTTTGTCTCCTGGCATATGGAAGTGTTACATTTTAAATTCAAAAAGCTCTTGGTTTCCTCTTTATTTTTAGTAGAATAAAAGGAGAACATATGGACTTTCTGTTTTCCCAAAATATTTGTCATTAGAACTGGCTACTTCGCTTCATTCAGCAGAATCTTCCCCTGGAGAGTTTTCTGTAATACAAAAAAAGAGTTGAGTTGAACAAGATTTTATTTTTTTTTTTTTTGCCAGAGGCTTCCTGATTTTTTTTTTTCTTGCTTATATTCATTGTCCCTAATTTATTTATTAATTTTGAATTGCAGTCGCACAGGGGGAGAGAAGTGGCAAATGTTCTGGCATATGGGCTGCTCTGTCATTGCAAGCAGCGGCGTAGCTGCTCTTGCTGCCCCGTGCCTCATGACCCCAGGCTTCAGCATCCCTCTTTGCCAGCCTGTTCAGATTCCTGCCTTCTGCTCCCTTCCAATACGAAATTGTAATTATGTTTTGCTTTGCCCTCGCTGCTTTCCTGCCACTGTTCCTCAGCACTTGCCAGCGTTTTGTAATAGAGAGCCAGTGGCAGTAATTCAACACTCGGCTATACTGTGCAATAGCTTCTGCTCGGAGGGGTCACATAAACTACAACCTATTAACATTAGCATGGTAATAGCAGCCACTATGTGGAACACACAGTGGGGATGTTGGAAGCTCCTCCAAGGGCCTTGAAGATATGTATGGGCCACCCATGAAGGAGAAAAGAAAAAAATAAATGGCCTTTCTGCTTTGAAATGAGCCAGTCTGTGCGTTTCCTTGATACCCAGAAGCACTGCAATCATTAAGGCTATTACCATGCTTATTATAAATCACGGTTTTGTAGCGGTTCATAGGTTAGTCACAAAAATTACTTTCAGTCTAAAATTTTGTTACGTGGAGCTTGTCTAGTATAATTCCAATCCTTATTAAACAGAATTGTCTTTAAAAATTATGAATATAGCAATTATACAAAGATAGTGTTTCAGAAATTGTTCTGTACAAAGCTATGTATGAGCTAGCTCTGTCAGTTCATGTCTAAAGAATTGTCAAACGTGGGTCAGTGAAACAAACATTTGTTACTTCACCATGTATCAGGAAAAGCATATTGGGTTTATTGGCATATGAAATGAAAGCATCAAGAAACAAGCTTGTGAAGATGTTACAGTCAGAATGGTTGCACTTGAGAAACTGCAAATCGAGATTAGTTTACAACGTAAAATTTAATAACCTGTTTGCTCCTGGTACAGTCAGTGGTGATTAATAGGTACCTCTATTGATATCAACCCTGAGTGTTTGATCAACCTGCTCCGTAGGTGCTTCTGGCCATAGATTCTTCTTTCTTTCTTTTTTTTTTTTGTCCCACGAAGTCTTGCTGATTTTCCTGAGAGCTCTTTGTGCCATTACCTGGACCATCCCCTTACAGTCTGTTTACTGGTTCTTTGTGAGCTCATATTAAAATGGGGCTGGAGGAAGTTGAGGATGCCTCCTCAAGGCATGAGCAGCTCCTTTGTATCAGGCTTTTTCCCAGTTGTGGTCCTGGAGCTTCAGTCATAGGGACCACAGTTAATATATAATGTTCCCTTTCCTTCCTTCGTGTTTAAGCTGAAGAGCCCTTGATGTAATCTAAACCTGCTGCTATTTGTGTTATTTGTCATAGACACAGAGAACAGTTGTTGCCTTTTCTTTGTTTTTTTTCAGTGTCTGTAGGCTGAACTGCTCATCTGTTCCCTTTCATGTGTTGTGCCTGGGCCCCTTTCTCTGAGCCCTTACATTTGCTACTAGCTTGATGCCCCGAGTCGATGTGACTATACCAGCCAAGTCTCGCAGCACTGAACAGACAAGGATTACTTTGCCTGTTTTGCAGGCAATACTTCAGTTGATTTATCTAATGTGATGACTGCTTTTTTTCCCCCTTCTTAACAGTATGACACTGTTGACTCATGTTCAGCTTGGGATCCAGTATAACCTCCCACTGAGGAACTGCCAGCTACCCAGTCATTTTCCATATGTGGAGTTGGTTAATCCTGGTGAATTGGGTTGCCTTGCTCTTCTTCTATTGAATTATATATATAATATATATATAAATTTAAATGTATATATAAATATGCTTTATCAGCCTGATCTGACTTGCTAAGGTTGGTTTGAATTAAAATCTTGACTTCCAGCAGAGTTTCAGTTGCATCCTGCTTTTGTATCATTTGCAGATGTAACAAGCATATGCTACATTCCTGTATCTGTTCTGTTAGTAAAAACATCGAACAAAACCAGTTCAGAACAAACTGTCACAGAGTCCCTGTGACAGAGCCTTCTGTTTTGACCATGAACCATTAAAACTTATTCTCTGGGTAAAGTTATTGAAGTAACTAAAATTTAAATAGCGGTTTGTAATCTGAGCCTTTTGTACCTTGATGCTGTGGATCTGGGATCTGTAGGAACACAAATCCAGACATCTCCAGTTGTCAGTAATTTTCCTGGCTTTTATGAGAGTTGCATATATTGGGATCCTTGAATTTTCACTGTCTGGAAACATTCCAGATTAAAAACTTAAGAGAGGTTCATGCTGTTGCTGTTGGAGCAGAAGGACTCCTTCAGTTCTCTGACCAGTGTTGGATACGCTGAATTTGGAGGGGGTTTTAAATGCCCCAACTCATCTGCTGGCCAGCACCAGAGGTCTGTTTCCAGGCTACAGGACTTGCTTTTCAGGCTGGCCTCCCCCAGGACTCGAGTGAGGTCTGCTCAGTAAAAGGCTTTTATTGAAGGAGCTGTTACTAATCCCAACATGAGCTGAAAGAACAGGATTAATTTAAGGCTAAGTAGCAGATGGGAGTGTTGTACCTATATGTGAAGTGTGGACTCTTTGGTGTAGTCTGTTTTCACTGTACTCATCGTTGGGGATTTTGACCTTTGCTGTATCCCATTTCCCATCCTGTGATCTGTCTAATCTTGTAGTGTGTTGAGAGCAAGTTGTTCGCTCTATGCAATACACTTAGGTCATGCACTGCCTGTTTTTGTCGTATCTGTGTTATTCATAAAGCTTTTTAGATGGCCTAGCTCACACTTAAGTATTTTACTGTTTAGTATCTCTGTTCAATTTTCCCCATCATGCTGGCGTGTTTTTGGTAACTGAAGACATCCAGATGCAAGCTGATCTCTGTGTTAGAGGAAGAGACTCCCTCTGCCGATAAGACCTGATTCTGGAGCATCTCAGTTCAGGCAGTGGAAGAGAGCAGGACTGGTGGAATTCTGGTATTTCCCCCTCAGTGAAAGTGCTTCCCTGGAAAATAGGGAAAAGTCATCCTTTCAGGACCTTTATTCCTTGCTACATGTCTTTCAGAAGCCTAATTATTGCTGGCTGGTTGCTTAGCTCCCCTGAGAAGAGAAGGTTTATACAATTACACATGAAAGGCAACTGTTTTGCTCATCTCCAGAAACTTTAAATGTTTTTATTTTGTGCCTGAATTATTTGGGTGAATTATATTTTCATTTATTTTTCATGGGCTTTTGAACACCTTTCAGTTGACTCAATGCCCTCTTTTGCCTTTGATCCTCTGAGGAGGATAAAGAAGTGTGGGTAAACAGCATTTAAAAAGAAAAAAAGATTTTCATGTTGTTTGGGTTTTTCTTTTCCTGGGGAGAGAAGGGATTAGTTGAGGAGGAAGAAAAATGTGTATCTGGTTGCTTGGACAAAGGAAAAACTATAGGTCATGGCAAGATTTGGTATGATGAAGTCTTCAAAGGTGGCAATTATCAAAAATATTTGGATTGCAGCCAAAGATTTTCCTATACTGTGTTCAAACTACAAGAAGAGACCCTCAGACCCTCATTAGAAGAAGCTCAGTGATCTCTAGGTCACTAAACTCTTGATGCTTGTTCAAGGAGCTGAGTAGAAGTTTGGTTAGTCCTGTGCAAAGTTTACTGAAAGACATTTTTTGACTCTTTTTTGGTTTTGCCTAGAGTTTGGGATATAAGAGAAATTGAAAGTTAGAAGGCTGGTTGTTATAGCGTGTTGGCTGGTTGTTATAGCCTGTTATAGCAAGCTACTCTAAATGTACTGGATGGTTCTGATAGCTCCTGACTAGAAGAAGGCTAGGGGAGGTTTAGATTGGATATTAGGAAAAAATTCCTCACCAAAAGTGTTGTCAAGCACTGGAACAGGCTGCTCAGGGAAATGGTGGAGCCCCCATCTCTGGAGGTGTTTAAAAGATGTGCAGATGTGGTGCTTGGGGACGGTGGTGCACTTGGCAGTGCTGGGTTATTGATTTCACTCTGTGATCTTAAAGGTCTTTTCCAACCTAAACAATGCTATGATTTTTGTGAAACCCATGTAGAAGGGTTGTGTGGCACAGTGGTCAGTTAAGAAATACTGGGAGACATCTTGTATTAGACATAAAATAGAGGTTTAATCCCATGTTGATCACTGAATACCTGTTGCATGAGGTATTCCTTCTTTGCAGGAATTTCTGAGAGTTATGAGTTAACTGTGGAGTTTTGCCAAAGCTCAGAGCAGATGATGCATTTTACTGGAATGAATTTTCCTAGTATTTTCAATAAAATAAAGTTTTATTTTCCCTTTCTGCTGTGAATTGAGGTATAATGTTTGCTGTATCCTGTTAAATAGCAGCAGAACTTAGCAATAGTGGCACAGCTGGTTTTACTTTTGTAATAATATAGCAGGTTTCATTGCCTGGGAAGACGTGATGATGAAGCAAAGTTCTGTTAATGCAGCGGGAGTGTCCTTTGGCAATGCCACTGTAAGACGGAGAGTTTAATGTCTGTGGAGTGGGGCTCCTTCTAGAAAAAATCCAGATAATTGAAATAGGAGTGGGTGGGAAGAAGAGATGGACATGGGAGAGTGGAATGCTGAGTGCCTGTAGGGTTGGGTACTCCACAAAACTGGCTGGGCCACGGTTCATATTGGGTTTGGACAACTCCAGAAGTGGTGTGTATTGTGGAGACCTAAAGAGGAGACAGCATTTCTGCAACAGCTTCTTAATATAGAAGTGATTTTTCAACCTTTCATCTGTATTGGGGTCCCCTGTGAAGAGTCTGTCATTGCAATAGATCTGTCCTCCCCTCCATTTGGAAATATTTGTAGGGAATTGCACACTGAGAAACCTACTGGTCTTGGGAGAGCTGTCCTGAAAAAGAAGAAAGGGAAAAAAAAAAAGACAAAAAGCTCAAGGTTATATACCAAAATCAGTAACTTGCTCAGAAGAAGATAATACCTGGTGAATGTCAATTAAGTACTTTCCCAGCTAATAAATAGCTTAGGAGGTATAAAATTTAATACTCCTAGAATTGCAGAAGCCTTTGAAGAACACTTAAATTGGACTCGCTGGAAGCAGGAGATTTAATACTGACCTGTTTGGAGGTGATTACTGAAAAAAATATGATGGAGTGACACTACTTCTTGAGTACAGTCTTTTGGGCTTCAGCTTTTTTTAGGTAGCTTGTGAAACAGTTTATTTTTAAGTTCTTGTGAAACACATTAGCCAAACTGCACTAGTAGCCAGTGTCTTATTTATAAGGTAATTCTAAGTGTTTCTGAAGGCTCAGCGGCTTGGGAGCGGGTTACTCCGCCACAGGAATAGTATAACTATCAACTCCACATAGTTTTTCATATGGCTATGCCTGAAGGTTCTGCTTACTTTCAGTCTCAAAAACATGTATCTGTTGCCCATTTAAGGACCTCAAGCACTAGAATAATTTTCAATTTCCTTCTTCTATAGGGAAGAAGCTCTTTACTGTGAGGGTGGTGAGGCAGTGGCGCAGATTGCCCAAAGAAATGGTAAATGCTCCATCCCTGGCAATGTTCAAGGCCAGGTTGGAGAGAGCCTTGGGCAACGTGGTTTAGTGTGAGGTGTCCTGCCCATGGCAGGGGTTGGAACTGGATGATCTTAAGAACCTTTTCAACCCAAACCATTTTATGATTCTATGCATTACCCATCATGGTCTCACCTGTGGGAAACAAATGAGAGATGTGCACACTGTGTTTTGGTCGAAGTCTCCTCTTTTGAGAGGAGAGCAGATAAACAACAGAAACTGCTCAGAAGCCACCGTGCTGTGATGTAGTAGTTATGAGTTTATTTGGAAATCAGAGCAATCCACACTTTGCCCCAGTTGGTTTCCTTCCTGTTGAGCAGTGCCCCCTGTTTTGTCCAGATGTGTGGTTTTTCCTAATCCCAGTGGCAGTCGTTTTTTTTTGGCACTTACAGTTAGGAGAAAAAAAAATGAAGTTAAGTAATACATGGCATTTGTTTTGGCCCTAGTCATGACTCATAAATAGGAGCAACATCTGTGCTGATAGTTTTTCGTGATACATAACCAGATTGAGTGAACAAAGTTTTCATGTATTGCTCTTCTTTTGCCATTGTTATATTTATGGAGCTCCAGTGTTGAGTGAAATTAAATGCTTATGTATAGATGAAGATTTATATACATCTTGTGAATTTTAATTTAGCCACCCTATCTTTTTAAACTAAAAATGGCTTGTTGCCTTTCCCTGAGCCTTACAAAACTTTTTCAAGATCCTTCCCCATTCTCACTCTGTTGAAGACTCATGCTGCTGCCAAGTCTACACCAGTCTTTAACAGACAATAGTGAAACTTCCAGTGGATGTAAATCCTTATAATCCTGAAATGATGTAAATCAGTGCAACTCCTGAAGTCATTGGGACTATTCTGACTTACATCTACTGAAAATTTGGCACATAATATTCCTGCTGGTCTTTTCTTTTGCCCAATAGTTGCTCTACATGGAGTTGGCACTGCAGACAAAGTGCTCTCTTACTAGCTGTCAGAGGGTGGCACGGCTTCCAGCACTGCTGATTCAGCACAGCAAAGGCCATTTTCCTGATTTCTTTGTGCGCTAGATTAAATTACTCTGCAGGCTGGACCTGAGCCACAGGCCATAGTTTTACAGCCTTATAACATGGTATCCTAGCCCATGGCATCCGAGAGGTCTGGCTGCGCATGAAGCTCTTCTGCTTTGCTGTAAAGGATTTTTAGATTTGGCGATCTGTCTCTTTATAAGCTAATGCCAGCAGCACTGAAAATATTTTGATTGTCTAGTTGAGACATAATAAAATGGGATTCTGTTAATTGCAGGAAGGGATATCACGGGGATCAGGGTAGTATGAAAACTCCACTGTGTGTGTTTGTCATGGCAACGTTCCTTTAGATTTGCCTTATGGAATTGCAGGGTAACAAATAATGAATTCAAATTTTTAATGAATATAACACAACAGTAGCACCAGGGAGACGTCCTGTCTGAGTTCTGGGGGTTGTGCCATGAGAGCTGTGTGAGTGACTTACCAAAATGTTGGGAAATCCATTTTGTTTTGTGTCTCGGTATATGGACATTTCTTGTCTAGTCTGAGTGGGTTTGGAATTGAACCAAGGGGGTGAAGCAGTGGGATGCACTTTGTGGTGAGCTTTGTCTTGCTCACATCCTACAGAGCTGAGAAGTGGGATGTCTGTGACTACTATAATAGGCACATGGGTAAAGGCAAAAGCATGTTTTCTGTTCACTGACAGCTACTGGCTTTGTGTGTTAAAAAAACATAGCCAGCTCTGCTTGTGCTCTCCAGTTGGACTTCACTATTGCAGCTCATAACTTTCTTTGGACATGTGCAGTTGATGGTCTGATTTTCCCTTTCCCCTCCTATGCTCATGAATGGAGACAGTGATACTGTTAATGAGGGGAAAAAAGGTCGAATAGATCAAAGAGTAAAAGCCATCTTCATGCTTCCAGCATGAAGAACGATCCTGTGTAAACCAGGTGTTCCAGTGAAGTGAAGGCCATGCTTAAAGAATTTTCACAGTAAGTTTAGAAGTTTCATTCCATCTCTTCTCCCTCATGTCTAATCACATTATCTCACTGTAAGGGCTTTCTTTATATCAGAAGGAGAGGCAGCCCATACATGTGGTTATCGTTGAGTTGCCTTATTGCTTTTCAGCTTTATCTCTCTGGTTTAAAAATAAGTAAATAAATAAATGAGTGCCACCAGCCAAAACCTCCTGGTTTTAATACAAAGAAGGATGTATTTTTACAATTAAAAAGTATTACTGAATCAGACATTTTTCTGACAGTAATTCCTAGGGTGTGATACAGAGGTGAAGTTAATGTTGCTAGTTTCAATGCCAACACGAAAATTGGCAAATCGGGAAAGTTCTTTCAGAGCAGTTTATTCTAGTTTCTGAGCCCTAGTTCAGTCTCATGGTATCAGGCAGCACTGCCAAGCAGAGGGTTTATCTATTGATTTCTGAATGTATTGTGCTGTTAATCTAAAACTTCATTCCCCAGTGGAATTTCTCTTCAGAAAGCTCTAGCCAAGCTCAAGAAAGTTATTTGATTTGGGAAGTTTGAAAGAATAATAAAAGAAGGGTTGATGCCATTGGATTTTCATGAGCTTGGTCTTCTAGTAAAATAGACAGGCTTCCGTGATGGTTTGGTTCATTATTTGGGAGGAAAGCAGAACATGGAGATCACTTAAGTTTTACTGGCTGAGAATTTGCAATTATGAAACTGTTCAGAAGAAAGTTATGAGAAGAATTTTGGTGATACAACAAAATATAAAAGCTAATGGGTTAGTGCGGCTTTGTCTTGTCATAAATTTATTGCTTTAATTCTTGGCTATTTGGCCTTTTCTGCAGATTTTTCAATGGTAAAATTTAGTGCTAGAAATGAATGAATGCAGTTTCCCAAAAAAAGAAATGTGGCAAGGGAATTGCACTATATATACTGAGGGACTTTGCCCCTCAGATGCTTCCAGCATCCTTCAAATATTAAAGGAAAAGTTTAAACCTTTTAAAAGACCTACAGCAGGAGAGTAGATGGTGCTTTATGGACATTCTAGTTATTAAAATGGTCATTACTTTTTCTAAGAACTTAATACAGGAATAAACAATATGTATTACAATAAAAAAATGCCAAAAGGCACTTTTTGCTGTTGAGTGGACTGGTATTTCTTCAGCTGTTGTCTGTAGTGCAGGAGCTAAGGAAGGAAGAGGATGAGATTCAACTGGTAGTGAAATGAAAAAAAACCAACCCTGAGATATTTTTGCCTTTTCAAGACTACAGTCCTGGCTTGCTAAAGTCAATTGCCTTTAACTTCACAGTGCCCGTGACTGATCCAATAATAGGTTTATACTGTTTCATTAGGATGTTGTCCAATTAAATCAAGGAAAGTGGACTTGTGTCTAAGAAGAGATTCCTTGTCAATGTTCCTTGTCTTGGGAGCACTGTAGTTTGTTAGAGATTATGGTTATTACTTCCTTGGGTTTAGAGGTTTGCTTGTTGCTCTTACTTATGGAAAAAAATGCAGCTCTCTGGAGGTATGTAATTAACCTGAGGCATTATTTTATTGCATACCCATGTGGGAAGCTGGAAATTCGAACTGTGCATGAAGAATTGGCTGGGTATGGGGCAAAATGTTGTAACAACTATGCAGTTAGTCTTTGTCAGTGGCATTTACAGTTTCTTCGGTCCTTGTGGTGAGTAACCTAGCAGAATTTATTGGTGAATCGTTAATTTGCTGAAAGAGGCTGTTTTTCTTGAGTAGGCAGAAACTACATCTCATTCAATGTCTCAGATTTACTTTAAATGAAAGGCCAAATCCAGATTTGACTTCCTTGTCTTCCCGAGCTCCAGTTTAAGCACTGGGTGAATAGGACATGCAGGATTTGGCTGAGTGAAATGTTCGGAGCAATGTAATATACTGGACCTGGGGTAAAGGCCTACTAGCTTTCAAGACTGTGCTAAAGATCCAAGTTTTTGAAACAGATAGGAAACAAATGATTTTTTTTTCCACTTTTTGTCTTTTTAATCCCCCATGTAGAAATAAATGCTTTAGAATATCTGAAACGTCCACCAGTATCACTTCACTACTGAGAATTGGGTAGCTGTGTAAAATTATATTGACCTGAGGGGATCAAAATATAGAAGTGGCTGTGTGCTTAACTGTGCAGGAATCAAACTGTTTTACTGATAACATTTTATTGATTCATCCTCTCTCGGTGTTACAAGTAGCCTGAAGCTTTGCAAAATGAGCTGGCAATGTTTTTGTGTTGTGGACGTTGCAGCATTGCAGCTCTTCATAGGTATTGAAATTTTATATGTAGGCTGAGAGCTCACGTAATTATTGTGATTTGTAATGACTGTGACTGCAGATGGGGCTTCCCAGAGGTTTCATTTCAAGCCAGATAACTAGTAATTCCTCTTTTCTGTTTAAGAATCTGTTGTCCGGCCTTTTCTCTGCAGCTGCTGAGGTTTCTCTCTGAAAAGCTGAAATGTATCTCTGCCTTAATGAAGATGCGTAAAATGATTGAAATTGCCTTAACAAGGCAGCGCTCTTCTACGGTAGCAAGGAAAATGTGTCTTGCTGTTCACAAGGGATACTTTGTCCTTTTCATACAGGAACCATGGTTTTTTTAATGATATTATAAAAATAATAACAATAATAAAAAAAAGCCTTCTTATGGCAAAAGCTGTGAGAAAATTAATGGCTTAAAAAACCACAATGGCAGATTGTGAGTTTAACCTGCGTGTGTTGACTAATTAAATTCTTTTGAAGGAGCTAATTTCATGTATTTTATTTAATTAAGGCTTACTTAAGATTTTAATGATGCGGGTCTTTTCTCTTCAGTAGAATGCCATATTGACTCCTGACATATTTTTACACAGGCTTCATTCTGCCATGAACAACAGTAGTTGCAAATAGGAGCGCTTGATAAAGTATCATTAAATTAGCTTATTGTAGTTGCAGATTTTATTATGCTACTTCACTGGGATATGAATTGATTGCGTTGCACTCGCTGTTTTTTAAAGGTGCAGCATTGTTATTGATTATGCTACTTTATCTCAAGTGTTTCATCAGCCTGCTGGCAGGCTCATTCCCTCTACAATTTTAGAAAGTACTAGCCTTTGTGTTTTCTTTCTGTGTATTTCATCCGTGTGCATGTCTTTTTTCCTATTGTAAAGACACGGACAGATACTGTGTTTCGTGTTCACCGTGCCCTTGTGCACAGCTGCTCTCCTCCATCCTGGGGCTTTGGTTGCTCACATAGGAAGATGAAATGGTTGGGGTCCCTCTCAGAAGTGCTGTTGAATGGTCTGTTGTCCTGGGCTGATTTCCAAGGAATCAGATTTACCAATGCTGAGGGCAAGATCAATTCTGCTCAAATTTTATGGCATATGCTTTGGAACAGGGGTTTTATCTATGCAGTCGGTGTGATTGTTTGTAAGGCAACGTGTGTCACAAATGAAGTTGGAAAAACAGGAGCCTCCATCTTGGGTAGTCCGAGCTTTCATATATTTTTCCACATTAACTTGAATAGTGGATTTCTTCTATAAATCTTAGAATATGCAGACCTACTTCAATACTAAGTGTATTGGAAATGGATTGCTGTCAAGGCTTGTCCATCTAATTAAATTCCCTTATTAGCACTGAAGCTGCAGTCTTCCAGAGAAGACATTAGATGAATAAACTTTCCAACTTATCTGGGTTAAAAATAGGTGGCCTTTCATCAAATGCTAAGCCGAAAGTCTAACAACAACGTATGTAAGTGTTGCTCTAGTCTCCCTTTTTGTGTGATCTGTGGTAATTCAATATATTCCTTAAATATAAATTGATATTCCAGCTGTCTATGAAATATTTTCAGACTTCAATTATCACACAGGCTTGGTGCTGTGAGGGCTCCATCACCTTATGCTTCAGGCTGATGGCATTCCAGCAGTGATCTTTTATATGTTAATAAAGTTTACCATGATTCACTTTGACATATGCTCAGCCAATGTAAGAAACTTCTTGTCATAAAGTCCCATTGATCCACAGGGGTTGCTTGTGCTTTGTCGTAGTGATTGTTGTCCCCTAAATAGAAAAGGGAATAACAAGAGTTTGATGGGAGAACCAAAATACTCAAATCTGAGTGAGAACACTGATGTATTTTCTAACAGGTGGGGGACTTGCCATTGGAGGGAGCCACCAAGTGAAATGAAATATGCTTTGACCCTTGAGCTTTGCAGATGAGGTTAGAGTGACTGCCAGCAGATGTACTTTAGCCATGTATAATCAATTGACCCCATGGAATGTGTGTTGCAGGTGAGAACATCCAGGGGTACTGCAGGCCTTTGGCTTCAGGAACATAAGGGGCCTTTCTTCTGGGAGATCAGGGATGTTGCAGGTGTGAATACCTTGTTTTCTTGTATAAAGGCAAGAGAAAACTGTCCTTATGGCAGAAGAAAGGTCTGCACTAGTTCAGGGTTGGTAATGAAGAGTATCATCATAATACTGAGCAGGAGATGTTTAAAAACTGCCAGAAGTCTCAAGAAACAAGATATTTATGCTAATTAGACTATTTGCTTGTCATCTTTATTCACTACTTTAAACAACAAAAAACCCTCAAGTGAAATCAAAGGGTGGTAGAACATGTTTCTTCAATCTCCTTGATCAAAGCTAATGGAAGGAGGGGAATACTGCTTGTAACTATTTCCTCAAATAGAGATTCAAGATGCATTCTCTATTGTAGCATGAGGACTTTTATATAGTCTAGGTGGTGGAAAAGTGCTGATTAACATCTTTCAGGTATTAGGTAGACATCCTGCTCCTTTTCAGGTATACGTGTGAGCACTTAGTATTATTATTATTTTTTTAAGGTTGTGACAGAAATGAATGATTTCACATAATAAAACCCCACGTGTGTCTTGTTTATATTCTTACACATTGATTAATACTGGTTCAGCGTGTCCTGGTCTTCTTCTGTAATTACCTCTTAACTTTCTCTTAGATTGCAAGTAATCTTTGAGATGGAGATTACAATTTTCCTGACCTGAGTTTATAAAGTGTCCAGCATAGTGGGGTCCTGGCCATGTGTGGGGTCTCCTAGCTTACATCTTGTAGGGAATAATTAATAAAACAAATAGGAGATGCCTTTGGGTATCTCCTGCTCAGATACTGTTTTACAGCAGGGTGGTAAATCTGTCCAGATTTGTTTTTTTATTATTATTATTATTTTATTATTTATTTATATTTTTGGTGGTGATTGTCTTTAAGGTCATGTTTTTTTCAGGAACATGAAGCAGAAGAAAGGCAGTTGGTAGTTTTGAATAATTGAGAAAGGGGGCTCTTCAATGTTGATCATCTGTGTATGGGAGAAAGTAATAGAAGAGAAATGGACCTAGGGAGGAGGCAGTAATCGTATGCATGGACCCTTAGGGATAGACTACCTGAGTGACATTGCAGAATTTGGCTTGTCTGGTGCTGTAGCACTGAAAGTTTTGTGTCTTATTGTGCAGTCTGGAAGGAGGACTAGAAAATGCCACAGAAAACAGAAAGAAGCCTGCCATAATTGTGACACAAGATAATCAGGAAATAATATAGTACAGTGCAGGAGCTCATATGCTGTCAGCCACTGATGTACATCTTACTCCATTCTCAGCTTAATAACTTGCACTGAAAATCTTTAGTCAGAAATCAGCTGATTTCTTTGTTTCTTTTCATTCTGCTCCTCCTAGATAAGGGAATGAAAGGATTACTCCATAGTTGTGTAATTCAAATGTCAATGATCTGGCTCATTACAGAAACCAGCGCAGCCTACGCGAAAGAACAAAGCATCAGCATGATACCCCATCTGATCACCTACCCAGGCAGCTCTTAACAAACTCAGGAACCCCACCAGCCTGAAGGATTTCCTGCTACTTGAATTCCTCACCTGTGCTTCTGTAGCCGACTTGTTTTGAATTCTCAAGTCACAGATGGTGTGTCGTTTCTGCACAGGTCACTTTGAAGGATTGTTTAAATCTGTGTCCTTTAGTCCCTTTCTCCAGCTGTGTCAGTTGTCATGTTTATTTCTAGATAAACAGGTGAAGTCATTTGGAAGAAAAGTGGGCCCAGTGTCCTAAGTAAGTAAGAATGTATTTACTAATCCATAAAGAATAAAGAGGAAATTTCAAAGTTGGATGCTCTGAGTGGTAACGGCCTGGCCAAAACTTCATTTCTTTTTTAGCCCTGTCTGTTGAAACTTTTCTCCAGTAAAACGTCAGTTAAATGTCTTTAAATTCACTTCTACTCAAAGGCATGCCTAAAAGCATGAGAGAGACCAAGAAGGGATGAGGGGAGGAAACGGGAGAACTCTGTGAAGGGTCTGCTGGGTTTCAGTAATAGTTGAATTTACGATGTTAACTTTTTTCAGCAGTTGACGTGCTGTGACCTTAAGGGAAGCTCTTGCAGACTGAGCATTCACTCTTCTGGGAGAAGTTACGTGTTTTGTGCATGCCTGTTTTACTGCCATGTATGGGTCCCGCTGAATTGGGAGGCCAAGGGCAGTGGCTAAAGGTCGGATTTAAGGGTGAGAGTTACAAGATGGCACTTCTGAGGAGTAAGGTTCTAAAAAGAAACACATCAGTGTCTAAAGCTTTTTAACAGCACCCTGTAAGGTTTGGTTCAGAAAACGTTTTAAAACTGTAAAATAAAAACGACAAAGAAAAAAAGGGAAAAAGGATGTGTTTGCCTGCTTGCATGCAAGTGGCCCTGAATAGCTGATGGCTTCATTTTTACTTATTTATGGGCAGATTATAGAGGTGCATCTGTTCCTCCTCTGTGTACAGTCAGGCGTCTCAAGCTTTTAAGATATTTTTTGACATTCTTTGAAGATTTAAAGCCAGGTGGAGGATCAGTTAGAATTCCAGATATCCTCAACTTTCAAAATAATGCTCCTGCCTGAAAATCCTTCTTGCTTTTGTTCCCAACTGTAATGAGGCACAGCCTAAACATTGTAATAACTGAGGCAGGAAAAAGGGAAAAAATCCAACCCAACAAGTTACAAGAAGAAAATCTTTTTGCATGTTTACAGTAAAGCCAAAATATTTGTGCTGTGTTTATTTAACTTAGATGCTACTTATTGGTTTATTCCAGTCATGTCATTTTTGTAAGATGACACATCCCTGAGCATTTAAGTCAGATCCCAGAACAGGAAACACTTAGCTGGTCTCAAGCTTTTATTATTATTACAAGTTGTTTATACTGCTCTCAGTAAAGAGGGCAAATAGCCGCAGATAAAGTTCTTTGCCTGATGTTAATTGTGAGAGCAAGTAGGTGCCTTTAGATCGCAAACAGTCTGATTTGCATGTGCAATCAGGAAGCTAGGTATCCTGTAGCTAGCCTTTCTACATCTTAATTGTGTCTGTAGGATGGTGTCTGCAGATTGGGAAGCTTTGCTTTAAAGATCCCACCCCTAGAAGTGAAGAACAGGTAAGCTGTCTCAATGGGGAGTTTTGTTTGCTTTGCTTTTTTTCCTCTGAATTCAGTCACTCAATCAAGTAAATATATATACACCCTGTCAAAGTATAGCCTGAGGAATCTGACACTGGCCATCGGTTAGTGGATTTTGCTTAGTAATTGCTTCATCTATTCAATACTATTGAAAATACCCTTGAGCAGAATATAGCTGCAGGGAACAACACTCTAAAGCAGCAACCTAATTAATGAATCTCATTGCCACTTAGACGAGCATTATACACTTGGCCTTGTTGTCAGTATAGATCTGTTCCTACAACGTTATATGTTTGTCCAGAAAACTGGTGTGATTATTAGAAAACTGAATAAAGTGGGCTCGGGAGGCTGGTGTGTTAGGGTCCGTGAGTGCAGTGGACTGTACTCGCAGTATGCAGTTGCATTCCTGACGTTGTATGTGTCACCAACATCTTGTGGCTGTGTGGAACACTAAATATGAATACTCTTCACTTTTATCTCGGTAGCTGTGGCCAGAATTATTCACTGCATTTAAATCGAGTGAAAACAGGGTAACCATAGCTGGAGTCTGAAAGCAAGTAAATTGTTTTCACATAATAAATGGGAGAGCAAAACAGAAGTAGGTTGTTTTTTTTTTCTTTCTATTTAATATTTAAAAACCCACAAGCTTTTGTGTGTATTCAGTGAGCACCTGGGTTTTGTAATCTGGATGGCGGGATGGAGTGTTTGTCTCCAGTTGAGTAAATCGGACAGTGATACCTGCTGGGGAGCACATTTATCCTTTGGAATTAGCCACAACACCTTTCAGTGCTGATCAGTCATTTTTAAGTCAGTGAGCATCTGGGTTGGTCATTAGGCAGCATAGAAATCAAGTAGGGCCAGTGACAGTGTGTTAGGTGGAGAGGATCGAAATCCATGAATTTTACTGATTTATTGTCCTGTACATCCAGCATCCGTACAGGCAGGTCTTAAAGCTGTGTGAGAACCCAGTGGAAGTTCTTTTCTGCTCGTGCATGTCTCCTGAATCAAGAAGGAATCCTCCAGTAAAAAGAGATGGCAATTTTCTGAGGTTCAGAATTCCAAACTTTGGTAAAGCAGCTAGCTAATTAATAAAGCATAAATTGTTGGTATTATTATGTGGAGTGGTGCTGAAGATCCATTATTTTATTTAGTGTATTTGTCTTAAAGTGATTACATTACTAATTACAAGGCTCACTACTCTGTTTAACGGAAGTCCAAATAATTATAATTTGTTTGCAGTTCCCACCCTGCATATTTTCATGCAACAAGACAAATATTTTGTGGAGTGATTGATCTTGTGCTTTTCTTTTTGACTGTTTAGGAAAATGGAAAGTTTAATTTTTGTTCTAAAGTAAGTATTTCCAATTTTGCCACTCTTGTTCTGACAGAACCTTGGTAAAGTTGAAGAAACTTGAGGATAAGGCCACAGGAGGGATGACTGACTCTCAGGGTTGGAACCAAGTATGTTCCCGATAAAGTCCATAACAAAATGCCTTTTTGTTTTTGCATAATTTATTTTGTTTTTTAAAGAAGTAGATTGAAGTTCTCAATCCCGGATAATCTTGAAGCAAGAGAAACCCTCCAGCCTTGGAAGCAATTTGGGAGCTTAGGTCTTTACTCTTACAGGAGTAATTTGAAGGACAAAATTCTTCACAGGCTTTTCAATGAATGCTCAATTTATGGCTCTTTGGACTCAACAGCAGGCATTTAAAAACCTACATGAATGTGGGACATCAAAAGAATGTGTTATTTAATGTTAGGAAAAAAGTTGTCAAGCTCTTATAAATGACTCGGCAAACTGAAGCTAAACTACCTAAGTCACTCTGATAACTAGAGCTGTACTTCAGAAAACGAGAAGTCAACGTTATGAAGTTATCTCCTTGTTTTATAGGGAATGTGGGGAAGGGGAGCTGTGCCTCTAAATCTGCTTGTAAGTTTGCTGAAGTTTAGGTAGCAAAAACACATTCTTTGAAAAACTACCTAGGAGAAAAAATGCACAATCTCAAACTTCGATAATAGTTCCTGAAAATAGCTGGGCTGCCAGAATGTCAGTATTTGAAATAAGAAGATTGCTAAGGGGAAATGGCAAGTAATAAGGGGCCTAAAGACTCATGAAAAGCCTGCAGCTTCATTTTAGTTTGAGGGAGAGAAAATTGCTTAGTGCTACTTACAACATCTTTCATTCAAAGATCTCAAAGCTTGCTGAACCAAACATAATTCTTTGAAGAGAGGTGTAGACTAATGATCACTTTACTCATCATTGAAATGCAGCCGTCTCTGTGCAGGAGCATACTGACTACTTGGCAGCAGGCATCAATGCTACCTTGTAGTTCAGTGCATGAAGAGCTAAAAAGCAGTTGGGAAGAGGTTGGGGCAATAGAATGCGCTGAGATGCCATCAGTTAAGTCTCGGCACTACCATGCTTTTAATTTATGAGAAAATAGTAATAAAAGATCAAGGAGTGCAGATGAGGTTATTTCCTCTCTCCTGACATTCATGTTTATTATTATGCCAAATGTTTCCTTTATTGGGAAGAAAATGGGGCAGCCAAGATTCTTAATATTAAAAGACTTTAGTGGAACTGTTAAAATTCCATCCTGTTCAAAACTTTGATGCCAGCTGGCTGTATTATCTCTATAATTTTCTTCTTCAGTGCATACAGAACTGCATTAGTTGGTCACTTACCAACAGACTTGAAAGACCACTACCTTTTAGCTGGAAAAATAACTGGGATGTTTTATGAGGGAGAAAAATGGATTGAATTGTTTTTTTTGCTTTTCGATGATGATAGTAGTAGTCTTTATCTCCCACCCCCACTCTTCCCATGAAGACAGGAACTCCCAATTTTATTTTCAGTAGTGTGAATACAAAAAGTTCATCCTCGACTGAGATGCATAAATATAACCCCTTTTACTATGCAAGTAATAATTGAACTTGTAATTCTCTTAAGAGCTGTTAAATGCATGAACAAGTCATGAGAGAGCATTTGTCATGGTTATTTCAAATACAGACCTTGCTTCAGAGTTCATAATCTGCAGAAGGAACCTTTGTGTGCAGAGTTCTTCACAGCACTGGGGTTTGGTGAAGGGGGAAGAACTGAGAACACCATTAACCTGAATACTTTCTCTGAGTCTTGGAAAGTCCTTGCAAGCAAAATATTATTTGATCACTGCTGATAATGTATTGCAGGCATTTAAGCAGCATAAGTGTGTTTATGCTGAGCTTTCTGAACCAGAAGGATAAAGAAACTTCCTAATGAACCTCCTGGAGAGCCAACCCTGGCGCTGGGTCTAACACTGTTTTTTTTTATCTGATACCAGACTGCTCTAAATAGGTCTGCAAGCAGCTCCGACAGTTTGTGCTATTTAATAAATCTAATCTGTAAAACGGGTCACGTAGAAAACCTAAAAACTTTTCTTCTAATTACAGTAAGATTTTATTGAATGCACATTATACACATAGATCATCATACTTATTAAAAAAAGACTATTAAGATTTAACAGTTCAAGATTTTTACAGGCAATGGGAACAGTGGAAGCCTAATGCTTTCGGAGAATCATATCTGCATTAGCAAGATAAAGGACAATTTAGGAAGATTACAAAAGCAATGATTTAGAGTACAACATAAAAATCTGCTGAGAACTAATTCGCAATGCCAGCTGCTGCTAAGCTTCTTAATCTTTATCTAGTTCAATTAAAATCTGAATGTTTGGGATTTCATTAACAACTGGGGACTTGGAAATTACATGCACTTTTACACTGTATTCAACTGCTTATGCACATTATTGGAAGTTGCCCGAAATGTCTTCAGGTAGACTTGAGATATAATTAAAACTTAAGTACTTAAAGGATAATGCAGAGGTAAAAGAGGATTATTTTACTTTTTCTGTCAGATCCAATTGACAAAAAAAAAAATAAAAAGGAAAATCTTGCACAAGTCAGAATGAGTTGCAAACCAGTAAGAATTTTAATGCAAGTGATATTTATGGACGATTGTGCAATCAGACGTGCAGATCAAACAGCTTCACTGGAGGGTGGAGTGAATTGGATATTGTAATTGTGCCCTGCACTGGTTGTATTTTCTTTCTGGAAAAACCACTTCACATCTATCGCTCACTTCTGTGCTGATGTAACCACGCTGCTATCAATTAATTATGCGTTTCAAAGAATCTGCAAGTAGGCCTTTCTAAAATTAACCTAAGCAAAGTGATGAACAAGCTTTTAATCACTTAATACTGTGTATAAAAAATAGTTTCTTTCCATTAATTCCGCAAGAATAATTCTTCTAAAAGTTTTTCAGAAATAGAAAAGCACTTTCTTTTCCCTTCCTTATTGTTTTTCTTCTGTTTCCCATGAAACATTTGACCATCGTTGGCTGCTGAATTAAAAAAGCCAAATAAAATGTGTCAGTGTTTAGCCTTATGTCTTGAGGCTGTCATTGAAAAGGTTGAATATTTGGTCATTTGATGGTGTGCAAGAACACTGACTTTTTTTTTTTCCTATCTAATGGATTTGTCATGCTGGCTGTATTTCCAGAGTGAGCAGGGATGCTGGGGAAGTCCCTTTGAGCAGGGTTACATGGGGCTGGGGCCAGCACAGTGGAATCTGCCAGTTAAGCTCTGGGTCAGATTCTCAGCTGGTTTAAGTTTTCAACGTTTCAAACTGGAATGGGTTTCTTTCTCTTTAATTATTCAGTTCTAATGATCTTAGGTGCCACTACAGGATGTGGAGGTAAGGCTATTTTGGGCACCAGTGAGGGTATTCAAGGTGGTGATGTTTCTTTTGGAAATGTTGAAAAGATGTAGTACTGTGGGATAATTGGTACAAGACTTAGAGACAGACCGGCCGGGTTTAAATGGTGTGTTTTGACCAAGTTAACTTTAAAAATGATACAGTGATACAGTGATAAAAAGAAATTATTCAGTAGTGAAATTTCTTAACACGCTTCCTTTGTCATAGGGAATTAAGGTGCTATTCTTAGCCAAAGAAAACAGTGAGGTTTTGTCTGCCTGGCTACTTGATCTTTGTTTTTTCTTTTCCCTTTATTTAAAAACATCGTGTTAGCAAAGCCAACCAGTGCTACCCAGTGTGTAGGGTTACTGCCAGATACAATTTTCAAAACCAAAATACTATCTATTTTTTCCCCTGCTCCCTACCTCCATCATGATTTTTTGTCTGTGATTGGGTTGCTCCAGGCAATGGAGAATGCAAGAAAAATAAGTGAATTTTGACTTCAGTGTACTTTGGCCAAGAGGCTAGCTAATGCATAATAAAGGGAAACCTATTTACAGAAACAAGTATATGATGGTTTTCTTCCTCTTGCATGTTTGGATTTTGGTTTTTGAATAGTGATGTCTTATATATTATTTAATAAGATCAATTGTCATTTCAGAATTCAAAGTAGGCCTTTTGCATTCTCTTTAAAAACTGAAGTAAAAGTGTCTAGATTGCAAGAGTTAGTCTCGAAAAATCAATTACGTTATTGTACATATAGTACAATTACAACTGTACAAGATGTACAATTGCATGTTGTATGTAGGCTATGCAGGGCTATCTTACACTGCAAAGGGAATCTCGCAAATGATTTTCCAAACTGGATTGCTAGGACTAGGGCTACGGGAGGCAGGGGAGAGCAGAGTAACCAAGCAGTGATGCCTGAAGGTGTTATCAGTGCATACAGGAGATTTTTAGTTGTGATAAATCATTCCTGCTGCTCAACCCTGCTCCCACTTAGAGCAGTCGTTGGGAGCAGGATGGAGTTGTCCTTTTGTGTGGAGCTGATCCTGGGACTTCAATAAATTGAAATCTGGCTATAACCTTCCTCATATGTGGGTGCTAAGCCCAGTGAGGTGTATAGTATTTCAGCTTCAGAGATATTAATTTCCCATGCTATGTGCTGGGATAGGTGTCCTCAAAAGATCAGAAAATCTGCTCTTTCCTCTGCCTCTAGAATGCATTGAGTATTTAGAGGTATTTCTTTAGGGTTTTATTCTCTGATCTTAAAATGGATCAGCCATTTTGTAGGTAGCCCAGAATGACAACTGGGACATAGGCGTTTGCTGCTTGGATTTAGATCTTTTCAGAAACGTGGGGGCTGTTACCAAAGATTAAAATAAGCTTCCTTCTTTTTTTCTTGCAAAGAGAAAACTGAAATAAATAAAATGAAGAATATTGATATTTCACAAATGGAAACAGTAAATGTGTCGCTAGGGAGATGAGTGGGAGTTGAGAGCAAAGATAACTACAGATATGATAAGTATCTGTACGTTTGGCTTCAGATATGAAAATCTGTGCCACAGATTATCCTTCAGGAGTAATAAATACACATTATCTGTAATTATTCTTGAACTTCATCAACCTTACTTTAATAACATACTTTGCACCATTTTTTTTTCTGAGATCTTTTATTTTTATGGCACTGTCAGGCTTTTTAATTTTAATTCCAAGAAAATTGCTCCAGCTGTTTATGGATTTTGTTTTAGCTTCCATTTCTGTCATGCTCTTGAAAGCTGATGAACTGTCCCCCTTCTGCTCTCTTGCTTTGGAGAGGTCTGGTAGCAGGTTGGAGTGTTCTTGTGTCTGAGCTACCCTCAGATGATTGTTTTTAAATGATTTTTTTTCTTTTTAAAGAAGATCACAGGCAATGAAATTTGCAACTTCTATGATCCTACAGCAGGAGCCCATTCTCTTTTGGGTATATCCCCTTTAGCAGAGTGGCAGTTGTGGAGAGCTGACTTGGTGCACAGTTTCTCTTTGTGGTGATGTGGTGACAGTCGCAATTGGACTTCTCAAAGAAACTGAAACCTTCCTTGAGTTAATACAAGAGGCCATCAGACCTGGTGATGAGTAAAGGTGTGCTCCCAAGAGCTGCATTAGTGTTGCATTAAGCTTGATTTGAATCTTACCTGTGTGAAAATAATGGAGAAATAGTGTTCCTGAACAAGAGTGGAATTCCATGTCTGGATAAAATGGGGCTGCTTCAGGTAGGAGAGGAAATCTGAAAATAAAAAAACCTCATTGGGCTTGAGTGAGTAGAAAAAGTACTTTTATATGTGAATGTATGTGGGAGACTTGTCTTGGTATAAATCTCATGCAAGAGTTTGCCTGTAAATTTGGCAATGTAAGCAATATTTAATGTTTTTAACTTGAATCTTCTTACAAATAGTCTCGATTTTTAAAATATGGTGTTAAACAGGCAAAATATTAGTGTTAAAATAAAAACATTAGTGTTAAATGAAATGTGTTTATCAATGGACGCAGTAGAGTGGCATGTGTGTTACCAGCACCCCCATGGTTGCACGTTGAGCTAGGATCAGCATGGATATTGAAACTGTTATTGTTTTTTTTCTGCTGTTATAAGTATGATCACATTTCATGGTGTCCTGAGGTCTTAAAAAAATCAAGAACCAGCAGTAAGCAGAATTTCAAGTGCAGCTTTTCTGAAGAACAGAAATGAAATATAGATCAGTGCACTCCTGCATACCTGATGACATGTTAACTGTATGTTATGAGATAAAGCTGAAGTTGAATTTTAGACCAGTTACTCTGAGTACGCAGTTTTATTTCCTAATGGCAATGAAGTATTCAAACTTCTCCCATTTCCATCAGTGTAGTCCTTTCCCAGCTCCTGATGATGTGAGGTACACAACTGTGGGCAGCAGGCCGCATCTGCTCAAGTAAAACTGGCTATGTGAGGGACTCTCAAGGGAACCAGAACATGAATTTTAGTGGAAATGTCAATTATTTCACTTGTTCAGGAAAAAGAGTCAATTTTCAGGTTCATGTATGTCACCATGTTCCCCTTTTCTAAACATTGTTTAAAAAAGTATTTTAAAGTAAATTTTAGGGTGAAAAGTAAATCCAAGCCTGTTAAAGCCCATTCTCTAGCCTCAACTTGAATGATTCTGAGTAACTTCTGATCAATTCCTTGAATGGAATATTTTTTTTTTTCTTCATGCCGTTTTCATTTCAAATTTTGCATTTACTAATGGCACATCTTTACTGTATCTGAAGATTGCCATCTGCTGGTATATAAGAGCTTTGGGGTCTGCTGTTAGTAAATTTGAATTGAATTGGTTATTTTCTCAGTTGATTTTTCTGGCGGCATTATGCTTCATAGGACAGGGAAAATAGTAGGGAAATAAGGAAGTAGGGAAAACATTAACAGCATTTACTTTATCATACCAAACACTGTGCAATTTCGGCTTAATTAAAAGCCCATGATAACAAGATACTGATGCTTCCCACGTGAATGAGCTTTCCAGTCCTCCAAATGAAGCCATGTTCATATATCTATTCTATAAGAACAGAAGAACATGTTATTAAAAGGTTAAGATGTATATTTTCCCTAAGCATTTGGAGTGATCCTGAGATGTAATGGTTAGGTAGCTCAATAAACTAGCAGGATAGAATTTAATAGTGTAAATTGCAAAAGCATGGGAGATGCCTCTCCCTCCTCAAGTAAATTTATAGTTAACACTAAAATTCATTAGGTTTCTAGACCCTGATTCCTCCCAGCACAAGGATCACTGGAGGAACATACTTTCTCCCCACCAGATGAGAAGGGGCTGATGTAACCTGCACCAAGCATTGAGCAGGCAAGGAGCATTTAATCTTCTCCTCTAAGCTTCAATATTGATATGTACCTGGAACCTCCATCATCTCAGAAATTTGGGGCAGCTGTGGGATGGGAAGGTGGCTGCTCTGCACTGATTGCAGGTGGGTGACCTGTTTTTAAGGAGGCCAGTGGGTGCTGGGAATCTGTGCTTGCTGTGAAGAGCTGAGGAGCTAGTCTGCACATTTGGCAGGGGTTGTGGCTTTCAAGCAGGTGAGAACATCTGTAAGTCAAAATGAGAGCATCCATAAGACAGTCAAAACTATGTTTTTTTTTTTCTGTCTAGTTTGTAGTTATTTCTTAATGACGTGGTGCTGAGCTTGCTGCATCTTCTGTATCTTACTTTTAGGTGTCAGTTTCCTGTGAGGAAGTACTCGAGTGCCTAGCATGGGGCTTTGTTTTCTTTCCCAGGGACCTAGTACCTAAAGCTTAGCTTTAACTTACCCTGTCCTGCTGCGTGTGATCTCCGTGGAGTATCACAGCTATGTAACTAAGCTTTTGAAGTCATTTGCAAAGGGCTGTGCTGTTCTCTTGGTCAAGAAAGAGTATTTTCAGCTGTGGCTGGTCTATTCTTGCTTGAAGCGGTGCTTACCACATAGGCACTAGTAGCAAGTAGGTGATACTGTGAATATGAACATACTGTTGCTTCTTCCACTGTTACGAAGCATGCAAAAAATTGCATTGCTCTGTTAAAGTGGCTTGTATCTTAGGGGTAAGGCACAGATAATGTGATGAGCTAGCTGTTGCTGTACTATAACTATTCAAGCTTTTATTGAATTGGAAACTAAGTATATGTAAAATTTCTGTTGACTTCCTGAGATGTTAACTAAAGCATGTTCACACACGTTATTGTTGAGTTTCTATCTGCTATTCTGATTTTATTTAGGAGTTTGCTGTGTTTTGTGTATTAGCAGTCATCTTGTCCAAATATCCGATGTTTCTCTTTGATGTGAGAGGTCTTGTCTGCAGAAAAGAGTGAAAATAATGGTGACACAACACAATGCGTGTTTACATGAAAAGGTGTGTTCTAAGGTTCTTTTGTATGAACTTCATAAAGTGTATTTATTTGAGAGATTCAGCTGTTGGCACTGTGCTTTGATTTTTTGGCTAGCTACAGAGTTGTCAGTTACGCTGTATGTGTTTACTGTTAATTATAAATAGTCTTGTTGGCTTTTTAAGGCAAGCAGGCTTTCCACCATTTGCTCACATAAGCCAGGTTTGTACATCGCTGGTGCATAACTATTTTGAATGTAGAAGAGTGGGGAGGTTTATCAAGAGGCCATAAGGTATGAGCTTACAACCTGGAGCGATGTTGACTGTAAAGATAATTAGGTACATAGAATAAAAAAAGAAAATCATCCCATCGAGTAGATTGAGGGCGTTTTTGCTATGCACCAGCTTGTGCAAACACCGGATTTATGTGAACATGCTCCAGACTGGAGTGTTCAGTGCACAAGGGCAGTGTGAACCAAGCCATCCAACCAGGTGCATGTTGTTTCTTCTCCCTACTAGAGAGAACATTTACCTCAGGTTGTTTCATTTACCCCTCATTAGATAAATATTGACTTTTTCAATTCTTTAAGGAGAAGCACGCTCTGAGACATAAGTACTGATTCGCACCTTCTGTAAGCATCTCTACAAAGTAAATACATGTTTACAATAAAAAATGGAGTACCCCATTAATGTGGTGATTGATTGACATGAAAAAGCAGTTCTGTGATGGATGAGACAAATGGCTCATGATAGCTCTGAGGAAATGAAGTCTAAACCGTCCTTGTCATTACAGATTTTTCAGTGGTTCTTTTTTATTATAAGCAGTCAATTTACTTCCAATTATAACATGAGCTATAGTGAATCTTGCTGTGGTGGTTAATCAGAGATCAACAGGCATAAATCACAGTAGACAAGACTTGGCTATTAAGAGATGGACCATTCATTAACAAAAGCAATTGCATCATTCTGGTCTCTTCCATGGCACGCATAAGTCTCATTTCCTTTAAGATGTTCACAGTACTCGTGTTGGCCTGTAATACGTTTCAGTATCGTTAGATGTGGCGTGAAAATTCCCCTGCCTACGTGACTTAGAGAAAGTGGCTTGAAGTTTCTCAGCTGCTGTGTTGTGGTTTAAGTACAGTCAGTAACACACACAGCCACTTGCTAGCTCCCCCTCCTTCCCCCCCTCCCCCCCCCGAGAGATGGGGAGGAGAATCGAAAGAATGTAACTCCCACAGGTTGAGATAAGAACAGCCCAGTAACTAAGGTATAACATAAATCACTGCTGCTACCACCAATAATGATAAGGGAAATAACAAGGGAAGAGAATATGATACCACCTGTTGATACCCAGCCTGGCTGATCAGTGAACTAGCCCTTCTGGGTAACTCCCAGTTACATCCTGGGCATGACGTGCTGTGGTATGGAATACCTCTTTGGCTAGTTTGGGTCAGGTGTCCTATCTCTGCTTCCTCCCGGCTTCCCCTCCTCCCTGACAGAGCATGAGGCTCACAAAGTCCTTGGTCAGACAAAACATTTGAGCAGTAACTGAAAACATTGGTGGTATCAGCGCTGTTCCCAGGCTGAAAGTCAAAAACACAGCACTGCACCAGTTACTAAGAAGGAGAAAAATGACTGCTATTGCTGAACCCAGGACATGCTGATTTGCCAAAAATTCCTTTCAAAATGCATATCACAAATTATTCAGGCATACACTTGTTCTGTGCATAAGTATGTTAAAAGGCTGTGAGATGAGAGCCTTAAATTGAGAGAGATTTTACCTTTTTTTCTGTATAGTGGTAATATCTGGCCCTTGGAGTGGCCTGAGCCCAGATATAGCAAAAACTTCATGCAGATGATTTCAAACATGTGAATTGCTGTTGCTCTTTTTAATTAATAATTATTTCTCTTATTTCTTTTTTTTTTTTCTTCTAATGGTTGGGATGATTTTGCATGCAGTCAGCCCAGTTGTACTCCTGTCTGCTGGGTAGTTCTAAGTAGTGGTGACAAAACAGAGTTTTTACTTGAAGTGAGACTGAATAAATCTTTGGTGGGTGTATGAATAAATCTTTGGTGAGTGAATAAATCTTTGGTGGGTAGGAGGAAGGGCAGAAAGAGGAAAGATAACTCATCAGCTCCTCAGCTTCTTTTTGCAGGTATTCCCTTTTGATTAAATATGCTGCATCTTTTGAAGAAATAAATCACTGTGTTTGCTAAAGGTAGAGCAGGCTGCTGTTGGTGATGATGATTTACCAGGGTAGTCATGTCATTGATGGATTCCAATATTTGTTAGCAAATAAGCTTGTTAACAAATGAAACATGAGACTGTAACTTCAGTATTTCCCCGATTTGTTCACCGGTGTGTGAAAAGGGATTGATGAAATGCCCATTCCAATCCATGAGAGTCTGTGGTTCTGGTGGACTTTGGAAGAGGATTAAAACTGTTTACAGCTTTTTGGTTAAGTTTACTTACAGTAAAGTGTGCTTAAAGCTAATTGTAGGGTTTTCAAACCCTTCAGTTAGCTGAGTGATGATCATACTTATAAACATGACCTTAATTACAAACAAAAGAGGTGGGGAAGGGGGAGCTGCTTGGTCTCAAATGCTTTGCCTCTCTTCCTAAGAGCAGAAGCACTTCTCTCAAATATAAGTTTTCTTGCTGTGTTTTGTTGCCTCAATAGCTCCTTATCTGTGAACCGGTAAAAAATGAGTCTGTGTCATGGATCATCTACCATTTGTGTTTTGATTTGCATTCCAGAATATGGCTTATATCTGATATAATGGGTTCTTCCTTTATTGTGGCATCTGTCCTTGGCTACACACGATTACCTCCTTGCAGGCTCTTACTGTGTGGGGGTCTGACGCTCGCCCTGAGCACCCCCTTTTTGTGGGTCTATAAATTACATGTGTGACCTCAGGAGGTTTTTGTGCAATTCTTTCATGTGTGGCAGAGATGATAAATCTTCCTTGTCTCACTGTGGCATTTTGTGGATAAATCCATACATGGCTCTGTGGGGCAGCCGTCAAATAACCTGCTTGCTGGTGTTGCTGCTGGTAAATAAGCCTGGAAATGTCCATCTGTGGGTTTAATTCTGTTCGGCGTTTCTGTGTGAATGTCTGCTTGGTGAAAGCATTCAGAAGACTGTTCTTATGTATCTTTACCTGAACATCTGTGGCTTAAACAAAGGAAACAAAAGTTCAAATGACTCCTTTTAGAATTTGGAACTGTATTGTATCTTTGTAGCAGGTTATCCAGCCTTGTTCCTTTTACTGGGGGGATAGAAAAGTTGATTAACTACAGTATTGATGACCCTCCCATCCCTGAATCTAGGATGTGATTGGATAAGTCTATATTTATGCAATATATTGGTTTTATATGAAAATAACTCGACCTCAGTGGCTGTGGTCCCCTTCGGTCTCTGTTGTTGTCTGGAGGACATCATAATGAGAACATCATTTCAATCAGTGCAATCAGACAAAGAGATTCTGTTGCAAACTCAGGGAATATTGTGTCCCAGATGGGAACAGCAAATTTAATTACTGACAATGGAATGAGTACAGAATGTTTCTGCATGCACAGTTCTGGACAATGCACTGCTTCGAACCGCTTGCAACTTGATTTTTTGCAGTGTTGTGCTGGGAAGAGTTAGTGGATGGTAATCCCCTAAACTGAGGATGAGTGTGTGTTACAGAAAAGCTGGTGAAATGCTAATGAATTCGTTGAGTGAAGTCTGCAAAATAGCTAAACATCTAAAGAGCAAATATCAAGCACTGATATTTATGTAGAGATAGTACAGAGGACAGAAAAACTGTTTGTCTTGGAGAGGCCCAGGAAAGCATTCTTTTTTTTTTAGTAGGGAGACGTTATTTTAGGTGGCTGCCTTACCCTGAGAACATTCCTCTGTGGTGGTGCTGCGGTTCTTCCTCTGTAGGAAGAGGGCAAAGGTGTGTAAATTGGGAGTTGCTGAACAAATATTGCAGATGCAAAATAAACCAGAAGTTGATGACAAGCTCTAATTCTTCTTGGACTTGCTGAACAGCTGCCTGTTGCCATCCCAGTGTGCTGGAGGTAATGACCTTCTGGATGCTTTCTCATAAAACAGTGAAGAGCTGACTTTATCATCCTTAAAGCAGATTACCTTTGAAAAAAAATGCTTTACAAATACCAAGGGGTGCTCTTCAGATAGGCATATTTTCTATTATAAAGTCTTGAATATTTTTCTACCATTAAGTGAGAGTGTTTTCCCAATTCAGTGAGGTATACGGGAATAGTTCATATGGAGAAAGCAGGGCGTTTTCTGTCTAGATCTGTCTAGAAGACCTGTGTCATGAGATGGGTTTCTTTTAAGTTGTCTTAAAGAAGGTCTAGTAAATTAAGATTTTTGGATTTGGTTTTTTGTTGTCTTTTTTTCGGGGGGGGGGGGGGGGTGCTTTTGGCTGGAGGGGGGGCGGCGGGAATCACCTTTTGCATCACGTTTCTTTACCTACCGTGATCTTGGGTAAAGATGTTGTGTAAGTCTAGCAGTGCCTTGCATGTTTGTGTCTCAGGCTCTATGTGGTGATGGCAAGATGACAGCAATAACACAGTGTGACCAAGGCTGTGGTTTTACAGGAGGGAAATAGAGATATTTCCCCATCAGTCAGAATACCCAGTGTCCGGACATGTGTTGGGTTGTTGTCTTGTGGCTCAGCCCCATGATGGTGTGGATTCTGGTATGCAAGCTCTGTTCTCAGTACTTCTGTTCATCTGTTTATGTTAATACCGGGTAACAACGAAAACACTAGGCTTGGCCCCAGTATACTACCGTGGGCTTCCTGCTGACTTGTTTATGCCTTCTCATCCCACAGGTTTGTCTGTTGTCATAGTTCCCATGTTCTTTCCCTTTTTGAAAGCAGGACAGGAGGTCTCTATGGAGACAGGCATCAGTTCCACTCTGTGCACTAAACTGTAGGGGTTGCTGTAAGAGCAGAGCTGCAAACACATTCTGTCCCCTGTGGAAGCCAAAAACGCTGCCACGCTGACATCTCCAATCCCCAGTGTCTCTGGGAATTAACATTTCAAGGTCACAACAGCTTCGCTGTAACAACACTGCGTGCTATTACCTTCATTGGATCAGTAATGTGGTAACAGGAACATCATCCCTGCACAGTACAACTTCAGCTTCCAGGTTTTTTTTCATGAACTGCATAAAAGACACCAAACTGTGCCAATGTGTCTTTAGAAGTAGGACACATGAATTTCATCAGAAATGAAAGTTGATGGTAGGTCTCAGTAAATCATTGTGACATGGGCAAAAAGCTTTTTAGAGCTGCTATTGTCACAGAGAAGGAAGTTCAAGAGTTGTCTTAGCTGGTGTGTGTATGTAGGTACTCGAACTTGTACCCAGAGGAGCTGTGTTGCTGAGCAGTGTTGTGTAAAAGATGTGACTTGAGTCTCCAAAACCCTCTGAGCAGCAAATGGCTGGAGGCAGGGAGGTATCCGTCTCACCTGCTGTCTTTGGGGTTGAACGTTGTTGTTGTCATCAGCTGTATGACGGAGATGAAAGGAAATGCTGTCAGGTTTGCCTCAAACAACTTTAATTCGTGTAATGACGAGGAATGTGTTATGGGTGTAATTTTCAGAAGTGTCCAAGCAACTCAGGAACCAAAATCCATCAACAGTGCAATCACTGAAGTTCAGGTTCCTCTATCACTGACTATGTAAAGTGTTACTCTGTCATAGTTCCGGTTTGTGCCTAGCTGCATCTGAAATTGAACCAAGGACATGGAGATGTGCGTGTGCATATATATATGTATGTCTGCCCAGCTACCTTTTGTGTGTGCTTATCTGTAATCAGACAGCTATATAGGATGAGCCTTTGCTCGCAAGGCAGATAAAAAAGTAAATCATAACTGAACCTGCTCTGAGAATTGAAGGGTTGAAATGGGTAGGATGAGTAGAATCTGAAAACTCCACCAGATGAGGAATGAGAGTTAGATGATGTTGTGTTTCGTTTTTCCCTCCTGGAGGGGACAGTACTGATCTTGCACGAGGTTTATTTCAGGGTCCTGCATGGATTGGTGGTCCTGACATGATGCTGATAGAAGTGTCATCTCTTGTTAGTTTATAGCATATGCTATGAATAATAATTGCACTTTATAGCAAATTTCCTGGATAACACACATAATTAGCTAAGTGTAATTTCAGTAGGACATTGGCTAAGTGTGTTTAAAGGAGTGTTTAAAATATCCGTGATTGAAAGGTGACATAGTATTTTGTTCAGTGTTGTGATCCCAATTAAAAAAAGTACTGTAGGATCTAGTGTCACATGAAGCCCACACAGCTTGTAAATGCAGATCAGTAGTTTGCCTGAAGGACGGCATCTGAATGTTGTCTGTCTGGAGTGATGGTCCGCATCCTGCCACTAGTAGCACACAGCTGTGTAGCGTCATGCCACATCTAGAGATAGAGCAGAGAGATTGACGGTTCAGTATTGGTTATGAAATAAAGGTCAAGTTCTGCTGTCTGGTAAATGTGCTTTCTGTTAACCTCCTTGTATGCCATGAAATTAAGATTAATTCAGATAAAGCCATCAAGGATTATATTGGTGGGGGTTGGTGTAATGATTCCAAGCTGGTGCATAGTTTACAAGAGGGAGTAGTCCCTTGGGCTGCTGGCAAGAGAGAAAATACCCCTTTTAGTACTGTAATTTCTTCTGTGCATTTGCTGGTTGGGTTCTGTCGGCTCCTTAGGCACAGGTGGTTGGGTCCGCCTCAGTGTAGGAGTTTTATCAGGTTAATGTGAGGTCTCCAGGAGCTCAGCTTCCTGGAATATTTTCACATATAATCTAACTTAGGTCTTCAAGGCTCTTTTAACCAGTACGGGGAGGGGGGGGAGTTTCCAGAGTTTCCAGAGGCATTTGTTCTATCTCAAGATAGGTGTTCAATGTAGGACATCCTCTGGGACTGTCTATTGGAAGGGCTCATTGGCTGTATCCACTGTGAATGGGTTTTATTGTATTTCTCTATACAGGGTATGACTGTTCCTTCATCACTGATGAAACGTTACTCAGAACATAATGATTGCTTAAGACAGTGACTTTGTCCTGCATATGGTATTGAAGAAGTGTCAGAATATTGTACTTACCATGGGTGGGAAAAATGAATAATAAGTCTTCTGACTTACTGACACACTTCTGTTCTGTAGTAATTTATATCTATGAGCAAAAGTAGATCGGAGGAAATAAGAATAGGCACCAAATCAAATAACAAAATTTTGAAAAGGTCAAATTAATATATTTTTACAGCTATCTTTCACACACTGCACGAGGCATTAAAATTCTAAGTTCTCGTGAGAATGGATTATAATGAGAACAGGAACCGGCACATTATAAATCCACTCTCCTGGCAATAATTTAACTAGAACAGTAACTGGTACAAATGTAATTCATTAATTCATTTTTATGACAATTTAAAGATGAAATCTGGTTGTTATCATGTGGCCTTCATATGCCATATCTGGGGCATTTTTTTTGTAGCTACAGAGTCAAAGAATTGAGACTAAGATACATTATAATAACAGGTGGTTATAAACCTCTTTGGAGTCTACCTTATCAGAATTGCTGCCTTTTATAAATTTCTTTCACTTTAGATTGGGTTGAAAGAGTATTTATAAAGTAGTTTTGATTTGTGTCTGTTTAGGACAGATGGCTAACTTAACCGGTCTGATCTCAGTTTCTTATTGGACCCCATCCAGTGGTCTTTGCTAGTCTGATATCTGAATGCAGCATTTCCCCAAACCTTCAAGTGCAATAACAAAGTAATTAAGACTGCTTTAAATTGTAAATGTCCATTTAAAAGTGTGAATTTTTTGGTAAATGACATTGGTGGAGCTTTCGTTATTTTGCATTTTCAGTTGCACTGACAGTGAAGACTGACACCAGTATCATAGAATCATAGAAAGGCTTGGGTTGGAAAGCACCTTAAGATCATCCAGTTCAAACCCTCTGCCATGGGCAGGGATGCCTCACACTAGACCATGTCACCCAATGCTCTATCCAGCCTGGGCTTGAACACTGCCAGGGATGGAGCATTCACAACTTCCTTGGGCAACCTCTTCCAGCACCTCACCACCCTCACAGTAAAGAACTTCTTCCTTATATCCAACCTGAACTTCCCCTGTTTAAGTCTGTACCTCTTACCCTTTGTCCTATCGCCACAGTCTCTGATGAAGAGTCCTCCAGCTTTGTAGGCCCCTTCAGATACTGGAAGCTGCTTTGAGCTCTCCATGCAGACTTCTCTTCTCCAGGCTGAACAGCCCCAACTTTCTCAGCCCGTCTTCATACGGGAGCCCCCTTATCCTCGTGCCCTCCTCTGGACTTGCTCCAACAGTTCCGTGTCCTTCTTATGTTGAGGATACCAGAACTGCACACAGTGCTACAAGTGAGGTCTCGCAAGAGCAGAGTAGAGCGGCAGCACACTGCTGGCTTACGTTCAGTTTCTCTTCAGCCAACACCCCCAAGTCCTTCTCCTTGGGCTGCTCTGAATCTCTTCTCTACCCAACCTGTAGCTGTGCCTGGGATTGCTCCGACCCAGGTGTAGGAGTATTGCTTGTTATTAATAGATGCTTGTGATTGGGGAAAACCCTGGAACAATTTAAAAACAAAAATCTGTATTTTAGTTTGTAGTGCTTAGATATGGGCAAACCTTGGCTCTGCTGCAGTCAGCAACAGAACTCCTTACTGATTGTAGCTGGATTGTTATTTATGCTAAAATAGGTAGAAGAGATGACATTATAAAATCCATGTTAATTTTATCTCTCTGCTGCACCTTCCCCAGAAGTACCAAACATGTTTCCCTATCCATAGTTCATACTCTTGCCATTCTGACCGTGTTGGGTATGCTGCCTCTTGTGCATCAGCCGCTACTTCACTATAACAGGCTTTTGTGGCTTCTTCACCATGGGATGTGTGGCTTAATCTTAATGAAGATGTCCATATGAGCTCCCATCTGAAGAGCTGCCACTAGAGAGTTTTTTAACACCTAACTCGTGTACCAACTGATGGGTGCTTCCAGTGTCTCCATTAATGTTATCAATGTTTAGAGGCATTAATGATGATCGTAATCATGGGTTTAATAGAAGATTGTTCGGGTAGTAGTAAAGACCTGTGTACATGCTGGTAGGGTGTTTTTTACAAGAATTGCTTTAAAAATTGATTTACCAGAGAATAATAGATGTAGTTTTAATAATTAAACTGTAGACACTAATAGATTTTTTTCTTGTAAACAACAATGTGTTTTCATGAAATGTTGCTTTATTGTGCCCTTTGGAAATGTAGGTTCTTCACATTGTCTAGCCATATATTTACTGTTAATCTCATCAGTGAAAAGTCTATTTAGACCACAGAATTTTGTGAGTTTTATATCCAAACTCTTTTTTCCTTCCCGTTCTATAACACTTATTAAACTGCAGGTTTTCTATTTTAAAGATCTTCCTAAGTACCAGATTGTTGAGTTCTTGGAAAAAAATAAAATAAAAAATCAGAAAGGAAGCCTTGCAATAAGCAAAACCACGATCTTAACGTGTCCTGTATGATGGTATTAAAATTCTGAGTAGAAGGGATAGATTATTTCCTATAAGCCCTGAACTAATGGAACAGTAGCTGTAAATTCCACACAAATCTGTTGTATTTAGGGGATGTTTTGTGAAGCCTCAAAATGAGGTATAGACTGGTTAAAATGAGGGAATAAATGTATTTATGTAGAAAAATAATTTTATGCACAAACCTGTCCCTGTAGCTGTGTCCCAGCAATGTACACTGCAGAAAGGCAGAGTAACATGTGGTCTTGCTTGGGTCTCTGGGCAGTATTTTGGAGGAAGTGTGGCAGAAGAGGTTTACAGACCTGTGTGAACACGACTAAAACTTCTGCTCTAGGCTATCTGGGAAAATGCGGTGTGATGATATGATGTGTGGACTAAAATACTCTTAATTTATGCTGCTAGAAAGTGGAGGGGAGAGGGAGTATCTGTGGTTCCACCTATACACCTATTTATTAAGATAAATTAGTATAATAGCAGCCTGGTGATGGACTTTAGATCAGCACACCAGCTGCACACCTGGAGGGTTTTCTGGTGAGCACCAGTAATTCAGTATACATGTGGGTCTTTGATTTGCCTTGAAGAAACAACAGTAGCCCTTGAATCAAGCCTGATCCATGATCTATGTGCAGCTTTCCTGAAGGTGATGTGTTTTGCCTTGGATTTCTGCTTCTACAGAGTAGTGCCAGTTTACAAGATGGTGGTATTTTTAATTTAGGTTTTACAGCCCAGAGCTGGTTTAACTGCATGGGCATTACACTGTATCATGGTGCTTCCTAATGCTGTTTCCTTTCTACTATCAACATAACTCCATTGAAATTCAGCTTTTTAGATGGAAAAAGTGAGAAATGGCTTAGAATGGTTGATTTTTTTTTTTTTTTTTTTTTTTTTTTAGCTTACTGAGACTCTGGGAGTCCTTAGCTCCAAATACTAGGAAGGTCACTTAGTTCTTCTGAGCTGGAGGTGACTCAAATGGTCCAGATAGAGAAACTGCTAACAGTGGAATAGTGTGAACTGCCCAGTAAAATCTCTTGTTGTTGTTCTGCTATTTTAATTGCTATATGAACTTTAGACTATTTCTTGTGCCTCAGAAGAGGGATGCAAGGTTTAGTTCTGTCACATGCAGAAAAGAGATAGGAAACGCTTGAGTTTTCACTCCAACTTCAAAAGATCTTACAAGGCAGCGGGAATTTTTGCCATGGTAAATCTCCCATAGGTTTCCCCAGGACAAACAAATAATCTGTATTTTGATATAATGACTGAGATTGCTGTTGAGTGAAACTAGAAAGGTGAAGTGTGTTGACAAGTCATGGGGCTGTATTGTTCAGCCTGAGTATAACCTGAAAATGACAAGTACAGCTTCTGAGAATTTGAATATGTGACTGAATTTGACAGGTAATGAAGCCAATTAGTCAACTAGCAACTTAAATGCTTGGTTTTATATACTGAATAAGAACCAGCAGGTCAATTGTAATGTAAAAATGCACATTTTATTTTAGCTTTCTGTTTTTAGGATTAAGCCGTGTGTTCAGCATAACAAGAAAAGAGCAATAACCTTTTGATTTGATGATATACACCTTTTATGTAAACCCATGAAAAGTGATTGCTGGTATCTTGAGGAAACAGCACCTTAGGGAGATTACTAGGCAAGGCGAACAGCTGGAACACATAATCTCCTGAAAGTCTGATTGTCTGTGGATCACCATGTCTACCCCAGGGAGCTGTAAGTGGTACTTTTTAATTCTTCAAAACAATAAATTCTTTGAAAATTTTGACTTTAAAATTGTTAGTAACCATGAAATTTGACCATGTGTGAAGCCACATCTTTAAACAGAAAATCCTAGTTTAGGACTCTATGGAACTTGTCTCATATTTACATACAAAAACATCTCTTACTTTCTTGGCATCTAAGATTAATTATTCCATCAGTTTAACTGAAGTTTAATTTAACTGGAGGAATACATATATCTAATCTATTTGACAGTTGGTGTTTTTTTTTCCCAAGTTAATTTAAAAGAAATTTAACTGCATTTTTCACTGAAAGAGGTCTGGCTTTGTGGGTATGTGCATTGATTTAATTAGATAAGCTTTAAAAAAAAAAAGGGACAATTTCAGTGAAGATAGAGCGACTCTATTTTTCTCTTCTAGGGTACAATTCTCTTGAGAAATGTTCCTGTCTCTCCACTGATGTGGTAGTTTTGCCCTCGTTGTCACTACTGTGTGTTAGTGTTTGAAAGGCTGCAGGCCGTGTGGCTTTCCTACCGCGTCTAGTCTATGCACGTTCACTTAAATGACGAAGCATGATCTATGCCTTAAAAGAGATGTTAGATAGTTCTTAAAATCCTACCTTAATCATCCTTTTTTGTGTTTTAGCTTCTTACTATTAAGGTAAAATATCCAGACCACTTCTAGCACATCCAGTGATCTGAAATAATACATGTTTTGAAAATGATACTAAGCCTTAGTGCCCAAAGCTCTGTCCTGTGATTGTTCCTAGTGATGCAGTAGGGTGTTGCTTATGCTGAGGGAGTGTTTCTCTTGGTGCTGATCAGAGTATCAGGCTCCTAGGAGGTGACACAGTATAATGAAACTAAAATCATTATTTTCAGCCAAGCATCCTGCTCCCTGTTGGCTTGTTAGCCCTGATGTTGTGTGGTGCACTGCTGACTCCGGAAGTGTTTCAGAGAGGGTTTGTCATCTATTCGGATACCTGCTAGACATGTCCGCATGGCGTGTTTGTGTCTCTCAGCTCTTCCAGAACACTGATTTTTTTCTTTTTCCAGAAGTTTTTTTCACATCCTGGCAAAATTCTAGTGCCTTCTGCTTGGTCTGGATCTCAGGTGGAACCATCTGGGGGGTACCTGGAGAAAAAGGTGTTTGAGCTTCTATTGTTAAAATGCCACTTTGAGAGCCTTGCAGGAGGGTGTTCCATTATCTCTGCAGCTAGAGGTGCTACCGAAATCTTCAAAGCCAGCTGTTGGACTTAACAATATAATTTTCACCTGAAACTTTTTGTTCTAGCAGGTGATAATGATTAGGAATTGGGTATTAAAAATCTGCTTTTTTCCCCAGGATGAGGTTTTAGCCAGGCATCAACACGGTCAGAATGACTGTAGCTCAGTGCTGCTTTCTCTCATTTAAATGCCCTGTTGCAAGCACCTGCATCATTCTTGAAATGTCATCATAAAGCTTGTCAAATAATTTGTCCCTCAAAGTCAGATTCCAGGTGATCTAAGTGTACAATTTGCATGTTAATTTAAATGTGTGAGCTGGTTTGGGGTTACACCCACTGGTTTGGTGAAAGCTTTGAGAAAAGTTTTCAGACAATGAAGATGAGTGATTAACAGGCATTGTGGAAGGCAAACATCCACACCTTCTTGTCAGTCTTGGGAGTGCCTTAGGAAGCCTCAGTTCCAGGAGGGTGGTTAAGTCTTTGAGCATTTACATTATCAGCAGTAGAACTGTCATATCATGGAATGGTTTGGGTTGGAAAGGACCCCAGGATCATCAAGCTCCAACCCCCTTGCCATGGGCAGGGACACCTCACACTAAACCATGTCACCCAAGTCTCTGTCCAACCTGGCCTTGAACACTGCCAGGGATGGAGCATTCACAGCCTCCCTGGGCAACCCATTCCAATGCCTCACCACCCTGACAGTAAAGAACTTCTTCCTTATATCTAACCTAAACTTTCTCTGTTTAAGTTTAAACCCATTACCCCATGTTCCATCACTACAATCCCTGATGAAGAGTCCCTCTCCAGCATCATTGTAGGCCCCCTTTAGATACTTCAAGGCTGCAATGAGGTCTCCATGCAATATCCTTAAAGGTAAGTATGTGTCTAAGCCCATTCTTCACGAATAGCTCTTGGAGCTCTGTTGGAGGGCAGGGCAGACCAGCATTTCCAAGTAGTCATCATGTTTATATGATCAGTAAGCTTAGGCTAGTCCTTGTTGAAAATGCGGTTTTGTTGTGTGTGACTCAACCTTTTTCTGGCTGGTGGAATTATCAGTTACTTCAGAAAATGGTGAGCTTTCTTTATATTTAAATTTCCTCTGATTACGTATCCCTGAGTAGAGTCAACAGTTGAGATTCGTCACGTGTCTTTCTGTAAGTCTGTCTTGTATTAATTATGCCTAACCATACTGTGAAGTTAAAATGGATTTGCAGGTGAGGTAAAGGGTATCACTTGTGTACCACTGTGTACCAGAATGCTTTTTTTCTTAAACAGTTTATTTCCATCCTGTATTGGTGGGGGATGGATTGTTTGGCCTAATTGTTCTTTATTACCTCTCATTTCTCTAGTTTTATCATAGCTTGATATTAAAAGTCATAATGGGCAGAAACTTCACATGCCAGCTGCTAGACTGCACGTAAATTCTACTTTGGGACCAATACTTTTCGCTCATCTTAAATTTTATTAATGATTTTAAAAAAAAAATCTTCATTATTCTTGTTTTTAAGTGTTTCTCATTTCTTTTCCAAATAAATCTGCTGTGTGATGCTCCAGTGAGTCATTACAGGATATTGGAGGAATTCTGAGGTAGAGAAGGACAGACGTGTAACCTCAACGGGAGGGATGGGTGGTAGTGATGGTTTAATGACAGTAACACATGCAGAATTTTAATAAGCTTCCTCCAGGTTTAGTATGTTTAGTATCTCAAGCAACAGTAATTCATATAGCATTGTGTTGAAATAGTGCCTCAGAGCCTCACTGCTGAGCACAAAACAAACCCCTAGAAAGACGTATAGTCTCTGGACTAAAGAAGCATTAATCCAGCCTTTCAGATGTCACGTAGAGACCAACAGATGGAAGACAGAAGAAAAGGAGCCAAAGCTGGAATGAGTGAATTGGTGTTGATAGGTTTTAATTTTTAAATATTGATAGATAATTGCTACACTCACTTTACAGGAGGATTCAGTCCTCCTTTTTGGTGATACCTGAGAAACTAGATTTGCCGAGCTTGGCTTCTTTGATATTTTGATGCTGAGAGTCATGAGAGAACACTTAAAAGAATGGAATTGTCATGAGTTCCAGCTTTACTAATGTTCAGTTCCTTTCATGCTGTTTCTTGCTTTGGAAGGTCTGTAAAAATAAAGTAGAGGTGGGGGGATAGAAATGTCTCAGAGGAACACTGAGCAGCTGCACTCCCTTTACAAGGATCTGCAGTCCTACTGAGACCTGAGATCATAGAATAACTGGAGTTGTATTGGACCTTGAAGATTATCTCACGGCACCCCTGCTCAGTGATACAGGCAGTGGCTAAACTGAAGCTGTTTCACAGGTTTGGCATGGTTGTGTTATAGAGCTTCTTCAGGGTAAAGTAAGCAGGGTCTGCTCTCCTGTTCTTCCATGCACACCATTTCTGTGTTGATTCTAGGTTGCCTGCGTAGTTCAAATCTGTTGTTAATGCACACAATAACAGTATGGATTGCAGACATAGATGGTATGCATCTTTTATGTACACCCTTTCTAAAACTGAGTAGGATAATGACGATGAATGTCTGTGCTGTTGTGAGAAGTGCCTGAAGTTTTATGTAAGTGTGGGAAGCTGGATGTTTTCTGTTTCATCTGAGAGTGTAAAACCTGCATGGGAGAAGGAGGGTCAGATTATGTCTCAGCTGGAGTAATAATGTGAGTTCAGTTGTGGCTGAGTTGCAGTAGGATACCAGTTTTCCAGTGTGCAGTACTGCCCTTTTGTCATGCTTTGTAAAGATGTCCTTTTTGCTTATTGCTGACAGTGTACTGATGTGCCTGTCTCAGTTTATCTGAATTCTGCCACAGCTCTCCAGAGCCTCTCAGTTGGTGCTGAACTATCCAAGGGCTTTGGGTAGACTCAGCACCAGTGTTTTTACAGGTGGTGTGTGGGCTTAGAGGGATTGTGCCCCTGCTCCAGGCACAGCAATGCCTGTGCACGGTAAGTTCTGCAGCCAGGGTGGCATGGCTCACATAAGCTGTTGCTCTTCTTCCTGCTTGCATTGGCCATCCCAATCCGAGTCATGACATTGCTTTCCCTTCAGCAGGGGCACTTGAGGTGGTTTTGGAAGAAGTACTGATCTAGTTCAGTCTCACTCACTTGCTTAGTTCATGCAGTAAGATCTTGGTCTTGGCTAAAAGAAATATTAGGTGATAACGATTGATAAAAAGATGCATACGTTGTCTGTGCCCTACTTGGCAAAAGCCTGGGGGATTAGTGTTAACGTACATGTGTGTGCATGTGTGTACGTATGTATATACACACGTATACATATGCGTATGTATATATTTAGTTACTATAGCCTTATTTAAGGAAAAGCATTTATGGAATTTACCTGCAGAAATTGTCCTAGGCAGAGTTTCTTGCAAAATGTTAAATACCAGCTGTGAGCAGCTTTGTATTTCTCCAGTCAGGATCACAGCAGTGATTTGCCTTAAAAACTAATGTTTGTTTTTTTATGACTGTGTTTGGGGAGGAATAATCCTGGTCAGGCTGCTCCAGGCTTCTCCTCTTGCTTTCCTCTTTGCTTTACGGATGGAAAGGCAGTGAAGATGATTGCTGTGCATAAGGAGCTCCATGCTTCTGTATTCTTTAAACAAAAATTCATGCCCTTATGCTAAATGGAGCTGCATCAGCAGCTTTCTTGGTTAAATAACCAGTAGGCTGTTTTATGTTTTTATTTAGAGATGGGAATGAAGGAATTCTGGAATCAGGTTAGTAAACACTTGTGGTCTGGCAATTAGGAAATTGATTTGGGGCCTAATTCAGTATAACATAGTCCATCTTTTGCCAGGACTGTAAATATCTCCTTATTGCTTAGATCTACAATATCCTTAATAGGAAGCCTGGTCATTTGTAAGAAATCAACAGTACATGTGGTAGGCTCATCTGTTTGTCTTGCTGTCTTTTTTTGTAATGTTCATTTGGAGCTAAAGTAACTTGGTGCAGATAAAAAAAGAGCAAATGGTAATGGGCTTGAAGCTGAGAGCTCTTAGCTTTTAACAGTCAAGCCCTCAAAGTGGAGGATTTGGAGCTAAAGAGACTTTACTTGTGGGTTAGAGATCCTTTGTTCTGTGCCTGGCTCGTTCTTGTGTTTGGCTTGATTTTCCTACAGCAGTAGATGGCAGGTTGCTTGCAAAGTAAAGATACTTAATTCTAGGGTCTTCAGCTCATAAAATGTTTTTGCAAATGCAAAGCAGCTCTCACTGGAGGCCCTTTGGCACCCATGGCAGTGCCAGGATTTTGGATTAGTGCCAGTCCTGCATTTCAGTCTGAAAAATTGTTTTAGCTTTCAGAGAGCCTGCTGATTGTGAGAGCAGTCCATATCACTTAAACTGCTTGTACCAGGTGCCCTGGGCCTCCTGAATTCCCAGAACCTGTGTGTTTCACTTGAGGTTTGCAGCATAACTTCCCAGTGATTTCATGAGAAAAGGAGTAAAACTGAATTGTAATAAGAATTGAAATATGTATACCAAAAAGATCATATGTTGATTATGTACAGTGGATTTCCATCAGATTTGAATGTAGGCAAAGCTTCTTGCTGGAGGCAAGCAGGATCTCAGTGAATTACAAAATGAACGTTTAAACCCTTGGCTTTTGAAACCTGTGGTAAGCAACAGAGGAAGAGGTATGAATTGTATGAAAATACAAGCACAAGCTTTATTGTTTTGGGGCAGGACTGACATTTGTAGCATCTTCTTAGGCCTTTAAGGAGAATCAGTCTTGCTAGGGAAGGAAGGGCAGCCTCAGGCTCCTGGTGAAGTCAGTTTTGCTTGACTGAGGGAAGGGTCCCTCTTGGTCAAGCAGCAGTAAATGAAGTGATGGCTCCCTGTTCCTGTGTAGCCCCTTCACTCATCCTGACGGCACTGTGGGCAGCATTAAAACAGATATATGTTACAGCCTTAAAGGCTGGCACCAGTGCCCTTCATGTGCTAGATGTGAGGAAGATATGTTTTTACAAAAGGGTGCTGAGGTGCTGGAGCAGGGTGCCCAGAGAAGCTGTGGCTGCCCCATCCCTGGCAGTGTTCAAGGGCAGGTTGGACACCGGGACTTGGAGCAGCCTGCTCTAGGGGAACGTGTCCCTGTGACCTTTAAAGGTCCCTTCCAACCCAAACCATTCTATGATTCTGTGGTTTGCAGAAAGCACATCCCAACTCCCTAAATGCAAATATAGAGATACGTGTATTTGGAGAGGAGTTAAGAGTAAGGGGTTTTCTTCATAACATTTGACACTCCTTCCCCTCACACGTAACAAAGACGAGGAACAGCACAGGATGTGACTCCCATGTCTGTGTGCTGCCTAAATATAAATATCTGTGAGAAACTGCACAAGGATGCTTTCATGGCAGTTGTCAGAGACATTTAAAAGGCATTAGACCTTTTAAGTTTTTCCTTCTAATAATGCATATTTAGTGAGACTTTAAAGCTGTTAGCTATTAATTATAGAACCTAAAAATACAATTATGTTCAGTCAAGTAGGTATCGGCACTTCGTTGTATGCAAAGGTATGTTCTCTGTCTAGCTTTTGTGACATAGCTTGCTACTTTACATTTCCTTTATAAATACAAGAAATAGGTTTTTAATGGTGACAGCTGGTGATGAAGCAGACATGCCCTTGGGAGTTGTAAGCAGGCTGAGAATATTAACACTAATGAGTTAAAGGGATAGATTAATAGATAATTGTCCTGATACTCCGATAATGTATGATAAAATTAGATAACCATAAATTTAGTTTTGTTGTAGACATCAATATTGTTCTGAGGCTAGAAAATCAAGTGTGGAAATAGAGGGTTAGTGTTTGCATTAATAAAAATGCAGACCATTGTACTGTGCTAGTGTTGTTGCTGTTTTCTGCAGATAAGAAATCGCTTTCCTCTTTAAATTCGTTTATACTACCAAGGGTTACTTTTTCAGATTGGAAATAAATAGGGTTATATTTTTACAGCTAAAATAAATGTTTCTGCCGTTGAAATAAATGACTTATTCCAACAATAGAAAGCTGATTATACTATTGATAAAAGAGGCTGTCAGTCAAATAATTCTCATTTATGTATTCAGAAGTCTTAACTAATAGTGCAATGAAAAAAGCTCTAGTGGCTTTATTAAATTTTTACTTTTCAGGGTAATTTTTTTTTTCTTTATAGTTAGAAATCATCTTCTGTTTGAAGCTTGTGGTCATTTCTCTGAGAAAAGTGTTAGGGTAGATTGAGGAGGCTTAGAGTCTTTGGTTTGGTTACTCTGTTTTGTTGGTAGCTTGGTTTGGTTTTTTCATCACCCAGATTACTCAGTGTCCTGGGTTCAGCAGTAGCAGTCATGTTTCTCCTCCTTGGTAGCTGGTGTAGTGCAGTGTTTTGACTTTCGGCTCGGGAACAGAGCTGATAGAGATGTTTTGGTTTGGCCAAGGACTTTGTGAGCCTCATGCTCTGCCAGGGAGGAGGGGAAGCCGGGAGGAAGCAGAGACAGGACACCTGACCCAAACTGACCAAAGAGGTATTCCATACCACAGCACGTCATGCCCAGGATGTAACTGGGAGTTAGCCGGAAGGGCTGGGGAAACTGCAGGGTTGGAGGAGGTATCGGTCGGTGCTTGGTCAGGCTGAGGGGGGGCAAGTTATTGGTCGGCTGGTGCTGAGGTGTTGTATTCTCTTCCCTTGTTATTTCCTCTATCATTATTATCATTGGTGGTAGCAGTAGTGATTTGTGTTATACCTTAGTTACTAAACTGTTCTTATCTCAACCCGTGGGAGTTGCATTCTTTTCGATTCTCCTCTCCGTCCCTCCGGGAGCAGGGGGAGGGCACGAAAGGGGGGGAAGTGAGTGAACGAGTTACCTGACTGGGTTTAAACCACGACACTCAGGTAGAGGGGGTCTGTTTTGTGGGGCCTAGTTCCAGTCTTTGTGGGTCTATTTCTTTGGGAGAAATCGTGTCTTCAGAAGACAGCTTGGCAGTACCCTTGTGCTTCAGTGAGACCTGGCCTGGTTACCAATCCTTAGTTATCTGTCTGCAGACTCCACAGACCATCCACCTTGGTTCACTTGGCCTCCCGACACTGCTAGATAGCAGACACTGCTCTTGCTCTTCTCCTTCTGGCTGAAGGATTTCTCTCCTCTGGCATTAGCCATAAGAAGTTAGACACATAGCTGGTGTTATTTGATGAGCTCCCTCTTTGGTCAGCTGGGAGAGGGAGAAATGTCCTCAACATTGCCTGTCCTCTCCTGGTAGGGAAATCTAAATGCTTTTTTGTTTACATGTGTCTTTGGTCATGGAGGCTGTTTTAGGTAGGCTGTGTAGTCTCAAGACTTGCACAAAGTCACATAAGAAATATCTGGTACACCAGTGTCCTGCGCTTTATTGGTTATGTATCACTGATTCCCAGCCAGTGGACCTTTGCTTTGCCATTGACTGAGCCAGGAGGATGACCACTGAGCAGCCCTGCCCCCGAATCTTTCCTGAAGGGCAGCATCAAAAAGATTCAAGTTCTCCCTTTGTCTTTCCTGCTTTCTTCCTGGAAATTTCCTCATGCTCCAGGTTTCTCATGAAGACCCTTCCAAGCCTTTTAACCCAGCAAGTCCTGTGCAAAGTAGTTACGGCATGGGGAGTGGGAAGGTGAACTAGACTGAGTTCCTTTCCAGATATAAGGCCAAGTTTTCTGGATGTTGATGAGAATGGGACTGGAGCCTTTCCCAGCTCTTCAGCAGAGCATGCTGTTAACCTCATGAGGGGTATCACAGCGCCAGGGACGGCAGTGGGTGAGATTTTGGGCTTGTCTTGTATAGATTTGATTGCTTTTCCCAGCTAGCTTTTACTGTAAGAAATGTGAGAAAATAAGAGCAGAGAAATATAGAGAAATTTGATAGGGAAGAGGATAAAGAGCTCAAGAATGAATTCCGAGTCCACCTGTGTGTGTGTGTACATGCTTTTATTTCTAATAAAGCACTGACATTCCTCAAAGTACTCTGATTTGATAGCTCTGAGTGCCCTAATGATAATTACATTTACACTAAATGTGGAGCAGCATCAATACTGATATACAAATAATTTAAATCTGCCAGCCAGCTGTCTTAGCTAATCAAATGGAGATTGCCCCCTGTCTCAGGCAGTAAACACAGAAGAATTCATCTTCTTTAAGCAAGAGCTTAAGAAGGTGAATGTGGTGGCCATTCCATTAAAGGTGTCCTTCTAGGAAAAAGGATGTAAAGAGGAGCAAGCAGGCTTTGTCTGCAGCCTGAAGAAAGCTGTGCTGACTTGCACCAGCCTTGGGTTCCAGAGCATCACTGTGTAACTGAGCACAAATGATTAAACATGTAGAAATTTTTATAGTGACTCAATTTCTTCAGCTCTTAAACAGGAGCATCTCCAGTTCCATCCCTTGGTGCAGTCATACTCAAACCAGCAAAATTTACTTGCTATTGTTTTTGGAAGGAAAACCAGCTTTAACCTTGAGGTGCTGAAACAGCAAATCAGATACTGTGTTCAGGTAAAGATCTGTGACCTGTAACAGGTGTGGGGGGCTGCAGCATTGACCTGCTTTTACTTCACAGCACAGAGTAGAGGGAACCTTGCTGAGTGCTAATTAATTGTTGCTTTCATGCAAAATAATTTTTACCTTCAAATAGCCTTGAAAAGAGTTCTCCAAGTTTTTTCACCTAGGAAAAGTAGGTGTTCAATTACAGCCCAATAAAATGGGATCTAATTCCAAGGACTGAGCTCTAAAATGATGGATTTTGAACTCAAATAGCTTTTCTACTATTTAAGAAGCCATACTTATCATAGAATCATAGAATAGTTAGGGTTGGAAAGGAGCTTAAGATCATTCAATTCCAACCCCCCTGCCATGGGCAGGGACACCTCACACTAAACCATGTCACCCAAGGCTCTGTCCAACCTGGCCTTGAACGTTGCCAGGGATGGAGCATTCACAGCTTCCCTGGGCAACCCATTCCAGTGCCTCACCACCCTTACAGTAAAGAATTTCTTCCTTATATCCAGTCTGAACTTCCCCTGTTTAAGTTTTAACCTGTTACCCCTTGTCCTATCACTACAGTCTCTAATGAAGAGTCCCTCTCCAGCATCCTTATAAGCCACTTTCAGATACTGGAAGGCTGCTATGAGGTCTCCGCGCAGCCTTCTCTTCTCCAGGCTGAACAGCCCCAATTTTCTCAGCCTGTCTTCATAATTTAAAAGTAATCCTGTCTGCTTCAGTGCATTATTGTGAAGGATTTGGTGTATGTTGTGTTTTTGTTTTTTTTTTTTTTTGTGAGGCCTCATTTTTTACTATGGAAGTACCTCCTTTTTAAGATAATATTTGGTCTTTTGGGGCTCTGCATGCAATGTTTTTACTGAGATGTTGCTGTCATTTGACCTTGTGTCATCAACTTACATGGGCTTGTTCCTCATGCCCATGTGCAGAGTGGGATGGGTGCGGTGCTCAAGAACGAGGAGAAGATGAGGAAGCAACTGCCAAGCTGGGCAAGAGGAGCTGGATGGGACTTGGGTCTTCCTAGCCACCCTGCACACATGGTGTTTGGGCAAGCTCATCTGTAGATGTGAAGGTGCCCAAGCACATCCTGTATAGCCCTGGTAACACAATTCCACCCTGAGTATGGGATGCCCCACTTGCCTCAAAGCATGTGCCATAGGTAGTTGTGTGGGGATACCTCCACTGGCATTTGTTCATCTCATTGCACAGTGCGCTTCATCCTGAGAAACCGAGGCAGTTTTGAACAAAAGCAGCCACCTGCTCCAAATACATAAATGAGTCTCTTTGATACATAGTGTAAAATACAGCAGAGCACGGGGGAGATTTCCAAGGAGTGTTTATTATGGTGACAGGTAGAACTGAATGAATAAAAGCCTCAGTTGGCTCTTGGTGCTGGAAGGTCCTCTTTCGTGATTATAGTCATGATGATAAAGCAATTAAAAGCTAGTGCACATATATTTTCCATGTCTGTGAGGCTTCTGGAATAATTATATAATAAAAAAAGCCATTAAAGAACAATAATGTTATTAGTGCATCAATTGGAAGAAATACGCAGCTTGGATGCTAAGTGTAGAAAACAACAGAAGTCCAAAATATGCTTCAGTGTTCAGGACAGGACATGTGCGACTGGGTGGTGCTGCCAAGCTCTCTGCAGATTCCTAACAAGTAGCAATTCCCTAATTGTGCATGGTACCTTGAGATGTGTTGCATAAATTAGAATAGAAAAGCATCGAAGTGCAGCTTTTGTGCTGTGTGTTTACAAGATCATTAATTTTTAGGACATGTTAAGGTGTGAGCCCTTCTCAGCGTAGATCCAGTCCAGTCTCTTGAAACAGGTTTGGGATCCTGTGAGCAAGAAATGTCTCCTAGTACATCACCCAGACCATTCAGCCAGGCCATTCAGCTCTGGCCCTGTTGGCACACAGAGGGGATAGGGTTTTTCTTCCTGGACCAGTCAAGTATCTTTCACCGTAGAGCTTGAAGCTCAGTTCATAGGAAAGCAAAGAGGGAGTTTTGAGTAAGGATTTAATTTCTGTTGTCAATACTGAGCGTGATGTGCGCTAGCGTCAGCTATTCTGGCTGAACTGTAGCCAGTTGGAGGTACACTGATTGATTTAGAGTTGTCTAACCTTGAAGCAATGAAGACCTTGATGCATAGAGTTCGCTAACTTATCCTGAAAACATAGGGGAAGCTAGTGAGTCAAGTTGAATGTGAAATAAAGTTGATGAATTCATGGATATTAGGGTCAAAAGGGTGAACTAGATTCCATTTGACTTTTCTGAGTACCTTTGTAGCACATCGGGGAATGTGTCACCTGCTTATTCCTCTATGAAGTCTAATAACTATTTAATGCATAAAGGTGCTACAGTAATGCCTGTGTCTGTCACTGATTGAAATACTCAGTTACATTCCCACAAATATTTTTTGAGTGGAACAATTTATTCTCTTTTTCTTAACCTTATCCTGGAAAACGGGCACTTTGAAGAAGGGAAAATTGTCAACAAATAAATGCGCAAATAAAAATGAAGTTGTTATTAAAATTAAATGCAAATAGGTAAATAGTGTTTTCCCATATGTAGTTTTCCATTAACAAAATGGTAGGTGAAATCTGTTTGTGTAAAATATTTTGATTTATGAAGGTTGTATTTTGAGGGAGAAATTTAAATTATAATTGTACTGAGCTTAATGGAGTCAAGCCCCAGAATATGGGTTAAAAAAAAAGTTATGATTTCCATGATTTTCAGAGAAAATTTATTTTCCATAGGAGCTCTCTTTTTCCTACCCACATCTGGGTAGGAAAAGGTTTGAACTTGGATCAGTTGCTTTTCATTCATATACTGGTTTCTTTGGTAGATCCATACAATATCAGCTCCTTTAGAGATTTGTACCTTTTAAGTATTTGTAACCAATCTATCTGAGAAGAGATGGCAAATAGCAACGTGTTACATCTTTACATTTAAATGGATTTGTATTGATTGTAAATAATGTAAAATACTGCTGGAAACAAACACTGATGTCTCCCAGTATGGAGCTAGAAACAGAGACATGTTCTGTGCCTGTTAATTTATGTGTAAGACACTCTGAGGCACCAAAATATTTGCATCTCCAACTAGCTAAATCCTTTCTGCTGTGAATCCTTTTAGTGTAGTTAAATCTAACCTCCATGTTTGGCTTAGTCCATCAAAAAACACAAGACACCTGAAGTGACGATCCCTGTGTCCTGGCTGGTGCTGTCTCTTTTAGTAAAACCACCTGCAAGATTAAACCTTGCAAAGATGTGGGGATACATTCCCAGAGTGCAAAGCCTATTTTATTCCAAATTCTGTGTGGATGTGTGTTTCTGTTTCTAGACCTTGTACATTCAGTCACTGGCACAATCCCATCTTGCATCTACGAAGATGTGCTGTGTCATTAATGAATGACATCAAGGCTGGTTTAGTCCCATCGGTCCATGGTCTAGCTCATCATTTTTGAATACTTCAAGGTTTAGGTTAAGATGGCAGACCTAGGAGTCCTAATTCCATTTAATCATAGATAAGAGTTCTTGTTAAATAACTTGCATCATATTCCCTCTTTCTGGATAATTAATTTGCTCTGAAGGACAAGCAGTGTTGATGAAAGCATTGTAGAGGTAGAACCATTTAAGTAACAGCTGAAACTAGTAATTTAATAGATCTGCAAAGTATCAAATATATGTAAAGATCTATGAGAAGGAAAAATGTTCAAAAAATCCCTTTTCTGGTTTGGTTCTTGAGACCGTGGGTTGATGGTGGCCTGGGTCACTGCTTGCTCAATATCACCATGCTTTTGTATGAGAGGAGGGCACACCAGATTGTGATAGCTGGTAAATGAATCTGAACAGATGCACAGGAGGTCAGGCAGCAACTCCCAGCCTTAAATTCCAGATCACCTCTGGAGGCTTAATAGTACCCTGCCTGAAAGGGGCAAAACACTTAGAAAGGAGGTCAGGTATGCACTTAAGCTGAAACATAATAGTTTTGCTTGTAATCTTTTTGAAGTTAGAGTTTTAAAATCTATTACAAGAAAAGGCAACAGATTACAGCTGTAGGTTTGTTGTATGTTTTGTTTTTGTGACTCAAAGTACCTTTTTAGAAGCACTTATTTTAAGAAGAAACAAACTGACATCTAAGTGAGTGTATGTTTATTTCTTTGAAATTTATTTAGATGTCCAAGCGTAACATGAATAAAAACACCGTGCAAAAAAGACTTCATAGAAGTAGGATGATCTGCAGTTAATCAGCCCCAGCAGCACAGACCGTTTGGTCTGGGGGGAAAGCAGCACTGAGCTGACTTTGCTTGGTTGGTCACAGTATTACCCTACCTTCTGCTGCATGTGGTTTGCCATTGAAATGGAGAGATGATGGAGACTGTGGTGTCCCAAATCCAGCAAATTTATTGTCTAAGGGTAGGTGTTACAGATAGGTTAGAGAAGCTCCAGCCCAGCCTCTGTGGGAGGACAATAAGCCCCGTGTGGGTTGGGAGTAGGGGTGGATTCTCTAGCTTGGGTTTACAACAAGCAAGGCAACACCATCTTTATTTAGACAGTGCTTACTCTCACATGTAACGAGCCTTTTAATTAGGTTTTCACAATGTGACAAAAAGTCTCTCATCAAAATATTTATAGTTCGTTTTTGATTTCAGTCTTCATCACATGTATAAAACAAAATTTGTCATCTGAGGTTGCATCTGGCAGGTTGGTAAGTGTTAGCGCGTGAATCGAGTGTGACTATTTTGGGATTGGGAAGTTAGATGTAGTATCGATGTGTCCAAGGAAGGATGTGACTAAAGCAAGGATGGTGAATTTAGGCTGTGTTTTTTCTTAAGTCTTTACTCATGGCAACAAATTTAATCACAGCTTATCCAGCTGTTTTTCCAGAGTTTGATTAGAGTTGATAGGTACGGGTGTCCATGGGAGCCCACCGCCCTGGTAATTCATAGAAGACAGTTGTGGAAATCAGACATTTGAGATGGGCTCAGGTCTTAAGGCAATGAGAACACAGGTACACAAAGTTTCTTCCATCTTATTGTGCTTGCAGTGCTCTGGTGACAGGGAAAATGTGGAAGTCATAGCTGTTTATGATTTGAAGTCTTGCTTGTTTTAATCTGGTGGTGACAGTGAGCAGAGGGAAGGGGCAAAGAAGTCTGCTATGCACCTAAGCTGGGAGCAGCCCACTGGGACCTGTTCTTGGGCTCCCCAGTTCCTGGAGTCCCACTTGGGCAACTGGACCCATAGTAAGTAGCTGAAAAAAAACTTTATAAACCAGAAGCCTCTGAGAGTTCTGCTTTTGGGGAAGACCTGATTCACAGCTTCTTCCCTTTGGAATTCTCCCAGAGCTGTTTCACATCATGCAATGGAGCAGTCGAAACTGCATAATTTGTTTTCATTTTGATGGAGATGTTTGCCAGTGTTTCTGCTTTTTAATTTTTCTAGCTTTATTTGTAAACCCTCGCAGGCTCTTTTTCTTCTTTTTTTCCCCACTGCAACTCTTTTAAGATGATTTATTTGATCTGTTGTCTTATCTAAGATTATGGATAATTACTCAATAAAGAACTTTATCTGAGGCCTTTTCTCTCTTCCACCCCTCCCCCCCCCTTAAGTATCATCTCACGGGGTGAAATTTCTTCTTCTTTTGATTTTGCTCCATCACAACTGAGCTTTCATCAAGATATGTCTTGGAATCTGAAGGGAGCAGTTAGTGTAAAATGAAGCCTTTAGATTTTTTTTCCTTTCCTTTTTATGCTAGTGATGGAGCATATGGGAAAGAAAATAGCATTAAATCTTCTTCTCCAAAAGGAAAAGCACTAAGGATCTGGCCACTGCAGGAGAGGTTTGAGGTGCATGCTTCATTTACTACTTTGTGTAGAAATAACAAAGAATTTACTTTAGTCCCCTTGGTGCTCGCACAACCTAATGTGCTGTAGGTGCAGAGAAAGCAATGAGCCCACTGTTACCGTACAGCAGCAAGATGGGAATTAAGGTGGTTTAAAGACAAACGTTTCCTTAATAATCTCATTGTATAGACCCAGTTCCTTTCCGGTTTAGGTTTCCCTTTTCTGAAAAAGGGGCCTTTGTGCTGTGTACCAGTAACTTTATTTGAACAAAGCATAAAATGGGGCCCAGAGCAGAAATTTCACTTAATAATTCAGAAATGTAAAGAAAAAATAAGGGGGGAGAAATCCAAAAGGAGCAACAGAAAAAGTCCTGCACAGGAGATCTTTCAGGAGTATTTCTTTTAACAAGGAAAAAGGAGAGGGGGGAATGTCAGGGAGCTGAAGGCGGATTTCACTCGGAATTAGTGAACTAGTTCTGTTTAGGAAGGACAAATACTGGAATGCTGCTTAGCCTAAACTAAATTTTGGATTTGAGACTGTACAATTTTCATACATGATTAGCTTCTTGGCAAAGTCTTAAACATTAAAAGCCCCCAGAGGGGGTTTCCCCTCTTGCAGACTGGGGGAAAACCTTTAAGAGTCCAATGTAAACCTGAAGTTAATGCCTCAGAATACTGAAATGCACAGTGTGGCTCGTGGCCATTTGTGTGGCACTGTGGTGGTGTGTCACAGAATGCAGTGCTGTCCCTAAAGTACTGAGACTAGATGAAAAGGCTGATTGAAAGGCAGAGGGTTCTGTGTGCACGCATCTTGTTATATTGACAAGCAGAATAATATTGAAAAGCACTGGAGCGTTCAGTTGAGTTTGCGGAAAAATATCTGGGTCTGTACAGATGGACTGTCTGCAATTTAGGCTTTGTGCTTGCAAATGAAGTGGGCACATCTATTCTTCAGGTTGTTTTTATGCTGGGTGGTTTGTTTAGGCATTAGAAATGCCAAGTAAACAACTTGCTGCTCTCCCACCCCTGCCCCAAGAACCAAACCAGCTGGTGTGATTTTTATGAGGCATCTATTCAGACTCGGGAAACAGCAAGCAGAGAAAAATGGATTTGTCTATATCCCGTTGAGAAGAGAGAATGGTAGAAATAGGGGAAATTTAATTAAAAAGAAAAGGTCAAGTGATTCAGCTCTCCTGCCATGTTGCCTAGGCTGAAGTATTTTGGGTTGAGGTGTGTCTTGGGGGGAGGAAACTTGTTCAATTCACATGTTGAACATAATAATGAAATTATTTTAGAACTTCAGTTCATTGTCTAGTCTAGAAATATTCTATAAAATAGTAATCTAAGTCTTATTTTGTGTTCTGGCAGTTCTGAGTAGGCAGTGTTGCATAAAGAGCTTTTCAGCCTGTTTTAAGCAAAGCCTGAGTGCCCCTTGTCTCTCTCCTCTCTTATTGACTTCCTAGTAATTTTTCAGCCTGCTGCCCAATTTCACTATCCAGTCCAGATTTTGCTGCCAAGAAGTACAAGAGTCAAAGATAATAAAGTTCCTGCAAGGATTATAGGTGGGCATATGAGGAAAAAATCTTCTACCAGAGGGAGAAATCTGTGATGTATGTTATACCTGATTTGACACCAGAGCATTTAGGCAGCAGGCAAAACCTTATAAATGCTTTAACTGCGGGGAAGCTCTTCTCTAAGCTTATGGCTAACCATGGGGAAGCCAGGCTTTGTTAGTGCTGGTATCTCCAGATCTACTTGTTTCATTAGTGGTGAGGAAAATACGCTGCTAAGTGGATTGCCTGGGCTTTCATAGATGTGATCCTCAGGCCTCCTGTGTGCCTTGTTCTTTGGTTGCATGAACAAAGTGCCTTTTTTTTTTGCCTTCAGCAAAAATGAAAGCGTTTCCTTGACTTGAGAAAACATTTTTGTTTTAACAGCTCTTAAAAATAATGTCTTGGCACTTCATATGTAGGTTCTGCAATGCAAAATATGTAAACGGTGAACTTCAGTTTGGTCTTGGCACAGCAATGCTGTGGTTTTTACCATCAGCTGAACCTTCTCCCAGGGCTGCCCTCTAATCCTGTAATGACAATGCACTTAATTTATATGAAGTTGTTTCTCTGAAGTTTTCACACAATTTAATCACCTAAATAGATGTTTTCTTGTGAGGGGATATTGAGGTAGACTTTTAGTCTTGCTCAGTCCTTTCTTGTGATATTAGCACTTAGTTAATTGTCATTGTATTGCAGTACAAAAATAAAGGTGATGAATGATATGAACAGAAAAAGCAGAGAGGTGTTTTGGTATTTAAATTGTAAAGGAGTTTTTCTATAATAGGATAATGATTGCTGTCAGCTGACAATCAGTTCATTAGTCAGAGCACTTTGTCATTCCTGTCAGCCTGCCTTCCTTCAAATTTTCCATTTTCCTTACAATATATTAGGAGAAGGTCCTGTTTACTGAGGTCTCCAGCATTCCCTGAGGTCCTGGAGCTAATCCCAAATGAAGTCCCAACAGCAAATATTGAAAGTTGTGGATTTTTCCAGTTTGACTGAAACAACAAGTTTCAGCATAAAGATTTGCAAACCTAAATATTTCTTAAATGTGTGTTTATAGAGTAGGACATAGCGAATAGAGGATCACGCATCATGGGGAGTACCTTTATGATAATGATGGGGGGAGAGGAGTTAGCAGATCTTGGGACGGGATAGCTGGCAAACAGAGGCCAGTCGGCATGCAGTCCGTCCCTAATGCTGACCTTCCCCTGATCAGATATTCTGAAGCACATGTTGTGACCAGTGAATGAAAAAATCTGCTTCAGATTTAAACTTAACCAAATTAAAGAGAGTGTAAATTTAAAGGTGGCTTCTGAGAGAAGATTGCCTCTTTAATTGTACCCATTTTGGCAAGTAAAATCTGTGTTTGCCTGTTTAGCCTAGTTTGAGAGATCCTTTCACTCCCTTATGTGAAAATGAAATTCCATCCCAAAAGTTCTGTGGACCATTGTATTGCGGTTTCCAAATTAGATGCTGAAATTGCTAACTCCATTTTGCATTTGGTGGCCGATGGCTTTTTCTTGGCTAGATTGTAATTTAAATCTTCACATGTTTGGTCTTTGTGACCCTTTGCAATGAGAAGGTCCAATGTCAGAGGCCTGGTTTCTTGAAGTATTTGCAAAACTCTTTTATGAATTTCAAGCCCTGCACTTCATGAAGCTTCCTGGGGTCATCTTTGGCTCTGAGAATTTCTCACTTGTGACCACTGGAATCTTTTTCCTGCGCTGTAATTTCATGATTAACTTGTGGTTTAGCTCTGCTGGAAGATAAGAGTTGGGCTCTGGAGGCATCGAGACTGAGCATCAGATGTGACAAGCCACACCAGTAACCTGCCCAAGCTCTATAAAGGCTGCATAATTTGCTTATTGTATTCTTGAAGAAAAACGAAGATACGATTATTTTTTCACCAAATGATAACTTGCATCTGACATAAGAGCTTCTTCTGATTTAACTGTAAAATGTGTGGCCAAAGACAATACAGTCTGCGAGCCATTAAAGTGACAGCTTTGTTGTCTTGAAAACTGCTTAATAAAATGATTATGGAAAGGAAAGGCACGGTGTGTACTCCACCTGAATTCTGATGACACCCTGCAGTTTCTGTTGTGACGGCAGCGGTGGCAGCCGACGCAGACGCTGTTCCGCGTGATTGTTAGCGGCAGGAAGCTGGTATTTTCATTTATCTGCATGCCACAAGCGTTCCACACCTGCACGAGCTTGTTCAATAACTGAAAATTAGTTAAAGCCAGCTGTTGGGGTGAGGAAAGGCACTTTGTCAGGCTTCAGTTATTTTTGTTGTGCTATGGTGGGAGCTTTCTTCAGGGGTCTGAGGCAGCTGCTGAGAAGGTACGTCAAGCCCAAAAGATGTTCAGCGTGAATGCCTAGAAGATGGGGGTGGTTTTCAAGGAAGGGAAAATATGCTGCCTTTGTGGAGCTGTGTGCTCTGTATTTAAATACAGGTATCTTGATTACCTGTGCTTAGCCGTGGGAGTTACAATGGCACAGGCACTGCTGATTTGAAGTAAGATTTCCATTTATGTTTGATGAGGGCACAAGGGATTTCTGTTACCTGAGAAAGTGGCCAGAGTGTTCTACCAGGCATCAGTGACCCGGAGCTGTGCAGGTGACCTGGGTAAGCCAGCCCACTTCCAACACAACTGCTCTTTGCTTTCTTTTGCTCCCTATGGGAATTTGGCTGCTTAGGTCTAAGAAGAGAAGTGTTTAATATTGATCAAGGTGAGCTAAAGGGAAGGATCTTCATGTGGTTTCTGTTAGGAGGGGGATCTGCAGATGTGTGTTTAGAGGGTTTCAGTTGCATTTCAGTGTAGAGGGGTTGGGAACCCCTTTTCCCTGGGAAGCACAGTGCTTTCCTCCTCACTGTGTTTCTAGGGGTAAAAAAGGATTTCCATGGGCTTTCTTCAGGGATTTCCAAATTCCTTCCTGGATTTGCACAGGCCACGTCCAGGTTTTGTTTTTTTTTTTTTGGTGTGGTGGGTTTTGTTTTGTATTTTTCCCCTCCCATTTTCTTTTTTTCCCTACCTCTCCTTTCAGCTTTGTCTGGCTCTGGCACAGCAGGACAGTAACTCCTTCCATCTCTTGTGGGTAGTGGGATTGCTGATGCGTGTTGGCATTTTGGGTCTGGTGAGCACAACCAAGTGTGGCTCTTCAGGCTACTTTGTATGAAGAGTAGGAACCTGCTGTGGATCGTCATGGCATTCCTTATTGATCTGACTTTGCTTTCAGCTAATTGCTGCTTCCCAGATAGTGCAGTTGGGCCCCTGACTAATCAACGTAGTTTTTTGATGACCATTATTTTTTTTCCTCACATTTCAAGCATGGTTGGAGGTTGAAGCAACTCGTATTGAATGGTGAAAGCAAGGCTTCAAATAAGCTCCAGAACTGTTGATTGCATTGATTTTGAACCTTTTAATACCAGTTTACCATAAACACAATGAAAGTTTTCCTTTTTACTTAACATTAAGTCCTTCAATTAGAGGACAAAATTTATTTACATGTAACTTACTGCACAGCAAGCTGTGCTGGAGTTAATATTGTATTAAACTTGTAACTGTTTCATTAACTGTATTAAAAGTCCCATAATCGGGGCATGGAAGTTTGATATCTATCTTAATATCATTGGGTTTCAGCTCTGTTTACAGCTGAATTGGCATTGCAGGAATAAACCACATTGCTGTTTGAGCAGGTATTCTTACTTCGTAGTATGCAGACCTTCTAATTGCCCTCATTGCTGAAAATTACTTTCTATTGAATTTCAGGAAGTGATAGCTGCTGAAGCATGTAATCGGTTTAGGATGTGTTCTGCAAACGTGAGTCCAAGGCCCCTGTTGTGGCAGCTGCTGTACCACCTTTGTGTTTTGCCATGTGTTGTAGAGATAGGGGCAGAGGGAGTACTGAGGAAAGAAGATGATGTTTGACTGGGTCAGCAAGCTTCGCGTCTGCATTTGATGAATAATTAGGTGACGTTAATGTTATTGTAATAGCTGAGATGACTCTTCTGCTGTGAGTTCTGCCTTTGAATGAAGGTAAACACCTATTTATCCTGCGGCAGCATTGAACTCCGTTTTATCTCCCCGAAAATTACTTCTTGGAATGAAATTTCTAGTGCTGAGTCACACTTCCTGAGCTTTTTTTTTCCTATATGAATTTGGACATTAAATTGTATTTGGCTTATTGGAGCATGCTGTGTATGCTTTAAAAGTAAATCCTCCCTCCCCACCTGCTGTCAGCCAGCAGGTGCTTTCCAGTCGAATCAGACTGTCAGAGCTGTTGTTTTCTGTGAAGCTTGGAAACTGGACGTTGACAGGGTTCCTGATAGTACTCAAGTCTGGATTTATGCTTCTGACCTCTCATAAGGAACACGGGATGCTGGGGTACTTTGGTTCAGTTTCCTTGCATTGTAACAGAAGTGTTGGCTCCTTTCTGGATGTTTTGGAATCCTGAGAGTTCAAGCTCTGCTCTTACAGAATCCTCTGGGGTACAAACCTCCTGAATTTGGTTGATGGCTGGTAGCAAGGCTATGGTAGCACCATCACTGTGCAGCATAATGACATCCAATAAAACTGAGAGTTCCTGCAGAAATAGCCCATGATAAAAATAATTGTGTGAATCCTTTCTAGGAAATAGCTTACAAAGGGATGTAAATAATTGTCTAGAAATACCTTATGACTCTGAGAGACTCAGGAGAGTAAGCAGTGGTGACTGGAAAGGCACACTGATAACTTTTTTCAGGCCACTTTGAGTAGGTGCCATATGATAAAACTTGCTGGATTTTGAACTTGATACAATACCAAACTTGGGACACTGTAGGGAATATACACTCAGTTAATCTTTATTTACTCCTTATTCCTTTTTTTGTCTTTGGCATTGAATATGTAGGAGTTCTGGGAGCTGGTGTTCAAAGAATCTCTCAGTTTTTCCTCATGGATTTCATGCAGCCTGGCTGTGAATGTTGGCTGATGCCACTGTCACCATCTCCCACATGGTGTCCTGGCTGAGCGCTTTCCTGGGTCACTTCCCCTCTGCTTCTGGTGCTTGTGGGGTGCAAGCAGAAGGGGTCAGCAATTCACATGCACTATTGAGAGCAGCTTAGCAGCAAATCCCACTGTAGTATACTTACTGGGGCTGGGAAGGAAAAATGTGGCTTTCTCTTGGTTTCAACCAGAAGTCCAGTCTGTGTTCTCAGTCATTGCATCAGGATTTGCGCCTTTTAGAAGAGCAAGAAAAATTTGCTATCACTTGCTCATTCCAGCTGACCAAGGGGATATTCCAAGACTCTTCATTAGGGACTGTAGTGACAGGACAAGGAGTAACGGGTTAAAACTTAAACAGGGGAAGTTTAGATTGATATAAGGAGGAAATTCTTTCCTGTTAGGGTGATGAGGCACTGGAATGGGTTCCCCAGGGAAGCTGTGAATGCTCCATCCCTGGCAGTGTTCAAGACCAGGTTGGAGGAGGCCTTGGGTGAGATGGCTTAGTGTGAGGTGTCCCTGTCTGTGGCAGGGGTGTTGGAACTGGATGATCTTAAGGTCCTTTCCAACCCTAACTATTCTATGATTCTATATGACATCATGCTCAGTACATAAAGCTAGGGGAAGAAGGAGGAAAGGACATTCGGGATGATGGTGTCTATCTTCCCAACTCGCCATTAGGTGAGATGGAGCCCAGCTTTCCTGGAGGTGGCTGAACACCTGCCTTCCTGTGGGAAGTGGTGAATGAATTCCTTGTTTTGCTTTGCTTGCATGTTTGGTTTTGCTTTACCTATTAAACTGCCTTTATCTTCACCCATGAGTTTTCTTATTTTTCCTCTCATTCACTGCCCCATCCACTGTAGGGCACCGAGTCAGTGGCTGTTTGGGGTTCAGCTGCTGGCCAGGGTTAAACCACAAGATGCTGTTAAGATTGTTAATTTCTTTCCTTCATTGCTGCTATTCCAACCTCTGCCAGTTGTAAAAGTTCAGTTTAATACTAGATGCAGGAAAATAACCTCCAAAAATGCTTTTACAATCTCTGGAGGAAATAGGGGCTTTATTTTATATATAAACATTGCATAAATGTGTGCATTGCCACTGCAAGTACCACCTGTAGTTAAATGGCTGCTGTTTCTGCAGAGAATCAGAAAAGCTCTATTTTCCAATTACAAATGGGAAAATCCACAGGGTGATATTGGAATAATTGACAGGCAGCCATGCATGAGTAATCCTGCACTTCCAAATGTAAATAACAAGTGCTTTGCAACAGTTAGAATAAAGATTTTTATATTTATTGAAATTAATCCAAAATTCAGAGCTGTGTCTGTACCCAGCAAAGAAATAAATGATCATTAAATAAAATCCACAGCCTTGTCTATGTTGCACAGAACTTGTGTACCAGCCTTTTAAAAAAAAAATCATTGTTAGAGTAATTGCTTTTCTTTCTGCTTTAGCATATAATGGCTCCAACATCACAGTTTCAAATGGGAAGAAAAATGTGCTATAAGTGACTTTACTTAAGTAATTACATGGTTAGGCGCGTAATTTAAATGAAATGGTTTGATTTGTTAATAAGCTATTTAAATTAATGGGGGGGGAAGAAGGTACTCCAGCAGTTCATCTTACACCCCTGCAGTTGAGCATGGTATATTACACATTCCTGCTGTTTAACATAGAATACAGTGTTTCATGTGGCAATGGATTTTGGGGGAGTATATGCCACCAATAAAAACCCAAGAAGAGACATTAAACCCCCAATAAGATGTATTTCTCTTCCTCACAAAAATAAATCAATGGTAGGAAATCACACTGCACGGGCATAGTTTCATTTTGTTTACTTCTATACAAATCTGGCTATGGCAGGTGAATTTGTTGTGAGCTCGCACAGACTAATTTGATGTTGTCCTAGAAAGATGTACACTTGAATATTTAACAAAAGCAACAATGCAAGTGAATAGATGACACTGAAAGTATTACTTTTGCATAATTTATGTTCAGTAGTGCTGATATCAGGCTTCACTTCATCACTTGCTTGCACAGAGTGCTAGATGTTTCAAATCTCATTAAGCTATTTATTCACTGTAATGAATGATTTTAATGTACTGTATTAGGGTTATGCCACACTGCACTGTTCAAAAATATGCCTTACTGTACATATTAATGTTTGCAGCCAAATTAATACTTCCATTATTACCTGAATGGTTGAGTGGACACTATTCATACATTAATTATTGTTGTCTTTGCTTTATCCCACTCCCTTGCTTAAGTTTATAGTGCCATATTCCCCGATAGAGATGTAATAATCTTGCCATCTCTGTTTTTGCATGCAAAGCCTAATTTCAGAGGCTGGTAATCATGTTACTCGGTTGTCCTTAGATCCATGAAGTGTGTGGTATTTCCCCACATGCTGTCAGAGATACATCAGGTTTTAAGGTAATAGGTATATACCCTGCAGCCCCTGCTAACTTCCCTTCCAAAATCCTTTGTGTTGTTTTTTGTGCCCAACAAAGACATGCAGTAATACTCCATTGCACCACCAACAAGCAATTTAAAGTTCTTCTATAATAAATCTGATTGTATTTTCCTATTAAATGCATTTTTAAAACATACTAATTGCCAAGTGCCGATATTATAGGTGGCTGGTGTCGTTTCAGACCTTACTGTTAACATAGCAAAGGGTAGATGTCAGCTGTTACAACTGTACAAACTGCAAATTATATATGTTCACTTAATATGGTTTAATAAATAATGTCTTTTGAAATAACTGTCTTTTCCCTGGAGTTTTTTTATTCCTGGTTCTTCATTATCCACTCGGTGCTTGTGGATAGAAAGGGGGGGGGGGGAAGAAATTTAAAAGCTGCATTTTACTGAAAAATGATTGTGGAAAGTTTAGTAAAATGGGCGTCAGATAATGAAAGACTGACTGTGGTCCTAAGACACTGAATGATTTTGATGGCAAAGAATTCTTAAGAAGTCCAGCAAAATCAGGAAACAAAAAACAAAGCAGCAGCTTGGATGGTAGCTAATTTCACTGCCCAGAATGTTCATTACCCAAAATCCTGGTTTCTGTCAGGGTATTTAGAATTAGTAGTGGTAGCTTTTAGCCTTAAATGAATGCTTTAGGTATCTTCATATAATACCTGTGTCTTATAACAATATAAGAATAATGAAGGTTTTTCTTCAGAAGTTCTGTTTCCTGTCATTAGAAAGCAGAACAGCTCTTCAGTGTGAGCGGAGAAGGTGTGATGTGTTATTCAATAGCTGTACAAGAAGTAAACATTTATTTTGTTTGAAGGCCAAAATCTCTAGTGGTTTCCAGCACCCTTATTTAAGTACTTTATATTTAATTTTTTTTTTAACTGTCAATGCTGAGAAATGCTACAACGCTCACTGTTGTGCTTAGTAAGGGGGAGCTGAGAGGGTTTCAAGTAGGGACAGATCTGTGAGAAGTGGGACTTGAGGCTCCTGGATGTTGCTAAGCTTGAGCAGAGGGGCCTTCAAGGCACCAACACTGTTGAATGCAATATTTCTGAGGGCCATGATGGAGGATCTCAAGCTGACCAAATGTCTCCCTGCGCCTGTGATCAGTCATTGATGCAGTTAGTGTTTGAGCAGGCAGACTCTGTCAATGGCTTATCTTCAGCACCTATTTCCTAGGTCATAGTCTGACATTCAGATATAGGGACTTTGCTTTCGTCTAGAGTAACTGGAGGGGGTTACAGGACAGAGTAAAAAGAGAGATATAATTTGTTTGGAGCTACAACTGCTATAAATTATCAGAAAACATTCCTGGAGAATACAAGGAAAACCTTAGAGGTTCACAGGCTCCTTAGCTTAAGTTTAAATTCTTGGAGTATATGAGAGTGTAGGTGGTGCTTAACACTGTTGGGTTGAAATCAGGTCCGTCTTCCATCTCTGTGGGTGGAACCTCCTGTTTTGGTCAAGGAGGCCCTTGCAAGTCCCTCCAACTAGGAAAGGATGGGGGAATTTCTGTCCCTAAAAGTATGTCAAAATTTGGGGCCAGAGATGTAGGTGGGCTGAGGTCAGTGTTTTCTAATATGGTGGTACCTATGTGTCTAAAAGGTTAAAATACAATTAAACGCTTTCTGCCCCCAGGTTTCTCCTGACTTGTGAGCACTGTGCTGCTTAAAGGCATTAGTGAAGTTCTCAGACTCCTGACAGGTTACCGGATCAGGCTCTGTGGGAGTTTAGCCTGTGCACAGCATTAGCATGCTGCTGAGCAAGCTGAAAGAATTCCTAGCGATCCCAACTTTGGGCTAGGTTTTCTCCTAGTTGACAGAATGTCAGTGAGCCAGGGAAGAAATTTAAAGGGGTTATCTTCTCAAGATATTAAGCTCTTCCCAGCTGACAGCTTTGTTGCAAAGGTCAGGTAGGAGGAACAAGAAAGAGGCCCTGTGATCCAAAGATGGACTGACAGATATGATTTCTTTTCCCTTTACTGAATAATAATGTCAGTGGTTGTGTCCCATTACTCCTACGAGAATGGAAACTTCCATCTGAAATTGGAAGAAATGGAATTTACTCGGTAAAGATATAGATTATTTTTTTTAATCATGTTGTTTTGTTGTTGTTCACAACTGCTCTTTAAGGTAGCTCAAGTGCAAGCCAGCATGGGGGTTTGGCCTGAGCAATGAAATCCAAATTAGCTCAGGATATGGCATAGAAGCAACGTGAATGGAAGCACTGAGCTTAATTTTTTTCTCCAGTGATGAATCTCCTGGGTCGCCAACCTCACAGTCCACAAACAAAGGGGTTTGTTTAGCTCAACTCAGGAGATGCCAAGTGCTACAGGTGTTATCTGTTTGATTCACTCTGTGTTTGAAGGGAAATCACAAGTACAGTTTTCCTGTGTATATCTTCTCCCTAGTTGCATGGTTGTAATAACAGTGGGATCCTTTTTTTAGTGTCATTTTCCATCTAATTCGTTTCACTTTGGTCTGTTGCTACATACACAGCAGAAAGGTCATCTTGCCTATTGTGCTCTACTTTTGATGGCACTGGCTCCATTTTGACAAAGCTATATCATCAGCTACAATCAGCAGCTTTCTAATGTAATTAAAGAGAAGAAAATCCTTAGGAAAACTGCGCCGAATGTGCACAATTATTTCGGGTAGTGTTATGCTCAGTGAAGATAATTGGCAAGTTGGAAATAGCATTTTTTTTCAGCTATATGTGGAATGTCTAGTACAGTATGGCTATTACAGCAAATACATTAAGTATTAAAGCTTTCATATCAACAGCTCTGTCCGCTGAGTAATGGCATCAGGAAAGAGGGAATAGGCTGGGTTAGAGGCTGTTGGCCCTATGGCTTAGGGGAAACCTCCCGGTTTCTCTTTTCCAGTCCGGAGATGTATCCATAAAACTGGGAAAGCAGTTCGACGCATCAGAAGATAACATAAGAATTAGGTATATGTAAGAACCATATTTACTTACTTTAAACTTCATTTGTTCCTATTTCCTAGTGCTCTGAGTGGCAAGTGTTGAGGAGCCTGACTTTAATACTGAACATGAATGAGGCTTATGGGTTATGTCTGGTGGTGATAATTCATTTGGTGACTGGAGCAGCTGAGCTGAAAACAAACTCATGCTATAGAGAGTGCTTATAAGAGAATAATTGATTAAAAAATGCTATTAAATACAGTGTGTCACTGTTCTTGAAAGACCCTATATAAACATTGGAATTGTCTATCTAGTGGAAATAACAGAGAAAGGTTAAGTAGAAGAGTGGGTCTTGTAATAAATTCTGAGACCAAGGAACTATGGATAGGTGAAAAACTCCTGACTTTTTGTTCTTCCTCCTTCCCCAAGAACTTTTTGCTAACTGTGTAAGTGTATGAGATCTCAGCCTTTGAGAAATCTGTACTCTCCTTATCTGGAGGAAACCTGAAGTATTTTGTGCAGTTTTAATTGATTTTATCTAGCTATTACACCCCAAGGACTGATCCCCATTTCCTTGACACCAGTGATCTAATTGAAACATGAGTGCAGAAGAAGGATAAGACTAAGCCATTGCTGTGCTTAAGTCATTAAATGGTCTCATTTGTGCCTTTCTTTCCCCAAGGAGGACAAGCCCAGCCTGCACACCTTTGATGGCTCCAATTTGTTTCCTCATACATCTACCCCTAAAAATGGAGTGGGGAAGGGGAGAGAGCTGATGGGTGTGAGGACCTCTGTGGTAGGTCCTGGAGTGCATAAAAGTTGGGGAGCTCACATGCAGCTGGGTTTCTGAAAGAGCTGTCGTTGGGACACCCATAGTGCAGACCGGAAAGCGTAGGAGGTGAAGACACCTCACACCTTGACACCCTCACATGCAGCTTTGATCAGCATCATTTAAAAAGCTGTTGGCAAAAACTGTTTTAAAGCCCTTGAGGATGACTCCTGATGAAGCTTGCATTGGTGGTGAAGAGATTGTTCTACCTCCTCTTGCCAAAGCAGGTACGGATCAGGGGGAATGCCAAATAAATGGGCTCTCCTGATTTAAGAGCATCATCCAGGAGACAGGTTGAGTATTGAGCTAGGTTCATGTTGGTGAACATTTTACATTTATGTGGTTTTATATCTAAAACGCTAGTTGCAGTTGTGTTACCTCCTAGAACGGTAAACATCCCAAAAGTGCTGTAGAGATGCTAGTTGTACCTTGGCTAGTTGTGGCAGTTTGCAAGCAAAGGTGTTTCTGATGGAGCAGCTCATGCAAACAGACAAGAACCAATGTCATTTAAAGAGGGAGAAGGTGCAGAGAAGGTTTATTGAAGGGAAAATTGAAAGTCTAAGTGCTTTGCTTTGGTACCTGCAGACCATATTAAACCTGACAAGAGCAGCTGATGAAGGTGTTGGTGCGTGGCCCCACAGGCTTGTTGACAGAGCACTGCTGGGAATAACAACAGTTTTCTGGTGGTGACTGATGAGGCACAACACTTCTGTCACTCCCTGTAGTGGACCAGAATGACAACCTCCTGTATCCCATAGAAATGGTTAAACGTCTTTATCAGACTAAGGAGAAATTTAGGAAGCAGTGAAATGAGTTCTCCGTAACCCTGAGTGCTTTTCATAAATGCTTTCAGTACCAATGATGTGTATGGCTTGAGAGATGCCATACGTCACCTTTCCAGTGCACGGCATTGTATTTATGTAGTTAGGTCTCCTTCAGATATTTTGTATAAGAAGAATATGTGCTGGCTTTAAACGTTTTTCCCCTCATTTTTTTGAGGGGTGAGCCTAGTAAGTTGGACTATAGTGAAAGGTGAAATATGATGTTTCTTATAGATACAGAGCTAAAGCAAGTAGAATGTTATTTGGTACTCGTCGAGTTAGATACTTCTCATGAGAAGGATCCTTTCATAACTCTCACAGTACATCCAGGCTGCTGTTTGAAGCTATTAGGGATGTTTTACTAAGGCATGCTTCTGGGAATGGAAAGAAATGTGGCATGAAAGAGGTTAAATCAATATACAGATTTTCAGAAATGTATTTCAAAGAGAATTGCAGCAGTTGATTTTCTCCATTTTTCAGGGAGGTAATGAAAAATAAATGGGAAGACTACTTAGTACTTCATGTCTGATAACTCGGGGAGCATATATACAAAAATGTAGTCAATTCTGATAGCATTTAAGGAACTATGTATTTATGAAGGCAACGTGGATGGTGTCCTTCGATGTGCTGCCTAAAACGGGGGGGGTGTGTGTGACTGTGGTAACCTATATATGTTGAGTTTTGTTTCTATGATATTCTCATGCCACTGACCAAAGCCCCCTCATGCTTCGAGGCCATTTTCTCTGATATGCCATCTTGATCCCAGGAGATGGTGTAGACAGAGGATTGGGTGCTGTTCCTGAACAACTGCAGGTGGATACTCTTTATAGTGCTAACTGAAAATGCTTTGAAAGTAGAGGTAATTGACAGCCCACGTTTGTAATATGGTTTATTGCCTCCTACCTTTTCACTACTTGACTTTGTGATTTTTTTGCATTCTCTTGATGCATTTGTTCTGGATGAATGCTAACAGGAATAATTAGACTTACAGGTCTTATTTGTGAGCGATAGTACTGTGAGAGCGGCTCTGCTTGCATAAATAGTGTCAGAAAGGGATGTGGGCGCACTGAAGACAGTGGCAAATTCCTGTTGATTGCACTGTGACAGTGATTTTGCCCAGCTGCTGGAGCCTTCAATCCATCCAAAGCCATGAAATAATGGAGTATATTCAGTGTACATGTGCCAGGATCTTGCAGAAATGCGGAACCAGTTCAGCTGCTTGATTATTTTTTTATTGCATTCAAAATATGAATTCTATGTATTTTTGAATGTAACTTTAGTGTTCCTGTAGATGATGCACCTATTTGTTTATTCTAGCTATGTTATTTTATATGCATAATGCATTAATACACAGTAATTAGATAGGTCTTCACTTTGAGATCTGTCACAAATTCTTTAGTGATGTGAAAATTCAATTAATTAAGTAATCTTCTGAAATCTTAACCTCCATAGTGACTAAAGGAAACCTTGCTGAGAGCTGGAACGTTTTATAGATAGCGCTATTTATCCAAAGTTCTATTATTAGCCTAGAAAGAAGGGCTTACCATGTATTTTTATTAAAAATGACAATGTAGTTAACATCTTTAATGGAAGCTAACCATTGTGATACAAATTTAGAAACCCTGACACCTTATTTTATAGAAATGAAGTCCCCTAGTATATTAAAATTAACATTTTTAAATAACAAAAAGTGATATAGTCTGCTGGAGTAGGGCTAAATTTATCTTATGATTGTACTTGTCATGGCCTTGAGTATTTATTGAGTAGTTTTAAAAGTTCATTAAACTCAAGAGATTAAATATTGCCCCGAGCAGTGCTCCATAAAAGAAAAAATATAGTGCTATTACTTGGTAAAATGTTGTGCTATGTTGTTAATTTAAGTCCCCTGAGTTCTCATCTTCTGATTCAAAGACATTTCCTCATGCTGTTGAATTTGACATTTTCAAAGGCTCTTGGATGTGGTCATCCTATGCTGCTGTGAGTAAAAGAGCTGTGAGGGGAGTTCTCTGCTGCAGCACCTGTTGGCAGAGTTCACCGTGAGGTACCATTGGCAGTGTCGGCCACCAAAGCATTGCTGCTACCTTTAGTCCTTTCTCCAAGAATACATATTTGAGGCCTTCCGACAGCATTGTATTTCAGATTCTCAAACTGAAAATGTGTGGGGCACCCGTGTAATGTGGTTTTAAATAACATAGGTAGTGTTGCATGTGATCACAGGGCAATCTAGTAAGAGCATCTTGTGGCAGAATTGATGTGCCTCCTATGATGGCTTTCAAATAAATTTCAGTGGAGTCATAAACTGAATAATTTTTAAACAGTTTAACATCTCTTTTTTGTTATACTTATGCAAAGTGACTTGTTTTTTAACATACACCTTTGGATACCTAGGTGGCTCTATGGGTAGTCTAGAAATCAGCCTTACAGCTGAGATTTGCTTATTTACTGGTGTGTGTTTGCTGTGGCAGGTGCTTCATATTTTCTGTGCTCTTGAATTTTCAGCACTGCTTTCTCCTTATGCAGGTGGCTGAGGGCTTTCTGTAATTATTATTTTTAAACCTCAAGATCTGTGTGTGTAGAAGTGAGCTAGGTAGATGTTTTTCCAATTATGTATGTTTGTATAACAGGCATGCCTGGGGACCTACCGTTTACACATTACGCACACGTCAGTCAGGGAGTGTGTGTAAATCAAGGATTGATTTGAAAATTAAACTTGCTGGCCCTGTAGCAAAAATCTAAGTTTACAGTGACAAAATTATAACAGGGAATTAGAGAGAACCTCTCCTAAAATCAAATCAAGCTCTTGTTTTGCAGCAAAGAATTAGATTGCAGTTTGTTTCATCACAAAACTCACTAGACCAGTGAATTAAACTATCACTTGTCTTGCAAAAATAGTTGCTTTTGGACTGTTTGAAAGTGGCCATTCTTTGCCCAGGTTTTCCCTTTTTGTTACCAAATCAAAGTTTTGCATTAGCATCAGTAGCAGCTGCTGCTATTAAATTTGTAGTCTCGGATTTGTTAACTTAATTTACTGCTGGGCTTAATTATGAAATTTAACCTATTACTGATCTGTCTAATAATGGTATGTATCTTGGGACAACCTGACTGCATCAGAGCAAGTCCTGAGCGAGTTTCCTTATGCAGGAGTTACACAGTATACTGGAGTTGTATACCTGAGCCTTTGGGTCAGACACTGAACATCTCTTCACTATTATTGCTTCAGTCCAAAAGGATTCCTTATCCTAATGAGTGATTCTCTCAGGCTGTGGTAAACTTCTGTGACCATGTTTCAGCGGTAAAGTAAGAACTATGAAGTCCTGTGAAAACTGAAAATACAGTGGAAGTACAGTGACGTGTTTCCACTAAAGATTTTCTTCTGTATGTTTGCAGTACAGTAACACTTCCTATGTGCCTAAGTTTGATTTTGTTGAACTGAAGATCCTTGCTGGAAGTAAACTTTTGTTATACATTTGAGTACAAATCTCCCTGAGATCTCACATCTAAGAGGCATGTTAAATTTGATTTTAGTGTTGTTGATACGTAAACAGCCACACAGTATTGTTTACATATACCCAAGGCTCATGGGAGAGAGACCAGGACTTCTGGAAATGCCGGTGTGATTTTGGAAGGTGTGTTCCTTGTGTTGCATTTGTAGTGGTGCAGGTAAAGCTGGTGTCCTGGGTTCAGCAGCAGCAGTCATTTTTTCTCCTTGGTGGCTGGTGCAGTGCTGTGTTTTTGATTTTTGGCCTGGGAACAGTGCTGATAACACCGATGGTTTTTAGTTGCTGCTCAAATGTTTGGTCTGGCCGAGGACTTTGAGTCTCATGCTCTGCCAGGGAGGAGGGGAAGCCGGGAGGAAGCGGAGACAGGACACCTGACCCAAAGTGACCAAAGAGGTATTCTATACCACAGCACGTCATGCCCGGGGGGGGTAAATGAGAGTTACCCGGAAGGGCTAGGACTGTGGGGTTGAACTAGATATCGGTCGGTGCTTGGTCGAGCTGGGGGAGCGAGTTATTGGTTGGCAGGTGGTGAGGTGTTGTATTCTCTTCCCTTGTTATTTCCTTTGTCATTATTATTATTGGTGGTAGCAGTAGTGATTTGTGTTATACCTTAGTTACTAAACTGTTCTTATCTCAACCCGTGGGAGTTGCATTCTTTTGATTCTCCTTCCCATCCCTCCGGGAGCAAGGGGAGGGCAAAAAAGGGGGGGAGTGAGAGAGTGACTGCATGATTTATGGCTGACTTTGTTTCAACCACAACAGCCGGATACTGAACTTCTTAGAGGTGTTTACAGGGAAAAGCTGCACACCAGACTTCAGTGTGGATAGAATCAAATTCTTTCTCTTGACAGGGTGAGATCTTTAGTGCTTGCATGTCTCAGCTTCTCTATTTTTCAGGTTTGTGGTATTTAAGTCCACAAGTCAGTGATGTGGTGACCATGGGCCTCTGTTGGCATTTGCATTTAAGTCTGTATGTCCTTCTTAGCAGACACTGGTCAAGCCTGTGTGGCTGTTTTCTCATGGCTCAGATGGATTTTTGTCTCTTGTTCCCTTACACAGCTCCTGTGAGAGTGCCCTGAAATCTTTCTCTTTTTTTGAGGAATGTTTCTGAGGTAGAAAGGTGACTTGTTATTGCTTTTTGTTATTTCTTAGTTTTGTTTGTAGGGCAGTAAAGCTGCTTCTCACATCCTTTTGTTGGTCTTGGTCATGGATGGCTGGGATGGATGGGACAGTAATGGACAGGAGAAGAGGATGTGGGGTTCGGAGAGGGGCACTGCATTGTTATAGCTTCTGAGAGTGTCTGTCTTCTTGGGGTCATCTTAAAAAAAAAAAACAACCAAACCAACCCCCTCAAAACACAAACACATTAAAAAATTTCAAAACAACAAGCCACAAAATCCCCAAAGCAAAACAAATAAACACAAATAAATAAACAAACCTAAACACTGAATTTAAGTCATTAGTCCAGAACACTCTGCTGGGCCTTCACCCATGTGCTGGTTTAGACCTGATGATTTTAAAGGAAATTTGACCAGAATCTAGTTTATCATGTAATGAGGATGCTGAAGGAACTTGATCTGTGCTCTCAACGTAATGCTCCGTAGCATCGCAGAAGCCACATGGAATTAGATTTACAGCCCTGTTTGCCAAAACAGTTGTCCTGGGTTCAGCAGTAGCAGTCATGTTTCTCCTCCTTGGTAGCTGGTGCAGTGCTGTGTTTTGACTTTCAGCTCGGGAACAGAGCTGGTAGAGATGTTTTGGTTTGGCCAAGGACTTTGTGAGCCTCATGCTCTGCCAGGGAGGAGGGGAAGCCAGGAGGAAGCAGAGACAGGACACCTGACCCAAACTGACCAAAGAGGTATTCCATACCACAGCACGTCATGCCCAGGATGTAACTGGGAGTTAGCCGGAAGGGCTGGGAGACTGCAGGGTTGGAGGAGGTATCGGTCGGAGCTTGGTCGGGCTTGGGGGGCGAGTTATCGGTCAGTGGGTGGTGAGGTGTTGTATTCTGTTCCCTTGTTATTTCCTTTATCATTATTATCATTGGTGGTAGCAGTAGTGATTTGTGTTATACCTTAGTTACTAAACTGTTCTTATCTCAACCCGTGGGAGTTGCATTCTTTTGATTCTCCTCTCCGTCCCTCCGGGAGCAGGGGGAGGGCAAGAAAGGGGGGGGAGTGAGCGAACGAATTACCTGACTGGGTTTAAACCACGACAACAGTGATTGAAATTTTCTTTAGAATCACGAGCTTTGCCACTGTGCAGGACAGAAAAAAATAACATATGGTTCATCTTTTGCCATTACAGACATTTAATGCCTCCTTCTCTGATCAAAATGTATTTAGTAATTAAAGGAGTTATGTGGAATATTCCATTTATCAGCCAATTGCTCTTTTCTTGTTACTAATGCATTTGTTTGAACCACAAACATGTTTTTCAGTTGTGGGGAGATGTGTCTCCTGTATGTACAAATAAACATGAGCTTTAGCCTTTAGCAAGATATTTCAAAAGGGTGATATATACATGTTAAACTTACTGAGTTTTGCAGAAAAATGACAAAAAAAATCGCATGATGTATCGCCATTAATATGCAAGGGATGTGTGTGTGAGAGAGATGTAGCTCTTCCATGGCCAGCTAATAAAAGAAGATGTTTGACCATTTGAGTTTTAACTTTCTGTGCACCTCACAGGCCTTAAATAGCTCTCGGAGAATCTGAGAGATGTGCAAGAAATATGATAACTTGTTGAAAATGAAGCATTTCGCAGATACTTGCTGCAGTTGCTGAAGCTTTAACCTTAGTGAAAGCATATTTAGAGGCTTATCCAGCTTCCCAGCAGAGTATCCAGGCTGTTCTCTCTTATGCTCGCATCCGTAAGGCGATGGGGCTGTTGGTGCTACAAGAGTCATCAATATCAACGGGAGTGTTAGACGTTGATCATGACTGTGCACGTCTTGTATCCCGTGGATGTGCTGCCAGTCATTAACACTGTGTTTTGTACAACTCTGGATAACAGATTGCTGTCTTTTTAGATTTTGACTATGTGTTGGTCAGCGTTTGAGTATGCTGTGCCAGAATCAAGGTCGGTCATATCTGACAATCACTTTCAGTGTGCAGTGCAGTTTTATGTTGTAGCAGCTTTTGTCCTTGGAAATGGTCGAGAGAGAATTTATGCTTTGAAGCACAGGGGAACTGAGGCTTTTATCAAAGTAGAAGAGTTGTTTGTGTATCACTGCTGGCTTTTTTATTAGCTTATACTACAGCCAGGTGGCTTTATAGAAATGGTCAAAAATCAGTTATATTCCGTGATAAATTTTGCTGTGGTGAAATCCAAGTTTTAAATGGTAGTTACGATTTGACGGTGTGCTCACCGCAAAATACTGAGGTGTGAGTTTCAACCTGACAGGGTATAAGATTGGAACCCTGTTGAAACAAACAGCTAGTTTACGCTGTTATTCTGTGATTTACATAACTTTTCAGGTGATAATTTATTTTCACAAGTAACTCCTCACAGGGTGTGGCGAGTTCTGAAACTCCAATCTACGTACAGGTTTAAATCTTCAACTTCTCATCTGGTTTTGATGCGTTAAGCAAATTATTTTTGATAGCGTTTTTAATTAATCTAGCTCATGTTAATTGGAGCATTAAGGAGCTGTGGTTGCACTATGTCATGGTTTAAGCCTAGCCAGCAACGAGAACCATGCAGCCGCTCTCTTACTCTGCCCCCTTCTCCTGGAGGGATGGGGAGGAGAATCGAAAGAATGTAACTCCCACGGGTTGAGATAAGAACAGCCCAGTAACTATGGTATAACACAAACCACTGCTGCTGCCACCAATAATAATAATGATAAGGGAAATAACAAGGGAAGAGAATACAACCGCTCACCACCTGCTGACCGATACCCAGCCCTACACAAGCAATGATCTAGCCCTTCTGGGTAACTGCCTCCAGTTTCTATACAGGGCATGATGTGCTGCGGTCTCAAATACCTCTTTGGCTAGTTTGGGTCAGGTGTCCTGCCTCTGCTTCCTCCTGTCTTCCCTTCCTCCCTGACAGATCATGAGACTCAGAAAGTCCTTGGTCAGACTAAACATTACTGAGCAACAACTAAAAACATCAGTGTTATCAGGCTGAGAGTCAAATACACAGCATTGCACCAGCTACTAAGAAGGAGAAAAATGACTGCTGCTGCTGAACCCAGGACACAGTACTGACAGTTTTAAGTTCAGATAGACAGAGCTCCAGTATTTGAAGCTGAAAGACTGGTTTAAAATTCGATACAAGACTATAAGTTCACACAACTATAATTTTAGTTTTTTTCAGGCTCTCATTTGTTTTCCTGTAACGTCTTTTTTGCCTCAAATATGTTAACATAGGCAAATGTGATTTAATCAGCTCTCATATTAATGTAATAAATAAGTCCCCTTACCAGGAAGTGACTTTTCATAAAGTTTTCAGATTATTGTACAGTGCTTCTCTTAAGTAATGCTTACATGACCTTGGCTATTGGTTTTGCTTTTTAAGTAAAATCTGAAAACTACAGTAGGCAACCCTGAGAAAATATGAAGATCTTCATACATTGTTTCAATAATTTCTTGAAATATGTAAATGACAACCACAGTAGATTAAAATGATAAGGATATATACTACTATCACTTACTATTGACCATAAAGCTTACAGAGTTGTGACAAATACCAAGCTGTTTAAAATTGTCAGCCTGAAAATGCAAAAGTACTTGCTGGTTTCCCTTTTTCCTGTTTCCACTAATTTGACTGAATTTACTGTTTAGAAGTAAGAAAGTTCCATTTTACTTTGAAAAGTGAGTTTTCCTTCCCCCCTGCCAGAGGCAGTAACATTGCAGTTGCTGAGCATCCTTAATAATGCCATCTTTGAAGATGAAGGTAATTCACTTAATTTTCACAGTCGGCACACTCTGTCACAGTGGTGGGTTGCTGTCACATTTCAACATCAGAAAAATGCTGCTTAGCATTTCAGAAATGACCAGTGACATTAAAACTGTGTATAGCACCTGGCATGGAGGTAATTCTTTGAAACTTAATTGTAATTATGATGGTTGCGAAAAAGCTACATGATGATTCTTGATGATGATTGCACAGGGAAATGGTAATGCTGTCAGGTGTGGGATGGCTTGAAGGATTTGCTGGTTTATGTTTTTCCTCCAGATTTGTAGTTTCACTGTTAATGTATAATATCTCTAGTGCCTCGTGTATATAGTACATTTGAGAGAGCTACACATGTAGTCAGAGATCGCAGTGTTTCAGAACATAGTGTGTAATATATTGTGGATGCGTGAGATTTTTTTTTGAGAAGGGAACTTGTGTATTGGGTTTATGAGTTGAAGTCAGTAGACCCAGTTCAGCTCAAGTGTGTGCATAGCTTTCTGCATTGATATATACATATTTATCATAGAATCCCAGACTGGTTGGAGTTGGAAGGGATCTTAAAGATCATATAGTTCCAACCCCCCCACCTTCCACTAGACCAGGTTGCTCAAAACCCCGTTTGACCTGGCCTGTCTGTGTGTGTGTACATATATATATATATGGTATTAAGGGAATGGTTACCTTAAGGAAGGAGAGGGTGTCTCGAATTTTATTATAAAATCATTTTACTGGAGAGAAGTCTTCGAAGCCCAAATACGTTGACTGAGCAGTTTGGCTGATGAAGCAACCCTGGTGTAAACTCAATGGACCAGAGTAGAAGCAGTTGTGTTTGGAAAAGTGGTTGAAAGAAGGGAGTTTTGTGAGGCATTTGGAGGGTAAAAACGAGCTTGTAGCACCAAGCATCAGGGACGGCTTTCCCTAAAATGCTGCCTTCTTTGAAGCAGGCATCAAATGAAGACATGCGGCAAGCTCTGGGGGAGCAACATACCCTGAACACACAGCGTGTGGGAGAAGGGAGGGAGCCGAAGAGTGTGCTGTGGGCAGGATGGACCAGATTGGAGAATCCAAAACTTGCTATGGGTGAAGCTCACGTGTAGCCGGAGATATGGGAAGCAGCAGGTGGATGGATGCACAAAGATCAGAGGTGCAAGAGGGTTGCTGAAGGCAGGGAGGGATGTGGGCTTGAGGAATTGCTCCTTGGCATTGCCTGTGGGTAAGATTAACCACCTGTATAAACACTTTACACCACCCAGGCCCACACTTTATTTATTTTTTCTTTCAAAGGATGGGTTCTAGCAACATTATGTAGGAAGAAGCAGCATGAGCTGGCAGCACCGTTTCCACTGCAAAACTGTTAAACAAATAAGTGTTACAGAAGTAAACCTGTGAGAAATGAAACATCTTTGTACTTTACTGAGCCAATTAAAAAAAAAATCAGGGAACCCTTCCTACATGTATTAGAAATCTGTTTTAAAATCTGTTAAGTGGATATTTTCAGTTGAAGGAAGTTATGTTGCTGTAATGTTTTCTCATTCGTTTCATCTCAAATATGTGAAACCTGCTGTTTCCTAAATAAGTAAAAGCAGATGGAGCAGCCTCGGTGATAGGTTTTGCTGAACACTTCAGCTCTGTTAGTTCAATTCTCACTTACTTAATGCTATTACATTGAGATCTACTTGAAGGTCACAGTGTGGAATGTTTCACAAATATACCGTTGACTGGAAAAGTCAGTGAAATACATAAAAATAGCATTTATCTAATCTGGTTTATTCTCTTCAGTATCTTTTACGCCAAAGGATTAATTTGTCCAAATCATAACATACTACATCAGAGTTGTGCCAACCTCAAAATAAAAAACAAACAAACAAACTAAAACTCATGAGTCAGTCTCCAGATGTTTGTGAGATTGGTGGGGAGGGAGCTCTGTTTTCAAGTTCTTTATTTGTTCCTTGGTTTCGAGAACTTCAGATGTGCAGTAATTTAATGTTTTAAAGCTTTTGTAGTGCACCTCACAAAGGTTTCTATTTAGTCTAAAGGAAGACTTTTTCAGTAACCTCTCATTTTCAGGATCTAGAAGTAAAAAGAAATGTTTCAGGGCTTGTGATGTCACTGGTGAGCGATTCTCATAACCACAAAGTGAATTCTGTGTGCTTTTGGTTTTGACAGCTCTCAAAGTGAGGTTGGGTAATCATTTATTGGCATGTCAAGGTTAAGCAGTGCATTTCTAGTCATGCACATTATGATTTGTACAAATTAAGGCTTTGACCTTTTGATTTTCTTTTCCTTCAGAGAGGGATTGCCAATAAAAGTGTTGAAAAGAGTACTGTAGAGGAAATAGGTAAGAAGGGACGGTTTCCAAATAGAATTCAGTCTGGAACTTGTGTTCATCAGTCTTTGTAAGGATATCAAATCCATATGCTGTAATCCTGGCTATGCATTCTCATTGCTTCCAGTAGGTAAGGATTTCATTCTGGGGTGCTGCTAGAGTATTTTGAGCTTTGATGGAAATAGCAAGTACTGCCTAATATTCATGATATGGTGAATGAAATTAACATGTAGGGTAAAGAATTTTCCTTAGTATGTCTGCTTTTCAGGTACAGAAATTAAATTAATCCTGAATTTGTGTGCTGAGAAAATCTCCTTTGAGTTACATAAATTTCTTCACATTATTAACAACACTGAACATGAGTAGTAAAAATATCAACCCTAAAATTTGTCTTCCTCATGGAATTTGTTTTGCCATCTGGTAGTTGTGAATGAGAGAGAAACTTTTCATTCCTGCTGAGAGAACTGTGAAGGCTCCCCCCATCCTCCTTTCCACATTTTGATTAAATCCAGTAGTTTCCATGAAAAAGGAAATAGCAAATGGTCAAGATGAGACCTGGCATCTATTAGCAGGACATGACTTTATCTCCAGATGCACAGAGCAGCAGGAGTGGAGGGCACGATGCTGTTCTTGGTCGCATTTGTTGTAAGGGCTCCATCTCATTTCTGCTCACAATGCCCATGGAACTAATATATTTAAGAATAGTGGAGCAACTTGCATTTTCTTAATGAGACTCATGATAGTCAGCGTTGCGGGTCTTTTGGAAATGTTAGTGTAATAGAAGCTTTCTGTGATGCGTATTGCATCTTCTTGTCTGCCTTAAAGGCTCTCTGGCAGATGGACTACAAGGAAAATGGTTTAAATGGGGACATGGGTTCAAAATAACTAGCCATTTAATTGCTCTCTTTCAAAATCATTGTGTATCCTGAAGGTTTTACCACTAGTTAATGTTGCATTTACAGTTCTTAAGTTGTTCATTATAGAAACACATTCAAGAGCCTTTTCTGAAGGGAACTGGCTTGAGCATTCCCAAGATACTGTAAGCTGCGAGGCACAACTTTTTGGTTGGTTTGAAGCAAGGTACTAAGTGGTTTGCAAAGAATTTTAATTGATTCCAGTTGCAGTTAGTTTTCAGCTTGCCAATGTTGAGGTGAAGCTTGTTTAGCATGGGGCAAAATATCTCTGTATTTTTCATCCTGACGTACAGGATTTTTATCCTCTGGTGTAAATTAGCCTGAAGCCACTGACTGCAGTGGAACTGTGGCGATTTATGCCACTTGACCTCCTCTTTTTGCTGCCTTACACACAGAACACAAAGGGATTACTGACTATTGAGTGCCTGCAGAATCAGGCCCTTCAAAACAAATTAGTCACATCTCTGTCCAAGCAAATTGCAATAAAACAAGAAATAGGAGCAGTGCTTTTAGAATAATTCTGAACATAAATTTTTTTACTGTGGTTCTTTTCAAAGGAACTAAAATGTGGTCTCTTACAGATAAATATAAATGAGCAGACCAGTGAATTTGGATGAAATCATACCTTTTTAAAGATGCAAATTGAAAATTAAGCCTCAAAACAATAGAATCCTCCTGGGCCTTTCAGGAAGGATTGTATATTGCTCATCAGACTCTGCTGCCAGGTTGCAGATTTTCTTTTGCAGTGAATTCCATGGGAGGGCTGCTTGGGCTCGTTTTTATGATGAAAAGAGAAAGATCTATTGAAAATTATGTGTAGCATTTCTCGCAATCTGGATCATCTGTTTTAGGAAGGATATTCTTTTATGGAGAGTGTTAGATTTCCCATGGTTTGCCTGGGCCTCTGCATTAAAACCAGCACTTTTGTGTGAATGTTCATACTGGTAAGGGAGAATCTCATCTTTTTCCTCAGTTTGGGCCCACAACTACGGCAGATCATTTTTTCCCATCCCATTTTAAAGCAGTTTCCTTTCCATTTTTCTCTTATCTCCAGTCTTATTTTCTTTCTCATTTTCTTCCGAGGCAGACTTTTCCCAGCTACTCTGTGATGTCTTCTGACCACAATCATTCAACTTGGAATTATGTCCCCAGACTGAAAATATAGAAGGGGAAGAATCTGTTGAGGAATTATTCCAAGCAAAGTATAGCTATAATGAAAGATGTTAAAATTAAGCAGTTTACCCAACTGGTAAACTCCAAGTGCAAGAAGGACTGGTTAAAATGTGAGAAATTTCCTCTTTACTAAGTTATGGCCTTCTAAGTTAGGAGGAAAATGCTGCAGTCTGGTTCACTCTGATGGGGACAGAGTAGGGCTTTTAGGAGGTATTTTGCAGTGCTGTCGTCCTGTTTCTGCTATTGACTGCTGCTTTTTATAGGATATGAATACTGGACAAATATGGGAATGATGATAACAGTTGGTTTACAAACATAATTCCTAAGGGTAAGCTGGAAATGTCTCACATGCGTCCTGTTGCCTATTGGGTATGTCTGAAAAGAATCTCAGACTTTAATGTTTTCAGTGGTTGGTCTTTACATAATATTGCTGTTGAAATAAGGTGCGTAGAAAGAGTATGTTTTGGGTTTGTACAGTATAAAAAGAAATCACAGTTATTAGTACAAAGCAGCTGTTGATCACAGGAAAAGAAGCTTCAAGAGGAAAGTATAATTCTGATTATGGAGGAAATATTTCCATTACTTCTACTGCTGTATTCAGAAAATTTCTCCTGCTTGTGGATAGCTTCAGTTGATGCAGATTAGGTTGAACATGCAGTTTTACTGGACAACTCTGGAGCAAAGTCAATAGTTAATAATGCAGAGATTTGTTATGTTCAGAAAAGCATTCAGGACATCTTTAATTCAGCTGTTATAGATGTTGTTCATTGGTAGTTTGACAGCCTGAGCCTCTTATTTCTAGCTTCAGTTTAGGCACTGGTTATAGTAATTCTTGTTGTGTAGCCACAATATTAATAAGCCTATGACTATAAGTACAGCAGGAAGCTGACACACAGAGGAAATAGGGGAAGAAATGGTTTGTGAGTGTGACTTTGCATATGTTTTCAGTTCACTAGGAATTTATTTTAACTTGCAAATTTCCAAGCAAGTGGTGTTACTCACTAAGAAGGAGACTGGACCCTGCATTATAAATCAGCTTTTTCGTCAATAGTTGCATGCTTCAGACCACCTTCAAAACATGTTTGAGCTTTTTGCCTTTTTCCTTTCCCTGTAACTCACTTTTCACTTCACTGCGAACCCCAGCCTGTCTTTGCATCTGTGCTGTATCTGAGTGGAAGGAAAGCTCATTTGTGTGAAACTGCGCTGTAGCCTTTTGTGTTAGCCCTGCTTGTGAGAATGAGGTCAGAGGGTTGGTTGACTCGTGGGTGCACCCAGTCAATCATAGCAAGTTCCCTTGGCCTAGTGAGCCTGCGATGAATGGAAGCAGGGTCCAGTCACACTTCAGGTGGATTCATTTCCACAAGACTGTTTAGTTGCTTAAATATTCCAGTTTAAATTTTCAATGCAGATAATACGCTGCGATTAGAATTTAATTCCAAAGACAAACTAGAGAGCATACCTTGGCATGCCTCTTGTATAGAAAGTTTAATTCATATTGTTGGGAAAGTGAAGCACTAGGTAAATGAGATGTGAGTAATAACTTGCAGATTGCCAGAGAAGTGTATATCTAGGCATTTTAAAAGTAATGGTAATGTTCCACCAGCTCCTGAGACATATATCAAAGATTCATAGATTTTAAGGCCAGAAGGCACCGTTAGATCATCAATTCTGACAGCCTGCATAACAAGCTAAAAACTTTTCCAGTAATTGCATCAAACATACACAAAAATATAAAAGAAAACAATTTTGATTAAATGGCAAGAAATGTGCTCATTGAAGGTATTGCCATTTCTCCAGGCTTCAGTTTGCAGAAGTTTTGTTTGCTTGCATGATACAAATTGGATCTGCTGCCTGGCTCATCCAGCGATACCTGAATTTTGATTCCTTGTTTCATCATTTATAGCCTTTAGGTGGATTAGATATTTTTATATATGAAAAAGTTGTTTCACATGCAGTTGATTGAAACCTGAAGGGGAGAAGAATGAACCAAGCAGCTGAAGCTATCTAACGTGCCAGGTCTGGAGACTTCTGAACTTTGCCTGGTTCACTGTGTGGTTTCTGCTAAGCATCACAAAGCGCCCAAAGCTTTTTGTAAGCAACAATTAAAAAATAATTCTAAATAAGAAACTCATCACATTTTTAGTATCAGTGGTCTGCTTGGTTTTGGAGCCAATTCCATTATTTCCTGCAGTTTAGATTCAGTTCGAGCTCTTTGTATGAATTATAACTTGTGCCAACCTCGCCTTTTTTGCCTGTTGCCACACCCTGAGTGATTTGATTTGATTTGATTTTGTTTGCTACTGAATTATGCCTTTATACAGACTCTGGGAATGGTATGCATATGGATCACTTAAAATAAATCTGTATATAGAAAATATAGATTGCCAAGTAGGCAAAACATAAAGATGTCTGTGTACGCATAATTTCTTAGTGTTGCTGTGCACCACACTTACCCAGGATTAAGAGCTATCTTCCCTGCAAAACATACGTCCCAACAGGAAAACCACCTGCATTAATTTCATTTTCAGCTGTCACTGCAATGTATCTTCACTGCCTGTCAGGGTTCATATAAATGGCTGATGTTGCATCTGAAGATAACACGTTGTACTGGGAGGAAATATACTGTATGAACTCGATGCTGTAAATAGTGTTATTTAGCTTCTCTGAACTCCATCTGCTCAGCTATTCTCAGTGAAAGTATCTAAGGCTACTTGGGTACTCACCTGGCTTTAACCATAGTTAAAAGGTGAGTTTAATACCTGACAGCTGTCAGATAGAAGGCATATCAAATTTCCAATTTCACAGAGGGCATTTTACAAAGTGCTTTATGTTGCTAGTAGTGGTGTGCTGATGGCTGCGATGAGTTGGTGTAGTGATAAAATCATTCAATGATGCGTTTGTCAACTGTGTCAAGGTAATAGAAATGACTAGAGCATCATCTCTTGCAGTTTATGCTTTGAAAGAGCTGAACTATTCCATAAACATGCTTGAATTTCAAATTATTATATCTGAGGAACACAGTTTTCTTCTTCAGAACCTTTAGTAGTCTCTGCAGTTTAATATAGGTACCGTTTCCATTACTCTGTCCCGTTTGGTCGGTAGCATGCAGTCTCCTTCCTCCTTCCTCTCTCCTGCCAGCTTTGTTTCTGTATGTTTGACATAATTGTTCAGGCAAGATATACTGCAGATGGGTTGTAGAGAGCTCACATTAGAATAAAGTGAACAATGATACTCATTAAAATCACTTACTGATGCGGATGTGGTGATTCACTTGAAAATGCTCATCGTTTCTTGGTTAAGTGATCGTGTTGAAGTTTTCCTCAGCAATATTTAATAGTCCATTAAAGACTTTGAAATATGGCTTTTCTGAGAAACTGTAGATGGAAATATGCTCTTGCTCTTTGTGCTGATTGATGCCAACTTGACCAGCATCCACAACTGAAAAAAATTACAGCAGCAATTGAGAGGCGTGTTTCTGCCAACCGCATTTTTAACCATGGTGGCACAGGGGTTATTCACAGATGATCTAAATTTACTAGAGGCCACTTAAATTCTGACCAGGGCTTGTTTACACTTCTCTTCATAAGGAGACTTTAAGGGCTTAATTGTTTTCCTTAATCACCAAAGCTCATCTGTGCGAGGACATGGAAGCAGCCATTGATATCTTCATTGCAAGGTTGGACCTATCTCTCAGAAGACAAATTCGGGGTGGTGTAGTTCTGACTGGGTCTGGTTTGGTTTTGGTGCTGGTTAGAGGAGTACTGTTTTATGAGGGTTTTTTTAAACAAGTAATTTAATGCAGTAAGTCGTGATTGCCTTCATCTTAAATGGATTTTATGCATTAATGGCTTCTATTATATATGAAATTTGTTGGACTTCCTCTTTTTCTTGGTAGCATCATGGTCTTTATTTTGGATTGGTGTCCTCTGTCTGCACCTGCCTTCTCACATCATTGCTCATTCTCTTCTTTGTAGTTCTGAATGGAAGGACTAGCAAACATCTCCAGATTTTAAAACAAAATTAAACCAAAAATATCAAAAAAAGATCCCACCCAGACATACATTAATAGTTGCTTATTTTTGGAATTTGGAAGAGGTTTCCTATCCTATTCCTGATGAATCTGGAGCAGCACTTGAGAATTACAGCAAGAGCTGTAACAATCCCACCAGAGAGAAGATATCACAAAGGAAGGAAATAGTCATTTTATTACAAACAGCAGGTGGTTAACTTAGAGTAGCAAGCAATGCCAAATGTCTGAGTTTGCAGTAAGTACAAGGGTTGGAAAACATCTTATCATGGGGTAGCAGAGGTAGAATCAAAGATGCAGGTAACAACGATGATAAATATTCAGGGCAGATGCAGCTCTTGCCGAGACATAGATCATAATCAAAGAGGTAGATATAAATCTTTCCTGTTTACTTAAATTCCCTGCTAGGCCAGCAGTTCCTCTCCCATTCAGGAGCATTAGTGACATGTTTCACAGTCCTGTTTTTTTTTTTTATTTCTCACTAACAGGCTAATGTTCAAAGCTTTATGAAGGTATTAGGTGCCCTTTTCTAGTTTCCTTGCTGGCACCTCTCCGCTTCCTGGTGGTGGGGTTGGTTGGATTCACAATGCCAATAGCTTTGGAGCCCTGTGTGTGTGCTGTGCTATCTGTGCATTAATGTGGACAACTCCAAGTCCTGTGTCGGATCATCTGAATAATCATTCTGTTCCTTTGAATGCGCTGCCTGGAGCTGCTGACACCCTCCTGAAAGGTTCTTGCTGCTCAGGAAGTTAAAACGTGGTTTAAAATGGATAAAGTGCTGTCCTGGGTGGGGGGGCTGGCATACATGCATATGCTTTGATAATTGATTTAATCAGAAAATTAGGTGTGTGTTAAACATCATTAGTACAGGATATTTTTATTTTTTTTTAAGAAAAAGAACCCAAAGCCTATTTTAAGCAGCTATAACAGCTGTGCCTTCCGAAGTTTGAATTCTAACACACCCTGAGGCATATTAAAAAAGGTCCATGTTCTTCATGGATGGGGTCATTGAAGAAGCATGGGAACAAGCTGTCAGTTGCGGCATACAGGGAACTGTTTGTTCCTGTTCATTTTCAGTGGCTGAATGCTGCTGCTTCATGTTTTCTCTGACAGCGCCTTTGTCATGCTGCCTCGCAGAGGTGGAGGGCACACAAACCATCTTAGTACTTCAGACCCATTCAAAGACTCGTGTCTCATTGCTGTTGCCATCATTTTGCAAAGGTTATAATTCAGGCATCTCGGATCCCTGCTGTGTGACTGTGAGAGGGGATGGGTTGAGGAGAACCATCTGTGCTGTGGCAATGGTGGTGTCTTCTCTTAGTCTCAACATCTCATGAATGGATCTACAGGAGATTTGTGCATTTTTTTGTTGCTCCAGATAATCTGTGCAAGTGACCAGATGCATCACAGGAGCTGCAGATGCTGTAATAGCTCTTGTGGTGATAAGCTTGGCAGAGTTCTTGTGAGGGCTCTGAAGCTCAGAGGTGGGTGGAGGTTTTGGTCATGGCCAATCATAAATTGGTGGGGATTATGGCTTTTGCCATATCTTATCGCTAGGTGAAAGCTGTAATTGTTGGGTGGGATTTGTTCTCTGCTTGGGTCCACAGATGGCACTGCAGTTGTGTTTGGCTCACCCTGGGATTCATTGTTTTTATGTGAAGTTTTATACCTGTGTTTGAGGCAACCATGGCGCTAGTATGCTGGAGAGAAATGACTTTAACTTTGCTTTGTTTCCATCTTAGCATCAGTTCCAGCCTTCAGTTGCATGTTGGAAATTCAGATGCTGCAATCATTTTGCCAGATATAAAGATCTCAGCTGATCGGGAAGGCAAGAGCTTCATTTATAGTCTCAAAGTGTTAGCATGCTTTGGGAGTAAGTATGAAATCAGAGGATAGCTTTCTGGCACCGTCAGAGTAATCTGGTTGGAACTGCTACTCATCTTCTGGGGTCAGTATGCTAAAGAGATGCAACTGGTGAGAAGAGGAAAAAAAAGTGGTTACTTGCAGCTGCGACCAGGTGTGCAGCACCCTGTCTGTAAGGATGCTCTGGCTTAGTTGAGGGTAGGTAAGGAGCTGCATTCCCTCCTTTACGAATGAAGCACAGGCATGCAGGAATTGGGAAAAGGGTGTTACATCTGTGAAATTAAGCTGTTCCAAGTATCTATAATGGAATGCATGAATTGGTTTAAATGGAGTGACAGGAGAAAGATAAGAGTTTTGACAGCATTGCTGTAGTATGAGGCAAGGTTTTGAGCATCTGAAAACCAGATTCTTCTGCCTATTGTCAGTCTAGAGTTCCAGGTAGCCTTGTAGGGGAAAAAGTGGGGGGAGAAGGCAAAAATAAAAGCCCAGTATGTAAAGATGTAATGTTATAAACAGGCTTCTTACACAGATGGTGGCTTGCTCTTAGTGTATGCATGGCTTTCATCTCCTCTTAGAGGCAGCTCCAGTTAATGTTGATATAAAACTGCCTGTTAATTGGAGTACATGGAGATAATGGTAGGAATAATCTCTAAGTAAACTCTTAAAAGCTCTGGAAAAAGGGTATTTAAAAAAAAAAAAAAATCTCTCCCCAAAACCTGAGTTTGCACTCTGCTTTGAAGATAGACTCATCAGTGTGCAAAGCAGACTTCTGCCTCCAGGCCATTTATAGTGCCGAAGCTTGTGAAGCTAAAACAGTTTGATGTGTAATTGCAGGAGGAAATGGAAAACCTGCTGAGCATGGCAGGATATAGTGCCTTATCACCCTTTATGTGCATCCAGTGCTTGCTGAAATTGCCAGCGGATCCGCAACATCGACAGAACGGTGACATTTTTCATGGGCCGCCGTGTTCTGAATCAACACTGCAACAGTGCGATTAGAGTAGGTAAAGTAGGGGGAACAATCAAAGAGTTGCATGTGACAGATCAGGTTTTAGTCATTCGGTGCTCCTTATTGCCTGCTGTCTTGTGTGATATGCAAAACAGCTTCTCCAGACGCATTACACCTTCACATTACCTGAAAATTGAATTTTATTTGGTGGCTTGCATATAATTTATAGCACTCTTCGAATGCACTTCAGTTCTCATTTAGCTAAAAGTGTGTTCTTTATTTCCTACTGGCAGGGAAACAGAGAAATAAAACTGAATATTCAGCACCACTTACAGTATATAAGAATCCAGGCTATTGAAGTTTAAAGCTGCTTGGGTACATTATTGACAAGAACTGTCTATTCTGGAGTTAAGCACAAGATGCATTTGATTCCCAGAGGTGGTATCTCTCCATAGTAATTAATCAGGGAAAATGCACTGACTCTGAATAGCAGTGCTTGAAGTCATAGGCCACTATTAGCACTCAAAATGTAAATGGAAATTGAACGTACCGTATGAGGAGAAATAGGGGTCCAGGAACTTGGGATCCAGCCTTGCAGGGTCAGGGAGGAGAAAGGTTTTTTTTTTTAATTATTCAAATGGAGTACTACTCCCGTTGAGCATTCCACAGTGGGGAAGAATGTGCTGTAAAATAATTTTCTGCTTGTATTTTTTTGTGTGTAGTATCTGCTGTTGGAATCTACACTCGGACCAACACGCGTCCATCTGTACACTCGAAAACATGTAGTGCTTGTAATGCAGTATCCCTGCATCAACAAGCTACTTAAGTATGGAAGAACTGTCAGTGAAAATTCTTTTGGAATATAAAATAAACATTTATAACTCAGAGTTAGGGCTTACATTTATTTCCCTTCCCCCTTAAAGCACAATGCAATGGGCTGTAAAAGATCCTGGGAAGTTTACTCTGGGAGCAGAATCTTAATTGAGTATTGGGATCCATGGAAAAGCTGGCCAAAAGGCAAAAGAAGTCATTGGAAACAAAGGTAGATAGCAAACTGTTAGAGAAGTAGCAAAATTTGTGGCTGGCACAAAGGCAAATCATGGATGAAAAAGTAAATGGCCCTGCATCTCTTTTGCACCAACCATCTCCGTGCACCAACATTGTAACCTCTTTTGTATGGAGGTACAGGTTTCCAGTTTGTGGTGGCGGGTGACACAGCTCATGTTGATTTATGCAGCCTTCAGAGAACATCAAAGACAAAGATGCATCAAATATCTTGTCATGTCTTTAGGTCCAATTTAAATTGCTTCATGACAAATATAGCAATATTGATGTTACTGTGTTTTACAACCAGGGTTCACAGTAGAGATACCCCTCATTTGCAGTGCTGCGTCGTCCAAATTTTGACTAAGGGAGCCTGTGTTTTACCTGATGCTTTCTCAGCTCTCTTGCAGCTATTTTTCTTTTAATCATGTGGGTTCCTTCTTACAGTTCTCATTTTCATAAGTTGAATCTACAGAACTCATGTTTGGTTTTTTTTGTGCATGTTGTTTTTATGTGTTCTGAGCATGATTTATATAGCAGGTCATTTGCTGCAACCAACCATTTATTTCAATCTTGTCCTTACAGTCTGATCTTTCAAATAAACTCAATTTAGTTTTATTCTTCAAGAAAAAATTCATCTTATCTAATCAGCTCTCAAATTTGATAGTTTGAGAAAAAGGAAACTGCTTAAATACTGTTTTCTGGCAAAACTTTTGCTGTGTAGGACAACTACTAACAGCAGTGGGAATTTCCAAGTCTAATTGCAGATGTTATTATCAGCTGTGAAATTCATGTTGCTTGTGGGGAATTTAACTATACAAATGTATGTTTTAAATTGAAGCAAACCCCCAAATCCAACAAAACAATCTCGAAACGCATGGAGTGGAATTCATTCTCACTTCTGTGGTTCTTTTTATTGCAAGGGCCAGTTGCAAAGGTGTATCTTGGAGATGATTTCTACTGGCCATACCTACTTATAGATTGGCCCTATCTACTTCTAAACATTTATCTTGTAATATGGAAAGAAATACTTAAATGTAGCATGTTCTGGGCTCACCCTGGATTTTGAATTTTCTGTCACTTGTTTTCTGTATCTTTCTCGTCACTATTAAGGCTGTCCTCCTTCAGAAAAACACAACTTTCAGTAGAGAGCAATCTTGCAGTGTGAGCTGAGAATCTTAGCTGGGGGCTTGAAGGAGGAAGAATTGCCAGATATCTTAAAGATTGTGAATCGTAGGAGAGGAATCCTGCTTCCAGTGAGGCATTCAATTAATTTTTCTTTCCTCTTAGAGGATGCAGATGAAGCAGCTTTCCTTTCATCTGATAGACTCAAAGGCTTCTGATTTTTGGCAACACTTTCTACTGATATTTATTTAGCAAAACTACTGCTCCAGCAATACCAGATAATGTTCTTTGCATTCTTAATCTGAGCTATTGAGCAGTTTGCTGGTTTGATGTGTTTTTTGACTTGTAACTCTTTAAAAAAAGTCCTCTATAAGCATGTATTGCTGTGCATAGCAAAGACTGTATGGTTTGTGAAGGAAAGCAGGGTAACCTGAACAACAGCTGTTCCAGAATTCTCTTCTGGGATATATACTATCATAAATCAAAAATAAAAGGACTGATAATATAGCATATATTAATATCATGTATTAATAGCACTCTCAATCAGGTCTGTACATACCAAGATATCTGCAAATGCAGGAGTTAGACCTTTCACCTCTCAAACAATACCAGCTAAAAAACTTCTTGCAAAAAGTCTTCAATGTAAGATTTATATATACAGCAATAACAGGGCAAGACACTACTGGTGATGTGTTTTTAATGTCTTTGAGCCATAATGTGTGAATGTCTTTCCCTTGTAATTATTTTGTTAGGTCTTTACACCTTAGTTGTAACCTTAAGTGAGCTTTCCTTAGCAAATGAATGACAGAGCTGTTTTACGTATAGACTCTCTTTGGCATTGCTCTGGGGTGTTTTACTACAAAACATTGATTTGATAAATATGGTGGTGGATTTTTTTCTCTTATCATGAGGACAAATGCAGTTACTATGTAGGCTTGAACAGCATCAACACAGATCTCATCTTTGCAGGGTAGAGTTGATTTTTGTGGCTTTGTGGAAACATAACCTTTGCTTCGGTGGGATAACAAGAATCAAAGAGTTTTATCCCATTTCCAGCTGTGAGTGACTCCTTGCACTTTATCTTGATAAAACACTTTGTGAACAAAAAAAAATTGAAATAGAAGTTAATGTTAGCAGAGGAAAAACAGCAGCAACACCATCCTGAACATGCTCAAATCTTGATTACAGTGCTGTGAAAAGTTGGTAAATTATTAATGAATTTCAGTCTTCACTGACGAGCAAGCAGCTTTCCTCATGCCTATTTAAGGCTCAGATCTAGCACTTTTAATAAATGCACTTTAGCAGCTCTCAATTTCTTAAATAACACACTTTAAATTATGCATTTCATTAGAAATACTGATTTATTATTTTCTTTTTTTACATTTAGAGTTGCATTTTTTGTCGTCTCTTTGCTATATATGTGAAGTAAACAACAGTAAACCACAATCAGTCCATCAGAAGTGATGAGAATATGTATCCTCCGTGCTGATGGTATGGAGTTTCCTTTACAACAGAGTCATGCTTTCTCCTAAATTTTAGTTTTATAGACTAGGTTTTGTTCTCCTTGAAAGTACATTATAAATCAATCAGATGCATTTTACAGTAAAAGGAAACCATGTGTAAAGTACTCTTTGCAACTTTTCAAGTGTTCAGTAAAATGTAGAAGTCTTCCAAAATGGCATGCTTGGAGTAAGAGACACTTGGCTTTTCAGTGATGCTGTCTTCTGATTACTGCATATCATCTCCTATGCAAAATTTATTGCAGATCTGGGTATCTTTATTTTAATAAGATCCTGAGAATGTTTATAGGAGTGAGCTGTCCTGTGCAGTAAGTGAAGGCAATACTTGCCTGAGAATTGATTGATATATGTGGAAAAGCAGATATAAAAATCAGTTACTGCAAAAATATTCTGGGTGAAATCATAACTCATTGGGGTGAGCGGGAATTTTGCTGTTGAGCTCAAATGAACTGATGATGCTTTCGCTGTTCATGAGCACAGTAGAATCCTCAGATGCTCACACAATGGAAGTATATTGGCCAAAGGACTCTTCCAAGATCATGCAACACTACAGACCCCATCTTTAGAAAGAAGCCTTGAGCATGTAGCGGACTGTAAGGGAGGGATGTTTCTGGTTTTGTAATTACCTCCTTCTACGCAGAAAAAGAGAAAAATTGTGAGCAGGCTTTGGAGGAGCTTGGGGCTCCTCAGGGATCTGCCTGTTGGCATTATGGGTGATCAGTATGTTTGACCTTGGCACTGGTTTTAAGGATCTTATCCAAGGTTTGTGGTTACCCCACCAGGAAGGAATCCTGGTCAGGCAGAGCTGCTTACCTTAGGGACACTCACTCAGACTGCAGTGTTTGGTACCTGGTGGTGAGCTCTCTGTGCTCTGAAGACATGCACTGATCAATGAGTCTCATGCAGATGTTTTTCCTCTTGCTCATAGATGTACCTCCTCTTCCATGTGGTTAACAGCTCTGCCCCTCATACTTGAGTACAATCTCCAAGGCTATACAAGGTCTGACTCTGGTTCTTATTTAGCTGAATAAGAAACAAAATTGATTTTCTTGTTCTTACTGTATTTGAAATATGATGTGGATGCCCTCAACAGGAGAAGAAATAAAATCAGGCACTAGAAAAATTAAAACAGCTAAATGAAGTTAAAATCCCAAATCACAAGAAAATACTTTGGTTGGTATTTCTTACTTTGCTGTAATGGATTTATTTGAATTATCAATAAATCCATCACATCAAAAAGTGTTTATTTAAAGGAAATATTTACAGCAGTGTTTTCTTTTAGGAATCGTATAATCCAAAATGAAAATAAGAATCTCTTTTAGCTGTGTGGTTAGAGGCATTTTAGCAACATTAGAATGTTATATTTAGTTTCAGCCAGGTGATGCATTGCCTTGCTGTCTGGAGGCTCAAGCTTTCTCTGAATGCTTGACCTTTTTCTAATAAACATCTGCTCTATAAAAAGCCTGTGTTGTTCTGTTTTCTTTTGCATTATCATAAAAGGATACAAGTAGAGGAGATGAGGAGGCAGGACCTGGAAACATTTGGAGCCACAACTCTTTCAGTGACATTAATGACATTGGGAAGCAATTAAACTATCTATCTCCCATGTTATTTATTCAGTCTTTCTTATGGGGAAGTGTGGTCTATTAGGATATGCCTCCAGGTGGGTACCTATCCTGTGCATGTTGACTTCTGTCTGGTAGGTGGAGGACACTCTGGACATCCACATGCTTTTATTTTGTGATGGGGACTTGGAGTTTCTGTTTTAACGCAAATAATTACCATTCTACTACAGTTTCATTGTATCTCTCTCAAAAGAGAAAGAGAGAAAGTGCAGAATCCCTTAATCTGAAGCGCATTCCTACTCGTGTGGTTCTGAAGCCACTAGCTTCAGTGGGAGAATGATCTTATCTTCAGAGTGAGGAGACCATGGAGGAATGCTGCATTATGTGTGAAGTACTCCACTAGAAAGGGAACCCCTTTTCCTGGAGCTGTTTGGTGAAAAAGAAACTTCTTTTCATAAAGTTTTCAGGCATATTCTTCCAGGGGAAGAGAAAAGTTGCTTTTTTTGTGGAAAAACCCTAAACTTTGAGACGCTTTTAATGCTTCTTGGGTGAAGCCTTGTATTTCAGTAAAACCCACTTGTCTGGCTGTAGTTGAATATTATTTTCTTACGTGCACGTGACTTCATGGTGAATACAGACACATTCCTGTGCCTTCCCTGTTGCCTCAGAAGTCTGTATGTGTCCTGGGATTAGCTTTACAATGGAAAACAAGAGGTCAGCATCAGTGGAAGAGGCTGGGTGATTGTACATACGTGCACAGATGCTGTGTCAGTGGCAGGACAAGGCATATTTAGGGTTTTGCTGTGCAGTAACACAAAGTAACTGCATATGGAAAGCAAGTTAAAGACACTGCATGTCTCTCATTAGCTTTATTTCCAAAGATGCTTCATTATTGGAATAATCTTCTTCAGACAATAGCCATGCTGTGTTTGTCTCTGATGATCTCTTGGAAGCGTTAGTACAGTTTTAAGGATAGGACAAGGGGTAATGGGTTAAAGCTTAAACAGGGGAAGTTTAGATTGGATATAAGGAAGAAATTCCCTACTGTAAGGGTAGTGAGGCACTGGAATGGGCTGTCCAGGGAAGTTGTGAATGTTTCATCCCTGGCGGTGTTCAAGGCCAGGTTGGACAGAGCCTTGGGTGAAATGGTTTAGTGTGAGGTGTCCCTGCCCATGGCAGGGGGGTTGGAACTGGATGATCTTAAGGTCCTTTCCAGCCCTAACTGTTCTGTGATTCTATGATCAGGTGTAATCTGCTGCTTGGTGCTCGGACCTGCATAACTGTTACTGAACACTGATTCAGAAGTGACAGGCTTCATAAGTACTGGTTGTGAAGGAGCTTCAAGGAGCCATTGTTCTTTCAATTTAATACATTTAAACATTTAAATCCTAAAGCTAGGACTGCAGGCTCATTTTAATTATACCTTTAGTCTTTTGGAAATACTTTCCTGCTGATGATCACACAGCTGTCACATATACATTACCTTTAGTCAGAATACATGACAGTGCTTTCCTATTAGCTGTCATTGTTTTACAAGGAAAACTGAACACTACTAGAGCAGACATTAATTTCAAAAGATGACACTGCTGGCAAAGTTATTAAAATAAAAATATCTGAAGACTCAAGTTCATTTGATTCATAGCAAAAATCTGCTCTAACGTCTCTTGGTAGTTGAGGTGACTGGCTTTTTTTGATTGTCTTAGGGAGGTGCCTGCAGTCCTGTCTGTCTGATCCGTCTCCATCAGGCTAAAGAACAATACATGAAGTAGACGTTGATGTGTTATTCCTCCTTTGCAAATCATATTTGTCAGCAAGATAAATAATATTGCTGTTCTATTACCTGTAGTACCAGTTGTGAAATCTCAAATATCTTGGCTATCTTTACTTGCCGATCTTGATTCTCTGCCATTAGTTACCAAGCTCAAGGTTAAATATGAAACACTGAAGAAACCCTCAAAAGCATTAACTGGGTTGGTTAAAAATGTATGGAAGCACTGTGTTTCCAGCATTGGGCTCCTTGCTGAGGAATAATTATCAATAATGGTAGGAAAAGAGTGATTTGTGTCATAGAAAATTGATGATGCTTTATTCCCCCTTTGAAGTCACTGATATGCATCAAAAAGCTGAAGGGCAAGTCCAGATCTTCCTAGCTTTACTTTTCCTCTCCATTTCCGCCTTCCCCATTCCTCTTCAGTGCAGTGACTCTCACCATAGGGGTGTCTGTGCTGTCCTTCCCTACCTGGTCTTGAGCACGCAGACCCGCACCCTGCTTTTGCTGTCACAGGTGTTGAGGCAGCTCTGCAATCCTCTGTCTGTGCCAGTGCAGCTGAGTCCTATGGGAGTGAGTGTGCTTTGCGCTGTGAGTTAAAATAGTGGTTCTGAAAATGGATTCCTTTGGGAGAATTCCTGGTAGGATGGTTTTGGTTTAGTGTCTAACTCATTCACTGGCTTCTAAGCTGCAGCTACAGTTTACTTTTAAGACTGAAACACCTACTTGTCGTTACAGGTAACTGTAATTCCAGTTACATCGACTACTTTGGGTGCTTTTTGAATTTTTTCCCTGGGAGAGACTGCAGGAGGCAGTGCTGGGTTCTGACATAGCAGTGATGTTATTTGTTTTTCATAGATATTCTCTTATTTCTTATGAGAGATAACACAAAATAGAAAATCAAGAGTCTTACACACAAAGGCAAGATGGAGTTATTTGCCATTTACTGTCCAGCTAGGTACAGTTCCTTATGTGTGCCTCAGGTGTCTCATCACCTGAAATATATAATATGATTTTATTTTTCATTTTTGTTTGCCACGTTGGCTTGGAAATAAATGCAGTGTGTTTTCTGAGAGCTCCAGAAGTGTTTCAAAAAGGGCAAACTAAATTGATTTAATCACAGATATTGTTAAAGGCTCTTTTTAAATGGAATGTGCTGTGATTGCTGCTGCTAACAGCAGATTTTCGTTGAAGTTGTTATTCAAAGAGAATATGCATGTCCTGAGAATGAACTGCAGAGTAAAACATAATAAACCCAATAACAAACAAGTCATAGGAGGAAAAGCTTATTTGTATGAGAATAGTTTGTATAACACCACCGGAGCATCTGAAACAGTTTTCCTGCCCCTGTATGACAAATTTATTAGGAAACAAACTTTCAGAGTCCTAGTAGTTTAAGTATGGTGGAGAGAGGAGAGAATGACTTTTCCTAAAAGCCACTAAGTTCAACCTGAAATATGCAGGTACCTGGTATTTTGCTGTGAATGTGACACATGGAGTCATTGTCACTAATAGCTTATTAAGAAGACCAGAAAAGTTGGGGCTGGGAGTTGTGGGTGGTGATGGATTACTTTATGACAGTGTTGTGTTTATGGCTTACAATCCTGTGCAAGTAAAAGGTGTTAATGTTGGCAGTGCTCTTCAGGGAGTTTCCACACAAAAGCAGATGTGTGCCAAGAGGAAGAAAGGGTGGATTTAGCAGAGGTTGTGTTTGATGACAACAGGTAAATGCTATCACACTGGAAGAAAAGGAAATAATTAAAGCTTTTAATATTCTATTATACAAGTTTTCACTTTAGCTTCATTAAGGCAGCAGTGTGAAAAGACAAGATAGCGCGGGCTGAGGTGGTTTTCCTGGGATGCCACAGGAAGAAGAATATATACACAAATTCGAGGGATCCTTTTCTTAAAAGTTAACACTGGGTGGTTTGTGGGCATAAAGTCAAAGTGAGCCAGAAAAGATGTTTGGAGGATAGCCAGCGTTTAAACATTTTTAGCCAACTGTCTGAAGTGAAGGTGCAGCACAGGTGGCTAACAGAAACCCATGATTGAAAGCCTGCTGGAGACTCTAGCCTTTATTCAGCATAGACAATCAAGGGGGTGATTTAATTTGAGCATGAAATGATGGAGTAGCAATTAATAAATAGAGTGGATACTGTAGATTCATGCAGTGTAGGTATTTCTGCTGATCCTTATTATCAGTTCAAGTAGATTCTGATGTCTTTTCAGATCTTTGTATACAAATAAAAATGTTTCAGGAATGGTGCTCTTGGAGGGGTAGCGTATATGGCTGTGAGCAGCTTCTTATGATGTTTAAATGCTAGCGTGAACTTGAGGTGCATTCAGAACTGTAGGAGTCAGTTATAAGGGCTCTTCATTGGTAGAATCATTATTCTTTTCATGGTCTTCAATTAAAAAAAAAAAAGAAACCAAACACCTACAGTGTAAAATTAAGGAATTTTCTATTCAAGTGAAGGTATGGAAATCACTGGTTATTTCTCTGGGCTTAATTTTCATAACTGCTGAGATGGGAGCCTTAGCAGGTGTTACAGGGCAGAGCAAGTACAGTGCATTTTCATTTTATGTTCTTACAAAGCATGTGTATCAAAATTGACATCTGCTTCTTGCATGCAGATTCATTTTTCTGGTGGAAACACTTGCATACAAAATGAAGACTTCTGTCATGGTGCATACTCTGAATTGTCTAATAGCCATAAACCTGCAAGCATTGGATCTTGCCCGGGCAGTGCTGGTGCAAATTTTAATATGGTGATTTTCTTCTGACATTTGTTTTGGTTTTGTTTTCCTGCGGTGATGCTAGCTCTTGTGTTAGTACACTGAAATCTGTGTTGGATGTTCACGTTGTCTTCTGTATTACGTAAATGTCCATATATCTGCAAATGTCCATCGAATTCTGAGTCTGTATTAAGCAAGAAAATGAAGATAATGCAAATGAAACTTTGAGAATTAGCCATGTCAATTTATAATAAATGACTAAATGCCACAAAGAAATCAAGAAGTACAACCTATTTAGCGAAAACCTATATTAAGTGTATTAAAATATGCAGTGCAATTAAAATACCACTTTAACATGAGAGAATTGTAGTGATTTATATCTTACACATCTAGGGCAAGATTCTCACTTGGGTAGTAACCCAGGAAGCTCACTCAGATACCTAACCTTCCACTGAAATAGATCTCATGTTTTGATCTGGTAAGGATGCTTTGATGTAAAGGAGGGTGGAATGACAGATTCGTGTTCTGGTGTTTTCTTGTTCTGTGTTGGTGCAATTCCTGGATGCCCATGTAATACATCAGCTTCTTACAATCTGACGACAGGCAGATGAAAATGAGGTAGAATCTTCCTTAATGTAGCTGAGTTGAAGCATCTTACTTCTGAATTATAATCCCTCTGGCATTCTAGAATTGAAGGCTTCTGCTCTGGCTGCTAGTTTTGCTGAATCGTGCAACGCCTATGTGATGTACACTAGTGGTTGTGAGGGACTGAGGTAGATCTTTTGACCTAAGGCAAATAGAATTTAATCTCTGGTCCTTGGAGGTTTCCTTTATAGTTCGATTGGCTTCTGTGTTCCCAGTGACTGTGCTTAATGATTGTTGGAAAATTGGCTTACCTTATTAATGTGTGCCAAGTGACTTGGATGCAGTATGTCTGCAAATACCCAGGGGTGATTTTCTCTGATGTATAAAGCTGGTCTTTCACAGCCTGGAAAAGAAAAGGAAAAAAGTACTTTGCTTCACATATTCCTGTCTTTCCAAAATTTCTTGACATTAATTATGGCAGCTGCTTTTGCAACTGTTGATAAAGTCCTGACCAACTAAGGGCTTGCGTAGATGATCAGCTTTTTGCACTGACAGTGATCATGTTAACTTGAATAGGTAAAATAGCAGTATAGAAAGTTAGTACTGGTACCAGTTTTGAAGTCATTTGATGCTTGCATTTGGACTTCCCTACTCATCCGATTGTAACCTGGGGATGCAAATCCAGTTGCTTTTGCAGCAAATTTTAGTGAGTGGGTCCGCAGGAGGGAGATTATGTGCTTGGAAAATATGTTCCTTTCAATTGGGATGCAAGAATAGGAACTTTTTATGTGCATCTATAATTTTGCAGAGTCTCCAAGCTTAGGGTAGTTAAACTTGTAATATACAGCTAGTTGTTGCTTTTATGCACATGTATTGAGCTAAAATCTGATCACCAAAATATGAGACAAATTGCTTTTCATTGCCAATAAAATGACTGGGAAGACATTATATGACTGATCATTGTGTTTTAATGTGGAACGCCTTCCTTCAAATTCTGTAGAGGGTCAGTTCTCATCTCTGTTATCCCACTGCAGACTGCAGAGGAAAATGCCTTAAATGAGTTTACTGAAGGCAGAGTTTGTAGGCTGGTAACAGTGATGGATTCTGCACTAAACAATTAGTCAGTGCCACCATTCACTTTTCTGTCTTCATCCAAGACTCTCTTATGTCTTTCCAGAGGTTAACAACATCTCAGATCATTTCTTTTATCCCCAACAAGGTGTGAGCCACGGGAGCTGTCTTCATGGGAAACAGGGCATTTTTATTCAAATAATCATGCAGCCTTACTCTACATGAAAGCAAAGGCTTATGCAAGGCTGGGATTTCTTTGGTAATGACTGCTACATAATAGAGCCACCTGGTGATTTGTGTGTTGCATTACTCGGTAGGAAACTTGAGCTCAGAAGCTACTTTAGGGCTCCGTCTAACAGGGACCACACTGGGCAGGTATGTTCAGCTCATTTGCTTCGTCTCCGAGTGAGGTCATGCTGACCAAGCAGCACTCTGAATTTTTCTCACCTGCTGGCAGATGTAAGCAGCAGCAAGGAAGAAGCATTCCCCAAGAAACCGTTTGCAGTAGATGCATACTGAAAGCTGGCAAATTATGGAAATGAACAGTCAGAGCAATAGCAGCATGTGTATTTTCCATGTATTGCCTGGCAGGAAGGTTATTACATCTAATACTGTTTATTAAACTGCTGTATGGGTTCTGTTGTCTGTTGTATTTCTTCATACAGTGAAAGGGTACAGTAATGAACACAGCTGCCTATGAATAAATGCATTCAAATTGTATTATCTGGTTTTCGTTAGAGGCTGGATTTTGGTACTTGATAATCTGCATGCATTTCTTTCCAGAGTTCATATCTCTAAATATGAGACTTAATTATTCTGCTTATCTTATGTCATCAATTGGATGCTCACTCTTCATGTAGAAGGCACCACAATCACTATGCCTTATGCTGAGAACACTCTGCAGAGAGCACAGTGGACATAAAAAGAAGAACAAGAGCAACTTTACGAATTTATACCAGCTAGAATCAGACTTAGAAAGCAAACCTGAGAAGGGAGTGGCTTTTTAGTACTGTGAACATGCTCTTAGGACCAAACTAGCTTTGCTTTGTTAAAACCCCACACCTTTCTGCTAGTACATCTGGTCAAATTATGCTAAATATGCAAAGTTGTGTAAATATAGTAAGAATATTTTTGCACTCTTTTTCATAAGTGAATCTTCTTTTTCTTCTTCTTTCCTTCTTTGATGTCTTGAAAATCTTGAAAGAGGAAAAGTCTCTTGGGCACTATGGGACTATATCTCTTTGGGAGTTTGGGAACAGGATACCAAAGTGCTTGCTCCCTGCAAGGGGATGAGATGGATTTAGGTCCTGTACTTATTCACATGTCCTGTGCCAGCCTGGACAAATAGCTTGGTCTCACGTTCATCCTGTAAATGAAGGATAACTTTTCTTTTTACAAGAGGATATCTAGCAATAAAATGAGAAGTATTTGTAAGCATTCAGCTATTCGTCATGGGACCTGTGGATGCTCTTAGAATAAACACCTGTGGTGCTTCCCAAAGTTGTGCTTTCTGTTCTCTATGGGAATAATCCCCAGAGGAGTGAAACTGTCAGGATTTACCCAACTTGCAGGAACTTTTAAATAATTAGAGTATTTTCCAGCATTCCTTTATGCCATAACCAGGGGATAGAATGGAGCATGCAAAATTTACCACAGCTGAATTAACAGGAAAGGAGGTTGTTATATTTAACTGTGCATTTTTCTGTAATTAAAAGGGTTTCATAGAGAGAATGTTCCTTCTCAAGGAGAAAATCTCTTAATTGGCAGTTATGTGGGGTTAATAAACTACTTACAGTAGAGAGGGAGAAACTCTGTGTGTGTGTGTGTGCAAGAAACCCCAAACCCATATTGAGTGCCAGAACTCGGCAAATCCATTATCGGAAAGAGCTTTAACCAAAAACTGATGAGATCAGCCTGGTTCTCAGAGCAGGCACTTCCCAACAGGAATGCTTGGAAAGAGCGGGGATGCTGCGGATGAGAACAGTTGACTGCGAAATGCACACTGAAGGGGAGCCAGTCATATTAAGGAGGACATAAGTGCCAAAATCTTAAATAAGTAAAAGGCAAGGGGTACGGATTGGGAAGGAGATGGTAGATCTGATTCTTTTCTTTTTTTTTTTAAGTGCTACTGTGGGGAAATTGGAACAATCTCAGTTTGTGTTATTTCTGCATTTGTGAGGTTGTTCACTTAACCTGTGCGGTGACCTGGAATACTCAGTGCCACCGAGACAGAAAGAGTAACTGAGAGACTTGTGATTTCAAGGAGGAATTTTATTGAACAGCAGCAGATTTACTTTCCACTTCAATAGTAAGCGATAAGAGAGGAATTATTCCACATGCTTTCTTATTCTGGCCCTGGGAGGTGATGTAAGTTTTGAGGGCACAGAACACAGTATCTTATATCACGAAAGTAGAATCTATTTCAAAATTAACATAAGTGCTGTGTTTCATAGACATGTTTAAGTTTTTCTAGCGTTCCTCTGAAGTTTTTAAGTCATGGTAATGCCTTTTGATGAGACATTTGGACAAGAGAAGAATGCTGAAGTGATCAAGAGGTGAAATGTGAAATTTACTTAGAAATTTCAGAGGGCAATGGTTTTGGCAGTAAGCATAAACACTGGTTATGATGTGTCAGTCTGTATCAGACGCTGCTCTTCCTATCTTTCCATAGGCAGATGCTGCTTTTTTCACTTTATGGATTTGTTAAGGGTTTTGATCTGCCTTTCTGGCACCCTCAGGCTTCCCATCCACCTGACCAAAAAAATGCATGTCATACAGAGTTCACCTTTTCCTATTAGATTAAACACTCCTGGGTGGTCAGCTGGAAGCTTCCCCCCCCCCCCTCCTTTTTTTTTGTGGGTGGTGGGGCAGGTGGGAAGGAGGGGCAGGAGGCTGAATAGACTTGATGCTTGGAATTTGACTTCATAGCTGGTAAGCACCAAGGAAAGAAGTAGAACAGACTGTTACAACAAGGCGAGCCATTTGACATAATAAAAAGGCTGATTTGAACAAAACATACAAACCTAAAACTGCTGCTTATGCACCAGGGAGTCTCCACTGGATATTCTGTGTCCATATGACTGATAGTTTGTGTTCTGTGTAGTGTTGTGCATGCAGGAGAGAGTTTAGGTCAAATTTTAAAATACAAATCAGCTTTCTGCAATTCAGGATTGAATTCATACAGTGCTTCTGATTGTGCGCTCAGCGATGCAGCATGATGAAAACCTTTTCTTATAGAACAGTGCCGTGGTTAATAGACCTTTAGAAAGACACTCAAATATCGCTGTGATTTAGCCAATTTGCTGGTTAAAAGGAGGAAATCAGGTAATCTCTTTTTGGCAGATCTCTTCTAGATTGCGTGCTGACATCACTGGTGAAATTTGTGAGGATACAATTTATATTGTTTTAATGAACTCTTGGCTCAAATTCCTACTTGGTTCACCAGGCTCCAGTCTGCATTGTGTATGCATGTGTAGCTTCTGCAGGAGGGATGACATCAGTTACACCAGATAGGCACCTTCTGATTGTCAGGAGTTGTTAGCCTGTGTTTGAAGATGTGTGAGCAGCCTTAATATGTCAGTATTTTCTAAAAGGATGTTTTCAGATTTTCAGAACGAGAAAATTTTAAAGGTTGATAGTTTTTGTCTTTTGGCTGTTAAGTAGGTTGAACCTTTTTCTGTTCCTACAGCGTTCTCATACCAGTGCTAATAAGACATTTTATCTGGTATTGCTAGGTACATCTTCCCTTTGTAGAGAACCCCCTGAACGCTGTCTTGCCTGGGGCATCTTTTCCTTTGCATGCAAACTCAGAGATTGGCAATAGTATGTGTTAAACATGCATCTTATCTGTCCATCTACCCACCCTTCTTTCCAGTTTCTGAAACGCTAAAGGTACACATTCTTTGTTAACTCAAAAATGCATAACATTTTGAATGTGTGTATATATATATGAAAATATATATTTGTATGCTCAGCATAGAAGTGAACTATTTTATAAGACATAGATATTTTGTTTCGAAGCTCTGTGAGTCCTGAGTGCTGCTTTGCCAACTGTTGAAGAATTAGCTGACCTAGAAAAAACAAGTGCCAGGGTTTGGGTACAGGGAGTCAAATTTGAGCCTTATAGAGCAAAACAGAACAATACCATACAGTGCATACCACTTTGTAACTACCTGTGAGAAACCACACTTAGTATGAATTAAACAATACTTTAGAAATGTCTTATATTTAGTTCTGTAGTGCATAATGCTTGCAAAGATTAATTGGCTTGTGTAATACTAGAAGCTGTAGTCTTCGATTTATCTACTACTCTGAGTTAGCACAAGAGCTGCAAGATGTTCGTAACAACTTTGTGAACAATCTGATGGCTAATTTGAATGCCTCAACCATCAAAAGTAGTACAGAATAACTGGGTTGAATCAGGAATCTCTCTAGAGCAGAACAGGATAGTGAAACTAAACTAGGTTGGGTAGTTTAACGATGTAAATTTTCATCCAGCAGAAAGAGTTCTTACCAAACAAGTTTTATTAAAAAACAAAGTCCCCAACTTCAGAAACTTGGGAACGCAGCGGAGAAGAATGTTACTTTCATCCAGGTCATGCATTTTTACGTTTTTTCCCTATTTAATGTGCTAAAGCCTGGAGATGTAGAATTTGGTGCATGTTTTGGGCAAGTCTTTGGAGTTAGTATAGGTCTTCAAAACACAAGGGGTTTGGTTTCAGTGTTAGGTTTTTCTTCTTTAACGCTCCTTTACATCTAAAGGCTGGGATGCAAATCCCCACTGAAAGCCAAAAGAAACTTTGATCATAGGCACTGAATGTTGGCAGGGGTATTTGCTGTGAGCGTTCTCTTTGCAGAGCATCGAAATGAATGCCCAAGAAGAATATTCAGGGGACAGGCTTTTTTCTATTTTATTTAAATGGGATAACCCAGCATACTAGCCTCCACATTCTAATACCTGAAGTTAAAAGTTAATGTATATGTATGCAATACACTGGGGTGCTCTCCTATCCACTTACTAATACAGCTGAGAACAGAGTGCTGGCAGGTACCTCTGCTGGATTGAGGACCTTCCTAAAGTAGGACAAAAATTCTCCTTTTTCTTCAAAAAGAGTTCTCAGCTTCTCATTACTCATTGTGCTGCTTTAAGTTAGGGCAGTGCTTTTGACCTGCTTACTTTCACCATAATGCATAAAGCTCACACTACAACACAACTTTATGCTGCTGCAATAGCTGGGTGACTTGCTCCCAGTTTAAAACCTGACTCTTCCTGGCTGATTCCAGTGGGATTTCTGAGCTAGGACAGCATTGGGAATAGGCCTGTGGGCAGTTCATTGGTAGGTGAATTTTTACAAAAGGCTTTGTAAATAGTGTATATGTCTGGATTCTTTTTTCCCAAACGTAAATGGCAAGAAGTATTGGGTTTGCCCATGTATTATAAAGGAATAGGTGATTTTCACTGAGTTACGTGTATTTCTCTACCAAGAGAAGCATTATTCAAAGATGAATGAGGGTATGAAGCCAAAGACACTAAGTACAGCATGCAATACTCATTCAGGTAATGAGACAGGATGAGAACAAAGCTAAAGGTTTCCAGAGCTGCCCAGGCATGAATGCTGCTATCAAAGTGTCCAGGTATGACTGCCTTTGAGCTAACATTGGTGCAGATCTGGTGGAACTGACAGCCATTTAATAGGAAGCAATCTTGTTTGATTCTGCGTAGCTATTTTTTGTCTTAAAGTAATTTAGAAAAGAATTATGTGAGTAACAAGTACGCACTTAACAGGGGTTAACACGACCTCAAAGACATGGGTCAGTGCTTGTATCTACAAGCTCAAAAGAAACTTGAACTGGCGCTGTGCATGTGAGAAGCATATAAAAATTCCTAATATAAGCCAGGGATTAAAAATTACTGTTATTTAGGCTTTGGTCAACTTTGGAGTTAGTTGTTTGTTTGTTTGCTCTAAAGAGACGTGTCTTCTTAATCAAGAAGTGCCATGAGTACTGAACTGATGTTCTGCTCTGAATGGGGCATCTATTCCTAGTTTCTTCTAGGCAGAAAGTCACCTGCTGCAGTTGATGCAATACACATGCCTAATTCTACACTGTCTGCAAATCTATACTTAAAGGCACCTTTAGACAACGCTTTTTATAGTGAAAAGGACTTAACTGGGCAAAATGTGCTAATCTTGCCTGAACCAGGGGAATGACTTTATTTTTCCACCATTCTCATGCCATCATTATGATCTAGTATTTTCCCTCCATAGATGAGAACAGTAGCCTTGCCTCTGACCTCCATTAATGCGTATCATAAAAACTGCCTCTATAATATGCTCCTCGGGAAGATCTCATTCCCTTGCAGCCTGTTCTTTGGATGGTCATTCAGGGGAATGTTATAGATTCCCATGAAACTTACCAAATGGATGTGATAACCCGACTGTCAAAAGACAGGGTGCATGAGCCATTATGGAGCATATATTGAACAGTCTGTTTTTATTATATAAACTCCTTAAAATAATATTAGTAAGAAAATAGTTGGATGAAGCCAAACACTGCTGGGCCCTCTTGTGATAGGCAAAACATGCAACTATCAGAGCTGGGGTCTGGGAAAAAGGAAGCTTTGATCGTAAGCGGTAAAGGATCGAGAAGTTCATGTGTCCTGAGTTTCTTGCGGTGCAGGTCCATCCCCAAGTACGCTAAAGAAGGAAATCAGAACAGAAATGCTGTTTGCATGGTGCGACATCTCTTCATAACTGCATGTATTTAAAGTGATTTACACAGCTTGTTTCTACTTCCAACTGCATGATTTTGTAGCTATTTGCATATACTTTAATATTGCAGAACTTTACGGAGCAGTGAAACAAGTAGCAAGTAGGTACTGAGCAGCACCTGATGGGAAATGCAGATAAGGGGTCCGGGCTGTACAGACATTCAAAAATAAGAATCTGAATTTTCCCATCAGCTGCTTTGTGTGCTGTGTAGAAGATTTCCTGTTGTTGCTCTTTTAGTATTTTTCACCAATGTGATGTCAATTAATCCTAGCTATATATAGCCTTCAGAAATCACTTTATAAGCTGTCTCTGAGTTTCTCCTGGATTTTGTAATATGAGAAATATAGTCTTTCTTTCACAGAAATGTTATGAAACAACTTTTAATTTTTATTTTTTTTTAATACAGCAGTTAAAAATGTATAAGACACCTCTATGTTACTTTGGCGTGATTTATTTTGTGAGAACAGAAAATGCAATATGAGTAATGAATCAGGGATTGTATTGACCAGACTGTCACTGTGATGACCTATTAAAACTTACTATGCTTTATCATTCTCATAAATTGGATTCAAAATCCATACATAGCTAAGGATATAGTTACTAAATGTTGTGCAAGTAATACTCATATACATGAACAGCTGATGTGTTGGAGTTCACAGAACTGTGGAGTAGTTGAGGCTGGAAGTCACCTAAAACACCCCTGTGTTATCAGGACTGTTTTCAGCACAAATCCTGACCAGAGCTCAATACTATCTACTGTGAAGAAAATGAACTCTATCTCAGCCCAAACCAGCACAGTGCCCATCACCCCCTGCCCTGTCACTGGGCAGCCTCGGCTGGGGGACAGTCATGATGCAGCTTGCGATGCTGAGAATCCATGGGAGTTCTGAGAACAGCACTGGCATCTTTTAGCTGTACTTTGCTGGTTCCACTTCCTTAATCCATTATTTCCTCCAGACAGTTCTAGTCATAGACTAGTTACATTTAATGGCCTGGGCTGTCAATATTGAGTATCCAAACACTAGTAATAGTAACTTTTTCACTAAGCTCTGCATTTCTTGGAGAAGATTTTCTATTGTGGCAGAAGTGCCGGGCATGGAAAATCCTGCTTTGGTAAGTCAGAATGAAGTTACTGTGGAGTAAATCCCATTTAATGCTTTGAAACGTAAGAGCACATTCCTATTTTGATACATACAGACAATAAATCTGGTCTCATGAAGCTGTTATCTGTCTAAGAATAGCAAAGTATAAAGAGAAAGAAAATGAATTCATACTGCATATATATTTAAGTGGTAGCCCTTTCTGATATCCAGGATCTTTTTTCCTTTACAGTGTAATGACTTCTCACAATTTAACAATAATGGGTTATTATTCCACGAGGCCAGCAATATTTCTTATAGCTCATGAAATACTGATTTGTTATGTTCGTTTTTCCTTTCATATGCTTGCTTTACGATTTGACCCAGAAAATGTGGGGCAAGAGCACTGTCCCCTTCGGTATCTTGAATGCACTGGCACATTTTTTAGTTGTTATTAGTAATGTAAGCAGCACCTTTTGCTTAGCTGTGCCCAAATGTTTGTTATTCATCTGAATATGAAATTTCTTCTTTATTAAAGCTCTTGATAGCTCTTGTCATGGTTGTGTCCAAGCTCAGTAACAAGCATGGTGGACTCCATGGCATGTGCTGCCCCAGAACACAGGGGAGCTCAAGCCTGGTATTGGGCTCAAATGCTGAGCTTGATTTTGGCACCATCTGGAATTTGCATTGTGCTTGTGATAGCCTTCAGCTAAGGCAGTATTTTCATCCTTGAAAGCAACAATCAAGCTAGCTGCTGATTTTTCAAAAGCACTTGAAAAACTTACTTGTCCCATGTTCAAATGGCCATTATCAGAGTGAGTTGACTGCCTTACTAGGTATTTAAAAGTCCTGCAAAAAAAGATGCTAAGTAGTTTAAGGTTACAAACACTTGCATGCTGATATTTTAGAATCGTAAATTCATAGAATAGTTTGGATTGGAAGGGACCCTAAAGATCGTCTAGTTCCAACTCCCTGCCTGTTTTGATATCCTGCTTGCTGAGATCTTCGTAGGTCTTTTCTCTTGGGCTCTGCTTTATATAGTTAATGTAGAAAGAACACAAAAGAAAAGATTTCACAAAATTAATATCTCATATTAACAGTAGGGTAGGGATGTGTTGTCCTCCATGGCATCATCTGCCGCTGACAGTCAAGCGGTTCTAATTACTTTAATGACTCCCATAGGTCCCCTCTGTAACTGCTGGATGATGCCTGAGGACACTCTTCATAGGTGGGAGAATAAAGCCGGGGAGCAACCAGAGAGTGAACTGCTCTTTTTGCAGGCAAAAAAAAATGTTTTACTGAAGGTCTGTGGAGTTATTAGGACAGACACTTTATGCGTGGAGACCTCACAGTAGCTTTCCAATACTTAAAGGGAGCTTATAAGGGTGCCAGAGGAGGACCCTTTGCTAGGGCCTGTAATGATAGGACAAGGGATAATGGGCTTAGATTTAAACAGGGGAAGTTCAGGTTGGATATAAGGCAGTTCTTTACTGTAAGGGTGGTGAGGCACTGGAATGGGTTGCCCAGAGAAGTGGTAAATGCTCCATCCCTGGCAGTGTCCAAGGCCAGGTTGGACAGAGCCTTGGGTGACATGGTTTAGTGTGAGGTGTCCCTGCCCATTGCAGGGGGATTGGAACTGGATGATCTTAAGGTCCTTTCCAGCCCAAACCATTCTATGATTCTAGGGAATGCTTCTATCTCCAAATTACTTTGGATCTCAGAATCTCTGCCGTTTTCTGTTCATTTTTTGTGTGTGTGTATATATATAAGTATATATTTTAATCAACTCTGATTTCCTCAGAGTATTTTTTTTTTGGTGGAATTAGGCTGTAAATTTTCCTGTCAAACTATATGAAGCATCTGTGTAGTTACTAGTATTAATTTTTCATCCCATTTTTATATGGTGAACTTGAAACACCTGAGATTATTTGATCATTCCATTCGGTGGGGGGAAGATTGGCAGGTTTTCTTGGAATCACAAGTACTGAGTTTTGACTTTCTCCTTTTTTGAAGTCTTTGGCAGTGCTCACTTTCTTGAGATGCACTTCCATAATGGAATTGTACATTATTATTGGTGTTCTTAGATACAAAAGAAATTCGATACCTTCGGGGCTATAAATATCATTGATTCACTCCAAATAGAAAAAGATACTGCAATATTCTTTAGATTATTAAGACTTTTCAATTTACTCTCTGCTGGGGAAGAGTTATGAATTTGGTAATCATCATGCCCTAGGTAACTTAGGTTAAGCAATCAAACCCTCTCTTTAAAGCATAATTATGATTGTTTGCAACATCTAATGCCGCCTTTTTTTATTTTTCAAATATTATTTTTTAATGCCTTGAGCACTTTCTGTTTTCTGTTTCAAAGAACTGCTCCTGTAGCCTTTACAATAGAGGAAAGTCTTAGTAGCTGCACGGCAGAATGCGTTTCTCACCTGTAGAGCTTTCACGGAATTATTGAGCACTTCAAGATGTTGTAGTAGGAATCCAAGCTTGCAGTAAATGGATTTCTTTTTCCCTCCTGAATGACTAGTATGAAAAAAATCTCAGTCTTGTCCATATGGATTTCAGTTTCTTGACCAGCTTGTTTTAAGTGCTAGGTTGAATCTTATGCAATTGATAGTTGTTTTAATAAGTGATAGAAAAGCATGTGAGGCAGAAATCGAAAAGTCATGTGGGTGTTTATACATCAGTCAGTAATATATTTGGAGATACAATAAGGGAAGAGTTTTATCTGTGCATGCACATAAATTCTGTGTAAAATCTAAGTTGTCAGTATTAAAAGAGTTTCATTTTTAAATTGACCTACACTTCTACAAGTTGTAATGGAAATGGGTGGCCTTGCAGAATGTTCAGAGTCAAGAGCTGCACTGGTGACATGCTGGTACCTTTGAAGTCAGTGGTAAGATTTGTTTTGAATTTTATGGGGACAAAAGTGCAGCTATGAAGAAGCCTGGTCAGTTTGTGACTCCAGATATGCTGCTGTCCACCACTCATGTATCCAAGTCAGATAAACCACAAAAGTCCTGCTGTATTTTATTAAATTTCTTAAACTGATGCTTGTGAAGACTGAGCAGCAGGGAGCTCTCTAGCTAGAATTGGTGGGGTCGACTGCTTTCCATCACATCTGCTGTATGACCAGCAATACCATTAAAATCAAATAATCTTCCATAAGGAGAAGCTGAAAAACAACAGTTGTGAGATGTGTGCTGTAAAACCACCAGCCTTGTTTGCTTTAAGAAGTTCCAGAAAGCTTTTCTGTAATGAGTGTGAAGCACAAGTTAAAGCACAATAAATGGTGTGTGGATATTGACATTCAGGAGAAAAACAGCTTAAAAGTTAAAACCCAGGAGAAAGACAACTCTGCTCCCATGGGAGCATTCATAGTGGGGTTTAATGTACTGCGACTCCTGCACATTGACTGCACACCATTAGGTGATTTCCCTCAACTTTCATGAATGTCCTTAACTTGATGTGCCTTTAGTCCTGCTCTTGTTGCTGCCTGCAGACATATGGCCGTGTCTATCATGGACAGACCTTACTCTACAGGCACTGTGCCATGTCCCCCTTACATGTCAGTCATTTAATCAACCTTTCAAATCGTCTCTTCAGCCCCAGTTAGAAAGGGCAAAGTCCTGTGGCCTGTTTCAATTTTTAAAATGAGAAAATGATGTTCATCACTGACTCTTCTTTTCCTGTAGCGTGATGTGTCTCAGAGCCCTTTTATCTGCCGGACCTGATGCGCGTGGTGATGCCTTTACTACACTAACACACACTTTTCAGCAGCACTGTTCCTAGTTTAGGCTGACTAGGTTAGAAGAAGATCATCCAGAATGTGATGATGACGATTCAGTGTTTATGGATTTTATCCACTGTGGGCTAAATACATTCTTTGCAGGATATCTGGGGTTTGAGAGGGACAGTGAAAATGCTCTGCTTTATTTTTAATGGATTTAGTAATTCTCAGTAGAAACAGTATCTTTAGTTTTCTTGGTACAGGCATTTATAGCAGAATATTCTATGCTATAAAGGCATTTAATTGCCTGTCTGATGTGCCTACTGTACATCAAAATCTGCTGTTTAATTGCGAGTATGAAACTGTGACTGCACAAAGGATCAATTTTTGATTTCCTAAGGTATTTAATGTGTTACAAATAGGAAAATAAGCCTGCAGTCAAGAATTTTATTTCCTGTTTTAAAGTAGTTGTCAAAGTTATGAAAATATTTATGCAGGAACTAGTGCTTCGGTTGCGTGGGTATATAGAAAATTGTGAACCTGTGGACTTTAATGGTGGAGAATGAAGGTTTCCCCCCTCCGCCCCACGAGATCTACCAGCTTTAGACACATTTTTCAATTAATTCAATAGAAAGCATGAGACATCAACACCATCTCATAACAGGCATCTAATTCAGGCGTCTATTGCAAACCCGAGTTCTTTAGCTAGTCCATTAAGTTTCCAGAGGACTCCTACTCGTCATTCAGGGGCTGCAGTAGTTAAGTGTAAGCTTGGTCTACACCTCTAAACTCACATCCTGTAGGAAGGTGTGAATAATCCTGTGTGATTGAAGCTACCTCTTCAGGCTTTGTGTCCACATGGAAATATAAGTTAACGTTAGCATTTTAGCTGACGGTTGCTGTTGCCAAACCCAGGACAGCTGCAGATAAAATAAATGTTGTTCTAGAGCAGAATAGTGAAATCTGAAAACCATATTTCGTATGTGACAGTCTGTTTTATTAAACTGAGGGCTACATTATCATGGGATTTTGCAGGAAATTTGCATGTGGTACACTAAGAATTAATTTGCTGCTAGGTTTGGGTACAGAGCAATTTCATAATTATTAATAAACATTGGGGGGAAAAATTGATTAGTAAGTGCTTTATGATCTAATTTTGAAGGAGGATGAAATCCTTTGCTCATTTTAGTTGTACTGTTTCTGTTGATAGGAATCTGTGGATGATTATCAGCCAGCATAGAGCTAGAACAGGATAGAATTGGTTTGACCTGGAGCAGCAGGAGTCAACTGCAGAGTGAACTGTCAGAAGGTACTAGAAAGTGTTCAGCAACATTTGTGACTATCCAGAAAAGAAAATGTATATATTTATCCAATTAAAACTCCAGAAATAAACAAGCACTTTAGACACAATCTAATTATCTGGTTGGAACTTCTCCAGGATGCTAGGAGTTGAAAGCCCTTGAGTTAAAGGTATCCACAGGGAATTAATAGCAGAGTGTGGGAAGTTCAAGTCTGCATGGCCAGTGTGGGGTGCTGGGCAGCACTGACAGCACCCACTGCAACGAACTTCTGCTTTATCCTGCTTTATGCATGAAACATAATTAAAATAATCTTGAATTACCATTATTTTAAGTGTCATTAATGGCACCATTTGAGACAATGAGATGAAATAGTATCTAATTTTTCTGGTTAATATTGGCCTTTTAATTCCTCTTGTATCCAAGCCTGTTCCTACATAAAATAACTCTTGAGGAGGATGGTGCTGCAATACAAGGTATCACAGCTTTGGATGCTTCATACTCAGATCTTTAAGGAGGAAAGATTCTTTCTTTAAATTTTCTTTTTGAGCTTCTCTGTGAGGGCAGCCTCTGCAGTAGAAAGTCCTGGTTTTAAGAAATAATAGGAGATAAGGTAATACTACCGTGTTTGTAAATGTTTTTTTCACAGGCTGGTTCTTTGCAGTTATAGCTGTCTCCCAAAGAGCAGCTCAATTATAGAGTATAAACTGGCAAGATTAATTTTTAATGTAATAACTCTGGCAAGGGTTTTACTCTTTAGCAGTGAAGTGAGCACCTGTGGACTCGGGGGATGCCACAGCAACACAGTTTTAAAATGTGGTTCTTCCCCTCCTTCCTGAAAAACAAGGGGAATAGTTTAATTCTAAGAATCAGAGGTTGGGGGGGGATTTTGTGTTTAATGATCTTGAGGCATTTTCTTTTTTTGCCTCTCAAGTTGTTTGGTTTGGCTGACATGCACAAGTGTGTGCTTCTTGGGGCTACTGAATTAGAGCACTGATAGCAATCCCAGATGCCGGCAGGTGAGTTTGTGTGCTGTGGTCACCAAACATAATTCTGACTTCTCTGAGTAGTGGTGTGGTTTCCAAATGAATTGGCATATTGTTCCCAAGCGTTTTTTCTTCACAGCTGATGATGACTTGAAGTTTCTGATGCAAAATCTAATCTGCATTTTTGGGGGTTTGGTGAATGAGACACAAGCTGCCTTCCTTCCTGCTCCAGCCCTGTTGTGTGCCCTGTGGCTTGGTCATCAGTGCGAACATTTAGTTGCTTACCTTGCTCTTCTTGATGCCATGTTTCTGTCTGATACTGGTTGGACTAGGAAAGAACCCTGAATGCATTCCTGTGTATATGCCTCATAATAAAAGTGTGTATGCTCCAGGAACCGAGGTTCAGAAAGTCCCAGTGAGGCACTAGTAAACCTAGATGTTGCAATCCCAGTCAGCCCAGGCTGTTACCGCTTTAAACACAGAGCTGTGTGGCTTGGCCATATGCTGCAGAGCCTAACTTGGCATTAATATCTGATAGATGTGAACAAAGTGTGTAGTATTGTATCTGTAGTATAGTCAAAACCAGGCTTCTATATATCTATGCGTGTAATGAAGCTATGTGGTATACAGCAGAGACTTTATGATGGCTTAGGCAGGATGATCTTTATCCATAGGGATAAATTCCTTTTTACCAATTATAAAAAAAAAGAGATAAATACTGTGTTTTGCTTTAACAGTTCCTAAGAGTAATGTCATTCTTTCGGTTGGTTGCTCAACTGTTAAGGTGATACTGGGGATATTGAACAAGACTGAAGGAAGTGCTAGCAGAGGATTAGCCAGGTGAGCTTAATAACTGAGCATTTCATATTTGGGTGGGAACGGGAGTTCACAGCTCTTTTAGGAGAAACAACTAAACTAGATTTTATTGAGAGATTAATCTGTGCCAGTGCTTATGTCCTGCAAGGTCTCCTGTCATCATGGAGACCAATTCTTAGCGGACCCAGTTCTGGAAGCTCTGCCTGGTCTTTCAGCCGCCTGGGTGGCTGTGGTTTCCCTTAATGTTAGGAAATGGTCTTTTGCTCTGCCAGAGACAGAAAGAGCCAAGTGCCATCCATTTTGTCATGCCTCAGGCACGGGGTGTTTCTGGGTGTGCTGCAAAGCATGGATGTGATTAACGAGGAGACGCCATGGCGATGGTGTCAGGGATAGCTTGAGATCCTCACTGTGGTCCTTAGGGAACTGATTTCTGCAGACCATGCAGAGTTACTCCAAGAGAGCATGGTTGTTTGGTGGCCTAAGGGAGCAACTCCTTTTCACTATTTATCTGCCTCTTTCATTTACTAACAAGCTGCTGCAATACTGCACTTTACTGCTTTATACTCAGAAGGAAACTAGTACATGCATCCAGTGTCTGCCCTACAAGCCTGTCCTTCATGAAGGGGATCCATCATTCAGTTTCCCTCTGTCTGATTAAACAGCCCAACGGTGCTGGTGTTGGAAGGGGAAAGAAAATGAGCCTTGTCTTTTTCTCCTCTTAAGAAAAACTGTTAAATACTTAAATGCAAGCTATATTTTTTTTCATCTCCCTGAGAAATGCCTCAGGGCCAAGGTTACAGTAATTGTATGTTATGTTGCCCTGCTGTACAAAGTCCCATTATAATTTGGCTCGGTTTTGCAGCATTTATCTCAGGAGGATCAGTTGGAGTAGCTATTGCAGAATGTCAGTGTGGGATTACAAAGGGATCTGCTATGTGCGCACATTTGTTAGGAGGATGTCTTCAAGGTGTAGTGGTAAAGATTGCTGTGGGTTTTTTGACTGACAGGTGGAGGTTTTTTCCCGTTTTTGCTCCCATTTTTTTAATAGACATTGAAAAATTAATAATTCTTTAGACAAAAAGGATTTTTTTTTGGGGGGGGGTTAGGTAGAAAATTGTGGTCTTTTAACTGTCACATATTATTCTCTGGAGGAGTGCACAGTGCATGGCACTGATACCAAATGATGCTGCACTTCTTTCCTCATTGCTCTTATCCCTGTTTTTCTTTGTACCTGCTAATTCTGGTCCACCTGACCTATTTCTGACCAAAAGTCTTTATCCGATTCAGGAACAAGTTAGTCAGGCTTTATGTGTAAAATGTCAGTTCTTACAATGTAGTGAAATGATCCTGAGCTCATTTGTTATCTTCCTCAGAAGATGAAAGTGCATCGCTGCTCAAATGGGGCCCTTTTTTTAGACTTTACCCTGTCTTGGTGTATAGGTTTTCCTTTGGGGACTGCAGATCTTTCATGACAGACACAAATCCCAAGTACTTTGTTTCTTAATGCTTGCTAAGTCTTTACCATTACAGAATGGGAATTTAAGGAGTTGGAATTGGTTTAATATCTATTTGTTTTCCCTTAAGTCACTGCAGGTGTGGAGAATGGGTTAGTTTATGCTTTGTTTCCTGGCAGGAACATATTTTCAATACAATCCACACATCTCTGTATGTCCTCATCATTTCAATTGTGCTCCACAACCCTTGAGACATGGGAGCAGAATCACAGAGTGGTTTGGGTTGGAAGGGACCTTAAAGCTCATCCAGTTCCAACCTCTACTACGGGCAGGGACACCTTCCACTAGAGCAGCTTGCTCCAAGCCCCTGTGTCCAACCTGGCCTTGAACCCTGCCAGGGATGGGGCAGCCACAGCTTCTCTGGGCACCAAGTACTAGTGCCTCACCACCTTTATAGTAAAGAATTTCCTCTTAATAAATAACCTAAATCTCCCCTCTGTCAATTTAAAGCCATTCCCCCTTGTCCTATCGCTACACATCTTTGTAAGAAGTCGATCATTCCCTGTGACCCTGACCGCATTTGTTGCCATCAATTCATTTCATTTCAGAGAATGATTCCCTTTTGTCTGAGAATGAGGTGCCTGAAAGTTTTGCTTTCCCCTGGTGCTTTTATCACCTATTTCAGATGTCAGAACATCTTTATAGCTGCATCACATACTGTTCTGTACTTCTCATCTGAGCTGGGTCCTTTAATGGAAGGACAGCTTGAAAATGTGGAGCACAAACACTGGTTTTAGATGTTATTCCAGCTGGTGGGAGTTAACTCTTATATTCTTCTCTCCTGCCCTTTTTTATTCCAGCAGCTGGAAGCAGCCAAACTTTCTTAACATGCATCATCCAAGTCGTTGCAGTTGTTAAAAAAGAGATTGTGTGTTTCAAGGTGTATAGGCAGCAGTGTTGCCTAGAAGCTCCCTTTTAGCAAAAATAAGAAATTCTGTGAACATGGGATGCATTAAAAATTTAAAATGCAACTAGCATATTTCATATTGTTCGTGCATCAAGGAGTAACCTGAGCCTTTGCTGGGGGATTGTTTTTATCCTACACAGCTGATGTGCTGTGTGTGCCCGGAGTCCAAATGCTTTCCTGTCCCTGCCTGTTAAACTTCACTGTGCTGCTTTAGCACTCCACCCCAAACTGACTGCTCCTCTCGTCCCATGGGTAATCTTGCACACAAATACTTATGCAAGTTTTCAGTCTGACAAGCTTGAGTTTCAGAGAGGTGTTCAGCACCATTTGTATTGCTGTTGGACTGTAAACTCTGCTCAGATGTTTATCGCTGGAGTTTTCAGACCACGTCCACTCTGTTCCACACAACTTGTTTTCTTGATGGGGCTTGTCTCAATCTAACTTCATGCATAGCAGCTTCTCTGCTGGACAAGGATGTGTTTGCTTTTCTTGCTTATGAGTCTGTGGCCAAGCCCTGTTGGAGAAGAAAGAGCCGAGTCCTCTTTATAAAACTAGGAAGATGGGGCAAAATACCAAGAACAGGGTTTTTTTTTTTTCTCTACAAAACACACCTGCTTGCGCTTGCTTTTGACACTGCTACCCTCTGACCATTACTTTGGTATCTTTTCTCACTTCTGACAGCCTCAGTGATGTTTACAGAAAGTTAAGTCTTTGATGACCACGTTGGCCATCATTTGGTTGGATGGGTTGAAGCCATTCAGAGAAGAGACAAACTCTGCTCTTTCATTGTAAGACAGTGTTGTGTGGTTTGGCTTTCTGCGTTAGGGAGGCACAGATGTTGGAGCACAACAGCAATGCCAGGAGAGGGGTCCAGAAAAAGTTGACCTGAGGGAACCAAAGGGCTGGGCAAAGGAGGTTGTGGCTGGTGTGGAAGTGAGGGTGGGATGGGGATAAAACAAGCATGGAGCAAGAGGAGGCTGGACTGATGAGGAGATAAGCGTAGGGCCAATTTCTGGGTGAAGGACAAGGGAGGAGATAACTACCAAAGCCAAATGAAATGTGAAAATGAATTAAACAATGGAACTGTTCTTTGGATTTGCAAATTTTTAGCTGATTCCAGTCTCTGTTTCCTCTAACTACACATTTTGTAGCTCTACAGAGTGTGAGGTTGCTCCTGAGGGACCTACGGGCTGCTCCTAATGAATTACAGGCCTGCTAGATCTCCTGGTTTGTTTAATTTTCTTTTATTAGGTGAACTTCCTTTGGTTTTGTGCAGTGGGTGGAATGAATTTTCTTTTTCACTGTGCACAGAGCATTATTTTATAAACTCTAAGAGGACTGGAGTATGGAGTGTCGAAGCTCTGCATAAGTCTTGCATTTGAATTCTTGTGACTTCTTCACAAATGTATCGTTTTTCATTTTCACCTTTATGGGTGTTGCTTTCTGTATGAAATGCAGAATAACCAGCTGCTAAGTGAGTTTCAAATGGAGCTTTTAATTTTCTTCTGAGGAAATAGCATGAGCTGTGGTGGCAATAGATCATCTGTATAGGAGGTAAATCTATTTTTTATGAGTTTGGCGTTTTGATGGTAAGTGCCAAAATGATGTAAAAATAAATATAGATATTGCAGACAATTAGTTCTGAGACTTTTTTTTTTTTAATTCTATTAAGCTTTTAACTGCTTTGTGGGCAGAGATGAAGAGATGCTTGCATCAAGGTGGATTGTATTGGGTATCCAAGAACGGTTGTAGCCAACGTGAGAGCAGGTTTTGCAAATATTTATCTCACTGATCCAGCTGTAAACCCGTCCTGTCACTTCAACCTCTTCCTAAGACCAGTCAGTCATCCCCAGCATGCTCTGGAGTCCTTTTCTTGGTTGTTTTTCTGGTTTTGGTTTTTTTTTTGTTTTCACTGAAGGAGACAGTGGATACAGTGGTTGTGGGTCCTGAGTCCTCTGTAGTGCAGCATGAAAACCAGTGAATGCATAGCTGGGTCTAGATGTGGCTGTACAGGCTGTGGTCACCGGCTCTGAATAGAGAGCCATCACGTTAAAAGAATAAAGGCTGAAATACACTTGTTAAAACCTCTGCAAAATTTTAAACATTGCTTGGATGCAAAACTGAAGCAAAGCTTCTCTAGGTGATGCTATTTCATGCAAGTGCCCCTCTCTGATTTGTTCTTTGTAATGTTTTTTATTTGCCAAATAATGAAAAAATTTATTGCCTAGGTTGAAAATTAGATTTCTGATAGGATATACCGGGGTAATAAAGGGAAAGAGAATGTAAGGGTTCTTCCGTGATAATTAAAAATTATAAACTCATTACTTAAACTTGCTTTCTGAATTACAAAGAGAATTAAAGTGCTTGTTTCAGAGCAGAATCCTTGTAGCATTCCTTCATTAAAATTCTGTATTGTCAAAATGGATAAAAATGCATATACAATGACTAATTTTGTTCAAACCTTGCCTCTGCTTTGGGCCTTATCTCTCTTCACAACAAAGCTCACCTTGAAGGGACTGAAATAATGATATATATTTGCTGAGCTGGAAAAAGAAAGAAGAATCTACTTTTTGCAATCTCTGTTCTTTCCCCTCAAGATACTGAGAAGGAAAAGACCTGTGGGGTACTAAAGCTCTCATGTACCATAAAGTGGTATTATAATGAAAAGTATTACTTTTTATGGCATCTCTACAGTATTGGGAAAAGGCATTTTTCTATAAATGTTAATCTTTAATCTTTATAAATTGCACTCTGTGAGACTGGAAGGTCTGTAAAGCGTTTGTCCCGAAGGCTTAGAAGGATAAAAATAGTATTGCAGACTTTCTCTTTTTCCTTTTTTCCTTTAACTTAGAAATATTAGCCTGTTTGGAAGAGAAATGCATGGGAGTGATATAAGCCGTTAGAATTCCCTTCCAGGTAGCCTGTAAGCTGATGTTCAACTTTCGTGTCTGCTTAAGTCCAGTTTTGTCACTGGGACTTAAATCTGTGCTAAAATTCAGTCTGGAATAGGAGGATTAATGAATGCAAGCCACAAATGCTGAGCTCCTCTCCCAGATTTCTACCAGCTCTGATTACAAAGTACTTCAGGCATATGAAACAAATTCAGCAGTAAATTAAAACGGTTTTATTTATTTTCTGCCTATAAGATTCTTCCCTGTTCTTCTTACCGGTGAATTTCATGTTTTCTGCTTTACCTCATTATGCTCAGCCTTTGCTCTGGGAGGTGGAGCTGGTGTTTTACAATGACTGAATTGGGTTACACCCTGAATTTGAACCTTAATATTTAGGTTTTACTTTGATATCGGCTTTCCTAGTGTTGTATGCATTTGTAAAAGTCTGGACTTGGGGCTTGCCTTACCAGCTGGTGTACAAGGAGCTGATTAAACCTAAATTGGGAGTATTAACAAATCCCTGCTGAAAGTTGTGATAAGCATCAGCAATTTCCAGTTTTGTTGAACTTTTTAAACTTACTTAGTCATTCTGAAAAATGTGCTTTAATGGTGTATTAATGCTTGCTATCTGTTTATCGATGAAACCTTCCTGCAATGAAGTATTTATGATATGTAATTTTAATCTATAATGAAATTCTGTCTGCCGCGATCTCATCATTTAAAAAGCAAAACTTTTCCAGAAGTTTTAGCTCTGCCTCATATGTCCTTTATTGTACTTTTTTTCTTTTTCTTGTTTTTCTCTAGGTAAGTGTCTCCATTCTGAAACTGCTGGAAAGTTGGATGCCTGTTGAACAAGTGCAGCTCCTGTGTCCTTAATTTTTGGTAAAATCTGTCAAAAAAGATTTTCAGTGCTTTCTAAGTTTATCAGAACGTTTTTATCTCCATGTAATTTTGTGTATCATCAATGGGTGTTGGTGGGCTCCAGAAGGAGGAAGTAGACTCATGTGCAAAATAGGATTTTAATTTATATTGACGTTTGAAGCTGGCTATAGGTGAAGACTTTATGGAGTAAAACCAAGAATCAACTCCAGCAGGAAGTCCACTGCTGAAACATGTGTGGGGTTTTACACGTTGCGACGGTGGTGTTGACTTCAAGTCACATGAATTGTTAAATTGCGTGTGAGTGTGCAGGCAGGCGGAAACAATCCGGTGCTTGTTCATCTCAGTGGATCTTTGATGATCCCACAAAAATATTACTGGGTTAATACCTATAATTTTAACGTTCACAGTGTTTTGAGCCTTTCCCAAATTCTTCTCTTTCCCCTGAGATGAAGGTTTTTACTTGCATCCAGGTCTCAAAAGCTTAAAGTCCTGGTACTCTGCTTTCACTTCTGAACCCGGATATCTGAGGTTTCAGAGCAAAGCCAATTGCACTTTGTTAGTTTCTGACTCGAGTGGCTGAACTGCATCTTGCTTCAAGATTGAAATAATGGGGTGGGGGTAAAAGGGTTTTGTTTTGTTTTTTCATCTAAGGTTAAGAGGTAAATGCACCGCTCAATGCAGATGTAAATTGTAATTGTGGCTTTATGATGTATGCATTAGACTAATGACCTGAATTGATACTACAAATATAATTACATTGATTCTTTACTGATGGCTATAAACAATGACATTTCCCTTGATCTTTGAATAGAGCTAGTTACAAAACACATGCTCCACTTTTATATTCACACACTGCATTCTCATCACTTTTGTCTCTTACTCCCCAAGGGCTTGATTTAGAAGAAGTGTCTGATTTAATGGAAAAAATGATGAAACAACACAGACAGCAGTTCAGAGCGTTTCTAATGTAAAAGAAGGTGTTTCTTTTTGATTACGTTCCTCAGATTTCATTGCTTATGTTTTAATATTTTGCTTAAGAAAAATATGAAGCCAGGCTACTTTTTAAATTATTTTGATACATGTATCTGCTTTCATTGATCTCAGAAATGACTATTACTGAAGTAAGTGCTACTGCTCTGATCTGATTTAACAAATCATGCTCCAAACTTCCCATCAGGTTACCAGACTGGAAAGAGCTTTTATTTGAATGGGCAGAAATTAGACACGGGATCCTCAGACGCTGCAGTTTTTACTAGTGGCAAATATATGTCATAAAAATAAGATCTAAACATTAGGAAAATTGGTTGGTATTACTGTATGTAATGTAGCCTCGTGGCTTCATTTCACAAATGCTGCAGACGCACCTCCAAGTGCTGCCTGATGTTCTTCCAGGTAGATATTGAGAAAAAATGCTCACAAATAAGCATTTAAAAATATGTAGGTTTGTTCAAAAATAACGCTCCTTTAAATTTACTTCTGTTGACTTCTCTTATTCCTTAGTCTGCGCTGCTGAGTTGTGGTCGTATCTCTGGAAATGGCTCCTGATTTCTCTCTCACATCCTCAGAATCATCATCCTGAGGATATTGTGAAATGAGACCAAAGTAATTGTAACTGAGATTGCTAAATACGCTGTCAGTGCTAAGATTGTAAGTGTGATTGTTCTGGCAGTATGCTGTGATCAAGTCACCATGTTGTTTACCCTTACTTGGAGAGGAGTTTTTCTGGAATCTTATTTTAGTAAGCTACAAAAGGAATAATCATAATGTCTTGTTTAAGGAGACAAATGCTTCTGACTGCTTAAACACAGAACAGCTTTGTGTATGGCTCTTGAAGCACTAGTCAAGGCAGTTTTCAATCTCACAAGAAAGATGCCAGTAATAACATAATATTAAAATATTTTTAACATCTCCCCTTTGCAGGAGTTGCCCAGTTGACTTTGAAGAGGCACAGGCGATGAAGCTGGTGTCTGTGCGTAATCTGGTTTATGCATAAAGAAGTAAGAAATAATGAAAGTGTTTTCCAAAAAAATCTGGACTAGCATTTGCCAGTGTCTCTCGTTAGAAGATTGCAGAGTAAGCCAGAGCTGCCTTGATTGTAATAACTGTCTTTCGGATAATACAGCATTATATTAGAACTTTACAGTTGTTTTATAAGTAGATTTGCTGTGGTTTTGATTCCTAGCAGAAGCCAAGCAAAAGTGGCTTACACTGTTGACCATAACAAAGGAGTTCTTCCCAGTCTTTCTTTGTTTTAGCTGCTGCTTTTAGAAAGTCTCAGGTAGCTGTGGGGCAGATGTCTTGATCTTGTGTCAGGGAAAAGGGAGCCAGGGAAGACCTCAGGAAAGCTGGACATCTCTGGTTTTAGCAGGCTGTGAGCAGTGAGCTGAGATGTTTACTAGCATTTCTCCTCCTGTGTATTAGTCCAGAGGAGCACTGTGTGCTCTCCAGGCACAAATATACTCTGAAATGTTTCATGGCCGTTCATCTGGGACACACGTCCAGTGATACTCGCTGTTCCTGTGATTTTGTAACTGGTTGAGGAGCGCTTTGGCATTTCTGTACTGGCAAAACTGTTCAAAGCAGTGATTGCTTGGACGTTTGGGAATGTTACAGATTTGCATTCCTTGACTCTGCTTGCTTTTGTTTCAGACCCTCCTGCTGGTGATGGTGCTTTCAATTTCAGGCATTACCAGGGCTTGGCTCGATGTGGTTTGACTGCATCGACTCTGTAACCTCCCCCACCCTGCGTTGTGTGAACTCTGCACGTTTCTCACTGATCCAAGTACAGCACGTTATGGCCCCTAGAAATAGAACTGTGTCTCTTCATATCACGCTCAAGTGGCCCATTTTTGTAGTTCCGGAGATGCTCCATTCAAGCGTTGCATGTGCACCATGAGGGCAAGCTGGTTTGATACAGAAGGTCTTGTAACTACATTTCTGGTTTAAGTGTAGCACAAATCAGCCACAGCGCAACACTGTTCAGTCCAGGCTGAAGAGACAAGTGTCGTAAGATTCATGTGGCAGGAAGAAAAAAATCTGTGTAGGTGGGCCCACTGCATGTTGATGTGTGTTGGTTTGGGGTGTAGGGGTTGAGGTGGACAGACTGCTGTTACATGAGTAAACACAGCCCTTTTGCCCTCAAAGACCTTGCAGACACCACCTTGCTTTAGTCTTTACCCTGTCTGATACCTGCTCTCCTGGTTTTGTTTGGTTATTGTAGAATCGTAGAATCATAGAATCATAGAGTCGTTAGGGTTGGAAAGGACCTAAAGATCATCCAGTTCCAACCCCCCTGCCATGGGCAGGGACACCTCACACTAAACCATGTCTCCCAAGGCTCTGTCCAACCTGGTCTTGAACACTGCCAGGGATGGAGCATTCACAGCTTCCCTGGGCAACCCCTTCCAGTGCCTCACCACCCTTACAGTAAAGAACTTCTTCCTTATATCCAATCTAAACTTCCCCTGTTTAAGTTTTAACCCATTACCCCTTGTCCATTATACCAAGTTAGCTGAAGAGAGATCGGCATATTTCAGTATAAAGGCCTTAAATTAGGGGGAAAATGCATAGTCTCCTTTCTGTTTCAGGTGGAACACTGGCTTGTCTTGCTTTGGATTGCAGTACAGAAGATACTGCTGTTGCTTTAAATACCTGGAGCAGTTATCACTGGGGGTTTAATATTGCTTATGATATTACTTTACTGTGATTAGCACAGTGATATGTTCCATAACCTCTGGGCTCTTTCTTTGAAATGCATTTCCATTTTAGAAGTATAATAATATGACCATACTAAAAGGAAAATTTTGAAGTTCAAAAGTCACAGATGCTGAGTATCTCTAATGGCACATGTAACACTATGCTGCCACATTGTGCAAAATGTGCGTTAAACATGCATCTCTCCCTAATTGAATAGAAGCTGTTGTTTTCCATATTGTGTAAAAATACTACCCTTACACATGTGTCAGTTCAAAGGAGCTTTCATAGAGGCAGTTATTTGAATTAGCTGATCAGAAAGCGCTAGGAGTGTACCTGGATGTTTAAAGCATCTGTATAAATTGTGTGTCAAATACATTTTTCAGTTACACCAGTATGTGTGAGGTTGGGCAATTGATTCATTTGGTGGAAATATTCAGCTCTTTCAGCATTCACAGAATACTTTTCCTCAGTGAATTGTTACGCACAAGAATACCTGCATTAAAGGATGCTAGGAAGGCTGTTAAGAGTGCGCAGACCTTAAGAAATCCTCAAATTAAGATTGTCTGTGCAACCTTTATTTGCATCTTGTGGTCATCTGCATTACAATAAGGCCTTTATATGGTCTAATGCTATTTTTGCACAACATCCTAGCCTCATTCAGTCCACAGAAAGTAGGATGCTTGGTAAAAGAGAGGCTATTAAGTATTTTGTTTTCATTAATCAATGTATCCCTTATGCCTTATTTCTGATCATAATTCAAACCATGTTCTGAAGAGAATTATTAATTTCCTTTTTGGCTCCTCTGTAGTGCTCATCCTTTTAGTATTTGAGTGATTCTTAAGCACTTGGGAGTTTCTTTTCTTGAATTAAAACTCCTTGTGAGGTAAGGGAGTTCAAGTTATGCCTCACACTGTAGGATTGAATTGGCCAACAAGATTAGGTCAAACCTACCCATTAATTTCAGGTGTTCAATATAAGATGTCTTGGACCTGTTTTTTTCAGCCTACTTAGCAATGTACAGTGCTTTACACAACCAAATTGCAGCTCACACTGAGTCCATTTGCAGCTGTGAATATTTAGTTCCTGCACTTAAGATAATGAAATCATAGACAGCAGTGGAAAGATTGTGTTCCTTCATACAAGCAAACACTGATGAAGGTGAGCAAGGACTCCACTGGCAGGGGCTTCTTAGTTAGGCATTTCCTGGAGACCACTTGATTGGACTCTGCAGTCTTTAGCCACCAGCTCCCTGCCCATTTCATCCTCTCCCCCATGTACCTGTGAACATCCTTTCCCTTCTCTAGCCTCTGCCCCATCACAGTCTTGTCCTCCCCACCTCTGACACCCCTTTAGTCTTTCTTTGCCTGACTTCTTGCCTTGCCTTGACCCATTCTATCTTTCATGTCAGCCATTCATGTTTTCCCCTGGAGACCTGACCTGCTATCTATGTAATACCGAACAGCTATATACAGAGAAGCTTTTTGCTGATTGTGTGGGAACTGAGATTCCAGCTTTCACAGTACTAGAAAAAGGTTCTGTCTCATGTTCAAAGCCTACTGTGTTAAACCCCCAGTCATTACTCAAAACTATGCCGATACTACATCCTTTAAATAAAGATTGCCAGACTGTTTTAGTGCATACAGACATTTTTCCATGTTTATTGATCTTGAAACCAGATGACCTGTTTCAGTTGGAGCTTTCAACCTGGGACAGGCAGTTGGAAAGACATATCCTGGTGAGCCAGCTAATGCTTTGGTTAAAAACAGCTGCGAAATAGGATTTTACAAAAGAAAGAGTAGTAGTCAAGTTGAAATGCATCTGAAAGGTACCACATGCATGAGACATGAAGTAAAGCTTTGGATCATAGGAGCATTTTTTTTTAAATCATTTATATTGCACAAAACCCCCACTCTGATAACCTGATGTGAGTTAATGATGACAGCAGTTACTCAGTACACAGTAGTTGATATGAAAATTGAATATAATCATTGTCTTTTCTTTCTTATGTGTGATAAAGGCTATGATGTTTGCTGTCAGAATGACAATACTGATTGGGTTTCGTGAGAGTTTCAGCTGATGAAGTGTTGTATCTAACTCAAAAGGCAGCCCAGCATAAAATGCCAGTTTCTATTTCCCATCCTAATGGAAAACATACTTGCTTTCTCAATCCTATCTTGCTTTTATTCAACAAATGAGACAGTCACACCTGTAATAGATTAGAATTGATCATATGTGGTTCGTACACCACTGTTAGCCCTTAAGGCATCATTATTTTGTCATCTTCTGCATTGTGTGATGCATTGTTCCTAGGTTTTCAGGAACACCTGTAGCATTCATTATTCTCCTATGTCTGGCAATTCAACACACTAAGAATGTGAAAGGTAAACGAGGCAGGAAGCCATTATAAAAGGTGGTTTTGTTAATTGGTGATTGCTGCAGTGGGAATGGTTATCTTTGTTTTGCCACAGAAAAGCTGTACATTTTTATTCTGTAAATGGGTTGATACAAATGAAGCAGAGTGATAAAGTTCTGGGCTGGAATTCTTTTTGCCTATCTACCGTATGTATAAAAAAAAAAACTAATATGCATGTGTATGTATAGTGTATAGATATGAAAAGAACAAAAGACCCTCTCCCTGAGTTTCTCTGGGGTTTTAAGTCTTGAGATGCATCTCTGTAGTGAATGGAAATTCTTTTTCCATTCACTTCATTTTTTTTCCCTGTTCACTTCACTGGGTTCTAGACAGGGGCTTGTGAAGCGATTTCATAAATTAGAGATAAAATGAGGACATGCAGTATTTCCATGTTCTCAGAATATCTTCTGTGACTGTAGCTATTCCATGCTACTTGGGGACCTGTTCCAGTTTTAACGGTTTCCAGAAGTACCACGGGCAGAGAAGGTATTAAAAAGAATTACAGACTTCTGCAAAGATTGACAAAATAAAGCTGATGGGATTTTCTCTTTCCTTGAAGACTGGGTTAAGTAATAATACCTCTGTGTGGTGTTCAGGACTACCATTAATTTTAATCAAGCAGGGATAAGTACTTTTCCCTTTCTGCTTGGGACGCGATAATGCTGAGAAATAGTGTCAGAAAGACATTGTTCTTGGATTCAGGGAAGAGGCTGTGCAGGTCCCTACAGGCTGTTGGGGGGTGGGTGGGTGTTGCACTGAGCAGAGGTTGTGGGGATGGAGATGGATGCATTAAAATCTCTTCTGGTGGTGTTTCTAGGAGAGGAGGAGGAGAGGTGGGGAAGCTCATAAATACAAACCCCATCTTGTCCATGCAGGGCAGTGCTGGAGCCTCTGGTAGCCAGATGCTGGCAAAACTATTTCTCAGTATGTGTGTTTAACAAGACTTCCTTGGGTTTCTGGTCTGCAGGGCAAGAGGAGACAGACTAGTGGTTACTGTAAAAGTTCTGTATTTCTCTCTCATAAAGTGAGCTGTAACTGTAAGATCTGAAGAAGAAAGGAATCCTATTTTCAATTCCATGATTTTCCATTATCATCACTGCATAAAGTTAAATGCCAAATGCACTGGTACAGCAGCAGCAACTGAACATTTAATTCATGTAAACTGGGAAAGTATATTAATTCTAGCATTAACTTTCAAATATTGCCCTTTAAATTCTTATTAATGGATGAATGCATTCATAAATATTTTATAAGCACAAAAAACACACACGGAAAGATGCTGGAGAATGGTGGTCTCCTAGTGAAGCATCAAGTTGGATTCAAAACTTCAACTTTACTTAAAGGTCTTATTGTGCAAGTATGCCAGAGTCCTGTGAATGCTTTCTTATTAGCCCTGTGAACTGGGTGAATTCACCCATGGTGATGAATTTCCACTTGAAATGAAATTCAAGCAACTTCTGAATAGCAGCCCATATACTTCATCTCCTCCGTACTCACTGGGTTAATTGAGGTAGATATCACCTGGTAAAAAAAGTCTTCAGAAGAACCATGTGCCGATGTTCTTAATAGTATTCAAAGAGACAGAATCTATCACCTTAAGGACATTGATACTACGATAAATTGGAAAGAACTATTTCCACATCTCTCATGTATATTGTATATAATGAGTCTCTGGGATGTCTCCACGCTGCTGATATGCAGCCTGCAGCAAAGTAGATACAGCTCGTTTCATCTTGATTTCAGACTGCAGCAGTTGACTTCTGGGGCTCAGAAGCTTAGCAGCAAACCAAATAATGCCCTTCACAGGCAATGACTTTTCTGGGCTTCATCGGCCGTCCAGAGCTGGATGATCCCAAGCTGTTTTCGTGCCGCAGAGCTTTGCAAGGGTGCTTGGCACTGTTGAAGACCGTTACGTAGTTGAATCAGTTCCTTGGACTTTCAGATAAAGTCTGACTTTAGTGCTCCTGCAGCACTGTGGTTTCTGCTCAGAAAGTATTTCAGAGTGAATGAATTCTGACCGTTCCCCAGTGCGACTGCAGGTGACATTTTTTCCTCTCATTTTCTCCATGTCTCTTCCAAAATCTCCCATCACGCTACTGTGGCTGCCGTGGTAGTGTTTGCCTTCGTACAGAGGCACTGCATGAAGAATCCCTTGGTGGGATTGGTTTTGGTGCATTGAATGTCAGAATTAAGACTGTAAAAATTAGGGTGAGTCAGTTCAATTGACCGAGCTTTATCCAAGCTATACAAGTCCAATTGCAATAATAGGCTTCATTCTGAACAGAGCAGAGGGGAATGAGAGGTTTCATAACAGGGTTCACTAAAATGTACATTACTACTGTATTACTTACATTATGACCCAGTTCTGCTATTGTGAGCCTTATGGAAGATAAAATAGGCCATCAGATGGAGATAAATCAATGGAAGTAAAATTGAATGTGTTTATAATCATTTTAAGATTTTTATATGAGGAGAAGATTAATTAAATAGACAAAAGTAATTTTCAAAAGAGCCTTTTTAATACTAATTCTCAGATAAAAGGGTAAATGGAGAAATATATTAGGAAGCTTGTAAGTGCAGCCTAAAAGTGCTTGTTAGTAGTTGCTTGTATGAGCAGCAGAACAACAGCAAAAGGTCAGGGCAGTGCTGGGACCTGTGTTCTTGGCTTTGCTCACAGTTTGGCCCCAAACTACATTACTTCTCTGTGCCCTGCTTAACCCAGGTGGGCAGGAAAAGTGCTTACCCCTGCAGCTGCTCTGAAGCTCGGTTGGTTGGTGTTACAGAATGTTAAAATGATAGAATCATAGAGCTATTGGGTTGGAAGGGACCTTAAAGCTCATCCAGTTCCAACCTCCTGCCACAGGCAGGGACACTTTCCACTAGACCAGCTTGCTCCAAGCCCCATCCAACCTGGGCTTGACAGGCTTTGTCCTGACACTGCTGTGTCGATTACAAGTGCAAATTTATCGTGAAAGGGGAGAATACTACAGGACAAAAATCTGTTTGGTGGCTGTTCTCAGAAATGCACCATATGCGTTACCATCTTTGTATTGCTTTGGGTGCTTTTCCCCTGTGTGAGCATGTCAGGAGAGCAGCGAGCATTCACTAACCTACCGGTGCATGGCCCTGAGAGCATTTTTGTGCAAGAGGTTCTCACCTTGAAGTAATGAATGGTTTGGCCCACATGAAAACCCTGGCAAAGGTTTTTAAAGCAGCAGGTGCTTCATGCAAAACCCCAAAGAGCATCACCTGTCTGTGTGGGCCACGTCAAGAGGCACATCTGTAATACAGACCCTGTTCTCCATGCACTTGTGATGGGATTGTGCTGCCTCACATTGTTTCTTACTCTGTTAAGCCATTTATTATGTCACTAAATAAAGAGGTGGCACAAATATATTTTACCCTTTACTTTATAAGTCCCTTTGCTTACATAAAGTTGATGATTCTGTACAGTTGGAAGCAAAATTTCAGCCTCTGTTTCACTTCAGGGGGTGCAGCAGTGGTCACACACAAATGCTGCGCCATGAGGTTTGACATGCAGTGATGGTATAGAACAGTGCAGGGAGATGGCAATGATTTCTTCTTTATGCTCCAGCCTTTCCCTCTGTTTGCTCCTCTCTTACTGCTTCCACTCTACCCACACACATAATTTCACAAAAAAATTCTCATGAATAAAATGACTTCCATTGAAGTCAGTGTGGTTTTGCAGATAAATCTTCAGGCAAAGTCTTGCCATCAGACTCTATATTGCAATAACAAAGCAAAGCATTGGAAACATGATGATTCATAACAATAGAACATCATTATCTCGATGTGCAGTAATACCTGTATATTCTATCTCAGCTTCAAGGTGTTTTTTTGAAATTGAAGTCCTGATCAGTTCACTCACGTTGCAATTTTTGTGTCAGCCAGAATCCCCCAAACTTAAACAAATGTACCATGTACCAATGCATAGGGATTGCTGTAACTTCTTCCTTCCTAGTCCATTTGTCTACCAGTGCCAATTGTTGGTAGCATTTTCTTGAGCTTTAGATATTTGTCATGCAGGTATAATTGAGCTGCGTGCCTCAGGTAGAGATGTCACGGGCACTGAAATTTCATGGACACATCTACAATGATTCAGCTGCTTCAGAGCCAAGTAAGACTGCCTGGCTGCTACACATCACTGAATTTCATATTGCTGTTACCAGTAAAAAGAAATGAAAACTCCACCATTATTCACAATTACAAATAAATGGACTATAATTGCATTTGACCTTCCCACACCCCTCCCCTCTTGAAAGGAAGGCAAGCAGGGGGCCTTTTTCCTTTCTTTTTCTTACTAAGCAGTTAGGAATGGATATATGCTATTTGAAAGTTTCCAGATTGTGCTTGCACTTAGGAGATGTGAAGTGTGCTGGAATGGAAGCTCACCCATCCAACATGGCAGCGGGTTATGGGGACCTGAAAATCATGTAAGAATGACAGGTGGAAAAAATTCTGTAGTCCAGAGAAGATGGGGTTTGGAGCATGATGTGAACTTGTATGGGCAACAGCATTGTTGCTGTTATTTTATATGACATTTCCATACAGACCTTGTTTTGTCGTTGTTTATTGTCTGTTTTATGTATATAGTTTTCTTGCTACAAAAGAAAAAAGTAATGTACTTCCATGCTTAAATGTAGCAATGGTGACAGTTTTCCATATACTGTTCATGAAGTCATTTGAACATTTGTATGTTAAAGTATCTGCTGTGTCAAAGGACTGTTTGTCCTCAGCTTGTCATCTTGGACATCTTTCCTTGGAAAATTAAACAGTCCTACTACTGTGCTTAAAAATAAACAGATACTTAATCTCCATAATTCTCCATGATTTGATGATATAAACTAGAATATGTGGTACACATAACTAGAAACATGAAATAGTGGATTTCCTGATTATTTAAAATGGTGCTGCTTTCTGGAGGGAGGAAAGCTAAAGTGAATAGTGTTAAGAAACAGCTTTACAAGTGTTCATTTAAAATTTAGATGAATTCACCTTGGCCATGATTGCATCACTTTGCTCTTTGCTTTCTGCATGCATTTGGGCAGTCAGCTTTTACTGCTGAAATTCAAAACCAAGCTGCATTTGTCACAGTATGAAATCAGCTTCAGAGGCTGTAGAAGAAGAGAGAAAGCATAACTAATTGAATTTTAGGCATTTTGCAGAATGGAGGTGGGGACAGGAAGCAGGGGGCATTGATGCTCAGGCCCTGCTCCTGTAGTAAACACTGGGGGAAGTCAGTGGCTGCTTGTGTGGGCACTTGCTATAGGAGCTGGTATCAAGGTACATCCAATGGTGACTCTTAGGAGCAGGAGATGCTAAAAGTTGAGAAGCTTCTACACTCGGGAGTTGGTTGTCTGCACTCTATAGGTTTTCCAGAGTCCCAGGCCTGCAGCTTTTGAGTGGTTGCCCCCGTCTTATCCTTGAAGACTGTGCTTGTGCTGTGGCACGGAGTGGAAAATATCTCTTCCAGGGAGTGGGAGAAAAGTGTTTCCTGTACAGCACTAACAAGAATATGATGCATTCAGCTGTGTGTATTGTGTGTGTGTGTGTGTAAATAAGATTGAAATAATAATGACTTTGTAGAAGGATAAGAAAAACACCCTTTCACTGCAAGCAGCTAAATTTGCAGTGCCTGCTGTTGTTAGACATTAAGCTGTTTGTCCCCAGTTAGCATTTACATAATATGCAATCTTACTGTTTTCTACATCTTTATGACTTTTTCTAATAAAAGAATTCTGCTGTTGTGCTGGCTATGAGGAAAGATGTCAAACTGTTCATAGAGTCTAAACAAAGGGCTTCTTACTTAGCTTTGTGTTTTCATTGTATACATATTATTGCTGTGCAACTTCTGCTGTGGCAGTATGGGACTTTGCCGAAACAAGATCTTTCCATTATTTAGAAACTGTAGCTCTGGATTACAGTCATGGGGAAGTGCAGGAAAGAGTATTTAGTTTTCCCAAGAAGGGCTGGTTGAAACTTTGATTCATGCAGAAAGAAAGTAATATGCTTCATAGTTGAAAGGTGTAAGGGAAAGCGCTGTCACCTGCCGTTGCAGTCACTGAAGATTATTTTCGTTTTTTTTAATATCATACCCAGGTGTGTCTATCTTTCAATGAAATGGTTAGCATAAATCTGCCATGTGCATTGGTATTTCTTTTTTATTAGCTTTTATTTAATTGGGTAAAAGGTAATCTGTTTTTATTAATTGAATTGCTCTCCCTCCTCCCTGTGTCAGAGGCAAAGCTTCCCTTGGAATTTGTCTTGGAGGGGAGAAAACAAGCAAACAAAACTCAGAAAACACTGGTATACCTGAAAGCTGAGAGCTTTCTGTGTCTTTCCCCCGTTTCCCTTGCTGCTGTCCTTAATAGCTGCTTTAATTGACTCTCTGGGAGACTGCTGCCTCTATAATCTGCTTCAGCACTCCCTTTCTCTCCAGTAAACCCCTGTCCTCATGTGTGTTTAGTCTCTCAGAATATGAACATCGCTTTGAGTGTTGAGCTGACTCTTGAAGAGCCACCAGCTGGAAGGATGTTCTGGCCTTTCCTCATGGATTGTAGCCCCACGAGCTCTCATGGGTTGTACTGAGGTGACTCTGAGCGTGTTATGTCTGGGTATATCCCTGAGCCTCGCTAAATACACTGAACAGGAACTGATGCCTGTTCAAAATTGCTGCTGATAAACTTAAGAAGAATTTGTAGTACCAGCTATATTCATAAGGAACTAGCTTTGGGATGATAATCTTCAAGTTCGCCCATTGCCTGCACTGAGCTATTACAAACCATTCAGGAGTGACTGCTACCACTGATGGAATTTTCAGGGTAGCCATCACTTCTGAGAGGAAGTGAAGAAGATTTGAATTCTAGCAGTGGTTTATTGCCTTCTGTAGAGGGAAGTAAATATTGATACAGAATGCTTATTTACTGATCAAGGGTAGTGTCAGCAGAATTAAGGTGTGTACTTTTCATTACAGAAGAAATAGAAGCAATTGATAGAGTTCAGAGTGATGTATGAGACAGTGTAATTCAACCCTTCATGGTTTTTTTTATTTTCTTTTCCTCTCCTCTTGAGAGGTGTGACTGGGCAGTGATATGTAATAAATCTCCCTAAAATCTGTTGATTCTCAATACCTGAAGGGGACCAGCAAGAAACCTGGAGAGGCACATTTTACAACTGCATATAGTGACAGCACGAGGGGGGATGGCTTTAAACTGACAGAGGGGAGATTTAGATTAGCTATTAAGAGTACTGTAAGAATAGTAAGGCCCTGGCACAGAGAAGCTGTGGCTGCCCCATCCCTGGCAGTTTTCAAGGCCAGGTTGGACGCAGGGGCTTGGAGCAAGCTGCTCTAGTGGAAGGTGTCCCTGCCCATGCCACGGGGGTGGAACTGGATGAGCTTTAAGGTCCCTTCCAACCCCAAACCATTCTAGGATTCTGTGACTCTATGTAGTGTTTAACAAATGCCAAGTGCTGTGTCAGTGGAGAGTCCTCTTCTGCAGCATCATGTTGATAATGTTTCTCTAATGTAAGGACCCCTAAAGGGCTGTGGTTGTGGTAATCCTCCTTCACTTAGGCAGCATCACCTCTTCAGTGGGCTTCAAAGGCTGCTGACCTGGCCAAAATGCCCTTCTGCCTTGGATTACATGCAGGTATGGCCTTTTCCCTAAGCCAGGGTCATGGATAATATTGGGCAGAACTGGGAGCAGAGCCTGGATCCTCCTGCTCGCCGCAGTTTCCCCCTGCCCAGGCAGTGAGGTTTCACATTGGTTTTGGGGAGCACTTCAGTGTTAGCAGGGGGTGCTGCACATATGTGGCAGGCTGAGGAACAGACACCCTGCAGCATAGGGAAAAAAATAAAGAGAAGGAATTAGTGTAACTTTACTACTACCCTGCTAGTAATTGCTGCTGGATCAATGCCTTGTATTAGCAGGACTCTGCTACAAGGGGAGTTTCAGCAGCATTGCAGTGTAGGCGCTTCCACTGGGGATTAGCACAGTCATAAATGTAGGAGAGCTTAAAAAAGGAGTAGCAGGGGAAAAGTATTCTATATCTGTTAATTATAAACCACAGATTGTACTCGCAGAAACAGTGTGGGGAATGAATACCTGCTATTGTCCTATTTCCAGCAGCACTTCAGACTATGAAAACTGATTTTATTTTAAAAGGCTATTTTATTTTCAGTATTACTTCACTCAGCTTGATCTGGGGAAGGTTCACCTTCTAGAAATCAGGTGTAAAACAATGCTTCTGACTGAGTGCTCTTAGTAGTAATAGTGTTATTTCTACGGCGATACCCAGTAATTAAAATCAGGGTTTTATTGTGCTGAGTACAGAGAAAACACATGCAAAACCAGACTGATAACCTCAAATTTCTTACATTGTTAAGAGCTGAACAGTGCAATTGTCCATCTAAAGAAGACTATCAGGGGTTGCTCAGACTTTTACTTTCTCCATGTAACAACAAGAATATAAATAAGTAGAAGTCAATACCTATGGATGGGAGTGGAAGGAACAGCAGTGAAGATGATGCACTAAAAAGCTTTTAATTCTGTTAAAAATAACACAGCACTGTTATTTCCCTTCTCTGCTGCCTTTCACCAGCAAAGTTCTGTTTCCAGTCAGAATTTCAAAGACACTTCCTTTTCCAACAACCCAGCCTCCAAAACTGGGCTGGCAATTAATTGTATTTGTACATTTTGAGGCTTAAAGGCTGATATTAAGCATCTGCTCCGTTACTATTTAGCTACCAAAACAGCTACATTGTAGTGCTGAACACTTTATTAGTGTTTGCTCAGAGTACGTGAAGAGGAGGTTTGATAGCCTAGAAATTTTAAATGCTAATTTGTCATCACAGATTGTTTACCTTTTTATTATTATTATTGATGTTTTAAGAGCATTTTATGTAGGCATAAAAGAGAGAGATTTATCACACATGCTCCTGCTTGGCCCTAGCCCATAGTCACTCTAGTAGTTGACTGTCAAGAGCTGGGTGATTCACAAATTGAGATATCGACAGAATTTTATGCAACATTTTTCAGTTGCACCTTTGACATGGTTTTAAATAGCGCAGCCTTTCCAAATTTCCTAAAAACAAGTTTCTAGCGCATCATCCACCTAGATGACTCGTTTTCTGCAAAATTGAAATCGCTTACGTGCTTATGTTGGTGACTAACTGCAAAATTATCAAATGATGTGTTTTAATCCAATTACATTCTTACTAGAGTGAAACTTGCCTAACACTTCATATGCATTCAGCCAGGGCTATTGGTTTCTGGCATGAATTTTATGTTAGGAGCTCAACAGCATTTAAAGGCTTGTCAAGTTATGTGTTAATACTTGCTTGAGGTCTCAAAGACAACCCTAACTAAAAACACTGTGTGATTGACTTAATATGTACACTAAAGGAAATTATTAGCAGTACCAATGTATTACAGAATTATTGTAATACAACTCCTGTGATATCTGTGTGTAAATACTTAGAAGGGATGTGCGGCTTGAGAGAGAAAATTCATAGTAGTGGCAAGATTTAATAGGTTTAAATAAAGTTTTAGAATAGAGGAACCTAAGAGTGAAGCACTGAGTTTTACAGCCTTGTTTAAGAGATGTGCAGCTGTACAGGGTGCATGAACATTAAAAATTGTAGGATGCTCTGTAAGGGCTTCTGGTTATACATCTGTGTGATCAAAAACCCTTTCCAGAAATGTAAAATCTAATTATGTCACATTACTTTTTAAACAGCTCAGTGTATGCACATGCTATGCCCTTATTTGCAGTTAAGGATTCTTGATGCCTTCCACTGTAAGACTTTTTCAGTTGCCTGTAGCTTTGACAAGTGAAAAGAAATGATTCACGTATTTTGCATGGTGTGTGCCTGTGTGTCCCAGGTAGTTTGGGAAAGCTTCAGTCATGGTGGTCTAGGCATACTCAACAACACGCTTTGGTGCAAAGCCATCCTGGTTTTTCAAGCTTGCATGATATATGTGCAGTTTTTCAGGTCTAGCGTAATGCTAGTGTGGGAACTTGACATTTGGCACAAGCTTGGAGGCTGCAAAGGGTGGTTTATTTCTTACAGAAGTTGTAACCAGATTTTCTTGGACTTTGAAAAAAGATTTGCTTGAACATGATCAGTAGAGCTGGGTTAAGCCATGGGTTTACTCATAAACACCAGATGCAGAGGTCTTGCCTTTGCTGGATTTTGCTGTCATTTCTTTGGTGTCGACACAAGTGCATGTGTAGCTGTGGTATTGAAAAGTAACCCAGGGAAAACCCCCAAACCCAGACCATGTTAGTTTTGAACTGAGTCCTTAGACCTCGCCGATGGGAAGGGAAGGAACGAGGGACTACAGGAGCAAGAGAGAGGAGACAGAGCCTGCCCTTCCAGTAGAAGCCAAAATTTAGATAAAAAGAAAGATAGCTCACCCCTCCTGCCCTCTGCTGCATGGTCTGCAACGAGAGGACACCATCCTTTCTCCATCATCTGTGTGATGAGATTGCTCTAGGGAGTTCCCCCTTGAGGGCAGCCATAAACCCTATAAAGATCAAAACATAGTGGGTGCTCTGCAGAGGATTCCTTAGCACAAATACATATCTGCTCCAGATTCTTCTGTATGTGCCCTTTACATTATGAGCTTGAAATACCTGAAAGAATTATAATGAAGAAGAGCTAATTATAAAGCAGGTAATAAAATAGCTTATTCAGGTGATGCTGTTTTATTACCATCTCATTATGATTAAATAATTCCTATTAAGTTCTGGATCAAAGAGAAATATCTCACATGAGAGTTTACAGAGTAGTTTAATGGAGTCTATTTATTGTATAATCCCAGGGTGAGTATTGGCTTTTATACTGTCATATTAACCTATTGTGACAGTTCTATGCAGTGCTCCTTTATGAACACTGGAGAGTATAAAGGGGGAATTTTCTCCTTCCTTCCTTTCTTTTTTTTTTACATTGCTGTCCAGCAGGCTGCAGAAGGGTTACTTTGCTGGAATATTTTGATCCTGAGCTTCTCTGCCTTTAAACTAACCATGAGGCTGTCTTAAGGCTCAGATTAAGAAAAAGCTCTGGGTAGCTTTTCGTGTTGTTTGTGCTGGTATTTGGAAGGATATGAGGCACAGGTTCTGCCCATGTAGGAGAGAGGGAGCATTGACTTTACAAATAAAATCCCTGCAGATGTGCATGATGAGCTCTTGGCACTTTAATTGTATTTGGAGGGTTAGTGGGGTTTTGGGTGTGGGTTGGCTTTTGTTTGTCTGTTTTGGGAGGGGGTTATGTGTGTGTGTGTTTTTCTGTTGGTTTTTTTAAGTGGTGTGTTTTGGGGTTGACGGCTGCTAAGAAATAGCCGCAAACAAAAGTAACAAGTTAGAATCCTAAACAGAAATCACTGCAAAGGTATAACCCAGATTAAGCAGAAACAGGAGCTTTCCCAGGTACATTTACACCCTGATGTGCCACATGCCAGGGATCCATTTCCTCTGCCAGGGGCATTATTTATTTGACAGCTTGATAACTTAAGGTGAAGAGTGTCCCATGCAGTGCCACAGCCAGTGTCATCCTGGGGTGATGCTGCTGGCTGCTGTGGTTCACCACCTGCAATCAAATAACTTGAGTGTACTTAAGGGATTCGGGAAGATTTCAGCTTGCTTTGTCACGGAGCAGCAAGTTGACCCTCAGGATTCCCCTGTGATAAATGGTGTTTTAACCTTCCGGTTCTTGGAACAACATGACTGTAAGACAATGGCCTTTATCTCATTTAAGGTATTAAATTCTGTAGTAAATGTCTTAACTTAGTGTTAGAAAAGAGTGATATAGATATGTGTAAGATAATCGGCAGTTTACAAAGAACTCGGGAGTTGTGTGTGTTGTTTTTCATTTCAAGTCACTGAAATGGTTTTGAGTGGAGCTGACTCATGATGTTTGACTACTTCAGGCTGAAATGCTGGAACCAATATCATGTGATGGATATGAACCATCTTCAAATGAAGGAGATCTATTGAAATACTTGGCGCAAGCATTTTGCAGTCATCTTGATTATTGGAAATGTTTGTACACATTTTTAATGCAGAATTTCAAATGTGTGTACAATTTGCTCTGTTTGGTTCATAAGCTGAGAAACAAATATGTTTTAATGGAAAAAACTTTTAATGTATTTGCTCTGTAGATGAATTTGTTTGGGAATAGATCTTGCCTTGATGTTTATACTTCCTGTTTCTGAAGATCTGGTTTCTCTTATTCCTGAGGGAGGAAAGGAATTATTCACTCATTTCCTTTCATTTCTTTTTTTTTTTTAATTTAAGATTGCAGCAAGGAGATTGTTTAACTGCACTCAATTTATTCTCAGTACAAATTATTGTCTTTCATCCTGTGTATGGCAGTTACAGCTTACTGCTTTGGAGTTACCCAAACCTGGTAGCAAAAACAGCTAGGCAAAGGTTTGCAGGTGTAACCCTTGCTGCAGTGCTGTTCTCTTCACACTACATGTGCCAGCCACGTTTGTGCGCACGGTGGCTTGACCTGCATGTGCACCTCCTTTGATGAGGTTGCACTAATTAGGGACAGGGCTCTGTGAGCTGTGGGGAAGTACAGCATGCCACAAGGAGATCCTGGTTTGAGCAGAAGTCCTGCGTTGCTGTTGGATGGGCTTCTTCAGAGCAGAGCCAGCTGGAATGTGGTACTGTGGTTCACAGTTAATCTTATAAACAGGGCATAAAATTAAAAATGAAGCCAGGCAGAGTTTCCACACTGAAACGTTTCCAAGCTGTGATTGTACAACTCACATTTGAAAAACTGCATTGTAACTGCAGCTACACAGGGAAGGCTACTGAAGGTCTACAGGCTCCATCTTCAAGACCAACCCTAGCTCCTCCTGTTAGAAGAAACGCATCACTTTGACTCAGGGTTTAATTATGGAGTGATGCAGGTTTGGTGTGAATGTGTTCAAGTCACATGTAGTTTCCTTGAGATCTTGCCATGGAGCAAGCCTCTTGGAAGGTGTGTAGATAAGGAAAAAAAAAGAGCTTTTCTTCTGTGTGTCCATGTCCTTGTTTTGGGCAATACTTGCTGGAGGGTTGTTTGGGAAGTGTTCTGCATTCAAGAAAAGGTTTGGAACATGGTGATTACTTAGTCCTATTTTGGATGAAGCTTTGCTTCATTCAGGAATTCTCATCATTCTTACCTGGAGCAAGTGTGTTTGCCCCAGACTCTGTGTGAGAAGGAAGCCTTTCTCGTTAAATGAAAAGAGACTGGGATCACTGAATATTGCAGGTTTTGCTTTGGGCACCCAAAGCTGGAAGTTGTTTAGTCAGTGCTGAGGTCCCCAAAATATGGGCTGTGCTGAGCGCCCCTTTGTAAATTCATCCCTTCACCTTCCTTTGCTGCAGCTTCAGAGCCATAAAAGCATAACTGCACTTCTTTACCTCCCAAGGGTGTTGAGGGAATGAGTGTTTCTCAATGCTACTGAGCGGTACTGTGAGGAGTGAACATTAGGGTGACCAGGGGGAGTGGGATACCTGGCACCATGCAGGAGGGAGCCTGTAGAAAGCTAAACCACAAACTGTTGGGAGAAAGGATGAAGGTGAAACTCCTGCCAAATGAGATGAGGAGGACCAGAGAGTCCCCATGACTTGGCAGGGACTGAGGTTAATACTTGCTGAATAGAGCTGGAAATTGGACGTGGTAACTTACTTCCCCTAGCATCACTCAGGGAAGCACTTTTTTTTAAAGGAGGATTTAGATAAAATTGCTTATTAGTAAAGTGAGGATTATCCAGGATTTTAAAGTTTGTTCTTATCTCTGGTGTTATTCAAGTGTGCAAACTCGAGGATGTTTCAGTCCATCATGGATCTTCAGCTGTAAAAAGCCACAGACAGCCTTACTGGACTGAAACCTGTCTGTAGTTTGAGGGCTTTTACAGCTGTGGAAAATTCATGATAGACCAGGAAGAAAAAGGGTGACAGAATTTGTAAAGAAAAGTGTAAAATTGTAAGCCAGAGCATCTTTCTTTGATTCTTTTTTCTCTTTTCTTTTCTTTTCTTTTTTCTTTTCTCTTTTCTTTTCTTTTCTCTTTTCTCTCAGCATCAAATGGATTATTGCAGTTTCAAAGTGCATGATTGAAATAGGCTTTTTTATAATTTGAACATTTTCATCTCCCTTGAAGTGTCTTCTCCCCACACCCTCTTTTGCCATCATCTGTCACTGTGTGTACTTGACATCAAAAAGACCTTCACTGAAAAGTCTTGGTGGTGCTGCTGCTGTTTTGCCTTGCAGTTGCTTGGAGCTTTGCCCCACACTGAAATAAAGGTTGGGATGAAGGGGAGGGGCCCTTGTTTCCCTCCTGAGTAACTTCATAGCTGCTTGTATCATGTGGCAGCACTTCAGAGGTGTGAGTCCATCAGGCAGTTTCTGGTGCCCATCTGTAGAGGTGTTGGACTTGGACGTGGCTAGAAGTCACCTGTGATGGAACTTAAAATGGGGTCCATTAAATTAAATTGGGTTTATGGGACAATGCTGCATTTGTGTTGTGCCCCGAGCAAATTCAGCTGGTGATCCCTTTCTGCCTACAAATTTGGCTGCATGAATAATCTATTTTCCAAGTAAATCCAAAAGCAGAAATATATATCTGTTTGGATTGATATGCTTTGAAAGATTATTTTTCTACCACTCCATCTCTCTTTCTCCTCATTTGAAATCATAGAATCTTAGAATGGTTTGGATTGGAAGGGACCATCCAGTTCCAACCCTTGGCACCACCCCTACAAGACAAGGGGAGAGGGACAAAAATGAAGCTTCCTCAGACAAACCTTCTATCTGCCCTGGTACAGGATAGTGCATTTCAGGCAGTTATGGGAGAAGCTGTGAAACATTAAACTCAAGAGGCAGAGCTATGGAAGCATGTTGTGCTGAAATGATCTCTTTATCCTCACCTGCGAGCCGAATTCAAGCTATGCAAGCTGCCACCTCACCTTCTTCCTGTAAGACATGAGCTCAACTCTCTCATGTCCTTGAAGATCATCCTGATTTCCACATCAGTGAAGATCTGGGAGGAGGAGATGGTGCTTGCAGCTCCTCCTGCTGCCGCTGTTCTGCTTAGATCAAATAATCACATACTTGCTGGAGAGGCTCTGGCGCCTGGGTGTGCCAGCTGCCGGGTGTGTTTCATTCGGGCACACATCTCGATGGGTTGAGCACCTCATCCTGGAGCTGTTCCACTCTACCCTGAATACTGAGCTGTGAATTCAGCCGTGTTTAAGGGGCAGAGTTCCCATTTGCTCAAATGTTTTCACTTGTACCAGTGACATATTCGGGCTCACATCCCCTGTCTGGTGGGAGAGTGCAGGAGTTAACAGTTCTCTCTAAAATGATGTGATGTGCAGAGTGATGCTATTTTAGCCTTGGCAGCAAAGCAAGCTGAAAAGTTAGGAAAGGTAATCCTAGGAAAAGGAAAAAAGGGAGTGTGGTCTAAGGCTGTAGCTCTTACTGCTACAGCTGCTGTTGCAGTAAAAGCTGTTATTGCTGCTCACTGCCCGTCTTTCTCCTAGGGGAAGAGCGTGTTGTATGACTGTCCTTTAATGCATCCTCCTTGTAGAAAACCTCTTTCTCACTCCCACCCGCTTACCTCACACTTCTGCTTCTTGTCTCTCCCTCTTTCCTTAAGAACAACATAGTTGGTGGCAAAACCATTGCTGTCTTGGCTGTGTTGTTAGTGCCCTTCCACACATGGGTAATTTCTGCTTCATTCTATTCCATTTTTGAGTAGGCATCTTGCAGGGTAGGAAAGAAATCTCCATTTTTCAAGGTAGAAAAATAAGGGTGAATTTCTTTCTTTCATATGGCATAACCCAACAAGTGAATATTACACTGCCACTGTCAGCTGTTCAGATAGCTCTGCTCCATACATGACACTTTTAAAAGGAGAATTTTATAGAAGGATGATTTGAATTCTCTTTCTGTGCTTCCAAAAGACAGAGCAAGCTTGAATTTTTGCTTTTTTTCAAAACCTCAGAATAGACTTAGATTGATTTAAATCCAGTCTGTTTCACATAAAAAATACACAAAGGAGTGGAGGCTGTTGGTTTTCTGTTTGTTTGGTGGTGGTTTTAATTATTGGTTTATTTTGTGTTTCGGCATTATCATCCTGTTTCTACTTCCAGCTGGTAATGCTGATTTAATTTTTTTGTTAGGAGAAGTTTATATTTCATATTACATGCAAGTGTATTTGCACTGTGCTAATGTAATGTCTCTCTGTGGATTAGAAACATTATTTAGATTGTTATTCAAGGAAATGGTAGGTAGCGGGAATGAACATCCTGTCGTCTCTTATGGCTGAATGAGCTGTGCATCCCCAAAGAAAACTACAGCAGGAATAAAGATAAAAGTATAAGCTGAATAGGAGATAAAATATAGTAAAAAATGGAGAAGAAAGGGACTAGGCTGCTGATGTCAGAGTGACAAAACTTAGGCTCAGCAAAGGTGAGAAATGAGTTTATGGCTTTGTGAACATAATCTAGGTCTCTAGAGGCAACTACATGGGATTGAGATTAGTTTTTTTTTATTATTACTACTTCTACTACTTGTACTACTATTAAATCTTGCATTTTACTCTCAAATTCATTTCCTTTCCCATGTGTTTATTCATTAAGGAAGAGTATCTGTAAAATGCCGTGTTCTCTGAAGATGAGCTCCAGAATTTTATTATATTAATGAAGCTCGTATGTGACCTCTGTATTTAGTTCTTTGTGGTGCACCTTCCTGTGTCCTGGAAACTGATCAGGATCTTGAAATAGTAATATTGTTCCACTTGCTTCAAATCTGAATTCTTCAGCTCTCTGCAGCGGTAATGACGTTACATGCTCATGTGCCTAAATTTGACAGTGTAAGGCTACAATTCCGCAAAGCTTAAGCTTATACTTAACTTTAATCATGTACTTGGCCCCACTTCTATGCAGCTAAGCGTTTTGACGTGTGCTTTTGTCCCATTAATACTGATGAGGTTTAGGCATATGCGTCAAAATACTTTTAATGCATGGAAATTCAGCTATCAGTGAAATAGTGATTTAAGGAAAAAGCAGTGCCTTTAAGGCAAAAAAGGGCACAAACAAGTAGCAAACCCCATTGGTCCTTATATACTTATCATTGCAAAGATTGAAATTAATTCCTCTGTCTTTCTACTTTTAATTGGTATTTGGATGCTTTATAAATTGGGAGCCTGTTGTAATTTAGCAGGGGAAGTGCTGACCATCAGCAGGCACTTGGATTATGAACAGATGTTACTGTGCTGATAGGAGAGTTTGCCTTTCAGTCTGGCTTTTTAGCACTGGAAATTAGGGTCCCCTTTCGAGGCAGGACTAGCCAACAAAATGCAAGTGCTACCAGGTGAAGGTCACCAGCACACACAGCAGTGTCCAGCAGCATAACTTCGCTGAGCATTCAAAATCTGAAACAATAAATAAAGTGTTCTCTTGGCAAGGGTGGTCCCATGTCTTTTGTATTCCTAGGAGGTAGCAGTTGCTATGGCAACTCCTCATTTACTTGCTTTTTTCCTTCCCCCCCCCCCCCCCGCCGATAATTATATTAAGCAGCATGTAAAGGCTGCTAGCTGGTGCAGGGCTGTGCTGCTGTCCTGGAGCTGCAGTAAACTCTGTACCCTTCGTTCTGAAAACACTTCCCTTCCTGTGTTTGTGTGCTGTCCTCTCATCACTATGAACTGGCTGGTCATGTAGTCCAAAGCACTACTGAACTGTACAGTGATTTGGTCCAAGAGTAAGAGCATTGCTGTTGGAGGTGTTCTTGGAGATGGACCTTCTATACCCCTGCTAGCTGCTCGCTGTCTGCGGGGCTGGTGAATCTTGCACAGCCCCGCTGGGAATTGGTGCTGGGAGGAGAATCTGAGGTTCTAATAGGAATCTGAGAAAGGTGGAGCTGAGCTGGAAAATCTGTAAGCTGAGCCTACATTTCTACATCACCAGATTTGTTAAGGCTATGCCTCAGCATTGTAGCTTAGTGCGTGCTCCCTCTAGGGACTTCCCATTTGAATACATTAAAGAAAACAAGGCAAACCAGCCAACATCCCCTGCTCCTGCTTTGGTCCAGAAAGTAAACCTTCTGACTTAAGTATGTTGCATTTGCTCAGCAGCATGTCTCAGCACTGCTTGTGAATGCTGGACTGTAAGTAGAAGTGTAGGTTTATGAGAGACTAGCATGGTTTTGTCTGCAACTTCTAGGAGACTCCATGTCATGGAGCTGACATCTTTTCAGCGTATCATTTACATGATACATTTACATTTGATGATCATTTACATTGGTCTGTCTGTTTGGATTTTTTTTCAAGTATGGCCATACCCTAGATTTTACAGTGCAAGTGACGTGCAGTGTACTGCAGCCAGGGCTCTCCGTCACATCCCCCATTCATAAACTGAGGTTGGTCCCATTCCTGGGCTCCTGCCTCTGTGCTCAGGGGGAGGAGGTTCAGGCAAGAACCTCCCAGTGCTGGAGCCCATGGAAGGAGTCTCTTCTCCATAAGATGCCATTAGTGGATCGTCCAACAGGACCCAAACTCCTTCCCAGTTTTGGGGGTGGACTGGTGGCAGGGGCTTTACTTCTCATTTGGAAGGTGTTTGCTTTTGGTAAATATTCTACAAGTTGATATAATCTGAGCTGTACAGTTGGTTCTCCCTTGTCTATGGGTGCAAGTACCCATTACCACAGTATGATGGGTGTAAAGTAATTTTATATATTCTCTGTTTCATGGCCAAGTCAGCAACCTTAATTGCTTTGGCAGTGTTCCAATAACACTGGAATTGAATGGCGTCAGTGTTATCACACTGACTTCCAGTTGCATGTAGCTGTAGTCAGACAAACAGGATATTCACTTTAAAGCTTTTTACTCATCTCTTGAAAGCCATTTTGTCACTGTGCATCAGCTGCCATGAGTAATTTCTCTTTCAAAAAGAAAGTATAAGCGGGAGTGTACAAAGGGGGATTTGACCGTTTTACTTGCACCAAATATCTTCCTAATTGTGTATACCCAAATACCTTTATAGTTTAAAAAGTTGTAGTTTCAGACTGAAAGCCTGTCAAGGGAGATAAAAAAAAGGGCTTGTGAATTTTTACCTGCTCATCAGAGTCTGACAATTATTAGAGAGCTATTTATAATCTGCTTGGGGTTTTATTTAGTATCAAGTTGACTGATATAAAAATGGGTATTTCTGATTGTACAGTTTCTCGCAGCAAGTTTTAACAGGCAAAGATGATGCTAATTTCATCAGTGTCAGATTCTTTAGTTACTTTCACAGCAATGATACATTACCCTCATGACAGTGGAAACACAGCACTATTCTCTTTAATTTTAGTGATAAAAATAAATTGTAAAACATTTGATTTGTTGTTGGTAAGAAAAACAGCTCAGATATTTTAGTGAATGGCCTACTTACAGCTAAATGGCAGAATAATGCTAGGCTGAAATAATTTCTTAAACACTGTGTCATTACAAGTAATCTTGGAAGTGTAAATTGGCCTTTTGTAATGTTTATTTCAGCTGAACTACAGAAATGGTACTTCCTTTTCCCCTAATCCTGTTACATTAGAGGCACAAACATAAACTCATTTGTCGTAGCATGCAGTGCGAATTTTTTACAACTGCTTGAATTATGCTAAGCGATCCCGTGCAGTCTGAGGAGCACCAGCAGAGGTTTTGACCTTGCTTCTTTTTGCAATCAGCAAAGTTAAAATTAAAATATCAAGAGAAACAATTTCTATGGCAAAACTGTAGAAGTTAATAGAGTTGAATCTACTTTTGCGTTCATGTTCCTGTGGAGTCAGTTCTAGCCGCATTGTATTTCTGAAGCGCATAAAAAAAAAAGGAATCCACTTCTTTTTTGATATCTTTGATGTAACAGATAAAACAGAAAAGCTTTAAATTGAATTTCTTAAGTGAATATTTAATTTGCATTTAATGCAGCAGATACTGTATGTTAATCAAATTGAAGATTATTATTAAAAATATTTGTAAAGGATGAATTCTGTTTGCAACAGTTGTTGCTAGATGTATTTAGAAGTGCTGTATAGTACAAGCAAGGGGACAAATTCTGTGCTGGTTTCTGCCCCAGCCAGTTTACTTTGACTTAGTAGCAGCATGGTTGAATTTTCTTGGTTGACATTGTTTCAGTTTCTTTTAAATGAAATGGATGGGTTGCTTACAGGCGGATACTCCTCAAAACGGGCATGGGCATGAGCAGTTTGTCTAGGCAATGAAAGTGCTTCTTTCTCTGTAGTCATTATATGGGGAATTTAGGTGCACTGAGTTGGTTGGGTATTAGGCTGAATACCTGCCTGTCTGCCTGACCCACATGTGGGGATCTTCAGGGCTGCAAATCACTGAGCAGTGCGATCAGCCCACGGTGGAACTCACCCCTTCAAATACTTCCATATGTGGGATGATCTGTTTGTTTTTACAGTGTTAGTTCTCCTGATGAAACACAGGGAATGGCTATTTAATACTCTTCTCCATCCCATAGTCTAGTGTGTGACCAGATGCAAAACACATGCAGTGTTGTCAGCCTTGAATAGTAAAGGAGAATAAATTTTAGATTATAGATAACAATCTCTCTTTTATGCCATTGAGGTAAAATAATACTGGGCTAAAACATGCCAAGCTGCCAGTGATAGTTGCAACAGAATACTCAAAGGAAAAGGTTTTAAGACGACTGGGTAATCTGATAATATGTATTTTTAAGGATATATGCAGAAAAGGAAATTGTACTTGTCACCATTTGGATCAATACTTTCAAAAAATCATAATAAATGCTACTTACTGCTACTAAGTAGAGCATAATTAGTATTAAGTAAACCAATATTAAAATGTATGCTATGCTTTAAACTGTTTGGCTGTATTAGCATTTAAATACCCTATTGTGTATTTGCTATTTCTTCCCTTCTTATAAAACTGTATTCTCCAGAGTTCAAAATGATTAATTTCCTTTAGAATACGTACAGTGCAAGGATTTAACAATTCCTTGTATTTAATAATTGCCTGGTAGCCAGGCTTATTATTTCGCATAAGCACTTGGGTACAGAGTCATCCAATATTAGGTCAATCATGCTAATAGCAGGATCTGCATAGCACTTCCCTTCTCCTGGCCCGTGGCTGCGGAGCGCCTGGCTGGGGAGGATGAGAACAACTTCCACTGCACAAGCATGGTATGAATTCATTTCACATGTCATCCTTCATTTTCTGCCTACGAGAACAATTGACAGCTGGATCAGGGGCTTGACATGTCTTCAGAGAGTTTCGCCCTCCTTGGCATTTGCAGACAATTGTACAGCTCTGTCGGACAAACAAAACCTTTTCCTTTTTCCTTTTTTCTTTCTTTTCCCTAGCAAACTGACTTCCCCTTCTCTTGCTCTTGCTTACAAGCAGCTATTCTCTCCCGTGCACAAGGGGCATCAACCACCAACATTCATTTTTACCCAGACTCCAGCTTTAGCCCTTGCAGTGTGATGAAGGGGTGTCCCGGATTCAGCTTAGACCATGACAAGGGGGTTCCCTCCACCATGATAATTAATCAAAGGATTTATGGAAAATCCTGTATAACTCTTGGAAATTATATTCCCTCTTTGTTTCCCCCTCATATAATCTAACCTTTTTTTCCCTCCTGCAACTGTGAATAAGTTATTAAATACGTGGCAGCTGAGCTGGTAGAGTGTTTTACATCCTACTTGCAGGGCTAGCTGTGAATATGATAAGTGTGCTTGTCTGAAAGATGGAGCTAAAAAGGAAAATCCTCCAAAAAAAAGGTGATGAGGCAACTTTTCTTTTAGCAGAGGGTGTTGAGAAAACCTGGTAATAAAAATGAACGTTGAGTTTGGGGGCTCGAGGGCAGTATATTGTAGCTACAGGCTGTTTTAGCAAGCAGCTTTGTCATCTCCGTATCGTTTTCCCTGAGGTGAAAATAGAGCGATTGGAGCTGCCCTAGCTGCTGAGACCTGGCACCTCTTGGTACCACACAGGGCTGAGTGTCCTCTCTGACTGCCTCAGAGTAGGGGCTGCCTTTATCCATGTTGTAGCTCTGTGCAATGAGAAAGGGCCTTTAAACTCATTTTACAGGAAGGAAACTGTGGCCTTGTTGTGGTTTCAGCTGGGATAGATTTAATTGTCTTTTTAGTAGCTGGTACAGTGCTGTGTTTTGGATTTAGGATGAGGATAATGATGATGCAGAGATGTTTTAGTTGTTGCTGAGCAATGCTTGCACAGAGTCAAGGACTCTCTACTCCTTACACCACGCACCAGCAAGGAGGCTGGGGGTGCACAAGGAGCTGAGAGGGGATACAGCTGGAACAGCAGACCCCAACTGACCCAAGGGATATTCCAGCCCATAGGGCAGCATGCTGAACAAAAAGCATGGGGAGAATTGGCCAAGGGGTGACCCACTGCTTGGGGACTGGCTGAACATCAGTCAGTGAGTGGTGAGCAATTGCATTGTGCATCACTTGCTTTGTGTATCCTTCTATCATTATTACTATTACTTTCCATTCCTTTTCCATATTATTAAACTCTCTTCTGTCAACTGATTCTCTTCCCTATCCCACTGAATGGCTGGGTGGTGTTCACTGCCTGTCAGGTTAAGCCGTAATGGGCCTGTTAAGGGATCAACATGGAAAGCCTGAAATATCACAGACTGGTTTGTGTTGGAAGGGACCTTAAAGCTCATCCAGTTCCAATGCCTGCCACAGGCAGGGACACCTTCCACTAGAGCAGGATGCTCCAAGCCCCTGTGTCCAACCTGGCCTTGAACACTGCCAGGGATGGGGCAGCCACAGCTTCTCTGGGCACCCTGTGCCAGCGCCTCAGTACCTTTACAGAGAATATGGCTCCATTGTCACAGTTCTTGCACCACAAGGCCAGCTTAGTGCATCTTCTATAACTCAGCTCGTCAGCGGGAGAAAAAATCCCGTGTAGGTTCTGTTGTAAAAGCTTCCTCGCACTCACGTCCTTTATGGAAGTTCTCCTCGGTTGCCCCTCTCCTCAAGGTCCCTTCTGAGGTGGCAGTATCCGCTGTCAACACTGACCTCAAGGTTCCTGCCTTGGCAGCGGCTCCGTTACTGCTGTGAGGCAGGAGTGGGAAAGGGGTCCTTTGGCTTGGAATAGAGGCAGACGTATCAGTGGAGGCGTGCAGGGCTGTTCTGGCAGGAGGCAGAGGGTCAGCTGTGCCCCTTCCCAAATGCCTGCTGAAGAGTGGGAGCCAGGCCTGCCATCTGAGCTAAAACACTGTGGTCTTGTTTTGACAAACCTGCCAGTGGACATGGAGAAGAAATTAACCGTAACAGCCTCTGTTTGCTATGTAGGCTTTGCTCTGGTTAAAGTTTGAAGAGGGAAATATTTCCTCATCCCTGCTGTTTCTAGGGGCGGGAAGAGAGTTGTTTCCCCACCTAAATAAAACTGTGAGTCAGCTTTTTAGCTAAACACAATTAGTAATATATTTTAGGAACAGTTTTAGAGCTCAGCATTTTTAAAAAGACACTAAAATCCATCTTTTCTTTGATCCAGATGCATGAGCACTTAAAAAGACAATTAGGGATGGGATTTTAGAAGAAGGCATGAGCTTAATAAAGCCACAAATTAATGAAGGTATCCAATCAAGCAATTTTTTAAAGGATGGCAGGTGTGAGTTAGGGTGCTTCTGCTTCATGATGCCACAGGTCAGCCTCTTCTTGTGCACTGGGCAATTCATTTGTGCCCTTGAATTCTTCACCTCTTCTGAGGTGAGAGGCAGAAGACACCGCAAGGGAAATCACTGCTCCCCTTCTCAGAGGTTTTTTCTTTGACCTGTTGTCTCCACAGGCCTCCAGGCATAAGTGATTTTATATTAATGTTCCCCTGAACGACTGAATAATGAAGTTGTGAGTCTGCACCTTTTAAGGCGATATCATTCCTGTGCAGTTGTCTGGAAAACTGGACTTCTGCCTCACCCACATGGGATTGTCAGGGACCACTCAGACCTGTGGTATCCTGAAGATGCTGCCCAGAAGGGACATCAGAGTCAGGGTCTCAAAACACCCTGGTAAACAGCGACGTTATTGAGGGCTGTAAATGAGTGTGAAAATGTTTTGCTCCTGTTTCCTGAGAGGTTTTTCTTCCTCACCTGCAACCTGAACAAACCTCCTGCCCTGCCACAGGGTATTCGCTGTTGTTATGGATTTGAGACTCCCTGCTCCGATAAGCCTCTGAGTTTGACTTTCTGGACTGAACGTGTAGCCACCCATGGCCTTGCAGTACTGTTTTGTTTTTCATAAATGTAGGATTTCTAGCCCCTGTCAGTCTGTGCTGCTCAGAGATGGATAGCCTTGAGCAAGACTGCTGTTTGCTCTGGGTGTAGTATTGATAGGTGCTTAAAGAAGCACTGTGCATCCTTCTTTATCAAGAGGATTGCATCTCTGATAAGGAAAGGAACAATAGGAGTTGGATTGATATTTGATTTGAATGAGAGGGATTTCTTAGATCTCTCAGTCTAGGGAGGAGATGAGAGATAAGCCTTACAGAAGAATTGCATATGGTTTCTGAAATACCCAACAAAACTTTATTCTCCCTGTAGGCTCCTCAGCCCTATATCTTGTGTGGATAAAATTGCCATCAAATCTGTCTGCGCTCTTTCTGCTTTCAGAAAACATGTCACCAAGGTGAAGATTTAAATCAGGCTTTTAAATTCTAGTGGTAGTGGTAAAAATACATTTCACTACAGCACATTAATTGGTGAATTACAATTAATTTCCTGTAGAAGCACGTATTATGTTCTCAATAATACCACATGACACGCCGTAATCAGTATTGTTACGGTGAATTCTGAATTAATTATTAATGTCTTGCTGCTTATTTTAATGCCTCTGCTTGGGTCATTTGCATCTCTGGAAGGAAACCAATGTTACATTCCATGCCATTGTGCATTTACTTTTGCTGTGATCACAACTGTTAGCTGAGGTTTGTTTAAGTAGAGTCCGACATTGTCCTTTATGGAAGAACAGGTTTTCCGCAGCCCATGGTCCTTCATACCCTGTTGAGCATGCCAGGGGGTGCCTACTTGTGGCAAAGGACTCTTCTAAACGTAGTGAGACCACCAGAATACTGTGTGCTTCCCTGGGTTCACCACTGACCTGGGGTTTATGTGAGCTGTTGGGTGTGATGGGGAAGGGTGGTGACCCCTTTTGACTGTGCGCAGTATACAGTGCCCTTATTCAACTGTTCATAAAACAGGTTTACTTGTGCTTGCAATGAATAGTAAGGGGAAGAGAGCAAAATGGCCAGAAAACACGAAAGCTAGAAGTAGGTGTGTAGTGGCTTTGATAATCCACCCTGATTTACAGCAGCTGAAGATCATACCCAGTCTCTTATAGGCAGTGGATAAAGATGGAGGCAAGAAATTATTATCATCTATCAGAAATACTCACTATTTTTGTGGTTTAATGGGACATGTGCATATTTTCTGTGTATCAAGTAGTTGATATGAGGGTTACTTACCTGTCTTTCCTTGAAATGTTTTCATTCAAATTGGGTTCCTCTTCCTCTCCACCTTATTTACCCTAACAAGTGAAATACTGATGAAGCATTCCGTATTATAACATAAAGTTGTTTTTCACTCCCCTTTTTCTTATGTATTTTCTGCGCAGGGTCTTTTGATTAAATACAAGAAGCGAGAGAAAGCTTAACAAAGGCAGTGGCTTCCTTCAAAGTGACCTGGATTGTGGGAGCCTTTAAAGTGGAAAATATACAGAGTATTCACTCAAGTATATAGCAACTTAGGAAATATTTTAAAGACCATAAGGCTTGGTACCATATAAATAAAAATATTGGGGGTCATGTTCACCCAGCAAGCTGATACTTGTAGTAATGAATAAATACAAATATGAAGTTGGGGCGGTGGAGTGGTTAAATGTTAAGATTTGTGTGTGGTTTATAAATGGAGCTGGCTTTTTGAAGCAAGAGGAGGTCATACTGTATTAGTTTAATAGCAAGCAAGGTACAAGGTTTATTCAAGAACGTTATGTCCAAATGAGTCTTGAGGAATACTAAATCAGGCTGAGCTCTGATAAGCTAACTTTAAATGTGAGAAGTTTAATTCTGTGTGATATGGCTTGGATTCTAACTGTTAGAACAACATAGCATTTGAATAAGGAAAGAAAATATATGCCTTATAAAACAACAGATAGGATCATTTCAGAAATTAGCCATTGATTTTATGACATACACACTATAAACTTATGATGTTAATCGTTGTTAAGCATAATGAATAAAAGGCAGTGGTCTCTAGCACATGCTTAGGGAGCACTAGAAGTCTGATTCTTCCCTGATAAATGCTTTCTGTGATCAATGAAAGACCATGTGCGCTTTCTTCAAATATTTTGTATTGATGATGATCCTTTGTAATAAACCACTGTAAAATCCCAGTATCTGATTTCATTTGTTACTGCTAATTCTGGTAGTTTTTCAAAGATATTTTGAAGGTAGTAAATGGATAAAAGTATAAATAGATAAAATATATATTGGATATAAATATGTATTGGACTATTAAGGACACATTAATACAAAAAGCAGAAAATACCCTGTTTATAAGTAACCAAAAATCTATTTTGATATCAAGATAGAAATCCATCTTTGTGCCACAAGTCTCAAACTAGCAATAGCTTTTGTATTTTGCTGCTGCTGCAGCAACCCAGTTTATTGATGCAGAATCAGGTGCAGCTCCTGCACAGAGTTAGTCCCCAGTGTTCTTCAACTCAGGGTCTAGAGACTCAAAGTTCTCATTACCTTTCTAACCTTTGGTAGCAACATCAGCATATGAGGCAAACCCAGTATATTTTAATTATGTATGCTTTCAGCATGACAGTGTTCTCTTCTGTGGTCTGACATGACATGAAGCAGTGCTATGTTGTGTGACATGGTCATGAACCATTAAACCTGAGCAGGATCTCAAATTATAGGCAGGAATTAGTATGAGGATTTTTATAAATCTTCAAAGCATATCTGTATATATGTGAAAATAGGACTATAATGTTGATCCAGAATGCATTGATGTTTCAAAAGGAATATACCTCAGCCTTCATAGTTTACCACATTGATAGGAGTTTCAGCCACAACAACTAGTTTGGGCTTGAGGTGAATTCATATTCACATATTTTAAGGGGAAAACCAACCAAGCAATCCAGACCAAGCTTCCAAACCCAGCCATTTCCAGCCAATTTCTGTCTTTTCCCAATCTCAGGTGAGCTACAGAGACGTGTTGACATTTGAATCCCCACCTCCTGATTAGCAGGCTTTGCTCTCCAGCCCATCTTCCGACCAGGAAGAGATGTCTGTGGCAAGGCCATATTCCAGGAGAAAGGCTTGTTCTGATGCAAAGCCGATGTGCCAGGCTCCATGGGAGACAGAGGAATGCTGTGGAACCACTGAACTCTGAACCTTTCAGCTTGGGCTTGCAGGAGGTGACATCGCTATAGCTATTAATCCCTGGCTTTAAGATTACTGCTTGCAATAGGGAAACCACTTCCATGTTCTCAACAGATGGCAAATGTTTTCATCTACTTTTTTTGTTAAGTAGGTTTTATCTGTAACAGGTTTTTTTATATTATTTCTACCAAGTTTTCTTGGATGCAAATACTGTGTTTTTATTTCGCTGTGGTTCTCACTTGGCTATAAAATTCATCTTAAATAATGTGGGTTATGCTTGTTTTAATTTTCCACTATAATTTTAACACTGGCAGCTTAAAGTATATTTATGATGCAATCCAGTGTTGGAAAATGAGCTGTAATATACATTATACTCAGTTTCCAACAATGTAAAAGTATCTTTGCAGTTATATACTAAGCAATAACTGTCCTTAGGGGCTAAAAAAGCACAAGCAGTTTACTTTGCTTCTTAAAGTTAATCATCACAATTCAAATGTAAACTTAAAAAGCATTAACTGCTGCAATAAAATGTAAGGAGTATTTTGTGGTTTAAAACCACGAAAGATAATACAAAACCTTTTATTGCAAAGGGAACTTTGTATTACCTTTTGGAGAAATACCCTGTAATAATTGATGATCACGTTCTTGTGTTGGCCACTTATAAAGTGGCAGAATATAGGATTAGATGCAGTGAACTGCACCATTCTGTCTGAGTAGCTAGCCTAGGAGGAGACTACTGAATTCCTAGTTCTCATCCAAGTGACTTGTTACTTTTTGTTCTCTTTGTCCTATGTCTTATCTCCAATCTATTGAGAACACAAATTTCACTGTTATGGTTTGGTTGTTGTGTTTTTTTTTCATTTATTTATGTAAGCTTAATTTGAAAGTAGAAAGAAAAGAGCATAAATACGAAACAGAACAGAGATTTCACTTACCTTTGTGCTTCCAACCAATGTATGAATTTCTAGAGCCGCTAGTAGAAATCAGCTGGCCAAATGCCCATACAGCACTTACAGTGTTGGGCAGCCTCCTCTGACTTGTTTCCTGCATGATTCATGCCTCTTTCCTTGGTATAAATAATTTGAATTCTCCTTCTTTCCAAGAGAGGTTGTGTCTTCAGAATGGACTCAATCTTTAAGTGAGGAAATACCAGTATTAAGATAAGTGGCCTTTAGATGGGGACCAGTAAATTGTGTGTCACAAAATACTTTATTCTGGGAAAGTTCTGCACAGATCAACTGTGACAAGAGTAAAATAGGATCTGCAGGTTGGCTAAAATATATTTAAAATAGTGTATGAGACAAGGAAGGAAATAATCTTTCTCATTAAATGATCCCAGCAAGTAGGATGGCATTGTTAGTGTGGTGAAAGGGATATTTCCCATTATTAAGTATATTCGTATGACATGAAATGTGTGAGGCTAAAAGCAATTTATATGTAACTTACGGAATAATTGATATTGATTTGGAATGAAGAATGCTATAATCTTGTTTTTGAAAGATTCATACAACTTGCAATTATATGAAAACTTTATTCTATCACACCTTCCCTGCAGCAACAGACTATAAAGATTGATTATACATTAAAAACAATATTTGGGTGGAAAAAATACATCACACAGGTTTTCAACTATCTCTTCTCTAGCTGTTTTTGCTTTCTCCTTCTTGATGTGCAAGCAAGAATGTTTCCAAGAGGGGCCACAAGCATACTTAGACTCTGGTAGCGTAATAATACCTAACACTTAGATAGCAGTTTACACAATTGCAGCACTATACAACTGAATGAATTCATTTTCAAAGCACCTTCGAAAGAAGGACTCTTTTGAATATTGCATATGAAAAGGGGATTAATGAACAATTGTATTTGTAACTTATTTTCCATTTTCCAGGAATACTTGTTCAAACAGGTTCCTGCTTACAAGGTGGCTCATGAATAAGAGAAACGTTTGTAAACACTCAAGCAAAATACACTGTATGCTCAAGCGTTTGCATCAGTAGAATTTGATTGCTTTGAAATCTCTCCCAGAGATTAGGGAACAAAAGCAAATCCTACTTCAAAAGGTTACCAACACATAGTTCGAGGTATAAATGGTCTATACTCAAAGTATTAATTCTGGCAAGTAGCATATATTGGCAGCTTTGGCTGGTGTTTGGTAGTGCGTGGACATATCTACTTTATATGCTGTAGCTTGTGCTTTATAATTTCCTCTGTTGTTCACTGCACTAAAAAAACCTGCCCCCAACACACAGATAATGCTGTGATTTTGCTTGAAAAACTTACCTTCAGAATATGAAAGAGAAACAAGTAACAGCTGTTTTCATTTCTGCAGCAAACTAGAGGTAACAGTTCTAGGAGAGGCATCCTTTGTATCTTGCTGTTTTGTGGGTTCTTGTTCAGCAGCCTGACGGTGGAACTGAGCCATCATCGGTGCTGCTTGCCGTGCTGGTGCTGCATAAAACAGCAAGAAAATGCAGCACAGTAACGTTCTGGAAAGCTGCAGAGTCTGGTAGGAGTAGCTGTTGTCCACTCTGTGTGCAGTAAGTGTTGGTGGCTGTTTCAGGAAGTTTTCTGGATGTGTAGACAAGCACTGTTTGAGGCTTCTCCTGCGAACAAAAGTCCCTGCTTAGGGCTGTCTGTTAGAAGAAACAAAGAAAAATGATTCCTTTAATGTTCTGCAAACTTCAAGAAAGAAGCACAGCACTACTCCAATTAGCACACCATATAAGGCTTTCATCTCTCTCCATTTCAGTGCACATACTTTCTTTTACTACCGCAATGTATTTGTCCATGAAGGATTTTGATTTATCTTTTGGAGTTCTTTTCAATCGCTTCCAAATTTTCCATACATCTGGCACTTGGTAGGAGTTCCTATGCAATAGGTGTGAGTAGACCTAAAGTCTGAAATCCAGCCAGCCATCTCCCATGCTTGGTCCATTAATTATAGGAAAAGTCCTCATTAGGGGCTCACGTGTTAAACAGTTCATTTGAATGTGTGTAGTAGACTTGCTTCTTGTGCAGTGCTTGCATACATTTTTATTTGTGGGGAAACCTGCACAGAAATGTGGCGGCTTTACTCCACAGCAATCTTCTGGCTGGAGCTGGATTTTTGGTTATTTGTTGTTGTTGCTGCGGTAGTGCAAGTTTCTGGGTAATTATTGGATAAAACATGACATTAGCTATTGCCATGGAATGTGACAGCTGCTTTGGGACACCTATACCAACAGTGGGTGGAAACAGACTTGGTGTGCAGGAGGCATTGCCCATGTGTTGAGGAGGATGAGGGTTATTTAATAACTGACGCAAAAAGAAGTCAAACCCAAAGTAAATATGGAAGGTTTCCAGTGTCTCCAAGATTGCAAGGAAGAATAAATTTCTTAGAAAGCCTAAACTGAGAATGTGCTCAGGAATTGTGCTTTTCTCAAGGCTTCAAACCACGTGTGTGCTTCTCCTGCTATTGCAACATGTTGTCTATTAAATCTCATCGATACCTTTCCAAAGAAATCCTGCTGACCAGTTGTTGTAATTGTACTGTAACAATTACTTGAAGCTACAGTACCAAATACTTAAAGACACTTTGAGTCCTAAGTGTAGTTAAGAAGCTGTTCATCAGCGAATGCTCTATTTTCCTAGTTTAGGACTCAAAGCAATGAGTTTTATCATGGCCAATATATTCTGGTTATATCGTAGGGTATAATATTAAACTATAGTTTGTCTATGATGTATAATATTTTTTTTCTAGTTTTCTGAACATTCCTGAATTTTGTTCCTTAGCGGAGGTGATGAAGGGTATCCATGCTGAAGTGATTAAGTGGGCCAGGTTTAGAACCTGAGCCTCAGAGATCTATTAGCCACACAGAAACAATGCTGTAATCAGAGGAGCAATTCTGCCATCATGGTAATTGCAAACAGATTTCAAGATGCAACCACAAAATAGTTCTCAAGGCAGGTTAGATGGTTTTTATTGTTTTTTTTCAAATGTGCTTCTGTCACGTGAGGATACATTCCTGATTTTGATTTTTTAGAATTCTCGCTCTTTCATGTTTCATTGTGTTAAATTCCTGAAGAGTTTTGTCTTTTAAATTCAAACAATGTATTGGCTTGAAAATAAATGCCTGAGTGTCAAAATAATCAATGAAATAATATTGAAATAATATTGAATAAGGCAAACATTACTATAAACAGGAAACAGTGAAACCTTGATCATTCCAGTTCTGCATCTGTAAATTCACGGTGAGGCTGTATGTACATTAACACTTACGTGCATGTAAGTGTTTGCAGGGTTGAGATCTGACTTAATACTGTCACAAAAGTGCATAATTAAATGCATACAGAAATTAAAACATATGAGAAAGTAGACTAAAGTGGAATTGAGTAAACAAGACTTAAAAGTGTTCCCAAACTAATACTATTGTATAATGCTTTATTGAAAACTGTTAGGAACCTATTTTTGTATATGTAATACTGTATCTAAGCAACACGTACCCATTCTTTATAGGATATTGTAATCAGAGGGAATAAGATTGTCTTATTTGAAAGTCTGAAATAGCTTGATACATTATCCTTTCTTTTTCAACTCCCTGAAACAAGGTGACTGCAAACAGTTCCTTGTTATTACGGCGTAGGTGGTTTTGAAGACATTTAAGACAGGAGTTGAGACCATAGTTCTCATTCTGAGACTTTCCAGATCACCTTCAGCAACTTACTTCCATCTACTTTTTTAGTTCTTCTTTTCCTCTGCTGTACGGACCCAGGGTTGGAAGGCATGGCTTCCAATGGTTTGTTTATATGGTATGTGCTGTATGCATGGCTCTAGTCCTTGGAGTACTTCTTGCTGTATTGTACTAGTATAAAAAAAAGTGTTTGAAATTACTGTTGTACTGGAATAAATCTTAGCTTTGTTCCTTCATCGCATTTACTAGCAAAAAGTAGGTTTGGCCTTGGCCTAGGATAGAAGGGTTTCCTTCTATGGCAGCAAAACCCTACTGAAATTGGGAAAACCTCAGTTCAAAAGCAATACAGACGCATTGCTTAGAAAGACATGGTCCTCATGTTTTAGTAAAAATATGCACTATTCAGAGAGTTCAGACCTACAGGGATCATGTCTTGTTTGTGTGTGTGTAAACTCCATGATCGTTGGGTCAGTGCAAAAACTCACCTTCAAACCACATCAGGAGAAAGAAAAAAAGCACCATGCGCAGCAGTAGCCCCAATACCCTGCTCCTGAAATGCCTGTGTTTCTACAAACCCGCCAGCTTTTTGACAGTTTCATCTTGCCATTCTCTTTTCTTTGTTTCTTTTTTGTAGTTGTTGTTAGAACAGCAATAAACCTATGGAAAGTGATGGCTGTTGTTGTGCTGCTCTGAGGTTTGAAAAATGTGAGTTGGCTTAAACGCAGTTGTGGGGACTCCGTTCTTGCAGCGCTGGGATGGTCTGGGTTTTAGTAATTCTCTTCCAACCACCTCTGTGTGCCCTCCATTTTCTTCACAAGTCTATACTGAGTGACCCAAAGCCAAAAGTGGTATTGTAGCACCAGTCAGTGAATTCTCAGGGACATAAATTTTATATCAGGCAAGCTCTGGGTACGCTGTAGAGAGGTCTGAACGTGTACAGTAACATTCTGCAGCGAGTCACCTGTCTACAGTGGTCAGCAAACTGCTGTCCCAGGAGTGACTGTAAGGCAGCCTTTGGATGAGCTTGTTTGGCAGCCTGCTGACCTCAGGCTCCAGTACTCATCTCTGATCAGTAACCATCTGCTCAATACAACCCAAACGCCTAAGCACTTTTCTAACTGTCAGGGATGACCTGGAGAAACTCAGGGGGGAAATAAAACTATCAGCCACTGATTGGAATACTGATAGCAATCATTTAGTGTGGTGCTGCAGGAAACCAAATTATGCCTGCACTCCCTGCCTCACTGCCCAGCAATATTGTCAATTTGAAGTTAAATCTTCTTGATCAATCTGGGCTCAATTTTGCCACCTTTTATTGTCTTGAATTGTGCTTCCTAATAGGAATAGTCTCATGTAATCCCATGGAATGCATCACTCTATCAGAAAGTGAAGTTAAAGGATGTGATGCTTTACAAGCAGTTTGTGTGTTTTCCTTACTTGGACTAGGCTCTGATCTGTGTTTTTATGCAAGTCTGGAGTCATTCTTCAGAGTGAAAGGTATTGTGGTAGTTTCACTGTGGTACAAACATGCAAAGAAGTTGGGTCATTGGAAATCTTTGTATATGGAGGAGAGATTTGGTTTGACTTGTCGAACTCTTCAGTTTGCCATGGAGGCAAAGCACAGAGTTACTCATCTTCAGGTAGGTAACACACTTTTTGGTTGTGGCATGCTTAAACCTGTAGAAGTCAAACACCTATGATGGGAATCCTTTGTCAGTCAGCATCAGCTAGTCTACAAAATTTCCTCAACATCTGTTCAGTCATTGCCATATTAAATCTGAGGTACCACTAATGCCTGCATGTCAAAAGAAAGATCTGTATCTTAGATGCCCTAATTGAGTTTTAAATGTTATTTTATTACCTAGGTCACAGGACACATAGAGAAATAAAGTTGTTTGTGAAAACTCAGAGCCAAATACTGCAGTCCTCTCTTGGTGTTTGCTCTGGGAAAACTGGCTGGCTCCTGCTGCATTTGAAGTCAGCAACAAAGTGTTTGGCCTCATGTGGAAAGGGTTGGTGATAATCTCTTGACACCCATAATGCAGTATCATGGTGATGCCAGCCCACCATGGAGCCAACACATCATGGTTTTCTGTACCTATAGGTAGAGATAGGTCTTCCTGACCCTCTTTCTGATGCCCTGTGTGGGTTGGTCTGCCAGTGCTCTGCACTGTCTGCAGAAGTCAGGTAGCATATGTGACAGGTTTAATAAGATATTAAAAGGCTTAAAAAGAAAAACAATATGACAGATTTGCATGCAGGAGCTTCTTTTGCTTGGAGTGCCATATCTGGAACTTTCCTCCCAGTGGGCAAAGGCTGTGCAGGAATAGACTTTAATATTGGTGATGTGAAAGATACTGAAGTGTATTCCTAGGCTGAATGTGTTGGCAAGTAGTGATCAAGAGCTCTGCAGCCTATCTTGAATCAAAGCACTCTATTTCTTACAGATGAGTCCTGCGTAGGAGTGCGTTTCTGTCCATGTTCAGTTTTTGGAAAATTCAAATGGATTCGTCATGCTAAAAAGGTCACAGGAAGGAATTGACATGCTGGAAAGAAGGTTTAAAAATAAAATGTATAGATATAAAGGAATTTCTTTTCTGGCTCCTTATTTTAGGCATGGATCTTTGACATGAAGTTGGCTTATGGGTTTATAGAGATTGACTTATAACCATGCCATTTTACTGTGTCATCTTATTTTCTTGTTGTATTGATGCACTGATTACTGATCACATGGGGAATAGTTTCTCTTTCCTGCTAAAGAGTCTCCTTGCAGCTTGAGCAATCACTCGTACCTTGACATTTATTCCAAGATGCACTTAATGCCTATTTTTGTACATATATGTGGGTCCTCTTTAGTCTGACTAGTCCTATTAATACTGAAAAGGGCATGAACACCTTGTTCAAATGGACTGTCTCGGGAGTAAAGCTGAAGGATGGACTGTTTTTTTCTGGATATTTGGTGATGACTAAAAATTTACTGTAAACTGCTTGGCAAGTGAATGTGTGAGAAGGTGCATTAGACAGAATCAAAATGGTGAGGAGAGATGCAGTGAGCAGAAGCAGGGAGACTTCTGTGAGGGAGGTCCGGCACTGAGCTCAATTCTAAAGGGAGTATGTGGTGGGATTAGCAACAACTGAATTGGACCTGGCAGGTGTTTTCATGCAGGACCGCTCAGTTTCTCCATTCTGGTGCTGTCTGGTGGCCCCACTCCGTGATTCAGCTCCTGAGTGGGACTGACCAAGCCAGCTCCCTTAGCAAGTCTCGGGTAACCTGAGCTGTGGCTGTGCTCAGATCCTGCCTGGGCTCGTGTCCAGGGGTGTTTGGATGTCAGTCGGCAGTGCTTCAGAAGGGCAGATGGAGCACAGCTCTCATGCCTTTGTGTTTCCGTTGCCGCTTGTAGCACAGTCAGAGCATGGTGTACCTGGCTCCAGTTTCCCACGTGCAGAGGGGCAGTCCACTCATATCTCGTTGGGGCTTTGCCTGGAGACACGACCTGGCTCTGCTCCCAGCTCTGTCTAGCTTTCTCTGGTGTGCATCAGCCAAGGACTTGGCAGAGGGTGATGCCAAGTCAGCACCCTTATTGCTGGGGTTGGAAGATGCTGGCCCGCATATTGTGTTGCAGCAGTGCCTTCCTCCCTGCCCTGCTCTGAGGTCGCTGTGCCTGGCTTGAGTTCCACAGTGCTTGGACTTGACACTGGGCAGTGAGTCTCTGCAGCCACAAACTGAGCAGCTGGAACTTAATCACTCCAGCTATCCTTGATTAAGCCTCTGAATAGCCCTATCCGCTAGCCAAGTTACTGTTAGCCCAGTCCTACAGATGGTGAAACTGAGACACAAGGAGGTTAAGTAACTTGCCCAAGGCTGTGCAGTGAGTGGTGACAGATCTAGGATTGGAGCCTGTGAGTTCTTGGCTCGCAGTGGCTCCCGCGGTTTGCTGGACCATGCTGCCCAGCAGCTCGCTCTGGTCATGCATGCTGCTTGCATCAGAGCTCTCCCAGCCAGAAAATCTTGTCTCCCATCTCCAGGGGAAAGTCTGTCATCCTTTCAGCACAATCACATCATTGAAGGTTTGGTTGGTTTTGGCTTCTTTTTCATTTATTGATTTTGTTTTAACTGTTAACATCAGCTCCTCAGATGATTCCCCCGATCCTCCCAGGGTCACCTAGCTGATCATGCTTTATAATCTATGCATTACCTGAAGAGTCAATGGGTGTGGAATATCTGTCATTGTTCACACAGTGTTTGAAAGCCTGCTCTGCATCATGCCCTTAATGTGAAATCACAGGCCAGCAGAAGAGCAGCTCTTTTTATATACTTTATGCTTGTATAAGATATATATATAAGCTCAGTAAACAGGTGCTTTGCAAATGGTGCGTGGTGCATCAGTATCATCATAGGAGATACTGACACAAATATTGGTCTTACACAAGAAGCTGCTATTTCTCAAAGATACTTTGTGCTGAAAAGGTCACCTCTTCCTGTTACAGGCAGTTGTGTTTTTCACCAGTTAAATTCCTGACTCACTGCAGAGCAGTTCTTCCTCTGCCATTCCAGAGGAGGCTCCATCAGCTTCCTGATGCTTTCCCCAACCCCATCATACCACATCTCTCCACAGCACGAGACCCCAGAATGTAGCATCCTCTGCTTTGCATGGAAACCCTGGTGGTTCCCCCAGCCAGCTGCACACCCTGTCTCACTACACAGTTGATGAGGATGCCAAGGGAACCTGCGCTATCTGCGGTGTGCAGCCTCTACAGTGCTGCTCCGGCCGTGTTTTCTGTAAGGTCTCAGCTACTGAAGTTCTATAACTCTCAGCTAGATTAGGATCTGCCCCACACTTGTATCGGATGCCTTGGGCAGTGCAGTTTGAGGACGATGACGTGCACCCCTCAAACACTGGCATGCGAGAGGCACCATTTGTCCCTCAGATTTCACATTGGGAAGCTGCTTGTTCATGTGATAATCTCCTAAGGGCTAAAAAAAAAACCAACAAGGGTAATAAAATTGGCTGTGTGATTGTAATGCCATGGGTGGATGACAGAGAGCAGAACACAGCTCCTGGCTCCAGGCTTTCACTGCAAACTCTGCGTTGGATTGTTTAAATATTTTTTCCCTTTCATGCTGCATGTTGTGCATCTCCACACTTCCAGCTTCCTGCCACTATGGCAATATGAAATGTCAAAAGAGAAAGATTATTCCTGCAGTGTCTCTACTCCAACTGGAAGCAGTCAGTGCCAGAAGTGTTAAGGCAAATGCCTGTTGTGACTAGGCTGCCAGCTTTGTTTTGCTGGCCCAAAAGGTCCAGGTAGGTTGAGTAAGCTTTGGATGAGAACCCATGCTTCTGGCGCTTATCTGAACTGAACAGCCAAACTGTTCAAGATCTGCCCATCGCTTCTTGAGACCAGATGTAAACCCATATTGTGCTTTCAGCAACGGAGAGAAAACTGGCATGCTTGTTTATGCATACTTAACAGCTATGGGGATATTAATTACTATTATTTAGCGGTATTCTACTATTAGAACACAACTTTAAAATGATTATTTCTGATTATTTTCATCTACTTCATTCTGTATTCACTTGATCAGGGCTAAGTAAATAATTCAGATATTTTCCTTTGAGAAATTCTTTAATAAAGACTTAGATCACAAAATCCTTAGAGTTCATTCCATATCTGAAATTCTTTGTAGAAGTCTTTCATGCATCATTCTGGGGTTTTGCTTTCTTCTAGGACTGTAATTATCACCAAATCTTGTGCTGTTGGATTTCTGTATTATCCTGTGCTTTGGTTTCCTTTTCTGTGCTTGACTGTTACACGATTAGCCAGCACAGTATAAACTGAAACTTAGAATTGAATACACAGCTGGAAATTATTTACAAGCTCAAAATCTGTTGCTGTCTTATTCTTCAATGTTAGTTACAAAACTGGAATGCTTGAGTGTTTCTAGGAAGTGACAAAAGCTTTGTAAATATCGTTGAACTGAACCTGAATCTTAGCTTTCAAATCCAAGGAACCTGCTTCCCCTCCATCTCTCTCTAATTTCTACTGAAGTCCAGATTTACAGAGGCCTTGAGTTTATCTGTAAATCTGATTGTATTTACCCTGCTGTTGTTTCTTGTGGTAACAATCCATGAATATATTTTTGTGCCAGCAATATGTGGATACCCATCACTTTGTTGATGGGGAGCACGACAACAGTTCAGAGTACAGAGGGGTTCAGTGCTTCAGAGCACGACAACAGTTCAGAGCACAGGAAGGAGAAGGTGAGAGGTGGGGATAATTCTGCCCTTCAGGAGGTAGAAGTGCAGCTCTGTTTCCTGCTTTCAATCTATGGAAGTTCCTTTGCTGTATAATCTCAGTGTGTAATAACACAGCCATGACAAGGGGACCAATCATATTTTCTATCCTAAAAATAAATACATAAACAAATAAAAATCCCTGTCTAAAAGCTTGAGATGGAAGGAAATACAATATCGAACAGAATTAATTTCAAACCTCCAGTATGCTTCAGGCGTTTTAGGACAAAGAATTGCTTTGTTCTGGGTGGGACTTCAGGGAAACAGTGGCCATCATTTGTCCTTGTCACCACTTGGACTGAAGTTTAGAGGGTCTGAAAGTGTTTCGAGAAGGAAAGTGGTACTATTGCTGGTTTGGCAGAGCAGTAAAAGGAATACTCAAATTAAAAGGTGCGAATGGCATTTTTATAGCTCCATTCACATGCAGAATTTAAGCAACAAATGCACCAGGCATTGTAAGCCTGCTTTGGTCTGAAATTATTCACTCTGATTTATATTCTTTAATTAAAGGCTTTTAAGATTTAATTATATTGGGAAAATATCATTGGTGCTTAGGTCAGTTTATGGCACAGGAAATGGTCTTATTTTTGTTTTCTAAGCTGTGATTGCAAAACAGAGCTTCAGAATCTCCCTGAGTGGGCAAACTTCCCAAAACATTAGGTGCGCACAATTGTGCATGCACTTCCACAGCTTGCACAGCAACCCAGTTACTGCACTTACCTGCTTTGCATGCATAATGACATTAATTACTTGGGCAAGCTAGCTATGCATTATGCATATTTTTACAATCATTGGTTGTACTGTACGCTTGTAAATATAACTGAGCTTTTTCTAACTGTACTATATAATGTAATGAGAAAATTATCTGTGGAGTGGTAAAGTGGTGCCTTCTATATTGCCAGGAAGGATTTCCAGCATGCAGCAGTTCTAGCTGTGAACATATCTGATTAAATTACATGAGTTTAGAATGAAAGTTGAATCAGTAAAAAGTGTTTTCATCATCTTACTGAAGGCCAGAATTTTCAAGCTGGGTGTTCAGCATTCTGGACCAGTTTTTCAGTTCATCGTAGTCTCCCCAAATAATATAAATGAAAGACTGCATAAAATTGATACATGCTTAACAATTAAAAGTCCGACTGATGGCACTCAGATTATACAGTACATATTTAGCTTCCAGGAGATGGATGTATTCTGCAAGTCCACTTAGCTTTTTATCTCAGATTCTTGGATACAAGCCTACCTTTCCAGAACTCTCAACACAAAACTATCTCACAGGTTGTCTCTATCTGCCTGCCAAAAACTGTTGAAGCAGAAAGGGGAAAAGATGAAGACTGCAAAGAATTCACACTTCTGTCACTCAGATATACCAGTGACTATATTTTCTTTTCCTGGCACTGTTATTTTTCATACCTTTGGTACCATTGTTCCTTGCTGGTCTCCAGTTTTTGTCTTGATTAAGTATGCGGTTTGGATATTGGTACAGGACTTTTTCATCTGTTAGATGATGTCACAATTTCCGGGCACTGCATATGTTGCCTTCCTAGGTAGCACTTAGCAATGTTTGGATTCCCATCTGTTACCTCAATTTGGCACATTGTGCCTGCACTTTAAACTCTAAAATGTTATAACACTGTTTCCTATGTCTCTGGGTGCCAGGTGGATTGGAGCCATTCCTCGAAGGATGCGTATGTGTGGTGTAAAGGAGTAAATAACTTGGAATAGGCATTTGTCTTTGCTGTGAAGGACTGGGAGTGTCATTGTTCAATACCCAGCACAACCCAAGCCAGCTACTTCCCAGAGTAATACTTCAGCTTCATGTTAATTATTTACTGAGACGATGACAGCTACTTGGACACTGTGATTGTGTTTATTTCGGTAAACTGCACATGTCTCTCTTAGCAGAGGTACTTTCCCATTATTGCATCTTAGGAGAAGTACACGGCCATGTTAAACAAGTAAACTACCCCCAGTTTATCTGCTTGTTTGATAATCTGTTCCCCAGCTGGCTTGTTGTATATGTCAATGCTCCATGTAAAGGTAGTGAGAACGACATCCCTCTTTGTCTTTGCATCCTGTCTGTCAGCTCATTACTTACCTGGCAAAGCTTTGAAACAGTTCTCCTCTCTGTCTCTCAAGCCATCTTTGCCATCTCCCTTTCTGTATGTGTCTTCTGAGCTTGTTAAAACATACAAGCTATCATTCTTCTTTTTTTTCACCCTTTTTCCCCAATTTGGGTGGAGGGTTGGGCCAGATGATGTGCCAAAGTCCCTTCCAACCTAAATTGTTCAATAGCAGTCTTTGCTTGTGCTTTTCTTGCCTCCCAATATGGGTACCTAGTGGGCAACTTAGCAGCTTGTATGAAACCATAAATGCTGGAGTGGTGAATTCAAAAGCACGTATTTTAATTGTTTTACACAAAAATGATGAAATTCCCTCAAAATAACTTCACTAACAGGGATCTAAATACTCAGTTCTGTCTGTATTTCCTCAGAATGTAACTCCCTGATGTTTTGGTATACATGAGAATTGGGTTAAAAGAGCTTGAAAATGGAGGAAATTATAAACTGGTTTGTAGAGAGTGCAAATATTACAGTACTAACCCATGTCCAACACATTATTTTTAGTGTAAGACGTTTCGCATCACTTTGCATTGGAGATTTGATGTGACAGTGTTAGTAAACTTAAGAAGAAGAAAAAGCCATTTTTTTCTGGGAAAATACTGCTTGAAATCCTGTGGTCTAAAAGCGAAGGATAGGGACTGGGAGAGTGGCACCTGCAGGGGCTGGCATTTCCCATATGATCCCTATAAAAAGATATTAGGTAACAAGATGGTACATCTAACCAAACCCCTCAAAATCATCTTAAAATTTAGCAGTCACCGCCTGAGAAGCCCAAGGGATTTAAGCACAAAGAACAGTAGAATAAAGCAGAATCCTATTAATGGAAAGGGCAGCAGGGCTGGCAAAATAGAGTGTTGTTAGGTTTGCCCTAGTCTTTCACATGTCTCCTGATGGCAGGGTGGTGGCTCCAACCTGAAGGGCCTGGCAATTAAAAAACCAGGTCTATCTGCACCAAGCAGGGAGAAACAGCAAGAAATAAGAACAAGACACATCCTATCAGGCATCACGGTGTAATAGCAAATACGCTGCCACTGTATGCTACTGCAGTGCCAGGTCCTGGTCCAGAGACAGGAGGCATATGCTTAGAAATTAGTCTCTTATCTTTGCTCTGTTGCAGTGCATGAATTTCATAAAAGGCAGGTTCTGATGATGATCTTTTCACATATTTTGTCTGAATTTTCTTACTTTTAAATAGCGTTGGTGAATGAGCTGCTGAGCAGACCTTGATGCTGACAATAAGGTTGTTTACGGGACAGAATCAGGGGCAGGCCAAAAAGGCAGAGCCTGTTACAGACCACTCAACCAGGATGAAGAAGCAGATGGAATGCTATATAAGCAGCTGGGAGAAGTGTAACAATTGCTAGCTTTGTTCTCACTGGGGGACTTCAACTTACCAGATATCCACTGGAAAGAACATCAGTGGAAACAGTCTAGGAGTGTGTGGAAGAGAACGTTCTGATGCATCTGGTGAGTGACCCAGCTAGGGATGGCTCCCACTGGACCTGCTGTTTGTGAACAGAGAAGGACTGGTGGGTGATGTGATGGTTGGAGGTTGTCGTGTGCAAAGCAGTCACAAAATAACAGAATTTCTGATCTCACAGAAATCAGCAGAACCGCTACCGTGGTCTTCTGGAGAGCAGACTTTGGCCTGTTTAGTAGCCTGGCTGATGAGTTCTTTGGGAGGCAGTCCTGAATGGCAGAGGAATCCCGGAAGACTGGACACTCTGCAAGAAGGAAATCTTCATGTCACAGAAGCAGACCATACCCATGTGCCCAAAGATGACAGGCCTGGCTGAGCAGAGAGCTTTGGCTGGAACTCAGGGGAAGAAGAGTTTATGACCTGTGAAGGAAGGGACAGGCAACTCAGGAGGATTGCAAGGGTGCTGCAAGTAAATGCAGGGAGAAAATTAGAAGGGCCAAAACCCAACGAGAGCTTAATCCCTACTGCTGTAAAAGACAACACAGACTGTTTCTATATAAACACATTAGTAACAGAAGTAGGGCCAAGGAGAACTTCCATCCTTCATTGGATGCAGGGGAAACATTGTGACAATGAGGAAAAGCCTGAAGTACTTAATGCCTTCTTTGCTTCACTCTTTCATAATAAGACCAGTTGTTCTCAGAGTACCCAGCCCCCTGAGCTGGAAGGCATGGATGGGGAGCAGAATAAGGACACACACACAATAATCCAAGGGGAAATGTCACTGGCCTGCTACACCACTGAAACACGTGTCTGAGAGGCTGGATGGGATCTACCCAGGGGTAATTATGGAGCTGGTGGAAGTGCTCACTAAGCCACTTTCCATCCTTTATCAATGGTCCTGGCTAATCGGGGAGGTCTCAGTTAACTGGAGGTTAGCAAATGTGGTGCCCATCTACAAGACAGGCCAGAAGGATGATGGAGGGAACTGCAGACCCGTCAGTCTGACCTTTCAGGTATTTGCTTGGAGTCTAAGTGATTACTTCCTGCATTCCAGATCATGATTGAAATACAGCACTGAGAAATTGAAATGATTTGGTTTTCAGCATTTGGTGGGTTTCATTTTTTCTAGGATTTGCACTGTGCACATCTTCACTCTGCACAGGGAGCAGAGCTCTCTCCCCAGCAGTAGCTGTCACCAAAACCAGGGAATAAATGCTTGATTGAATTGAAAAACTTACAATTTGGGCAACAATTGAATTGTTGTCATCCTGTCTTGTTTTATCTAAATGGTAATTACTTTCTTCAAGTAACTTTGTGAATAGGAAACGCTATATGTTTCTAAAACAGATCTAAGAAATGGGCATGCACATGATAGTAAAGAAAACCTGTTACAGTTTACAAGAAACAATCTTTTCCTAAACAGTTGCAAAGGAGAACTGGCTTCACTGTTGAGAAAGTGCCTGTTATTAGCTAGAGAAGAGGCCAATTTATCCACTGGTTTGCCATCTCTTACTTTGCCCATGAAATATACCAATTGCTGTTCTCCTAAATTCTTTTGAACGTTTTCCATGATCAGCTTTTTAAGTCAAAGAAATGTGTTAAGCATAGTCATCCAAAGCTAAATCCTGCTGTTTCAGAGGAGAACTTTCCCATTTATTCTTGACTAGTTAGTTGTTTTCTTTAGCCTAACCAGACATGTGCTTCTTGCTATATGTGAGGAAAAGGTTTCCAACAAGAAGACACAAAGAGATTTGAAGGTGGCCAAAAACGTGACGAGCTTGAAATATGACTTGCTTGTCCCTTAGCTGATTTCTTGTGAGAAAAGCAGTGCTACTCTCTGAATGATAAAACTGCAGAGTTGGAAAAATTAATCAGAGGATACGAGATTTTGGGGGCACCTGGCTGAGTATATAGAGGACAAAGTTTTGAAATCAGCATCCACTGAAAATCAGTATTTTTTTAAAATTAGGCTTCTGAAGATACAGAATTAGTAACTACAAGCTAGCCCAAGATTTTTGTTTTTCTAATGGTATTCTTTTCTGTGTAACTGCTTCTGACTTCCCCCTGACCTGCAGTTTTAGGTACAGCGTTTGCCTAGAAGCAGTTCAGGTTCTTTCTCGGGTATGTGCTGTACGTTTTGAAACCGCTGAGCAAAATTTAACCCTACGGTAAATTCCTAAAAGTAAAATTGCCCCGTATGAGATGAGTGAGGTTTAGAATGCGTCTTAGTGAGATAAATAAATGCCAAGAAGAGAATGAGATGCAAGACCAGGAAGTGTGCTTGCGCCTAGTTTTCCAAGGATGTGCATGACCTACTTCTAAATGTACTGCAAACTGTGGCTTATTCCAAGAGGTTTTTTCCTTGTGGATTGCTTTTCTGTAGCACATAGGCAAATAAATTGTCAAATGCCCAGGCCAGAGAAGTGCTGTGAATGCAGTCACATAATTAGTTTAAGAGCACTCGTTAAAGCAAGTCAGTGAGTTCCTTAGGAACCATGGACCTAATCCTCAGAATCCTGAGCTGCTGTAGCATCCTGTCTTACCTACCCTCCATCTGGGAGAGGAACCAGCTGTGAAAATGGTGTCTGAGCTTTCATAAAGGTTGTGGGCAATAAAAAGCATCACTTAAAAGTAAAAGGGTTGTCTAAAGTGATAGAATGTCTTAGGGACTGCAAGTGGTTTCAAGCCCTCTCTCTCTTACTTAGATCAGGTTAAATTCACTTTCTACCTTTAAGTAAGTAGAAACTGAGTTTTAATTGTGGCTGCCTACGGGTCAGCTGCAGCTGGGGCTAGTGATTGATTGGGTCCTCCACAGCAAGCTGAAATGAACACAGGACAGTCAGCAGGAGTAAATTCAGGCCAATTAGTTCCCAGTGCTATCGGCAATGCTATGGGAAATCCATTTTTTTATCAGTAAGACTGCAGCTTGCATCAGCAGTCTCCATTCCTCATAAGCAGATCATTGACTTATAAATTCTTCTGGTATCTTTGGGATGTTTTTATCCTCCAGCCTATTGCATGCACTAAATTCGAGGGGACATATCACTAGCTGTAGCAGTGGCAAGGCTAATATTTTCTTTTGGAATATTGTGTTATATGTCAGCTGAAACAGCAAATGCATTTTTACGGTGTGTTTTGCTGTCACAGAATTGCACATAAGAAAGGGAACATGTTCCTACTAGCAGCCTGTGTTTCTCCTGATTTAATGGGGTAAATAATCAAGGTTTCTGAAGCTGGGCTGAAAATCATGCTACGTATTGCAATTCATTTAGAAAGCAATAAGGCTTAGTAAATCAAGGCAATTGATTAAGCATCTATCCTAAATTATAACAGAGCAGATCTTCATGTGGTGTCACTGGTAATGTGTTTTTAAGATTGAGTATGCATTGTTGTGTCCTTCAATTTAATTATGTACTGGTGCATAAGGAATATGTCTGGGGCTCACTGCTGAAAATTGTCCTTACCAGATACGGGGCACAAGTCCAACTAATCGCTGGGATTAGTATCGGCCAAAACTGACTGTTGAACTTCTGGCACATTATCCCATGCCATTCATTGCATGTTTAATGTCCTGTCTCTGCTGGGAAGTTGGCCTCATTCTGCAGGTATTCTGTGGCAGTCAGTCATGCCAAGTATATGAGGTAACTCACCACCACTTAGACTGCCTGTCTGAAGACCATAATGATTTCAGCAAAAGTTTTGCTGGCCCATGTAACCCTTCTGATCTTCACTCAAAATGTAAATGTTTTTGTTTATTCGGTACTTTAGGCGTTCTTGATCTCTTCAGAAATGCGTGTTTGCCTTGTCTTTCTGAAAGTTTTGTCAAAAAGAAAATCAGCTAGAAAAGGAGCAAGGAAGTATGGATTGATGGTTACACTTGTAAAGCATGAGAAATCTGTGGGATTTAATGGCACAGGAAAATCAAAGCCTCCTTGGTCTAGAGAACTTTTAGAGCAGAGTAAATAATGGGGTGAAAACCATTTTAGCACATCAATGCATTTCATAATACATGCAGAGAAACTAGGTGCATGGCATGTATGCTCCAATACATCAGCATTCACATGCTGTTATGTATTTTTGAGTTACTGCTGCATAAATGGTTAATATCAAAGTGATGAGAGGTGTATTTAATGTTTGGTCAGAGAACGTGTTTAATGAATGTGCATTTGTGTTTTCTAGGGAAGCTGAGACTTGGGGGCCAGCACAATGATGTGACTTTGGGCAAGAGTCTTGTAACAGCTGCTCAAATTATAGGAAAAGATCTGATCCCTTTCCTCATCTGCCTGTTCAAGTGCATAGGCTTTTATTTGCTCTGACAGCTCCATCATTTATTATCTGTGCCATATTTTATTTATTTTTTTTTTACCGTAAAATGGTGCTATTTCCCCATGATCAGCCAAGTGTTTTGTTAGGACTGTCTTTCATCAAATACATGTACACTGTCAAACACAGTGGGTCTGATCCAAGCTGGAATGCAATCATTTTGCTGCAAACAATAAGATACACAGTAAGATTTATCCCTTTAATGAAAAGAAATCAACAGTTTAAGAGAAGTAAATGCACCTTCTTGCATCATCACGGGACATTTATATTCTAAACAGCGATAGGTGGGTATTTGAAGTAAAAAGGTATTTTATCCTTACTATCAATCACTGTCAATTGGAGGTAGGTGACATTTCCTGTAGGTTGGATTAAAGCAAGGACAAGCAGAAAGGAGTTGAGGTTTTCTTCCAGAGTGTATAGGTTAGACATGTTTGCATTCACAAATCCTTTAAACAAGGTGCTTCTTGCTCCAGTGTTTTCAAGATGTTCTGCAGTGTAATGATTTGCCTTAGGTTACTCCAATTACTGTTTTAACGCAACAAAGTGATAGCAGTAAGCACTAGTTATTTGTGTCCCTAGCAGGGTTCCACAGATTCCACAGGATATCTGACATGTTTGTTGCCAGGGTATTTGGTTTTGAATGAACTGTGAAGGTTCACCCCTTCTCTATTACCTTTTATCCCATCATGATGAATCTAGAGCTTCAGACCATATGGAAGGACCCTGGGAGTTAAATTCAAGTAGAGAGGATGTTTTAAGTATGTGGCTGTTCTGGAACTAATTCATGCTTTAATACTTAGCTTTTATCACAAATCGTCGTGTGAAAACAGTGAATAAGATGTTAACAAGAGACTTTGTCGTGTTTCCCAGATCTCCTGGTGATATCTCAATTCAGGCATTTTAATTTGGGTGGGTTTCCTTCGTGATACAAATGTAAGGCAGAGGAGGAAGGGCAGATTTTTGTTCACTGCCTGGGAAAAATGTTTTTCTTGGAAGAGTGTTAATGTGGGAGGAGCATTCATCTTAGGTCCTGCTTAAGTGCTCTTTTGGGTCAAGTAGTGTGTAGGCTGTGTCAGCTCTGTAAGCACAGGTAGATATTTTATCTCAATGCTTTTAAAAAGTGGCTGGTTGACATTTGGCTCTGGAGATACATTTTTATTTATCCAGATGTCCTGGATATTTTAATGGCCAGGGTGGCTTCCCTGTGGTGTCTGTGCTGCTGAATAACTACAGATACAAGAACCTAATTGCTGTATTTTCTCTGGCATAGCCCACACCTTGGATAACCTATTTAACAGTGCTGGTGCTTTGGAACAAGCAGTGATGTCATCCACGTTCTCAGGTAACCAGACCAAATGAGAGATAGAGGAACTACTACAGGAAAGGGCAAGCAGTGTGTGATGAGGAAGTAGAAGGCTATTGGAAGCAAGGAGGCTCTGTGATAAAGTCCCTGTTGTCACCTACCGTGCTGCTGGGTTGAACTGGGGCTGCGGTGTCAACAGGGCAGATAACCCAGGGCACATGCATGAACACATGGTGCTTTTTGTGCCTCGTTTTCTTAGCCTTTTTATTAAGATTGAATAATACTTAGGTGCTTCTCCTAGGCATTGTCACTATTTTTTCTTAGCTAGATTTAAATGAAAGTACAGTACATGAAAGTTTCAGATCACTAAAGTAATATCCATGCAAGTATAGCTTGGCTCTGCTTCCCATCATAGTGTCTCTGAAATGGAAGCATAATGCTAATTTTCCATGCACTCGTCTGCTTCCCTCATAGGCATACCCCTTGCATTTTAGTCATCCCAAGTCCAACAATGCCAACGTGTATTTTTTGTGAAATAAAATGGCTAATTAGATCACACAAACTTTCAGAATGTAAGAAATAAAACTGTAAAACAAGCAGCTGTGCACTTGAGGTTCATCCAGCCCCTTTTGCGCAAGTTACGTTTTGATCAGCATGACGACAGGGAGTTCATGGCAGTCACCTTCTCTAGGATCCAGCCTCAGTGACATTCTTGAGGAACTGCCTTCTCTAAGCAAATTGAGCGTTTAACTTTGTTGGGCAGGTCCCAGCTGTAGGAGTTTTTCTGTAGCACTTTCTTGTAGCCATCAGTACAAATTCACCTCTCTGTACTAAGCCAAATAATGTCCCTTTCAGAAACTGTATAACGGTCATGTGTCTGAAGGAACATACCACGCAAAAGGAGAATATGGAGCTTATTTCTCCTTAAAATGGGAAGGAAAAATGCTGCCACCTTTTCTTGTGGAAGTTTCCCATTAAGAACTGATTTGCAAGGAAGAAAATGAATGTCTTCCGTTGACTGAGGAAGTGAAGTGCGTATCCCTTCCTGCTGTATTCTGATTAAATAATTCTGTATTAAATAACTCTTTGCCTAACAAACAATGAGTTCTCATCATTATTCCTGCATTCACACTAATGCTGAATAGTGCCTTGACCTCCAAAAATGCCTGTATACTCCAAAGCCAAAGGGGATAAAGCCCATATGAGGAAGCTTTCTCCATGCTAGCTGTTGGCATTGAAAGAACTATGGACCACAGTCAGTGTTACATGCTCTGTTGGCCCAGACCATTGAGCCAGGAGGGATTTCTCATGAATAGGTGTGCTGGCAAGAGAGCTTAGAGCTAAGCAGCTCCCATATTCAACTGGCCTAGGATTAGACACAGCCGTGCAGCAGCATGGTGCTTGGCTGGCCTCAAACATCAGTGGGAGCGTCTTTGCACAGCCCCACCACCACAAATACATGGGAAGTTACTTAAAATGGTCTCAGCATATGCTGCCTGAGCCCAGCATTTCTTTCTTCCTTTCCAGATATTTATGTCCTTTGCTGAAAAATGATTTCTGTTCTTAGAGTTTACATCATCAGTATTTGCATTTGTTTTTAAAGCTATTAAAAAAAAACAAGTAGAAAAGGAATATTAACACACACAAGCAGTTACTTTACTGAGAGGGGTAAAATAACTTGAAAGATCCAATTATTAGTCTCAGGATTTGACTTAATCTTTTAAAACAACTTGGCTTCTGAAATTGAGTGGATAGCAGCAATAATTAGAGAATTCTTAGATTCACAGTGCAATCAACAAGTCGTTTGTGCAGACTTCCTTACCGTTTTGAACGGTTTTAGAAGGACAGAAAAGTATGTGTTTAAGGAGATACGTGTATAATATTATGTGTTTGTGATTAATGTTTGTTGATCTCCAGACTTCATAGAAACAAACAAGTTTCTCTGATCTGTTTCTTCTTTTGAGGCTGCGTACTTTTGTTTCTGACGTGGAATATCCCCCTGTGTTTTGCAGCTGTTATTTTTTTTATGGTGTATTTATTTCTATTCACTGATGATGCGGTACTCTGAGACTTATGCATGTGAACTGCTCCTGAAAGCACTCTGTGCTCAGAAGTCCTACTGAAATCAATATGAGAATAAAGAACAAATACTTGCCAATTTGAGCTCTGGGTGCTTACAGATACAGCTGTAGTGCAGAAAAGATTCTAAAAGCTCAAACATATCTGCTTTTATAGTTCTACAGAAATATGCCATACTGTGGGGATAAAATCTAAACCTCAGCGTAACTGTCTCAGGTAGGTAATTAATATTATCATCATTGTATTACGGATGGCAAAAAAATGGCACCAGAGGAGCTTTAGTTTTCCCAAGGCAAAAAGGCACATTCAGAGCTGATGCTGAAATTCAGGTTGGCTTGATCTCTGCTCCTCTTTGCTGAGCTCTCTAGAGCCAGTGCCGGAGCAGATGCTGTACTTAATTTTCATGTTCTCTTTCACTTGAGTGAGGAGCGCAGTTGCTTCTCATCTTTCTACCTTGTTAGTGAGAAGTGAGAGATATTTCCACTGGGCAGTTCAATTTGTTCGAAATCTGAACTGCCATTTTTCTCTTCCTTGACTTCACAAGCAGCCTGCGTGTTCTTCTGCTCTTTTAAAAGGGGGTTGGCCTGAAGTGCATGGACATTTTAGACTTGGCAGGGGAAAAAACTTCAGTTTGACTCATCACAGGTAGTTTGGAGATATGAAGTTTTCTTCAGAAATTACAACCTTTCCTGAGCCTTTCATTTAAAATAAAATGAGAGGAACGTGCAGTGTTAGTGCAATACTCATCATCCTGGCTACCCTACTGGCCACAGGTATGTGAGCATCCCTGGGCTGTGGCAAGGTCTTTGCAATTCATGATGGTTTGTCCTGGGAACATCTGTAGTCCATGGGAATAGTGTCATCAATGCTCCTGGCACTGCTGGTTGTTCTGCTCGTGTCTGCCCCAGCCCAGTGGGGCCTGCAGGACTGGTTGTGTGTGCTGCTAGACACATGCTGTTGAAATAAATACAAAGCCTAGATAGTCTGATCATAAAACAGAAAATTGCTGTCCCAGTAAGAGCATGGTCCTTCCCCATTCTTGCTGTCTGGAGGGGTGCTGCTGTTGGAACAGCAGGTAAGAAAAAACTAGAGGCAAATATTAAACTCGTGTTAGGAAAAATAAGGGCAAGAGGCAGAAGTTGATTTTCCATAGATTTCACACTGAGACAGTCTCGAATAGAATGTATTTCTCAGTATGTTAGGACTAATAAGTGCATTTAGTTATTTATACAGAAGAGCTGAGAGTGGTTCACAAAGAAGAATAAACATTAAATTACCATAATTCTTCTTTCTTTACAATAAAATGCATAAAGGAGCTCTAAGAGCCTAGGATAAAAAAAAATAAAAAAAACCCTAGAAAATTTTTAGCTCAAATGAGAGCAAGGAATTTTTTTTCCTAAGCAAAGCTTTCAGAGAAAATGCTATTTAATATTTAAGCCTTGAAAAGCAAATGCATTCCTTTGTCATGGTCAATTCAGCATACAAATAATACTCAGCTTTTACTGTGAAAATGTCCGCTCTAAGTTACGTTAGGGATTTTGGCTTGGGGTACAGTGTCATAAGGCCACAGTTTAATTGGAGTTTTGTCTAAGGCAAGGGACTCCCGTGCTGGAATTTATCTTCAGCCTGAGAGATGGTTGTTTCATATAGTCAGTATTCCAACATTTATTTCAATCTTAGCCTTCATTTCTGTTATTGACCCAGGGAAAGGGTATCTACAGGCACTGAGCACTTCTGCTTGTCCACTGACATACTTGTCCATGTGTCCAGATCAATAGAAAGGCTCTACTGAATGTTAAAGACAGCAGGCTGGAACTTTAGGTTCTATTCCACAATAGAAGAGGGCAAGGAATACAGATTATTGGTGATGGATTGGAGAGCTCCCTAATGAGCACTTTGGTGGAAGGGGTACTTTGAAGCCAGAAGTGGAATAGTACAGTCCACATTAATTTATGCAACCTGTACTGTTCAAGAGAACACAAATGGACAAATGAACCTACTTTGAAAGATTTTCTTTTCTGTTTTTGAATAATCCCTTGATGTGTTGGAGAAAAGGAAACAAGCAAATAATGTGTTTTAATTCAGTGAATGTTGTACAGGAAGGACAGGCTGTGATCTGATTCACCTTAAAGAAATATGCAGAAATATCCACCACTGCCCTCATTAAGCATTAGTCCACCCATTAGGCAATATTTTGAGTTGAGGGTGGGAGAATATATTGTATGAATGCAGTTAAATAAGTATCATGTGCTATCATTATTTTTTGTTGTTTGTACAGCTCCTTGCACAGTGGGGATATGAGTTGGCCTCATTAGTGGTGTTGCGATAGAAATAATAAGTCATGCTAATCAAAGAGTTTTAAAGTAGAAGGAACAACAAACTTGCAGAATGCTGATTTATTCTTTGTTTTCATTATATTTTTAAATGCACAGTAAGCTGAAGGTATTTGAGTCTTTTAATCATAAAGCATTGTCAAGACAACCAGGGTAATGTGTATCATCTCTGATGACTGCTTTTAATTGTGGAGGGGGGGGGGGGGAGAAATCAAGAACACCCTCTCCTTCAGGAGAACAGACAATAGTACTAGCAGAATAGTTAAAAATATTTTAAGTTGATTTTTTTTTTTCACTGTTTTGGAGACATTAGACAGGCTTCTTCTGCACTGTGCAGGCTTCAAGAGAATGAGAATAACAGGAACTCATTTAAATTCCAAATGCATCCCTGTCTGTGTAACCAGCTTGTTGTTGTACTCTGCAGAATTGTTCGATGTGGATTAATACTGTTGACTAAATTTACAGAGTGCAGGGGGGGAAAGACTGAACTTTGCTTTGGGGTCTGGATTTCCTCTGTTTCCTGAAAGGAGGGCAATAGGTGCAGCTTATTTGTGCATAGAAGGAAAAACTAAAAAAAAAAGAAAATAAAAATTAAAAACCGCTGCCTATTTGCTAAGGGCAGAGAGAGGGCACAGTTTTGCTTTAAGTGATATCGCCACATTTAGCTACTGGAGGAGCAAGTGCTTGAGAAAAACCACATGGTGCTCAAAGCTTGCTCTTCCTATTAGAAAAAAAATAAATCTGTCCATGCTCAGCAGTCAAGATGGAACATTAATTAATGCAATGCCTAAATCACTAGGAACAAAACTGAAATTAATCCCTTAAATATGCTATTTTTATTCCAAGTCTCTCTTCCCAACTTGCATTTACGTGTTTCTCTGTCTCTGATAAAAGTGGAGCAAATGTATAAATGTTGGCAGCATGAAGACCTCCTCGTAATCCTCTTTCTCTCAGGGGACAGGAAAGCAGTGAGCCTCAGTTTCTTTTCAAATGAGCTTCAGAAAGAGTTGTTTCACAAGGGCTCCAGTGCTAGTGAGGGAGTGTTTGCCCATTCAACAGTTACAGCTGGGCTTTGTGTGTTAGTCGGGAAACTTCTGCAAACTTGGCCAGTCAGATGATGTGGTGAGCCAGAACGGTGCAGTATTACCAGCAAAGTGATGGACACAGCTGATCCTAGAGTAAATAGACTACAAAGAGTAGGTGGGACTTTATGAACACTGGGCATATCTGCTAATTACTTTAATTTCTTATTGCTCACTGGTTCCAGATCAATTAAGAGGAGGTGATGGTAATTACTGTCTGGGATGGAGACTATATAATTCCTTCTGGGTTGCAAGGAAAGGTGAAATAGTGAAACTGAAGGCACCCCGAAGGAAAAGCTTTTCTGCAGCGTCTAATTAGTCTGCGGAGCTCACTGAAACAGTATCATTGGGAAGTTTCCAAAACCTATTTGGCTGGAGCAGTGGCAACAGGGAAGAGTAGCAAAGAGTTCTAAGCAGGTGAATTGTTGAAGCCTGGTTTTGTGCTGGGTCATCTCTTGGAGCTGCCTGCTCCAGAGCCCATACTGCGACAGCAGCGCTGGATGTGGCTGAGCCTTCATGAGGACCCTGTCCTGGGGGATTGCTGGGAATATGGTAGGAGCTGAGCTCACACTGCAGCTTTCCCTGGTGGAGTTACTAATGCAGTTTCTCTCCAGCTGCCTGTTATTTTCCTTTTCTGAAACTTGTGGAAAATGAAGTTCTCAAGATCTCTGTCTTTCTGGCAAATTGAGCTGAAGTGGGATAAAAGCTTCTGAAGTTACTTGAAGGGGAGTGAGCAAGGGTGGCACACAGACATAGAGATTCTTAAATACTGTTTCCTAGAGAGATGAGGCTACAGCACCAAATAGTCATAGCTCAAGGGAAAGACATAATTTCCTGCTCTGGTAAATCTGTGAATTGTACTTGGTGGTCAGCAGACAGTTGCTGGATTACTCTATGACTGCCAGCCACTGACTATTTTGAACCTAGATCCAAATTAGATGTTTTGAAAGGATGTCACAGACATGATAACAACAGATATTACTGTAGTGCCTTGATCCTGTATGACAGTTTCTATTGCCTATTAATAATATTCCTGGTAAATCAAAAATTGAAAGGGGTAAGAGAAATAGAGGGAGAAGCCATGAAGCAATGATGTTTACCCAAGCCATGATAACAGTGCCCTGATGCACTCCCTCCACCAGAAAAGCCTTTCATAAAACAGAAATCCCCAAATACAATTTTAGCCCTCAACTTGTTTTGTTTTTTGGAGTGCAAGGCTCTTCCCATCTTTACAGTTCTCCTGCTGCAATATTACTTTCATGACTGTTAACTCCAGCTCTCATGCTTTGTGATCTGCTGGTAGGAGTGAGAAGTAATTTGTTTTGAAAAGAAAAGCAGTGTAAATGTGTCATCTCTAGGTTGTCTCAGAGCTGATCTGTAGCGTGGAAGCCATGAGAACTTGAGAATTGCTTTGGGTTTTGGTGCTTCCCATGTCAAATCTGATTCTTGCTCATTCTCTCCTCAACTTAATTGTTTCAACAACTTTTTCTCCTCCTGTAGTAGAGTGCAAGTTTTGCCCATCAGTTCCACAGCCACTTCCAGTTTGCTGCAGATGCAGTTCTGGTTACACAAGCATCTGGGAAAGCTCTAGGACTGCACAATTCTTCTTCTAGCACCTTTGCTCTAAGGGCCATTTCAACACTGTAGATTATCTTTTGACTTGCTGATGGACCAGATCTCTATGAATGTGGGAAAAGTCTCTACAGATCAGTGGCTAAGGTTGCCCTGTTTGTTTTCCTTCTGGGTGACAGCAGTCATTCCTCAATGATTGTGGCAGTACTTCTTCCTAAGCTTGCTATTCAGCAACCTTTTTTTCCTGCTTTTTTTTTGCTTCTGTTTCACAGTTGCTTCCAACTAAAAACTTTCTCTGTCATCTTTCTTGCCAAAATGAAATTCTGTCTTGTTGTATTTACATGTTTAATGCCATGAAGGAAGGACAGACTTTCAGCTTCTGCACTGTCTTGGAAGGAAAGGAGACCAGCCTAATGGTCATTTAATGAGCTCTTCCCAGCAGATGGTAATATGCCCAGAAATAATGTGGCAGAAACACAGTTTTAATGAATAAAGGATGTGGAACAGGTTTTATTATAATTTTCAATTTGCTTTTGAGTTGAGCAAGCTGCATGAATATCCAAAGACATTTCTCTCCATTTGTCAACAGATGAATGCCCTCTGAATTGTTAAGGGCAACATTTTGTGAGCAGAGAGATGTTAGCCCCAGGCGTCTTGTCTAAATTGCAATTTGGGTAATTGTTTCACCTGCCTAAATTCCCCCTGTAGTTTCTGTTGGATGCAGAGCTCTTCTTTGCTTCTGCCCTGCACTGCTGTGCAGTCGTACTATCTACTATTAAACAGCTGCTGCCCATAAGTAGCTGAAACATTTGGGGATCCTCTGGGATGAATAGCACTGTAGAAATATAAAGTGATACCATTATCATGTTTGAAGTAAGATTTAATATAAGCAAACGATTGTTTCGGTAGATGGTGCTCAGCTGAGTTATAGCAGCTCAGAGGCTCTGGGGAAGCAGTGGAATACCAGCAATCCTTCCCACATATTACTGTGTATATGAGTTTTCAAAGAGGGGAGCAAGGAGAGAAAGCTTTTTCACCCTTCCAGCTGATGAAGGGAATAATGCCTCCAAGGCACTGGAAGCAGTGAGCCAGCTGCTGCTACCAAAAGCAGAGCATACAGAGGTGGTCTCAGGCTAGTACATATCCATATCCTGCTCACCAACAGGAGGCGAGTCATGAAGACATATATTTTTTCTGTCTCTGGAGAGGGGTTCATTACTACCTTCTCTGTTTTCAATGTGATAGAAAAGCATGCTATGAAGGGAGCGTATCAGGTTAATGTTTTCTGTATACCAAGTTACCTGGTACATTTTTCAGGTTGTGGTGTAAGTGGTGGGAAGGAACCGTTCCCTGGCTGCTCTCGTAGGTCAGTTTTCATAGGTGCTATTGAGTCACTGCACTGCTCTGCTGCAGTAACAACCTGGCAAGTTGGCTTCCAGACACCAGCTTCTCTTATTTCTCGAAATACGTCTGCACACAAAAGTTCAAAATGTCACTTAATTTTCACTAATGAGGGGGAAGTGTGTTGTAATCTATGGACAGGGATTTGCTTAATGTGTACAGCCAGTCATGCTGGACAACACCCAAGCTTTGCAAATTAAACATTCTTTTCAATAAATATCCATTTTGCTCACAGCATGCTCGGTTTAATACAGTAGGTGCCGTTAAAAACGTTCCATTTAGTGACAGAATCCTTAATGTTTTTAATGGTATTTTTGATAATTCCCTATTCCAAGCATTAGTGAGGATGCAAATTCCATCAGTAATGGCAAAGAGAAAGTTATTAGAGCTTTGAGCTGTACATTGAATAAATAGGTCATTTCTAGGTATTACAGGGAAAAGAGAAAACACTAAATATATAGCCAGGACAGTGGAGATGGAGGTAGCTATTTTGCCATGGCACAGCCACATATGCCTCCTGCCCCAGAGATGTGACCTGCTGGAGTCAAACCTCATGCACCTTCTGTCTGAGGAACGGATGTAGCATGATCCTAGAGATCCTGGCTGTAACTGTGACTGTGGACTCATTACCCAAAGGATTTGAGAGGATCCCGTGCAAGAATGTAGCCTATTCAACTTCACTAAAATATTTTTATTGAATAAATGCAGTATTTAAAAGATTACCCTCTGTGTTTCTGATGGAAACCTCTACTTCAAACAGCTCCTTTTTTGTTGCTTACAGGAACACCAGGAGAATCGCTAGATTTACCATCTCATTATCGCCTTCGTGGGGATGCTTCTTTTCTATTAGTGTTTTTATGTTGCTTGGCTGAAAAATGAGAAATAAGTATATAGAGGCCTCTGAACAAAAGAAACCATGAGATGGATTCTCAGCTCAAGTCTGGTATTTAGCTGTGATTGTAATCAGTGGAGCTGTGTTGATTGACATCACCAGAGAATCTGGGCAGGACTCTGGTGGCTGCTGTGGCTTATCATCGACTCCGGAAAGCTTCTGTTTCTGAACGTCTCTGATTTTTAGTATTAAATGCTCTACAAGGTGCACACCACTTCCTGATGTGTCATCTTTTGAGTCACTAAGAAACCTCTCTAATAATGCCGAGTTGTCTCATCATAACAGAAGTTCAGAGCAAAACATTACAGGTTTAGTGTCCTAAAGCACCCCTTTCTACATGAAACTTGTATTATGCAGTCCGTGCCCCATTTATCACAGGGGAGTGCTTAAATTCCTCAGTATCAGCCTCCAAATGAGGTGACAAAGTCAGAAGCCTGTTCTCTCCAGGCATCCTGTGTAGTTGGTGCGGACAAAGATGCTGTTTCTGTGGATGATTCACCAACTTTCAGGTGAGCCTCTCTTTTTCCTTTATAGAGGAGCACAGACAGATGTCTGCAGTGGATGGAGTCACTCCCAGGGTGCATTACAGGCTTCTTTTCTTGTCTCTTATCCAGCACAGCTTCTGCTGGTGCTGATGCTTTTAAGAATCCTTAATGTTTAATCTAGTGGTGTTCTATTGTGATTTGTCACTGGGAGGTCACAGCCTCTTTCATCTAATTATTTTCTGCTGATAATTACTACTTATATTTTATGCTTGCTGTTTTATGCAACCACATAGGGATAGGGTCCTACAATGTTAAGCAAAATGCAAACCATAATAAGAAAATGGTGCCTACATGAAAAATTTGTAGCCATAGTATGAGGTATGATCCATCATTGTGTAACAGGCAGGGGACTGGAGCACCTCCCATATGAAGACAGGCTGAGAAAGTTGGGGCTGTTCAGCCTGGAGAAGAGAAGCTGCGTGGAGACCTCATAGCAGCCTTCCAGTATCTGAAGGGGGCCTATAGGGATGCTGGGGAGGGACTCTTCATTAGGGATTGTAGTGATAGGATAAGGGGTAACGGGTTAAAACTTAAACAGGGGAAATTTAGATTGGATATAAGGAAGAAATTCTTTCCTGTTAGGGTAATGAGGCACTGGAATGGGTTGCCCAGGGAGATTGTGAATGCTCCATCCCTGGCAGCGTTCAAGACCAGGTTGGACAAGGCCTTGGGTGAGATGGTTTAGTGTGAGGTGTCCCTGTCCATGGCAGGGAGGGTGGAACTGGATGATCTTGAGGTCCTTTCCAACCCTAACTATTCTATGATTCTATTCTATGATGATTACATATGATGGGCAGGATGCAGCCTCCAACTCTCAATTCTGAAACCAGAGCAAATGCTTACACCCATTATAAAGATGTGTGGACAGCAGCGAGCACTGAAACAATGCCATTTCAACTGAAAATGGGACAGTAGGTGTTAGTTTGATGTCTCAGGGAGGTAAAACCTTTGCTGTGAAAAATGAAAAAGAAAGGTTGATTAGGGTTCATTTTTAAGCTGATTTCTTTTTTGATCGGTCAGTAAAAGAGGGGTGTGTATGTCAGATTTATCTGCAAAGGAAGGCTCACAGTATGCTTCTACACTATTTATTGTTCATACAGAAAAACGTAACTTAGTGATGGTAGTGAAATAGCAAATTAAAGGTGAAATTGGTAAGGTATCTTTAAAAACACAATAAAGATTAAAGACTGCTTATTAACCTGTTTGTCATTTTCATTGCAGAAAATGTAAGCCTGCCTGCAGTTCACCACCTCACCCAAACAACACGTTTAATTCCTGCTTCAGGAAGTGCCATTTATTTATAAACCAGAAACAGGTTGGCAGGGTGGTCCTTGTTCCTTAATCTTGCTTTCGAAGTGTTGGGGGTAAATATATGAAGTATTCTGAATCAAATCATCATTTTCTAGGAGTTCCAACTGTCATTTCTGTAGTGAGCAAAGAACCAGGAGAATGAGGGGAAAATACCAGTTAATTAGTAGTTGAAATCACCAGAAACATCTTGCAGACTCAAGGCAGTGCAGTGATTGGTGAAAGCTTACAGCTGCAAATATTTTGGTGTATATATTTGTGTATATATGTATCTGTAGATAGCTTCCTTTTTCAAATAATGCCGCCTTCTCCTCCTCTTTTCATCACTTCAGAACATCATAAAATACATCCAAAAATTGTCCTTATGTAAGGTTAGTCCCATTACTGACTTGAGATGGGGCTGTGATTCTCCACCATTGCTCTTTTATGTTGGCAGTACCTCACCAGTCCTTCCAGCTTTATTTTCCTCCTATGTGATGGAGCTCATTTTCTCTGCACTCTGATGCACCCCATGCTGCAGGAAATGCCAGGCATGTGACAGTAGCCAGGTCTTTTATCTTCAGTGTGATACGAATAAAATGGAGGGAGAAACAGGAAAGCTTCTCAAACAGAAAAAGCAGCCACTGACTTACTGCCTTTTGAGGGTGTGAGCGGGGCCTTCCTGAGGATTTCTGTGGGCTTCAGGAAATCCAGCACCGCCTTTAATCTGGCTGTTTGATTACAGTTACCAAGGCAAGCCTTTTAACTCCACTTTCCCGCAAACAGGACTTTTCTTGGCCTTTCACTACAGCGTTTGTTTCAGCAGTGTCTTTCCATTACCTACTATCAGAACAGACTGTTTTAAAGAGCTGGAAACCTCATTCTCAAGTTAAAAGGGAATTTCAGATGATTTTACTGGTGCTAAAATTTGGCAGAGTTTCATGGGCTAGGATAACGAAAGGAATCGATGTCTGTAGTCAATAGGTCATCTGCCCATTTCTCCCTGTTGGACAACGAAACCATCACAGAGTGGCTCTGGTGAGCTTCAGCATAACATCATGCTCCCAGGCCTGTGTGATAGAGAATATAAAACAAATAGTTGAGGCAGAAGTACTGTACTGGTCTCAGCATGATGTGTCAGTGTGCCAGAAATCCTGTTTCAGTGCTCCTCAGAGCTTTTTGCTCTAATACCACCTTTAAACAAAGAGATTCCCCATTATTTTTTGTCTCCTCACAAGGCTCGGCTGACCTCCAACTTGCCGCTAACAAGGCTGCTGTTTCTCTCAAGGGGCTCAGCCTACCTTGACTGTTCTGGCTGGAATAATTCTTCAGTCTCTTTCCCAAACCCTGTTTGCTTTGAATTGTCCCCTGTAGCTCTGAACTCTGGTGTTTTGATCCATTTGATCCAACAGCATCAAGGCAAGTGTTTTAGGTGAGGCATGTGTTGGTGAATACCGTGTATAGCTGCCTAAAGATGCTTAAATGGATGTTTGCCTTCTGGCTGCCTCGGGTTTTTTATGATATCTCAAGAGGTTATGAAATGCTCCTAAGTTGATATTGGGAAATGTTGTGAAACAGGGAATGTTGAGAGGAAGCTGCTGTGAGATGGTGGGTAGAAAACATTCCGTGCTCAACAAAAATAGCCTGTTTTCTGTGATTCTGTCCATAACAAGAACACTGGAAGCGTGTATTCTCATTTGTCCTTGCTGTACAGCTTGATGTGGTGGTTAAATATAAGAAATAGGTATGCCCTGTGCATTAACAGTTTACATAATTAATTTTGCTACTTATGGCTCTGAGCATAATTTCAAGAGGAATAGAGGTAAGCCCCATATAGCAGTTTGAAATAGAAATCAAGTGGTTTATGCAGTGGTGCGTATTGACAAAGGGCTGGGCTTTGCTCTGCCATCGCAAGGCTTGAGCAGGAGTGCATGGCAACTTGCTCTTCATGTACCTGGAAAGTGAAGTGGAGACACAGGTCAGGGCTGTTTGCCCATCTTACCTGGTTTATTAATTTGCCAGCTCAAAGAACTACCATGAGGCGGCAGCTGTCCAAGTTACAAGCTAATGTGTGGAATTTGAAACCAGTGGGAATGTGGCAGTTAGTTTAAGTAGGAGAAGCAATTTTCTTGTTGTAGGATTAAATATAGAAGCAGTGCAGTGTTTTCATGTTATTTTATTTATTGACAACTTCTTAAAAAGCTCACTTTGAATTTTAATGGTCATTTTAGAGCTATTAGGTCATCAAGTAGTTAATGGTTTAAAGGCTTTTAAAAACTGTTTAGAGGTTTTTAGACTAAATATTGCAGTATGTGAGTTAACAAGTTGCCTTGCTTTAAAAATGTAGCATTTCCAATTCATTTTTGACATGCTTGGGGCTACTCCAAGTCTTGATACTGAGAAGGAACCAACTACGATATTAGGCTTTAATATTTTATGATGAGAGTCAAGCTGTTTACAAGGTGTGTAGGAAAAGTGGATTACATTTTGTCACGGTGCAGGTTTTCACTCAGAGTTAGGCACAGGACTATAATGGGGCAGGTTTAGCTCCTCCCCACCAGAAAAAATATAATGTGACTGTCAAAAATGAAAGAATTTATTGCCGATGTTGAATAAATTGAAGACTGTTCCCAGGAGAACAAGCTGATTTTCGGTTCTGATCCAGCAAAATGCCACTTTCTGGCCTGCCCTGCTTGTTCCCAGTCCTGCTAATGTGTAAACCTGGAGTGGGGTGAAGGCTGAATTCAAGCTCTTTGATGGCTGGTAAATCCTTGCAGCTGATTTGGCTGTCATGGCCGTTTTGTGCAGAGCAAATGCAACTTGACCATAGATTATGCTAATTAATAGTCATTGAAACATGTCGATAAGGTTGTGATTTGTCCAGTATTAATTGCTTTAAGGGTGCTAGATGCACACTTCCAGCTGGATCCCAGAAATGTCAATTCTGTTTATCAAACGCATGGTTTTAAGTAATTTGTGTATGTTTTCTTCAGGCTACCCCAGAGCCTTATATTCATTCCTCCCCAAACAAATTAATCCTTTCAATATTTACCTATATATACTAATTATGCATAGTTCTTTTTTTAACCTTAGTGTTTCTTAGGATTTGGTTTTCCTTTAATTGTTTCTTAGATGAATTTTTAGCTGGATTTTAATATGTTCATGAAATAGAAGAATGATGGCTTAATATTTTTTTCCCCTTTCTAATAAAAGGTGACCATTCAAAACTGAACTGCCTTAGTGACTGCAGAACTGTTATTACACAGGGTGTGAATTACAGCAAAAGGACTGTAAAAACGCAGTAGAATTTCAGGCTTTGATACTAAGGATTCATCTCAGATCTCCGAGATTATAAAGGTGTTAAATGACTTTCTTTCTGTGCTTTTCTAATATTTCAGATTTCATAGTAACATCGCTGTCGAGATCTATTTGACATTCTGTAACACTTTCTCAAACAACAGCCTGTCTCTTCTCCTGACAGAGAGCATGCTTTGAATGAAAGTTCATTAGTCTATTGAAACATCTCAGTTAATTGCTAAGCTAGTACCCAGAATTGTCAAGTTCATATTTCCATCTGTGCCTCATGCATAGCAATAAAGAAATTTTTTTTGGACAGGTTAATTTGCCTAAAATACCATGTAGTCAATCAGAGTAACAAAGTTGTTGATGGGAGCATCTGTCAAACTGGAGCTTTCATCCGAGCTGTCCCTCTTTGCTAGACGAACATCTCTGGCTTCCATGAGTTGGCAGAAATACAGCAAACAATAACAGCAGCTGCACTAGAATAATGTTATTCCGATGCTAAACACCAAACAGCTGGGTGTTGCATTGGTAAGAATGGTTTATGGTTCAGCTTCTTATGAAAATAAAATCCAGTCATTCAGATATAGCATTGTTTTAATATTTAATTTGGATTGTTTATATTATTTGCATTTTGTTAATTTTGCATTTCATATAATTTGCTTGAAAATAGTGCTTTCTTGGAGATTGTTATGTACATGGGCGTGCATGAAGATTCCCAGTACATGGTGCTTTTCTTTAAAAAACAAAACAAAGCCAAATTAAATGTGTGTGAAAAGCAAATTAGATGTATAAACTGAAATTATTGAAATGAGTTAGGAACTTGCATTGAGATTTCCAAGGCATGCACTACATGGCCCACAGTGTGCCTTTAATTTTCTGACAATCAGAAAGATCATTTAACAATTAGGTTCCAATCTTCTACTGCATTTCTCTCATTATTGGTAGTGCATAACAGTGACTACGTCCACTGTTAAATACATGGAACACATCGATGTAAATGGAGAGAAAAATACAGTAACTCGCTTTCCTACAAATATCATTTTTCATGCTCTAGGAGACGAGCTCAAAACTCAAGTAATTCCAGTCAAATCAGTGGATTTAGCCCAGATTCGCTTAAGTGTGAAAGAAGGTAAAATCTGACCAGTGACATCCAGAGGTGCAGAGCATAAAAGGCACGAGATTAGAGTTACAGTATCCAAAAATAAGTTTTCGTCTAGTTTTCACTAATTCTGAGAGAACAGAGGTTCCTTGAAAGGTTTCCTTGCAGATGCCTCTTTTATTGCTGATGACTATAAACATGTGTGCGAGCTGCGTGACTGATGAAGGTACTTCGGTGCGTGAGTGCTTGTTTATGGGCACACCTGCATTCTGCCACAAAATTTAGGATCTTGGAGAACTGAATTATGACTGAAGTGATAAAATTTCTAAATTCAGTACTGATGATTTGACTCCATGTGCAGCACGCCACTGTCATCTGCGCAGTAAGAGTTTTAAGTGGAATTAGGTCTTTGTAGGTACTTGTCCATTTTTAGTAAGCACATGGGATATTCTCTGCAGATGAAAAGTGGTAGATCTAATAAGATTTATAATGTGTCTTAAAAGTGCACATGCATTTGGGGTACAGGTAAACAAGGTAGGGATCAGTTGCCTTCATTTAAGTCAGAAGAAACTTCACTTAAATAGGACCAAGCTTTCACCCAATATCTAAGTAGATTTTTATATCATAGAGCCACTTTGGAAGCATACAGGAGACCATGAGGTCTTTGTTGCAGGGCGGTACAGTGCCAGCACATTAAGGCCAAATTGCTGCAATGGTAAATATGTGGAGTGTGCGATTAGAGGCGAGACAGCATTTGTAGAGGAGGGAAGGCTACTCTCTTTTCTAGGTTGGGTTTTTCTTTTTTCTCCCTAAAAATAAAAGGTACTATTTCCAATTGCTCTCCTGCTCCTCCCCGCCATACCGAGGAAGCAGCTCTCTCCTGCAGCTGCACAGCCAAGCTCCCTACCCCTGTCCGTCTATTTTAGCAGCACGATGGGATGACAGCCAGCTGGTGTGCAGGTTGGAGAGTGCTATTTGACAGAGAAGGGTTGTCACACAGTACCAGATAACGGATACTGAAGCTTTCCACAGGATTATATAACTTTTGAGGACACTTTTATGAGTAAAAGTCTCCAATGTGGGGCGGTTTCTGTTGTTGTTGAAAAGCACCAGCTACCTGTGCTGGGTATTCACCAGGCATGTGAGAGAGCAGCAGGGAAGGGCCGTGAGTTTGTATGTCCTATCCCTCACACCTAAGCATGGACTATTAGACTGTTGGAAGCACTACATGCTTTTTTTAATGCAAGTATGTGAAATGTTTGAGGCTCACCCCAAGGCAGAAAGAAAAAACATCACAATTCTCTGTATGGGAGAGTTTCCTGAGCATTTGTGGGTTTTAATCTCTGTGATACAGTTCGAGGCTTGACACTGCAAATTAACAATACTTATCCAACTAAGATGTTGCAGGCTGTTTATTTGCAAAGCACTTTTAACATCCTCTTCTAAAAGATGGTGGAAGTGTACCCAGCATTAATACTATTTTGGTTCTTCCTTGAAAAACCATCATTCCTCCTCCTGAATACATTTACTTCTCAATCATGGCTGGGTTCCCTGGCAACTTCCTCAGTGAAGTCAAACATATGTGTGTTAGAGAGAGAGTCTGCTGAAGGGGAGAGTGTTACAAAGCTTTTCCATAGGATACAGAGTCCCTTGTCATTGCCTCATCCTGATGTTTGGCAGTGGGTGGAAGCAGAGAGAGGACAAGGTGGGTGAAGATAAATTTCTGGAACATTTGATTGCATTCACCCCATCCACACTGTTCTGTTTCTCTCTAGGCCTTTTAGGTGAGGAGGGGCAGCACTTGGCAAGGGGAGATTTGAGCAGTAAGAAAAGTCCATCAATTTTGGATGAACATAAGTCTATCAGCTGCTCTGTATTCTGTCAGGCTGTGGCAGAGACCTTGCCTTGCCTTATTAATGTCATATCAATATGTCTTATTAATAATGATAGAACCACTCGATACCATCCAAAAAAGAATATGGTAAGATCAGCTCTGATAAGGGGCCAGGGCACGGAGAATTTTTTTCTGAATACAGACACCCATACCAATGTAGAGATAGGCTTCTCTCTCTCCTTTTTTCTTCTTCAGAGTTTGTGTTCTTAGCAAAGTGAAAAGAGGTTGTGCAGGAAGCCTCTCCTATTTTCATTGACCTGAAACTGTGACTTTTGCCCTTGGAATTGATCTGAGTGTCTGTGAATCCACAGATGTTTTCAGGCAGGTAGTCAATGCATATAGTTCTGAAAGTTTACCCTCATTTGCCCCAATTAGTGTACCTTGTCATTGGAATCAATCTTGTCCTGAGAACCATGTCCTTATTGAAAATCTTGCCAATAAAACTGTGGCTTCATTGTCAGCAGATCGGTTGGGTTTGGGGTGGTGGTGGTGGTGTTGTGCTTGGGGGATTTTGTTGTTGTTTTTATTTCTTCAAATTTACAGCTTCAGAGTAGAGCTTTGTAGGTGGGGTGGGTTTCTGCAAAGCTTTACAGAGGTCACTCTAGTGCCAGGCTAGAAATCTGGATGCTAAGTATCAGGACGTGCCCCAACTAAGAAGTAAGTAATGCTGAAGTCAATTTGTAACCGGAGAAGAATTCATCCCAGCAGTGTTTTCTACTTACTGTATCACCCATCTTCATAAATCCAGAGTTGGAAGTGGTTACTTCCAGTTTACTGTATGAAAGAGGGTGGCTCCAGATTGTACCATTTTTTGTTCTTGTTTAGCTCATTGGAAGTTGCTGGTTTAGATGAAGGATGAGCTGGAGGCAGTTAAGAATCTTTCTGTGTGACTTGCATAAGTTGAGTCCAGTCATGATTACTTATTTAAAAATAGAATAACTGACCAGCTGTTAATGGCCACCTTTTGAAGGGAAGGCTTGATCCTGTGTTAACTTTACATTCCTGGAGGACAGTTGTCATGAAACCAACATAATGTGTTGCTAATGATTACTTTATTGAGCCTATCAGCTCCCTGGGAGCCATTAAGCTGGAGGACCATCTGCTGCTATCAGTCCATGCTTGCTAGTCCTGTGGTTTGACCTGTGGGTGATGTGCAGGGGGTTTGGGAAGGCGTGGGCTTGTGCTGTTTGCCCTAGTAAACTCTCAGCCACAACTGCTGAAGCAATGCTAAAGATCATCAAGTGAGATCAGTTCTGAATTTGCAGGAATCCAGAAACAGCCATTTACGGAGGCTTAGTGGGATTGTTAAGTCTGTGATCAGCACCAGGAGCTAAAGAATGCTGAAGAGAAAACAATTTCCCAGGCAAGAGGAATAACAGGAGATTTATTAGAAGTTGCTGCAGTATTCTCATTGAACCAGCCATGCTGTCTTAATTATCTCCTTTTAGCAGATGAACTGCAGCATGGAGTCTGGATGTGCAGAGCCCTTGGTGCCTCACAGGACATGCAGAGGTTAACGCAGCCTGAGGCCCCAAGGGACTGGTAGGGCACCAAGTGACTTTCAACAGATCAGAAGCTGTAGGATTTTACCCAGTGACTCTCTTGCTCCTGTAACATCTATGCAGTTAAAATGCTCCTTCCAGACAGGCAGCTAGTCATGATTTGAAAGCAGTGAGATGTGGAGCATGCCCCTCCTTTTGACCCTTTGTTCCATCTCGTAAGTGCCTTTGCTGTAAAGAAAGTTGAACCCTACAGCTTATTTTCTGCCTTTACTCTGTGACCATTAATTCTTGCTATTTCGTTGGTGGGTGGAGTTCCTTTGTATTTTTGCCTTTTGGTTGTACAGAAACCTTGAAATGTGATTGTTCCAAGCCCAAAGATCTCACAAATACATATCAGAAAGCTTGCCTGCTTTTATTCTGCGTGTCAGTTGGTCTAATAAAACACATTACCTCTTCCTATAATTCATGACAACCTAACCTAAAAACCATTAGGGCTGTGAGAACACACCGCCATGTAGAGTTCTTACGTTGCATCTTACCCCTGCACTGTTTTGAGTATGTGTATAGTTTGGCTTCTCTTATTTCTGCCTGTGAGCTCATGAACTTTGTGGCATTATAGATTATGTCATATAAGAACGACAGTTTTATTGGCTTTCATTGTCCACTGTGGAAGCATTGCAGATTTGATTCTGAATTAATATTTATTGTGTTTTTAAATTTCTTCGTATTCCTTGACATAACTTGCTATCTGTCAGACTTAGCTTTGCTGGCTACAATCAATTTATTATTCATAAATTCTCTGTTTTGACAGCAGTAGACTGGATTCAATTACTGCCAAAAGGCCCAGTCATACTAGGCTGCAGTGCTAGAAAATGAATCGCTCAGTGATGTGATCTGTCTTAGTGAACGTTAAGTGATGCTTTGATAATTATATAGACATACGTATGCTGGAAAAGGGAAAAAATACAAAAGCTTTGGGAACTTTTTTTGTTAGCCCCTGTGGAAAGCAGCAGAGAACAGTGGAAGAAGATAAATTGACAGATTGTTATTAGCTGAGGCATCGTGTAAAGTCAGCAAAGGCCCTATTGCTCTGGCCCCGCTGTGTGTGCCGCTGGAGGGTGGACCGCAGCAGAAGACTGAAGACTGCAGCAATACATGGAGCAGCAGACAAAATTAACACCATCATTTAGCTTTATTTGTTAGTTTTAAGTGAGCTGGAAGATAAAAATGTTTAAAATAAGCCCTCCGAGAGAGACTGTGCTGGAGAATGCCAGAATCTTCATATTTCCAAATGACAGAACCATACCTCCTCTATTATTTTCATGGAGAAAAAGGAAGAAGCGAAGACCAGTCCAGGTTATTTTTCAGGCTGACAGGTGAGGGGATTAACTGTAGGAGTTTTGAAAGCTGCACAGGGTGTCTGTCAGAAGACAGCAAGTTTTGCTGACAGCATCAGTTTTCCGCACATGGGCACGCACGTATCCTGTACACTGAGGCAGTGACTGAAAGCTGGCTTCCTTCTTCAGACTACATTTCCCTTCCAGGATAAAAACACTTTCTTACTGAAATAAGACCCTGCAGACACTGTGGGTAAAAAAATCTATTTCGCCCTAAGGTTTTCATTGTGTTCTTTTGTGAGAACGGGTTTTTGTCATTGCTGCTTTCCCTGTTCAGAGCTGCCTGTGGGATTAAAGCAGATACAGGAGGAGGACAGAGGAAATCTCCTTGCTCTGTCACATGGTCAGGCTTTTTTCTAGAGCAAGAGAAATTTGGCACTGTTCTGTCTTTTCACCATGTGAAAATACATGGGTTCAGATCCTGAAATGTGCCCAATGGTAATAACAAAGGATGGAGGGATCCTTAGGGGAAGCCGAATTCCAGTTTTGAGTGGGAGTTGGGGGATTTTAGAAGAACCCTTTTGCAAATGGTGGGATCTGTTGTGGGAGAAGCTCTCTTGGAAGTGCAGTTATTCCTGAGTGTTTGAAACAGTGACAGAAATTGGAACTCCAGGGAGCTGAATTCTTTTGAAGGTCAAGTCCTAAGTCTTTCAGATAACAATTTCATGTAATACCTTGAGGAAAAAAACTCAGTTTTCATTACAGTCAGCTAATTCACCTCACCAACTTACAGCAGTTGGCTCAGAAAATGATACTAACTATGCTCAGCTCTTCTAATAGTATTTTTCATGAGTAGATGCTGAGGCAATGAGGCATTTCAGGAAGTCAATATCATTGCAGTTATTTTATGCTCAGAGAAACTGAGGCAGAAAGGTCATTCAGTAACCCACTGGTAGAGCTGTGGATACAGCCCAGCCCTGCACTCTTTGAGCTCTTTTAACTGTTCACTCCTTGTAATTGTGAGAGAGATTCTTTTAGGAAGTATTTTTATCTTTCATGAATGCCAGCAAAATCAAAGCAAGAGACTCCAGTGACAGCTCTCCTCTTCCGTGCTCTCTCTCACATGCATTCCTTTTCATTTCTGTTTCACTGTTTTGCTTTTCTTCAGCAGGGATTAAGGAAAACATTCAAAAAACTGAGGAAAAGGTGAAGGAGAGAAAATAAAAAATCCCTGCATGAGCAAAGGATTTCTAGTGCAGGAATTGGAGGGAAACATACTGATGCTGTAGCTAATCAATGTATTATTTTTGTCAGGATATGAATCCCAAGGCGGGGCAGGGGGGGGGTTTGGTTTTGATGCCTGTGCTCAGAGCAGTGGCTAACCTATTTAATTCAGAATAGGACATTACAGTATCCACAACCTTCTGAACTTCCTGTAGCAGTTACTGATATAGGTATAATAATGGATTTCACACCACCACATATACTTCCTTCTGTATTTACTTCTGCTTGCTCATGCAGACATGCATAAGCACAACTAAGTTAACGTCATCTTTAATTTCTGTGTTGTCGTGGTTTAAGCCCAGCCTGTCACTCAGAAACCACGCAGCCGCTCGCTCACTCCCCACCTTTCCTCCCCCGGCTCCCGGAGGGATGGGGAGGAGAATGGAAAGAATGTAACTCCCATGGGTTGAGATAAGAACAGCCCAGTAACTAAGGTATAACACAAATCACTGCTGCTGCCACCAGTAATATTAATGATAAGGGAAATAATAAGGGAAGAGAATACAACCGCTCACCACCTGCCGACCAATACCCATCCCGGCCTCAGCAATGATCTAGCCCGTCTGGGTAATTGCCCCCAGTTCATATACTGGGCATGACGTGCTGTGGTATGGAATACCTCTTTGGTCAGTTTGGGTCAGGTGTCCTGTCTCTGCTTCCTCCCGGCTTCCCCTCCTCTCTGGCAGAGCATGAGATTTAGAAAGTCCTTGGTCAGAGTAAACATTAGTGAGCAACAGCTAAACCCATCGGTGTTAGCAGAGCTGTTCCCAGGCTGAAAGTCAAAAGCACAGCACTGCACCAGCTACTAAGAAGGAGAAAAATGACTGCTGCTGCTGAACCCAGGACATCTGTGTTTTTGTAATGAAAGTGGTCATTCTTGCGTTTTTTACCTATTCACCTATTGCAGCTGCATTTTCCTCCCTTCCTGTGATCAGCCCCTCTCTGGGACTTTCCTCTGCCACCCCCATTGATGGTATTATAGCTCCTTGCAACCTCACTGGGGCATGTTGCATGACCATGAGCAGCTTTTTGGTTGGGCTTTTATGACTTCCTGGGGTCAGTGAAGGTTTTTTTCTGATACCTTCTGTTACCTGTGATACAGCTTGCCAAATTATTAAATGACTGATCAGTTGTTTTTCTTCAGTAATGTATTCTGACCATTAGAATATTGGGGGGGCGGGGGGCAAAAAATATACTATTCAATTAATATCAATTGCCAGCTCTTCTTAGAATTGTGTCATAAAATTCTGCTATAACTACCTTACCTTGGGGCAAAAAACAGATGTCTTCCATACAAATGTTTCTTATAATGAAAGAGGAAATGGTGGAAAGTGGTGAAGGAGAAAAGCAGAAACAAATCACCCTGCTGTATATTTCCTTTATTAACTACCATTCTGTGAGATAGCAGTGGGTGTTTAAACAGCCATTGTTCTCCTTGTTACTGATTAACATTAGTCTCTAATACAGCTGGAGTTGAATTAATTGCCACTAAACTGACTTTTTTCCCCATTCCTATCCTAGCTTGGCTCCAGTATAAATAGGGTGTTTCAGCACTTCATTTTTTAGTTACCTGGTCTAATATACATTTCAAATTCTCCATGCATAGTTTGGTCTCTATCTGCATCCCTTCCTTTTAAAGTGATTATCCTCTTATTTCAAACAATGAGTTCTCCAAATAATAAAATGGTTCTAGGAGAAACTAAAGTAGAATGTGAGTGGAATTGAAAACAGAAAATAACTTCTTCCTCGAGTCACACCATCATTTGTAAACCTCAAGAAAAGGAAGGGCCAGACATACTTTTGGGGATGTAGGAGGAGAAACTGTCTGCTTGGCTAGACAAAATGGCATTTACAGTGGACCAAATGGGGCTGAAATATACTAAATAATCATGCTGAGACAATGAGACATGGGCAATAGAACTTGTTTCCCCAGAAAATGATCTGGAAATGTATGAGTAGACTATTTTTTGCTTCTTTTCCTTACTTTTCTTCCATTTCTTATTTCTTTCTCTCTCCATCAAAATCAAATCTTCCACTAGAGAAGAGGAAGATCTAGAGAATATCTTTCTTCTGATTTTGTTAAGAAAAAAAAAAAAAAGGGTTTTATTGACTATTTCTTAAAATAGTGGACATACAGAAACTACCTTTGAACACATGGGAGAACCCAGCCTAACAATAAGCTCATGATAGCTCTGACCAGGCTCTTATTCCTGGTTGGTGGTTAAAAGAAACAGTGGTTTGAGATTTCTGCTGTGAGGACAGTGTGCAGCTACATTTGTGTATTTCATAGCAGGAATGTCAAAAGGCACGACATTGGTGGTTAGTTGTCTGCTTCACCAGTCCTTAGAAGCCTCAGCTCAACATACCCATCACAACAGAAAAAGAATAATAGCTGAGGAGAAGCTGTTGTTGCTCTAGGAGGGGGTCAAGTGTCAGAGAATCTGGAGGAGAACAGTATGGATTGAGGGCACAGTGAGCATTGAGGGACTGCAGATAAGCTTTGGATGCTCAGTAATGATACTGATTTTTCAGTACCCTGGCTCACTAGGTACCTCTGCAATCACTGGTGTCTTTTCCTGAATGACCTGCATGCTTGAGCATCGCAGATAGTGAACATGTCTTCTTCCTTTCTTTGAAACAATACATTGCCTCCTGAGACTGGGAAGAAAGCAGCAACCCAAAGCTTAGTTCTGTAAGGGTTGAATATTCCAGAAGGATCTTTACATTGCACTAGATATGTCTTCAGTATCCCAGTAGGAGAACCACTTTTGCACGCTCAACTTTTCCCTCTCACATTCTCCAGCTAACTGAAATGCTACTGCAGCTTCCACTTCCTTTTGTATATTCAGTTGTAACCCAAATTTCATGCTGTCTTTGGTCATCCACTTTACTACCTACCAAAGCAGTTTCTCAGACTTTATGATAAGGAAATCATCATCAGTGTAAATTTGATTGCAACATCTGCACTCCCCCCTTTACCCCTCTCCCCATCGCTGACACCATCACGTCTGGCTCCACTGATAGTGAAGCAAAAAAAAAAAGAAGAAACCAGCAAGAATGGATATTGCTGTAAAAAAAAAAAAAAAAAAAAACCACCAAAAAACCCAACAAAAAACATACGTATATGTACATACAGCACGTACCCAAGTAAAAATACTGCAGTCTATGAGATTTGGACACCATTTGTGGGGTTCATCAAAAGCAATGAACTAAATATGCTAGAACAATAATGATTTATTATCTGCCTACATGACCCCTAGCTAACATAATCAATACATTTATGATCCAGACTCTGTAGAGTCTCTAAATTATGTGTTCTGTGGCATCCTACTCTAGCAGTAGCAAAGGCAATTACTCAACAGGCTGTTGATAATACCCTCTGGTAATTTAACATCTTATGTCTCATTGAATTAATTGATTTCCTTTATTGGCTGTATGTATAATTTGTGGTGTTTCATTATTTTTTCTCTCTCTCTGTTAGTGAATACTTCATGCTTTTCCAGTGTGCTATAGTAAAAAAAAAAAAGAATACGCTTATTGAAGTGTTCAGGTCTTGAAGGGCAAAGAATGGGATATTATTTCATAACATATCATGATGAATTTATAAATAATAATCCTAATTGTGTCTCACGCATGAAGTAGCTGCTGAGATATCAGGGCAAGCACAAGTACTCTGGCTTCCACCTTAGCTATGCTGCAGGTTGAGAACTGCAAAATATCTGCATTTCAAAGGGGTGCTGTGCCTCCCATGCAATGGAGAAGTGCCCGTCTATAGCATTTTTCTCCATGAGGTGGTTAGTGGGACTTTGCCAGCTAAAGAGATGGTGGAGCATGTGCACCAGGCTGTATCTGCTAATTGCTGTGAACTTGTTTGCAGATTGTTGCCAACCTGCCATGGGTAAGGAGCAGTTCTTGCCAATTGTTGTTTGCTAACTCTACCTCATTCCCTTCATCTGCTATACCTCCACCCTCAAAGCTCCTGTAATGCCACCCTGCCAGGCTTTTTATGTAGATTTCATTTGAGAAAATGATATTTTCAAAATGCATCTTTCTAATTGTGTTCATAACCACACAAACCTGCTTTGTGTGATTTTTCATCTTCAAAGAAATTTGTAGCACTAGCTGATAAATATTATGCTACAGTTAATATATCAAAGCATAATGTGGTCTGAAACAGAATTGCTAGGTCATCCATCTGTGTCACATGAAAAGAACTCTTTTCCTGGTTTAGTTTGCTATTTGCCTCTTTACCAAACTAAAGGAAATAACTTTGTAGTGCCTCTTCAAAGAGATGTTAGATTGTTTCTCCTTCCTCATTTTCTTCCCTTCATAGGGATTTGGAATAGTTTTAAAGCATCAGAAACCTGTTGTATTTGGAGAAGGTTTCATAAGCTGACCATAATCTTTACTCTGTTAGCAGCTGTTAGGTTGGTTGTTTTACCAAAGCTAATGTCAATCCCTTTGGAAGCAAATGACTTTCTGGAAAAAATGGTGGTATGTTACCAGGTTGACCACGTTAAGGGGAGGTGCTGGCTGAAGAGGCCTCTGTTTTTCAGTTTCACATGAACTCAGCCCTGTCCCTTTAGACATTTGCTGAACATTGGTAAAAGAATATTACCTTATATATGAAAATTAGGAAATGGCAAGGTCACAAAATAATCAGAGGGAGCAGCGCATCTGAAAGACCAGCATTTCTGATTTGTGCTTTTGCAGCCCATTAGATGTCTGACTCTAATCAGACACATGAGAAAACTCTAAAGGCACCTGGTGATTAAAGCCACCTTTTCAAAGATAGACTCAAAAAAAAATACACACAGCAATTAGCTTAGTAAATTGGCTTGCTTCCTGAAACATATTAATTCTTTCTTAATTATTTAAAGTGACTTCTTTTTAGTTTATAAAGATAAAGAATTTTGGTGATCTTACACTCTGTGTCCTCAGACTCTGAATGAAGGGCAAATTTAAAGCCATGAAACCCATGCTGACATGTGAACAGCTGCCAGATATGGCTCTGAACAGCTTTTAGAAATGGAGATAATCTAGTGCCCTCACCCACTATGTCAGCCTGGTGGAGTTTACAGTGACCCATACTCGTATCTCTATTTAAATCCATAATCTGATATTCTTGAAATATGGTCTGGAGTTTTGAAAGAAAAACACTAGCTGCCATTTTTAATTACTGTACTTGAGAAAGCCTCCAAATTTCAGCTATCATAGCCTTCTATTGAACTATCATACTCTTAAGGATCATTACAAGCAATTCCATAATCCATCTTGAAGCCTCTAGTTTGAAGGATAAATTATAAACAAGGAGGTTTGGTCACAGACACAGAGCAAATATGAGAAGGGAGAGCTTGAAAACAAGCAGAGGGAGATAGAGTTTGAACTGAATAGAGTTTTGGGAGGCAGATAGAGTTTGAACTGTTTCTCTTTCGTCTAAAACCTCAGCTCTCAGCAGATCATCTTTTGGTCTGATAACTCCCAAAAACCTGAAGGGCAAAGAGTTCTTGGCCCTTCAGAAAGCGCAAGCACAGCTGGTGAAGGACTTGCCGTTAGAATAGGTACTACCTTATCACAAGCTAAGTGATTTGTGCCTGTGGTAACAGATAACAAAATGGATTTGGTAGCCAGGAATCTTGTCTTGGACTCATTCCAGTTGTTGTCTTACATACATTTCTCTTTGTCCTGGGTTCAGCTCTAACAGTCATTTTTCTCCTTCTTAGTAGCCGGTGCAGTGCTGTGTTTTTGACACTAGCCTGAGAACAGCGCTGATAACACCGATGGTTTTAGTTGTTGCTCAGTAATGTTTACTCTGACCAAGGACTTTGTGAGTCTCATGCTCTTCAGTGAGGAGGGGCACAGACAGCAGGGAGGGAGCAGAGACAGGACACCTGACCCAAACTAACCAAAGGGGTATTCCATACCACAGCACGTTATGCCCAGTATAGAAACTGGGGGGAGTTACCTGGAAGGCCAGGATCACTGCTTGGGTCAGGCTGAGTATCGGTTAGCAGGTGGTGAGCAATTGTATTGTGCATCACTTGTGTTTATTGTTTTCTTTTCCCCTTTTAGTTTTATATTCTTTCCCCTTGTTATTTCCCTTATCATTATTATTAGTGGTGGCAGCAGCAGTGGTTTGTGTTATACTGGACTGTTCTCATCTAAGCTGCTGGGATTTATATTCTTTCTAGTCTCCTCCCCATCCCTCTGGGAGAGGTGGGGAAGAAGGGGGGAGAGTGAGTGAGTGGCCACATGGTTCTGAGTTACTGGCTGGGCTTAAACCACGACACTCTTCTATCTGATGAAAAGTGTTGTACTCATTTTTATTTCCTTATTATGCCAAGGATTAAACTTTGAGAGCAACGGCTGGTTGCATTCACCAGGAATTCTTTAACTATAAAATTATGTTCATGATAATGGATCAATTAAAGTCAAGGGGACTACTTACATGAGTAAATGCTAATTAACAAAACTGAGGCTCTAATGAAGAGGACATGATAACATTGCAGATTGATCCTGAATATTAAACATACTTTGCTCAGCAGCAGTAGAGGTGTTTACTCTACAGTATACCAGCACTTTATTGAACTTCTGGTTGTAAATAAATGCTTTGGGTTGGCTTTCTAATTGGTAAATGTTCTGTACTTTTAGACTCAAGTGCTATCTTGAGAAGTTAGAATGCATATGTGCTAAACGTGCTCTTAAGTCAGTGCTGGTATGTAGCTTGGTGATTTCTGATACCGTCTAACTATATCAACCTGTGATGTTGCTGTTACAGGTAGGTGGCTTTTCTGCAGTAAAGGTTTAAGATATTTCTTGCCCAAAATATAAAATAAAAAAGTTCCTAATCATATAAAGATGGGACATCCATTATCACGTGGGAGAGAGTCTTTAGAACAGCTTGGTAGCTGGATTTTCACATTAATTTCTTTTCCTATTCATGGAAATTCTACTTTCATCACCAAGTGAACTTGGTGCTGATTAATTAAATATGAACTATTGATTAATGTATGAAGAACAGTGAAAGCTGTGGCTACAAGACTGGTCTATTTTCAGAGACTTTTCTGTATTTTAACTAATGTCTTCTAAATATTTCATAGTTCAGGACTGAATTAGCAGAAATAAACAACCCCTTTAAGGGAGATAAGAGGTGGTCCCAGCAATGTGTCTTTGCAACAGGGTTGTGTACAAATAAGAGCTTAAATGGGGATGAAGCCTGGCTGCCCTGTGGTGCAGTACCCTGGCCGTGATTCCCATCCTGACTTGGAGATGGACAAAGTGTTGCAGTATGGCTTTCCTCAGCTCAACAGGCAGGGATTTCCTGCTGGCACCAAGAAAAGCTGGGTATTCAGGGAATAACGCCTTTGACCTGAGCAGGAGTTGGATACATCTTTTGCCTAGCATCCTCTCTTAGGTCTGTTGGGGCAGAATTGAGGTAGATGAAGGTAGGATAGGCAGCAGAAACAAGAAATGCTCAGGAGGGGAGAAGATGAACACTAACATGTCTCTGTCACCATCTGCTGAGTGTCTCCTCTGGTCTTACTCCTTTGCAGTCCTCTGATCCTCTTCCATCCTTTACATTTCATTTCCATGTTTTTTCTCAAATGTGGATAGGGGTGGTACACCTAGCAGGTCTTTGTTGGCTGAACCTTCTTTCTGTCTGCTGCTGACACCACCTGAATCTGGGCTTGTCCTGACCGAAAGCTTAGTTGAAAAGGCAAGCATGAAACCAAAGTGATTGAAGTGCCTGGGCATGCCCCTGACATAGAATTCTTTCACGTGCATCTAGTGGGAGAGAGTAGAAATGTTAGATGAGTAGAAATACTAGATGCAAGCCCATTTCAAGATGTTCAAACCAGTAAACATAGAATTCCATTGATGTTTGATGAAGGTCACCACAAAAAGGCTTTTCCTAAAGAAGGTCTTTGAAATTGAAGTGACGGACAGATGTCAAGATGATTTGCTAAGTGTGAGATGAAAAATTGATAGCAAAGAAATTATTTAAATCATGTACGGGATGTGATTTTGCCCAACCATGAAGAATACGTGTCTTTTATAGATGGGTTGGAGTGTTATCAATCATATGTGGCATACGTTATTTGTGCATAACTGCATGGCTTTCACCCAATATTCAGTAATAAAGGTTCTGCACATGTTTATCACATCATTTGATCCCAGCCTCATCTGTCATTAAGACATAATATATTAAATGTAACAAGTTTCTGCTGTCCATCTAGTTATAACTTACTAGTATCTCCATTATAATCTCTAATTGCCCTAATACCAATCTACAGAAAGCTGAACTTCACTCTCCAAGATAATCCTATTCCAGCACTCTCAGGGAACGACAGCTTTGGATCAAAAAGGAAATATCTAGATTTGAGCAGGGATTTCCAAGGTAATAAATGCACTATGATGTTTTGTTGGTTTGTGTGGTACAGTGCCTTTGATGCATGGCCTGTCATGTCGCTTCCTATATTCAGTCTTTCAGATCTTCATAAGCCTGATGGGTAATTTCAGGGATGGGATGAATAGTGGAACATTGGCTGGTTAGCTTGCAGGGCTCTGTAGTTCTAATTAGGATCTCAGACGTGTCTTGGTGACCTTCAGTCTGCTTGTAAGTGTTGTGTGAAGAAGCACAGTCAGGTGGGGTCAGGATAGACAGGTTGTACTCTGACATACTAAATATCAGTTCATTAAAACAAAATGGCATTAGAAGAACTTGGGGGGTTTAAAAAGATGATTTGTAAGTTGTGTTACTGAATGAACTAAGGATAGGGGGTCTAAGCCATGATCTACTGAAGTCAAGAATATCTGGACATTTTAATTATGCTTAAAGAAAGAAAAATTAAATCATTGTTAATCACTACAGACAGTGATAGGGGTGCCTGTTTTTCTGATGATGATGTTCTTTGTGTTTCACAGTAAAGCACCTATGCATTTTTTCAAGGAAATCTCAGTAGTAGCTGAACTTACATACTTCAGATTGGATACAAGGAAGAAGTTCTTTACTGTCAGGGTGGTGAGGCACTGGAATGGGTTGCCCAAAGAAGTTGTGAATGCTCCATCCCTGGCGTTGTTCAAGGCCTGGTTGAAGAGAGCCTTGGGTGACATGGTTTAGTGTGAGGTGTCCCTGCCCATGGCAGGGGGATTGGAACTAGATGACCTTAAGGTCCTTTCCAACCCTAACTATTCTATGATTCCACGATTCTGTGATTTTACAGCATTTTTGGGAATTACAATACAAACTTTTTTCACTTTCTGGGAATGCACTGTCTAACAAGTATCCTTTTCCATTTTCCATTATTTTTGCAATAGCATTTATAAAAAAAGTAAATTAAGATATTTAAACACAACACACTGAAAACATTTGTTCATGCCTGCTGGCTGGATTCCAATTTGTGTAATTAAATCTTGCAGTCTGTTACCTAAATACTTCCCACAGTTTCTACCCAGTGCAGGCTCTTTCCTTAGTTTCTAGCCTCAGCTAGTTTTACTGTTGCTTTACACTGCAGCACAGCTGCCACATTGCATCACAAGGATGGCTGCATTTCTTTGGGGAAAAATGACTTTCATATATAAATAATTGTTAAAGTGCTTTGGAAACCTCCCTGGGGTGAAGAGCACTGCTGAAAAATAATAAGCCTTACAAATACATTATTAATATTGATCTTATTGGCCGTGTTCAAACCAAGGGACAGGGAGGTTAGTCTTACAGTCTGTATCACACCCTGGGACTCAGTAAAGTTGGGGGTGAGACCAAGCTCTGTCCAAACCTCCTCTATGGGATTGGGTATCCCTTTGTGCCCTTTGGACTTCTTTGTTCTGTGGCTTATTCAATACATATTTTTAGGCTTTTCAGAACAAGGGCTTTTTGTTAGTGTGGGTGGAAGATTTTCTGTTTGTGCTGTTGAGGTGGAAACCATGAAGAAAGGCTGGAAGGAGCAACCAGAAAGTCCTGATATGTGGATTCCAGTTTACACTACCCCTTTTTGTCACTACCCTTTACAAATGAAGTTAGATACACTGCATAGTTTCTAATTTAGAAAAAGTTCTTACTGTTGCACAAAGGATCACCCAGCAGAGTAGTTTGTTCTGTGTTGATTTTCTGTTCCAGAATGTAGGCATTTAAGCTCTGTCCACCACCAGCTTTTTTATCCTTCTTCACCCCTTACCTGGTCCCTTGCAACCTTGGAAAGCAAGTTGTAATGCATGGGAATGTGCAGAAAATAATTCCCATACAGTAGAGCAGTTACTTACATCTGTCCTTTAGTTTGAGTGAAGTCCTTCACTTTATGCTCAGATTAACCACTGTTCCAAATGGATTTGATGTTATCTCTCTTTTATTGATGTGAATTATTTATAGCAGAACTGTTGAATCATCAAAATGTGATGCCTGAGACTATTATTTATGCTAAGATATTAATCCCATGTTCCTATTAAGATTTATCCCTCTGTTCTTTCTGGATTCCTGAATTAAATTTAATTATTCCATCTTCCTCTTTTGCAATTGAAGTGCTGCGGGGTTTGCATAGTACAAGTATTATATTGTGGGTGACTGTGCTGAGGTCAACCACAAAATCTGTCTTTCCTGCTTTTACCAGAAAGTGTGGATTTGAATTTGTATCACAACCAAAAGTAGCTCATGGTTAGTGCCAGGGTTAACCTCCTCTATACATGGTGTATTTCTGCATGTGTGGATGCAATATTTGGATTGATCCAGATAGAGACTTTCACATTTACTGCTCCCCAAAGGGTGAGAGAGCCCAAGTGGTAACACAGGTGCCCTGCAGTTTTGCTGCTCGCCGGGTTGCTTCTTCCTGAACCCTCTATTTGTGGCTCTTTTCTCTTCCAGTCCTCCTCCTGCAGGATAAAGCCTCCGGAGGTAGATGGAGGTGGCAGGTTTTTCTCTCCATCTCACAGTTCCATGTTTATTTTATGAGTAGCTTCTTGGAACAAGTGTTTCCTTTCTTCCTTCTGTTTTTCTTTTGCTCAGCAAGGAAAAATATGCCGTTGGGTCTGGTGTGCAGAAATCCATGTGCAGCCTGGAGGTAGCATCCACAGCCTACATTGTATCAGCTGAGGGGAAGGGTGTTTGGAGATGTGCCTGGGGCAGAAACATTGGCTGAGCATGTTTCAGGAAATCCCAGCAGCATGTCTGATGAATGAGTGTAAGCATTATGGGACCATCACAAAGGCAAGTGCCAAACTGGTTCTCTCTGGTAGCCTGGAGGATCTTGTAACTCCAGGGTAAAATGTGGGTGCTTTTATTTTCCTGCATTTTCTTCCCATCATCAGAGGCCAGCAGGAGTGAGGACATGGGTCTGTGATGTCTCTCCCTCACTTTGGGAAGGAAGAGTAATAAAACACAAGCGGTCCCTGTGCCGATCCCCTCACATCTGCACCGTCCTCCTGCCTTTGTTCAGCTCCGTCTAAGTCACAGGGCTCCTGCACTCAGAGGGTCTGCAGGTTATGGCACTGCATTTCTTTTTGTGCAGCTACAGCTGTTTGCCACAAGCACTTTTGCAGATGATTTTAGGACCTTTGGTAATAATTATTGTTTTCTTCCAGGCATTTCTGCATCTTTGTATTCCAGTCAGAACCCCCATCTCTTGAGCTCTTGGGAATGGTGCTCTGGCAGAGAGATCCCCCTGGCTTTATTAGACTCAGATTTATACAGTGCTTCTGTCTTGAATAATTCAAGACAGGACCCAAACCAGGGCTGTGGATAATAGCCACCCATAAATGTAGGGCAACCCAGGTGTACAAGTTTGCAGCCGTGGTTCTAGTTCATCTCTGGCCTTTATCTACATATCTGATAAAAATAAAAACCCAAAACATTTGGATTTAAGTACAAAACAACTCTCAAGAATTCTTCCTCTGGATTCCATGAGTATTCACATACAAGGATGTGGAAAACCTTTTGGTTCCTCGGGAAGCACACATCCAAAACAGGAGTAGGGCCTTTTGTTTCTGAGTGTTGTCTAACTTCTGATGTATGATTGCCTTTCATTTGTTCTGAGAACAGAACTTAAATTGTCTTCCTCCAGGGTGGCAGGGTTAAACAGCTTCTGATACCACGTGATGGGATATAACAGTACTGCCAGCCAGTAAAGTGCAGCCCACTTTAAATCATTCCTAATGATTTAAGGAGGGAAGAATGTCACCCAGAAGAACCATTTCTGCATTTCAAAAGATATTTTATGATATTTTCCTGTGAATGATGTGCTGGATGCAAGCCCTTGATCTTCAAATCATTGTTGTCTTTTCAGTGATAAATGGCAAAGTTCTGCTATGTTTGAGTGTAAGCACAAGTATTCCTGTGTGGTGCTTGGCATTGCTGGAGTGATGGATTCCCTTCACTCCCAGAAAACACGTAACTCTTCATTTAAATAATTATGCAGAATATGCAGGTAGTCATATATTCTTTTTTAAGACCTTGACCATTTGAAGCGTGGTGCAGCACTGAGGTTAGATTAGCATTACTGTTGCCAGTGGGGCTTCCTTCCGTTACAGTCATGGCAGTTAGATTTGGGTTTTTATTTGCCTTTTTTTCTTTGATTCAGATCCAGGATGCAGCTTATTTGCATTGTCATATGCAAATAAAAATAATATTTAAAACATATAGTACTTTACATATTCAAAACACTGTGGAAACATTTGCAGTCGTTCTCACAACACCCTGGTGAAGTAGGTAAATATTGTACTTATTACTTTAATGCAGTTTTGCGTGGGAGATAACATACTGCAGCACTGCCGATGCAAAACAAGCATTAGACCTCCAAAACAGAGAATGATGTGAAGAGACTTGACACGTTCAATGTTATTTGTATCTTAGTTTTAGAGCTTTCAGAAATTACTTTTTCAAGTTTTCTTGACAGTGAGGACTATTGAAAACCCCTTTCTTTTAATGAGCCATGAAAGGATGTCACGTTTCCTGAGGCTGGAGCCCCTCATAAAGCCAGCAATATTTCACAAGACTTCCAGGCAGAGACTGTATCTTGTGCCACTGAAGTTGGTACAGATATTGTCACTGAATTCAGTAGGATTTGTGTAACTCCTGGGTAGAGTTGACAAAATTTCAGGGGCTGGTCATGGTAAAAATACCAGGTTTCATGGTTTGCCATAGGTGAATAAAAGAATCCTATTTAAACTATGTGTGGAGATTAAAATTCCTGGACAAAATGAGAAGAAGAAGTGGTAACATTCTGCCTGACACAGTGGTATTTGTGGGACTTTGGCTGGCCCCAGGCAATTGCCTGCTGTTGGTGTGTGGATCTAGGTGTTTGGGAGCAGTGAGTGAGGAGGCTGCAGCCTTACCTCCAGTGGTCCATTATGTTTCTGTAGCTGACAAACCTGTTGCTGTAAACTTCTATTCAGGTGGAGAGGTCAAATAGTGTTAGAATTAATGTGCTGATTGAGTGGGAATTAAGCTTACAGATGTGCAATACACAGCATGATGTGCCCTATAAAAGGGCATCTGGTGGTGGCTGGAGAGGTGGCTCGAACTCTCTGCAACTGCTTCTCAGCCTGAGCTGCTCTGTGCCAGGTTTCCTCATTTTTACTGAAGGAAGGATAGCCTTCTTGGAGGGAATTACACTGAGATTCCTAGCAAAAGTTGGGGAATTTGACAGTGTAACACTTGCATTCATCTAACTGGGTTTCCATTTCTACCAGGAAAGAATAAATGAAATAACATTTGGTCCGTTTATGCACTGCTGTCAGGAAGTGAGTGACCACAGAAGGAAACCAGACATCCTGTAATCCGTGGTACATAGGAACCCTTTATTAAAAAGGAAGATATTTATCCATGATGTTACCCTCTTGTATTTATAGGGATTTGAAGGCATACATCTAGTTATTGGTACTAATGAGCTTAACAGAGTCTTTAAAGTGTTTTCTAAATCAACTAGACAGAGCTCACCCCAGCTGTCCTTGAGGCAGCTTTATTCTTTTTTCTTCCTTTTCTAAATAGATGATTAAATTTCTGTCTCTAAGGTATTTACGTGATCTCCAATACTGAGTACTGATCTTCACTACATCTCCTGGAATATAGATGGCACAGGTAGGAAATGCCTGATTGAAGGAGCGGGGAATTGAGACCTACTCTGATATATTGAAATATCTAAGCAAGGATCCATCCTACTGCAGTTATTACTGTCTTGTAACATTCATGTGGCTATATTCAGAGGCAGATGGGCCTTCCCTCCTGTGCAACACTCTAAAAGTAATTTAAGCTTATGAAACAAAACCAATATTCCACAATTATTAAGAGTTTATCATTTACTTTGTGTAATTCCACTCATCGCAGAGGATTTCAGCAGCGATGCAAAATTGTGGCGATTCAAATGATGCCACGCTCATATTATCAGTTTTAGCAGACTTAATCTTTTGCTTCTCTAATACTTATCTGATGCTGTAAATGTGAGGTGCGCCTTTCTACAGAATTTGTTCATCACTAGGATAAGTAAATGCAAAAAAAATTGTCTTATGGTGCAAGGTCTTTCAGCTCCATCTACAGCAGAGAATGTAATTATGTTCATATCCTTGATCAGGGGACCCCTCCCATTGCTGCAGTCCGTGTAACATTGGGATTTAGCATTTAAAACTATATTTATGTAACTGATATATTAGACAAAGGAAATCATGCAGTAACTGGATTGCCATTCTACTTTTAGCTCAGCATGCTTGTTGAATAAGGGCCAAACTTACTCGTTTCCTGGCGTTTCCTTTATTGTAGCCTGAGGAGCAGTGAATATCTGTGTGCAGTTGGAGATTTCTAGCATTTCACTTCACTGAATTCTCTGTTCCCTGTTGGTTCGTACAGACTGTCAACCATTTGTATTTCTGGGTTGGAACTAATCAGACCCATCTGGTCTTGCTGACAGTGTGAGCCAGGAGAATAGCTTTGCATCATGATACAAGATCCTGGAACTTGGGACATGGAGAAATTTACTGCCTTGCCTAGTCCTGTTTTTAATAAACCGAATTGTGCATAGTGCAGCTCATTTTCTCCTTTGTTGTTTTTTTTTAATCAAAGAAGGTAATTATCTGTCAGCACACAAATATATAAATGCTAAGCAATCCGTAGATTAAAACATTTCCTTCTTGCTTAACCTGTAAGTGGTTCTTTGCATTCGTACTGGATGGAGAATTTTGTGCTGGAATGAGTCTGTCAGCCAAAGAATAAATTAGAAACCAGACAAAGAATAATGATTGTCTTTTCAGTGCTTCTTAATATCAGCTCGTAAATGAAGGTTGGTAGTGTAAGCGCTTGTGTCGTCTCACCTGTGTTGGAAAGAGCACTCAGGCAGCTCCTACGTTAGCCAAAGAATGCCAAATCAGAGGCAGTGCGAGGTACTAATGCTTCATATTGTATGAAATGTGCATACCTGTGAGTGTTTGAATTCTGTATTAATTGTGTGGTAGGGAAATCAAAGTTTGTATTGATTTTGGGACTGGGGGAGGGATTGGGGAGGATTATCTGAATAATTGTATTATTCACCTTTCTGCTGGAAAATTAAAGTGGATAGTGCAAAGAGCACTACTGAGAGAGATAAATGAGCTGCTTCATTCCAGAATGAACCCTCGCCTCAGAAAAGTGTTGATATTAAGTGCCTAAATTCCTTCTGTACTTAGTAGAGTTATCTGCATAAAATATCCTTTAAATTCAAGACTGACTTCCATCAGCCCTGTAATGATAACAGAGGATGATTGTGCTCCCATTTTACTTCAGTGGGTGTACACAAATACTCCTATTGCATAAGATTAATAAATCGCTAAGGGTGTGTTTTGTGATTATTTAGGATGGATTCCACTTCAGCAGCTCCAAACCTTGCAGCCTTGTTCAGAGCAGTAAAATAAAGCTGTATGATCAAGAGAGACATTGCTGTGCTTTGAGTGAACATGCTGAACAAGAAGGAAATCTGTAACTGAACTTTTACCAGGACCTTTGCCAATGCAGTATTAAAGGTACATAATTTTATATAGCCTGTGATATGCCTTCTCACATATCGTGAGGCAGAAATGCTGTGCTAAAGGACTTAGAGGCTGTGCTAGAGGACTTAGAGACTACCTAAAAACATGGAAGCCACAACAAAGCTTTGCAGGATCCAGAGATGCATTTGTGCCCATACTCCATCGTGGCCTTGCAGTGCAGTTTGAGGCAGTTTTGGCATTGGTGGATTTGGTTTGGTGATGTTAGTGCTTTTTATTGATAAACTTGAAAAACAGAAAGTTTAAAAGTCCAAAATCTGAGTCACCAGCAGACAGAAAACCTAACCTGACAGCAGAGGGGAAGGAAAAGACAAGGGAGCAGGGAAGGAAGGTGAGCAAAAACCTCAAGGTATCATGCTAGTCTGGCATGGAAATAAGAATCAAGAGCACCAGTGGCAGCTATAAAAGTACCTTACAAGGAATTTCTCAGTCTTTCTTCAACCCCAAAGTCTGTTACAAAATGTGAAGAATATTTCTTCATGCTGTAGGAAGGGGTGAAAAGAAGGTGTTATATGGGTAAACAACAGCACTGGTGGAAACAGGGTGATGAAGGAAGAACTTAGGCTTTTGCAAAAGCTTTTTGGCAAGAATGCATCTCTGAAGATTTCCTGTGGTTAGCATATCCCATTTTCATCATCCTAGAGAGGAAAAGGTCCTCAGGCTAAACCCTCAAGCTACTTCTAAACATCTTGCAAGGTTTTCACTTTGTTTTCTGAGTCCTGTCTCAAATAAGCTCCTACTCGAGCCAATAGAAATTTGCTTTAGTCCTAACACTATAAAAACTGAGTAAGCACTTTGAGATTTGCCCCATTGATTTTGCCAAGTTTTGGTTGAGTGAGAACTTAATAAAGATTTTGGATTGTGAAGATAAAGAACTGACTTTTGACACCTCGAGTCAATTTCTTGCCCGTCATTTTACAGATTACCTCCCACTGAGTTCAGCAGGAGCATGTCAGTGCAAGGGCTGAGTCAGGATCCAGCCCCCGGTCCAGTGCCAAGAGTCGATGTCTGCTTCTTTTAATCTGCCCATTGAGTGAGGATTTCAAAACTTCAGGGAAGAAATAGCCCCTGTTTCTGTGAGAAGTTCGATCATGGGGCAGGGGTTGTGCTGGCTCCAGGCCACAGAAAGTTAAAAGGAGTCAAAGCAGAGGGAGGGATGGGGAGGACATTTGGTCCCTAGAGTGAAAGAGTATTGTATGGCCACAGATCAACCCATGTGCATCAGCAGAGGAGAGTGGCAGAGTAGTTGCTGTAGTTAGAGGTGCGATGCTTAAATTAAATCCCAGCATGTAGAAGGAAGAGGGTTAGGTGGAGGTTATATCTGTGTTGATGATGATCAGAAGGTAACAGGAAGGTGAGTTGAGTGCCTTGCCATGACAAGGAGCGTTCACCATACTGATTTGCATCATCAGCTACAAAAATGGGTCCACATTTGGAGACCAGAATGTTGGAGACCAACATTCTCTATAACTCAAGCTAAGGATTGCAACCTTGAAGGGATTCAGCTCAGTGTTTTTTTTTCTGTGTTACTGAAGGCTGTCTGAGTGGGGTCCCTGCGGTGGGTTACACGCTATCTGTGGGGTATTTGTGGCTCTCCTGCTTCAAAGGCGTCGCATCCCCCAGCAGTGTATTGCTCTCCATATCCCTGTATTGCACAATATAGATCCTTCAAAACTCCCAGACAACTTCCTCCAAACTAGAGGAGCACCAAGGAAGCAGCCACTCATGCTGTAACTATCCCTCCTTCCTTCAAAGGCAGAAATCAGACTGGTTTTATATGGCTTCCAGAGTTGCCGTCATTATTATTCTTACTTTTCTATTATTTTCTTTCATATCTTTTTAAAATCACTCATACCTACCCATTTGAGCACATTCTTGATGTATCCAGGATATTTGCTGGAAGACTCCCATCTGAGTTTGGCAGGACATTATGTAGCATTTGTAAAAGTTCTCATACATAGAAAATACATTTAGGAAGTGTGGAAGATCTTTAATTTTGATGGGGGGTGCATTTCTTTGTAAAGCTTCTGATAAAGACTAATAAATGAACAAGAGTTTGTTTAGAAACAAGAATTTTGTTTCTTGAGTTACATAAGCATGACACAGTCTCTTAAACATTTTAAATCAATTTTCTTTGCACTCCTAGAATTCAAAAAACACAAAATGGATTCCTTTCAAGTTTCCTGTATGCCAACGTTCAGCCCAGAGGGATTTTGTGTGTGTCTGTGGTTTAAAATAGGGTTTTATAATGAAAAGCCTGGCAGATCCTTTGCTATACTGTCACTAGGTACAATACTCTAATATACAGTATGAGATTAACTTGGATTTTAATAAAGCATCTTGAACAGAATAAAGGCAGCATTTAAAAAGTATTAGTTGAAATCTCTGTTAATTTGGTTTGACCCAATGTTAAAAGAGGTGTTATGTGAATAAACAACAGCACTGGTGGAAACAGGGCGCTGAAGGAAGAACTTTCCATGGTTCAGGCAGGTAACAAGCTGTGATATAGGGAGGTTTGGCTTTTCAAATGGTTAAGTATTTCACTGCTCTGTTCCTTACAAAAGTTGATTCCTTTTGAAGATGTAGCTCCTCTGTCAGCTTCTCAGAATTATAAAAGTGTGCTGCGGTTCTTGATGTAACATATCCCTTCTTCCCAGTTTCCTCCTTTAAAAGAAAAAAGTTTGCTCAACTTTGGCTTTCCCTTGTTTCCACCTGCATATGTGTGATCGCTGCTGTTGTGCATGTTGGATTACTGAAGGATTTAAAATTGTTCATGATTAGAAAGTTTATATATGTGTGTTATATGCATTCTGGTTGCACGCATTGGCACACACGTATGAACATATAAATCTGCCTAGATGTAGATGTTTGTTTATGTACCTTTGTATTATATATCTAATGTATCTAGGACTGGCCATTGGCAAGGATAAGATGCAGTTCACAGCAGGACCTTCGATCTGATCCAGAATATTAAATCTTACGGGACATAAAGCTTGATAGGCTTTGTGAGAGCCCTGATTACTTAGGTGAGAAAGATGGCCAGAGCTGGATTAGTAAAGAGTATAAACCTTCATTCTTTTGGAGCAAGCTCTAATTAAGGAAGTAATGAACAACATCCTTGTGCTGGTAATATCTTCTGTAGCTCACTGCTGGGAGGTTGTTAGATTGGCTCTGCAACTGGGGAGGAGGTTCTAGACCATTGGCCTCATCTCGAATGCCATTTTCTATCTTACAGTTCACATGAGGCACTCAGATATAAGCTGCATTAACATTACTACAGAATAACTTCATACAGAGTTATTTCAGCTTTATCAAAACCAGAATCTAGTGCATACTTGGTAGAACAGGAGTGCATGTGTGAAATACTGTACACCATAACCTTTGTGTTGCAAATATGTTACAGCCATTGGGCACTGAAGTGATTAAATGTGCACTGAATTGATCTTTATTCTTTTATGGTTGCTGTAAAATGCAGAGCCCTTTTTCCATGTTTCAGCTAGAATAGTTGTATACCATGGATGTCTGATCTCTGCTGCACATCCGCATTGACTTTGGAAGTGGAAGCCATAACATGTAATCTTGTCTTGAAGGCAAATACTAGCTAATTTAGCCAGATATAATCTACCCCTAGATGTCTGCCTTACTCACCACTGAAGCAGTGCCTTTAAAAGGCTTCTTAAAATAAGCACAAATTTTAAATCGCATGTTTAACTCACAGTGAAATAACTAGTATTTAACTTGAGCGTTGGTTTCCCTGTGCCATGCACTGCTGATTTACTGAACCTGGACAAAGTAATTCCCATCAGCATTGATTGAGAATGTCCAGGTTTTGCCTTTCAATTAATTGTGAAACAATCTGTTGTCAGCATTCCCAGCAGATAGTGAGACTTTGCCATTCAGAGCTAATGTGGATGAATGTGGATGTACTTAGACACCAGGAAGAAAGGTTGTAATGAAATTCAGGCTGAACTGCACTGGACAAAAAGGGCAGAGAGGAGAGAAAAAAGAACAATCACATTGAGATCCTGGATAAATAAGAGACGGGTTGATGAATCGTCCAATTCAAGCAAGCAGCATGGCTGCTGGGCTCGGAGGGACTCAGCATGAGGAGTGAATAACTCAACATCTCTCAGTGACCAAAGTCCATCTGAGCCCCATAAATGAGCCGGGCTGGGGGAAGGGGAGTGGTGGAAAGGGAGAGCTAAGAGCTGCTTTCCTGAGCTGTCACAGGATGCTGGCACATTCACACGTTCCTCAGCTTCCAGGTGCTCATCTGTGATAAGGACATAGCAGCAGCAGCAAAAGCTTCCAAACCAGATAATGTTCACTTAGCTCCATCATCATCATATCTCTTAGGTTAATGTTTGTTTCTAACTGCTCCTCCCTCAGAGTGCATCAAAAGGTGTTGTAGATGCAGATCAGTGAAAACATCCTTTGGTGTTGATTGCTGATGTGCGGAAATGTGTAAGACCCAGAAAGGTGCTGTGTTTGATGCAGGCAGTATGTGTGCCTGTATGTCCCTCCCTGTCTGTCGTTAGGCAGACATGTGGACATGTTTCGCACTCATTCAGCTGTCTAAAGGGATTCAGTTCCCCAAGGACACAAGCAGGTGCCTGGTGGGATTTGCAAAATGCCAAAACCAGGTGGCTCCTTAAACCTGGTGAAGTGAGTTTGATTGGGTACATAATTCACTCATTATAAGGCACTGAGCTGAGTCTTTGGGCCAGCAAAATGCACTTTGAAAATCTGACCCCCCCCAGATCATCTAAAATCTGACTTAACTGCACATAGGAAATGACTAAGATTTAGCCCTGAAGACATTCAAGGCCAGGCTGGTTATGGTTCTGGGCAACCTGATCTGGTTCAAGATGTCCCTGCTCATTGCAGGGGGTTGGACTTTGATGACATTTGAAAGTCCTTCCAACCCAAACCATTCTGTGAGTCAATGTTTCTATGTGCGCTGCATGATGCAGATATTGCACAAGTTTGCTTTGTGGTATTTTTCCCCTTAGTAACTTTAGAAGTCATTTTCCTTGTGTATTTTTAATGCCACAGGGCTTGTGCCAGCTAAGAAATTAGCAGAAAGCCATGCAGTCTATCCATCCTTGTTGGGGGTTTTGTTGGGTTCTTTTCTCCTCACATTGTATATTGAATCCCATAATTAAGACTAATCTTTTAAATGCCTTTGTAGAAGAGGAGCACAGCAGGCACAGAATGGACTTTTTATTAAAATTAAGAAAAGAAATTAAATTTGTACATAACATAATTGCTGAACATAGACTTAATAATTAAAATTACTTCTGTAAGCATGTTCTTAGGGGTATTGAATAAATAAAATTGCAATTTGCTGGTAGATCAATATTTCTATTCACAACAAAAATTTGTAATTTAAGAGCAACAGTTCTTCCATCATAGGCTATGAAATTCAGTGGATTATGTCCAGCATGTTAACGGCAACAAAAATAATGAAGAATCACCAGCAGTTGTAGAGAACGGTATATTTATAGTTATATCTGGGCAGAAGAAACTGTCAAGTAGAGGATACTATTCAAATACTAAGGTGTATTAGCAGTGTTACTGTTTGTAGATGCCAGTTTGGGGGACTTAGATACAGCTCTTATTTTAAGCACTTGCTTATCTGCTGTCCTGGCTCTAACTAGCGACCTGTGCTGAATGAATGTGCCAGTGTTTTTTATAACCGTGAAAATGATGCTATTTAGAGCTATCAAGGGAATGGTGCTATAAATAAGCATTAATTTGGGTTTTTCTAGCCTCCCCAATTTAGCATTTAACAACCCAGTTTTAATAACCAATAAAACTGCTTTGGCTTTTTATTGATACTGATCACTCCTAGCTTGTGTTTTAATATTATGGAAGAATTTAAAAAATATTTTTATCTCTCTTTTGTCTGTAGCTTTACTTAAAAATCGAGTCCAGATATTAATCTCCTTAAGAAGACATGAATGTTCAAAAGAGAGATTGGGTGATTTCCCTCTTGGGTGGTACAAGTTGATTATCCTGCTGATTGCCATTTCTCCCTGTTAAATGGTTTTAGTGACTACCTAGGAGCGGGTATGTCCCAGATGTAGCTTCTTAGCAGATGATGAATGCGTTTTATCACATGCCCTTGGTAGGGGCTTATACAGTCTGGAAGGATTCACAGTAATACCTCAAGATTACTCTGAGCACACATACACAATAGCATACCAGCTTATGTTTATTCATCTTTCATGAAGCATGTGTAGCCAAGAAGAGCAAAGTTGTGTTATGATTCACTGGGGTCATTTAACATCAGATGTGTCCGAGACCTTTGAGTGTATGATGTTAAGGCCATGCTGCTACTATGAGCAAAGATTACATTGTTAACTGGTGCAGTCTGCTGGCATGTGTCATTTTTCCCTTTTTCCCCTTGACTTCTGTTTTTGTTTTTTTTTTATTTATTTTTAATTCCCTCTGAATCCTCCAAGATTATGGAAGTTTACAATGAGCTTTATTTTAGGATGGAAAAGCTAGTATCAACAGTGGGGCAACTTGATAAAGAACGATTGTGCTAAGCAATCATAGAATCATGGAAAGATTTGGGTTGGAAAGGACATTGAAGCTCATCCAGCTCCAGCCCTCTGCCATACCCCCCATGCCCAGCTTCTTTAGGCACCCTGTGCCAGCACCTCACCACCCTCACAGGGAAGAGCTTCTGCCTAAAATCTCAATATCCCCTCTGTCAGGTTAAAGCCATTCCCCCTTGTCCTATCCCAGCATGTCCTTGTAAAAAGTCTGTTTCCAGCTTTCTTGTTGGCTCCTTTAGGCATTGTAAGGCTGCTATAAAGTCTCTTTTTGCTCAGTGACATAGCTTTGGAAAATGCAGGGATCTGCAGGATGCTCTGGGTAACTTTTGACACTGGGGATTGAATTCAGGAAAGCTTGGTCAGACCTTTATGATATGCTCAAGTCCTGTTGCCAGCTTGGTTCTGGACTTAGGGGCTGGCACAAATGAATTCTATAGGGATGAGCCTGCCCATGTTTCACAGTTTTCCTGAAAGGACGAGGAGGAGGAGAAGAAAGAAAGAATATGGCCAATAATTGCGGTTACATTAACTAGATTACTAAAATCAAGCACGTTGTTAGTATCCCATCTGGATTGGGCCATTGTGCGCTGTGCTTTGCAGTTCAAACTTCAAGAATGATACTGGAGCTCTGTGGAGACCATAAGGGCTAATTGCTGCAGTGTGGTTAAAGATTAGGAAAAGATCCAGTTGTGAGGCTGTCTCACCGTGTTTCTCTACCATGTTTACAGTAGGGTGCCCTTGGTTTTGCTGGGATGAGGCCCCAAAGTTAGTGAAGTTACAATTACCACTTTACATCTCTTAATGATTAAATGTGTGAAATGGAACTTCACCAGAGGAAGATTAAAGAGTGTGTCTCTTTATCTTCCTGCGGTGAATGTCTGCCATGGCGTTTATGTGTTCTGCAGTATCGCCTGGGAAGCTTTCCCTTTCTTCTGTACGCTTGATATTTTCTCTTTTCTTCAAAAACCTCCAGCAATAGGCAAGCAAAGAAGGAGGCTTCTCAGCCCTGATCCCCTTCCCCTACCAGCACACTGAAGGACTTTAACGAAAATAACTTTTGGAGTGACCAATGTGGAACGGGATGTGACATCAGAGCATAAACAAAATGTATAAATTTATGCAGGATGCAATACTACAGCTGGAATAAAAGATTCAGATGCCTCTTTTTTTTTGACACATTGCATTGTAAGGTCACAAACCCGGCTGGATATGCAACCTGAGGAATGAAAATGTCTCAGTTGGTGTAAACTGGTTTTAACCCCCTCAGTATTTCAAGATAAATAGCATTAACTTAAAGGAAGCCAATTTTTTGGTTTTATGTTCGGCCTCCCTGCTTCCTGTAGAGCATTTTAAATCTTAGGGGCCTGAGCCAGCCACAAATTAGGGAATAATGGTGGTATCAGCAAGGTTGTTTCATGGTGTTGATCTCTTAAAATTAGAAGAACTCTTGGTGAGGCACCAGGAGCTTGCTTTCTTTTTTTCTTCTTCTTCCTTGCCAGCTTTTCATTGTATTCATTTTAAAATTCTTCAATGAAAACGGGCATGGTAAGATCAAAATCAGTGCTGTGAAAAAAGCGGGCTTTTACAATTCACTCCTTTTTTTCTCTTGTACCAGGTAAGAAAAGATATCCTTGCAATTTTCACCTCATATGAAATGTCAGATCTAATATTTCATATAAGTCTCTATGTCTTTGTTAAGGTCTCATTATCTCGTGAACATGTGGACCAAGTCCAAAAGAATTATATCTTTAATATTTGTCTATCAGTCTTATGTCCTTTCTGCTTCTAACAGAGTTGAGACAGGGAGGGTTTGTTAGTGCAGGGGTTACTTCATTAGTTTGATTCGACATGTCTTGGATTCACAGTGCTTTCAAGAGACATCATGAAATAAATTCAGAATGTGTTATGGGGATGCCCACAGAGCAAATAACATGGGCAAATTACCTCACAGCTAAAGGGAAAATAAAAATCACGTATCTACTGCAGACAATATGACAAAATAGAGCAAAATGCAGGGAGGGAAATCTCCTGTAAATACTGCAGATTCATATTCATGTGTTTTACATTAAGGCAGTGGAACCCATATAAAACTGCACTCATTAAAATAAAACGGTTCTAACAAAACAAGTAGCTAAGTGCTGTGGAAGCAAACGGAAGCCTGAAAAGCACTGTTCCCTCAAAGAATAATCTTCTTGCATAACTTAGAGTGGCTCTTAATTATTTGCACCACTCCAGCAAGCAGAGCAGTGGTGAACCTGGTAATACATGGCACTGTTTAAGGTTTAAGTGTTACACATGTGGCAGCAACAGCGTTTTAAGTGAGAGAGGGCACCTTTGTGAATCTTACTATGTGTAATTAATTTGGAAGTTCTCCCATACGTAGGTAGCTGTTTTGAAAAGGTATCCATATGGATTAGTGTGATAAGCAGTGGGTATTAGGTTGGATGAAGCAGCTCCCAAAATCAGTTGGTTTTAATAATATGTATCTGTTGATTTTAATGTGTATGTGCGCATGTGTGTGTATTTTGAAAGGAATTTGTGGAATTGTTTCTGGAAGGATGGTTGTAGGTTTCCCTAGTTTAGAGAAACTGACAGTGAGCTTGACGTTTGAGAAATGCTATCCTGTAATGGTAAGACTGTAATATTTTATTACAGGTCTGACAAATTGGAAGCGTAATGAGGTTTATAAAGATGTTACTGTTGACTTCAACAGCAGCAAGATTGGGTCTTCAGAAGATTATGTGGGAATAATCTCTATGGATAGCTCATTTACAAACATGAGTAGATCATTTAGACTCATGGGACATGTTTATTATTCACATATAAGTGATTAATATTCAAGCATAAGGGAATTTATTCCTCTTAGTTGTTTGCTTTATAGGAACTGACCTTTTTCTCCCATCCAAAAGCCCCCTTCCCACATGTCCTGGCAGAAGTTACACCTGCAGTACAGTAGGGTACAGAGGCTTCATCTGACAAAGGGAAGGTTTTTTTTGACAGGAGGCAACTTGTCCATTTAGACCTGTTAGACACGTTATTTCCTGCCTAAACAGATGCATTTGAGGAGTTTGGAATGCAAGTTAGATATGGGCCTTATTAATTATATATGAGTAAACATACAATTCTAGCTGAAATTGTGTTCCCATTCCTTTCATTTATTTTGTGATTGAAAAAACTCCAAACCAAAGTAAGAAATCATTATCTAGAGCAAGGTTGACTCTTCCTATTGCAGGCACTAAGCATTCATGTATTAGAAAGCATGTATTTAAATATTCAGTTAAAACTAGGCATCATTTTACTGTAAATAATGTTAAAATTGACGGAAAATGAATAGTGTTTAACTACATGCAAATAATGAAGCATGGCTTTCGGGGCAAAAATTGCGTTTGGGGCCTCACTTTGGAAAGCAGCTTTTTTAGTTATATCTTCTAAATGACGGAATCTCAGGAGGAAGAGCATCAGGCACCCCAACTGCTGGTGTTTTAAAAAAACTCTCCAAAGACTTCGTTCCTTAGAATTCAAATGTTAAAATACTGCACTCATTAGTATAGGGAGTAGTTATGTGTACGCTAGCATGTATACATATACTGTAATTAGGGGGTTTATTTGATCTTTTATGTATTGGATGAAAGTAGTATGAGGAAAAGAGTCATCTCAAAAAATATTCCACTTCTGCTGTGATTGCTCCTCTGATGGTGCTCACAGGGATTTTCTGAACCTCCTGCTAGAGCTGAGGCGGCGATGGCCCTTGGTGAGATCTTGCAGGCATGCGGAGCTACTTCTGCAAGTGTTTGTGATGGGGCTGGCAACAATATTCTCCTCAGTTCCCAGTGGGGTTCTTGTTTCTTCCTCTTTCTCACCAGGGAGAAAGGAAGAACCAGTAATTCCTTTGCAGCAGAATCCCTAGGATATATCTGATGGGGCAGATGCCACCCACCAGGGGATGGAATGTCTCTCATTTGCTTTTGTAGACTGAATATTCCTGGGAGAACATTTGCTGAAATGACTTAGGGTTTTGCTGTTAAGACTAGGAAGGGCTTTTCCACTGAATGGAAGAGACTGCTCTGCATTTTTACTTCTGTCTTCCATGCTTTGGGTTTTGATAAGATCCTTCTGATTAGGCTGCCATTCTGCTTTTTACTACTTTATATAAGGAGGGAAACAAAAAGTCAGTGTCGATCTAGGCTCAAAATGTTTACCTGTGCCTCAACCCTGCCTCCACCTGTTCTGAAAACAGATTATTTGCAAACCCTCACTTTGCAGGTGCAAGAAAAAAAAACAACAAGAAATCTGCTCACATTCTGAAGTCCTTTAAATAGCCTCACACCTACATGCCCCAGAATTCTCTCCTGGGTTCGTATGACACATGCTTTCTGCTGCTGTTTATGCCTATTTTGGGGTTCCTGCGTGTGCAAACATGGGTGCGGGTGTGTGCATGCTGATGCCGAAAAGTAGAAATCCATCCCTTCTTCGGAATAAACTTTGTCATTCCAGTATATTCTGTGGTTTTATATTCGGTGTAATTGGGAGATGAGTTTATCTTTTGTCCTATTTCACGGCAATGTCCCATTGACATAAGTGGTATCAAACTGTGGCCCTTGATTTAGGTCATCCGCATTTCCACTAGTTGTATGTGGGAAGAATGTGCCTTCCTGTATAATAATCACAGATTCTCTGTGCAGATGTTACATTGTCATTCTTGCAGGCATATCTTTTGTTCTGTAATACGCACTGGAAGGGGGGATATAATTTAATGTGAATTACCTACAAATTGTATACAGCGCCAGCAAGTAGCTCTTTGCAGTACCTAGTATGAGTTTCCTCTCACTGACAAACTGAACAATGTGTCTTCTCTGAAATTTCAGAATAAAGTATTAAATCTGATGCAGTAGAATACAGGTAAATTGTGAGGTGGCAAAATATATTAGACAATTTCTCTATCTTCCTCCCTCCCTGCACATTTTTATATATATATATATATATATGCATATGCTTCTGATGTTAATTGAACATAATCGATAAATTGGCACCTGAGTATCGCTTAAAATTTCGGTGCAAGCCCTTAAACGGAGAAGACCCATTTGCAAACATTACTTAGTTGCTGTTTGTCTTATGCCAGGCATAATGTGCAAGGCCTTGGCAAAAATATTGTTTGCCCATGAATATACAGCAGCTGAATTCTCGGTATACATGACAATGCATGCATGAAAGGATTTAAAACTGTTAAAACTGAAGCAATAGTTACATAAAAAGAGGCAGGTTATTCTTCCATTAAAGCATGTGGTGAACTTGTAAATTTTGGAAAGCTGGTGAAAGAATGGACTTTAATATAATCAGATTTGTCATCCTGTCCCTACTGCGGTATAAAGGAATTACTGGAGCTGAAAGTGTTCTTGTCATAGGTACACACCGGCTGCAAAATGGCTTTCAGTGCTGCTGCTTCCCCCCAGGCTGCCTCCTGTAAGTGGCTGATGTGCTCGTAGCTGCAGCTTGATCTTGACTTGATCTTGGATAGAGTTGAGAGCAAGAGCTGTGTCTGCTGTCCTGGTGGTAAGACATGGTTTTGGGACTTGTGAGAGCAAGAAAAGGGCTTGGAGCAACCTGGTCTAGTGGAAGGTGTCCCTGCACATAGCAGGGGCTTGGAACTAGGTGAGCTTTAAGATCCCTTCCAGCCCAAACCAGTCAAGGACACAGCTAAATTGCTCTTCATGCTCTGCCCATGCTTTCTGCTGCACAAATGGGCAAGAGGTTAATGGTGGTCCCCTGGGATCTCTGTTAATGTGTGTTATGTGAAGTCATACATAATGCATGGACATGGCACTGGAAAGTCAAGAGTTTGAAGGGGTGATTCTGAAGACCAGGCATTGCGTAGCTGAGTGACCAGGGGCCATGGTGAAGAGCCCCTTTTGGATGGGCTAAAATCAGTGTCACAGGACATGAGTTCACAAACCATTGCCCTGGCTAGGGCAAGAGTGCTGCTCAAAACTCATCTCTTGCAGGTGAGTTAAATGTGCTACTGCCCCTGCATTTAGTGCTGCTGCCTTGGGTCAGCACTTCCATGCATCCAGGTGTTTGCTATCTGGAGACTACCAAAACGTTGCTGAGGGGTAGAGAACAAAATGGAGATTTTCGAATCATTACCTGTCAAATCTGAAATGAATTTCATGGACCAAGGGAAAGCCTTTAGGGCTTTTTCTGAATTTCCAAGGCTAGCTGCAAATAATGACAGTGTTAAGAACTCAAAAAAGGTCACAATCATATTTTATATTAGCAAGTGTTAGGTAGCATAAATGCAGTGGTTGGAGCCACCTTCCCCCATAAATAATATATACAAACAGAAAACTAGGGGAGACAAGAGGTCTGTGTTATTCCTGCTAACATGCAGCTGTATCATTTTAATGGAAAAAATACATACAGAAAGTACAGAAAATGTTGAATACTTTTTCAGGCTGCTCTTGAGAAACCCAGTGTCTTTATACAAAGACGGGGATGACAGCTCAGAGTACATTAAAGTGAATAGAGTTCCCAAGTCATTCAGCAGTGGCAGAAATTCACTTAATCTCAGTATGATATGAGGCAATTTTTTTTTCTTCCCACCAGCGTGATTGTCTGGGTCCGTATGTGTGCTCTTGCTCTCTCTGCTTCCCTCCCCTGCTCGGGTGGGGTGTTTGTGTGTGCACCCACACCACTTCTGACATTTGGGACGCTAAGAAGCGTTACCATTGATTTCATTTGCACTATTCAAAGCTACAAGTTTAAAATAGCTTTCAAAAATAATACAAATAGACTGTTATGAAGGGCTTGTATTTATCATTCCCCAAACCACAAAAAAAAAAAAAAAAGAGGATGAAGACAGTCTCATCTCCTTAATTTTATTTTATTAAGTCCCTGGTAGACTCATAGAATGATTTGGGTTAGAACAGACTTCTAAAGCTCATCTAGTTCCAAGCCCCTGCCATGGACAGGGACACCTTCTACTAGACCAGATTGCTCCAAGCCCTGTCCAACCTGGCCTTGAACACAAATTGCTGATAAAAGTAGCTGATAGAAGCATAGCATGGATAATACGTGCTTAGTGGTTGAAGTAGGAGTTCAAAATGATTGTGAAGCCTGCCAGCTAAGATGAGCCCTAAAAATCTTTTCCTTCTAGTTATAGGACCTGGAAAGCTACTGAAAAGAATGGACATTTGTAGCTTCTTCATGATTTTTTTCAACCCCACTAAGAGATGTGGAACCTCATGAGATGCCATTGCAGGCAGACATTATCCTGCCTTTAAAATTCTGCTTAATCTTGAATGTAAAATCTTCGGCTGTCCTATTTGCATTTGCGGAAAGCCAGCTGGAATAAATTCAACTCTGTTACCATAAAAATATGTAGGCAAAGCTTCTCTCCAATAGTTTTCTTGCCCCACTTCTCTAAATCAAACCTTGGTGATCCATAAAATTGGAGAGAGGCAAAAACTGAATTTAGGAGTTAGCTGTAGAACAAGGGAGCTTGGGGCTGATGTTTTAAATGGCTTTGGGTAGCGATCCAACCTCTGTAATTGCGCCTGCACCAGGTTGTCCACTCTGGTTTATGTATTTTGGGTATCCAGGTGTGGTTTTGCCTGCTGGACCCATACAGGCAAATAGCAGTTACAGATACTGAAGCAGGTGCAAGTACAAAACATGCAATGATTAATTTGTAGGATGCCCCTATAATTTCATGCACATTAAGCCAGTTATGCAAAGCAGTTTCAGTACAGCCTTTACATTTGGAAGCACAGATTTTGCACATTCAAGTCACTCAGTGAAAATAAAGCTCATAGCTGTTTGTGCAGATTAGCATTTGAATATCAACCTACCCAGTTTGGGGGGCAGAAAGGGAAATATCCCATATGGTTAGACACAAAAGTAATTCTGGGTGGCTATTTTTAAAACCCCAGTGTCAGTAAGTTATTTTTGAAACAAAGTATTTCTATTTTAGTGGATAACTAAACTGCATTTATGTTCTGTTGAACAATATTCAGTATCCTGCAGAATTCATTTGCCAATTACTTTTAAACATCAGCAATTCCATAAACCAGCATCAGAGGAATTTGAAAGAGGGCTCCATGCAGAAATGATCTGATCCAGCAACATCAGTGTTATGGTTGGGGGGTGGAGGGGTGCTCCCAGGTGGCAATAAGACCAGTATGTTCTCAAATTGTCATTTTATACATTTTTTTAATTATTATTTTTTTGCCAAGATGCAGGAGAGCTGTTCCAGTTTTTACTGAAGGAGTAAGAATTTTCACAAAACTCCTGTAGATCTACAAACTGTTCATAAATTTATTGACAGTTGGCAGCCCTGCTGTGTGTGCTGTACTGTTACATATCTGCGTTCTTCACATCTGCTTTGTCGGGGTATGAGACAGGGAGTCAAAAGTAGCTTAAGGAGGCTTAGCAGTGTCTGTAAATAAAATGGGGGGAAAGCTTTATTTTTCCCTTCCTCCAAGATTTTCCTTTTTTTTTTTTAACGTGAAAGGATTTTAATGAAATTCTTAAGTCTTAAGAGCAGCAAGTGCAAAACAAAGAGCTATAGCTCCTGTGTTTCCCGTGATTAATTCCCTCAGACATGAAGTGAAGGAGTGGAACAGAGCATCTTCCAAATGCTGAAAGCAAAGTCTTCATTACCAGGAGTATCATTCTCCTGCTACTGCTTTTACTGTTGATTGAAATAGGTAATATCAGTGCTAGGATCCTTCTGTTAACAGGCGATATCTCGATTATAGTAGTATTCTGGCTGCTTTTTGTCATCTTCTATAAAAAGGCTACCAGTCACGTAGAGCAGGAAAGCTCAGAATATCAATGTATTTCCAAATCTTTCATTTTACAAGAGAAACAGGCTGCTTTGGTTCTCTGCAAAGTTATCTTGCACAGAGCCAAGCCCAGGGCTGCTCCTGCAGTTGCTGGGCTGTGATGCATTGCACTGTGGATTCTGCTGACCACACTGTATAAATCGCGCCCCTCCTGCCCAGTCTTGCAAAGTCAAATTTAACTGGTAAAATTGAAGTACAGTGTCTGGGGCTTAGTGAAGCAAGGCAAATCCTTTCTATAAGCTATAGAGGTGACCTTTTAAACCACCTCCCACACCAAGCCTCCTACTTTTATTTTTGACACTAAATATAAACCATAAGAAGGGCTAGCAAGAGGGCTGTAATACGTGTGCTCTGCTTGTGGCTTTTACAAGAATTTTAAGCAAAACTAGGCATCTCTCCTGTTTGTGGTTTGACACAGTTAGAGGGACTTTGGTGCCATGACAAATGACAGTATTAACTCAACACCCTAATTCAGGTGAACAGAGCCATTGGCCAGATTTGATCCTTCCATAGGCAATGGGTAAGCACAGTGACAGAGCTGCTGAATCAGACGGTAGTTTAAACATCTACTTCATTTTAATTGAGCCTAAGAAGTATTTTTAGGGAATGTTTAAAGTACAAAGGAAAACTTTGTTTAAAAATAGATTTTTGACAATGCAAAATAGGTTAGTGCTTCCTTTGAGGCAAACAAACAACCTACTTAAGAATTAAAAATTTCCAAGCAAATGATTTGGAAATACTTCTTTCTTGAAGGATGATCAAAGTAAAGTCTTGACAGGTAGCATTTATCACAGGTAGTACCTTCTGCTCAGTAAGTACTTGATGAAGCAAAAAGGAAAATTAAAATGGTGGTTCATAGTTACATGAGTATCTATGGTACTTCAAGCAGAAAAAGACTCCCTTTAGGAAGAGCTTCAGCTTGTACAGAAGCTGCAACTCTGTTTAGAAACTATGGCTTTGTCATTGCATAACTGGATTTCTGTTTAGAAGAAACAGAAATGGAGAAGAGGTGTTGAATTGCTCTTTCAGCCTACCCTGCAGAACAAGATTGGTTGGCCACTCTTGTGCGTTTATCAGGATGCTGGTCCTTTGAAATGTTCCACATGGTGGGACTGTAGCCTTGCTTCTGCAGCATCATCCCATAATCTTATGCAAAGTACTTGAGTGCTTAATTTTCAGCCTGGAAATGGACCAAGTGAAGTGAATAAGGATTAGTTAGGGTCTGAGGAGAAAACTTCCAAAGGCGTAGAGGACAGTGAGGGCATCTAATTATTTTCAAAGCCATAGGAAGTCAAGCACCGAGTACACACATTCAGAGACTGTAAATCTTTCCGTAAAGCAAAAATCAGGCACTGAAGTGTTGGCCTGCATTAAGAGAAAGAAGTCTCTCTATGAAGAATTCCTCCTCTGTCTTAATATTCAGCCTTAATTTCTCTTCATGAATTTAATTCTTCCTCTCCTGGGTGTAGTAGCTGACACCCTTCTAACTCAATATTCACTTTATTCTTTCTTACTTTCCTTGAGGTCAGGCTTTGAAACCAGTGTTTTGTGCTGTAGGCAGTGAAATTATTTTCTTTTCCTCCAACCTCCCCCAAGAAAACCAACCAACCAACCAACCAAAAAAAAACACAAGGATTTTTAACAGAAAAAAATTTGTTTCCTTCTTCTTTAACTTGATTTAGATGTCAGGACATTCCTTGTTCACAGAATAACGCTTCTTCATTTTAATTGCTTAGAAGCAGAAATTTTGACAGTGAACATGGAGATAACGTGGTAGCTGAGGTCCTGTTGAGAATGCAAAGAAGGGGCCTAGGTTGTGCTTTTAAATAGTTCGGAATTGTCATTGTGCTTAGAATTTTAAACACCTTTTCAGGAAGAGTTACGGTGCCGTCGCAACAGATTTCAGATCTTGCTCATAATGTAGTCAGTCTAATACTTCTTGAGTGGGTAGAACGTGTACAGTTAATTACCCCCCATATGAAAAGAACAGCCATGTCAAAATTTAGTGAGCATTGTAAGTGGTTATGAAATGTACCTGCAGCATGTGGAAGGCATCCAAATAAATCCTCTTTCAGCTTTTCATATTCACAGTTCTAGATTTATGGGCATCCTTTCATGTGCATGAAGGACAGGATCTCAGAGTAAGGAATGCTGATTCTCTTTTCCTGCTGAGGAGCGGTCCTTCTCTGTTTTTTACTGAGCAGCTGATTTTTAAAATAGATAGACTAAATGGGGAAAAGGTTTATTAAGCATCTAACCAGTCACAGCCCCACCCCAAATACAGCAAGAATATACAGCCTGAGGGAGCTCCAGCCTAATGGATCCAACTTAATTTATTTAAAGACATTTTTAGTTGCTTGTCCATCCTTCACAGCAAAATGCCTTCAGTCAGCAGTATTCCCTTCAGTGTAAGTACAGAGCTGCCTGCTGCTGGGATCCCATGGGAACCTACGATGCAGAAGGCACACGTTTCTTGGGTACCTATGCCTACAGCTGATGTCAAACCTTTAAAATATTTAGGAAGGTACAAGTTCAGATTGTGAATAGGAGCATTACCCATGCAATGCTTTTAGTAGTTTCTGTTGGAGGTTGCAAGACTTTGCAGGGAAGGCGTTCAGGCTGTTGTCTGCACTCAAATACCCCAGCTTGCACTTGCAGTAAAATGAAGCCTTTGAGACAGCTTTTTTCTTTTGCAGATGTAGATACTACAAGCCACCTGATTGTCAGCAGTGGTGAGCAATCACAGCTTCCATTCATCTTTTTCAGAGCCTCAGTGCTTGCTACTGTTGGAAATAAGGCCACTTGTGCTGAGGTGCCTAACTTTCTGAAAGTGAGGTTGAAATTGTGTTGCCTTGAAATTACAGTGATTTGCCTTCTTGAAGATGACTGAGCCAATGTAAGACACTCATTGACTGTGGAGTGTTGAGTTGTTCCTGGAAGGCTTTGCAGGTGACTTTAGGGGATTCAGCTGCTTTTCTCTGCATTAGATGTGTGCTTCGTGTTTATCTTTGATGTTGATGCACTGGTCAAATCTTGACTGTTTTCTTTGAGCAAATGAAATGCCATCCTTGCTGTGTCCCTCTTGATCGAAACGAGTAAGAAAGGAAGAGTTAATGCATTCTTAGTGTTCTCCCAGCAGGAGAACAGGTTCCTTGCTCTAGCACATTTGTGGAGTTGCTCCGGTTCATGCTGTTTGCAGACAACCTAACTTCTTGCTTATGTTCTGGGCATACTGATGTTACAAAATGTGTTTCCATTGGTGACAGATACCAACAGCCAATCTTGTTTCAGTAATGCTGGCTTCTACAAATACAGTGGGATATCACTCAGCTGTGGAGGTATATGGCTTTTACATTTAGTGCTGTATTGTTTAAGAATGAACACATGCAAACCAGACATAATCTGGCATGGAGATGAACCCAGTTCTTCGTGACAGATATCTACAGACTTTTGGCTTTCTGAAGGCTTGGGACTTGTAGATTTCTTTTACCAGTCTTTAATCTTCAGCCTATCGTGAGCTAGGAACCCTTCAGGGGACAGAGGACATTCCTTCATGTTTGCTGATAAGTACAGATCAGACACTTCCCTCAGTACTTGGAAACCCTTCTTTATCTGATTCCTCATAGGAAAAGTTCCATTCTTAAGGTTTTCTTCAACAAGAGTCCTTACCAAAGCCACGTTTTACAACTGTTTGTTATAGCCTTCTTTGAGTCATTTGAAGGACTGAGTGTTACACAAATGCTGCAGGGAAGTTCTGGATCAGGTTATGGCCATATATATATGTGTGTGTGTGTTTAAAAAGATGCTATCCCTGTTTATGACATAAATCATGTGTCATGTGTCTTTAAATCAAGTCCATAGACTAACCTTGACTGAAACCATGTATGGAAGCAAAGCCTCTGGTCAGAAACCCTTCTGCTGACAGGGCCTTGAGCAACCTGGTCTAGTGGAAGGTGTTCCTGCCCATGGCAAGGGGTTGGAACCAGGTGATCTTAAGGTCCCTTCCAACCCAAACCAGTCTGTAATTCTGTAAGGGTGTGTTTTTTGCAACAAGGTGCTTGCACGGGGGCACAGATTCAAATGGCTTCAGGCTTTTCGGCTCCTGATTACCGGTTGCTGGGTCTGCAGAGACACCTCGCTAATTGGAAACATGAGGTGCAAGAACTCAAGTGGAATTTAGACTGTCTAAATCCAGGCTCAAGTGCTTTCATTTTGCATTTTTTTCGGATATGTAGTGGAAAAGTAAATTGATGGTACCGTGTGAAATAGCACAATTGCTTTTTAATTACTTGTCTAAATGGGAAACAATTACGGGAGTGTATGCAGGAGCCTGAACAAATGTTTAAATAGCAACTGACAAACAATTTTGGTTTTGTCCGGTATTTTTTCCAGAACATTCAGTCTGCTTTGAGAGACAACTGCAGTGAGAGACGAAGACCTTTAAACGTCTTGCTGTAGCATGCAGGAGTGAGATTTCCAGTGCTTGGAATCTGTGTTAGGCACTGAGCAGATGATTCAGACAATTTTCCAAATGAAAGATAGTGAGAGGCACTTGAAATTACCTAATGCCATGCCGTTTGCCTGTTGAGATCTCTGCCTTTGTACACATTATCTCCTCAGGCTGTAAAAGGTTGGATGTTGTCTCTCTTTTGTACTTCACAACGCGAGACTCTGCATTCAGTAAGGTAAAAACGCCTACATATCTCAGATACATGTATGTCATCTATTGTGACCTTTAGCAATCTGAATGCACCTAATTACCTAGTTCTAGTTTGCCATGCTTGCCTTGCTTCTCTTCTTCCAGGGTCCTCTTTCCCTCAACTTTTTGAATCCCATGCAAGTAACCTGTATGGAAGTTAGCTTAATAACATTATTGAGATATAGAATTCCCACTGACAGCAAGTGCTGATATGTACAAATGTATGTAAATAAGCTGAATGTTGTGAGTGTTTGAGAAACAACCATAATCCAAAAATACCCTTCTCTTTAAGGCTATCAAAGGGCTCTACTTCAGGTTTGCTGCGAGTAAAGACAATTCCCACTTGCTTAAGCAGGTTGTGTATCAAGGCATAGACTTGGTGTTTTTTTTTATATACTCACTAGACCAACAACACAAAGTGACTGAAGAAAGTCTAAAAAAGAAAGTATTAGAGGAGAAGGAAATGAAATGCCGCTAAAGAAAATTGATTTTGTTTCATCAAATACTTTTTGAAGTTATGAAGTTGCAGTATTTATCTTAGAAGTACTTATTTTCTGCATGGATTTCGGAGCTATAAAAATATACATTCTTCTTTGTCAATGTTTTTTCCTAAAAGAGCTCTGTTTAGATAGCTGGACATGCACTAATCCCTTTTTATTCTACAAAAAGGAAACACAATTATTTGAGTTCTTATGAACTCAAACAATTTGTTTAAATGTATTTTATGCCAAATCTGCATACAGAGCTGGGAAGCTCTTGGGGTGATTCATATGGACTTCAGAAGCCCAAGCATTCAAGTGGTACAAAGGACAAGAAGTATGAAAAATCATACATAATTTCTAGGTTTGGTATAAGCCTATAGATTTTTACTTGTATATCGCTTTGTGTTTGGGTGATAGCCTGAAAAGGGTTATAAACTCTGCCTGTCCCTGAGCTATCTGCCTGTCCTGTCATGCTGACATTTACCATATGCTGTAGCAAAGAGTTCATTGCCACAAGATGTCACTGACACTAAGAATTTAGTGAGGATCTTCAACAGGAAATACGGCATTTAAATGGCTGAGAAGCTTTCACAGTTTCAAAGCATCATACTTGATAACTAAGAGACGCTGCTTGGACCTGAACTGATCCTGGGGTCAGGATAAATTGCTCAATTTTCCCACTGCCTTCCCCTGGTTTTCCTCTGACCAGGTAGGGTGCAGCATGCTGGGAGAGATGGCTTCCAGGTTTGATCCTGTGCAGTGACTCCTCTGACATCCCATTTCCAGTTTGTTTTAGTCAGCAACTGGTGATTGCCAGATCCTCAGCCTGTCAGATGGAAGTGACAATAATTACTTGTTTCCCAGGGATGGTGAAATGCTTAATTGCCTTAAATTGTAGTCTTGAGGTGAAAATACTTGGAAACAAAGCATCATTGGGAATACTCTATTGCTGTTAAACCAGCAGCGTTCCCCATCATTAATATATCCACCACATTCTGGAAAGAAGTTAATATGAAAGAGAACTGAATTAACAAACATTTCTAAATTCTAAATATTAACTTTCTAAATAGTGGGTCTGTACTGTGTTCCCTGTGAGCTTTGTGGTTAGTCATACCAAAAGACAAGGCAGTAGCTGGTCTGGCTGTGGTGTGGCAGAGTTTAGAGAGGGATGAATACCCAAGCTTCTGTGCTGAACATCCACACTGCCTCTGGTGTCCACACTAGAGCTGCTGGGGTGGTCTAGTGGAGATGTTTTCAAGATTTCTCTGACTCACAATCGCAGGAATACATGGATTGTACATGGGATCACCCCGTAACCCCAGATCTCCTAACATTTGCTAAGGAGAGCATCAATATCCTTAGGGTGGGAGGCTGAGAGAAATGGTTCACCTGGTGCCATGGGGCAGATCAGTGGCAGAGGTAGAAAAGATGGTCCTTGCTCAGTGCCAAGTGTTCCAGGTCCAGCTGCCTTTGTGTGTGCTGACTGACTTTGGTACGGGGAGGCTGCAAATACTGATTAACTTCAGGAGAGGTTTTTTTGCCTCCTCCAGATAGTGAGAGATTTTTCCTTATGGAAACTGTCCTTTGTCAGTAGGTGTGTACCGAGCTGGAAATTGCCGTACGCATTTTCCAACATATATACAGATTTATTAATGCGGATATACTGCATTTCGGTATTCTCACTGAATTGAGGGCAGACTGAGCCTCAGGCAGGAGCACAGGAAGAATGGAAAGATTTCTTCTGGAAGAAATTTTGAAATTTCACCCTCAAAAAAGAAATGAAAATTTCTCATGTGACTTTGTGCCTAGAAAAATTCCAACTGGAAATACTTCAATATTCCTTTGGCAAGATTTTGTTTCAATGCCATGGCAACTTTATCACAGGGCATTTATACTTCAGGGTCTTTTCTGAATTTTTCAAGCGGGCTTTACCTATTGTGGTAATGTGAGTACTTCCTCAGGGAAATAATGGAACTGAATCTCCTGTATAACGTACTGTGATGGTAGCCACTGGAAGGTTAATAGGAAACTGCACATGGCACTTCCAGCAAGTTATAACTTTTTGATTGAAATTTGTAATGTGTCAGAAGAGAGCCTTCTCTGAGAGTTAAATTTTGCAGAGGAAACTCTAGCACTTCTAAGCATGTCTACTAAGCAAACGAGCAGTGAATCAAAAACATAACACAGTATCAAGTACAGCGTTGTGAAACATTCCCCAGCATCCCGAGGTCTGTCTGACATCCTTGCCTGTGGGGCTCTCCATTTCAAAGGCACTGCCAGGAGTCTCCTGTGGTCTTTACAGAGAAGAGTTTACCTCTAGAAGTAAACCTTCGATATGCTGTGTTTATCCAGATGGGTAGTGGGTCAGGGCGAGATGTGCAAAATCACATTCGAGATGAAGCCAGGTCTCCCCGTGATTGCCAGCTGGCCCTCTGTTGAGAAATGTCCCTAATTCCCATAATAGTGTGCCTATTTCATGGTACTTTAAAGTGAGAGCTCTCAAGTGGCTGGCCACATAAGCAGCTTTCACATAAACACTTCAGTTCTGCTTCACCGAAAATGGCTTAGGTGCTGATACGTGAAGCTACACGGTTTGACATGCCAGAGAGAGCTGTTTAGTTTGTGTGCTACAATTAAATTGTCTCAGACAAGACTCACAAGGTACACATGTACCATATAGGTTCCTTTCTAATAGTACTCCTCAATGATCTCCTGTTTTGTCCTCTCAGGGTAAGATCTGCCTTGTTACGCCCCCTCCCTATTTACCCTACTATTTGGGTGGAACAAGAACTAGACTCATAGAATCATAGAATCACAGAATGGTTTGGGTTGGAAAGGACCTAAAGATCATCCAGTTCCAACCCCCTGCCATGGGCAGGGACACCTCACATTAGACCATATCACCCAAAGGCTCTGTCCATCCTGGCCTTGGACACTGCCAGGGATGGAGCATTTACCACTTGTTTGGGCAACCTGTTCCAGGCCCTCACCACCCTCACAGTAAAGAGGGTGGTAAATATAATATTCTTCCTTACATCTGACCCAAACTTTCCCTCTTCTAGTTTCAACCCATTACCCCTCGTCCTGTCAGTACAGTCTCTGGTGAAGAGTCTCTCCCCAGCATCTTTGTAGGCTCCCTTCAGATGCTGAAAGCTGCTATGAGGTCTCCACGCAGCCTTCTCTTCTTCAGACTGAAGAGCCCCAGCTTTCTCAGCCTGTCTTCATATGGGATGTGCTCCAGCCCCTGACCATCCTCGTGGTCCTCTTCTGGACTTGCTCCATGTCCTTCTTATGTTGAGGAAACCCCACGTGGTGTCTGCACACAGTACTCTAAGTGGGTCTCATGAGAGCAGAATAGAAGGGCAGGATCACTGTTGGCATGAGCATTACCTGCTGAGCACATTCATTTAAGCTCTGCTTTGTGATAAGGTATGTGTGCAAATGTGGAGGTAGAAATCCCTGCACAGCTGTGCGTCCATAGACTGCTCATTTAGGGCAGCTCTTTGTGCGAATGGCAGTTAGATGCACAGAACAGTTGTTCTGGCACTCACATGCTGAGTGTATGCGAGCATCTGCCATTATGTTTGTACATTAGTCAAATTCTTGTTTGGATGCTTGATCTTTGTAAGATGGAGTATTTGAAGACTTATTATGGAGGCCTAAAGCTTACAGAGGTTTTACTTACAAGACATTTTGTAGACTGTTCTTTCTACTTTCTCTAGGGCTAAGTCAAGCCTTATTTGTTCAAAACTCCAATTCCAGACATCTATGGACTTAATAAGCCAGAGGGATGTGTATAGAGAGGTCTCATTCTTCACTTCTCATGTACCATGCATGGGTTGGTCTGAGCCTCTTGTATCCTGGGCATGGTAGAAAATGTAAGTATTGTCATTTAGGTGATAATTAGACATTGACTTATCAGGTGCTTTCGGTCACTTAAAGTGTTCTTTCTAACTGGTGTGGTTTTGTCTGGTTGGTATCCCTGAAATGCCATTCTTCCTTCCTCGTGATCCCAGCCAGCTGTAAGTATGGCAAAGCTCTATCCTGAAGAGCTTGGCTGAGCAGGTGGTTGTATTCAGACTTATGTGCCTTCTTTTTCAAGCTAGTGGTGAGCAATAGATTTAGGGTCCCTATGGCTCATTTCCAAATTCCTGGCAATGGAATTCCCAGGGGAGGCTTGTTTCTGGCATGCATGCCTCCCCATTGACTAGTGCACATTTGACACTGTTAGCCCACTGATTATTCTTGTCCTGGGACCTGAAAATTGTGAAGGGAAGATAGGAATGAAGACAGGGTGTTTTTCAGCAAAGACTTGGAGATCATTTTTCTCCTGGTACTGCCACAGCACAGCTAGAGGGCTTGAGCTGTCAGTCAGCTTGCACAGTGGGACAGGACATATTTGTTGGAGAACCTGCTGTCCGTGGTTTATTCCCTGTATCTTCCATGTGCTGTAGGGCATAGCTCAGAGACACTGCCAGAACTTCTCCTCTGCCAGATTTTTCCAAAGCAGATGGGTTGGGAAGAGTGTGTATGTTAAGATATTGGCAGTGGGTACTTAACACTAAGCTGTTAGAGTTTGTGGCTGAATTTTATTACTGAGAGAGGTCCCCTAGTAAAGTGTATGTGGTTTAGGATTTTACATGTGTATGAAATCATGGTGCAGATATTTTTACGTGTTAATAAATGTGGACAGTCAGATTGTTTTACCACGGGAAAACAAGGCATGGACATTAGTGAGAGTGGGATGCTGAGCCTGTGCTTCTGTTTCACAAGCATGAATGGAGTCTGAGGAACATTTTTGGATAAGTTTGATTCATTCATGCTTTCATGTGAATGAATCAAAGAACATCTTTCTACGTCTCTCCTGCATGAGCTCAGGTAGACATAGAGTTGGTGCAGCCACTTTCCTACCAGCTTGATTTGAAATTCAGCAGGCTCTATTATTGTAGCAGATCATTGCAGGTTCATGTCATCATCTAGTGCAGTGCTTGGTAAGCGGTCAGGATTTAACCAGCATATCTACATAATGTAGGAATATTTGCAGACTACAAAGATCAATAAAGCTTAAATGGCATTCAATTATTTTATTATGGGTACCACTTACAGTATACGTCTTGAAAGAGAGTGCTTGGTGTCTTCAAGATATTTTCTTCTTTGGCTTTTTGTTCCTCATAGAATTACACCAGAAGACCCCATCCAGAGCATAGGTTTGACTTTATTATGAAATGCAGTATTTCAGCTATTAGTGGAGTATTTAGTATGTTCTGCTATGAAGCAAAGTTTTCTCATATGAATGCCGATAGAAGTACAGAATAGTTTAACAGTAATAACAGATTGGAGGATCATCACCAGAAGTGATTGATCATCCCTTGTCAAAATGAATTTCATATCATGCACTTTCTGCCCAGGGATTTTTAGGTGTTTGTGAGGGGTAAAAAATATTATTCTGTTTCATTTTATTATTTTCTTGTTGCTGTTGGCAAATGCCTAACCTGCTGTCTGTTTCTGCTGTGTTAGGTTGCAGAGGGAGAAAAATAAATAGTGAATCTTAAGAAAGAACCCAATCTTTTATTAATAGGGAAGGGATTAAAAGCACGCAAAAATCCATATTTTCATTAAGTGTTTCATGAAGTGTCCTTGTTTTGTAGAAACATTATTAAAATACTTGTCAGAGAACCAGGTTCTTGCAGACTGAGCTATTCCTGCTAAATACCAAAGTATTTGAGCACGAGGAGAAGAGCAGTCGTAAAAATCACCCACTGAGTTTATTTCTTGAGGCGACTGGGGCTTTTGCCTTGCAGCATCACTCGTGACACCACGGTGGCTGTGCCAACTAGTGAGGAAGGATATTTTCTGTAAGGAAAACCAGCATACCTAAAGCAAACAAACAGAGCTGAACTAACTTCACAGACAGCTTTTTAAAGACTCCTTTTGTTGGCTGGGAAATACAGTGGGAACATCCGTTCCATGCTGGAGCCGAGCATATTCACTAAAGTATTTTACCACCCAACTTCTCAGTACTTTAAAGGCAAGATTAATGAGCACTTTATCCAGCGCATATGAGCTGCCTATCAAGAATATTTTCAACAGTGCACCAGTGATACACTGCAGATAGTGCTGACAGAAGCTAAAGTGAAATGTCATACTTTCAGATCTGACGCTGTGTGCAGTTGGAAGAGGGCCTGTACTGCCTTCAGAGACTGACAGCTAAATCCTTCATTCTTTCAGCTTCCAACATATGGCATGAAGTAGGGTGTGAAAGAAAAATTTCTTTGGATAGGTGCAGAAAATATGTGCAACATTTTTACTGGTTGGCTGCATAAAAAAGATCAAAACAGACGTGTTTTCCAAGAGAAGGAATTTAAGGCTTTGAAACTTGTACATCCAGATTGCCCGTGTTAATGATGGGTACCTGCTTTGAGGAATTAATAGAATTCTCCACAAGCCTAGCAATGATGCTTGAGAGGAAATGGGTCAGTGGCGCCACGAGAGTTCCCTGTCTGCCCTCAGTTGCCTTGTGATATAGTTATTGTTAAAATAGAGTTGGAGAGCTCCAAATATGACTCATCTTCTCTTTACATAAGCAGGAGGTGTCCATGATGCCATACTGGTCTCTCTGTAAGCATAACACTATATGGCTATGTGTATGTGTAGCATATACTCCTGAGTTATTTCGGGATGGGACAGACTATGAAGCAAAACAGTCACTTTTAATCATTTATTACCCTGATACAACCCTGTCAAAAATTTGATATGTGCTTAGTAGTATGTTGCTTAAAAGATTTCGTCTTTGCAGCTGAAGCCAAATGCTTCATATAGGTGGGTGTTTTAGCCAGATAGAAGATAAATATCAAGCTTGATTAACACAAAGTAAACAGATGTTCTCTGATGCCAATATTGCTAAAAACGATATTAATAACTGTATATATTAGAATCAGTGAAATTTACTCTCTCAGGAGATCTGAGCTATCGTGGGTTTACAGGCAAAGTAACCAGGCAGACAAGGAAACCAGTACAGTATGTGATGATAATATAGAGAACATGAAAATATGGAATTTGGGAATGAAAAAAAAAAAGCACTTTTATATTGTCCTTTGATAAGAATTAAGACAAAAAGAAAACCTACTCATCAAATATGTCCCCTTTTTCAAGCCTCCTGCCTTATCCATCTCTCCCTGGCCATCTGTAGTCTGTTCTCTTAATTTTGTATTCAGTAGGGCAGGACTGACTCTTAGCTCTGCCTTTGCGCTGTCCCCCAGATAACAGTTCCCTTACCCTGTGGTATGGCATGTGATAATGGTACAAAAGATTTTGGTTGTTTCTGGTATGCAATTTTAGTAAAAATTCTCCGACACGTATTTTCAAGTATTTATTTAAACTGTCTCAAATTTTACCCAGAACAAGTTCAATATGTAGCATTTCCTTTTCACCTGCAAGTTGGTCACAGAAGCCCCCAGTGGGAGTATTCCCAATAAAACATGCAAATGTAAGAGGTATCATTTTGGTGAGTGTGGAAGTCAGATGCCTCTTGGAAGTAGGATTGCTATTTAAAATGTCATATTCTGAAAGCATGGCTAGAAGATTTCACAGAATATTGGAAAGTGATTATATTTATACCTTTGCCACAAAAACACTGTTCTGTGCTGTTGCATATTCTTATTACAATACAAGATAACAGTGATGTGTTTGAATTTTAATGTGAAATGTGGGCATCTAGGACACAAGTTGACCTTCTTCGTATTTTGTGTTAACTGCCTGCACGTTCCACACTTCCACAAAGGTTACTCGGGCTGCAAACAGAGGCACATGGCCCAGGCAAACAGAATACTGATAAGCTCAGCGCAGGGCATCCTATTGCCATGCTTCAGAAAATGTGTAGTATACTTGAAGTCTTACATCTTCATGCAGTTATACATATTGCAGTGCAAACAGATCTAGCCCCCCAAGTTATATAGTTGTGCCATGGATAGCAATAAGACTGGGAACAGGCATAAAGTTAACTTGCTTTCATTATGGCTCTGAGATTTATTTGGCTTTTCTCCTGGACTCCTACCTTTCCAGCAATGGAAGAAGTTTGAATACTGAATATTCCAACAAACCGTTTGCATTTTAAAACCATCTTCAGATTTATTAAGGTGGCATCTCTGCAGGATGAAACCTACTTTAGAGGCTAATAATAATAGCAATAATTTATATAAAGAGCTGCTTTCTACCACAGGCAATTCTAAAGCATTCCATAAATGTGTTTCACCTTGGTCTTGTAGCACTGCTTGTACGAAAAGATAGACCATCTATCAATAGAGACACTGCTTTAAATTGCCAGCTTTAGGGACAAATATGGGTTTTTTTCTCTCCTCCCCTCTGCAAAAGTAGCTCTCCCCTGGGGCCATGATATATACGGATCATAGACTGTGCTTTAGGCAAGCATCCATTTTCCCAGTAGAGACAGGATTGACCAAGAAATGCAGCTTCTGTGGGGATTTCTGGAGCCCTGGCCCTGTGGGAACTCTGCTCCAGGAGAGAGGCAGGGAATGGAGGTGGTGCAATTTACTGCAATGTAAATTGGGAATAATGCCAGTGAAATCCATGAATGTGCTACTATTTAAGATAAGACTGAAATTAGACTCCAGTTGCATTTATAGGTATGTCCCCTATTAGCAGACACCTTTGAGTGTATTCTTTTTTTTATTTCTCCTTTTTGGTTACAAACCACCTCATTTATGTATAGGTGATTCACATTATTTCTCTACTTAGCACTTTATGAGCAAATGAAACTGCCTGCAAAGTTGCCAGTTAGCTCCAGCCGAGCTTGGAAGCCGGCCTGCCAGAGCCAGCTATAATTCCACACTGGCAGCCACCACCATAGGGGGCTAACCCAGCACCAGCTTTCAGTCCCTGCTGATCCTGGCTGGCTCTCTCACTGGGTGAATCAAGTAGGAAAATATTCCATCCCAGCATCATTTTTTTGCAAGCTGATCCCTATGCTGATGTTTAGTTGAACAATTCAGGGGTGCAGAGGAAGAGGCAAGTATCAATCCAGTGTAGATTCAATGAAAGTATTTTAGTGACAGTGGAAGAGAGACCTGACTGGAAAGCTTTCTTTTCCATCCTTACTGGCACTGGAGGAGACTGGAGATCTCCAAGAGACATGCCACAATGACAAACTGACCTTTCACAGAATCATAGCATGGTTTGGGTTAGAAGGGACCTTAAAGCTCCTCCAGCTCCAACCCCTGCCACGGGCAGGGACACCTTCCACTAGAGCAGCTTGCTCCAAGCCCCTGTGTCCAACCTGCCCTTGAACACTGCCAGGGATGGGGCAGCCACAGCTTCTCTGGGCACCCTGTGCCAGCGCCTCAGCACTCTCACAGGGAAGTATTTACTTCTCTGTTCCTCCAAGTATCTTAATATTAACAGCTTTAAGGGAGGCTGGATGCTGAGCCCTGATGGAAGCCATGCGAGATGTAAAAGCACCATAAGTACAGTGTGGTGCAGTTCACTGAGTTTTGCAGTTTGTGCATTTGCCAGTGTACAGCAGTGAGAAGTTAGCGGCGCATACTGCTTTTATTCTTTTAAAAAAATAATCTTTTCAGTGTTAAAGGAACCACAGAAACAACAAAAAGACCATGAAGGAGGTTGGTGAGCAGGTCTGAGAAAAGCCCAGGAAGTGATTACTGCTGGCCATAGTCTTCATAGTACTCTAGGCATTAATTACATGATTGCCTTGTACTTCTTGTTTTCCTTTTGAGGAACTGGGTCACGGTCTATCTGCATGCACAGATACTGTGATTTGGATACCAGTTCTGCCGACTATAGTTCCAGTTCCATGCAAAACATCATTAGAACATGAAGATTTCTTAGAAGGACACCCAGAGTCTCAGAAAATGGAATAATATATGGACCACAGGATTAAGTTACTTTATCAAGTATTCAAGCATCCTTTGTCATGCCTCTAGATAGGTTGGGACTAATATTATACCTCTAAACAAGTAATGCAGGGAAGTATTACTGCAGTCTAACTACAGAATTAGTTTTGCTTATTAAACAGGTTGCTGATAAAATATCTCCATGTTACAGAACTTAGTAGATGCCCCAGTTTTCCAGTTACTCAAACTGAGCTCATGGAGTATAGGTTAACGTTACTGCTTCTGTCCTTTGGTTTGCTAGATTTCAGGATGCTCCAAGCAATTTGGCTTCCTGAAAACTGGAAACTGGAGAGACCAAAGTGCTTCTCTAAAAGAGATGCAGCTGATGTGCTTGCAAGGTTGTGACCCTGCCTAGAAAGTGGGAAAAGCAGCTTTTTATTCACTTTTCTTACTTAGCTGTAACTTTAAGAACTAGTGTAACAAATAATTAAAGCTAGAATTTTCAAAAGATGCTAAGCCAATTAGACTCAAAATACAATAGAAAGTCAAGGTAAGTTAGGCTTCTAATTCCCTTAGGGTCTAATTTCCAACAAAGTCCAGGAGATTATATTAAGCCTATTAATGCAATATGAAATTGTAAGTGTTTTATAAGAAGTTATCTTGTGTAGCTATCAGTTTACTTCAACTGGGCAATGCTGATTCTTTTCAATAAGGGGAAAAGACAAGCAAAAGGAAAGTAGTAGAAGGTGTCTGGCAGTTAAATCTGTTTGGCAATAGGGAGGAGGTTTAGTCATAGTCCTTTGGAAGAGATCTCATATGAAAGTAGTTTATTATGGCCATAATGGCTAAAAGTAATTTGTAGTTTTTCATAGTCCTGGGTTGCTCTGAGGGCTGGAGAACCTCTCAACCTGCTTTACATGTCTCTGGGATCTCTCTGTTGTGCTGTCATGGGGTGGAGGCAAAGATCTTGTCCTTGACACCATACCATTATTGTCTTTTGAATCCCAATGTCAGCGAGCAACATGTGGAGCATAAAATTTAAGGCACCTCTCTGGAGTTTTGGAGTCTCAGAAACAAGATGCATGGCATAATGGAGTAACATGTTGTTAGGTGTCAGCTGATCTTTGATCACTGTTTATTTCTATCTCCTTACCTCATGGCATAAGCAAAGCAATTTAGGTGAGCTGAGACCATGGTTCTTGACCCATGTCACAGACAATGCAGGGGACAGCCGGGCAGCATGTCCAAGGTGGCTGTGCTGGATCTAGTATCAGCACCTTACAGGTGACCTGCCCGTGTGCCGCAGCTCTCATGTGCCCTGACCATTGCCCACATGCAAGTCTGCTGCTGCATGTCCTGATGTGCTCCAGAATCTACAGGCTTTAGTGAATGTATCTGCATTTCATGTGTGTGGCAGTCACCAAAGAGCTTAGCTAACGTGTTTAGTTTGTTAACCTGATGAAAGCCTCACTGAAAGCCAAAGTGCTCAACCCCATCATACGAAGATGATGCCCACCGGTTTAGTCCGGTGCACTTGGAGAAAAATGATGTTTAATACAGTATTCTTTAATGTTTCTAAAATATGTCCTTTTTTTTTCCTTGTAACCACAGAAATCTGAAACCATCACTCTGTATTTTCTCATAGCATAGAGAGCGGCATTCAAACATAATCACTTCTTATGTCAGAGCTTTAATTATATGATTTCCACTTCTAAAATTAAGCATGCAAGTACCAATAATAATAAAAAGTGTTCTGGGTAACTCTAAAATTACTTCTGCTGGCAAACAGATTAGTGTATTTTTTGTTCAATTTTGGGAAATATTTTCCATAGAACAGTTAAGGCTGAAGAATGTCATCTGTAATTTTGTTCCTAAAGTTGGGGGTGTGCCTGTATTTAAACATCCTGTGACTTTAGTCTCAAAATGGTATGTAATTGTGCATGTGCTAAAAGTGCTAATGTTTTCATTCCGACACACGGATACAGACATGGATTGCAAATGAGAGTTACGTCTTGCATCGTTTTAGCTCTGGATGTAGAATCAGCATCTGTTTCTCAGGGAAAAATGCTGACAACTTAAATTCCTTTCTGATAGGAAAGCACAAATGCAGTGGAGCACTGGGTATGATTCGCACTGCAATATCCCTGTGGTCTCGTTGTCATTTAGGCAACTTGTGTGTGTACTATGGGAAACTGAATTTGTGTATGTAATGCATACGAGAAACTGAATTTGCTTTCCAAAATCTTCTTTAAAACTCTTCCTCCAAATAGGGGATTGGGGATTTGGGAAAAATTGGTGACAACTTCCAAAGTTCCTGTGACTGGAGATGACCTATTTTGGTTCTGCAGACATCACAGAGCCACTGCAGGGACAGTCTAGCTAAATCCAGAAGGGCTTCATACAAACTATTCTCTTCACCCAGATGAAGTTGCAGGATGAAGAGCTTTTGTTTGTATTTCTCTGTAACGAGAGAAGTAAAGATGAGAATTTAATGAAGCTGGATATAAATTGCATGAGAGGTGTGGACACCACCATCCTTGAGTTTGCTGGCATAACAGCTTTATCAAGTGCTTATGACTGTTTTCTGGTTTTGTATTTTACTTTTAACTTGGTAGGCATTCAGATTTTGCAGTTAATTATTCCAGTGTACATGAAACTCTTGCACTGAGTGGATTTTTGCTGTTGAAATTAAACAGGGAAACAAAACAACTGTTGGTAATTAGACATATTTCATGTATCTGTGTATGCATCTTAAAACAACAAAAACTGTCTATGTTTGCACTGGAGCCTTGGATTTGATAGCATTCAGTAAATCTAATTACAGGCTACAGGAGATTGCAAAAGTCCCTGAATGTTTATGTACAGTTTTACCATTTTTCCCCAAAGTGCTTTGATGGATTTTGCAATTAATCTTCAGATTCATTTGATTGAAATTTAGAATTCTTGGGTTACATCTGTCACTGGTCGTGTGGAGCAGGTTTACCCTACAGCAGTTACTATTGTGTGTCCTTTGCATACATATGGTTTTTCTTACGTACCAGTAATATTTCACATATAAGTTTCAAATGAGAATGGAATCAAAGAAATGGAGCTTTCTTAAGTCCCAGAAGATTTTGAGTACTGCAGGCATTGTTGAGGTGCTGAAGATAACAAGAGAACAAAGAAATCCAATTAAAATAACATTTCTTTTCAACATCCTTTCTTACCTTTTTTTCTGTGAAATACACAATCCAGTTAATTTCCTACTTCAACAGCAGCATCCATAAAATCTGAGGCACTTTAGTCAGTGCTGGGGTGTCCTTTTTGTAGAGAGGGAGTTTTTTTCTAGATGAAGCCCTGGAAAACTCTTATCTTTGGGTTTGCTTTGAACTCGGGCTTTGTTTGTCTTTGCTGGCTGTTGTTGCTAACCCCAGCTCTATGTGGAAGAAAAAAAAATGCAAAAGAATATACCCCAAGAGAAATCAGCCTTCAAAGTCCTGTGGCTTCTCCTCTGCTGGTCTGGAGATGCAGAACACAAGTCAATAGAGGAGCTGGACTTCTCTCTGTCTGGATTTCTTAAACATATGGAATCTCTTTTTTTGGTACAGTTTGGCCAAAAAAAAAAGTTCTCCAGCAACTTGCTTTTTAAGCAGCTTATTAAATCTGGATGCTTGCACTTTACCTGCTCATTTCACATCAGGACTTGCAGCATTCTCCCACATGAATACTTGAAACCCTGTTAAACAGCACGGCTGGGATTTCATTGCCTGATATTCCTGCTTGCAACCAGAAGAGCACAATTGCTGCTTAGCACCCTGGCAGTGCCAGTCTGCTCATTTCTTCCTAAATTGTAGCACATCCCGTGGGCCCGTGCTGCTGCTCGGAGCTGGAGGGCTCTTTGCTTCGGTCGGGTACCACTGGGCCCCAAGGGCAACTCTTCTTCCAGACTCTGCCTTCCCACACATATGATTTTCTTGTTCCAGTTTGTTCCTGGTCCTGCCACCGTCTCTTTACTGAATTTTTCACAAAAGCCCTGTCCCGTTGGCTCCTGGCAGACAAAGCTTTTCCCTTCTTTGCCTGACTTCAGCTGCATCCCCCAGCGCCCAGGGGAACAGGGAACAGTCGAGGGGGTCATGGCATGCTCTGATAGCAAACTTCTGATGATCACATCACCACCACAGCTACCCGACAGACTGGCACAGCAGGTGAACAGATTTGTTCGCGAGGATTACCTTTGTTTCTTGCACAGGTAATTCCTGGAGTGACCTTCTGCATTTGAACACATTGTAGAAGGGCACTCGCGAGGTGATCCCAGCAGTGTCTTTATGAATCTTAGCAGTACATGACAGACAGCACTTAGCAGAAACAGCAAGCAGCAAGTGGCCTTTGAGACACTGCAAAAGGGATACTTTGACACGTTATCAGTCAGCGAGGGGAAGTCGCTTGGGAGTTGCTTTTGTATCACTGCAGGGGAGTACAAGGAGCTGCTGAATAAAAAGTGGATTTAATCAGACTTACTTGGTGAGATCCTTTCACCTCACCCTTCTGATTGTATCTTCGAAGTGAGGAGCTAGTTAATTTTGAAGATAAAAACAGAGAATCTCCTTACTGAGATTTAAATTAGGTTAATGACTAGTGATATGGCTAAAGGGTATAATTTACAAAACACAAATCCCTTATGCAAAAGTGTGTGTGTGTGGTGTTCAGTATCACACATGGAAATCCCTTAATTTTGATTTGAGACATTTAAAGCCAAAAATCAAACACAAAAATCTTAATAGCATTTCCATAACCGAAAAACATGCCACTTGAGTCTGTATTTTCCTCTTTGAAGGGCGATTCTGCCTTTGAGCAGGCAGAACTCCTGCCTGGATGTTTCCTCCTTCCTTTCCTCCCCAGGTTAATACCTGGACTGTGAGAAGGGCTGAGCCTGTATTTCCAAAGAAGGCTGGGGTCAGAGGCTTAGATGTTCCCTTCTCATAGCTGAAACCTGATTTGTAAGGATGGAACCTTCTTTGAATCATCTAATGAAGTTAGCAGGTTTACCGCAAGGTTTGAGTCACTGGGGGCTGACCATCTGTCTGCATGTGTTGTAATGGGAATGGAGCATCTCTGATATGATGCCCTTAGTTATTTTTTACCTATGTTTCAGCAGAAACTGCTGAGATGCTGGTCTCTCTTGGCAGTCTGGCCTCGTGTGTCTGCACTGGGCTTTTACAGCACTGCTTGGTACCAGAAGATACTGAAAAAAATGATGCACATATAGATCCCTTGTTATGATAGCAATATCCAGCTTAAACCATAATGCAGGATAATTGTATTCAGCCAAGCACATCTTCATGCAGTTGGTACACCCCAAAATAATAATATATTCCAAAACATTAGGAAAGAGGGGAGCAGCAAAGGAGTGATATGCTGAACCCCCAGCCTCAGCACTTTTTTCTCTTCTGCGTGCCAGTCACTCAATTGCATGTTTCTTCAGCTCTCCTTGCCTCCTGTCCATGCCTTCCAAATGACACTTTTGTTGAGTAAATGGGAATGAAATGAAGTGTGTGGAACTGAGGGAAAGAAGATGGGGGACTTCGAGCTCTATGTGGTAATACAGCGAGTAGGGTTTTGCTTGACTACTGGTGAAGTGGCAACATCAGCTGCTCTTGTGTCTAGCAGTGTGGGCAGAAAAGAGATCACAGAAAAAGGAAAGTGCAGGAGCACCCAGAGCATGTTTCCTTAAACCTTCCATGCCTCCTGCTCAGCCCAAATAAACTTGTCACCTTTAATCTGCACAAGCACAGGTGAGCTGTCACACAGAAGGGTAGAAAAGGAAGTACGGTGCAGAAGGGACACGAAACTTTACACAGGTTTTTTTTTGGGGTAGTATGGGAATTCTTCATCTCTTTGGCACGTAAAACAATGTAGAAACTAAATCATGTTTCTGTGCTCTCGTGGTCAGCTGCAGTGACTGCCTGCTCAGACTTACAGGAGAGCATCGCTCAGATGGGTTCTGATGGGCAGCACGGTGCTGAAATGAACATCAGTTTCCCATTAGAACCAAATGTTTCCTGGTGTCTCTACAAGCTGTGGTGTGTGTGAAATGAAAACCTCTGGCATTTATGAGGTTCTTTACAGTGTAGGAGCAAACATTTACTCTTAGTGTCTTAATTTCATATGGCCATTTTACTTGCTGGGTGCGTTCAGTGACATCCTTAAAGAACAGGAGTGACATTAAAGCACCACACTGAATTGCTGGTAATTTGTATAACAGAACTCATTCTTTTCTTATCATTTACCATTTTATGAACATGACATTGTGAACAGATTTGACTTCAAAGTACAATTAGGAAATAGCAGTGCATGCAGGCTTTTCCCAGTCATCTCAGAGTGAAGTTATGCTACTTCCTATCCAGTGGAAGTCTGGAATAAAACATTTTAAAATAAATTAATTAGGAGATGCTGCAGCTTAAATGAGCACAGCAGTAATAATAAAGGTGAGTACTCTCAAAGATTTAACAGAGCGGGTTGTACATTTGCACCATGCAAATGCAATCAGAGGAAGGAATATAGGAAGTATTTCAGGAATAGAAATGAAAATGAGTCAGTTGAAAGAAGCAAGGTTTATAGAAGAAATGATACCAAGTCATTAGACTGTAACCTCACTTGTGTCCCTAAGAAAGTTAGGAAATGGATGAGGAAGAATTGCTGTTGTAAGTTGGGCCTCCCCTGTTCACACTTGTAATCTTAACCATCTGTAACAGATAAATCACTGAATGCTTTCTAAAGACAGTAGGTGAGCCAGTATAACAGTAGCCCAAATCAGAAACTACAAATGAAGTACAGGATGGATTTTAAATCAATGCAACCACCAAATTGTGTTGGGAGTGGGGATTACTCAATTAAAAAATGCTTTCAGTGTCTGCTGCCTGTTCCCTCATGCAGTTTTCCTGGTTTCAAGTCAAATGTAAATAGAGATAGGCCTTTGCTGGTATTAAAACATGTAATAGGTAAGTGAGTAAGGACTGTGTTATCTTTATATTTGTAGCTACGGGAGTTCGTGCTAGGATTGCAAGGTGAGCACAGGATATGTTACCAATTTTAATCTTCTCTAGGTAGCAGGCTGCTTGGGGCATGGCAGTTGTGGTCAGGATCTTGCACTGTACACCTGGGGTCTTCAGGTTCACTCCCCACTTTTTGGAGGCTGAGGAATATGAGTTCTGCACCCTCAGTGTGTTTGAATGTCTTCAGGGGATGTTATACAGAAATTGTGTCCTGGATGATGATCATTCTTACTGTTTTCCCTCTAAGGCACTTAGATACTAGCTGTTCCTCATCAGATGCTAAGGGCATCCCTTCCCCTCCTGCCAGAAGACCCCAGGCATGCAGCACTGCGTGTGCAAGGACACAATACAGCTAACCACTAAACTTGGATTGAAAAGATCTGGAAAGTCTTATCCTGTCATCAAACCATGTATCATTTCAGGGTGCAGTTCCTACTGCCGTTACGTGTAGATGAGCTGTGAGACTTGATCATGCACCAATGCTTGTTAGTGGAAATGAGAACTGGATAAAATTGATGTTTTAGCCAGGTATGTTCCAATGTGCTTTAAAATCTTCAGAATTAATCAGTGAATTGTCAGAGAGCTTCAGACTCGCTGTTTTTTTAATAACATTTTTTATTACTTGCTAATTATAAGGTAGAGACGTGTGAGGCACCTCTAGTATTATAGTTCCTTAAGTCAATTGGAGCAGAAGGTCACAATAAATTGCAAAGTTATTAAGTGTGTAGTTTGCTGGAGACATAATGCTTATCGTTATAAAGCATGGGAATACAGATACTGTTTTTTTTAATGTCCACAGATGGCACAAGCTAATTATTCTCATTTGTATAGCACCTTACACCTCTGTAGGTTTTTTTTCAGAATGTTGAAAAACAGATGATCACGTCTGTTTCTGTAGCTGTGTGAGAGTTTTTCATTAACAAGATCAGGCAGGACCATCTGTGTGTTCTAGTAAAAAGTTTACCACCAACAGTGAATTCAAAACTTTCAAACAATGGATGAATGCATAATTTGTCATGTGTAGATACAGTGCGTTGGCTAACAGCCCGTGCAGCTTAGTCACAGGTCCCTGAATGCATTTCTTCTGTCTTGCAAGGAAAAAATGCCGATCACATTCTGCGTTGGATTATTGACCGAGCGAGGTGTTTAGGTTTGTGCCTTTTATGTAGGTACATGTGTTCACCTGGACCACCTGCAGGTACCTCATTCAGTATTGTCAGGGGAGAGGAATGACCCCAAAGGATGCTGGCTTCAGAGAAGCAGCTTTCTCTCCCCTCTGTCTGTGGAGATGTAGGAGGTAGCCAGGAAGCTACGAAGGGAAGCTGCAAAGCTAGTTTTACATCATAGCTTGTGTGCTGTCTCCTCTCCTGTATTGAGCCCAGCAGAAGGACAGGCAGCTCCATGTACACCTTGCTGAAAAAATGCTGCACAGTGTAACTTCAACCTAAAGCAAAATCTGTCTGGGACATGGTAATGTTGAATACAGCTGATGATGGAATCAAATAGCGTATGGGAGTTAATTGTCTGCTCACTGTGATTCTTCAAGAGTGTTGTCCCCGTCCTTTCACACTTCCCATGCAATTTCACACTGCCCCAGCATTTTCACGCTCCCCAGCTGCCTCTCCCACTTCCCTTTGCTTGGGTTCAGCACAAAGAAGCAAAGTGCTTGGAGGCAGGCAACCTTGTAACTGCTTCGTGCAGGCCCTAGTGCAGTACAGATCCATTCTGTACCACTGTAACTGACCCCAAAGTGTGGCAAATGCCCCACAAAGCAAGCAGCCTGTGAGGCAAGCCCCTTGCATCCCCAGTCCAGAGCTCTGCAAAAGGGATGGGTCGTAGTGTGGGTAGATAGTGCTCAGCATGGGAAGTTGTTTGGAAGGGACAATAAACATGGAAAACAGACGGAGGCAGAGATGTCTGCGTATTTTAATTGTATTTCATCACTTGTAATTTCAGTGTGCTGGGCACAGCCTGGAGTGTTGGATGGATGCTTGACAAATACTCAGGAAATCAGTGATTTGTAGCCCTGTTCATACCAACTTTTCCAGTGTAATCTCTGGCTTGTGCGTCTCCCTTGTGAAGTTGTCAGCAGTTGCTCAGAGGCTCTATGGCTTGTTAGCTATAGATGTATATGGCTTGTTAGAGGTAGAAATGCATCTTGTCTTTCCAAGGGAAGCATTAATAATTCCACATTGCAAATTAAGGGGTTCATTTAAGTCTCTCCCAGCATTCCCATGAAAAATTGTGGCTTACACACATGCGTCCTCAGCCAGTCTTGTTTTCACTAGAACACACCAATTTGAGAGATTTCATCTCAGAGTGTGGCTCTTTAATGAGAAGGTACCTTTGTGTCCTGTGTAATTAGTGTACTTTGGAGTCAGCTCAGGTGGGGTTTTCAATAGCTCAGTGCTTGTGCTGCTCTCAGGTTTAGTTTTATTGAGAAACTTAAAGCTTACCCCAGACTAAAATGGGTAGTTTCCAACATCCCAGTAGCCAGTGGGAAAACAAAGGTTCAGGTTGCTTGGAGTGTTTCATGGTTTGGCAACTGTCAGCTGGGTTTTCTTGGGTGAACCATGTAACTTTTCTCCTTCTCAGGTTCCCGGTTTTGCAGAGGGGGAATGGTGATGTTTTTATACCATAAAGAAGCTTTTTTGGATTTTAATTAATGACTGGCATGTTTTGATGTTCAGGGATGAAGTCTTACCTGAATTACTGGTTTGTGAGATTATTCGGTTTAGAATGGCGTGTGAAGAATTCCTTCACATATATTTCATCTTCTCTTAGTATCCTTCATCTTCCTTGTTCATATGTCCCAATGTAACTATAAAATGTTCCCTTAGAGAATAAAAATTGTAAGCAGACTCTTTTAAGCCTTGCTTGAAATTTGGGGAAGAGGGGGTTCCTTTTGTCACTTCTTTTGTTACTTTATTTGTACCGTAATGGTATTTGGCAGCTGCAGTTGTCGACACCATTGTAGTAGAAGCTGTACAAAATACACGCAAAAAACTTGATCCTTGCCCTTGTGGGTTTGCCATTCCAGTGTAAGATGGGACACGTTTGATGAATTGGGATGGACAGATGGGGTGAGTCCTCAGAAACAGAGACAGCAGTTTCTGCACAAGAGGCAGCCATCCAGCATGCCTAGCTGCTATCAGGGCTTCTTTTATCTGCCCTGACAAAAGAGGATGTTTTAAGGAGGAAAATGTGAAGGTGCCATTGCTACTGGCTCACCAGGAGTCCTTCCAATATGATAGAGCAGCAAGGGAGAAATGAAAAAGCTACTTGGTTGAGAACAAGAGGAGCAAATGCCAAGGCTGTGGTGGCATAGGAGGGGGGAGAAGCATTTGAGGGGTCAGACACTGATGTCCTGCTTTGTGTGATGGAGAAAGGGGACCCAGGGATGTGCAAGAAAACAAAGCAGCATGGTGGAAGGGACAGCCAGGAGATGTGATCCTCACTGGGGGCTTGGAGCTGGGCTTGAGGAGGTTGAGATTGCATTTATGAAGATGAGAGGGGCAAGGGAAGCGGGGGGTGAAGCTCTACAAGCAGTGTTAATTGGTGTATTTTTATTATTCCAGTCCTATTTTTGTTGTAAATATAGTTGGTTGTAATCCATTTTGATAATCCAGCACCCAACCCACACCCCAGTGGTGGAATGATTCATTTCTTGGCTGGCACATAGTTTTGTTATAAGAAGATAACCTTCTAAAAATAATAAGTAGCACAGTTAGGTACAATATTCTCCAGCCATGGAGTTCATTTTCAGATTCTGCCATATTTGAAAGAAAAAAAAAAAAAAGTTAAACCTTCAGGGTATAATAATTCCTCCTACAATTCAGGGATTTCAGATCCATATACAAAATGTTCTTTGCTGCACACTTTTTTTACTTACCCTCTGTGTATGTGTTTTTAATGATAGGCATGCTTCCAAGTAGTACCCAGCTTCCTGCTTTCTCACTAAAAGCAAGGGCTAAAGACAGATCAAGTGTTATGGTGAGAAGATGTGTCACAGATAGAAAAGAAATCCAGAGAAAACCTATCCTAGTTTGATACTTACTCTTTCTGTTACAACCTGAAAGGTGTAATTAACTAAAGCATCATTCCTGTAGTTATCCAAAGGTGTAGTTGAGAAAAAATTTGCAGACTGTGTTCTTTTGTATTTAAAATTAATTAAATAGAAGTTATTTATTCATGCCATTATCCTCACTAAAAGAAAGACCTCTGGTTACTTTTAACCAAGGTTCCCAGCCTTAAATAGTTATGCTGTAAAATGATCAATAGCCTGGTAATGAGCGAACTCTCTCCACCATAGGAGGTGAGAATATTGCTATGGGTGTGCTCACTTTAACTCAGTACTGTGGGATGATAAACTACCTTTTAATAGAATATTAACATTAATCTAAACAAGATGAGTGGAGCAAAGCATTGTACCAATAAGCTTGCTCAATTAAAACAGATGGTCTTCCATGCTGCATTCCATTATGTTAATAAAGCCTCCCTTGCATACCCACACACTTGCATGTGCTCGCGTGAGCTCTCCTCTTCTGGTTGCAAGCACTGTGGTACATATAAATTTGCTTAGCTTTGTGCTGTAGTGCTTATTTTATCATCTTTTACTCTGAGAGCTCTTCAGAATTTCATATTTTTCAAATTATTTCTGAATGATTAACACAAGATCTTTACATTTTCTTCTAATTACGCGTCTGTCATTAATCTTCGCTATTTCTTTTGCCCCAAGCATTTTAGAGAAGGTGGAGATTGATACGATTCAGCAATTAGAATCGGCTGTAAGCATGATTAAGGCTGTCTAGAATCAGGGGAGAAGAAAAAATCCAGGACTGCAGCAATACTGATGTGTAGTGTTAGGCAAAATTAATGATCAAACCTTGCATCCTAGCATCTTAATGTTGTCTCAGGCAAAATGGCTTTACGTTTGGAAGTAAAGCACAGTCACAATCTAATCACTGTTTTTCCCCCAGACAAGCTTTTACTGTTCATTACTAGAAGAAACAGAGTTTTGTTGCTTCAATAATGATTTTTTTTTTTTCCAGGCCTGAAACACAGCAAGAGTCACATGTATGAGGAGGCTCTAAGCTTCATAGAATTTTTTTTTATTCCTTGCTTTAAAAAAGCATCTTAAGGAGCAATTCATCTCTAATGCAATCCTTTCAGCCCAAGTCAGCTAAATTGAAAGGTGGCGTAAACAGACATGAATTCACCTCATGTGCCCACACCCTGCCTTGCTACTAAAAATGGAAGAGAATAAGTCAGTATTCTATCTATTTAGAGCTAAGTAGAATAAATCACTAAATATTGTTTAGCTTAAGTTTTAAGGCTCAGAGGTTCCAGGATGTAGCAATAGAATAACAGTTTCTGCTTTCTCTTTCGCTTATCCTTAGCATACTCTTTGCAGACTTGATCAACTTTCGGTCATCATTCACCATTCAAAAAGTGTCAGAAAACTGCCAAAATTCACTACTAATGGAGATAAACCCTGCTCAGGAGGCTGCAATGTAGCTGCCTACCAGCCCTTTGGATGCCGGTTGTTTAGAGCAGCCCTAAGAATGCTATGTGTTGGTTGGGTTTTCTCTGTTCCCTTGTAGACTAGGTAGAGTTTCAAAAGATGAAGTGATGGTGTTTGTTTGCCAAGCTGACTTCCTCAGTATCATTGGGTGCAGCTGAGGACCTTTATCCTTCAGTCTTCCCTTTAGATATAAAAGTGAAAACCATACAGCAGCATATAATGCTAAATGGAACCAAGATTTTCAAGACTGGCACCACCAAGCTTTGGGGCAAGAGGTTAAGGAGGGCACAAGCACTTTCTGTGGCTCTTCTGTGGGATGTTGAGTAGTGGGTGAATAAAGTTCATTAATCCCTTAGTTGTTTTCCTGCTTTCTTTGAAATATTTGGCACTGCTTTATTTGAAGCTCCCTTTTAAATCAAAATGCCCCAAGTGCTTTTCCTGTACCCAGAAACCGAGAGGTGACTTTGGAAAGGAAATGAACTGTCACTAAAAGAATGGCCATGTGTCTGCTCTGTGTTTCAGGTGTGAATAACTTCGGGGGAAATACTCTCTTGAAAGCTACTCTGCCTGGTAGATTTCAATTTGGATTTGGGAAACAAGATTATAGGGTGAACAGAGGTTACTAAGTATGGATGGTCACTGGAGACTGATTGATGGATATATGTACACCACTGCTCAGTCCACTGTGACCTAAATGTAAATGAAGTTTAACGTAAAATTATGTATAATTGACAATTCGTTAACTAAGGTCTAAAGCCAGCTAATATGCTGATAGGAGTGTTGGCTTTTCATTTCTCAGGTTCCATGGCTGGCTTTTCCATAAACCAGAGGCTGAGGTGTAGTTTGTAACTCAGAAATATCAGCTTTGCACTAAAGATAAATGAGCAGTAAATCACAGGAGAAAGGAGGAGGTGTTTTAGGAGTGAAAGGCTGTTTCAGAGGATAAGCTTTCTACCCTTAAAGCTCATAGAGTTTGCAAGATAAGGGTTAGCTCATGAAGAAATATCTATTTGGTTCCTCGTAATAGGGAATGCAGAGGCTTGGTGCAAGTCGTCAATCATTGTCAAAAACAAGCAGTGCCACACAAGGACAAGAGCTGTGTGAAGTGAGCTGCAGAGCAGCATCTCACTGATTTCCCTAGCACCAACGGAGCATAGCTGAACGGGATATTGGTCCTTTGCTGCTTAAGCAGCCAGAAATAACAGGGTAGAGAACTAACATATAATATCAGTGCTCCACAGGGGCGTTCTGTAGCACAAATACCCAAGGAGAAGGGCTGCATAAACACATGACAGTGGTTTTAAGCAAGACAGTCTGTATTTTTCTTTATGAAACTACTGGTTGGGGGATCTTCTCCAGGTGGTGGCATTCCTCCCTGCTACCTTCTCATTTTACAGTGTCAAACCCTTTGGTGCTCAAGGAAATAAGCAGCTGTCAAGCCAAGCATGCTGCAGATAGGTGTCACAGAGGTATCCGGGCTGCCTTCACACGCCTAGCCTTGAACACAAAAATAATCAAGGCTACATATTCCAGTAGTGAAATACAGGATATTTTTAAAATCCCAGGACCCTGATGTTTCATACAGACAAGATAAAGTTGTTCATATATCATGGAGCATGAATCTGAAGGGCTCATTGAAGTTCATATCCACTTTTGGACAATTTTCAGTAATAAATTCAGATGACAGAATGTGGACTTTTGCTAGTATTTACCTGCAAGAAAAAGAAATTCCTTGGTTGTTTTGGCAACCACATTCCAAACAGTGATATGTCCTTAGCACCAGACTACTTGTCAGAAACTTTTGGGGATTAGAGTAATGAAAGGAACAACTGGGTGAGCAATAAGACCTCTCTTCAGACAAATTGAGGGGAGTGACTGGTGAAATTTTAAAGGCATTTTATTTTTACAGAGCAGAAACGGTTTCATGTTGGAGCTGTAAAGGATTCCTGATGGGTAGTTCCTCTTTTCTTTCCTGGTTTTTCTTGTTACTTCTTCTGCTTGCCCAGTGGACTGAGTTGTTCATATTTCTTGTAAAGGCCAGAAATGTCATTAAAACTGTATCAATTATGGACTGAATGGTAGTTTTCTTGTTTCTTATTTCAACTTTTTCCAAGTTTTTTATTTAAAAAAAAAAGGTAGAAGATGGTTAATTTTAGTAGACATTTTGGGGAATGTTTTGGTTGATTGATTCAGGTATAGCTCCTGGTAATAGATATGAAATTTCTGGTTGTTGTACTTCATATTGTCACTGCAGGTATGGAACAGGAGGGAAATTTAGGACAGGCAAAATTCTTCATAAATCCTGTGCCAAAATCCAACATATAATCTGTTACTGGGTCAATTCACTCCTGATATTGTAGACCCTAAGGGCAAAAAAGAAGCAAAATTTCCCATGTAGGCTACGCCAATAGTATGAGCCATCCCTATGCATAAATATTTTATTGGTTTAATGAAGTCTGTTCATGCAAGCAGATTTTATAGAATATCCTGCTTTTCCTATAAAGGGAGTCTGTTTTTTTGTTGGTTTGTTATTGGATGGTTGCTGGGCGTGTTTTCTTTCCTTATCAGATAGTGGAAAAGTAACGTGATTAATGAACAACTTGACTGATTTGGTAAAAGCTGAGATAAACAAGTGTCCATTCTTCCTCTCTTTGCATATTAGCTTAAATTAAGACTTGATGAATAATTAAATAGTAAGAATTAAAACTTGTGGTCATAGCAGTGCAGTTTAAATCAATGCGTACATGTTCTGTGAAAAGATTTATTTTAGGAGTTGGAATAAACCTGAAGGTGGAATTTCATCATGTTACTAAGGAAGTGTTTACACTGAGCTACACATTACTGGCAGCAGTAGCTGACAGTCCTTACTGAGGCCCGGTCTTGGAAGAACCTGCAAATGTGTGATTAAAAGTGTTGAAATGGTGCTACCCTTGTTAGTAACACTAAGAGCCAACTTGGTGTCCTCCTGTGGTCAGTGCCAACTGCTCCCTTCATATCTGTAAGGAGAGCATGAGTCTCCAGCTCAGGTGTCTTCATCACTCTGTGGTACCTATTGGTGACTTGGGATCGATGTGTGTTTAGGTTGTTTTACACAGTCTGTAGTTTGTAAAAGAAATGAGAATCAAGGTTTGGTAGGGCTTTCTTTGCTGCCATTCATCACGCTCATTTAACCTTTAAAATACATCAGCCAGTCGATGTTTCTTTTTCAACCGATCAATATATAAATAAATAAATAATTAAATGACAACCTCATAGCTGACTTTTATGTCTTCGAATGGCCTGACTTTTTGATGTCAGCTTGAAACTCTCACAATTGAGCTGATGTGAAAGGAGAGCAGACAGCATGATGATGGGCAGTATTGAGAAAACCTGAAATATGTTATATTTTAATCATGTTTCCTCTAGGAATCACTTGAGAATGACAAGTAGTGGATGTCAGTGTGGATTTGAAAGAAGAAAAGGTATCTGTTTACATGCAAAACTTTTTAATTACCAAACAGTTACAGAGACAAGGAATATCTTACATTCATATTACTCCACCAACAGGGTTTATTGGTGAGCAGAGGAGGGTTCAGCACACAAGTCTTGCTGTGTGCTGACATTGGGGTGAGGGAATATCAGCTATCAGCTTGTTCTGCTTTCCAGTTTCAGCAATTCAGACATCTGTAGCAACTTCTGTTTTCCATCATACTCCCAGAAATTCTGTGCCGTGAGTAGGACAGGACTTCTACGTAAGTGCTTGGACCTAAGCTGCCCAGTCAGTGCATGGGGCTTAGGGAGAGGAGAGCTGCTGCTCCTTGTGGAGGGTGTTTGTGTAGGACCACTAAACATTTTCAGAAGACTCAATCATTTATAGAAACGTTATGACATTTCCAGAAATGGATTTTAGTCTTTTTGGGAAAAAGGTTGGTTGGGTTTGTCACGTCCTTGTTTTTTACAGAATTAGCTTTGATGGATGAAGTGGTGGCAGAGAGTTTTGAGGTTTGCAAGCAGTGTTTGCTTATTGCATTGTATGTTCTTTTATGGTGGTAGCTGTTCAACCATACAGATTAAAAAGTCACTTCTAAGTCAACTTTTAAAGATCAAGAGGTTCATCAGAAAAAAACGTAGGCAAGAAACGTCTCAGTATGAAAGCTTCCAACTATTGCATTCCTGATTATGTTTGTCTTACCCAGGGGACAAAGAGTGCTTCATTCTTCAGGCACAGCCTAGATCTGTTTCGTCTGCTGAGGACGCGCCACCATAGAGAGGTGCTTTAGAAAATCAACACCTGACCATTGAAACTGGCTCAGCATGCCTCAGACAGCCCCCGGAGACAGGCAGAACGGTGCAGTAATGATTGAGTTTTATTTGTAACCAGACTAGTTAATATGATGAGCAATATTTAGTTATTGTAATAAGAAGCTATTTCTTCAGCACCCTATTCAGGAAATCAGGTAAAGGCTTGCTTGCTAATCAGTGGTTTCAGTAGTGCTTTTGCTTCCTAAAAAATCAGCAGGCAGATTTCCTTAATAAAGGCCATACGAGTATTTTTAAGCATATTTTTGTACTGTTTTTAGAGAGGGCTTTTGGTTGGCAGTTAGTAGCATAGAAAAACATCTAAATGGGTAAAACAAATACAAATGTAACTCAGAATTAAAATCCAAGGGGAAAGAAGACATGCAATAAATCAGAGTTGGTATGAACCAGATGTATATTTTGGCCAGTGGTGGAACTCCATGTGGCTCTCGGAGATCAGGCTGATGCTTTGTGGACAATAAAATATGCTTTTCTAACAGCATCTGCTTGCCTGCATGTCTTGTGCCAGAGCTCACACACCTCTGTCATTTGCCACTGTTCAGCTTAGAGGTGGCCTCCTTTTAGCCTTCTGCAGTTGGGTAGTTTATGCAGCTTGGTAGTTTTAAATAGCTTTAAAATGGAGGAAGAAAGGATTTGTTTTCTGTGAGAGAGACTGCAGAGGTAGTGGGATGCTGCTGTGAAGTATCACGTCCTGCTTCAAAGGGATGTGCCATTGTTGCAAGCGTTTCGTAAAAACAGTTCTGTTTTAAAAACAAAGTAAAAAAACCCACGTGGTATATCAAGGCTGATGGTATCTGCACTCAGGGGCAATTTGATCATAACCCTCTTTGTATCTGTCTCTTACTCTGCCTGAAGTTCCTCGCCTTAAAATGAATTTGTTCCTGAGACTACTCACTGGGGTAATCTAAACTGGTCTTTGCTATCAGCTACACGTGTATAATGACATTTTACTGCTTGTCTTATCCAGCATGTCTGAGGAATCCTACTGCTAATTGTTGTCTTATCAGCTGCCCACGCAGCCCTGGGGGAAGATGTGGATCCAGGGCTCATACAGCGAGCGTGGGAGACGTATCCCTCCTGTGGGAGCTTCTGCTTCCCAGTCCCCTCTCAATATGTGTGGGGAAACAGAGGCCAAGGTGGGCTCTGAGTGACCAACAGCTCTGCGCACAGGATGCTACCGATAGGTAGTAAATTGTAAATTATACTGCAGCAAGTCAGTGTTTTCCTTTTGGATTCTGGGTTTTGTGTGCTTTTGGAAAGCATTTGGCAGCCGCAGCAAGTATGTTTACAAAAAGAGCAGAACTGGTAAAGTTCAGGTTCGTGTTTGGATTCAGCCCCAGCAAACTGAAGCTGAAGCTGTGCCAGACGTTTGAAGCTGCCAGACGACAGTTCATCTCAAACAGAAAGCTGAAGAGGGGGAAAGAAATTTGTCAAATGTATTCCATGTGGAATTTCAGGCAATTTAATTTGATTCACTACACTCTGAAATGTCTTGGACTTCCCTATTGTTTCTTTGCTTTAACACTAAATTTGATACCTTCTGGGATCGTCGGTGCTTTGTGCTGCATTTGTCACGTTCTCTAATTTACTGGCTTTAGTCTCTCTCTCTGTTTTAATTGACGGTGCTGAGCCCTGCCAGAAGCACTCTGTTAAATTTAAGATTGCTGGTTGAATCCTGAGTTAATTCTTCAGGCGAGGAGAGTGCTGCCTTTCTTTTGGAGACCACTGTAGTAAGGGGCAGAGGGGGGTGAGCATGAAAGAGGACAGGGAAAATTACAGTAAGCTTCATTCCTATCTGTGTTGGAAGCATCAACAGCTACACCATGGCTGCCGGGATGCAGTTGTCAGGATATGGCCCATTCAAGAATGGCTGCAGGGGCAAGTAGCTTCATTTTTATTCAGTGATGACCAACATCAGAGAGCAAGGAGCTGGGTTTTATTGTGGGTTTGCTTTTCCAGTTAATTTCCTGCTCTGTGGCTGAATTTCCTGTGAGTTCAGTGGACGCTGAGGCCCAGCCCTGTGGCAGGATGCTATGGCTCTGCAACAATGCAGCTCTGCCATCTCTCAACTTGCCTAGTATTTATTACCCACTCAAGTGCAGCTTGAGCATTGAGGCCACTTTTTCTTCTGCTCCCTCCGACCAAGTGCCAGAAACAGAACCCAGAGCCTCCATCCGAAAATAAAATTCTCTGAATTTGTCTAAATATCAAAGCAATTGAGACCACCAGGTACCAAGCTGGTTTATTCTACCCAATTTTAATTTCTCTCGAAGCCTCAAGACTTGTGTAGGTTCTAGCTGAAGGTAAGGGCTGCAGCTGCTTTTTGTGCAGGCAGATGAGCTTCTGTGCGCAGAAGCTGCAAGTTAAATATAGCTACTCTGCCTTGATTCCTCCTGCCCCTCTGCTCTGCTCTTGTGAGACCTCACCTGGAGCATTGTGTGCAGTTCTGGTGTCCTCAACATAAAAAGGACATGGAACTGTTGGAACAAGTCCAGAGGAGGCCACAAGGATGATCAGGGGACTGGAGCACCTCCCGTATGAAGACAGGCTGAGAAAGTTGAGGCTGTTCAGCCTGGAGAAGAGAAGGCTGCGTGGAGACCTCATAGCAGCCTTCCAGTATCTGAAGGGGGCCTATAGGGATGCTGGGAAGGGACTCTTCATTAGGGACTGTAGTGATAGGATAAGGGGTAACGGGTTAAAACTTAAACAGGGGAAGTTTAAATTGGATAAAATGAGGAAATTCTTTACTGTAAGGGTGGTGAGGCACTGGAATGGGTTGTCCAGGGAGATTGTGAATGCTCCATCCCTGGCAGTGTTCAAGACCAGGTTGGACAAGGCCTTGGGTGAGATGGTTTAGTGTGAGGTGTCCCTGCCCATGGCAGGGGGGTTGGAACTGGATGATCTTGAGGTCCTTTCCAACCCTAACTATCCTATAATTCTGTGATTCTATAGGTAACAGAATTTTCCATTTCTAATATTCTTTCTTGAAACACCGTTTCATTTACTGGATTGTGATTTCACTTTCTGGACCAATGCACGTTTGCTCCTGAGCCAGGCTGAGGAAGACGAGAACAGTCAAGCCCAAAGTTGTCAGTGTTTACACACAAATCAACTCCATGAAGTGTTCCCTGCCTTTACTGGTGTGTCTTGATTTTTTTCCCCATGACAGGTGCAGTCTCTGTTTCAAGGTGTTGAGAGTTTGTTTGTTTTGAAGAGTGTGAGGAGAAAGGAGCCTGAGGCTATCTGACACGGCTGCAGTTGGAGCATCTCTTTCAACTTTTCCTAGCCTGAAAATGTGAAAATGGCCTGTGCTCGCTTTTTTTCCCCCCTCCCTACAGTTTTCCTGCAGCTCCCCGTGTCTCTCAAATGCAGTTCTGGCAAGTTGAAAAGAGATCTGTCGAAGAGAGGAAGAAGCCCCAGGGCCGGGAGGTCACCACTGGTGAGGCAGCAGGAGCTGGCAGAGTGGCTGCGGTTGTGCAGGAGCTGTGTGTGCTTGCCTGCTTCCCACCTCTGCTCTGGATGTTCCCAGTACCTACAGGGGCAGGCTCTCTGCTCTGCCCAGGAGTGCTGGGGAGAAGGTGCTTGGTACAGCAGAGCCAGGGTTTCCCTCAAATACAGCCCCAGCCTCCCGATAGCTTCTCTCAGAGATGCTCCAGCCAACAGATAAGATGGGAGCAGCTGTTGTAATCTAGAGATTGCCCTGCAATTACATAAACTCCTCCCTTTATCCCATTAAGCTACCCTACAATCTTCAGTTTTTCCTCAAGAAAAAGTGTTTAAAATCTTCTCCAGTGTAGGTAGGTTGGCAAACATGAGAGTGTTGTGGAAATCATTAGTGCTAAGGCTAAAACCTCCAAATGAAGTGCCCTGGGATTTATTTAATCTGTGCTGTAGTAATAATAATTAATGCACATCCTACTGCAGGTAACTGCCACAGCTTGCACTTCCCTCTGAAGCTGAGAAACTCATTGATTAATCTATGGGGTCAATCAGTCCATCTTGTTTGGAGAGTTAATCATAGAAAGCCTGTGCACCAGACTAAGGGCGAAACAGGTTTATTTACTGCTGCTTAATCAGAGAACCCAAACTCTCCTGTAGAGTGGTGAGAGGTTTGTTGCTACTTACCCTTTAATTGCAAAATGATCTCATTAGTGCCATGGTGAATGTCAGTACTGTCCTACAGGTGCATGGAATTTAAAGAACAAAGGACAAAAATGGTTGCCTGTGAAATCTGAGCATTGGCCAAAAAGTGTGGTGCTATTGGTATCTGCAAGATTGCGCAAACCAAGCTTCTCTTTATTAGCCTGTTAATGAAAAGCTAAGCTAAAACATGAGGTCCACATCCCAGTAGCTTTTGGTCAACCTTACTGTTAAGAACAGAGGACTGTCATAGTAAAACTACTGTGAAAGGATTTTTATCCAAGGATAAAGATGTCTATTGAAAACAAGAATGGAAGCCAACGGCATAATTACCATGCCATTCACTGAAGAAGAGGGTAGTCTTCTGGGTTATCCCAGCTCAGAGTGCTTCTTTGCAGGGGACTTCAGATCGTATTCATGTCCTTCTTACTGGCCTCTGGCATCAGTCCCTGGCTCATTGTAGTTAATTTCTGAAACGTCTCACTAGGGTAGAGGGATCCCAAATAGGCAGTGAAACCACGATTAAAGCACTTGTTACCAATGCAGATGCTGGAAACCCAGAGGTGAGGTTGCAGACCCATGGACAAGCCCTTAGGATAAAAATGTGGAAAACAGTGAAAAAGATCTCAAACATGGGGTGCTAATAGATGCAAGTTCATGCACCTGTGCTGAAGAAAAGGCTTGAATGGGAGTTCCACATCATGCAAATCCAATTCAAACTCACTGCCCTTTGAAATCTGGGTTGTATCTCTCTGCCTTTGTCATAGGAAGCTTCTAGCTTGGGATTTAGAAAACCGGGAATGAAAGGACTACTCTTATCCCAGTGCTAAATACCAGGAAGAGAATAGAGGAGAATATTCCCTTTACTAATACTTGTTTCTGATCAGATAAAAATAAGTGACAGTGTAGGAAGAATCCCTCTTCTAACTGCCAGAACATGTCGATTTATCAAATTTTTCCACTGTTGCTCTTTTTTGAGCTAGCCTCAGAGCTGACAGTGTATGTTTTACAGTGCAGCAAGGTAGATTGATTGATCCTAAATAGAAAAGCCTTTGGGGTCTCAAGCTGATGTTTTAGCTTTGGAAAAAAAACCAAGCAAAGCATGTTAATGTGGAGAAAGGAGCCTGGTTTAATTGGACCAACTCCTGGCTTGCTGAAAATTAATGGCTGGCTGGCTGTTGCCAGAGTGATTCATCTTTTCTATCATGTTCTACAGTCCTTCTCTCCAGGGGTCTGTACTCCCCTCCAATTCCAATACCAAAAGTGAAATGCACTTCCTTATTTTTACTTACTTAAAAACATGTATTTTAGTTGGATTGCCTTCCAGTAAATGAAAAATAGCACTGGTGGGAATATGAAGGAGGCAAGGCAGTGTCTGGGAATTGGGTTTTGTTTACCGTAGGGCTGGGTTTTGTTTCGTTTGAATGGGATTTAGATCTTTTTTTAATGTACTCTTAACTCCTCATTGTTACTGGCTGACTGTACAGATGACAGAATGACTTTCTAAAGGATCCTGATTTCACTGTGTTGAACTGTATTGTTCCTTTTCTTTTCATCTGGCCACAGAAACAGAAACCCTGTGTAAGCAAGAGCTGTTACAAGTGAATATAAAGCTGGAGATGTTGAAAGCATTTAGGTGACTCTGGAAATGAAAAGATGAATTTTCCTTGTAGCTTTATCAAGTCCACAAAAATATTTTATTTATTTTGAATAAGTGCCTTGTGCATGACAAGGCTTGCCATTTTCCCCATGAAACCTATTGGAAGCAGTCCTGGCTTTGTGAAAGCAAAACAGCCGGTGAGCAAACATGAGGCGGTTAGGAGTTCAGTAGTGTGTGCCCAAAACCTACATGGGTAATCTGATCATGGAGGGGGAATGACCCTTGGAATTTAAAGTGGGGAAACCCAAAATGTATTTTTAAATGTAAAATACTTTTATATGCCATTTGGTGTCTACCTGAATTCCTGCTGGAGGTGGATTGCTGCTCGTTTGCTGATTCAGAGCAATCTCCGGTTGACTAGCACATGGAGTCCTTCTGAGCAAGCATATAGTAGATTACTAATGCCATGAATGTTGTGTTATTGCATATTCTATATAGGAGGATTCACTGTAAATCCAGATTACAAGAAGATAAAGAAAGATTTTGTTTAACATGATTACATATGGTAAATCGTCATGGTAATTTATTATTAGTCCAGTAAGACAAATATTAGCAGTCATAGCTCAGAGATCATAAATAATGCACTGGGAAATTTGATGTAATGTTCCACATTGACCTGAGATATGGAAAACTGGGAAAATTGCAGCAGATTTCTGTACCAGTGATTGCAAGAAAATACCGTTAAGAACATGCTGAACCATGCTAACTATTTTCAGCAGATGACAGACTGGGGGCAGTTCATTACTTCTCCTAATTCATTCATTATTTTGGGGATAATCAATGCTTTGTGAAGCTGAGGGTGTGGGCAGGCCTGCTTTCATGCGCATCCGTATACCAACCCAAGTACATCCATTCATCTCCAACACTTTTTTGTATCAAAGCATTTTCTTAAACTGTATACTCTTAAACTTGATCACTAGGGATGTGTTTATTAGACTCTGAAGGAGCCGTTTGAATTGCTGGTTTTTACCTTTTACCAGTAGAGTTTGGTTCTCCCTCAGTGTTATAAATAATAAATAAAGACACCGGGAGTTTATTAGTGTAATATTTTTTTTATGGGGACACGCTTGAAAATGTAAACTGTAAAATTAGTAACAGGAGGATGAAAATTACACGTTGTTTCTACCAGATTTTGCAGGAGTCATTTTTTCCTATTCACGTGGGGTTGGTTTTTTTTTGTTGTACAGCAAGAGAAGGGCTCTGAGTGTTTTATTACCTGCAAGAAACAAATCTGGTTGTGTATTGTACCACACTGGGGGATTTACTGTAAGCAGGAATGGGACAGAAATAGGATTTTGGACTTATATGTAGCATTGTGTGTAATGGCTCAAGTCAGTTTTTGTTTCCACTAAACACTGGAACAGCAACATTTCTGGATTCTTTCTGAGTGCTCAGTAGCCTGTAGTAGCTGGATACATTCGTCCTTTTAGCACAAGAGGAAAATAATCTTTTTGTAGACAAGATATTTTAGTCACAGAACTCCACCATGTGTTTGCATTTGCTCACAGGACTCCCATTTTACAAAATGATTGCAATAGTAAGTTGTGTGATATTCCTTAATTTTTTAACCCAGTGCTAATTTGGAAATGCACCAGTAGTTTGTAGGAATCAGAATCTGCCTCTATTTGCTTTTTGACGTGCCTGTAACAGTCTATTTTCCCCATTTAATATTTTTTTTCTTGTTAACTTGCATGTGGGTGATGGAGATGGCATCACCTGGCAGTTTGAATAAGAAGCAGGGAGGCTGAATTTCAGGATTCAGATCCCAGCTTTGCTAGGGATTTCCAGTGTGGCCATGGGGAATTCACTGACTGCAGGTCATTCCCACTAGTGTGAAACAGTTTTCTCATGGAATCGCAGAGGAATTGCATGAACATAAAGAAAGATGCTCAATAATGTGGCTGTGTAAAAGTACTGCATACTTACTTAATGAAGCTTCCCAATGAGGCAAGCGCATCTTGGTTCACGTTATCACTTAATGGAGGAATTAGTTTGGGACAATCCAATGCAGTCATAGGGTGCCCAGGTATATGTACCTTCCCTTGGCTAACCGAGTGGTTTCGTGCCTGTGCATAGGCAACAGGTTCCTATCCACTAAGGAGCTGGGTTTTTTGATTTCCGATGTGGTGCATGCAGGGGAATGCTGGCCAGTGAAGATGGATGAGTGCAGACATAAGGAGCGTTGGGGCAGAAGTGCCAGGGCAGGATTACAAGGGATTTGCTAAAGATCGCACAAAAGGGACATTTCCATACGTGCTCAGGACTCTGCAGGTTACCCAAACATCTGAAATTTCCAGAGCTTGCAGTTAAGCTGACCTCATCCTAACGGCGTTCACAGAAGTGGTGCAAGGGGTGGATTTGGCAGCTTAGGTTTATCACAGCCGCGCCAGAGTGAAGGGAGCTGTTCAAGAGACACAACTTGAAAAGTGGATAGGATCCCACTGTAAAGAGTGGTGAATGTTCGCTGCTTTGAAGTTCATTGGGAAAGAAACATCTTTGCAGCTTTAATCCCCAAAACCACAGTGAAAAACTTGAGTCCTGAAGGGACCCATATCCTGAACCAAGGGATGATGTCCCGCCAGGGGGTATATCCTAATAAATAAGTATTATCCCTCCTGCTTTTCTGGCCCTGTGCAGCTTGCCAGAGGGAGCACTTTTTAATGGACTAGGAGAAGTTAAAGGAGAATCCAGAAGGGTAAGGCTTAAAGCGAATTCTGTGGTTTATACCATTTATAGTACTATTAAATTCAATATATGTCTCAGACATTTGGGGGGCAAGGAAGTTCAGTGTATTCACACATCTTTCAAGATCCTTGCTTGATCATTTGACTCTGTCCAGCTAGCTGAACAAGCTAAATAATAAAAGGGAACAATGCAAAACTTGTTGGATTTTTTTCCACCCTGTGTCTTTTTTGAAGAATGAAGAAAAATACCATTTTTTTTTCCCCTCAGATGCCCAGCAGTTTGCTGCAGACTCCTGCAGCTTTTCCGCCCATCACTCAATACCTGTTTCAACATATCATTTTGTCTTACTTCCTGCTTTGATAGCAAAGCAATTAAAAATGATGAGGGTAAAGGGTTAAACCTAAAAGCCCGCTAATGAGGGTGCCTTCTTGGTTTTCTTTTCATCAGGCATTTGATGCTGTTTTCAGCATAAGCTTTAGATAAGCATCACTGAACATTTTTCCAGCACATGTTAAAAAAAAAAGTGGGGTTTTTACCATCCTGCAGAAATGATAGATGCGTGGCTCCACTGTTTATCTGAAACCCTAATTACTGATGCTGCAGCTTTTGAATGTTAAATTCATGCAGTGTTCTTTAGACTTCAGGCTGGTCAAAGAAAGATGGATTTGTGTCCACAGAGAGTTCTAAGTCTAGGAAACAGAGCCAATATTTGTTTGCTTATTTATTAAATTATTTTAAAGTCAGGAGTTGTATCAGCTGCAAATTACGCAGACTTGGAGCTTTCCAAAGGAGAAAAAGGAAAAGAGAAAGTTTTCTGCCACTCAATGAAAATTTAATTTCTGTTTCCATGAGAGCAAAGAGTAGAGGTAAGGGGTGGAATTTGAAAGTACAGAGATCTCTTTTCCTTGAGCTATGTTATTTATTATAGAACAATAGCTTGATTTTTTTTTCCCCAAACCTGTACTCATATATATGTGATATTTTTCCAAAGATATATTTATTATGTACATATATATGATGTGTGTATGTACATGTAGACATATATATACAGCAGTGCACCTCAGTAGTTACACAACATCCCAAGGACTCATTTTCAGAGTACAGCAAGGAGGATGAGCACTGACTGGTTTCCTAATGAGAGTCCTTGCAGCCATGTGATGAGTGTGAACAGTTCAGCTATACTGTGTTACAGATGTGTTTTCTATGCTGTGTACAAACAGTGCCTACAACACCAGCTCCACCTGACAGCCGTGAGCGTGGTGATCTTTAAACTTCAGCCCTGATGAGTTTCTGGATCATTTCCCCTGTGTGGTTGACATCTTCTGCAAAGCCACTCTAGTGACCCATGGCCTGTTGCTGCTGTTCAGGAAGGAAACGCTGTGGACTCCCTATGTCCTTGAAGCTTTTTTGTGCCTGCAGCTCCTAAGGACTCTTCAAAGAGATGCTGGCTGTGTTAATTCATTGCTGAGCATCCCTCCACCTGTGCTACCTGTGCAGAGCAGTGTGCAGCAGAGACAGTGCTTGTTTTAAAAACTCAGACAATTCCTCTCAGGATTTTCTCTGTCTCCAGTCAAGTTTGTTTTAAACTAATGGAAGTAATTAGCGAGTCACAGAGGGACTTTGTCTGAGAGGTAGCCATTTTTAGATAATGGAGCATAAAAGTCGACACAGTGACATATGACACCAGAGCAGCATATTGGAGCCACGTGCTGTGTCTGAAGAAGATGTTTAAGTACTTTGAATACTGAAATCACTACATACACTTATAGGAAGGGATTTATTCTTTTTTTTCCCCCTCTCAGACTGCTAGTACACTGTAGGGCTTTCTTTTAATCTCGGTAAAATCAAAGTAAGCTCTGAATTGTTTTTAATGTGCAATCATTATCACGCCTTTCTTCAGATATCTCTTTGTATGTGATCTTTGGGTACTGCTGGAGGTATAAATGGAACTTGCTTTTTAAATTGCCATTACACAGCAGAGGAGTGCAATAACACACCATGTGATGTTCTTGCTAACATCTCTGGCAGTGTTCAAGGCTGGGTTGGACGGGGACTTGGATGACATGGTGTAGAGAGGCATCCCTGCCCATGGCAGGGAGTTGGAACTGGATGATCTTAAGATCCTTTCCAACCCAAACCATTCTGTGATTCTATGGTATGGAGCTGAAAATAAATAATGTATTAGCAGCAAAGCACTTGATGTGCTCACACACATTTATTGTAGCTGTGAACGCACGGGAGATTCACAGAAGTTCCTGAGAGATGAAGGTCTCGCAGTAGGGTGGTGCCTGGGGGTGTGGGGTTTCTCCATTAGCAGCACCAGCCGCCCCGTGGGTCTCTGAGGCAATCCTGGTTTCTCTGGGTATGCAGCGTTGGTTCTTGTAGGTGCCACCAAACCATGTGTGTGTTTAACCTCATTCAGTGCTTTCATGAGTCTTTATTTTTTGGACTAGCCTAAAAACTGTGTCCTCAATGTTAAAGCAAGCAGGGCCTGGCTTGGGTCTGAGAACTGGCCTGTGGGATTGCCCACATGGTTGTATTGATGGTGGCACCACAGAGTTTCGGAGTTAGCATTGACCCCCAGCAGCCCTTTGGCAAGTGAAAGCTCATTTGGGGAAATAAGAAATTTTGGCTGTCAGGAGGTGAGCTGTTGTGTGCTGGTTGACCTCAAGGCCAGAGCCTTGGCTGGGAGTCCTCAGCACCAGCTAGATTTGGGTGGGATGGCTCCCATCCTGCATGGCACCTGGCACCTTGAGAAGGGCCTGAGCCCTAAATAAATATGTAGCATAGAAAGCCTTTGTAAGATGTATGCTTATGATATGATCATAGTTATTGAGAGGTGCAGTTTAGTGAAGAAGGGAATGGATTTTCCCTTCCTCCACTGCAGCATGCTCCTCATTTCTCCGTATTGTGATGGCACGGGAAGATTTAGCAGGAGGACGGGTTGAGCAGTTTCCTGGCTGCTTTTTCCTTTTGCCTGTGCCATCCCTTGGGTATTTTTACTCAAATCCAGGTTATTCCCTGATTGGGCTCAAAGCAGCGCTGCAGAAGCAGTCAGCTGTGGTATGGGAAAGGGGGCCGGTTGGGGTTAAGCTGACTCAGGAGCGACACTCTCCTGGATTGCCACTGCATCCCTTCTCCTCCCACCACAGCCAGTCTAGGTAGGATTCATCTGACTTAGTTTGTCTTGTGCAAAAATTAAGCATCAGCCCTGGGCCAGCAGGTTTTCCTTATCTTGGGGCAGGCTGGGAGGCATCACTGCTGAGCACTCAGAAGCCACAGCATGACAGCCCCAGTAGCAATCCAAGCTGGAAAGCTATATATCCATTCTCACTCTCTTGAGATGTTTTTACGGGCACAATATGTTTTCCTTCACCACATGTGTGTTCCACCCCGTGTATTACTCCAATGGCAGAAAGTGTTTTGTTTCCTGTGTGATTAGCTGCAGGTTCCATTTCCATCAGATTTGTCAATTTTGTCATATAGTAGCTTTTTTCAGCCTAATGTATGTGACATGTTTCATAATGCCAATAAAAACAGTTTTCAAACCAGGCTGTGAAAGAATTTGACCAAAAAAATCACCGAAAATACCAGCAGCTGGGGAGCTTTGATCTGACAAGTGGAGGCTTTTAAATGACACATTGTGGTTTGTGAAGCAAAGTTTTATGGTTCCTCCTTGCCGTAGCTGTAAGGTGTGGAGGGGTTGCCTAAGGTGGGATTGTATCTGTAGCCTGGGGGGGGGGGGGCTGGTTCCAACAGCAGATGCATTCTGCAAAACGATTTTAATTTTTTTCTTTATTTAATTTTCCTTTTGGTTTTATATTTCTGATAATGGAATTGTTATGGGCTTTTGAATTTCAGTTAAGAATGTACAAATAGGCTATCTGGTAAGTAGGTTATTGAAGGGTTAGGGAAATGGAGAACATTCCGTGCAAAAAAATACCCACAGTGTGGGTAATAGACTCCAGTCGAATTTAAAAGATAATGGCAGCAAGGGAGAAATCCACTTGTAGAAATGGGGAACAGCTGTGTTTGAGACCTAATGAAACTGTATCAAATACTTTAAAAATGGCTTACAACTTCTTCCCTGGGGAATGGAGATAAAGCACAAGAGCGCTTCTGAAAGGTCGAAGAAACAGTTAAATCATTTCCTTGATGGTTATTAGAGATATAGAAGACATCAGTGAAAATTAAATGTCTGAAACTTGTATTTGACTGCTTTCCTTATCACGCCAATCTCACACGTTTCTTCCATCTCTTACTCTCTGTTCTAGTAAAATTTAATAACTGTGCCGGTAACAAGGGAGTTCAGTATGAAACCAACAGCCTGGACTTCAAGGTGAGGGCGGATGGGACCATGTATGCTGCCCACCAGGTGCAAATGCTCTTGAAGCAGCGGATCCTGATGGTGACCGCATGGGATCCACAGACCCTGGGCAGATGGGATGCGATTGTCAGGCTTCTGGTGGCAGAGAAGTCACAGCACAATGGACACAAGGTAAGAAGCTTTCAAAGCTTTCTTTCACTCTTTCTTTGCCTGTGTCCCTCAAACCTTTAGAAGTTACATGAGGCGTTGGATTGTGCTCCCTGGCCTGTGCATCCCAAAGAAGTATCCAGGTCAAAGATACCATGAGCATAAAATTTCTTGCAAATGACCCTTGAGTCTCTCTGACAGATATTATTTAAAGTCACCAGTGAGAAAAGTGGATTTTAAGTTCATACTTTAGTATTTTTAAGTGACTGCTTGGCTCTCTTATGTACTACAGGTTATATACCTTGGGTTTGCATCTCATTCTTTTGACTTGAAATAAAACCTGCAAAAGAAGGGTGCCTGCCTCTCTCCAGTGTCAGTCAGCCATCTTCTTGATGGTTAAGTTCAGATTTCTTTTGTGGCAGCTTAGACCTGGAGTCGCACAGAGGCTCCTGCTGCTGTGCTGAGCATCTCCCTGGTTTTTGCCATCATTGCTTTCTCTCTGCGAGCCATCTGCATGGCCCTGCAGCTCCAGGGTGGGGGGGCTTCCAGAGGGGAGATTTGGGGTTGTTCTGTTCCAGTGCAGCAAGGACAGGGAGCGTTGCTGCTGCCTGATAAGGGACATATGCTCAACATGGAGCACGGGCCAGCCGGGCAGGGAAGCAGAACATGGCACCACAGTGCCAAACGTTCCCTCCATTCAGTGCCAGCATCTTCCCTTTCCCAGAGCTGATGAGTGATTAGCCAGGACCCTTCAGTATTTCAGACACAGGGTTGCAGGTGCTTTCTTTTATCCTTAGTTTCATATATGTAGCTGAAGAGCAGGAAAGATTTGCCCCTGCCTGGCAATCTGAGAGCAGTATTGCTTCAGTTAAGCACAGTGGTGGGCTACACGTGCCATTGTAAATGGGAAGTGCTCCAGGAAGACACATTTCTTCTGGTCTGCTCCTTGAGTAGCTATCTCTGTCCCACCTCTTCCATATCATCTCTGGCAGCAGCAGTTCACCTTTTCATTTTCTCCTCCTTCCTTTTCAGTGTTAGTCTGGGCTGAAGATTCTGTACTACACTGACTAAACGCAGTTACATTGTCTGGTGCTTACTCAGAAAAAAGACCAGTTCTGTGATGGTTGGGCAGTTACATTTAAGCAGGATTTGGCAGGAAATTGATTTTGAAGAGCCTGATTTATTGCTGGATCTTGAAGACCTGCAAAGCAAGAATGGAGGTGTGTGTCCTGGCTAACAGCCATGACTTGTTCAGGGACAGGCAAGGTCACTTGGCCACGACCGTAATTGGGATTAATAAGCCACAGTGAGTGTCAAAATAGCAAGACTCGATTCTCCTTTCTGCTTTTCTGCAGTGCTTGGGCAGAGAGGGCAGAGCAAGAAAGGATGGGGAAAGAGGGAGAGACTTTCTGTGCCATATTATCAGAATGCGGCCGTGTGTGTCTGTGCCATTTGGGAAGACTTTTGCCACATGTGAGACAAGAAGGAAAAGACTTAGAGAAACTTAAATCTACCAGTAGCCCCGTGGGCTGACCTCTCAGGTTTTGAATGGCTCAGGGTCATATAAACACACTTCTGCTGCTCTTCAGTAAGGCTCTGGCTTTTGTAAGATATAATTAAGCCCTGTATGTTATGTCAACTGAATTTAGCATTTACTAACCAAAGAAATACCGCTTTCTTCTAAAAGTAATTAAATATTGCAGGAACAAAGTAAGATCTCTTATCTACCGCTTTAAATTCCTCCTCAGTGTAGCAAAATGAAAACTGAATAATCACACAGTTCTGTTTCAGTAAAATAGTTGGTTGGAAATTGAGCTAACGTTAACGTAAGCTGAACTCTTCTTCTGTTGAAAATAGGAAGAACTAAGCTTTTTAAAATTCATATCTTTCCTTTCTAAAAGCCTTATTAGTGTATAGTTTCAGGCTGGAAAAATATGGAAAACAAGACTAATGACAAGGTCATAAGCAGTTTAGTTTTGGGTCCCTATGGCAGGTGTCTGACGTGTTTTATTTAAATGCTTCTGCTTTCCACAAGCAAAATAATCCTTTGTTTACTAAAGAAATAAATGTGGTTATGAGATTACTTTAAAAATAATAGTGTTTATGCTAAAAAAAAAGCATCAAAACCTAACAATATCCAGTTCAACACGTTTCAGACCATGACCCTTATATAGTCATGGCTTTTACTAGAAACGGATTTCACATTTGGTTTTGTATAGTGTAATATGATTCAATACGTAGTTTTTAAAAAGGCATTTTAGAGTATTGTGTTATATTCAGGGTGTGTAGACAGCAAATATGGGAGAGAAGGGTGGAGGTGATGTGGGAGAGGGATTGAGAGGGAGAGAGACCATCTCTCTGTTTTGGCACATATCTCCATTTCCATTTCACTTTGTAAATTTGTGAGTGATTTTGTGAAAATGCCCAACAGTTCCCAGCCGTTAAAAATAATTGGCATGAAATTTGCCTTAGTGCACCTGCTGATCCCTGTCAGCACAAACAAGTCCTTTGCCTTGCTCAGCATCCTCTGTGTTCCTGTAGGCTTCTCCATGACTGATGGCCCTCAGCTAGAGCAGCCCCACTGTGTGCTACCCCTCTGAATCCCCTCTGAAAGGATAAATCAGAATCTTGTTCCTTATTATCCATGGATTAAAGCTTCATGAGAAAATGATTAGCTCTCCTGGAATAGCAATTATTAGACATTTGGTTTATTATGAAGGTTAATACAGAATAAATGTTATAGAAGTCAACATTGTTGGGATACTGGCTGAGGTCCTGGGGGACCAGAAGTGAGGTCCCTGCTCTGCTGCAAATTCCTGGTGCATTCTGGGGGGAGCAAACCCAGTCTCCTGTAGCCTGCCTGCAAAGTGAGGTCAGCGGTCTATTTCCCAGGAGGGCACAGAGGACAAACCCCTCAATACATGAGCCTCTGGATTTGTGATCCTTTATCATCGCATTGTGTAAGACTGGAAATGTCCGTAATGGGCTGGGAGAGCTTCGGTGGTGGCCAGCATGCTTTCAGGGCGGCAGATGAGTTCAGGGTGGTTCCTGTGGGGATATCAACATTGCTGTCATTGCAAAATCAGAGGGTTTGGTGTCGATACCTGCACATGAGCTCCCACAACTGTGCTGTTACTCTCACACAAGCTGACATTTTAATGGTGAGTGACCCGGTAGGACAACAGCTTCCTGTCCTTCATAGTGTTGGCCTTATAAATGTGCTAACTGCTAAAGGTGACTGTATAACCGGGGCAGACCTGCACATTTTCAGTGGTAACTTCTGTAATGAAGGAAGTCTAACTGCTATGTTAAGGTTTCATGCTAGTAGGAGGAAATGATAGCAAAGTAGGTAAATATTCTTTGAATGTATTTTATGATACATGAAGCATACAGTTTTCCCTCCTCCCCAGCAAGCACTTGAACATAAACTTTTTTTCCTGGTTAATACAAGTGATGTTAGTAACTCTGGGAACTTTTTTTGTTCAGTCTTGCAGGAAACCTGATAGCAATTCAATTAGAAAATGCAAATGAGGTCACATATTTCCCACAGGAGTGCTGAATTACCCCAGAGGAAACTGAGTGATATTCTGGCATAACAATAAATACTGAAGATAAAATTTCTTGTACTGTTCTTGTCTGGCTGCCTGTTGTTGCAATTGAAAGTATCAGTTGGACCTGTGGGTATAATTTGGAAAGAAGAAGAGAAAGAAAAGAAAAAAGGTTTTTTTATGAAATAACATAAAGCCCCTGTAGCTTGTGTCAGTATTTATGAAAGATAATCTTGAGTGAGATAATGTTCCAGACAAAAACAAAGTAAAGCCAGGCTTTACTTATCTGGAATTAGCAGTGCAATGTCTTCTTTTCGAAGAGCACATGCTGTTATTTTGAACAACTGGATATTGATTTAACCACAAGTCTAAAAATGAAGATTCTGTTTGTGAACAGTGACATTGATGAAGATTTTGGTCTTCAGAATGTCCTCTGCCTCTTAGTTGCAGAAACTCAAGTCTTCCTAAGTACTTCGATAGGTATATACCTATTTGTACTATAGTCTGAGCTCCTCCACATCACTCCTCACTAACAAATGTCCTCTGCTCCCTGTGTTGGCTCTTCCCATCTGAAGTTCTGGCCCACTCTTTCATATTGATCTTTTCTTTATTTTTCAGGGCTTGTATGTGTCTAAGTGGGTTAAGGCATATCTGACAAGTTTTCTTATTTATTTATCTATTTTCTGTAGTTCCCGTCTTGTGAGTTAAAACCAGGATCATAAAAATACAGCATAGAAAGGAATTCACAGCAAAAGAGCTTGGAGATACAGGGTATATTCAGCACATGTAGGATGTCAGTCATCTGCTGCCAGTGACTTATTTTAGAAAAAAACACATTCTTTTCTTTGAATCATGTTTATGTCAACTGAAGTTTCTCATTGTCTTAGTTTCTGAAATCCTGAACATTGAAGTATGTTAATTCTTGCGATGTTAAATCACTGGGAATTGTGCAATTAACATCTTGCAAATATGTGGGTATGCAGTTACTGTTTAAAACACTTGCAGCTACTGTCAGAAATCAATCCTTGCTTAAGTTCAGCTTCTGTTTTATTACATCTCATTTTATTTTGGGCTTCTTTCATAACCCAGGTATGAGTCCACAGCCATACAATATGAATGTGAAAAGGCTGATTCTTACAGCCAGAGTTGTTTTTTTTTATTTAAAGCCTTTAAATAATCATCTCTGACATTTTACCTGGCTGAGATTTTAAATTCCAGTACAGCCTTTTATTGCTGATCACAAATACAAAGGTCTCTGGGCAAGGAAAGGCTTATTCAGCACTGATCTTGTTTATGACCTCGGTTATTGTGCTAGCCAGGATGCTCTCTCCACACAAGGCCTGGGAGCAATGAAGATGTAGCTTTCCATTGATGGAAGAAAATGACAGCTGAAGTGCAAGCTGCGCTTCCCGGGCTCCTGGTCCTCCTGATGCTCTCAAGTGGGTGCACCTGGAAGAAACAGGAAAAAGAGCCACTGCATTTGTTCCCTTTCCTTCGTTCCCCTGCATTGGGATGAGATATTACATATGTCATCAGGGGGATGGAGTTCACCCCATCAACCTGTGTTATCCCTGGAGAGGAGCTGAAGAATTGAGACTGTATTTGTCATCCTGCCTTTTTTTGCCCATATTTATACACATAAGTACTGGGTCATTATTCTGGGGCTGTCCTGTTTGACTACCTCTGGGGGGATCCAAGACAGTAGCTAAGCCCAGTAAAACAGGAGCCGGCATCAGTTTTATTTCTGTATCCTCATCAGTGAAACAAGGCCTTAACTGATCACAGTCAGTGAGAGTAGATACAGAGCTTTCTGTTTCCTTTAGGTAGCTTGTGAGACATTGTTTTGGGGTATAACAAATCAGATCAGTGGAGAAGATGAGAAAGCTGATGACTAATAAATTAATATCATATAATTACCAGTGAGACTGCTGATGTTAATTGTGGGAGTCTAATGAAGATGTTTCAAGTGAACTTGTCTGACCTCATGCTTAAGTGAATTTGAGCATCTAGCATTTAATCATCACATGAGATGAAAGTGATGTTTGTGAAAACACATGAAATACTTGGCCTGATTTTCAGGTGTGTTGAATCACATTGCCTTGCAGTGAAGCCAAGATAAGATCTGACATACAGGTGCTCATTGCCTTGGAAAATCAGCCCACTATAGGAAGTTTCCAAGCACTGCACTTGCTGCATTTAGTTCTTTAATAGTCAGCATCTTACCAAGGGTCAGGCTCAAAGCTGTACTAGAAAGATCATCTGTAAGTGAAATTCACTCCGGATCTGTCTTGCTTCACACAAAAGGAAGTCCTGAGGATTGAACTGCCTATGTGGAAATAAGCTTTTTTTCTGATAAAACAAAACCCTTGGACTGCTGCGTACTGCCTGCCTGTGATGTGTGCCTTGCCCTTGTGAGATCAAAGCCTTTGACCTCTGGTTTCATGTTCTTTGTTGTTAACTGCTGAAGTCTGACTGCCACTTCCAAAACATATTTCGGACTGAATTTCCTAGAGAAACCTTTACTACTGTGGTTATCCACTGACAGTTGTGTCTAAACATGAGTTCGAGTGAAGACAAAAATTGCTTCATGCAGGTACATCCATTAAAATAAACCTTTTTATTAGGGGCTGTGAGTGTCCACCTATCTTTTTCTGTAGCCTAGCAAGCTGAGACAGCTTGGTAGTTAGAAGCTCAGGGTGAAGAAGGGCTTTGGTTCCTTCCAGCTTCTGAAGGCCATGTCCTTGCTTGCTGGATGTTGTTTGAGTGAGGAGGGCCAGGCAGAGGCAGATGGCCTCAGCTGCCTGTCATTGCCACCAGTGAAGAGCAGGTATTTCAGACACTCTCTCCAGCCAGTGACACATTTAAACACACACTTAAATGTCATCATGCAAATGGAGATAAATTGAATGTGTTCACATGTTCAAGTTTAAGCGTTTGCTTAGGTGCACTCTAGAATTGGGGAATTAAAAGAAGAACAGCCTTTTCTCAAGAGCCTCTTGAAATAACCAAAGGATAACTTGAAAGGGCAAACTCACACACAAGCACTGGGGAGAGAAGTACTAGAATGAATTACTTTGCTTTGTGCTAAAGTAGCAGTGGTGCTTGTGATCTCTTAAATCTCTTATGATCTTTTTCCTTGCAAACATTATGAAGAGAGGGAATGTTTTTACATTTGATTCATTATGATTATTTTAATTCATCTATCTTCTGAACCTCATGGCTTTAGAAAAATAAAATGAGATTAGAATTTTTCACAGGCTTGTTAAGGGGTGGATTTGCTCCCGCTCCTTTCTGTGATGAAGAACAGTTGTAGTAGGCAGAGTTCTAGAAGCAAAAGAAATGTGTTTTGGAACAATTTTTTGCATCACTTCTTAGAAGTTTTATCTAGGAGGAAGAACTCGGCTTGCTAGCCCAGATACTGCACACATTTTTCTCAAAAAAATACGTGAAGAATGAGAGAAGTAGTATCAAGCTGGGGTAGTGGGGTTTACTGTATAGTATATGACAAGATCTATTACCTTTATTGCTGTCCTATAGATATTGGAAAAGGTAATAACTATGTAGTATTCTGTAATTCAATAGCCATGCTCTTGAGAAGTACTTGTAGTTCTGAAGCCATTGTGTTTCTTCTTCCAATTATGAGAATGACATTAACTTGACAATAGAAGTGTCTTCTTGTAAACACTAGAAGGTAAAGTGCAACAGTAATTTAGATGTTTCTTAAACAATCCTACCTAAGAAGCACTGTGAGATTAGATCTTAGAAAGGGAATGTGAAAAGGTCAAGTTGATGTTCGGCACTATACAAGCAAACAGTCTCATCAGAACTTTTCGTGTTGGGATAAGATGTTCAAGCCTTAAAATGAGAAAGTGCATCGAGAGCTGTGCTTTGCGGATGATGTCATCTTCTCCTGTTCATTGAAGGCTCTTGTGATAATCAGAGCCTGACAATGACAAGAAAGGTATAACAGGTGCTTGAAACCTGTGGGAACCATAAAAGATTCCACCAAAGGCCAATGGATTTCTTATGTACCTGCTTTGGTATGTGATTCTTCCACAGAATGGCATCATTTGAAATCTTGAAAGCAGTGCATGGTCCAGCAGGGACCTCTGATCATCACTGCAGCATGCATACCACAGAATGAGTTTCAACACAGCTCTGCCTCTCCACCCCAGCCAAAACTTCCCTTGCCTTAGAGGCATCTTTCACATTTTCTGTCTGCTCAGTAATGAATGTGAGCGTGCTGTTCTGCTAGTACTAAAGCAAAGCGTATTGAGATGTGCCCGTGCCTTAGCAGATTTCAACTTAAAACAGTGATAATTCACCGAACGTTTAGGCAAAAAGAAGGTGTGGGTGAGTTCAAGCGATTTCTGAATTTCAGTTAAATTGCACTGGGAAATCAGTTTCTTCTGTCCCAGTGGGTCTCATGGTCAGCAGCCACCTGAAAAGCCGTGTTCTGCCTCAAGGGGCAAGCTGCAGTCATGGCTTATTCGGGCCATGAACCTTGTTAGTTTTTCTGATCAAAGTGAATAAATTATATTTGTTTTTCTTTTAAATGATAGTTTTCTATGGCAGCTTTAGCAGATGTCTCTTTAATCTGGAGTCCAGTCTTTAGTTACAGTTGCCCACTAAGGGTCTTGCTGCATCTTTTGCAAAGAAAGGATGTTCTTCCGCCTGAGCTACAAGCCAGAGTGTTGTGTTCTCTATTTGAAAATCCCCTGGTTTTACCTGTTATTCTTCTTCAGTTTTTTCCTTGCTTTGCATCCTTATAGCACAAAGGAACATTTTTATTCCTCAGTCACACTGATCACACTGTATTAGTTGGATAAAATTGTCCAAAGCCTGCAAAGCCAGCCAGGTACCCAACAACCTCAGATTTGCATGCATGCCTCATTTTTCAGCTCTCGAGGAAGAGAGCACATAAAGGCAGTTGCTCGGCTTTGACACAGACTCCTTGAGAGCAACAGGCCTTTGGCATGGCTGATGCATGTGTGTGCATTTTACGTTGGCTCATTCTCCTCCTCTGGGCGCAGTAACTCTGTGAGATTTTAGGCAAACTTTTTCTTCCCCGTCAGCTAATGTGTTCTGGAAGCTCATGCACATGCCAAATCTGACAATTTTTCTTACTAATTGACTCTAATGTGAACTGCTCTATGCAGCCCCACTGCTAGCTGATAAAAAAAAGTAATGAATTTTTGCTTAACTAGCTGATTTAATTAAAATGTTTTATACTGTACTTGTATGGTTTCTATAAATGGAGAGGTAATTTTGTTTAATGAGTTCCTAACCAAACATACCATTCCTGGCTGTACATAGCTAGATTTGATAAAGGTCACAAACACTGAGATTCCACTGTTTGCTTTTGTAAGTCGTGATGATCAAACAGCTTGTTTTGGCACTTGAAATATCCTGTCAGGATTGGTTCCCTCTATTCTGTTTATACGAGAAATTATTAGTATAGTTTTAGAAGCAGTGGGGGCTCTTCTCTGTATCTGAACACTGTTCATTATCTTTAAAGTGGAAATCTACTGCCAGAAACACGTCCCATTGTCGATTAGTGGCTTCTCTGCAAACACATTAATTTAATGCCCCTGCTGAAGAACTGTGCACATTGGAACATCTTGCTGCTAAAACACTAGTTTTCAGAGCACTTTGACACAAATCACTCATGAACAGCAATTTATGCCATGATGGTAATGGGACGTGACATGAAGCTATCTTTGATTAAATTTACCACAGCTTACAACTATTAGTAAATAGAGCTAATTCAGCTAGTCATAACAGATTTCTAGAAGGTGGATGAGAAAAACAGATTATGGATTCCTAACCTGTGCAGTTCCTAAAGAATACCTTCACATAGAATGGCTGTAAGAAATGAAAGTCTAAAACAAAAAGTCTGATCTTAAAACTACTTTCTTCCTGTCTACAACGTTGTCAAATTCAGCAATGACCTAAATAAAAAAGAATCAATTACCCTAACGTAAATACATTTGCTGTTTGTTCTCCAGCCCTTTCATTATACTGTTCGAGAACACAAAATGAAATATCTCTCTCTGCTAAAAGATCAAAACCTGGGAAATAGTGCATTTTGGGAAAAAAGGGCTCATTCGTCCTCCACTGCCATCCCTGATATCAGCAAAATGTTGTCTCCTTAGAACAGAATTCATGCAAATGTTTATTTTGCAGCGTTCTCATGTTCCTTTTGTTAAAGAACTAAGCTATATTTTCATTGTCTTATTTTCTGTTTGGTAAATACCATTTTCTCCTGTCTTTTCCACAGCTACCATGGAAACAAGCAAAAATGTTTCAGGTTAAATATTTTTGAATAGATTTTTTTTCCTTTGTACCATGGTACCAGTTTTCAAAATGGGTATTGATATAGGTGATGAAGGGAAAATTGTTTGAGCAATGGGCTAAAGGTGGCTTTGTATCCCCTTGTATCAATGAAAATCTATTAAAAACAAGTTGGCTCAGTTAAACCTTAGGTGTGACACTAGAAACAAAGCAAGCCAAGTATTATTTCTTTTCTGAAAAATGTCTAGTGGGAGGTGTTAAAGAGATTATGAAAATAATAAGATGGGCTTATAAATAAGACACCGGTTAAATCGTAAATAATTTTGATACTTTGGAAATAAAAGCCTTATTACCTCTCCTCGAGTTGCAAGTACTTTTTACTCCAAGTGCAAGTATAATATATTTTAGTGCTAAATCTAGACCATTTTGTTTTGCAGGTTGAGCCTTATAAAATTAATAATCTCCAACAAATGTACCCTAAGATGCACTGTTATTTATATGCAGAGAATGGTGGTTTATTTACCCAAACATTAGAGTGATCCAAAATGTTCAGCTAAGCAGGAACACAAAGTATGATATTATATTATGTAAATGGATTTGTGATACGCTCTGCTGGATAATAACTTCCAGATGTCTCTGTAGCCAGAGGCTGACGGATATCAAAGGCAGGTTGGCTGGGAAGGGAGACGTGCCAGCTGGCGAGACTGGCTACTGCTAAGTGTAGCGGAAGGTGAAAGCTGGTATTTCTTCACACTCACTGGTTTTATTTGGGGACTAGTGAAAATTCAGTGACTTGCATGAGCAGGATAGGGCTTGAGGGGCTATAGGGGTCCCGAGTGTCCTATTCTTTCAGTGAATTATTTTTTGACCTCTTCTGTGAGTAAGGATTGAGTTTGGTCCGAGTCTCCCAGCAAATGAAAGGCTGACAAGCCATGGACTAACACTGGCTAGCTGGATAGTTATTCTGACTTATCTTTTATTGCCAGTGCTAAATGCAGGCAAGGAATTTTCCTGAGGTCTCAGTGCCATGGCATAAATACAGTTAGCTCGAGAACCATACAACCTCACCAGTTTGGCGTAAGATTTCCTAAATCTGTTTTACTTTAAAGTCTGACAGTCCCTAAGGGTTTAGCTATGTACCCCCTTCCAAATGCAGCAGGTTGTATTCACCGTCATTAAATGCAGTGCTGGACTGAAAAGGAACTGGAAATTACTCCTATAAGATGCTAATGAAGTTACTGACATAGACTTTGAGAAAGCCCTACATCTTCTGTGGAGCAACCTTTAAAAGTAGAATCTTTGCATAATCCTTGCAGATGAGACTATGCCTCCTTCAACCTCACATTGCTATCTGAAAGCTTGACCTGTCATCTCAGTGAAAGGTTTCTGGTTGACTTTAGTATGGTTTTTAGTTGACTCTAACTGATAGTCCCAGAAAACCCGAAAGAGTGGCAAGGCAATTGTAGGGTAGATTCTACCCCGCTGTACTGCTGTTAATCCTCAGCTCATCAGTCTTGATCAAACTTGAGGAGGATGGTTTCTGAGAGACTTCCCCTGTCCTACAACTGCCCGATATTGTACAAATATTGTAGTTTAGCTTTTCAGAGATAGGAGCATTTTGTTAGCCGAAGATCCAATGGCCGCATTATAATTTGCCCATATTGGCATTGTGCAGACATAAATTGCAGTTACGGGCCCGTTGGAGGGGACACTGGACAACTCAAGGGCAAGTTTCCAGAATGTAGGCTTTAAATGATACAGCTAGCATGTTAAGCCATAAAAAATTCTGCCCTAATATGAATACTAAGGTATCAGGTTATACTGAATCCAAACTTTCATAACAAATTTACATCCCAGCATGGTGTTTTCTCCTGTTGTTTCAATTCATCATATGCTTTGTAATCACCTTTTCTCCTTGAACTTGAAGGTTTTCATCTGTTCTTGTTTTCTTTTCTGGCTTATCAATGTCCTAAACTAATAGACAGGCATAATTACTGAATTACCTGATATTTTATATCCTCATTTAATTGTCTGTGAATTGCCAAAGACCATACTCACATGTTCCATGTTTGGTGTTTGGTCCTTTTGTAATGAATTACAAATGTCACTGTGTAATTTTCAGAATGGAGAGTGGGTTTAATTTATTTATTATCTCCATTATTAATAATGGAGTGTAATTTAACATACTGGGCATGTGATTCATAGACTGGGTTCTCTTTTGCTGCAAATGTCCATCATCCTTTGATCATATGTAAGAGGTGATGGCACCTCAGAAGAGCAAGTGGATCGAAACTGCCCTAAAGCAGTAGCACTAGAGGTGCTTGATTTGATTGTGAGAAGAACTTTGGACAGATTTTGTTCCGATGACACTACAAAAGGTAGAGTAATATATAATCTTTTGAAAATGTCTGTCTGAGATTGTGGAAAACATATGGCCAGTAAGTAAGGCCATGAAAGAAGGAGCAGTTGTTCTCTCAGTGAAAGCTGTTATTCAGCAAAAACAGAATTGGAAGTTGTATTTTGTAATTAATTTAATTTGGTGTCGCATTCTGCTTTTGAGTTGAACTTGAGATCCTTCCAAAGTCAGAAGTACAGGAGTATTTTCTGGGGCTCACGGTCAGTCATTGCTGTTATTCCAGAGATGTTCTTGGATGTTTCAGTCAGAGATCTGAATAGTGCTGGCATTTATACTCACCAGACTTTGTTACCGCATTTGTCTCACAGCTTTTAAACAGCAGAAAACATGTACAACGTATTTAAACAACACCAGAGAAATTAAGGTCATGAGAATGCATTGTCAACAAATGAAGATAAAAAAGAGCTGTTGTTTCAAAGAAAAAATTGTTGTTGCAAGACGCTTTTGAAATTCTACATACCAAATTCAGAGTCATGTTGATGATTTATTCTAATGTAGGAAAACATCATCAAGAGTGACAAGCAAGCTAGTCACTGTCTAGTCACCTGCCAGCAAGTATTTCAGAAAGACTAAAAAGGCTGGTACTGCCTTGCTGAGCTGACACTAATTATTTCAGTATACATGGAGCTTTGGGATTTGTGTTAATTCTCAAGTCTGTCTTTAGTTCAGACTCATTCCACTGTGTAAACTCAGCAGAGCACAAATTATTTGACCATCCTTTCATAATCTGTCCCCACGCTCACTTCCCAATTACACAAACTGATCCAAATACCTGCTCTCAAAGGATCCCCATTTGGGAATCACAAGCCAATTAAAAAAAAAAAAAAAAAAAAAGGGGGGATATTCACTTTTTTGTGTCACTCATGTCTGGTATTCCTGTTCCATGTTGGCGTTCATTTCTGGGTCTCTTCTTTATAACATTGTTTTCATCAGTGTTCAGAAAAGATGTCTTTCTGGTGATAGAACCCTTTTTAGATGAAAACTTTATCGGATATAGCATATTGCGTCCTGTAGGAAGGATGAAGTCAACAGTGCCTACCAATATACTGAATATCCCAGAAAATCTCCTACTGCCACATCATGACGCTGTTTCCTTGTTCATTATACATTTAAGTGAGCATGTTTTAGGAAAAACATCTAAATATTGAATAGTGGTGTACTGATCTTGCAGGGGCTTAGTGACAATGCCTGTTGAAGGTGTTTATACAGCAAAGCACAAAACAGAAATCAACTTGGTGGTGAGAGTGCGAGAGGGTTTGAAAAACGCGTTTCTGTGTGTGACTGGAAAAGACTGTTGTTGTGTATTCTGTGGAAATTCAGTTCTGGACCTGGCTCGCTTTTAAGGTCTGCAGGAAAAAAACAGCTGCATTTTTGCACAAATGCTTCCAGCGATTGCAGCCAGTGGATGTCTGCCCTCCACAGCTAACAAGGATCGGAGTCGTGATCAAGCTGTGAGAATGGCCTCCTGGCTGTGATGCCTATCTCTCAGCATCCAGAAGGTCCATGCAGCTTTGAGGCCATCACTCAGTTCCATATACTGTTTAGTTTTCATATACTGTACAGTTTTGAGGTGACTGCCTACTTCATTGCACTTCCAGTTCAAGATTGAAATGTGCTAATGGATGGATTCACATCAAACCATAAACAGTAAAGTAATGATTCCCACTGAAATCAGTGTGTACAGATAACTGCTTGCAAGTGTGCAGGGTGTTTCAGTTCCTACATTTGAAGTAAGAGGAAAATTGATTGTTGTCTAAAATTGCAGGAGCCTCAGAAAATACTTTGTTTTTTCCTACTGTGTCCTGTTTTTTTGGGGACATTGGCTTTTGGGTTGTTGGGGGGGGGGGCAAGAAAAATAGCTGAAAATTGTGAATTTCAGAGAATAGTTATTCCCACTGGATCTTGCCTCAAATTAAGAGAATGTGACTTGCAGTGTTTCTGATTTATGAAAGTTTAAACATTTTCTGGTGGGAGTGCAGGTCACCATATGGCAAAAAAAGCTTGTCTTTGTTAGTTATCTTTTCTGCAGACTTAACACAAGTAATGCCTGGAATCCTAGAAGCCACAGAATATTTAAGTATTAAGACTGGTTAACCTCTGAAGAGCCTCTGCAAATCCACAGTTCATTGATGTATCATTTTGTGAGGCTGAAGTCTTCTAATAAAGAAGCAGACTCCTTAAGTCCAAACCATGGCCCCACAACAAACATTTTAATGTGCAACAATGAAATATGCCATGGGCAGAATCTGTAGTTTAAAAAAACCTTAACACAGAGGGACTCAAAAGTGCCCCAACTAATGCCAGTTGTTACCGAATGAGATATGTTACTTCGCAGCTTGTGTAGGAGCATGTGTAGTTGGAATCTGTGTTCAAAACCCAGCTCTTACAAGAAGGTCATTTGTCATGAAGCACTGTTACCTTAGTTAACTTAAGTTACTTGATTCACCTTTGCAGCCATAGAGCTGACTTTCTGGTTGTGGTTTGGCAGGATACACCTGCAGAACCACAAACAGGGTTACTGTGTCATAGAATAGCAGAATAGTTAGGGTTGGAAAGGACCTTAAGATCATCTACTTCCAACCCCCCTGCCATGGGCAGGGATGCCTCACATCATGTCACCCAAGGCTCTGCACAACCTGGCCTTGAACACTGCCATGGATGGAGCATTTACTCCCTCCTCTGGGTAACTCTGTACTATGAAACTGGACCCATGATATGGGCCGTAAAGGAATTCTCTTTCTTTGCATTCTGGTAGGCTTCATTTATTAGAAATTTGGAAACCTCTTTAGTCCAATGTGTTGCTGAATCTCCCTGAGGCTGGTGCAATGAAGACAATATATTCTGGGAGTCATCTTGATTCGAGGGTGACAGCTCCATATATTTGTGAGAATGAAGTGGCAGCAGAGTTGCCGGTAGAGCATGTTTTGTCTTTGTGATGCAGAAATACATCACGTTTGTAACAATAACTTTCACAGTTTCATGTGACCATTTGTAAGCAGGAAAGCACCACTGTTGGGAACGAGGTCTTAAGGAGCGAGAAAGACACTAACTGGCCTTGCTGTCTTGTTTCCAAACAGCCAAAAGGAAGGAAGACCGTGCCTGGAGAACCAGCGCAGCAGCAAAGCGACACTCTGCTCCCCTGGCGCCAGCATCAGAGCTCGAATGGCCTGCGGCGGCAGAAGCGAGACTGGGTCATCCCACCCATCAATGTGCCGGAGAACTCCAGGGGACCCTTCCCGCAGCAGCTGGTTCGGGTAAGCTGAAAGCAGAAACAGACATAACGATAGTGGTAATCTTGCAGTGGGTCTAGTGACGGAGTAAGTGCAGTGCAAGCTCCAAGTCCTTGCCGTGGGAGGTCTGGCTCGAAGCACAGGCTCTCTGCTGTTCATCCCTTGCGCAGGAAAAGTTGCCTTTTGCAGACTGCTGAAACGCTTCTTTTCCAAAGCAACGTGTCCCAGTTTTCCCTCCCGCAGCTGAACAGCAGCCTAATCGCCTCCTTCCAGCCAGTCCCTCAAGAGACGCTGGCATTGCTGCCAAGATGGCACTTTGCCCATGCTCTCATCCAAAAAACGGCTGCAGGTGGAAAGCTGGGTTTGGTGGCACCCAGCGAGGAGGGGGTGCTGTATGCCATCCCTTCCATCTCAGAGCCGGGGTACAGATACGTGGCGGGGCTGGAGGAGGTTGGCTGCCTGCCGCTGCTGCAGATGGATCCCTCATCCTCTGTATGTTACCAGTTTCTTTCTTTATGAGCATGATCTCCAAGATCAAGCTTACCCATGTGGTTTTCTGTAATGATTATTGAATGACAGGAAAAGAAGAAGGGAAAAGGTGCCGCTGACAGACACTTTTGGTTGATACATTATTGCTGTTGAAAAGTGTTAGCAAAATACAAATACACGCTGCTATTCCTCTTGTGAGTGCTGGTTTCAGGTTTTGGAGCAGTAGAAAGATTAGCTATCCCTGGCAGACTTTTTCAGCTTCCCTTGGAAGAAAATGGCAAGTGATAAAATTGCAGAACTTATTTTGAGCAACAGTAGCGTGCCATTGGCATCCCTTCTCAGGAGTTCACCTAGTCATCTTGAAACAGTGCCTGGATTCAGACAAGTTGTCCTCATTACCTGTTTCACACTGATTATCTGATACTCTTCTGCACAGCCCATGTCTGGGAGGAAGAAAGGAGCTGTCTGAGTCCTTTGGAAGTTCAGGTGAAACTTGCAACTACTCATGCAATGACTGAAAATGCGTGTTCCCAATTCATCAAGTATTAGGCAAACCAGTTGTTGGCATCGTTTCTTTGTGCAATTAGGGAATTAGGACGAGGAATAAAAAGGTAGCAGGTGGTAAATTTTTTTTATACCTGTCCTGGAAAACCAGGGAGGGAAGCCAAGGAGTCTTTGTGTGGTCAGCAGAGCTGGCTATGGAGTGACCCATTAGTGTGTTGTCCTGTGAAGTTGAAGAAATGTCTGAAGAGAAGACTAACTCTATGTGTCAAAAATATCTTACTAAATCAGATTAATAATTTAGATTAATTCCTGAATTCCTGTGAAAAATAAGGAGAGTACTTGTAAATGAACCCATGCCCTCTCCCACTCTGCTGATTTCTTTTGAGCTTTGACTAGGCAGTGAGAGGACAAGTTGGCACAAGCTTACCATGACTGATTTATTGATTTATAAGGACTGAAATCTCTGTGACACTTTTTCCCCCTACAGTCTGGAGATGAAACAGAAGGACTCAAGAATACAGAAATCCAGTATTAATGAAGGTGACAAATAATAAATTTTATATAGGTACAGAAGAATTTATATTCATCACTTAAGCTACGAGTAACCTTGGAAAGATAACCTAGCTGATATAAACACAGAGCTCCCACACTTTCAGTAGTAGATTCCATTGCAGTTTTTAAATACAGATGCTAGAGGAAACACTAAAAATTAAGTAAAATATGGGGTGGGAAAGAAAGAAATTACTTACAAAGGGCTGCTTTCCTTTTCACCTGACATACAGCAGGGAAGATCCTACAAAGAGGGCAACTTCATTAAGCGTGAGACCCCTGATGTTTCAGGCTTGGGTTGAGTTTTTGCTCATCTGCAGCATCTGGTCCATGTGCTGGCCCCTGAACATGAAGCTTGGGTGATTCCTAGCAGGAGTTACAGCTTCCCCTGTTAGACTTTTCTCTTTAATTATCCAGAATAGGGTAAATCAACGTCTTCAAAGACCAGCACTGTCTGACTATTTCCATCCACATAATCTTCAGATTGCCCTGCAGCATTCTGCTGTCTCCTAGATCTAGGTAACAGTTTTGATCTGATTTCCCATGCTTTTGCTCACTGGGTGCTGAGTATTTTTGCGTCCATCTGCTCACAAACTGGAGCTAGAAGTGCACATGTGAAGTTACAGTTCAGATCCATTTGAACAGAATGAAGTCTGTCAGTTTTCTCTGCTACTTTATATAAAGCATTCAAACCCAGTGCTAGTTCCTGGACACTGAGCTTTTCTTTGTCCAGAGAGCCATGCTTTAGCTTACATTTTATAGGTGTAGCTAATGGAAACCAGTCCCTCTATTATGTTATCTTTGGTTCTGGTTAACCCCAAGGGCAGGGAGGGATGGCATGAAAAATCTGAATGCTGAAAACCCCAGAGCCCTACCAGAGCTACATTTTCTTAGTACCACTTGCTGTTTGCTTTTTTATAGGTTAGACTACTTTGAAATGCATAGGCAAATCTTTCACTTTCCCTCCTACTCCTGCTTCCTATTGTGAAGGTAAAAATTCCATTTTATGGAATTTGATTAGTTACTTGTCAGTATTTTTAGCAAGGCTGTACCTGAGTGAAGTTTAAATCATAGCAAAGGTGAATGCAGCTTGATGGGAGCTACATACCTCAAAAGCTGAACCTGTCTGGTTCAGCTGGGATCAACTATAATTCTCTGCTCATTAAACCATTTCATTCTGATAAAATACATTAAATGAGAAAGTGTTTAGAAAGAAAAAGAAAAAAGGAAGATGTCAAAACATTATCCCTGCCAAAAAAAAAATCGTCTGTTAATTACAGGGTTTTTTCTTTCAAAGGAACATCCGTGTCTGTTCATATGCATCAACCCTCACTAACTAGGAAATGTATTTCAGTAAGATAATATGTAAAAAATAATAATAGGAATTTCTGATTAGGTTTGGCTGTTGAAAATATTTTCTTATTCGTCAAAGAGTTTAAATAAACACCTGATGTGTATAAGCTAAAAAGGAATTTTTATTGCTATGAAAATGTTTTGCAAATACTGGTTTTGTCTTTGAGCTGAGAAAACAGTTACGAAATTTTATTGATATATGCTTACTTATTTTGTAAACATTTATGAAGTTCTCGGGTTTAATTTCATTGTGCTTCACTTCTACCTTTGTATTAGGAATAATATTTTACATGCTGTGAAATATTTTACTGTAGTGAGGATAATTTCGTTACTAATTGTCAGCTAGTCTCATTATTACAACTCTGAGGTCCATAAAAATTCCCATTAAAAATACAAAACCAATATGAAATCCCCCTCCTCCTCCAAGCAAATGACTCACGCAGGCACACTTATCAACTAAGATAATATATTAAATAGTTGTGCCCTTGCTGAGTACCTTCTATTTTCTGACTCATCCATTTTAGCTACATGTGTAGCTAATTCTTAATTATCTATCTTCTAATTATCTGTTAGATAATCTTGTATTTTATCTTCTTTTGCACTTCAGAAAGTATCTGCATGAAAAGCATTAGTTTAAAAGACCACCAGTCTTGTGCAGGACCCGTCTATGGTTAGATAATCGTGTATGAACCACTGCAACCGTATTCACCTTTACTGATGCTCCAAACTTCCGACTTTATCTCCAGGACTTTTCCACAGCTCTTATGAATCGCATGTCTCTAACTCAATCCGCATAGACCCTAATTTTTCTATCTTGCTTTTATTAAACTTTAAACTGAAAAATGTGATATTTGCTCATTAGACCTCTTATTATAAACAGCTTGTTCATTATCATTACACCAGCAGTGAAATCCACTGAGGGTGACCGAGACAGGATCTCGGTGCTCTTACAAACTGCCTTGATTGCATGCTACAGGCACAGCATGCTCTCTCATATCCGAGCACTGGTAATCTCAGGCACAAGAATGCTAGAAGTTATCTAATGTGTGTAACAGGGAATAAGAAGGAAGGATGCATTTTATGTAAATTTAATCAGAAAGTCCTGAAGTGGTCTGGAAAATTGGTAGAATATAATATACCTGAAGACTCTTGCATTGCTTCTTAGCAGAGGTGTTGATTGGTTGGGTTTCATACTGCATGATGCATGTTGATGGAGCAGCCAGATCTTATTAGTGCACTAGACAGCCCTACGGTGGACTCATGGGTGGGTTTGGCGCATGTAAAGCTCTACAGTGAAATTGGGTACTTAATATGAAAAAGGTTGATAGCACACTCTAGACCTCCACAGCCTATTTGTGTGCTGTAGGACCCAGGTCCTTCCTTCCTGGCACAGGAAATAAAAGTAGTGAAACAGTTCTCCAAAAGACTAAAATCCCAGAGTTACACTGAGCTGTGAAATCCCCACTGACTTGGACCATCAGTCCTCAATATTGCTATTTCAGCTCATCAGGGCTATTTCAGCATGTGCCTTTGCACTGTTTTGCATAGTTTTATTGTAGGAAATCCCTCATGCCTCCTCGATCAACCACATTGCTTACTGCTGTGAAATTGGCAGTTCAGAATCCTTTCACTCCCAGCTGCAAGACAGATGGCATCTGTCTGTAGTGAGAGAAGCTTGAGAAAAGGCCTTGCAAATGCTTCCCAGAGGACATCAGACCTTACTTTTCCTGAGAGACATGGACAGGCTTGATTACAAATAGGCATAGATCTTCCTTGTTCTTCCTAGATCTTCCTAGTTCTGGCTCTCAGTAGGTCTTGTCTTTGGTACCCCTGTGAGCATCACAAGCTGAAATTGAGAAATTGGGTGATTTGGTCATTATTGTGACAGACAGGGATAGGAAAGAGCAAGCCAAGAGAGTGGAGAGGAAACAGGACAGCATGCAAGTTGTGTCACTCTGTAGAGGCACAGCCTTTCTTTGAAAGCTGGGTAAAGAGTGTAAATTATAGCAGCTCTTGGCTCTTGACTGTGTTTTCACGCCACAAACCAACCTGATACCAAAGAGAGAAAGATTAGCAGGAAAATGATTCATTAAGCATTTGTGTTGCCATGGTCTTGGCTCTGGTATTGATCTGTCCTCTGTGTGTGTGTTACCAAACAAGGGCTTGGCACATTTGGAATGAACGGAGAAAGGGAAATACAACACATGGCTACTTTCTTGACACATCCATTGAAATTTCTTCTAAACATATAGTTTAAAGCAGGTTCCTAAACATATACCACACTATATATATTCCTCGAACAACATTCATTCTCCCTGGTGTGTGAAGATGTCAGTCTTTATCTCCAGCATTTCACAGAAATAGAAGGCCAGATCCTGAAGTAAAGTCTCCTCTCTGCCGAAGTTGGTGGGGCTACACCAGTGAATACCATTTGGGTATCTGGGTCAAAGAAAGCAGATGCCCAGTGCCTTATGGTCTTTACAGGCATGCACACATCCAGCATTATGGATTGAAAAGTGCAGCTACAGCATAAATGCTCCATTTAAAATTCTCTTACAACAGCATTTGAGCCTATACTGTAATTATACATATTGTATTTCCTTGTATTCAGACCCATGGGGAATTTATATTGTCCTTGCTAAAGCCAGAGGGACTGAAGGAAAGCAGTCATTTAATGATTCAGCTGTCTTGGGCTCTATGATTTAATCAATCATATGAAAGAAATTTTTAGACTCTTTGTGTTTAGAGTTCTCTTGTCTGAGCAGAAAATGTTCCCTTTTTGAATTGCTTTAATAGCTGTATTTATGCAGCTGAAAGTTCCTTAAGAAATGAAAGTAAAATCAAATTGCTGAGAATGCCTAGATAATTTATCGGAGAATATTCAATTAGAATATATTAATATTTTAGATTTCCATCATTAATTTAATATTCAGAGATTTAATTTAGTCGTTGAATTGCTGTAGTGCCATGCGTGGGTAGGTTGTTAGGCTGAGTGCTTAAAACACCTGCCACAAATGGGTGAATCTCACTTTGATTCCCAAGAGCACAAATGCCTTTCTACTGACATAAGTCTTGCAGCAAAAAACTCAGACACTAAATCTTGCCTGTGCTCGGCATTTTTCCATAATTGCAGAATGGAATAATACAATCTTCCAACAGAAATAAACGCAAGAGCCTTATTTATTTATGCATTCAAATCCAGACTGAAGGGGAATTTGGTGCTTTGCGGGTCTGAGTTTGTCAGTGTGTTACTGAAGAATTTCATTTTGCCAGCCAAGCCTTGTTACTTGCTCAAGGAGAACCACAGTAAGTGAGGTTGGGATTTTAAGGTGATTGACACTTCGCAGACAAATATCAAGGACTTCCATTGCACAGTTCAGCTAAAAATACTGCCCTTGGGATTTTGCCATTTTCCAGGATGCTTTGGGAATAGTAACATGAATGGAAAAAAGCCCGCTAAATAATAAAGAAACACTAAATCATAAAATGCCATTTGATTTGGAAGTGATACATTTCCATCAAACACCGTGTCCCAACTGCATGAAAGAAATAGAACCAATTTTTAATTTTCCACTCAGCATAAAACCTGAGATTCTCAGAAGCCACTCGCAGCAATGAGACTGCTTCCACTCTGATGGAGAAGCATCTGCATGATATTTCAGAAGCCTCAGAATTCATTGGTAGTGTTTCTGATTTTCTCCATGGTTAAGCAGAATCTCAGGATGTTGCTTTTTTAGTCGATTGTGGTATGGGTTAAAGTTGGGTTGGGGTCCAGGTGCATCATTACAGGATCAGTGCTTGTGCTTGACACTTGGTATCTTAAAACTTACACCCATGTACGTGGGTGATTAGTTATTGTGGGTACAAATCCTGGTCAGATATGTGCTAATAGATTCCTGAAAAGGAAAGCCATCACATAGCTACCAATTTTGCAAGCATGAAAAACTGAGAAGTTTTCAAGAATGAAGGACAGCAAAATCTGGGGTGTAGTGAGTCAAGCCAAGAGCATACAGGGATAACAGACCTTTGGTCTGACCTTATGTCAGATGTTTTAAACTGTTTTGCAGTCATTCAGCATCCCTGCAAGGCGGTGGGGTGGGATATACTAGCAGGTATTTGTGACCCTACCACCAACTGCTACTTGTTAAATACATATTGCAAGTTAGAATCATAGAATTGTTTAGGTTGGAAAAAACCTTTAAGGTCATCGAGTCCAAACATCTTTGCTTAGGTATTTTGTCATACAGGATCTGATCTTTTCAGCCTGTTTCCCTAGCTGGGGATTGTCTTCTGTTCACAAATAAGAAACCGAGGCAGGAAAGATGAGTGACTTTGTTCAAGACCACAGAGCTGTTGCCATGGCCATGAACAGCACTCTCCAGTATCAGCGTCTGGGCCTGTCTTTGGCTTATTTGAAGAATATCATAATGGACTTGAATTTGATGGAGTATTCAGAAATCTTTTGTTGATGGCTCTATTCAGTCACTTCATTTCCTGTCTGGGTTCAGCTGCTACATCTGCACATTGGGTCTGCTAATGTACAGGCTTATTTTCAGAATGATGCAAGGGTGCTTGTCTGCCGTGACCCAGGGACTAAGCAGCAGCTCCTTTTCTCTGCTGGGTCTCAGTCTATTCCTCCACCACCACCCCCGTCCAGCCCTTACATTTTAGCTCCTGCTCCAAGTTCACCTCGGGAGCAGGAAAAGTGGGAAGCACAGAAGGATAAGTACCCCCCGCCTTGAACTGTCGTACCAGGCATACTGCAAAATAGTTCATCAATCACTCCAAGGAGTATTTAGCTGTAATACCCCATTGCACATATTGCAACATATCATTACATCCCCATCCTCTCCAGAAAGTGAGATAACTGTAATAGCCGTTCAGTATGGCTGTCATTATGTATAAAGGCAAAGACAGGAAGGCATAGTCAGAGCTAATGTACACAGCTCATGAAAGCTATTGAAAATCTGTAAAGACAAGAGTGTACATGAAAACAGTAGGTTAATTTGCTAGGAAAAAAAAAAAGCTTTGGTTTTGCTCATGCCTTTTCCAAAGAAAAACAGTAATAATGAAAAAAGCTGAGACAGGAGCAAAGAATTTGCAACCTGTGTCTTTGCTGCAGTAGCTCATCATTTAACATTCATCACCCACATTAGTAATAGGTTACTGTGGGACTTGGCTTCATGATGAGTTGAAATGGAGTCCCAAAGACATAGTGGCACTGTGGGGGTGTGAGTTTGGATTTGCAGAATGATGGTGCAGATATAACCTTGACAGCTAGGCTGTTGCTGAAATTCACTCTATCAGGTTGGAGTGAGATAGGAAGCAAAAAACCCATCCACGCTTTTTAATTCCTTACTATTGCGTATGTTCTTGCTAGTCTGCACCACTGAAGAATCAAATTCAGCACCTTGGAATTTCAGATGTCAGCTTTTAAAATTTTAGACAATTTACTCTTGGGATAATTTTAAGCTTTCACTGCTGCAGTTAATTGTTTTATTTATAGCTGCTGAGATTTTCACTGATAAAGGTGTCACTGTCTAAATCCTTTCTCAGCTGTCTCTAACTCAGACTGATGAGAGCTGTAAGCCTTAGATGATGGGGCAGCAAAGAAAGGAAGTGCAGTAGTTTACCACAGCTTTGTTAAAGGGCCCATTTCTTTGCAGTTTCTTCTTTTCCATAGCTCTTACCACATTTTTAATAACATTCATATTTGTTGTTAATTTCCTTAATTTTCCTCCTATTTGAACAGTAAGACAACTTAAAAACAAACAAACAAAACCTTGGATTCTATTAAGGAAAACATTTTGCCCAAGGCAGTTTGGGTATCTGCAGATGGTACTGAATGTTTTGGCCCTTGTTCAGCCAAACAGAGATTTAAGTACGTGCCTAAATTTCAGCCTTTAAGTAGCTCCAGTGGCACTTCTGAGTCTATTTAGTGTCTGGAAACTAAGGACACGAATAGTGCCATGCTGAATATAGACCAAGCATTCAGCATTATGCAGTACCAAAATCTCTGGCCATGCTTACAGTTTTTCTTCTTAGATTCTCTATTTTACTTACATTTCTTTTCATGTACTGGAAGCATGCAGAGACCACACTTCCAGATGTGCATACACATCCAAGCTTTTGCATATGTCATGCAAGCATACTCCTTTTTTTCCTAACCAAGCCAGCCAAGCAGAGCTTGGTTTCAGGACCAGGTTGGACGGGACTTGGAGTCAACCTGCTCTAGTGGAAAGTGTCCTTGCCTGTGGCAGGGTGTTGGAACTGGATGAGTTTGAAGATCCCTTCAACACAAACCAGTGTAGGATTCTGTGAATATCTTTTCCCTTCACAAACTAACAGAAACTCAGGCACCCCCTAAAAGCCCCTGCAGCAGCTGGGCAGGGTGAGCTCACCCTTTAAGAGGGACGGGGATTTGACTGCAGGTGCAGGTGGTTTTGACATCTTCTCCATGGGAAAGTGAGATGTGTTTGACTGCAGCAGACCCTGGCTGTAGGTATTCTGTGGAAGAAGCCTCTAGGAGGAGTAGGGGTTCATGCTTCATGAAGGATGAGAGAGACATGCTGGCAAAGGACTTCAAGGTGAGTGACTTTTTGGAGCATGGTTCAGGGCTCAGCTAAAAGTAGCTGGAAAGCAAAACAAAAGAAACTGCTCTTGCTCAAGTGTCCTGTGTAGAAGAGAGCAAGCTAGCAAAAGCTTGAAAATGAGGATTTGGTGTGGATTGTGGTGTCATTTCATATCAGTGGAGGGCTGCTGGGCATGGTGAGTCTGTGCAGTGCGTGTGGCTGGGCTTCATCACTAGTTCATTCCTGGATGCTGATGGGCAAGTGAGAAGAGAGCAGCTGAGGGTAAGGACTCAGCAAAGGCTGTTGTGCCAGTAAGGTGATGGCTTAGAAAACTTATATTGCACGTGTAAGGGGTTTCTTCCCTGCCTCAGGTCTGTGCATGGTTTCTGGGAGATATATATGTGTGTGTGTATGTATATATGCATATGCATATATATGGGGTACAGCTGGAAAAGAAGTCATGCAGAGTATTCAACCTTGTCATAATGAGCCATCTGGGTGTAACCTCCTTTGCAAAGCTTTACCTGATTAATTCCACTTTGGAGACTGGGTTTTGGAGGCTAAGCCTCAGTCTCTGTGACTCAAGATACAGCCCCCTAAACTAAAAGTCTCTAGGGGAAATATTAGACCCTTAAATGCCGTAGTGCTGGGACAGTTTATCTTCCTAACTCCTTTCACTCGTAATATCCACTCATTTTAAACAAAACATTACGTGACCTTAATGAGGTTTTTGCATCTGTGCTTGGTTTTATAGCCCTTTTGAGGTGTTTTGTCATTGACATCTCCCTTTGTGCTTTGAGGGTTTGTGATCTATAACATTTGTTTAAGCAAAGAGGCTAATTTTATTGTTGTAAGAAGTGGGGCAGTTTAAGGAAGGAGAAAGGTCATGTGGGCTTGTTGTTTCTGTCCAAAATGTCCAGAAAATGAAAGGCACGCACTGTGTTGTGAAAAGATTGAGCATAAGGTCTGTGGTTTGCCCCCTTAGAGAACTGGCAACCTATGGTCCTCCAGCAGCCCCCTCTTGGCTAATGAAACTGCTCTGGAGAAAGATACAGAGCTGCAGTGCCCCTGTAACTATGGGACTTAGAAGAATTCAGTGGAAATGGCCAATTTGCTGTATTTCCAAGTCACTGTGAAAAGTGTGGCAGCTAAAAGGCAGTATTCCTGACCACATTAAGCTGCTCGGAGTTATTTCTGAAGTAGTATCACTGGAAGCGTGATAGTAGAGAGAGGGAAAGAAGTTAAGATTAAGAATCTGCACTAAAAAGTGTTCCTAGTTAATCTACAGCTCTCTGAAGGGATTTCTGTGAGTTGGAAAACAAAACTAAATGTTTGGCCATCTTACATTTTCAATGGTGTGGCTTGCAGTGAAGTGATGATACAATTTACTTACCAGTAAGTGGCATTCAACTGCATCTAATGAAAAGAAATTAGAAGAATCAGACATCATCAGAGAGTAACTCTTTTATGGAATATTATAGCAGTTATTATTTGAAAGCAAAGGATTGAGAAGCAAGGTGGCAGTTTTCTGTCAGTGATGGGGAATGTACCCTCTAATGTCTCCACGGAAAAAAAAAGCTGCACCAAAGCATTCCCATTCAGCTTGATGGCAGAAACACTGTTCGTTAGCATCTGTTTTTGCAGGGAAACTCCTGTTAAGAGAGGAATTAAAGTATTGGTGGAAGCATTTCTAACAACTGTCTGAGTTTACCAAATATTTTTCAGACAATGTTATGTTTATGGCACAGACTTTTGTATGCTAAAGGAAAAGGCAATTCAAAATGTATGAAACACCTGCTGTCTTTTGAGCACCTAAGGGAGAGGATGACACAATGTATATGGATTTCTGAAGTCATTAAAAGAAAAATAACTTTTTGTTATTCCTTTTGAACCACAACGCATGATATCTGCAAATATTAAAACATTTTCTTATCATTTTTTAATTAGACATGAATACAAAATTCGACATTGGGTTGAATACAACATGCCATTAGGAAATCGGCTCTTTTCCTTCTCTTTCTGTATCTATCCAGTTGTTAAATGTCCCCCTCCCTTCCCTTTTTTTTTAACCTCTTGTTCTTAATGAGACTTCCTCCTTCTCCCTATGACTCTTTATGTAAGCAACCTTGGCTCTTGATTAATCAGTAATTAGGGAAGGAGTCGTACTGATTTCAAGTCTCTAGTATCGTACTCTTCAGCTGAAATTCAGAACTAAAATCTAAAGGAAAGTCATAATGTCAATATTATGCTATGTCTAACCATATGATGACAAAATCACATCAGAGTCAGACCAGGCAATATCTGTTTATGCAGACACAAATCTGTCCTGCTTGATATCGAGTGTAATATAATCATAATTCATTCCCACAGCTGCTTTCCACACACATTCCCCATTATTGCCTGCCTTTTTCGTGATCAGCATTCAATATTTCACCTTAAACTTTACTATGCCATCTGTCATCTTATCTGACGCATACTGTTTCACTTCATGTTTGCTGAGCAGTTAGGGCCTAATTCAAAGTTTAATGAGCCCTCATTAACCTCTGTGAGCTTTGGATCAATCCCTTGTAGTCTAATATGGTAATAATGCCAGGGTATTATGGAGTTAAAAGCTCTCATACAGTGGTCTGAGGATAAAGTCACTGCAGGCGTGCTGCTTAATGGGGTATTAATTGGATAGAGGGTATTCATAAGTACTGAGCACTGAGTGTGTATGTTGTTGGAAGAAGAGAATAAATGCTAGATGGCATGATCTTAAAGGAAGGAAAACTTGAGTTTCCTTTTGCCTCGGTCTTTACTGTGTGTTATACTGATTCTACACTATGCATCAGACATTTGGGGAGTTAATGCAGACCGGTGTGAGTTTTGTGGCCCAGGTTAGTGGGTGCTGTCGGTCACAATTCATCCTCCCTCTTGTACGCCTGTTCTGAAGTTCTGCCTGCTTTGACTCCATCAAAATTGCTCTTCAAGAAACAAATTATTTGCAAAAAGGTGGTAGCATTGGAAAGGATTCATCAAAGGGAGCTGCTAATTACACACAACAGCTTCTTTATTTCCCTTTTTCTTGTCTGGGATACGGTGCTTTCAACACATCATTTAGAGGAACCTAAAATGTCTAGTCTGAGCTCTTGATGCCAGTAAATCTCCCATAAGCGAGCCATTGAGGCTGGCTTGTGTTTAGGTGGACTACTTAGAAGATTCCCTTGAGGCTGTGCTGACAGAAGACCTACCCCAAGGCATGTCAAAGCAGCCCATATGAAATATTTTGTAATGTTTTCTCCTTTTTACCCTATCCAGATTTTAAAGAAATTTTAATTCTTGGAGGTGCTGTGTTTATTAAAAGCCACAAACGGGAGCTGTTGGGGCCAGGGGTAGAGGAGGCTGCTCACAGCAGGGCTGTGCCTGGTCCTGCTCTCCAGACGCCTTCTGCCTTTGTTTCCTTTCCATCTGCCCTTTACAGCCCTGACCCATTCAACATGCCAATGACCCGACCAGAGGCAGAGCTGGACTCTGGCTGCAGACACTGCATAGGCTCAGCCTGCCTGACTCCAGTCTCAGCACTTACCCGTGTTGCCCAGATTGCCTGTCTCAAAGATAAGAGCCCTGCTGTGCCTTGCAGGGGATTTGTGAAGACAAACACGTTTCTGTATTTCTTTGTGTCAGGAGCAGTGCGGTGATAGAAGCTACATCTCTACCTCGGGCAGTGTACAGGGAAGGATCAGGCATAGCAAAGAATTAAACCCTGTTGATTTAGATTCCCATATGGCCCAATGGGAGTTAGATACCTGGGTGCCTTGGCAAATCCTGCCTTTAAAGTGTGGATCGTCATAGCTTAGGACCATTTTCTGTTTCTTCTCTGCTGTGTCAGGAGATAGGCCCTTATAAAAAAGAAAGACAGAAAATGTGCATGGCCCTCCTTGACTTTTTATGCTGTTTCAGATCTTTAAAGGTAAAAACACATGAAGGAAAGAGCACAGCAGTGTGGGAACATCCACAGGGCAGGAGTGAACCTCAGCCTGGGGCTGTGGAGCTTTCCTGATGCCGTCCCAGTTCCTACCGATAATGCAGAATAAGGAAGACTGTGGACTCAGATGCTGACCTCTGAGTTGTAACAATACATGTGGACAGGGATAATCCACTGTTGGTCCTCAAACCTGCTTGGGCCTGAGGGAGAGAACACCTCATTCAAAGCTGGTGGAAATGGCCAAACTACCCTGCGAAAGAGGGCGAGGGCTGTTAGTTCTGCCTGTCCCAGTGATATGGGTCCCACCTTCTCACTGGTCTGACTCTAGCAGACGTTGCTGGCTTTCATCAGGGAAGGAGGACTGGTTCCTTTCATTTATTTATCCTAGATATTCCCTGCACTTCTTGCTTTTTCCTTTCCTTCTGTGAAGCCACAGATGTACCAAGTCCTGTGTTCCTCCACACAGCCAAGTGCTTTTCCCTTTGGGCTGCTGCTCAGTCACTTTTTCTCCATATAGGGAATTAAAAAAGAGCAGTCACATATGTAACCATTATAGAAATATTTTTCTGGAAACTCCCAATACATGTTAACTCCAGAAGATGGCCCAGTTCTGTCTTGCCCTTAAACAAAAGGCTGCGTAGTAGTTGTCTCTATACTGCTTGTGCCAGCCTGCAGTTCTCAGCACCAGTTCTTGCCTATCCCAGTCCCATATGTGTGAACGTGTATGCTACAAAGAACTAGGAAATTCTGCTTGATTTGGGTGCTGTCTTCTTTATTCGTTGCTTGATGAGGCAGCTGCTAAAATAAGCCTTCCCTTTGAGTTCTGTAATGCCCTTCTCTCCCCTCCGGAACCTGCTTTCTGTGTGTCTTGATGTTCCCAGTGCTCCCTTTAGACTTGTCTCTTCTCCCTCCATTTTGGGTCTTATCTACTTGTGCCTTCACATTTTAATTTTGCTGTCATGTGTTCCTGGGAACTTTTCCCCATGTGTTTTCCCATCTTGGATGGTACCCACACTGCTGCTCTGCTACACATAAACCCTAGAAACTGTGAGGCCAACTCTAGTTCTTGCACCTTCAGTCTCCAATCCTACATCATTCCCAACCTTTCTCCTCAGGCACAGGAATAAGGAATATTTAAAAAAAAAGCTAAAAAAATTAATTTATAAAAAAAAGGTAAATTTGCAGTGACTCCAGGGATTAAGAATGTAAATACAAGGCAATTGGTGACGAAACCCAGAGCACTCCACTCTTGTCTCTCCTTGGACTTAGCTACCAGTTAAATGTCACCACTCCAGTTTTCTTGAAAGGCTGCTGTGTTTTCTCACAGCACAGTGTGGATGCTAGTGTGGATATTTTACAACTGAGGATATTGCTTTAAGGGTTGAATTAAAGTGTGGGAGATTTAATGAATCTTTTTCATTCAGTCTCTGTGGCTGGGCTTTTTTTATTTATAATTATAGATCTGTCTGATTGAGAAAGATGTTTATCCATTCAATTTGATGATGAATGATCAAGAAGAAAGTATGGACAGGATGCTTTTAGAGGCTTTCAGCCCTGTAGTTTTAGCCACTTATGCTGATAGCTCACGCTGGAAGATGGAATGTGAATCAGAGAAAACATGGGAAATAATAGGAGGAAAATGCAGACTCCATTTCTGATGAGTTATATTAAACCCAAAGATCTTCCACTTCATAGAGATATTATTGAAGTTTTATGCAGCTTTTGAGATTATGACAAGCTGAACAACTTGTTCTGGCTTGATGCTCAAGCTCCATATGGTACTACTTCAGCAATTTGATGTGATATTATGAATAAGAGTGCCTGAGTAGTGAAATGTTTGGGGTTTTTTGTATCATATTGGCCTTCTGCAGTAGATGTTAAAAATTAATTCTATTTAGAGTAAGGAAAGGGGGGAAAGAAACCAGACCTGTGGGTTGGTCAGGTGTGAAACCAGTTGCTGTTTCAATGACAGCAACCAAATGGAAATGAATTTGTGGTGATTAAGAGATTAGTTGCTGACAGAATGCCTTGGACACGTGGGCACAACCCGTGTTCTACAGGCCCTGTTCTCCTTTTAAGTGTTCTCTGGTACAGCACTAATACTGTCTTTGAGGAAAAATATCTTTATATGTTAGTTTCTATGTTCAGGACTAGTGGTCTGCAAATAATAATTGTTATGCAAGTGGAAATTAATTTATGTGTGTAAAAATAGAATTTTAGGACAAATATGTAATCTCAGAGAAGTATATTAAAGTAATAGCAAAAGATAATAAAATCTCAATGTACTTCTGTAGAAGGGCCATCACTATTCCTTACGTTACTTTTCTGCTAGTTATAGGAAGTTCCTTCCTTGCATTGTGTTGCTAAAAGCAGTTCATGGATAGCAGAATGCGATTGCTGAAATTTGGAGGATGAAGTAACATGAAGTCTGGTACGATTCATACGTAATGATCTCTGTTAGTGTGTTAAATTCTGTAGATGCTGCAAAGTGCTCTTCTAAATACATGCATCAAACAAGGATGGATTTGAAATAATCCCTTGTGTAAAACATGTATCTGGACATAGCCATGGTGAATGGAGAAGAAATGTTGGCACATGGCTGTTCAAGGTCCTTGTGAGCTGGAACTGTCAGTGCTGGTGTGCCAAGAGGGGACAGGACCGGTCCCCCAGTCCAGAATTGCTATGAGGGGAAGAGGTGGTGCCCGAGCTGTCTGAGGATCCATAGCTTTATTCTCTTTCCTGTAGCTGAAAGTCTTGAGCTGCTGTGAGAGACTGAAGCTTTGGCCCAGCAGCTTAGAGGATGTCAGTATTGGGTAATTTTACCAATTCTCTGTTAAATGTACTTTAAAATGGACAAAAAAGATCATTTCCCACCCTGCCCGGAGTAGAGACCCTAGAGATGTGTGTCAGGCACTGGCTAAAGACAGATGAGCCTGCGACTGTTGCTGTTGCTCTTGAAATACTTCCTCCAAAGCAAGAGAAAAGTCTCCTGACTCTTGGGGTGTAAAGGAGGATTTTTTACACATGCACCAAGATTGTGGTCTCTGTGCCAGCTGCAAGGGAAGGAAGATCTGTCCTGTGGACAGCAGGACTGGTACTCCTCCAAGCTGGAGGTTGGCAGCTAGAACCAACTTTACCTGCAGCAGAAGGTGGCTGCTGGGGCCCAAACCTGTGGATCTCTGTAGCTGTGGCTTCATGGAGCCTGCCCTAATGTAGGTGCCATTCTTTGTAGTGTGTTTTAGTTTCCTCAATATGCAGTTAATAAATAATAAATGTCCTTTTATTGGGGGGGGGGAGGTGGGGAAGGGGTTTAAAAAGAATAAGGATAGCTGAGACCAAAGTTTCCAGTTTTTGCATATGAAACTCACTTGGGTGTGAACTTTGCACAAAGGCTGCATGAGGAGGAGTGAAATGTGGCCAGGGAGCATGAAGATGATGGGTTAGATTGATGCAGAGCTGATCACCTGAGTGTTTGTGATGCTGGAATAACAGGTTGTACTGAATGCATGCCTTGAAAATTTGACCCCATTTCTTAGTCTGAATTAGGCGAGTTTTAAGGGACAAATGCTGCTTCGAACACAACCTGTTAATAGGGAAAAATGTCTGGGTTTTTTTCTTTTTTAATAATTTTGCGACAGTAATTTTGGGATTTGTCATGTCTGGATGTTTCCCTGAATTTCTTTTTTCCAAACGACATTTGGTTCAGAATAGAGCTTTAGTTTATAACATCTTGGTTTTCTGCTCTTGAGGATTTATTTTTTTCTTGTTCTTAATATATTCCCAGTTGGAGTTTAGTTTCTGAAAAAAATATTCTGAATTTCTGCAGTGATTTTTAGCAGTTGCACCCTTTTGTGCATCATTCTGCCACAGTGTGAACATTTTAACCTTTTCTTAATTATTAGCATTTCCATTCCTGCTGTTCATTAATCTACACTGGGCACGGACCATGATGTGTCACCCAAGGATGCTGCTGCAGCAGCCACTCAGCTCTTGCTCTGTGGAAACCCACGGGGCAGCTACCGCTTCCCTTTTGAAGTCTGAACTTAAAACTGATTTATTTCAGAATGGGTAGGTTGGCTGCTTGTCCTGGTGAGTTATCTCCTTTTGGTAAGCTACTTGAAGTGCTAGATAGGCTAAAATGTTGTAAATCCAAGTTGCTGTTACCGCTTTTCAGTATTAAACAATGCAGAGCATATTTGTAATACAAATACACAAAAACCAATTGCAGCTGAATTATGGCTGACACATGGTAAAATGTAAAACAGCAAACTGATAGAAATTAAGCAGTAAATTATCCAGCAAGGTTGAGGTCCAGCCCCACTTCCCGTGGCTCCAGTTCTAACTGTAAAATGTGGCTGAGTCTGTAGCTTTAGCTACCTGGGTTTTGTTCTCAGATATTTAGTAGTACATGCTCTCAGACTTCTATTCACAACTGAATTGCGGGCAGAAATGTTGTTGATGCTCAGAGAAGTCTAAATGACTTGGCAAAAGTCAGGGTATATTTGAGAACTGAACAGTCTCTCAAATGCCTCAGCGTAATTCCCATGTCCCCTTTTTTTGCATTTGCTCTGGAGTTGTTAAGATACTGCTGGTGGTAACTGGAAACCAGAGCTGATAGATGTTTCTACAAAGCTGAGTTTTAAAAGTAAAATTCAGCCAAACTGAGATTTATTTTGATTATTCACTTTCTATACTATCATCAGCATTATATGTTTAGTAATGAACAAAGGCAGTGGTTCTCAAAATATGACTGTATTTGAACTGAAATTAAGATTCCAATTTTTATGTAGGTTTAGTTCTTCATTAATTTTCTGCAGATAAAGAAAAAGCCCACTTTCTAAATAGCTTTTATTTAGAATACACCTCGGTTGTGTTCCTGAATTGTAGTTCTCACAATTATTCAGAGCCAGGTTTCTAAACTATTTGTACTGAAAATGTATTGGTGAGAGTAGAGTATTACTATTTTTTCAAGTCTAGTACTGGGCAAACTGTGCTGGTTTTGATGTTAATGGTGAAGCTTCATTTTCACTTCTTCAATCTGCATCATGTCTAAAATAGTACTGCAAAACTAACCAGGAACATCACTGCATAAAAGCTGAGCAAACTGGAGTATGCCTTAGAGACAGTGATTTTCCCCCGTTCCAATCATCATGGTTTCAGTTTTCATACTTTACTTTTTAATACTTTACCATTTGCACAGAAGCATGTATTCCCTACCACCGTCCAAAGATTTTCGTCCAATCTCATAACTTTGTCCCATTCCCTCCTGCATGGAAACAGTGAAAACTGTATTTGAATCCAAACAGTCTTTAATTTCCCTAAGCTAAGATCTATCTGCAGCCAAGCCATATTTGAACAGCTTGCTGCGTTCACGGCTTCACTGTGTTTTGAACATGTTGCCTTGTTTGGATGGCAGGAGGTTAGGAGAAGATGGCACCGCTCGAATACGTGCCCTCTTCAGAGAGGTGCTGGTTGACCCTTGACTCCTTGTTTTCATGCCTGATGAGGAGTGCTGTTGTACATACACAATTATATTGGCTGTGTGGTAGGAAAGAAAAATTACTTTAAAAATTCTTAGTAATTGGAAAAAAGGAAGAAAGAAAAGAATATTGCAAAAACAGTCTGCTTACTTTGGTGCGTGCTGATGCTGCACCTGCCAGCAAGCACTAGCAGGGCTTAGTTCACTTGATTAGACATTACTCAGGGGAGATTTTGGGCCAAGTTTCCAGTCCTGCCAGTAGTTTTTCTCCAGTTCATTAATTAGAAGCTCTACCTGTTTACATAATGATGTGCTGGGAGAGCCTTTTTTCAGTGCGTTGCCATATTAAATGTCACGATGCTCTCTTGATCACATTAGAAATGTCTGACCAGAAAGTCTCCAGCATTTCAGGACACTGCGTGTGACCCATGGAAGCGGGTAGTTGATGGTGGTGCTATTGAAAAATCAGTCCAGGCATATTTTCTGTGGTATAATTTCTCAAAGCTCAACTATTTGAAAGTCAAAAGATTTAATGCTTTTATGCATGCAGTGATTAAATTTAAACTTGTGTTCTCAAATGAGATGTTCTAATTCAGTTTTGCTTAGAAATAGATAACTGTAATTTGATTACAAGTCAGGGTAGCTGAGAATAAGCAGTATTGGTGTCAGCCTATCTGATGACGGGGACTGGTCCTGTGCAGGATTATACAAAGTTGGTATGAAGTTGGCATCAACATGTGTAACATTTTGGCAGCTCCCTGCCAGAATAGTGCAGGTGATCTGGTGTATGACAGCGTGCCAGACAGGCAGCTCAAGCAGAAGCATGGGTGTTTTTCAGGCAGGAGCTGCACAACAAGCAAGCTTCGTTGCAGGATACACACCTTTCTACTTCAGCCACTGCCAGCCGTGTACATAAACTAGTGCAAATCCCAGTGTGAAGTCCCTCCAAACTGTTTAGCCTCATAGGGTCTCTAACCAGTTTATAATAAATGTGGAGATGCCAGGTTTACCTTCGTTTTAAGAGTGGCCGTGATGGGGTTTGTATCTACTTGGCCTTTTCTGACAACTGAGTATTGACATCCAGAGAAGTAAGCACATTTGATGGTACGTACGAAGTGAAATCACAGCTTGCACTAGGGTTCTGGTAACAAGTTCATATAGGTACATGTAGATTTCTGTAACATTGGTTGGAGAAAGATATAGGGCTGCTAGCGGGAAATATATTTAGGTGTGTCTTTTTCTTTCTTTTTATCAGGGACCTGTCTCTATTGTGATGTGATTGGTGATTATTTTCTGTGGATACTAGTATTTAAAAGGATTTTCCCTCGTCTTTCCTTTAATGCCTTTTTGCTGAATGTATGCTTCAGTTCGTTCTGTTCTAGACTGAGATTTGTTGAAAGGGATGGGGAAGAAGGTTTGTATTTCCCTTTCTGGCAGCCTGAGCTATATGTGGTTTACGTAAATTCTTCTTTCAGCATAGAATATTTAAAGGCAAAAACTCCCTTTTGTGTCTGTAGAAGGGTAAAATCAAGCTTCTCCTGTAGAGCGTTTCAAAGCAATTCATTAGAAACGAGCATTTTATATTCACATGCCTTAACCAGAATTCGTTTTGAAGAGTCTTGAAGGCAGTGACGAATAGAAGGGTTTTATAATGTGTAACTTGGTGAACTGCTAGCATTCGGCAGAGAGACATTCTTTGTGCAAAGCTAAAAATGTCATAGGCTAGAATGAAGCAATAGTAAAAAGTAAAATTCTGAGATTTCCCTTTAAAAATATGCTTCGAGCATTCACAATAGAGCTGTGCTCTTAAAGCAGTCAGATCTATCCCCTACAGATTAATTAGTAGTACAATGCTTGATTTTGAAAAGGAGAAGATGGTAAAGGTGGCGGTATTGAAAAACTTGCCAGATGTCTTGAAAATACACAGAGATGAACCAGCAAGAGCACTCCGCAAGGCAGCAGAAGGGTGGTTCACAGCTGCACAAATCCTTCTGCAGTGGAAGATTTGTGCAGCTCTGGACCATCCTTCTGCTGCTTACCCGCCCTGGAAGAGGTGGAATCAACCCTTTTGGGTTCAGCACATTGTTTCCCTCTGGCATGCAGCCACTGCTCAGCTCTTCCTTATCCACTCAGGACTCTAAATAAATGAATGGTTCCTTTGGGTCAGGGGATTGTAATATCCCTTGACCATCACAGCAGATCTGTATGGGTGAGAGATCAAAACCCAGCCTGTACTCCACCCTCTGCCATCCTGAGAAAACAGGTCACATTTGATCCTGGAACACATTACTATTAAACGTTTCTGTTACTCCAGAGGAAAGGAACATTGTCAAACCAGATAGCTCAGCTTTGTGGAGCATTTAATGTGCTCTTACAGTGACCTCATGTGGAACAAAACAGACACCTTGGTGCCCTACTCCAGGGAGGGAAGGCTTCTCATCAATACCTCTCCTCTGGCATGGCTCTGCCTGATAGTCCAGCACTTTTCCCTACTCGGGGAAGGAGAGGTGGATTCCTTTCCATCTGGGTGAACTCTCACCTTTAGAAAAAAGCCTCCATTTATTGTTTCAGAGCCACAAGCTGCTTGGTGAGTGCATGTCTGAGAGGCCAGATCTAGCACTTGCTTTCAGCAGCTCAAGTACCCAACCTTGTTCTTTGCATAATGGTTTTAATAAATGTTATATCAGTTTTAATATCATGGGTATTTCATTTACAAGGTGATGATGTGTTTTGTAGAGCATGCAGTGCGTTTCATTTAGCAGTTACATGCACTGAGGGATGCATTGAATAAAATATTACTTTAAAATGAAATTATTTTTTTATTCCATATACAGGCTCTCCAGGTTGATGCATATTACATCTGATTCAAATGGTGATGTAACTTCTGTAGCCTAGTTCTTCATGCGGTGTAATTTTTTCCATTGTGTTGTCCAGTGAATTTTATGAGTATTATTTGTTAATATGTTCATTTTTATGCTATTCAAATAAGAAAGCAAGCGATTCCAACACAGTAGCTTATCATGCTGTGAAATTAGATTTTGAGAGCAGGCTTTAAAGGGAAATAGTCTGCTTAGCCTTTGTGAGAGTGTCTGTAGCTCTGGTGTGGTTCCTTGGGAGATGGTGCGGCAGCAGCTCCTCAAAAGCAACACCCAGCCAACCTCTGAGGAGGCACTCATTAGTGCAAGGGCTCCTTTGTTCAGCAGAGCCACCACTTGGAAGATCCAGGTATGGGGACAAGGCAATGGGGAGATCTTGGGTCACATAAGACAGATGAGTGCTTTGAGCAGTGCTGGCTGGAGGCAGGACAGGAGCAAGCACAGATTCCCTCTTCACATGAATGGAGCTGAGGACGTCCTCCTGCTGGCTGAGGCCATGAGGACTCTTGTATAAGGGCTTCAGCCTTCCCACAGTAATACATACATCACACCGGTAGCCTTCCATATCTGGGATGCACTAAACAGTACTGTCAGCTAGCTGAGGGCTTTCCTTTTGTCTTCTATCTTCTGCCTTGTTTGAGAGCGTGTAGAAAGAGAAATCAAGGCATTCAGCCACTGTGCTTTGTGAGTCACTCATGTTGAGTCGCTTTGAAGACATAGAAAGGGGGGAAAAAGCCCTTTCTGGGCTTCCTTTGGCTGTGCTGCAGCGCTCCGGCAGTGTGCTGCTGAAGGAGTCCACAAGACCTCTCAAGTAGCTCCAGGCACAGTTTCTAAGCCCTTGAAAGTTTCATTGCTGTGTTGCATGATATGTTCTCCAACAGAATAAAATATATCCGTTTAATGTTTTAAACATGTGCAACACTAACTAGCTAGAGCAAAGGGGGCAACAGCTAGCATGGGTGAGGCAGCCAGCATCCCAACCTGCTCCTGATTCTCGCCAACCAGTTATGAACCACTGGAATCTGCAGTCCTGTCGCTTGCTGCTGTCATGTAGGATGGGGAGAGGAAAGCAGAGGGAAGGGAAGGCGTTTGGGGAGCTGAAGCCACCAGCCCTGTGCTTCCCGCTTGCCCCTGTACAAAAGGAAGAGAGGATTCTGCTGCTGTGGAGTAAAGGTTTTATTGGCCTGAAGTCAAGATGATCAGAAGAGCGAACTCATCCTGCAGGTCCTAGTTCATCAATTTTCTGTCCAGAAGATGGTCCTTCCCTCCTTAGAATCCTGATCATTGTTCAGATGGAGTAGAAACCGGCCCAATCTGCATACTGGGAGGCAAAAGGCTGTGTTTGGGGTAGGGCAGCAGATCTGAAGGCAAGATCCGAGTTCCATTCACATCCATGGCTGGGTCTGTGCAAGAGACAAAACTGAAGCTGGGTGGAGGATCTCAGGGCTTCGATCTGGGTGAGTGTAAAGTCCAGATAAGCCTCACAGATTTCCACAATTTTTATATAATTCAGTGGGAGAAACCACCAAGACTCCACAAACTGAAGTCATCCCCACTGTGTCCTGAAATTACCGCTGGGACCCAGGAGGTGACAAAAGGCTCCTCTTGGCAAAGAGACAGCATCTCTGATTTCAAACACAAAACTGTTATCTGAATAGTAGTAGATTGCCTTAAGCAGATGATACCTCTTCATGTCCGTGCAGTGTGATTTCTGTTGCCGTGTGAATGAGCATGTGACACAGCAGCAGGTGTTCAGCAAGTTTTAAGCAGATCATTAGTTGCTTTGTAAATCGGCCTCGTCTGATGAAGTGAAGGGATGGAGGAGGGCGTTTAACCTGCTGGCTGGAAAGCTGATCTCAGTGAAGCTGTGTAAGAGTTGCATCTTCTGATAATTGCATTAATTATATTCTGAAGGATTTCTTATTTTCTTTGTATTTAAATCAGGTAGAACTTTACTTTCTTCCCCCCATTCCATTTTCCCCCTTTTTGCAAGCAGGACTGCTTATCTAATCAGCCACTAGTGTTTTCTCTGACAGTCTCACAGCTGTAGTGACACTGTCTCAGTCACATCAAACAAGTAAATTACTTTCATTCACAGCACCTTTTGTCTGATCAAATAGGTAATTACTATGTGAAATTAAAAGCTTCTTTAACAAAAAAGTTCTATATTGTTTCTGACTGACAGAAGTGATACAAAGAGAAACTGCTGTGATTCAAACACCGCGGTGGCACCAGCCCCATCTTGGAAGCAATCAAAGGCATTATTTATACACACTCCACTCACTGAGTGAAAATACAAACCAGGCAGAGTCAGACTGTCAGTCTGCCTTTTATCTTTGCTACCCCCCAGAATTCTCCCCTCTTTTTTAAAGGAGAATATCAGTTTATGCAAATAGTAAATATGATGGAAAGATCCAGATATTTGAAATGTATTAGTATGATCAGTGAAGTTCCCACTACCAGGGAGCAGGGTGCTGTCTCTGATTGCTGCATGATAACAGGCTAATTCATGCTGTGGCTTTTGGGACTTGCAGTGTTGATTTTCTTGAAGCAGAAAGCAAAACAAAAGCACCTCTTTGAAAATGAATTTCAATATTTATCCCCAGCATCTCTTCTTCGAGGCAACATTTCATCCTCTGTTCCCCCTCTTTCTTTTAATCACATCCTCTCTCCACTGGTGAGCATCATTCTCTGCTCTTTGCATTTTACCTCTGGGAGAAGTAGATTTATCACCAAGGTGCTTTCAATCCAACTTTCACAAAGGACTGATGATAAAAAATTGAATTGATACAGTTTTTTTGAATGCTTTTGCTTAGTGAGGGCCACAGGGTTACTGCAGCCAGGAGAACTAATCACGGGGCCTGGTTCTGCAGCATCATCCTGTGCAACGAAGGTAAAGAGAAAGGTAAACATAAAGTAAATATGCCTGTTTGTCTATCAGTTATTAGTGGTACATGGCTGCCAGGGACTGAGTCAAGGTCGTGTTTGAGCAGGTATCTGTGACAAGAGATGGAGTTCTGAATTATGCCAACAGGGAGATACAGTATATTTGCACTTGCCTTGCCCGTGTCGTAGGCCAAGCGGGTAAACTTTCAGTGTAATCTGCTTGCTTTTCCCCTCAGTGCTTTCCAGGGAAACTTGAATTTATGGACCTGGTTTTGAACTAGGGGATATGATGTGCTGAGATTAGTTCCTGTGCATGGATGCTCCTGCAAGGGCATCTCACAGGTTCAGGCTGGGGCTGCACAGCCAGCTCTGGTACCTGCACTGAGTAAGACTGTAATCATGGAGCTGCTCCTCTTGACTCCAGTGATATTAGTCACAGAACTGTGTATTAACCCGACACACTCTCTGAACCCAGGTGTTTACAAATATGTAAGGAATACTAGCAGCAGTGTGCTACAATGCTCTATGTGCTTGAGAAGAGGATATGTTTTGTACCTGTGCTGGATACACCTGATCAAGTTCTAGAGGTGAGATGAAAGCACAAAGTTTCTCGGCAGCAATCACAGATCTGGGAAAGAATAGATTCCTCTCATCTGCTGAAGTAGCACAGAACAACCTAAAAGCCAGTACTGTACAGTACTGGCAGGAATTACTGGCCACAGACCACACTGGATCAAACTGTGGGTCATAAATCCAACTGGTTCACAGACTCATTTGCCATTCTCCAAGCCTGCGTCTTCCATGCCCTCCACTCTTCACTGCAGTGTCCCCACCGAGCACGGTTAAGTGTGTAGTTCTATTAGAAGCAGGGTTGCTTGTGGAAGATCAAATGGCAATTCTAGCTAAAAATAGGATTTTTCCTCATCTGCCTCTAGCCAGGAATAGGAGACAAATCCTTTCTCTGTGGCCCATGCTGTACATGAGGTTATTCATTAGGACTGGTCGGGAGCTCAAATTAGAACACAGCTGCCAGTCGTTGGGTAGTCCATCATGCAGAAAGCAGACCACTTCGTGGCTTCCATGATTGTGTGGGATTCAAATTAACCTCAAGAGGCTATTTTTAACCTACGCATCACCAAATGGCTTGAGTAGAGGAGAGTGAGCTCCTTGCTCTAGAGAGTCCTGCCTGCTCCCGCCATACCTGGCAGAACTAACCTCTGGGGATCTTGCAGACCATGCCTTCTCACCAGCCCTGAGTGGGAGCAGGATTTGGAAGGGAAGGCAAAGTGGGATTTTGTTATTCAGTTATATAGGGTTTCTTAAGCTTTTGAGAGTCAATTCAATCAGCTAGATAGAATGTATGCAAAAATACGTGCTTGATGTTGAAATGCCTCTAAAGCCTGGGAAGAATCACAGTGTGTGGATGTGAGCTTTCTCTATTCTTGCATGGGGTTTATTGTAGCCAAGATTTAGCAGCATGGGATATTGCTACCTGTAAATGGAAGATACTGCTTTTGCTCGTTGACAAAGCCGCCTGTGGTGTTTGCAGGTCTGTAGGAAATGTAGGCTAAAAAGCTTAAGGGAAAGATGTCTAGCAGACTGCTGAATGGGTATCAGAAAAAAAATTGTAAGAAATACAGAAAACAGAAAACTACATAAAATGACTTTATAATGTCCATTTAATGACGGTTTAATAGCTAAAAAGGCCATAGGAAATAAAGACAGCAATACACTTCACTTAACGTAGCAGCGGAGATCCCATTTGCATAGCTTCTGGTGTCAGAGCTTAGCCCGTTACCAGGAAGTGTGCACTCCAGCAATGGAAAGTTTGATTTCTAACCTTAAAGATACAATCTGTTTTCTTGGATTTGTTTCAAACTCTGCATTGCCAGCTGCATAAAATACCACTAAGCTTTTGCACAAAGAGACATTTATAATCACTTTACCCTGTAGCAGAAAAAAATGTCTCTATTTAGACACTCATTTTGAGTTCATACACACATTAAGGACAAACTTTAGATCTTAATGAGGTGTAGGAGGGCTTTTTCTCCTTTAGTTCTGTTTTGTGTTCTCTCATAGATCATACTGTATTTCAGAGCATTAGGAAAAGAGATGCTGAATCTTTAATGTGATGTGAAACAAAAGAAAAATTCTGAAATGCAACAGAGATGAACTTCAGAATTGTAATCTCTTTAAATCCTGATCCAGCTCTCACTGAAGTCAATGGAAAGTCTTTGATTGATTTCAGCTTCTAAAGCTCAGTGGGTTATGTTGGTTTTTGTCTTGTTAGTATAACAACTTGCACTGCCTTCTTTGGAATTTTCTTTGAGTAAGTTTATAAATATAAAAGCCTTCCAAAAGCCACTTTAATAATGTAATAAAAATGCAGTGGTTGTGCTTAGTGCTGATGGGAGGTAGCAGTTTATAAGGAAAGGGTTAAATGGAGACCTTCTCTGCCTTTCCTACTCCCTCCTGAATCATTTCATCCCACCACACCATTTCTGTTCACCACTGGGAGTACTTGCCTGTCCAAAGTGCACACCTGATCCAAACATAAATGGTTCAGACATGCCATGCTCTGTGTGCCCAGCCCCTCAGTGCTGTACCAGCTCCCCATGTGCTGCACATGAAACAGGTATCCTCATAGTACGTCCCTGCATCTCTGTGTCCTTGGTTCCACCACAGCAAGATTTTCCCAAGCTTCTGAATTTGTCTTTGTTTCATAAGAGGAAGAAAATACAACAGCTTCACCATGTTTACTTTGGGGAAGCCCAGTTGGATGAAAGCATCATTTTTTGTAATAGGAAAGGACATGCTGTTTGGGGATTTTTCTTTTTTTAGTTTGAATTTCCTTCTCTCTCTGGTGAGAAGTGACCAATGAGCTGTCATGGTTTAAGCGCAGCCAGTAACTCAGAACCACACAGCTGCTTGCTCACTCCTCAACCCTTTCTTCCCCCTCCTGCTTCCAGAGGGATGGGGAGGAGAATCAAAAGAATGTAACTCTCACGGGTTGAGGTAAGAACAGCCCAGTAACTAAGGTATAACACAAACCACTGCTGCTACCATCAGTAATAATAATGATAAGGGAAATAACAAGGGAAGAGAATACAACCACTCACCACCCGCTGACCGATACCCAGCCCAACCCAAGCAGCCATTTAGTCCTTCTGGGTAACTGCCCCCAGTTTATATCCTGAGCATGACGTGCTGTGGTATGGAATACCTCTTTGGTTAGTTTGGGTCAGGTGTCCTGTCTCTGCTTCCTCCCAGCTTTTCCTCTTCCCTGGCAGAGCATGAGACTCAGAAAGTCCTTGGTCGGAGTAAACATTACTATTACTACTGTGGACACTTTCCTGTTAGGAAAATGCTGTAACTGTGGAATATTTTCGTTTCACAAAAGCTCACCTTTCAGCAGAGATACCAGTTGTGAAAAGCATGTACATAATTTTGTGTTAAAGTGCAGATCTGATCAATTTTATTAGACTATCTAGAGCATGAACATAAATATTAACCAAGGGCTCTGTATAATTCAATATTTACTTGTCAGCCTGTGTTCCCTTGGCCAGTGTTTGTAGCTGCATACTAAAGGTTTAGGTTCTTTCTAGAATTCTGTACTTCAGACCTGATTACTAAAAAATAGAAATCTCAACCCTTTATTTGCATCTGAGCAATTTGGCTGTGGTTTTTGTGTGGCTGGTTGGCTTTGATTCTTGTTAAGTGTTTGCAAGTAAGAAGAGAATAAAGAATGTGAACAAAAAGCTTTTAAGGATATATCCTGCTGGAAAGCAACGTAGACGTCATGACCATGAAGGAAGAAACTAGTACAGGAGCATTTGTGTATGGCACTTTTTACTTCTGCAGATCTTCTTATCTTAAATACAATTTGTTATCGTGTTTCACAACAGATTTTACTGCTGGTGGTAGAAATAGAAAATTTATGTACCTGACACTTGTGTGCAGAAGTTAATATCTGAATGGGAAGAGTAGTCAACTCTCACACTGTGCTATATCGAGCTTACTAGATATGTTAGGAAAATCAGTCAAATCCTATTCTAGCTGCTTTATTTAGTAATGAGCCTTTTCAAATAAAAATAGGCCTTTCTGATAACCATGAGAGAATTCATATTAAATTAGTACCCAGTTAGGATCCACTATGACTCTGGTCCATTTGAGAAATGCCACCAACTTCCCTGGTCTTAGAGCAGTTGTAGAAGTGGAAAATGTTGGAATTTGCTGTGTGAAAACTATGTTCTTATTGAACATAAGGGAACATTTGGTAAAATAAATAAATTATTAAGATGTGTTACTGTGCTGTGCAATGCTGAATAGAAGACATTAACTTCTCAGCTAATGTGCGGACTTGTGTTTTTTGTTCTTGTATGTCCCCAGATGTAGGGGCTGTTTTAAGTATGTGACTGGCAGATGACCCTGGTTGCTAGAGCGTGAAATTAAGTATTGTTGTTTGTGATATGTACTGGGCAGCTGATGGTAGATGTTGATTTGATGAATACCAAGATATGCTATAGCATGTAAAGTGCACAGCAGAAAACAACATGCAGAGAGTAACGTGGAAGGATTTATTGTTTACACCGGGGAGGCTCCCAGGTGATGTTCCCCAAAGGAGCTCTTCATGAAAGAGCCACTGGCCAGCTCACCTGGCCTGGATCACAGGGAACTGGGGAGCATGGAAAACAACATGGCCACTTTTTATTCATGTGTAAGTTCAAGTGCACAGAGCACAAGCCTGTAGAAGATGTTTAACCTTTGTCTCAAGTCTTTTCCGTCTTGACCCTGGCACTGATTTGCTTTTACATTTTAAGAAGATGACTTCAGCCTCTTGGTCAGTTTTGCCTATAGAAGGGCAATTCATCCTCTTTTGAAAAGAATTTTAGGTTTGGTTAAAGAATAAATCTCTTAAGGGTTTTGGGGGTGTCTACAAGTATCTGCTTCCTGCTGTAAGGAGGTAGCAGCTACCTGCTGTATCCTTACAGCTAAGCTGTATCCTTACTGCTGTAAGGATACCAAGTCAGAGCCAGCTCAGAGCTTCCCAACATTGTTGGAAGGAGGGAACGGAGCTGGGATGAGGGTGGAGAGCCCAGGAGGTGCTGCGTTGTGTTCCTGCGGGGAAAGATGGATGCAGATGGAAATGGTTGCCCTGGGCTTTGGCATTGCCATTTTGCAATTTTATGAGGTTTTTTTGTCTCTTTTGTGATACCAGTGGCAGCAGCCAGACTGGTTTTCCAGGTCTTAGAAATAGCTAAATGAGGCTAAAGGGAACAGAGTTGGTTTTGTCACAGCTTCACAAACTGGCTTCCCCACATAGCAGCCTTCTGCTCAGAGCCAGCCCTGTATAAAACTGTCACAGGAATTTCATCTCCTTTCATATAATGTAGATGCAGATCAGTTCAATTGCCCAAACTGAATCTTTTTTAGATGGCCCAGAGGTCACGGAGAGGAAACCATGGCCCGTAACGTGCACTTGATATTTCCACTGTTTCCAGCATGCAAGCAAACGTGGTTGCTGTGGGATCTGTAACAAGCTTTGTGTTTTGCAGTGTTTCAGGTTATGCTCAGATGTCCAGCTTTGAGCAGAGTATTGCACGATCCCAGTGCCACGAAGAAGGATTGAGCTAAATAGTTGTTGCCAGGAAGGGACCCAAGAGCCCCAAGGTCAGCGCAGATCTGAGCGCTGCCCAAGAACACTGATAGCTCAGCAGTGCTCTAGGGGGATGTCCTTGGTTTAGACCTGGTCAGAGAAGTAGTTTCCCTATCAAAAAAAAAAGAAAAGTGAAGGGAAAAAAAGTGTTCTCTCCTGAGAGAGAGGAAACCTTGCTGGGGTCATGCTGTGTCTACCACATCCCCTGCAGTACGGCTCTGTAGAAGCTCAGGTCGCACTTACGGATAATCAGTCCTTGCATCCTGGCAAATGATCTCTTGCCTGACTGATTACTCAAATGTGTAATGCCTGAATCAAATCGGGATTTGAACATTCTACCCCTCTGGTTTCATGAGAAAGGAGGAGTGTTCCTCCGTGTCTGCTCACCGGGGTAAGAGGCAGTGGTAGTTTTGGGCTGACCTCTTGTCTACAGAACATTTCTCTCCAAGTGGGAATCTTGGGGAGAAGGGAATGGTCTGCTGCCTGCAAGGCACATGAAAAGGAAAACTCTAACTCTGTGCACTGTGGTCACTCAAATCTTGTTTAGAAAGGGCATAATATCTTTACCAAACACGTTTGAAGTGTTGAAGCTGCTCATAATTAAGACCTTCATGAATTTATAACACTGTATGCTCCAGCAATGCAAAAGGCTTCTACACTTGAGTGATGAGATTTTGATAAAATAGGATTTAAATATTCTATTACCAGAAATGTTACATTAAATGATGAGGAGGCATTCAAATACTGCCTGACTTTCACCATGTGACTGTGAACTACATTATGCTTGGGTCAATTAGGCTATTTTAAACCCAAGGCTTGCTTGCATTAATCCTTTTCATAAAAAGCCAGTGTTCCCTCTGAATTTCACCGTTTCTCTCCTATGGCCTTCCCCTAATACACAGCAATGTGCTAGCAGATCCTGCAGGGTCTGCTTTTTTCCTTTCCTTTGTACTATGGTATGAGTTACAGTGCATGAGCATTGGGAATGGGGTTAGCCTTGATCCAACTTGAAATAAGTTCCTCCAGATAGATTCTCAGCTTCTACATGAATCTCCCTCCTGTCTCCAGCTGCCCCAAGGTAAACTTGTCTTACATTTGTCCGTTCCCAGTTCATGCTTGGCACTGCAGGGCTCCAGCATGCTTGAGGTGGAAGATGGGTGCTTTTAAGGGGTGTACAGAGGCTAAACATTTAGGAAGGTTGCAGACAAAGCAGCTTTGTCCATGTCTGGTTGGCCATTTCTCAGAGCAGAGGGAATGGCTATTCTGAGTATTTATTTCCTATATTGTGGCTAAAAGCTTAATAAAGATCAAATGGGATTGTGTGGTAAGATAGAGGGGAATTTACTGCACCCTTATTATTTGCACACACACTCTACAAGGAGTATTTCACTGTGAAAGTGGAGTCAGATGTTGCCCACTGTGACATTTCTAATGCTAATACCACCCTTGGGAGAGATAGGGGGAAATAGCCACAAAGTGGGAGGGGGAGTAGGAGGGAATTGGGACACAGTGGTGTTCTGGATGAAGCTGGAGCAAAGCCTTGCCCCAGAATTTATGGTTGTGGTCCAGGTGATCAGTAAATCATTACATTTGAGTTGACTAATCTCATATGTCTATGTGCTAAGTTTTTTTAGCAGTTGATGGGCTTTTTCTTTTCTTTTTATACTCTAGTGGTCTCTAGAGCAAAGCCAGCCCACCTGTAAGTCACTGGCATGCTATAATAATGATGGTCAATCTTACTGCTTTGTCATGACCAGCAGTTGACCTGGTCCCTCTCATAAACCAGGTGATTTCAATGATTCAGTATTAAACCACAATCACTTTAGTGGATCCAAGAAGGGATAAATCCTGTAATATTAAACTCTTAGTCAAATATTCTGAAATGAACTGAGGCCACATAATTCCTAATCTTTTTTCATTTTTCAACATGAAAAACCCTACAGGACCTTAAGGATCACTTGGCTATCCTCCACTCAGTGATGTTTTATGGCACAGTTGGTGTACAAAGGCATTGGATCAGAATCAAGCCAGAATGAAATTTAAGCTTAAGAAACTTTGTTCTCAGTTTTGATTGTCAAGGCTGCTAATCCTAAATTATCATGCGAAAACATGTAAAGAAGAGATATAAAGACATCAGAGTAGCTGAGCTTTCAAATGGAAAGTCGTCAGACCTGCAGTCTGCACCCTCTTTGCTTGCTAGAAATGGGACCTTATAATTGCATTGAGATCAGGCGTAATTCTGTTTACCTAAACCTGCCATCAATTTTTTCATTTACCGAAGTCTTAAGAAAGCCATTTCTGTGGGCGATTGCAAGAAAACAAACAGAAAATTGTATAAATCATCTACAAGCCCCACACACAAATCAATTCTTGGGGCAACCTGTATCTTTTCTCAATGTTTTCTCACATCTGGTTGTTGCAAGTAGTCTGCATAGCATGAATACCAAAATCTATAATGATCCTACAAGTTCTGATACCGAAGTTGAAAAGCAGGAGTGTGTGGCTCCCCAATGAAATCCAGACAAACAAGCAGCGAGGGGGAAGGTGCAAATAACATAAAGAGAGGGTGCAAAAGCGTGGGAAAAAATGGGCAACATTTTTATATTCTTTTTCACCTTTCACATTGACATCTCAAGTAATTGTCGGGGATGGACTTTTGCTGGCTCCTATTTAAGGAGCACTTAAAGGTCATGCAGTTTGGCCAGGCAAGATTAGCCATCTTTACAGGCTAAAAAAAATCAATTTTCAGACAACATCATGGCTTGCATTTAGACACAACTTATTCCAATTACATGTTTTAAAAGAGTCATAATGCATAGAGTGCAAATTGATAATGAAAACTTGTTAAAAGGTTGTTCCATTCTTACAGGAATGAAAAGAACATTGAGTCCTCCAGTTTGCAGAATTGAGTCTGCTCATGTGCATTCATTCAAGAAGCCTGCTTCCTTGTCTGTCACTGCTTCTCTTTAAAAGCATCCCATACAGGCAAAATAAACATCCCAAAAAAAAAAACTCTTAAATCACTAATCCTGGATTCTCTGTATTTGTGTGTGTGGTCATGAACAGGCAGCAACAGTAAATACAAGTTTTCATCCCCATTAGCATCTAGATGTGTAATTATTATTGTTTGTATTATAGCTAACAACAAATGTCATCCCGATTGCTAAAAATAAGAAGGTTACCAGTAGGTCTCCTGAAAGTTCAAACATTTCATCAAATGGTTTTGTGTTAGGTATGTAACTATGCTGGTGGTAATATAGTGTAATGGTAATATAATAGAAGCTACAAATAACATTTTATGAGTGTTTTGTTCTCTGTACTACTGGCCTGAATGGTTTCCCTTACAAGCCAAGCAGAAGGTGTTTTATAACGGTGTCTTAAAACCTTCTAATTAGCAGCAGTTTTAAGATACACACTTCTTGGCAATCTTTTGGGGATCGATTGAGAATAACTGTAGCAGACGTTAAATCTTCTTCCTGGAAAGATTATCCTAAATCTTTTTCTAATTCCCTTGTCCCAAGGCACCATGACTGGAGATTTCCTAACAAAACATTGCTTTGCTGGCTGCCCTGTCTTGTAGGTCATGCACTCTAAACCACCACATCCCACGTGCTTTTTTGCATGGGTTTCAACAAACCCATTTTCTTACCACACCCCAGGAGCTGTTGAACCACCATGTTTAAGCACCCAATTAAAGAAATCTGTGCAGTAGGCGGTACTCCAGTTCATTTGCAATACTTCTTTTTTTTTCATCCAGAAGAAAATTTCCACATGTATTCACATTCCATGTGGGATCTTTTAACTCTGTGATTTATCATGTCTCCTCCAAATCCGTCACCGAGATCATCGTATGCATTTACAGAGGCAGCAAAGTTGTAGATGGAACTCATTTTAGGATGACATTTTAGTCCCTGTTTTCTAAGGCAGTTTTTTGCCATGATTTAGTACTTATGTGCATAAGATATAGTGAAGTGTCATATTTGATGTCCTCAGTGTTTCTTTTCCTCCTTTCTATGCTGATTGGTATAATTTATATGGACGTTTTAAACCCCCTACTGTGTGTAGTCTACTTGGAATGCACATATAATTACCAGCCCATCTTCCAGCTTTGTTTGGCTATGTGGAAGTGTTTTTAAATGTATTTTAGTTTTGCCAGTGGATATACACCTACACACTTACACGCACATTTTGTGTGCATGGTTGCTCAGTCTTTATAACACATTGTGCATCATTGATAAGGCCTTCTGGAGGAGTGAACAAAATGTCTTAAAGGTAACAATATTCTGAAGCACAATGTGTGGAAGGGAGAATTGTTTTCTCTTCTTGCTAGGCTAGCCGTATGTCTCAAAGGAGACAGGCTAATCTGAATGGGATTCAGGTTTCTGTTGCTTAAGGGGTGGGTTTTTTCTCTAGTTTGTTAGAGGAAAAAATGTCTTAGAAATTATGTTCTTAAGCTCACTAGCAGCTACGTGTTCTCATCCTGATGATCTGGTGAGACATCCTAAGAACAAATACTCTGTTTGGTCAGGATTCAGGCAACTTCATCACCCATTACATCTTTTGGGGTGCAGAATTGGAGGAATAACTGCAAGTGCCTCACATTGTGCAGCGAATCATTCCTCTAAAGCAAGCATCAAAATGTAAATAAAATACAACAGGGTTGATTATTGACAGGGTCTCAAATGTATCCATTGGCTTTGGAGCTTTGGTATCAGTACATATTAATAATGTAATCTGTGCTTCTAAAACTCAGGGTCTGCTTGTGAAAATGGGGTTCATAGCATGTAAACAGTCAAACCTCTTCAGCTTCCTCCTACCTAAAAAAAGAAAAAGCTTAAAAGCTAAGGAGTTGGTGTCCTTCAGAATCTACTTGCAGCACTAGTTTATTGAGGATCGATATACAAATGTTGGAGCTCTAGTTCTGTGTTTCAGGGTTACTCATTTTCTCAGCTGATAGTACATCAGCCTTTAATCCCCCCAAGTGGCTTTCCCTGTTGCATAAACTGCCAAATTTGCATTTGTTTTGAAGAGGTTGTTTGCGCACAGAGGTTTCAAAAGCTGGAGAATCAAAATGTAGCCACTAGTCTCTAGATATTATGAATTCCGTGAGTTTGTTATGCCTCTGTGGAGACTAATAAGCAAACTGATTTCATTTGCAATGTAGTGTACAGTTCCCATAAAGACCCCGTGCTCCAAGGAGCTATTGCTTCAGCCAGTCCATCTGCATTGCCCATAGGGTCTCTCTGGGATAAAGAGCAGCCCAAAGCTCTCAGTAGTCTCTCTCCCTCCCTCCTGTTATTTTCCTTCCTATAACAGGAATTTGATAGCAACATCTGCCCTTCTAGCATGGGAGAGAAGCGTGCACCTGTATGGAAACACAAGACAGATGAATGATCATGTCTTAGTTCCTTTTCATAAAGATGCAAAAACAAATGTTAGTCATCAAGACCATCAAGTTGCTGCGGACGCTCCCTGGAGTACGTGTTCTCTAAAGCCGCACAAAATCTGCTTTGGCAGTTTGTGAAACATGTCATCTGGTTTCCATATGTTTCCTTTCCAAATTCACAGCAATGTCAGAAAATTTACAGTTGCTTCTCAGCGCAGAGGGCCCAGGTCCCCCTGGTGAAATTCCTTTTCCAGCATGGCTTAAATTCACACATTTCCTCCAAGAAGCCAAGTGCTTTTAATGGCATGTGGGTCTGTGAATTGTTTTATTCCACATTGTAATGTTGCTTGCTGCAGAGAGGACATGTTGTACATCACTGCATTGCATGCAGGTAAACATCATTTTAGTCTGATTTTCATCCAATGTTTGATTATTTTTTTCTTATGACAAGAACAGAACACATTAGGAAGGGAACACTGTGTTTTCCCTGTTGAAGCTCTCCCTGCTTTGCTTCATCTTCCTCTGTTGTGTTTGTTGCATTCTGGTGTTAAACTGGTGTCCTTAGACATCTCAAACATGCATATTTATGTTGTTTTGACCTTTCCATTCATTGCTGGCAGACACTCACTGTCAGCCATTTGAGTTAGTAAAGAGGAGGGAGTAAAATCTGAGGTCTGTTTGCCAGTCAGATATATCAGGTTGTATTACCTGATTTAGGATTACCTTGTAAAAACACTTAGAGGATGTGTATGTGTGTCTGTATATATATATATATACATATATACAACCTTGATAATGTTTTCCAGCAGCAGCCTGACATAGCTCTGACCTGTGCAGATGGGTTTATGCTCCTGGTTGCAGATGTGGCTGGGAAGGTGCCTTGGATAACCAAAGGATGCTTATAATAGTTCCCATTAGATAAAATGCTCCACATGTGCTTTATGCGGTGGGCAGAGGCTGGGGGTGTGATAATGTGACATTATTTTCCTCCTTTTTAATAGGAGAGTAGTCAGCGTTACTTTGAATCCTCATTAGAATTCAAAGAGCCTGAGCATCACCAACACTTTTAGGATTAGAATTTGTTAATTAATTTAATCCTCTCCCCTTCTTCATCCTCGCGGATTCTGCGGCAGCAGATGGTAAATCCTTAAGACTTCAGTAGGAATAAAGGGTTAAAATCCCAAAGCCTGGATCAGGTGGGATTGCAAAAAGTGCATGAACAATTCTCAGTGTCTGTCTTATGGTTTGCCAGCTTCTTGGGAACAAACTGCTGAAGGGCAAAGCAGGCAGAGTCCCTGGCTATTAGCAGTATTCAGTTACAGTAGATAAGATTTGGGGCTATGTTTCCTGAGCATGTCACTGTCATAATTTACTTGTTTGTTACAACTGTTTTCCAAAATCACAGGATTGTTCCCTAATGTGTTGGTGAATACTGTGGTTACTATTCTATCTGCAGTAAAGGGCATCTCAGGGCCTGGAAAATCACTCATGTAATAAAACCACTGCCATTTTATCATTTTAATAGAATAACAGTTTTGTGTAACGCTGCAAATATTACTCTCCAATAGATGGTGGTGGCAGTAACAATGGAAGACAGTCACTCTTACAGCAAAAAATTATTACCTTGTTTAGATTATAAGATGAAATTTTTACTGTCACATTAAAATGAAAATGAAGTGAAGACCAATAAAACAAAGAAGGGCCCTGTCCAAGCAGAAGTTCTGGGGAACTGCCAGCCATCATGGGGGGCAGTCATCCAAGGAAGCCATGCTGAGAGGTCTCCAACTGTTTTTACATGGAGAAATTCAGTTGCCCAATATGCTATGCCAATCGAGGATCACTTCTTGAAATGTTCTTAGGGTATAGCAGTAAAAGGGAGGAACGCAGAGGAAGCCTCAAGCTCTCTCCTGTTGCATCATTGGGAATAAGTGTGAAAAATAGGAAGGATCGGGTCTTTTGAAATGTTCTTCCTGTGTAACAGTCAAACCCTTTGGGGGATCAATGCACCTCTCGCTGATTTGAATCAATACTAGAGCAACCTGCTAAAATAGGAATATGGCATGAAACAACTGGGTTGTAGGAGAACAGCTCAGCCATAACGCATCCCTGGCTCCTGCAGTGCTGTGGGGTTTATCACTCATCTCTGGGTCTGCCAGGAATGGCTGTAAAATTCAAGAGGGGGCTGCCCCCTCAGTCCCTTGTCTTTAACTGCCACTAAGAGGAGATGGGCAGGATTCTGCTCAGTGAATGAGCACTGACACTGCAGCCTGCTTATTTAAAATCAAATCTTTGACTGCTTCCTGAAGGTCAGTGCAAATTAAATTGTTCCTTGTGGTCCTTGAGATATAAACCACCATTTTTGGCATCATTATTCTCTTGCTGCTCATGTTTCTCTCTTTCATTATTTGCACCCTGTTTGGTGTCTGCTGTTGATATATCCTATTTGTCTGATTCTCATTAATAGCTTTCCTGTACTGGCACATAGAGATTTTACACTACAGTCTGCAGATACAATGAGATCTTTCTGCCTTATCATATAGTTGTGACTGATCTCTTTCTCATCTCTTCTTCCTAATATTTCCCTGCCACAGTATCAGACAAATGTATAGTATGGTTCAGTATTAGACTGACATTATAATTTTGCTCCATGAACCCATCTTAGTGTTATATCAGCCTTACAAATGGGGTCAGATCAACAGAGCACGGTTAGTAAGGTGGGGTTTTGGAGAGCTGCTCACAAGTTCACTGTCAGCTCAAGGCAGGCTGATCATTGTGAGGCATCTGAACGTCTGGAAATCAGACAACTGATCTTTGGTGTGATTTGGATTTAGCCCTGTTTCTTGAGGGCTTCTACCCAATTGTTTTTAACCTTTCAGTTGATAGAAGCAAACTGTACAGAAGGGTAACATTTGTTCTTGGGGATATCATAAAAATGGGTTGATGGATGGAGGACTCTCTCTGGGGTAAAGAGAACCATGTGAGCTCAAAGCTCTCGCCATAGCTCTGTGATGGCTTCAGTCTGAGGATAACATCATTTCTTACCCCTGATGAATACCATGCGATGGTCAGTCCCCAGGAGCAAAGCAGGTTTGGTTTTGAAATGCTGGCTTCTACAGTTTAGTTCTTAATGTGTTGCCTAGATGGGCAGAGTCTAAAAAAACACTATTTATGTCTTTGGGCTGATATCCTCCAGTGTTTAGGATATCACAGTTAGCTCACTAGTCGGTAGAGAATGGTATTTGTGTCTATAACCTATGTTAGCATCAGTGGTATGAGAGGTAAAGTCCCAAACTGAGGCTTTATTAATAGTTCTTAAAAGAGCAGGACAGGTTAGTATTCTTGCTGAAAGGCCTTGGTAAGTTCAAGGTAAATGCTTCAGAGTACAACACAATACTCTCTACTAACTCCATTTGGCATATCTCCCAGGACATCCCAATCAATGCAGAATGAGGGCTACCAAGCATTGGTGAGAGCTGCGTATGTAATGTATATGCATATATACCCTGAATAAATCACTGTAAACAGTGCTGAAGCAGATAGACAATTCGGTACCGGAAAGCAATTGGCAGGGACCCGCTGCAGAATTCCCAGCTCTCCCAGGATCAGGCAGCAGTGCCCCATTTCGTCCACCGGGAGACTGCAAAAAGACAGAGCAAGCCGGTAGCTCTGGGATGTAGTCGGTGAATGCAGCTTCAGAATAACAGAGCTCCTTTATCTGCTCAGAGCTTGTTCTATCATCAGTGCTTGTGGGAGCCAGAGTTCCGGTGGCACAGTCACGGAGTACATCAGCACAGCACAGGGCAGCAGCAGGCGGGGATGGCCATGGTGACTGTGAGCAGCCTGGAAAGCCTGCACAGCACAGGTCAGTGCCCTACAGAGCTCCCAGCCCCAGTCCAGAAGCAGTACAGCTTCATTAGTGTGGCACTCTGCCCTGGCTAATAGACCCAAAATCTCAGCAGGACCAATTAGTGAGGGCAGCCTTAGATACACAGCTTCTGGTTCTGGCGCTAGCTCACTGTGCCCTGTGGACATGGCATCTAGTGTTAGTGTTACACACCGAGTGGCCAGGCTGTGCCACCACATGTACCTGACCCCTTGGTGTTTCCTCGAACGTGGCCTTTCCTGAAGACTGGCTCCCTTTTTCCCATTGCACTCCTCATGCCCAGTGATCCCACGAGGGCAGGGAGCAGTACAAACACCACGTGCCACGGCCCAGCAGTAATTCTTGATCCTCAGGTGTGTCCCAGCTGGTGGAATAAGACACAACTTGCCTATCCCAGCATAAAGGGAATGATATAGTCTCTTATTTATAGCCTCTTTTTTAATGGCTTTGTTCTGCTAATTCCTTAAATGCAGTATTTTTCACATGAAAGGTTTCTTTCTGACTTCCATTGGCATTTGTCAGGTTCTTGGGGCAGAGGGCAAAATTGAGAACCTGTGGTGGGGAGTGCAGTTCCATTGATGTCAGCAGAAATTTGCCTACTCGCATCAGTCCTGAATTTAGCCCATAGTGGTTCTTTTGTAGCATCCAAAAGCTTTGTGTGTGTCTGAACTGAATGTCCATGCTGGAAGATCAGAGTGTGTCTGGGACAATTGGCATGTGGGTAATTGGTATATTTCTGTGAGAGAAAATGGTTCATGATCCTTATAAAGGAAAATAAAATAATGTTATTCCCCACTGACATATTAAGTGAATTGATAGTGTTTGAAAAGGCAGGTATTAAATCTGGAAGCAGCATGAGCGTTATGAAGTAGCTAGCAGTTTTATCCTAGCCATTTAAAATTCCTATCATTCAGCTCTCACTGATTTGAAAGTCACACATTTATTTTAGATTGTAGCCATGAATTTCTTGGGAATTACCTGACATGAAAGCATGGAAGAGTCACTTGATAGGAACTGACAAGACAATATCAAAGAAAACATCCTGATACACTTAATCCAGTTGCAAGTGACTTAATGAAAGTGTTTTCATTAGTAGCATTTTGCTATTAGGAAAACTATTAAGTTAGATAAGAACTCCAGGTGTCCTGTAGGGCAATAATCTAAAGCATCCTCAGACTGATTTCAGAATTCAAATGGATTAGGTCTCTTGCTCTCTTTATATATATATGTGTGTATACATATATGTATATGTAGTTTAATCATGAACATGAACTGTCTGGCTCTTCATTTCCTTGCTGTGCTGTTAATGTGAAAAGTGTGACACAAACATCTAGCATGTCAGGGAAAGGAGAGCACCTGGGACCACACCAGTAGGTGGATTAGAAGACAGGACTGATTGTTTTTACCTTTGGACTGTACCTGTCCTGTTCTGCCTGGGCTTAATGGTCCCAGCCTTCATGATCACTAGAAATTCACCAGCTGATCCAAGCTTTGAATTACTACAGAATGAAAGTGCAGAAGATGAAGCAAACAAGAAGGAAGCCAGATGCACTTGACATTATCTCACAGCACCACTGCTCCGATGTAGATGACCAGATGTTTCAGAGCATGGGGATCTCTGGTTTTCTTTTGACTGTCCTGGTGTCCTGACATGATGTCAGGTTGCAGAGATGTTCTGGCTCTTGCTGCTAGGAGCTGCATCCTCCCATTACTCCACCAGATGACTTGAAAACTGTGACCCTCTTCCCATGTGAGTGATACCCAACACCATCAAACACACAGGCTGTCAAAGCCAGCTGTTGCCCTGAGGAAAGGACAGTGCAGTGCCAAAGGGAGGGGGCACATACTGCTCAAGCCACAGATTCTTCTTCTGAGGACGCAAGATGTTCTTGCGGGCCTGGGAGTTGATGGTGCAGCAGATTTGGTCCAGGTAATACAGCACTTAATAGCTGTGAAGAGCTCACATGTGCTTAGTTAAAGCAAGCTGGAGACCTCAGTGCTGGCTCGGTGTTGCTCTCCAGTAAGAAGCAGGGAGAAGCAGGACAGGAGAAGGATGGATGTGTTTGTCTTCCCTCGGCTGAAAGAAGGAAAAATAGTTCTGGGTTGAGGCTTTTTTTGTGTTGGCTCTAACTTTATGGTCAGCATCTGTTGTTGATGAGCAGTGGGAGCTCTGATGTGCTGACCAGCTCTTTTTGTAATGCTTTAAATAACCAGAAAGGCACACAAAGTAATAAAAAGAGGAGATGTGAATCCATATTAAAGGCATTAATAACTCGAACAGAAGTCTCTATTTAAATAATGTTTTGAAACACACTGTCAAATGTTGTTTATTGTGTGGGGTTTGTAACCCAGCCTTGTTTTCCCCTGAAGACCTAGGGACTGGAATGTGCCAAGTCACACAAGTGCAGTTCTACATCCAAGAAATTTTCATTAAAATTCCCAGGAGATAGTGGTTCTCTTCTGTCATGACTGTCAGTGGAAACCTTAAGACCCTTGTGCAAGTAAAGATTTAATTGCTAGGGCAATGGATGTTTATTCTCTTACAGAACTTCTTATGGATGTGTTTCTGTGTCAGGACTAAATTGGGAATAGGATTGAACAGTCTGCATGCTTCGCATCAGAGATCCTGGGTGTTTGTGTACCTTATAGCCTTTCTAAAAAATTATTCTGTATTTGCAAAAAGGTTCAGTTTAAAGAATGAGCAAACGCTTCCAAAGCATCTGCTAACTCCTTTCTTACAAACAGAATTCTTTATTAAGCTGATCTTTTTTTTATTTAATAGCATTTTCCAGAAAAAACAAATTCGAATGCTTCTGTGCTGTGGATATTTGGCATCACCAAGATCGCCCTGCATAAATAGGTGTTTTGAAAGAATCTGCTCTGACAAAGGAGCCTATGACTTCATAAGTGCTAATTGTATATTCTAGGTTTCATTTCAGTTCTGTCACTAAAACAGTCTTTGTCTGTGTGCCTTCACATCACTCCTGTCTCTGCAGTACCCAGGAACCTCATGAGAAGACAATGTGGAAGTAGACTTTTCTTAATCAAATCCATCTACCAGTTTCCAAGGGAAACATACCATTTCCCCCATGCTTATTTTCGTACTTTCACACATCATACACACAGGAACACTTTTGCTAATTTAAGAATTATGACAATTCACCCCTTCTTTCCTTCACACTACAGCAGCAATACAGTTTGAGTCACATCAGTAGCATTCCCGCTGACCAAGATTATAGCTCAGCAGGAAAACAAGTCATTCCAAATTGTCTCCTGGCATAAACATTTTGGATCGTTTTTGTATTACAACTGAAAGGGGAAAAATTTGGGTCTCAGACTTTTTTTGTGCTTGTCATGTGAAAAAAGACAGAGCTTTTATTTTTTACAGTGAACATTCCTTTTGCTCCTTTTTTACTGCTTTAGAAGTAGCAACTTTTAAGGGGAAAAGAAATACTCTGTTTTAGTATGCTGTTATTACACATGCATCTGTGGATTAAAGGCTCCCTAGGCACCTATTGATACAATAGACCGTAACAGCTCCTTTGGAGTCATGTCAAACTGTTACAATCAACCCTGTCAGTGATCCACGCTTAATAGAACATTAAGAGATGCTTGAACCATATCTTTCAGTCCCAGTCATGGTTATCTGAAGCAACATGGAGGTGAATGCTCTTTGGCCAGTGCTGCAGTTGCACACCCTGCCTGAGATGACCCCTGAGGTGACACTTAGATGGAAGCAATGTGAAGAAAAGTGGTAAACAACATCTCCCTTGGTTGAACATTGCAGTTTTAAATGGCAGCATAGCTGCAGAAAGAGCTGCCAACAGCTCCTGCTGTGCTCTGCATTTGTACTTCTGAAAGGGTTTTTATAAAGGGTTTGTCTAGAAAGCCTAGGCTTTTGGTGGACAATGTTCTGAATTGTTTTCTACCAAATGACCTGGTGATCAGGGCTCTGGTAGCTAGATGTTTGTTGGATGTTTGCATTCCTCTCTTGTTGCTAATGGTGGTGTTGGGGTCTTCATCTATCCATCAAAATAGAAAAAAAACTAAACGGGCAGATTCTCGTACTTATTCTGATACATTTGTGGTCTCCAAGGATGCTGGAGAGGGACTCTTCATCAGGGATTGTAGTGGTAGGACAAGGAATAATAGGTTCAAACTTAAACAGGGGAAGTTTAGGTTGGATATAAGGAAGAAGTTCTTTGCTGTGAGGGTGGTGAGGCACTGGAACAGGGTGCCCAAGGAAATTGTGAATGCTTCATCCCTGGCATTCAAGGCCAGGTTGGACAGAGCCTTGAGTGACATGGTCTAGTGTGAGGCATCCCTGCCCATGGCAGGAGGGTTAGAACCGGATGATCTTAAGGTTCTTTCCAACTCAAACCATTCTATGATTATAAAAATCTAAAATGTCCAATTGGATGTTGACAGAAGAAGGAAATAGACAGGATGGAACATTTAAATCCAGAATCCTTATTCTTGTAATTACTGCCTCAAATTTTCTCAACTATTGTGTGATCAAGAAAGTCAGTACAGCCTCCACTGCCAGTCAAGCACAGCACAAGTGACTTCAAGTGGGATTTATCTGTTTACCGGCTAAACCTCTTGGATGCATGAAAGCTGGGGAAATGTAATGCTGGAGTTGACAAAAATATGGTGCTGCTGGTTCCTACAAGCTATTTGAAGTGCTCTTTCAGTTTAGCTTCTTTAATAGGAAAAAAAGAAAAGTAATTTCTTCCACAGACTCAACACTTAATTTTACCAGCTCTGGGAAGAACCTAATATTGTGAAGGTCAGTGAACTCATGAGCCCCACTATTCAGGCCTATTTCTTCCCTTATAAAATTTAAAAGAAGAAATCCTTTTTATCCCTCTTAGGTCTTAAGATTTGTGGGTTTAATGGATAGCTTCCATAGCTGTTGGTAGAGCTAATATACCTGTTTGTTGGTCTCTGGTACCCATGGCTGGCCACACTTGCTCTTATCAGACTCTGTTTTGCTGGTAGCTTTGCTGGATTTTGACTATTTGAGATGTTTGTTGTTTGTCTCAGGCAGAATAGTTTCAGAAAGCTTCAGCTAAAACAGTTCTTTCATCTCATGCAATTAGGGTTAGACTAAAATACATTTTCTCATTTGATGGTTGTTTTCTGTGCTACAGGCTGTTCTACAGCTCTTTGAAGTCAATGGAAATCTGTCCATTAACTTCAGTAGGCTCTAGTTTGTCCCTAATCGATAGTAATTTGATTAAAATAGCTCTGAATGTTCCAGATCCCAGTGGACATTGCAGTTGTCCCTTAGGTTGTAATAGCCCCCAGCTTTTCTGTACACGGTCAACCCTGTTTGCCAGCATAAGGGAGAGTGTAAGGGGATGTGAATCTCACAGTTACCGCTCTTCTTGCTAAATCACAGTGGACAGGCTTGCAATAAATTAAGCCCACACTGTGGGATGTGGATTCTGGTGACTGAATCATTCCACAGCCTGCTTTCTGCAAGCTGCAGGGTTATCCTGATGCAGAATGGGGAGGAGACAGTATCTTCTTTGCTTTCCCTTTTCTCTTTCTCCTTCCAGCCAACAGGCAGACAGGGTTTGTAACACTTCTTGCGACCGCAAGACACAGGCCAAGAAAAATATCATAATGTTTCATTGTATGAGTTTTCCTGTTGCTCTGGAGCATTCTTTGTGTTTAGACCATAATCCTTTAAAAATTGGAGTGTCTTTTCTTGCCTCTACCCACCTTGAAACAGCTTCTTTCCCTGGAAAGTGGTGTTGATCTTCAGTGGCAGAAAGGGCACCTGGGGTGGTTCATCCATCCTCCCCTCTGAAGCTGAATCACCAGCATTGTTTTCCCAGCTTGGTCTGTCCACATTATGGATATCTGTGTGGTCTTTCTGCTGCCTGCTCAAGTATAGCCAGTGAAACCTTTCCATACAAACCTTCTGAGCCTTTCAGGGAATTCAAATCAGGTGGTCAAAGATGCTTTTGGTCTGATTTCTTGTTTATTTACCATCACCCTGAAGTTTGGAGCTGAAATGCTGGCATTTCTCAGTAAGGGCTATCTGAATGAATGCTCACAATCTCCCATTACTGCTTACCCCATGCCAGTGCACCAGTTTCTTTTCTCAACTCCTGTGTCTTCTAAACTCAGTGTAGAAGTGAGAGGAAAAAAGCAGCAATGAAGCTCTGCATTGAAATTGAAGTTCACAGTCTCACACAGATGCACAGAGTCTTCCAAATCAAAGAGAATTGATGAGCCTTGCACAGGCAGGTGCCCCAGCTCAATCACAACCTAAATAATCCTGAAATTAAGATCAGAGCTTATCACTGCAGTTGCTGCCATATGTAGCCACTTTCTGGCTCTGCCTCCTATGCTGAGGCAGGGAGTTGGGTGCATGAAAGCACCAACCCACAGAGTGATGGGAGCCCTGGCACAGAAGCAACTGGGCAGCAGGAGCACTTCTCCACTGCAGGGAAGGCAAATTCTGGAGTCCTGGAGACTTGGGATCAAAAAGGCGTGGAGATGACAAGTGTGGCATGTCACAGCGCACCTCCTGCTAGGGTGATTCAGGGCACGGTGTGGACAACCTCACATGCTACCTCCTAATTAAAGGGAAAATGCTGTCCCCCAGTAGTGGCCTCGAACCAAAAGGGATGAGCTACAGCAGGGAGTCATCCTTGGAATAAAGAGATGGGCAAGAGCACAAATGCCTGGGAATGGGGCCATGAAGGGAATGAATAAGATGCCCTTCCAAAGCTACTCTTTCTTTGTTAGTCTTATTAAAAAATACATAAAAATGAGCTGCAACTGTTATGCTCAACACAGCATTTTGAAGGTTCTCATGGTTTTCAAGCATACCCCGCTAAGCACAAACTATGATTCATTTGGAATTTGCTAATTAATACTGGCATGATATTGTCTCCTGCTGTTGCCCAACTTCTTGCTTGAGAAAACTTTTTCTTTTTAAAGAAGAAAGAAAATATTTTCTCTTGGAACAGTAAGGTGCCTCTTCAGATGTGAAGTCTGCCAAGACAGAACAGGAAGGGGGTGAAATAGGGGGAATTTTGCCTTTGCTTTCATTGAGTTCCTTTATCATCAGTAGCACAACCTGACTCTTTAGTAAGGTGGTGACCAGAAATAACTTTGCAAGAAATGCTAGCTCGTCTCTCATCCCTATCTTTAAGTATGAAAAAGCTGGGAAAGAATAAATCGTTATTTAAACTCTGGATATTGCAGCAGGCAAAATGATTTGGCTTTTTTTATTTCTCTCTGTAAACTAATGGATGTGGAATCTTTCAAAAAGTAAACTGACTCCTCTTAATAAAGCTCTGCATATAGATATTTAGCAGCTAAGCACTAAATCCGTGGAATAGGGGAAAAGTGCAGAAGTAGTGGATTAATATAAAAAGGATGCTTTTTCCCCTTCAAAGCCTCCTTAAGTGCTGACTGATGGAATAAACCCTGGAAACTTTCTCTCTGCTAATTGTCATGTTCCTTGGCTTGCATCCCATTTGATGTCCATCATCCTCTGCAATTGAAGAAGTTTCACATAAGAGCTCTCTTCCACTGTTTACAGGCATACCATGTAGTTTATTCAAACCCAGGGATAGTTCAGAGGGTCAGGAAATCTTCCTTCTGCTTCGTATTAAGAAGAAAAAAAGAAAAGTCCTGAAGATTTAGGGTTTGAAGAAACATTCCCCTGCATACATCCAGCTTCTCAAAGGCACAAGAGCCAACTTTCAGCTTTTCTAGAGATAAATGTGAAGCCATATCCCACTCTAATCACCACAAAAATCCTGGGTCAGCTTGTCAGGCAGTGGGAATCAGTGTAAAGCCACTGAACTTAAACATGCTGATTTACGCTAACTTGAAGACCAAGGCATGGCTTATAAAGCATCACGTGGTTTTGGTATGTGACAGACTGTTTTCTTTTCATTTCCTCTGATTAGGAAAGGATACTGTGTGAAATAATAATGTGTTCCTTTTTAGCATCACCTTTTGAGTCTGTGTGAGGTTGATAGAGGAAGATGACCTGCAATTCCATCTTAGTTAAATGCTGAAAGTCAGCAGTTCATAATTCTTTCACTGGTGGATTATTTTCAACCCTCCCTGTTCCCATAGGACCTATTCCCTGTGTTATTATCAACTTTTTTAAATTGAAAGTATTATGAAGGCAATTTCCTGCCACCAGTAACTTTCACAGCCCTTTCTCAGGGCCCTGCAGCCTGAGAACAACCCATCAGCAATGGAGGATCGCATGGAGTGCCCTGAATTACAAAAAAAAAAAAAAAACAAACCCAAAATGTCCCAAAAAATGCTCTATAAGAAATGGTTTTCATTGACTCCCTGCTGATGGTTATTGGGGACCATCATGTTTCAGGTCTGCTCCTGCTGTCATCAGTGTCCGGCAAGGCTTTAAGATGATGAGGGTAGTGGATGGGATGGCTCTGTGAGATCTGGAGGGCGTATTTCTGACTTACAGTTGAACTATAAAGTCTGATATGACAGTGGATACAGTGAACAGATAAAGAGCACGAGAAAACACAGAAATGTTGTAAGAGCTCAGTTTTGATTTGTGTGTCAAAAGAGCAAACTGGGACAGGGTTTCCCGGCTTTGTTCCTGGAGGGTTGCTTGCAGGAGTGAGGGCCAGGGTGGGCGCTGCACAGTGAAGCTATCTGCAATGCAACACCTTTGCTTTCAGTTTCTGTTAAATAAAAATCTTGTCCAAAGCTCATCAGAGGCTACAAACAACCTGTTGCTGCGCTGTGGGAAGTCAGGGCCAGATTTTCTGCATATTCATAGTAAGATGTGCAGCAAGCCTAGAAATAATTTGACTTGGGTTTCAGGTGCTTTGGCAGGAACACAATTGCACTGATGATCTGGCCCCAGTTTGCAAGGGTTGAGTATCTTGAAATGTGTTATTGATGCTGTAAAATGCACAAAGGAAATAACATTTCCTTCCAGTCTCTTTTACTTACTGTAATCGTGTGTGTTAGTTGTAGCTGTACTTGACTGAGAGTGAAAGTGGCAGCGGAAGTGTGATTTGGGGTTGGTAATACCCCTTTAAATAAAGCCCAGCGTACAGATTTCTGTACTTCCTACCTTATTTGGCTGTTCTCAGAGATTGCTGCTGGTCCTTATTCTCAGTTTTGCCAGAGATATCTCTATTGCAGTGTGGAAAACAAGCAGAGGGTTGGACAGGTTCTCTGTGCTTGCAGTCTTTCTCTATTTTACTCCTCCAGCTGCAATTGATAGAGGCAGTGGTGTGAAACAAACATTGCTCCCATAAATAACTGCTGCCTGTTAGATCTGCAGGTAACATGAAGCTCAGGGGTTGTAGAGGGGCATTGGTGGCAAATTAGAGGTGCATGTAATGGAGAAATAGATAGGTGATGGACAGACACATGCCATTTCCTCTCATGGGTCGCCTTGCCAAAGCAGTGATATGGGTATTGGGCAGCTCTGGTTAAGAAATGGAGTTAGTCCCTGCCAGTTGCATTTACAGTGCTTTGCTAATCTATTTTTTCAGACAGCACAAATAGTGTATTTCATTGTGCTGCCTTATTGATCAGAGGAAAGATTCAATTTGACAGCAGTTTCAGAAAAGCCTTCAAGTTGTCCAAGATGTGGTGGAATTATTAACTACCCTAAGCCGACATATGGTCATTTAGTGTTTAATGTTTGCCCTGACATGTTGAGGAGTCATCGTGCCAAGCTACCAGCTGATGCCCAGAATTTTATAGATACATAAATAATAGCTGAAATAGTTTTCTGGAGTCATGTTTAGATTTAAACAGCCTTTTATATGTTGTGTGTTATAGTTAAACTTTCTTCAGCACGGTGGCAGGAGCTGGAACCCCGCTGCATTGCCCACTACAGTTGGAATAAATGAATAGGATTTTGCAGCTTTTTGCAGCTGTATTTGTACAACTTCATCTTGAAATAATTCTAATTTCTGTGCCTAGGCTTATAATTTTTTCAAGCGTGTTACACAGTTGGCTGTACATAATTATGTCTTACAGCCATAAGCACTGACAATCTGCTTACCTAAACTATTCTGCTCTCAACTTGTCATTTCACTGATGATGAAGGAATTGTATGTAATTCATCAGATCAGAAATTAAATTATCAATTAATAATACTGCAAAAGAATTCAACAAGGAATTCAGTGTGTCTGTCAGAGTATCTGCAATTAAAAAGGCAGTTGAGCATTAGCATCCATGATGAGTGAGACTGGACCCCTCCACCCTTGCTCACCAAGTCCACCAAGCTGCAGGTCTGCACCTCAGCTGCTTTTTCAGGCATCTGTGCTTTGCTCCTTCTGCAAGCAGAAGTGCCACCATGCACACAATTGTTACTGGGGTTTTTGGAGGCTCGTGGTTGTGTCCATGCTCATGACTCTTGAGGACTGCTGCTGGCTTTGGGGAGTTAAATTCAGAAACTGAGTGTGCTGTAAATAGAAGTGAGATGTAAAAATGCTCTAAAAACTGTCAGAAAATACTTTTTTTAATGTATGGTGCCATGTGCTCAAGCAGAGCTGTCTGCCTCTTGTGTTAAAAGCATGTGGACAGGAAGCACATCAATAACTCATGTGAATAAGTTTAATGTGGATTCAAGTCAAAGTAAGCAGGGTCTTGGATCTAACCTGCATAGAAGTATAGTTAATGAGAGAGAAAACATGCCAAAAAAAAAAAATCAGCCCTGTGAATTCGTTCCAAAGGAGCAGATTCAGCCAGGTTTGATGTTTCCTAGAAGGTGATCTCCCATCCCTAGTGCTCAAAGCAGAATTGCTGGGTGTTTGAGAACACTCATGGCAGAGGGAAAAATACCTCTGCAAAGTGGAGCTGCAGCTGCTGGGAGGACCCTTAGCAAAGCCACTGAGCTGCAGGAAAAAGAGACGGGATGCTGGGGCAGAGGAGAGCTGGCTGGGAGAGGAATTAGAGAGGCTCGGCACTTGGAAGTGGTGGGACAGAGTTTGGACACCACAGAAAAGCTATAGACGATCCGGTATTTTGTCTGCATAACATATGAGGATGAGTCCTAGGACCAAAGTCATCTCACTGGCATCATAGAATCATAGGACATCTTAAGTTTAAAGGGACCCGTAAGGATCATCAAGTCTAGACCTACACTGATGTCCATTAGCATTGCTTCTGCAAGTGCATAGGGGGAACTTCATTTTCTGCTTCCTCACACTTGGTGTTTCCCTCTTCTGACCATTGAAATAACTTCTATATATTCTGTGTCATGTAATCTACCCTACAGAACAAACGAATGGGTTTGCTTTTCCTGTAATTAAACTTACAAGAGAGACTTTGAGAACTGCAGAGCTTTTAAATCCTGCTTTGCAAGCATCCCAAAGTAGTGTCTCAAACAGGAGCCTCAGCAGATTTTGTTCTCCAAAATATACACATTAGAGGGTTTTACTATTTTTCCTATTGTTAGCTATAGGTCCAAAAGCTTAATTTTATGCTGAGACTGGCATTCGCAATCATGCCACAGCACCACTTCTCCATGATCAGTAATATATGTGTTCTGCAAAATGTGAATTCAGTGCATGGCTGTACATGATTGGGAAAACCAGAGCTCATTACAAAGCAAAGGTCATACTAAGACCAATTATATCCCTTAAGTCTGGGAAAAACAAGTGTGTTTGTCCCTACTGAATACTTTTTCCCTGTGTCTGAGCTCACTGTCCTACCAAGAGGAACGCTGCTTGTGTTAAATTGCTGTCTGGTGTTGTACAAAGATTGTTATGCACTTGTTCTTCTGCTGTGCAGCTTAATTTTTAAATGCCATGGACCACGTTTTCAGCTGAAATAAATCAGCGTGCCTCTGCTTGAAGCCAGTGAGTCTACACTGATTTGTACTCGCTGAGTGCTTCAATCATTAGTTACAGTGATCAGGTTACTCCTGTGTAGGTCAGTATCTGCTGCCCTTGTTTATCCTCTGCCCTGAGCATTCAGGTTTCGTGCCCAGTTTTATCCAGAAAGGTGCTGGATTCTCTTTGCCAGGCTGGCTTTGTGGCAGATGTGGTGTAAGGCTTTAGGGCAGACACACTTCAAACGGAAACAAGGACAAAGCCCTGCTACCATGATGTATTTTTCTTGACTTCATCTTTGTTTATGCATAACCATAGCAGACAGCAGTAGGGTCAGCTTTAAGAAGGTGCTGCAAGATTGTGCCCTATGTAAGGATAACAGCATGTAGCCCTTCATAAATAGATTATGATCTTCTCTTACATGTCATGACTTCTCTAACACAGGAATAAGAACAGTGTGATTTGAACTCTCAGAGGTATTTGCTTTGACTTTGCCATGGAGCATCCTTGATAGCAGAGGAAGGCTCATGCATCTGCTTCAAATTCCAGTTAGTTAATATCAGCCCCTTGCATCTTGCACAGGGTGAACCAGTATCAGTTCTTCAGGGCCAAAATTCACCTGATAGCAGCACATGCAACTCCACTGGGATGCCTTCAGTCACTACACTGAAGAATCTGCTCTCTTGTAAGAGAGATAAGAGGAAGAGTAGTAAAAATTAGTTTTGTTGCTTCTGTTATCAGTGTGCTGACAGTGATAAGACACTGGCAGTCGTGTGGCAGTATTCTTTTGGTCCATAATAATCGTCTCTTTCCATCAGAGCTGCTCTTCTCCCTTTCACTCACCTTGCTGCAGGCTGAAGCATTTCCACAGTGGAGTACTTAAAAACTGAACCAGCTGCAAAAGGCCTAAAGAAAGGCACATGTTGCTTTAGAAATCAGTCTGCCGTATGAATTACCATTAAATGTGGAAGGTCCATGAGCACCGGCCAGTTCCTGATACAGGCACATTAGCTTCTTGACCTTCGTAATAGTAGGTAATGAAAAATACTTAATTATTTAAACATGAAGAGCATGCCACAATAGTTCGTTTTCGCTGTAAAGGCAGAGACCTGGCAGGGCTGCTCTTGTCTTAACTACTGTTGGTCCCAGGTCACCACTTGGAAACTTTGGTCTGGCTGGAGAGTTGCACAGCTGCCAGACTGGCCCTATGAATCTTGCAGACCTCGGTCTTGGTGTGTCCAGACAACTCATGCTACAGCAAAAATCCTTTGCTGTTTCAGCAGGTAGGAAAGCAAAGCTAAACTGCAGCAGATCCCGAGCCTGCTTTCACTGCTGAGCACCAGGTATCCTGTGCTTGTAGCATTTCATCTGATCATGTGTGAAATATGGCTCCCTTAGGCAATTGTTATTTTGCTTTTATTCCAAGCAGAGTAATGGTAGTTTTGAATTGGACCATGAGTCTGTCAAGTTCATTTTCATCCTGTACTTATGCATGGAGTCACACATGGTTACTGGCCAGAATTGCAGGCAGAAGTTCTTCTATCCCACTGCATTAGGGTCTCCGTATTGAACCTGATTTATACGCTCCTGTTCTCCATCTGTTCGATGTTACATTTTTGTCCAGGTGGAGCAGAAAACCGCTGGTAGACAATTGAGAAAAACCTGGAAGGGAGAGAAGAAGTGAGGACTATCAAAGCTACCGACAGGCATAGGGGAAAGCTCCAGAGAGATGTACCCATGTGGACATAATTGGCCTGAAGGGAGCTGCTGCATTGGAGAGCAGCCCTTGGACAGAGGGAGACGCATGAAAGCCAAAGGACCTGTGAAGCACTGGAAGCTTTCAGCAACTGAACATTTGGTGAAATGCCTTAGCCAAGCTCTCATAGGGTCAGTGCAGAGAAAGCAAACTCCTCCTCGTAAGAAGCAGGAGAGCTGGATGGTCAACCTTCTCCTCTGCAGGCAGCAGAACGTGAGCTGAGCATGAAAGAGAGGTTCTTCTCTTCGGGGTTCAGACATTTTGCTCATTTCTTTTTTGTTCAGACATCAGTTTCATTTCTTTCTCTAATGCAGGCTGTACAGTTAATTACACCAAGAACTTAAATGACAGCTTAAATCCCTCTGACATACTAGATTTACTCTAGTTTATCATCAAAATAACTGCATTATAAATCACTTTGCACAGATTACATCTGGAGCAGAGGAAGCTTTAACTTGAGAGACATCCGGCTATTGGGACAAAGAGAACATTTTTGCAGTTTGGACTTGGATTTTAAAGAAGAGGAAGAAATTTAAGCCCTTGCATCGTAGTAATGATAGTAGCTAAATGCTGTTTGTAACTGCAGGCAGAATGGCATTCATTGCAGTGACTCTCATCTACGTAAAAATTAGACAGCTAGTCTAAGTGTAATCCTTGGTTCTTCCTCTACAGTATGTGGCAAGAGAAAAACACTCGTTCCAGGAAATTTAATGTGTACTTAAGCATTCAAGACAGGAGGATGGATTTTAATCTGGAAAGGCTTTCTTGGCTTCTGTTTATCTGGCTATCTTAGACCAGATACAAAGTTATTAGAAAGTTATATATGAGATGAAACTAGTCCCTTTTGAGGGAAGAAAGAAATCCACAATTACAAATGTGCATTTCCATCTGTTCTTTCTTTGCCAATAGAGACCTTTTCCTAACTTAACCTTGTTTGCAGATACCACTGCCATGGAAAACTTGGCTCAATCGATAGTTGTTTTGTCCAGTAGAGGATCAAGACTTGCAGGCTGCTAAGACTGGTGTTGTAGATAACGGAAATAGCTACATACTCAAAATTATAGCTGCCTTGACAAGTCAAAGCATCTTATTTGCAAGGTGCAGAATAGATGGTTTTCTCTAAAGACAGCTGACTTGTTTTAGAGCATCTTCTGTTTTCTTTTTCCTTTTCTTTCCAGGAAGTACCTTGAGATCATTGGCCAGTTTGATAAAATGGGACAGAAGTTAATAAATACCACCCTAACCTGGTTGGGTCTACAAATGTGTCTTAATTTTTCTCTGTCCATTTGACTTTTGCATTTATTTATTGAAACCATATGTGATTCTTTAAGCAGCACACAGTCATTTGTTTGGAAATACAGGGCTAGAGATGTGTCTCTTTCCTGGCTTCTAAAACAATTGTGAAATAAGAGTTAGGAACTTTTATACAAATGAGTCTTAAACATATTGCAGAATCAGTTAAAAATAAATGAAGTCCTTAGCAAGGATTTCAATAAGCAGTAAGAGTAGCTGAATTAAAGTATTTCCACTAAAATTAATGAGCCAATCCTGGAATGCTTAGACTGACTCTTAAGTGTGCTCTTTTAAAGACTTTGAATATGTTTGCCTGTCTGAATTTCTATGGAGCATTTTGAATGCATGACAGATTATAGTCTTCAATTATTTTAATTTGGTTTTCTTAATGGGCAAAATAGCTAAGAGCTTAATAATAAAAGTTACTTAGTGCTTATCATTTACATTATTTTATGTGTTCATTAATAATTATAATGGGTTTTATAAAACAAAAAAAATCAAGTCTAAGTCTCCCCAGGCCATGATAGTTCAAATGTTGCATAGGATTTTATGGGAGATCTGGAAAACTAAGTGTTTTTTGAAGGGCATTCTTAACTCCATATGTTATACAGCAATCTGGAGAACTTCAAATGAAATTTATATTCTAGTTTGTTCTGTGGATAAGAAATGCAACAGTGTGTAAATGGCTTGCAATGCTTGCTCAAGATACATTCCTAGGCACTTACATACACTGTCACACAGTGATGGGCAGAACCCGGACCATGTGAAATCCTCTCTGTATAGTTTGTTAGGTAAAGAAATACTGTTGTTACAGTCCCATCTTCTCTTCTGTAGGCTCTGATGTCCTTGTTTGCTCAACCTGTCATTACCCACTCAGTCTCCCTAGGCTTCCAGACATTTCCTTCACTGATATCTAAGCAATCTCCATTGGGCCACTTTACCTGTGTAATCTATGGACTTGCTGGCGGCCTCCAATCTGCTGACTGTATTGCTTTCCATAGTCTGCATTGCCTCTGCTCCTGGCACAGGAGAGTTAGAGATCTTTGGTGGTTCTTATTTGCTAGGATAAGAGGGCTTGTAAATTCAAAGCCCAGCAGTGGGAAATGGAAGTGCTAGGAGCACCTGAAAGGTATGGATCAACAGGAGCAAAACAGAATGATAAAATCTGGTTCCTCAGAGGAACTCATCAACTGAAACTTTGCTTTCCAGTAGAACTTGTGCAAACAGCTTAGCTACCCAGTAAATCCTGTGGAGATGCAAGAACCATAAGGTTTTACCTGTAAAAGCGGGATGCAGCCCTGTGTCAGAAGCACAGGCTGATTTTCAAGTCCATCCAAATGTGGCATTGCTACAAAGGAGAAAGCCAGCTCTGGAGGGCTTAGCCCTGTATTACTTCAAGAGTTGCAGTGTTCATTTTCACACATTTTAGTTATTATATCAGAATATGCAGTGGGAAATACCCATCTGTGAAGTCACACTGATTTCTCCTACTCCTGGGATTACTCTAAAGAACTGAGAGTTTGAGTCAGACTCCTGGTGTTTTGGTTCCGAGCTGCAGATGTTGACTGCAGCCTTTGTGCTCTGTCGTGGATGGTGCATCGATGCTTTGAGCTCAGGCTTCTCTACAGCCCCCCACTTCACTGTTGGGCTGTAAGGCCGCTGTGTCCCTGCTTGCCACAGACAAGGGGAGATCTGGCAATTCAAGTTGAGTGCCCGGCTCTGCTGCAGGTGCCCTCTGTGGCTTTGGTGGCCAGTCCTGCAGTTCCCAGATGGTCCATTTATATGTTGTCAGTGTATGTGAGAGTACTTAGCATCCCTCCTGCCTGGAAAATTTCACCTGTTTTCAAGAGATAGGATCAGGGGGTCACACCTTCCACTATAAATTGCCTTTTGATCTGGGACACTTTCCCTCGTCAGTGTAAAATCCACTCAAAGCTCTGTCCCAGAGGTGGTTTTAAGAGAATAAAAGCAGCTTTACAAGCAAATTCCTCTTACAACAGTCATCAGCCATCATCATTTATCCTGCACACCATACACAGTGTTGTACCATGCCTGGCTCAAGGGTCCAAGGATTCTTCAAGTAAAAAATGTATAAATGTATCTAAGGAAAACTGTTCTTCTGCCATCTGTTCTGAAACCCAGAACCCTGCATACCTCTTGTCTGCTTTCTAAAAGGAAAGAAAAACGAATTTAAAAAAGCATGTCTATTTTGCCCATGTAATGTGGGTACGATACCATCTTCTCACTTCCCGGACATAAAGGAAGGAAAATGCAACTCTGCTCAACCAGAAAATTCTCCAACCAGTAATTCTTTTCTCCTGATCTAGTGAGCTCCTGGGGAATTGCAAGGGGGAGGGGGGGTATTCTTAATATTACTATTATTATGGTAAACTGCTCCAGGAATGGTTTCAACAAAAGAAGTAAACCTTACGTTGTATTCAGATAATGTACTTAACTTCTCAACAAGATTTACTAAATTGCGCGCTGGGAATTATGCAAATGAAACATTTGGTCAAAATGTTGCAGGATTACTGGGGGAAAAAAAAAAGAAAAAACACCTTTTTTTAAAAAAATCTCATTAAGAGTGCTAAAATTGCATGTTCTAATATCAAACACATGTGCCTTTGTGTGATGAATATCTCACTGGTAGTAATATGTTCTATTACGTTCCCTGCTCCATTGTCAGTGGTCTTTGCAACTTTCGGTGACAAGTGCTACTCCTTATATGTTTTTTTCTGAACACTTCACATTGTTGTATTCTTACTGGAAGTGGAATTAAGTACAGGCAACGGGCAAACCATTGTAGTATGATGGCAATTAACAGCAAATAATGAGCCATTGCTGAATATTTGCAACATATTTCTGCCTGTCTTTGTTTTGCTCAATGCAGTATAATTAGCTCATGGATTTTTCTTAGTATGACTGGGAAAGTTGTGTGGGTCTTATGATATAATTCATTTCCTAGATCTGTAATGATTTACATACAGACAGCTTAGACCCTATTAATGCTAATAAAAGTGCTGCAAGGACATCCTGTAGCATACACTATTAAATTGTACATAGCTTTCTTAGAGAGCTTCTGTTTATTTGCATTTCCTGAAAATAAAATATAGTGCCTTTAGCACTGAATATTCAAATCCAGCCTCCTTTTCCCTGTTCCTGTCCCTCTCTATGCATTTCTAATGCTTCTATCACAATGGGATCCGAGTACTATATGCAACAGGAAATAGAGCAGAAAAATGTCCATGAAGAAGTAAGTGGCTCTCCCCTTCTGTGATTCAGGTTAAAACTGCTTACATTTTAGTTCCTTGAAAAGAAACTGGTGTGCTGTTTGGTGCTTGTGCTCATTACAGCCACAGTTAAGCCAGGCTGGGGCTTGGGGCTGGCAAGACCCTCCCGTCTCCTGTGCTTCAGTGAGCAAAAAGGCAGGAAAAGTGCAGAGACCTTGGGTTTGGTTTTCTTCTCTTTTTCTTCCACCTTTGTTAAGGAAAAACTTTGTTAAGGATGGAGGGCTGGTTTTATCCTAACATGTTACAGGTCCTTTGGAGCTGTGCAGACACACAGCAATAGACAGACCCACAACTGTGTGTCCCATGTTACGGTTTCTAAGATGGGAACCCCACACTGGCTCAAACCTGGAGGTCCAGCAGTGGCTTCCTACATTTTCACTTACCTTAGGCCTAGCTACAAGTGTGTTCAGGGTGGGTTAGAACTTGAACTCCCTGACTTGAGCTATGCATTTGCCGCAGACATTCACTGAATTCAACTTTCAGGCCTTTCCTCCTGGCAGGTTGAAAGCTGACTTTCTGAAATGGGGGCTGTGGACTTCAGTTGTTGACCTGTTGTTGCCATCGTTAAAGCACAGTTGTACAAGCAAAGTTTGATTTTAATACACTCTTAGTCACCCACAGATTTGCTAATGAAAATTGGATTTGTTCATGTCTACTTGGGTCCCTATTACAGATATCCCCTGGGCCCCACAAAAACCTGTATAAACCATTGTGTGCATCATGAGGGCACTTTCACAGTGTCCCCAGTACCTCTTTTAAGTGATTATACCAGTGTAAGTCCAATCTGTTTTTCTTGGTACTAACAGCCTAAAAAGGAGTGAATCCTGTAGAGAAGAGACAGATGAAACTGTCTCCATTCCCTGACCTTCAGCTCCAGAAGTGTAGGTGCAGCACGAATCAATCCTGGCAGTGTCTAGTAATAACTGACATTATTAGCTGTTAACAGGAACAGACTATTTGGTGGAGGCAGTACAAAGAACACAGTGGACAAACTTGGTAATGATCAGGACAAAGGCATCAAAGGAGATTCGCAAGCCAGGGGACCTGATATTATTCTGCACCAACACATTCAGTATCTTGTCAGCCTCCCGCATCAGGAGAGGAAGAAATAGCTGTAGGTCACATATAGAAGGAGTGCAAGAGCAGCCCACAGTCCCATCCCAATTCCTTTGCCCAACAAAGCAAAGCCTCCTCTTCTCTTGGGAAATGACCTTCACTCCCCAAACTGGGGCTGTTTGGGGATTGCACGAGTCTCCTGCATCACACTGAGGCCACTCGGACTCCTCCAAGCTGCTGTAGCAGAGATGCTAACATGCAAGGTTTCTATTATCTTCCCACTACTTTGTTGTATTCATAGACCCATTGGGGAAAAATTTATGCACGTCACTTTTACACTGCCAAGACAGTTTGTGATGGTGCGGGGGGTGGTAATTTATTTGTACCTTGCACTTTCAGGAATAGTCATGCTGTTGCAAGAACTTCTTTCAGCATTTGATCAGAAAATTAAATTTGGGTTTAAAGAGATAGTCGGGGTTGCTAGGACAACGTATTAACCTCCCTGTTTTATTTTCTGCGCTCTGTATCCAAGGTTCATGTAACTCATCATGCTGCATTCCGTTTGTGGTGGTGTTCTCAAAGTATGGGAGGGAAGGGGTTTCAAAAGCAATGTGCCAAGCACACATTTCCTCAACAAATAGCCACAGGAAGTGGTACCATCCCACTGACATTCCTGGCCTTGTCAAGCCAGCAGATTTGGACAAAGAGGGAGCGAACAGCCCCAGTTCTCCAAATTTCATGGGCATATTTATGTGCAGTCACAGGGACTGAGAAAGAGGATGTGGGATCTTGCAGACAGCATTTTCGGAAGTGATTAATGCCTGGGAGGCTCCGGGTATGGCTGAACAGTTTGGACACTTTAAGGTGCCTGAGGTTTCAAGAACATCTAAACAGCATTTTTTTTGTGCATATAGGTTCTTCCCCATGCTAAGACAAAGAGTCAGAATTTCAGTGGTTCCTAGAAAATCGTCATGAATAAAATAAGAGAAAAATAATTGAAAATATGTAGAATATACTTTTCCTGGCTTTTCACCAATTCTTTGCCATACAGCTCACTTGTCAAAATTGACAGCAGCATTACATTTATGCAGCTTTCAGGCTCAGATCTTTAAAGTTGTTTAAACATCCATATGGCTTTTGTCCCAAAGTTATCGATTGCTGTCTTTGTTATTTCATCCAGATTCGTTCCGATAAGGACAAAGAGATCCATATCAGATACAGCATCACTGGAGTGGGAGCCGACCAGCCACCAATGGAAGTCTTCAGCATTGACCCTGTGTCTGGCAGGATGTATGTGACTCGCCCGATGGACAGAGAAGAAAGAGCTTCCTACCATGTAAGCATAAAACTGGGTTCACAAGCTCACAGTGAAACTGTAGCAGCATTGCTGGGGTCAAGGAGGGACACGCAGCTTTGAGAAGACTGGGGTTTTTGTTCAACATCAGAGCCCAGATCGCAGTTTGGACGGGCTCCCTGTTTCAGCAGACCTGAGGAGCTGACTGCACAGGGGTGCCTGGGCTTAACTGACAGTGCGAGTCTCTGTCTCACTCTGCTGGAGCAATTGTGTGTGTGTATGGAGACGCTGGCTTTGTTTCTGCTTTCTGTTAATGTAACCTGCTAAATCAGCCAAACCAGTGCAAATTGGCATTAAACTGATGTGCTTTTCAGACAGAGGCATTTCTTTAAAGTGGTGCAACTTCACACTGTTTTTTAAATCCATGCAAGTTTATGTGCAGACCAAAACCCCCAAAACGATGAGAAGCCGGTCTCTGTGTTAGTATGCCTTGAGAAAATATTAATTTAAGAATCATTTACTGCAGTTAAACAGGCAATAATTGATATAGTCATTTTTCATTTTAAATCACTTGGAGTTGTTCAGGCAGTATGATGGGGGTGTGTCAGATAGGTTTTTAAATATGCAGATAGGCTAATATTAAATATGAGGAAATTAATTAAGATTAATTACACTTAAAAGTGGCACCTCATGCTAGTTCATAAAATGCTCTACCTGCAGAATATTTAGAGTGTAATTGGCCGTTATGTTTTGATATAAATCCTAGCCCCTATATTGCACAGCATAATTGCACAGCAGGTACAGTCCTGCAGATTGCTAAAAAATATGTTGTACTTTGCATGCTAGCCCTGCAAAATCTCAAGCACTTCCTGCATCTCCGCTTTAGTTCTCTCCTGGAGTGGTTGTGAAAGGTTGTTTCATGTATTGCTTTGTATCAGCATTAGCCACATCTGTCTATCTAGCCACAACGGCATCATAATAGCCCTTCCCTGGGATGTTCTAATGTCAGTGAAGAGGTGCGGGTCACTTCCAGTGACACCATATTTCTAACTGCACCGTCAGAGATGCACATTCTGACAGCTTTATCATGTATCCAGTTAACCGTGTTGACACTGCTCCTGGACTGTGGTGGAAGGATAAAGAAAATAGATTACCTCTTTAGTTGGGTGGAAAAAGAGATTTCCCCTGGGTAAAAGAAGATCTGAAGGAAAATTATCTTCTGTGAGCAAGAACAATTATTTTGCTTGTTGTGCCTAGGAAAATATGAAGAGAGGTTGTTTTGAAAAAGGAATGTTTGAGATACAGCGTGTGTCATCTCAGCACTGTTGATATTATTTCAGCAGTGCCAGGTTATTATAACAGTGTAGTCAGTAATACAATACTCAAGTTAACACTTCTGATGGAGCCACTGTGATTTCTACTGTGAGACACTCTCAGTCAAAAACATAAGATGAAAAAGATACTGTCCTCCATAATAACAAATCATGTGTTCCCTAATAACAAACTTAACCTTGTGGTTATAGTGAATTCAGTAAACTTAATTCTTGCCTTGGCAAGGGTGGCTGGATAAGTGTGCCTCATATGCACTGCAGGACTTCCAGTCTTTTCTATTCCTTACAGAAACCTTGAACCAGTGACATCCATATGTAAATAAGCATATTCACTCCCTGAAGGTTACAGGAAAACGTAGCTTATAAAGTAACTGATAAGTATGTTGTGAGACCTTATAGACAGGACTAGTGAGTGATAGAGCATTTTATTAGCAGAACAGTAGAAGGTGATGGGGAACATTTTAAGCCATGGCTGTAAACAACCTTTAGATCCTTCAGCCTCAGTAGCAATGGATTGATGATTTATTGAACCAGCAACTGTTTATTTGAAAACCCTTTATAAAGCATTTATAAATATACCATGCACAAAACAGTGACTCCCTAGTGCAGAAATTTAGAATAGCAATGAACCGTCCTAGAGACCGGAAAAATTAGGCCAGCTTCCAGAAAGAAGATAGTGTCCAAAGTGTTGGTTGTTGCAAGTTTTGGAAAGGTAAGGAAATTATGCCACTTCATAGCTGAGTATCTAACTGAAAGGAAAGACAAACTGGGAACCAGACTTATACGGAGTAATGGAAGACAAGTGATTGAGGTGTAGGCTTGGATGTGAACTGTAGAGCTTGGCCATTCATAAATTGGTTTCACATCCACTGTGGGAGATTTCTTTACCTTGGATTAGAAGCCTAACTCTTCAGCTGGGGTAGAGGATGTCAGTGGAGCTGTCCTTTTACCCGGTAAGACATGAGCTTCTTGTCTGATACGGGCCTGCTCTTTTTGCTGAAGATAGATGCGTCTGTAGAGCTTCAGTTTTTCTTCAGTCCTAACCAGAATGAAGTCTTCCCAGCATCTCTGTCACTGTGTTGTCCTTGCTGTTTTCATTCCCAGGTAATCTAAAAACTAATTATAAAAAAAAAAAAAAAAAAAAAAAGAAGAATTTGCAAGTGTTTGTGAGGCTACATACAAAGAGTTCTGTTTCATTAACTCCCACATCTTCAACACATATTTTCTTATGCATAATTATCTGTATTGCTCCAGGACTACCATTCTTAAAATGCTAGTGTTTTAACTCTCCCTGCCTTTAGCAAGCCATTTGTCTGATGAAATTTACCTTTTTCCCTAAGGTGAAGCAGATTTATTCTAATTGGATCAGGAGTTCTGTAGCAGAACTTCCCCTGTTTTCAAGATCATTCTTGAACTTTTAGGGAGGATCATTCCAAGCACGATCTATGCAGAGATGTATATGCCTCTGGGACTTGCAGTGCCTTCCCAGGTGCCGTGTGTGCTGGCATTCCTGCATTAACCTCCCAGCACAATTGGCAGTGGGAGCAATCACAAATTCAACTTATTTTAGCCTCATCTGTTTTCTCGGCTGCACTACAGACTGAGTACAAACTCCCCAGGGACCTTGCAGGCATCCCAGATGCAGCGTCAGCTGCAAGTATGAGCAAAGAGAAATGAGAAGGGCTTTGCAGCCATTTGCCCAACACCATGGTGTGGTGCAGAACTGCACGTGTTGCACTGAGGGATGCTGTGGGAGCTGCTCCAGCATCTTTAGTGTCTGGGGACACAGCCTTGGGGTATGCTTCCAGCACAAGCATGAGCTTGCTCACCCCCATCCTGCTGCCATCTCACTGCAGCAGGCATGTGTTGTTGCATTTCCCATTGTAGCCAGCCCTTAATGTTTATTGCATGCCAAATAAGTTTCAGCAGGTAGTAATATTTAATATGCATGAGTTCTCTTGGCCTTACTTAGCTGTGTTCCCAAAATCCCGTTTGTGCTGCTGACAGAGTTAGTGACTCTGAATGTCTTTTCTGATCTAGACACCAGCTTCATATTAAGCTGCATTTAGTCCTGGCAAGTAAAAGGCATAGTAAATTGGCAGGTTAGTTTTCCAAGACTTTCTTCAAGCTCCATTTTCAGAAGACATCAACATAAACGTTGCAGTACGGTACTCATGTAATGTCCATTATGGGGAAAGTTTGAAGCAAATCCTAATCCAGTCCCAGACACGTGTATGCCTTCAGCATCAGACTGATGAAATACCATCTCAGTAATGGCTGGAGAAGGAGGGTAATAGGCTGTTTGAAGTGCAAGAAGACAAAAAAGTTTACTAGAAATTAAGAGATACAAGAATTAATTCCAGAATTTTGAACCCGGTTCTAGTGAGTAATGCCAGCCATATGTGTCACAATACTCTAATTTGAACTTTTAATCACAATTAAGAGCACACAAATTAGGTATGACATTGTATGCTTATTGTCTTAGAGGCTCTGTCACTGATTGATAGTGTATATTTGTATTAGTAGTATTAGTGCTGAAGTAACACTCATATTTAACACAATTCACTGTGTTGACTTTGACTAACTACCTTCAGATACCACCAACCTCCAGTGTAATCAATAATCATGATACTGAATCATTTCTATGCCAACAGCTATGTTTATACTGGAAACTTCAGTACAAAAACCTCAGACTCCTGTGGTGTAGCTACTGCTGAATATGATAGCAATGATTGTCATACTTTTAAGCAATATTTGTTGAATCAGGTCAAGCAGCTCCTTGGCTGGTGTAAGCTCAGCAATGCACCAGCTAGAGATTAACCAGCTACTTGTATTTTTCAGAATCCCCTGCAAGGTATTTAATTTCATTTTGTGTATTCTTTCTCTACTCCTGTCATGTTCTCCCTCTTGGGGACAATGTAAATATTTCAAACCAACTTTATAAATGCTTCCTATGTTTCCAGCTAGACACCAGCTTCCATTTAAATACTTGTGCATGATCTGTGTCTGGCATGTGTCCCACGGCCCAGGCTGTGCTCACCAGCCTTTACACTCGTGGTTTTTCCAACTCTAAGTGATGCGTGTGTCTGACGGAGCAGAGCCATCTCTTTTTGTGCCTTCATATGCATCTGCTTTTCATCCCATCCATCATTACCACCCAAACACCCTCTTGGTCACAGGCATGGGCCATGGAGTACCACAAACTCAAACTGTCCCTTGCACAAATGAGCCCTGTCTCAACATCTGAAGAATGACTCCAGAACAAAGTGTGTTGTCCAGTTTGAGGATGCCCCATTAATTTAAAGAGTACAGCGGGAGAACAGGGGAGAAGGTGAATTAAGGAAGGGAAATCATAGAATCACAGAATGGCTTGGGTTGGAAGGGATCTTAAAAATCATCTGGTTCCAACCACCCTGCCATGGGCAGGGACACCTGTATGTATAATCCCAAATGTAACATCTGATCTGCCTTGGAGATAGAACTAGTTTCCTAGTGGACAGATTGCTCCGCTGGAGTCCCTCCTTCTTTTCTCTCTCTGCTGGGAATGGTCTCTAATGAGGAATTGTCTCTAACAAGGAAGGGCTCCCGTTGAGCCGAGTTGAGATTCAACCATCTGGCTCAAGCCTCTCTTCTCCCTCTGGTGCAATTGGCGCTGCCCGCAGAGGAGCAACGTGTTGTGGAAGGATAGGGAGGCATTGGCACATGAGAGTTGCTAAAATACCAATAGAGAAAATTCATGCCAGCAAGCACAAGAGATAAAACAAAGAAAAGTTCATTGATATCAGTCAGAAAAGGAGCAGCAGGAGAGGGCAGAGGGTGTGCAGAAAGGACGGCAGAAACACCTGCGTTGGAGGGCAGGGAAGTGCAGCTATGTACGCCCAGATACCAGCACAGTGCAGGAGGTGAAGGCGCAGGGTCTGCTGGCTGGGCCTGGGGAGTGGGCACCATCCTCCTGGCTGCCCAAAAGCCTTTAGTGAGGACACCAGTGCCTGTGTGCCCAGGCACTGTCCTCCCCTGGAGCTCAACCTACGTGCTGTGTTGGGGACTGAGGTGACACTTGTGCATGTCACCGCAGGTTTGATGAGATTCTTCATTTTGCTTATTGAAGCTTTTTTTCCTTGACTGCAGGCAGCAATGCGTTTGCGGGTACATGTGCTTGGGCAAGTGCAACAAGCAGATAGATGTGCATTGCTGAGAAACCCCTTACTCCTGGAGCTTTCAAACAAAAGCTTTCAAATGTAATTAAAAATTTGCAGGGGGAGAGTCAGATCTGAGGGGGGAGATACCAGCTTTGCTCTCCGCTTTATCTCTGAATGGAACCGTTCCTGCTGCTGGAAATGCAGCAAGAGAGAGCCCTGTGCTGCCTCAGTTTGAAGATAATAACTTTAATTTTAGCTCCGAATTCCTTTTTTTTCTTTTTTTTTTTCAAAGGCAGTCTGACCTCTGACTGGTAAAGTTACTGAATTGCTCCATCTGACGTGATGAGGGGTAGCTCAACAGGTGAGAGCTGAAGCAGTTTGTATGCAGGCAAGAAATGCAGGTATTAAGAGCAGTACAGGTCGTGAAATACAAATTATGTATCCTGTATAGAAAACAAAGCCAGACTTCTTCGTCTTTAAAGAAAAAGTGATGCTTAACTTCCTTTTAAAAAGCAGTGTTTTTCTCCTGGCTCATTTCACATGGAGGTTTGTTCTCTTTGCTTGATTAAATGTTAATCCAGCCCACCCTAAGAGTGTGCAGTTTCTTTTGTTAAGCTCTGGACTTCTGAACACCGTAGATGAAGGAGAGAGTGGCATCAATCACAGGCACAGCAAGAGCGGAAGACGGAAACCAGTGCTAATGCAATTAGCACATTTATTTGTCATGCATCAGAGGAGCTGAAGCCCTCCTTGGCACAGGAGCTCCGACTCCCGGCAGCAGCCCGATGGACCAGGTTGCTGCTGGGAGGGACCAGAGGCCTTGATCCCTCTGGAGGCAGGAGCTGGTGTGTCCTCTGTGCCTCAGCCCCGCTCATCCAGCCAGCCCTTGCACCAAGCTAACATCCTCTGAAGTCTTCACCTTTCCTCCCGCCAGCCTTGCAGGATGTCACCCTACTGTCCCCAATTGAGGTGGCAGTGCGGAGGCTCAGCAACACTCACAGGTGCTGAAAGTGACAAAGAATGACAAATGAAATCTGCAGTGCTCACATCGGGTGATGCCTCTCGGCTGCCCAGCCATAGCCAGAGGCCATGCAGCCCTTTCCTCGCTTGTCTGAGCTGTTCTCTGCAGCCGACATCCTCAGCTCCATTCAGTGCACTCCATTTACAGTCGCCATCTGTTCCCTTTAATGAGAGAGCTATCAATTTTTTTCACCTGATTACTGATTGTTCCAGACTATTGTTGATTGCTTTGTTTTATTAATTACTCATTTTGACATGCTGTATCTGTCCCTTTTGTTCCGAAAACAGATGCTCTTGTTTTCGAGCATCATTACTGATGGTTATTGCTAATAAGATAAAGCCGCAGCTCCAGTTTAACTGAGGGGCTTAACACTGTGGCTCCAGTTATTCTAGTGTTTCGTCACTGGATATTTTAGTCAAGCCTGAGAAAAATATTTCTTTTTTAGTGCCACAGGGGCTCACATCATTTGAAGGAAAGGGACTTTTCTGTGTTCTTTGATGCATAGAGCAATGGGGTCCATAGCTGTTGCTGTTCCAAGAGACTGTGATTAAGCAATCAACAATACTAATGTCATTGTGAAATCACTTACTCATCCCTGTTATTGTGGTTATGAAAGGCTGCAGGTTCCCATAAGAAACTTCTCAAGTCAAACTCATTTCCTCAGTGTGTTTGGAACTAAGCAGAAGTTGCTTTTCAGCTTGTCAGACAAGGTTCACCACGTCTTAAAAATGAAAATGTAGTGGTCTATTAGCAGCTGGGGAGGTAACAGCACTGCACCAGTTGAAAGAGTTTCCACTAACAGCTGCTATTTTAAAATACTGTCTCAGTATTGTGTTAATCCTTGGAAAAACTGTCTGTGTGTGGAGTCAAAATGGAAGCCACGTCATTGCTTTCTGCTGGAATTAGATACTCAGTTCAATTTTGAGGAAGTATTTATGAGGTGAAGTCAATTCTTGCAAAACATGGTCTCATTCTGCAACAAATCCGATTGCTGATACTGTGCTTTCACTGTGCTTATTCCCAGCTCCGGGCTCATGCGGTGGATATGAATGGAAACAAGGTGGAGAATCCTATTGACCTGTACATCTATGTGATTGATATGAATGACAACAGACCAGAGTTTATAAACCAAGTCTATAATGGATCTGTTGATGAAGGCTCTAAACCAGGTACAGTTGAAAAAAAGTCTTAAAAGTTTCACAGCCATTCCAACATGAATCTGGTGTGGTGGCTTCACCTCCTCTTGAGATAGAGGGAATGCAGGAGAGGTTTGCTGTTGCTAGCTCTTTGTTGAAGGCTGTTGGAGGTGAGAACAATCTAGCTAGTGTATCTATCTTTCTCTAGATGCAGAGAAAGTGCAGACTGGGGTAAGAGTGAACCTGGATCCTGGTGGTTCCTTCCTAGATGTGGAATTTGCAAAAGCAGCAGTTTTGTAGAATAATGCTCTGTGTTGCCATTCTCACGTGTTCAGGGTTGTTAGTTTAACTAGAAAGTGCTGACAGCCAACCTGGCAGTGGCCGTTCCCTGACCTTGTGCCTGAAATGCTGAGTATCTGCCTCTATGATACTTAATCTCGTCATTTGCTAACTCAGTATCTGGTATCCACTCCAAAGAGGTCTCTGTGAAGGTGTGAAGATAATCCTTTCTTATCTGGGGCCAGATGGAAACCTGTTGAAGTGGGAATGTTCCCACTGAAATAGTTGATTCACCCTCCACCCTGTGGACTTTCTTATGGAGGCAGAAATGGGGGAAAACAATTTGTGGGTGAAAAATTAGTGAGGGAGTAAGCTATATGCAGAATACAAGTGATGATTTTTACATGACCATGTTTATATTCTTGGAAAAATACAGTTATAAGGGTCTTTCATGTTTTCTTTTCAACTATATTGTTGATTTATTATTTAAGTGCAGTGTAACCTTGCAGTTTCCAATATTGGTAGCAGGGTTGTTTTAGCTTATTGCTAAGCATAAGTAATCTGAGCATATTCATTCTCAGAACATAAATTATACTGTGAAAACTGTCAGCAGTACAATTGGAAGCCTCCTGAAATCAGAGGCAGATTTTTCCAAGGTAGATTTTATCCTCAGTTGTTTGTTGGCTGAGGGGGTTGAACCCCGTCTGACATTATTTGGTGTCAGCAAACATTTATCACGGCTTCTCCCTCGCCTGAGGTGTCATAGGAAAGTCTCTGGGGGCCACTGGTTGTAATCAGGTGATTACAGGCATGATTGATTGTCTTTCAGCACTGTGAGGAATGGGCTACTGTGATGGCATGCAGTGGGAACAGAGCGTGATCTTATTTTTGAGGAAATAATAGGTACAGCTCCGTTCCTGATGTGCTTTGAGTGGTGATGTACTGGCTTCGAAGTGCTGATCCTGGTCCTGCCCAGCACAGGGGATGTGAGAAGTCCCTGAGCTGATGCTTCTGTTGACATCTACCTAGAGGGTTTTCTGGCTTTTGTTTGAAGGCCACTTAGGGGCATATCAGGGTTTGAAGACTGATACAACACTTCCATAACAAATCATATTTCTTACATCTTATTCTAGGACAGATCAATATTCAAAGTGTTCCCAAATGTTCTAACTAGCTCTGCTCATTTGTGTGAAAGAAGCAGTAAATTGATTGCATCCTCTTCTTGTCTGAAATCTAGATAAGCCTTTGTGCTATTAAATCAAAGTAGGATAATTTTGCCTACAAAATACTTCTGCCTCTTGCTTCTATCAGTGATTTTTGGTGTTTTGTATCTCAGGCTGGAGTGCCTGCCTTTAAGGCAGGCAGGTAGAAAGCAATCTGGTTTTATTCAAAAGCAATTACATTTGTCTTTGATGTGTTTGTTGGGTCTTGGGTTTTTTTTCCGTCTTTCCTGCTTAATCGCTGTTCTTTTAAAGGTTTATATTAGTATTGAATTGCTGTTCTTAGCTTCTGTAGATCCTCATGGGAATTCGGGTATCTGAGGCCCTCATTCCATGTACTTAGCAATAAACACGATGCTGTGTCTTTGAGAAAGTGATGGAGAGGTCACAGAGTTTCTGTGGAGGTCTGCATGCTCCTCCTTTGCCACAGAGTTCCGTATCCCTGTTCCGTATAGAGACAAGCCTAGACAATGTATTCAGCTAAGCGTAGATCTTGCAGAGATTTGGAAACATTTTTATAGTTCAGGATGCTTCAGAGGACTATAGTAACGAAGGAGGTGCCACACCAGCCGTTGCCAGAATAAAAATATGCAGCCAGAATTCATGATTATTTGTGGCACTGGTCGACAAATGAAAGACATTGCATATTCCTGGAGGTAACGGCAAAATGTGTTCAATATTGATTCAACAGTATGTTATATATGTCTATGCATCTATAAATATGTATATGCATATGTGTGTATATCCATGTATAAAGTACAAATTTGCTTTAAGCAAACTAAAAAAATCTTATATGTTCAGCATTCATTTTCCACTGTTCATTGCTACTCAACTGTGCCTGAGGACTAAAAATGCTTCCCTGGATATCCTGTACAATTGTTATTTCTCACATCTTCCATATGCCCATTTATAATGGCTGCGATTAAAAATGCAGTGTTACTCGATTACCACAGTATCTGCAAGGTTCTTCATAATTTTGCACACCTCTGATGAGAAAAGTAGTGTGTTAGAGTATCCCAGATAAGTGCTGACTCTGAGGGCAGCTAATGTGAGCAGCCAGTGATTGGGTGAAGTCAGTAGGAATTTTGCCCAGATTTAAAAAAAAAAAAAAAGAAAAGAAAACTGGGACATACGGAGCTGAAGCTCTACCCATGGAAATTTTGAAGAACAAGACCATCAGAAATATGCTGTTGAGCACAGACTAAGCAGGGTGCAGTGACCTTGAGCTGTGGGGAAAGCCCTGTAAAGCTTTAGCAGGATCAATAGAACAGATACCATTCAAAGTGAACAGGAAGGGCTCAGTGGTGCTGTCAGAGCACACCCCAGGGTAGAGGGCAAAGCACCTGGAGTGCAGGCAGGGCTATGTCTCTGAGGATGCTGCAGTACCAGAGTCAGCGTGGTCCCCTTGTAGCAGCCAGGATGCTGTGAGCTGACTGAGAGCACTGTGCCTCATCTCTGACCCTTGTAGGACAGCTGCAAATTGTTCCTGGCCATGGCAGGGGATGCAGGGTGGCCAAGGAAGATGTGACCTACTGACTCAACACTGAATAAGCCAAAAGGAGGTAGAGTGAACCAAGAAAATGCGGACGCAGGAAGGATGTGTACTCCAACCTGTGGCACAGTGTGATCCTGCTGGGCATTTAGCCTCCCACAGAAGAAGCAAGTTTGCTTTAGCCTGAAAGACAAATATCCTCCAAAAGGGATTGTCCAAGAGCTGTAAGAATTGGCAGCAAGGTGAAGAGACTCATTTGAGACAGTTTGATGGAGTTTAAGTGAAGGGGTTCCCAGACTGCAAAGTACTCAGGCTGCCTGGGTTTCCAAAGAGTGTGCTCTTTGCAGTGTGCAAGTCACCTTGAAGCAACCCTTGACAGGAATAGAAAAGAAATCATCAAGTATTATTAATTAAAATAGGTTGTTGTTGCTGGTTAAGATTATAATAACTTAACTGAAATAGTGTCTTACACCATGGCCTAGTGTTCTTGAAATCAGAAGCTCATTCTTCGTGGAGTAAAGTCCTCTGTAGTGCAAACACTTGTGTCAAAGCCTGGCCCCTGTACATCTTCAAATGTGTGCTGGCTCTTAAACTGAATTGCATTTCTTTCTCCTTTTCTGACACTCTCTGGAAAACATTTTAATGCACTTCTAGCTTATCTAGCCTAAGGTCATGCAGCTGGACAATTTAAATGTGCAAATGCAGACCCTTCCAAAAATGCAGAACAGGAATAGTGATGCAGGGTTTTCTTTTCCAAAAGACCATCTTTCTTCCTTTACTCTCTCCCTCCACGAGCTGTTTTGATTTAACACGACACTGTTTGAAAGTGTATCTTAAAAGACCGTGTTTTACTCATATTGAATAATGTTCTGCCTCTTTGAACTTTGCCTCTATATGAAGAACACAGCCAACTTTTAAAAATGCAGCTGCAAGCTCGAGCTGAAATCCCCCTGGTCCCTCTGGCAGCCTTAATCAGCAGAGTTCTCCTGGAGCTGCAGAACTTGCCTTTCAAGCACCGATAAAGCGGGATGTGTTGCACGGCTTCGCTGCCCAGCGCTGCCTGCCCTGAGAGGATTCTGCTGCCTTTTCAAAGCCCACGTCTCTGAGCTGCAGTGTGCAAGCTCCACCACCTTACAGCAGAAAGGAGCTGGGGCCTGGGGTCTACAACACCAATTACTGCTTGCTGTAAGCCCAGCCCTGCACTTGTACCTCTGAGCTTGCAGCATCCCAGGGGTGTCTGTGGGGAGTGCTGTTTCAGAAGAAATTCTACAGGTTTTGCTCAATAAGATAGAATGAAAATGCTTAGATGTAAAAGAAAAAAGGGGAATTTAATCACAAAACAAAACCATGATCGAGAGAAGTTGTTTTCTTCACTGCAGAAGCTTAGTTTTGATATAATCACCACAAAATGTACCTTATGGTAGAATGTGGATGTCTCACTTAACTGAAGCATTCAGTTCTGAAAAGGTCAATGTGAAATGCACTGCAGCGACTCGAGTGCTTTGCTCTGAGTTGTATCTATTTTGTTTTAACAGAAAGATTGTCAGAAATTAACACATCTCTCCAAAATAATTTGTTCTTGTCAGACTGGCCTTTTCCATTCCCATTCATCCTTTCCACTTCACTAACTTTCTGAATACATCTTTCAAGTCAAAAGCGGGAGTCCAAGTAGCTTCTTTTAAAGTAGAGTTTCATCCAGCTCTTTCTTCCTCATGTTGCTGTGTAGGATAGTTTCCTCCTGCCACCCTCCCTGGGAGTGGTGTGAATGATGCTAAGTATGGACAGTCCTCCAAAACAAAGGAATATTAGTATTTCTTACATGAGGAATGATGTCATTTAAAATCTCCCAATCTCCTCCTGATTTCATGGAACTCTGATACAATAATTGTTGATGGCATGCCATGTGAAAAATGGAATAGCTGGGAGCCAAATCTATATGTGGCAAATTAAGTTTAAAGAAATCTCATAAAAATAAGCACTATATAAAAACCCAAGGATTTCAAAAGCCGATTATTCTACTAGTGTCCCAGTTTGTTTATTTTATTTCCGTGCCAGCAGAGATTCCCTCAGAGATTAGCACCATGGACTAATGCACAGATGGGGCCAGAAACTTGAAAGTCATCTGAATATTAAGAATTTAAATCTTTAGCCTCAGTGATTTGAATGGAAAGCCAATTATGAGGCTGAATTAGTTTTCAAATTAAACTGCAATTTAAGGCTTGTGAAATTAATCTTTTAAGGCATATAGTTGCATTTGTATATACATTCATGTGGAGAATTTGTATTCTGCTGTTCTGGCTTGTTCCTCTTCTCCATCCTGACAGTACAATTCAGAAAGAGATGACTTGTGTCCTGCAGGTTGCTCTTTCAGCGAAGGAACAGAGCGAGTGTTGCTGGGTGGCAGGGGAGGAAATGAAAGCAGCAGTGCTGGAGATCTGAAGAGAAGATGCTCCGTCTTTAAAAATTAATAGGACGCTGAGTGAAAACCCCTTTCTTCCAGTAAAAACCATTCCAAAACCACCATAGTGCTGCTCATAATTAAAACATTAAACATTCTTACACCAGCTGGAGGCAAATTAATTTGAGCAGTTAGGGAGGACCTAATTCAACAGAGCACCTGAGCAGGTTGGCGGACCTCGGCTGACTTGGCTGCTGGCACAGGGCATCCAGGGTGTTGATAGCACTAGAACCTAGAAATAATCCCAATGCCCTGTGCTTCAGAGGGATTATGTAAAGTTAAAATGGTAAAATCTTCAAGAGCCAGAGCAGTTTTCAACAGATTCTGCCAGTTATCCCAGAGCTCTTCACATGTTGAGTGCATTGCTTCTGAGTTCATCACAAGCCCAAATACACCCACCAATGCGGTGGCATCTTCTGCAGCTTGGGTAGGTGCCATTCTTATCCTTGCAGTTTATCTACTGTTAGAAATGGCTTTGTCCAACCCATGTATTCTCTCACACATTACACACAGACTTTAGATGCGCAGTATTCTTTTTTAAGTTCTTTTGCTCAGCCAAGAACAATGTTAAGATAAGGAATTCTTTCTGCAGCCGCATGTGTTAGTGCTTTCCATTTTGTTTCAAGGTGAGTGGTTATGAAATCTGTGCTCTTAATTTTCTTTTCAGAAGCATCCGGTCCCAAGAGCAAGGAAGTGAATTATAGGGCTGTAGGTGAGGAAAAAATGCAAATCCCCATGCTGATGTTTTTTTCCTCCAGAAGAAACGGCCAAACTGATATAAAGAAAAAAATGTGGAAGCATGTTTTGAGGCCATGCTAGAAGGGAGTTACAACAGTCCGCTGTCTGCCGCCTTTTAACCAGCAGTTACAAATGCCATAGTATGATATATATTACAGTATTCACATTACTTTACATTACATTATAATATATTTATTATATTACATTGTATTGTTAAAATTCAAGGATTAGATTCAGGCCTTGTGGACAATGCGTTAAGTCTAAGGTTTTGCAGCTGGGTCTGTATGAATTCACTAGTTCCATACACCTTCAGTTAAGCATGAAACCCAGCCACGCTTTCAAGCACAGTTCTGTGGTGGTTTTCAGGATATCTTATCCTGAGGTACACCTTCCCTATATTCTGAATTTGACTCTGGGAATCAAGAGGATTCATCTGCAGGAGCTGAGCTGAGCTGAGGCTCATTGATTTATGCAGTCAAAACTACTTGCTCAGAGGCTGAATGTTTTACCTGTTATTTCTCTGCAACATGTGAAGTCTCAGTAGGCTGCAGACTGCTCTACAAGAGTTATCTCCAAATCTAGCCATGCCCACATGCATGCTGCATTCAGTGCATCCATTCATTTCCTCTCCAGAGCTATTTATTTCATTTCTATCAATAAGAGGGTATTATTTCAGTTTTGGGTGACAGCAACCTCTTCAACTTTCTCAGTCACCTCTCCAGACTGCTTGCTGTCTTTATTCTCATTAGGATGGCTCTTGCCTTGTTGAAGGCTGAGAATCTGATGTCTCCACTAGTTAGGAAGTGGCATCCTTTATGAATTAGGTTAGCTGCTTGAAAGGTCAAAATTTGCCAATAATTACAAAATAATGGTGGAAGAGAATGACAGTAGATCTCTCTTAGGACTGAAGGAATACCATTCAGAAGGAGAGTGCTGTTTCTGTTTAGTTTTCTATCTACAGCATGTGGGGTGCAATTTAAGTGTATGATACAGTTTCCCACAGCCTCCTCTTAGAGAAACTGATTTGTTACGGTCTAGATGAGTGGTCTGTGCAGTGGGTGGGGAGCTGGCTGATAGGGCACATGCTGCAGGTGGTGGTGAATAGCTCTTTCTCCAGCTGGGAACCTGACACTAGTGGGGTCTCCCAGGGATCGATACTGAGCTCAGTGCTGTTCAATATCATCTTTACTGCTCTACATGATGGGATCAAGTGTACCCTGACCAAGTTTGCTGCTAATACCATTTTTCATTTGAAGCTCTCAACAAGGAGTACATGAAAGTGCTTCAAATCACCCACTACGTTTTGTTTTTTTTTAACTTGAGGATACAGATTAGTTTGCGGAGATGTTTTAGTCTTTAACACTACAGCAGTTCTCCAAACACCGTTCTCAAAATCGTACTTACTGGCAAGATAAATTCACCCATAGGGAGCTCTGTGCTGTGCCATCCAGACTGCTACTGGTACCCCAGGTAGGGCAAATAAAACCAACTTGGGATGGCTCATCAGCATTGCAGTCTGCATACCTGAAGACAGCCCCCTCCTGGCCCTCACCTCAAATCCCACATTGTAATGGAAGAATCTTATTAGTTTTATCGATCAATTAAAAAAAAAATCATAGCACAAGCACACCTCAGCATGTTTATGGGTAAGAAGGATCATATTTTGCATAGGGAAGCTATATACAAGTGGTCATGTGTGTAGTTGTACTCTGAAGGCTTGTTTAGGATCCCATCATGCTTCTCATTGCACCTTAGTTTTGACACCTTTGCTTTTCTAGTGTTCTGCTTTTCTGTCCCTGAGATTTATTGCAATGAATGAAATCACTTAAAGAGTGAAGTGTTCCTATCGTGAGTAGGGGCATGAGATTCCCATCCCCTGTGGGGAGAAAAAATAATGTCAGGAAACACTTCTGAGTGGAAAAAATTATTTTCAGGAAATGTTGTGAATTTTACACCACTTTTCAGTATTTAATCTTCCCATCAGCAGTGACCGTCTTCTCTCTATCTGGCATCAGATGCAGAGTATTCACTAAGTCAGCTTTCCAATTTGGGGTGAAAAAAAATTAGGAGTTAGGGGAGGTTTCCATTAGTACTAAGACATTATTAACATGGGTTAATGAAGACCTAATGTAATATGGCCATCACCACATGTCTGCATATAATGATTCAATCCTTTTCTAAGGGGGAATGATTAAATTAAGTAGCTTGTAGGTCAAAATTAGACTGAGAAGGTTAACCAACCTTTAATGATTCTGCAACCATTTACCAGCCATTAAAAAACATAAACTGTAAGATAAAGCTGAGTAGAGAATTAGTATTATCAGTAAAAACTGGATGAAGTTTTAGCTTTTTCTGTTTCTATCATGAGTAAACTGAGGATTGTGCATTTTTGTAATGATCTGTGGTATAAAGGGCAAAGTGAAAGGGTTTTTTATCTTTTTTTTTAATTGTTATTTTGACTCCTGACAAGTGCCCATTAGCTCTTTTTTTAAGCATGCATTAAATCTTACTAATGGATATCAAACCAGCTTAGAAAAATTGTAATTATAAAGCAATTGAAACACAGACTTTGGGAGCAAAACTAAGATACTGTTTGTATGCCTTAAAGCCATAAAAGCTCAGTCTTTTCAGAGAAGTGAAGCTGCATAGATGGGAGAGCAGAGCTTGCAGACAACGTGATGTGAATTAGCACTCCTCAGCATGCTTGGAGACTGTCTGAGCTGATTCTCAGATTCCAGAGTGATTGGGGGGGGGGGGGGGGGGGGGAACATTTGTTTACAAATGTGTGCTTATCTACTTACACATACACAGCACAACTATCTTGTTTTGCTTGTTTTTACTCAACATGTACAGTTGGAATGAGATATAGCAAACCTAACAAAACTTTCTTGCAGCTTTTTCCAAATAGATGCAATCAATTTTAAAATTGATAATTTTTACCTCTGTATTCAGTTTTGTTTATCTCCCTTTGCTTCCATCCCCCCAGGTTCTGTAAGGAATTATTTTGCCTATTATGTAGAAAGCTTAATTGATCTAAAGGGAATATTTTCCATAAGGGGTGCTTTCAAGCATCTCTCTCATGTGTCTTGTCCTTTGTTAGATTGAAACAAAAACAGCTCATTTGATAAAATAACATCTAGGAGATGGCAGTCTCTGGGAAATCAAAGGGAACACGTGAAGTTGCAAATTCTTGGGGTCTTGCCTTTTTTTGATAGATCTCCTTCATCATGCCGTACATTAATTTTAACTCAGGTGATATATGAACTTGGTGCATTAGTTAATGAAAGCTAATGCACAGTAATCTTGTCATCACTAGCTGTGCATGATAATTCAGTCTGTTTCTCGGAAGAGCTGTTCAACATGCAACAAATTTGATTTAATATTGACATGATGTACTAGGTTAGGTATTTTATTTAACAGACTGTGTGCCTTATTTAATGAGAAGTGGTTTCTTTCAACAGGTTATCTACCTGACTTAGTAGGCCAGGTGTGTAGTTTAATACAGTTATATCAAACACTGTCTGGACTGGGTATTCATTATGTGATTACACTGCACAGACGGGGGCAAATTCCTGAGTTTTGGCTCTTGGTGCATTCACTTAATGTTATCAGCGTGCTTGAGAGTAAGCCCTTCAGAGCGGAAGAGTAAAGCTAATGCTTCTCTCATGCACTGAAAGCGTAAAGCCCCTTCTGCCCCATTTGTGCACTTCTCTTGTGACTTCATCACCACTGACAAGGTCTGGCCCAAAAATCATAGAATCAAAGAACAGTTTGGGTTGGAAGGGATCTTAAAAATCATCTAGTTCCAACTCCCCTGCTATGGGCAGGGTCAACTTGGCAAAGTACAGTGTGGGGGTCTTGAATGGGAGGAGTTTGCCTAGTGTTTCTGGTCTGTAGTGACTGCTTCCAGTCTCTGTTTGGGTAGGAAATAGCAATTAAAGGTGGGGTGGTTAATGCTTTGATTTCCACAAAACACATACACACATTCTGTGGGCCAGGTTGGGCAGTTTGTGCTTTTTCATTGAAACCCTAACAGTGCCATCCTCAGTCCTCAAGCGAGTAAGAACTGTTCTTCTGTCAGTGTATATTTGCCTAATTTGTGTAGTAATAGGGGCTGGGTATGAGAATGTATTTCCTTTATTTTAATATGAAGTATATGAAGATATATCCCCATGCATAGAACACAAAACCATAATTTTATTTACTTTTGTAGCAGGTAAATCATCACCAAACATCTTAGTGTAGTGGGAGACTTTATATAGCACCCAGAAGATGTTTGAGACTGTAGCAGTATATATCCACATTGCTCTACTGAATACTCTTGTGCATAGATATATGTTTATGTCATTCGCTGCAGCACACAGGTACCTAGATGTTATCTGCTGCTTAAAGACAGCCTAAAGGTACAGAAAACTGGGTGGAATGTAGATGGTGATGTAGGTTGCACCGGCACCATGGAGCAGACCTGAGGAGTGGTACCCTTGGTGTGGGTAACAGGAGATGCCATCATGCTCTTATCCTTCGGTCAGCCTTCCAGGTGGGAAATGTGTATGCATAGGAATAAGAAGGGATATATCAGCCACCACCCAGACTGTACAGAGGAAGAAACAATTTGAGCTGATTTACAGCAGACTGTGGTGAGACAAGCAGCCCGAGGGAGAGCTGGGGAAGGAAGAGGCTGCTGCAGTTCCATCATGTGCTACAGAGTGCTGCGGCCACACAGGATCCTTTGCAAAGGCCATTTTATTAAGTTATGAGTTAGTAATTAATGCCAAATTCCTCTCTATTTCCTCTGTGGTTGGGTTTCATAATCAAAATTAAAGGTATGAGTTAGGGAGCAGATTGCTTCTTGAAGTACAGCTCCCTGGTGCTTAGTTCATGACCTTAGAGACATTTGTCCAGTCCCATCTCCCTTTATGGGTATGTAGGTCAAATGCTGTTGAAATAGTTCTCTTTTTCTAGAGCAGATGTGCTCAGTCCAATGCTACACTGCAGGGAAGAAGCAACAAGGTTAGGGAAAGAGTGAAGGAGACCAACTGTGCACTCCATCTACAGGATAGCTGCTGTCAGCTCACCCTATGCCCACCACAGCTGCAGCCTGTTGGGTTCCCCAGCCAAGTTGGGAACATACCATCTTGCACTTTCCTAGTTTATTTTGGAAGCTACAGTGCAGTCTGAGAGATCCCAGATGAAGACGAACCATAACTGTGGGATGCCCTTGTGTGAACCTAGTAGCCCAAATAACTTTCCTTTTTGAGGTGTTTCTTGCACAAGAAGTGAATCATGAAATACCACCTCTTTCTTGGAATATGTCCAAAGGCTGCACATGTCCTAAAATAGATTCTGTTTTCTTCTTCCACTTCTGTTTTCATTAGCCCCAGGTTTTGACATTCTGTTCAGAGATATTTTCACGGTATAGAATGCATTCTGATAACAGAAACTCCAAATCAAACATCTCATTCAGCATATTTCCTATTTAAATTTCTCCTGTACATTTCCCCTGTACTTATCTAAGGGCTGGCTTCTTTATTTGTATCACTTGTCTCATGATAACTGGTTTTGCAAAAAAAAAAAAAAGGCGGAAAAAGAATGTTTTAAGAAAGAGGAGAAAATTCCTTGCTTCTGCAGCCTTCTTTCAAGTCAGTGTGCCTTCCCTGTCCTGAAGTTTATTGATCGGAAAAATGTTCAAGTTGTTGAATAGTTTGTTTTCATTTCACAAATGCGAATCCAGATTATTGCGGAAAGATAGGAATGTATTCATCATTAGAATTTGCTTTACACATTCATTTATTTTTTAATCTATAATTCTTATTGAACTAGGAAAACTCACAGGAACACGTATCACCACAGAGAACAAAAAGAGCCTGATTGAGCCAAAAGGAAGGAGATCAGCAAAGCACTTTGCACAGTGCAAAATACAAATTTATGAGGCCACTTCTTGCTAATACTGAGAAATGTTGTTTTCCCAAAGTTGGGGAAGATACTGGGGGGGGTTTCTACATACCACAGGGCTTAAAAACACTCAGCTGGGGTACAGAATTTGGGCATGTCGGAGCCATTGGTAGATCTGCCTGTGTAGAGCATAGAGTATGTTTTTAAGCTCTCTTGCGAACAGATGCAAACTCTCCAGCTCTCTGCTTTCTCTGAACTGGAAGCTCAGTAGCTTTGTGACAAGCTGGGGATCTGGGCTAATTAGATGAGACACGATGCAGTGTTAATGTAGCCACATGTCCTCGAGTGTGCCAGTGGCTCGCATCTAACCAAGTAAGCAGAACAAACTTAGCTCTTTCTGCAGAACAGCACGTGGCTCTGTCTTGAATCAGCTCAGGTTCTTGTTGGGACCACTTTGCATCCCTCCAGCACAGCACGCTCCTAAGTTGTTTCATCTGCTCAGAGTTCCCGAATGAGCAGTGTTCAGACAGTTCCTTCTATCTCTCCCTGGCTGCTGTTGGGTTTGGTGGTTACTAAGCGAGGTTATGTCTGGTTTCACTGTCTCTCTCTGCCTCCCATTCCTCCTTTCAGGTCTCATATCATTAGGTTCAGCCACTGTTGCAGATTCCTTTTTGTAAGCAGTATGTGTCTGCCCTTTTAGTCATTCTCTCCTACCAGTATAGCAAGTGTAAAGCTGGGCCCTATGAGCTCTGGGGGGTCACAGGACCATGCAGCTGCAGGAGTCCATCCAATCAAGTAAGATCTTTTACCCTCATAATGATAATTTCCCACTCTAACACAACACCCTGCTGCCAAACTCCAGTAATAACGAGCCTGTCAGTGCATCAGTGCACTCCCAACAGTATCTAGAAAGTAGGGATTTTTTTTTTGCAAGCAAATTGAGACACTGGTGATTAGCAAGAAACAAACCAATGATTCAATGCATCGCTGGCCACACACACCAGATCATTGATTTTCTGTCCTGCTGGGCAGCAGCTGTTCCATTTGCTCTGCAGATATACTTTTTTCCTCCTCCAGAAAGGGCTAGAAGGATGGATGTTTCTCCAAGAACTGGAAGCAGCAGGCAGTTGCTTCCTGCGCTGGGCATGATGGGGTCCTTCTGAAGCTGCTAAGAAATCTGATGGTTATTAAACTCTATGTCTGAATGCATATGAATGCAGTGATTTGATGGAAAGAAATCTCCTGTAAGAAACTATAAAATTGCAGGACAAAAAATGCTGCCCTAAAACTTACAATCACTGAAAGAATTAGAAGTTTACCATAGATAACCTGATATGACTTCTCACTATATACCAGTTGTGTGTAATCAGTATCCTTACAGATCATCTAGTCTCAGCAGTGTTGCTATTTTCATAATCCTCGCCTTGCCTAGCTGGCTGCATTGAAATGGGATGTCTACTCCATAGTATTTCTGAGTTAAATGCATGACCGTGAGTCAATGGACCGCAATCTGCTCTGCAATGAGATAGTCCTGATGTTTCATCTTCTCTTGTTCCAAGGTACCTACGTGATGACGGTGACAGCAAATGATGCAGATGACAGTACTACAGCAAACGGGATGGTAAGATACCGCATTGTGACGCAGACCCCACAGAGCCCATCGCAAAATATGTTTACAATTAACAGCGAGACGGGCGACATTGTCACTGTGGCTGCTGGGCTTGACAGAGAGGTGAGTTTAAAAGCCATCCTACTGGGTTTCCTATTGTTGAGGGTTACCGACTTGCAAAGCCCAAATCCTGTTTTGAATACTAAGCCTCTAAAAGTTTGTGTTGTGACATGGAGATTGCGGTCTTTGCTTCTGCAGCAGCTGTGGGGCATCCTGGCTTTGATGTGGTATTTTTGTCTGAATCCATATCCAGTCGATGAAACCCTGGGAGAATCTTCAAACTCATGAAGCTGATATTTTTCTTGCGTAAATTTGTACAACTCAAAGATGTAGAAAATATTCCAGAAGGAGCAAGAGGATGAGTAAATTGGCATTTGTTCTTCTATTGCGGGACAAAGTGCCAGACATCGATAGCCCTTTCTAGACCTATCTTGCTTAGTTCTTGTGTATTACCTTGGGAAGGAGTTACACAGCCTATACTCAACGCATTTTGCATGTGTCATGATCTTTGTGTCATTTCCAAACTAGGAGAATGCCTTCCAGTGATTTTGGTTTTGCGTGAATCTCTGCTTTTAATGCCTCTTCTTCCCAGTGTTTTAGAATGTACAGCTTTTCCAAATGCAGGAGAAATTTCATTTTTACTGATAAAAACACGCTCTGTCAGTGGATGATTCTCAGAGCTCTGCCTTCTCTAGTTGTGAGTATAGCTCAGGGACAAAGCAGTTATACCTCACACGTTAAATAAAAATCAATGTAGCATCAGTGATGGGTTGGAGTGTCTGGGGAAGAAGGGGACACAGATCAATGGGTGTGAAGGGAGAGAATCCCAGAACTGAAATTCTTCTCCACTGGCCTGTGTGGTTCATAGAGTGTTGCCTGTCCAATGCAATTAGTAGATCTTGATCAACTAAATGATGGGAAGGACCATTTGTTCATTAAGCAAACAGCCACATGGCCATGAAGCAGATACAAAAGTGACAACTTGCATAGTCTTAGGTTTAGATATTTTAAGTTCGAGCAGTCCCCAGAGGTAAGATGTCCAGTGAAATCCATTCTGAGAGAGCCCTGTGTGCGGCATTCCTGGGAGGATGCACCAGAAACTGGTTTTGTTCTCCTTTCTCTCCCTTCCTCCCTCATGACTGATGGCAGGGACGGCATGAGCAGGATGCCCAACATGCAGGCTGATGCCTGGGTTTCCTGCCTGGGACACCCAGCTCAGAAGGGTGAAAACTCCCAGCACCTCAGAGGGGGTTTTTTGGCTTCAGAGCAGCACAGCAGCTTTGGGATGAATCCCAAATGCTGCTGCAGAGCTACTGCTGAGAGGGGATAAAAGCTCTGGCAGCAGCTCAGCAGCAAGCAGTGGGACCAGCATGGGATGGGGCTGCTGGCTGGGAGTGATGTGGATCTGGGTCTTGCCCGAGGCACAGTTTCAGGGCAAGCCAACCCAGGGGGAGGCACTGTGTGAAACAGCTTTCCAAGGAGAAGGTCAGGTGAGTGAAGAGCATTCCAGATGTGAAGACAAGAAGGAGAGCTGGAGGAGCACCAGAGCCTGTTCCTTCCCACCTGATGTGGCAGGCTTTGCTAGCACAACCTGGGGCGGATTTGACCTTTCTCTGCTCTTTTTATGTAGCGAACCAGAAAGTCAGCTGAATCTTAAGCAGGTGGATTATCCTAGGCAGGGCTGAAGCCTGCAGCGTGCTTGTAGTCAAAGAGGAGAAATAAGTGCTGCGGAGATTGCTGGCAGCCCTCAGGGAGATGGACAGTGGCAGGGTACTCAGAGGAAAGATCTGAATTCTGGCAGGGAAGTGCTGATTTTATGGAAACGACAGAAGTATTGTTGCCCCCTTGACATCAGTGGGGGCCAGCATTTTGAGGTAGGGCTTTATGGGCAGAGAAAGGTTGTTGGTTTGTATTTATTTCAGAGACATTGATTGAGATAGCTTAGTGGGAGAGAGGTTTCAATCTTAGTAAATCAGCTGAAAAAAAAAGAGGAAGGGATAATTAAGGGGGAAAGGATAAGCAAAACATCATCTTTTTCCAGTTTTGTCTTGCTGCATCTGAAGTATTCTAAAAACTTGCAGGGGAACCATATGCTTCATGTTAGTTCCCCTATTGCATTGGGTCTGGGAAATCAAGGCAAGCTGGCACATCGTATATGGAAATAGAGCGTTGAGTGTCCCAAGCTGGTGCCAGGTTGGGCAAGGGACACTTGGATGAAGGCAGAACAACCAGCTCTGGGCACAATCCTGGAGCTGCCCTCAAGCTACGAGACATGCTTATTCCCAGCACTCTGTGCTGCCTTGCAGGATTACATCTGGAATTGGCAAAAGTTTCTGGTTTATGAACATAAAATTGTGTTAAGTCTAAATTGAAAAATGTGTTTAAGCACTCCCGTAACTGTAGCACAGATTGGGACTTTTTGTTTTTGTTTGTTTTTCCTGGAATCTGGAGAAGGCTATTAGAGGAGTAAATTTGGTTTTGCTGCTGACATTTTCTTGTTGTTAGGAAAAGGAGCTGAAGAGCAGTACTTGGAATGCAGATTTGTGTAAATTAAAATGTTAACAAATCTGACCTATTCAGCTGAAACTGCTACAACCGAGATGAATTCCCTGGATACCAGTTATTTCTCCAAATGCCTATTGACACATTTATTAGTGCCTATGACACTATTATGTTAAGCTGTGTTGAAACAGAACCAGGTTTTCAGTCTCCATTGGACCCTTCTGCCTTGCCTCCTGCAATGCAAAGGTGCCTCAAAGCAGGCATGAAAATAACTGTCAAAGCTGTTCTGTATCTGAGACAGGTCTGTGTTCCAGATCCAGCATTTGTCTTTCAGAGGGGAGAAAAGTCACTTCAGAACTAGTATTTCTAGCTCAACCTTTCTGTTGCATGCCTGATACTCTCAGCATCTCTACTTAAATATTTATAGAATCATAGAACATTTAGTGTTGGAAAGGATTTTGAGATCATCCAGTTCCAACCCCCGGCCATGGGCTGGGACACCTCACACTAGGCCATGTTGCCCAAGGCTCTGTTACTGGTTTCTTACGTTACTTGCAATTCATGAGGTGTCCAAGAAACTGGATATGCTCCAGCTTGCTTTGTGTCATGAGAAGTGTTTTGGTTAACCTGCGAGGAACCTATTTTAAGACAAATTCATGTAGTTTGCTGCGGTTTCTAAACCCTCATTTCCACCAACCAAGGAGGAAATTAAAAACTCAGCCTCTCAAATTGTGCTGATCTCTCTAAATGTCTCTGACGCTGAAAATAACAAAATCAAAAGCCAAGGTGTTATAATAGTGATGGCTTTAAAGTTATCTTATCTGGTTCCCATTAATCTGGATGTAAATATGGTTACAATGCATGGTATCTATTCACTCATTATGACTCTGCTTAATTGAATGGATCCCCAAGGAAGATAGAGATAATTGGACTGCACTTCATGAAAATTATTAAAGGAGGACAGTTTAGCAACAGCCTGATTTAAGCTCCTGGATGCCTAAGGGTGAGAAATGCCAAAGGCGGAACAAAGGAACGTGCATCCCTTGAACTAATAGAGAAAAAGACAGGGATTTAGAGTATGCCAGAGGTTCAAAGGTGAATTCAGGCAGCCAGGCTTAGCTGAAAATGTTAAAAGCAGATACTTGCTCTAATACAGGGAAATGTAGGAAATCTGTAGCTGATTTAATGAAGCTAGGAGGGAAAGATCAAATAGTGCTAAGAGCACAGAATGTGTGGATTAGTAGGGAAGGCTGTGAGCACATGAGATGAACAAGTTGTAACAAAGTTCAGGGGATAGGAGAGGACCATACTAGCTTATTGAATTTGTGGCAGGCTGCTGCAGAAATGGGTGGTACTACTCGGAGGTGCTGCCTAACTCATAGCTTAATTTAGCAGTGCATCTGAATTCCATGTCATAGCTTGCTTTTTTCGGTGGGAAGAAGATCGTAAGAGGTAACAAAGAGTGACCTGTCCCCAGCTGGGGCTCAGAAGCAGGCAGAACATTCATATTTCTGTTTCTATATTCTTCTATATATTTCTATATATATTTCATTCTATTTCTATATATTTCATTCTGTTCATTTCTATATTCATTTCTGTGTTCATTCATATTTATCCACTCTAAGTAACATTTCTCCTTACACCCATGCAAAAGGGACCACATCTGTTCTGTGTGTTAGCTCATTTTGTCTGCTACTGCTTACCCTGGTGTCCCAGGCAGGCTTCGAGCCCAGACTGTCAGTCTGACAGTAAGGTCCTGGGGCAGAAATTCAACCCCATCAGCTCTTTTGATTTCTCTGGTGGCAGAATATCTGTCTCAGTAGTACAGTAAACCTGCACTGGGGCTATAGTATTGACAATATCAGCCTCTGAAGAGCTTCCCCTAAATATTTTATGAACACAGACTTTGAGCAAGCAGGAGGAAGAAAAAAGCAATGAGAGGAAGGGAGCTGGCTGATCCCACACTCTGCTGCCAGGCCAGTAGATGTTGAGACAGCTCAAATGTCGTGCAAGCTTATTTGAGATAATACGTGGTGCTTGTAGTATAATGTCGCTAACTTTTTGAAATCTCATTGGGGAAGGAGTCCCTTCCCAGCACATTCATCTCGTGTTGAAGGAATGAAGAAAGTCAGGCTCGGAGTTGTTTCTTCCGAATTTCTCTATGTTTATATTTCTTTTAAAAGTGATTGGCTCTCAGCTGCTGCAAATGCTTTTAAAAATACATGAAATCCGATTCTATGATTACTGCACTTGGCTTTCCAAAAACGTGATGTTGCTACTCTTTCTCAAGTGAGTGAAAGATAAAAGGGAGAGCCTGCCAACAGCTGAGTTAGTGGCTTATTTTATTTATGAATGAAATGGCAGGATTTTTGTGGGGAAAAGGAAAAGTTCTTATTAGCAGAGACAGTTGATTTCTTTTCCAACACTGGTTTTGGAGCAACTCAACTTTTCTCATAGAACATACTTTTGAAATGTTACATTAAAAAAACACAAACAAACAGTATTCTGCTCCTCCAAAAACTGAGCAAGGATTGGGTTTTACCATCAGTAGTAACTATTTGGGGTACTTTTATCTCCAGGTCATTGCAGCAGCTTTCCAAAGCTTTGTTCCTTCATTTCAAATGTTGGCTGAGAGTAAACAAGGCATTGCACTGGTGATAGGAATTAGTTTGGCCATTAAGATTGCTATAATTTATCCTTTGTGAAACAGTTCTATAGACAGCAATCCACTAGTTTGAGATCACCTGAATACAGTGGGTTTAATCTGGGTTTGTCTCTTCCATCCAGTTGATAATCTAAGAATACATACTCTAAAGTGTAGCCAACAGGTAACACAGGCTGAGCCTTGCTTGTATACTTGCTTATATACTTATAATACCTTACTTCTTATACCTTTCTTATATGCTGTATACATACTCTACTAAATGTAGCCAACAAGTACTGCAGGCTGAGATTTGCTTTTTGTAGCAGGAAACTTTCCTCTGACAGAGTAGTCCAGCAGCTTTCAATCCTTTTTCCAGCCCTGGAATATAACAAAAAGAATGTATTATGTCCTAAATTATCATTGCCTACGTTAATTATTTCCCTTCACTGAATATCAGTGTGATGTTCTGCAGACCTGTGCCACCTCCTCTGAGCAGGGCTGGAGGAACATCTGCTGCAGCATGAGGCTGAAGAATCTTGACACGATGTGAGTAATAGATGAGTGAATCTGTGCAGATTATCAGTCCTGTATGTGTACAGACAAAACACAAAAAATGAGAGAAAGTGACATCTAAATTGCTTAACTGCATCCTAAAAGTTTCCCATTTTCCTCACTTAAATTAGCCATCTCCAAAGAGCAGTGAGGGCTAATGCAAAAAATTGGTAAGAGGATGTCACCTTGTGACAGGCATAATCTAGTGTGCACCATGTTTGTTATTTGTATCTGTTACAGGAGTTCTTCAAAGTGAGAGGAATTATGGTTTTCATGTTTTCTCCATTATTTTTTCAGAAAAGAACTAAACCAAGGTAGTTAGATTCTGCTGAGCCACAAATATCTTGCTTTTAAAGATGAAGTTCCCACATCACTGCATTAAAACATGCAAAAGAATGCATCCATAGCTGGAACTCACAGGAGGAGAATGAGAGTGAGAGATTAGTGATTATTTTGCCAGTGAGGCACATCCATTTCTATGAATTTGGACCCCAAGCTACTGTATTTAGCCTCCAAACTCACAGGCTCTCAAAGTGTTTTCCAGTGACTGAAATGGTGGACTTTAACAGAGTTCTAAGGATAAGTGGCTTTTCCAGTTCTCACAGCATTCAAATAATGGTTATAAGTCTGTGGAGCTTGTCTTCAAGCCAGACATAAACTACCAGAGCCTTAACAGGAATGTGCAGGTAAAATACTGTAGAATTCTCTGAGCAGCAGGTCAGGCTCTGATCCCCTTGTCCCTTCTAGCCTTGGGCTTAATATATTGGACAGTTTCCCTTTGCTATTGAGAAGCAGCTTGCCCCAGTGCTGTCATACAGCAGGCTCTGCCTTCGTTGGCTGCCACGTGCCATACCAGAGATTTGTGGAGCACAGAGTCACTCTAGGGGATGAAAGCCACTCTATAAATGTCATTTATCACTGAATACTGTGTTATTCCTGATACCTTATAATTCTTCAGGTCCATGTAACAGAAATATAAATACTAAAGCTTTATATATTAATATGCCTGAAATCGTTACTTAAAGATAAAACTACTTAAATTATTCAGTTATAAAATTATCCCATTTCCACAGCAGCATATCCTGTCAAAGGAAGAGCTGATTAGCCATAAACTGAATTTAGCCAGTAGATTTATGGTTGATTCTCATTTACATTTCCACATTGTATGTAGGACTGATTTGAGCTCGCTCCATCATTCCAGCATGCATTTCATTTTCTTATTACAGACAAAAAATGACCTTTTTCAGCAAATTATGGTGAGGAGCACTGCCACTCATCAGTGAAGAAGGTTCATTTTATTAAGCTCATTTAGTGCCTGTGGAAATGCATCATGCACACAATGGAGGGCCACTTGTAGTACTTCGAGATACCAGAAGCTAGTAGATGGGGAGAGCTTGAATCTGCTCTGAGTGCTCTTGGTCCAGCATTGCTTAATGGATTCCTCAGTAGCCCAAGTTGCAGGATGAGAAAGATGTGAATGAAGCCTCATTGTAGAAATGCTGTTGTTTGTTTTAAGTGAGGGGCATTTCATCAGTGTTTCTGAAGCCTTGTTACAGTACCTGAAAAGAATATGTCTTCCCGTTTGTGTTTCTCAAATAGCAGTGGCTGTGTGTCTTTCTGCTGGGTGTTTCCAGAATCCTCTGTACCTTCCAGTCTTCTGCATGATTGCTGCAACTTTCTAAATATGATGCTGCCAATCAGGTGTTGGAGCCTGTGTGTATGGAAATGGTTTGGGTTTTTTCATTATTTTTCCTAGATAAAAACCTGCTATCTAGGTAGACCAGTGAAATCAATAGAGCAAGGGCTCCAAGGCACGGGCCTTGGAAGATGATAGCTTTAGTATGTGCTTCACTAAAACAAAAAAGATGATTTGGAGATGATAGGAGAAACTTCTAAAGAATCATAGACTGGTTTAGATTGAGAGGGAGCATAAAGCTCATCCAGTTCCAGCCCTCTCCCACAGACAGGGACACTGTCCACTAGACCAGGTTCTTCAAAACACCATCCAAACTGGCCTTGAACAAAAGGGCTTTCAAAAAAAAAGAGGCCAGTAAATAATTTGGAATGTGTGGAAGTTCTGTGAGTAGATAGGAAAATAACCGGAGTATTTACCTCCAAAAATAATTCACCAGCGAGATGATCAGGACGCAAATATAATGGGCTGGAGACCAACTGGTTGTACAAATTGTGATGATCTGTTGGCACCATTTGAATGTGAGTTTGTGTAAACTCAGTCTCACTGAGATTTCATCCACACATATTCACTCATTATTGTCCCTGTGCTTAGACACTAATGTCCCTGTCATCACTGTGGGGTTTAGGAAGTTAATAACATTGACAAGCAAAGATAAACGCTAATGAAGGACATAAGCACAGCAAACACTTATTTAATCATACCGCCTGGACAGGCAGAGCACACTGTATGTTTGCCCATATTGTTAATCCTTGACCAATAGATATGTGGCATTTAATCCTTGAAACCTCTGCTTTTGGCAAAGGAGCAATTTGCATGCCCTGGAAAAACATGGTAGAGCAGACCCAGTTTGGTTAAGCAAGCTGCTCAGTCTGATAGTTTCTGTGAAACCTTATCAGGCTCTTCCATTTATTTCAATCTATGCAACATAAACCCTTTGGGATTCAGAAATTCATGGTAAACCTGTCACCAAGATAAGTGGTCCTACCCATATTGTTAATGCTAATTTTGGACTTCTCTTCAGTAATTCTTTGCCTTGTTGCTGGCATTGCCAAAGTGCCTTGATCGTGACCAGTACATGTTATGTCTTCTTCTCCACTCTTGCCCTTCGAAGGAGGCGAGTGTCATAGTTGTTTGTGAGGGCTGAGGAATAACTCATGATTTTGTGGCCATGCTGATCCTCTTGAGAAGTTGGTTTCACATTTGGAGACCAGTTGCTGAAGAGGCTTCATCTTTCCTGATGAGGATGATAATCCCTGTGCTCCAGTGAAACACAGTTGTTAGAGGAGCTGACAGGGAGCCCACCTCAGCACCAGAGCACTTCTCTCCAGTAGGTATCTGACAAGGTGATCTGCCACAGACAGCTTGCATTTGTCTTGGCACTGGTCCTGTCCTGTCATTCCCCATCAAATTGTTTTTAATAACAAGGATCAGCCAGAGTGCTACTTTTATCATTCTGGTTGCTCTATGAAGTTTTTCAGCTTGAGTCCCTATGTGTGTCCTTTCTGAAGATGCAGACAGACGGATGCTCTAACCGTAGAACAGAGAGAACCAGTGCATAGAAGTAAACCTACAGCCAGCTTACATCTCCCATGGAGCTGATTCCAAGAATGAGTCCTGCCCTTTGGCTGAAACAAAGAGTTTCCTCATGTTCAGACAGTGCATATAATGCTATTTACTGCCCTGCCAGAGTAGCTCCCAGTTTGTTTTTTTAATTCTTTTTCCATTTGATTTTGAGATTGTACTGATTCAGATGTTAATCTGTAATAACTTCTTACTCATATTTGGGCATGCTATTGAAAAGCTGCATGATTCGGGGTTGACCTACTCACCCCCAAACTGGATAAAACTAACCTTTGAGTGTAATTGGATCCAGTTATAGAGTCTGAGAGAGAATAGGACTGATACCCAACCTAATCAGTCCTGTTTTTTGAAATCTGGAAATCTTCAGAGCCTCTCCTATAAGAAAATCCCACCTGTAATAATAGTCTATAGACCCTTTACTTTCTTCACAGACATTTTAGTATGTTCAGAGAGTTCTGGTAGAGTCTGGTTGCATTTGTTTCAAGTTGCTCCTGAAATCCCACCTCTGACTACATGTCGTGGTTTAAACCCAGTCAGGTAACTTGTTCACTCACTCCCAGTGAGTGGTGCCAAGCTGACAACAATCAAGGTCCGTGTTCATCTCCCCCCCCCCTCCCTGCACCGGGGCTCTCCCCTTCCCCGCTCCCGGAGGAACGGGGAGGAGGATCGAGAGAGCGCAACTCCCACGGGTTGAGACAAGAACAGTCCAGCAACAAATCACCACCGCTACTATCAGCTAAAACAATGATAAGGGAAAATAACAAGGGAAGAGAATACGATACCACCGGCCAAGAAAACGAGTTCCACCCGGAAGCCCGTGTCCTTCCGGGCAACTCCCAGTTACCCCCCACCCCGGGCATGACGTGCTGTGGTATGGAATACCTCCCCGGCCAGCCCGGGTCAGGCGCCCCGTCTCTGCCTCCCCACAGCCTCCCCTCCTCCCTGGCAGAGCATGAGCCTCACAAAGTCCTTGGTCAGGGTAAACACCACTCAGCAACAACCGAAAACATCGGCCTCACCAACGCCGCTCTCAAAACTAGAAGTCAAAACACAGCACTGCACCAGTTAACACAAAGGAAAAAAAAACATGACTGCTACTGCTGAACCCAGGACATTATCCACCCCTTATTCCATACCATTCACGTCGTGCTCAGATCCCACATTTTCAATACACCATCGCTCTCCCACATATATACATCCATATACATACAGACCAAGAGGAAAAAAAATCATTTTCTTAGTGCATGGACCAATCCCTATAATGCTGCCGAGTCCATTCGGTCCATGATGTTCCAAGTTCATTCTCTGTTGGGATGATGGCTGGAGGGAAGTCAGGGCCAGTCGCTGGTGACCTGGAGACATCTAGTTGATGGGCTATAAAAGCATTACACAGCAGGCAACAGCATACAATTGAGTTCACTGGCTGTTTTCCCCTAATATCAAATCCCCTTGAGGTATACATCGGACTTCCCCATCTTCCCGCATTACCCACCAAGTATATCCAGGTCCCTGAGCAAAAGCAATCCCACGAGTGGGTTTGCCTTTACCTGAAGCAGGAATTACCCAGACTGTCTTCCCCAGCAAATTCTTCATATGCACCACGGGAACTCTGTCCCCCTCTACAATATGTAAAAGTTCTGACTGGGCTGGGCCAGCCCTGTTGGCAGATCCTCTGGTGTTGACCAACCAGGTGGCCTTTGGTAAATGTGTATCCCAATGCTTGAAAGTTCCCCCACCCATCGCTCTCAGTGTAGTTTTTAACAGCCCATTGTACCGTTCGATTTTCCCAGAGGCTGGTGCATGGTAGGGGATGTGATATACCCACTCAATGCCATGCTCTTTGGCCCAAATATCTATAAGGTTATTCCGGAAATGAGTCCCATTGTCTGACTCAATTCTCTCTGGGGTGCCGTGTCGCCACAAAATCTGTTTCTCAAGGCCCAGGATGGTGTTCCGGGCAGTGGCATGGGGCACAGCGTATGTTTCCAGCCACCCGGTGGTTGCTTCCACCATGGTAAGCACATGGCGCTTGCCTTGGCGGGTTGGTGGCAGTGTGATATAGTCAATCTGCCAGGCCTCCCCATATTTATACTTCAACCATCGTCCTCCATACCAAAGAGGCTTTAACCGCTTGGCTTGTTTAATTGCAGCACATGTTTCACACTCATGAATAACCTGGGCAATAGTGTCCATTGTTAAGTCCACCCCTCGGTCACGGGCCCATCTATATGTTGCATCTCTGCCCTGATGGCCTGAAGTGTCATGGGCCCACCGGGCCAAAAATAATTCACCTTTATGTTGCCAATCTAAGTCCATCTGAGCCACTTCAATCTTAGCCGCTTTATCCACTTGTTGGTTGTTCTGGTGTTCCTCAGTGGCCCGACTCTTGGGTACATGGGCATCTACATGACGTACCTTCACCACCAGATTCTGCACCCGGGCAGCAATATCTTTCCACAGTGCAGCAGCCCAGATGGGTTTACCTCTGCGTTGCCAGTTGCTCTGCTTCCATTGCTTCAACCACCCCCACAGGGCATTTGCCACCATCCATGAGTCAGTATAGAGATAAAGTACTGGCCACTTTTCTCGTTCAGCAATGTCCAGGGCCAGCTGGATGGCTTTCACCTCAGCAAATTGACTCGATTCACCCTCTCCTTCAGCAGTTTCTGCAACTTGTCGTCCAGGACTCCATACAGCTGCCTTCCATCTCCGATGCTTTCCCACAATACGGCAAGAGCCATCAGTAAACAAGGCATACTGCTTTTCACTTTCTGACAGTTTATTATATGGTGGGGCCTCTTCAGCACGCACCACCTCCTCCTCTGGTGACATTCCGAAATCTTTGCCCTCTGGCCAGTCCATGATGACTTCTAGAATGCCTGGACGACTGGGATTTCCTATTCGAGTTCGTTGTGTAATTAGTGCAGCCCATTTACTCCATGTAGCATCAGTTGCATGATGTGTAGAGGAGACCCTGCCTTTGAACATCCAGCCCAGCACGGGCAGCCGGGGTGCCAGGAGGAGCTGTGCTTCAGTGCCAATCACTTCCGAAGCAGCTCGAACCCCTTCATAGGCTGCCAGTATCTCTTTCTCAGTTGGGGTATAGCTGGCCTCAGATCCTTTGTATCCCCGACTCCAAAAGCCGAGGGGTCGACCTCGAGTCTCCCCTGGAGCTTTCTGCCAGAGGCTCCAGGTAGGACCGTTCTCCCCAGCTGCAGTGTACAGCACATTTTTTACATCTGGTCCGGTTCGGACTGGTCCAAGGGCTACTGCATGAACTATCTCGCGTTTAATTTGCTCAAAGGCTTGTTGCTGCTCAGGGCCCCATTTAAAATCATTCTTCTTCCGGGTCACATGATAGAGAGGGCTTACAATCGAACTGTAATTTGGGATGTGCATTCTCCAGAACCCCACTGCACCCAAGAAAGCTTGCGTTTCTTTCTTATTAGTTGGTGGAGACATTGCTGTTATCTTGTTGATCACATCTGTGGGGATCTGTCTACGTCCATCTTGCCATTTTATTCCCAAAAATTGTATCTCCTGTGCAGGTCCCTTGACCTTACTCCGTTTTATGGCAAAACCGGCTTTCAGCAGGATTTGGATTATTTTCCTCCCTTTCTCAAAGACTTCTTCCGCTGTATCGCCCCACACAATAATGTCATCAATGTATTGCAGGTGTTCTGGAGCTTGCCCCTGTTCCAGTGCAGTCTGGATCAGTCCATGGCAAATGGTAGGGCTGTGTTTCCACCCCTGGGGCAGTCGGTTCCAAGTGAACTGGACACCCCTCCAAGTAAAAGCAAACTGGGGCCTGCACTCTGCTGCCAAAGGAATGGAGAAAAATGCATTGGCAATATCAATCGTGGCATACCACTTGGCTGCTTTTGACTCTAGTTCATACTGAAACTGTGAGATCAAGAGGAAAAACCTTGAGAGCCAATAAATCAGCATTGTGACGAGTGACTATCAATCCAGTCAGATCTGTTCTTATCTCAACCCCTCGAGCCCCACGTTGGGCGCCAAAAAGAACTGTCGTGGTTTAAACCCAGTCAGGTAACTTGTTCACTCACTCCCAGTGAGTGGTGCCAAGCTGACAACAATCAAGGTCCGTGTTCATCTCCCCCCCCCCTCCCTGCACCGGGGCTCTCCCCTTCCCCGCTCCCGGAGGAACGGGGAGGAGGATCGAGAGAGCGCAACTCCCACGGGTTGAGACAAGAACAGTCCAGCAACAAATCACCACCGCTACTATCAGCTAAAACAATGATAAGGGAAAATAACAAGGGAAGAGAATACGATACCACCGGCCAAGAAAACGAGTTCCACCCGGAAGCCCGTGTCCTTCCGGGCAACTCCCAGTTACCCCCCACCCCGGGCATGACGTGCTGTGGTATGGAATACCTCCCCGGCCAGCCCGGGTCAGGCGCCCCGTCTCTGCCTCCCCACAGCCTCCCCTCCTCCCTGGCAGAGCATGAGCCTCACAAAGTCCTTGGTCAGGGTAAACACCACTCAGCAACAACCGAAAACATCGGCCTCACCAACGCCGCTCTCAAAACTAGAAGTCAAAACACAGCACTGCACCAGTTAACACAAAGGAAAAAAAAACATGACTGCTACTGCTGAACCCAGGACACTACAGTAGGTTGGTTTATACATTATTCAATAGTAAAATCCCAGCTGAATAGGGTGGAGGAAAAAAAAAGTTAAGTATCGGAGTGGAAAGCTCACCAGGTCCTTAGCATAATCTCTCTGGTTCAGACCTGCATTTCTTTTTCCATTTGAGCTTGTCTTACAGTGGAGAAGAGTGTATCATTCCAATTTCAGATAGAAGACTACCTGCTCAGCTCAGGCAGATTTAAAGTTTTATTTCCAGTACATCACATACTTTCCAACAGCACCTTCCCCTCTCTAAAGGGATTATTGTCTAAATCTGTAGCAGGTCAAGTGAAATAATTAAGCAGAAGCTGGCTCCACTAATTAACTTATCCACAGACCATTGTCTGTTATTAGCATTTTATAGAGAGGCTCCGTTAACTCTTTCTTCCTACACTACTACTATCTTTTTAATAACACAGCTAATTTCTATAAGCATCTTGGGCTACATTTCTTAGCAAAATCTTACCATCAACACATCTGCCAGAGCATGAATGAGTTTACAGGATGTTTCAGTCTGCAGCAATAACTTGTCTTAAAAGAGCCTAAGAAAAAGGCATCTTAACTGTCAGGAGACCAGGTATAGAGGCTTGTATTCTGAAAGTATTCTTAAAATGGGAAGTTATTGGTAGAAACAATGGAGTGACTATTATGTGCTTTGTAAAATACAGTTAAAATGGAGGTACATCTAGTATCTTTATAGTACATCTCATCTGAGCACTTGACCAGTGCCAGAATCATGGAGTATATAGATGCTGAGGATGTAGCACTTACAAAAAGGCAGAAATTTGTGCACAGGGACAAAAATGTGGGAGTTTGCTATTCCGTGCCACAAATGCTGTCTTATTCCTTGAGTTTTGTACTAATTAGTATCCAAAAAGATGGCAGAAGGTGCTCTTTGAAGGGGTGAGCTCATCTTGTTAGACACTTCCAAGCATCACTAGGCGGGCTATAAATAATCACAACATCAGGTGCTGAGGTCTGGGATATTCTCCATTCACTCCAGTTTGAGAGAGGGTGTCTTGGATGAGGCCAGCACGGTGTCATGTGCTGGAAGGAAGGAGCTGTGTGTTCTTTTTCCCAGCACTGCACATTAAAGCAACGAGGAGCTTGTAGTAGCAGAACAGTGAGGCAGTTTGTTCTTTTGTCATGGTAACCTCACTGGGTTTTCTCCCAGTTTTTAGGCTAAATATTTTCCTTTCATTGCTGTTCTGTTATTCCATTAAAAAAAAAAATAAAGTGGAAGAAATCCTCATTAAGTAGAGTATGTGTCAGTACAATCATGTTTTATTCAAGCTATTCATTTTTTGCACTTACAATGCATTCTGTTCCAAATGCCTTTCCAAAAAAGAAAATGTAGCTTTCAGTTAAAGTAAACAGGTCACATACTGAGTGACCTCAAATCTGATGGCTAAAATTTAGAAGGGGAGCTAATTGAATAAAAATGCAGTGACTCATATTATCCAGGCATTCAATCAGATGGCCCTTCCAGTCTTAATTTATACAGATCTCTGAAAAACAGGTTGCCGTTTTGCTTCATACTAACATGGAATTTATCTCAGTTCATGAGAAAGGATCTTGTTTAAATGCTTAAAAGTTTGGGCAGATGCTCAAAGGCCGTTCCTATTGCCTGAGGATAGGAAGCAGGGTTTGTAAGTCAGCAGCGAGTGACTCTTGTAGAGTCAGTAAAGCTTTTCTAGTAAATAGTTGCTTTTCTAAAGGGAACTGATACCACCCAAGCAAGAATATGCCAAATAAAATGCCTACTTCGGAAGTGTTGCTTTCACCTTTTGAAGGTGAATTTCAGAGAAATAAGGGCAGCAGCATCCTTCTCTCTGCAAATCCCTTTGCTTTGCTTGAAGCAGAGTGGAGCTGGTCCAGCTGTAGAGATCTGCAGTGTCTGAAATACAATACAATATATTGTATGTGTTTTGCTCACAGGGGAACTTGTACTGAGGTGAACTGAAGTAGCAGATGAGAGGATACTCCAAGCATTATTCATTCTGGAAGTGGTTTGTTTTGGAGATGTATATGCTTCTGCAATTATTTTAGCCATTAAACTTCAGCCCTGAAAATGCTTTCATCTTGGCTGATTCGTGGCCATGGCAATGCAGAGGAGTGTGATGGGAAATGTGTTATTAGATTTGTGAATTATGTGCATTTTTCCCCCTTTAATGTTTGATATTGGAAGACATGATGTTTGACAGAGAACATAATGAACAGTATTTGTTTGTAAATCAGCAGCTAGATGTGGTTTGAATGAATGCATATTTGAGCATAAAGAGAAAATCTGGAGAGGTTACCAGTACTCCTTACTACTGGCAAATCTGCCCTACAGATGGGAAGGGAGGCAGCTTCCAGTGGCTTATTCCGGAGATGCACTGAATGACTGTGTGACCTCAACAGATCCCCCATTTGCAAAGCAGTCACTGCCCTGACCGCAGCACATACAGACAAACCGATTTTCCATGAGCAAACTTCACTAGTGTTAGGAAAACAGCTCAAAGACCAGGGCAACCTGCAGGAGGCTGGATGGATCTTTGGGTTGATGGTAGCTCCTTTGGCCATGGCAACATTGCTGTGAACCCCCAAACTGGAGAGCTGGAGAATCTCTTGGCTATATGCATTGGAGTAGAAATTGAAGCACCAGCAATCGCTTATGTAGATGATCCTGATTAGGCAGGAAATGCCCCACAGAAGTTTCCCACCCCCAGATTGGGACAAAATAATGAATTTTTTAAATTGTAATTACCTATCAGAAAATAAAAAAAAAAATGGAGAGAATCAACATTTTTGTTTTAATAGCTGCAGAAATGTCACATTGATATTGGTCTGCTAAAATGATGTTTGACATTTTAAAAGATCAATTTTTCTCAAAGTTCTCTCAAACCATTAAAACAATTTTAAAAGGGACTATTTTGCCATGTAAAAATGAATTCCAAGTGAGGGAGACTTTTTGAATGTCCTTCCTTGGGAGCAGTTTCACTCTTGGCATCTCCTGATGAAAAACCACTTTGTCATAATTCTCCACCAGTTTTCATCCTCAGGCCTCTTCAGCTGTCTATATGGTTTCTGCCACTACTGTCATCCTACCATATCAAAATGGGTATTTAGGGATGTTCTTCTGAAAACTAATTCCACTGTTTGCAGTAAGAGCCTATTAATGTAACTCAGAGTGACCATTGCCTGCAGTATTAGCATCTTCAAAGGCTGACTGACAGATTTGAGAAATGGATTTCGCATTATTGTGCTGACCCCAGATGCTATATCACAACAGGTTTAGAGAGGAGCACAGGCATGGTGCTTTTCTTACAACATCCATAGGAAGTAAGATAAGCTAAATGACATACTTAATAAGCAGATGTGCAGGGGAGCATTGAGGGAAAACACATCAAAACATCTTGCAAAAACTCATTTAAAGTTACATAAATTATTGTTTGCATTTTCACATGCAGTTATTTTCAAATCTAACCAGCTGTATGTGTTTGGAGTGGCCCTAAATAAATACATCATTACATAAACACAGAATTTGTTTAGGGATTTTTTTTCCAGTGAGGTCCAGGCCCTGCTGGCTTCGCAGTATTGCACAGACTGTGAGAAGGAGGTGTCTGAATTTCGATGGGACATTTTGACACTGAAGTTCCCATTCTTACTATGTTTGGTATTTTTAAATTGTATGGTGACAGCTACCTTAAAAGAAGATGGAGAAAATAGTATGGTACATTTTTTGTTAGAAGGATTTGAATGCAGGTAAAAAGCCCAAGCAGGTAACTGCATTTCATGTAACATTTTTCACCCCATTTTGGTACAGCAAGCCAACATCTGGAGCATGCTAATGCACTGTCCTGGTGTTTTGCAGCCATAGTTCCCAGCAGCATCTTGGTTCGCCGCTTATTTGGGAAGCCAGATGATTGCTGTTCAAGGTGAGGGCTGTGTCATGATCCGCGGTGATAACGCTGCAAGCCCTCTGTCACCGTGTTATCATCTCACAGGATGCAATTACCTGATAAACAGTGAGGTTCTCCATAGTTCTGCATTGGTTTTACAGTGCTGCAAGTCCAGACCTCGAAGTTCAATCCAGCATTCAAAAGTCCTTAAGTACCATTGACGTGTTCTCCAGTGGGTCCCTGGGTTTTATAAATAAGAAAATAAGCAAAGTAACTCAAGGTGCAGAGAAGCTCATCTGCACCTTCTCTGATCCAGACCACAGTAAAATGTGAAAGAATTATCTGAAAGACATGGTGTTTTTTATTGAAGAAATAATCACAGAGTCACTTATCAGAATCAGGAAACCTGCTTTATCCTTTGTTGCATTATAAATAAGAATTATATTTGTTCTTGGGAAACAAGCCTGAAGTACACTGGAACACGTTATTGCGAGTGATGCACAGGGAGAGACTGAATAAATGCTGTCTGCCTGTTCCATTAGGTGATTTTGTTTCTTACATTTCTCTACCTTCCTTACCAGGAATGTGTTCTTTTATCATTTCAGAGGTGCAGCCTGACCAATTACAGGGTCACTCATTGCAGGGTCTCAGTTCAAAGCTGACTGAAGAGAGGATGCTGACTGCCAGGCGAGGAGTGTGGTGTTGGGGTGGAGGCAGGGGCTGGGGTCTCCAGCTGTGCCCTGACTTGCTCACAGCCGAGGCTGCTGGGGGAGCCTGTAATGATGTGGAAGAAGGGAGAAGGGGAAATGTCTGTCCTGAAGCCTTCTGCCTCTCCATGAACGTGGAGATACAAGTGAGAACAAGAGAGGATAAAACCAAAAGGGGAGGAAGGGACATTTGCAGGGATGGAAGATTAAGGAGATTGGTGCAAAGGGGTTTCTGCAGTTACTATTTTTTATCCTTTTTCCACTCTTCTCGGCAAAGGCTATAAGCTCTGAATCAAAGGGATACAGAAAATGCTATCCTAGATGGTACAACCTGCATAGCTCAGCATCTTCTCATGCTACAGGCATCTGTCAGAGCTTCAGGCACAGGCTCTTGGAGCTGTGTGTTTGGTGGTTATGTCTCGTGTTAGGTGATTAGATGTAAAATTACACAGCATCCTCCTGACTTGGAACATAAAACCCATTTCCGTGCTCTGTCTTGACTGTTCATACATATCTTAGCAGAAGCTGTTGCAGACACCAGCTTTCAAACCTTTCAAATTAAATGTTGGCGCCGGAGTCATTGTCAGCACGAGCATCCTGCTCTTTGTGCTTTCCCTGGTGCTGGGGAGCGGTTCTGCACCCCCCAGAGCTCGCTGATGAGCAGCTCATCTGGGAGCAGTTTCGAAGGAGATCTTTGACTTTCTTTGGCTTCCCAGAGGAATTCGTAATTATTTCCTCCTTTATCATAGAGTGCAGCTGGAGGCTTCAGCTCCATTAGAATTGCCCTGGTAATTTCACAGTGTGAAATTTACAGCAAACTGGGGACATTAACGTTAAATAAATTTATGCAACAGCAACCCTCACCCAAGTCATTAAAAGTGTGTGCAATTTTTAATGGATGCTTCAGCATGGCATTTGATAAGTTGGTTCATTTCTTTTCCCAGTCTGTTAAGTATACGTATACACACACACATAAATTTTCCTGCCAGAGGTATTGGTAAAAGCTGGCGATGGCCTCGAATGTCACCTCCTTGCAACCACTTTAAATATGGCTTTAATCCCAAGCACGGTGGAATGAAGAGAGACTGCTGCTGAAGAGTGGCTTTGTGCGTGTGTATGTGCGAGAGTGGGGGTCTGTGCAACTAAAATAATCCAATTGAACTATGTAGCGATTCTGAATTACGTCTATTTGAAAAGACAGGATATCATAAAGACTGCTAATATGGTGGAAAATTGTATTAAGCTGAGACAAGGCAAAGTTGATTATGTGGTAGACTAGTGCAGATGTGCCTGTCGCTAGTCGTTTATGCATATTGATTGATCTTAAATATAACAAAGCAGAGGATGGGAATGGTGTTTGTATGGTTATTGATTTCATTTCAGCTCCTTGGCCTGTCATCATAAGCTTTCAGATCCAACTACCTGGACTGATACAACTCCTGATCAGAAAGCTTGATAAGGAAACAGGCATGAGGCTGATGTCCTAGCCAAAGAAAACATGCCAGTTATGTCTTTTTAGAAGCAGGCTGTTGCACTTATTTCATGCAGATATTCAGGAACGTGCCAGCTCTTTGTAGCTTAGTGGAGCCTGAGTGTAAAGTTCATCGGAAGGCTGCAGCTGGGCTTCAGGAGGCTTTGGGTTTCAGCTGGCTTTGGGTTACCCGAAGACTTGGGGGATGTTACTGCTCTGGGCACTGCATTAAACAGTCTCAGAGCACTCACAGAGTCAATTTGCTGCATGATCTGCTTTTGTTCAGTTTGCTAAAAGGAGGATTCTTGGTTTCTTAGTTGATTGAGTCTGGTTTTTACAAACCTGTACAAGCAGAACTGTTGTTTCACCACCTCTCCCACGTTCCAAGCAGTGAAGCTGTAAACAGGAGGTTTTTTTCTTTGGTTGCTCTCTCATCCCTCCTGAGTCTTTATTATTAAGAAGGTATCTTCAGTACTGCAGTGCCCAGAGCTAGTGATCCTTGCCACCAGGAAGCCTGGCTTCCAAGGGCTCTGTAACTCTGCTGGCATCATTTGCGTGAAGCTTGAAACGTGACATGGGAGTCAGATAAGATGCTGGTTTTCTAATAAACAAAGTATTTAGGAGTAGAGAGAATTAGACCATAAGCAATTAATAAAATGGATGTGTTGCAGTTTGCTCTGGGAATTTCCTAATATGCCAATCCCAAGGGTTTATACAAATGTTTGGCCATCTCCACCTAGCTTGACTGCAGCCTGAGCTCTGTGCAGGTGAAGTCTGCCGACACAGGTGAGTTGTCATGATTATAGTTTAGTTCTGAAGCAGAAATGGATAAGCATGTTGAATTGAGTGCATATCATTTACTTTGATTAATGTTTGAGCAAAGGTGAAGGAACTCTGTCTGTGATTGTAGACATCAAAGACAATATATTGAAATGCAGTTATAATGTACACATCATTTATCAAATTCCTGCCCAATAATGCCAGCATTTGCTGCACGGAAAATACAGTTTGATGGATTACCTGCTTCTCACCATCTTTCCGAAGGCCAAGGAAGGCAAGCACAGAATTACTGCAGAAATGTCAGACTCAGGCTCTTTCAGGCTGGGGAGAGGGACTGAAACAAAAACCCACAGGGCATTCAGCAGAATACTAAGCAGGATGAGAATTTTAGGGGGCTTACAGTCCTCAAAGGAAACAAGTTTCTTTGTTTCCTGCTCTTATCAAGAGCAGGAGCAACCCACCTACTACAGGCAGAGCGTGTGTCACCTTTTGCAGAATTTGGCCTGTTTTAGTGCCTGCTCTTGAGATGCTGCTGATCTATAAAAAGCACATTTTTACATCTAAAGCAGCAGTGATCTGGACTTGGATCTGTAACAGCCCGTTCTTGCCTGGGATCTAAAAAAAAATAAAAAATTGCTTTGAAATACGAATTTCAAATTAAAACCAGGAAGAAATAAACAGCAGAAAATACTTTTATTTTTTGCTGAGCTTCTATTGAGTTCCTGCTTCCTGTTTTGACAGTGTAAGTTATACTTGGGCAGGAAAAAAAGGAAGCCCACAAACGTAATTGCAACCATGTCTAATTAGGCAGAGCTATGTAAATTTAGTGTTTCTACATGATTATAAATGTCAGGAGAGCCTTAGATAAGACATGAGAGTTTTGAGTATCTCTTGTGTACCTAGTCTAAAATGTCCTTATTGCTAATCCTATTCATCTGGAGTTGCTTCCTAATTAGAATATTTATGGGCTAATAAGGAGGTGAACAAGACACTCGAGTTCTGTTCCAAAGGTGAGAGCAGGAATTCATTAGACTCAGCGTCTCTGTTTTGATTGCTGTACAATGTAATTAACATTGTGCTAGACAATCATTTTAGATTTACCTTAACAACAAATATTTAAGAAGGTTCCTGTTGTTCTGCCTTTGATCGAGATCTGCTGAACCCAGCAGCAGTTACATCATCAGCTTTGAGAGATGGTGAGCTTCCTGGATAGTTTATTCCTATTTTATTTTGCAAACTGGCTTGACCTCTGTGTGAGAGTTACTGACGTGTCTGAGGTTTGTGCACACTAGCTAAAAGTGTTGGGTTTGCATATTTTATGGATTCATATTTTTTAAATTTTATATCACTAAGACCTATTTTATAGGAAACGCTTATTTTGGTGGGTTTTTTCCCAGAATTTTCAGTTGCATGTCTATGTCCAGTGACTGGTGTAAAAAAGCATTTTTAAAGTTAGGTATAGTTTAGCTGGTTTTAGTTTATACTGCCATGAAAGCATAGTGACTGGCTAACATTCAGTGTCTGGCTCTGATTTTAATTCTTGAAGGCACTGTCCCAGCAGGAGCCTGCTGAGCCCAGGACAGCAGCAGCAGGGGAAATGCTTCCTGCACCCAGACTGGGATAGTACCAGCACAATCCCATGAATTCCACCCCACTGGGTTGTAGACCTTTATGATCATCCACTGTGTGAGGACTTGGGTGCTTCCCTTGCAAGATCTAGTCATTGCTTTTTGCCCTTGAGGGAAAGTCCAGTCCTTGCCCAACCTTCCAGCCCAAGAGGTGGGTCATGGAAGACATCTTCCAGCCTTCTTCCTGCTGCACCCTCTGTGGCTTTTGCAAGACGTTTCTTACTTCTTGCTGCCAAATCTCCCATTTTGAAGGGTCCCTGAGCATAGCCTAAGGGAAGCTGGGGTGCAGTTCCCCATGCCTCAGAGCTATTTCCTCTCGGATTTTAGAGAGGACCAAGGCACAGAGTTTCTGTTCTCCCTCTCCCCGTCTCCCTTTACATGAAGCCCTACTTCTGTCAGCAAACCATGTCAAAGTTCTGCAAAGCAATGTCCATAATAAATACAAATGCTAAATTATTCTCCAATTTTTGCCAGTGTGGATCCAGTCTCTTACTCCTTTTCAAGTGTAAGCTGCTTAAAGCAAAACCTGAGGGTCTTGGTTTCCTTTCTTTGCTTTCCTTCACATACTGAGAAATGAACCTGTCAGCTGAAAAAACAATGTTCTGTGTCTTTAAAGGTGTTATCAGAAAAGTTGTTAAGATGGCAAGTCACGTTGCTTCAAGCCTTCTCTGTAAATTACAGTTAGGTACGAGAATCTCATAGATAATGATAAATATAGCAACATTCTACTGCTGATGGAAATCATTATCAGCCATTATCAACTTTAATTAATATATTCACATTATTCAAATCCAGGTAGAAAATGTTCTTTGGCATCAAGTCTAGAGCAGTACAGTTCATGGCTATTCTGCAGCTTGAAAAGCAGCTGGCAACAGGGAAGCAACTCCGAGGAAACATTTTGTTTAGCCTCAGGGTCCAGCGCATTGTACGTCCTGCAGATCTCACCCATTTTCCATGCCTGTCTACAAGGGCTGTAAGATCTCATGTTTCCAAGGGACATTTCTCTCCTCGGTGCACTGCTTCCACATCAGAACAGCTTTCTGCTGTTTGTGGCATCTCTGTTGTCTCCGTAGCAACCAGGGCAGTGCTGGGGAATACACAGTTGAAGATGCTATAGGAATGAGCACTCCTAGCAAATGTTCTTTGCTATGAAAAATGACTGAAAACAAACAGAAAATATGGGCTAAATAAACCTCTGCTAGTTCTAAATGGAATACTTCTTGAAAATTTCCATTAGACCTTAGCAGCTCTTTAAATAAATAACCATTATGTCCCCTTCCATCTGAGGAGTTCCATCTGTTGATTTGGTTTGTTTGCTTTCTCCCCTTCTATAAAAATACCGAGGCCCAGTTCTGCACACACAGACCCAGGGAGCAGCACCAGGCACATGGGGTTGAGCACCCCCTTCCCCTTGGAAAAGAATCTTAACAATAGCATCAGGCAAATATACAGACCCTCCCAAACCCCACCTGGCACTCCAAAAGCATGAAACCCTGAATCCTCACCTGCTGTGTGCCTCTGGGGCATCGCAGGCGGCCTGTTTATCCACCACAGCATTCCAAGAGAGAGGGGAAGACTTTTACAACAGACATTCCCGGTTGATCCACTGTGCTAAACCCTGCCCCCACGCTGCTGAGGACAGGAGTGTCCATTTTATACACACAATAAAACAAATAGAAAACTGCCTGAAGAGATGCTCCTGCATCCATCTCACCTATTTGGTACCCACTTCAGCCTGCTCACAGCATGCCAGACCCCTGGTACAAGCTCACGCTGTCTCACAATAATACCTAGATAATAAATAACTCCCACAGATATGCACCTTCCAGTGTTCAGACCAGAGGAATGTGCCCAGCCAGGGTGGTTTTTTCTGTTTCAAATGGAGAGGTGAAAGTGGGATCTCTGTGAAATATATTCTGTTTTCCATTTCTACCCCTTCAAAGTGGCAGGGCTGAATGCATGGGGAGCAAGGTCTGTCCTCTAAATCAATGACTCCATGGGCTAATGGTTTAGTTAGAGACCTTAAAGACTCAAAGTGAGGACCTGCTGCAGCTGGTTTGAGTTAACACTTTGTTTCTGCTGTCAGATAATACATTTCTAAACCAGGATTATTCTGATATTTGCTATGAGAAAAGAGAAATAAAAAATCTATACAGCTCCCATTAACCAAGAGTGAGGTAAACAGTTAGTGGGATGAGATAAAACCTTTTCACCTCTGGGACACAAATGTGAGTGCAACTTAGGATAAAATTAAGTACATTTCATGATCTCACTTTATTCCCCACAGGGAGTTAATCCATCTCACAAAAATCTTGACACATACTTATCACAGCCTCCAGCTTCTTAGGAGAAACCAAGGATTAGAGTTCTAAATGTCCTCACATCCTGCCTGAAGAGGATGGTCACACAAAGTCCACATGGAGCCTGGTCTTACAGCCTTGCTTCTTGTTTGCAAAGTGCATCACCTTCTAGTCCTTCTACTTTCACAGCACAGTTTTCTGAGAAGTGGAGGAATAAAGCAACACACGTAACATTTACTCAGTGTAAGTTTGGACACCACCTCCAGAACCTGAGATAAGAAGGTCTACAGAAGCTTAACATTATATACTGCTGTAGGAGTAGGATAAATACTTTCTTATCCAAAAGTTCAAGTCTCACCAGCATTTAGAAGAGCATTAAGCTTATGATCTCATCAGCCCTTCTAAATCTGCTACAAGGATAACATGTTAAACTGGATTCTGACGAAAATACTGGTGCAGTTTTGGGGGTGTTTCCCTTGTGTCATATGGGAAGCTGATATTATAGAGCACAGGACCACAGACATGGTTTCATTTGAATTCAACATCATGACCAAAGTAAATATGCTTAGTTTTGAGAGATTCTTCATGCCACAATATGCCCTTTCTTTTCTAATTGTGAGAAAGCATCAGTACTAGAATAAGGACTGTTGTTTTCAACTAATATAGCCTGGACAAATCACAGCTAGCATGTGGTCACCTGAAATGGGATCAGGTACCACAGGCTTACTGCAGGTGAAGGGGAGCATGGAAACAGATCCTGTGGAGGAAATAAGGCACTCAAGGCACTGCAAATCCATACCCCAGCTTGTCTCTGAATAATTTTGTCTTAATTCCTCTGCCTGTTCTCCATTTGAGAAATAGGGGTAATTCCCAGCCCACAAAAGTTTAATGAATATGAATTTGTCAATATTTATGCCTACAAAGAAAATAAAATATGCTGGCATTATTTATAGCATTTCAGTAAGTTCATCAGAGCAGCATCATGTATGATCAGGCCATGGGTTAACAAGGATTAATTATCTTGGCAGAATTATGCTTTGCAATTTTTCATTTCAGTCTGTTACTTTTAAGTATTTTGTAATGCAGGATACTAAATTCAGGGTCATTTTCCTTCTTATGTGAAATTCAGTCCTTCTGTACGTAAATGTTTTCTAAGGGTAAACATAGCTAGAACTGGAGAGAACTGAAATACTGAAACTCCCTCTTGCAGCTAATAGCCAAGAAACTGCTATATTCCTCCAATTTTATAACCGCAAGAATTGCATTTCATCACATAAAGGTGGTTGACAAGTTCTTCTTTCATCCCTTCTGGCAATTTGAAGTTAATTCCGTGTTACAGGAACCTGGGAGGTTGTCGAGGGGGTTTCAGTGGTGCTCACTCCTTTATATAAAGTTTCCCTTGGTAAGGTAGAACCTGCTCCTGGTCACTTAAAGGCCTTTGACACTTGCAAAGATCCCTTAGATGACAAAAAGCATACAAATTAAATGCTGCTTGATTAAGGCTCTGATCTAAGAAAATTAAATTCTGCCTTCAATTATTGAAATGGCTCGTGGCTACTGCTCCAGCCTCATTTTACAGGCGGTCCCAAGAAAGGGCCCAAGTTGCTCTGACAAAGGTCACCCTGTACAGTTGGGAAATCTTACGATTATCAGAAATTCTTCTTGGTTGACCCCCTCCTCTTTGAAATTAATAAACATGGCATTTACATTTCCCACTTTGAATATTAATATGCTTCTTCTGGAGCACTTTCTACAAAACTACTCTGACCAGACCTTCTCCTCCTGTTGCTGACATGAGCAATTTGTTTCCTGGATGATGATTGCTCTCTTTGTAGTCTCACCTGGACATACAGTGATTCTGCTAACGGAGATCTGATTAAAGCTGACAGGCCCAGTATGGGAAGGAAAACATCCCTGCTCATCACAGCGAATTCTCACAGTGGCACTCTGCCAGCCTGGCTTCTCAGTGATTTACTTTATCAGCAGTTTTTCAGTTTATCATGAAGTCATTCATTCCTGTTCCTCACTTCCCCACTGTTATCTCTCGTCTGAAGCCTTCTGAGCAGGCACTATATTGAGTTGTACAGGTCTTTACTCTCCAAAGCAGAAAACACATATGCTGGAGGATGGTGAAGTCCCACTGAAGCTGGGCTTCTGTCAAGTTGGCATCACTTCCTTCAAAAGGCATTTACAATGCTTCTGAGTGACCAGAAGTTGTGTTTCATGCCTCATTGCAGTGTCTCTCAGCTGAGTCTTTGAGTGCAATTGAACCCAAAAGATGCAGACATCATCACCAAAACTAAGTTTGAGAGTCAAAGTTTGGAGAGGAGGGCAATGGAGGAGGCAGGCAGGACTTTTTGCTGTATATCCCATGTTGCTCGATGCCCGGTGCTGGTCTAGCAGACCAAACATTAGTGGTGCATACAAGGCATAGTACCCGTGATGGCTTTTGAATGAGGGGTTGGTCTTCCAGCCAAGTCTACACTGACTTAACCTGGCCAGTTGATCGTGTTTGTAGTATTTGTGTACAGCACCTGGAAGAGCATAGCCAGGGAAACAAAGCAATTTGCTGGTTTTGACAGAAGCCCCCATTAGTATTTCTAACTTCACAACCAAATTGAGTTTCTTTTCCAGTAACTCTGTCAATCACACTCTCAGCAGATCGACACAACATGACCCTATCCATACTGGGTAACACAGCTTTTAAGTGAAATACAATAGGGAGATTCTTGCATTGCTCTCTTCTCAGTTATTTGACTATTCTCCACTAACCTTTTAGTCTGCTAAATCTAAATTAGTGTCTTTTCTGACTATACCCTGCTCCTTCACTGTTTGGATGTTTCCTTCAATTTATAATGGTGAAGGCGTAGATGATACACAGGTAGCAAAGACTTAGCCAAGCTATTTTCTTAACATAATTCCTATCAATGGATAACAAGTGACACCAAGTTAGTTTATTTCATCTAGGCCATACAGTCAACACAGTACAGATTCCCAGGACTTGTATTGTGCTCCTGACTGCCATTAATTTTAAAATCCAGGATCTTTGTGCTGTACTCACCATGTGTATATGCATAGGATTAGAGGAAATGGTTTGCATATATTATGTTGAATATATTACATTGATTTTTTTTTAATTGCTGCATTGGTAGGATTTAGAAAAACTCATGCTCCTAAGAATAAAAAAGAAGTCTGACTATAGCAATGGTGTCGTGAGTGTGGAATTTCAAGCCTATCTGCAAAAATGAGTCCAAGTATAAATAATGAGCAATATTATGAATATTTATTCACCTACACTGATCTTCTTGATGATCTTTTTCAAGCTTCCAGCTCGACAGAGCTTAAAGAAGAAGGCAGTTTTACCTGAATTGTGAAAGGCTTTTCTTCCTCTTTTTAATCAAGCGAGATATACCAGAAAACAAATCAGGCTGATGAAAACAGAAGTCAGACTTACAAGAAAAAGAGCTGTAACAGCTAAATGGCTTAAAGCACAGAAAGTAGGAAAACAGCATGTGGGGCTAATGATGGGTGTTTTTCAGGTTTCAGAATATATTAAGGCATTCTCCCTGTTTATTAAATTGCTCTGGCAGCATTTGACAGCAAAGGTTTTGTGGATTATAAGAGTGCAATGGACATAACTAGGATTTTTTTTTTCTCCTCAAGCCTGGCCTTTGGGTAATCACCAAGAAGTTACTCACTGTAGGAAGAATTTAGTTTGCGCAAATCCAATGAAGGTCATTTTTTCACTTTAAGAGTTGTTTCTCAGATTGCTATTTACTTTCCCTTCTCTGTGGTCTGCCTGGGGTTTTTGGACTTTTTCTGTCTCTCAACACTCATTCCTTTTGTCAGAGAGTGGCAGACACAGCCTGGAAGCAGCATCAATTTAGTGCTGGCATATTTACCAAAGGGCACCTCTCAGCAGCAATGGCTGCTGTGTGACCACCTAGGCATTGAACTATAGCTCATCTCTTCCTGCCCAAGGAAAGCAAATGTAATTTCATGGTTTTACAAAAATTGCCTCAGCCAAATGTTAGAAGGCTTATTCCGCAGGCCCCCTTTTAAGTGCTTTGCTAGATGACCTGGCATCTTTGGGGCATAAAGCCTGCAAAGCCTTGATGGGAATTGAGAGCAGCATCTGATGGGTCAGAGTTGCTTCTTGATTCTGCAAAGATGCCGAAGAATGACAACTTCTGCACCAGTACCCAGTGCAGATGCCACCAGAGGGGAGGGTGCTGGAGATGGGTACTTCTGCAGCCCTCCTCATCAGAGTGGCTGAATGCTTCAGCAAGCTAATGGATTTTTATTCTCACGATATCACTGTGAGATAAGAAAGTGGTTTAATTTCATCTTGAAGTGTTATTTTCAATTTCTTAGAGGCACGGAAAAAATTAAATGACCTACTAAAGGTCACCTGGGGAGTGTTTGGGAAATGCAGACAAAATCCAGGTCTTCTGAACTGCAGCCCGCAGCCTTAATCACAACCCTGCTCTGTTTTGGCACCCACTCGGTGGCTGTAGTCAGAATCAAAATACATTGTACAATATATTTGTCATATCTCTTTTTCTTTTAAATGAAATGTATTTGTAGCTCATACCAGCTCACTGCCACCCCCTTGCATGCCTATAAGTGGGGACAATCAGAAGCATGTAATTCATTTCCCTCCTGCTTCCTTGTGGACTTTGTCTAATCTGCAGTTGGTATCACTGAAGAGTGAGGTGTAACCCATTTCTAATGATTCTGTGGTTCTAATTTTGGCCTTAGATGAGAGAACCTATGAGAGGCTTATTAACTGTCAGTCTTTCTAAACAGCAAAGTTGATACTATCCAAGGACAGAGACACTGTTACAGCAGAGTTCTGACAATAATTTTGATAGTAATTCCATTAATAATTTTGAAGTCAGCCCATAGCACCTGAAGAGCTTCAGTAGGCGGTGCATGGAAAAAATCTATAAGGTTCCTCAGTGGCAGCATCAGAATGTGAAACATTTTAAGACTAGAAAAGAAATGCTTCAGAACATTGGCCTCTTTTTGATGGTGTTTTTCTTTTCATATGTATCTTCTGAAGACAGCCCAGTCCTTTTTTTCTGTTTGCTCCAGGCTTGGTGTTCTTTTTGTCAGAAAAAACACCCCAACCCAAAATATCCCAACAAATGTTATGTTCATGTTATAAAACTTCCTGAAACTGGAAAATACTACCACAGCCTGAAGTATTGAAGTCCTGTTTACGTTTTGAATGAGCTATAGGGAATGAGGACAATTTTAAAGCACTATTTCAGATACGAAAACAATTCTTTGGGCTTAACATTTCTTTAAGCAACTACATTCAGGTTTTGACAAATGTCTGTGCTCAAACATAAGCTAAAAGATTTTGTGACCTCTAATCCCCCCCCTCTGCAACTTGAAATCTAGAACACGTTTCAGGTTAAACAGCCCCAACTTTGCTATTAACCTTGTATACAGCATACTTCAAACCATGTTGCTGCTGTGTGTGCTGGCCAGCTGGGGTTCAGAGCGTGGTAAACTTTCTGCATGGTGCCTTTGGGTCAGTTGGCTATTTTAGTGGATGTTTTTTCCAGTGGGTGCCTTTCCTCAGGCAGAAGTTGCTGCATTGGCATTCTTCATGTGTTCCACCACAGTGGGGTTTCAGCTTGGGTGTTTCTTCAAAATCTTGGTAGCTCAGTGTCTGATCCCTCAGGAATAAAACTCACTATAAAAAATACAGAATACAGATATCTCTCTATATGTGTATGTCATATGAATGTGGTTGCTGCATATCACACTCAAAAGCATCTCTGTTCTTGTTGAATACAGCCCTTCCTATGCACAGCATTGCTAGCACTAGCATTAAGAAACTCATGAGAGTGATCCACCAGGATCCTTGGTCATTGTTACCGTTTTTTCTGCTGGGGGGGGTCTGGTTTTGTTTCTGGGCTTTTTAGTGTTGGAGTGTTTATTTCTAAGCTTCACTTTCTATCCCTGACAACCAGCAGATCGCTTTCTGAGATGAGAGTCTCAGTCAGTAACACAGCTCCTGGAGCTGGCTGTTCACAACTCCCTGGCTCTCACAATGAAATTAGGCAGATGAGCAATTCAGTTTGGTTCACTTTTCTGTCCTGTATGTCCCGGGGCACACAGCCAGGGTGGTGGAAGGCTTGCACTGTGACTGCTAGGGTCTGCTCTGTACCCAGCATGGCCTTTGGAAAGGTTTCCACTTCCACCACTTTCCCTGCCTGAATAACAGAAAAAAAGGCAACTAGGGGCAACAGCCACTGAACTGCTTGGTCTCACACTACTGAAAGGCCAAACAGTGACTCCTGAAAGGCTTTCCAACATTCTTTGATGTTATAACCTCTTTGTGATGAAAAGATCATATTCGCTTTCTTCCTGGTGACTTTTAGAGCACTTCCTCATGCTTTCATACAAAAGTTCAGTTCACTATTGCTGGGTGTTGTAGCCACCACCAGAAGCTATTTTGCTTTCAGAAGCTGCTACAGAGAAGAGAAAATAGCTGCTGAGCTGGAGCAGGTCCCGTTTACACCTGCATGGGAGATTAAACACCCACCCTTGGAAAGGCTGGAAGAGTTGATGTGTCTGCTGGTCCTGAATGGGTTAAAATGTGTAAATTGTAACACATTAAAATACTATCTGAAAGTGGAGTAGCTTTAAAGAGAAATAGATTACTTATATAAGGTGGGTTACAAGTCTCAGGTGCTCTGGGAAAGTGTTAAAGAGTTCAATTGATGGTCATTAATCAGGCTGCCAGGTGAAAAGCTATTACAGACTGATTGTCAATATAGATGCAGTGCCAGATGCCAATCCTGGGGTTGGCTTGTGGCCACTGAACCTTTATTTGTTTCAGAGAGACTTGGCATATGTTAAGCTGGTTTCTGAAGGTTTGTGGAACAGCCCTTTCAGCCTGGTGGTGTGGGTGAAGACACCCAGTGAGTCAGAGCAAGCCCTAGAAGTGCTCTTCAGACTCCTTGGTAAATATTTTCCTCCTTTCTGAGTCATGCACACAGTGATGATGGCAGAGGGTTAGCATGAGATGTCATCCTCTCCTGCCTCCTCTGTAGCTTCCAGTTAAGTATAGCACGCATGAGAGTGGAGTGTGTGTGAGCTGGGGATGGTCTTCAGCATGCTTCAACCCTTGAGAACAGCAGCGAAACATCTCCCATGGGTGTTTGGTTGGTGTGTGCCAGCTTCCCTGGCCTCCAGCTCTCTGTGCAATGCTGAAATGCTTTGGTGTGAGCTGCTGGGCTTAGTTTTAATGGCATGGGAGAGCTGGGAATGTGCTTCGAGGTGTGGTTTGGGGAGCTGTGGGTGGTGAAGTGAGGCCTTTCCTGAGCTGAAGGCATCCGTCAATATCTGGATGAAAGGCAGGTTTGCTCAGATGGTAGCAGGAATTCAGGGGGTCTGACCTGCATGTCAAAGCCTGAGATGTTTCACATTGACACCTTTGCTAAGGAAGAAAGCCAGCTTAACTAACACCTCCTGTTTGCAGGAGGTGAGCTGTCCTTTGCTAGAGTCAGACCAAGGCACTGCCCCAGGAGCAATGCAATCACAGGTACCTCATAAAATCTAATATGCCAGATCACCACAGATGGGAAACACTATGCAGTGCTATAAGAAAAGTCAATATAACCCTAGCCAGATGGAGAAGATAAACCTGTTTGCTTCACTGTTCATGACTGTGCAGCACTAAGCACAGTTAGTTTAAAAATTGGGGTCTCCTCCCTTGTTCCAACCCTGCCCTAGCAGAAGCACGAACGCCTCTGATAGTAGCTGGTCCTGTATAGAGGTTGAGATGGAGCAAAACTGTGTCTTTTTAACTCAGGCAGCAGCAGTTTGTGCATTAAGATTCACAGACCCAGGGTTTGATGTCTGCCAAGGATGCTGCATACATGACATAATGCTGTGCTGTGTGTAAGAAATGAAAAGGTCAAGTTATATCAAAGGCTCTGCTTGACTCTGGCACATGGCTGAAGCTCACTCACCACTGCCGCTGTCTCTGAGGGGGAGCTGGGAAAGGTGTCGGGTGCTCTGGTTGTTCTGTGAAAGCTGCCTTCTGCACTGAGCATTCCTCTGGAAATCTGTGTTTGTATTTAGCTATGGCTAAGTAGGGAGTATTAAGGGATAAATGCTTTAAAAGATCCGCTTGTGAGCTTTGTTTAAATGAGGGCTAGTTAGATCTTCTGGGAGAAGTCTAGTGAATGTTTGGGGGGAGTTTGTTTGTTTGTTTTCAGATCAGCTTTCCTGGCTCTAGTACAATATTTATTACTTCTGTCTTCACTGTCAACAGTCTCGTACCAAAGAAAGTAAGCATCAAAACCTCAGTAGCATGTAAAGAAACGGTTTAGAAAACATCCAGAACATCCTATATTCTTCCCATTGGCATTGCAAGAGTGAGGGGAGATGCAGAAACACATAAATACAAAGAAGATGGGAGGATAACCATGGGAGGAAATAGGATTTAGATTTTCTATCTCCTTCACCAATAGATTCCTACTCCGTACATCCTGCAGCAACATCCTGGTAATCCTATTTGCTTTACCAGACACAATGTTAAAATTAGCTAGTCAGACATTTTCAGGAAGTGGTAATTAATTGAACAATATTTGTACAGAGCTTTGAAAATGTAGGTCCTAATTTTGCAAACCTTTTGTCCGTAATGCAGATTAATTTAATCACATAATTACTGCGTTTCTGGACTTCAGCATGCAGTTACCCAGCTCCTGTGTGATTTATAATAATTGCATGTGTAAACCAGGAACAGCCACATTCCTAAAAACACTGTGTTTGCACATTTGAAAATTGAGATCACAGCACTTCATTACTAGAACTTCATTTTGAAATACTTTGTTCTTTTTAGACTCTCTCTCTGGATATGATTTACTTTTGTTTATTACCTCTCTTGGCAAGACCATGCTCAGCTCAGCCAGGGATTTGTCTTTCGTGCCAGCCTGTCTCTTGATGGGAAGAGCCTCCTGCAATAACTGTAATTTTCTTTGAGACACCTTCTCCTTTGTGTGGATAGAATGGGCTGGTTCACTGGTATCAATCAGTGTTAAGTCTTAACCCATTTTCACACAGACGTGTTGTGGTGTTTGTACTGAAAGGGGTTTTATTCTTTTTCTTCCTAAAAAGTTTTTTGTACACAGTGAATGCTGAGCAATCCAAGTTCTGATTTAGCTCAATTTGTCATAAATTCTACCTAGACCAAAAGGATTTTATCCCTAATTTAATGTATTCTTTTGAACATTTTTGCTCCTCAGACCCTGTATTAGATTGCTCCGGCATCTCACTCCTTCAGTGGTGAAGGACCTACTAATTTCCAGACTAATTTTATTCATGGCCGGTTTAGACCCATTTGTTCTTGTGTCAACATTGTCCTCTAGTTTAAATTGCTCCTTTGACTTCCTAGTGTTTATCCTCCTGATGTATTTATAGTCAGCAATCATATCTGCTATCAGCCTTCATTTGGCTAGACTAAACAAGCCAAGCTCTTTCAGGCTCTTCTCCTGTGATGGGCTCTTCACTGCCAGCATCTGGTCAGATCTGGGTTGCTTAGCAGCGAATACAGGGGACCTGGACTGTGCACAGCATCCTGATGAGGCCTTAGTCTTGGCACAGGGAATTAATATTGCCTTATCTTCAAAGCTGATACTGCAGACTATGGATTCACCAGAAGTACGTGTGACCTGCTCAGCAGCAGGGAGCTGGTGGGACATGATGCCAGTCCTCCTTGCTTGTGTCTGATAAACCAGCTTCCAGAAGAGTTTTCTTGCTAGTCCCTTGCTGTGTGTTCTTGTATTTTGTACACATCTAGTTTCTATTATTTGACAGGTTACTTTTCTTCCAACCTGTTACTTCTTCCTGTACAAGGCACTTCTTTTTCCACCAAGCTTTTGATCAACTTCCTATTAATCAGCTTAACTGATTTCTTCAACTCATTCCCATCTTCTGGAATTTAGCCAATGTATTTCTTTGTGGCAGTGTATCAGATGATTGACAGAAGAGCAGACAGATTAGACCTGCCACACTTTCTTTAATTATTCTGTCCTTCCTAATTTTTTCCTTCAAGGGCCCTTCTTAGCTTTTAGGTCAGACTAAAAGCTCTGCACTTATCAAGATGGGGATTAAGCAGCACATTTACATTCTTCTAGTGTGACAGTTGGTTAGATTTATTAAAAATACTGTCCACTGGGCCTCCCAGGGTCTTCACTGTGGCTGGGTTTTTAGCCTGGACCCCTTGGGGCAGAGGCTCGTTTCTTTAGTTCCACAGCATCACCATCAGAGGAAACATACAGTAACCATTTCCTTTCTCTGGGTTAGGACCATTTTATGTTACTGCAATGCTGTTGTTTCTGCCCTGTGCTATCTAAAATGTCATCTTTGTAAAGAAAGAGAATATAAGAATTATTCTGTATGATTAAAATGCCATCAAGAAAATGTCTCTTGTGCTTGGGGGCATGTGGCTGCCTATTTTGTTTTTTAATAGTTGTAACAATACTAATAATATTAGGACAACAAACTAAGATGCCCCTGGAGATGTTGTGACAAATTGGAAGGACATGTTGAAATTGATTGAATAGTTCAATAAAATGAGCTTAATGCACAAGAGCAAAAAGGTTAGCTACAGGAAAAAAACAAAAGAAATTGCTAAGTTTTTATCTGCTGGGGCCAATCTCACTGGAGATTGAATTAGTTATAAACTAAAACTAAATACTTAAAAGCACCACTCTTGCATGCCCGCACAGGAGCCTTTCAGAGCTGGACATGAGTGCCAATTGAGTGCCTAAAGGTTTGACAAATCTCAAGACTACTTTATTTGGTGGACTTGGCAGTCTTAGGTTTACAGTTGAACTTGATGGTCTCAGAAGTCTTTTTGACCTAAATGTTTCCGTGGTTTACATGTCTATGATTTACATATCTGTGTTTTGTACAACTTTATGTACAATCAAGGCCATTCTCCATGACAGATTGCACTTTTGCTCTAAACACAAGCTGTGTGTTCAGCAGATGGAAATCAGTGCAACTTTGGTGATGTCTCTTAAGTTTGCACCACCAGCTCACCTCTCATATGTCCCTGATTGCTGCAGCTGCCTCCAGCATCCTGAGAGGTACAGCACCTATCTGAGATGTGTGCATTCCCCTAAAAATCCTACCTGATCACTCCATCCATTTGAGATCTCCTATAATTCCTTGTATTTTCACACTAGGATTGGGCTTGCATGCGTGCAATGCTCCTTTGCCATCCTTCCTTTCATCCCATCCTTATGCTCTTTGTGGCTGGTATATTTGTACATCACTAAATTCTGGACATTTTCTTTTTTGGCATTGTATTATGTGATTGATAAAATCTTTCTTTTAACTTTAATTTATCATTCTGAATTTGTGTGGGGTTTTATTAACACTGCTGTGATGCTCAAGGAAAGGTGTTCTATTAAATAAAAGAACCTTATTGTAAACCTGAGATTAATAAGACAGTGTCTGTGAGTGTGCACACACACAGATGTGTGTGTCATTGGAGTATGTGTAATCTAATAAGCAGTAAAATTGTGAAGTTAACAAAGCTTTTAAATGAGACTTTCTAGTCCCTTACCCCCTCTTGTATGAGAGAATACATTTTTGCAGGGGATGCTTTGGTTGAGAAGTGAATAAAGGAGCTGAAGGCGGTGGGAGTTTAGAGGCTGGGTCATGGTATGAAAAAGTGCAGTGCAGACAGAGTGTGACCTTACCCACAGTCTGCAGCTTGTTCTCAGAGTTCAGATAACGCTGTCACGAGCTGTGGAATCACTTCTGGCACAGAAGCAGAGCTGCCTTTGCCATCCCCTTTCCGGAGGCGCACTGCCGTGATGGTCCCAGCTCGCTCCGGTGGACACATCCATGAGCTGTGAAATAGAAAACCACCAAAAAGCAGGGGAAAAAATCCTAAAACAGAAACACCCCTGTCAATGAAAGCTGTTTAATCCTCTCTCAGCTGATGGGAAGGAAGGAACGTATTTTTTTCCTGCAGTTGCTGCTGAAGTACTGAAGCTTTTACAATAATGAACGTGTTACAGCTGTGCCATCACATCGGAAACGCTGGGAATTACGTGTCTCCATCTCACTGCGGTGAGCAACGTTAGAGATGGCTTTGCCATCTAAATGCACTGTTGAAATGGTATCTCTCATGTGGGCCTCTGACCTGATTTTCTCATTTATGTGGGATCTGATTGCTCCTGGTTTTGTTTTCTTTTTTTAAACATTTTCCCCCCTCTTCTAAGATTTAAACCTAATTTGTCTCACAAGGGTTTGGCCTGTTAGAGAATACTTCTGTCAGCCTCCCATGTTGACTGTAAAAGAGAATACGAAAGGAAAAGCGAAATATGAAATAGAAATTACACTCACTAGTAAGGACATTTCTGTTTTTCAGTTACCCAGTGCTTTACGAACGTAGTAGTGAACAGCAACCCTTTGTGTGAGGAAAACCAAAGGCTAACAATAGTTTCTCCCTCATGTTCTATTGTACAAGGTGGCAAGAGATAATGGAAGTGCATTTCCATAATATATTCCAGTTGCAAGTTGCTGATGGATCCCTGTATGTGATGGGTTGTCAATTTAGCAGGTTAATATCTGTCAGTTAAGTCCTGGAATCAAGGTAAAGTTGAAATTTAGATCTCTGTTATTCTAGCAACTTGGAAGAATTATAGTATTAAGCCAATTACAGCACCTCAAGAATGTTTATATAGGAGTGGAGAGACCTAATAGACCTGATTCTTGTCTTTGGAGATTTCAAAGGACGTTTGACATTTTATCCAGGCTTGTAACATCGGCACAGGAAAGGAGCAGCCCTCGAGACCCTAAGCTGTGTTCTGAGAGCAGAAACAATCCAGCATCGAGGCAGTCTGTCCTCACAGCAAAGTCCCTCCACTTGGCTTTGCAAAAAACTTTTCCTGCATAACGTTGTGCCTCGGTTTGGTTCTTCACACCCTTCAGGCTCTCTGATGTGCCCTCAGATCTGCTTGCTCCTTGCACCCCAGCTCACATCTGTAATTGCACCTTAAACCTTAAGGAAGAGAGTGTAATGTGTAGTTTTGCCCTGAGTCACACTGATTTTGTTGTATCCCTTCCTGGTTCTTGGCACATCACTCTGCCTGTATTTCAGGAGAGGATCTTTGCTTTCATACCCACCTGGGAAGTGCTCTGCATACCCTGAGCAAGACACAAGTAGGCATCAATAGTAAATTCTGCTGATCCAAATGAAACGGTTCTTGTTGAGGCCAGTTTTAAAGATGAGAAGGCTTTTTGTGGAGTGGGCAGATATTCCAAAGTCAAGAGACATCCTAGGGAGATGTACACACATGCAAGCTCAGATGCCCTCCTCTGTTTTATTCAGGTCTGTTTTCCAGTCACATTGACACAGTGTCTTTTAGAAGATCTTTAATGGGTGATTTTTATGGCTGGCTCTGTAAGGCTTTTTCTTTAAGAACCCGGTTGCTTGGGGTGCTCAGGAATTTGCATCGGTTCTGCTGAACTTCTCTTTATTGCACTGAATATTTTATTTTTTTATTTTTGTTTTTCATACTGGATTAAAATTCTCCTTATTTACCAAGATTGTGTTAAGGATTGAAACATGGGGAGTATTTTAAGTATCAGAATGCTTCGTGGGCATCGAACTGTGTGAGCAGAACGAGCTGGAGAGCTGCCACGTAATGTTGCTGTCAATTTGGGGAGTGTAATGTTCTTAGTGATGTTTTCGATGAAAACACATTAGCAAAATTTTTACTGGTTTTCAGAAGGCAGAAACTAATGTTGCTGAAAATGCTTAAAAACTAACAGAAATGTCTGTTTTGACCAAGGAATTTTGCCCGTAAGATGTTTATTTTCCCATAAAGTGGGTGCTATCCACCAATCTCTGTAAAAATACCTTCAAAAACCCAGACAATAATATCTGGGGTTTTTTTACTAAGATCTGGAATCTGATTAACTTCTTAGTGTGCGTAAAGATTGCACTTGTACGTGGAAAATAAACTAAAGCATTTTACAGGATGCATTTTTATTTCTAATCTTTTTCTTTTCATTTTCCAGAAAGTTCAGCAGTATATAGTCATTGTTCAAGCCACAGATATGGAAGGAAATCTTAACTACGGTCTCTCAAACACAGCAACAGCAATCATTACAGTGACAGATGTGAATGACAACCCACCCGAATTCACTACAAGCACTGTAAGTATTGATACATCAGCGCCATGATGCATGGACACATAATGCTTGTAATTCATGGATGTTTATATCCTTCATCTCTCTTAGCTGGTTTGGCAGATAGGAAGAATGTGATAGATAACCGTGGAACAAAGACTTTCAGGCGGAAAAAGAGGGGGGGGGAAGATAAGAATGATTCATGAACTAGCAAAACAATTTGGTGACCAGTTTTGCTAAGGGAGTAAAGAAGCTGAAATAACGTGGTAAACAGAGGATGTCTGAATACACCAAAGAGGATACAGTTGTTACACAACAACTGGCTATAGGCATATCAGAGTTATTATTACTTGTAGTGAAATCCTGAGCAGTAAGAGATATTTTAGGTTTACTATCTTGAATATGATTTCAAGGAAGCAGTAAATATTCTATATGGTAACAGGTATCCAGTAAAATCTGTACTTCATTGACAGCTCTAACAGATGTATCTGTGTGTGCTGGCAGTAAATGTGTAGACATTCTTCAGTACATCTGGTTTTAATCAGTTAAAGGTCTTTCTTATATTAGCACAGTATTTCTTTATTATGTCCTCATCTGCTCCCAGTTGCTATTACTGGGGGACAATGGGGAAAAAATAGACTGCAAATGACAGCTTTTTAAAGCTGGTTGAGGTAAAAATGAAGAGTTGGAAGTTGAAATGATAGGCTCTGGTTCTTTCCAGCCTTCTGATAAGACACAGACCATCTGAAATGTGCATAGCATGTAGACCTCTACTGCTCTGAGGTTTCTAAAATTGCTAATAAATGAGAAATCCACTGTCTATATTCATATGAGGGTCTACAAGGAGCAATAAATGATGTATCTTAAACTGATACCAAATCTTTAAAAATATGGCAAGTCTGACTGTGTAGTGCTCAAGTCACTGAGCATCCTTTGAGGAATCCTTTTGTTCTTTGTATTATTCTGAATTTTCATTCCACCTTAGAGGGTCTGCAAATACTTATTAACAAAATACTGAAATTTCCCCTTACAAACTATAAATACGTAGCGGAACTCAAGGCAGTCATGCAGAGCCCAGTTTATGCCACCGTGGACTCAGGTGTGCCCTGTGCCAGCTGTGGAGTCTGGGTCCTTCCCTCCCATTGCTATTGGGTCCTGTGCTCATGGATGCGATGTGCTCAGCTCCTGAGCAGTGCCAGAATTTTCTGACTAAGTGACTAGATTCCACTAAGTTCTTCCTGAACCAGAGAAAAACGGGGACCCAGCTGTTTTTCAGATCTGGGTGTCTATCTGCAGCCTGTGCATAGGGTGGGTTGACATGCTCTTTATACCTGTCATAGTGAACACACCGAGCTTTGTGTTGAAAAGTTATCGTTGAATATCTTCTTAAGTATGATGCATACAGTTGTGAAGAGCCCTAAAAATCTGATAGAAGTCTTGGGGCGTGTGCTCCTTTCTCCTTCCAGCATGGGATTGTTCTCTGGGAAGTTTTGTAGCGTCCAGTGTTAGAGCTTTGTGTCTCTCAGGCCATGGGACTCTTCACCACAGCAATAAGCATACTCCAGCTTCCTAGTGTTTGCAGGGGGACCTTATTCTGCCAGGTAAATACTACTTTAACTTGCATTTGAGTGAAAAAGGAATGACATCTAGTGGCCATGTCATTCAAGCACAGGTTGTTCCAGATGACCCAGGTTGCCTGATCTTTTCCAAGCGCAAGTCCGGAGCTGAGGCTTTGGGTAGCAGGATGAGTGTGTCGGGGTAGTCACACCTGCACATCAGTACCTTCTGGTAGGCAGTGTCCCTCCCGATGTGATGAATTTTAATGCCTTTCCAAAACACTTTCCAAAGCTGAATCTGATGCAGGTGAGATAATGGAAATTTCCTTTAAGGTGAATCCCGAGTATTTAATGTCTCTGAGTGTTACACGTGGAAGGAATAAAAACCATTAAGAGAATTACCCATAGGATTGTGTTAAATGGATTAGAAAACGCTACTCTTCCTCTAAGCAGGGTTGATGTGTAGCATTATTTATCTAATTTCAATCATTGAGGATTTTTCGAGAACCAAAGGGCTTTATACAGTAGAACATGAGACTTTATAAAGATTTGAAAACTAGTGGTGTTTTACAGTTATATTTTCTGATTCTGTGGAAACAAATATCTTTGATATATTCCCTGGTATAGGCAGGATGTATTTCACATGAGTATGAATGTATAATATGGTTTTCCCCTGACTGACAGAGAGAACAGTATCAGGCTGTCTCTATAAATCTGAGCTGAATCTCCTTGCTGTCCTCAAATAGGCTGATCTGCATTTTAGCACCTCTAAAAACCAGCAGAAATCTCTTTGCAGGAAATCCACAGCTCCTCAGAGGGTAAGAAAGCCCATGGTCTCTTTTAAGACTGGGGACTGTTTGGAGAGACATGGGATATCTATATTTTGAATACTTGTGTATTGAGATGCTGTTGTAAAAACAAAATAGGCTGAATAACTGAAACTGTGGTTTGCTCTTGGAAAGCTGCCAGACGAAAGGAACTCGAGGAACCGTATTCAGCATAGACACATACAAAGGCCCACCCTGTAGTGCTCCTAAATTACCTGTCATTCACCCAGGGTGGGTTTAGACTTAATCGTTTCTGGGTAAGAATGTAGCTCAGGCGGACACTGCATCATGCTGGTGTCACAGCTCATGGATTCAGCAGCAGGAATTAATGTTGCTGCATAAAATTTAACAACAGGACGGGAGAGAAGAAAACAGCCACTGGGATGGCCAAGGAAGTCAGGTCACGTCTGCAGCTGAGCACACTGTGCAGGGGGAGAAGAGACCTGCATGCACAGACCATGTGAAAGTTTAGACACAGGCACACAAGTGACAAAATGCCACATTGACAGGGTAACCAGTGGAGGTGTCTTAGCTAATGGACATCCAAAATACCAGATGGGCTGTGATCAAGTGTAGTGCTAGATAACAAGTGGAAAAAGAGCAATAAAGTGACACAGAAGGTCCTTAAGTGTACAAGTAGAAGATACTCCAGTAAAACTCCAGAAAGATTGCTTGCTTACATGAAAATAGTAAGATTGATGTGGATTTCACACCCTCTAGAACATCACTGGAAAGGCTGGGGGAAGATCCTGCACAACAGCAGGGGACGAAACAGCCCCAACTGAAATTATACCGGGAGGTGGGAGGAATCACAGTCTCGAAGTGAAAGCAATTTTAAACTAAAGCCAACTGTTAACTTGAGTGCAGTCTCCATCAGCAAGGGGCATTGACCAGTCCTGGAAGTCACAACCAGGACTACCTGCGTTGAACTGTGAGGTGCTGGGGCACGGTGAGGGTGATCTCCTGTAATCCTTTCCAGCTCTGTTTATTGTGATGGTGAATGTTTTCTTACCTGTGATGCTTTCTGGCCATGCTGAAAAGCATCAGAGAGCTAACAGTGAGGAAATCTCTCTCTTTCACGAGAGATCCATGAGTCCCAGATCAGAAAGCAATCAAATCTGCATCAGGAGAGTGGAGCATCCTGTGAAACACTGTTAGCATCATAGGCTGCTATTCTGGGCAATTGTAATGATTTAGTCCAGGACGGTGACCCAGAGAACACTGTTGTGGACAGCTAAGGGATTTCAACGTGCTCTTTGCATTGTGTTCTTCGTGTGACATTGTTGCTTACTGGTGTAACATAGTGACATTTTGACAGGGCTGTGTTACAACAGCTTTGTAGGAAGCTTTATTGGGGAAACCGGCTCCATTCCTCTTACAAGATAATGGAACTGGTATCAGTGTGTCCTCCCTTATACAGAGCCCTTGTTCCTCCTAACAGGGTCATGCCCTCTGACGTGTTTTAATTATGTGGAAATTCCTCAGCCTCCCTTCAAATATTTATCTCTCATGTGCAGGCGAGTTGCATTCTCTCCGTGTTAATACAGATCTGTAGCTGAGCCTCTGGCCAGATGCTCATCTCAGATACAGGGGGGCGCAGTGAAATTAGTATTTCAGAGATTAAAAGTCAGCTGAGACAATGCTGGATAGTGTCGGGTGAGATTTTGTGTAATGTGGGAGCATCTTTTTTGCTCACAGAAGGAATGCCTTTAATTCCAGTGAACTCGTATCAGGTAGGATGCTTTTTCCAGGCTGACCCATGATACTGTTAATGGCCATCCAGGGGTTTCCACTTTACCTAAGGAAATTCATAATCAGAGGGGAGGAGAAGTGAAAGAAATCCATGCCTACACTTGGCTCATACAAAGTCTATTTTTATCGTATTCAATCAGGAACAATCAGGCGCCGAGAGGAGACGCAGATGAATTTGCATGATCAGACTTCTGTGTCTTAAATGTTAATTAAAAGTTATTTTAAATTTGCCTACTGTGCAGAACTTGTTTTTATAGTAGCCTGTGTAAGGGAAATATTATTTTGCAGGGCTGAAGTGCTTGTGATTAGTTGAGGTTGTGGGTTCTTGGGAAAACCTGCCTGGCAATCAACATCTCCTTTAAAAAAACAGAAAAGGAAAGAAAGGAAGGGGAAAAAAGAATCTGGGTTATTGAAGTTCTTTAAGCTCCTGAGCCTTAGGAGGTCTTATTTAAAGCTACTTTAAAATTTGCCCTTTGGCACTGCTTTGAGAATCTCCTCTTCCAAGGCTGAATCCAGTGGAGTATGTTTTAAAGAGGCAGCTCTAGGACCACATCCCCTTCACCACGCTGCTTCACTGGCTAATCTGGGCACTGAATTACATTAGGAACAGCTCTAAAGGTTTAAGAATGGACTACTGGGCAGGGGTGGATGCTTCCCAGCTCACAGTGCCCAGGCAGCATTGACTCTTGCTGGCCTGGCAAAAACAATCTGATCAAAGGCTGGCTGTGAGCTCAAAGCAGAGCACCTGGTACAGAATAACACCCTGTGTACATAGAGGCTCATATTCTAGCAGAAGAGCATGTATAGCTGGGTAAGATTAACCTAGTTACGAAGTGGATTTCACTAGTCATTGGAGGAGCAAGTACTTGTTGCAGGTACATTAGAAAAATCAGTTCTTGCCACTTTTTAACTGGGCTGTTTAATTGCGTCAGATCAGACTCGTCTCTGGCTCCTACAGTAACTCTGAGTTAGTAACCAGGCTTGTACTGGGCTGAATCAGCCAGCAGTGAAATCTGCAGTTGAAGAGCTTGTGGCTTCATGGGCAAAATGCCATGGAGACCCAGGTTAAATGAGCTTTCTGGTTTTGGCGTTGCACTGCCAAAAATGCCTGACCTTTGTCTGACAGGTATTCTGGCTGCACTGAGTACCATGGAAAATGCTGCTGAGCCCACACTGGGAAATGCTTTGAAATTTGAAAGTGAAGCAGGCTCTCAGTGCAGTACTGCCATGCTAGTGTTGGCCCTTACCATAGCTCTTCTTTCTCTCATGTTGATGTTTCCTTCCCATTTTCTCTCCCATCTCCACCCTGATATGCTAGTGCCTATTGTTTGGTGAAGCTGAACAAGCCAAGCTCCTCCAGCCCCTTGTTACATTACAGCTTTCTGTTCCCCTGCTCATCTTGCTGACCCTGCTGTGCTCCAGGCTCTGCTCAGATATCTTTCTTCTGACCCAATTTGTATATAGTAATCCAGATAAGATTTTTTTCAGTGTCTTGAACAAGAATTCTAATATTTCTTAGAATCAAATATGCCTTTTTCACAGCTGTGGCATAATGCTGGCTGAGTCCTCCTGCTCTGTGAATTTGCCAAGACTGTGGAAGAGCAAGCAAGCATAAATCAAAATTGTACTCCTTGTTCTGCATGCATTTCTTATGATGTCAGTTGTTTGAGGACAAAAGTATAGCTGTGCATTACCTAATGCAAGAGCAATGCTATCCAGAGCTGCAGAAATAGCTGGTGTGAGCTGTAAGAATGTGACTTTGCAAGTGGCAAACTTGGGGTGAAGCTTCACCTCACCTTTGGCCCCACAGCTGAATCCTGCTGAGCTCTGGTTTCAATGGAGAGTTCAAAAATAGCAAAGCAGCAGAGAAAACCCTCAGCTTTTCCTTCAGGCTGCAAGATACCGACTTCCAAATGAGTGCGATGCAAAGATGTAAATAGGTCTAGTTTGGAGAAAGGATGTTTAATGGAGGTAGGAAACCAAAACTGCAAACCAAGTCAGCCTGACAGTGGTTTGGGATTTCCTAAGCACATTTATAGCCAGATGTATCCAGAAGCATTCAGTACATGTGAGCATTATGAGAAATCCCTTTTACATGCATGCTTATGTTTTACAAATTAATCTTATGCTGTGAAGGGAGAATCCAGCAGGAGCAGGATTTCAGTGGGACTTCCTGCAGACTGCAAAAAAGGACCAGGATGCCTTCAAAGGGCTTCCTGAAACGTGGTCTTACCACACTGATCCAGGAAAAAAGAACAGTAGGAGTGGGTAGCTAACCATCCCCCAGGACCAGGACACATGTCCAGGCCTGGAAAAATCAAGGTCTTAAATTTTCAGCCCAATTTCTGTATGCAGTTGCCCATTCAGATCTCACAGTCCCCATCATTACGTCTGTGCCATTCAGAAAGTCTACAGTGGCATTTGAATATAGATTAGCCTGGATGATGTGGTATTATAAAATCATCAAAATTACGCCCTTTGCATAATTTAGAGGCGTTTGTCATAAGAGGCAGAAATCGAGTTGAACAGCGTAGGCCAGAGCTGGCAAGGGGAAAGACCTAATATTGTGGTGAGCAAATGTACAGGACTGGGCTCCTCTACAAACTCGGGAGCTCTGACCAGTCCTGAAGACGGGCTTTATCGTTAGAAATCAGTTGTGCTTTCATGGGAAATCCCAGGTGACTGTGTTCACTTGCAATATTCCAAGCTCAGGCAAACTACACAGGGAAGCTTGGGTTGTTACAGAGCTGTCACCGTGTAACTGAAATAAATTGTTATATTCGAGTGAATCACATATGCCCAGTAGCATGTGGGCACATGAGCATCTACTTAATAATGTGTGTATTTCAATTAAATGTATAGTTGGTGGAGTCTTAAAAACTACATATCAGTTTGGTGTTTCTAAATAAGAACTGGGTGTTTATAAATTGAAATGGGCTTTCTGCCTCTCACTGCAGCTCCTGATGAAAACCTTTCTCATGAGCAATGAATTAGACTAAGGATGTTAGGTCAAGAGGTAGCATTAACAAACAGAGGGAGCACAAGCAAAAACTATTCTTTCTTCTCATCCTGTTGCAGCTTTGCCCAGAACTTGCCATGCAAATGCCAGGAGCTTTACTGCCCCAGATATAGCCGTGGTTAGGGAAGTATTTACGTCTTGATAGAGGTGACTTACATCATCTGAATCAAACTGACCTTTGGAGATGGATCTCTACCTAAGTGCAAAGCCTGCCCAGCAGAGCTTCAGAACTGTGCTGCCCACACAGTTTTGATTCTGATAAGGAATGAGTGAGCTCCCAATTCGGGGTGCAGATCTTTTGTGAGCAGTGTGGCTCTTCCCAAGCACAGCATCTTTAAGTGCCTGGAGGCCCTTTCAATGCCGTGCTATGGAAAACAAGACACGCTGCATGCTCTCCTGTGGATACTCAACTTTTGCTCTTTATTTTGTCACCTCTTTCATCTGAAATGAAAGATATTTCTCAGTTTATGGGAAAACAAAAATTCCTCATGTCTTAATAAAAAGAGCATCAGCCCCTTCTGTGATTTCTGCTAAGTCTTTACACCAGTGTAGCACAAGACAGAAAGGATGAAATGCCTTTGAGCCTACTTAGTGTAGTCTGCAAGATGGATAGAGAGATATAAAGATGTATACCTACAACTACACAAATACAGATAAGCATATAGCTAGATTCAAAGCATAGATAGATACTGATATAAGGCAGGCAGTCATCAATAATATCGAAGTCTCTACTCCCACATAAATTGTGTCTTATATGAATTATTCCATTACATAGTGTGGGTATATATGCATTCATATAAAAAATTGTGGTCTCCTTGATATAAGTCTCTTACTAATAGACCCCATTAATCAAAACCTAAATTTACAGTGGCTTTTGTTTTGTTTATTTCCTTTCAGAGCATTCATTTTCAAATTATCACCAAATTGATCATGTACAGTGCTTTAAACCTACTGCCATTCAGTGAAACAGTTCTGGTTCCTCACCATCACACTGAGCTTTAGTTATTAAGGCACAGTTCAAGGCTCTGCTTAGCCTGATTCTGTCCTGAACCTAATTGGAATCAGCTAGATTCTTCCTTGTAAATGGGTCAGTCACAGAGAAAAGACATCAAATGTAATCTTGAGATTGGAAAAAAAAGAAATAAAATAAATAAAAAGAGAGAAAAGGAAAAAAAAAAAAAAGGATAATTTTGTTTCTCTTCACTGCTACCTGCCTGGTGGTTAAAAGAAGGATTAAAATGAGGTCATTAAACTTTCCTTGGAGACGAAACCCAGACCTCAGTGGTAATATGATTAATCAAATATAAAAGTGAAGCTACTCTGAATGAATAACTCATTTTTATAAAATATCTAATTACTGAAATGTCGTCTGCAGCAGAAAAAGAAGGGGGGGGGGGAATTAATTGCAATAACAATTCAAGAAGATAAAGTTTTTCTGAATTAGGTCTACACAAGAAGCTAAATTGAGTTGATTAAGTAATTTTGGTTTCAGGAACACCCTTGATGGAAGTTAGAAGTAATGAATTTTTCAGACTTTGGAGTTTAAAATTGCCAAAGACCAGTGATTTACCAAATGGGACTGATAGTTTCATTACAGATTCCAGTTTTCTGTCGCAAAAAAAATAAGAAAGGGAATAGGAAAAAATACTCTATTGGTGTCTCTCAGATTGAACACGTGTACTGCTCAATGTAAAATCAAGAGTAATATAACCTCTTCTCTCCATGCTAGAGAGCACAATCTCAGCCTGTTAGAGCTACAGCACCACAAAAGAGGTAGAGCCCACACTGTTGCTCATGCCCTGCTTCTCAGTACCTAAGTAGTAGAAATCCAGGATTTAAGAGCACAGCCTCTGCCTCTGTACCTTATAAATTATTAACCCACCATAATGTACAGCAGGATGCTTTTCTTTCTTTACAGTGCTTTCAGGTAGCTGTCGTTGATGGCGTTGAGAGGCATGTGTCTATCCATCATCAGCATCATAGTGATAGGTGATAATTTGTTATGACATTTGATTGTCCAGCCTGCTGTTTTGCTGGTTTATGCAGTCAGGTTCATATTACCAAAACACAGATGATACCTGTACAATGCTGAGGCCACCCCTGTCCCATGTGGTACGACGGCACCTATCAGCTATCACTTGCTATAACCCATTAGTCATCAGATGTTTCATTTGCAACAGCTGGCAGTGCTGTATCTCCTGGTACGATGTCTCATTTAGCAGGGACTTCTCTCCTTCTACTTCCCTGTTTAATATGTATGAGATCTGGAGGGAGAAGCTGTAGACCACATCGTCAGACTGTGCCTTCAGTAGTGCTGTGGAGGAATTGTCTAGAGAGAAGGAGATGCCAGGGCACACGTGAGATACGTGCGTGCAATGAGGTGTGACACAGCCAGGTGTCACTGACAAAATCTCTGTAGTCAAAAGAAGTAAACATGTACAGAGAAATATCCTTCCTACTCTGGGATGTGCTGTGATGGAGACCACTGTGGTCTCTACCACCTGCTGCATGTGTGTGGGTTAGACACCATTCCCATAATCCCTGGTGTGTCAGTCAAGATAAAATTTCAAGGAGAAATCAGACACTAATGCTCTTGTATCTCATGTACCTACCCATGCCAGCATTTCTTATCTAGCATTTATCCACCTGTAGCATTTCTCTCAAATTTTAATGATTTTGTATAGATTGTGGGCCTCTTCCTACTTTGGGATTTGTATTAAATATCCTAATTCTCCTCTTGAGGCCAGACCTGGCCTTGGAGGGCCCAGTTCAGTTGCCTGACTGTGGGCACCCAGCACCATCCAGGACGTCCACACAACCCTGGCAGGTACATCTCCACATCTGCCAGATGTCCCGGGCAAATACGCATTTGTAGTGGATTATTTCATTATCTTAAAAATACACAGCATCTTGGGCACTGATGTGAGGCTGAGACATTTAAATGCATTTTGTAACTCCACTACAGGAAGGCACTGAAATAAATCCCCTTCTGAAGTTGGCTAACTTCCTTGGGTCGGCAGGATTTTAATTCTTCAATATTCTGTTGCCTTAAAAATAGTTGCTTCCAGGGGATGTCATTTTAAGAGGATATATATCTGGAATTTCATTAAGCACATTTAACTTATGAAATCTTTAGTGACATGCTGGGGGGAGGGAGGGAAGAGATTTAGCAAAGGATTTGGTAGTGCTGTGAGTTTTCTCTTATCAAGTATTTCAAACTGTCCAGGATGTCTTAGCACTTCCCAGTTGTAGAAGAAAGGGTCAGAACACAGAGAACAGGCAGAGCTAAAATCATAGAGAATGGTTAAAAGGTTTCTGAAAGGGGTTTTGAGTATGGTAGAGTTTTTCGAACCATTCAGCTTAATGCAGTAATATGCCAAAAAATAACAGAGAAGAAATGTTTCCCTTCCTACACTTACAAGTATACAGGGAGTCCTTCACTTCAACCCAGTATTCTCCCATTTCTCACTGCATCTCTCTTCTCTGCTACATGCACTTTGACTTTCTTGCTGTAAACAAGAAGAAGCCTCTTTCTCATGGCAAGTCTGATGAATTGCACAGCATTTAATTTAGTCTTCATTCTGTGCTCTGAATTACTGTAAGCAAGCAGGGATGCATTTTCCTGTAGTACCAGATTTTGGTCTAGTTGAAGATGTCCCTGCTCACGACTAGATGACCTTTAAAGGTCCCTTCCAACCCAAAGTATTCTACAATTCTGTGATTCTGGGGAGTACATCAGAAGGGGGGGTTGGAAGTGCAGGTTTCCTCTCTGCTCACTTCAGAGCAGTGCTGCAGCTGAATCATCTGGGTTTAGCCCTTCAGCAACCCCTGCAATGTGGAGACATGTCCCGCACTTATTCCCTTCCTGTAGAAACCACAGCACAGGGGTGCAGGTGGGAGCACACAGATCTTTCTTTACTCTCACCCCACCAATGAACATTGCCATTACATTTTATATAGCAGTAAGGAGATGAAAATTGATCATCAAGGCACCAGCTCATAATATCCCATCTTTAAACCATGGTAGCAGCACTTTTAGAATAAAACACGCTTCGGTGACTTTCTCCTACAAAGATGCTCTGTCTAGTCAATATAAACAATAACCCTGTTTATGACCAAACCCTGAGGGTTTTTCAGCACCTGATTATTGTGTTCAAATCTAGTCATAAAGAAAAAAATCCCCTTGTGTGCTAATTCTGAGACTAATCTGGAAACAACAGAGATTTCAGTTGCAGGGCAGAGGTTTGCACAGGAGTCAGTGTGCAGACTGGCTGAGCTGTGCTTCATGGGAAGCTTGTTAAAATTCTTAATACTGGGATTATAGCACACAAAAAAAAATTCAGTTTCAGTCCTCTTAAAATTCCCCCTTTCCCAAATATGTGTCTTCAGATCCCAAAGGCACACGAACAGCTTTTATATGCCTTAAAATCTAGGGGGAGGGGGAAAACTTAATTAAAAACTCATTATGAGGAGTGGGCAGTTAATAAGAAAATCCTAAACCAGAATTATCAGCTTAAGGCCCTTCTTTATGAAATGTTATTGCAGGTGCCTGAATTAAAACGTCCTCTTCTGTGCACATTTCACCAAGAAATACAGAGTCAGAGCTGTGAAGTGTGTTTTGCTCGCTTAGGAGCTGAACTCTGTCGAGCGGTTTTTGTCAATCTGGTTTACATGTAAATGAGGAAAACTGTTTTCAGAGTTTTGTTCAAAACAGGGGCGTTATTTGGTACTTTGTAGTGTGAGGATGGAGAAAGAAATGTGAGGCTTGACGTGCCATCAAATAAATTCCATCCACTTTTAAGGAAGGTAGTTATTTTGGAGAGTAAGTGCGAACAAGGCAGTCTGCATGTTGGGAAGCTCTCCTCCTGCCACGCTGGGTGATGCACAAGATGCTAGCACTGCTTTGGCAATTTAAAGTCACCGTATCTAAACCACAGTTGGCCTTTGAGATGGTGGGAGCTTCACAAATGGTTCGTTTGGCCTGTTTTTCCCCAGCTGTACAAACCTGTTCATGTTCCCCAGTTGAAGCCAACGTGGTGCAGAGCTTGGGGAGGAGCTGGTGATCGAGCTCATCATCTCCAGTGCATGAATCTCTGCCAGCATTCCTGTCTGGGAGCTTTTCCATCTCAGTAGCTCAGCAGGGATCATAGGGCTACATGGCAATGCACTAGGGAGATCAATAGACTAATCCAGGCTGAACTAATGGATTTATCAAGTAGCACATGAATTAATGATGTTTTCAGGATCCTGCCCCAAAACAGGCGGCAAAGGGCAGGACATGGTTCCAACCCCAGTTCTGCAATTACATGGGCAAGTCCCTTAGCCTTTAGCTCTGCAGCTGAAGGGAAGCATAGGGCTGTCAGCCACTGTAAAGTGATAATGTATCTGTGCAAAACTGGTATGTTGTATAAATATATATATATTATTAAGAATGAGGCTTTGTAGGCAGTTCCAGCTGTTTTAAAATCTATGCCTCTATTTAAAAGGTAGCATTACTAATTACACGTGACAATCCAGTAGTCTGCAGAAAGTTATCAGCTACCTTTTCCTGCTGTTCATTTTGAAAGCAAGAAACAAAGGTGTGTTAGACAAGAGAGCAAATGAAATGTTCAGAGGATTCTTGTCTAAAACTGGAAAATAAAAGGCCTTGCTATCAGATCAGAATTTTAACATAGACTGTTTCCACTGGCTCCCGACATAAAATCTTTTATTGTTGAGTATAACCATTGTTAAAGGTCACTGTTGCAAAGGCCATATTATTTAGACGAGATGAGATCCCATTTTGGATAAATTCACAATTTTAGTTCCTAACAAGGAGATAGTATCAGGATTTGAATGTACAAGAGTGCCAGGTTACAGATTAAAGGCTTTTGTGTTCTGGAAACCACACTATGCCAGATTTCATGAGTTTCAGTGAGACGTGCAAGTCCCCAAAGTCAAGTAGGTTGATTAAAGTTGTTCTTTATAGCCTTTGAAATGAAGATAAAGTACTACTTTCCTACATGGGGTTAATGCAGAGTACTTTTTTTCTTGACAAGGCTATATGTCTTTCCAAGGGCATAATTTTAATCTCTTTTTTAAACCTTTCGTATGAACATTGTAAAAAGCTCCTTTGTGTTGTAATGCATTTTTACAAAATATCTAAATTCTATGCAAAGTTCAAACCTCATTTCATAAGATATATTTATCTGGCAATGATTATCTTGCAGCAGTATAGTGTCCTGTGTCATCAGTTCTGTGGCATCTTTTCATGCTGTCACAAGAATGTAACATCTGATAATGAAAAAAAAAAATAGTGCTCATTGTCAGACATGCAAACTTCTTTTTTTACCTTTAATATCCTTTTACTATTATGTGCTCTTGTCTCTGAACTCCTGGCAAGTACTCGAAGTGTCTTTGAACCAAGGCGAAACCTGCACGTTCCTTCCTCACACGAGAGAGTTTGAAATCAGACCATTTTCTTCTGCTGCTTCTGAAAAAAAAAAAAGGGTCTTGCTTTCTTGTCCTCTGTTCCTGTTTTGTCTTCATATTCAAAGAGGACATCTGGTAATTTAATCAAATCTAGTCATTATTTGAAGTCTTGAAATAGCAACACAAGTCAAGACAAAGCATGAAGCCCATGGCTATGATCAGGTGCAGGAACGTGATGGAGATTTTCTACACCCTGTCATAAGATCAGATTCAGAAGTGAAAAACTTCAGGTCCTGCTGTTGTTTTTCAAACTCATCCAGCAGAAGTGGAACCAGTGCATTGAGACCACGCTGAGCATCACCCAGCGTTCCTGTAGACACTCCCAATAAACAAGTGGGTGCACCGGCTCCACCGCACCATGGAGCTGTGAGAACTGCTTTGCAGGTAGGTGACGCATTTTAGTAGCACAAACCACTGACGATGAAGGCAGAACTTCCAACGCATCCTTTAAAAGTTGGTGAGCTAATTGCCATGTGTTTTTCTCCACTCGGCTGGGCAAGGCCGACTCCTGCCTGTCCGCAACGAGCTGGTGCCTGCAGCCCAAGCAATTCATTTCTGAATGAGCATCATGACAGCTGGGCCTCGTACCAATGGAGCAAAACTGTGAGCTGGCAAGAGTGCAGTGGCCACTTAGTAGAGAACATTTTGGGAAGCATTTGCCACATGTCATATAACTAGTCTGAAGTATAAGCATACATGGATGCACTGTGGAGTAGATCCAAGTGAACGTGAAGTTGAAGCAGGGACACTGCAGTGCAGGGCATGTTGTGGGCATGAGATAAAAAAAACCAGCAGTTAAAAGGTTTACAGAGGGGTTGCTGTTGGTGTAATGCCATGGGCTGCCTCAGAAAAAGTGAGTACTTAGTTCCTGTTGGTACTTAGAAGCTGGCACTTAGAAGGTGATGGTCATCTGCTATGAAGACAGGCTGAGAGAGCTGGGCTTGTTCAGTCTGGAGAGGAGAAGACTCTGGGGAGACCTTAGAGCAGCTTCTGGTGATTAAAGGGGCTGACAAGAAACCTGGAGAGGGGCTTTTGACAAGGGCATGTAGGGACAGGGCAAGGGGAAATGGCTATAATCTGAATGATGGTAGTCTTAGTGTAAGCATCTTATCTAAGGACTGTGAGGGTGGTGAGACACTGGCACAGGCTGCCCAGAGAAGCTGTGGCTGCCTCATGCCTGGCAGTGTTCAAGGCCAGGTTGGACAGGGCTTGGAGCAACCTGCTCTGGTGGGAGGTGTCCCTGCCCATGGCAGGGGTAGGGGCTAGATGAGCTTTAAGGTCCCTTCCATCCAGACCATTCTATGATTCTATGATCATTCAATGAGTGAGTATTTCTTTAATAAAATGTGATAAACAAGTGAGCATCTCAAATCTGATTTGCCAAATAGGTAGACTTTATACAGATCTTGGGGAGATTCAAGTGAGCTTGTGGTCTCTACTGCGCAATGACAATGGTGAAGAGAGAACCTGGAGGTCACTATTTGACTGCCACAGAAGCTGATGGCCAAGTCTGACCCATACAGTGTAGAGGGGTAGGATAACTTGCATCCTAGCACAGTCGTCTGTACAGCAAATGATATTGGAAATTAAAGGTCAGAGAATTGATAGTAAGGCTTAAGAAAACAGCAATTAGGCTGCTAGGAAGAAAAGCTAAATTACAAGTAGTAGGAATAGGGGGGATTTGGGGGGAGGAGGATTATTGATCTAAATATCAACTTGGCAGATACACAGAGTACAATCTAGAGGTTTTTTACACCTCTGGGCTTATTCAGCCCTCACAATAAAAAATGCAGGCCTATAAAGATGGAATAAGAAGCAATCAATTAGGATGGCATTTGCCTGTTTCCGCGCTGCGGCTAGGCAGGCCCATCACAATTAATGATTTATTAGGAGATTTTAATCTTTTTTTTTCCCATTTTACACAGATTGCAGCAACCAGACTGCAGTTGTTTATTAATTTCCCTGCTATTCAAGTGTCTTTGTTAAATATCATGCAGAAAAGGTAAGCAGTTGGCTCGCATGCCAGCACTTAGATAGCAGGAGTATGCCCTTAAGCATACTTGTGCCTGCTCCCAGTGTTTGCTGGTTTTCCTGGCTGCACCTCACCTCATATCCAGAACTTGCTGCATAACAGGGTAGCCTGGCCGCAGAAAGCAGTTGGAGATGGGACACCTCATGCCACTTGCTCACGAGTGCTCTCATTTCAGTTTCTTTCAACTTAGGGGACCTAGAGAGAAGATGCAGCACTTTGCAGCAGTTGTAGCTGTCAGGGTAAGGGCTCAGAGTCTAATAAGAGGACTGAGATGCCCTTATTCTTCTGCATTAATCTATATCTATAGGTCATAAAACACTATTTCTCTAGGCAATTCAGCCTCCATAAACCACTTCTGCCTGTAACAAATGTTGTATCATTAGCAAATGTTGGAGACAACACAAAAATCTTTCCTGCAGATGTTTATGTGATGAAGTCTGTGCTCTCACAGCTTTTCAGCAAAACCAGCTAGAAAATAAAGCAAGAACATTGGAAAAAAAGGAATTCCCTTTAGAAGAAAGCCTGGATAATTATCTTTGTATTCATCCATTTCCATGCCACGCCTCCCTAGGAGTGGGTGCGGTGAGCTAATTGGTTTTACTCTGCTGTGCATGGCTTCACCGCTCAGACTTCAGATTTATTGCACAAAGTCAAGCCATTGTGTCAATTCATCATTTGTCCCCTACATCAATCCCTTTCTCCTCCGGAGTGATATTTGTCTGCATGTTTATATGCTGTCAGGTACCAAGTGAGATGAAAGAAAACTCTGGGCTTAACCAATTTTAGTATAATCTGATTCAACCCGAAAGTCAGAATGAATTATTACCTTTCCAGCAAGACATGACTTCAGAAAGGCCAGCTGCAGAGGAATGAGAGAAGGACATATGCCAGCACAGGCTTTTATGGGAGGGTGTCTTGGGTTCAGCTGTAGCAGTCATTTTTATCCTCTTAGTAGCTGGTGCAGTGCTCTGGTTTCAACTTTAGTATGAGAACAACGCTGATAACACACTGATGTTTTTAGTTGTTGCAAAGTAATGCTTACTCCGATCAAGGACTTTTCAGTCTCGTGCTCTGCCAGTGAGGAGGGGCATGAAAAGCTGGGAGGGAGCAGAGACAGGACCCCTGACCCAAACTAACCAAAGGGGTATTCCATACCACAGCAGGTATAGAAACTGGGGGGGGAGGTACCCAGAAGGCCCAGATCACTGCTCAGGTCAGGCTGGGGATCAGTCAGTGGGTGGTGAGCAATTGTATTGTGCATCACTTGGTTTTATTGTTTTCTTTTCCTTTTCCCCTTTTAGTTTTATATTCTCTCTGCTTGTTATTTCCCTTATCATTATTATTATTGATGGCAGCAGCAGTGGTTTGTGTTATACCTTAGTTACTGGACTGTTTTTATCTTAACCCATGGGATTCACATTCTTTCAGTTCTCCTCCCCATCTCTCCTGGAGTGGGGGGAAAGAAAGGGGAAATGAGTGTGTGGCTGCATGGTTCTGAGTTACCAGCTGGGCTTAAACCATGACAGAGGGGAAAGAAAAAGACCCTATGGAATTTAAGGATTTAGGAACATACCAGGTTTAGAACAAATCCTTGTCTGAGAAGGGAGGTGAAGTGTGTAATGATCAGCCGTAGAAATCCCTCTGAATCGTCTTTAAAAAGGCACTCTGGAAATTAAAGTCTTCAAATGCAACAACTGAAAGTGAAGCTAAGTGAAATACAGGGGAATATGAGTAAATGCTACAGGTGTAGGTCAAGCACTGCTTTATCAATCTTATGTTTACTCCAGCAGCTCCTCCATTGCCCATTGTTTTACCTTGTTTAGATAGGTATGCTTCTCCTTATTTCAAAATCAGTTGTAATCTTATGAAAGAGAACTTACAGCACAGGGAGTGAAATAGTGAAAGATGCCATTGTTCATTATACTAAATTACTCCTGGGTAGGGAGGGAATGACATTAAAGAAGTGTGGGTAGCTTTGAGCTGCCATCCTTCCTTTAGTAGGTGTAATTTAATGTCATTAGTTAATTTTTATTAAAGGTAAAGACAATTGTGGACAACACACATTACAGCATTTACTTATAAGAATGATAGTGGGGGAATGTTAGAGGGAGAAAAGGCAGGCTCCAGTTTGGATTCCCAATAGGTGATGAAAATTGTTCTTCATGGTGTATCTCACCAAGATCTTTTTAACCTGAAGAGTTTTGGATAGCTCCTTTGATTCCAGTGAAGGTAATCTGTTCTCATCAGAAAAACATTTGTCTTTATAAGCGTAATTAATAGACAGTATCCACCCTCAGTGCTGCATAGGACTGACCATTCCCTAACTATACCTAATAGGCATCCTGGATTCCTCAGGGTATGGGAAGCACTGTGGGTTTCACACTGATAAAAAAGCTCTATATGCTGTTGGGATCTTTATCCAGGCTTTATATTGAGACGTGCTTGTGTATTATAATTTTTGATATATTTTAAAAATGTCTTGTAAACTGTCTTGGGTTGTGACCTGCTGATGGTGTTCAGCAGCCTGTAGGACTGGCTCTATTCAGTGTCTTAAATACAACTGGTAGCTTTCTCTTGATGAGTTAATTCTGTTTGGTTCTGCAAGGCATACGTTAGTAGTAATGGACAAAGAAATGTGGTCCTAGGCCAAAGGATTTGAGACAACAGCACACAGCACTTAACACCTTTGAAATTACAGTACAATAGCTTGATGTTAGTAGTGCAGCCACTTCCTAAAAGAGACAGGGGCTCATCAGCTTGTCAACCCTGGCATGCCATATGACATTAATTTAATGTAATGGCAATAACTAGTGGGGATTTAGCAGGAGACAATCCTGCTTAACTAATCTCCTTCAGTTCTTTGTAGCAGGTTTCAGACAAGATTGGTAATAGGAGTGCACATATGACATAATCTAATGGATTTTTCAAGAGGCTTTTGATGAATTTCCATATGATATTTCCCCTGCTTTAGCTGTGTGCCACAGAGATTCCAAATTGAGCAAGAAAATGGGTAAAAAATGAGTGAAATCATGGCAAATAAAGAGAGAAGAAGAGCTGTAGTGTGTACTGGAATTAGAATTATCCTGCAGCTTCCCACTGTTCTTGCCCACCACTCAGCATGGCTGGAGAAAGATGCCATCTGCATTCACTAATGAAAACTTGTTTAGGACAGGTGCATAACAGAAGAGAGGGCAAAATGCCACTCAGGATACCACTAAAGGGCAAATTTAAATTTCCATTAACATGAGGCAGATTGAATATTTTTGCTGTCGGTGGTAGAATAATATATACTAAATATAAGCACAAATAACTGAAAGACTCCAGTGGATGGGTATGTGGTACGAGTGGAAAGGGAGTCTTGTGCTAACAAAGGAATGATTTATTATCATTTACATAACCTGGCATTTGTGCACACCAAAGGCCAGGTTTCCAGTAGTGCTCTGCTCCTGCAGTTTGGGGCAAGGATTTCAGCTGCAGACTCAGAGCCAGCCGCTCCCATCATTTACCCAGTGTTTAATTTGCCATATGTCAATCAGAGTGTTCATTCACAAGTGCTGCTAATAGGCGATGCTGAGAGATGAGGACAGTTGAAAATCTGGGAATGTGTCTTACTGGCAGCCCCAAACACTGGAAGTATTCACAGGCCAGGATCCCTGATCAGCCGTATGATAAATCAAGGGCTGGAAAGCAGGAGAATGCAGCTAATGCATCAGGATACGCCTGAGTGGGACATGCTCCATGAAAATCAGTGCTAAATGAGAGAATTAAGCACCAGGAAAGGCTGTGGCAAAATCCCAAGAAACACTTCAAATAATGAGACAAAATCAAATCAAGGGCAAGAAAGAAAGAAAATTAAGTAAAATCACTGAAAAGCAACAAAATGCCATCAATGAAATCTGAGTGAGGCAAAATACCTCAGGTTAAAGGGACATAGTCATCCTTAAAAATGCACATTTTAGTCTGCCATTTTTAGATGCTGTTGACAATTAACTGTCTGATTACTGGAACTGAACAACAAAAGCATTTTTTGTTCATTTCTTTCAAGCATTTACCCAATCTTGGGCAATGGTTTGGTGATAGAGGTTTTTCCTCCCTGGGGTGGAGAGGTGAAACTAGGCTTTGAATGGTTTGGAAAAAATAGGAAAACCCGATGTGAGAAAGGGGTGTGTGGACCCCATTGGTCCTCTTCATGAGACTGATTTCCCAGTCAGCGTGCTGATGGAGAGGAGAGGTAGCTGTGAGGAAAGCTCCCATCATGACAGCTCCTGTCTTTTGTTTGCAGTATTCAGGAGAAGTTCCTGAGAACAGAGTGGAGGTGGTGGTGGCAAATCTGACAGTGATGGACCGGGACCAGCCTCACTCCCCCAACTGGAATGCCATCTACCGCATCATCAGCGGAGACCCCTCGGGCCATTTCACTATCCGGACAGACCCAGTCACCAACGAAGGCATGGTAACCGTTGTGAAGGTAAGCGGGACAACAAAGGAAATCCAGATTTGTCTGGATTTCTCTAGGCTAGCTAAGGCTACAGGAACTGCCAGAAGCCTGCAGTTATTTCATGGCTTCTCTACCCTGAAATGCAAGCACTCAAATCTGTTGTTTCCCATCTCTGCCCATGCAGGAGTCCTGAATACTTTTACTTCAACCATATGCTGCTGGTTCTGCGTTTCCCAACTCAGCCCAGCTCTCACCCTAAGCTTTCATGAAGCTGAAGGCTCTTCCCAGCCTCTGAGCCCAACCTCAGTGTCCTGCTTCTCCTTAGCTTTTTGAGCACTGCAAGGGGGAATGGCTCCTGGTCTGTGCTGCCCTGCCCTGCCTGGTGAGGTTAGGGCAGAGGCTGCACCTTCTCCTTCTTGGGCCAGAAAACTCCCCATTAGCTGTGAATCAGGGGGTAGTGTTTCACAGCAGGGAATCAGTCAAGTGATCCTCTGAGAAAGCAGGGAGTGCAGGAGAGATTTTCGGAGGAATGCATTTCCTGGCAACAGAAAGAAAGGAGAGATTTTCCTCCGAGTTGCTTGGCAGAAAAAACTTGGAGAAATTTTCCTAGTATGAAGCGATAAACACACAGTGTGGGGCATATCCTCAGCTCAGAATAGCTCCTCACAAGTGAAATACATTCCCTAGATCAGCAGAGGATCTTGTTGAAAGACTGTGAAATAAGACTGTTAAATATCCATCATCCCTTCTTTCCTCCATCTATTGCTTTCAGCATTAGGAGAGCTTGAGCCCTCAAGATACCTGCAGCAAGTATCAAATTCTGTTTCCCTCCTTGCCTCCAAAGAACATGACTTTATCCTTATCTGAGCATTCTCTTCCCTTTCAGTTACTGAGGCCAGCAACCCAGGCAGTGAATGTTTTTGCAGTCACTACACACAGCCAGAACATAACCAGAACCATTCAGAGTTCACTGAATCTCTTCCCGGATAAGATGGCTGTGGATGCTCCCTCTGACTACCAAAAAAAACAGAGGCACCACAAATAGGCTGCTGGGGTCTTTAAGAGCTCGCATGACATGCACTGTGCACTGCATCTGGAAAACATAATACACGTTGAGATGCATAAAGCCTGCATCGTGTGATAAGTCTGGCCTTCTCTAACAGAAAGTTTTAATCAACAACATAGGATGAAACACTAATGTTTAAAGAGCAATGTGATTTAAAAACAGCTCTGTGGTGCAAAAAAAAGAGCCCTGCTCCCTTGTAGCTAATAACTGGCAGTCATTCTTAATACACATAGCTTGGGTATTAGGAAAAATGACATCAGTGAAATGCCAGTGAGGTTACGCTGGTAGGAACGTGTGAGCTTGTCCTGCTCTCTGACCCCCGAGCTATGTGTGTGTGTCTGCAGATGCCACTTTGCTGAAACTTTAAGGGAAACATCATCTACCTGCTAGATGATATTTCATCAGGGTCCTTTTATTTGCCACTCTTTATTGCTTTGAAATGATAGTTGACAGCCTTACCTGGTGCAAGGTTACAAAACCTCTTCAAGCTTAGCAGTGGTCCTGGACACCCATGTGTATGGATGCATATGTGCATGTAAGTGTACACATATCCATATATATATATATATATATATATATATTGCTTAAACAGAAAACATTCAACAAAGTAAAATGCAAGAATTTAACTTCCAGAAACATCAGCAGCCAGTCTGAAATTGAAGTGCAATGTTTTCACTGGGAGCAGGGGAGGGCCCCTTAATCTAGTAGAGTGTCAGGACTGTAGTTTAAAGGCAGATCAGAATGAACAACAGGGGATTTACATGATCATCACTACTACACAAGGACTTCTGCATAATGAGCCATCCCTTATTCAGAACTTGCAAGGAAAAAGCAGGAAGGATTTGCCAAGACACCACTGATGCTGGTGTTGCCTTTCCACTGCTGTGTAACCCACCGTGATCACAATGCAGAGAACCACAGGAAAATCCACCATTGTCAAGCTGAGCTCAAAGCTTGAAATTGCATTAAATGTCTTCACTTTATATCCTCACCTGATCCTCCTGGGCACCCCGAGTTTCCTACCCTTATCAACCCAGGAGGCTTTCTAGTGTATTTTCAGCAAGGAGAATGAGTGAAATTGCTTGTGATTAAATTTTCATGGTGAAGAAGGGAAGACTCTTAGGATTCCACCTTCCTCTTTGAAATATTTTGTTCTCTGTTAATAAGTGAACATGCTTAAAGATTTGGGGAACGTATGCACATCAGAGTGGGTGGCTGATCAGAGCGTGTTCTTTGTGGTGTTGGAGCAGACTCTTGCTGGTTTGATCACTGATGTAGATTGAAAACCCAGGTAAAAAATTAAGTCAGGTAATGAACCTTTTATTTACAGACCTTACATGGGTGGTTTTTTATGTGGCTCTTTGAAGCTGCTCATTGTAACTCCCCACTCCTACAAGCAAAGGGGTTTGCATCTGAGCTATGGCAGTCACAGAAAAGTGCAGAGAAGGATGTTTTGTGAAGAATCCCACCCCTTCACCAGTAGTTTCGGGGTCAGAAATGAAGGGCCAAAAATGTTTCCAAACCAAGAAGCCTCTTGGAGTTCAGATGATGCCCTTGGCAGGCAGGGCATTTTTGTATCCACCCTTGGCAAAACCCCAGCTCCAGTCAGTCACCAAAAGTGTAGTATTTCCTTCTTCTGTTCATGCCTTTCCAAACCATTTTCATAACTGTGCAAGACCCTGATCTTCAAAGAAAGCCTCGATCAAGGGGAGAGAGAAACTTCCCACTCAGATGAGACACCGCAGAGTCTGAAGACAATCTCCCAGAGCAGCAGTGGCTGCCCTGTGGCAGCCAGCTAAGTAAAATGGTATTATAAACTCTGCATGCATCAGAGCTCTGAATTTCTAATGGAGATACTTCCAAGGCTTCAGTTATTATTTGCCTCAACAATAACATAAAAAAAAATTTGTTCACTTTAGTTAAAAATACCTTGAGAAAAGGAGGACACCTGGCTTCACTCTGCTGCAGCCAGGTCAGAGGCGCTATTGAAAGAGGAGGATGTGCAGCATCTCCAAGGGGATGTTTCAGAGCAGTTGGGCCAGATCAGATGCTGAACATCCATCAAGGGGTATCTGCAAAGGTGCTACTTTTTAATTTCATGTTATGTAGTGGCTCTATGGGGTTTTTTAGGATCCTGCTGTCATAGAATCATAGAATCATTTAGGTTAGAAGATCATCAAGTCTAACTGTTAACCCAGCACTGCTAAGTCCACCACTAAACCATGTCCCTAAAACCATGGACTGATGAATATGTAGCATTTTCAGTGAGATGCATTAAAATGTAAGGGTTAGTGGTGTGAAGAGCAGAGAGTGCTCTGTGCGCCATTAGGGAGGCAGTTTTAGGGAGCAGAAGTATGAACTGTTGTGGTAGAAATTGCTTAAAATGGTGCAAAAGAAGTTTTGCTTAGGGCTGGACTGTGTCTGGCTGCAAGGGGCTTCTGTCCCACTAGGGACAATAGCACAAACACTGCCGTGAAGGCACCAACTCTTGATTTTACCTTGTACTTTTGACAACAAAGTATGTGAAAGGGGACTCGGACATGGAAGAGGAGGCAGATGGTCTCTCTCTTGCAGACTGAAATGCTGTGGGCACCGCCACCATGTGCCAGCAAGGTTAGCAAACAGGCCAGCACAAAAAGAAATAGATAAATAAGACTAGAGAAATATAAATTACAGGGTTGTGAAAAGAAATTGAGGAAATGCATTAGTCAAGTGGTTTCAAAGCCTTGAATAAGGTTTAAATGGGATCCTTTACCATGCGTCTTGTTTGAATGCAGGACAAGTCTGTGAGTCAGTGCTGGTGGGTGTACTGGGAATCTTTATGCTTCCTTTTATTTATTAAATGTTGGCCCTGCCTGTCAGGAAACCATTTAGCAATAGGAACATTTGCACTCCAATCGAATAGAGATTCCAATGTTTTACCTTTTGCCCCTGAAATTTGTTTCTCCCATGTAGCCTCCTATGATTTGATTTCTCTCCTGACAATACTGGGGTTTAAACAGAACACAGAAGCCAGATCTTGCTGATGTAAATCAGTACAGCTCTACTGAAATCAATGTGACTGTGGTATTTTACACCAGGAAGAGTCCACTTTGCAGACTCAGCACTGGAGAAAGGATTAAGGAGAATGGTTACACTTCTACATTTATAAATCACTGCCAAGCATTTTTTAACAAGCAGAGGTGTGATCCTGCATAACTCAAGCCTCCCTGGCAGATGATTAGTGACTTCCCTCATAGTAATTAGTGGGATGGTTTAGAAATTATTATTATACTGTGGTTCAGTCAGTTGTGCCAGCAAAGGCTTTGCACTCCTTCTGGCTCCTGAGACACACCGTCTGTATGTTTCTGTTGAGAAGAGACCTGTGGCCACCCAACAGCAAATCACATCTGTAGGAGTGTGCAGGCAGCCTCAGGAGATCACAAGGTGTCTTGCAAGAGGACAAGAGGTCTCAGTGGAAGGATGGCCTGATTAAACCAGACCAGGCCTTCTTCACTGCAGCTCCACCTTTGCTTATAAACTCACTTAAGAGGAAGAATGAAGAGCACTTCAAGCTCATGAGTCCTCATAGACTAACACAGTTACTTAGTCAGCAGCTTTAAATGCTAATAGCATTGTTAAGTACCTGTCCAGTCCCTCTTAATGGGCTCCACCTGTTGCAATTAGAGCAGCACTTGGTGGATTTGTTTATTCACTGCTCAGCTAACACTGTTCTTTTTTGGAAACCACTTAGCACTGGAACAAAGCAGAGGGCAAATCCTCCCTGCTGTTTGCAATTTTTATTTTGTGGGGCTTTTTAACTATTTGACCCAAATACTAGAGGGTCAAATCCTCCACTGGATTGAAGCTGGTATGGGTTTACACCTTCAAACAAACTGAGCTCACAGGAGGGAACAAGTTGGGGCAGTGACTTTGATATCATCTGCCTTCTAAATCTTGCAGCTTTCAGCCAGAAAGTAGAATGTATTCTGTGCCTGGCTCTATGCTTGCTTGTTTGTTTTAGGCAGTCGATTACGAGATGAACAGAGCTTTCATGCTGACAGTGATGGTATCAAACCAAGCTCCCCTGGCCAGTGGCATCCAGATGTCCTTCCAGTCGACCGCAGGAGTCACCATTTCAGTCACAGATGTCAACGAAGCACCGTATTTCCCAACGAACCACAAGCTGATCAGGCTGGAGGAGGGGGTGCCTACGGGGACGGTCCTGACAACGTTTTCAGCAGTGGATCCTGATCGCTTCATGCAGCAGGCAGTAAGGTGCGAGACCGGGCAGCCAATGAGTTCATGTACAGGTGGGGGATTGCAGCTGCAGACCTTTGGAGAGCAAAGCAGCTGGAAGCTAATTCACAAACTGATGTGAGATGAGTAAAATGCTTGGCAGGGATTGGCACCCTCAGTCGAGTGCCTGCAGAGCATCCTGCAGGCTTGTGAACTCGCCATCCGCCCTGCTCCAGGTAAGCCAGGCTGGGTGCAGGAGGGCAGGCAGAGTTGGACCCCACATTACTGGCCTGCAGAGGGGCAGTTGGCAGCTTCAAGTGCAAGCAGTCAATAGCAAGGGGTCTCTGCGTGGTTACAGAGCCACAGAGGTCAGGGCTGCATTCTACTAAATGTTTTGATTCTACCTTGTCAAGAATGCTTTGACCTATGTTGTTTGTGCACTTTATAAACACAGAGGTGTAGAAAAAGACAGCTTTGTTATTTTCTTTTTACGGGGGGGCGGGGGGGGAACTGAGGCACAGAAGGGGCTGAGAGCTAGATTTCCAAAGGGAATTACTGGGATTTTTAATCATGTCTTGTGTTGCTTCCGGAGGATTTAGGTTCTGCCTGGCTTAAAAAGCATAGTACAGAGGAGCTGTCAGCCCATTCAGAGTAAGGCTGGCTCGGTTACAAATAGCTGCTGAACAGGCTTTTAAGATGTCATACAGTTAAATATTGCCTGAGCAGTCAAACACGTATTCACACACCACTGGCACTTGGTCTTTATCCGACTAATGCCAGTCCAAATAAAGCACCCCAGCAGCCCTTGCCTGCTCTGCAGTGAATGAGATTTGTTCTCACCTTCCCTTTCCCTTCAGACCAGCTGCCAAACGTATCCTCTTCAGTAGTTGCCTTCCCTATGAATGGGATGCAGCTGGAAAAATTTTAGCCTTGTAAAAGTTAGATGTTTGATGGGAGCAGTTCAAGACCAAATTTAGTCTGTGCCACAACCAGGAGGCTGTCACTCCTTGGGGTTTTTTGTCCCTCCTGGCGAACTGGAGTCTGAATCCATTGTTCAGGACCCCAGCTCATACACCTTCCCACCAGGAACTGCACTGGGTAAAAGTGTGTGTGTGAATGAGAGTCCTTGTGACACCTTTTCCAGATACTTCAGCTTCCATCTGCACAGATGGGAAACGCATTTCCTGCTCTTGGCTCCTTTTGCACGCACAGAAGTTTGTTTCTTTTTTACTCTGTCTGTAAGGACCGCAGTATGTTTGGCAGAACCCAAGTATACAACATGAGCGCATCCAAGGCCACTTAAACTTACATCAGTTGTGACATTTCGTGTCAGGAAGAGTTTGAAATATTTCACCTGGCACAGAGCTGTCTGGTCTAGAATATGATAGTTTACTCACTGCCTTCTCTTGTTGTCTTTAGACAGGTATTGTGACTTCTGAGGAGAGAGACCATCCTCACTAACAAGCCAGTTCTTCTTACATTCTTTTTGAAATACTGGCCTTTGAAGGGTCTTTATTTCCCCCATGTCTGTACCAAGGCTGGTTTTCAGAGGAGAGGACAGCTCATTTCTGACTGAATACTCCCTCTAACCCAGAGATGGATGATCTGTAATCCAAAGGAGCATCTGCCATTTCTGGGAGAAGGACCGGCTCTGCTAAACTGTTCCTGTCATCACACAGAGCAAGTGCAGGGTTCTGTAAGACTTTCTGTGAACATGAGCAGCCAATTACTTGAGTTGTTTTTCCCTAAGGTTTCCAGAACACACATTTTGTGTATCCACCAGCACTTTGTTTCCAAACCCAAGTACAATCCCTCTTACCCCCTTTTTATCAGGGACAGCCCAGTGCTGAGGCTTGGCAAAAAGCAGTGAGGCATTGTTGGGGTCCTGTCTTTGTGAGCTATGCAAAGGATATATTGTTTTTTCTTCCCAGCTGGCATTGGTGAGTTAGAGGAAAAAGATACTGAAACAGCTAAGCCTACAGATCCATGATAAGCACTTCTCAGAGCTGATCCAGCTGCTAGAGCCTTGCATACAGTTTTCAGTCTCTAAACAGTCTTTGATGAAATGGAGTTTTTAGAAACAGAAGAAAAGGAAGCAGAAGCATCTCCAGTAAGCCACAGGAGAGCTTGGCATGACCAACGTCACACCTCAAGTTATCCTCATTAGCCGCAGACACATTCACAAAGTCAGCTTTGAGGCTGGATGCCTGGTCATGTAGGAGAGAAAGGGCAGGGGACTCACAGCAGTGATATTAAAAAGAAATGAAAACATCCCAAAGAGTCTAGCTCCATGAAATGTAATTCTTTCCTTTGGCAGGGGCTCGTGCAGCTGTGTGTTGCTTTCCTGCTCCCATGGATTGATGCAGCTCAAGTTTCACTTTGAGTTTCAGCTTCAAACAGCCCATTTCTGGAAATGGGCATTCACCAGAAGCCTTCCCTCCTGCCTGTGTATCCAACTACACAAATTTATGGAAAACTATCGGCAGGTCTGAGTTACCCATGGAATAAGCTCAGTTTTGGTTTGTTTATTTCAGTAATCTGGCCATTTACTAGCTTCCGGTTTAGGTAATAAGGGTCCAGCTCCACTCAAACTGTTGTTCTAGTAAGTAAGAATAAAATAAAACCAAGAAAACAAGCAAGTGAGAAAGGTAAACAGAACATGGAAAAAGTTTGCCCAAAACAAACCCTGTTTATATCTGGCTGTGCACGACATGAACAGATTTGGTCTGTGAGTTGACTGAGTCGATGGGATATGAATCTACCCTTGGGTTCTTCCAGCCCCAGGGCATGATGGGGACTGCTGAGGGGACCCCTTTGTTGCAGCTGTCTCCAGCCCTCACACATGCATAGGATCACCTTACCTGCTATTTCAGGAACATACGAAAATGCTTCAGGAAAGCAGGCCTGGGTCCATGCCTCAATACCGCTGGGAGTTCCCATTATAGTCACCCCGAGGCAGATGCTGCTAAAGATAGGATTCTGATAGAAAAGAGTGGCCTGGAAACTGCCATTTTTCCAGTGTGGTATTTCCCAAACTGTTATTTATTAGCGAAGGGCAGGAAACAAGAATAAAAACAAAAGGCTTTAGAGAAAGAGCTATTTTAGGAAAGGCAGCATTGAGAGAACGAGAGAGCAGGAATCCATCCTCTAATTCAGGCATACAAGTGCAGTGGTCATCACAGACCCCATTTCTCCCTGGCTGCAGAGACCTCAGGCTACGTCCACTCCCAGTAGCAGGAAGCTGCCATGTAAGTGGCACTTAGTAAAAACCAAAGCCTTTAAAATGAAAGAAATAAAAAAATTGAGTAATTGTAGAGGTCAAAACCCAGATACTCAATTAGCATTTTGTTTGTCAACAAAACCAGTTATCAAAGCTCCTTTGAATCATGGGTCAGGAGTCTAGAAAAACCTTATTTCAAGCAGTATTAAGGATATGTCCGTGAAAAGACTGCCGTGTATTTATTTCCTTTCTCTGTAGATACTCTAAGCTGTCAGATCCTGCAAACTGGCTGAACATTAATGCCACAAATGGTCAGATCACTACTGCTGCTGTCCTTGATCGAGAGTCAGACTACATTAAGAATAATGTCTACGAGGCCACATTCTTGGCGGCTGACAACGGTGAGCCCAAGCTTCACATTGTTCATGCTTCAATAAGACTCTAATGTGATGCATTAAGAGAAATGATGCCCTGACAGAGTTGTCAGTATAAGTTATCTTTTTCCCAGGTTTTTATGGTCAAAAATGTGAAAGTGGGACGGGAAATTGCTGGAGTAAATTAAATGTGCACAGTATACAGAGAGTGTTATTAAGGGAAGGGGAGGACAAATGGAAAATCGATTTGGGGAGTTCAGTATAGCCTGAACTTAAAAAAATGTCAAAGGGATGCGCTCTCCAAGGGCTGCTGAACACACTGGTCCTGCTGATCATCCCAAAGGCACTGAGCAGAGCATTCCAGAAACCTTCCTTCAGGAAATCAGAAATAATTGTAGGGGATGGCAGGCGGGTATTAAAAATAAGCCGATGATCCATTGAACTGCTGTGGCTTTCATGAGAGGTGTCTGTTTGTGGGTCTGTCATCGAGGCTGATTTCTCTCTGTCCACCACCATTTGTGAAATGTCCCACCACCATCAGAGCATCTGGATGCAGGTGGACCAAAGCCACTGAGGCCAGTACAGATATTCTCATGGAGAAGTCCCACTAAGGTTTGCTCTTCACTATTCATTTAAGGTCACGCAGTGCTTTCAGTCAAATTAACACTGTGAACCTCAGCACTGGCCTCACTTAAGGGCACACAGTCCATTGCTGCTGCCCTGGATTTTTCTTCCTAATTCTGATTAGGAGGAGTTGATGATTCTTTTGCTAATGATACCAGAATGTGGCTGTGCTGGTATTTCATTCATCAGTTCCCCCACTTGGAAAAGGCTTTGTGGAGGGCCCAGTAGTTTCCCTGGGCAAGAAGAGGGTCTTCCTCCCCTTCTGCCACCCTCACCTTCCCCCTGCAAGGTGCTGAGCACTCACATCAAACCACAGCCATGCTTCAGCAGCAAAATTAAGTCTAGGCTTGGCTGTGAGCACCTAATTATATTGCTCATACTCTGTAGGTTCTTTCAGGGCAGTGTGTGTTAGCTCTTGTCATCCCTCAGGCTGAAGGGTGCCATTATGAGCAGTTACGGTGGTGCTTGCAGGGCTAATGAAAACTTGCTCCCTCTGGGGTTTCAGGCTTCACTTCAGTCGTTGCATCCAGGGTCACAGGGGCAAAGCAAACTCAGTGCTCAATAGCAGCACCAAAAAGCAAGTTTTGCACTTTCTTTGTGCCAAGAGTGGTGGGACTTAGCCCCATCCTAAGCTTCCACTTTGCAGCCAGGGCAGCAGAATTCAAAATAGTCTCAAGGGGGTACAGCAGCATTCATCTGCAAGACCACAAAACAGATCAAATAAGTTGGTCAAGGCTATTCACAAAAGCAGTGGTAGAACTTGAACCCATCAAACTAATCCTCACCATCTGACCTTGCAAATCCCAGGCACTTAGTACAATGTGATTAGGAGTTAACCCCTTTCCTTGGCTTCAGTGCTGACACTGCAATGCATCAGCACTTCCACATCCATCATTCAGCAGCTCAGAAAGTAAGGACATACATAAATCTCTGTATTTTGAAAAATTAATCCATCACTCATATATTGCAGCCATTAAAATGCACATAAAGCAATACCTTATTTAAAATTCTGTCTAGAGTGCTTAGGATAACAGCTAAAGTTTCATCGAGGCTAATAGACTCTTTCCACATTTCTCTAAAGTTCCAGGCTCTCCAGCATCATGTACTCATTAAGGAAAGGCTTTGCCTCAAGGGTTTTGGTGGAGCTTTTTGTTCCTTTCTTGAAGAAGCAGCAGCATCTTGTTTTCTAGAAGTTCTTTTTGCTGTTTTCAGTATATGATAAAGAAGAAGTTCAGCCAAGTACTTCTTGGACCTGCTTTCTTTCTCTCCCTGGGCTACAGTGCAGATACTTAAGAAAAGTCTTTTCTGCAGTGAAAAGGGAGGGAGGAAAAGGGGAGTCAGTTCGTTTCATTTCTTCTAAGACTGCCCCAGAACTGCACTCAGGAGCACAAAGAACCAAACTACCAGGACCCAGAGCCCGGTGATACCAAATAACCCTACAAAACTGCATTTCCATGTGCAGCAGTTGCAGGTTATGTCAGCCACATGCCAGTTAGCACCTCTCGGGACTGCTAGTTCCCGTTCAGTCTATCTCAGAGGTTAGAATGTGAGCCTTGCGTTCATCCCAGGAGATACTCTGGTCAATGTGAAAACAGGGGAACCACTTTCCTTGGTCCCAAAAGTCAGTTTTCACATTCAGCCCCAACATCCCGTCTGTCTCTCCAGAAACTTTCAAGGCTGATCAAAGACACTGTTTTAGAGGGAGACTTACCCCATGCTTACTAGATGAAAGGATGAGATCAATGATTGAAGAGCTTATGTCGGAACCATGAAAGAAGGATTTTCAGGGCTCCTTCAGAGTTTTCAAGGCTCCTTTGAAAAATGGAGCAGAAACGAGAAAGGAATGTAGGAGGGAAAGTCTATAGCAGCAGAAGTAACACTCGGAAGCCTAGTGGGGAAGTAGTTTGTGTAGCATTCCATCCAGCACTGGGAGGAAGAGCTAAAACTGAAAATACAAAGTCAATAAAGAGTACTTTGGCATTGCGGGGAAGGCTGCTGTCTCTAGCCAGGGCAGGTATCACTTTGTGTAAGTGGTTGTTAGTCAGACAGATGTGGCTTTTCATCAGGAAGGGACTGGAGGACTGAGGCTGCTGTGCTGCAGCATCCCTGCTGTTTGTGACAAATGTAGGGAGGATGAAGAACTGTATGTTGGGACATGCTGCTGCTGCCATGGGCTAATGATGATGGTTAGCTCATAGCTTTGAGCAGGGACCTTTCACCACTGAAGCTAGGGCTAACTGTGCGATGGGCTTTGTTTGCAGCAGTGTAATAGTCTGCGAATCTAAATACTGGCTAGCAAGTGCTACAGTAAATGCTGACCAACAGGTTACACTACTTACCTTTTTTCCCCTCCAAGCCACCTTCTTCCTCTTGTTAGCTATCTTTCTAATGGTTATTCATCTTCAAAACAGCCAGTACCAAAATTTGCACTAGCAACTTGACGTCACCTCCTTGTACTTTTGGAGTTTGACTAAGGACATTGCTGTAGGCTACAGATCTGCAGAACTCAACCTCAGTGTTCTGCAGGAGTGAAAAACAGCAACATTAGGAGGCTTGGGGAACTTTTAATAACACCTCTTAAAGCAAAGGACCATGAAAGTGCAGTATGTCCCTAATAAGGTCCAAGGAGGGAGGGTGAAAATCCTGGTTTATTGAAATTGGATGGCAGAGAGAGGGCTGTTGTCAATCCCACTGCTTCTCAAGTGATGGTCATTGGTCCATGCTTGGCTCTGCCTCTCGCGCTCAGGTATACCCCCCGCAAGCGGCACTGGCACTCTGCAGATCTACCTAATCGACATCAACGATAATGCTCCTGAGCTCCTGCCAAAAGAGGCACAGATCTGTGAAAAGCCAAACCTGAATGTCATCAACATAACAGCCGCGGATGCTGACATCGATCCAAACGTCGGGCCCTTTGTCTTCGAGCTGCCAAGTGTGCCATCTGCGGTGAGGAAGAACTGGACCATAACACGGCTGAATGGTAAATGGGGCAGGCAATCCTGAGGACATTTGGACTCTGATTCACTAATGAGGCCACATGCGGTTTCAAACTTCCAAACTTTCCCACTTTTTTATCTGATTTTTATTTTTTAAAGCACATTATGGCTGACATTATAGACAAGATAGTTAATCAGAAATGATTTGTATCAGACCTGCAGCATAACTCTAAAAGCCTTGGCACTTGGCTTTTTTTTAATGCAGTTCATAATTATGAACAGTTATCAGTAGCGAACAGAATATAAATCATCCATAATGGCCAAGGGGAAAAAAGCTATTATCAGTCTTCCTTATGTTCCTCCAGTGTAATTGTCATAAGCCACAATCAGGATCAATGTTCATTTCTCTGCCCATAATTGCATAAAGGCAGCCTTTTAATTTACTATGGAACCAGGAGGGCCAGGTAAGTGTGAAGATTACCAGCATGTGAAGGATTTTTATATTGCAGTGTGTAACCATAATTGTTCCTCTTATTGGTAGTTTCAGCAAAGGATGGAAAATATCAGGGAGCCACTGGCTGCTTTTGGCTTCAAAGCTGGTCCCTCTCACTGAGATCTTGCACCTTCTGCCAGGCTAGGGGCAATGGCTCGTTCCCTCACAGCTCGGGGCTCAGTCCCACAGCCCTTGTGTCTCCATGGGAGGGAACGCAAGAGGGATTGCTTGATTGAGTATGTCATCAGCAGGCAATGGGCTTCCCAAAAATCCTGATGAGGGATGGTGGGTGAGCAGAAACCCTCCACAGCGGCAGCCCAGACCCAGGGAGTATCATCCATGCCTTACTATTTGCATTTCATGCTGTTTTAAACACTTGCAACCAGATTTGCAAATGGCATCAAGGTAGGTTAGTGCAGCAGTGCGAACACAGTATTTTACAAGGCACAGGCTGATTGTTGACCCAATTGTTAGGGCAGAAGTCTGAAACTGTCCTGCCCAGGTGTGCTGTTGATAGCCTCTTCTTCAGGACTCAGAAGACTGCTGTAGCAGAGGAGCCCTGCATCTACAAGTGCAGATGCAAGGCTCTACCAGTGTCTGTCGTCTGTCTGTCTGTCTGTCTTGGTCTCTCTAGGCGATTATGCCCAGCTCAGTTTACGAATCACATACCTGGAAGCAGGTGTGTATGACGTGCCAATCATTGTGACGGACTCGGGAAACCCCCCCTTGTACAACACGTCCATCATCAAAGTGAAGGTGTGCCCGTGCGACGAGAACGGTGACTGCACCACCATTGGGGCAGTGGCTGCAGCAGGGCTGGGCACAGGTGCCATCATTGCCATCTTGATCTGCATCATTATTTTACTCAGTAAGTATTACAAGGCTCACGCTGCTGGGAAACGTGATGTTTCCCATCCCATTCCCTTTTGTCCCACTGCTATACATGGTGTTTTTCCAGAGCCTTGAGAGCTCCATGCAGGGGACAGTGCCTTGAGCTTTGGGCTGCAGGGATTGGTTCACACATCTGCTTTTGAAGCTCCTTCAATGCAGCATCAGTAGAATGAGCTGGTGCACTCTCTGCATACATCAGGCTTTTCTTTCTAGGACTTCCAGTAGCTTTACAAACATAGTGACACCTGACAACATCTTGTAGGTAGTGAGTGCAGGACCAGGTTGAAGGACTTGTCCAAAATCCTGGGGCAGATAGCCCCATACCTCTCAGGTTCCTGGCTGGCTGTGGATATACTGGTTCCCAGTACCTGATGCACTGGTTGTGAGAGTCTGGTTGGTCCCTAGCCAAGCCAGTGCATAGCTGTAGCTTTTTGGTTGTTCAGAGCAAAAGATCATGGTGGATGATGAGTGCTTTAAGAGGAAGGATCCCCAGTTTGTCAGGAGCATTGGAGAGCTGGCAGTGTATCATGGAGAAGGGCTGGCCATCACTTTGCTCGAGGCAAAGCCATCCCTTTAGCCCAGCAACGCTGTTAGTTCTGAGCTTCCATGAGCATTACCAATAACCATGTGTGCACACACTTAAAAATAAAAATGATATCATTATAACTTCAAGCAGGAGTTGGCACAGTAGGAATAGATAAAAATGAGCGTTGAAATGAACAATGAGGTAAATATTCATCAAGGAACACAGGATGAAACCATAGGATTCCCATTAAAGCTAATGGGAGTTATGGTGCTAAATCACATTTAATATTTACCCCCAGTGTGTTTAAACAGAGAGCAGACAGAGCGACGTATGCTACAAATGTCTTCTAATGTGGATATGATGTGGTACATTAAGAGAATGGGTCATCTTTGGGCAAACATCCACCCTCCTGGGCCAGAGATAGGAATATATTGTCGTATAATTGATTTACTGTATTGGTCTGGAGAACAAGCCAGAACACCGTGTTTGTGGCCATGCAGTCCCATTCCTCCTCCAACTCATCTGAGCCAGTGGAAGCATCCCTGTGCCTAGCCACGATGCACAATTCCTGTCCTTTGCTGAGTGAGGATTCCCAGTGCCAAAATGTTCCAGGCTGCTCCCTTCAGCAAGGGCATTTGTTGTGAACACACCACAGTTGTACACCCAGAAGAAAATGTGGTATTCCTCAGTCCCACCACGTTTAGTACTCTGGGATATGCAGGAGTGCTGTACTGGAAGCCACAAAGGTGATTTAAACACAGGGCTCTCCTTTTGGTGGTCTTGCATGAATCCGCTGCTAAAATACAATCTAAAAAGTTGAAAATCCCATGGACTGAAATTAACTTTAGCTGAAGGACATTTGATTTAAGAGATTCCTTTTTTCATTTTCAGATACATTATCCCATTTTAAATTATGGGTTTTATTACAAAAGCTTATTTTTACATTCATTGTCATTCTAATTGACTTCTTTTTATCTTCAAGAGCTGCAAAAGCACTGTATCAGTGATGAAAAATGTAATATGTGATGAACAGTTTTCCATTTACATCCTTCCGTGTTTTGCCTCCTTTCTATCTGTTTTACATCGTGACCTCTGAACAATATCCTGGAAAAAGGCAGATGCAGGGTTTTTTATGCTATTTGTCCATTTTTGAGTCAGCAGGTCAAAGTTTGATGGCTTTAAAAGAAAGAAGCAGCAAGAGAACAGATCTAAGGTTGCTCAGGTGAGGGAAGTTTCTGCCTTTACCTTTGCTCAAAGGTGTTTTTTTTTTCCCAATACCTGATGTATTAGCTGCACAAATAATACATTTAGGAAAGCAATGCAATAAAAAATTGTGAAGGGTGAAGACAATAGATTTCAAGGAAAGCTACATGCAGAGTGAAAATGGGTCTAACAGCAGTAATAGCACTTCCCATTCTGCAGAGTGAATAAAAGGAAGGAGAGTGCACTACATCCACTATTGACACTTTGAAGGTCCCTTCTTTTCCAAGGTAGCTGTAAAGGCATTAATGGCACGGAAAAAAACTACAACTGCATGAAAAAGTAGCATTAAAAAAAAAGGGGGGGGGGGGGGGGGGGAGAAGATAAACCCTAGTAACCATTATAATATTGTCTTTGTGGACTAGGCAGGTATCTTGTTGTGAGAGACTTGAAAAGGATCAAGGAGAAAAGGACTTCAATAGTCGGCTAAATAGCTGAGGTTTTATATTGCAGATAAGAGTTACATTTTCTTCCCTTTTCTTTTTTCTGCCTTGAATAGATCCAGGATAAGCATTAAAGAGATGCTGAAGTATCTGAAAACAATTCTGTTAGCTGGCAGGCCGGGATGGCAGCCAGTTGGCACACAATGGCAGTAATTAGCTGTCCAGTCCTCTTCCACTCACTTCACTGAATTCCTGTTGGGTATAAACACTTTGGTGCTGGGAGGAAGAACTCAGATCCTCCTCAACACCTCCTCACAAAGTGGGGCTGCAGGCTGAGCTGCTCGCCCATTTCCCCAGGGTCTGGTCTCTTCTCTATCCTTACCCTCCATGAAGCAACACCCGGGCTCAGCAGACAGGTAAAGGGAAAGAAAATGTGGTTGCTTGTGCAGCTAAAAAATACAAAGAACGGTTGGGATCTTACGTCCTGCCTGGATTCATTTGTGTTGGATGCATTAGTTTGGCATGGTCAAGAGCTGACCCAGATGAAACAAACCTGGGCCACGCGTTCTCACCTCCACTGTCCATCCATGTCTCCATTCTCCAGCAGATTGCCTCTGTCACAGCTTGGTGTGGCTTGCATGGAGAATGGAGGGGGAAGCAGACACTAGGAGGTGTGACTGCATCAGCTGCTCAGGCTTAATTTCTGTTCTGATGGCATTATTTGCAGCTACTGAGTATGAGAATGAAAACGAGCGTATTAACAGGTTCTTGAAGAAGACAAGGTCTGGTTTCCTTATGTTAGTGGAGGCTTAGGTTCCCAGAGCACAGGTAAATCACAAGGAGCACACAACCTCTGAGATGTGAGTGGACTTGTGAAGGATGAGGTTGTGGAGCAGGGAGTCAGCATTCCCTTTGGGTAAAGTTGCTTAAGTTGGGAAAATCTTCTCATGACTGAAGAACTGTTCCTCTCTCACTGTTAATTGTGCTGAAAGAGATTTGCCAGGTCCTGGCATGTAAATGCTGATGCCTGAGGAGGTTGGCTGTGTGCTACCAGATCTGCTCTTTCTTGTTCTGCAAAGCTAGCCCTGCTCTCTGAAAGGATTTCAAATGATCTTAGAGTTGCTTTGCAAGTCAATGGCCAAATGTGTATGCTAATGTCCTGGCTAATGTGGTCTTGGAAGTATAGAAAGCCTTCCTCCTGTAGCAAAGAAAAGTATGAAGGAGTCCAAATCCAATTACAGGACCCAGTGTTACACAGCCTCCACAAACCAGTCTTTCTTGGCCAACTGCAGACAACAAAATGACTCCTATGACCAGGGCTTGTGACCTGAATGGGCATTGCTGTATCACACTGAGGGAAGAGCTGCTTGTGCACAAGATGTGGGCCACCTGTACCTGTTTGCTTCTCAGCACCTCTGCAGCTGTCTTCCCCCACCTTTTTTTTTGTGCCCATGAATGAAATAAAGGTGGAAATCTAATCCTGAAAATTCAGGATTTAGATCAAATCTTTTCAGAAAGCTGCAGGTTTCACACTTCCTGTTTGCTTTCCGTTTGATGGTGTGGTTTACATCTGATAAAAGTCAGCCGCATCAGCACTGGAAAAGGAAAAAAACATTAAGGAAATGTTTGTGGTGGAGGCCTGTCACAGCATTCACTGAGCTCTCCCTTATGAAGCAGACTATGCAATAAGAGAAAATTCCATTCCTCTTACTAGCAGCCAGTGAGGTTCTCCATAGTGGAAGAGGGCAGGTGAGGCTCTGGGCCACGCCACCACACTCCATGCAGCCTGGGCTTGTGCCATGTGAGGCTGCAGCTCACCCAGCTTCTTCCCTATTACAGCCATGGTTCTGCTGTTCGTGGTGTGGATGAAGCGCCGGGAGAAGGAGCGCCACACCAAGCAGCTCCTGATTGACCCCGAGGACGATGTCAGGGACAATATCCTGAAGTACGATGAAGAAGGAGGTGGAGAAGAAGACCAGGTGAGAAGAGCCTGTGGGTTGTGGCCAAGGAGCAGCTGTGCAATCTGTACTCTCAAAAAGGCAGAAATTTTCACTAAATTACTTGCAAAGGGTTGTGTTCCCCTTGTTTATTCCCAGGCAGCTTTCTTGGCTTCCCTAGTGTGGCATGGACGTCAGTGAGAGCCAGTGGAGGTCCAGGGGATTCAGCATGTCACTGGGACACTGGCATTGGAGCAGGACTGTGCCAGGAGTCTGATGCCAAGTGGATTTGTCTATGCCCTAGTCAACTTCCTGGGGAGGGACAAAAAAATCAATCCACTCCACTCGTATTCAAACAGTATTTACATTATTTCAGTCATTAAATTTGTGTATTTTACCATTCCCCATTAGAGATCTTATAAAACCTAGCCAGCAGCTACCACTCTCCCCAGAACCGTGCCTGCAGGCACTTGCCTTGGCTTGCTTGAACCTAGAGCTTCTGTGGGATTTCCCTGCATTTACTTAATCGTCTCTAATGCTTCTTTAATTTCTTTTAATTTCTGAATGTAGTTTGTGAGAAGTGTCTGAATACATTTGGGGATTTTCTTTTCCACTGTGAAGCATACGGTGGCAAAGCTTTGCTTGGTGATGGAGCCCTAAGCCACAGTCTGCCTGAATGCATCAGCTTTTCTGTGGTGGCTTCTTCTTACAGACACCGATGCTGATGTTGCATGAAAACTTCCCTTGCCTGCACTCCTGGGATGTGCTTTCCCTCTGCTAGGGATGTATTTCAACTAAAATAGCAAAGTTTGGTTGCTCATGGTCAAGACACCGGGGTTTTTATTCCTGCCTAAGCAAAGAGCCTGTGACACTCTCAAATATAATGTTCACACAAATTATGTGGCTCTGAATCATGTAATGGCTGTATTCTTGCTTGCTTCAGCCCTAAGGTCATGGTTGAGGGTGGTCCCGGTGGCATCCACAGGCAAGCAGATGAGCCTGGCAAGAGCCACCTCGGGGAGCCAACACAGGGACTTTGTCCAAAACTTGAGAAGTTCCAATTGCACAGAAAAATCCTTGCAATTGGCATTTCTTTTTTCTTGTCGCTGACAAGTTATTTATAAATATTGCTCCTGGAGATTCAATCATCCCCATCTGAGCACAAGAATAGTTTCACCGGTAGAACAAAGTGCTGCTATAAGCATTCAAACCAGCTGAAGTATCTGGTTTCAGGCAACTACATTGTAGGCTTAAATATTTTAGAAAGGATTCATTAAAAATAACAGCAAAGGAAAAGCAGCAAAACACCATTACCTACATGAATACATTTTTAATGAAATATTACCTGGTTCTCCTTCCTTGGTAGAAACCTATTCTGTTGGGATTTTTCATGAGCAGAAAGAACATAATTACTTTGAAAGGCCTACATGCATAAATGCAATGTGCATTTTAATGTTTTTACCTCTGTAGAAATGTAATTGCAATAATATGTCTACCAGCAATGTCTGTACATTATATATTTCATCAAAAGCTAGATGTATCCCTGTGCACATGCAAACAAACGACAATTTTTTATCCCAAAGATTTAGACGACACGTGAAATAGTCACGAAGTTTTTAAATATTTGATTTTACTCATGTTTTAAGATACACTCTTAGGAGGTCAATTTTATGAGCTACTCAGAGGTCAAGTTCATCTGTAATTTAGATAGAGGGGCTGCATACTTGCTGATCAGATTTGCCATTGAACTTCAGCTGAAATAGGATTAGACCTCTCACATTGTTTGTACATTGGGTGAGCAGATGATCGGAACGAAAAGCTCTTCGTTTCACTCTGTGCCTTTCCATTTTTCACAGGATTATGATTTAAGCCAGCTCCAGCAGCCAGAGACCATGGATCATGTTCTGAACAAGACACCTGGAGTCAGAAGGGTGGATGAAAGACCTATTGGTGCTGAACCGCAGTATCCTATAAGACCAGTAATCCCACATCCAGGGGATATTGGTGACTTTATTAATGAGGTATGTTCTGTAGGGTGTCTTGTGTCACATATTAAAAGCTTGAGCAGCCAGCTAAGATCAGCTATGCAACATTCTCCTGGCTGGATAGACCAAGTGATGCTATTACTCACATGAGAAGTCAGGTGCAAACTAGGGGAATAAGCGGTATGAGCAAAGGACACAGGACTTGGCCTAATAAAGGCGTTGAGCCTGTAAAAAGCCAAAGCGCAAGGCAAAAAGCCAAATATTCCTCATCTGTGGATCTCACAAACGCCATGCTTTTCAGCATCCGGGCAGTAGAACCTGATCCCAGTCTCCTTTGGATTACTGGGAGTATTGCAGCTGCTGAAGTAAAAGCTTTATCTGGATGCAGACAAAGGAGTGTCATCATCATAGGGAGGTGGTGGCAAGGCAGCTGCATGGGTTCCCCGGAGACAAAGGACCCATTTGGGACTCCTGGACTTGTAATTATTTCACCAGTCTGTGCCTTCCTAGTAAGTTCTATTTGGTCTAAAGCCTCAAAGAGTTTACAGAACAGAGAGATTCATCCCAGATGAGAGAGGGTTTCTTTATTTTATGTTAGATTACTGCTCCTTTATCTGCTTGTACAAATATCTATCCGTTTAGTGTTTCTTATCTTGTTTTTAGTTTTGGGTGATTGAGTAGTTACAAACCAATCAATGCATTATTTCCTCCGAGACAAAACACACCATTCATTTCCTAAGTTAGAAAAACAAGTGTTATAGCGATTTAATTCTGTTATTATATCCACTTCCTGCTGTGCTTTTTTTCTTATTTTTATCATTAAAATTTCTTCTTCCTTTGCTCCTGCCCATCCTTCACACACATATTTACATACATCTATGTGCGTAAAGGCTGGCTCTTACACATGTTCCAGCTGCTGTTTGCTGCAGTAAAACCTGCTCCATCTCCCCATGCTGAGACTGGGGTTTTGGAAGGTATGAATGCAGAACGTTTTGCTTTATTGCAGGTCTATTCCACCAGGCTTTTCCTGATGCTGGGCTGCAGCAAAGCAATTCTTTTCCTTCATATCCCAAGGCCATTTCCATGTCCTGCCTACACTGCTGCCCACAACACACAGGACCAGCAATGCTTCCCAACCCTCTGCCCAAAATTCCATACCCCAAGTCTCTCTTAATTGCAGAGTTTTGCTAGGATTGATGTTTGGAGTTTTTTTCTAAAGGAATCCAAATCATCAAAATTAAAATAATGGTTATTGGTCGGGTGCTGGTCATTCTTTCACTGGCCAAGCTGGAAATCTTAACAGGCAACCCCAGAAACTACATGCTGTCCAGGACTGAAAGCTTTCCAGTTCCAAACTTGGATGCTTGGAAGTAACTCCCCTCCTGCTCCATCCAGGTCTTTTACAGTGGTACTGGGAGTTAGTGGGTTTCTGCTGGGGGCATCCAGGAGGGCTCAACCAGGGGGGGCACCCAAACATAGGGAACCTGCAGAACCCTCATTTTTGTACCATTGTCATTTCTCTTTTCCCCATCGTCTTTTAGCTTTGCTATAGGGATCCCAAACATCCCACCAGCCCAGATCCTTACCCAAACACCCTTCCTTAGAATCATAGAATGATTTGGGTTGGAAAGGACCTTAAGATCATCCAGTTTCAACCCCCTGCCATGGGCAGGGGCACCTCCCACTAAACCATCTCACCCAAGGCTCTGTCCAACCTGGCCTTGGACACTACCAGGGATGGAGCATTTACCACTTCTTTGGGCACTTCTTAGCACCATCACCCTAACACCTATGGTGGGTATTGACAGCCTGTGTTTGCTCCCCCAGGGTCTGCGGGCGGCTGACAATGACCCCACAGCACCTCCTTATGATTCCCTGCTGGTGTTTGACTACGAGGGCAGTGGCTCCACTGCCGGCTCCGTCAGCTCCCTGAACTCCTCTAGCTCCGGGGACCAGGACTACGACTACCTTAACGACTGGGGGCCCAGGTTCAAGAAACTGGCAGACATGTACGGGGGAGGCGAGGAAGATTAAACTGACCTCACGTTATTTAAAAACAAATATAAGAAGAAGACAGAAAAGAATATTAAGAAAAAAAAAAGAAAAAAACATAGAAAAAACAAACCCACAGACGACAACATTAACAAAAAGAGCCGATGCAGAAGCAAGAACTGTACAGATGTGGCAGCTTTTTTAATTAATATCCCCTGCTGACTGTGTTGTTATTTTTAGTGGTGACATAGGAGGTTTCTTTTCTTTTTTTCCCCTTTTTTTTTTTTCCTTTCCAATGTTATTTTTTAGAATATTGAGCTGTCTCGCATGAACACTTGTCTCTGCTGCAGGTTTTTTTTGTTCTTTTGGTTTGGTTTTTTAATGTCAGCTGGGATATTGCTCGTTTACCTGCTTTATGACTAAAGAGAGTGAAAGGCACTCTGTCTTAACTTGAATTTCTTAGAACAGAAGCACTGTTTTTAAAATATATATATATATATATATTTGAAAGTGCCTTTTGGTGCATGTATCAGATTCCCTTCAATCTCAGGAGTGATGAAAACAAACATACAACCATCCTGGGCAGCACTCCCTGTGACCTTAAGCCAGTTCTAGCTGGGAAGGATTTAACAGAAAGGAACTCTGGAGATTGGTTTTTGTTTTTGTTTTTGTTCCTTTTTTTTTCCTCTTTTTTTTCTTTTTTTGCCTCTTTTTTGGAGGGGGTGACTCGTTCTGGGTGGAAACGGATGGGGGGTTCGGGGAGGGGGAAGATGTTTTGAGTCAAAACCTGAACAGCCATCTTTAAGCCTCAGCAGGTGGTGAACTAGTCATCATGTTGTATATAATTCAGTGTTATCAGATGCAAAATACCGACTGGGGGCTCTGTCGTCACCTGGTCACACTCAATGTAGCTGCATAGAACTATAGCGTTGATAAAGCCTTTGGTTATTGCAACAGAAATTTCCGACAGCCCTTGCCTAAACCCTACAAAGTAAATCGTGACATGACCAAAGGCCCAGTTGTTTGTTTTTATGCTATCGGTGTGTGTTGGCTCCCATGACCTCTGGAGTGATGTAAATACCAGCTGGGTTAGGTGGTGGTGTCCTGCAACCCCAGGGATTCCTGCTAGCAGGAAAGCCAATGCTGTTTTCCTGGTGGAAGCAGGGGTTTGTGCAGTGGCTCTGCTCGAGGCTGAGGCAGCGCAAAGGGCAGGAGCAGTTTATCAGCACTTTTGCCATCCGTAAGTATGAAGTTAGTCTAGTATAATATTAATGCCTTGGAGCATTAGTAGCCAAAGCTCAAGAATATCGTGTAACTCAGCTAATGTGTGTCCTTTCTATTCAATGGGTAGGTGCTGCTATCTGTAGTAAATGTGTTTTTTTGGAGGAGAAGTGCAACGAGGGCCTATTAAGTACCTTGTGGTTAATATGCTCAAGCATTGCCAAGTAAGCAAGAGGTTTTGCAGCATCCAGGCATAATTCAACATCAGTATTATAAATGGTAGCATACTACCTAGTTTATATGTAGGGTCAGTTTAACCAATAACGAATAGTTATTAGCTTTTTTATTACATTTTTCCTTTACTGATTTGGACTAGTGGGTTTATGTCTAATGTTTGTAAAATGATTTAGACTGCATGGATGTGTAATATAAACCACATTTAATGGATTATGAGCCACTTAATTAATGTGCTATGAAATCTTGGATTACCTGTGTTTTATATTCTGCAGACGATTTTGCAGTGGGTTCGCTAAAACTTGTAAAAGTGCTTAGATATATTTTCATTTAAATCCAAGAATGTGCACAATATTGGAAGGTGATTATCCAGGGGATAATCATGCTTTTTTTTGATATCTCTATTAATTCTCAAGTTGAATGCTAAGAGTTTAAAGGGGGGTGGGAGGGAAGTGAGAATGAGAGGACGAGAGCTTGCGGTGATGAGTGGACGTCGTTTCAGAGGGTATACTAGGCTGCAAGATCGTCTCTATAGATTTTTGAAATGCTCCTGGTGCATTTTATATTTCATTGTATCATATTTTCTATAAAATGCAATTTCTGTAAATTAATGAGCATTTGAAATGTGTCTTGTATGAAGTGGAATGTGGTAAAAGTCTGCCCGAGGGGACTCCAACATTACCGGTATGTAAATAACTACCAAGGATGCGATCCTTCTTTTTGTCCTGGTCGGTCAGTCAATGGGACAGTTTGTCCTTTCAGAACTCTCTCATCCAAGTTCTTGAGGAAGCAGGAGGTGATGGCTTGGGCCTCAGGAGAGGGATGGCGCTGATGGCAGCAGCAAGGCAAGGATATTGTGCCACACAGCACGTGCCTCAGCCAGGATGAAGTGCAGTGCCTGGTAAACTGCCGGCACCTGATGCCTTCCCAAATTCCTGTTCCATAGTTGAGAACTCAGTTGCTTGTGTGACCATTATGAAAGTCTTAGTTTGCTTCTGCCACGTTCTGTCCACCTCCTCCTGGCCACCCTCAGCAAACTTCACAGCCCTTGTCCTCAGCCGGCTGGCGTGGGTGGGCTGCATTGCCTTGAGCCACTGCTGTCTACCTACGGGCAGGCTTGATTCTTCCCCTTTCTTTCCGAAAAGCCACAGGCTGGAGTATTTCACCATCTGGGCTTTGCACCCCCACAGAAGCTGCCCGGTCACAGCAGACGTAGTGAATAATAAAAACGCACTTAGTGTTTCTTGCTGATGACTACCCGCCAGTGTTTTGTGTCCATCACCATAACCTCATCTCCAGCTCAAGAGAAGGACCCGGATCGATGGCTGAGGTGATGCTGATGGTTCTCCATCCATTGGGTTGCTGCTGCTGCCTGCCAGCTCCACGTGGCTCCTAGGATGCTCATGTGGATCCCATGATGCCAGCTGGGTCTCTGCTGCAAGCCAAGCTGTGCTATCTACCTGATACCATTTACCCAAGAGCAGTAGCAAAGTCCCTGCTCCAGAGCATTTGGTGCCTGCTCTCTGCTGCGGCTTTGGCTGAGGTGATGGATTTCAGGTAGGGAAGGGAACGGCAGCAGTATGGGATGGCTGCTGTGGGGCTGGAGGCTGGAGGGGCCGGTCAGCATCGCCCCACTGTCACCCACGGGGATGTGCCATGCAGTGACAGGAACCACTTGGCCATGAAGGAGACATCAGACATCAGCTTGTCTAAACATTTTGGGCTTTTAAGAACATTTATACAACTTAAGTCAAACAAAATGGATTGAGTGACTAAAAATAAATCAACCTATTTCCATTTTTTTTAAATCAGCAGATATTTTTTCTGCAGCCTTTGCAATCCAGCCATTCCAACTCCACAAGCCCATAAATCAAACCAACTAGTTTATTGTCCTTTGAGCCAGTTCTGCTCAGTCTCCCTCTGCAGGACTTCCTCCTCCTCTTCCTCTCCCTTGTCCTCCTCCTCCTCCCTCCATCACTTAGCTTTACAACCCCACAAGTAAACAGCAGCATCAGACCCCTTTCTTCACAGTGGGAACAGCAGAAGGTAAGCGAGGAACACATCAAGCAATGACAATAGATCACTGCTTGCAAATATTTTTGCTTGTTAATACTAATTATTATTATTATAATCCAGCTAAGAAAATTTACATTAATCCAAAGGACCCTATTGAAAAGGTGACTGTGTCAGTGCTGTCCCCCCACTCTGATCCTCATTCGCCATTGCCATTCACCGCTGGAGGTGACAGTGGCTTACAAGGAGCCAGGCTGGGGAAACGGCAGCTCTGAAGGTACAATTCAAGCCACGGAAGTGGTTAATGCATTGAGACCAGAATGCTTGCTCTCCAACTAATCTAAACTAAAGCATTAAAAATTAAAGAAGCTGTGCCCTCACATGCAAGTCCCCACTCTGCACACCATGCAGTGGTGGGGAAGGACTTGATTTCAGGCAGGTGGAAGGGAGCCCATTCCCAAAATGCCACTGTCACCGCCATAGCCCATAGCAGTGCCAGGGGACACCACAAGAGCTCTCTATGCTAAGGGATGGGGACAGTGAACTGCCAGGGTGTTGAAGCACACTGGACACCTCCTAGGCGTGAAAACTGCACATCAGCAAGCCAAGGACCACTCGGGTCCAGTGCTGGCAGAGATTGGCCCACACCTCGGTGCAGCCTATTTGTTATGTAGCCTGTAAACAGGGAAAAGCATCAGTGATGGAAATGCTTTGCAAGGCAAAGAGGATACTCAGCAGGTAATTAATGACAGTGAATCACAGTGAAACAGGCAAATCTGTTGTAGGTGTCCTATGTGCTAGTCATAGTTTGGCTTCTGGGTTTGCATTTTTCCATATTTCATATTTATTTCCTTTCATGTTGGACCAGGCAATGCTATTGGTGGATGTAAGGTGCTGGTTGGGAGTTCACTCACCTGCAGCTGAGCCACTTTGAGCCTCTCTCATACTGGTTTTAGGGGTAGTTGTGTCCAAATACAGCCTCCAGGAATAATTGGGACTCTAGGCTGTATCATCTGCAACTGCTTTGCATAGGGTAGATGGTCAGGAATTGGAGAACAGCATTGGTCAGTGCAGGGTCTGTACAACACAATATGCCAAGATTGCAACTTCGTTTAGTCTCAGAAAAAAACAAAGGTAAAATATGGGACTTTTATTGTGATGTCTTGGAGCTTTTCATTGTAAGTGTGGAAAAAAAAGGGGGAGGGGGGGAATGCTGTATAACACGGAATGCGTATGTTTAAAACAGCAGCTAGACAACGTAGGTGTCTCCCACACAAAGTTAACTTGGTTCCATGGGGAAAATAAAAGTTCTTTCCAGTACACACCGACCCCGTGAGCAATTGCTCACACCCTGTGTACATAATGTAGTTAGTGCTTGAAGCTACAAATCAAATAGAGGCAAAAAGCAACAAGAACATATAGATGTGTAACTGGAGCACTTTCTCTTCCTTCAATTCTGATTTTGCATGTTTCCTTTTCCGATGGAGAAGCTGTGTAGCAGCCCGCATGACTGTGGTTGTTCTCAAGGAAGACTTCTGCTGTTCCGCTGTATTCACGCTGAAGCGCAAAAGCAGTCTGCATCCGTTAACCCAGTTCAAAAACCTTTTTTTGTAACCGTCAACAGCACAAATCTTTTGTATTGTCGTTTGTACCATTTTTGTACCAAAAACAAAAGAGGAAAAAAAGAAAAAAAAAAAAAGGAAGAAAGTCAATGTTTTCAGTGTGTTTTTAGTGCCACTGCAATCTTGGTTTCCAAACTGAGTGACGGGTTTGCTGATTTATTGTGTATCAAAGCTGAACTGGTGCACTGACGTCTGGCTTCAGTGTAATAAAAATAAAGTCCCCCTTTTGAATAGTCTCACTTGCTTTTTTAGTTTGTTTATTATTTTCATGTTTCTTATTTCCTTTTCCTTCCCCACATGCCCATCCCAGCTCATTCATCGCTAATGGCACACTTACATACCCTTGCAGTGACTGGTAAACGGTAGCCTGGTGGCAGGTGTGGGTCTTACATGTGCAGACACCAGTGGGAGTTTGAGAGGTCTCAGGTGCTTCTGTGTGTGTCTTTAATTCCTTACAGCAAGAAATATGTCTTGCCCCCAGCCTTTGTCGTTTCAAGCAGCAATTCCTCCCACACCCCCATGCAGACATGTCTGTGCTGCACTGAACTGCTGGTGCACATCAGTTGGGTGGCGATTTTACTCCTGCAACACAATATCTTAGTGTGTTAGCGCAATTCAGGCACATTCTAGGGTCTTTACTAGCACATTGGTAGTCCTCGTGGCTGCTGCACCAGGACATTCAGCCCCTTCCCCTGCCCGCTGCCCTGCAGCTCTGCATGTGAGCTGCAGCACTCCCAAGAGCAGCCAGCCCTTTTACTGCCAGGAATGGTTCAAAAACATTTAGGGAATGACCCAGCACTCTGGGCCAGCTGATGCCCAGAGGAGGAGGCCCGAGCTGGCTGCTCCCAGTTGTATTTGTCCATCTTCTCTGCACATGCAGGAGCAAAGCCATGCAATTAGCACTGGCAGCAGCACTCACATCCTCCTGCATGGCCTGAGCGGCTGGTTGGGTTCCCATCACCCTCACCCCAACAGCAACCCACATGAGTAGTGAGAGATTTCAGCAGGTCCTGGAGCTGAGCAGGGGCCAGGGAGGACACACAGTTCCAGCAGGGCATGGAGCTATTCCAGCCGAGCGCGAGGAAAAGCAATGCTGTCTCATTTTTAATAAACATTAAGATGAATGCAAATCCTGTACACGGCAATTTCCTTCCCCCCGGAGTCAGCTAAGAATATTTTATTGCTAGTTTTGCTAATTCTCAAGCTGTTCTTTTTCTTAGAATCATCTTTAACTACTGAATAATGCAAGACTCTTGCATCACAAATATTAGTTTCTGCTATCTACCTGTGGAAGTCTGGGCCCTCATCATCACATTATTAGGCTCTTACCTGCCTGTAGAAATTCTTGTTCCTCAAATGATTTAGCTGCATGCTTAACTTTGACTGTTGTGGATACTTTTACTAAGCTGATGGAAACAGCCACCCTCCCCTAAATCCATGGACTTCTGTACCAAAATTAAAAATAATAACAATTACTATCACAGTTATTATAGCTGCTTGGGTTGGCTAGGTTTTCTTCTCTCAAGTCAAAGGCAGATGCCATAATTTGCAGTAGAATTTGGCTCAGATCAAACCAATGCACACGGGGATTACGTTTTTTTCCTTCATTAACTAAATAACTGAACTTTACTTTGTTGTCCAGACTAAAGCCTTTGCATTACCGACACCATTTCCCACACATATATACATCTTTTTAAAGACAGCAGGGGTTTTTTTTACAAAACCAGAGTTAAGCAGTTTTAGGTAACACAAAAAAGACCAAGCAAAACTTTCTACGCAATGCTATACTATTGTCAAAACAGAGGAAGCATTGGGTTTTTATTAACCCCTGATGAAGCTGTCTCGTGTGCAAATTTCATTCCATCTATAAAAAACAATTTGCACAGCTGTAACTACTGGTGCCCAGAGGTCCTGTGTGTGAGCAGGAGAGTGCTCCAGCTGAGAACATGCCCAGCTTCCTTTCTGCCCAGTGCTGGTGTGTACTGGTGCTAACAGGAGCCTTGAGACTGAGCTGTGGCTTCTTTTGTTGTTGTTGTAATAGTAATAGCATTAATGGTATTAATAGTACTATTAGTAATAGTAAAAATATTAATTGTGAAGAAGACCTCATGGACGGCTGTACTGTGCAGCAATCACTCTCCCTCTTCCAAGCAGGGTCAAAAGTGCTTCAAAGGACCAAGATGTGTGTGGGACAGACAGGGGACACTGGAACACATAGACAACTGTGGGAACTGCGTGTCCAGCTGAGTTCTTTGACCAGTTACCTTGAAAATACTCCCAGCACTTCTCCTTCCAGCCACAGCAGCACCATGCCATAAACACTCATGAGCCAGAGCAGCAGCATCCCTCATAATCCCAGTGTAAACGGAAAGGCACCTAGGACAAGGGTACCCAAAGACGCCCAAAGGGACCAGCACTCACATGGGTGCTGCACTCTGTTCAGATGAAAGCAGAGATGTTTGAGGTGTTATTTAAGATATTCTCCTTTCCCACCTGGGCAGATCCTGGGCACGGGGGGACAGAATTAATGAGACATTAAAGATGTGCAGGTCACTGCAGAGCAGGGATGGCACTGCATGTCAAGGGGAGGGTGGTCATATGTTCCCATCCTGAACAATGGAGCCTGAGAGCTGGGATCAGACCAGTTCCTGAGCAGGGACTGAGCCACAGGCACACCAGGGCCTTTGCAGCATTGTTTCACACCAGCAAATGCTTTCTCCTGAGAGAGCTGTGGGATTTTCCCCCCTCCCCTCTCAGTGATTAAGGTACAGCTTCTCCACTCTCATCTCAGCACCACAGCACAATCCATCTCCCTGCTCGTCCCCTGCCCCCCCCCCCCCCTTCCCCACCTTCTTCCTTTAATGAGAATATTCTTTTTTAGGCTCTTTTTTTTTTGCTGCAATGCTCTTCTGCAAGTGGGTAGGTAGCAGCAGGGGGTGGCTGTGGGGAGTGGCAGGGTGTCCCTGCAGTGGGCACACGAGGGCTGGGCTGCAATCTAGCACACCTCCAACCCGGCGACAAGGGCCCTGTGCCATAACAAGGGCTGAAAAGTAAGTGCAATGCAACCTCCTGGATACTCCTGGGTTCTTTCTGCAAGGCCATGGCTTGGTGGTAGGTTTGCCTTCCCTGCCATTGCCCACTCAGCCCCCTCTTGATGGAGATAAGAGGAGCGGGAAAAAGGATGCCTCGGTCAACATCTTTCATCCACCTTTTTAATCCGGCCTAACCCAAATGACCCCAAAGCTTTTCTGAAATGCCTGGGGGCTTTGGTGAGCTGTGTTCAGTTGACAGGGTTAGGAGGGAAAACTTTGCTTCAAGTAACACCATGGGCTTGCATTAATTAGTGACCCAGTTGCTTTAGGAAGGGTCGTTTCCACCTGCAGCAAAAGGGAACCTGCCCCTCTCTAGCTAACAGGGAGAAGCAGGATCTACCTTTAAATCTGGTAATAAAGATATCAAAGAATCATCACCTAACACTAAGCAGCTGTTAAACTGAGCTGGGCAGCAGGGCACGATGCTCAGGCTGAGAGATCAGAGGGCAAGGATGAAGAGCTGGGCTGGCCAGTCTGGCCACCATCAGTTCAAAGTACTTCAAACCTCTCTTGGTTTGAAGAATTAGCGCAGCCCCTCTGGTTTATGCTTATCCTGGCTCCGGTTTAGCCTCCAAACACTTGCAAATGTTTGCAAACATAAATCAATGGGTTAACGCTTGCCCCAGAAGAAGTTTTCCTCTGAGAGATTAAAATCTCTCTATCTGTGCTGGAAGCTGCCAGAAGTGGATTGTCAAACATCCCTGGGAGGCTGCAGAAGGAATAAGGCAGAATCGGGTCTCTGTCAATATTTCCATTCTTAATAAACCAGATTTATAATATCTGAGGCTGCATGGAAGCTTTATCACTGAGCACCTAATGGCCATGCCATTAACCTGTGCTATCTATAGCTGAACTCATTACTTTATGAAGTACTTGGAGTTACCTTGGAGTACAAAAGGTAACATAACTAATCCTGGTCTGTGAAAACCATATTGATTGGAATGTAACCACCAGGAAATGTGAGAGCATTTATAGTCCTCTGCAAAAATGCAGTTTGAGCGCTTGTTGCTCTGCACACAATACCCAGCCCTTTGCATCAGGGGTTTAACATCCCATCATCAACCTCTGTGGCGCAAGCAAGGTGGGGATGAGGTGTCCTGCCATATCCCACACAGCTTTCCCCAGGTGAATGTACGGGGTGGGATAAAATCCAGTGCCAGACACTGCTGAAGATGTCTTGTGCTGGTGAGACCATGATGTTGGTGCTGTGTAAGTGCTTCAGGTTTGGTCAAAGGCAAAGGCTTTGCTGATTAGTTAAAGATGTTGGATACTTTTCGTATCCTTGGTTTACAGCCTGAGCTTTCCAGAGTGCACACTGTCTTGCAAATGCCTATGCTGAAGTTGCTAAGGCAGTCACTCATCACCCATTTTTTACAGCTGGGGTACCAATAAGTGCAAAGCAGATATATATGTCTATATATCTATGTGAAGACTCACTGGCCTGTGCCATCTGTTTCCCAGCTGAGGTCCCTGCCAAACATTTATCATCATGAATCTCCTTTCACATCACACCTCGAGAAGGAGCAAATACGTTGCTTTAATATAGTGCTATTGATCCCAAGAGCTTAAAACAATAACCATTGCATAATCAGAATTCACTTTTTTCTGGGAACTGAGTTGCTTTTAGCATTTTGTAGGGACAGAAAGAAATTCAGCATCTTGAGAAAAAGGAACACAAGAGGCTGGGGAGGCGAGGATGTAAGAATTCAGCTCTACAAACTGCCCCGAATCCCAGACCTCAGGCAAAAAACAAAGTACTTCAAGGAGGAAATACATCACATTACTATAGTACTGCATGAAATATTTACCTTTTGAGTACATTACCAAAGTGGTTTCTTTTGACGTTACGTTTGTGCCCTTGTAAAAGACATGCAGCCAACAGCAAATACCCATCCCAGAACAAGCACACATCGCTGCAGTGCAGTGGCCGTGCTGGCTCTGGGGACCCGGGACAAGGCTGACATGAAATCTCCATTACCTCAGCTCCCCAGGAGGATCTGCCCAAGCGAGATGCCACCACTACCATGTGCTGTGCATCACCCCAGCTACCAGCCCTGCCTGAAATACGCTCCTAAGTACACCAGAGCAGGAAAACATGCATGTACAGGAGACTTCTGTTACCTAAATGCCTCTGATCAGAAGTATTGTCATCTTCCCTTGTCTTAACGCAAGGAAGCGTACAAATAGAAAGCATGGCTTTACCACAGGTATTTAGCCATCTGCAATTAGGCAGTGCCTCGCTTCCAAACCTTATCATAAATAGAAGAGGAACAACCTTTTCCTTGCTCAAAATGCTTCACTAAATATTTCACTGAGCATCTTGGGTTTCCATTTGTCCTGCTTCAGCTTGCTGCTTGTCGCCCCTCTTTGTCCTTACACTTTGCACAAGGACCTTGGTGGCACTGATGCAATTGCATGTGCAGCAGAAGGGGGGACCCACTCAACTTCCCGTTTTGCAAAGAAAGCACTGTTTCAGTTCAGCAACCTTTTCACAAACAAGTACATTAGAACACAAGCCCAAAACAGCCTTAAAAAAACCTTTTCAGCCAGACTTAGCAAATAAACAATAAAGTGAGACTACAGATAAATGCAAGTTATGTCCAGTCACTGCTGGAGCCGTGGCCATGCCACCCCTCTGCAGATGGAAACTCAGTCCCCTTCATCTGGGCTTCCTCCTTCTTGGGAGAGGCTGCAGTAAACCTACAGACTTCAGTCAAGGCAGAAGAAGTCTTTTTTTAGGAGAAACTCTCCATTTCATTACCTCAGGACAGCACAGATGAGCAGCCAAAGGGCCAAGGCCAAGCTCAGCCTGCCTTCTGCAGGAGTGTATATCAGGGCAGGATCCTCAAGGATCACTTTTCTCAAAGCATCCTAATAAGCGTGGCTGAATAATGCTGAGGCTCCTTTTGGGGCTAAGCATGGAGCAGAGGGCAACGCTGGGTCTTCTCCAGAAAGGAGTTGTCTTTTTAACAGGGTTTCTAAGAAAAAGCACGCCTGTGATGCCAGCATTCCCTTTCCTGCTTCCCTCATTGATGAGGAGCAGCTAAATTAAACACAGCCAGAAAGAGAATTAAGTCCGTGTACTTTTTGTGACAAATAAGGGACCAAAGAAGAGCTTTGTCAGCTCAGACACTTCATTCAAGGAGCAGATAAACAAGAATTTATATAGGCAAAAAGGTGTCTCCATGGCAGAGACCTTAAACATGCCCTGAGCAAGGATAGACCCTCCGAGAGGTTTTACAGCCAGCTACAAGGAACCACAAGGAACCCGATGTCTCTTTGCATTGGCACTGGTGACACAACTTGTCTCCTAAGAGGTTACCATTCAGCATCCCACCACAGCCTGGAGCCACTGATGGACAAATAACCCTTTTTCCTTGCAAGTGAGACATGGTGGCGTGGGGTGAACAGAGGAGCAGTGTTGGACCCCAGGGTGAAGGGCTCAGCAGGACAGGGAGCAGGGCAGGACCCAGCCCTGTCCCCAGGCTGTGAGAGGGCTGCAAGGCTGTGGTCCAGGGTGTTTCAAATGCCTGAAAATCATCCCTTGGGCTGTGTCCTAGTTATTAATAGGAACTTATTCTTGAAAGTCCCAGTGGGGATTGGAGCCCTGATATGCTAAATCCTACACTAACACACATTAACAGCCCCCAGACGGGGCCTGCTTCTCAAGTTGTGATTTAAAGTCCACGCAGAGGTGGCAAGTTGGAAGCAATCCCTCCCCGGAAATGTGCTGTAGACCTTAAAATATGCATTGCCATCTCTCTCTTATTTTGTTATGGGTTTTTGTACCTTTTCCTAGAGTGAGTTCTGGCCTAGGCAAGGTGATGCCAAGGCACCCACGGTACACACTTGGCAGCTGGTAAAGTAATCTCTCTGCCCAAGAAATTCAGTTTCATGATGAAGACAAAGAGTCCGGCCTGGCTGGGTGATCCCATGCAGGCTGCCCCCTCCCAGGACAGCCTAATGCTGCTGACTGCAGACAGAGGGTCTTTCGCACTGATTGCATTATAATTTAATCCAGCCTTCAGCGATTTTAGTGCTCAATATTGTTGTTATTTTACACCTCAGCAGAAGTTCATGAGGAACAAAATGAGGTTGCAATACTCTAGGGGGAAGCTGGCAAGAGTCACAAATCCATCTTTGTGGAAACAGATTTAAGCTTAGGTCCAAATAATTAGTTCTTTACCCAGGCCTTAAGCTAAGGAGACAGTGAGTTCTTCTGCAGAGGCTGCAGAGCAACTTCCTGGGAAGCTCTGTTAGGCTCACAGGTTTTTTGCACACTCATTTGTATAGCAGAGGCTCAGCTCATGGTCAGGAGCTGGAGCATGGAGCGATGGTGTGGGCAGGATGACACAGTGCTCCTGCCTGCGCTGCCAGGAGGAGCTTTTGCACAGGCACCAGCGAGACCTCAGGCTCTACACTGAAACTTATCTGGAGAAAAAGGGGTTTTTCCCACCTTGTTGCGATGCCACCAGCTTCCTGCTGCTGAAGCACAGGGGATGCTTGCTGCAGAAAGTGCAGCGGGATGGGAGGAGGGAAGATGCACACATGGGGAGCTGGTTTAGACCCAGCCGGTAACTCGGTGCCACAGAACCGCTCGCTCACCTTGAGCTGCTAACTATTAACTTTAGTTAATAACTAAAATGAAGTAAAACATAGTGATAATAAAAAGAATACCAACAATGACCATAATAATAATAGGAAGAAGCAAGAGAAGAAATGACAGCTCAGGAAACACAACTGATGCACAACACAATTGATCACCACGTGTCAACTGATACCCAGCCCAACCTGAGCAGCAATAGGCTCCTCCCAGCCAACTCCCCCCAGTTTTTTATACTGGGCATGATGAGCTGTGGTATGGAATACCCTTTTGGCTAGTTTGGGTCAGGTGTCCTGTCTTTGCTCCCTCCCGGCTTCTTGTGCCCCTCCTCACTGGCAAAGCATGAGACTGAAAAGTCCTTGATTGGAATAAGCATTACTTAGCAACAACTAAAAACATCAGTGTGTTATCAATCAGTATTGTTCTCAGATAAAGCTAAAACACAGCACTGCAGCAGCTACCAGGACAAAAAATGACTGTTATGGCTGAAACCAGGACAGGAGGCCCAACTGCATTCCCAGCAGCAGATCCCTGACTTTGGAAACTCAGTGATGAATCAACGATGTCTTAAACACCTCTAAGCAAAGACACAGTTAAGAAAAGCCTCTTGTTGGTGCAAACAGCACGAAAGAACCAGGAGACAGTGAGTGAAGTGATCCCTGTTCTCCCATGGGTTGCTCCCTGCTCTCCCTTGGCACCTGGATAATATCTTTGTGGACGAGTCCGTGATGCAGAGCTGCTGTAGACCAGTGAAATGCTGGGCTTTAACTGGGATTTAGCTTATTGCCACAGCATCCCCCTTCCACACATAACCAAAGCAAAAGTAGGGCTGAAGGATCCCCCATGCATCAGCCTTAGTAACAGGCATGTGCTCAGAAAAGATCAATTTTCATCATTGCTCTCTTCTGTGACAACAGTGACTGAAGCTCTGCAGGGAAGGAGAACACAGTGAAATAGTGCCAGGGAAGGAAAGGATGAAGGAAAACACCCCATGAAGGCACCCAAAGGAGAGGAAATCAGCCCGAAGAACAGAAAGTTAGCTACATAAATTTCTCAAGCTCACAAGGCAGGATAAAGCTCAACCCTCCCCTAGGCAAAGAGTAAAAGGATAAAACCAGTCCCATTACACTGAGCCACTTAAAGCCATTTGAAAGATACCGGCGGTTCCTATGAATTCGATGGCTGCTGCACGGGTAAGAATTCCCCCCCTGCATTTACTGAACTTTATTCCAGGAGCATGTGCTGTGGGATTTCAGCTTATGAGGCTTTTTCCCACATTTTTCCCTCTGCCCAGGAGTCCTGATGTTTTGCAGGTAGCTCCTGCACAAAAGGAAGAGCTGGAGCTGTGCAGAGCTCCTGCTGTACTGCACACACCTCAGAGAGTGCCTGGTGTTGGCCCAGCTTTAAGACCAGCCCTTTGGTCTTGAGCATCGAGCCCTGCATCACCATGCAGGAGACATGGGCTGAATTTGTCTCTCCGCACCCCAAATCCCAGGGAAGATCCCAGCTCCCCTGTAGCTGAAAAATCAAGAGACCCCAGAAGTTCCCGTTTGCTTCCCACCACTCCTCACTTGCAAGAGGGACATATCCCACCAGCACCCACCACCCTGCTCCCTCCACAGACCTCCTCTTGGAGGCTTTCTGAAAGGCTGGAAGATAAATCCTTCAATCCACACACAAGCTTTAACTCCTCCTTTGCCCGCAGGGAGCTCAAAACCACCATGCTCACCATTCAGTGCCAGGAGTGGTGTGCCACAGAGACCTGGCAAACTTGGCTAATGCATCATCTCAAGCAGAGCAGGATGGGGACCTGGGGGCAGAGGCTCTGGAGCTGGCATGCAAACCCCTGGGAAAGGGGCCTCTGCTGAGGGCTGAGCACACTCAGTGTATGCTATTGCAATACAAGTAGTTGTTAAATACAGTTTTCTTTTACATGACGTTACTGACTCAGTAAGGTCTGATAAATTAATGCCAATCTGCGGCTACGAGTTCAAGCAGTTGCAAGTGAATTTGGGGTTTGGACATGCACTGCCAACTGCTATTGTTCCCAATGCAACAGCTAGGTGGGAAACAGAAATAAAATGAAACGCGAGCAAATGCTGTGGAGCCAGCACCACCCTGTGGCGCCTGAGCCATCCCTAATTCCTCCCTCCCGGGTTTCACCGCCTGTGCTCCAGAAAATGTGCTTTGTGGCAGCTCAGGGCATTGCCCCTCTGGTGCCTGTTCATCCCCAGCAATGATGGAGAGGCCCTTTGAGCCCGCTACCACTGAACGCCGTCTCTTTGGTGCTGTGTATTTCACGGCGCTGCTCTGGTTTGAGATGTTACACCTTCCTCTTCACCACTCTCCCTCAGGCACCAAACCTCCTCTCAGGCATGAGAGCAAAGAGGACTGACCTCCCCTTGGATAGCACTACTCACAGTTCAGCTCACATGGCTTTTCTCCACAGGTTGCGTTTTCTCCATTGCTGGGGCACATTTCACAGCTTTTCTGTCCTCTCTGAGCCCAAATCCCTTTCAGGTGAGGAAAAGAAACCAGCTAAATGAGACCTTCATATTGCTGGTGTCAGTGTCTGCAGGAGATGCTCCATCCCTGTCACTGTTCAAGGCCAGGTTGGACAGAGTCTTGGGTGACATGGTGCATGGTATCCCTGTCCTGCATGGCAGGGGGTTGGAACTGGATGATCTTAAGGGCTTTTCCAACCCTAAGTGTTCAATGGTTCTATGACCCTCAGGCCCAGGAGGGCAGTTCCAGTCCATGCAGCTTCTCCTAGCCTCAAACATTGCAATGATGTATTTCCTGATCCAGCCCTGGGAACATGGCCAGGGCATCCAAATCCAGCAGGACCAGTAGCTACCATGGTGTGCTGGGGCTGTGCTGGGGCACCAGGGTGATGGGTACCATGCAGGAGGGGCAGCAGCTCTGACCTCACTGTGCCACTCGCCCCGAGGCTCTGTTTTCTGCCACGCAATGGTGCAACACTTCCTCTTCCTGTGGTGAATTCTGCAGCTTGCAACAAGCGCTGGCGAGGCCACGGAGCTCGGGAGCACCCCCTTCACCCTGCTCAGCAGTGCACCCTCCAGGAAGGTGAGGGGCCCTGGGGACGTTTGTCTGGGGTCTCTTTCCTGGCTGCAGGGCTTGGGGAGCTCCTGGCGATGTCCTTTGGGGCAGAGGCAGCGGCAGTGGCTTGTGGTTGATGGCACTGGGCCGGGGAACCCCAAGGTAAGGGCGCTTGTGGGCATGGGGCAGGGGGAAGAGGTGTTTCAGCTGTCATGGGGCTGTGGGTCCCACCCATGGAGCATGGGCTGCGCATGGGCACAGAGAGGGACATGGGCTGCTCAGCCCTGTCTGGCAGAGCTCTGCCCTCCCAAAGGATGGTGTCTGTGAAGAGCTTCATGAAATATTCACTGTGCTGCCTGAGTCCCCTGGCTTAATGGAGCTGCTGGCGCCGGCCATGCAGCCTCCAGCAGAGAGGGCACTGGGGCCTTCAAGGTCCCCCCCAAGCCTGCGGGTGAGGAGGTGACATTTCACAGCTGCTTCCTGCTCGGGAGCACCCGTGTCTGTGTTCCTGGTGCAGTGGTGATAACTTGTTTGAGCTTCTCTTCAAGAAGAGCTGGTGGTTCAGTTGTGTTTTGGAAGGGCAGCTTGCAGCACGACCTGCTGTGGTGACCCAGGATCATCTGACCGCTCCTCACCATCTCCTGCTTCTGCTCCTTGCTTGGGCACCTGGAGCAGCAGCTTTGCTGTCAGGTGTGTGTCCAGTGGCTCCTGTTTGAGTGCGGTTGGTTGGACGCCACGGCAAGCAGGTACCTCTGAGCTGCAGGACCCGCGGCACCCAGGCGACTGGGGGGAGCAGAGGGTAAAGGCAGGAGTGGGTTTCTCTCCCTCAGCTTCCCCAGTAGAGAGGGGACACCCTTCCTGCTTCTTCATCTCTCCCCAGAATGGAGGCTGTTCTCACATCCCTTCTCCTCAAGCTTTCTTTAGCCCACAGGAGGCAGGTCCTGAGAGGCTGAGCACTTTGTGAACTCCCTGAGGACAAGAACACCTTTTTCAGTCAGACTTTAGGTTTACTTAAGTGTTTTTAGATGGAGAACAGAAATGTCACATAATTACAGTATTTAAGACAGGTTCATGCATACACTCGGTACCTCCTGCTCCTGCCTCCTGGCAATGGTTCAGCGCCCTCGAAGCTGCAAATCCCCAGGCTGAGGAGGAGGTGATTTGCCACCAGTGCAGTCACAGTGGGGAGGCCAAGGGGCTTCTGTGTGCAGAAGCTGCTCCCTGGTGCTGGTGTGCATGGGAGAAGGTGGCAGGGCTTTACAGAAGAGGAGCTGCTTCATGGGCAGAGGGCTGCTGCTCTGGAGGGGTTTGGCTGGTGATAGGGGTGATGTTGCTTTGCTGCTTGCTCAGGGGTCAATCTGCAGACCCTAAAAGTGTCACAGGCAAAGAGCAGCTCCTTGTACAGTATGTGCCACCAGCCAGCCCTGCCCAGACTAGGTAACTATGGCAGTGCCAGAAGCAGAGCACAGCAATAAAGCTGTTCGTTTGAAAAGGAAATGAGAACCAGACTAATTCAGGTCTCCTGCAGTACTGGTGAGCAGCCAATGGATGTCCTGGGAGGCTGGGCAGGGAGGATGGGTGGGAAGGGGTCCATCCAGTGGTGCTGCTGCCACTGGTCCCTGTGACATCTCACTGCAGATGGTGTGAGGATGCTGTGCCAGAGGCGCATGCAGGTGGTGCTGGCCCTGTGCTTGCTGCTGGTCCTGTGGCAATGCTTCCAAGCCCCCAGGGGTGGCATCAGCCCCTTCCCTCAGGCTCCTTCCCACCTTGGCGCCCCTGCTGCCTACTGCACCACCAGCACCAACAGCTCCACATGGTTCAATGCCCGCTACAACACGACCATGCGGCCTCTGCTGACAGGCACAGCCCATGAGCTCTCCTCCGACGTGGTTCAGTGGTGGCTGGTAAGTAGGGGCACAGGTGGGAGATAGGGGCTCTCCCTGGGTCTGCCTGTGATGGGCAGGACCAAGATTAAAAGCAGGGACAGTGGGTGCAAGGATTCACTATGCCCCCTCACCATCTCAGAGCTGTCCTGCACCCTTTTCCTAACATCCCATTGGGTTTTTCTGTGCCTTTCCCAGGGCTCTGCTGGGAGGAGCAGGGCTCCCCCCACTTTCTGGCACTGGCCAGGGGCTGATGCTGCTTGTCTCTGCCTTTTGCCCTGCAGACACTGCAGGGTCCCTCAAGGGGTGTCCAGCTCCAGGCCATACTTTGGCAGCTCTTCACTGTGCTCCCAGCTCCAACCGGCAGCATGTGGGACCCGAATCACTGCAGGACTTGTGCGGTGGTGGGGAACTCCGGATGGCTGAAGGGCTCCGGCCATGGGCTGCGGATTGATGCGCACGACTGGGTGCTGAGGTGGGTGACCTGAAGGGTTTGGGCTCTCCCTGTCTCCCCAGGACCCGGCATGCCCCAGCCTCCAGCCATCCTGCATCACCCATGTCCCCTCTTTGCTGCTGGCCAGGGTGACCTGGTGTCCTTGCCTGGTGGGACTGGCAGCCCGGGACCAGAGTGGCATGCACCTTTGCTTTAGGATGTGCCTTCCTGTTGTCCTCCAGGATGAACAGGGCAAAGATTGCTGGCTTTGAGCTGGATGTTGGCATGAGAACAACCCATCACTTCATGTACCCAGAGAGCGCAGTGGACCTTGAGCCTGGCGTCCACCTCGTCCTCGTCCCCTTCAAGCCACTGGACCTGCAGTGGGTGGCCAGCACCTTCTCCACTGGAGAGCTCACACAGTGCGTTGGCCTTGGGGGACAGCACGTACTGTGCTGGAGCCCCTGGGGATGGTGTGGGGTGGTCCTGGAGACCCTGGTGCCTCAGTGGGGCACCATGGTCCTGGTGAGACCAAAAGGCCCCTGGGTGAGAGTCCTTGCATCCCTCTGTACTGCAGTTTGTGGGCATGGGTGGGATGGTGGCTGTCCCCACTGGAGGACAGCCTCCAAAGCAGGCCCCAGCAGCAGGAGTGCTCCTGCTCACTGCTGTCCTCTGGCTCTTGCAGCACATACATGAGAGTGAAACAGTTCATCAAAGCAGACAGAAACAAGGTAAGGGCTCCAGCTCCTATGGGGCACTCAGAGCTGCCTGGGCAAAGCCCAGGCTTGGTTTTCAGCTGGATGTGGGCAGAGCCAGTGAGCAGGAGCCGCACTGGTGGCAGGGGCTGGCTGTCAGGTCACAGCAGGATGAGCACCTGATGGCTCCCCCACTCCCCACTCAGGTGCTGATCCTGAGCCCAGCTTTCCTCAAGTACATCCATGACAACTGGACGCAGCACCACGGGCGATACCCCTCCACCGGCTTCATAGCCCTGCTCTTCGCCCTGCATGCCTGCCAGCAGGTGAGTGAGTGCACCTGCAGGGCTGGGCACTGCTGTGGGGCAACCATTGCCTGTGTGTGTGTGCTCCAGCCCAGGGCCCTGCAGCTCTTCCTGCCATGTGCAGGTCTCCGTGTTTGGCTTCGGAGCAGACACCAAAGGGAACTGGCACCACTACTGGGAGAAAAACCGCTGGTCTGGAGCCTTCCGCAGGACAAGGGTCCATGACGCTGACATCGAATTCAGCCTTATCGAGAGACTGGCAGCTGAAGGCAGGATTTTATTCCACAGATGATGCATTTCCAAAAGACTGAAGCCAGGCTGTTAGTGCAGGAACTGGCAGCTCTCCCCGCTCTTTAGCTTGCTTGCACTGGCCCCATCAGCTGGGCACTGTGGGTGCCACGCTCCCATGTCACGAGATGTTGCACACGGCTGGACACAGCTCTGCCCGTTCTGGTTGGAAGAGAAGGAGAGACATGAAGCTGGAAGTGCATGTGGAACCTATGAGCTGCTGTGCGCACCCCTGCAGTGGCTACAAAGCCACTGGTGACAGCAGTGGTGGTGGCTGTCTGCACGATGAAGCTTTTGGGGGACGTTCGTAGTTGTTCTTTAGGCAATATTTTTATAACTAAGGAAAAAACTCTGAAGCTCAATCAAAGAATAAGAAAGGAAGAGAAGTCAAGCAAGCTGTCTGAAGACAGCAGAATCAAGTGCAGTTTAACTGATCTTTGAACAAATTTTGAAAACACAGGTCAATCTATTATTATTTGCTCTATTACTGAGCTATTACTGCTTTGGGAAAACAGCACAATCTGCCTCAGCTTCATCTGCAGAACAAGACTGCAGACCCTGGAGACAGCTCCCCAGTGGAGGTTTTCTCCTCCAGAGCAGGGTTAGCAGGATGTATTTTCCCTTCATTCAATCACAAACATGAACACCCTTGACTCAAACTCAGCTCTTCCACAGCTATGAGTCACCTTGGTCTTTCAGTCTATTAAAATCACCACATTTTAATAGAATCTCTCCTACACATAAGCTCTTTAATACCAGAAGCCTGTATTACTTATTAGCTTCAATGATTTTTTAATCTCCATTTCTGTGTCTTCTGTTCCTCTTCTCTGTCATACCCAGTTTCCCACACTGAGTCCAAGTCTTGCACTTACCTACCCCTCACCTTCCCTGTTTGCTCTCAGTCCTAAGCTGTGCGGTGTGCTCAACACCTTCCTGAGCTTTACAAGCAGTTAGTTTTCTTATGAAAGACAAGTGATAGGTGGTAACTGTTTAACTGCGGGTTAAACTCTTGCTGCATTATTTCCATTCATCTTCCTCCTCCTGATAAAAAGGTTTAGGTACCAAGCTGTGTGCTTTGCTGTGGGACTGAAGCTGTTCAGGTCATTTTTTGTTCCTCATGTGCCTTTTCTCACACTGTGATATTATATAATCCTAACCCCATGGATTTATTAAATATCCTTGTTTCAAATGTAAAACAAAAACTACTTTCAAATTAATTATAGAATAGCTTTTAACTTGCATTATCTGATCCTAGGCCCACCACAGTGTGCACTATGGCACCAACCGCTTGGACCACGTTAATAACAAAGCTGGGATTTAAGAGCAATGATTCTGGTTTACTCCAAAATGAGGCAGGAATCCACAGTATTTCATTTCTCCAAATTTATCCCACTATAACTTCACAGACCAAGCACTTTACTCACTTGTGTAAGTAAGTCATTAAAAAGACAAAAACCCCAACCATCATGATAACTACAGACTTTGCCACAACACAAGTGTGTTTTTAAATGAAAATTTCAAATAGTACCAACATTAGTTCGAATCAGTTATTCTTCCAAATGCTTTACCAAAACACACAGAGAATGGGCTTTATTTCAAAATATAAACAGAGGGGAAGTGAAAAACACAGAGTTAAAAATCAATTAAAACTCCAGCTGTTTTTTTGCTGAAACATCAACTTGCATCTTTCCTAAGAGCAATCTGGAGCAACTGCAATGCCCCACAGTACAGTAAGGACATCCCAAGTGCTATGTCTCACCATGTTGCCCCAGGACAGCTAGAAGGAATACAGCACATTGGCACAGAGGGCTGGCATACAGCATCAGCACTCAGAAACATTTCTAAGAAAGCTTAAAAGCTAGATGGTGTTGCTAGAAAGCTTATTTGGTGGCAACTTTAATCCATTCCAGGTCTCATGACAATACAGTACATTATTCCTGGAGGCAAACAGAACGCAGTATCTCCAGCATCTCTTTCAGGAAGGAGGGTGGAACTGGATGAACATGGACTGACACAAAAGGGGTTTTACAGTAGGGTCTGCACAGCCAGACATGATGGCTAATCTTTATAGCAGCAAGGTTCAAGCAGTTCCATCTACCTATTAATGCCAAACAAAGAATGATGGGACAGGAACCTAAGCGTGGTCAGGGCCATCTGGAAATTCAAAGCCTCTTCTCCTGTGCACTCAGATCACTCGTGTTTCAAAAAACCCGTTTAGTTCTCCTCAGAGGTTTTTCTGTGGGGTCATTGCTTATTTATGTTGTCTTCCCAAGTTCAATTTTCTTCTGGATGGCACGTGCTGAGTGATAGATCAAGGAGTCAATGAGTCCTGCAACTAAAAGGAAAAAACAAATGGATCAAGCCAGACAACCCTCAAAGAGAGAACAACTACCACAGAAATCAAACGCAAACCCTTCTGTCAGTGGAAAGGAATTCCAGCTCCTCCAGATAGAAAACAGCTGTTGCTGCTCAGAATAAGGTGCTCATCTCATGAGGACAGAGAAGATCCAGCTGGCAGGACAGAGGTGATCTCCAAAAACAGATCTCTCTCACAGAGGTAAAAATGAGAAAGGCCATGTCGTGTGTTTACTGATGAGTGAGAACAGCTTGGAGAGGAAGCTGATGCTGAGCTTTATGCAATGTCATTGCCCTGACCCTCCTTGTCAAGGGCATGGTTCCCATTTCTCATTTCACAGTAACCTGAACAGTAAGCTGCTCTACCTGACGCTGCCCTTGATGGATGCCCTTTACCAGAAACCACAATGTTTACTCACCAAGGACACAAAGCAAAATAAATCATGCTTTAGCTCTTTCTGCCGTATTCTCCCCAAATCTCTCCAGCACTGAAGGAGACTATTAATTCAATGCTTGTTTGGGACCACAGAAAAGCTCAGAATGGGTCTCCTGCACCACAAACTCCAGACTACCCTGCATCCATTGAGGTGGCTTTCACAGGACAGGAACCTGAGCTCCTACCTGTAAATATGCCTCCAACGATGGCACAAACTCCCGTGAGAAAGTGTGTGAAGGACCTAGAATGAGGAAAACAATTTGAACAACCAGCAGGAGCTCAGATACTGTCAAATAAGTAATAATTAGCTTATAAAAACCAATTCATAATCTCAATAATGTTCATCATAGCACATAAGTATGCATTATATAGATATTAATAGATAACAATTAACAGATTTAACAAATAACCCCTATGGCCTACAGAATGGAGTTTATCACTGATACTTTTACTGAGTGGCACTGGGCAGCATTAGACCACTGTGCCCTAATGAGCTCAACAGTAACACTTGGAGGCAAGTACTGAATTTATAAACCTTTTAATCCCCAAGCTTTTATCCAGTCCTATCCAGACAGAATGCACAGCAGACTTCTGTAACTCAAACTAAATCCCTAAGCATCTCTTAATATACTTTAAGGTACAGTCATTGGCTGTCTCTTATTCTTCCATTCCCCTGTAACTACATGCCTGTGATTAATGGAGGACCTGAAGAAAAGAAAGGTTCCACACTGACTATGACACGTAGAAAAGCTATAGCAAATGCAGACTAAGTAACCAGGTTGGAGTTGTTGGTGCTGGTAAGATGGGTATGCTATACAAATCTAGCCTTCACACTGAAAAAAAGACTTTGAGGAAATCAGTTTGATCCAAGAACCACTGTATCAGACTTCTGCTCACTGCTCCAATTTCCATCTTCATCTAGATACTGGATTAAAATGCTTCAGATACTATCAGAAAACCCCCTACCCCTTCCAGCTGCTCACCTGGAGAAGAAGGACATTTGAGAGTGCCTCTTCCTCTCCACTGACTGGGAAGGGGCTCGGATGGCTTCCAGGCATTTGCATGGTCATGTCTAAGCAAGGATGGAGTTTTAAACTATGCAAAAAGATGAAATCAATGGAGAATGAATGAAATAGATGTCTCTTACCTGTGTTTCTCTGTCAGCTTCACCATCATGGGTGAAAGCTCATAGAGCACAAATACGCCAGGCAGGCCCTGGTCTCCTAGTAGCCCATTGGCTATTTTCTCATGCCGTGTAACTGAAAACTGGTTAGTCCTTACCACCTAGCAGGAGGCAAACACAGCAAACATTGTTTAGTCAACAGGGGATAGGAAAGGCTACTATTAGGCTACTAAACCATGTAATAGGTGAACCATATCAAAGTAGCCCTGCCCACTCACTTGTGGGGGCCTTGACATGTGGTTACAAAGGGTCTTAAACAGCACCATCAGGATCAGGTCTATTACTACAGGCTAATCATTAAAGCCGCAGCTAGCCAAAGGACAAGCGATGCATTTGTCCCAGACTGGACTGGCAGGTAATGGCATAAGCTGTCCCTCTCAACCTCAACCCAAGAACAAATCATCCTATACCAAGATATATACCTAAGCATGTTTCAAGAGATCGCACTTCAGTGAGAAAGCCGTATGTACTCAAGAGTGAGGAAATAGTACAAAAAGTCAGGAGAGTGCCAGAGCTGCAGAAGGACACAGTTTCTTCACCTCAGCCTGGTATCTCCTCAGTAATGATTTTATCCTACCTGTTTCAAAAGAAGGACATATCCTGAAAGCAGGGCTGGAAAATCTACCCACCCTCTTTTGAAGGCTAAAGGAGTTTTTAAATTGGAGATAAGCTGATCTTGGGTTATTCCCCGAGGAATATTTTTAGGATTTCCTTACTGCTTTGACTTCTCTCAAGTATACATTATGGGATTCATGAGGAAACGATGAAAACACATGATCATTTTGAACTAGGTGGGATTGAGAAGGCTGAAATATGCTTCATCACTGCTGTGACATTACAGGTAATATTACACCACAGACACTGTTATTCTTGCAAGGGTGGTGATATGAAGAAAGTCAAGCAGATTGTGTTGCTTGCCAAAACAATAGGGAAAAAGGTACTTACTTCACCATCTACTTTCATATACACCGTGGGAACCACTTTGACAAAATACTGAAACATCATGGAAGCTATAAGCAAAGACAGAGAGACACAGTTAATAACCATGGAAGAGCCAGAAAGCTTAACTGACAGCTTAGGTAGACACAACCTGGGTTCGTTCAACTCGTCACAGAACATCCTTCCGCACAAGAGCTCCTGGGGGTTTTCAAGGACATTAATGTTACTGGCTGACATGAGTTTTTCTTTTGCCAAAGTGAATCTCATTCCTGTCCCAACCAAAACCAAAACTACAAGCATTCTGACCTTGACTAAATGGAAAACTTTCTACAAACCAGTTACTTTGCTATTGTTTTACCACTACAACTTCTTGAAAATTTTTATTCTGGCACACAAAATCCTTTATATTTAATGTCATAACATCATCAAGGAATTATTCCTCATTAGTCCTAATTCCTCAAGGATTTGCCAACAGGTTCTCTGAGGCCCAGGTTGGAAAGCTTCAGCCTACAGAGAGAATTTTACCAGCCAGCTATATATTCTCTCTCACAGAGTTTGTTACTCCACAAAAAACCTGTGGCACCACAACGGTATCAAGGATTATGACACCTTTTCATTTTTCTGTATTTTATTTTAAGTACCATCCTTTGATTTGGGTTAAAGAATTAAAATTGATGGTGGAAAATTTAAAGGAATGGATTCAGGGAGGATTAACAATCCTACCACTGCTTTAAAGCAAACAACTTCTTTCTCCAATTTGAGTATATACCAGCACCCCAAGTACCTCCAAACACAGATTTTGCAGACTTCAGTGGATCTAAACAAGTAACTGATGTCTGCAGTGGTTTATGAAGTGGAAAAGGCACATGAACAGGCTTCTGTAAAAAAAAACAAGATAACAGTTTGGGCAGCAGCAGCATGAAGAGAGAATTGCCTTTCCTTCTCCAGCCAGCAAACTGGAGCCATCTAGAAAGATCAGCAATATTTCAACCTCACTGCTGCTGTTCAGCTGTTACTGGTGGGTAGATGAAGGTCAGGGCAGATACCACAGCTCTCCAGCAACTACCAATTAGGCCTTTTTTCTCTATGCATCTTCTGGTTATCTCCTACTGCCCATAGCTAGACAGGACTGATGCAGGCATCTAATAATGATGTGCTATACCTGCTGTTGGGCATCTATGAACACTGAAAAGAGAGATCTTTCAGAAAGCTCACAGAATCAAAACACATTGGCAGATTTGTTCCAGATGAATGGAGGCAGAAAGAGCACAAGGTGCAGTTCACATTTTGTACAATAGTGTCAAGGTTTTTGTTAAGGACTGGGAACTTTCCTCCTTATTAATACAGCCATTTAAAAGGAGATTTCTCTCAGCTCACTTTTACCTTGATGTGCAGTGACGTCTGTCCCATCCAAAGGGTTCACAATGCCTGGATAATCCCTTCCAAAGGAGAGATGTTTGATATAGTGCGTCATATTGATCTGAAATGGAAATGCCAGTAACTCAACTGCACAGCATGCAAGGTGCAAGGTAAGGGGCCTAAAATCAATTATTTGTGTATTTTTCTGGGCACGGCTCTGGAACAGACAGGTCCTCCCTTACTCTGTGTGTCCAGACAGTAAATTCCAAAGCACTTGCTAATCTTTTTTATTCATGGGAGACTCCGAGATTGGAATTTCTCCTTTTCCTGCTGGAAATCGCCAGATGCAGATGCCCTTCCTACCCACCTATAGGGAAGGCTCTCCCACCCATTCCTCTGCCTGCCCCTGCCATAGTTGCAGCATGCTGTCAGCTGCCTCGTGGCATAGGCATGGGTATCACCTGCTTTCCTCCCAGCACAAGATCAACTCCAATAGATCCAGAAACAGTTGTGAAACTGTCAACCTTAGAAAGCCAGGAAGCACAAATTAAGGACCAAGGCAGTCTCAGGTGGAGGGGAAGAGACTTGCCAGGTAACATGCACATGTCCCAGAATGTACTTCAGAGCCCTGTGTGAAACCTTCCCAGGTACTGCTGACACTCATAAAGCCAAATCCGGACGGGATCAGAACACTATGATCTCAATGGAACAAAGGGGGAGGTAACCAGAAGGAAAACAGACGAAGAAAACTAGAACACTATCTTGGCAACACTTGATCTCAATGGAGCAAAGGGGGGGAAAACCAGAAGGAAAACAGACGAAGAAAACTAGAACACTATCTTGGCAACACTTACATTATCAAGTCCGAAGCTCTGCAGATCATGAACTGTAACAGAAAAATAGTGTAACAATATAGCTCACACTGTGGTAACAAGCAGATTTATTTACCTTATTCTAGCTTATAAGGGAGCTCCTCTCATGTCCATCGTGATCTAAAACAGCAAGAAAATCGCCTGGGTTTTTCTCTTGCTTGCAGTAGGGCATGTGACAGATGAAACCACTGCAATTCCCCTCCTGACAGAGACTAGCCACTGCTACAGTGAGGGAAAGGAACTTTAATTTCGGGTTACTTCAAATTAAGTATTTCAGTCCTCACCTGACTGTATTCTTAATCTAGGGCAAAAACAAGATCTCAGGGGCAAGCCAAGAAAACTGCACTGTTACCTCAGTCACCACCTGACATGCATAGCTCCTCACTACTGTAAAACACAGAGGCGCAACAGATCTGAACTAACAACTGAGCAGAACATGAGACTTAACATCAGATGCAACTGCCCTAAAGAAATCATCGTCATTTTGGGGACTCCCAGCACTCTGCCTATCAGCCTTGCTACTGCTGCCTGGAGAACACACTGGGAAAGGAAAAGTCTTTGTGGGGATGGCCTGAACCGGAAATTTGTCAAGCACTGGTGTGGCCAAGGGGACTGTCACCGATGCTAGGGCTTGTGGAATTTGGCCTGCCCTGCATACAACAGTATGACAACACCAGCAGCGGCACGCATCCCCAGAAGGGATCTAGCAAAGATACAGGCAATGGAAGGCAACGGATATCTTTCGGTTGGCTACTTATATCTGACTTCATGCAACACCAAAAGCATCAATCTCAGGGTGAAAATATAACTTACAACTTGATTTCAGTATTGCTCCTACCAGGTTTAGCCAAAGTCACACAATGACCTTAAAGTAGCCAGAGGCCATGGCACATTTTACCAGGTAAATTCACACTTGGGAAGTGAGACCTCACCTTGCACCTTAGAAAAGAAAAACACACTTCAAAATCATAGGCTATTATTCTGGGAGCTGATGCAGTCAGATCACCAAGTGCTGCTCCTTTAAAGGGCTTCCGATATACAGCCTAGCACAAGACAGGCTACAAAGCTAAAGAACTGATTGGAACTCACCTCTCCTTTAAAACATTCACTTAACGTAAGTATGCTGTCAACTCAATCTTTTTTCCATTAACATCTTTCAATAAAATACCAGAAGCTTTACTTCTATTCCTATAAAACCCCCACTAAACCCAAAGAGATATGCATGCAAAACTGAGAATACATAGTTACGAAAGGAAATGCAAAACAGAAATACACAGTTAGGAAATACCAAGCCTGAATGATACTTCTCCTAATGATTTGGGAGAGGCCCTTGCATGTCACAGTTAAAATATTCAATGCTCAGAAACTAAGGCTGCAATCACTGGGATTAAGGCAACGGCTGTACATTACAAAGAGCTCAGATCTGCAGTGGCTTCAGACAGTCCTGTTGCTGTCTCTGGCAAGCAGGCAAACCACTATCACTAGAGCACAGTGGTTTCTGTGCCTGAGCTGCAGCTGGAGCAAAGAACTAATTTGGCTTTAAAAAAGAAACTCCAACAAAAAATACGGAAACAGGTGTGAAATGGTGGGCAGGGAAAGGGAAGAAGGGAGAAGTGGCCTTGGGATTATGCTGTGCTGGTTTTCTTAATGGTTACCTGCAACAGCCTGCTTCACGCTGCAGTACTGTTTGCACTTAAGAGTGCACTTAGAGTCTTAACCTTAAGAGACTTGTAGGCTAGGACTGGAGACTGTTATTCCTGAAGAAACATCAAAACACACTTCTTCCTTCCTGTAACTGCAGGTTAAGTGCCTAGCTAGACAAAATAAAGAGACCTGTAAAACACCTCAAGTTTGTCAAGAAGTCTGTCTGGCTTTTATAAATTAGTTTTCTTCACTCTTTTAGGAACAAAGTTTTAAGAACTGCTGTCTGAAGAGTTCTCCCCCATTTCTGAGCTGAAAAACCACAAAGCCTCCTCAGACTCCAAAATGCAGTCCTTTAATTGTAAAACAGGTTAACAGCACTTAAGGCCACTCAGAACCCTTGTCAATAAACACACAAAGACTGCAAGAAACCCAAGACACAGCTACTCAAACACAGTGCCCCAAGGTGAGCTGAGAAACCAATTTGTAAACTGGGAATTAATTTTCTACAGGAAAATACCTCACAGGAAGAGGATGCATGGCATAACGATGCATTGCGAAGAGGGGACTGGGGCAACCAGCAACACAGAAAATGTTGCAGCCAGGGGAGGGAGCGAGCAAATTCAAAAGCCTGAGCCTTTTACCAGATGTTCCTGAGTTGAAATGCTACATCTCAGCCTGGAATGATTACCCTTAAAAAAATCCAGTGGCTAACAAACACATGGAAAACCAAGTATTCTGCGATTAGCATGAATTCCCAGGAGAAATTCTCTAGTCTGCTGTAATAAGATTCAGTGAGATCATTACCCCATCTGACTTCAAAAGACAGAAGTCTCTCCCACTTGCCACCATGTCCCCCTCAATTACATTATCTGCACAGAGCAACTATTAATCTGCCAACACTTAATCTCCAATACTCATATATTCAAATTGATTAAGACAAAGATCCTCAACCTTTTCAACCTGCTGCCCTCATTTACCACAGAAGATGACCTGGGATGCCTCTCCTTTTAGCTTGAAGGAAATCTTCTCAACTCCCAGCCTAGAGCAATAGCTCCTCTCAAAGGAGATTCATGGGCACAGCAAATAACTGAAATTACATTAGCTCTGTAGTAAGTTTTGGAGGGGACAAAAAACAGAAGATACAGCAACACTTACTCTCAACAGCGTGCACTGCAAAAATGAGCAGAGTAGGAGAGAAAAGAGAAACATTCAGATCCTTTCAATAAAATGATACAGAGATTCAAATAGAGCAGCATTTAAAAGGTGTACCAAAATGGAGAAGAGTAACAGCTTTGCTGCTGTGCTTTCTAGGCAAATGACTCCCTAGCTAGCCAAAGGACTGATACAGGGACAAGCAACCATTTATAGTGTGACAGAAAAATAAAACTGCAGGAATTAACCACCAAAAGGAAAAATACAGTGGGATGCCCATATATGTTAAGTGAGCACCAAAGCAGCATGCCAGAGGACAATGCTGTTTACAGTTAACATTCTTTTTCAGTCTTAAGATAACAGAAAGGTCATTTTAGGAGCAATTAAAGCTATCCAGAAGTGCACTCCAGATTCACAACATCAAAGTTCAAAGCTGGGTAACAAGTTTTTGTCCTCAATCAGTCCTGCGCTTCTTTCATCACACCTGATGCACAGACAAGGCAGCAAACTATGAGGTTGCTGTTGCTCATTCCATTGCAATATCCCAACAAAGGCAAATACCTGGAAGGATGGAGGGCAGGGGAAGCGCATGTTTGGATGGCATAGCTCAAAGGAGGTGAAGTAACCTCCATTTTTGTCTGTTTAGGAAGACCATTCACGTGTATTCAATACCATGCATGACAAACCAATAACTGTCATAGACTTACACCTCCTCACATTTGGGCCTCTGAATTCTTCACCCAGCAATTTCAACCCCCTTTGCCACATGCTATACCCCTGGTGGTGCTTCTACAACAGCATGGGTTTTGGTTTGGAGGAGTATGAAAAATACAGAGAGCCTCCAAATGGCTGCCTGAAAAAGGCTAGGCATTCCAAACAACTCCTATGACTTGAGTTCTGGTGGATTATAGTGCAGTGACAAATGGAAACATCGCATCTGTGGTCTCCAAAACATGTAACTTGAAAACAGTTCCACAGCAATGGGTGAGACTTTGCATCCTTCAGCACCAAGACAATGAAACGCCTAAAGGAGCTTACCAGCGTAAAAAGAAAAGTCCTGAGCAATGCCAAGGATGAAATAAGAATCTCACCCTCCAGTATCCAGTTTGGGGATGAAAATGATTTATTCCCTGGCAGACACCACTTTGGGTCAGAAGTCAGAATGAGCTCACACAAACACCCTCTGTGGAAGGAATAATGCACAGGTGATCTACCAAGGGATCTGGATCTCCTCCACACCAAAATAGTGCCCTTGACTGATGGGGATTGAGTATCACACTATTTGATGGGCAGAAGAGCTCAGATGAGGGTAGAAGGCCTGTGCAATGGTAGCAGCCCCACAACAAGTAGGGCTCCAGGAAAGGAACAGAGAAAGAGGCTGCAGTGTCTGCAGAAAAAAAGAATTTATGCCACTTGCTCTTGATTACCAGTGAGAAGATACCAAGGGACCTAAAAAATGGCACCCAGTCTTCAGCCAAAGACTGTAGGTCCTTTTGACATTCAGCATTCAAAACATGAAATGTGATGTCACACTTCAAAAACTTGATTAAGGTAACTGCAAACATTCTATTAAACCACAGATATTTTCTATCAAGCTCCTGCTAAGGATATAAGGGAGCAAAGTTCCTCTCACTATAAGAGAAGATCATGTTCATGACCACCTGAGGAACCTGAACATTGCATTTTGTCTATGGGACCTGACAAATTGCAACCCAGTATCCTGAGGGAATTGGCTTGTATAGTTGCCTCACCGTTGTGCCTGGGAAAGTCACGGATCAGATCTTCGTAAAAGCTATGTTAAGGCACATAAGGACAGGGAAGTGATTTGAGACAGCCGGCATAGCTTCACCAAGGGCAAGTCCTGCTTGCCCACACTAGTTACCTTCTACAATGGAGTGACTGTATCAGCAGAAAAGGGGAGAGCTACTGATGTTGCCTATTTGGACTACTGTAAAGCCTCTGACACAGTCCCCGCAACATCCTTCTAACTTGGAGAGAGATATGAATTTGGAGTGTGGACTATTCCGTGGATGAGGAACTGGTCAGATGGTCACATCCAGAGGGTGTGACCTTTTAATAGGACCTGAAGCTACAGCACAAGAGGTAATGGTTTTTAAACTAGAAGAGGGTAGATTCAGACTAGATACAAGGAATAAGGTCAGTGAAACACTAGTACAAGTTGCCCAGAACAGTGGTAGATGCCCCATCCCTGGAAACATTCAAGGCCAGGCTGTACAGGGCTGTGAGCAACCTGACCTACTTGAAGATGACCCAGGTCCTTTCAAGCGGGGCTGGACTAGATGACCTTTAAAGGACTCTTCCAGTCCAAATCATTCTATGAATATATAAGCTACTGCTATTCTGGACACTGTGTGTGTATGTACATGTATACTTGAAGAGTCCTTTGTAACTTAAATTTTACTCTAAAAGTTCTGAATTGCTTTAAAATTCTCCTGAGGCATTCTCCAAAATATTCCTTCCAGAGATACTGATACTCAGGTCCTGGACTGAACACCTTCTTTGAGACTGGTTTACAGCAGAGCAGCTAAGTTTTATGGAACAAATGAGACTGTTTCAGAGCAGTCTCTCATTCTCCTCCAAGTTCTTCCCCACACATGTGGCAGCACCTCCAGAAACCACTTTTCTCTCTGTCCATGCTGGTTCTAAACCTGTCTTACAACAATTCAACAACATCCTCCCCACTGAAGCAGTCCTTTACTATTATGGAGAGCAATGCAAAGATACTGTGACCCCATGGCAGGGGGGTTGGAATTAGATGATCTTTAAGGTCCTTTCCAACCCAACCAGTTTATGATTCTGCATTCAAAGAAATTCAAAGAAAAAGGTCAGGTACACTTGGAGCTAAAGGCCAATAAACAGGGAAAGAAAATACTTCACCATGTACATGAGACTGTTGGAAACTCTTTCCTGGTGCGAAGTGAAAATTTCCAGCTACCTGCAAGAAAAAATAATCTTTCATTAAAAGGTCTAAATCTATATAAATATAAATACATACTGATACTGAAAATAACTGGTTTATGCAAATTATGTTGGCGGACATAAAAAATGAGAAGGAGGAGGAATTTACTGGGAGGGAACTGACTGTTGCTGCAGGAAAAACAAGATGGTATCACAAAACAGGGGTTGAGAGAGTAACTGTGAGGAGAGTGAGCAGTTAATACAATAAGCAGCAGTGATCCAATGTACACAGCCACAATAAGAAGCTTCATGCAAAAATAAAGCACTAAACTAAACCCCTGCTGGCAGGTTGTTGGTTTCTGTTATCTCCAGCATCCACCAGTGACCTCTGTTTTAAGACTAGTAGGGTAGTTGGGAACACCCAACCTCAGAGAAGCTGTCTCTCCGCCCAGAAACCTCAGCAACATGACTCACTAGCCAGACAGTAGGAAAAGCTAAGCTTCTCCAGCCAGCATGCTTCCCACTAGCCCACACAACCAACCACAGGATTAGCCCCTTTCCTGACTCTCCTACTGAACCCATTCACAGGCACAAGCACCTGCTGAGCCCAGGGTTATTACATTCCAGGCCTGGGAACACCTACAGCTGGAGAAGGAGAGGAACTTTGCCTTTTCAGAGTCTTCACCATCATGAAGCAGGTTCACAGCAAAACCCATGTCTCACCTTGTTGACCTCTAGGAAACCATACACTTGGCAGCCCTCGTTCTTCTGCTCTTGCATTTTCTGGCTAAACCCTTCCCTCTTGCACTGCTCTATGGTATCCGGGTTCTTGAAGGCCCAGCCTCGCCGCCTGTAGGCTTCTCTGACATCATCACAAGTGTTACAACACCTGCAAAAGCACAAACACCATCTTCCCATCTTTATCACTTTGAATCCTTGGCGGATTCTTCTTCAACGACGCAATAAAGGAAACATCAGGGACCAGATCTTGAGATGTGCCCAGTGTTCCTAAAGGATCTCGAGCTTCTTGATGTACTGAGATGTTGGCATGAGGATGCAAGCTGGTTTAATGCAGTGCTTGAGTCTGAAGAGGGCTTTGCCTGTCCAGTGAGACAGCCAAGTCACTCCTTAACAAAGAAATGTGCTAAAAAAACATCACTGTCCCATGGCTCTCAGCAGTTTGCACTTCCCATGTGAAAAAAGCATCTGCCTGCTTCTACTCCCCCTTTGCTCTCTTTTCTAGGCTAACACTGTCAAAATGGGCAGAAAGGTTAATGGCAAACTTTCTTCATTACCTTTCTACCACTGGATAACACCGTAGTCACAGTAAAAACCAGGTTTCTTACTTGGTTCTACTGTCTGGACACAAAATAACTCCAGAAAGGATACAGTTTGCTGAGATACAAGTTTTGTGCTACTGCGAAGTCTGGGCAGCTTGCTCTGCCCTTAAACAGGCATGTAGAAGAATTAGACAACATAACTCTGCATGTTCTTCACAAGGAAGAGTGCAGCTTCCAAAGGCGTAACAAAAGCCACAACAATTCTCACCATTCTCTGAACACATGCCCAATACGATTTAATTCCATTGACTTTCACAGACATTTAGAAAACAAATGCAACATAACAGCATGAAGTCAAGTCATTAGAGGATACAAAAAGGTGTAGACGTTACCGAATGTCCTCTGACTCTGCCCCATAACAGCTCTCGCAGCGATCAGCATCCAATGAATTTGGATCAAACAGTTTTTCTTCTTCTTTCCCCAGCTCTAAGACAAAAGAGGATTCAGAGTGATGAGGCGGGTCTAGAAAGGGTATCCTGTACTCTTGTCCTGCTCAAGTGAGCGACATAAATCAACAAATTTACGCTGTTACACAGAACCACACTAGCTCCTACAAAAGGAGCTGATGCTTGCAAAGGAAACGCTTGGACAGCATTACTGTTAGATGGCAACACCTGGCCACTGTTGTGTCTGGTTTTAATTGAAGGCCAAAGGTGAGTCCTAATATGCAAATAACACAGAGGAGAGTTTTCTATAACCGGGGACCACATACTACAACTTCTAACTGATAAACCAACTAAAATACATTTATCAGGTGTGCACTAACATGAACAATGCAATAAGGTGCAAGTTTAGGCTTAAGTTTAGGCTCAAGTGTCCAGTCACTGGAGCCTTCCCTGAAGAGAGGATCCCTCCTCCAACCAGGTCATCCCATTTGTCAGCCCACTGTGACTTAAAGACACAACCACAGCCCCGGTTTGCCAGAACAGCTGCTGGACTTCTCATTGTAAAAGACCGTTAACTCAGCAGCTGAAATACATCCACGAGTCCTTGTCGTAATTTCAGAGGGACCAGGCACAGATTTGCCTCGCACAAGCAGCAAGTACAACTGGAGTTTGTCTGATCTGCCACTTTAACAGAGTGGTGTGCTACAAACTCTGCAAGACTCTGAGGTATTTAAATGCTCCTCAGCTGTCACCTGTTCTCCAAACAGGCACACAGTGATGGGAAGACTACGAGAGCACCCATCCAAGCAAGGCAGAACAGCATCTCACCATGTCTCTCCGCCTCTGGAGTCACACGCTTGCCAGCTTTATCCAAACGTTGCTTAAACAGATTGTGCTCTACATCCAGCTGCTGCTCTCCTGCTACATCCATGGCATCGATGCTCAGGTCTGAAACCAACAAGCAAGGAAAGCAGTTGATGACCACACATTTGTTATGGCCTGTGCCAGGCTGAGGAACCATTCAACCAGTGAAAAGACAATCTTTCACCAAGGGGGACAAAAGTGTGCCAGACTGACAGCCTCTCTGCACAAAACAGCAGAGCCTTCCAGCCTCTCTTGCCTTCTAACACCCTTTCAGATGTGAGGAAGGCAAAACCAGTAATATATCTTGGCTGGTCAGAAGGAAGTCAGACTCGCTACATCAAGCCCAGGGAACTGCCCAAAGGAATTGCTACAAGAGAACAAGCAGCAGGGCATTACAGCCAGAAGAGAAGCACAAAAATCACAGAAAAGTTTTGCCTCCTTAAGTAACTCCCAAAGGAGGCTCTTGAGGTTTCCAACATCACCGCAGCCACATCCCGAGTCCCAAGTGAACTTGGCAACAGTTTTTTCAGTATGACTGATCTCTGTGACCAACTACAACACCATACACAAGTGTAAAGGGGATTTGTGCATGTTATCCTCATTTATAATCCAGACAAATAGAACTGCCTCACTGGAAGTACTGCTTTAAGTGTCCCTCCTGGCTGCAATAACGGTGCAACCACAGGGATCACCAGCTTCTCCCTGCCCAAGCAGCAGCACAGTGCTCTGAAGCACCAGGCACAATGGACCTCCAGGCAAGGAGCAAAATCATTCCCACTACTGAGAAGTCTGACTCACAAGCACAGGGCATATGTGGAAAAATAACATCGAGATTGATCTTCAGTTTATCTCCCCTCGATTTGTCCACGTACAATTCTGGATGAACCTAGGAGCAAAGGAAAAACACAGAGCCCTGTTCCACTTGGCAGCAAATCAAAGGGCCTCTTTCCCTCCACCGCTCTGGCCCAGGAGCTGATGTTTAAGAGGTGGGATTTGGGAGACACGCGAGCTGCTGCCTCCTGCACCAACCAAGCGCTTGCCACTGCAGAGACTCTTACAACAGCTCCTGCTTTGGGAACCTCAGCGCTGGAGGGGGGGGGGGCACGGTGGGTCCTGCTCGCTCTCTTTGCACTGCCTGTGGCCGGCGCAAGCAGCGGGAGAGGCTTTGAGACATTCATCAGAGGAGGCCACAAGACAACCTCTGCGACAGCGGCTCTCGGGAAGGGAGGGAGGGAGGGAGGGAAGACGCGAAACCCCCGGTGGGTGAAGGGGCGGCCAGGCAGGCCCGCAGGAGACGGCGGGGAACGGCAGCCGCAGGGCCGCCTCTCCGCGGCTACGGGGCAGCCCCGCCAGGAGACCCGCCTCCCACCGCCGCTACTCACCTCCTTCGTGAGGTAGTACTGCAGCTCCGAGAAGAACAGCACCACCATGATGAGCCCGCTGACCACCGTCACTGTCGGCGAGACGAGAACCGCCGTCAGCCCCGACGCGGCCCGCACGCACCCTACGGGCCGCCCGCCTCGGCCCGGGCCCGCGCTCACCGGTCCCCCACCGCTCACCCAGCGCGCCGCCACACGTCTTCACCCGAAAGTCTTCCAGGGTCTTCGGGAAGGCATCGAACCGCTTCAGCCGCCACAACGACTCCATGGCGCGGCCCGGAAACAAACTCGCCTTCCGGGCCGGGGCCGCCCCTGCCCCGGCTCCGCCCCGACGGGCAGCGCGGCCTGGAGCAGGCGGGGATGGGCAGGGTGTTACCGGATGCTCCGGGGAGGGGAGGGAAGGGCTCAGTTTCGCTGCCCCTTCGTACGCTCCTGCCTCTGCTGCCAACGGGCCCGAGCCTCTGAGAGACAGCGGGACAGGGCCCGAGGCCGAGGCCCGGCGGCTTTCACGCGACACCCTCCTGCCCATCACCCGTCCGTCGCCGCCGCCTCTGGAGGCTGCGGGGCTCGTTCCTAACGCCCCTTGAAGAAAATCCGAGCAGCCACAGAGCTGAAGCACATCCCCTCGGGAGAGCATCAGCGCGCCCTGTGCTGGAGCTGCGAGGGAGGGAGGGAAGGAAGAACCCCACTTTCTTGCCGCACTTTCCATCGCTGCCGGGTGTGCGTTCCCGGCCTCATTTTGATAACGCTTCCATTGCCCTGCTTCCTCAAGGGAATGGCTGGGAACTCCAGAGGCTAAAGCGTGCAGCAGCTCGCAATGGTTTACTGTGAGGATGGAGGCACGGACCCCGAGGTAGAGCGCAAGCTGGATCGGTTAAAGCCTCTTTGGTATGGAGGACGATGGTTGAAGTATAAACACGGGGAGGCCTGGCAGATTGACTATATCACACTGCCACCAACCCGCCAAGGCAAGCGCCATGTGCTTACCGTGGTGGAAGCAACCAAATTCCAAACCCTCCACCTTACACTCCCAGAGGGATGACCTTGGCCTGTGTCCTGGGTTCAGCAGTAGCAGTCATTTTTCTCCTTCTTGGTAGCTGGTGCAGTGCTGTGTTTTGACTTCCAGCCTGGGAACAGAGCTCATAATACCGATGGTTTTGGTTGTTGCTAAGTGATGTTTACCCTGACCAAGGACTTTGTGAGGCTCATGCTCTGCCAGGGAGGAGGGGAAGCTGGGAGGAAGCAGAGACGGGGCACCTGACCCAAGCTAGCCAAAGAGGTATTCCATACCACAGCACGTCACGCCCAGGGCGGGGGTAACTGGGAGTTTCCCGGAAGGACACGGGGTCTTCTGGGTCGGACTCATTTCTTGGCCGGTGGTATTGTATTCTCTTCCCTTGTTATTCTCTCTTACCATTGTTGTCGGTGGTGGTAGCGGTGGTGATTTGTGTTGTACATGGGTTGCTGGACTGTTCTTGTCTCAACCCGTGGGAGTTGCACTCTTTTGATCCTCCTCCCCGTTCCTCGGGGAGCGGGGAAGGGGAGAGCCCCGGGTGGGCGGGCGCTTGATTGCTCTCAGCCCAGCACCACTCACTGGGAGTGAGTGAACAAGCTGTCTGGCTAGGGTTTAAACCACGACAGTTTTTTTTGGCGCCCAACGTGGGGCACGAGGGGTTGAGATAACAACAGATCTGACCAGATCCGTAGTCACTCGTCACAATACTGATTCATGGATGGTGGCAAATGCCCTGTGGGGGTGGTTGAAGCAATGGAAGCAGAGCAACTGGCAACGCAGAGGTAAACCCATCTGGGCTGCTGCACTGTGGAAAGATATTGCTGCCCGGGTGCAGAACCTGGTGGTGAAGGTACGTCATGTAGATGCCCATGTACCCAAGAGTCGGGCCACTGAGGAACACCAGAACAACCAACAAGTGGATAAAGCGGCTAAGATTGAAGTGGCTCAGATGGACTTAGATTGGCAACATAAAGGTGAATTATTTTTGGCCCGGTGGGCCCATGACACTTCAGGCCATCAGGGCAGAGATGCAACATACAGATGGGCCCGTGATCGAGGGGTGGACTTAACAATGGACACTATTGCCCAGGTTATTCATGAGTGTGAAACATGTGCTGCAATTAAACAAGCCAAGCGGTTAAAGCCTCTTTGGTATGGAGGACTATGGTTGAAGTATAAACACGGGGAGGCCTGGCAGATTACCTGTATCACACTGCCACCAACCCGCCAAGGCAAGCGCCATGTGCTTACCGAGGTGGAAGCAACCACCCGGTGGCTGGAAACATACGCTGTGCCCCATGCCACTGCCCGGAACACTATCCTGGGCCTTGAGAAACAGATTTTGTGGCGACACGGCACCCCAGAGAGAATTGAGTCAGACAATGGGACTCATTTCCGGAATAACCTTCTAGATCTTTGGGCCAAAGAGCATGGCATTGAGTGGGTATATCACATCCCCTACCATGCACTAGCTTCCGGGAAAATCGAAGGGTACAGTGGGCTGTTAAAAACTACACTGAGAGCAATGGGTGGGGGAACTTCCAAGTATTGGGATACACACTTACCAAAGGCCACCTGGTTGGTCAACACCAGAGGATCTGTCAACAGGGCTGGCCCAGCCCAGTCAGAACTTTTACATATTGTAGAGGGGGACAAAGTTCCCGTGGTGCATATGAAGAATTTGCTGGGGAAGACAGTCTGGGTTATTCCCGCTTCAGGTAAAGGCAAACCCACTCGTGGGATTGCTTTTGCTCAGGGACCTGGATATACTTGGTGGGTAATGCGGGAAGATGGGAAAGTCCGATGTATACCTCAAGGGGATTTGATTTTAGGGGAAAACAGCCAGTGAACTCAATTGTATGCTGTTGCCCGCTGTGTAATACTTCTGTAGCCCATCAACTAGATGTCTTCAGGTCACCAGCGACTGGCCCTGACTTCCCGCCAACCATCATCCCAACAGAGAATGAACTTTGATAGAACCTGATGAGTTCTGCAGTAAAGGAACGACCAGCATCAGCAGGCAACGATCCAATACTGCACACAGCCTTTCCTGCCCTGAAAGATTGTTACAAGAGATGGAACATGACATCATGGACCGAATGGACTCGGCAGCATTATAGGGATTGGTCCATGCACTAAGAAAATGATCTCTTTCTCTTGGTCTGTGTGTATATGTATGTTGTCCTGGGTTCAGCAGTAGCAGTCATTTTTCTCCTTGGTAGCTGGTGCAGTGCAGTGTTTTGACTTTCAGCCTGGGAACAGAGCTGATAACAATGATGTTTTGGTTTGGCCAAGGACTTTGTGAGCCTCATGCTCTGCCAGGGAGGAGGGGAAGGCGGGAGGAAGCAGAGACGGGACGCCTGACCCAAGCTAGCCAAAGAGGTATTCCATACCGCAGCACGTCATGGCCAGGATGTAACTGGGAGTTAGCCGGAAGGGCTGAGACTGCGGGGTTGGAGGAGGTATGGGTCGGGGCTTGGTCGGGCTGGGGGGGGTGAGTTACCGGTTGGCTGGTGGTGAGGTGACGTATTGTCTCCCCTTGTTATTTCCTTTATCATTGTTATTATTGGTAGTAGCAGTAGTGATCTGTGTTATACCTTAGTTACTGTTTTTATCTCAACCCGTGGGAGTTGCATTCTTTTCGATTCTCCTCTCCGTCCCTCCAGGAGTAGGGGGAGGGAAAGAAGGGGGGAGTGAGTGAACGAGTTACCTGACTGGGTTTAAACCACGAGAGATGTATATACATCTGGGAGAGCGATGGTATATTGAAAATGTGGGATCTGAGCATGACGAGAATGGTATGGAATAAGGGGTGGATAATGTCCTGGGTTCAGCAGTAGCAGTCATTTTTCTCCTTCTTGGTAGCTGGTGCAGTGCTGTGTTTTGACTTCCAGCCTGGGAACAGTGCTGATAATACCGATGTTTTTGGTTGTTGCTAAGTGATGTTTACCCTGACCAAGGACTTTGTGAGGCTCATGCTCTGCCAGGGAGGAGGGGAAGGCGGGAGGAAGCAGAGATGGGATGCCTGACCCAGACTAGCCAAAGAGCTATTCCATACCACAGCTCGTCATGCCCAGGGTGTAACTGGGAGTTACCCGGAAGGACACGGGGTCTTCTGGGTGGGACTCGTTTCTCAGCGGGTGGTATTGTATTCTCTTCCCTTGTTATTTTCTCTTCCCATTGTTGTCGGTGGCGGTAGCGGTGGTGATTTGTGTTGTACATGGGTTGCTGGACTGTTCTTGTCTCAACCCGTGGGAGTTGCACTCTTTTGATCCTCCTCCCCGTTCCTCCGGGAGCAGGGAAGGGGAGAGCCCCGGGGAGGGGGGGGGGGGGGGGGGGGGGGGGGCGGCAGTGGGCCTCACTTGCTTCCACCCCGGCACCACTCACTGGGAGTGAGCGAACAAGCTGTCTGGCTAGGGTTTAAACAACGACAGCCTGTTCAGGGCGCTGGCTGGCAGAATACCTTGGGAAACATTACTGAAGGACAAAGGGGTCCAGGAAGGCTGGATCCTCTTCAAGACTTAAAGCCTCAAGGCATAGGAGCAGGCGGTCCCTATGTGCCACAAATCAACCAGCGGGGGAGAAACAAGCCTGGCTCAACAGGGAGATGTTGCTGGAACTCAGGGAAGAAGAGGCTTTATCCCCTGTGGAAGAAGGGACTGTCACCCCAGGAGAAGTACAGGGATGTTGTTAGGTCTGTAGGGAGAAAAGTAGAAAGGCACAGATGGAAACTAAATCTGGCCACTGCCATAAAAGCTAATGAAAAGTACTTTTACAAATACATTAGCAATGAAAGGAGGGCCAAGGAGAACCTCCATTCTCTATTGGATACTAGGGGCAACCTAGTGACTGAGGATGGGAGAAAGGCTGTGGTGGTTAATGCTGCCTTTGCCTCAGGCTTAATAGTCACACCAGCCATCCTCAGGGTACTCGCTTCCCTGAGCCGGATGGCAGTGATGAAGAGCTGACTGGAGTCCCCATAACGCAGGAAGAAATGGTTAGCGACCTCCTGCTCCTCTTAGATGTACACAAATCTGTGGGTCAGGAGTACCCACGGGAGCTGGCAGAGGAGCTTGCCAAGCCACTCTCCATCATCTGTCAGCAGTCCTGGTCCAGTGGGCAGGTCCCAAAGGACTGGAGACTGGCCAGCGAGGCACCCCTCTATAAAAAAGGGCAGGAAGGAAAACCACTTGCTTCTCCATACTGAATGACTGCAGAATGTCTTCTATTAAGAAACAAAAAAGGAAAGTCGGGAGTCCCTGCCCACATGTAAACTACTTCTAAATGTCAAGAGAACAAATCCACCCCTCTGTCCCACAGCAGTAAAAGACGATGATTCTGGGAAGGATAGAGGACAGGAACCATGTGGTGCTACAGCTGCTCAGGAAGTGAGAGCTTTCTGGCTCCTCCCCTGGTTCTGCAAGTCAGGTCATTGATGCCTGCAGCGTGCATAGGACTCCTCCTGTAAAGAAAACACAAGGATTTCTTTTTGGTCTCCAGTTTGGCCAGGACCATGGTCTATATTTGACTTATACTAGGTCTGTATTCAACTTCTAGTAGGTCTGTACTGGGGGGCTGCTGCCCCTGGGATGTGTCAGAGCCTCCTCCCACCAACTAAGCCTCTGTTCTCACCTAGAAGCAGGCGTCTTGTGTGGTGAGGCTTGGAGAAGGAAGATCCACTTGCACCTGGAAGAGACTGATCACAGTGGAGCCTCATCAGTTTCCTCCATTGACATTCCACCTGCACGTTTCTAGGAGAATGGGTCACAGAAACCTGCCACCAAACAACGAGCGAAAGGGCCTCTCGGGCGAAAATGTTGGGCTCAAAAAGCACTCAGTGTAGACTACGGACAAGAAAGAGCAAGATGAAATACTTCCTGACACTGGACTCCTGAGAGTCCAGTATGTGTGTATAGGGACAGCAGGGTAAGAAGGGTGGTACTGGAGTTAATGTGCATTTGTGAAGGCAAATGAGGTGCCAGAAGAGAAGGAAAACACAAAAGGGTGTGTCCGAGGGGAGAGCGGGATAGGGAAGGGAACAAGCAGAGGACCCCAAACTGCTGTCTGTGGAGACGTGTGGTGCTCCAGAAGACTGTGAGGCTTAGCGTGGGCAGGGAAAGCCTGTTTCACCTCCTCAAGAGACTTCTTGAGTTCAGCATTGAATTCCTTCAGCTCAGTGTTGGCAAGTTTCAGCCTTGCAACTTCTTGCTGCAAACTTTCCAGCTGTTGCAACAGGAGCTTCTTCTCCAAGAGCCACGATTGCTGCACTCCTTCTGCAATAGCCTGCTGGGTATTCAGAGAGGAGGTTACGTGAGCTGGTGCCACACAAAGGTTAGAACGTGCTAAGTCCCTTCTTCCCCTCCAGCCCAACACAACAAAATCTCTTCCCAGGGGCCCTCCTCCACATCACCTTGGAGAAATCCACACGCATTTTCTTTCAACCATTTTTGGCACATGCCAAGTCCTAACCACAACATGTTGGCCAAGGTTGCTTAGACAGGAGAGGGCCAAGTACCCACCCCCAACTTTTGGACTTGAGTTCATTTGAACAACAAGCTCTGTAGTTCTTTCAGTACCTGTGGGCTTGACAGAAACCATTCTAGCAGGTGAATGGGCTCTGGCCGGAGCTATGCAGACAGGCAAGCCTGCTAGCTGCAGTCGTGGCCTCTTTTGGCCAAGCAGGTCATAGTTTGATGGGACCATCCAAACCTTTGTTGAACTGAATCTGTGGCTGCATTTACTGTCCCAGCATAGTCCTGTGACTTTTCATGTGCCTTCAAGTTTCTTGACGGGAAACATCATTAGAATCCTTTATAGATGTTTTACTTGACTGATGAGCAGTCACAGTGCCTACCTGGTGATGAAACCTGTCTGTGTCTCTCTTCTTCACTACTTTCTCAAGCAGATCACCACACAGCGATGACATGTTACTTTCCTCTGTCTGCTTGAGGAACTTCAAATTGTTCTCCTTCAGTCTTTGTCTCATTTTCTCAAGATTCTGCTCTAGAGTCCTGGCCTGTTTGCCTGCTAACTCCTTCTGCTTTTGAAGGTCCTGTACATGTCTTTGTAAAGACATTATCTCCTTCTCTCGGGTGCCTAGAGAAGACTCCGTGTGTTGTAGTTTTTGCTGTATGGTTTTAATCATCACCACTGCCTCGTTCTTTTGCTGTTGAAGCTTCAAGACAGTCTCCTCCAGAGCCCTTATCTTCTTTTCTCTCTTTTTCAGAGTCCGTTCTGTTGCTTGCAGTTTTTCTTGCTCAGCTCCGTGCTGCTTCTCCTTTTCCTTGCATGCCTCACATTGCTTTCTAAGGGATACAGTTTCTTGATCTTTTTCCTTTAGTGCCACTTCAACTGCCACTTCAAGCAGAATTTTCTTGTGCTGTTCAGAGTCTTTTTCTTGGTTTTGGAAGGTCTCAATCACTTCCTTCTGAGATTCGATCACAAAATCCTTTTCTTTCAGTTCTGCCTTAGCGTATTCTAAGTCTTTGCGCAAGACATTCATCTGTTCTTCTGTTTTCTCCTCATAGCTCCTTGTTTGTTGCCTTTGGATGGCTAGGAGTCTGTCCTTTTCTTTTAAGGTTTTTAAGGTCTGTTCCACATGCTCACGGAGAGCCCTTAACAGCATTTCCGTGGCCTCTCCGGCTTCCTGGTTTTGCTTTTGTAGTGACTCCGGGTTTTGATCCGTTACGTCATTGATAACCTGGCTGGGAGCAGTTTCATGCATTTCTCTCTGCTTTTCCGGCGTTCTTGTCTGTTCCTGGCACAACGTTTCTCCCTCCCTCTCTGACAGCATGGTGATCATGTAAGTGAGAGTCTCCTGCAAAGCTTTTGCCTTCGCTGCTTGCAGCCTGTCCCGTTCATGCTGTAAAACAGGGAGAAAAAGGTTCAATAATTCCATCTGTATGTGTTTGGTTTTCATACGAGATTTCAACTCCTGCTCCGGTGGCAGTCAGGGGCTGCCTGCTCTCTCCCTGCCTCTCGGGATCCTGCAGACCTTTCCTGTGCCACCCTTCTCATTCTTTCCCAGCTTACTCAGCCAGGCCCAGCTTCCTTTCTTTCCTTCTCTGAACCCCTTCTAGCTCTTGTTTGTTCTTTTGGGGATGAGCTACCAAGGACTACAGCCAGGACTTAAAGGGCAGACTAACCATGATTTAAGCACGGCATGATGATGTTCTCTCTATTAGGGGGGAAAGGAAGAGAGAACAAGCCTGACGTTTCATTTCACTACTTGGTTTCTGCCTTTTTTTTTTTTTAATATCTCTACTGTGCAGTGTTTTCATGGTTCCATCCTCTAGAAGCCCACTGTGCCCTCTTGGAGGAATAATGCTCACATCAGACTGTCATTTTGTGTTTGAAGTCAGGACTAGTTTTCGCCTTGCAACGCTGACGTAAGACATGGCCACAAACAAAGTACCAGGAACAAGGGGACTGTTCCATATACTTCAAGCCCAAGGATACTTCCTCTATCAGCCATGAAAGAACGAAAGGAAGGAACAAAGTTTGCTTGGCTGCAGTCCCCAGCACTGTTAGGAGTCTTCTTCATGGTAGGCAGGAGTCTGGTAAGATCCCACTTCTTTGGTACCATGCCTTGGGGACCACCCAGCCTTTTGTTGAACTGAATCTGTGGCTGCATTTACTGTTCCAGCATAGTCCTATGACTTTTCATGTGCCTTCAAGTACAAGCCATTGGCTCTGCTGCCTGGCCTAGCAAGATGTGGCCTATGAGAGGGGCCTGCTGCCAGTTCTCACGCTCAGGCTATTACTCTTCTAAAGCCAAGCCACAAAGCTTGCTTGAAGAAGTCAGAAGCATATTGTTTCCTACCAGGGCTTGCAGGAGCTTGTTTACTTCCACTTCGTGATCAGTTTCCAGAAGCTTGAGAGTCTCGTCATGCTGCTGTTCTGCCTGCGAGAGCTGTTCTGCCATGGTCTTCCTTTCCTGCTGCATGAGATATCTCTCAGCTTCCAGCTTCCATCTAAGGCACTTCACTTCCCCTGCAAACGCAACAAATGGGAGGATTCAGAGTCTACGCAAGGGGTTCTGGCCTTACTAACCTAAAGCCATTTGAAGGTCAGTGGAGGAGGGAACTCTTTCCAGCTCCTTCACTTAGAAGCACTGCAGAAAGCCCGCTGGCCACGGGGGTCAAGGGAAGCAAAGCACATGAGGCTCTCACCTTGTATCAGTTCATTGGCCTGTGTGACTGTTTGAAGTTGGATTTCCAGCTGGCTCTTGGTGATCTCCAACTGCAGTATGTGCCGCTGAGCCTCAGATAGGCTGTTCTCCAGGGTCTCGTTCACTGACCTTCAAGTTGTGAATACAGAGAGAAATGAGTTTCTTGCTCCTGACACCCACAGGAAGTCACTCCAGTAAGAAGTGCCCTCCAGATTTTCAGCATGAGCCTCTAGACCTGAATTCTGAACATCCTGTGTCGAACGACTTACTAAGGAGAGGTCTATGTTCAAACACACAAACCAAGAAACCAAAACCAGAAAGAAGCTTCCGGTTTCAGTAAAGATCTCTATGGATGAGTTATTACTCAATGCAGAGCCAAGGTACCAGATACTGAAGAATTATATTGGCTTGCTTTGGACTTCACACAGGAATGTGCAAGGGGGCATAAACATGAGCCGAAGGCTCAGGAGACTTTTGTTAGCTGTAGCTGTCAGAAAAATAACATTCAAATCACAGTGTACTCCTTGCTTATGTTTTTTTTTTTTTTCTCAAGATTCTTCCATTTTCTGTCCATGGAAGGTGAAAATATCTGCAAAGCACACAGGATGCAATAAATCCTCAAGTAACGATTCCCACCTCTGTAATTACAGACCTTCAGTACCATCCTGCCTAGGGTCTCCTCCCTGCCTTTACCTGGCCTGTGTCAGCTGCTCTGAAAGGCCTTGTCTGTCCTGCTCCAAGGCTGACAGTTGCACCTCTAGGGCAGCCACCTTGCGCACCAGCAATTCCTTCTTGCTGGACATCCTGGCCAGAGTGTGCACTTGGCCAGAGGACTCTTGGAGCAGCTGCTCCAGATCAAGCTTGGTCGAATCTTGCTGGTGGTAAACCTGAAAACAGAGCAAAATACAGTTGTGTGCAGAGGCAGCGGTGCAACTTCTGAAGCAGTGGGCTGAGTAATAACTCCTGTACTGGGGGCTGAAAGTTTCAGGGCCTCTGCTGAGTAGTGCTCTAATACCCTGGGCTGGCAAAAGGCACTGGCACCATTAATGTGAAAGTGATGGGTAAAGCCATACTGGGTTGCCTGGGACAGAAGACAACTGAGAGAAGTGCACAACGGCTCTGCAAGCCATCAACACGTTTCCAAGAAGTAACCAAAGCCTTGCGACCTCCAGCACTACCAAGCGTCTCCTTGACAAAACCACGGCAGAATCCATCAGATGCAGCTTCACTGAGCCAAGCAGCCAAATGCCCACCCAGAGAGCTCTGGGACTTGTATCCTCTGTAGGAGGTCTGGCTTGGACAGGAAAATCCTCGACTTCAAGGAGCAGCTCCGCATCCCCTGTGTGTCTCTGACGTGCTCCCAGTTCAGCTCTCCCAATCGCAACGTGGTGGGGATCAACTACCCAAAGAGCCTGTGTGCTCTGACCACCATTTTTCAAGGAGAAGAACATTTTCCCTGCCTTCAGCTGCCAGAAACAGCACCTGGGATGATCTGGCTGTCACATCTCCCTCTCCCATAAGGTGACTGTACCTTCTTCAGTGCCTCCGTAAGCTCATGATCGTCCTGCATCAGCTGATTCCTGTGAAGGAGCAATTTCTCCAATTAAGTTTTTCCTGTGAAAACGTTCTCCTTTCTAAAACTAAGATACAAGCTATGTCCAAGATACGGCAGTTGGAATGATTTCCAACAGCTTTCTATGTACACTTAAAGAATGTGGGAATTTTCTGATTAGAGCTGCAGCACTCTTTGCCAGGAGCTGTGCTGTGTGTCAGTAGGGAGCCAGACCTGCCCAGGTGCTCCCTTCACCTTTCTATGCTACTCATGATAAGCGTGCCAAAGTTGTTATCTTTATGGTGGGCCTCCTTAAGCCCAGCAGTGCTCAGCCCTGCCCAGAGAAAGCTTTAAAACTCACAGGTGCCCATGGTCACGATGCACTCTCTCCAGTGCCTGCTGCTGCTCCACCTTTTCCTTCAGCTGCAGTTCAGTCTTATGCTGAGGCAGACTGCAAGTTTCTTGCTTCTGTGTTAGATTTTGCTGTAGGTCCTCCTTGATTTTCCTAAGCTTGGCACAGTCACTGCAGAGACAAGGCTTAGTCAGCAGAGAAAGAGAAAAAGCAGCAGAGCACACAGCTGGGGAGACTGGCAAGGCAGCGAACGCGAATGGCAAAGCTAGAAAGAAACCAGCTCAGCTGGCTAAGGAAAGGGAAAGTTTCAAGCTAACTGAGGCATTAGCAGCTGAGCCTGTTCCATTATTAGAAGGTTTTGCTGCAGGTCATCCTTGATTTTCCTAAGCTTGGCACAGTCACGGCAGAGACAAGGCTTAGTCAGAAGAATGAAGAGGCCTGAACAGTCACGAATCCCATTTTCATCATGCCAGGATGGAGCTGTGGGCAGCACAGTAAGGAAAAATTTCCTCTTCCCCTCACAAGATAACTGAAGAGGGAAGATGTAAGGAAGGCAGGCATTTGCCTTCATTCACTGAGAAGCAGTGGCTAGGAAAGGGCACCTAAAGAACAAGCACTCCGAGAATCAGCATGTCGAGAGGGAGGACTCTTGTATTCCAACAGCACGCTGAATCTCCTGGTCCTGCCTCAGCATTCACAGTAGAGCATGAAAAGCTGTGACAGAGGGATGCTAAAGTGCCAAACAGGCATACACGAGGTAGGGCAGGTGATTTCTTTGCCCGTAACACCTCTGAACTCTTAGAATTGGGAGCAGATTGCTTCTAGAACACAGGAAGAGGAGGAAACACTCACCTTCTGGGTGCATCTGTCAGAGCCTGCAGGTGCTGCTGCTCCCTGGATGACCTGCATTCCTCCTCCAATTGCTCAAGTCTTTGATGCAGCCTCTTGCACTCCTCTTCCTGCTGTCTGCACTTGTGCTGCAGCATGCTGATGGTGTCCTTGGCATAAAGCTTTTCTCCTAGGGCCTGCAAGCGATAGGCAGGGAAGGAGCATAAACAAGCAATCTAGAGCCATTCTTCACTGCAGTGAGCAGGGAAGATGGCTCCAGATACGTGCGAGAAGAAGCAAGCAGAGAGAAGGCCAAAGGTCTGATGATGTGGTGGAGGTCTGTTGCAGAATGACTCTAAGAGCAGAACCATAGAGTTCTGGAGGACTGTGCAAGCAAGGCAGGGGGTGGCCCCCACAGGTGGCCGGAGACCGGACCTGGGAGGAGAATGTGGAGGAAGCTGTGGGGGCTAACCAATACTGTTGTGCCAAGAAGGAGTGGCTGAATACCACTCCTATATATGTGTGAACTGCGTCACAAATAAAGGAGAAGTTGCTTATCACTCATATTGGGTTGGCTTGTCTGCTTCTCCTCGCCGCTTACAGAGGTCAAGGAGAAAAAACAGCAGAGCACAGAGTTGATGAGACTGGCAAGGCAGTGCAAGACCAAGAATGGGAAGGCTAGAAAGAAACCAGCTCATTCTTCTCCAAAGACAACCACAGAACGGAACAGGCAGTGTAGCCCTGTCCTGAGACCTGGGTCAAGCTTTACTGCTTCAGCAATAAAGCACGCTTTCACGCTGACAGAGAGCAGATTTAGATTAGACATTAGGAAGAAGTTCTACCCTGTGACCATGGTGAGGCCCTGATGCAGGTTGCCCAGAGAAGCTTGGACAGGGCTTCTAGTGGAAGGGTCCCTGCTCGTGGCAGGGGTTGGAACTGGAGGAGCTTTAAGGTCCCTTCTAACACAAACCACTCTGGGATTCTAAGATCCTTGATGGGATTTTTCTGGCCTGCCGTCTTTAGTTGGCAGCCCGCACGCTCACCCCTCGTACTTCCAGCTGCTTCTCTAACGCTTCGCACTGCTTCCAGTACTTCAGTACCTGGATAGGTACACGGAGTGAGGGGGAGCTTGTACCAGACACGGCTCCTTCTGCAGCTTTTCCCCACGCCCCAGCACTGCCCATTTCCCCCCCTGCACAGGTCCCTCCTCGCCGCCGCTCGACCCCTCCCGCGCTTCCAGCCCCTGCTCGGTACCGCACGACGGCGCTCGCAGCCCCGCGTGTGCGCGGAGGTGCGGGACAGGCGGAGCGGGCGGCTCCACAGGCGGCAGCGGCGGGGCCAGCAGCGTGCCTGGGCTGCCCCCCGCTCTCACCTTCGCCGTCGGGTGCCGCACCACCTCGTCTCCACAGCGCTGCTCCTCCTCCAAGCTCTGCAGCCGCCGCTGCGTGGCCTGGCCCTGGGCCGCCATCGACGCGGGGCTCCTCCTGCCCGCACCGGCAGCCGGGCGCGCTCGGACACTGACCCTGGGGTCGCTGCTCGCTACTCTCTCGCTTATCGCTCGCTGCGGTGTTGCCGCTGTCAGAGCCGCCCACAGCTCTGCCGAGGCGCTGTTACGCCGCGCTATAGAACGCGCTGCACTAGGCACCGGCCCCGACGCAGTTGAGGGGCTATTGTGTCGAAAGCGGGCTCGCTCCCCCGACGCCGCACACGCTCGAGATGCTCTTTAACTCCTCTTTGCGCAGCGGTGGGTGCCACGTGCAGTTCCTCAGGGCCAGCACACCCTCAGTCTGCCAGCTATCCCCTTTGATGCATGTCGAACAGGGACAAGCGGTGTATCGCAGTATCACAGTATGCTAGAGATCGGAAGGGACCTCAAAAGATCACCTAGTCCAATCCCCCTGCCGGAGCAGGAACACCTAGATAAGGTTACACAGGAACGTGTCCAGGCGAGTTTTGAATGTCCCCAGGGAAGGAGACTCCACGACCTCCCTGGGCAGCCTGTTCCAGTGTTCCGTCACCCTCACTGAGAAGAAGTTTCTTCCCTGTAAGGGACAGGCTGGAGCTGCACATACAGGCTCTTATTCTGGCTTTGTCTAAAGACACAGGAAGGAAAGCAGGCTTGTCAGGAAACATTGGTTTTTCCAAACTCCAGATGCTCATGAAGAAATGCAACAAACATGTACAGAAAAGTGGGCTCAGACCCCTTTCCTTTGCCCAGACTAGTCTGTAGGGGGATTCACTCACTCAAATGCCACCCATTTTACTGGGAGATGACTAGGAGTTTGTGGTAGCTTCAGTCACAGCTGGGCCTCGGCCTGCATCCTGGTTAGACATGACCAAGAGGTGCCTGATGAACCGAGAGCTGTGCTGCAAGCAGGTGCCAGCAGGTGGTATGCTCACAGCAGAGCAGACCTGTTGAACTCCCTGACAGAGGCTGTTGTAAATACAGCAGGTCTAGATGGGGTCAGGAGGAGGCTCTGGAAGTTCTCACCAGCTGGAAAAGGGAGGGATCCTGGGGATCCTGAGCCTGGGGAGGGATCATGCAAGCCTACCCCTCTCAGGCTTTCTTCTCTGGCTGTGCTCTCACAGGCACTGTTACATACAGGACACTAGCCCACACATGTAAGCCATGCAGCTGCCCTCACATGACCAGTGTTTTCCCACTTCTCCATTTACAGGGACTCCAAAACTCACTTATGGACAGTTTGATAAGTACAGCGCAGTTCTCGCTTCTTTTTTTGGACTGACAGCAGAAAATAGGCATTCAACAGCAAAACCAACAGAACAGCTTGCATTTCCCACTAGGAGCTCAAACTTCTGCCTATGAATGCCACATGAGTAGGAGCTCAAATCTAGTACGGAAAGCAAGCACATATCGATGGAATTATTGAACCTTTTCCTCTCTTCTGGTTTGCAGCATGAACAGGACAGGCTGCAAGCAGTTAAAGAAACACTGGCATAGGAGAAAAATCTTCTTCAGGTATCAGTGACAGCCTCTGAAACCCCCGCAAATACAGCAACAGGCAGGAATACTGCCTCGAGCAAGAGCTGCAAACAACACTGTCTGCCTTAAAAATTAAAAATGAGGAAGTGGAAATGCAGAGGGAGAAAATGCAGATGCTGCAGAAAGAGGCAGTACAGGCAAAAGCCTTGCAGCAGTCTCTCACTCGTGACTGCCAACCTGTCAGAGTAGGAGGGACAAATGAAGCTGTACTGGGAACACATGAGAATGCTGGAAAAGCAGACAGAAACGCGTGAAACTGCTCTCAGTCAGGTTATTAAGGGATTTAACAGAGAAAACCAGAAGATGGCATCCCAGGAAAAAAAGACACAAGACCTGGAAAAGCAGTGAGAACTGCTGGGAACTTGTGTTGGCAAGGTCAGCAAAGAGCTGGAGGAGAGAGACCAGGAGATCAAATTCCAGTAGGTGGTGGAGCCACCCAGCCGCTTGCTGGGACCTTGACAGTAATTCCCTCTGGAGATCGAGTCTGACATGGTGCTTAAGACGGAAACAGACACTTGGAGACCTTATGGAGCAGTACTTCAGGAAGTTAGGAAAAGTTGAGGCAGCGTAAAATGGGGCACTCACCCAGCAGCAGTGCTATATGTGGAAGGGCATCATGTTTATAGATTTTAGGTTTTGTCTCATTTGACAGGAATTTATAGCTCTAAATAAACCTCCCTCCTCATCTTCTGATCAATAAGCTCGAGGTCAGTCAGCCATTTCATACAAAGCAGGTTTTCAGACCTCATTCCCTATCCCCTGTTTTGCAATCACTGCTTCACAAGATGCTATCCCCAGTCCTCGGTATTTTGGCTTTTGCCTAGATTTTTAACGATCCTTCAGCTATGTTAAAATACATGAAGCTGAATGCATCTCAGTTGAGGCTTCCACTGTATTTGGGACGATTATCTAGACAGTTTTCATAGTCAAGAGAGAAACGCAAGATACAAACTAGAACTGTAGAAAGTCACACTTAACAATGATCTGGCAAATCAGATCAGTCAGCTGATCGGAGCTAGCCTAGCTAGAGCCGCAGCCGGCACACTTCAGCGACCACGAGGGTCAACGGAGATTAGGAAAATCAGAGGGGATAGCGCAGAGACATCGCGATTCGCGACATCTCCCGATCCCCGAAGCCCCAGCAGCCCTTGCGAGAGAGGGGCTGACGTGGCGGGGGGCTGACCACCAGGCGCAGGGAGGAACAAGCAGGTCGTGTTGCTGACCCTGTTGCTGGTGTCCGACTGCTGACCAATATGGTCGCCTCCAGACAGAGAGCTTGCAGTAAGAAGACTGCAGCAACTCAGACAGAGACCCCGTCCCAAACCGTGGCTGTTCAGGTCTCTGGGTGCAGGGAGCGCCAGAGCCTGCTGCTGCCGGGGGAGGGAGGACAGCATTCCACCTGCGGGAGGTGTGAGCAGGTAGAAGATCTGCTTAGCCTGGTGGCAAAACTTAAGGGGGAGGTTGAGACGCTGAGGACCATCAGGGAGTGTGAAAGGGAGATCGACTGGTGGAGTAACTCCCTGGCGTGCCAGTCGGAACGGTTCCAGGGAGATACCCCCCGAAAGGGGAAGGACCCCCTGCCTTCTCACACAGAGGGGGATGGCCCGAGACAGCCCCTGCCCTGTAGCTGTTGCGCAGAGGTAGGGGACCAAAAAGACGACGAGGGTTGGAAGCGAGTTCCAGTTCGGCGTCGTGGGAAACCCTCCCCCCTTCCTGCCCTGCTTCCCCAGGTGTCCCTCCGTAATAGGTTCCAGGCCCTGGATCTTGAAGGAGAGGTAGGTGAGGATGTGGTGCAAGGCCAGCCCACAAGGCCACACAGGAAAAGGGGGTCGACTTTGCACCTCAAGACTGCCTCTGATAAGAAAGAAAGAAGGGTCATTGTAGTAGGCGATTCCCTTCTGAGAGGAACAGAGGGCCCGATATGCAGAGTTGACCCTCATCATAGGGAAGTGTGTAGTCTGCCTGGAGCCCAGATCAGGGATATCACCAGGGCGCTCCCCAACCTGGTGCACCCGACAGACTACTACCCGCTGCTGGTCTTCCAGACAGGTGGGGGGGAAGCTGCTTCCCGCAGTCTGAGGGGGATGAAGAAAGACTACAGGGCCTTGGGGCGGATGGTCAAAGAGTCTGGGGCTCAGGTGATCTTCTCCTCACTCCTTCCATCTTCCACTGATGATGTGGGAAGGAATGGGGAGATTCAGTCCATAAACGATTGGCTTCGAGACTGGTGCTGCAGGCAGGGCTTTGGATTCTTTGATAACGGCTGGTTTTATAGGGCACCAGTCTGGACAATGACGTGAGAAAGGTTTGTCTCACAGAGGCAAAAGGATGCTGGGGCACGAATTAGCAGGGCTCATTTGGAGAGCTTTAAACTAGATTCGAAGGGGGATGGGGTTGTAGCTGGGCTTGCCCCAGTGGGGCAGCACTCCAGAACTGATGAAGACTGGGAGGCCTCCTATAATCCTAGGGTGAAATCGGTGTGCTCAGCTCGCTCCCTGGAATGTCTGTACACCAATGCGCGCAGCATGGGAAATAAGCAGGAGGAGTTGGAAACCTGTGTTAAGTCAGGAGACTGTGATCTGGTGCCAATTACAGAGACGTGCTGGGACAGCTCACATGACTGGAATATAGTCATGGAGGGCTATGTCCTTTTCAGGAAAGACAGGCCAGCCAGGAGGGGTGGTGGGCTTGCTCTTTATGTGCGGGAGCAACTACAATGCACCGAGTTCTGTCCAGGGACAGATGACGAGCGAGTTGAGAGTCTGTGGGTGAGAATTAAGGGTCAGGCTGGCAGGGGCGATACTGTTGTGGGTGTCTGTTACAGACCACCAGATCGGGGTGAGGAAGTTGCCGAGGCCTTCTACAGGCAGCTGAGAGCGGCCTCACAGTCACGGGCCGTGGTCGTCGTGGGGGATTTTAACTTCCCTGATGTTTGCTGGAAGGACCACTCGGCAACCCAGCCACAGTCCTGGCGAGAAGGGTCAAGGACAGCAAAAAGAGCTTTTTCAAATACATGGCAGATAAAACTAACACCAGAGGCAATGTAGGCCCACTGATGAATGGGATGGGTGCCCGGGTGACAGAAGATACAGAGATGGCAGAGTTACTGAATGCCTTCTTTGTCTCTGTCTACTTTGCTGCAGGCAGTCCTGAAGAGCCCTGTACCCCTGAGACCTTAGATGAAGTCAGGTCGACGGAGTGGTTTGCCTTAGTCGATGAGGAATGGGTTAGAGACCAGTTGAGCAATCTGGACATCCATAAACCCATGGGTCCAGATGGGATGCACCCGCGGGTGTTGAGGGAACTGGCGGAAGTCATTGCTAGACCACTCTCCATCATCTTTACTGAGTCTTGGGAAACGGGAGAGGTGCCTGAGGACTGGAGGAAAGCAAATGTCACTCCAGTCTTCAAAAAGGGCAAGAAGGAGGACCCGGGTAACTATAGACCGGTCAGCCTCACCTCCATCCCTGGGAAAGTGATGGAACACCTTATCCTCGGTGCCATCTTAAGGCATATCAAGGATAAGAGGGTTATGAGGGGCAGTCAACATGGCTTCACCAAGGGGAAATCATGCTTGACCAATCTCTTAGCCTTTTATGAGGAAATAACACGGTGGATGGATGATGGCAGAGCGGTGGATGTGGTCTACCTTGACTTCAGCAAAGCATTTGACACAGTCTCCCACAGCATCCTCACAGCTAAAATGAGGAAGTGTGGTCTGGATGATCAGGTAGTGAGGTGGACTGTGAACTGGCTGAAGGAGACAAGCCAGAGAGCTGTAGTCTATGGGGCGGAGTCTAGTTGGAGGCCTGTAACTAGTGGAGTGCCTCAAGGGTCAGTACTGGGACCGGTATTATTTAATATATTCATCAATGATTTAGATGAGGGAATTGAGTGTACTATCAGCAAGTTTGCTGACGACACTGAGCTGGGAGGAGTGGCTGACATGCCAGAAGGCTGTGCTGCCATCCAGCGAGACCTGGACAGGCTGGAGAGTTGGGCAGGGAATAACTTGATGAAATATAACAAGGGAAAGTGTAGAGTCCTGCATCTGGGCAGGAACAACCCCAGGTTCCAGTATAGGTTGGGGAACGACCTGTTAGCAGTGTAGGGGAGAGGGACCTGGGGGTTCTAGAGGACGACAGGGTGACCGCTCACCCAGCGCGCCGCCACACGTCTTCACCCGAAAGTCTTCCAGGGTCTTCAGGAAGGCATCGAACCGCTTCAGCCGCCACAACGACTCCATGGCGCGGCCCGGAAACAAACTCGCCTTCCGGGCCGGGGCCGCCCCTGCCCCGGCTCCGCCCCGACGGGCAGCGCGGCCTGGAGCAGGCGGGGATGGGCAGGGTGTTACCGGATGCTCCGGGGAGGGGAGGGAAGGGAAGGGCTGAGTTTCGCTGCCCCCTCGTACGCTCCTGCCTCTGCTGCCAACGGGCCCGAGCCTCTGAGGGGCACCCGAGAGACAGCGGGACAGGGCCCGAGGCCGAGGCCCGGCGGCTTTCACGCGACACCCTCCTGCCCATCACCCGTCCGTCGCCGCCGCCTCTGGAGGCTGCGGGGCTCGTTCCTAACGCCCCTTGAAGAAAATCCGAGCAGCCACAGAGCTGAAGCACATCCCCTCGGGAGAGCATCAGCGCGCCCTGTGCTGGAGCTGCGAGGGAGGGAGGGAAGGAAGAACCCCACTTTCTTGCCGCACTTTCCATCGCTGCCGGGTGTGCGTTCCCGGCCTCATTTTGATAACGCTTCCATTGCCCTGCTTCCTCAAGGGAATGGCTGGGAACTCCAGAGGCTAAAGCAGTGGTTTACTGTGAGGATGGAGGCACGGACCCCGAGGTAGAGCGCAAGCTGGATCGTTTATTGCAAAGATTACACGATATTTGTATGCTTCCAAGCAATCAGCCAAGCACATCTGTCTTTGCCTTGTGGTTACATCAGGTGAAAGGCCTGTCTGATTTTCTTATCGACATCCTCTTTCCAGTTCCAACGTCCTTGTTCCTTGCCAGTTCCAACATCTTCCAAGTACCAGTCAGGGACCGGTCACTCTTAATTGCCTACTGTAGTTCCTCCTTCCCATGGTCTCTGACAGTTTCGATACATTCCACCCCCCACAGCTTACTTGTGCAAGCAAAAATCTAGCACAGTCTTTCCCCAAGCTACGTATTTACCTACCGCTTGCTTCTGCCAGCTGAGCAAGCGCAGAACGTCTCGTATTAAAAATCATGAGAAAATTCCAAACCCTCCACCTTACACTCCCAGAGGGATGACCTTGGCCTGTGTCCTGGGTTCAGCAGTAGCAGTCATTTTTCTCCTTCTTGGTAGCTGGTGCAGTGCTGTGTTTTGACTTCCAGCCTGGGAACAGAGCTCATAATACCGATGGTTTTGGTTGTTGCTAAGTGATGTTTACCCTGACCAAGGACTTTGTGAGGCTCATGCTCTGCCAGGGAGGAGGGGAAGCTGGGAGGAAGCAGAGACGGGGCACCTGACCCAAGCTAGCCAAAGAGGTATTCCATACCACAGCACGTCACGCCCAGGGCGGGGGTAACTGGGAGTTTCCCGGAAGGACACGGGGTCTTCTGGGTCGGACTCATTTCTTGGCCGGTGGTATTGTATTCTCTTCCCTTGTTATTCTCTCTTACCATTGTTGTCGGTGGTGGTAGCGGTGGTGATTTGTGTTGTACATGGGTTGCTGGACTGTTCTTGTCTCAACCCGTGGGAGTTGCACTCTTTTGATCCTCCTCCCCGTTCCTCGGGGAGCGGGGAAGGGGAGAGCCCCGGGTGGGCGGGCGCTTGATTGCTCTCAGCCCAGCACCACTCACTGGGAGTGAGTGAACAAGCTGTCTGGCTAGGGTTTAAACCACGACAGTTTTTTTTGGCGCCCAACGTGGGGCACGAGGGGTTGAGATAACAACAGATCTGACCAGATCCGTAGTCACTCGTCACAATACTGATTCATGGATGGTGGCAAATGCCCTGTGGGGGTGGGTGGTTGAAGCAATGGAAGCAGAGCAACTGGCAACGCAGAGGTAAACCCATCTGGGCTGCTGCACTGTGGAAAGATATTGCTGCCTGGGTGCAGAACCTGGTGGTGAAGGTACGTCATGTAGATGCCCATGTACCCAAGAGTCGGGCCACTGAGGAACACCAGAACAACCAACAAGTGGATAAAGCGGCTAAGATTGAAGTGGCTCAGATGGACTTAGATTGGCAACATAAAGGTGAATTATTTTTGGCCCGGTGGGCCCATGACACTTCAGACCATCAGGGCAGAGATGCAACATACAGATGGGCCCGTGATCGAGGGGTGGACTTAACAATGGACACTATTGCCCAGGTTATTCATGAGTGTGAAACATGTGCTGCAATTAAACAAGCCAAGCGGTTAAAGCCTCTTTGGTATGGAGGACTATGGTTGAAGTATAAACACGGGGAGGCCTGGCAGATTACCTGTATCACACTGCCACCAACCCGCCAAGGCAAGCGCCATGTGCTTACCGTGGTGGAAGCAACCACCCGGTGGCTGGAAACATACGCTGTGCCCCATGCCACTGCCCGGAACACTATCCTGGGCCTTGAGAAACAGATTTTGTGGCGACACGGCACCCCAGAGAGAATTGAGTCAGACAATGGGACTCATTTCCGGAATAACCTTCTAGATCTTTGGGCCAAAGAGCATGGCATTGAGTGGGTATATCACATCCCCTACCATGCACTAGCTTCCGGGAAAATCGAAGGGTACAGTGGGCTGTTAAAAACTACACTGAGAGCAATGGGTGGGGGAACTTCCAAGTATTGGGATACACACTTACCAAAGGCCACCTGGTTGGTCAACACCAGAGGATCTGTCAACAGGGCTGGCCCAGCCCAGTCAGAACTTTTACATATTGTAGAGGGGGACAAAGTTCCCGTGGTGCATATGAAGAATTTGCTGGGGAAGACAGTCTGGGTTATTCCCGCTTCAGGTAAAGGCAAACCCACTCGTGGGATTGCTTTTGCTCAGGGACCTGGATATACTTGGTGGGTAATGCGGGAAGATGGGAAAGTCCGATGTATACCTCAAGGGGATTTGATTTTAGGGGAAAACAGCCAGTGAACTCAATTGTATGCTGTTGCCCGCTGTGTAATACTTCTGTAGCCCATCAACTAGATGTCTTCAGGTCACCAGCGACTGGCCCTGACTTCCCGCCAACCATCATCCCAACAGAGAATGAACTTTGATAGAACCTGATGAGTTCTGCAGTAAAGGAACGACCAGCATCAGCAGGCAACGATCCAATACTGCACACAGCCTTTCCTGCCCTGAAAGATTGTTACAAGAGATGGAACATGACATCATGGACCGAATGGACTCGGCAGCATTATAGGGATTGGTCCATGCACTAAGAAAATGATCTCTTTCTCTTGGTCTGTGTGTATATGTATGTTGTCCTGGGTTCAGCAGTAGCAGTCATTTTTCTCCTTGGTAGCTGGTGCAGTGCAGTGTTTTGACTTTCAGCCTGGGAACAGAGCTGATAACAATGATGTTTTGGTTTGGCCAAGGACTTTGTGAGCCTCATGCTCTGCCAGGGAGGAGGGGAAGGCGGGAGGAAGCAGAGACGGGACGCCTGACCCAAGCTAGCCAAAGAGGTATTCCATACCGCAGCACGTCATGGCCAGGATGTAACTGGGAGTTAGCCGGAAGGGCTGAGACTGCGGGGTTGGAGGAGGTATGGGTCGGGGCTTGGTCGGGCTGGGGGGGGTGAGTTACCGGTTGGCTGGTGGTGAGGTGACGTATTGTCTCCCCTTGTTATTTCCTTTATCATTGTTATTATTGGTAGTAGCAGTAGTGATCTGTGTTATACCTTAGTTACTGTTTTTATCTCAACCCGTGGGAGTTGCATTCTTTTCGATTCTCCTCTCCGTCCCTCCAGGAGTAGGGGGAGGGAAAGAAGGGGGGAGTGAGTGAACGAGTTACCTGACTGGGTTTAAACCACGAGAGATGTATATACATCTGGGAGAGCGATGGTATATTGAAAATGTGGGATCTGAGCATGACGAGAATGGTATGGAATAAGGGGTGGATAATGTCCTGGGTTCAGCAGTAGCAGTCATTTTTCTCCTTCTTGGTAGCTGGTGCAGTGCTGTGTTTTGACTTCCAGCCTGGGAACAGTGCTGATAATACCGATGTTTTTGGTTGTTGCTAAGTGATGTTTACCCTGACCAAGGACTTTGTGAGGCTCATGCTCTGCCAGGGAGGAGGGGAAGGCGGGAGGAAGCAGAGATGGGATGCCTGACCCAGACTAGCCAAAGAGCTATTCCATACCACAGCTCGTCATGCCCAGGGTGTAACTGGGAGTTACCCGGAAGGACACGGGGTCTTCTGGGTGGGACTCGTTTCTCAGCGGGTGGTATTGTATTCTCTTCCCTTGTTATTTTCTCTTCCCATTGTTGTCGGTGGCGGTAGCGGTGGTGATTTGTGTTGTACATGGGTTGCTGGACTGTTCTTGTCTCAACCCGTGGGAGTTGCACTCTTTTGATCCTCCTCCCCGTTCCTCCGGGAGCAGGGAAGGGGAGAGCCCCGGGGAGGGGGGGGGGGGGGGGGGGGGGGGGCGGCAGTGGGCCTCACTTGCTTCCACCCCGGCACCACTCACTGGGAGTGAGCGAACAAGCTGTCTGGCTAGGGTTTAAACAACGACAGCCTGTTCAGGGCGCTGGCTGGCAGAATACCTTGGGAAACATTACTGAAGGACAAAGGGGTCCAGGAAGGCTGGATCCTCTTCAAGACTTAAAGCCTCAAGGCATAGGAGCAGGCGGTCCCTATGTGCCACAAATCAACCAGCGGGGGAGAAACAAGCCTGGCTCAACAGGGAGATGTTGCTGGAACTCAGGGAAGAAGAGGCTTTATCCCCTGTGGAAGAAGGGACTGTCACCCCAGGAGAAGTACAGGGATGTTGTTAGGTCTGTAGGGAGAAAAGTAGAAAGGCACAGATGGAAACTAAATCTGGCCACTGCCATAAAAGCTAATGAAAAGTACTTTTACAAATACATTAGCAATGAAAGGAGGGCCAAGGAGAACCTCCATTCTCTATTGGATACTAGGGGCAACCTAGTGACTGAGGATGGGAGAAAGGCTGTGGTGGTTAATGCTGCCTTTGCCTCAGGCTTAATAGTCACACCAGCCATCCTCAGGGTACTCGCTTCCCTGAGCCGGATGGCAGTGATGAAGAGCTGACTGGAGTCCCCATAACGCAGGAAGAAATGGTTAGCGACCTCCTGCTCCTCTTAGATGTACACAAATCTGTGGGTCAGGAGTACCCACGGGAGCTGGCAGAGGAGCTTGCCAAGCCACTCTCCATCATCTGTCAGCAGTCCTGGTCCAGTGGGCAGGTCCCAAAGGACTGGAGACTGGCCAGCGAGGCACCCCTCTATAAAAAAGGGCAGGAAGGAAAACCACTTGCTTCTCCATACTGAATGACTGCAGAATGTCTTCTATTAAGAAACAAAAAAGGAAAGTCGGGAGTCCCTGCCCACATGTAAACTACTTCTAAATGTCAAGAGAACAAATCCACCCCTCTGTCCCACAGCAGTAAAAGACGATGATTCTGGGAAGGATAGAGGACAGGAACCATGTGGTGCTACAGCTGCTCAGGAAGTGAGAGCTTTCTGGCTCCTCCCCTGGTTCTGCAAGTCAGGTCATTGATGCCTGCAGCGTGCATAGGACTCCTCCTGTAAAGAAAACACAAGGATTTCTTTTTGGTCTCCAGTTTGGCCAGGACCATGGTCTATATTTGACTTATACTAGGTCTGTATTCAACTTCTAGTAGGTCTGTACTGGGGGGCTGCTGCCCCTGGGATGTGTCAGAGCCTCCTCCCACCAACTAAGCCTCTGTTCTCACCTAGAAGCAGGCGTCTTGTGTGGTGAGGCTTGGAGAAGGAAGATCCACTTGCACCTGGAAGAGACTGATCACAGTGGAGCCTCATCAGTTTCCTCCATTGACATTCCACCTGCACGTTTCTAGGAGAATGGGTCACAGAAACCTGCCACCAAACAACGAGCGAAAGGGCCTCTCGGGCGAAAATGTTGGGCTCAAAAAGCACTCAGTGTAGACTACGGACAAGAAAGAGCAAGATGAAATACTTCCTGACACTGGACTCCTGAGAGTCCAGTATGTGTGTATAGGGACAGCAGGGTAAGAAGGGTGGTACTGGAGTTAATGTGCATTTGTGAAGGCAAATGAGGTGCCAGAAGAGAAGGAAAACACAAAAGGGTGTGTCCGAGGGGAGAGCGGGATAGGGAAGGGAACAAGCAGAGGACCCCAAACTGCTGTCTGTGGAGACGTGTGGTGCTCCAGAAGACTGTGAGGCTTAGCGTGGGCAGGGAAAGCCTGTTTCACCTCCTCAAGAGACTTCTTGAGTTCAGCATTGAATTCCTTCAGCTCAGTGTTGGCAAGTTTCAGCCTTGCAACTTCTTGCTGCAAACTTTCCAGCTGTTGCAACAGGAGCTTCTTCTCCAAGAGCCACGATTGCTGCACTCCTTCTGCAATAGCCTGCTGGGTATTCAGAGAGGAGGTTACGTGAGCTGGTGCCACACAAAGGTTAGAACGTGCTAAGTCCCTTCTTCCCCTCCAGCCCAACACAACAAAATCTCTTCCCAGGGGCCCTCCTCCACATCACCTTGGAGAAATCCACACGCATTTTCTTTCAACCATTTTTGGCACATGCCAAGTCCTAACCACAACATGTTGGCCAAGGTTGCTTAGACAGGAGAGGGCCAAGTACCCACCCCCAACTTTTGGACTTGAGTTCATTTGAACAACAAGCTCTGTAGTTCTTTCAGTACCTGTGGGCTTGACAGAAACCATTCTAGCAGGTGAATGGGCTCTGGCCGGAGCTATGCAGACAGGCAAGCCTGCTAGCTGCAGTCGTGGCCTCTTTTGGCCAAGCAGGTCATAGTTTGATGGGACCATCCAAACCTTTGTTGAACTGAATCTGTGGCTGCATTTACTGTCCCAGCATAGTCCTGTGACTTTTCATGTGCCTTCAAGTTTCTTGACGGGAAACATCATTAGAATCCTTTATAGATGTTTTACTTGACTGATGAGCAGTCACAGTGCCTACCTGGTGATGAAACCTGTCTGTGTCTCTCTTCTTCACTACTTTCTCAAGCAGATCACCACACAGCGATGACATGTTACTTTCCTCTGTCTGCTTGAGGAACTTCAAATTGTTCTCCTTCAGTCTTTGTCTCATTTTCTCAAGATTCTGCTCTAGAGTCCTGGCCTGTTTGCCTGCTAACTCCTTCTGCTTTTGAAGGTCCTGTACATGTCTTTGTAAAGACATTATCTCCTTCTCTCGGGTGCCTAGAGAAGACTCCGTGTGTTGTAGTTTTTGCTGTATGGTTTTAATCATCACCACTGCCTCGTTCTTTTGCTGTTGAAGCTTCAAGACAGTCTCCTCCAGAGCCCTTATCTTCTTTTCTCTCTTTTTCAGAGTCCGTTCTGTTGCTTGCAGTTTTTCTTGCTCAGCTCCGTGCTGCTTCTCCTTTTCCTTGCATGCCTCACATTGCTTTCTAAGGGATACAGTTTCTTGATCTTTTTCCTTTAGTGCCACTTCAACTGCCACTTCAAGCAGAATTTTCTTGTGCTGTTCAGAGTCTTTTTCTTGGTTTTGGAAGGTCTCAATCACTTCCTTCTGAGATTCGATCACAAAATCCTTTTCTTTCAGTTCTGCCTTAGCGTATTCTAAGTCTTTGCGCAAGACATTCATCTGTTCTTCTGTTTTCTCCTCATAGCTCCTTGTTTGTTGCCTTTGGATGGCTAGGAGTCTGTCCTTTTCTTTTAAGGTTTTTAAGGTCTGTTCCACATGCTCACGGAGAGCCCTTAACAGCATTTCCGTGGCCTCTCCGGCTTCCTGGTTTTGCTTTTGTAGTGACTCCGGGTTTTGATCCGTTACGTCATTGATAACCTGGCTGGGAGCAGTTTCATGCATTTCTCTCTGCTTTTCCGGCGTTCTTGTCTGTTCCTGGCACAACGTTTCTCCCTCCCTCTCTGACAGCATGGTGATCATGTAAGTGAGAGTCTCCTGCAAAGCTTTTGCCTTCGCTGCTTGCAGCCTGTCCCGTTCATGCTGTAAAACAGGGAGAAAAAGGTTCAATAATTCCATCTGTATGTGTTTGGTTTTCATACGAGATTTCAACTCCTGCTCCGGTGGCAGTCAGGGGCTGCCTGCTCTCTCCCTGCCTCTCGGGATCCTGCAGACCTTTCCTGTGCCACCCTTCTCATTCTTTCCCAGCTTACTCAGCCAGGCCCAGCTTCCTTTCTTTCCTTCTCTGAACCCCTTCTAGCTCTTGTTTGTTCTTTTGGGGATGAGCTACCAAGGACTACAGCCAGGACTTAAAGGGCAGACTAACCATGATTTAAGCACGGCATGATGATGTTCTCTCTATTAGGGGGGAAAGGAAGAGAGAACAAGCCTGACGTTTCATTTCACTACTTGGTTTCTGCCTTTTTTTTTTTTTAATATCTCTACTGTGCAGTGTTTTCATGGTTCCATCCTCTAGAAGCCCACTGTGCCCTCTTGGAGGAATAATGCTCACATCAGACTGTCATTTTGTGTTTGAAGTCAGGACTAGTTTTCGCCTTGCAACGCTGACGTAAGACATGGCCACAAACAAAGTACCAGGAACAAGGGGACTGTTCCATATACTTCAAGCCCAAGGATACTTCCTCTATCAGCCATGAAAGAACGAAAGGAAGGAACAAAGTTTGCTTGGCTGCAGTCCCCAGCACTGTTAGGAGTCTTCTTCATGGTAGGCAGGAGTCTGGTAAGATCCCACTTCTTTGGTACCATGCCTTGGGGACCACCCAGCCTTTTGTTGAACTGAATCTGTGGCTGCATTTACTGTTCCAGCATAGTCCTATGACTTTTCATGTGCCTTCAAGTACAAGCCATTGGCTCTGCTGCCTGGCCTAGCAAGATGTGGCCTATGAGAGGGGCCTGCTGCCAGTTCTCACGCTCAGGCTATTACTCTTCTAAAGCCAAGCCACAAAGCTTGCTTGAAGAAGTCAGAAGCATATTGTTTCCTACCAGGGCTTGCAGGAGCTTGTTTACTTCCACTTCGTGATCAGTTTCCAGAAGCTTGAGAGTCTCGTCATGCTGCTGTTCTGCCTGCGAGAGCTGTTCTGCCATGGTCTTCCTTTCCTGCTGCATGAGATATCTCTCAGCTTCCAGCTTCCATCTAAGGCACTTCACTTCCCCTGCAAACGCAACAAATGGGAGGATTCAGAGTCTACGCAAGGGGTTCTGGCCTTACTAACCTAAAGCCATTTGAAGGTCAGTGGAGGAGGGAACTCTTTCCAGCTCCTTCACTTAGAAGCACTGCAGAAAGCCCGCTGGCCACGGGGGTCAAGGGAAGCAAAGCACATGAGGCTCTCACCTTGTATCAGTTCATTGGCCTGTGTGACTGTTTGAAGTTGGATTTCCAGCTGGCTCTTGGTGATCTCCAACTGCAGTATGTGCCGCTGAGCCTCAGATAGGCTGTTCTCCAGGGTCTCGTTCACTGACCTTCAAGTTGTGAATACAGAGAGAAATGAGTTTCTTGCTCCTGACACCCACAGGAAGTCACTCCAGTAAGAAGTGCCCTCCAGATTTTCAGCATGAGCCTCTAGACCTGAATTCTGAACATCCTGTGTCGAACGACTTACTAAGGAGAGGTCTATGTTCAAACACACAAACCAAGAAACCAAAACCAGAAAGAAGCTTCCGGTTTCAGTAAAGATCTCTATGGATGAGTTATTACTCAATGCAGAGCCAAGGTACCAGATACTGAAGAATTATATTGGCTTGCTTTGGACTTCACACAGGAATGTGCAAGGGGGCATAAACATGAGCCGAAGGCTCAGGAGACTTTTGTTAGCTGTAGCTGTCAGAAAAATAACATTCAAATCACAGTGTACTCCTTGCTTATGTTTTTTTTTTTTTTCTCAAGATTCTTCCATTTTCTGTCCATGGAAGGTGAAAATATCTGCAAAGCACACAGGATGCAATAAATCCTCAAGTAACGATTCCCACCTCTGTAATTACAGACCTTCAGTACCATCCTGCCTAGGGTCTCCTCCCTGCCTTTACCTGGCCTGTGTCAGCTGCTCTGAAAGGCCTTGTCTGTCCTGCTCCAAGGCTGACAGTTGCACCTCTAGGGCAGCCACCTTGCGCACCAGCAATTCCTTCTTGCTGGACATCCTGGCCAGAGTGTGCACTTGGCCAGAGGACTCTTGGAGCAGCTGCTCCAGATCAAGCTTGGTCGAATCTTGCTGGTGGTAAACCTGAAAACAGAGCAAAATACAGTTGTGTGCAGAGGCAGCGGTGCAACTTCTGAAGCAGTGGGCTGAGTAATAACTCCTGTACTGGGGGCTGAAAGTTTCAGGGCCTCTGCTGAGTAGTGCTCTAATACCCTGGGCTGGCAAAAGGCACTGGCACCATTAATGTGAAAGTGATGGGTAAAGCCATACTGGGTTGCCTGGGACAGAAGACAACTGAGAGAAGTGCACAACGGCTCTGCAAGCCATCAACACGTTTCCAAGAAGTAACCAAAGCCTTGCGACCTCCAGCACTACCAAGCGTCTCCTTGACAAAACCACGGCAGAATCCATCAGATGCAGCTTCACTGAGCCAAGCAGCCAAATGCCCACCCAGAGAGCTCTGGGACTTGTATCCTCTGTAGGAGGTCTGGCTTGGACAGGAAAATCCTCGACTTCAAGGAGCAGCTCCACATCCCGTGTGTCTCTGACGTGCTCCCAGTTCAGCTCTCCCAATCGCAACGTGGTGGGGATCAACTACCCAAAGAGCCTGTGTGCTCTGACCACCATTTTTCAAGGAGAAGAACATTTTCCCTGCCTTCAGCTGCCAGAAACAGCACCTGGGATGATCTGGCTGTCACATCTCCCTCTCCCATAAGGTGACTGTACCTTCTTCAGTGCCTCCGTAAGCTCATGATCGTCCTGCATCAGCTGATTCCTGTGAAGGAGCAATTTCTCCAATTAAGTTTTTCCTGTGAAAACGTTCTCCTTTCTAAAACTAAGATACAAGCTATGTCCAAGATACGGCAGTTGGAATGATTTCCAACAGCTTTCTATGTACACTTAAAGAATGTGGGAATTTTCTGATTAGAGCTGCAGCACTCTTTGCCAGGAGCTGTGCTGTGTGTCAGTAGGGAGCCAGACCTGCCCAGGTGCTCCCTTCACCTTTCTATGCTACTCATGATAAGCGTGCCAAAGTTGTTATCTTTATGGTGGGCCTCCTTAAGCCCAGCAGTGCTCAGCCCTGCCCAGAGAAAGCTTTAAAACTCACAGGTGCCCATGGTCACGATGCACTCTCTCCAGTGCCTGCTGCTGCTCCACCTTTTCCTTCAGCTGCAGTTCAGTCTTATGCTGAGGCAGACTGCAAGTTTCTTGCTTCTGTGTTAGATTTTGCTGTAGATCCTCCTTGATTTTCCTAAGCTTGGCACAGTCACTGCAGAGACAAGGCTTAGTCAGCAGAGAAAGAGAAAAAGCAGCAGAGCACACAGCTGGGGAGACTGGCAAGGCAGCGAACGCGAATGGCAAAGCTAGAAAGAAACCAGCTCAGCTGGCTAAGGAAAGGGAAAGTTTCAAGCTAACTGAGGCATTAGCAGCTGAGCCTGTTCCATTATTAGAAGGTTTTGCTGCAGGTCATCCTTGATTTTCCTAAGCTTGGCACAGTCACGGCAGAGACAAGGCTTAGTCAGAAGAATGAAGAGGCCTGAACAGTCACGAATCCCATTTTCATCATGCCAGGATGGAGCTGTGGGCAGCACAGTAAGGAAAAATTTCCTCTTCCCCTCACAAGATAACTGAAGAGGGAAGATGTAAGGAAGGCAGGCATTTGCCTTCATTCACTGAGAAGCAGTGGCTAGGAAAGGGCACCTAAAGAACAAGCACTCCGAGAATCAGCATGTCGAGAGGGAGGACTCTTGTATTCCAACAGCACGCTGAATCTCCTGGTCCTGCCTCAGCATTCACAGTAGAGCATGAAAAGCTGTGACAGAGGGATGCTAAAGTGCCAAACAGGCATACACGAGGTAGGGCAGGTGATTTCTTTGCCCGTAACACCTCTGAACTCTTAGAATTGGGAGCAGATTGCTTCTAGAACACAGGAAGAGGAGGAAACACTCACCTTCTGGGTGCATCTGTCAGAGCCTGCAGGTGCTGCTGCTCCCTGGATGACCTGCATTCCTCCTCCAATTGCTCAAGTCTTTGATGCAGCCTCTTGCACTCCTCTTCCTGCTGTCTGCACTTGTGCTGCAGCATGCTGATGGTGTCCTTGGCATAAAGCTTTTCTCCTAGGGCCTGCAAGCGATAGGCAGGGAAGGAGCATAAACAAGCAATCTAGAGCCATTCTTCACTGCAGTGAGCAGGGAAGATGGCTCCAGATACGTGCGAGAAGAAGCAAGCAGAGAGAAGGCCAAAGGTCTGATGATGTGGTGGAGGTCTGTTGCAGAATGACTCTAAGAGCAGAACCATAGAGTTCTGGAGGACTGTGCAAGCAAGGCAGGGGGTGGCCCCCACAGGTGGCCGGAGACCGGACCTGGGAGGAGAATGTGGAGGAAGCTGTGGGGGCTAACCAATACTGTTGTGCCAAGAAGGAGTGGCTGAATACCACTCCTATATATGTGTGAACTGCGTCACAAATAAAGGAGAAGTTGCTTATCACCCATATTGGGTTGGCTTGTCTGCTTCTCCTCGCCGCTTACAGAGGTCAAGGAGAAAAAACAGCAGAGCACAGAGTTGATGAGACTGGCAAGGCAGTGCAAGACCAAGAATGGGAAGGCTAGAAAGAAACCAGCTCATTCTTCTCCAAAGACAACCACAGAACGGAACAGGCAGTGTAGCCCTGTCCTGAGACCTGGGTCAAGCTTTACTGCTTCAGCAATAAAGCACGCTTTCACGCTGACAGAGAGCAGATTTAGATTAGACATTAGGAAGAAGTTCTACCCTGTGACCATGGTGAGGCCCTGATGCAGGTTGCCCAGAGAAGCTTGGACAGGGCTTCTAGTGGAAGGGTCCCTGCTCGTGGCAGGGGTTGGAACTGGAGGAGCTTTAAGGTCCCTTCTAACACAAACCACTCTGGGATTCTAAGATCCTTGATGGGATTTTTCTGGCCTGCCGTCTTTAGTTGGCAGCCCGCACGCTCACCCCTCGTACTTCCAGCTGCTTCTCTAACGCTTCGCACTGCTTCCAGTACTTCAGTACCTGGATAGGTACACGGAGTGAGGGGGAGCTTGTACCAGACACGGCTCCTTCTGCAGCTTTTCCCCACGCCCCAGCACTGCCCATTTCCCCCCCTGCACAGGTCCCTCCTCGCCGCCGCTCGACCCCTCCCGCGCTTCCAGCCCCTGCTCGGTACCGCACGACGGCGCTCGCAGCCCCGCGTGTGCGCGGAGGTGCGGGACAGGCGGAGCGGGCGGCTCCACAGGCGGCAGCGGCGGGGCCAGCAGCGTGCCTGGGCTGCCCCCCGCTCTCACCTTCGCCGTCGGGTGCCGCACCACCTCGTCTCCACAGCGCTGCTCCTCCTCCAAGCTCTGCAGCCGCCGCTGCGTGGCCTGGCCCTGGGCCGCCATCGACGCGGGGCTCCTCCTGCCCGCACCGGCAGCCGGGCGCGCTCGGACACTGACCCTGGGGTCGCTGCTCGCTACTCTCTCGCTTATCGCTCGCTGCGGTGTTGCCGCTGTCAGAGCCGCCCACAGCTCTGCCGAGGCGCTGTTACGCCGCGCTATAGAACGCGCTGCACTAGGCACCGGCCCCGACGCAGTTGAGGGGCTATTGTGTCGAAAGCGGGCTCGCTCCCCCGACGCCGCACACGCTCGAGATGCTCTTTAACTCCTCTTTGCGCAGCGGTGGGTGCCACGTGCAGTTCCTCAGGGCCAGCACACCCTCAGTCTGCCAGCTATCCCCTTTGATGCATGTCGAACAGGGACAAGCGGTGTATCGCAGTATCACAGTATGCTAGAGATCGGAAGGGACCTCAAAAGATCACCTAGTCCAATCCCCCTGCCGGAGCAGGAACACCTAGATAAGGTTACACAGGAACGTGTCCAGGCGAGTTTTGAATGTCCCCAGGGAAGGAGACTCCACGACCTCCCTGGGCAGCCTGTTCCAGTGTTCCGTCACCCTCACTGAGAAGAAGTTTCTTCCCTGTAAGGGACAGGCTGGAGCTGCACATACAGGCTCTTATTCTGGCTTTGTCTAAAGACACAGGAAGGAAAGCAGGCTTGTCAGGAAACATTGGTTTTTCCAAACTCCAGATGCTCATGAAGAAATGCAACAAACATGTACAGAAAAGTGGGCTCAGACCCCTTTCCTTTGCCCAGACTAGTCTGTAGGGGGATTCACTCACTCAAATGCCACCCATTTTACTGGGAGATGACTAGGAGTTTGTGGTAGCTTCAGTCACAGCTGGGCCTCGGCCTGCATCCTGGTTAGACATGACCAAGAGGTGCCTGATGAACCGAGAGCTGTGCTGCAAGCAGGTGCCAGCAGGTGGTATGCTCACAGCAGAGCAGACCTGTTGAACTCCCTGACAGAGGCTGTTGTAAATACAGCAGGTCTAGATGGGGTCAGGAGGAGGCTCTGGAAGTTCTCACCAGCTGGAAAAGGGAGGGATCCTGGGGATCCTGAGCCTGGGGAGGGATCATGCAAGCCTACCCCTCTCAGGCTTTCTTCTCTGGCTGTGCTCTCACAGGCACTGTTACATACAGGACACTAGCCCACACATGTAAGCCATGCAGCTGCCCTCACATGACCAGTGTTTTCCCACTTCTCCATTTACAGGGACTCCAAAACTCACTTATGGACAGTTTGATAAGTACAGCGCAGTTCTCGCTTCTTTTTTTGGACTGACAGCAGAAAATAGGCATTCAACAGCAAAACCAACAGAACAGCTTGCATTTCCCACTAGGAGCTCAAACTTCTGCCTATGAATGCCACATGAGTAGGAGCTCAAATCTAGTACGGAAAGCAAGCACATATCGATGGAATTATTGAACCTTTTCCTCTCTTCTGGTTTGCAGCATGAACAGGACAGGCTGCAAGCAGTTAAAGAAACACTGGCATAGGAGAAAAATCTTCTTCAGGTATCAGTGACAGCCTCTGAAACCCCCGCAAATACAGCAACAGGCAGGAATACTGCCTCGAGCAAGAGCTGCAAACAACACTGTCTGCCTTAAAAATTAAAAATGAGGAAGTGGAAATGCAGAGGGAGAAAATGCAGATGCTGCAGAAAGAGGCAGTACAGGCAAAAGCCTTGCAGCAGTCTCTCACTCGTGACTGCCAACCTGTCAGAGTAGGAGGGACAAATGAAGCTGTACTGGGAACACATGAGAATGCTGGAAAAGCAGACAGAAACGCGTGAAACTGCTCTCAGTCAGGTTATTAAGGGATTTAACAGAGAAAACCAGAAGATGGCATCCCAGGAAAAAAAGACACAAGACCTGGAAAAGCAGTGAGAACTGCTGGGAACTTGTGTTGGCAAGGTCAGCAAAGAGCTGGAGGAGAGAGACCAGGAGATCAAATTCCAGTAGGTGGTGGAGCCACCCAGCCGCTTGCTGGGACCTTGACAGTAATTCCCTCTGGAGATCGAGTCTGACATGGTGCTTAAGACGGAAACAGACACTTGGAGACCTTATGGAGCAGTACTTCAGGAAGTTAGGAAAAGTTGAGGCAGCGTAAAATGGGGCACTCACCCAGCAGCAGTGCTATATGTGGAAGGGCATCATGTTTATAGATTTTAGGTTTTGTCTCATTTGACAGGAATTTATAGCTCTAAATAAACCTCCCTCCTCATCTTCTGATCAATAAGCTCGAGGTCAGTCAGCCATTTCATACAAAGCAGGTTTTCAGACCTCATTCCCTATCCCCTGTTTTGCAATCACTGCTTCACAAGATGCTATCCCCAGTCCTCGGTATTTTGGCTTTTGCCTAGATTTTTAACGATCCTTCAGCTATGTTAAAATACATGAAGCTGAATGCATCTCAGTTGAGGCTTCCACTGTATTTGGGACGATTATCTAGACAGTTTTCATAGTCAAGAGAGAAACGCAAGATACAAACTAGAACTGTAGAAAGTCACACTTAACAATGATCTGGCAAATCAGATCAGTCAGCTGATCGGAGCTAGCCTAGCTAGAGCCGCAGCCGGCACACTTCAGCGACCACGAGGGTCAACGGAGATTAGGAAAATCAGAGGGGATAGCGCAGAGACATCGCGATTCGCGACATCTCCCGATCCCCGAAGCCCCAGCAGCCCTTGCGAGAGAGGGGCTGACGTGGCGGGGGGCTGACCACCAGGCGCAGGGAGGAACAAGCAGGTCGTGTTGCTGACCCTGTTGCTGGTGTCCGACTGCTGACCAATATGGTCGCCTCCAGACAGAGAGCTTGCAGTAAGAAGACTGCAGCAACTCAGACAGAGACCCCGTCCCAAACCGTGGCTGTTCAGGTCTCTGGGTGCAGGGAGTGCCAGAGCCTGCTGCTGCCGGGGGAGGGAGGACAGCATTCCACCTGCGGGAGGTGTGAGCAGGTAGAAGATCTGCTTAGCCTGGTGGCAAAACTTAAGGGGGAGGTTGAGACGCTGAGGACCATCAGGGAGTGTGAAAGGGAGATCGACTGGTGGAGTAACTCCCTGGCGTGCCAGTCGGAACGGTTCCAGGGAGATACCCCCCGAAAGGGGAAGGACCCCCTGCCTTCTCACACAGAGGGGGATGGCCCGAGACACCCCCTGCCCTGTAGCTGTTGCGCAGAGGTAGGGGACCAAAAAGACGACGAGGGTTGGAAGCGAGTTCCAGTTCGGCGTCATGGGAAACCCTCCCCCCTTCCTGCCCTGCTTCCCCAGGTGTCCCTCCGTAATAGGTTCCAGGCCCTGGATCTTGAAGGAGAGGTAGGTGAGGATGTGGTGCAAGGCCAGCCCACAAGGCCACACAGGAAAAGGGGGTCGACTTTGCACCTCAAGACCGCCTCTGATAAGAAAGAAAGAAGGGTCATTGTAGTAGGCGATTCCCTTCTGAGAGGAACAGAGGGCCCGATATGCAGAGTTGACCCTCATCATAGGGAAGTGTGTAGTCTGCCTGGAGCCCAGATCAGGGATATCACCAGGGCGCTCCCCAACCTGGTGCACCCGACAGACTACTACCCGCTGCTGGTCTTCCAGACAGGTGGGGGGGAAGCTGCTTCCCGCAGTCTGAGGGGGATGAAGAAAGACTACAGGGCCTTGGGGCGGATGGTCAAAGAGTCTGGGGCTCAGGTGATCTTCTCCTCACTCCTTCCATCTTCCACTGATGATGTGGGAAGGAATGGGGAGATTCAGTCCATAAACGATTGGCTTCGAGACTGGTGCTGCAGGCAGGGCTTTGGATTCTTTGATAACGGCTGGTTTTATAGGGCACCAGTCTGGACAATGACGTGAGAAAGGTTTGTCTCACAGAGGCAAAAGGATGCTGGGGCACGAATTAGCAGGGCTCATTTGGAGAGCTTTAAACTAGATTCGAAGGGGGATGGGGTTGTAGCTGGGCTTGCCCCAGTGGGGCAGCACTCCAGAACTGATGAAGACTGGGAGGCCTCCTATAATCCTAGGGTGAAATCGGTGTGCTCAGCTCGCTCCCTGGAATGTCTGTACACCAATGCGCGCAGCATGGGAAATAAGCAGGAGGAGTTGGAAACCTGTGTTAAGTCAGGAGACTGTGATCTGGTGCCAATTACAGAGACGTGCTGGGACAGCTCACATGACTGGAATATAGTCATGGAGGGCTATGTCCTTTTCAGGAAAGACAGGCCAGCCAGGAGGGGTGGTGGGCTTCCTCTTTATGTGCGGGAGCAACTACAATGCACCGAGTTCTGTCCAGGGACAGATGACGAGCGAGTTGAGAGTCTGTGGGTGAGAATTAAGGGTCAGGCTGGCAGGGGCGATACTGTTGTGGGTGTCTGTTACAGACCACCAGATCGGGGTGAGGAAGTTGCCGAGGCCTTCTACAGGCAGCTGAGAGCGGCCTCACAGTCACGGGCCGTGGTCGTCGTGGGGGATTTTAACTTCCCTGATGTTTGCTGGAAGGACCACTCGGCAACCCAGCCACAGTCCTGGCGAGAAGGGTCAAGGACAGCAAAAAGAGCTTTTTCAAATACATGGCAGATAAAACTAACACCAGAGGCAATGTAGGCCCACTGATGAATGGGATGGGTGCCCGGGTGACAGAAGATACAGAGATGGCAGAGTTACTGAATGCCTTCTTTGTCTCTGTCTACTTTGCTGCAGGCAGTCCTGAAGAGCCCTGTACCCCTGAGACCTTAGATGAAGTCAGGTCGACGGAGTGGTTTGCCTTAGTCGATGAGGAATGGGTTAGAGACCAGTTGAGCAATCTGGACATCCATAAACCCATGGGTCCAGATGGGATGCACCCGCGGGTGTTGAGGGAACTGGCGGAAGTCATTGCTAGACCACTCTCCATCATCTTTACTGAGTCTTGGGAAACGGGAGAGGTGCCTGAGGACTGGAGGAAAGCAAATGTCACTCCAGTCTTCAAAAAGGGCAAGAAGGAGGACCCGGGTAACTATAGACCGGTCAGCCTCACCTCCATCCCTGGGAAAGTGATGGAACACCTTATCCTCGGTGCCATCTTAAGGCATATCAAGGATAAGAGGGTTATGAGGGGCAGTCAACATGGCTTCACCAAGGGGAAATCATGCTTGACCAATCTCTTAGCCTTTTATGAGGAAATAACACGGTGGATGGATGATGGCAGAGCGGTGGATGTGGTCTACCCTGACTTCAGCAAAGCATTTGACACAGTCTCCCACAGCATCCTCACAGCTAAAATGAGGAAGTGTGGTCTGGATGATCAGGTAGTGAGGTGGACTGCGAACTGGCTGAAGGAGACAAGCCAGAGAGTTGTAGTCTATGGGGCGGAGTCTAGTTGGAGGCCTGTAACTAGTGGAGTGCCTCAAGGGTCAGTACTGGGACCGGTATTATTTAATATATTCATCAACGATTTAGATGAGGGAATTGAGTGTACTATCAGCAGGTTTGCTGACGACACTGAGCTGGGAGGAGTGGCTGACACGCCAGAAGGCTGTGCTGCCATCCAGCGAGACCTGGACAGGCTGGAGAGTTGGGCAGGGAATAACTTGATGAAATATTACAAGGGAAAGTGTAGAGTCCTGCATCTGGGCAGGAACAACCCCAGGTTCCAGTATAGGTTGGGGAACGACCTGTTAGCAGTGTAGGGGAGAGGGACCTGGGGGTTCTAGAGGACGACAGGGTGACCGCTCACCCAGCGCGCCGCCACACGTCTTCACCCGAAAGTCTTCCAGGGTCTTCAGGAAGGCATCGAACCGCTTCAGCCGCCACAACGACTCCATGGCGCGGCCCGGAAACAAACTCGCCTTCCGGGCCGGGGCCGCCCCTGCCCCGGCTCCGCCCCGGCGGGCAGCGCGGCCTGGAGCAGGCGGGGATGGGCAGGGTGTTACCGGATGCTCCGGGGAGGGGAGGGAAGGGAAGGGCTGAGTTTCGCTGCCCCCTCGTACGCTCCTGCCTCTGCTGCCAACGGGCCCGAGCCTCTGAGGGGCACCCGAGAGACAGCGGGACAGGGCCCGAGGCCGAGGCCCGGCGGCTTTCACGCGACACCCTCCTGCCCATCACCCGTCCGTCGCCGCCGCCTCTGGAGGCTGCGGGGCTCGTTCCTAACGCCCCTTGAAGAAAATCCGAGCAGCCACAGAGCTGAAGCACATCCCCTCGGGAGAGCATCAGCGCGCCCTGTGCTGGAGCTGCGAGGGAGGGAGGGAAGGAAGAACCCCACTTTCTTGCCGCACTTTCCATCGCTGCCGGGTGTGCGTTCCCGGCCTCATTTTGATAACGCTTCCATTGCCCTGCTTCCTCAAGGGAATGGCTGGGAACTCCAGAGGCTAAAGCAGTGGTTTACTGTGAGGATGGAGGCACGGACCCCGAGGTAGAGCGCAAGCTGGATCGTTTATTGCAAAGATTACACGATATTTGTATGCTTCCAAGCAATCAGCCAAGCACATCTGTCTTTGCCTTGTGGTTACATCAGGTGAAAGGCCTGTCTGATTTTCTTATCGACATCCTCTTTCCAGTTCCAACGTCCTTGTTCCTTGCCAGTTCCAACATCTTCCAAGTACCAGTCAGGGACCGGTCACTCTTAATTGCCTACTGTAGTTCCTTCTTCCCATGGTCTCTGACAGTTTCGATACATTCCACCCCCCACAGCTTACTTGTGCAAGCAAAAATCTAGCACAGTCTTTCCCCAAGCTACGTATTTACCTACTGCTTGCTTCTGCCAGCTGAGCAAGCGCAGAACGTCTCGTATTAAAAATCATGAGAAAATTCCAAACCCTCCACCTTACACTCCCAGAGGGATGACCTTGGCCTGTGTCCTGGGTTCAGCAGTAGCAGTCATTTTTCTCCTTCTTGGTAGCTGGTGCAGTGCTGTGTTTTGACTTCCAGCCTGGGAACAGAGCTCATAATACCGATGGTTTTGGTTGTTGCTAAGTGATGTTTACCCTGACCAAGGACTTTGTGAGGCTCATGCTCTGCCAGGGAGGAGGGGAAGCTGGGAGGAAGCAGAGACGGGGCACCTGACCCAAGCTAGCCAAAGAGGTATTCCATACCACAGCACGTCACGCCCAGGGCGGGGGTAACTGGGAGTTTCCCGGAAGGACACGGGGTCTTCTGGGTCGGACTCATTTCTTGGCCGGTGGTATTGTATTCTCTTCCCTTGTTATTCTCTCTTACCATTGTTGTCGGTGGTGGTAGCGGTGGTGATTTGTGTTGTACATGGGTTGCTGGACTGTTCTTGTCTCAACCCGTGGGAGTTGCACTCTTTTGATCCTCCTCCCCGTTCCTCGGGGAGCGGGGAAGGGGAGAGCCCCGGGTGGGCGGGCGCTTGATTGCTCTCAGCCCAGCACCACTCACTGGGAGTGAGTGAACAAGCTGTCTGGCTAGGGTTTAAACCACGACAGTTTTTTTTGGCGCCCAACGTGGGGCACGAGGGGTTGAGATAACAACAGATCTGACCAGATCCGTAGTCACTCGTCACAATACTGATTCATGGATGGTGGCAAATGCCCTGTGGGGGTGGTTGAAGCAATGGAAGCAGAGCAACTGGCAACGCAGAGGTAAACCCATCTGGGCTGCTGCACTGTGGAAAGATATTGCTGCCTGGGTGCAGAACCTGGTGGTGAAGGTACGTCATGTAGATGCCCATGTACCCAAGAGTCGGGCCACTGAGGAACACCAGAACAACCAACAAGTGGATAAAGCGGCTAAGATTGAAGTGGCTCAGATGGACTTAGATTGGCAACATAAAGGTGAATTATTTTTGGCCCGGTGGGCCCATGACACTTCAGACCATCAGGGCAGAGATGCAACATACAGATGGGCCCGTGATCGAGGGGTGGACTTAACAATGGACACTATTGCCCAGGTTATTCATGAGTGTGAAACATGTGCTGCAATTAAACAAGCCAAGCGGTTAAAGCCTCTTTGGTATGGAGGACTATGGTTGAAGTATAAACACGGGGAGGCCTGGCAGATTACCTGTATCACACTGCCACCAACCCGCCAAGGCAAGCGCCATGTGCTTACCGTGGTGGAAGCAACCACCCGGTGGCTGGAAACATACGCTGTGCCCCATGCCACTGCCCGGAACACTATCCTGGGCCTTGAGAAACAGATTTTGTGGCGACACGGCACCCCAGAGAGAATTGAGTCAGACAATGGGACTCATTTCCGGAATAACCTTCTAGATCTTTGGGCCAAAGAGCATGGCATTGAGTGGGTATATCACATCCCCTACCATGCACTAGCTTCCGGGAAAATCGAAGGGTACAGTGGGCTGTTAAAAACTACACTGAGAGCAATGGGTGGGGGAACTTCCAAGTATTGGGATACACACTTACCAAAGGCCACCTGGTTGGTCAACACCAGAGGATCTGTCAACAGGGCTGGCCCAGCCCAGTCAGAACTTTTACATATTGTAGAGGGGGACAAAGTTCCCGTGGTGCATATGAAGAATTTGCTGGGGAAGACAGTCTGGGTTATTCCCGCTTCAGGTAAAGGCAAACCCACTCGTGGGATTGCTTTTGCTCAGGGACCTGGATATACTTGGTGGGTAATGCGGGAAGATGGGAAAGTCCGATGTATACCTCAAGGGGATTTGATTTTAGGGGAAAACAGCCAGTGAACTCAATTGTATGCTGTTGCCCGCTGTGTAATACTTCTGTAGCCCATCAACTAGATGTCTTCAGGTCACCAGCGACTGGCCCTGACTTCCCGCCAACCATCATCCCAACAGAGAATGAACTTTGATAGAACCTGATGAGTTCTGCAGTAAAGGAACGACCAGCATCAGCAGGCAACGATCCAATACTGCACACAGCCTTTCCTGCCCTGAAAGATTGTTACAAGAGATGGAACATGACATCATGGACCGAATGGACTCGGCAGCATTATAGGGATTGGTCCATGCACTAAGAAAATGATCTCTTTCTCTTGGTCTGTGTGTATATGTATGTTGTCCTGGGTTCAGCAGTAGCAGTCATTTTTCTCCTTGGTAGCTGGTGCAGTGCAGTGTTTTGACTTTCAGCCTGGGAACAGAGCTGATAACAATGATGTTTTGGTTTGGCCAAGGACTTTGTGAGCCTCATGCTCTGCCAGGGAGGAGGGGAAGGCGGGAGGAAGCAGAGACGGGACGCCTGACCCAAGCTAGCCAAAGAGGTATTCCATACCGCAGCACGTCATGGCCAGGATGTAACTGGGAGTTAGCCGGAAGGGCTGAGACTGCGGGGTTGGAGGAGGTATGGGTCGGGGCTTGGTCGGGCTGGGGGGGGTGAGTTACCGGTTGGCTGGTGGTGAGGTGACGTATTGTCTCCCCTTGTTATTTCCTTTATCATTGTTATTATTGGTAGTAGCAGTAGTGATCTGTGTTATACCTTAGTTACTGTTTTTATCTCAACCCGTGGGAGTTGCATTCTTTTCGATTCTCCTCTCCGTCCCTCCAGGAGTAGGGGGAGGGAAAGAAGGGGGGAGTGAGTGAACGAGTTACCTGACTGGGTTTAAACCACGAGAGATGTATATACATCTGGGAGAGCGATGGTATATTGAAAATGTGGGATCTGAGCATGACGAGAATGGTATGGAATAAGGGGTGGATAATGTCCTGGGTTCAGCAGTAGCAGTCATTTTTCTCCTTCTTGGTAGCTGGTGCAGTGCTGTGTTTTGACTTCCAGCCTGGGAACAGTGCTGATAATACCGATGTTTTTGGTTGTTGCTAAGTGATGTTTACCCTGACCAAGGACTTTGTGAGGCTCATGCTCTGCCAGGGAGGAGGGGAAGGCGGGAGGAAGCAGAGATGGGATGCCTGACCCAGACTAGCCAAAGAGCTATTCCATACCACAGCTCGTCATGCCCAGGGTGTAACTGGGAGTTACCCGGAAGGACACGGGGTCTTCTGGGTGGGACTCGTTTCTCAGCGGGTGGTATTGTATTCTCTTCCCTTGTTATTTTCTCTTCCCATTGTTGTCGGTGGCGGTAGCGGTGGTGATTTGTGTTGTACATGGGTTGCTGGACTGTTCTTGTCTCAACCCGTGGGAGTTGCACTCTTTTGATCCTCCTCCCCGTTCCTCCGGGAGCAGGGAAGGGGAGAGCCCCGGGGAGGGGGGGGGGGGGGGGGGGGGGGGGGCGGCAGTGGGCCTCACTTGCTTCCACCCCGGCACCACTCACTGGGAGTGAGCGAACAAGCTGTCTGGCTAGGGTTTAAACAACGACAGCCTGTTCAGGGCGCTGGCTGGCAGAATACCTTGGGAAACATTACTGAAGGACAAAGGGGTCCAGGAAGGCTGGATCCTCTTCAAGACTTAAAGCCTCAAGGCATAGGAGCAGGCGGTCCCTATGTGCCACAAATCAACCAGCGGGGGAGAAACAAGCCTGGCTCAACAGGGAGATGTTGCTGGAACTCAGGGAAGAAGAGGCTTTATCCCCTGTGGAAGAAGGGACTGTCACCCCAGGAGAAGTACAGGGATGTTGTTAGGTCTGTAGGGAGAAAAGTAGAAAGGCACAGATGGAAACTAAATCTGGCCACTGCCATAAAAGCTAATGAAAAGTACTTTTACAAATACATTAGCAATGAAAGGAGGGCCAAGGAGAACCTCCATTCTCTATTGGATACTAGGGGCAACCTAGTGACTGAGGATGGGAGAAAGGCTGTGGTGGTTAATGCTGCCTTTGCCTCAGGCTTAATAGTCACACCAGCCATCCTCAGGGTACTCGCTTCCCTGAGCCGGATGGCAGTGATGAAGAGCTGACTGGAGTCCCCATAACGCAGGAAGAAATGGTTAGCGACCTCCTGCTCCTCTTAGATGTACACAAATCTGTGGGTCAGGAGTACCCACGGGAGCTGGCAGAGGAGCTTGCCAAGCCACTCTCCATCATCTGTCAGCAGTCCTGGTCCAGTGGGCAGGTCCCAAAGGACTGGAGACTGGCCAGCGAGGCACCCCTCTATAAAAAAGGGCAGGAAGGAAAACCACTTGCTTCTCCATACTGAATGACTGCAGAATGTCTTCTATTAAGAAACAAAAAAGGAAAGTCGGGAGTCCCTGCCCACATGTAAACTACTTCTAAATGTCAAGAGAACAAATCCACCCCTCTGTCCCACAGCAGTAAAAGACGATGATTCTGGGAAGGATAGAGGACAGGAACCATGTGGTGCTACAGCTGCTCAGGAAGTGAGAGCTTTCTGGCTCCTCCCCTGGTTCTGCAAGTCAGGTCATTGATGCCTGCAGCGTGCATAGGACTCCTCCTGTAAAGAAAACACAAGGATTTCTTTTTGGTCTCCAGTTTGGCCAGGACCATGGTCTATATTTGACTTATACTAGGTCTGTATTCAACTTCTAGTAGGTCTGTACTGGGGGGCTGCTGCCCCTGGGATGTGTCAGAGCCTCCTCCCACCAACTAAGCCTCTGTTCTCACCTAGAAGCAGGCGTCTTGTGTGGTGAGGCTTGGAGAAGGAAGATCCACTTGCACCTGGAAGAGACTGATCACAGTGGAGCCTCATCAGTTTCCTCCATTGACATTCCACCTGCACGTTTCTAGGAGAATGGGTCACAGAAACCTGCCACCAAACAACGAGCGAAAGGGCCTCTCGGGCGAAAATGTTGGGCTCAAAAAGCACTCAGTGTAGACTACGGACAAGAAAGAGCAAGATGAAATACTTCCTGACACTGGACTCCTGAGAGTCCAGTATGTGTGTATAGGGACAGCAGGGTAAGAAGGGTGGTACTGGAGTTAATGTGCATTTGTGAAGGCAAATGAGGTGCCAGAAGAGAAGGAAAACACAAAAGGGTGTGTCCGAGGGGAGAGCGGGATAGGGAAGGGAACAAGCAGAGGACCCCAAACTGCTGTCTGTGGAGACGTGTGGTGCTCCAGAAGACTGTGAGGCTTAGCGTGGGCAGGGAAAGCCTGTTTCACCTCCTCAAGAGACTTCTTGAGTTCAGCATTGAATTCCTTCAGCTCAGTGTTGGCAAGTTTCAGCCTTGCAACTTCTTGCTGCAAACTTTCCAGCTGTTGCAACAGGAGCTTCTTCTCCAAGAGCCACGATTGCTGCACTCCTTCTGCAATAGCCTGCTGGGTATTCAGAGAGGAGGTTACGTGAGCTGGTGCCACACAAAGGTTAGAACGTGCTAAGTCCCTTCTTCCCCTCCAGCCCAACACAACAAAATCTCTTCCCAGGGGCCCTCCTCCACATCACCTTGGAGAAATCCACACGCATTTTCTTTCAACCATTTTTGGCACATGCCAAGTCCTAACCACAACATGTTGGCCAAGGTTGCTTAGACAGGAGAGGGCCAAGTACCCACCCCCAACTTTTGGACTTGAGTTCATTTGAACAACAAGCTCTGTAGTTCTTTCAGTACCTGTGGGCTTGACAGAAACCATTCTAGCAGGTGAATGGGCTCTGGCCGGAGCTATGCAGACAGGCAAGCCTGCTAGCTGCAGTCGTGGCCTCTTTTGGCCAAGCAGGTCATAGTTTGATGGGACCATCCAAACCTTTGTTGAACTGAATCTGTGGCTGCATTTACTGTCCCAGCATAGTCCTGTGACTTTTCATGTGCCTTCAAGTTTCTTGACGGGAAACATCATTAGAATCCTTTATAGATGTTTTACTTGACTGATGAGCGGTCACAGTGCCTACCTGGTGATGAAACCTGTCTGTGTCTCTCTTCTTCACTACTTTCTCAAGCAGATCACCACACAGCGATGACATGTTACTTTCCTCTGTCTGCTTGAGGAACTTCAAATTGTTCTCCTTCAGTCTCTGTCTCATTTTCTCAAGATTCTGCTCTAGAGTCCTGGCCTGTTTGCCTGCTAACTCCTTCTGCTTTTGAAGGTCCTGTACATGTCTTTGTAAAGACATTATCTCCTTCTCTCGGGTGCCTAGAGAAGACTCCGTGTGTTGTAGTTTTTGCTGTATGGTTTTAATCATCACCACTGCCTCGTTCTTTTGCTGTTGAAGCTTCAAGACAGTCTCCTCCAGAGCCCTTATCTTCTTTTCTCTCTTTTTCAGAGTCCGTTCTGTTGCTTGCAGTTTTTCTTGCTCAGCTCCGTGCTGCTTCTCCTTTTCCTTGCATGCCTCACATTGCTTTCTAAGGGATACAGTTTCTTGATCTTTTTCCTTTAGTGCCACTTCAACTGCCACTTCAAGCAGAATTTTCTTGTGCTGTTCAGAGTCTTTTTCTTGGTTTTGGAAGGTCTCAATCACTTCCTTCTGAGATTCGATCACAAAATCCTTTTCTTTCAGTTCTGCCTTAGCGTATTCTAAGTCTTTGCGCAAGACATTCATCTGTTCTTCTGTTTTCTCCTCATAGCTCCTTGTTTGTTGCCTTTGGATGGCTAGGAGTCTGTCCTTTTCTTTTAAGGTTTTTAAGGTCTGTTCCACATGCTCACGGAGAGCCCTTAACAGCATTTCCGTGGCCTCTCCGGCTTCCTGGTTTTGCTTTTGTAGTGACTCCGGGTTTTGATCCGTTACGTCATTGATAACCTGGCTGGGAGCAGTTTCATGCATTTCTCTCTGCTTTTCCGGCGTTCTTGTCTGTTCCTGGCACAACGTTTCTCCCTCCCTCTCTGACAGCATGGTGATCATGTAAGTGAGAGTCTCCTGCAAAGCTTTTGCCTTCGCTGCTTGCAGCCTGTCCCGTTCATGCTGTAAAACAGGGAGAAAAAGGTTCAATAATTCCATCTGTATGTGTTTGGTTTTCATACGAGATTTCAACTCCTGCTCCGGTGGCAGTCAGGGGCTGCCTGCTCTCTCCCTGCCTCTCGGGATCCTGCAGACCTTTCCTGTGCCACCCTTCTCATTCTTTCCCAGCTTACTCAGCCAGGCCCAGCTTCCTTTCTTTCCTTCTCTGAACCCCTTCTAGCTCTTGTTTGTTCTTTTGGGGATGAGCTACCAAGGACTACAGCCAGGACTTAAAGGGCAGACTAACCATGATTTAAGCACGGCATGATGATGTTCTCTCTATTAGGGGGGAAGGGAAGAGAGAACAAGCCTGACGTTTCATTTCACTACTTGGTTTCTGCCTTTTTTTTTTTTTAATATCTCTACTGTGCAGTGTTTTCATGGTTCCATCCTCTAGAAGCCCACTGTGCCCTCTTGGAGGAATAATGCTCACATCAGACTGTCATTTTGTGTTTGAAGTCAGGACTAGTTTTCGCCTTGCAACGCTGACGTAAGACATGGCCACAAACAAAGTACCAGGAACAAGGGGACTGTTCCATATACTTCAAGCCCAAGGATACTTCCTCTATCAGCCATGAAAGAACGAAAGGAAGGAACAAAGTTTGCTTGGCTGCAGTCCCCAGCACTGTTAGGAGTCTTCTTCATGGTAGGCAGGAGTCTGGTAAGATCCCACTTCTTTGGTACCATGCCTTGGGGACCACCCAGCCTTTTGTTGAACTGAATCTGTGGCTGCATTTACTGTTCCAGCATAGTCCTATGACTTTTCATGTGCCTTCAAGTACAAGCCATTGGCTCTGCTGCCTGGCCTAGCAAGATGTGGCCTGTGAGAGGGGCCTGCTGCCAGTTCTCACGCTCAGGCTATTACTCTTCTAAAGCCAAGCCACAAAGCTTGCTTGAAGAAGTCAGAAGCATATTGTTTCCTACCAGGGCTTGCAGGAGCTTGTTTACTTCCACTTCGTGATCAGTTTCCAGAAGCTTGAGAGTCTCGTCATGCTGCTGTTCTGCCTGCGAGAGCTGTTCTGCCATGGTCTTCCTTTCCTGCTGCATGAGATATCTCTCAGCTTCCAGCTTCCATCTAAGGCACTTCACTTCCCCTGCAAACGCAACAAATGGGAGGATTCAGAGTCTACGCAAGGGGTTCTGGCCTTACTAACCTAAAGCCATTTGAAGGTCAGTGGAGGAGGGAACTCTTTCCAGCTCCTTCACTTAGAAGCACTGCAGAAAGCCCGCTGGCCACGGGGGTCAAGGGAAGCAAAGCACATGAGGCTCTCACCTTGTATCAGTTCATTGGCCTGTGTGACTGTTTGAAGTTGGATTTCCAGCTGGCTCTTGGTGATCTCCAACTGCAGTATGTGCCGCTGAGCCTCAGATAGGCTGTTCTCCAGGGTCTCGTTCACTGACCTTCAAGTTGTGAATACAGAGAGAAATGAGTTTCTTGCTCCTGACACCCACAGGAAGTCACTCCAGTAAGAAGTGCCCTCCAGATTTTCAACATGAGCCTCTAGACCTGAATTCTGAACATCCTGTGTCGAACGACTTACTAAGGAGAGGTCTATGTTCAAACACACAAACCAAGAAACCAAAACCAGAAAGAAGCTTCCGGTTTCAGTAAAGATCTCTATGGATGAGTTATTACTCAATGCAGAGCCAAGGTACCAGATACTGAAGAATTATATTGGCTTGCTTTGGACTTCACACAGGAATGTGCAAGGGGGCATAAACATGAGCCGAAGGCTCAGGAGACTTTTGTTAGCTGTAGCTGTCAGAAAAATAACGTTCAAATCACAGTGTACTCCTTGCTTATGTTTTTTTTTTTTTTCTCAAGATTCTTCCATTTTCTGTCCATGGAAGGTGAAAATATCTGCAAAGCACACAGGATGCAATAAATCCTCAAGTAACGATTCCCACCTCTGTAATTACAGACCTTCAGTACCATCCTGCCTAGGGTCTCCTCCCTGCCTTTACCTGGCCTGTGTCAGCTGCTCTGAAAGGCCTTGTCTGTCCTGCTCCAAGGCTGACAGTTGCACCTCTAGGGCAGCCACCTTGCGCACCAGCAATTCCTTCTTGCTGGACATCCTGGCCAGAGTGTGCACTTGGCCAGAGGACTCTTGGAGCAGCTGCTCCAGATCAAGCTTGGTCGAATCTTGCTGGTGGTAAACCTGAAAACAGAGCAAAATACAGTTGTGTGCAGAGGCAGCGGTGCAACTTCTGAAGCAGTGGGCTGAGTAATAACTCCTGTACTGGGGGCTGAAAGTTTCAGGGCCTCTGCTGAGTAGTGCTCTAATACCCTGGGCTGGCAAAAGGCACTGGCACCATTAATGTGAAAGTGATGGGTAAAGCCATACTGGGTTGCCTGGGACAGAAGACAACTGAGAGAAGTGCACAACGGCTCTGCAAGCCATCAACACGTTTCCAAGAAGTAACCAAAGCCTTGCGACCTCCAGCACTACCAAGCGTCTCCTTGACAAAACCACGGCAGAATCCATCAGATGCAGCTTCACTGAGCCAAGCAGCCAAATGCCCACCCAGAGAGCTCTGGGACTTGTATCCTCTGTAGGAGGTCTGGCTTGGACAGGAAAATCCTCGACTTCAAGGAGCAGCTCCGCATCCCCTGTGTGTCTCTGACGTGCTCCCAGTTCAGCTCTCCCAATCGCAACGTGGTGGGGATCAACTACCCAAAGAGCCTGTGTGCTCTGACCACCATTTTTCAAGGAGAAGAACATTTTCCCTGCCTTCAGCTGCCAGAAACAGCACCTGGGATGATCTGGCTGTCACATCTCCCTCTCCCATAAGGTGACTGTACCTTCTTCAGTGCCTCCGTAAGCTCATGATCGTCCTGCATCAGCTGATTCCTGTGAAGGAGCAATTTCTCCAATTAAGTTTTTCCTGTGAAAACGTTCTCCTTTCTAAAACTAAGATACAAGCTATGTCCAAGATACGACAGTTGGAATGATTTCCAACAGCTTTCTATGTACACTTAAAGAATGTGGGAATTTTCTGATTAGAGCTGCAGCACTCTTTGCCAGGAGCTGTGCTGTGTGTCAGTAGGGAGCCAGACCTGCCCAGGTGCTCCCTTCACCTTTCTATGCTACTCATGATAAGCGTGCCAAAGTTGTTATCTTTATGGTGGGCCTCCTTAAGCCCAGCAGTGCTCAGCCCTGCCCAGAGAAAGCTTTAAAACTCACAGGTGCCCATGGTCACGATGCACTCTCTCCAGTGCCTGCTGCTGCTCCACCTTTTCCTTCAGCTGCAGTTCAGTCTTATGCTGAGGCAGACTGCAAGTTTCTTGCTTCTGTGTTAGATTTTGCTGTAGGTCCTCCTTGATTTTCCTAAGCTTGGCACAGTCACTGCAGAGACAAGGCTTAGTCAGCAGAGAAAGAGAAAAAGCAGCAGAGCACACAGCTGGGGAGACTGGCAAGGCAGCGAACGCGAATGGCAAAGCTAGAAAGAAACCAGCTCAGCTGGCTAAGGAAAGGGAAAGTTTCAAGCTAACTGAGGCATTAGCAGCTGAGCCTGTTCCATTATTAGAAGGTTTTGCTGCAGGTCATCCTTGATTTTCCTAAGCTTGGCACAGTCACGGCAGAGACAAGGCTTAGTCAGAAGAATGAAGAGGCCTGAACAGTCACGAATCCCATTTTCATCATGCCAGGATGGAGCTGTGGGCAGCACAGTAAGGAAAAATTTCCTCTTCCCCTCACAAGATAACTGAAGAGGGAAGATGTAAGGAAGGCAGGCATTTGCCTTCATTCACTGAGAAGCAGTGGCTAGGAAAGGGCACCTAAAGAACAAGCACTCCGAGAATCAGCATGTCGAGAGGGAGGACTCTTGTATTCCAACAGCACGCTGAATCTCCTGGTCCTGCCTCAGCATTCACAGTAGAGCATGAAAAGCTGTGACAGAGGGATGCTAAAGTGCCAAACAGGCATACACGAGGTAGGGCAGGTGATTTCTTTGCCCGTAACACCTCTGAACTCTTAGAATTGGGAGCAGATTGCTTCTAGAACACAGGAAGAGGAGGAAACACTCACCTTCTGGGTGCATCTGTCAGAGCCTGCAGGTGCTGCTGCTCCCTGGATGACCTGCATTCCTCCTCCAATTGCTCAAGTCTTTGATGCAGCCTCTTGCACTCCTCTTCCTGCTGTCTGCACTTGTGCTGCAGCATGCTGATGGTGTCCTTGGCATAAAGCTTTTCTCCTAGGGCCTGCAAGCGATAGGCAGGGAAGGAGCATAAACAAGCAATCTAGAGCCATTCTTCACTGCAGTGAGCAGGGAAGATGGCTCCAGATACGTGCGAGAAGAAGCAAGCAGAGAGAAGGCCAAAGGTCTGATGATGTGGTGGAGGTCTGTTGCAGAATGACTCTAAGAGCAGAACCATAGAGTTCTGGAGGACTGTGCAAGCAAGGCAGGGGGTGGCCCCCACAGGTGGCCGGAGACCGGACCTGGGAGGAGAATGTGGAGGAAGCTGTGGGGGCTAACCAATACTGTTGTGCCAAGAAGGAGTGGCTGAATACCACTCCTATATATGTGTGAACTGCGTCACAAATAAAGGAGAAGTTGCTTATCACCCATATTGGGTTGGCTTGTCTGCTTCTCCTCGCCGCTTACAGAGGTCAAGGAGAAAAAACAGCAGAGCACAGAGTTGATGAGACTGGCAAGGCAGTGCAAGACCAAGAATGGGAAGGCTAGAAAGAAACCAGCTCATTCTTCTCCAAAGACAACCACAGAACGGAACAGGCAGTGTAGCCCTGTCCTGAGACCTGGGTCAAGCTTTACTGCTTCAGCAATAAAGCACGCTTTCACGCTGACAGAGAGCAGATTTAGATTAGACATTAGGAAGAAGTTCTACCCTGTGACCATGGTGAGGCCCTGACGCAGGTTGCCCAGAGAAGCTTGGACAGGGCTTCTAGTGGAAGGGTCCCTGCTCGTGGCAGGGGTTGGAACTGGAGGAGCTTTAAGGTCCCTTCTAACACAAACCACTCTGGGATTCTAAGATCCTTGATGGGATTTTTCTGGCCTGCCGTCTTTAGTTGGCAGCCCGCACGCTCACCCCTCGTACTTCCAGCTGCTTCTCTAACGCTTCGCACTGCTTCCAGTACTTCAGTACCTGGATAGGTACACGGAGTGAGGGGGAGCTTGTACCAGACACGGCTCCTTCTGCAGCTTTTCCCCACGCCCCAGCACTGCCCATTTCCCCCCCTGCACAGGTCCCTCCTCGCCGCCGCTCGACCCCTCCCGCGCTTCCAGCCCCTGCTCGGTACCGCACGACGGCGCTCGCAGCCCCGCGTGTGCGCGGAGGTGCGGGACAGGCGGAGCGGGCGGCTCCACAGGCGGCAGCGGCGGGGCCAGCAGCGTGCCTGGGCTGCCCCCCGCTCTCACCTTCGCCGTCGGGTGCCGCACCACCTCGTCTCCACAGCGCTGCTCCTCCTCCAAGCTCTGCAGCCGCCGCTGCGTGGCCTGGCCCTGGGCCGCCATCGACGCGGGGCTCCTCCTGCCCGCACCGGCAGCCGGGCGCGCTCGGACACTGACCCTGGGGTCGCTGCTCGCTACTCTCTCGCTTATCGCTCGCTGCGGTGTTGCCGCTGTCAGAGCCGCCCACAGCTCTGCCGAGGCGCTGTTACGCCGCGCTATAGAACGCGCTGCACTAGGCACCGGCCCCGACGCAGTTGAGGGGCTATTGTGTCGAAAGCGGGCTCGCTCCCCCGACGCCGCACACGCTCGAGATGCTCTTTAACTCCTCTTTGCGCAGCGGTGGGTGCCACGTGCAGTTCCTCAGGGCCAGCACACCCTCAGTCTGCCAGCTATCCCCTTTGATGCATGTCGAACAGGGACAAGCGGTGTATCGCAGTATCACAGTATGCTAGAGATCGGAAGGGACCTCAAAAGATCACCTAGTCCAATCCCCCTGCCGGAGCAGGAACACCTAGATAAGGTTACACAGGAACGTGTCCAGGCGAGTTTTGAATGTCCCCAGGGAAGGAGACTCCACGACCTCCCTGGGCAGCCTGTTCCAGTGTTCCGTCACCCTCACTGAGAAGAAGTTTCTTCCCTGTAAGGGACAGGCTGGAGCTGCACATACAGGCTCTTATTCTGGCTTTGTCTAAAGACACAGGAAGGAAAGCAGGCTTGTCAGGAAACATTGGTTTTTCCAAACTCCAGATGCTCATGAAGAAATGCAACAAACATGTACAGAAAAGTGGGCTCAGACCCCTTTCCTTTGCCCAGACTAGTCTGTAGGGGGATTCACTCACTCAAATGCCACCCATTTTACTGGGAGATGACTAGGAGTTTGTGGTAGCTTCAGTCACAGCTGGGCCTCGGCCTGCATCCTGGTTAGACATGACCAAGAGGTGCCTGATGAACCGAGAGCTGTGCTGCAAGCAGGTGCCAGCAGGTGGTATGCTCACAGCAGAGCAGACCTGTTGAACTCCCTGACAGAGGCTGTTGTAAATACAGCAGGTCTAGATGGGGTCAGGAGGAGGCTCTGGAAGTTCTCACCAGCTGGAAAAGGGAGGGATCCTGGGGATCCTGAGCCTGGGGAGGGATCATGCAAGCCTACCCCTCTCAGGCTTTCTTCTCTGGCTGTGCTCTCACAGGCACTGTTACATACAGGACACTAGCCCACACATGTAAGCCATGCAGCTGCCCTCACATGACCAGTGTTTTCCCACTTCTCCATTTACAGGGACTCCAAAACTCACTTATGGACAGTTTGATAAGTACAGCGCAGTTCTCGCTTCTTTTTTTGGACTGACAGCAGAAAATAGGCATTCAACAGCAAAACCAACAGAACAGCTTGCATTTCCCACTAGGAGCTCAAACTTCTGCCTATGAATGCCACATGAGTAGGAGCTCAAATCTAGTACGGAAAGCAAGCACATATCGATGGAATTATTGAACCTTTTCCTCTCTTCTGGTTTGCAGCATGAACAGGACAGGCTGCAAGCAGTTAAAGAAACACTGGCATAGGAGAAAAATCTTCTTCAGGTATCAGTGACAGCCTCTGAAACCCCCGCAAATACAGCAACAGGCAGGAATACTGCCTCGAGCAAGAGCTGCAAACAACACTGTCTGCCTTAAAAATTAAAAATGAGGAAGTGGAAATGCAGAGGGAGAAAATGCAGATGCTGCAGAAAGAGGCAGTACAGGCAAAAGCCTTGCAGCAGTCTCTCACTCGTGACTGCCAACCTGTCAGAGTAGGAGGGACAAATGAAGCTGTACTGGGAACACATGAGAATGCTGGAAAAGCAGACAGAAACGCGTGAAACTGCTCTCAGTCAGGTTATTAAGGGATTTAACAGAGAAAACCAGAAGATGGCATCCCAGGAAAAAAAGACACAAGACCTGGAAAAGCAGTGAGAACTGCTGGGAACTTGTGTTGGCAAGGTCAGCAAAGAGCTGGAGGAGAGAGACCAGGAGATCAAATTCCAGTAGGTGGTGGAGCCACCCAGCCGCTTGCTGGGACCTTGACAGTAATTCCCTCTGGAGATCGAGTCTGACATGGTGCTTAAGACGGAAACAGACACTTGGAGACCTTATGGAGCAGTACTTCAGGAAGTTAGGAAAAGTTGAGGCAGCGTAAAATGGGGCACTCACCCAGCAGCAGTGCTATATGTGGAAGGGCATCATGTTTATAGATTTTAGGTTTTGTCTCATTTGACAGGAATTTATAGCTCTAAATAAACCTCCCTCCTCATCTTCTGATCAATAAGCTCGAGGTCAGTCAGCCATTTCATACAAAGCAGGTTTTCAGACCTCATTCCCTATCCCCTGTTTTGCAATCACTGCTTCACAAGATGCTATCCCCAGTCCTCGGTATTTTGGCTTTTGCCTAGATTTTTAACGAGCCTTCAGCTATGTTAAAATACATGAAGCTGAATGCATCTCAGTTGAGGCTTCCACTGTATTTGGGACGATTATCTAGACAGTTTTCATAGTCAAGAGAGAAACGCAAGATACAAACTAGAACTGTAGAAAGTCACACTTAACAATGATCTGGCAAATCAGATCAGTCAGCTGATCGGAGCTAGCCTAGCTAGAGCCGCAGCCGGCACACTTCAGCGACCACGAGGGTCAACGGAGATTAGGAAAATCAGAGGGGATAGCGCAGAGACATCGCGATTCGCGACATCTCCCGATCCCCGAAGCCCCAGCAGCCCTTGCGAGAGAGGGGCTGACGTGGCGGGGGGCTGACCACCAGGCGCAGGGAGGAACAAGCAGGTCGTGTTGCTGACCCTGTTGCTGGTGTCCGACTGCTGACCAATATGGTCGCCTCCAGACAGAGAGCTTGCAGTAAGAAGACTGCAGCAACTCAGACAGAGACCCCGTCCCAAACCGTGGCTGTTCAGGTCTCTGGGTGCAGGGAGTGCCAGAGCCTGCTGCTGCCGGGGGAGGGAGGACAGCATTCCACCTGCGGGAGGTGTGAGCAGGTAGAAGATCTGCTTAGCCTGGTGGCAAAACTTAAGGGGGAGGTTGAGACGCTGAGGACCATCAGGGAGTGTGAAAGGGAGATCGACTGGTGGAGTAACTCCCTGGCGTGCCAGTCGGAACGGTTCCAGGGAGATACCCCCCGAAAGGGGAAGGAGCCCCTGCCTTCTCACACAGAGGGGGATGGCCCGAGACACCCCCTGCCCTGTAGCTGTTGCGCAGAGGTAGGGGACCAAAAAGACGACGAGGGTTGGAAGCGAGTTCCGGTTCGGCGTCGTGGGAAACCCTCCCCCCTTCCTGCCCTGCTTCCCCAGGTGTCCCTCCGTAATAGGTTCCAGGCCCTGGATCTTGAAGGAGAGGTAGGTGAGGATGTGGTGCAAGGCCAGCCCACAAGGCCACACAGGAAAAGGGGGTCGACTTTGCACCTCAAGACTGCCTCTGATAAGAAAGAAAGAAGGGTCATTGTAGTAGGCGATTCCCTTCTGAGAGGAACAGAGGGCCCGATATGCAGAGTTGACCCTCATCATAGGGAAGTGTGTAGTCTGCCTGGAGCCCGGATCAGGGATATCACCAGGGCGCTCCCCAACCTGGTGCACCCGACAGACTACTACCCGCTGCTGGTCTTCCAGACAGGTGGGGGGGAAGCTGCTTCCCGCAGTCTGAGGGGGATGAAGAAAGACTACAGGGCCTTGGGGCGGATGGTCAAAGAGTCTGGGGCTCAGGTGATCTTCTCCTCACTCCTTCCATCTTCCACTGATGATGTGGGAAGGAATGGGGAGATTCAGTCCATAAACGATTGGCTTCGAGACTGGTGCTGCAGGCAGGGCTTTGGATTCTTTGATAACGGCTGGTTTTATAGGGCACCAGTCTGGACAATGACAAGTGAGAAAGGTTTGTCTCACAGAGGGAAAAGGATGCTGGGACACGAATTAGCAGGGCTCAGTTGGAGAGCTTTAAACTAGATTCGAAGGGGGATGGGGTTGTAGCTGGGCTTGCCCCAGTGGGGCAGCACTCCAGAACTGATGAAGACTGGGAGGCCTCCTATAATCCTAGGGTGAAATCGGTGTGCTCAGCTCGCTCCCTGGAATGTCTGTACACCAATGCGCGCAGCATGGGAAATAAGCAGGAGGAGTTGGAAACCTGTGTTAAGTCAGGAGACTGTGATCTGGTGCCAATTACAGAGACGTGCTGGGACAGCTCACATGACTGGAATATAGTCATGGAGGGCTATGTCCTTTTCAGGAAAGACAGGCCAGCCAGGAGGGGTGGTGGGCTTGCTCTTTATGTGCGGGAGCAACTACAATGCACCGAGTTCTGTCCAGGGACAGATGACGAGCGAGTTGAGAGTCTGTGGGTGAGAATTAAGGGTCAGGCTGGCAGGGGCGACACTGTTGTAGGTGTCTGTTACAGACCACCAGATCAGGGTGAGGAAGTTGCCGACGCCTTCTACAGGCAGCTGAGAGCGGCCTCACAGTCACGGGCCGTGGTCGTCGTGGGGGATTTTAACTTCCCTGATGTTTGCTGGAAGGACCACTCGGCAACCCAGCCACAGTCCTGGCGAGAAGGGTCAAGGACAGCAAAAAGAGCTTTTTCAAATACATGGCAGATAAAACTAACACCAGAGGCAATGTAGGCCCACTGATGAATGGGATGGGTGCCCGGGTGACAGAAGATACAGAGATGGCAGAGTTACTGAATGCCTTCTTTGTCTCTGTCTACTTTGCTGCAGGCAGTCCTGAAGAGCCCTGTACCCCAGAGACCTTAGATGAAGTCAGGTCGACGGAGTGGTTTGCCTTAGTCGATGAGGAATGGGTTAGAGACCAGTTGAGCAATCTGGACATCCATAAACCCATGGGTCCAGATGGGATGCACCCGCGGGTGCTGAGGGAACTGGCGGAAGTCATTGCTAGACCACTCTCCATCATCTTTACTGAGTCTTGGGAAACGGGAAAGGTGCCTGAGGACTGGAGGAAAGCAAATGTCACTCCAGTCTTCAAAAAGGGCAAGAAGGAGGACCCGGGTAACTATAGACCGGTCAGCCTCACCTCCATCCCTGGGAAAGTGATGGAACACCTTATCCTCGGTGCCATCTTAAGGCATATCAAGGATAAGAGGGTTATGAGGGGCAGTCAACATGGCTTCACCAAGGGGAAATCATGCTTGACCAATCTCTTAGCCTTTTATGAGGAAATAACACGGTGGATGGATGATGGCAGAGCGGTGGATGTGGTCTACCTTGACTTCAGCAAAGCATTTGACACAGTCTCCCACAGCATCCTCACAGCTAAAATGAGGAAGTGTGGTCTGGATGATCAGGTAGTGAGGTGGACTGTGAACTGGCTGAAGGAGACAAGCCAGAGAGCTGTAGTCTATGGGGCGGAGTCTAGTTGGAGGCCTGTAACTAGTGGAGTGCCTCAAGGGTCAGTACTGGGACCGGTATTATTTAATATATTCATCAACGATTTAGATGAGGGAATTGAGTGTACTATCAGCAAGTTTGCTGACGACACTGAGCTGGGAGGAGTGGCTGACACGCCAGAAGGCTGTGCTGCCATCCAGCGAGACCTGGACAGGCTGGAGAGTTGGGCAGGGAATAACTTGATGAAATATTACAAGGGAAAGTGTAGAGTCCTGCATCTGGGCAGGAACAACCCCAGGTTCCAGTATAGGTTGGGGAACGACCTGTTAGCAGTGTAGGGGAGAGGGACCTGGGGGTTCTAGAGGACGACAGGGTGACCGCTCACCCAGCGCGCCGCCACACGTCTTCACCCGAAAGTCTTCCAGGGTCTTCAGGAAGGCATCGAACCGCTTCAGCCGCCACAACGACTCCATGGCGCGGCCCGGAAACAAACTCGCCTTCCGGGCCGGGGCCGCCCCTGCCCCGGCTCCGCCCCGACGGGCAGCGCGGCCTGGAGCAGGCGGGGGTGGGCAGGGTGTTCCCGGATGCTCCGGGGAGGGGAGGGGAGGGAAGGGAAGGCCTGAGTTTCGCTGCCCGCTCGTACGCTCCTGCCTCTGCTGCCAACGGGCCCGAGCCTCTGAGGGGCACCCGAGAGACAGCGGGACAGGGCCCGAGGCCGAGGCCCGGCGGCTTTCACGCGACACCCTCCTGCCCATCACCCGTCCGTCGCCGCCGCCTCTGGAGGCTGCGGGGCTCGTTCCTAACGCCCCTTGGAGAACATCCGAGCAGCCACAGAGCTGAAGCACATCCCCTCGGGAGAGCATCAGCGCGCCCTGTGCTGGAGCTGCGAGGGAGGGAGGGAAGGAAGAACCCCACTTTCTTGCCGCACTTTCCATCGCTGCCGGGTGTGCGTTCCCGGCCTCATTTTGATAACGCTTCCATTGCCCTGCTTCCTCAAGGGAATGGCTGGGAACTCCAGAGGCTAAAGCAGTGGTTTACTGTGAGGATGGAGGCACGGACCCCGAGGTAGAGCGCAAGCTGGATCGTTTATTGCAAAGATTACACGATATTTGTATGCTTCCAAGCAATCAGCCAAGCACATCTGTCTTTGCCTTGTGGTTACATCAGGTGAAAGGCCTGTCTGATTTTCTTATCGACATCCTCTTTCCAGTTCCAACGTCCTTGTTCCTTGCCAGTTCCAACATCTTCCAAGTACCAGTCAGGGACCGGTCACTCTTAATTGCCTACTGTAGTTCCTCCTTCCCATGGTCTCTGACAGTTTCGATACATTCCACCCCCCACAGCTTACTTGTGCAAGCAAAAATCTAGCACAGTCTTTCCCCAAGCCACGTATTTACCTACCTCTTGCTTCTGCCAGCTGAGCAAGCGCAGAACGTCTCGTATTAAAAATCATGAGAAAATTCCAAACCCTCCACCTTACACTCCCAGAGGGATGACCTTGGCCTGTGTCCTGGGTTCAGCAGTAGCAGTCATTTTTCTCCTTCTTGGTAGCTGGTGCAGTGCTGTGTTTTGACTTCCAGCCTGGGAACAGAGCTCATAATACCGATGGTTTTGGTTGTTGCTAAGTGATGTTTACCCTGACCAAGGACTTTGTGAGGCTCATGCTCTGCCAGGGAGGAGGGGAAGCTGGGAGGAAGCAGAGACGGGGCACCTGACCCAAGCTAGCCAAAGAGGTATTCCATACCACAGCACGTCACGCCCAGGGCGGGGGTAACTGGGAGTTACCCGGAAGGACACGGGGTCTTCTGGGTCGGACTCATTTCTTGGCCGGTGGTATTGTATTCTCTTCCCTTGTTATTCTCTCTTACCATTGTTGTCGGTGGTGGTAGCGGTGGTGATTTGTGTTGTACATGGGTTGCTGGACTGTTCTTGTCTCAACCCGTGGGAGTTGCACTCTTTTGATCCTCCTCCCCGTTCCTCGGGGAGCGGGGAAGGGGAGAGCCCCGGGTGGGCGGGCGCTTGATTGCTCTCAGCCCAGCACCACTCACTGGGAGTGAGTGAACAAGCTGTCTGGCTAGGGTTTAAACCACGACAGTTTTTTTTGGCGCCCAGCGTGGGGCACGAGGGGTTGAGATAACAACAGATCTGACCAGATCCGTAGTCACTCGTCACAATACTGATTCATGGATGGTGGCAAATGCCCTGTGGGGGTGGTTGAAGCAATGGAAGCAGAGCAACTGGCAACGCAGAGGTAAACCCATCTGGGCTGCTGCACTGTGGAAAGATATTGCTGCCTGGGTGCAGAACCTGGTGGTGAAGGTACGTCATGTAGATGCCCATGTACCCAAGAGTCGGGCCACTGAGGAACACCAGAACAACCAACAAGTGGATAAAGCGGCTAAGATTGAAGTGGCTCAGATGGACTTAGATTGGCAACATAAAGGTGAATTATTTTTGGCCCGGTGGGCCCATGACACTTCAGACCATCAGGGCAGAGATGCAACATACAGATGGGCCCGTGATCGAGGGGTGGACTTAACAATGGACACTATTGCCCAGGTTATTCATGAGTGTGAAACATGTGCTGCAATTAAACAAGCCAAGCGGTTAAAGCCTCTTTGGTATGGAGGACTATGGTTGAAGTATAAACACGGGGAGGCCTGGCAGATTACCTGTATCACACTGCCACCAACCCGCCAAGGCAAGCGCCATGTGCTTACCGTGGTGGAAGCAACCACCCGGTGGCTGGAAACATACGCTGTGCCCCATGCCACTGCCCGGAACACTATCCTGGGCCTTGAGAAACAGATTTTGTGGCGACACGGCACCCCAGAGAGAATTGAGTCAGACAATGGGACTCATTTCTGGAATAACCTTATAGATATTTGGGCCAAAGAGCATGGCATTGAGTGGGTATATCACATCCCCTACCATGCACTAGCTTCCGGGAAAATCGAAGGGTACAGTGGGCTGTTAAAAACTACACTGAGAGCAATGGGTGGGGGAACTTCCAAGTATTGGGATACACACTTACCAAAGGCCACCTGGTTGGTCAACACCAGAGGATCTGTCAACAGGGCTGGCCCAGCCCAGTCAGAACTTTTACATATTGTAGAGGGGGACAAAGTTCCCGTGGTGCATATGAAGAATTTGCTGGGGAAGACAGTCTGGGTTATTCCCGCTTCAGGTAAAGGCAAACCCACTCGTGGGATTGCTTTTGCTCAGGGACCTGGATATACTTGGTGGGTAATGCGGGAAGATGGGAAAGTCCGATGTATACCTCAAGGGGATTTGATTTTAGGGGAAAACAGCCAGTGAACTCAATTGTATGCTGTTGCCCGCTGTGTAATACTTCTGTAGCCCATCAACTAGATGTCTTCAGGTCACCAGCGACTGGCCCTGACTTCCCGCCAACCATCATCCCAACAGAGAATGAACTTTGATAGAACCTGATGAGTTCTGCAGTAAAGGAACGACCAGCATCAGCAGGCAACGATCCAATACTGCACACAGCCTTTCCTGCCCTGAAAGATTGTTACAAGAGATGGAACATGACATCATGGCCCGAATGGACTCGGCAGCATTATAGGGATTGGTCCATGCACTAAGAAAATGATCTCTTTCTCTTGGTCTGTGTGTATATGTATGTTGTCCTGGGTTCAGCAGTAGCAGTCATTTTTCTCCTTGGTAGCTGGTGCAGTGCAGTGTTTTGACTTTCAGCCTGGGAACAGAGCTGATAACAATGATGTTTTGGTTTGGCCAAGGACTTTGTGAGCCTCATGCTCTGCCAGGGAGGAGGGGAAGGCGGGAGGAAGCAGAGACGGGACGCCTGACCCAAGCTAGCCAAAGAGGTATTCCATACCGCAGCACGTCATGGCCAGGATGTAACTGGGAGTTAGCCGGAAGGGCTGAGACTGCGGGGTTGGAGGAGGTATGGGTCGGGGCTTGGTCGGGCTGGGGGGGGTGAGTTACCGGTTGGCTGGTGGTGAGGTGACGTATTGTCTCCCCTTGTTATTTCCTTTATCATTGTTATTATTGGTAGTAGCAGTAGTGATCTGTGTTATACCTTAGTTACTGTTTTTATCTCAACCCGTGGGAGTTGCATTCTTTTCGATTCTCCTCTCCGTCCCTCCAGGAGTAGGGGGAGGGAAAGAAGGGGGGAGTGAGTGAACGAGTTACCTGACTGGGTTTAAACCACGAGAGATGTATATACATCTGGGAGAGCGATGGTATATTGAAAATGTGGGATCTGAGCATGACGAGAATGGTATGGAATAAGGGGTGGATAATGTCCTGGGTTCAGCAGTAGCAGTCATTTTTCTCCTTCTTGGTAGCTGGTGCAGTGCTGTGTTTTGACTTCCAGCCTGGGAACAGTGCTGATAATACCGATGTTTTTGGTTGTTGCTAAGTGATGTTTACCCTGACCAAGGACTTTGTGAGGCTCATGCTCTGCCAGGGAGGAGGGGAAGGCGGGAGGAAGCAGAGATGGGATGCCTGACTCAGACTAGCCAAAGAGCTATTCCATACCACAGCTCGTCATGCCCAGGGTGTAACTGGGAGTTACCCGGAAGGACACGGGGTCTTCTGGGTGGGACTCGTTTCTCAGCGGGTGGTATTGTATTCTCTTCCCTTGTTATTTTCTCTTCCCATTGTTGTCGGTGGCGGTAGCGGTGGTGATTTGTGTTGTACATGGGTTGCTGGACTGTTCTTGTCTCAACCCGTGGGAGTTGCACTCTTTTGATCCTCCTCCCCGTTCCTCCGGGAGCAGGGAAGGGGAGAGCCCCGGGGAGGGGGGGGGGGGGGGGGGGGGGGGGGGGGCGGCAGTGGGCCTCACTTGCTTCCACCCCGGCACCACTCACTGGGAGTGAGCGAACAAGCTGTCTGGCTAGGGTTTAAACAACGACAGCCTGTTCAGGGCGCTGGCTGGCAGAATACCTTGGGAAACATTACTGAAGGACAAAGGGGTCCAGGAAGGCTGGATCCTCTTCAAGACTTAAAGCCTCAAGGCATAGGAGCAGGCGGTCCCTATGTGCCACAAATCAACCAGCGGGGGAGAAACAAGCCTGGCTCAACAGGGAGATGTTGCTGGAACTCAGGGAAGAAGAGGCTTTATCCCCTGTGGAAGAAGGGACTGTCACCCCAGGAGAAGTACAGGGATGTTGTTAGGTCTGTAGGGAGAAAAGTAGAAAGGCACAGATGGAAACTAAATCTGGCCACTGCCATAAAAGCTAATGAAAAGTACTTTTACAAATACATTAGCAATGAAAGGAGGGCCAAGGAGAACCTCCATTCTCTATTGGATACTAGGGGCAACCTAGTGACTGAGGATGGGAGAAAGGCTGTGGTGGTTAATGCTGCCTTTGCCTCAGGCTTAATAGTCACACCAGCCATCCTCAGGGTACTCGCTTCCCTGAGCCGGATGGCAGTGATGAAGAGCTGACTGGAGTCCCCATAACGCAGGAAGAAATGGTTAGCGACCTCCTGCTCCTCTTAGATGTACACAAATCTGTGGGTCAGGAGTACCCACGGGAGCTGGCAGAGGAGCTTGCCAAGCCACTCTCCATCATCTGTCAGCAGTCCTGGTCCAGTGGGCAGGTCCCAAAGGACTGGAGACTGGCCAGCAAGGCACCCCTCTATAAAAAAGGGCAGGAAGGAAAACCACTTGCTTCTCCATACTGAATGACTGCAGAATGTCTTCTATTAAGAAACAAAAAAGGAAAGTCAGGAGTCCCTGCCCACATGTAAACTACTTCTAAATGTCAAGAGAACAAATCCACCCCTCTGTCCCACAGCAGTAAAAGACGACGATTCTGGGAAGGATAGAGGACAGGAACCATGTGGTGCTACAGCTGCTCAGGAAGTGAGAGCTTTCTGGCTCCTCCCCTGGTTCTGCAAGTCAGGTCATTGATGCCTGCAGCGTGCATAGGACTCCTCCTGTAAAGAAAACACAAGGATTTCTTTTTGGTCTCCAGTTTGGCCAGGACCATGGTCTATATTTGACTTATACTAGGTCTGTATTCAACTTCTAGTAGGTCTGTACTGGGGGGCTGCTGCCCCTGGGATGTGTCAGAGCCTCCTCCCACCAACTAAGCCTCTGTTCTCACCTAGAAGCAGGCGTCTTGTGTGGTGAGGCTTGGAGAAGGAAGATCCACTTGCACCTGGAAGAGACTGATCACAGTGGAGCCTCATCAGTTTCCTCCATTGACATTCCACCTGCACGTTTCTAGGAGAATGGGTCACAGAAACCTGCCACCAAACAACGAGCGAAAGGGCCTCTCGGGCGAAAATGTTGGGCTCAAAAAGCACTCAGTGTAGACTACGGACAAGAAAGAGCAAGATGAAATACTTCCTGACACTGGACTCCTGAGAGTCCAGTATGTGTGTATAGGGACAGCAGGGTAAGAAGGGTGGTACTGGAGTTAATGTGCATTTGTGAAGGCAAATGAGGTGCCAGAAGAGAAGGAAAACACAAAAGGGTGTGTCCGAGGGGAGAGCGGGATAGGGAAGGGAACAAGCAGAGGACCCCAAACTGCTGTCTGTGGAGACGTGTGGTGCTCCAGAAGACTGTGAGGCTTAGCGTGGGCAGGGAAAGCCTGTTTCACCTCCTCAAGAGACTTCTTGAGTTCAGCATTGAATTCCTTCAGCTCAGTGTTGGCAAGTTTCAGCCTTGCAACTTCTTGCTGCAAACTTTCCAGCTGTTGCAACAGGAGCTTCTTCTCCAAGAGCCACGATTGCTGCACTCCTTCTGCAATAGCCTGCTGGGTATTCAGAGAGGAGGTTACGTGAGCTGGTGCCACACAAAGGTTAGAACGTGCAAAGTCCCTTCTTCCCCTCCAGCCCAACACAACAAAATCTCTTCCCAGGGGCCCTCCTCCACATCACCTTGGAGAAATCCACACGCATTTTCTTTCAACCATTTTTGGCACATGCCAAGTCCTAACCACAACATGTTGGCCAAGGTTGCTTAGACAGGAGAGGGCCAAGTACCCACCCCCAACTTTTGGACTTGAGTTCATTTGAACAACAAGCTCTGTAGTTCTTTCAGTACCTGTGGGCTTGACAGAAACCATTCTAGCAGGTGAATGGGCTCTGGCCGGAGCTATGCAGACAGGCAAGCCTGCTAGCTGCAGTCGTGGCCTCTTTTGGCCAAGCAGGTCATAGTTTGATGGGACCATCCAAACCTTTGTTGAACTGAATCTGTGGCTGCATTTACTGTCCCAGCATAGTCCTGTGACTTTTCATGTGCCTTCAAGTTTCTTGACGGGAAACATCATTAGAATCCTTTATAGATGTTTTACTTGACTGATGAGCGGTCACAGTGCCTACCTGGTGATGAAACCTGTCTGTGTCTCTCTTCTTCACTACTTTCTCAAGCAGATCACCACACAGCGATGACATGTTACTTTCCTCTGTCTGCTTGAGGAACTTCAAATTGTTCTCCTTCAGTCTTTGTCTCATTTTCTCAAGATTCTGCTCTAGAGTCCTGGCCTGTTTGCCTGCTAACTCCTTCTGCTTTTGAAGGTCCTGTACATGTCTTTGTAAAGACATTATCTCCTTCTCTCGGGTGCCTAGAGAAGACTCCGTGTGTTGTAGTTTTTGCTGTATGGTTTTAATCATCACCACTGCCTCGTTCTTTTGCTGTTGAAGCTTCAAGACAGTCTCCTCCAGAGCCCTTATCTTCTTTTCTCTCTTTTTCAGAGTCCGTTCTGTTGCTTGCAGTTTTTCTTGCTCAGCTCCGTGCTGCTTCTCCTTTTCCTTGCATGCCTCACATTGCTTTCTAAGGGATACAGTTTCTTGATCTTTTTCCTTTAGTGCCACTTCAACTGCCACTTCAAGCAGAATTTTCTTGTGCTGTTCAGAGTCTTTTTCTTGGTTTTGGAAGGTCTCAATCACTTCCTTCTGAGATTCGATCACAAAATCCTTTTCTTTCAGTTCTGCCTTAGCGTATTCTAAGTCTTTGCGCAAGACATTCATCTGTTCTTCTGTTTTCTCCTCATAGCTCCTTGTTTGTTGCCTTTGGATGGCTAGGAGTCTGTCCTTTTCTTTTAAGGTTTTTAAGGTCTGTTCCACATGCTCACGGAGAGCCCTTAACAGCATTTCCGTGGCCTCTCCGGCTTCCTGGTTTTGCTTTTGTAGTGACTCCGGGTTTTGATCCGTTACGTCATTGATAACCTGGCTGGGAGCAGTTTCATGCATTTCTCTCTGCTTTTCCGGCGTTCTTGTCTGTTCCTGGCACAACGTTTCTCCCTCCCTCTCTGACAGCATGGTGATCATGTAAGTGAGAGTCTCCTGCAAAGCTTTTGCCTTCGCTGCTTGCAGCCTGTCCCGTTCATGCTGTAAAACAGGGAGAAAAAGGTTCAATAATTCCATCTGTATGTGTTTGGTTTTCATACGAGATTTCAACTCCTGCTCCGGTGGCAGTCAGGGACTGCCTGCTCTCTCCCTGCCTCTCGGGATCCTGCAGACCTTTCCTGTGCCACCCTTCTCATTCTTTCCCAGCTTACTCAGCCAGGCCCAGCTTCCTTTCTTTCCTTCTCTGAACCCCTTCTAGCTCTTGTTTGTTCTTTTGGGGATGAGCTACCAAGGACTACAGCCAGGACTTAAAGGGCAGACTAACCATGATTTAAGCACGGCATGATGATGTTCTCTCTATTAGGGGGGAAAGGAAGAGAGAACAAGCCTGACGTTTCATTTCACTACTTGGTTTCTGCCTTTTTTTTTTTTTAATATCTCTACTGTGCAGTGTTTTCATGGTTCCATCCTCTAGAAGCCCACTGTGCCCTCTTGGAGGAATAATGCTCACATCAGACTGTCATTTTGTGTTTGAAGTCAGGACTAGTTTTCGCCTTGCAACGCTGACGTAAGACATGGCCACAAACAAAGTACCAGGAACAAGGGGACTGTTCCATATACTTCAAGCCCAAGGATACTTCCTCTATCAGCCATGAAAGAACGAAAGGAAGGAACAAAGTTTGCTTGGCTGCAGTCCCCAGCACTGTTAGGAGTCTTCTTCACGGTAGGCAGGAGTCTGGTAAGATCCCACTTCTTTGGTACCATGCCTTGGGGACCACCCAGCCTTTTGTTGAACTGAATCTGTGGCTGCATTTACTGTTCCAGCATAGTCCTATGACTTTTCATGTGCCTTCAAGTACAAGCCATTGGCTCTGCTGCCTGGCCTAGCAAGATGTGGCCTATGAGAGGGGCCTGCTGCCAGTTCTCACGCTCAGGCTATTACTCTTCTAAAGCCAAGCCACAAAGCTTGCTTGAAGAAGTCAGAAGCATATTGTTTCCTACCAGGGCTTGCAGGAGCTTGTTTACTTCCACTTCGTGATCAGTTTCCAGAAGCTTGAGAGTCTCGTCATGCTGCTGTTCTGCCTGCGAGAGCTGTTCTGCCATGGTCTTCCTTTCCTGCTGCATGAGATATCTCTCAGCTTCCAGCTTCCATCTAAGGCACTTCACTTCCCCTGCAAACGCAACAAATGGGAGGATTCAGAGTCTACGCAAGGGGTTCTGGCCTTACTAACCTAAAGCCATTTGAAGGTCAGTGGAGGAGGGAACTCTTTCCAGCTCCTTCACTTAGAAGCACTGCAGAAAGCCCGCTGGCCACGGGGGTCAAGGGAAGCAAAGCACATGAGGCTCTCACCTTGTATCAGTTCATTGGCCTGTGTGACTGTTTGAAGTTGGATTTCCAGCTGGCTCTTGGTGATCTCCAACTGCAGTATGTGCCGCTGAGCCTCAGATAGGCTGTTCTCCAGGGTCTCGTTCACTGACCTTCAAGTTGTGAATACAGAGAGAAATGAGTTTCTTGCTCCTGACACCCACAGGAAGTCACTCCAGTAAGAAGTGCCCTCCAGATTTTCAGCATGAGCCTCTAGACCTGAATTCTGAACATCCTGTGTCGAACGACTTACTAAGGAGAGGTCTATGTTCAAACACACAAACCAAGAAACCAAAACCAGAAAGAAGCTTCCGGTTTCAGTAAAGATCTCTATGGATGAGTTATTACTCAATGCAGAGCCAAGGTACCAGATACTGAAGAATTATATTGGCTTGCTTTGGACTTCACACAGGAATGTGCAAGGGGGCATAAACATGAGCCGAAGGCTCAGGAGACTTTTGTTAGCTGTAGCTGTCAGAAAAATAACGTTCAAATCACAGTGTACTCCTTGCTTATGGTTTTTTTTTTTTTTCTCAAGATTCTTCCATTTTCTGTCCATGGAAGGTGAAAATATCTGCAAAGCACACAGGATGCAATAAATCCTCAAGTAACGATTCCCACCTCTGTAATTACAGACCTTCAGTACCATCCTGCCTAGGGTCTCCTCCCTGCCTTTACCTGGCCTGTGTCAGCTGCTCTGAAAGGCCTTGTCTGTCCTGCTCCAAGGCTGACAGTTGCACCTCTAGGGCAGCCACCTTGCGCACCAGCAATTCCTTCTTGCTGGACATCCTGGCCAGAGTGTGCACTTGGCCAGAGGACTCTTGGAGCAGCTGCTCCAGATCAAGCTTGGTCGAATCTTGCTGGTGGTAAACCTGAAAACAGAGCAAAATACAGTTGTGTGCAGAGGCAGCGGTGCAACTTCTGAAGCAGTGGGCTGAGTAATAACTCCTGTACTGGGGGCTGAAAGTTTCAGGGCCTCTGCTGAGTAGTGCTCTAATACCCTGGGCTGGCAAAAGGCACTGGCACCATTAATGTGAAAGTGATGGGTAAAGCCATACTGGGTTGCCTGGGACAGAAGACAACTGAGAGAAGTGCACAACGGCTCTGCAAGCCATCAACACGTTTCCAAGAAGTAACCAAAGCCTTGCGACCTCCAGCACTACCAAGCGTCTCCTTGACAAAACCACGGCAGAATCCATCAGATGCAGCTTCACTGAGCCAAGCAGCCAAATGCCCACCCAGAGAGCTCTGGGACTTGTATCCTCTGTAGGAGGTCTGGCTTGGACAGGAAAATCCTCGACTTCAAGGAGCAGCTCCGCATCCCCTGTGTGTCTCTGACGTGCTCCCAGTTCAGCTCTCCCAATCGCAACGTGGTGGGGATCAACTACCCAAAGAGCCTGTGTGCTCTGACCACCATTTTTCAAGGAGAAGAACATTTTCCCTGCCTTCAGCTGCCAGAAACAGCACCTGGGATGATCTGGCTGTCACATCTCCCTCTCCCATAAGGTGACTGTACCTTCTTCAGTGCCTCCGTAAGCTCATGATCGTCCTGCATCAGCTGATTCCTGTGAAGGAGCAATTTCTCCAATTAAGTTTTTCCTGTGAAAACGTTCTCCTTTCTAAAACTAAGATACAAGCTATGTCCAAGATACGGCAGTTGGAATGATTTCCAACAGCTTTCTATGTACACTTAAAGAATGTGGGAATTTTCTGATTAGAGCTGCAGCACTCTTTGCCAGGAGCTGTGCTGTGTGTCAGTAGGGAGCCAGACCTGCCCAGGTGCTCCCTTCACCTTTCTATGCTACTCATGATAAGCGTGCCAAAGTTGTTATCTTTATGGTGGGCCTCCTTAAGCCCAGCAGTGCTCAGCCCTGCCCAGAGAAAGCTTTAAAACTCACAGGTGCCCATGGTCACGATGCACTCTCTCCAGTGCCTGCTGCTGCTCCACCTTTTCCTTCAGCTGCAGTTCAGTCTTATGCTGAGGCAGACTGCAAGTTTCTTGCTTCTGTGTTAGATTTTGCTGTAGGTCCTCCTTGATTTTCCTAAGCTTGGCACAGTCACTGCAGAGACAAGGCTTAGTCAGCAGAGAAAGAGAAAAAGCAGCAGAGCACACAGCTGGGGAGACTGGCAAGGCAGCGAACGCGAATGGCAAAGCTAGAAAGAAACCAGCTCAGCTGGCTAAGGAAAGGGAAAGTTTCAAGCTAACTGAGGCATTAGCAGCTGAGCCTGTTCCATTATTAGAAGGTTTTGCTGCAGGTCATCCTTGATTTTCCTAAGCTTGGCACAGTCACGGCAGAGACAAGGCTTAGTCAGAAGAATGAAGAGGCCTGAACAGTCACGAATCCCATTTTCATCATGCCAGGATGGAGCTGTGGGCAGCACAGTAAGGAAAAATTTCCTCTTCCCCTCACAAGATAACTGAAGAGGGAAGATGTAAGGAAGGCAGGCATTTGCCTTCATTCACTGAGAAGCAGTGGCTAGGAAAGGGCACCTAAAGAACAAGCACTCCGAGAATCAGCATGTCGAGAGGGAGGACTCTTGTATTCCAACAGCACGCTGAATCTCCTGGTCCTGCCTCAGCATTCACAGTAGAGCATGAAAAGCTGTGACAGAGGGATGCTAAAGTGCCAAACAGGCATACACGAGGTAGGGCAGGTGATTTCTTTGCCCGTAACACCTCTGAACTCTTAGAATTGGGAGCAGATTGCTTCTAGAACACAGGAAGAGGAGGAAACACTCACCTTCTGGGTGCATCTGTCAGAGCCTGCAGGTGCTGCTGCTCCCTGGATGACCTGCATTCCTCCTCCAATTGCTCAAGTCTTTGATGCAGCCTCTTGCACTCCTCTTCCTGCTGTCTGCACTTGTGCTGCAGCATGCTGATGGTGTCCTTGGCATAAAGCTTTTCTCCTAGGGCCTGCAAGCGATAGGCAGGGAAGGAGCATAAACAAGCAATCTAGAGCCATTCTTCACTGCAGTGAGCAGGGAAGATGGCTCCAGATACGTGCGAGAAGAAGCAAGCAGAGAGAAGGCCAAAGGTCTGATGATGTGGTGGAGGTCTGTTGCAGAATGACTCTAAGAGCAGAACCATAGAGTTCTGGAGGACTGTGCAAGCAAGGCAGGGGGTGGCCCCCACAGGTGGCCGGAGACCGGACCTGGGAGGAGAATGTGGAGGAAGCTGTGGGGGCTAACCAATACTGTTGTGCCAAGAAGGAGTGGCTGAATACCACTCCTATATATGTGTGAACTGCGTCACAAATAAAGGAGAAGTTGCTTATCACTCATATTGGGTTGGCTTGTCTGCTTCTCCTCGCCGCTTACAGAGGTCAAGGAGAAAAAACAGCAGAGCACAGAGTTGATGAGACTGGCAAGGCAGTGCAAGACCAAGAATGGGAAGGCTAGAAAGAAACCAGCTCATTCTTCTCCAAAGACAACCACAGAACGGAACAGGCAGTGTAGCCCTGTCCTGAGACCTGGGTCAAGCTTTACTGCTTCAGCAATAAAGCACGCTTTCACGCTGACAGAGAGCAGATTTAGATTAGACATTAGGAAGAAGTTCTACCCTGTGACCATGGTGAGGCCCTGATGCAGGTTGCCCAGAGAAGCTTGGACAGGGCTTCTAGTGGAAGGGTCCCTGCTCGTGGCAGGGGTTGGAACTGGAGGAGCTTTAAGGTCCCTTCTAACACAAACCACTCTGGGATTCTAAGATCCTTGATGGGATTTTTCTGGCCTGCCGTCTTTAGTTGGCAGCCCGCACGCTCACCCCTCGTACTTCCAGCTGCTTCTCTAACGCTTCGCACTGCTTCCAGTACTTCAGTACCTGGATAGGTACACGGAGTGAGGGGGAGCTTGTACCAGACACGGCTCCTTCTGCAGCTTTTCCCCACGCCCCAGCACTGCCCATTTCCCCCCCTGCACAGGTCCCTCCTCGCCGCCGCTCGACCCCTCCCGCGCTTCCAGCCCCTGCTCGGTACCGCACGACGGCGCTCGCAGCCCCGCGTGTGCGCGGAGGTGCGGGACAGGCGGAGCGGGCGGCTCCACAGGCGGCAGCGGCGGGGCCAGCAGCGTGCCTGGGCTGCCCCCCGCTCTCACCTTCGCCGTCGGGTGCCGCACCACCTCGTCTCCACAGCGCTGCTCCTCCTCCAAGCTCTGCAGCCGCCGCTGCGTGGCCTGGCCCTGGGCCGCCATCGACGCGGGGCTCCTCCTGCCCGCACCGGCAGCCGGGCGCGCTCGGACACTGACCCTGGGGTCGCTGCTCGCTACTCTCTCGCTTATCGCTCGCTGCGGTGTTGCCGCTGTCAGAGCCGCCCACAGCTCTGCCGAGGCGCTGTTACGCCGCGCTATAGAACGCGCTGCACTAGGCACCGGCCCCGACGCAGTTGAGGGGCTATTGTGTCGAAAGCGGGCTCGCTCCCCCGACGCCGCACACGCTCGAGATGCTCTTTAACTCCTCTTTGCGCAGCGGTGGGTGCCACGTGCAGTTCCTCAGGGCCAGCACACCCTCAGTCTGCCAGCTATCCCCTTTGATGCATGTCGAACAGGGACAAGCGGTGTATCGCAGTATCACAGTATGCTAGAGATCGGAAGGGACCTCAAAAGATCACCTAGTCCAATCCCCCTGCCGGAGCAGGAACACCTAGATAAGGTTACACAGGAACGTGTCCAGGCGAGTTTTGAATGTCCCCAGGGAAGGAGACTCCACGACCTCCCTGGGCAGCCTGTTCCAGTGTTCCGTCACCCTCACTGAGAAGAAGTTTCTTCCCTGTAAGGGACAGGCTGGAGCTGCACATACAGGCTCTTATTCTGGCTTTGTCTAAAGACACAGGAAGGAAAGCAGGCTTGTCAGGAAACATTGGTTTTTCCAAACTCCAGATGCTCATGAAGAAATGCAACAAACATGTACAGAAAAGTGGGCTCAGACCCCTTTCCTTTGCCCAGACTAGTCTGTAGGGGGATTCACTCACTCAAATGCCACCCATTTTACTGGGAGATGACTAGGAGTTTGTGGTAGCTTCAGTCACAGCTGGGCCTCGGCCTGCATCCTGGTTAGACATGACCAAGAGGTGCCTGATGAACCGAGAGCTGTGCTGCAAGCAGGTGCCAGCAGGTGGTATGCTCACAGCAGAGCAGACCTGTTAAACTCCCTGACAGAGGCTGTTGTAAATACAGCAGGTCTAGATGGGGTCAGGAGGAGGCTCTGGAAGTTCTCACCAGCTGGAAAAGGGAGGGATCCTGGGGATCCTGAGCCTGGGGAGGGATCATGCAAGCCTACCCCTCTCAGGCTTTCTTCTCTGGCTGTGCTCTCACAGGCACTGTTACATACAGGACACTAGCCCACACATGTAAGCCATGCAGCTGCCCTCACATGACCAGTGTTTTCCCACTTCTCCATTTACAGGGACTCCAAAACTCACTTATGGACAGTTTGATAAGTACAGCGCAGTTCTCGCTTCTTTTTTTGGACTGACAGCAGAAAATAGGCATTCAACAGCAAAACCAACAGAACAGCTTGCATTTCCCACTAGGAGCTCAAACTTCTGCCTATGAATGCCACATGAGTAGGAGCTCAAATCTAGTACGGAAAGCAAGCACATATCGATGGAATTATTGAACCTTTTCCTCTCTTCTGGTTTGCAGCATGAACAGGACAGGCTGCAAGCAGTTAAAGAAACACTGGCATAGGAGAAAAATCTTCTTCAGGTATCAGTGACAGCCTCTGAAACCCCCGCAAATACAGCAACAGGCAGGAATACTGCCTCGAGCAAGAGCTGCAAACAACACTGTCTGCCTTAAAAATTAAAAATGAGGAAGTGGAAATGCAGAGGGAGAAAATGCAGATGCTGCAGAAAGAGGCAGTACAGGCAAAAGCCTTGCAGCAGTCTCTCACTCGTGACTGCCAACCTGTCAGAGTAGGAGGGACAAATGAAGCTGTACTGGGAACACATGAGAATGCTGGAAAAGCAGACAGAAACGCGTGAAACTGCTCTCAGTCAGGTTATTAAGGGATTTAACAGAGAAAACCAGAAGATGGCATCCCAGGAAAAAAAGACACAAGACCTGGAAAAGCAGTGAGAACTGCTGGGAACTTGTGTTGGCAAGGTCAGCAAAGAGCTGGAGGAGAGAGACCAGGAGATCAAATTCCAGTAGGTGGTGGAGCCACCCAGCCGCTTGCTGGGACCTTGACAGTAATTCCCTCTGGAGATCGAGTCTGACATGGTGCTTAAGACGGAAACAGACACTTGGAGACCTTATGGAGCAGTACTTCAGGAAGTTAGGAAAAGTTGAGGCAGCGTAAAATGGGGCACTCACCCAGCAGCAGTGCTATATGTGGAAGGGCATCATGTTTATAGATTTTAGGTTTTGTCTCATTTGACAGGAATTTATAGCTCTAAATAAACCTCCCTCCTCATCTTCTGATCAATAAGCTCGAGGTCAGTCAGCCATTTCATACAAAGCAGGTTTTCAGACCTCATTCCCTATCCCCTGTTTTGCAATCACTGCTTCACAAGATGCTATCCCCAGTCCTCGGTATTTTGGCTTTTGCCTAGATTTTTAACGATCCTTCAGCTATGTTAAAATACATGAAGCTGAATGCATCTCAGTTGAGGCTTCCACTGTATTTGGGACGATTATCTAGACAGTTTTCATAGTCAAGAGAGAAACGCAAGATACAAACTAGAACTGTAGAAAGTCACACTTAACAATGATCTGGCAAATCCTTCATCTCCTTGCATCAACTTGCAGCTACGTGCAAGGGAAAATGTTTTCCACACAAACCAGGGTTCAGGACTCCCTGCAATTGTCTGTTTGGAAAGTGCCACAGCTCCTGTAGGCATAATCTTAGGATCTGGAGAACAGAGTGCAATGCACTCCCAAGGAGCAGGGACCCAGGTATTCCTTCCCTTTCAAATCCCTACGCACACTGTGTGAGGAGCTGCATTTACAGAATGGGCCAAGAAGGACAAGTGGGCTGTGTGAAACAAGTCTGATAGAGTGATGGAGCTCTCAAAGATATTAAATTCTTGCAAGTGTTGTGAAACCTGGAAGCTGGGTAGATGAAAAGTGGGAACTCAACATTTAGCTGGTTTTGTGGCCTACTGCCAAGTTAGTCAATACCCCCATAGGGCAGAACCAGACATGGCTCACTGCCTTTTGCCGATCAGGAAGGTGGGCAATATGCAAGGATAAAAGGATGGCATGTCTGGGAGGGACACAGCATGGAGTCGTTATAACTCAGTGAAAAGATGCTTTATTTTGATGGGAATATCAAAACTACAACTGACATGAGAGGAAGGACCATTAGATCACAATCAGGAGGAGTGGCTTTTGGATCTACCTTATTTGTGAAATATGTGAAATCACCAAACTCTTCTATCCTTCAGTTTCCCCATCAAAACAAGGTAAAGCATTCAGAGCTCCTCATGTAGAAAGGGCTGCAGGTTATTTAGGAAAGTAATCTGGTGTTTCTGATACTAGTCAGGTTGGGCAATGCTTCAGCGTGCACAAATCACGCTAAAAAGTCTTGTGTCTTTTCCGTTTTTCTTGTCTCAGAAATAAAAACATCAGTGCAGGATGAGAGAAGGGTCCCATTAATGCCTGTCAATCCACCCCAATGCCTCATTTCCCAAAGGCTCATCGAGAACAACAGATCAAATTTGCAGCTTGTGAAAGACCCGCTTGCTCTACGCTCTTCTATGGCAAAAGCAGCAGGACAGCCTTGACACCTCAGTACCACCAGCTTCAACCACCAGCCCTCTTGTGCTGTGGGGTAGGCAGTTCTTGACAATTTTACACCTAGTTTAAAACAAAGGCCAGTGTTCAGCAGCCTCTGGAGGACAGGCTGTGTTGGGGGGCTGGACGTGGAGGCTGTTGCCTGCAGGGTGCACTGCCGCCCCATGCTCACTGCCCATCCCGCCGGGCATCCCCAACCTCCTCCTCCAGCTGGGCCTACATGGATTTTCTCTTAAAGCATAGCAATAAATATGCCAAAATACACGGACTGCAGGCACGGCCGTGTGCTGTTTGTGACAAATTAAACTTAACTGAGCGCCGCGTTACCAGCTCAGCCCTTCAGTCACCAGAGGACAAAGTGAAGCCACTGTTACAGCTCTCTGGAAAAAGAACAAGCTGAATTATACTGGAATATTTTAATGTATGTGTCCAGGGGACTGTGTGACAGATCTCAGCTGTTGATCTTGCAGTTTGTTCTGTTTAAATGTGAAGTTCATCGAAGGCTAAGGTAGAGGTCGTATTGCCACTTGAAAAGGCATCCTCTGGAGTGTTGAGCCTGTGGAGCTGTTTCACATGAGGCAAAGTATGACTCATGCTAATGAAAAGGGTAAAGAAGATTTTTTTAAAGAAATATATCGCAGTTAAATTAGTTCAGACAGCATGACATCAGAGAGTAATTAAATAGGTTTGTTGGAATTCCGTTTCCAATTCCTGAGTTCAGGTTTGTAAAAGATTTCTGAGCACCTGCAGGTCTCTGTGTGTGAAATATTTTCACTGGAAAGGATTCAAAATGTTAAAAAAACCTTTTAACACAGAGGCAGCATTACGCCATTCTTCCTTCTTGGAAAAAAAAGCCCTTGGATTTAAACAGGACTCCTTCAAGTTTTCAGTCAGTTTTACAGAAGAAAACGAGGTGGTAAACTTTCTCTTTTCAAGAACAAGTTCTTTATAGCTGCTCACTGAAATCAGGGGAGACCGTGTCTGAATACATGAGCACTTCCACTATGGGACTGGATACAAGTATTGAACAACAGGATTTGAAATGTTTTCATCTCAAACGAAAACCATTTTTGCTGACTTTGGTTTTTAATTTCTTTCATGTTTTCTTCTGCCAAACTGGAGGAACCTTTTCTGATTTTTTCTTTAGTGGCATTCAGAGGAAGACCAGAGGATGAAAATCCTGCATTTTCTCACTTTACTGCTTTGGCATTTGACTTGGCTGTCTCTGGATCTAGTTCCTGGAGCACTGAGTAATTCTGAAATAGGCCAGAGTAATCCAGGATCTAAACTAGGTTTTTTAAAAGCAGAAGGAAAAGAGAGGAATCCCTCAGCACGGGCAGGTTCACTGAGGACTGCAAGCCATGGATATAGTACTGGGACCTCAAAGGCTAGGACTAAAAGCAGTGCTGTTCAGGCTGGAGCTCTGCTGGCCAAGAATGATGAATCAAAGAAGGTTCTCTCAAGAACAGCAGCCACGGAGGGCAAGGTAGGACATCTCCCCAGCAGACCTGCTGGAGTAAGGACAGTGACTCCAAAGGTTCAGAATCTTAGCAGCAAGGTGGCTTTGAAAAAACCTGGCACAAGCAGTACTGACACTGATGCTTTCAAAACCAAAAAGACTAAAGAGCCTGTAACCCAGAGGGAAGCCAAGGAAACTTTCCGACATCCCCCTATAACGCCACATGAATACATGCTCTCTTTGTACAGGACTCTCTCAGATGCAGAAAGAAAAGGTGTTAATGGAAGTGTAAAACTGGAGGCTGGACTTGCCAATACAATAACCAGCTTTATTGACAAAGGACAAGGTAAGAAAGGAGCTCGTGTGTATGTGTTTATACAGAGAGAGGAATATGAGTGTGTTTATACATGTGGAGAGTTTTAGAAAATAATCATCCTTCTTTAAAGTCAGATAGCTCTTTCTAATGGAAATCGTACAACTTTGCTGCAGATTTTGTCCTCCTGCCTTATCTTGGAAAATGCAGTTAGAGGTAGAGCTCGATGGCTTGTGTGGCAGCCAAACAAAACATTTAGAAAATATTTTAGATGCATATTGTTGAAAACCAATCCATCTTTGCATACTTAGGTGTTTAAAAACGTTTTACATTTATATCCTATTTACTCTGCATAACTAACTCCTGGAAGCTGCTAACATTAGATTTATTGTAAGTATGTCTAAAAACACAGGATATACTAAGAACAGGACTACTTTGTGAAGAAAACCCACAGGTTCCAGTATTGATGGGTCAGCCTGATTTGTTCAAGGTAGAATTGTGAGGCACTACACAGGCGTCATTATAGCGTAGGGTGGGTGTATCTGTACTAGCTTGAAGCTCATGCTTTCAGGTGCCACCAGCCTTCTCTCCACCAAAGCCCACAGCTGAGCACAGACTAACAGGAGTTGCAACTTCTGGGACTCCACAATTGGGGTTCAACATTCAAGCTTCTTTTGAAACTCGGACTAGTGTCTGCCTTCACACCAGAAATAACCAGGCTCCCAAAGAATTATGTTCACCTCACCACTGTGGTTGGGGAGCCCCACGTTGCTTCCAGTAAGAGTTTTGTCGTGTATTTAAGGAAGCAACACAGGCTACAGCTGATAAGGTGGATGGTGATGGAAACTCAGCCAGGAATGGATTTGTTTGCCATTCAATTATGAATAGCTTGTTTTCTGGGAAGGGATGATACACTTCTCACAGGTACTGCATTCAGGTTTTTGGCTCACCAATGGAAGGCATCGTTAATGCGCCGTCACTAAAACGTTGGCTCAGCTGTGTTCCTTGTTAGTGCTGCTCCAGAGCCTGAGCAAGCAAATGTACCATCAGGTTAAAGGGAGGTGTGTTTCTCTGCCCAGTTTGAAGAAGTTGTGAATCATGTGGAGTTAAGTTAATACAGCAGTTATCCTTGTGTCTGGCAGTTCCTAGGGGATGTTGGGTTTAAAGGACTTATTCACTATTGTATCGTCTAAGGGTAGATTTGCTCATGCTTGGAACCAGTATGAGGCCTAGGCACCACTGAAGCTCTGTTCCAGTAATTTAAGTGGGATGGAAGTGGTGAATAGGCCCAGTGAGTGCTCAGCCCTGGAAAAGGACTATTTTTCAATTGGTCAATTGCTACTTTGAAGCTAGGAAAGATGGTGAAAGAAATGAGATTTCTACTAAAAAACCTCAGAAACTCATTTCCCTCTTGAGTCACTGAATTCTTCTGGGTCCCTGCACAAAGCTGGCTCCTTAGACCAAAACTGCTCTTTCTGTTTGGTGGGCTGATAATGGAAACTTCTAGGCTTGTGAGCAAGCTTTAGGAAAACCATTAAGAAATGAGTAACTGATGCTGATCTATGCTTGATATGCATTTAAACACGTGTGTGCTTTGCTTTTTTTAGACGAGCGAGCGCCAACTGTAAGAAAACAAAAATACATTTTTGACATCAGTGCATTAGAAAAAGATGGTTTGCTGGGAGCAGAGCTTCGAATATTGAGGAAAAAGCCCTCTGAAACATGGAAGCCTCATTCTTCTGGAAAAACTTCCCAAGTGAAATTATTCAGTTGCTCTACAAACAGACAAGGAGCAACCCTCCTGGACTCTCGGACTGTCAGTATCACAGATACACCAAAGTGGGAAGTGTTTGACATCTGGAAACTTTTCAGGAACTTTAAAAACTTTGTTAACTTGTGTTTTGAACTGGAAACTTTTGACAGGGGGAGAGCTGTTGATCTCAGGAGTGTGGGATTTAACAGAACAGGAAGACAGGTCAATGAAAAGGCTCTCTTCTTGGTATTTGGGAGGACAAAAAAAAGAGACTTATTCTTCAATGAAATCAAAGCTAGATCTGGCCAAGATGACAAAACTGTTTATGAGTACTTGTTCAATCAGAGGCGGAAGAGAAGAGCTCCTCTAGCAACACGCCAAGGGAAGAGGCCCACTAAGAATCTGAAGGCAAGGTGTAGCAGAAAAGCCCTCCATGTGAATTTTAAGGATATGGGCTGGGATGACTGGATAATAGCCCCACTAGAGTATGAAGCATATCACTGCGAAGGGCTTTGTGAATTTCCCCTTCGATCCCATCTGGAGCCCACCAACCATGCAGTGATCCAAACATTAATGAACTCAATGGACCCAGAATCGACTCCCCCGACTTGCTGTGTCCCAACCAGGCTGAGTCCTATTAGCATTCTTTTCATTGACTCTGCAAACAACGTGGTCTACAAGCAGTATGAGGACATGGTAGTGGAGTCATGTGGCTGTAGGTAGCAGAACAGTTGCTCACATGGATATGTCATGAAAGATAATATGACACATTGAACATACACTCTCCTCAAGCAAGGTTAACTAGATTTCATACCTTTAGGGGAAGTATGTTTACAAGGATGTAGCAATAAATCCAGTGCTTCTATATGTCTCTCCACCATGGACATATTTCAGTAGCGTTTGGATGCTGGCATGTAGCTTGACATAAGGCTTGTGTTGGCAACATGAGACTGGCTCTAACTGAAGTCCATGATAGAGAAGATTATACCTCCACACCTCTAGACTGCCTTGACACTAAAAGCAGTACATATGGTATCAGTGAGCTGTGGATATGACCTGTTTGATTCCTTGAACAATGTTTTTGAGACTGGATTTATGTCTGAGTCCCACATGCTTTGTCCATTAAGAAATGTAAGAAAAGAGTCTTGATGTCTGCAAGAAAAGGTTGTGTTCTGGTGTGCTCCCATCTTGGTGTAAATAGTTACACTGTAATATTATTTCTTTCTGAGCTCTTGAAACTACACATATATAAAAAAGGAGTCATTAGAGATGTTTAGTTTTAAGTTTTACATGGAGATAGATGATGCCAGAGGTATTTACTTCCATGTATATTTTCCTCCAAGCTACGTATCTTTCTTAAGTATCCACCTTTCCATTGTTATGTTATATATTACTATGTATAAGGTCCAAGTTGTTCTCAAATGCTCATAGTAAAATTGTTCCATTATGGTGTAAGATGTAATAAATTATTGACACAGTGCTACATTGTATCTAGCTGTTCAACTCTGCGTAATTATAATGCTATTAAGAAATTGGTTTTAATGTTTTTGTACAATAAATACAGGTGAAAGGGACTTTTCAGCGCAGCAGGATACCAGTGGTATGCAAAACATGTCCATGTATTTTGCTGCCACTGACAGAAAGAAACTGTGGAAACATTGGAAGAAAGGTCTGAAAGTATGGCATGGTTGACCTGGTGGGGAATGATGCTATCACTCAATATATCTGGGGCAAAAATGAGATATGCAGATGATTACAAAAAGGCTCTGGTATTCTTTTATTCAACCCTCCAAGGACCGTGTGTTTGCCTATCCCCTTTATCTATTCTACAGATGGATTATTAATTTATTGTGGGATTGCTCTGTGTATGTTTCCACCTACAAAATGAGGTTAAACTGTGGACAGGACATAAGAACCATCAGAAATTATTGATGTAGCTTCTCAATAGTATAAAATATAAATCTAAGGTTTCATATTGTTCATCAGAGCTTAAACCATCAAGTAACACAAACTCCCATCTGCACAGCATCACTGCTGGGGGTAATGGCAGGGAACTGGATATGGCCCAGGGGTCCTCCTGGTCAGTACGCCAGACTGGACCTGCTCTGGCTCACACTAGCAGCAAACCATCCTAAATTCCTGGTCAACAGCCGTAAAGAGTGATAAAAAGTTCTGCCCTTCCTCCTGCACTCTCTAGGTGGCTGAGCATTTAACCAGCTTGAAATACCTGCTTAAGCAGCCTTGCTGCCAGACAAATGGGGCTCCCCTGTGTGGGCAGACCTTGTCAGGTACCACATGGTGACACTGAACAAGCACTGCAGAGAGTTTTCTGTAATTTCTCTGTAATAGGTTAGCACAGTGATTTCTACCTGCAGGAATTGATGTTCCTTGGTTCAGGCCACGTGGTAAGACAAAACAATGTGGGTCAGAATGCTGTACCTAACAGGAGGGTGAATCACTAAGTAGCAAGTTAACAGGCATGTGAAATGCACTTGAAGCTATTTTGTAACATGTGCATGAGACGTTACGGTATTTTATGGATGTATTTTGTGGCTCGAGGCTATCCTCATGGCCCCTCTATCTCCCTTCAGGACTCTCAGCATGTCCTGCTCTTCCTTGTCCGGATAGTCTTAGTTCAGGACCAAGAGTTACTGTCCCTGCACTAACTGCTTATTACCAGCCAGCCTCATATGACTTTCAAAACAAAAAGGAGTTTTTAACTCTAAGTTTTACCACAGGTTATTCAGATATGATTTACCATTGCTACAGCAGGAGAGAAAACATTCTCCTGACAACTCCACAACCAGGAGACCATCTCAGAGTCTTTTTTTGCCCATTCTGTTCAAGCATTTCTTTTCTTGCTCCTGCTTGTTTTCTAGGTGACTGGCTTGCAGCTTTTAAGGATCCTTTCTCTAGCACAGACCACAGCTACCTTCTAGAGAGGTTGTCTAGATGACCATGAGCAAGGGTTGTCTCCTTTCTTCCTTGCATGAAAGACTGCTGCTCCCCACACATGTGCCTGTTTGCACATTCCCAGCAAAGCCCTTGCTTTTGCGTATGACAGACACAGCTGTGCCAGGCCATTTATTCAGCACACAGGCACATTCCTCAGTGGCTCAGGTATCAGTTTAAAATAGCACATACTGCCTATTTATGTTCACTTGAAGCAAATCTAAATAGTCTTAACAGACAAGTTAATTCCTGGGATTATAACTGCCTGCAAAGGGCAGTTTGCTTCAGTTCCAGCTGGATCCGTGAGATCCTGCGGCAGCTTTGGAGGAAGGTAGCATTGGTGTTACACACAATGCGTGATGGTTTGGAAACCCAAGGAGAAATGCTACACACTTCACATGCAGAGCTGTGGATCAGCCTGAGGATCCTGGTGAGGCTGGTCATGATAAAAGGTTTTAAAAACCTAGTAAATATCTCTTGGATGTTCTTGTTTCCTGTCCTAGTATGAGTTTCTTAATACATGAATAAAGCAAGATAAAAATTCAGGTAAATGTTAATTAAATTGAGTATGTATCAGCATCTACATGGAAAATAATCCCCAAACTAAAATTTTGCAATTATCCCAAAGCAAATAACATGAACTGAGGAAAAATTAGAAGAAATACTGACATTCTGAAGTGTTAAAAATCATCCTTTGGTGATGTTTCAAAATGCAAAATTCTGCTAGGTAGTAGTTACATCTTGAAGGGAGAAGAAAAAAGGAAAACAAACCCCACACTAGTTGGTCTTTAACATCAATTTAGACAAATTTGAAACTACAGACACTAAAATGCTAGAATTATAATAGTTTATAACTGCATCAAAGTTGCCAGATATTGTGTTTGGCCTAACCAGAAATAATTTCAACCCAAGCGGTCAGGTTAGGAGGTAACATGACATTCACTTTGTTTAGTTGGTAGCTCAGAGGTGGTGACATTCAGACAGGATGGTCATGGAACTACTAAAGTTTGGTCTAGCACAAAGTGAAGAGTTTCTAATGGTGGGCATGGGATTAGGGAGTTTTTCCACTTTTGACTCTCAGTTGAATACCCTTGCTTTGTGACACTGTTTCTAAACCGGGGCTGTGATGTCCAGAGTATCCTTTGCATTTACATTACTGAACTTGTGCAGTAACTCCGGCAGTTCCAGCTCAATGCAATTTTACTCTGGAGTGGTCTACTGACTTTTGCCATGGTGTAAATGTATGAATGAAGCTTATAGGTGCTTCACTGGTATATTGTTTGAGCCATTGGGATCATCTGGCACAGATCTCTGTCTCCAATTAATTTTAAGATACTTACTGAATGGTTATGATCACTTGAATTTACAGCATGGATGACAGTGACCACTTACTGCTTTTCTCAAAGCAGTTTCTGTTCTTCTTAATTCACCTAAAATTTAAAATATCCATTCAATTTCTACTCACAAACCACTGCAAGTATTGTCAAGACTTTACATGAAAATCTGCAGTTTCAGTATCTGTTGTGAGAACAGAAACATGTATCTTCCCAAGATATGAGAGTGGTGACCATTACAAACATTCGTTATCACTGATAAGCACAATCCAGGTGGACTTCCCTCTACCCTCATTCCTCCCTGAGAACAGAGGTTTAGGTTTAGGGCATGGTCTGGGGCTGACACACAGCAAAGAAACTGGAAAGAAGCAGAGGACCTTGAAATTGCAGAAGTTTGGCACTATTTCTTTAGCCTGGTCATTATATAATGTGCAAAGATAGACACCCTAAATTATTATGGCTTTCTTCCCATGGGTGAACGGGTGTTAGTAACTGGATGGTAGAAACGCAAAGAAACCTGAGCTGTAAAGCAATGCAGGTTAAAAGTTCAGCTTTCCACCTTTATGATGGCAGGTTTCACTCTCTCACTGAGAATGCCTCATTTGTATTTACTTTTTAGGGTCATTATCTGTCCCACGAGAGTCTTTGTGAAGGACCAAATTTCAAATAAACAGTACACTGTAAGACAGGTATGTGTGGATAATTTTTGTTGTATTTGGCTAAAATATGGGTACTAAGCTCAATAGGTAAACATAAAAGTATGCCATTGAAAACAATGCATTCCCATTAGTGTTTGAATATGTGCCTAAACTCCATGTACACTTTTACATGGTTATGTCATTTCCTGTGTAAAATGGGCTTGTTTATACAGCAGCCATATGAAAGATGCAGTAACCCGCTATGTGGGCTATTTGAAGCTTTCTTTAAGAAACATAAAAACCCCTTGACCCTTGTATAATAAAAGGTGTTAAAAGATACTGCTTTTATAACATCTTTGCCAAGACTAATAAGAATGTACAAAGCAAACAAGTTGGGTTTTTTTTTTCACTCCATAGTCCTGTTCAATCACGTGTTATTTTATGAATTTACTGTTGCTGTTGGGTAGTAAAATGATATTTAAAAATAAAATTGCCTGAGATTTCATTGTTTCTCGACAAATTTAATAAACAAGGAAATCTAAACGTTTTTGGAAAACCAGTAAAACCAGTGCAATAAGTGCACTTTGCTGAGTGCTCAGAAGACCCGTTTGTTCTATCATTCCAAGTTCACTGATGCCCCTGCTTTGCTGGGGTTTCTTTTCAGAACTAGTTTCAACTTTCTGCAGTCATTTGGCTAGCTGAAGTCATGCAAATGGATTCAGTTTTCCCTGATGTCATTTTGAAAGGCACAGCTGTCAAGAAAAAATTACTCTGTTAATAATAACAGTGATTAATTGGCTGGAGGACAGAAAATGCTCTTTTCACGGGTTTTTCTCTAAGTCTGTTTGCTATAATATCTTATGCCAGGCTTTGCCATCCAGGAATCCAGGCTGAGCAGACTCTGCCCACTGTACTGCCAGAGAAATGCCATTAAAATGAGGGTATTGGTCCTGCACGTTCAGTTACCGTCTGCCTGCTTTTTAAAGATCCCATTTACCATGGCAGAAAGTCAGAAATAAGCCTTTTATTGATAAAACCAGACACATTTTAGTTTGCTCAGGCAAATGGCTTAAAAATATTAATCTTTCTCCAGAAATATTGAAAGAGAAACACAACTTGGCTCCTCCACAGGCTTAGAGAAGGGGTTGTATATCTTCATGGGAGCTCTCTTTTCTGCAAAGGTGCAATAAGACTCATAAAGTTTAGATGGCAAAGAAGTCATTAACTCATATGGTTAGTGATCAGATTACAGGAACCCAGCCAGGGAGGATAAAAAGCTAACGGTAGCGCAGGGAGAAGCACATGCCGCAGGAGGAGGTGCTCTAAAGAAACACTTGAGGGCATACGGCTTGGGAGAAAGGACACAGGGAGAAGTGGCTTTCAGGAGGATGCAGACAGGCAACCCCACAGCAGTGGAGCACAGCAGGAGCTGAGGACGTGGTGAAAGACTGAATAGTAAGACACTCTACAGTTGCTCCTGGAACCAGGACAGAATGCAGGAGCAACTGCAGAATGAATGCACACCCAAATGAAACGAGATGGGTTAGGTGGGAATAGAAGTGTCTACATGCCTACTAGGAAAAAAACCTTTTCTGAGAGTTTGGTGTGAAGGAAATCTTCCTTCCTTCCACTTGCCTGTCCTCATGCTAATGGCTTTCAGAGCTTTACTCAGACCTTTGGCCTAGAAGGTGCTGAAGGCTTAGAACAAGAGCAGGCTGCTGAAGCCCAGCAGAGGCAAGTAGTTTCTGACAGTGGCATTGAACAACCAGAAACAGTAGTAGCTTTAGCACAACACTGTCTGTGGCCATCTGTTCTCAGCAAAAGAGCTGAGAAACCTGAATCTGGATGCTGAGGCACTATCATCTGTGAGATTTTCAGGTGGATGATGAATTTCACTGCTGGGCCACAGGCAGACAAGCAGTCTGTCTTCTCCAAGCCATGTGCAGCCTGAGGTTAAAAAGGCCGATCATGCAGATCTGGACAGTTACATCAAGTGCTAAACTTTGGCATTTTGGTGCTTTTTGCACTTTCAGAGCACTGAAGTGGCTTCCCAGAGAGTTGGAGGGAAGAGGCAGGCTCTGGGAGAGCAAACTGAAGGGGCACCAGGCACAGTGCCTCCCACTGTGCACTGTGTTGGGGCTGCTACTTGGGAAAGCGCCATTCCTGCCTGCACACTCCAACATGAAGCCAGATAGTGTGTAAAGGAGGGCAAGCACACCTTGCAGAGAGTGCACCCTTCAGGGACTAGGTGATCTGACCTAGATTTCTAATCTAAATGACACAGAGGAAGGACTTGTGCTAAATGCTTCCACATTCAACCTTTTACACCAGTTCCTTAGGCCATCAGCTGAATTGCAGGCAGCCTAATATTTTAGGTACATTGTGAGGACAGCTGCTGGATGAATTCTACAGGCAAGAAATACCAAGTGCAAGGAGGGAGAGAGGAGGGAAAGAAAGGAGTTGAGCAATTGTTGGCTGCATATCTAATACTCGGGCTCTAGGCATGCATCCAAATAGATACTCTAGCACATTAAGTGTGTTTGCAAGATATCACTGACAGTAGTGATGATACATGTCACAGTATTTTTACAGATCCCTGCACTATAGCCTGGTGCCCAGGCTACGTCAAGGCTGAGATGTTTGAACATCTAGTGCCTACAGTCCATGCACTTTCACTAAATAGCATCTATACTGGAATTTAAACCCACTTGGTGTGGGTTGGTGATGGAAAATGAATCTCAGATGTATGCTATTTCTACACTAGAGAAATGGGACAAGTTTATTGATGACTTTATTTTTTTTTTCCTATAGAATAATGTTGTGTGAATAATATTTGATCAATGAGTTCCAGAAAATGTAAGCTGGAATCTTTCTAAGGCATAGAAACTTTAAAAGCAGCTTGATTCTACGGAGTTCTAAGAAAAATTACCTGCTATTTATCTCAAAGCACAGTGGAGCTATCTGTCTCCCAAAACATTCTCATGGTTTTGGTAAGAGAAAAAGTCATAAGAAATAATTCACTTCTTGCAACAGTAATGAAATATTCCCCATGCCAGTAAGATAAGAAAGTGATGAGGAGCATTTGCTGGCATCGGAGTTTTAAAACATTTAACCTGCACCAGTAAGACTCCTGATTTTTAATAAATCTTGGAATTCTGGGGAAATTCCAGAGGTTTGAGAGACTCAGGAGAAAAGGAATTTAATTCAGTACTATAAAGGGTCACTCTGCTGACCCGGCAATTATAAGCAAATTATGGGACTGTTGATACTGACTGAATCTTACACTGTGATTGAAGGATGGAGTTGAATTCATAGGCACTAAGGGCAAGAAGAACAATTAAGAGCATTTAGCCTGATGAGTCCTGCTTACCCTAGGTAAAAAATTATACCTTGGAGTTCCTGAAATGTCAGCTCAGTTTTTACAGCAATCAAGGCAGCAAACACGACTGGGAGAGAAATGGAAAACAAATGAGAAAACAATATGCAGGCACTCCAGGGATTTACACCACTCTTGGACACTTTGTGGTACCTTTGGAGAAGGGCAATGAGAACAACTGGAAGTATGAAACAGCTTCTGTGAGGGGAGTAATTAGACTGGAGTTCTTCAGTGAAAGCTGACTGGGGAGAGAAGGAAAAGTGATGAGAGCTAAGAATGTGAATTGGGAGCAAGTTTTCTCCCTAACAAAGAATCACAATGCACCAAATGGAACCGGTTCAGGACAGGTTTGAAAAAAGCAGAATGGTACCGATTCCCACAGTACAGCCCAGCTGCAGAACTCCTGGCCACATCCTGCTTTGGATGCTAAAAGTCTACATATGTTTAAAAAAAAATAATAAGTTCATGGAAGAAAAATCCATGAAAAGCTGCTGCTCTTGACTCCATAGGACTTTCTGAGCCACTGGTAGCTGGAAGCTGAGAAGCTGTGCCAGGAAAACCTCACTGCACATTTGTCCTGTCGTTTTCTTTTTAGGTATCTGCTGTTGCCTATAGGAATTGGGCTAGATGGATCCATGGTCTGACTTGGCAAAACCATTCTCATGTTCTGTAGGAAGCCCAAAACTTGCAGGGGACTAGTACAGTGGGACCTCCTGGCTTAACCCATTGAGCAGCACTTACCAAGGCTTTGGCCACTGTCCTGAAGAGAAGCATGGCTTTCTGATGTGGTCTCACTTTTCCCACCTGATTTTTTTTTAAAGGAAACCTATTTTTAAAGTTCCTTGGAATTAAATGACACTATGTAATAGCTGGGTCTTATGTATTTGGAAAGAGAAATCCAGGATTGATTTAAAGACCGAAAGTTTTAAAAGCTCACCACATTCAGCTCTAAGCTAATTCTGTGAATATTAACACTTCATTTTTTAATAAGCAGCTATTTCTACCTACTGTCCAGTTTCCACTTTGAATCAGTGAATTGGCTTCTTTGTCTGCTACATGAAAGAACTTCTCCCATGGGCATTGTTCTACCTTGTAGAGACTGATGAATATTTTTCCTTTATTTTCTATGGAATAGGTAGATCGTTGGTTGTGCTTTTGCTGTACACCTTCCTTAACAGATTTTTTCTTCTTGTGCTTTTTTTTCTTTACACTCTCACTTCTATGAGTATTTTTTGTAGCATGAACACCAGAACTCATGTAATGTTGCAGTAACAGACTCATCAATGACACAGAGACACTACTAACTCTGTACTTTTACTACATTTTAACCTTCATTATAGTTCAGAGTTCGCTTTCCCTCTCAGCCACATCATTAGGAGTTCAAACTCAGCCTTCTATTATGAGCAACACTGCTTTTCCATAATCACTGCTTTCTAATGAAAAACTTTCAATTTTATAAGTTCTTGACTCATAGTTGAAAATCCTTGTTTACAGCTGAGTTAAAAAGCGGCCCAGTCCACTAAAAGGTTCCAGCTTGACAAGATTTAGATCATTCCTGTTGCTCATTGTGAAGTAAGTTACTTTGCTTTTTAGGGCGAGGCATTGAGACAAGTAGAGGCGCAACCTCATGAGCCCTGTCAGACTGAGAGGCAGAGATGTGTGTCCCAGGCTGGAGGACTGACCACCTGGCTGTGACTCCAGGAGGAGAGAGCTCTTCAAGAAGAAATAAAAGAAAGACACTGACAGCAGTCTGTACTTCTTGAATGTTGAAGTGCTGGGCTTTGAGAACTGGGCAAAGGACTGACAGACCCTCTGCTGCTCACACATACTCACTAAAACCTTTTCTCTTAGGACATTCTCCAGACACCAAGAGGATGTGAAGATCAAGATGTGCTCTCTTTGGCATGGATTTAAGGCTTGAAAGCTGCTCTGGAGCAGATGCTTGAATCATACAGATTTTGTTCTGCTGCCAGTCCCAAGAAGCACATCCTTTTTGATCACTGAAGCAGGTTTGCTCCTCTTACTGTGAGTCCATAGGGCACCTCTGTAACATGCTTGTAACCACTTATTCCTGGCCAGAGGGTACATGGCATGCAGAAGTTCTCCGTGGTGCCCTGCTCTCCCCGCACACTGTTGGATGTCTTGAGGAGGTTTTAATTCTGGACATTGGGATGATTTTCCAGTGGTCTCCAGTACAAATATATGGAAGCTCCACAGCAGTGCTCACTTCCCTGGCCCAGCATGAGTGGTGTGAGGCTCGTTGAGGACTACAGGGCAGCTTCCGCTCCCCAGTCTCTGAGAAGTTGTTGAGAGTGCACAGCTGGACACAGCTCCTTTAAATGAGGCTGGGCCTTTTACTTGTTATTTTCAGGATGTGGGCAATACATTGACACTGCATGAGCCATCCTGTTGATCCCTCAAGGATTCTTCAGAACAGCAGGAGCCTCTTCCTGCCACAGTAGAGGGCCACTACTCTGCCCTATCCCAGCATATGGCCAACTCCTGTGGCTCTTGTTGGGAGCCATGTGAAGGGAAAGAAGAGAGAATGACTGCTGGAAGGTGGTGGGATGAGGAATGATGGGGACGTTTCTTGGTGAAAATTGTTCAGTCCTTGCTAGAAGGGACTGACAGCATGCCGCTGGTAGATTATCCCAATAGCCAAACCTTGCCCCATATTATATGGTTTTCATCACAAACATAAATACATTTGGTATAAAACAGAAGGTCAGGAAGGTTTAAGACATGGTATATGAGAAAACATTTTCCAGATTTCAGCTTCCTCCGAGGTAATATGCAAGTGTAATTAAAACAGAACCTGGAAATATAGAGTACAGTACCCTATTGAAAGTGTGTTGTATGAGCTGAACTCCCTTCATTGATAGTTTTCCAAAACACACAGCTGCAATAATCTTTATCCAGGAGAAGGGAATAAATTAAGTCTGAACACCTCTGCATATAGTACAGTACAGTGTATAGCACTGCACCCCATATAACCTCTTAGCGGTAATGGAAAGCTGAAGGAGGCACAAGTGGAAAACCTCTCTGACCAGCAAACATTTTTTTCTTCAGACAGCATACAGATGGGAAGAAAAGCTCATGAAGTAGAGGTGGCTTAAGCACTGGGATGTCTTGTTTCTGAAGTGATCTGCTCCAGGCGCTGGGACTCTGCAATGGCAGGGTGCCAAAGCACACTCCAGGTTTGACAGGTGTGGAGGGAAACGTCCTGGGCTTGCCCCAGCAAACACTGGGCACTGATGGCAAGCTCAAGTGAACAAACAGGAGTTTATCGTAGTTAACAGTAGCAGCAGCCACTAGGATACAGAAGCTCAGAAAAAGTAATCAAGTCCTATTTCTGCTTCCCCTGCACAGTTCAGTCACGGAGTTCAGGCTTTGCTTGCTAGATTTCACCAAACTCAGTGAGGTGTGGCACTGAGGAGCCTGGTTCTGCTTCATGTCTGCTTTTACTCCTGCAGCACTGGTGCAGGAGAGGGATAACTCCCTCCTGGAGACTAGAGAAAGGACCACTTTTCACCCCTAGCCAAGGAATTCCAGATCAGGAAATTGATCTCCATACTTGCCAAATCTGTCAAGGTCCATCATGCATTGTAAAGATTGTACTTGTATTGACAAATTACCTTATTTTCATATTTTTAAATAGCATTTATCCTGGGGAACCACAGTAGCAAATGTATGCACACTGACACCTCAAACTGAGCATTCAGTTTTATGGAGAGGACTAAACATCTGTAGGTTGCTAAAAATATAATTAGCCTCCATTAGAAATCCTTTTCCAGCTTGTTACGTCACCCTAAGGCTGGACTTGATCTCAAAGTGTCCAAATGCACTCTGTATGCAAAGGAGAAAAATTCTGCGAAAGTGAAGTATATATAAACTACCAGTTCAACCTTAGAAATGCCATTTGCCTTCATCACCCAGCCAGAGCTAAAAATCCAGCGGAACTTGAGTTTCCCCATGCGGTCAGATGGCCCCTCACTGCATTTCTGGAACTCGGAGTTCTCGGAGTTCTGTTAAGAGCAGTGCAGGGACATCCTTCTGGAAGAAGACAATCCACATGTACCAGGGCTCCAAGGGTCTGGTATCACTGATCTATGCTTCAAGTCCTAAAAGGGAGCAGTAGACAGGATGTAGTGTGAGACCTGCACTGGCTCTCTGGGTACATACAAGGCCCTTTCAGAACCTGGAGCACCAGGAAAGTCTGCTGCAAAGACACTCAAATAGCTGCAGAAGCCAGCTGGCAGTCGTGTAGTATTGGCACTGAACCAGAGTTAACAAGACCTGCTGGACCTGAGCTGAGCATTTCAACTGGGTTTCTCTTTATCATGATCTCCAGAGTGTCCTGGAATACCCATATGGACTATTTTTCCTCTTGTTATCTGGAGTGCCCCAGCCCTGCTTGTCCCAGGTAACATGGACAGATCCTGTTTCCCCATACGATTTTGAGATTTCTTTAGACTTTTCTTTTGCAGAAGCAGGAGCAGGTGGTTAAGAAGGAAAATTGATATGATTTTCAATCTGCACTTAGATAGGAATTCTAGACTGAGTAGAGGAAAGACTGAAGTTAAAAGATCTGTACTTTTGCCATAGTCTAAAGTATGTTTGTTTCTCAGAAGGAGGGAGCTCTCCCCAGAAGGTGTTGGGCTAAGAAGTGCCTTATCAAGTTGATTTTAATTCTTCATGAATGAGAAGAGGAAAATATGAGAAGTTGTTATGGGGTTTTATATATTTAGAGTATTTCAAAATGGTTGATTAACCTGCATAGGTACATTTAAAAATATAAACCCACAGGCCAGCGTAAAAGTGATCAGTGTGTTTTTCAGTGTGAAAATGGGAAAAGCATGTTCTGTGATAATTCTGAAATAAAATTGAGATAGGAAATTACAAGGACAGGAACATCAAATACTTGTAAATGCCTTTGTTTAAAAGGTAGCTACCATTCCTTGTTAATTAAGTCAAAAAAAGAACTAGAAGTATAGTAATGATTACTGAGCCAGCTTGGGAGAGGTTAAATGCATATGTAATTTCAGGAGCACAACAGCCAAGGACCTCTGTGCAATGGAAGTCTTTTGAAAGTGGTCAAAAATACACAGATTAAAAACATACACAGAAAATGTGTTTCCTGGTGAGTTACACACAGAAAGTCTGACTGCAGAGTGGTATGCACAGAACATCAGGAGGAAATGTGGCAAGTAAAACATACCAGAGGAGGTCATAGAGGTGCCTGCCTCTGAAGTCTGAACAGTGGAAAATTCAGGACAGATTTAACCTGGAGGTTCCAGTTTGACAGATCAGGCAGTTCTCACTGTGCTAAATTCTTGGGTGTAGCCCTTTGTCTTTTCAGTACTGTATTGCTCACTCTGAAAGACATAAGTATTCCTCAAGGCAGAGATAAGCAGAGGGGACACAGGACCTGGATTGCTGGCTCACCATACCGTGTCTCGTATTTTTGACAAAATAGTCTCCATGTGCCCATTTGTGCTTCTTATTTCTGATGGCACTACAAGAGGATACTTAAAAAAATCCAAAACAATCAAAACCGTTTAATTCTTTTTTATTCTGAGGAAATATGTGTATATCCATTAACCGGGTGAAAAAACAAGTAATATGGTAAAAGTTATATACGAAAAATCTTGCAGAGCTGTGATAGGAAACCTCATCTCCGGAACATCCAGCCAAGTTTCTCCTCATCTCTACAATGCTTCTCACAGCAAACAGCCTGAGGCTGATTTCTTAAAGTATTAGCCATACTCTGCTCTTTCTAGTACATTTAGGAACTTGACATTAAAGGGAGAAGAATGGGACTCACACTTAGCATCTTTATGTTAAGAATGAGAAAACTTTCACAGTGAAAGATTGGAACAAGCTTCAAATGGAAGCTGGGACCCCCTTTACCAAAATTTTTAGGTGCAGGTCAGGGAAACATGCACCAGATGTTTCTCAGTATGTTTAGTACTGGAAGTGGAGGATGGTCTAGATGATCTTTTTAGCTGCACACCTACAGGATTTGCAGATGTCTGTAATTAACTATGCCAATCAAGGAATAATGTAACAACCCAGAAGCAAGTTTCAGTCTCTACCATAGCCTAGAACACAGCAAATCATGTATGCGTCCTAGTCCACCTGGAACATTTTGACGCCATTTCTTCATGTAAAAATGACAGTTTCTCAAAACTGAAGTTTCAGGGTAGATAAATACACAGATTTGAAAAGGTACAATTCTGAGACCAGCATGGAATTGCTGGGCAAAATACGGAGCCTTTGTCCCACTCTCCCCATGGAGAACAGCCAGTGACCTAGGCTGGGGTACTTCTGTGCAATACTATCAATCTTCAGGTTTTGCCCTGGTTAAGATTTAGGGATTTTAATCTGAATTTTTCATACTGAGGGTGGCCATCACAATTATGATTGAGGGGCCTATGCTTCTCTTCATATCTTTCATGAAGTTCAAGTCCTGCACCTGGGACAGGGCAATCAAGCACAACTACAGGCTGGTCAGAGACTTGATGGAGCAGCCCTGAGAAGACGGACTTCTGGGTGCTGATTGATAAGAAGCTCCCCATGACCCAGCTTCAGTGTGTGCTTGAGCCCAGAACCCGTGTGCTGGGCTGCACCCCCAGAGCATGAGCAGCAGCTCAGGGAGGGGATCCTGCCCCTCTGCTGTGCTCTGGGGAGACCCCCCTGCAGCCCTGATCCAGCTCTGGAGCAACAGCACAAGAGGGACCTGGAGCTGTTGGAGCGAGGCCAGAGGAGGCCATGATCAGAGGGATGAAACACCTCTCCTATGGAGGCGGAGGAGTCATAGGTAAGACAGTCATTTTCTCCAACTGAAAGGTGTCAAAATCCTCCTGTGGAGGATTAGGTGACGCAAACCCAGGTGAGTGTCAGAAACTGGCACTCAGCATACTTATACATGCAGCTCTGAGTTAGAAAGTGTCCGCTATGGTGGACAGGCTATTGCACACCTCCGTAAGACTCCCTCTGCTACTGACAGAAGTCTTTTCTCTGTGCAAATACACACTGTAGGGTTCTTGAGCTTCACCACTTTTAATGACTTTAACTCACTAATGGCAAAGAGAAGGCTCCAGAAAGGTGCAATCATTCTCCATCGCCTTCTCACGAAAGATTTGCTTTTAACAATGGCATTTAATATTGCTTTGAGTCTAATACACAGAGGACAGCTAGCCAAACAGAAAGTAGCAGTTAGCTTTAACTTTCCTCCCTAGAACCAGCCGCAGGCTCAAGAACGAAATTAAATGTAGCATGTCCCTGACAGAGATCTACAGTTCCCTGTGTTGCTCGGCATCTAGCCCCACATCAGAACAACTTGTTCACTTAAACACATCAGGTTTTCAGTTAAACCTATTTCAGCAGATAGCTGTGGTGAGTCAGAACATCTTGCAAAGGCTGACTGGAAGCACAGGGTTCAGGGGTGCCTGTGGAAAAGAAGTCCAAGCAGATGATTCCATTGGCCCCCTGAGGCCTGATATTTAAGAACACATGAAAGATTTCTAAGGACTACTGTTGGAGTTTCAGGGCCATTAAAGTGGCTGCTACTGCCCTCTTGGGAAGCTGACATCCCAGTAAATATGCTGGGAAAGAGAGAAGTAGAATATTATAGTTCCCCAAGCCCTTTAAGCCAGCAGAGTAGTTCTGCTCTCTTCCCCAGCAGCTCTTGCTCACATCTACACCAGCCTTGTGCGTACCAGGACTAACATTTGTGAGGTGATATGGATGTGATCCAGATTAAGACCAACATGGCAAAACAAGCCAGCTCCTTATAACCTGCTGCGTTGCTGCTCAGGTTCATTCTGTGGCCTCATGAAAGCAGGTGCCAGCAGAAGGAAGGAGCAGGGAATAGAGAGCAGCAGCTGGGGTTGCTCCTGGCAGCAGGGTGCTGACTCCAGAGCCTGTGGGGCACCGGCACGAGGGGCTCTGCCATGTTCTCTTTATGCTGCTGCTGTGAAATCTGCACGGTGGCACCCGTGCGGGCTCACAGCGATGCCATCTGCTTGGGGCAACCAGAATGGCCAGGTCAAAGCCAGGGTAAACCACCGCTGCCCTCTGCTGCCGCCACAGATTCTCATGGGTCTATCCTTTGAGGAGAGGACTGGCCATGGCGGGCAGCACGGCTCTGCCACCGCTCCCGGTCCCGAACCGAGCTCCAACCCATGTCCAACACCGAGCTCCCTCGAGCGGCCTCCCTCCGCGCAACCACTCTCCCCTCAGCCGCGCGCCCCTCCCCGCGCATGCGCAGCCGGCCGGCGGAAGGGGTCGCGCCGGCGGAAGCGGCGGGAGGCTCCATGGCGGCACTGGTGCGGGCCGTGGTGAGTGCCGCCGGCCGGGGTCGCCTCTTCCGCCGTGAGGATGAGCGGCGGGCGCGTCCCTGCGCGAGGTCCCAGCGCCACGGCTCCTGCAGCGCCCGGCGCTGCTCCGCGTGGTCCCGCCGCGCCCTGACCCAGCCGGCGCGTTAAGGACGAGGCTGTCCGGCGGAGTGAGGACACCCGCTGTGTGTGGGGGGGAGTGGGAGGGGAGGGGGGGGCGACGGCACCAGCGGCTCTTCCCGCCCTTCGACAGAGCTCTGTGGTGAAATAGGGGGACCAGCTTGTCCTTCAGAGTTTGAGTTTATATAAGAATCGTGAAGTGCGTTAGTACTCCTCATCGGGGCTTGAGAATTTGGCTTTTTTTTCCAGTCTGGTACTTCCCTTGTCGCCTGTGTGTCCTGTGGCTTGTGGATTGCCATTAAGAGATTCCCCTCTGACTTCAGAGGTGTTTGGTAACAAGGTTAATGTAAAGATTATGATTTCTGTGCTAAGTGCATTTGTGTGCATTTTGCCCTTTCTGTTAGCCTTTCAGGTCTTTGTAGCTGAGTGCCACTTTAAGTATATAGCCTAGAAAGAAGTTTCTGCCAGGGTCTGATATTCCATCACGACACAAATACAGGGCTGTCTTGGTGGGTACAGATCTGTCAGGAAGATGAAAGGCGTTTAGTCAGTCCCCACTTAGGAAATCAATTCACTAAGGTCTTGGAACTGATGTCTGGGGGTGTGGGTTTTACAGGCATGCTGTGTCCTGTCCTTTGAGCAGTCAACCTGAAGGCAGCTAAGGGCAAACCTGCCTGAGAGCAACCCAGATGCAGTGAGGTGGATTTCCTGCTTTCTTCTGTTCTGACTCTCTTCTCGCTCATGTCTTTGCACTGTTGTCTACCATTGTCTCCTCCAGCGTTTTTCTTGTCTACTATGCTCCAAATGCTGGAGCAGTAGAGCTGTGGCAGCACGGGTGGGTTCAGCTGTCTGCAGAGCTGTACCCCCAGCGTGCAGTTTGCAATGAGAACCTGCTTGCAGAAGGTGAAGGACTTGCCTCTTAGGCTTACCTGTCCCTGGGTAACTCCTCTTCCAGCTGCTTCTGGCATTCATCTGGCAAACTAAGTCCTCAGGAGCTTGCAGCATATGGTACAGTCATGATTATTGTCCAAACATTTCAGCTCTACTAGTTTTTACTGCCGTTATCATTAAAGTGTTATCATTAAAGCTGTTCTTTACCTAAGAAGAGATCTTGATGAATAGCTTGATTGGAACCTAGGGCTTTCTTAATGGTTGCCAGAAGGATTTAGACGACCATAGTGATATCGTTTCATCTGTATCTTGACAAGGCAGCTGGCTGCAGGAGGTGCTTGCACTCTGTGGGCTGTTCCTGAGTAATCTTGTTCAGGTTATGCTCAGTACCTTCTGCTGTTGTCTTTTCTTTATTACTTGTTTCTCACACCTCACCTTTTAAATGTGAATATGCTTATTTTATATTTTCATGTCTCTGTCCAGTTTTGTTGCAGTAGTGCTTTTCAACAGCTATAAACTCCACATATTAAAGCTCTAACACATAGTGCAACCTAGGCATGTTTTCCTTCATATTACAGAGAAAAAGCTTCAAAAAATTGTCAGATGCCTTGGAATCTTGTAACAATTATTTATTAAAAATGCTGTCTTTTCTTTCTCACTTAAGTGTTTGTTAAACTCGTTATATATGAGCCCTGGATTACCTCAAGAAGTACTTTGTGGTACACAGCTGAAATGTCTTTTTTGGATGAATTGTATCATTTTCATAATTTCATTTGCTGGGTAGTAGTGTTACGGAGAGAGAAACAGCAGCAACTTAGTATTGCTACAGTAGAAGTGGAAAGGTAGTAGCTAATCACATTTGCTACGGCAGGGCATCTGTCCCCTCGCGGTTATTAAAAGCCCAATTCAATTTGTTGAATGGATTAGAAGTGCCCCTCTACGAGGTGTTGAGGAGACAGTACTGAGGGACAGTAGTGACTCTGCAGGTACAGGAAGCAGAAAACAGGAACTCAAGTTGGCTTTATATCTGTTCCTCCTAATCTTTGGTCACATCTGCTAGTCTCATAGTTATCCTTTCACTGGGCACCAGTAAGAAGAGTTTGAGTATTTATACAAATTAATGAGATTTCACTGGAGTCTTCTCAAAGCTAAGCTTTATGTTGGATGCTTCAGTCTCTTTAATCATCTTTGTGGCAAATTGAAAATGAAGCTGTTTTTAGTAGAAAGAAGCATATCCATTCTGATAATGTATACATTATTTCCAGTGTTAATGTAGAATATGTATGATGGAGGCAAAATCATACTAACTTGAATACTGCACAAAATGAAAGGTGCAAAGACAGTGAAGTCAAAGAAAACCCTGCCTCTTTTCCATATGATCTGACATTTTCATTGCAGAAAATTATTATCTTCACTGACATTTATTGGGACAATATATGCTTTTGAAATACTGAAATTCTTAGCTGTGCCTGAGAAAAGTAAGACAAAGATGCATAAAAGCTAAGAGTTAGATTAGGGGGTTTTATAGACCACTCAGTCAATTGAAGAATTCTACTTAAGCATTTGAATTTATTCTGTATAATAAAACTTGTGGTGTAGTGTTATGATGTAGACAGCCCACCTTTTCTTTTGACTGCTCTGGCTTTGCCATCAAACTTGGGTTGTGTGCTTGTACTGCAGGCAAGATTCTTTTAAAACCAAAATTTATGCTGCTTTCAAGCACAAGTTGGGAGTTTCATCTGAGGATTGTGGTATAAATGAATAAAAGTTGTGGAAGCAGAAGGACAGTTCAATGTTTTCTGGGTGTTAGGGTCCTTTTCTTCATTGCCGATCTCTGTTGCAGAGCTGCCAGACGGGAGTAACTCAATGGACAGCAGCATGCAGCGGATTACTGCAGGCAGCCACAGTCCAAGGCCAGTGTAGACAGATGCTCTACAGTACTTTCCAGGTAGGATATCAGAGTATGTTAAAGTATGTAAAAAAAATGGGATAAGTTTAAATCAGTAAAAAACCTCATGATTTTGTCGTTTGTTGTTTTTTTTAAAATAAAGAGGCTTCCAAAAGTGATGTCTTCACTGTCTGTGTATTGCCAAAGTATCAAGGCAACTTAAAAGCTTTCTGGTGCTAAGAGTGTGAGCTCCCACTCTTCAATAAACAGTTGTCATCATTCCAGTCTTTTAATGGATCAAAATGGTCTGTTGTGGGTAGATTAAATGTGGAACTCCAAATGTAGGTCATTTTTCCAAAGCAGCTGTTACAAGCTAGTCATGATGGCATGTAATTTCCAGCACTTTATTTAATAGAACATCTCCACTATACAGCAGTGTTGGACTTTTTAGTGCTGATGGTGTATTTACCTGGCACAGCACAGCATTAAGTAGTGCTGTCAGTGGGAAGTACAGCTTTGCAGTTTTGCTTCCAGTTGCATAACAGGATGCATGGTGTTAGATTGTGTCTACCCATATAAAATTAACTAGAACATCTTGTAAGAGCAGTTAATAATGAGGGGAGAACTGTGTAGGAAATGGGAGTAGATGCAGGCTCTCTGAACAAATGATGGTGTACAGTTGGTGTTTCCTTCTTGCATACAATGAAATGAGAGATTAAGCCTTTTTTTATCTTCATGTGTATTACAACTTGTATCATAGAGCCATGACTTACAGAATTAGAAGCTTGCCTGTGAGCTTTGTGGCTTGGATGTCTTTTCTCAGATAAGACTTCCAATCCTGGGAAAATTGGCTGTGATTTTGTGACACACCATACTGTTAAAGCACCAGTTCCATATCAAGTAGCATAAGGTGTGGGGAATGGGGAGGGAAATGAGCAGCTGTGAAGTTCATTGATAAAGTTGGCCTCACTCTGAGCTACCAGTAGATTCAGTAGACTTCTGGGATGACTGCTCTGATGAAACCAGTATATTTACTTTGTCTGAATTTATTGATAACAAGTTTTGCTGTTAATCTGGCTGTGCTGGGAGGCTATGATAAGTGTTCTATTCAGTGTGCAGCTTCTTACCTAGAGATCCCATTCACTCCTACTTGATAGTTTTGTGCGGTAGCTCTAAGATACAAATTATATGAAGATCAGGTATGAGACCATCTAAGAAGATGCACAAGCCCATAGGACCTGATGGGATGCATCCACAGGTCCTGAGGAAACTGGCAGATGAAATGGCCAAGCCATTATCCATCATATTTGAGAAGTTGTGGCAGTCTGGTGAAGTTCATGCTGACTGGAAAGGGAGAAGTATAGCCCCCATTTTTAAAAGGGAACTACAGAACGGCCAGTCTTACCTCAATGCCTGGTAAAATCATGGAGCAGTTCCTCCTGGAAACTATGCTAAGGCACATGGAAAATAAGGGGGTGCCTTAAAGGGGCTGACAGGTGTTCTCTAGTCGATTCCATCAGTATGGAGTGTTCTCCAATCAATTCCATCAGTACATTTACAAACCTTACAAAATGTGTGTTGTGGAGCATTAATCATGGAGAACCATTTTGTTTGCAACAGTTATGATAAGAAATTTGTGGATTTTTTTAATATTTTCAGGATTAGACTAAGCTGTAATTCCCTTAGAAACAAACCAAAGGAACTGAGGGTAATTGGTGTAAAGTTGTGTCAATGGTCTCTTCCTCTTTTTTCTTTGTTTTTTTTTTTTTCTGTTTTCATTGATCATTTTGCTAGAGACACAGGCCTGGCCAGTTCCCACTATCTGAATCCTGTGGTGGATTGAATCAAGCCAATGGAGCCATTACACAGCAAAGCAGATCATTCTCCAGTACACATAAGGTTAGAAGAGTTTGAGGTTTTTGTTGTCTGTGCTATTGTCATTGTGCTAGGGGTTTCACAGATACTGCTACAAAACACTTTTCAAGTCATGTATGAGATGTTTCAACTTTTATATAAAATGTTTTAGTGTAGTGTGAGCAATGGATCCAGTCATTTGAGAAGTGCTTTCTGTTCCTCTCCAGAAAATGAAGTGCTAGCACAGTGAGATGCAGTTACAGTTGGGTTATCTGGGGTGAAGATTCCAATGAGTCTTCATTCATTCAAAGAAGCCTGAGGGCTTCTTTGCAATGAGAAAAAAACTAAGTTAAGGAGAGGAGTTATTGAGGTGGGGGCAGATGTGCCTTTCTTTAAAAAGGGAGACACAAAAGCTGCCCCATACGTGAAGTGACAAAATGTTTCCTGCTTCTTTTGCTTGGGAATAATGTGTGATGCACAGTTTTGCTGTCTGCTAAACATTGAAAATCATCATACGATCTACTACTACTAATTAATTATTATGTAATAATTTATTTACTGTTCATATGTACAGTTTTGTTAATTCGTGGTCTCTGCGTGTCTTACATTTATTGTCTTTTGTCTTGGAACAGAAGTTTTCTGGAGCATGAATCATCTCCATAAGATCAGTTTAGTACTTAATCCAAGGGAGTTGGTGTCTTTCAACTAGTAAATATCCTGATCCTGCTCTTGTTAACTCAGTGTGAGGGAAATGGCAAAATGGAATGCCGAGAAATGAGAGGACAGGAGGAAAAAAGAAAGTTAGGGATGGATGGGTAAAGCTTGCATAGAAATCACACTCCCAGTATGCTGCGTGCCTGATGGGGTATTTTGCTGTTGTAGAGTTAGAGGTAAATACTGAGAAATAGTTTTAAATAGTTATTTTGATATGGATAGACAAAATGAAGGAAAGCAAGGAGATGTATGGAAGGAAAGAACTCCTGCCTGCTTGTGCCCCCCTTCTTGTACCTGCACAACCATCATTTGCAGAGCAGATCCGGGAGAGTAATGGATGACAAGGTGGTCTAACAAGGTCTAACAAGCCAGGAATGACATGAAGGGAGTCTAGTCAGACTTGCAGAATAATGAAAAAAGAATCATGGCATTTCTTCGAAAAGGGAATCTAGAATGGGAGCCATATTTTGGAAAGCAGGTTTCTGTATTATTTGAGTCTGAGCTTCCAGTGGGATGCTTTTGTCAAAAGAGTTGTGCAGTGTTTGCATTCATAAACAGAAGAATATCACATAGGAGAAACAGTGTAATATTTTTCAGAGAAGACCTAAATATCTGTTTGTTTTGTTGAACAAAGAAAGGAAGCAAAGCCCCTAAAATTCTCTATTAAACTTGTAACTTTTCTGACTAAACTGATTTCTCGGGTTTAATTGCTAAGACTGAAATATGTGATATTTTGCTTTTACAGCATCTTTCTGCAAAAGATTCTGTGCAGACATCTGAAGAGAAAGTGGGCACTTTCACCAGGATAATAGAAGCATTGGGTTTCACGGGACCACTGAAGTATAGCAGATGGGTAAAGTATTCAGTTAATAATTCTTTTGGTTGTTTGATGCTTTCAGAGTTCTAAAAAGCAAACAAAAATGCCCCCACTTTTTTCTTAATGATAGGAGCAATACTTAATAGAGCAGTTCTTCTAATTGTTACCTGTGTAAATTCTTTTTTTGTGATGTGAGGAATAATAATCCATAGCTTGAACCTGCCTTGATGTATGCATTGCCATCATTAACTTAAGTAGGAATATTGTATTTGGTTTCTAGTATCTAACACCTTCTTGAATTTCTTCACATATTTATCACTTCATTTTGTACCAGAGAACACAATGACAGCCTTGCTGTTGAAGTTAAACACTCAGAGAGGCCATCATCTTCTCTGTAATAGTGACCAACTGGAGTTAACCTAGAAATAATTTAATTTCAGGAAAAGCATATTGCGATACTTGTCTCATGTGCTCCTCCAGCCCACAGCAGTTGTCTTTCAGGACTTTCTGCATGAAACTGGGCATTTTTCTTTAATATCTATCTATCTATCTATCTATCTATCTATCTATCTATCTATCTATCTATCTATCTATCTACTTGTCCAGATGCACTTCGAACTCTTGTAAGTTTATAGCACCCATAGCATTCAGTGTTAGGGAGTTCCACAGCTTGAGTCCCCACCAAGGGAAGAGGTACAGTAGCTATCAGTTGGTGCCTTTTAATTTTGTACTTGAAGATCATAGTGATTACTCTTCCCTTGGAGTGTATGTTCACATTTCCCTTCCACTGATGATTTTATAGACTTGTATATTCCATAGTGTCTTTAAACTAAGGAAACTTAGTCTAACTTGTTTCTGTTCCTGAGACTCTTTCATGTTTTGATTTTTGTTGCCCTTCTCAGATACTCTTTCAGTACCCGTATTTCTGTGACAGGAGGGTCTCCCAGACAAACAGTAGTGAGCTATGTTCTCATTGCTGTTCGAGTCACTGGTCAGTAGTAGCTGACTGGGGCATTTACACATAGGTCCTTCTCTTTCATGGTCTTTAAATAGTCCTTTCATAAGGCAGTTCTTAACATTGACTAAACTTACGAGTTCTGCAAGAGACACCTTGAGTTCCTTATGCAAAAGGGAAAGACAGGAGTTGAAATTCATTATTTCTTGGCTCTGAACTAAGGCACAGTATAAAGGAGTGAGAGAAGAAGACTGAAAGAAAGGCTGACCCTAACTGTGCAGGAATTAAAACCTGTAAGGTGCTTTCAGTATCTGCAAGACAGAGTGGACCTCTGAAATGCTGAGATGCTGATTGCATCTCACTCCTTACAAAGAAAATATAAAGATAACTGACATTTAAGGGGTTTAGGGATTTGCTTTTAATCAGGTGATGCTAAACCTCATGAGAGAGCAGTTTCTCTCCCGTGTGCTTGCATACATACTGTTGTAATAAAGTTTCTTGTTAGCTCGAAGTGTTGATTCAGAGTTCTCCTTAATTGCTACTCTTTACTGCCTGCTTTTGGCTGGGGAGCTTGGATTTGGAGGGAGTTATTTTGTGGTTAGGGCCCAAGAGACGTGAGTTCATTTTTGGCCCTGCCAGTGCTCTCTATAAGATCTTAGGGAAGTTTCTTAATATTTCTCTGCTTTTTTTTCCATTTTCTCCCTTCCCCCACACCTATTCTACACCCTAAAGCTTCCATGATTAAATTTCACCAGTTTCTCCAGTATTACCCCCTTTACTTAAGGGCTGCATTGCAGGGACTGTTCTTTACAATATGTTTTTAATGTCTAGTAATGCCTGGTCTGGGGCAGTGGCTTTCACTGGGGAGATCTCTACTCCCAGGCCAGACAGCATTTCCTTTATAAAGGAATCCTTCAGAACTCCAGCAAGCAGTGTGAATTATTTTTACTGCAAGAAGTTTAGATGTAGACTTGATTTGTGACAGAAACCTGAGATTATTGAATAAGAAAAATAATGAGTCCTCTGTTGCCACATCAGGAGACCAGTAGAAACTTCCTTATTTTTCTTTTGGTTGACGGGGACACAAGGAATTACCTTTGTAATTTGAACTGCCATTTGGTAGGCAAGAGTGCTCATCCCTGTAGTACAGTGAGCACTGAGGTGAGCCCTTGTGGACGTCATGCCCTGAGAAGAAAACAACCAACCCAGGAATGAGGGACAGCTATTAAGATCCTTGCTGTCAGTTATTGTGCTCTTTGAAGCTTCAGAATGTGTATCTTGGTTATAGATGATGCTCTGGAAGTGTTTGTGGTGCAGTGGTAGGCCAAGAACAAAATTAGAAGTGCCAGAGCACCTGGCTATACCTCATGTTGTTCATCACTTGGAATTCCTTGGTTACTTGCGAAGCTTAGTTGGTCAATTTTCATTTTCATAGGAAAAAAAAAAGATGTTTTTAGGACATGTCTGGTATGTTAACTTCTTTAAGATTTAAAACTTAAATTACACAAAACTCTGAGTGTTATACGTCAGTTAAGGTTGTTGGAGGAAACCAGGAATTATGATTTGGAGTCTCTGTAAGGAAAGACATTGGATTTATTTTTCTGTAATGATAGAAGACAGGCTGAGAAAGTTGGGGCTGTTCAGCCTGGAACAGAGAAGCTGCGTGGAGACCTCATAGCAGCTTCTAGTATCTAAAGGGGGTTACAAGGATGCTGGAGAGGGACTCTTCATCAAGGACTGTAGCGACAGGACAAAGGGGTGATGGGTTTAAACTGAAACAGGGGAGATTTAGGTTAGCTATAAGGAAGAAGTTCTTTACTGTGAGGGGGCTGAGGCACTGGAATAGGCTGCCCAGAGAAGTGATTAAGTGCTCCATCACTGGCAGTGTTCAAGGCCAGGCTGGACAGAGCCTTGGGTGGCATGGTCTAGTGTGAGGTGTTCCTGCCCATGGAAGGGGTTGGAACTAGATGATCTTAAGGTCCTTTCCGACCCAAACCATTTGCTGATTCTGTTACATTATACTAGATTTGAAGGGTATTAAAGAAGCCTGTCAAGAATTTGGTTTTGCTTTAAGGCAAGTTTGATTCTGTTTGTGTCATTTCTGGCTGATACCATAGTTTAATGTGCTCCTGAAAACCTCAAGTGACTGTGATTCTCAGGAGAAAGCTTTTCAGCAAATGCTAGTTTATGTATTTAACAAACCCAGTAGTGTTCATGATGAATACTTGAAGTATTGTTTTTTCTTTCTCTTTAGAAGATTAAGGTGGCAGCTTTGCGCATGTACACATGCTGTGTGGAGAAAACTGACTATGAGGAATTTTTTAACAGTAAGTAGTGGGCTTGCTGGAATTTAGAGAACTTCTGATTAAAATTCATTATAGACATTTCTATCAATCAATACGACAGCAAAAAAGACTTGTCAGCCCGTAACAGTGCATGGTCAACTAGAAGCTAAGGGTACTACAGCATCACCTTGAGCTCTGAACTGTCAAAGGTTCAAGGGCAGACTCTGGGATTGTTACATTTTTGCCTGCTGCAATGGAGAACAAGAGCAAGGGTGGGATAGGTAAAACCCAGAATATCCTAGACCTTGAAGGGTCTTGCCTCTTTTCTTACCGGGGTGGGATAAACTACGAATCCAAGTATCTCTTTCTTTTTTACTGGGGTCATATGAACTCTGTGTCCTACCCTGTCCCATGACCAGTTGCGAGAAGGTCCAGTATAACTCAGATGCAGGTGTGAAATCATTCCTATCCTGATGCACAACTTTATTTATGATAGTTAGATCACAGTGTCTTACCTGTCTCTATTATGGATGGGGCAGGTTTGCCTGGAACTTAAGAGACTTTCTATGTTTTACTGATCATGACAGCATTAAACCAAGACACATTTCTTGACTGTATAGAGAGTATGACTGGAAGAAACACAAGTCCCTCCTTTAAGTATATAGGCATGGATTTGATGGATGGACTACTCGGTGAGTGCTTGCTGCTGCAAGATTTTCCAATGGTTTTCAGAAGGTTTTCCAAAACTGTGATGTGGTTTCAGTGGTTGCAGGAGTGAGGGAGCTCTGTGAGCAGCAGGAGTCATCATTAGTGATCAAAAAAGGAGAATCTCATTTCCCAGCTGTGTGCCCTCCCAGGCTTTCTCAGATAAGTTCTCTTCTATTTGTCATATTTGCCTCTCAAATAGAGGCTTTGCTATTTTTAACTGGTGTTTCACTATCTCTGCTTAAGAGATAGTGCAAAGAGGTATAAATGTTGCCCTAGATTAAAATATAAAGGAATTTCAAAAAATATCTGTGAAAACATCCTGGCACAGATTTTCAGGCTCAAGACTGGTGAAATAACTTCAGTTGTATTCTTAATATTGCCATACTGTTTTAAAGAGAAAATTCCCAGAGCTTCCCCTCACTTTCCATGTATCACAAACAGCAGGCAGCCTTTCCTTCAAGTTTCACCATTTTCTCCAGAACTACTTGTATTTTTGCTCTGTAGTACAAATTGTAGCCAGTCCATCTCTGAATTTACACTGAGGAGAGCATAGGTTTGCATTGGCTTGAGGCTGTTGTTAGGCAAGGAACAACATCACTTGTTTTGCTGAGATTGACAGTGTGTTGGTGTTCTAAGAACACACACAGTGTCTGTGGTTGTGATTCCAAAGAAATCATTGCTTTCAGAGGAAAACAGATATAAGAAGTTTCTGTTAGTTCTGTGTAGTTAGAGCTGCAGTTGTCTAGGAGGTGAGCTCTAAAATTCAACAGGCATGTGATCCATGTACAAAAAATAATTCCCCTAAAAACACAGATTATGTGATGAATTGATTTTGTCAATATAGAAGCTTTAGATTGTGGTTCCATGAGCAGCTGAGTCAAAGTAGTGGCCAAAGAGAAAATGTTCACTTCTCCATCTTCCTCTACCTATTTTCTGGACTGGACAATTATGTCCTCCGGTGAACTGAAAGAAAATGGCCCAGTTTTGTACTAAGTTATTCTTTCAGTGTGTTAGTGAATGTAAGCGACACATGGAAGGGTCTGGTGGACAACAGCTGTGGCATAAAGTGGTGAGGGGAGCATGGCCTTTCATATGGCTCCTAGCAGGGCTACCAAGCAGCTTGAGAGGGCTGGAGTTTACCTCCAGGGCTCTGAATTCCTCTGTCTCCTTTAGCCCATCAGGTGCCTTACAGGCACTTTGCTCTCTGCTGTGCACAGGGGAACACTGACATAGTGCACCTGAGCTGTTTTTTTACAGGAAGTGGAGATATTAACCCATTGCGTCCTTCTTAAAATTGTGGTAGTGACAAAGATGATCTGTCATGAAAGAAAGTCCACGTACAAGTTTTGTATCCCTTACCTGATGAATTTTAAGGTCAGAATATGGCTGGAGGAAGAGGTATGTCCTCACAATCCTGAGCATTCATGTCTCTTACTGTATGCAGACATGTGAACAGGATGTGTTCTGTGCACAGATTTATTCCCCAGCTGATAATAGTTATAGTCATTTCATAGGTAGCTTTATCATCAGATATTTTTTTCTGTATCTAACTGTATTTTGGAAGAAATAGCTTTCTGTTTCATTGTAGGATGGCTCTTTTTCCCCAGTTAGTTTCCCAGAATAAGGTGTTCCAACCCCCCAGATTTTATAATTACATTCCTTCTAAAAAGCTTCGTGCTTTAAAAGAGCCATCCCACCTTTAAATTTACACTGTAGACAGTCTAAATATAGAGGCTAAAAAATGAATTATAAAAATAGAAGTTGGAAGAAAAAATTCTTCCCTCCTGGATACTGAATAGGGCTTTAAAAACTTTCAGTAGTAGAGGTGTGAACTTTGCTTTCCACTGAAAAGTGATTTCTGTGGTGGGAGACTGATACATGGCAACTTCTACTTCAGAAACCTCTATTGAACTAAGTGCTTTACTCTGAATCTTGCCTCTGGAACCTTCATTTAATGAAATGGTTTGAATAATGAAAGCATTGTGTACTCTTGCCCTAGTTAGAGACGTCTTGGCATGCCTTTAGGCCAAAGTAGTCATTTCTAGGCACATGAATATTTCTAATAGGGATGGGAGAGCCAAATGGGGAGAAGGGTGAGGGAAACCTGTGTTTCCAAACATAGACTGTCTTAGAGGTGGCATAGGTGATGTATGAACACTGATGCTGAAGCTTGGCACCTCCTGGGCACTGATGGAGTAATCTCTCTGGGGAGGGATGAATAGTGATGGTTTGCTTGGTGGTTCTGGTGGTTGCCTGACGGTATAAAAAGAAAGAGGCTGTGAAAAGTTTTGCTTCATGATCCAGGTGAATCTCTTTGGTAAGACTTGAGAGACAAGAAGTATAGGAGTCGGGAAGGGAATATATTCAATGCAGAAAAGATAAGGTTGACTTCCTAGGGGCACATCTGACTGGAGAGTCTATTTCTGAATACTCTGACCTTCATACAGCTAAGTCCAGAAGACAAGAGCAGGTGCTGGGTAGGCCAAGGTGATTAAGATCCTTTGCATTAGGTACTCCTCTTAAAAACTTACTCAGGAAACAAATGTAGAGGTGATTTCCTAGGAGGTAGGTTTGAGATTGGCAGGAACAGAAGGACTTGATGGGCATGAGGAAGACGAATATGGTTTCTGTGCCACATAACCTAAATCTTTAGCCTCACATACTAATGGCAGATGTAGATCCATAGTGTGAATGTGCATGTGGACTAACCATCCCTGGAACACCCAGTGGCTCTCAGAGTAGAACTAAATCTGGAAACAGAAATTGTTGCTATGGTTGGTTGGTGGTTTAAATCCTCATGTAGAACAGCTAGAGGCAAGGTATGCTCAGGGTGCTGTAGGTTGTACAGCCATGTAGTAAATCAGAATGGAAGATTAGGAGCAAAGACCCAGCCAGTACATGTTAGAGTATAAGAATGGAGCAGAGCATCCATTGATAATTCGCTATTATTCTCTACTGCTTTGGGACTTCTTGAGCTAGAAGCCATGTTTGTTTAATTCTCCAGTCCCAAATATTGTCTAAGTGAGATCAAAACACACAAAATCTTTGGCATCTACAGCATCCTGTGGCTGTGTTTTCTGGAGCTTAAGCACAAGTCTGACAGTAAATGATGTTTGCTTCTGATATGTACGTACTGTATAGTGTCAAAAATGAAATATTAAAATTTATTTAGGTTTTGGGGTAGTGAATTTCTCTTGGGTGCAAAACGCGATGAAATTCATATTAATATTTGGCTTTGGTTTTGTGTTTTTTTTCCCCCCTCTCCTCAAGGGTGCCAAATGCCTGACACTTTGAATTCATGGTTTCTAGTAGCCCAGCTTCATGTCTGGTAAGTGAAAAATAATCTAGTAGTATAACTGCTGTCAGGAAAAAGAGTGATATGTACCTTAACGGGAGGAAAAGTGGGCTCCATGGTTCCTGATAATAGTGGTCATATTCAAATTACTCATTCCTGAATTTTAGCAGATCTCTACTAAAGAACAAAGTGAGCCATACAGAAGCTAACATCTCAAAAGTCCTCAGGAGTGGAATGATTTCTGCCATAAGTTTTCTGAAAGCCTTCTCAGCCCATGTGGAAAAACCTTAGTCGGGTGTTTTAGGAAAAGTTTAAACTTAAATTTATGTAAAATTTGTGGTGATTGAAATTGCTGCTCATCAGAAGCATTTAACAAATTATAGCACTGGCATTTATTCCTGCACCTCTGAAACGTACATGCAGGTTGGTGAATGCCAACTTGCCTACCTGTAAAAGTATTTAACACCTTAAACATGAAGTTTTTTCCTTTTTTTTATTTGTGAAAATAGTAGCCAAAAAAATCAGGTTTTCAGCTAGCATTACATCCTTGTAAAGGTCAGAGGGATGCACAAGGGAGTAGAGTAATTTTTGTGAAGTGCCAGATCTTTCAGGAGACTGAAGTCCATAGACTTGGGTTCAGCTATCCAAAGGCTGAAAGGAAGTTTGTACTGAAATAGCTGCGCTTAAGCAGAGGCTCCTTATTTCCTTGTCTCCTTTTTTCCCCTTTCCCTCCTTTTTATTTCCTTTCTCCTCTGTATGTTGAAAGATGGGACAGCTCATTTCACTAAAGAATGAATAAATTAGCAGAACTGTTGACATTATAATCAGTTAGCGATGTGGAATGAAGCAAGGAAGACCCTCAAAATTGGCAGATTGTGTACTTCTTCCTGTTCCATGTGGGAAAAAGGCTTTAAAAAGTTAATAAATAAGGTAATTGTTCATATTGATATTTGGAAAATGACTAAAATAAATACTCAAACCCAAACTTTTAAGTATCTGGGGGGAAAACAGGGAGGGATAACATGAATATGCAAAGAACACCCTGGGTTTTTATTCACATAGTCATGATTTTGCATAGACAGGAAAATATACCCTGTGATACACAGCATCAAGAAGTATAATACGGCAGCACACCTAAACTGCATGGCACTGAGCCACCTCGCAGCAGTTGACAGAGTGGTGTCAGCTACCACTTCTGGTGTTAAATCAGTCTGCTGGCACTGTGGGAATACCAACAGGAGCAATTGTAGCAGAGGCTGTTATGGGAAGCTGCTAGATCTCATCTGAGATGGGTCAACTTAGAGAAGCTCCTGTTCCTTTTCAGGCATCCTTTCATATGGTTTTCTTCTAACATAATCTCGCTGCATAACTGCATAAATTACCCAACCCAGCAAATTTCAGGTAGATTTCCAAAGATAGTTTGGAATAATTTTGCTTTCATGGTTTGATGAAGATGAGTCAGTATTTGACTAAGCTACAGAACAGATTCTGTAGTGAAACAATAAAATGTTTCACACTGTGGTGATCAAGTTGAAAGGTTTATAGTTTTTAGAGTCTGTGTCTTTTAAACCTCAGACAGCAGGTGTAGTAACAAACTACCAAATTCTCAAATAAACTGCAATATTCCATGATCTCACCCATGGTGCTGCAGAACAGCTCTGTGACAGCACTGTGCATCCAAACACAGCTGCCTTTTAGGCTTCACGGGTAGCAGGCATTACTCTGAACACCGCTTCAGCCCTGCTCATCAGTGACCAATTGTTAGCTGTTGGTCTGTGCACTGCTCTCCTCCTGCTGCACCACCACTGAAGGCAGACTGGATAGGAACCAGTATTGATGCTGGGAGGAGAGGAGTTTTTCTTGCCAAGCCACTCTTACTTTCCTCCCCCACATCCCTCCGAGCTTGCATATTCAGCAAGAGAAGTATAAAAATGCTTTTCTTAGCCCCAGATTAATCTCTTAAACTTGAGTCATTTTGACCTGTTAAAAGAGTGGATAAAAATTTGGAGCAGAGTAACTCTTACTAATTAACTTTTTCATGCAGCTCAGTTACGAAAATGCACGAGAGGAACAAAGGTTTTGAAATGGCTGGAAGTAAAACACAAGTTTTACGCTCTTTATCCATTTATTTTGTGGACTGATAACTGGACAGCTGTTCTCTGAGTTCTGGAGCACTGTTTTAGGAGGAAGCATTGTTGTCTTTCTAGGAGCAAGTTGAGGATTAATTTCCTGATACCATCCTAGTTGTACTGGATTGCTGGGACAGTGGTGCTACTGGACAGGTACCAAGTCATCACCGCCACAATATAAACCTTGGGAATCCTTACGCAGCTTTGTTTGCTACAGTCTTCTCTGACTGCCGACCTTCTCTACCCAGAGTGTCTCAGTCATTCTACTGTTGAGTATCACTGGGTCTACTTACTATGTCCCAGTCCCTCTCTCCTGTCTTCTGACCTCATTCCCCCTGGCTTGTGTTGGAGCCCTAGCTGTCTCTTTTATGGCCGGTGTCATTTTCAGCAGTTCTCCATCTAGAAATCAGATTCTGGTCTGTGGGCTTTTCTTCTTTCAATTTGGGTATTTCGGTTGAATGGCCCTTGTATGGGACTTCAGTGTATGGTTCTAACAGAAAAAATAATATAGGGCTAATGCAGTTTTTGTTACCTTCAGCTTTTTTTGTCTCTGACCCATAACTGGCAAGAAGTTTTGCTTTCTTTGCAGGTTAAAAAATATCTTCCCTTTACTAATCAGTAGACAAGATAGAATCCGTCATAAAGACTGGCATCTGTCCTTTTACAGGTCAGCTCAACAGACAAGCTTCAAGCATTTGATTCTCCCTCTTGAGCTGGCATTCTCAGATCACTAGATACTTCTAATGGCTGTAGGGAGGCCCAGATCTTATGTGCACTGAAGAAATGAACAGATTAGAAAAAAATCATCGTTTTTATGTGCTGACTCTGGTGGCACATTCACTGTTGTTAGTATTCAACTCCTTCAGAGTGGCCCCTAGCAGTTTTGCTCTGTTGTTTTCACGTAAGCTGTGAGAAGAATTTCCTGTGAGCAGTTTCCCACCTGTAGCATGTCTCTGTGCAAAGGAGTGATTTCTTCCAGCTCCTTCCCACCTGTAGCATGTCTCTGTGCAAAGGAGTGATTTCTTCCAGCTCCAGTGTTTGAGCATCACCTTGTCTACAGTCAGTGGTGAACAGGCAGTTCTGACTCAAACCCCAGGAGTTAGTGAGGTGGAGAAGGTGGACCTGGGGGCGGAATGGGGCTGGTCTCCTGACTCATGGAAGGATTAACTGCTATTTCAGTTCATGCTGTTTACGGATGTTGTAAAAGAAGCCAAATACGATTTCATATTTATTTTTTTAACAGAACAGCAGCAATGAAGTTCAAGTGGCTTTAATGCTTAAAAAAGGAAACCAACTCAACCTGGTATTCTCATTAGGGTCTCACAATGCACTTACTAACTTGTGAGTTCTTGTAGGATGTACTGTGTGTAGGGGTTTTGCCAAGTGGTTGGATGTGCATCCAAAGGCCCTTGTAGTTGAAATAATTTAGGACATTGCTAATGTGAATTTAGGTGAAGTCTGTAACTTTCTTAAGCTTTCACACCTTGGCTAGTTCAGGCTCTTACAGCACTTTAGTGTACCAAGCTGAATTACAGCTGGCTTGTAGCCTAGGATTAGACAAGGCGTTTGTTCCTGCTCCAAAGAGTGATGTGTTATTAAGGCTGAGGAATTTAGGTTGCAGTACTGTTAACTAGATTACAGTACTGTCAGCAAGAATAGTCTGCTGTCACTCTTCTGGCTGCATTGGCCAAAATCCAGCAGGTACAAGCAGATCTCTAAGTGCAGAATAGAAAAGTTTGTGATAGTTTATTTAAATAAATGAATCTATATGTATTTTTTTTCCTGATCACAGTACCACATACTGTAAGGAGAATCTTAAATGAGTTGAAATATATTTAATTTACTCTTTACATTTGAATTAAAACTAGAAAGTATGAACTTGGTGTTTGTGTTCTTGCAGGATGTGTCTGGTCCGAATGAAGCAGGAGGGTCGCACGGGAAAATACATGTGTCGCTATATAGTTCACTGCATGTGGGAGGATGTGGAGCAGCGTGGTAAGGTGATGGGGGTAAGTCATCTTTGGTGTTGATAATCTTGATGGTTCACATCTTTCAGTAATTCTGTAACTTTGCATGTTTTAGAATAATGCCAAAGAGTCAACCTGTAGCTGCTTTATTTCTCTATTAGCTTAAGCTGATACATGTAGCCCTTACTCCTGAACATGCATTCTTGCAGCTCTACTGCCTGTTGTCTTGAGCCATTGACCTTGTTTCTTAAACTGCACTGGCCTGGATGAAGATACTGATTTCTCTGAAAGTAACTAATTTTCCATGTGGTTTGCCATATGATTGCAGAAATGAATGCTGCTATAACAGAAGGGGCATTTGTGGACAGGAATAATGCATCAGCTGAGGTAGGGAGAAAAATGGTGCCAAATGTATAACTGTAAATTAAGTAATTCCAGCAGACCTTTGAGTTTCCTCTGTGTATAGGATGATGAGTAAAAGGAAAGTTAAGGGACAAGGTTTTATTGTAACATTATTGTAACTAGTCATTAGTTTAGTTTTCATTTTGAATTTGTAGTATCCCTGGTCTTTGTCATGAAAGAAGCATCTTGAGGAGAACAGGTCCAAGGTTCATTCGCAAGTTTGAAGGAAGTGCAAGGTTGGGGGTTTTTGGCCCAGTCTGAGAAGGGTTATGCTAGCAAGTTGTAATGGTCATTTCTGGCCTTAAAGTCTCTAGGTGTGTTTCTTCAGCCTTGTGCTGATGATAGTATTCAGAGAAGACAGTGCAGAGTCAGGAAGAAAATTAACTCTGCCAGCCAAAACCAGGACAAAGTAGGAGATAGTTGATGATTTTCATAGCCCCAGTATCACAGTGGTGACAGGAGACCTGGTACAGGTCTCTTGAGGATGCTTTGGTAAACTTCAAGGGAAAAAAAGATAGTGCTTTGCAGTCAGTTCTTTGTAAAGGGAAGCCCAGGGTTTCCATTTCTGCAAACTAAATCTTCCATTGCTCCCTAAAATTCCCCAAAGAGTAAAAACAACCCCAAACACCAGTGTCCTTATGTTTTTATCCAGTCTGGCACCTCAAATGTAAGTATATGCATATTATAATGACAGGGTCGCTGTATGATGCAACTGCAAGGAGATCTTAAGTTGTTTGAATGCCATTCATTCTTTGCCTTGGCAGGTTAGACATCTTTTCAGTTTATCCTTGAATTTCAATTTCACAATCTTTGTTTGTAATAACAAGCATGCTTAGTTTGCAATAGTATAATTCCTGTAATATACTTTGGACAGTAACCTAGTGTTCACATAGCTTTTATGTGGCAATAGCTGAGGCTTAAAAGAAATATGTCCACATTTAAAGGCTTGATCTCAAAACCAGTTACACCTGTGTGTATATTTAATATAGTTTAGCTGCACAGAGGCCCATTGATTACAATAAGACTCCTTGTGAGAGAATGTGAACTCCTGAGGTAACAGCAAACTAGACTGGGCACTAAGGGTGTGTATGAAAGTATAGTGACCTTTCCGAGACTGTAAACTTGGAAATGAGGACTGTTCCCATTGTGTTTGGCAGGCACAGGGCTTTCAGAATCTTAGTGATATTTTTTTCATCTTTTAATTATTCCTAATCTTTCAGTTATTATTTCTGTCAAGATGAATGAACTTTTTTGTCTCTTTAGTAGTATTTATTGTATGTTAATATACTGATGTTTGAACAGGTTAGCTGTTCCCTCGCTCCTTATCACTGCTTTATTCTCCCTCCTTGATATTAGTGATCCTGGCTTAATACACCACTTCACACAGGCTTCTGCATGGACAGTTCCTGTTCCTTCCATCCTTATTCAATCTTCTTCACTTACTTCCTTCACCTTCACATAGATGTGAGATAAGAGTTCAAACAGGGTATATCTCAGGTTTAGCAGTTGCATGGAGTTTTAAGTGATAAGTAAAGGACAGTTACCCTCGGTGTTAGGTTCTACTTACTAATCTTGATGTATTTGTCAGTGTTCAAGGCCAGGTTGGATCTGGTCTAGCGGTAGGTGTCCCTGCCTATTGCAGGGGTTGGAACTGGATGACTTAGGGTTCTTTCCAGCCTTGGCCATTCTATGATTCTGTAATGCTATTTGTCACTAATGGTTCTGTTAAAATGAAGCTGAAGTAATGAGAAAGGGTTTGGGGGCTGATCGAGGTATATGTGTATTTATTTTCAGTAATTTAGTCCTGCAGTCAGTATATATTCTACCTCCAAAAGAAGACATATAAATATATCCAGTTAAGAATAATAGATAAAAAGATGACATTAATATTCCTCTGTTAATGCTTTCAAATTTCAGAATCTGAGCTTTTCTCAGAAGTAAGTTAAATGGAAAGAAACTTTACTAAATACTATTAGGGCTCTAAGTTATCATCTGCATAGCACCTAAGAGGCTAGGAAATGCCACTCCCTGCTATTTTCTCATGCAAGGTATCAAAGGTCAATATTTAACTCTGATTGGTACATTCCTGTATTGTGCTATAAGTGACAGAGCACCTGTATGGATGCAGTTAGTTTAACTTGTTGACAAACCTGCAGTTCTTCAGCTCGTTTCCATATCTAGCAACAACTCCAATGCTTGATGCAGAAAATGGATACTATATTTCTGAATTGATACTGATGGTTTATTAAAATATACCATCTGCTCTTGAATACACAAGTTCATTGGAGCCGAAAGTGACAGAATGTGAAGCATTTTAACTACTCATTTACATCAGCTCCAGCTCCAAAGGGAGTTTGTATTATTTCAAAACCTGGTTGTTAAAAGTGCTGAGATCTAAATCTTAGCTACAAAGTTTTGGGACCTGTTAGCCTGAGCTCCTTCAGCACTCCTGAATGTCGGCAAGAGTCAGAAACCCAAACTTGACACAGCTGTAAAAACACAGCGAGAGCCTGTGGCCTCAGCAAATTCTACTGGTGCAGGCATATTTCAGATATAAATTTTACTCTGCTGTCCCTAGTACTAATGAAGTCAGTTTCTTTGGGTGGGTTTGCAGCCAGGTGTGTCCAGTTCTGTGGCTAACCAGTGCTCTTTACTTAATTTTTCCACTAGTGACATTTCTATCAAACTTTAAAAACAAACAGAAAAATTGGCTTGGTGCAATGGCTCAAAGTGTTAATAGTAACATTAGGCTGGGTAAAAGACTTCCTTTGGATCCTACTTTGCCAGAGATCTCCACCTCGTGGCTTGCAGGGCATGGATTTGTACTGTGCAAACTGGCAGCTGCCTCATCACTTTGTGAAGGGAATTCACTTAGAAATTGCTGCTATTTGTCTTCCTAACAGAGTTCTTCAACTTGAGTATTAACCTCACTGACCTGAGTATTGTGTTTTAGTAACTGTGTACATAAAAGCACTTGCTACAAGTTTAAGTGTATTTTAATACCCTTAACTGAAGCTGCAGAGTTGAGCACAGAGACTTGAAGGTGCTGGACTACGCTGGAACAAGATTTGAGCCAATAATGGGACAGTGTAGATATAAGGTTAAAAAGGACAACCAACCCCAACCTAACCAAACACCAAAAACCAGCACCCCTTCCCCACCCCCCTCCTCCTCCTCCAAGAACCCCATTCTAATACTCCTGGGTGCAAATCCAGTGCTGTCTTAGAAAGATCCATTGGGCTTTATTCAAATACTTCTAAATTGTTGTAGGCTCATTTTCACAGTGTTATTCTTGTGTTTTGTGGTATTCATGGTCTAGGGAGAGGCATCCCTGCCCGTGGCAGGGGTGTTGGAACTAGATTATCTTAAGGTCCTTTCCAGCCCAAACCAGTCTGTGATTCTGCTTCTGAAATGAGTATGTTTTTTTCAGTGCAAAAGAACAATTCATTTTGCAACCATACATGTTCTAAAAGCTGCAAAAGAGATAAGAACTCTGTCAAACCCAGAGTGCCAAACCTGGTTTAATTTATCTTAATCTCACTTCCCTGTGCTCCCACCGGACCACTTAGACCCCTGCCCCCTTTTTTTCCAGGAACACATCTAGGTGTCTTTTGAATTTGTTTATTGGCTCTGGTGTGTATAGCACAATACAGTCTTTGTTATACTTTTAGCTAGAGCTGTTTATATACAGTGACCCGTAATTTGCTCAGTTACATTGGTGAACATCTGAAGTAATGCCATCAGAACCAATAATGTGGTTCACATCAGTGTAATCAAGAGCAGAATTGAGCTCTGTGAACTTAAACACCATTTTCTTTCTTCACAGTTGGAAGACTTCAGGGGATTAAAAAATGCCATTTTACCTTACAGTAGCTACAGAACTTCCTAGCCTTGTTATAGCGCAGTTTAAGCTATTCTTATGTAGACACTTTTAACTAAAGACTCAGAAATCAGAGTGAGACAAGGGAAATTGTTGAATGGCTTTAGAAGATGAGATGGCAGGATGTAAATTTTAAAATAGAACTTGATCTTTGAACGACCTGAACTATTGCAGTTGCTTCACCTGCGGTGGGAAGCTGCTGTACTTGAATACTGGGGGGGAAGGAGGTCCTTTTCAGGCCTGTATCTAAATTCTGATGGGAAGCACAGAGTCAATTTGGGGTGCACAGGACAGAAACTGCATTATCATGGGAGAGATGGCAGTCTTCAAGGCCAGGTTAGACAGAGCCTTGGGTAACATGGTCTAGGGTGAGATGTCTCTGCCCATGGCAGAGGGTTGGAACTAGATGATCTTAAAGTCCTTTCCAGCCCAAATCATTCCATGATTCTAAGGCTCTGAGCTGGGGCAAATGGAGAGCGTGTGCAGTGTTCTGGCAGTGCAGTGAGGGGGGAGTTGAGATGGACGGAATGTACTGAAGCAAAACATTATGGAGGAGGTAGTGATTTTGTTTGAGGAAACCAATTGGGATATAAGAGGATAGTGTTTAGTACAGTTGAAAAGGGTTTTAAAAACCCTATAAAACTTAAAGAGGAAAAGTTTTAGTGTCAAATGATTTATGTATCTTTGGAAATGTATAATTTGGACATCCTTAAGGAGAAAAATGATACGAATTTTTAAATTACTATTTAGAAAACATTTTGTGTAAAATCTCACCAGTTTCTAGTGTTCTGTTTTTTAGAAAAGAAGCAAAACTTTCTGAAGTAGAGATACAAAAATGTTGCATGTGGTTTTGTGTCTTTTTTGTTTGTTTGTTTGCTTACTGGGATACCAGATGTTGTATGATTTGTTTTAACTGAACTTAGTGTTTTATGAACAGCACAAAAGAAATAATTTGTCAACCCTTGATCCTTTCTCAAAGAGCTCAAAAGCTCCCAGCAAGTTTCCAGTATTTTGCCATTTCATAAATGAATAATGTCAGGTACTGTTCCAGAGTAAATTGGATGCATTTGATTCTGGAAATCTTAATAATTTAAATATGCAGGAAAATACATGTGTATAGGATGTTACCTTGAAATACCCTGACCATGATAATGTCTGGAATAAACAGGATGCATGGTGATGCAAATTCAGCCTTCCCGGGGCATGGTTTGAAATAGGGGTCTCTCTCATGTTATTTTCATGTAGTTGTTCTAGAACCAGCACCCACGGAAATTACACCACCTGGCTGTATGAAATACAGGCATGTTTGGGATCTGCCAAGGATGCCTACTGTTGAAATCAAGGTATAATATATGCTTGGGTTCTTTTCAGCTGGCCTGCCCCAGTTTTCTGTCGAGTCTGGCATTAAAAAATCCATTTAAATTTCCCAGATGTGTTGGATCCTGTTACTGTAAGGTCGTATCCTTGGTCTGCTTTGTGCCTGCAAGAAGTACACTGGAAGCTCCCTTATAGCACCTTGTCTAGAAATCTCTTTCTCGTTAATCCCCACGTTCATGTGAGACCTGTGGGACTCGCATGCCAAAGTCGATTTTACCATGCAGTGCCTGTAGGTGTTAAGAGCTGCCCTGTGTCCTTCAAACTCTCCAGAGCATAGTGTAGTTTCCAAAATTCAGATGTTAAACAATGAAATTACTGCATAATTTTTATGTTGACAGTATAGAGATGGTGTGGGAAACGGGGAAATGATCCTTAGGGAACCCACTGCAGGCTCCAGGCTCAGTGAGAATGGGTAGCATTGATGTTGTCACACGTGTTTCTTTGGTTATCACTTATGATCCAGTTTCTGATTTGCCTGCAGACAGTTAGGGTTAAGTTACATGTTGTTATGCTACATATTTTCGACTTCTACATTATCAGCTTGCCATCCTTTTGGAGTCTGCCCCAGAATTCCTCAAACGAGCTCAGCTGGTCTGCTTGGCTAAGCCTTTTGAGACTCTTGGGAGCAAGGTATCTCAGGTTGTGGTTGTAGTTCTTTCTTGACAACTCCAAGCTGCTGTAGTGAAAACATGAATGCACTTTTAAGCTCCTTTGTAAATACCGAGAAAAGACCAAGGCCAGATTCTTTTCTAAGTCAGAGTAATCAAACCATTGTGAGGTTCTGAGTTGTTCCCAATACATTTTAATCATACTGTTGCTTGTGCTTTTCACTGCTGGTAGAGTGTCACTGATATCTTTCACTTCCTCTTCAGGAGTGAATAATTCAACTCTTTTTTATGGCTTTGGTGCCTGCCTGTCTTGGAAGTCAACAGCATAAGCATCAGTTAAGGTTCTGATACAATGCAGGGGTGCTGTGGGGGTTTATTTGGTACTTGGGATCTCCTCTCTTTATTTTGAGGAAGGATGAATAAGCTTGTTTCATTGCTTTTGTTTCCAAGAACAAAATGTGAGTGCAGCTTTACAGGCTAAATTGTGATTGTTCCCAGGAAAGAGGCACAGTGTGCAAGACAAAATCATTTCTCTCTTTCCTCTGTGACAGCCAAGGCGTTCAGGCTAATAGGTTCTTCATCAAGGTTATATGTGTAAAGCTATGGTATTTAGTAATGAGTCTTGTTCTCTCTTAGTCCTGCTGCCTGGTTAGAAGAGCATGAATAAATGATAATGATCAGGAAGTGCAAATGCAATGCATTCAATGATTCCAGTGCTCACTTTCATGCTTGCCTGCTTTCATTTCTTTTACTAGTTCAGTATAAGCAGCAGCATGTGATCCTTTTGTACACATCTAGGCAAGCCACTGTGTTCTTCTGTTTTCCATTGTGATTTAGGAATCTCAATAGATTCTTTCTATTCCCTTGTCTGTTGTTGTGTCTTCCTCTTCTGTTTGTAGTCATGCGGAGCACTTGCTGTATCTCTGCCTGTATTAACTTGTTAATTATCATTTCACTTCTCTAGGAACTTGAATGTTGTTGTTTCTGTATTCAAAGGGCAGGAAATAATACAGAAGGTTAAAAGATTTGACCAAAATAGCAGCATACCTGGTCTTAGAGATTGTTATTTGTTGCTAGCAAACCATACATCACGCTTATTTGTAAGTTGCTCAGATGGCCTTCACAAGTACGTGAAAAGGGAGACTCGGCTACCGGTGTAGATCTCAAGAATGGAAGATGGGGTCAATACAGCCTTGATACATGTGAAATGAGCAACACTGGTCTGAATTGGTTTTCACATGACTTGGGTGTGGACTCCATAACAGCAAATACATGTGCTAGGTAACAGAAGGCTGGCAGGCGTGTGAATCACCAGTGGTTTTAGGGGCTGTCACCTGAACTATACAGTCATTTGTCTCCTTCATTCTGGAAGTGCTGGCAATTCCTTCTGGCTGTGGATGCTATTTGAAGACTTCATTTTTTAAAAGTGAGGAAATGGCAGAGACCCTGTAATTGCTGGAATTCCATGACTAAAGCCCCAGAGGACAGAGCCATGAGGAGCTCGAAATAATGTGTCTCATTGAGAGCATCTTAAATTTGCCCTTTTGTATTTCCTGGTGTATTATGTACTTGCAAGGGGGAAGATAGCCCATATGTAGGCTTAGTCTGTGCTATTTGGGAAACAGTGTGTAAGGAAATTTTGGGCTTCTTAAACTCCTTGCCTGTGCTTTTAGTATCTTCTGGAAGTTTATTTATTCACAGCAGCATCAAGTCTGAATGAAACACAGAAGTAAGATGGAAAAGTCCCAGTATCTTACCATGCAGCTTTTTCATGCTTTGCTTTCCTCCTTTGCCTTTTACTTGAGGGCAGAACTAGGGTAGAGAAATAATTCTTGCTCGCTTCTGAAAGGTCACAGTAATAAAGAAACTCTTGTTAACATCAGAGTATATGGCAGGCAGGAGTTTTCACAGTCTGGCATTGTTTATTTTACCAGCAATTTGGAACCTTCTGCACTCTTAAAATATTGGCAAGAAAATATTTAACTGTTAACTATTCTGTGGCATGTGTGTGTTTGAAGCCCTGGGGAGGAGGAGTGCTTGGGGAAATCGGGGTTTTCTCAGTTTCTGATTGAAACCAGAAGGTGCAGAATATTGGTAGAAGGTGAAAGCAATGTGACTTCAAATTAGAATTCTACCCAAATGTGGAACTGATGGGAGAATGTCACACAGGTCATGTAGGAACAGGGCTCCGCTAGGAAATAGTGGCAAGTCTGATGGAGCAAACACAAATCAGCCAGTCTGCGAGGCACTGCAGGAATGAGTGTGAAAGTGAGATAGTAAGAGTGAGGATTTGCATTTATCCTGGTCTTATTCACTGGAGAAAAGTTGTAGCAGGGCTAGGTGTTAGCATCAGGGATTAGGCTGGCTGATTGCAATGGAGTTGCTGATGGACTCTAGCAATTGTCACTTCATTTTGAAATGAAATAGCCTTTTTTGTGGAGAATTTTTAGGAGAGGAGATGTGGCTTGCTTTTTTGGATGGGTGACTTGCTGTTCCTATCCAACAGAAACTTATTCTGGTCCCAGATTCTTGAAGAAGGAATTTTTAAATGATTTTTTTTTTTTTCCCTAGGGGGAGGATGGTCTGTTTGGTATGAGCAGGATCATTCTTGCTCTTATTTTTACATAAAATGTAGCCTCTTCCCCTGAGGTTACTAAAAGCTATGGTAAAGGTAGCAGTGTTCTTTATTTGCATTAGCATAGTTCAGGTGAAATTCCTACCAGGTCAGAGAAGTGACCTGATGACTGGTACCCAGGGTCATCTGAGGAGCTGTGGCTGTCTTGCTGTAAGTCAGGGCAGGAAGAAATACACGGGGAGAAGAGATACCAGTCAGAATCTGCAAAGACCAGCAAGAAGTGAACAAAACGGAACATTTTCTCATGTCAGATGAAGATCCAGTGTCCTATTTCTACCAATGACCAGAGATATTTGGGAAAAAGTGTAAGAAGCAGGACTGTGGATCAATATTGTCCATTTTCTTGCCATTCACTAACGAGTCACATGAGAGTTGTGTGGGGACCATCATATTTAGTATCTACTAACAGAATCCTCTTATGAATGTGCCTTTTTTACCCATTTCATATTTTTTGCTCTTTAATGTCCTGTGGCAATGACTTCTGGCACTTCATTGTGTTGTATGAGAAAGTACTTTTATTTTTAAAGTATTATTTGATCATTTCACCAGCTTGTTTTCTACATATGTTTTTTATAAGAAACAGTGAGCAATAATTCATTACTTACCTGCTTGATGCCACTCATGATTTTACCTCTCCGTCATCTTCCTCCTCATTTTTTTTGTGAATATAACTAGTGTTTCCTCATGTGTCTCATTGCCTTCACATCTTCTCTGTGTTTTCAATTTATTTTGGATGTGTTCTGAGGTTAAAAGTAATAAATATCTACAGCATTTTATATGTGAGGACTCAAGGGATTTATGGCAGAATAGGGTTCCTCTTTTGTTCTATATTCCTTTTATAATAATTCCTAAAATGTATTAGGCTTTGTTCACTGCTACTTGTTGATCTGTATCTCTTTTAAGATCCATTTCTAGAATTGTAGCTGCTAAATGTGTGCACATTGTTCTAGTGTGTAGTGGTACCTTCATCAGCACTGGGTATTACTGGCCATCAGTATCTGTTGTTGTTCTTTTCATGTATTATTATATTTTCTACTGATTTGTACTTACCTGGTTCTGCTGAAATACTTTTCAAAGTGGATACCACCTTTCATGGCTTTGCAGTCCTATTAAATGTTATCTAATATGTTTTGTTTCATTTAATGCTTTATGATCCCAGGGATTTTATTGCTCTTGACTTCTGTTAAGTTAGCTGAAGTCTTTCTATGGGCAGATCATATCACAGGGCACATGATGCGCTCAGAATCCTGAGGTGATGGAGTAGTGTGTATTCGCTGCCTCAGCCAGTGAAAAAAATGAGCCCCCAGATGGAACTAGCAGGAGGCAGTTTCAGAAGAAACAAAGAGGAGATGGTTCTCATTGTGGGTAGCAGACCAGGGTACTTGCTGAAGCATGTTGTGGATGCAGAAAGTTCACTGGACAAGTTGCTTGACATGGAAACCTGTTGAAGGTTACTGTGGAAATAAAAATCAAGTGTTGAGGGTTGTCCTGGGCTCAACTTGGTTGGGAGAATACTTGGAGGAAGCATCAATCAGCTTGTAGTCTTTATACTTTTCAGTGTACCTGCCTACTGTTGAAGGCAAGATGCCATGTTTGGTGGACCCTTGGTCTGATCCAATGCAGTGTTTCTTGTGTGTGACTCTTCCTGACAGTTACTGAGGTTTCTCTCAGTAGAGAGATGGAGTTTTACAGGATTTGTCTAAGTGCTCATGGTGAATATCTACCTTAATCTTTTATCTTCACTGCTGTCAAGTGCCTCTTTTAAATTTGGTTGTGTGACTTCCTTTCAGTTTGTCAGCCTGAATTCTTGATTCTGGTGTGTTTAGAAACACGGCCATGATCAGTTTTAGGCATTTAGCAAGTAGTATTTTAGAGAAGCATTGCAGGAAAACTCTCCTACAGCAGCTCACTCTTACAGAGAGTCAGCAGGACTCGGTGGAGAGCTCAGAGGTTTGATGACTTTTCCTTGATCTTTCTCTTGAGAGGTTGTCAATGGACTCTGCCAGTCACATACTACAGAGAAAGATATATTTAATACAGTGAGGATTGTGCTGGGATCTACTCTGAATCTCTTACCTGTTCCCATGGCAGAGTTTCAAAATTAACAGACTACAAGATAGAAACCTGTCTCATTTCCTTGATACTAGCCAACTGAGGGTGACCATCTGGTTCTGCTGGAATACGTAGCTAATGTTGTATAACTTGCTTTTGTCTGCTTCAAAGAAACATGCTCTAAGGAGTGTTATTGATGATTATGCAGTTGTTACGAAAGCAACAGAGCTTGCAGAAATTTCATGTTGCTTTTATGGATTGAAGATTACAGCAGGAACTGGTTCTGATGCAGTCTAACATGTAGTTTTCGTCTGGGTTAATACTATGTCTGAAGAAGACTTTAAAGCCAATTCTCTGAATTTAATTCTCTACTGAGAGGCATTACAGAATTACTTACTTTGAATTAGAAAATTAGAGAATTTATCAGAAAAGTTAATATTCTAAGGTAGATGGGGACTCACCACTGTAGCCAGTTTGCAGACAACTGAGGAACAGAGTGATTAATAAGACTAAAAAATGAAGGTTGGAAAAATAATCTCTGCAGTATCTTTGTTGTTTCCCAACTCTGAGGTTGCCTGAAGGAGCTCTCCTTTTTGGCACTTTGCTACAGAGATATTTTTAATCTGTTTTATTAATTTAATCTTTTTGATCCTAGCTACAGTAATAATTATGTTATTGGAGGAAATAAAAGGGCTCTATGCAGGTTTTCCCATTTAACGTCATGTGCATTTATTAAGAGGGCAGCGAACCCTTTAAAAGCCCATATATAGCCACATGTGGTTATATATTATTTATAACTAACACAAACTATATATTAGAAGTCATTCTTTCCAAATGCAGCTTGAGAGAAGGTGGTTAAAGAAGCCTAAATGTTTGAGGAGTGATATTTTTTATAATGAAAGATTTGTCCTGTATCTCCTTCGGGAAGTTCTGCTGATACTGAATTCTCCAGAAAGCAAAACCAGTGTCAGTAGGAGCCGTTGATGGTTATGGCAGCATGGCTAACAGAAGTCCTCAGAGTGGACTCAGTCATAACAAGTGTACTCTTACCTGTGTACCTCCTTTTGCACATGAGATGGATTAATTTTTACTGTGTCAGCATAAAACGCTACTTTGCTATTACAACTTCAGCCACTCCAGGGGTGCGCTGATGATGTAGTATCAGTGTGCCTAATGCAAGCATAACCTTAAAGACTCTAATCTTAATGTGCAAAGATGATTGTGCTGACACATCTGCTGTGTACAGGTACAGGAGCAATTACATTGTACAAAAGAGGTTTTTTATTCTTGCAGGAATGGTATAATGAGAATGAGGGGGTGGAAACTTAAGCCAGAAAATTCAAATCCAAAATGAGAGGCACATGTTCAACTGTGAGGGTGATATGCTTTAGCCAAACACAATTTACTGAGCATAGTACAGAGGGAACTCAGTGAAATGTAATGGTCTGTGATATGCAGAGGGTCAGGTTCTATGATCTAATCATTTCTTCTGGTTGAAATCTCTTCATAAAAAAATCTAGTTCAACCATAACTTATGGCCTAAAGAGAGGAATTGCTGCATGAAATTCAATGACTAGCGCTTGTACAAGGTGCAGTTGGAAGTGCCCCTTCTGCCTTTATGGATGGATTAATGTGTTAAAGTAGCTTAAGGGTGTAACACATGTTGGCAAAAGCTATAACAGAAAAAACCTCCTGTTAAAGTGTTTTCAAATAGTGTAGCCCGTGGACATCACAGCTATGTCTACACTAGCATTTAGTGTGGTCTGTCAGGAGCACATTTGTTGAGTGAAGCAGTTGATGATCCAATGTCCCTGCTCCACAGGGGTGATCTTTTACTCTGTGCTGGTTCTAAGCTGATCCCATGGGCTGGATGCCTCTTTGGAGATAGAATGCATTAGGGCAATGTTTTGCAATGCGTGCATGCTGAGACTTCTCTGCAGTATAAGCCAAAGCACAGGACGTGAGGGTAAGGAGGAGATTCATTACGAAAGAATACTCTTGATGCATCGAGAGGCATTGATATTGATTAATCCTATAGCAGTTTTCACTTTAAAGGCTGTGCCGATAGATATTTTCCAACATTTTTTCCAACGTATTTTTCAGCAGTGTGCTCTTACTTTCTTAGAAATTCCTAGAATACCCCATCCCTGGAGAGGGGCTTTGGACAAGGGCCTGTAGGGACAGGGAATGGCTTTAACCTGCCAGAGGGGAGATTGAGATGAGCTCTTAGGCAGAAGTTCTTCCCTGTGAGGGTGCTGAGGCGCTGGCACAGGGTGCCCAGAGAAGCTGTGGCTGCCCCATCTGTGGCAGTGTTCAAGGCCAGGTTGGACACAGGGGCTTGGAGCAAGCTGCTCCAGTGGAAGGTGTCCCTGACCATGGCAGGGCTTGAAACTCTATGAGCTTTAAGGTCCCTTGCAACCCAAACCACTCTGTGATTTTATGATTTTGTTAGAATCGAACCCTTAACTGATACTTGATACTGTAAATTGTCTGATACAGCAGAAGTCTCACCAGTTGGCTGTCAGATGATGTGTATTGAACTCATTGAGGCTGAAGATGAGGTTTCTTAGTTTGGCATTATAATGCAAGTGCAGTAATCATGTGCTGTAGTTGTCTTGCAGCAGAATGGGGCGTCATGGAGTCTTTCAGTGAAAAGTTGTGACATGTAGAAGGAAGCTAGGTTAGCTGTACATTCCCTTTTTCAAAAGGTCTTATAAATGTGAGATGTGCCAAAAATGTATTCATTGTTTTGAGCTAAGATAGTTCTGTGTGTCAATTTAGGAGATGGTATATACATTTATTCTGGTGACAGCTCCACAATGGGTTGTTCCAAAGAAGGCAAAAGGGCTCACTGCCTAGAAGAGCTCCAGATGTTACTGATTGTGGTGATGTTAGCAGTTAGTTGCTTGGAATTGTTTAGCAGGTTTTTTTCTTAGTAACAAATGGTGGAAGAGTCAGCAGAGTCAGAACCAACCAGATCCTGACCCTTGCCAGTGGTAAAAACATGAACAAGCTTGAAGAGAGGAATCATTTGCAATAAATGCTGATTTAGATTTACTCATTTGCCCTGTTTTATCAACAATTTTTTCCTACAATGTTTGTGTTTAACCACTGCTGGTTGTATTCTTCAGAAATTGCAATATTCCTTTAAATGTAATTTTATTGCCTAAGATAGTGCTTCATCCCCAAAGTCATATTTTCTATTTTAAACTGGTTGTCTTTTAAGATGTATTTATTGCCATGTTTGTTTAACTTGGTTATCTCCTTCATCAGTCTATTTCTTGCTAACTTAAAGCTGCTCTTAGCTTTTAGTACAGAAAGCTGCTTCCCTGGGGATGTATAGTCCAGGACTTGTCTCTGTAATGGGACTATTTGTTTTCTTTGCCCCTTGCAGTTGCCTGCTGTAACATTTGTAGTATGTGTTAAGTAATCCTTGAGGTAACATTTTTATTATGTCATAAAAAGTGCGTGGCAAATATATAATAACTCATGGAATTTGTTTGTTTAAAATGGAAGGATAATTTATTGAGTGTGTTACATGAGACCTGCTCCCCCTTATTAGAGCTGTAGAAGTGCAGCTTATTTAGAAGTACGTTCTGTTGAGAAAAACCACGATCTCTGACATGCAGAGAAAGTTTGAGCATGGTCGGGTAGAAATGACATCATAGTTTATGTACTCCATAAAAATTTAATTAAGTCATTACAGAAGTTGCAGTCATCATTTAACCCTCTGATTTCTTATGGTTAGTTCTTTTTTTTCAACAGGCCGTAATAACAAGTCTCCAAATCTTGAGAGCCTGTAAAATAGCTGCATGAATTTTAATAGTTTATATTAATGGAAAAATATGAGTAACTGACATAAAAGGAATTTTCCTTGTGTTTGCACTATATGCATTTCTATAAAAATCGACAGATGAAAAAAGTCAGTGGTTTAATGGAAGGCTATTTGAACGGGAGACTTGCTAGAGTGGCAAAAACTCGAAAAGCTGTTGCATAATTACAAAGGTGAGTACTGTTAAGGACACTAAGAAGATGTTTAGGACATATGGTTCTTGCTTTTGTAAGTGTGACAAGCTGTGCACCAAAGACAGCAAGGATTATTCCGTACAGATCTGATGTCCTACCCCGTATTTCTGTTTGCTGTTTTCTTTTTTGTAAAACCCCTCTCGAAGATGCAGTCTCGTATGTGAGTGGTGTGCAGGTATGGAGATAATTACCCTTGCCTTTTGAAGAGCATAGAATCACAGTGGTTTCGGTTTGAAGGGACCTTAAAGCTCATGCCACGGGCAGGGACACCTTCCACTAGAGCAGGTTGCTCCAAGCCCTGTCCAACCTGGCCCTGAGCACTGCCATGGATAGGGCAGCCACAGCTTCTCTGGGCAACCCATGCCAGTATTTTATCATGCTCACAGGGTGAGCTTCTTAGTATCTAACCTGTATGCAAGATTTGTAGAAAAGAAATGCTTAGTATTTCTTAGATCTCTCCCAAGAGTCAATATAAAGAAGCAGCTTTACCTGTCGATGCCCTCAGGAGAGGAGCTGTTTATTAAATCTTTTTTGTGGATCAAATTAAAAAGTACAGGCAAAAGGACTAAATAGTACATATGAGGGAGATGCATGTGAGGTATTTCAGCCATCACTTTCGACCAAGCTGTTGATCTCTCTTGGTTCTGGCTTAAGCTCCCAGGGGGTCAGTTCTGCAAGCTAATGGGTGGCTTAGGCCAAACCAGCAAATATTTAAGCAGCTGTTAAACTGAGTTAAAAGTCAGTGTGGAACTTGACTGAGTCATGCTTACAGCATAAGCAGAAGTACCTGAATCATCGCACACTCTGAAAGAAATTTAGTCATAGTAAAAAACTAGTACATCTGAGCTTCTAGTGAAATGCTGTAGAAACAGAATTCATGTCATTCCTGAATGAGGAAATCAGTATTGACAAGTGAGGAAGGAGTGGTGGTAGGGATGGTGCCTTCACCTTCAGTGTTACAGGACTTTCTCTGTGATAGCACATCCAGCTCTGGAGTCCATGCTTTAGAGGAAAAGTGAAACCCCTCTGAGTTTCTAAGAATGAATCAAGGTCTGCAAGGTCTGCTCAATAGTTGAAGTACAGAGGAGTCTTCATTATCTTAGCCTGTGCTGCCACTGAAAGGACAGCCTTGCCTTTGCTCCTTCCCCAGCTGCAGTTTTTCTCTGCTCATGTAGTTACGTGTCAGTGCTGTTGGCTGAGGGGTTTTCTGCCATTCGTACATCCATAGTAACACTGACTTTCATGAAGTACCGAACTAACAGAGCTGTATTGTGTCTTGTTCTAAAATGTTTGACTGCACTAACATTGTTCCTTACAGCCAAATCCTAACCTGTGTGGGCCAAGACACTGTTTCTTGACTGCTCAGAATGAAACTGATACTATTTTGTCATCACCTCCTCTTTAGAGCCTATATAGATGGTTTTCTGGTTTATTTTTCAGATTAACTCTGTTGTTCTAAAGCAAGATATGAGAAGTATGGTAGAAAATTTCTATGCAGCTCTGTTTGGATATGATGAGGTAAGATGTTTTCAGAGAATGTGCAAGAACAAGTAGACCATCTAATTCACAATTGAATTAGATGGGCAATGCTCAGATGAAATACTGAATTACTGAATACTCAGATGGGCAAAACATTTGCCATACATATCTTTGGAGAAACGTTATGTTATGGAAGCAGACTTCAGAGTTACTGTGATCATCTTACACCTTGAATTAAAGTGCTTTTAAGAAGAAAGAAAGCAAGCTCATGACAAATTGATTTAAATAGTGGGACATGGAAAGAAGGATGTTCTTTATACTGCTTCACTGTCACTGCTTGACCATCAGTAGATCATTTCCTCCCTCTGAATCCTGTTGATCTCAGCTATGCTTTCAAAGCAAAGAGAGTATTTACAGCGAGTCTCTAAGAGAGGGTATTTTTAGGAAGCATCTCATAATATGGGAGGCAAAACCACCATTGTGACAAGTGTCTGCAGAGCTTTCAAGAAGATAATACATCATCTCTTTTAGTAGTTATTTATTTCTCTTGTGAGTGTTGCTCTTCAGATGGTCTTATTCACATGTGAAATTATTTTTATTGCTTGCATTATTAGTATCTTATAAACTTTGTAGAGTCGTGGATAGTGTAATGGATGCAAGTCTTTAGTTTTAAGCATAGCCAAGATTTGTCTGCCTGTGTCTGTCATCTTTTCTCTTTTTGTTGACACTCTTTGGATAAAAAATGTCTAATTAAAGAAATGTTGACAGTTTTTATTTTTAACTGAACGTTTAAAATCCTCTCTCGCTTTGGCAAATGTGTCAGCAAAAGAGTGGATAGATGAGACTATGGTGATAACACCACATAACCTAAAAAGACAGTAAAAGTGGGAGGGAATTTAGACAAAAAGTGCTCATGGGTGTGATTCTTGTATAAGCCAAATTTAATACTAGATTTAACTGGAAAAGTCTAGGTAGTTCTTGACCTGGAGGGCTTCTTTCTCATGTAGAATGCAAAATAGAAAAGCAAGGCAAAATAGCTAAGTCCTGAGTATGTTTCTGTGTCCTTCAGTTTTTCTTTTCCAAGTGCCATGATCTTCACCCAGTTCTGTGAGGTGGTGCTGTCTGCTCTGTAAGCCCAAAATTGTTAAGGTTAAGTTTTCATGACATAGAAATGTACATTAGAAAAATACACTAGGAGTACCCTGGCCCAGTTTGTTTTCCAAATTAACTTGCCAGAATATCTGTTACAGGCTGCTCTGTAAATTAATTTAAGGCTGGGATTGCTCTTCCTTTCTGGGAATGAGTGATGTTGATGCCTTTTCATATGTACAGCCCATAGCAGCTGTGGGCTTCGGGACAACTAATATTGTCAGTTGCCAAGTAGAGTAATGGGGTTGTCTTGTGTTGCCTCTTCACATGCAGTTTTTAATCTCCCTCCATGTTTTCTTTAGGGAATCTTGTCTGATGATCATGTTCTGGCAGCAGCTCTTTGGAGAAACCTCTTTAACAAGAACTGTGAGGACCCTCGGCATCTGGAGTTGCTTGTAGAGTACGTGCGCAAACAGGTACGCTGCAGTTCACAGTGCAACTTCTCTACATTCTCCTGGTTAGAATATTAACTATTTTTATTGCTTGCATACTGTGTAGCTCAGTTCTCATAACTGATCTTTATATTCAGTGATTATTTTTAAGGAGAAAAAATATAAAAATACAAAACCAGGCTGATATTTATTGCATTTTGATGAAAAACGTCTGCAGAGAAATACAGGGAATATTAAAAGCAATCTTGCTTATATTTTTCTGGACTTGTGCTGTGGAGGGTTTGACAAAATATGTCAGAAATGGGCTGCAACTTGCAGAGTTATAATTGATGTTGCAGAGTTGGGATCCTCTTCATAATGAAATGGCATGCAGAGTTTGAAAGACTTCTGATGATATTTGTGGGAAATAAGTAAAAGAGGTTTTGTTTTCCAGAGTTATTACCTGGAAGAATCTCTACCAAGTAGTGTTTGACCTCTCAACCCTTGGGAGGTTTGTGAACCAGGTTTCTAGGAAATGTGGTAGGAGTGGGTACCAAGTAGGTACCAAAGACAGAAAAGGGCTGAGAGAGGTTCTGGAGGAAGAGTGTAGGCTGTTGGACAGGGGAATGAAGACCAGAACCTTCACACGAATGTTCTCTTTAGTGTTTCCAATGCTATATTCAGATAGAGATTTGAAAAGAAAATATTTCAGTGTGTGTCTGAGAAAATGGTATGGGAAGTAAAGGGTTGAACTTCGTAAGGGATGCTTTTGGAATGCCAGAGGGCTTCTCAGGAGGTTCAGTCAACATAATGCTTAAGGTTGCTGATGGTTAACATCAGTGAGGTGAAGGAAAGTTTAAAAGTGAAGATTGGCAGGGAGCAAACGTAAAATTGTGTACTTTAGGACAGTTTGCTGCCAAATGGGAATTTCTTGCACTTCTGTACGGGCAAACAAAGAATAGGACAGAAGCTGTCAGAAGTTCAGTAGGAAACAGTGATCATGCACGTGAATGTGGCACACTGGGGAAGAATCAGCACTGCTTCTTGTGAATACAGATCATTCCTGTAGACAACTCTAAAGTGGTGCACTTCAGAAAAACATTCCCAGCTTTATGTATATATTGATGAGCTGTGAACTGTCTGTTACCACACAGGAATGAGTCCTTGAGATTGCAATTATCAAAATGTCAGCACAGCACTCTGTAGTGTTTAAAAAAAAGAAGTGAAGCAAATGCTCAGAATTACTTAGAAAGGAATAGAGAGTAAAATAGTGTTTTCATGCCACTTCTTAAATGATCAGATAGTACCCTTGTAATCTTGAATAATGTGTATGGATTGGGTTCTGACCATGAAAACTGAGATGAGGAAGGCTAAGAGAAGAGCAGTAAGGAGGACATGAAATAGCTTCTCCATTAGCAGTGAATAGGATTCCCTGCCTAAAAAACAGCTGAGGAAGAATATGAGCCAGCTTTGGGAACTCTTGAAGGCATGTGAAAGGTGAGCAAGGAAAGGCTGTTTACTGATACAGGAATGTAGAGACATAACATTGCCATGGGTTATTTGGAATGCTCCAGTGGCATGTGGGTTCCAAAGCCACTGGCAAGGGCTATGGAAGATTAACCTGTACACAGCTATTAAATCCACAACAACCACTTCAGGCTCAAAATTCCTGAACTAACAGATTTTGAGAGGAAGGACAAATAAACAAGGAGAATAACATTGTATGCATGAATTGTACTTAACTGGGGAATCTGATGACTGTCCGAAACAGGATATAGTGCTTAGGTGGCTATTTGGTCTGACCCGCTGTGACCATCAGTGTATTCCTTCCTCTGTTGAGAAACTCCTTGTCAGATTATCTTTGGTTCCCAGTCAGCATTGTGTACCAGGTCTTTCCCATAGCTTCTTGCTGAACCTGTCTTCAACAGCAGCTATTAGGGGTTACCAGAGAAGACTATAGTAACAGGGCAAGCATCTGTACTTGGAGGGTCAGCTCTCCTGGCAACCAGTGTTCACAGACTTCCTGAGCCAGAGATGGTGGTTTTATCATTTACTATCTCTCAATGGACTTCCTCTCCTTTCCCCCTTTACAGTGTCCTGTGGCAGTAAGTTAACCCTGTGTTGTGTGACAAGAGGGGTCTCTTTATTTTGTTTACATTGCACCTTGAAATTTAATTTGATCCCAGGTATTTCTTGTATTGCAAGAATGAGCATTCATTCCATGTTCCCTCCACCTCTTGGGCTTTCATATTACAAATCTCAAGCGTTCCCTGCTGGTCAGGCTTCTTTTTTTCTATCATGCAAAGCCTCAGTCTGTGTGAAACCACTTCTATAAGAGCACTCCAGGTAGATGATGGTACTATCAGTGTGTCACCTGAATTAAGTGCTGGGGAGATAAAATGACTCATGTTAGCTTTGAGTGGCTTCTCTTTGTCCTGTTGCCAAACTTTCAGAAGAAGCATTAGGTAAGGTATTAGTGGAAGACCTTACGCAGTTAACTCAAGTGGATCTGCAGATGCTTATCTCAGCCTTTCCCTAACTCTTAAGACTGAAATATATTAAATTATCTTTTCAGGTCTCACACAAATGACAAAGCATGTTAAAATCTCCTTTTTGTGCTTCATTTCTGGAGCCTGTTTGTGTAGCACTTAAGGGGTGATGGGGCATCTTGCACTAACTCCTTGTCCTTGCAGGTGCAGCACCTGGATGCGCTGAGCGGGGAGGACCTGCTGCTGACGGGTGAGGTGAGCTGGCGGCCACTTGTGGAGAGCAACGCCCGCAGCATCCTCAAGCCCCTTTCCCCTGTTTACAATGATGAAGGACTCTGAGTGCCTGACATCGCTATCAGATTGTCAGATCAGCTTGGGAAGCATGCTTGAAATGGGACTGGGCTGAGGCTGTGGAGTCAGGAGGAAAATCTGCTGTTGGAAAAGCAGTATTTAATTAGATATCCTACCCATGGTGCCTCAGTACCAGACCGGACAGCCATGCTTTTCTGACTGTTCACCTGCAAATAAATGCTAGTTCATTTGAGAACCTCTGTCCGTTTTATGGCACTGAGTGGTCCTTGCTGACAAACTGAAAGACCTGCCTTCTGTCTTTAGGAAACCAGGTATTTTACCATGACTTAGAATTATCTTAAGAAGACATTTCTGTCTTCTTTAAGAAGACAGTTCTGTCCTTTGCCATGTTTGGAAGCTGCTACCTAGAGGCACAATAGTGTTCCTCTGCTCACTGAATGGTTGTGAATGCAAGTCTGAGCTTTGCATATTAGATTTTAATGTATTTTAAAACCCTGATATCAAGATGGAGTGTTCCATTTTTGCTTTAGTGGAGTTAAGAGTTGCTTTAAAAGATTCTGAGTGGTTTTCTGTGAAAACCCTTTTTAGGAACTCTCTGCTGTGTTGCACAAGGGTAGGAGGATGCAAAGAATAATGCACAGTCCTGGTAATCCTCTGTGACTCCAGCCATCTTAATGAGAATAAAATCCAAACCGGGGCTGAGCTGTCACTAAAAAGCTCCTTAGAGTAATTGGTATTTCAGTCTGCCTTGCTGATATTTCCATATTCTTTTTAGAGTTGTGGTCTACGAATTTCTTTATGAAAAGAACATGCCTGGTTTTGTCCATGGTTCTCAATGGGACAGGACTATGATATCTTCCATCCCAAGTCTGGTCCAGAGAGTTTTAGCAAGACCTATCAACCCCAGTTGATCTGGCTGTGCAGGCAGCTTATGCCAGCATAGTAATTATAGGAGCAAGAGCTCCAATGATGAAATGGGCAGGGGCTGAGGTGTGCTGAGTAGGTGGATGGTTTACCAGGCTACTTCCAGGTCAGGGACAAAAGTTTTCATTTCTCTCCTCTCTAAACCCCTAGTCAATAATAAATGTCACTCTGGGTAAAACTGATGTGTGTGTGTTTTCTATGTGCACTTCTGATAAGCCCTATAATATCAGGACTTATCCCTAATAAAACTATTAAACAAAAGTCCAAGGTGATAATCCTCAATTTGTGAAATTAATCCTTAGTTTGTGATTCCGTAATGTGGTGAAAGCATGACTGTGCCTGGCTGTGACTGTTCTTCCTTCTGAAGCTGCTTGCTTCATATTGTGTGTTTTGGGGAATATCTGACATCCCTTCTCTGTACAAAAAGCAGTGGGATGCAGAATACAGGCTCCCAAACACTGCCTTGCATTTTTTGTTTTTTTTTTAAATCTTCTCTTAGGGAGCCTTCTGTGTATAAAAAAGGCATTTTGTTCCCTTCTTTTTTTTTCCAAGGCGAACTTCCTCAGTTTAACTTGTTATAAAATGAGTCATGTAAAGAAACCCTCTCTGTGTGAGGTGTATCCCTTCTCTGTGAAAACATTACAGACCAAACAACTTGCTTGCAGTTTATTTAAGATGCTTTTGTTGAAAGCTGAGCTAAGCAGAGAAACTTCTTATGTGTGAAGTATTATACAGTGTGTGTGAGATAATAACACCTTGTAATTCATTACAGCTGGGTTGTATTTACATAAAAGAAGGCTGAGCTGTGTAGGAATTTGCTGATTAATTTATTTTTAATGAGAGTGAAGTATACCAAGTACCAAAATAAACTTTACTTTGTGTATCTTACTGCTCCTGAAATAGGTGGAAAAATTAATGGTAGATATTTTGGCTCAAAGCTACATACATTAATTCATATACAAAACAGTTATTTAAACTTTAACCCCTTTCCTGCTATGTAATTTAAACCTGGAGTTGTTATCCATGCCATGGGAATGCAGGGAGTCCACCACCATCCAACCTGTTGCTGTGTGCAGGTCAGTGGTTGTGTCATATCTGTGGTGCTGATGCTGTGAAGTCAGCACGCTGGGAGAATTGGTGGCACCACTAGTCTGGATATGACAGTCCCATTGTACTATGAATATGGGACAGCCACATGGTCAAAATGGAGCCCTTTCCTATGTTTATGAGCAGGAGGCTCCAGAAATCATGGTGCCAGATTGACATCTGCTTTTGCCCTTTTTATTAATCTGAGAATAAAGACCTATAATCATGGCTCTGCTTGTTCCATGAAATGCCTTCAACCACCCCACAGTGACAGAGCTGAGCCAGCAGTCGGGATGTGTTTTGGACAGAAATGTGTGGGGCCTGTTAAAAGAATAAGGCAGAAACTGTCCATGAATTAAAACAGTAATCTGTTAAGAGAGGAAAAATACACTGGAGACTACTTAGGGCAAGGGAGGACTTTGCTTCCCAGCCATTAGTTACCTGGAAACAGGATTTGGATGTAGAATATGACCCCCCTTACCCTTGAGAGGTGTGTGCCAATAGGCTCAGAACATGCCATTACCAATATCTTTATATAGGACATCTTTACAACCAGAATTTAGAGTCCTTGAGAGACGATACATTTCCAGTAGCAAAATGTGCACCTTGCAAGCAGCAATGATTTCCTGTTAAAAGTGATTGCTGCATACAGCACTGCTCCCACTGCGGCAGAGCACAGGAGTGTTTAACCAAACATTGCAGAGCCCACCTTTACCTGTGTTCAAGGTTTTACAGAAAGAATGACTGAAGGTGTGTTTGTTATGGTCAGTTTTGTGTTTATGCTCCTGGCGTTCCTGAAAACAGTCTTGGAGCATCAGTTTGGGAACTCTTACTGTATTTTGTGTGAATATATGCAGTAAGGAGCCATGGTGAGCACTTTATCATGCAGCCTGGTCTCCTATCTCACATGTGGAAATTGGACATTGCTTTATGATTCCAAAGGGCTTGCTCCCCCAACTTTCCCAGGTGTCTTAAAAACAAGAGACATGAGCCTCTGGGAAGCACCCATTATTTCAGCTAGATCTTGGCTTTCTTGTGTCTGTGAGCAGAAAAGAAGGGTCAGTGCTCAATGTCTTCCCTTCCTTCTCTGCTGTCTTGCACCAGAGGGAGAGTAGATGTTAGATTTTTCCCACAGGGTCAAACTTGGGAAGTCTCTTGCTTCAGACTGATGTTCTGAGACATTTGGAGGCTGGGAGGAGTCATCTGATCCCCTTCAATGCCTACAGTGTATTTTAGGTAGTTAAATGTCTTTCTGTGTCATCTCTGCTTGGGTGTTCACACTGCCTTTTGGTATTTATATCTAATGTGTTTCTCCTGCTTCTTCAAACAGCTGAAGTGCTAAGAGCACAGGCATTCACAATGAGCTTCACGTTTTCTGTACTGTCCAGGTGCATAAGCCCTATTAAAGTGCTGTTACCACTTCCCACATTTCTGCCTCCCACCCTCACCTTCCACAAAGTGAAGTTTTTAGTCATGCTTCCGCCACACCAAGCCCTCAGGTCAGAACTGCTACTCCTGACATAGCAGTTGGACTTGACCACTGACCTGCCTTGCTTGCCCTGCCTTTGGCTGGCAAATAAGGTAAACAGAAACTGGAGGCTGAGGAAGAGCAATTTTCCAACCAGAGCTTTAAATGGACTAGAGTGAATGAAGAATAGCAAAGCTGTGGGAGGAGAAGCATCATCTGGAAGGGGATGGTGACTGGTTCTGCAGTCATTGTCCCTGTGATGTATGCCACTGCATGACACCCCTGAGGAGCAGTGGGAGCCATACCATGACTCGCTGTGACCTACTCATGTTTTTCCATTTGCCTGCTTCCAAAAGCCTGCAGAGGGGGTCTTTTAGAAATTCAGATCAACATAGACCTACTGCAGGCAACTTCTAGCTTTTCTGTTGTACCAGCTTAATCTTGCAGAAGTGGTCTCCATCCAGAGATGTGCTGAAGTACTGCCTGGGCATTTGGAGGAATTTGCTGATCCCCTCTACAGCTGCGCTGAGCAATTGGTTGCCCATCTTGAGCTCCAAAACTGGACTGTGTGTGTTTCCTTCCAGGAAGATGAAAATACCAGTGTTGGGAGTCTTAAATGTTTGTTAACACCTGGAAATTACTGAGTGTCTTTCTAACTCTTCTGCCTATAGAGTTGTGCCATGAATACATTTGTTGTGATGTTCTCCAGCTTTTCAGGCCCCAGTGCAGGTGTTTGTGGTTTTAACCTAGTACATGGGGAGGTAGGGTAGGGGTTTATGATGCTGGTGGCAGCTAATTTCTTAGTAGATATTCTGCTGTATAAGCTCCTGCCCTTCCCATCTGCCTCTTCACATTTGCCCCCCTTTGTCTCACCTCTGTTGTCTTCTTGTATAATAAATAAACTCTAATTGAGACTTTTTTTTTTTTTCCACAAGACCCTGTGCTGAATTTGTGCCCTGTGCTTCCTGCTGAACAGTGCTGCATCAAGCTTGACTTTGGTGTCTGAAGGCTTGGTTAACACCTCTCCCAGGAGCATGGGTGATGGTACTCCTACCACTCTGCAGCATGCCTTGGGGAGCAATATCACCATCTTTTGGGCATATTGTGTCTGCACAGCCTGGCCCACAGCACTGCTTGTCTTTTTGTGAAGGTCTGAGAAGTCAAGGAGAGGGCAGAAGCTTACACAGGAATCTGGGAAAGTTGGCAAGAACATAGCAAAGACCCTGAGGCTCCTCATGAGTGAATGGGGGGCTCTGCTGCTTAGGCAGTTGTGCTGGGCTTGTGAAGTATCCCTCTCTTCTCTGCCTGCAAAAGGAGAGTCACCTGCTGGTGCTGGGGGCTGCCTGGCCTCCTGCACTGTGATGGGGCAGTTGCATATTAATATCTATATTGATTCTTCTCAGACTCCTCTGGTGAGCTTTTTATAACTGCTGCCCTTTCTTCAGGTGTTTAGGGCTGTCCTGTGCATCCTCCATGTGTTATTCCTGAAGTTGCTGAACATGTTAAGGGAGTACTTGTTTTGCTTACAGTCATTCAACCTGCCTAACAGCTTGCTCTGCTCATTTGTGGGACAGAAGAGATGTTTGGGCCTCTTCCTTCCACTGGGAATGCAGAGCAGGAGCTCACGCTAGCATGATTCCCCCTTCTGCTGTTACATTTCAGTGGCTGCTCCAGCTAGGATGTGCTGGGAGCCGACAGGGAGTTTAGGACAAATTGCAGTGGATATTCTTGAGGGATGTGGGGCACACTAGTGTAAACAATTTCCTGCATGCAAGTGCAGGAACCAGGAATCTTGACTGTCCTGTTCTTGTCTTGTGCAGGTATGTTCATGTAGGAGGACCCCACAATATGTTGCTGAGACTGGATCCTGGTGGTGGTGGTGTGCTGCTGCAGCTCTTCCAGGAGGTAATAGCTCCTTCATACGTACTTAGGAAGCAAGGAGTCTTGCACATGCAAAGCCTTCATTAATGAGTACCTGACCGACAGAGAGTGAGCTGAGCTCCTTCATTCCTCATCCCACCTCCAGCCTTCTGGGCTGCTCCACATCCTGTCAAAGCCAGGTATCATATTAGGATATTCTCATCCCACATCCCTCTCTTCATGCCCTGTTCCTCTGGTGACTAGACCCATTGATGTTACAATACCCATTCTATTTCTGTATGTTTCCTTTGGAAGGAAAGAAGGAAGAGGTGTCAAAGTGTTTTTTCACATGTTCAGTACAGGGCAGCAGCTTAGGCAAGAGGCACACACACTGTGGTCCTTCTCATGACATCTCTGAAGCCGCACCCTGAGCAGCTCAGGGCTGGACCTCAAAAGTGCCACTAGGGTGACTCCATGGCCACATGTTGGCTACCCTACATGACCTGTGCGGAAGGAAGAGCAGCAACTGGAAAGAACTGACATGCTGGGCACACCAATGAGCAGGGAGCCAGCGGAGGAGGTAGGGTTGTCTACTTTCCCTCTGCCAACACTGGCAGTTAGATCATGTGGCCTGTAGCTGGCAACTGGTATCCAGTGCCCTCCTTCAGCTGAGCGGGTGCAAAGCCCTCTCCTGATTTGGAAGTCTTAAACCATAACAAATTCGTATGCTGCTGCTGTGTTGAGAAGGATGATTCTGTAATGCTGTGGTCAGGAACCTTGGACAGAAATCTGGGAGACTTGACCGCACAGCTCTGTCTCGGAGTCCAGTGCTGACACAGACCTCTGGACAGTAACTAAAATTTGGACTTTTCTCCTCTAGCTGCACTTGCTGTTTATATCTGGCCAGTGAGTTCTGCACAGTGGAACACTGATATGCAAATGCCTTCCAGAAATGCCTGTGAAATAAGTGTGTTTGAGCACCATGATGTTTTGTGATGGAAGATGTGGATTTCAGTCTGCAATAAAGAGCAGGGGGAAAGCAAATCTGGCTCCTTGTATTCCCAGGTGAGTGCTGTCAAAGAACTGTTCTATCATGAAGCAAGTTACCAGGCTCCCTTCCATTTCTGCTTGAAGAGGAAGCAGCAGGTACATTTATCTAAAGGCTAGGCAAGGTGTTTGTGTTTGAGCTCCAAGAACATCTGTAGTGGGACACAAGAACGAAGCATTGCCTAATGCTTGGGTCCCGACAGAGCTATATCTCAGCTATACTCAGCGAGAGTATAGCAGCCTGGGGATTGCCTTGAAAGTGGGACTTGGTGTGTGTGTGTTCAGCCAGAGGGAATTTTCCCCTTGTCTTTCTCTGCTGATTGCAGAAGGTGTGTAGGCAACACTTTCCAGATAAGATCCTTGCTTTTAGCTGGCAAAAATTGGCTGATGTGATTCCCACATCCTGTGGTGGCCAATCAGCCTGTGGAGTGCCAATTACAGACATTTATCTCTTTCCCAGACAGCAGGGGCAGGATACCTCTCATCTAATTTTAGATGTCTGCGTGGTAAACCTCTGTCACTGAATGTCAGCCTCAGCTCTCCTACTTGGTGGAGGAGATCGGCACATTTCATCTGACCTGCTTCAGATGTCTGCTGCAGGGTGAGGTAACTGACTCCCCAGAAATCATTGCCTCTCCCCACCACCAACTGAAGGAGCCCAGCCTGACAAGCTGGGCTGGGGATGTTTACATCCTATGTGCTTTCATATGCTGAAGTCCATGATAAATTACCGCAGGGAGAGTAGATCATTACCAAATTGCAGCTGGTGACAGTGGTAATACCTTTACTTTACAGAATCAGCAGCAGTTGTTCATCTGGCAGAAAACACACATTTGGTGACTGTGCTAACATACACATTCTTTTCAGTGGAGTAGGAAGGCAAAAAGTAGGGTGATGTCACCCTTCTTTTATGTTATCACCAAGGTGATGTTATCACCCTGGCAAAGCAGCTCCAGAAAACGACCCATCATGTTATAGCTGCTTCTGTTTTTTTTTTCCCCAAACTCCCCCCCATTATGTTTGGCTGTTCACATCCCATTTTAAGTTAATGTTATTCCTTAGTTTCGTCCCATGTCTGTTGTCACTGCTGGCTTTGTGCCTGCCTGCTGCATTGCAGCACAGTTCTTACATCTTCTGGCTAAAACTTGTGTTCTTGCAGTTTGCACAGTCCTGGTAACAGTTAGTTCTGACTTCATGGATCTAAAGGCTAGACAGATAATCTAAACTAATCGTCCCACTCCAGTTCATGGATAGTGATAATCCCTTGGGGACATGATTCATCCCAGTTGACTCGAAACTTGGTGTCTGAATGTGCTGGTTCACACTTATGCATGGCTGTCTCTGCATTGACTGCAGCCCAGTCTGAGAGCAGACACTTAGCTTTTAGATGACTTAATTTAGGCTGCATGAATTTAATTCACAGGGGTTTTGTAACTTGTAGATAAAAGGCTGGCTGATTAGATCAACTATCCAGCCAGTTCTTCATTCTCTGGTTAGCCTCTGTGGAGTTTAGTAGCTCGAGGTTAAGTGAGCTGGTTGGGGTGGGAGAGGTCCACCTATCAGTCTGGGGACTCTGATGTGCCTCCTGTGCACAGGTTTTCATGTGCTGTATTCTGTTCTGGGTAGTGTGTTCGTAGCACAGCATTTTAAATCCTATATTTACATCTGCCTGTATTGTTTCTCAGAGAATAGCTTCATGATGCTTTTGGGAAGGTGGAGTTAACCATTCCCAGAATGCACAGCATGTGGACAGCATCATAATTCTCATAGCATCAGGTTCCTCAGTTTGAATGCCTCTTTCTTGAAGGATTTCCAGGGAGATGCTAAAAAACCACATGAGCTATTGCTCTTGTAGCTAGGGGTATCTAACAACATGAGCTGTCACTTACTGTGATCCTGTGATATCAAAAAAGATGTTGTTTTGGCTTCTCTGCCAGATGCCAAGCAGAGCTTGGGCTAAGAAATGCTGAGGAGTGTTAGCTATGGCTCAGGGATGAGTAAGTTTCTTGGCCAAGTCTGATTACCCACTTGGGATATTTGTACTTCATTATAACTGACACTGAGAATCATGTTTGATTTGGAACAAATTTCATGCAGGAACAAGTTTCAGCATCTGCATTTCCACTGTGAGCACAGTGAGGGACAAAACAGGTTAGAGCCTGCTTGGCCAAGGGTGGGGACCTCTCAGTAGGGAAGGGGAGGGCAGCACATGAATCAGTTACAAGGAAAGGGAAGGAGTAGGTTGAAGAGCTGAACTTCCTCCCTTGCAAAAGGGATACTCTAAGTACCAAGTGTCAGGTGTGTGTCTGAGGAAGCCAAGGAGGGAGCTGGGGAAAGGTAGCTCCTCCCACAGCGTGGGAGGCTGTACCTGGTAATTAACTCCCAAGCAGAGGAGTGGAGCTCATGCTGAGTCCTGAAGGAGCCTGTTGGCAGGACCTCAGGAGTGCAAGAGGGCCAGAAAGGACATGGAACCAGACAGGGGACTAATCCAGCTGGAGAGGCACTTCCTAGCAGCAACTGCTCCAGTCATGTTCAACTACCTAGCAGTAGAGGTGAGACCACAGTTCCACCGCAGCTATGGGGGACAGCAAGGGGTGTCTGGGCCACTGAAGACCCGCCTGGAGCAGCTGAAGAAGCCGTGGTGGAGGGAACCCACCCCACTGGTGCTCCAGCACAGTGAAACAGCCAGGCTTGCTATAGATGCCTTTCTTGAGCAGGGGGAGCGTGGCTACCTGAATGCCATCACTGAGGAACGGGAGCTGCCTTTTCTTTCCACACTGGACATGGAATATATGAGCCATCAGAGAAATCAAAGCTTTCCAGATCCCAAGGCAGTGAAAAACAAAGATGCTGACCCTGGTGATGCGGACACTGGAGACAGGTCCTCCCTCAACTCTGAACTAACATCTGGCACCTACTTTCCACTGATGTCTGATGTGCACCCTCCAGAGCTGGAGCTGGGCTGGCCAGGGATGCCCTTCCTCACAGTTTCTGGCCAGACTCAAGCAACTGTGATTTTCCAAAGAAACAAAGCCAACAGCATTAAGGATTTGCTCAGGTCTCTGATCAGCCGGGCACGGACGGTATGTATAGAGCTGTGTCCCTTGAGTGGGGTCTTGTATCACAGCACCCATGTCCTGGTGGCTGGTCCCACAGCTGTACACCCCACGCTCCAAGCTGTTGCTGCTCTCTAGATGCCTGACATGACGTGATTACTTTTTTTGCTAGCAGATCTGTAACTGTTCCTGCTCCTTTCCTTTCCTGTAATTTTTTTATGCCTGGGATTTCATGCCGTACAGGCAGTGCCCTTTAAGGTACATTGCACTGTATTTGTGGGCATGCGGAGCATGGTATCCAAGCCTGGAATGAGTGAGTGGCAGGGTGTGCAGCATTAATGCTTAGCTGTCCTCAGCTGGCAAATGTGCACCAGCCAGCCCTTCTGCCCTCTGCCAAGGAGCTGGCATAGCCAGGGCTTTTCCTGACCCCCGGACAAGCAGGATAAGAGGATACCACAGGTGAGTTGCTGTGAGAGAACGTAGGACCTGAGTTAATTTGTGGGACTGAAAGCCTGTGGTTTGAAGTAGGTTAGAATACGTCATCATGTCTTCGAGACTTGATGTCTATGGTTCTCTCTGAGGATGAGTAAGATCAGCCCGTTTTACCTCATTGCACAATTTCTGCTGGGTAGAGATTGCCAACCCTTGGATGTAATAAAAACTGGACAATTACAATATTTACCTACCAAGCACAATCCTGGGGTGAATTTACTCACTAAATTATGCTCCTTCTTTTTTCCTTTTCCTTTGCCACTATACTGTGTACTAAAGCAGCAGCTCAGACAATTGTCTCTCGGGCACATTTTTAGTTTTTATTGTCTTTGTCTTCTTTATGTTTCTTTTCATCTGTCCCATGTTAGTTTTCTTTTGTAGTATTTCATTTCAATAGCATGACGATACTGAGTAAGCTTTTAGTGCAAAGTTCACTTTTAACCAGTCAGCTTCTAGCCGATTTCTCTTATCACTCCTGTAGCTTCTTATTTAGCTTTACAGACACTCCTTACATTCATTGCTGCCTAGTGCAGAAAGAGGGAGATAAAGAATTGTTAAGGCTGGAGTTCAGCTGTATCAAGAGCACAAGCAGTTTCCAGGCAGGCTGACCCAAAGTGCTGTCTTCTTATCTTCCATCACCATCTGCAGAGTTGGGCAAAGTTACATTGTCCCCAGCAAATAAATGTGGGGCCATGCAGCAGCTCAGGTTGTGTGCAGCATCATAACATCATCAAAGAACCACAGAGCATTGAAATTTGGGTGTGAGATGAGGTAAAGGGGGATATCTTTTTTTGTTTGTTTGTCCCAGAGAAGACTGTTTTGCCATGTAAGCAATCGCTGCTTACAATGGAGCAGTTGCTTAAAGCCTGAACTTCCATTGCATCTTTATAGGCAAATACAGGAAGTTTTCTCCCGGAAGTAAGTGACAAAAAGCTCTGTTTGTTCTTGCAGGCAGCTGAATTATGATACTTTAAATGATCTGAAAAGTCCTGTGACACTTACTGCATCCTTTTCAGCAATGAGGATTAAGACATAGTCATGGCAGAATGCACAAAATAAACGGCTACTAAGACATGTTCCCTTGTCACTTAGCACGTGTCCCGGATCTCTGATGGTATTGTGATCCTTTAAACCACATGAAAAACATCTTGCTGCTTTCTCAGTCCACAAGAACTTCTCTATTGCTGCAGGGAGGTTGCCCAGGCAGTAGGTGCCTTATTGTACTTTAAGTATGTTTTGAGTTTTACCTTTTTTTGCTTGGCTTGAAAAAGCACTAACAGCCCTTTGTATTCAAGTTGGAGATTTTCACAGTGGTTTTGACTGTTGTGTTATGTGTGAGAATGAGTTTTCACCCATCTTACTGGTGTTTTACTGGCTTCTAGGTTACCAGCTCTGGCCAGTGCTTCACATGATTAAGTTTATGATTGACAGCAGTTCCAGGTCATTCACAACCCCAGTTACACATCTTTAAGTAGTTACTGAGTCATTTTGCCCATCAAACCATCCAAAAGGACGTTACCTATATGTCCTTTAATGATAAAAGTGCAACCAGAGGTTAAAACATCCTTTTGCTTGAAGTTCCAGTAGCAGCTGTGCAGAGAACTCCTTGCTTTTCAACTTCAAGTATTTTCTCCTCTAAACTTTTATGCTCTCATTATGTATCCCTCCTTTAGAATGTTTCTCCTCCTGTGTGCTTACAGCTGACATGGATGGCGGATATGGTGCTGGTGGGATGTGGGAAAGAAGTTGAGATCCCTGAATGTTTTACCTGGCTCCTGTAAACAGGAAGGTGTGTGTGTGGAAATGCTTGCTGTTTTCTCCTGTACAGTCATAGAGAACGTCATCAGCTGACATATTTTGCAACAGCATATTTGTACTGACAAATCAGCAAAAACGGCATTTGTTTTATTGGTACCTTTTGCTGGTGCAATTTGTCTTTCTGCTTTGCTGTATTTAACCAGCTCTCTTTGAAGATGCATTTTGAGATTTGAGCTTTTCTCTTTGCAGACATTAAGAAGATGTAGCGCGGCCACACCTTAGCCTTCATTTGATAATACTATTACAATTTTAGTTTAGTTGAATGAGTTCCAGTCTGGTTCAAACTGTCCATGCTGCTTCTTTCACCCCTCTTGTACAACTCTGACGCTGGCTGCACATCTCCATTTACATGCAGTGGTAGAAGGGTCCCTTATGGCCCCCAGAGAAGCAATGTATTGTTTCAAATGGCAATGCTACGGTAATGACCAAAGCCACACTGCTATTGGCAAATACCAGTAAAACCAGCTGTGCTGGTTAGAAACCAGACAGGTGGCAACCCCAGTGGGGTGCTGTAAGTGCTGTAATTCCCAAGGTGGTGACTGCAGTAATTTTTGAATTGTGACTTTTCAGAAGTGGATTTAGAAATGCCATGGTTTAACCCTACAATGGCAAGGTGTGAATCTTCCAGAGCCTGTGGGGCAGCAGTGTCTTTGCAATGTCCTGACCCCCCAAGGCTGTGCCATGGGCTTGGAGGTTATGATTAGCATGGAGAGGAAGGAACTGGGATGCTCTGAGCCTTGCAGGTCCCACCACTGAAACCGAGGGGCTGGAGGCACTGGACATAAGTTGCTTAGATTTGTAAGGCCAAATTGACTTAAATGCCCAAGTCTTTTAAATGTGAGACACAAGCTGACAGGAGCCTGAATTGTAGGTGGTACTTAGGTACCTCCTTCCACTGCTTTCCAAAGCTGTTGGAAATGATCTTTGAGGCTTTCCACCTCGCTTTTATGACAGTATGTTATTAGAAGGCTTCAGGGAGTAGACTTCCAAATTCTTCTTGCCCCAGAACTTCTTGGCTTTGGGGTTGAGCTGATGTGACTATAAAAACAGCCTGCTTTGTTTACTGAGAGGATGTGGTGATCTGAGTGGTCCTTATGCTTGTCTTGTTTAGAATGAGCAGCCCCATCATGGATGTCTGCATCTCCACCATGTGAGGCTGCAGCAGGACGCAACCTCCCCTTTCTCCCTGCTGCAAACTGCAGTGCTCATGGGCTTGCCAGCCCACCTGCCTGGTGTTGGCTATGGGTGCTTGCTAGCACCACCATGAGCAGCTCTACCCAAATCCCTCTTTGAGGAGGCCATGGAAAGAGTGCAGCCTGCTGCTGAGTGAAGCCCTGCTCTGGCACACACGGGTCTATCTGCAGGGCTCCACCCAGCTTGCACAAGCTGGCGTCCTGCTGCCCGGGCGCGCGCTGACGCCGGCTCCAGGAGGTGCAGGTCTGCCTGCACCCAGCCCAGGGCACTGGGTGCCACCAGTGACTGTGCCACATGCTGCCATGCACACCTATGGCCTACTCAGCCCTGTCCCTTACACAGCATGTGCTGTAGACTGGCAGTGCTGGACTGGGGTAAGGAACAGCACTCAACCCTGCCAAAGCATCTGAGCACTGGTAGAGAAAAGCAAGGTGGTGTGGACCTTCTGTCTCTGTTAGGTACAAGCAGTGCCTCAAGCACTGAGGATGAAGGAGCATCTTGACTCATTGTACTGACTTCCCAAGGCAAATTTAGATTGTCTCCAGGCCAAGCCTGCCTCAGACCGAAGCTTGAGATGAACTGGAATATTGTGAGGCAAGTGTGGCCGAGAGGGACTTGCCCGAGGCCTTACACATGGTTTGGGCTATAGTTTTTTCTTGGTGCTTCATCATTAAGAGGATAGGTGGCCCATCAAAGTCATTTGGCTAAATTGCCTTTGGTCTTTGGTGGAAAGCCAGTGTGGAAAGACGTGGTGAAGTTCTGTTCTGCTTTCTGTTGGGTGTCAGTGGTACCTAATGCCAATAGCCCAGCAGCAACATTAATTTGGGAAGTTGGAAATACTTCTCAGTGCTTTCAGAGCTCTCCCAGGGCTGACGCTCCTGTCCTTGCCAGATGGATGCATTTCAGGAGGAGAGAAGAGTTTACGAGAGCCTTGTAAGACATCTGGCAAGACAATAGTGAGAGCTACATAAGAGGTGCCCTTTGGAGTCAGGCTCTGAAGCATGTGTCTCCCAGGGCCAGGGTGAGAGGGTGGAGATGTGGTTTTGACCTGGACGGTAGGAGTCATTTTTAGTTCTTGATGACAGCTTTTTTCCCATGTGGATGCCTGGGATCACACCAGCCTCCAGGAAGGTTCTTGCCCCAGCTGTGCTGCAGTGGGATGGGGCTGGAGATCTGCAAGATGCTGAGGACTAGTGACAGTGTGCAAGGCATCATCACAGAGATTGTCTCTGGGGACAAATTGGATAGAGCCAAGAAACCTTTTCCATCTGCAGAAGGGATAAATCCCAAAGGGAGCAGGAAGCAACCTGTTGGCATGGCTGCCCTCCTCTGCCATGGCTTGGTGCAGTCTCTCTATGTGTGTGAAGGCAGAGCAGGGCTGAGAGGAGCCAGCTTGCCAAGCGAGAGACTGGGCAGGAGAGCAAGGTGATCCCAATGGGGCCCTGTTCTGCCCATGGCATTTGCCTCCACTCAGCACTTAGGCTGTGGTTATGAGCCTGAAAAGAGGCAGTTCATTAATGAAAACAGAGTAGGAAAGCCATTGGGCAGTGGGTGATCTGGGGCCAGCATGCCAGTCTGGAGCAGAGACATGAGCTTGTCCGCACACCCAAGGACAGTGACACTTGGAGCTCCTCTACTCTTCTGAAACTATTCCAGTTCAGACCCATTCACACATAAAAGTCAGCCTCACTGCTGTCCTCTGCATTAACTCTTTGAAGAGGAGCAGCTGAGCAGAAGTGGCAGAGGAAAGCTCACCTTACATTGTCTGTTCCATAGGGTGATTTGAACTATGGAGAATTGCATTCATGGGTGTGCTCTAACACAGGCAGAGGAGGTGTTTGAAAACAGGATTCCTACCTCCTCATGGGGCATGCAGTGAGCAGCACAACAAACTCTGTCATGCATTTTGTGCTCCAGGTGTAGTGTAGGGCATGACCATTGAGTAGCAGGGCAAAAAGGCCATTGGATCTTCACTCCAAAACTGGGTGCCTTTTAGACCATCTTTATTTGGGCATCCTCTATGAAACTCAAAACCAGTTATGTGCACAACTTACAAGTACTGAACAGTTACCTTATTAACTACCAAGCTATGGCAAAGACTGAGACTGAAGTACTTTGTCAGTAGTTCCATTACTTTTTCGGCTTTTGAAATGCAGCTGGCCTGTTGGTAAATCCTTCACTACTTTACTTTTCTCAGTCCCCCAGTGTGTTGCCTTCTTCCATGAGTTCTCAGTGTTAACTGTTAGTGGTTCAAGGTCTAAGTCACCGGGTGGCTCTGCAAGTAACCTCAGGTGAAGTGTGCCAGGTCTGGCAAATTGTCCAGCTCAGAAAGTGCCCTTCTGCCTGTTCCTTCCTTCTCCAAGATGTCCCCTGATTCCTGTCATGAATAGTGATGGCCAACAGATGGATCTTTGAAGAAGGCCATGGCTTTCTTCAGTCTCATTCTTTAAAGGACCGGCAGTTCTCTATGATTTTTTTTTTTCTTCCTTTTCAAAACCCCTCCCTTGGAGACCTCTTCTGGCAAATCTTCAGTTTCTGTATTCTTTTAAATAACGTTAGTGTTATTCTTTCTTCCTGCCGTTGGGTTTCATAACCATAGCTTGCATCCTGAGCTGTGTTAATAGGAGTGCTGCCAGCAGGAGAGGGAAGGGATCTTTCCCACACACATGATTCTACAGTTTTGTCTGTTTGCCCCTAGGACATAATCTTGGAACATGGACATGCACATACTTGATCAAAATACCTTCTTCCTTACCTGGCAGTGTGTCCTTCTTGAAGAAATACTTCTTTATATGAATATGGTAGTCATCTGTGGAGTCACTCATACCGACTGAATAATGATTTTGGTCAGTCTCAGCTCTTCCATTCCTATGCTGTATTTCTGTGCTTAAGGCCATACATGCTTGTTGCATCAGTGATACTCGGTCTGTGCACAGGCATTACCCTTTCAGCTATTTCTTTCTGTGAGTGACCGATGAGACAGGAGGTAGCTGCATGAGGAATGTCTTCATAGTTATTAAAAGTGATTTTATCTGCCATGGTGGGGTGAGGGCTGTTAAACACAAAGATCTAGAAGCAGTCTCCAGTCATGTGACCACAGATGCTCAGTAACTTGGGAGGTTTGAATACTTAATTCATAGTTTAAAGCACCGTTCACTTGGGCATGAGATTTCAACAGCCTTTTACCTCTTTTCCCCTGGCTAGGTGATAGCAATTGTGATGGATCTGTTTACAGACATGGAAATACTGTGTGACCTGCTGGAGGCCTCGAGCAGACGGCATGTCCCTGTTTACCTGATTCTGGATGAAGAGTACTTGAAGCATTTTGTGGAAATGTGCAATAAGATGGCTCTTACTCAGGACAACTTCCCAGTAAGTTCTCATTTATCATACCCAGTGTGTGACTAAGTCTTGGAATCAGTAAAACCCAGGTACCCTTACTCAGTTGAAAAAAATCACTTTTTTAAAAACCCCATGTTAAGATGTGCTTTTAGGCTTTGCGTTTAGGCTCATGGGTTCATGAGGGATTTGTGAAGAGCCTGATTCTCCACTCAGTAGGGTGTCCATCATCAATCGTGGGTGGTGCCCAGAGCACACAAACAATAAAAATGAGTGTGCCAGTGTGACAAGCTCTCTTGGGAGCTTGCAGACTCAGAAATGCACCCCAGTGTCTTGCTGCTCCTCATACAGTCTTTCTGGCTACCACCTATCAAGGAAGTTGGGTTTTTGTTGTCACTTGTTAGTCATAGAATCCCAGACTGGTTTGGGTTGGAAGGGACCTTAAAGTTTGCCCAGCTCCAACCCCTGCCACAGGCAGGTACCCCTTCCACTAGAGCAGCTTGCTCCAAGCCCCTGTGTCCAACCTGGCCTTGAACACTGCCAGGGATGGGACAGCCACAGCTTCTCTGGGCACCCTGTGCTAGTGCCTCACCACTATTTACAGGGAAAAGTTTCTTCTTAAGATCTCATCTTGGTCTCCCCTATGGCAGGTTAAAACCATTCCCCTTTGTCCTGTCTGTAAATGTTGTAAAATATTTTAGTTTTACAACATTCAAAATAGATGCAGACATTTAAGACATTAGTAAAATGTCTTAATTTGCCCTAATTTTTAACCTGTCTGCACAAAGATTAATTTAGAGATGCTTCCTTTTTCCCTCATGTTGGCAATGCTCTTCTCACAAGTCAGACTCATTTTATCTTGCCTCTTCAAACGGCAACTGTTAGGAAAAAATGCTTCATGTTGGTGCGTGTTTTCTTTCATAAACAACTGCATCACTGAAGTCACCTGGTGGATCCAGAGAAATTCCATCTCTCCGAGATTTATTATATTTGCTTCTCATCCAAGAGCCTGGCTATTGTTTTTAATTAAAATTAGAATGAGTTTACATCCATGGAGATGTCTCTTTGTTAGACCTGATGTCATGTCTTGTGCTTGAATGGCTAATCACAGAATCCTAAGGGTTGGAAGGGACCTCAAAAGATCATCTAGTCCAACCCTCCTGCAAGAGCAGGGTAACCTAGAGTACATCACACAGGAACTTGTCCAGGCGGGCCTTGCATATCTCCAACGTAGGAGACTCCACAACCCCCCTGGGCAACCTGTTCCAGTGCTCTGTCACTCTCACAGTAAAGAAATTTGTCCTGATGTTCCCATGGAACCTCCTATGCTCCAGTTTATGCCCATTGCCCCTTGTCCTATCACGGACATCACTGAAAAAAACCTCTGTCCATCATCCTGACACTCACCCTTTACACATTTGTAAACATTGATGAGGTCACCCCTCAGCCTCCTCTTCTCCAAGCTAAAGAGTCCCAGCTCCCTCAGCCTCTCCTCGTAAGAGAGATGTTCCATTCCCTCAATCATCTTTGTAGCTCTGCGCTGGACTCTTTCAAGTAATTCCCTTCCTTCTTGAACTGAGGGGCCCAGAACTGGACACAATATTCCACATGCAGCCTCACCAAGGCAGGGTAGAGGGGGAGGAGAACCTCTCTTGACCTACTAACCACCGCCCTTCTAATACACCCCAGGATGCCATTGGCCTTCTTGGCCACAAGGGCACATTGCTGGCTCATGGTCATCCTGCTATCCACCAGGACCCCCAGGTCCCCTTCCCCTTCACTACTGTCCAGCAGGTCAGCCCCCAACCTGTACTGGTACATGGGGTTGTTCTTCCCCAGATGCAAGACTCTACACTTGCCCTTGTTGAATTCCATCAAGTTCCTCTCCGCCCACCTCTCCAGCCTGTCCAGGTCTCACTGAATGGCGAGACAGCCCTCTGGTGTGTCAGCCACTCCTCCCAGTTCAGTATCATCAGCAAACTTGCTGAGGGTACATTCAGTTCCCTCATCCAGGTCGTTGATGAAAATATTAAACAGCACTGGTCCCAGCACCGACCCCTGAGGGACTCCACTAGTCACAGACCTCCAGCTACATTCTGCCCCATTGACCACAACTCTCTGCCTTCTTCCTTCCAACCTAATGAGCACTTGCCTCCGCCATTGGGTGACTCAGGTCTCATTGTGAAGTGCCTCATAAGCTGATGCATCTCATACATGCTTGATACATACATACATTAACATACATGCTTGATATCCACATCTAAGTGGAATGAGTGTTTGTGTTTTATTCCTGGCTCTGACTTGTGACAGGATGTGATGGTAAATCTCCATTTGGAATAATTGGTGACAATCTGTAGTTTAATGGGGAGTTTGGAGCAATGGTCCCTCCAGCATCTTGCTTCTAAGAACATTCTGTAAGCCCACTGGTGTCAAATCCTGGTGCTGAGCATCAGCAAATCCCATAGTGGGAGCATTGGCAGCAGTCACAGTGGGGGACTTCACTGTCTTAACTGGGTTTGTTTTCAAGTGGCCATCTGCTGAACCTAAAACTACTGTCTGAATCAAGTGGGAGTGGTACCTGGCAGTCTGACTGTCCTGCAAGACTGCTGGATTCTCATATTGTTTGAACATTCCAGAGCCTGGATTGCCAAGAGGGTGAAAAGGATGGAAAAAATAAGCCAGGTATCAGAAACTCATCCAGCCTTGGAAAGAAGAGAGAAGAACAGAGGGAGACTGTGATGACAAATATGGATATAAAAAATAGGGATTAAAAAAAAGGATTAAAATCGAAAACCTATAATATATAGGATATATTAAAATATTCATAAACTTTAAAAAAATTAAAGCATAAGAATTATGATTTTAAAATACTTATAAAATACATATAAAATAAGGATATCTCTTATTTGAAGTGGGTTTAACTACTTTGAGGGGGAGAGGAACCTCTTCCCAGTGAGTCTTCTCACTTGTCTCCCTGGAGTCTTCTCTTCTCCAGGCTAAACAACTCTACTCTCTCAGCCTTTCCTCATAGGAGCTGTTTCCAGGAAGCCCACCTCCTGCCCACAGGGCCTCTTATGGGAAGAGGGAAGCCATCAGGAATGGAGTCACCTGCCTCAGGGTGACTGCCTCCTGCTCCTCACCCCTGAGGCACAACTAGCACACCATGAGCCTCACGTGAGGCCAGACTGGGCGAGCCGGTCCCTGACCATGTACCTGCAGCCTGGGGAGCCCACACATGTTCAGCCTACCCTGGAGGGGGAGAAGGGGACACAGTGATGCCCAGGAGCAGCTCCTGGAGAGGTGGCAGGGAATGGGTCTGCACCCTGCAGGGAACATCTGTAGGCAAATCACAGTTATTCTTGCTTGTCTGTCTGCAGCACTGGCTGTTACAAGCTGCTGTGCCTGGCCCAACTGAAATCTGCTGCATGCTGGAGGGGACACTGTCAGCTCCAGCAGGAGCACCCATGGGCAGCAACCACCTCTGCCAAGAGGCAAAACAGCCCCATCAGCATGTGCTGCCTGTACCAACTGCCACAGGTCTGTCTTCTGCAGGGCTGATGATAGGCAGGGATGAGCTGCCCACAAAGAGATCTGCTGGGACAAAGTGGTGACAGTCTGTGACAACCCCTGGTGTGCCAGAGCCACAGTGGATGGCAGGGGACCTGGCAGGCCAGCTAGGTGCAGCCTTAAGAATGTCCATTTACATATGAGATGTATTGTTTGGCTCTTCATCGTAGAGATCAGGCTAGTAACTGTTTCCAGTGACTGTTCTCCTCTTTGCCTTCCCCAGCTGAGGTGCAAATAACTTCTATTATGGGCAAAAAACCTCACATTACAAAAAAGGCTCCTGATGGATACTGAGCCTTATTTCCCATTCTGCACTGGGCAGTTGGTTTTACAGGCAAAAGTTGTGTCCGATAAGTTCTCTGCAGTCTTTAATGAGATGAAGTTTGATTCACTTGAGTATAGCAGCTGAAAATTCTAATACCATTTTTAAATGTACTGATGAAAGTCAATTCTTAAAACGTAGATGTACCTTTCTGTAAATCTTTTATTGAGTGATGTTGTGCTGTCACCACATAAAATCAGAACAGTACATTCAATTGGCTAGTTCATAGCATATAACATGTTCATAGCACATAACAACTGGCTAGTTCTTATGGGTCAAACGTTAGTTTAAATGCAGAGCCATCAGTTAGGGTGGTTAGTTGAATATTATCAGTAATCTGGAAGAAACCATACTCTTACATACTTCAGAAATTATCTGTAGGTTCATAGGATTCCCCAGATTGTTCTCAAATCAGCATTTGCACCTACATAGAACTTGTTAATACTTGCTGGTATTTTAATTTTATAGAAGCAGACAGTGCGACAAAATATTTGGTATGCAGAAGCCAAGAAATACAGCCTTGCTGCATTCTGCCTCTGGGAGCAGAGCTCCTGTTTGAGAGACTCCATCAGTGATGCATAAAGGAACATTTCAGTTTGGTTCAATACACGTGCCTTGACCAACTCTGCTCTCTTTGGTTTCAGAACATGCGCATAAGATGTCTGAGTGGAGACATGTATTACAGCAAAGCAGGCAAGAAATTTGCAGGCCAGGTTCTGGAGAAGTTTATCCTGATTGATTGTGACCAAGTTCTTGCTGGTACATACAGGTAATTAAGTATAGTGACTACTGTGACAAAGACTGGTGACACTGAGAAGGTGTTGATTACCGAAATACTGAATAATGCAGCTTTTATTTTCTTTTCTCCATGGTAATGGTACACTGGTTTTCCTCTTCATTTTCCTTTAAAAATGTAAGGTTTCATTTTGATGCTTTACCTTCTTCTACTCCATTCTTACTTACATCTTACTTACTTACTTACGTCTTACTTACTTACGTCTTACTTACTTACGTCTTACTTACTTACGTCTTACTTACTTACATCTTCTACTCTTACCTTGCAGTTTAGCTTTCAGATAACATTAACTGCTTGTCTGCCAGCATTGACATCTCTGTCTGTGAGTATTGCTTCATTTCTTAAAGATGAAAAAATGCTCTGCCAGGTCAGATGATGCTCCACCTAGCCTAGATTCTGTCTCCTGCTGATGCTGTTTAGGAAGAGCAGCCCAAACTGCTATGTGTGGCCCATCCCTCTTGTCCTCCCACAGCATGTGTAACCATTGCATACATCTCTACTTACTTCCTTCAGTACCTCTTCTGTTCCTCTTGTCTGTGAATTTGTCCTAACTCGTCTGTTCTAAACCAATCTCCTACTAATTTAATGAAGTGCCCTGTTTCTAGAGCCGCGGATTGGTTAAACAGCTGTCCTACGTTCAGCTAAGTCATCACTTTCACAATTTTCCAAGCCTTCATCTTATCTGCTCTCATTGTCTTTTTCTTACCTAAAGTGAAGACCTCGGCCTTTTCGGTTCCTCCTCAGCAGCTGCATCCCTCAGCCATTTTACTTAACCTTTCTCTGCAGCCTCTCTAAGCTCACTATGTCCTTCTTGAGATGCAGAGACCAGAGCTGCATGCAGCCCCCAAGATATAGCTGCACCAGGGTGTTACAGAGCATCAAAATAGTGCTCTCTGCTTTGATAGTATCACCCTTGCTGACAGTGCACAACACCCATTGCATTTTTTAGCTACTATTGCACATTGAAGTGATGATTTCAGAGAATTGCTGATGATGATTCTGAGTTCCTTCCTTAGCTGTTCCAGGTTCAGCATCTGTCCTGGTTTTGGCTGGGATAGAGTTAATTTCCTTCCTAGTAGCTGGTGTAGTGCTGTGTTTTGGCTTTAGTCTGAGAACCATGCTGATAACACACCAGTGTGTTAGTTGTTGCTCAGTAGCACACACCCTGATCAAGGACTTTTCAGTCTCGTGCTCTACCAGTGAGGAGGGCGCAAGAAGCCAGAAGGGAGCAGAGACAGAACACCTCACCCAAACTAGCTAAAGGGGTATTCCATACTATAGAACATTACTACTACTATTATTATTATTATTTATTTCAATTATTAAACTGTTCTTAACTCACAAGTTTTAGCTTTATTTTCCAATTCTCCTCCCCATCTCATCATGGGGGAAGATGAGTGGAGGGAGGAAGTGAGCAGCTATGTGGTACTTACTTTCTGGCTGGGGTTAAACCATGACAGCATCACACATTTTTCGCTATGGGTACACCACATTTTCCTACACTGAAGTTCAATTGCCACATATTTGTCCACTTGCTCAGTTCTGTGAGGATTTCCTCTGCTGGATTTCCTCACCTTCAGTGAGGTGCTGAATGACCTAAAGGAATTGAGATCCTCTGCAAACCTGCTCCCCTCCATGCCTGGGGTCACTGACAGAATCGAAACCAGTCCCAGCACCAGTCTCTGGCTCCTCACTGCTGACTCTTACCCATGCTGAAAAATTACTATAAAGCCCTACATACCCTTTGCATCCCGTGCTTTCACCAGCTCTGGGTCTGTAACATGACCTTTCTTCCATGTCCATGGCAACTTAGTTTCTTAAAACACTGTGGTGTAGAACCTTGTCAAAGGCTGTTTGAACACCCCAAATTACGTATTTGGCTGGTCCCTTTATCCATGTGCTCACTGGCTCGCTCTCCAAACTCCAGCAGGTCTGTGAGGCAGGGCTTGCCTTTACAGTAGCTCTGTGGACCTTTTCCAGAGGCTGTGCTGCTCCATCCCATCAGTAACCTTGTTCTTCACAGCACTCTCTGCCATGGCCCAGGGTGGAGGTCAGCTCCAGTGGTCAGCCTTCCCCAGTCAGCCCTTTTTGACGAATTGCTGCATTTTTACACAATTACCTTTCTTGAAATTGAATATCCACAAGCTGCATTTATTTAGATTGCTCTTTCTCACTAGAGTGTTAAAATCGTGTTGTAATCATTATTACAAATGGGCTCTTCCACTTACACCTCTGGAACCAAGTCTAATGCATCATTCCAGACCACATCCTGAATAACATCTTTTCTTGTGGTTCAAACAATTTAGGGTAGTTAATTCTGGCAAGTAATGATTTTATTGCTTCCAAAAAGTTTTTCTCCACAGCTCATCCCAGTGAAGCATTAACCTAGTATGCGTATGAGTGGATGAAATCTCCCACTATTACTGTCTGTCCTAACTTCAGTTTCTGTAATCTCAGTGTTGTCTGACCAGCACCACTGATCAGAGGGTGGGGAGTACTGTTCTTGTACTATATTTGTATTAGTAGACTCTGAGTTTTCCACCTACACATCTTCCCCACAGCGTTTTCACACTGGTACATATCATGTTATCCTTCGCAAACAGTGCAGCTCCCCAGAAGACAGTTCTGATATTTCTGGGTATTTGGTGCCTTGGCAATACTTTATTCTCCTTCTACCAGGTCTCCTTGAACACTGTGCTCCCTCTCCCTCTCTTTTCCATCTCCCAGCCAACACATGCTGGACCCTTGATCTGCCAATGTCTTCATCAGTGTTATAGCTCCAACCTGCACCTTCTCCTCTGCTTCTGACTTCATCTCCAAGTGTGAAGTTTTCACCTTATCAAACGCTGGCAATGAAAAATGGAAGTACCAAGTTGAAACTGGGTGTGTAGTGTCTCTATATAGGCAGTGTGGAGAGCAGTGTCTGGCAGCATTTTGACCATCCTAAGACCTGTATCTAAGAACAATGAAGTGAATTACTGTCTGGAAACATCTGTCCATTTCCAATGACTGCAGGGGGTGGGGATTGGATAACTGAGACCACTCATTTTTCAATGGCTAAAACTGAACGTGTGACAGCTGGATTGAAGCCTATTCAGTAATTTCACATGCAGGAGAACTTCCAAACCTTTAAGCATAATGTCTATCTTTTGTGAGACAAATTGACCACAACTGCATGAAGTGGTAAAGATATCCCCACCCACTACACTGCAGCATTGTAGTGACTTCTGCCTCTTCCTCTGTCCCTGTTCTGGCAGGTTCTAGTCTGCTTCTGCCCTTTAGACTTATGCTAAACATTCAAGTGACCTTTTTTTAACTGCCCATGGGAACCCTGACCTCTTTTCTAAATGTTAATATCTGAGAACTCATCAATATACAGAGACCATCAGGGTTTTTGCACCAGTTTGAATTTACTGACATTGATTTTTGTCTATTATCTGTCACTTACCCACCCCCTATCATAAGATCCTCTTGCAGCTTCTGATTATCTCGTTTTCTTCTGACCAGCCATGATAATTTTGTCAAGAGCTCTGACATGGACTGTTTCTACCACTTTCCAGGATGTTTCTGAACATGCTGAACAGCAGCAATCCCAGCACAAAACTTGCAGGATTCCAGTGGGTAATTTAAAACTATTTCTAGCATTTGTATCCCATTTTTAGTCAACTGTTACTTCTCACAAAGACCTTCCTTTGTACTCCAGGATCACTTAATTTTTCTAAGAGTCTTTGCTGAACGACTGTGTCAAAGCCTCTTTAAAAACTCAAGCATCCAGCATCAGGCAGCTCACATGAATCTGTGTGCTTGCTGCCTCCTTCAGAGAACTGAGAGAGGCTTTTGAGGCATGGCTTCCTTCCACAAAAACATGCTGAGTCTTCAGCAGTATGATTATAGTTATTTATGCATCTAATCATTTTCCTCTCCATTTGCTTCCACCAGTTTGTTCAGTATGGAAATAAGCCTGGCTGGTTTGTAGTTTTCCAGGAGCTCTTTAAAAGGTTTACATTTACTACTTTCCATTCCTCTGGTACTATGTTCAATTTTAAATTATAGGTTATTCCCTGGTTAATAATTGGAAAATTGCTGACTTCCAGTTTTTGAGGGCTGTTTACTTTAATATTTTCCTTTAATGCAACTTTTAACTACGGTGACTTTTTGGATGTTTTAAAATATTTTTATTTTGATAGGTACATTTTCTCAGAGCCTCTAATATAGCATCTTCAAACAACCTTCATGATGCCTCAGGCATTTAACCTTTTTGGTTACTCTTTGAAATCTCCTTTTAATAGTATTCCTCACTTTCTCTTTTAAGTTAAGTATTAATGTTGTGGATTATTTCAGTCCTGAAAGAATATTGGATATGGGTACGTCATGGTCATTTTTTTGCCAAGTGGCCTTTCCCTTCTGAACTTGTAATGTTATTTCTCCTTTTGCTGGTTTTCTGGTTAGTTTCTTCAAAAAGCAGTCATTTATAGTGTCTATACTGCAGTTTCTTCAGCTCTTCTAGTAATGGCCCCTATTCAACATGGCTATAACTGAATGCCCCTTCAGTCCTCTGCTTTCTGCCTTAGCCACTTAGCACTTCCTTAGCATGGCATAGTTACCATTAGCACTCTGCTCAGAAAGATCACAGCCCTAATGCTGTGTTTTTCCTATTTGGGAGTGGAATTTTAATCCAACAGGAATATGTTTCATTTGTTTTGATATATATGTTGATATAATTGTGCCATTGCCCCAGCAACATATCCTCTATTTGTCCTTTCTGTATAGTTTCTACCCTTGCAGTTATACTGTTCCTTGATTTTCTTCTACCCAGTAAATTTCTGAGATGCCTCCTGTGTCAGAGTCATCATTTCAATTCAGGTATTTCACAACATCTGCCTGTTTCTTTAGCTCATAAGTTTTGAGTTGCCTTAGAGGAGATGAAATTTCTCAGCTCTAAATGTAAGATAGTCAAAGTATCGGTGTGTGTCCTGCACGGACAGAGGGAAGGAGCTCATTGTTTGCTGTATTGTACTGAAAGAAACTCAGTATTTGGGGTTGAAGCCGACACAGTTCTGAAACTGAGAAATGAGAAAGTTGAGGGTTATAAAAGCTCTGCACCCGGCTTCAGTACAGAGGAAAAAAAACTAAATACATAAATGTTTGGCAATGGACAGGTAAAGCAGCATGGGTCTGAAGCTGGTGGAGGCTTGGAATTTCTTTAGATGAGACATGCGCATACTCTCAAGTGTCCAAGTCCCGAGCAAGAGGAAAGAGTTTTTAAGAGCGAGTTCCAGATCTAACTTGAGTGGTCACCTCAAGAAAGAAATTATAACTAAGCAGAAAGTGAGTGCATAAGGAATGGAAAGCCTAAGTGTATCAGCAAGGAAACCCCAGGCAGGTGTGTGTAGCAATAAAGTGAGCATTGCCAGGAAAAAAGTTACACATAATCTTTAGAGTGCACCAAAGCAAAGAGGAGGAAGTCCTCATGTGTATAGAGAAAAAGTGAATACAGAAGAAAGAGAAGGCATCCTGCTGTAAGGGTGAATAAGAAGTAGGAGATAACTAAGATGGGATACCCAAATTAACTGAATATATTGCACTGTTTCTAATCAAAATGAGGAGTGGAAATGATTTCAAGTGCTATGGAAGCAAGCTTAAGCTTGTAAGTAAGCTCTTTAAAGAGCTTACTATAATAAAGTCACATTATTGTATTTTTATTCATGAAAAAGGCACTTGAAACTAAAGGTCTAGTAATGAGTGTTACGTACGATCTACATTTAGCAGTGAGCAAAAATGATGCGCAGAAGTTTGTATTGGCGTACAGAAAGAAGAGAATACCTTTGACAGCCAAAGTGAGAGAACAGCAATGAAAGTGAGCAAGAGAAACTACTGAAAGAATTAAAACCCTTTCTGCTGCAAAGTTTGGAAATAGCTGCAGCAGAGAGGCTGGGTGTGAAGAACTGGAGTCGCCTGTACAGCACAGCATAGAAAGGCCACTGCAACCCTGGACCCTACTGGGGCTTTACAGAGGGGTCCGCAGAAGAACTAATCCTGTTGTTGAAGCCACTGCTGAGCCTGGTCTCTAACCGGGATACCGCAGGGTGCTCCTGCCATCGGTGCTTGACCCCAGGCAGAGCCCTGGGGCAGGGGTGCTGCGGCAGGATGGGCAGGGGGAGGTGATGTTGCACCTCCATCTCCTGGCCAAAAGCTGAGCTGCACGAGTTCCTGAGGGTTCCTGCTCCAGGAGCGGCTTGGAAGTAAGGCAGGAACCTTGGCATAGGGGATAGGGTTCCTATCCTCCTGCCATCCTTCCATGGACTCCTGTAATTTGTGCCCCAGGGTGATTCAGAACTGGGTATGGGATCTCTTGTGTGCAGCAGTTTGTTATGGAAAAAGTAATGGCAGGAAAATCCTGCCACTTTTAGAAACTCTCAGGAACTTGTAGCATCTACAGTGGCCTGCAGCAAGGAGCTCCACAGCTTGCCTGTGTGTTGTGTTGTGCAACGAAGTACCTCTTCTTGTCTGTATTGAATCCGTAACCTGTTAAATTCATTCAATGCTTCATTTTTATACCAGGAGAGGTAAAGAATAAACATTCCCTGGTATTTCTGCCTTGCTATGTATGGAGGAAAAGACCTTTATCAGTTTGTACTGATGGGAATAGCCACAGCTGGCAAGGTCACATCGTCCTGTCACAGATACCTACACTATGGCAAGGAGGAGGGCTGTACCAGTGAGGGGATTTGGATGACTGCTTCCAGGTCCTGCTGTGGCAGAGTGGGCAGGCCCCTTTTGGACCAGCATGGGAAACTGGAACACAGTGATGCCTGGGCTGGGGAAGGAGCCATAGGATAATCAGGGACAGTCTGAAAGCCAGGGGAGTGTACTGCTGGATCTGAGGGTGCTCCCCTTACAGGGGAAGGGGCTGTTCGTACGGATGAGAGGATGTGGCTGGGTGTTTTTGTCTCATGCATTTCTGTAGGGAGGCAGTACTTGGGGCAGAGGGTGTGTGGAGAAGACAGAAGGTGGAAGTTACTTTGTCCAAGGAGTAAAGGGAAACCTAAGCAAGACCTGTTGTTTACTTCCTGCTAAGGTGAGGCCAGAGGCCTTGATGGGTAGCTGTTGTGATGTTCCTGCTGGACCATCTGTGTCTGAGACATGAGACCTCCTCTCCAGAACGAGGAGGACAAACATGACCCCTTGCACAGCTCCATTTCCAGGTTTGCTGGCAGCAGTGGTGCCCGGCTGGGTGAAGAGGGGTGGCTGGCATTATCTAACCAGAGTCCTTTCACAGTCCACAGCAGTGTGAGGGGTGCGCATCTGCCCCTCCATAGGAGAGGTGCTCAGCCCCTGAGTACATCCATGGGTTTGAAGAGTTCAAGAGAACGCAAGTGTGTGTGTGAGTGGAGTAGGTGCTGAGAAGGGACACATCTAAGCACTGTGCATTGCAAGTGCAGCGTGCTTGTGTAGAAGGGTAATAGCTGTGAGCAACGTGGACAGGAACAACCAGTGCTCCTGGAAGCCAGGCAGTGCCCTGGGATAGACGCCTTTGACAGTGTCAGTACAGGCTGCATGCAGTCTCCCCTGTCTGGGCTCTTGGATTTCTTCAAAGAACTCTCACAGCTTGGAGAGAGATAACTTTCCTTTGCAAAAGTCACCTTTCCTATCGTACCATATGTACCTATATAGCCATAAATTGTGTTCTTTAGAAGAGTGTCTACTAATTTGTGCTGTGCAGTTATGAGACTTAATGGTCTGGAACATTAAAACAATTATAGCACTTTAGCAACCTTCCACACTTCTGATAACCAATGCACTTTCAAGTGACAGCAACACATCCTGGTTAGTAGCAGAGCTATTTCATCCTTGCATTCCTTTGGTGCTCTTGGGTTAAGGTTACCTGGTCCTGCCAATTCGTTACTTACTGTCTGCTTTGTTGATGTTTTCTAATCTCTTCTACAGAGATTTCAACATGAGACTGATCCTCCCTTATGTTCTGTATAAAAGTAGGTTCAGGGCAGGGATAATCCCAAGCTCCTGTACAATAAACACTGGCGTAGAGGAATTGTTTGAGTGCTCCTATTACACATGTTCTAGCCCCACAAAGAACTGAGTATTATTTCTTACGCCTTTTGCAATGTGTGACCCAACCTTTTTGAAAGATGGGCTTTCCAGTCTTAATAGGTTCTCTTCTGTCACTTAGCCATCCCAGCTATTTTCTATTTGGTTTTCTGTCATATCTCTCTGTGAAGTTGTATTCACTTGCATTGAGGCTCCAGTATGGTACCTCTGGACACTCCTCATGCCATCTGCAAAGGTTCTTCACTCTTTTACTACTTCATTCTTACTTGATTTACCTGGTTTGATATTAAGCAGAAGAGTATTGAGCTTTTCATTTTATGTTGCTCTTTGGGGGATGTGTATGCTGAGTGTAAGTATACTACGTTCTTCATAGCAACATTATGAACTGTAGCAACTGCATACTATTTAGGAACAAGCCAAGAGCTGGTTTTCCTACTAAAAGTTCCCAAATAGCTGTCTTGTGAAGTAAATATTGGTAAGGTCTCAAAACATAATGCCAGTATCTTGTCCTGAAATGACATTTACTTGAGAATGATATATCCTCCATTACAATTGCTCTCCTGTAGTTTCTGTGATTTCACCCTGCTCTTGTCAAAGTCTGTATCTTGCTTTAGCAGCTGATAATGCAGCCCTACACTGGTACTTTCCTCTGTGAAGGTTGTTTTATTTAACACAATTAGTCTGCTAGTCTGGTTTAACTATAGCAAGAATAAAAGAAGCAGCTGGTGACTGGGGTGACCAGGAGCCTGGGGAGCCTACTCTGTAAGAGGAGCTTCCCTATTTGATCTAGGAAAATGAAGATTGGGAGGAGAAATGTGGTTGTTATCTGTAGATGTGGCGGGGTTTTTTAATTAAGTTACAGTTTTGGCACAAACAACAGGTAGAGTTAAACAGATAAAATATGCAGAGTGGCAATTAGTGAAAGTTCTTCCCCAGCTGGGACAAAACCCAATTTGTCTTAAGGTAGAATATAACAAGCTCTGAGAAAAGATCCCAAGGCATTGTACTGCAAGAGGAGGGACTGGACTGGCTGAGCAAGGGACTGGTAAACTTCTAACACCATGCACCTCTGAGCTGGATGCCATGGAAAAGGTGGAAAGAGTCTAGGGAATCTCGCAGCAATATGTATGGAAAACAGCATCAGCTTTCCTGTCCTGATGTATTCCTGTGGGGCTCGGGAGACCTCTGCTCCCCTAAATCTCCATTCCTCACCCTCCTGCCTGCATAAGTGGCTCCTTCAACTCCATCACATGTTGCAGATGTTAAGGACATGAGAATATTGCTCCTGCCAAGGCAAGGGTGGAGAGCAGGAGACCAGGCATGCCTTGGTATCCACCTAACAGTCTCCTTGTCCTCTGTGGAAGGAATGGGTGCAGTGCAGTGTGCTAGCCAGATGCTGAGCTAGAAAGTCTGCAATACAAATTGGGCAGAAAGAGCCCTTAAGTGCCCTGTGCTTTGTATCTCATTTTCCCACCACCACGCCACCTCCAGACAGTTGGAGCTTTCCTTGGCACAGCTTGCTTGGTACAGGCAGCACCCCCTGCCCACAGTTAGCTGGTACTGAGTGGGGAATGGGAAACTGTGGATCCTTGCTTATGGGCAGAGAGTGCTGGCAAGAGGGAGCTGGAGAATAAAAGGCTCAAAACGTGCTGCTGTGCTTTTTAGGCAGGGACCCGTTGCTGCTCTGCATCTTTCATGAGGCTAAGGAAAACCAGCTGTTATTTCTTGATCACTGTTAATGTTTTTATACAGTTCATTACATCACCAAGCTGAAATTAAATGACCATTTTAGGGTTGTTCTTCAGTAATTACGTAATGAGTACATTAATTTATACAAGTAATCTCAGACTTGCACACTTCAGGGAATGTTTTAATGATAAAAATGGGGTAGCAATACATCACTCCAGTGTTAAAATCAGTGCTAAGTACCTTGGCACTCTCTGAACTAAGGTTACATGTGTTTTCTTTTCCTTTATTCACAGTTTCACCTGGCTTTGCAGTCAAGTCCACACTGGCCTGGTGACCCACTTCAGGGGTCAGATTGTTGCAGAGTTTGAGAAGGAATTCCGGTACTTGTATGCAGAGTCCAGAGCAGTGACCAGCTTCTGTGTGCCAGATCCTGAAACGTGCCCCTCCTCTCAGAACACCTCAAAAGTTGTGAGCTCCCTTTTAAAACCCCCACAGGTGAATGATTTTGAAACCACGAGCCCCTCCAGCAGCCTTTCCAATGTAAGCATCAGAAGCATAAAAGTGTCTCCCTTTCTGAAAAACTCCAACTGCAATGTGCAGCTGGAAAAGCAAGATTCAAGCTCAGATTCTGGTAATAATAAGGGGAAGGAAGATGCACCTCTGAAGCCCACTTGCCCTAAGCAGCAAGGAGAACCACCAGATTCACCAAATAGTCCTCCAAATAAATCCACCCCTGCTTTGTATCACAAATCAAATCTCATGACAGCAAGGACATTCCTGCCACCAGAACTTTCCCCTGCCCTGACCTCCAATAAACCTTGTTATCAAGGGGACAATACAGCTAACAGCAGCCACTGCTCCCCACCAACACACGAGCAGTCCCTGCAGTCCCTTTCAGAGGGTGCCAGTAGCAATGGGACAAGCATGAAGCAGAAAGGGCTTGGTGCTGCCCCCGAGGAACCAACAGCAGAGAACAACACCACATTTTATGGGCTGGAAAGAAGACAGAGTCCTGGACAAGGAAATTTGGACCTGCTCTCCCCATACAACCAGCCAAAACGAGATAAAAAGCCAGGAGTTCCTTGCTATGATAAACTCACTGAGGACATGCTGATGGAAAAGAACAGTGCATATGGGGCCGAGAAAAGAATGACTCTTGGGCACAGTAAGCTGGATCTGATCACCAAGTACAATAAGTTAAAATCAAAACACATACACAGTCGGTTCGAACTCTGACCTGGGTCTTGAGGTGTCCTTTGGTCTTATTTTCAAGTGGTTGCTTTTCCCCACCAATCATCATATCTGGAGCTTGAAATCAAAATATGGGTGGCAAATTAGTCTTGTTCATGTTCAAAGGGGTCTGTGGTGGTTTTGATTATAAGCAGATGACTGATTTAGGTGAGATTAGCAAGTACAGTTCAAATTTTCAATTACAAGATCATGGCAGGAGAGAGAAAATGGCACAAACATAATCCATACTTCTGTGTTCTTTCTACTCATTTCAGAAAGAACCATTTCCCCAAAAACTTGCAGTAAAACCATTGCCATGGCTGGAAATGGTTTGGCTGCTGTGGTCTTCAGGGTGAACCCAGGTTCTCTTTGTACAGAGCAATTTCTCTCCCTGTATCCCTGTACTGAAAATGAGATGGCCAAAGGCAGGGGAACATTAAAAATAAAGGAGCTGTTATGTTGGAAAGAGCTGTGTTGGGTCCCTTGAGGAAGTTGAGCACCCCAAGCATGGCCAGCACCCTCTATGCTGCGCCGTGCTGGGAGGATGTGGGTGGTGTGTCTGGGCACATGGCTGGCATCTGCATGTGGTCGACATTGGCACGCAAGTGCTGTCTGCACATGGATGGTGTCTGCACATGGATGGTGTCTGCTCCTGGTCATTTGTGAGCACAGGAAGCAGCTGACACAGGTTGTGCCTGGACACGGGTGGCCCTTAGACTCATAGGATCATGGAATCAACTTGGGAAAGCCCTTTAAGCTCATCCAGTCCAACCATTCCCCAGCACTGCCAAGGCCACCACAAACCCATGGCACTGAGGCCTCATCTCCACGGTGTGTGAACACTTGCAGGGACAGTGACTCCAGCCCTGCCCTGGGCAGCCTGTTCCAGTGCCTGAGCACCCTTTGGTGTTCCTCATCTCCATCTAAACCTCCCCTGCTGCAGCTTGAGGCCGTTTCCTCTTGTCCCATCCCTTGTCCCTTGGGAGCAGAGCCCAGCCCCTCCTGGCTCCATCCTCCTGTCAGGCAGTTGTAGGGAGCGAATCAGTGCTGAGACACTTGGGTGTCATCTGCACGTGGGTGACAGCTGCAAGTGGGTGCTGTTGTGCACTGATGGTGTCAGCTCAAAGGTGATGCTTGGGCACAGGTCACGCGGGGGCAGGGACGGTGTGCACACGTGGGTGGTACCTGGACACGGCTGTGTCTGCACACAGGGGCTGGTGGCCCACAGTGTAGTGTCACAGAACCATTAGGGCTGGAATGCTGATCTGGAGATCACCAGGTCCAACCCCCTGCTAAGGCAGAGCCATTGTGAGCAGGTCACACAGAGTAAACAGGCCCAGCTCCCGCAATCCCTGCTCATCAGGGAGATGCTCCAGACCCCTGAGCATCCCTGTGGCCTCCACCGGACCCTCTCCGCCGCCCTGTGCCTGTGGTGGCACCGCAGGGCACTCCGCAGCCCGCTGGGACCTGCCATGGCCCGCGGGGACAAGCGCGGCGCGGCGGACCCGGGGACAGACCCCCTCGCACTGGGGCCGGTAGCGGGCGCTGTGCGCGCCGCCGGCGGAAGCGGAAGTCGCGGCGCCGCGTGCTTCCGGCCCAGGGTGAGGCTCCCGTTCCGTACCCGCCCCGTTCCCGTTCCCGTTCCGTACCCGCCCCGTTCCCGTTCCGTTCCCGCCATGGCGGTCCGCGCCAGCTTCGAGAACAACAACGAGCTGGGCTGCTTCGCCAAGCTGACCAACGCGTACTGCCTCGTGGCCATCGGCGGCTCCGAGAACTTCTACAGGTGAGGGAGCGGCGCGGCGCGCCCGGCCCGGCTCCGCGCCCCCGCTGACGGCGCTTTCTCGTTGCAGCGTGTTCGAGGGGGAGCTGTTCGGGACCATCCCGGTGGTGCACGCCTCCATCGCCGGCTGCCGCATCATCGGCAGGATGTGTGTGGGTACGTGACGGGGCGGCCCGCGGGGCCACAGGACAGCGGCGGAATCGGGAGGACGAGCCCGGGCGGGGGGGGGTCTGCAGCGGGCCGCGCCCGTCAGCCTGAAGGGTGGAAGCTGCGGGTGCCCCGTCCCGAGCAGTGTTCAAGGCCAGCTTGGAGCAGCCTGCGCTAGTGGAAGGTGTCCCCACCCGTGGCAGGGGTTGGAGCTGGGTGAGCTTTAAGGTCCCTTCCAGCCCAAACCAAGCTGGGATTCTGTCTTCATGGGTGGGAAGAGGGGTGAAAATGGAAAAAGAACTCTCTCGGTGACAAGGGACTTCGGGGGAAGGGGGTTCACCTCTTGGGCCTTGGAGATGGGTGAAAACTACGTGCAAGTTTTGCAGTAAGCGGGAGTTCTGTTTCTCTCAAGATTAATGCTGCAGTGCCAGCGCCGGGATGGGGGGGCATTAACAGAAGGAAAAGGTGGAAAGAAGCCTTTTGTCTGTCTCCGGCGAGGAGGACCCCATTCAGTCAGACAAGCTTCCTTCTTGAGTTTTGTTTCTGTGAAAAGAATGGCTTTGTCCATCCCATCTTGCTGCTTTGCAACAGAGAAGGAATGCAGACAAGCAGCATCTGTACATTTTGGGGGGCAGTTGGCATCTATAGGGGAAATTCCTGTTAAAGTGTTTCATTGGGAACCTCGGGCTTCCTTTACTTCTGTTGAAAAAGAGCAGTGATTAAAGGTGCCATTCACCCGTTTGTATGAGCTAAGTCTGTGCTTCATCCTGGTTTGCTCTTACCAGTGAAGCTGTTCTTTCTAAAGGGAAATGTTATTTCTCTTGGGCTGCATTCTGGGCTTGGGAGGAGTGGATGGAGCAAGGGTAGTTCAAGCCATGGTGTGACTGGTGGGAAAGCAGGACCCTGGGGAACGTTCTTTTTTTCCTTTGTTTTGTTTTTTTTTTTTGGTGTCATTGTAGGAAACAGACATGGACTCTTGGTCCCAAGCAGCACAACAGACCAAGAGCTCCAGCACATCCGCAATAGCCTGCCAGATTCCGTACGAATCCAACGGGTGGAGGAGCGTCTCTCAGCACTGGGCAATGTCACTACCTGCAATGACTATGTCGCTCTTGTTCACCCAGATCTTGACAGGGTAAATGGCTCTATAATGCTTTTAAATTCATAGCAGGTACATGTGAAATGATTGCCACGGTGCAGTTTGGGTTTGGAGCTGTTTAGGATTGCTGTGTGTAGCATGGGGACTAGAACTGTGCTCACAGCTGAGCTGCTGTCATGGAGTGAGCTGCATTGTGTTTCCTTTCTTCTCAACAGAGAAATCTTAGTTGGACTTTGGACTTCTGACTTGCTTTCAGTTGCTTCTTATATTTCTTTATTGGAGCACTGTGTGCAGTTCTGGTGTCCTCAACATAAGAAGGACATGGAGCTGTTGGAGAAAATCCAGAGGAGCCACAAGAATAATCAGGGGCTGGAGCACCTCCCATATGAAGACAGGCTGAGAACATTGGGAGTGTTCAGTCTGGAAAAGAGAAGCTGCTTGGAGACCTCAGAGCAGCTTCTGGTGTCTGAAGGGGGTACAAGAATGCTGGGGAGGGACTCTTCATCATAGACTGTATTGATAGGACAGGGGGTGATGGGTTCAAACTGGAACAGGGGAAGTTAAGGTTAGATATAAGAAGCTCTTTACTGTGAGGGTGGTGAGGCACTGGCACAGGTTGCCCAAAGAAGTGATAAATGCTTCATCCCTGGCAGTGTCCCAGGTTGGAGCAACCTGGTCTAGTGTGAGGTATCCCTGCCTGTGGCAGGGGATTGTAACTGTATGAGCTTCAAGTGTTTTCCAGCCTAAACCATTCTGTAATGATTTGTGGCTGTGGACCCTGCCCCAAGCATAGTGTGTGCCCTCTTGTTCTGCATGCTGCAGTGAACGCACTTTGTAGAAGGGAAGAAGCAGGATGTGGAAGCGTATTGTCAGGTGCACTTCACTTTGTGTGTGTGAAATAGAATGGATAAGAGATTGTGCATGTGTGTGATGAAGAGAGCATAAAGAAGAGTTCAGTCAGGACTATAGCAGTAGTAGTTACAAGCTACTGCTGAGCTTGCTGAAATTCATAATAGTTGAAAGAGCCTGTGGATGTGGTGGTGTGCAGGTTTACAAAGGGGTGGAAGGAAAATGGAAGCTTCTTGTGTGAAAGTTTAAGGACAGAGGAGGCAAAGTTGCTGCTACTTTATGTTTGAGAACTGATGTCTTCATAGCATTAGAGAGAAGGGTATTGTGTGACTGCAGGTAGTGAAGGTCCTTACAGTGCTTTCAGTTTGTGCTAAAGGAATGGGACTTGGTGTTCAGATTGCAAAGTTAAAAAAAAGGAGGGAAAGTAATGGTCTTTGCAGTGTATTATGTTTTAACTAAGTGTAAAAAGTAAGGGAAGCTAGCCAGAGAGGGATGGATCAAAATAATTCCCTGTGAAATGCTGCAGTGGAAGGAAGTCCTTACACAGAAGGATAAGAGAACTTTGTCCCAGTGGTTGGGGAGGCTGAGTAAGTGTTTTGTAATGATTGGGTTGGAAGGGGTTGTGGAAGCATCAGCAGGAGCCCAGCTGTGGTTGTAGGAATAGCTTGACTTCAAATTCTACAATACCATTTTGCTGAACTTTATCCTGTCTTTCTGTTTGCAGGAGACAGAGGAGATCTTGGCAGATGTACTGAAGGTAGAGGTTTTCAGACAAACGGTAGCAGATCAGGTGCTGGTAGGAAGTTACTGCGTTTTTAGTAACCAAGGAGGAATTGTGCACCCCAGAACTTCAATTGATGATCAGGATGAGCTGTCTTCATTGCTCCAGGTCCCACTCGTGGTAAGGCATTTTGGGTTTGTATTTTCTCTTGCCATTCCCTTGCAGCCCAGTTCTCAGTTTTAATGTTTCTACATCTCGTGGGCTCCCAGCTGCTGTTTGCAGAGCTGTTCCAAGTGAGAGATAAGGAGAGACAACTTAAACAGAGCAAGTCTTCAGAGACATTTTCTATACGTTTTCTGAGTCTGAATAAACTGCTTAACACCTTTAAGTTTGCTTCTGAAACATTGCTCTGCTGGGATTATGTAGGTTGTGCTGATGGATTTGTACAGAATGTGTGTGGTTTGGCCAAAGGCAGTGTTTAAATAATTAAGTAATAAAACCTTTTGCCTGCTCACTTTGATTTGTGAATTCCACAATTCCTGTGCCTTTATGCTTCCTTCTTGTTAGATTTTATTTCACTGAATTTTACAGTTTGCTCTCCAGAGATAAAAAAGTTTAATGGACAACCTTTAATCTGAAATCTTTCTAACGTTTATGGCAGAAGCTTTAGTCTTTGCAGGAGCATGAGTTGAAGACTTGTAGTGATGATGTATAAGGGAACGTGCTGCTGTCAGCACACCCTGGTAAGTCTTGTGCTTTGTTTTGCCAGGCTGGAACAGTGAATCGTGGCAGCGAGGTCATTGCAGCAGGGATGGTTGTCAACGACTGGTGTGCCTTCTGTGGGCTGGATACAACCAGCACTGAGCTCTCGGTCATTGAGAGTATCTTCAGGCTGAATGAAGCTCAGCCAAGTACCATTGCTACCAACATGAGAGATTCCTTGATTGACAGGTGAGCAAGACCCAGGTCTGTATAGCCAGGGTCAAAACAGGCAAGATTTTACTATAAAACTGGATGGTTTAATAACTGATTTATCTTCTTTTTTGCAACTTTTTTATTATTTTTATTTTGTTGTTTCACTTCCTCTTCCCTTTCATGGGGTTACTGACCACAGTTACCTTGTTGCAGAGGGGTTTGTTTCCTTGCAGCTGCTGAGCCTGCTTAGTCCTGTATGGAAAGTGTAGAGGAGTTTATTGCAGTCAGAATACTTCTTGTGTGAACAATATCCATTCCAACTTCTGGATACCACCTGTTTTTTTCTAGCTCTTCAGTATTTGGCTATGACATGAATGGACTTTTTTTAAACAAATGTTGTTTTAAAAGTTAAAATGCCAGTGACTTTGCCTGACATCTCGGCTTTTGATTGTTGTAACCCCTAATGTTTGCTACAAATGCCTACTACAACTACTTCTGGAGCTAAAAACGCTCTGGAGATTGCCTGCTGCTGCTTTGAATCTTTTTAATTTAAGGCTGCTGCCCTAATTACTGGGGTTTTTAAGCCTTTTTGTCAAAAGCTTTACCCAAGTTAGTTACCTTTTAATGGGAGGCAGGTTTTCTTGTTTCCTTCCTGCAGTCCTGTAGGACCTTCCCTGTTCATTGATGCATGCAGATTCTTTGACAGGATTTAGGCATGTGTATAGATGAATGTGCTCTGCATGCTTCATTTGGGCTTTCCTCTGATTACAACTCTTGGAATCATTGCTGTAGTGCTGGAGTGTGTTCTTGAACTAATTGGGCCATTGTAACTTAGTGGCTGAGTTCTCACTTATTGTAAAAGTGTGTGGGAATGGTTTATGGCCTAAGGAAAGTCTAAGGAATTCCTCAAATGAAGAACCCCTTGGGAGAGCTCTTTGCTGCCCCTGTACAGTTGCTGTATAAAGGCTGGATGTCTCTGAGCATAACAGAGCCATAATTAAACTTGCTCTGAGCTTCTGATAACTATCCAGACCAGCATGAATGCACATCTTGCCTTTGCCAGCTTGACTAGCTTGTTCTTGGGGCTGGCTGTGAGCAACACTAGGTCTGCTTCCCACTTACATGTTCTAGGAAGGGAAATTTGTACTGGGCCTTTGTAACTGGGGAACTGACTGTATTGGTGTTTTGAAATGCCTTTTGCACTCTCTGGCACTTACCGACTAAATCTCCTTTCCGTTTTCTCTTTCTAGCTTGACATGAGCAGTGTCAGTTTCTACTTTCCAGAAAGCTCCTAAGGAGTGAAGTGTCAAGCTGCACTTTGGATTACAGACATCCAGACCTTCTGATGTTGTTTCTGGAGGCCTGGCCCAAGGAAAAGGCTACAAACCCAATCTTTTGTAGTGTTTTGTAAACTGTCACCTGACAAATAACATGCATAAGTTATGAATAAGGAATGCTCTCTATCCCTTTGCTGGCATTTTCCAGTTCTTCAGCTGTGCTTTCTCGTGTTGTGATGCTGACTGTACCCTTCACGTGAGCCTGCTATATTTACCCCTGTGGCTCTTGGATATTGATCACTAGAGATTGTTTTGCCTTTAAATAATCCCATGTCAGTGTTGTCCCACACAGCACTCTAGTTCAGCACACATGGCACTGCCCTCTCTTTCCACACTCTTGCCAAAGAGCAGTGGTTTTGCTGTATGTAGACTTAAAATCCCCTTGTATGTCCAGTGCCAAGAACACAGTAATTTATGTGCCACGAAATAGTCCAGAGTCATCCCCTGCTCTCTTGCTCTGACCTGCAGCTGTTCCCCCATGGGTAGTGATGCTGAAAAGATCAGCTCTCGTTAAAACTGGACTTTCTCAGGGACAGTCCAGGGACTTCTGACAGCAGCAGTGTGTGACTGCCCCTGGAACAGTGGTGGTTCATCTGTTGTCTGGTGGTACGTGTGCTGCTGCTGAGGCACCTGCAAGAGAGCTCAGACAAGCACGATAGCCAGTGGGCTTCAGTTTGTTCTACAGGAGATAGCCACCTATGCTGGGAAACTTAGAAATCATCAAATCAAAACCACCCCATCTTGCGTTATCTCAAGAGTATCTTGACTCTCTCAAGAGTTATCTCAAGTAGCTTGAGACAAAGGTTAAGTAACACGGTTCTAACCAGTTACACCATTCAGTCAGATGTTGCAGATTTGGGAGTTTGGTGGTTGAGAACTCTGCCCTTGCAGGGGTGTGATGATGACAAAAAGGAGCTGTAAGTACTGGTTTCAAGTAGAAGATAGTAATTTGCTTCTAAACAGCTGCTGGTCACTTATCTCTTACTTCAGTTGTTTCTGCTTGGCTGCTAGAGGTGTACTGGAAGCATAGAAATCATAGAGTCATAGAATAGTTAGGGTTGGAAAAGACCTTAAGATCATCCAGTTCCAACCCCCCTGCCATGGGCAGGGACACCTCACACCAAACCATCTCACCCAAGGCCTCATCCAACCTGGTCTTGAACGCCGCCACCAGGGATGGAGCATTCACAACCTCTGGGCAACCCCTTCCAATGCCTCAGCACCCTTGCAGTAAAGAACTTCCTCCTTAGATCCAATCTAAACTTCCCCTGTTTAAGTTTGAACCCGTTACCCCTTGTCCTGTCACTGCAGTCCCTAATGAAGAGTCCCTCCCCAGCATCCCATTTCCCATCATGAGGCTATGGTTACTGTCGGGTTCTCTTGAGTGCAGGTCTGAAGGCAGCGTGGGCAGTTTTTTGTTTGGTGCTTCAGGCTTTGTAGAAGATATTGACTAAACTTTCATTTTTGTTTATTTTTTCATTTTGCCTGGATGTTTAGGGAAGGGTTTTTAAGTCTTGATTAAAGGTTGCTCCTTAAATAAAGATTGCTACAGGATCTTCTCTGGTCATAGCAGTCCTGTCTTGGATGGTAATTGAGCCAGGGATGCCATTTCCAGAGATCTCCCCTTCCTTCTGCCACTGGGGAAGCCTGTAAGCAGCTCATAGCTTCTTGCTTCTTACAGTCAGCAATTGGTGTTTATGTCAGCTTTGATATAGTGAACTTGGCACTGGCTCCAGGTCTACTCTTAGCATGTCTCAGTATTTAGAGTGGTTTCTGTAAGCTAAAACTCCCAAAGAAGCCGGTGCAAAGGAGTGAGATTTTCATTCCCATGGGAGCCTGCCTTGCAGTGTTAGAGCTGGCAGGTGCAGGATGAGACCATGAGGACAACTGTGAAACAGTAAGGGAGGAATGAGAGCTCAAGAACAGCAGTTACAAAAGGCAGACCCTTAGCATGACACAACCTGAGGCACTTGGAGCACTGTGCAGTGTATGTGCGTGTATGTGCTTATATGTGCTTTATCTCAGAGTCCACACTCTCCAGTGGAGATGCCAAAGGTGGTGGTAAGGAATGGTTAATAAAACCAAGGTGTTTGTCTGCAGTGCTGGGAGTTGCTACCATGGGGTCTCAGGGTTCTTAAAAAGGAGATTGCTGAGCTAAGAGCCTGTGGTTTATATGCAACAGGTATCTACCAACTTTGCTATCAGGCTGTGGCAGCCAACATTTGATCTCGGGTGTTACAGAGGGTTGCTGGAATTGGCTGAGGAACTACAGCTGTGCTGGACAAGAAAGTCTGGTACTATGAGAAAGACTGGAATCAAGCCCTGGGATGAGTGTGACAGGATAGAGAAGAGTTGTGCAGAGGTTTTGAGGGAGGAGTGAACATAATCACAGCTCAAGATTCAGTGCGGAAGGCACAGGGTGTGTAGCTTTGGCTGCCATAGTTTAAAAGTGTTTGTCAGGATCCCTCACTCAAGCTTTTGTGAACCTGAGTCCTCACGGTGTGAGATGGGAGATAGATCTCCTTGAGGTTTAATGACTAAATAAATGACTAGGTAAATTAGGAACAACTAATCCCTCTCACAGTGGAGAACCATCTCTGTTCTGACTGTAGTGATTGCATTTCCCAGTGTGTTTCTAACTTACCTGGAAAATGAGCCTATTTTACTGGTGATGCAATTATTTAAAGTAGTCAAAAATGGACATAGAGGAGTAGAATGTTGAGTGCAGGGTAGTGCATGTCGAGGGCTGCTCGTCGTAGGGGCTGCCACTGCTGCACTCATAGTAAATGTGTGCCAGGACTCCCTTGTGGCTGCACAAGTGGCCTGTGCTGCAGGGTGCTGTGTCCCTGCCAGGAGCACAGTGACAAGAGCCTCTTGCTGCCAGGTTAGAGTTGACAAAGCAGTGCTGTGCCCTGCTCCCCTGCGGTGGCAATATGTCCTGGAGCTGTGCTTCTGCACAGAACTGGAACATGGGCACCCGTCCACGGAGGCGCTAGTGGGAAGCAGACCCAGTCGATCCTCTGCCAATAGTTGCTGTGTTTCTGTAGCATAAACCAGGATCCCAGCAAAGAGCTCAGGGGTGGGAATATTTAGGCACTATTCCTTACATCAATATTGATGTTTGGGCCTGGAGCCGAGTCATCCCTGGACTGCCAAGGGGCTGATTTTGACAAAAGTGAGACGATAGCAGTGTGAGGTGGGTCAATTGCTCACCTGCCTGCCCCAGCCTCCCAGCACTTGTAACCGTACAGGGCTGTTCCTCAGCCCCTTAAACACTTACACACACACTGTGGCTTTACAGGAGGAGCCCCTCATGAACCAGACAGAAAAGGCACCAAGCTGCTTATCCAGTTCTTTGGAGCAGCAGTTCCTCGGGGCAGGCTGGGTTTGGCAGTGCAGGGCAGGCAGCTTGCCTTGCTGCAGCGGGGAGCCTGGCTCTGCAGAACACCACAGAGCCCACAGGAAACAGCTCCACTTGCTGCAGCCCTGGGTGTTGTGCTGTGGGTACCACTTGTAACTGAGCAAAAATCTACCCCTGGGCAGGAGGAAAGCCCGAAACAAACCAAACCAGACATTCCTCTAGGTTGTAATAACGTTTGTTTTTTAATGATGGCTGTTGGAAGTTGCTCAAAGGTTTGGGCTGTCACAGTCCCAGAAGAGATGGCAGCGTACAGATGAGTTGGATGTGCCATGTGGCTGTGGCATTCAGTGTGCATTCTACCACATACATAGTACACATAGCAACGACGGAGTAGCACGTGTGGGGGGGTGTCTAATTAGTAGCTCCGATTTCATTTGGTCCTTTGCACTCCTTCACCCATCATGAGACATTGTCACTTTTTTCACTAAAATTCAAAGTTTTGCATCTATAGCTCCTCACTTAGTTTGTAATACGTTTGTAATTCTAGTTTTTAATGTATAAACACAATAAACAGCTTGGCTATGGAAATCAAGTTATGAAGGACAAAATACAGTTTGAAACCACGTTATGCAGTCCTAATGGGCTTCACTAGAAGTCTCTTGTCTATCCTGCTTCACCATAGCAATAGTTGAGGACTAGGTGGAAATTCAGAATGCTAATGATTTTTCTGCTTCTTCATTCCTCATCATTGGAATTAGGAACATTTTGAGCATGTCTGTCATGCCTGGGGTGTTTTTCACAGCTGCCATTCTAAAGCTGCACCTTTGCTACACTAACTGGACATTCTGTGCATTGCACTGCTTGCACTCAATTCAATTGTAGGCAGAGGGCTCATGCTAATCACCTTCCAGAGAGCATGAAAAGCAGTTCCTGTGCTTAAAGGAATGGCACTTCCATGCAGGTCTGAACTTCCCCATTACACTGCACTTCAAGAAACTTTTCCTCCCCTCTTTAACATGGTGGAAGTACCAATATCAACAACAAAATGACCAAATTTGTGGCTAGGACACAACATCCTAAACCAGTCACAACTGTAAGAGGGATAAGCAGAAGGTACAGTTGTAGAAGAGACTTGTGAGGACTTGCTAGCCAAAAGTTCAGGTATTTATCTAGCTTTTACCTGGGTTTTATGTCTCTGCCAAATGTGGCTAGTGCTGACCTTGTTCTGCTGCAGGGCACGCTGCCTTTGGGCCTTGCCATACACTTGCCTGTGAAGAAGTGAGCAAAAACCAGAAGTTTTGAAGGTATATGTTTGTGACATCTACAGGGATTGGATTTAGTTTTACAAACAAGCCTAATTCTCACTGTATTTTGACTAGCTCAGCAAAACATCATGATCCCACTCCAAACAAACATTTCCATTCTCCTGAAACCCAACATACAAATTCCACAATCTAGTTACACATGCCACGTAACAACAATTCATCTTTTCCCAGCATTGTAACAGGGGCAGAGTGCAGGGTACATCTATACATGTTTGTCAGTGTATCTGCAACCGTTGGTTCATTGTTTCTTGCTGATGGGAGCTTAAAAGAACATCATGTGACATTTAAATATTATTACTTTCATGAATGGCTCCCAACACAAAATCATGAATTCCCATGATTTAGACCCAATTACTTTGTCTTCAGATTGTCCCAGTTTAGGGCTTGATGTTGCCAGGTGGCTGGTTTGGTGCTTCTTGAGCTTCTGCTCCGCACTCCTTTACCTCTTCAAGTGCTTAGTGGTTCCTCATGCACTGTGCTGAGTGGCAGCATTGCTTAGTTATGAATGTACAAAACATCTGACCAGCAGGTATTGGAAAATCATATCCAGGTCATTCCCTGGATTTTGTAATAAACTAAGATCTTTTAGAATGGTTCAGCATCAGAATGTCTTCTGCTTATCGATACTGAATTGTTCCTGTTCATAGAATTCATGATCTTCATTCATTATGAGACAGCTATTAAAAAAATGGTTCTGTTCAGAGGTGGTTTGGCTACACTGGAGAATGCTGGGTTTAACAGGGAGCACTGGTGCAGGGAACTGAAGGAAGTTTCCCAGGTCAGTTGAAACCTGTCTTGAAGACTCTGATGTTAGCAGAGTGAGCCTGTGGAGGATGGCACACCAAGACTGACACGCGACTGAGGCAGTAAGAAGGAAAGAGGCTCCACACTGCAAGGCTGCCTGTAGCTTTTCCAGTTTTCCTGCTTATTTCAGTCCCAGGCTGTCCAAAACTTGTTGTCACTGAAGTAGTTTTGTTTGTAGGCTTTATTTCTTCTTTTTTTTGTTTTTTTGTTTTTCTTTTTTTTGTCCATAGTCCTTACCAGTTCCATGAGTTGAAAACGTGCAGCGGGCTGTGTCATACCCATTCCTGGACAGGTCTTTTGTAATACACAACATTTTGCTGCACCTCTTTGTTTTTAAACTGGAAGATTGTGTATACCAAGACAAGGATACACAGAGACAAAATGCAAGGGATCACGACTGCGATTGCATTTACAGTGCTAGGCACATCGTTTATTGTCACCATAATGTCCACGTCGTCGTGGGGGAGGCGTCTGTCTTTGCTTCGTTCAACATCCTTCTGGTTACAGCCCATCCAGTCTTTGAGGATTGATCTGGGGTAGCCTGGCTCCACAGTCAGCTGCTGGTTATCAAACTTCCAGTATTCCTTCCCTTTGTAGAAGTAGGTATAAACTAGGAGACAAAACAGAGAGGATTTCTCACCACACCATTTCCAGCTGGGTAAGCTGTGCTTGTGTGAGGACACACAGACAGCCTGGAAGGCTGCAGATGGCTGCCTGCACTGATAAAACACAGCCAGGTTTGGGGATTTTGGATTCCAGAGCACCCCAAAACCACTGAACGGTGAAGGTGGTTTTGGAGCTGGGATTTAAAGGAGAAGCCATAACCCTGGCTTGTGGGTGCAATGCTGCTCACAGAGCATTCATTATTCCCCCTGGCCAAGACAAGCTGTGAATACAAAAACCCCAACTAACTTTAAAGTATGTTCTGCAGTGAGTTATTTTTCACTAAAGCATCTGTCAATATGAAATAAGACTGAATGAGTCCTTTTGGCCACAGAATCCAGAAGATGCGGCATTTGTTAAGAAGCACTCTTGTGCTACTGCTAATAAAAGGCTGATGGTTTACGCTATGCGTTGCCTGAAGTGCCCAGATGTCTCCTTTTCTAATCCCTCTCAAGTGATTAGGAAAAAAAAAAGGCAAATGGAACAGTGGTGGAAGTGTTGGGTCTCCTGCATCCATCCTCCAGCTCAGCTCTCAGTGCACTCCTCCAACCCAGCCACACAGCCCCAGATTTAAACATAGCCTCAATGGCACAAGCCCCTTCTGTAAGTTCTTTCCCCAACTGGAAGAGGAGGAAGGAATCTTCAAATCAGAGAAAGAAATGTGCTGGAAGGAGCCTCTGGAGGTCCAACCCCCTGCTCAGAGAATGGCTGCAGAGTACATCAGGCAGGTTGGAGCCTGTAACAGTGACTAAGCTACAGGCAAGAAACTAGGAGGAAAATGTAAGATACAGCATCACTGTAATCACAGCCCAGGAAAACCCAGGTAGGGGCTGTTGTGGCAAGCAAAACTCGAACAAGTCCGCTTCCCAGCCCCAGAAACAGCATTAGGATAACACAGTTTAGCAGCTGAGGAGGTACATGGGTTAGGGTGAGGTTCAGGGAGGCTCTCAGACTGTCAGTGCCTGCAGTGCCACTGTGACCCTAGGACATCTGAGACCTGATTCCTATTTCACACACCCCAAATCCAGCCACCCAGCTCCCAGGGTAGACAAGCTATCCCAGCTCTAACAGGAGTAATGACTGCAGATACATACAGCCTTCTTTGCTGATAAAAGCTCCCTGTGGAGCCTGAGGGATTCCTCTCCACACGGTGATGGGCTTTGGGTATCCTGGGTCCGTTGCTCTCTTGTCCTCGTTGTACCTCCAGTACCTGTCTCCTTTGAAGAAGTAGGTTTTGCCGACGGGCTCCCAGCGCAGGGCCGTGTCGATGCCCTCCCGGGGCAGGCAGCTCCCCAGCTCCACCAGACTGTGTGGGTAGCCCGGCTCTGCTGTCACTTCTTTGAAGACCCAGTATTTATCTCCTGGAGGTGAATGGGGACACAAACAACAAACAGATTTGCCTAATTAGTAGCTGAATGAGCTAAATGTAGAATAGCCACAATGAAGCACAGCGTGTGAGGACTTCCAGCCTTAAGTGTATTATGTGAAAAATCTGCTCCTCCTCTTCATTTTGAACCTGAAACCTCCTGATTCCATTTGCTGCTTCTCAGCTCTTGTTTTGGAAGGGATGTTAAAAAACCTTTTCCCATTTACCTTCTCTAGACCAGTCATTTCAGAGACTTCCTTCACACCCTGTCTTTGTCATTCCTCATAGAGGCTGAGGAGCTCCTTGCAGGATGTCAACCCACACTTTTTGATCATTTCTGTTGTCTTTCTCTGGGCCACCTCAAGTTTTAATACAGTCTTTGAGCTGAGGGATTGAAGACATAAATGGGGAAGACAAAGTACTGTGGTTTTGTACAGAGCCACTCCTCCTTGCTTACAACTTCCTCTCAGGTTACAGGACCCTGTTCAGATACTGTCACAATGCAAGGAGCTAATGTGGGGCCCAGCGTAAGGTTGGACATTTTTGTCTCTTTAGGAGACAGCTGTCCAGAAATGTAGTTTGGGCATGTCCTGTACCTGGAGAGGCCTTAATGCCTCGCCAAAACATGTTCAAGGAAATAGGCAGGAGACTCCAGACTATCCTGCCTATCACTCCCTGGGTAATAGGAGCTATTTCTTGTCATCATATGGAAGCCAACTTCCACTAATCAATATTAGCTTTACACAGAGATTGTCCTGGCAAGGCCAGCCCATGCTAAACTATATTTTAAGAATTAATGGCTGCTTGAAGTGTCCCCGTGGAAAAGGACAAGGCTGCAGCGTACCTCTCTTCCCCATCTTCATGCCGCAAGGGTGTGATGTGGGGCAGACGAGGGAGGCTGGTACTGAAATGTACTGTACCTTTGAAGAACACGAATTTGCCATCAGAGCGCTCATAGGCTGCATCAATCTTTGCGGGGAGGCCCTTCCAGAACTGCTCGATTTGCATGGGATAACCCTCCTGCACCCGGTTGTTGCGCAGCCGCCAGAACCAGCGATCCTGAGAAAACCAGAAGCCTCTTCAGACTGAGTGTTTCTATCTTGCAGTCAAACCAGGCTGAGCATCCAGCACCAAGCATTGCTAATCCCTGCCCAGGCCCCACAACCATTAAAGGCAGAAGTCCCGGTTCAGGTGACAGCTCCAACCCAGCCCAACACTGCCTCCAGTGAGGAAAGTGCTCCATGAAGATGGCAGCCAAAAGGGTGAGAAGTTGATTGCTGGTGCTGTGAGAAAGGGTGGAAAGAAGGAGAGGAAAAAGGAGCAGGGGGAAGCAAGTGCACAGTTATAAGTGTTATGAACTCGCCTGTGAGTGACCTCTCTGCATGCCTCGTCACTGAGGTGCCACGTGTCCTGGTACAACTGGTGCTCTGCCATCAGATCCCAGGAGAGCCACACAGCCCTAACATTACTTGGGACTGTGTGAAGCACACAATCCAAAGGCACAAAGGAGTTATTAAAAACCCTTTGAGATCATCAGTTAAAGCCACAATGGATGCTCAAGGATGAGTAAGAGCAGGACAGGGCCTGTGAGGCTTCTTGCAGATACTGTCCCAGCCTTCAACTACTTTCAATTCAGGCTGTTTCTCCAACTGACGTGGTCTGTCTGTTTCATGACCTTCAACATATCCCTCTCCACATTCACACCACTGGGCAGAGTGAAAGCCACCAGTATTTCCATGTTCGAGGCACTCTAATGTGGGTTATTGAACAAAGCCTCTCCTTCCTCCCTGCCTGTATTTTACAAGCAAGGTTGACTCAAACTCCCCAGGTAAGCTGAGTGCTCCCTGAAGGCCCAGGTTCCACACATGCCATCTCTGGAGGCAATGAGGCTCAGTCTCTGGTTAGATACTGGTATTCTTTTCTGGCTTTACAGGTGGCTCCTCTCTGAGCCTGATGGTGTCTGAATTCTCTGCCAGTGCGTCTAGTTCACATTCTGGTGCACAGGCTGCCTGGGTGTTTTGGGAATCCCATCAAGCACTGTTTCCAAATGTTACAGAGCCAATCTATTTGTCCTTTTAACATTGCTCTTTCAGCAGCCTCACAGGAACAGAGCTATTTCCACAGACATTTCAAATCTTACTACCTTGTACTTCTATTAATCTTTTCCAGCAATAAATCTAAAGACAGACTCATGGGTAAGCAGGAATTCTTAGTACCTTGAAAACAAACATTTCTCCTCTAAAGAGAGCCACGGTGTTAAAGTTGCCATCACAGATGTTTGGTTTCGAGCCAGGAGGAGACGGCCTATCACCCAGAGGAGGACTAGGAGGTCTTGGTTGTCTCTCGTGTTTCCTTTCCGAAGTAGAGTGAATTCTGCGAACAGGAAGAGTTGGTAAAGGCCTGGTTGGCTCCAAGGGCTCAACAGGAGGACCTAGAAGTGAAAAGAAAAATGTTCAGCAAAGCGGAAACATTTGGATTTTCCGTGCTTCCCTTGTAGCTTTCAAAAGGCAACGGGCTGGATGAAGAGCATGGCGAGGAATTTACACACTCCTTATGCAGAGCTCATTCCCTAGAAATGGGGAACAGAACAAGATGCATCCACATGTGAAATATGTCCCAAAACAGATGAGCAATAAGAACTGAAGAAGAGCCAGTACGTTTCTGTAGGTCTTCCCAAGGAGGCTGGAGCTAAAAGGAAGGAGCAGCCACACCAATCATGTTCCCAACTGAAATGAAAGGTTATAAATAACCCTTGAATAGAAACCTTTAGTAGACCATTAAAAAAACCCAAACAACCCAAACACACGCACACAAAAAACCAAACCAGCAGAAAACATCCCAAACCAAAACCCAAGCAAAAACGGGAAAAAGTCAGGGTGTGAAGCCAATGCTACCATCTAAGGGGAACTACAAGGGAATTCAGAAATAAGAAAGCAATTCCTTTACTGCAGTTTAGTCACTAATCTTTGCTTTCAGAACACTATGGGAACTGATAAACAGCTTTGATAAAGGACCATGTTCTGACTCACACGTTGCCCTTTGATCCTTACCCAGCTCAGCTTTGGGACCTGGCAAGGCTGAAGGATATAAAGAGTAATAACAACACAAGTGACTTGAAGCAGAGCTCTGTTTTTAAACCAACTCTGCCACAGGATGGTTTCACCAAGTTAGTGATAAAATCTGGACCAATCTCATTAAGAATGTCACAGATTTCTTGCTGCTTCTCAGAGAAGGTCACAGGTTAATATGGCACTAAGCAGAAGGCTACTGGAAGCAAGAGATTTTACCATGTTTTATGTCTGAACTAATCAAATGGGATTTGATTGTTTATTTGCATGGATTATTGTTTCAATACTGTGTAGTTCTCATCCCCCTCCATTCTTAGCTGTTCTGTGCCCAGTATCTTAGCAGACCATAAAGATCTTCTAAATAAAATTCCCAAATTGTGATATTGCTCCTGCTGGTGATCTCTGAACCTTCCCCAGATGGTGTCCACCAAAGGTCTGCAGACACTGCCTATCACAGGAGCAGCAGTGTCGGACCCCTTGTTAGCCAGGCAACATGGATGCATCTACACTGGTGTCTCAGTTCAGCTCAGGAGTGTTCTTTTGCATGCTCCATCATTTGCAATTGCTGTGCTTTGATTCACACTGCAGTTCATGAAATGCATTCTTTTTGGACAAAGCTAAACTTGAAGATGCACTTCTGGAGCACTTCTGCAGCTGCAAACAGACATCACAGGGCACAGAGCTAATTCACAGTAACCACCCCCTTCCTGAATAGAGCGGGCGTCAAGTCCTCAGCATTCTATTTACTTAACACCATCCCTAAATGCTGTTTTATCTACAGATGTGCTAGTATCATTCTTGCTAGCAGCCACAGACATCATTTGATAATACAGCAATAGGCAACTCATTGTGGTGAGAAGCACATGGGCTGTGCTAAGGCATCTCCTCCAGCAAGCAGCAGGCTAGCTGGTACTACTGATTAAGGTTGGAAAGCTCTATGGAAGTAGGACTGAGTTGGTACAGTGGGATAGGCTGCAGAGGAAAGGATGGGAATGGGGAAAGAGGTCCCAGACAGATCTTACACAAAGAAAGACAGGGTTCTGGTTTGCTCAGATGGGATGTGGGAGCAGTGTCCATCTCCTGCTTTAAGAAATTAAAGGAGTAAGAAACTGGTACCTGCTCTGGCTGCCAAAAATGGCACTTGGTGCCAGTTACAGTTCTTGAATAAATGAAGTCTGAAAAGCAGCAATTAACATACTTGAAGGTAGGAAATACTTGCATTAAGGAAAGGTAAGTCTTGACTGGGACCTAAGCAAGGAAGCAATAAGCAATGACTTACTGCACACTACAGGTCTCATTAAACAGCATGATCCTTTTACTCTTGTGCTGCCAATCACAAGGCTTTGAGTGGATGTGTTTGTAAGTAACATTGAAAAAAATCTATTACAAGTCCTACATGACAGGATTCCCCTGCCAACAGACTGACACAAGGATCACCTTTCTAAAAGGCATGTTGCTACAGAAGCACAAGAGCAGTGCTGTTCATTCCCTCCCCTTTGCAAGATGCTAACGCCATGCACTGACCAACTCAGAGACACATTTCTGTTGCCACACATGGATCAGAAAAGCCTCTTTGGTGGTCAGCTTAATTGACAGTGCAGCAACTCCATCAGACAGCTGTTTGGTAGTATACATAAGACAGCCACCAGTTCCAGCACAAGAGAGATTGCTGTGTTGTGAGAGGCAGCCAGAAGCAAATTCACATCACGATTGCAAGGAGGATTTCAAGGAGCATTATTGCCTTTAAACAGAGTGAGATGTACAGCGATCTGCAATGCAGAGAGGCACACCTGCTGTTAGAGGGGATTGTCTGGGAGGGACCCAAAAAGTCACTGTGTGTCACAGATTCAAACTGCTTGCTGGAAAGGCAGAGCACGAAAGGGACTGACTGCCAATTCAGGGCAGTTCTGCTTCTCAGACACAGCAAACAGATACTCAAATCAATAGCAGCTCTGGATTTCCAGAAATAACAACCCCGAAACTCCACACTTTGAGAAGAGAGCAATGAGAAAGTTGTATAGTGCTTCAACTCTCTCATCCAGCTTATACGCCCAAAGTCTGTCACAGCCTTCTGTAGAGAAGAGGAAAGTTAAAATAGCACCTGCAACCTAAGGGACTGATGTAAAAGCTTTAATTAGCCCCAAGATGCCACTGGAACAGAATGCAGTAAACTTGCAAGGCAGAAGCACTTGTACACACTGTGGTCAGGATGGTGCAGGTCAGCAATGATTCAGGGGAAGTGGAGATTGGCATTAAATGAAACGTTTCCTAGAACAGTGGACAAATTAGGACCAACAACAGAAGCTGGGCCACCCTATGTGCTCACTGCTTGCAATGGCCAAACCAGTGTTGGTGCACTGCTCTGAAGGAGGCTCCCAGTACTGACAGGGCTTCCCAAACATTCTGCAGCTGGTACTGCAGCTTGCTCGGATCCTGACTTCATCATTTCCGTAAAAATATTTCTCTTACTGTCTTTCTCTGCAAGCCATGGATTTTCCCCTGCTATCTTTCACTTCTCTTCTTGGTTTTATGCGTCCTGGGCCTTCTAATTTCTCCTGACTGAAGTCCTATCTCCTCTTGTGGTTATACAGATTGCATTTTAATTTTTAATTGCTGCCTTCACTTTGTCACTGAGTTAGGGTGGACTTACAGATAAATGCGGAAGGTAATCCTACAGTTATGCACGTGCAAAGAGCAGAGGAGCACATACACAACAGGAAAATCCTTGGGTCCAAGTGCTAGGCAGGCAGAAGTTAGTCTACAGTTAGCGGTATGGAAAGCGGAAGCACAGCCTGTCCACTTGCTGAAGAAAGATGCTATCTTGTAAGACCTAAACCACTTCAGAGCACAACCTGGCATGAAAGCAGAAAGAACAGACCCTATACAGCTTGGCACTCATTACTATTTCCAGACTCTCATCACAGTAACCTGCCTCTGAAACAGATGGCTAAAGGCAGGATATAACAGATTTCTAAGCAGCAGAGATGACCATGTGAACAAAGAGTTACTTGAGAGATGATAGCACCTTGGTATTTATTACAGGAACTGATTACACCCACCACTGACATAACTACCCAAGCAAATCACACACAAATCACAGCCTCTGTCACTGTATTTCCAAGCAACTTCAAAGAAGCAAGTCAGAGCAAATCTCACCGAGAAAAAAATTAAATGAGAGAGGCTATTGCATGGATTTGCAACTGGGCCTGAAGCCAGTCACCTTGTTACTGCATGTCATCCCAGCACCGGAGCCAAACCCACCCCCAGGGCTAAGCCTGCAGCCACTTCCACACGGGAAGCAGGTAAGAAACCTCATGGAGCTGGAAACTCTACATGTTGGAGGAAGAAACTCGCTGGACTTTAAGACACTGTGTGAAGAAGAAGATTTTCTTCCTCTCTATCACAACCAAGGCAAAGAATGTCAGAAAGTTTTTGGGTCACAGCAGATCACCTTCAGAGTGTGACTTCCGCCACTGGCACTTAGCCTCCTCCCTTCATGCTTCCTCGGTCGCAGAACATCTGAATACCAAGGTGACCTGTGAAGATAACACAGAGAGAGGAGGCATTTAGGAGACACTGTGTCGATAGTTGAGGACAAAATATAATCGTACTGTCCTCCTGCCTATGGACAGAGTGTTCCCTCAACTGCACAACACCTGCCTGGAGGCTCAGCACCCTGCATGGCTCAGCATCCATCACAGCCAGTCCTGCCTGAGCGGGGAAGCTCTCCAAGCCTGCCAGTGCAGGGGATGCCCTTTGTTTCAGACCAGGAGGGATAACATTCCACCTGCAAACAAAGGCTCATCTTTATCTTCTCGCTATTCACTCCAAGAATAAAACTACTATCCAGACTACAGGCAGGCACTTAGGCTTCTGAATAACAAGGAGGGGTTTTTTGGTTGTCAAAGGCTGAGCTGCCTGCATGTTTCTGTGGGATGGTATCAGCTGTCCAGGTACACAGGAAAGGCTCCTCATTTTCAAACCAAAATGTATGATCCAAAGGAGCCAGGGAGGGTAAGAGAAACCCACCTGGCTGTTCCCAAGGGAGGGTGGTCCCTGTTCATATTAGATGAGCTCAGGGACAAGAGACAGTCCATCCACAACAGCTGAGCTCAGGAAGGACTCATTTCCTTTGCTCACTTGGTAAACCTGTCCACAGGGTACTTTGCACTGCTGGGGTTAGACTTCAGCAGTGAAATGAGCTGGCTATTTCAGAAGGTTTGGGTAGCCTTGCCACAGTGCTCTGCAGTCTGCAGAACAAGTCCCAGCACCCACAGCATACCCAATGGTTGGACAGTTGAGGTCCTTGTAATCATCAGTGGGTGGCAGGAAGGCTTTCTTGAGCCCTTCTCGATAGATGTTCTCTGAATGACCAGCTGCCACCCAGGTGACAAGAGCGTTCACCTGGGAGACCAGAGCCCATTGCAGAGCCCTCCAGGCATCAGGTGGACTCCAAGGACAGCACCAGAAATCAGGCGGTTACTCCCTGCCTGTTCCTTGAAGGAACAGGAATGGAGACCTGGCATACAGCAGGTGAGACTCAGTGGACACACAGAGGTGGACGCTGGTATTTCCTGCTGAGTCCAACAGGACAGACAGTTGGACAGGAAGAAAGATGCAAATGAAGGGATGCAACATGGAGAGAGTCTGGTATCTCTGGAATACGCCAGGGATGTGGCACGGGGGCAGATACCTCCAGCTCTGTTACTGCCATGCATTTTCCTTCCCCTGCCCTCCTACAAGCACAGCACCATAAGGCATGGATCCAAAAGTCTTCTATAGATAAGGCCTTGGAGGTTATTCTATCCTCTTCCCATGCTCACGAGGACATTTTAAGAAAATGGGCCTATATCTAACATTTCCAGGTCCTGCACAACAGCAAAGCTTGCTCTGATGGCCCCATTCACAATGTGTCATCACGTGGAGCATTTTGCATAGTCTTTCTGTTGTTTCATCACAAGCCATCTCTACACATACCTGTAGGTTACAAAGATTTGGGACTGCTCTACGGGCAGCCACTAGGAAAAGGTGAGGAAGGCTGAGAGCTGTGCTTGCTGCACAGGAGTAAAGAGGCTGGCAGACGGTGCTGTTTGCTCATGGACACTGTACCCTGCTGATCCCCTGTTCCTGGATGTCAGAGCTGGTGCTGTCTAGCTCCTTGGCCAGGGGCTGGGGTAGTTTCATGACAACCCTGGACCTCAGCCCTCATGGGATGCAGCATGTACACTGGCTGGGAGCTGTTCTCGAGCTGAAAAGACGTGTAAGGTTGACATGTCATCAGTGAGATTTGAGATGACTCCGACCCTTAAGGTTGTCTCCAGGCTTAACGATTTGGTCTATCTCTGAGTTGTTAGCAGACCTCTCCTTTGTGACCTCAGGCTCTGAAAGGGCCTTGAAGGTAATGGCCTGGTTTACCAGCTCCAAGCATCCATCTGGACATGAACTTTTCCTGCACATCATGTCAGCCCCTCTGCTCCCCAGGCACAATGTCCGAAGAGTCACTCCTAACATGACAGGGTGCTCCACAGCCTGCTGCTAAACAGTACTTAGAGCAGGATGTACTTAGAACAGGAGAACCAGTGCTGAAGGATGATCAGTTCAGGCTATGTGACAAGACCATGGCTTGTTTCCTTTCTCCATCTGCACTGTAGCTGCATGCTGCCCTGACTTCAATACTAGCAAAATTAAAAGAGGTAGTCACCTTGATAGGATATCCTATACAATATTCCTTCCTGGGCATGTCACTTGTGACATGGATATTAAGTACAGTGGGAGATATCCCTCTGAAACACATGTAAAGGACAGTCATGCTACTTCCCTCAGGCTACAAGAAGCATTTTGCAGAAGATGGGACTACTGCTCACTTGCCTTACAGTCCACTGTGTCACACACAGTGAGCTGCTGGGCTTTTCTTCCTTAGCTCATAATTGGAAATAACATTTTAAACACTGACCTTACACTAACCAGCATGAAGCACAAACAAGAGTTCGCATTACCTACTACCTGTTTAGGTGAGTCTGGAGATAAAGCCAGCAGAAAATAACTGCATTCAATAAACTGCTGTATGACAGATTTTGACATATTTCTTTTCTAATGTACAGACACAGATACAATGTAAAAAAACAATTTGAAATGTATCACTCTCAAAAGAAGGAGATAAAATGGACTTCAGCTTTAGTAGAGCCTCTGTTGTTTGTTCTAGCAACTTTGGAGGAATGAAAAACTGGAAGTTTTAGTTGAATTTATTTTTTAGTAAGGGTGCTACAGGCAAGGCAGTGGCTCTGGCTCTATGACTTATTTTGCATAGTGGGGTCCTAAATAATATATATTGAGCAGAGGCTGCTGCACTGCAGAGAATGTCAAAGCAGCAAGAAAGCAGGAGGTTTTGATATTTGGAGAGGTGCTCTGGTAGATGGGCTTTTGGCACTCCCAAGGCAAAACAAAGATTGGCACTGTGGAAATAAAACACATTAGCTCAATGTTCCTGCTAAAGCTACAAGAAGGATATTTCAGCTGTCCCTTCTCAGTTGTAAGAAGCCCAGATGAAAAGATCCGTTCTCGTATCTCCAATTCCAGGGAGAAATATAACCTGCTTTTTCCATCTTTTCTTTGTGAACCATAAGAGTAAAATCTAGTTTTAAACTAGCCTTTAGGTTTGGACTGTAGCTCTACGCTAAGGACCAAAATCTTTACGTAGGGAATCAAAGCTCCTAATGCAGAAGCTACTCCTTCTTCTCCCTGCAGGACTACTTTTCTCTACAACCACTAACATCATCCTCAATCTACTCCAGTCCAAAGGACTTAGAGAAGAGCTTTGTGTGATTCCATGATAGTCAACAAATTAATTCCTAGTTACCACCTGCACTAGGTAGTAATTCATTCATACTGCTTTTTTCAAGCTGAGTTAAAACTAAGTATATTCTATTGCATACAGAGAATCTGTATGTGATTCTATGATTCTGTGATCCTATGTGGCTGAAGTTAAATGTCACTACATAAGTGAAACATAAACGGAGCTGCAGTGGTGGTGCTGCCAAGCGGCAGGCAGAATGGTACTGGGCCAGTGCTCTCACAAAGTGTCAGGGCCCTGAGCACACTATGAGGTCTCAATGGCCCTGACCAGCATCACCCAGTACCTCAACTGGTACTGGAGCTCCACTTGAGCTCAGCCTGGGGGAGTGCTGGTCCCCAGCTCAGCCATAGCTGAATACTGGCTTCAAACACAAATGTGAAACAGCATGGCTGTCAGTTCCTCATTTGCTCCCTTTCCAAAAGGTGTCTGAAACCAGAGAAACCAGCAGCCTTTTCCTGATTGCAGCTGCACTGTCAGCAATAAATTTAGATTATTTGTTTTCTTCCTGATTAGTCAAAGTTCACAGGAACTACATCAACATTTCAAACCAGAAACAGCATAAAGACACTTCAGCAGCTTTCAAAAATCAGTATTTTGAAAGGTATATTATTTAACGAAAAATGTAATACTTACTACCCCAGCACTTTCCTTCAAAACCATCCAGAGTCTCTGTTATCCTGGGTATTTGAGTATGTACTATGTTAAAGAATGCATAATTAAATGATACCATAGGACAATTGCCATGCAACTTCATCCTGGTAATGAACAATAAAGAGAAATCTTCAGCTGTACTAACGGGAAGAGATAGCTCCCACTGAGTGCACTTAAAGTAATCTTACTTTACATGTTGGACCTTACTTGGGTATCTGTCTTACACAGAGGATGAACGGCATTCTACAAATGCTTGGGTTTTCCCCATTGTCCAGACAGGAGTCAGAGAAACCAGCCCAGAAAGAGATTTATTTTCTTTAGGCATTTGCATTTGAACAAATGAATCTCACTCCAGCCACAAAAAAAAACAACCCAAAACGACCAACAACAAAACCCAAACCAAACCAAACAACCCCCAGACTCAAGCAGTTGACAGTTTAGACCTCTGAAGTCTTGCTGTACTGCTTAGAGCCTTACAGGTCTTGGCACAAATCCTAGACAAGTAATTTAAAATGCACTGACAGATCACTGATGTAAACCTTGACTAGCGCCAGGTCTGCCACTGATCCCAGCAGGAATCCCTTTCCCACTGACAACCACCTTATAAGGGGGTTTCTAGGTCCAATTCATACAATACATGCTCAACTGATACTCGGAGCTAATACTTGACTCCACATGTCAAGTAGCTGCAGATGTTGCCCAGCTACGTAGCATAGTTGTTCTATGCTACATTTATTAACCTCTTAGTCAGATTTGTACTTTCCTCAAAGAATGAAATCAGGGATGTTTGACAAAACCTGTTTTCCATGGGCTGCCACAGACTGCATCCATTAGTATCTTCTAGCTCAGCCTCCCTTTCACTGTGGCTCCTAAAAACCTGCATTCCCCTCTGCTCCCAGAGTCTCCCTGAGCCAAGAAGTCTCTCAAAGTCCCTGTCCCCACACCCTGGTATCCATGATCCCATCATACGGTAGCACATCGTCTCCAGCCCCCTGCTTTTCTCTATGCCTTCTTTCCTCTCTTTACCTTGAGCCCATATCTTTGTGGCACATGTACAACAATGTTCAGCTGGAGATTAAAAGCATTCCCTAATTCCCTACCTTGTATATATGGAGGAAAAAAAAAAAGAGTGCACAAACACTTTTTACCTTGATGTTCCATGTTCCTTGCATTTCTCCCCTCTATTTGCACTGGCTGTTCCTAATGGACTTACTTTGGGTACAGCAATTGCTTGATTTTCCCTTTCTAATGCTCCTTGATATTGAGGACATGGTGAGGGATGGAGCAGCAGCAAGATCACAGAGGTGTGGTTATCCTGACTTGTGGAAAGATATTGCCATTGGGAGAGTTCTCCAACATTTGGCTATGGATCAAGGGCTTTAAAAAGTTCCTCACTCAGCTACAGCAGGAAACCCAGCCCACCAGCTACAAGCATTTCGCAGGTCTCCTGTCTGTGTAACATACTCACTGAACTCAAGCTCATTGTAAATAGATTACTGGGTAGCATTGCTCACCATAGATTTTCTGAATTCCTTGGAGGTCATCCTGGGGCAGTTTGAAGTTGTGTGTTTCCATATACTGGTAGAAAGGAGCCATGATAGCACTGGGATCATTGGAGTGTTCCAGACCTAGCGCATGTCCCAGCTCATGAACTGCAACCAGAAAGAGATCATTCCCTGTGGAAGGAAGGCACAGCCAGGTTAGTCCAAAGCCTGATGCAATCCCAAGCCCACTCACTCATAAAGCAAGAAGCTTTATGAGTGCTTTGCTATCCTATTGCACAGTAGGTCACGGTGCCAGGGCCAGCTCCTGCAGATGATTTTAGTCCTGAAAGTATGCACAGCTTTTACAGTCATTGTCACAGTATGGGCCGGGGGCTACTAGCCCATGACCACGAGCATCCTCAGACCAGGCAAAACAGGCAACTGCCTGGAGTGAAAGAGTAACTGTAGACTCTTCTGTAGAGAGCTTACAGAAAATGGCCAACAAAACTGGCTGCTCCAACACCACTGCCTCTGAGTGCTGCCAGAGAGATGAGCACACTGCTGCTCTTCAATTCAACACGGGGTCATGGTGGGAAGGGAGCTTTGCTCTGATCAGAGCCATGCTCTGATCCGATCTGAACCACCAAATCCTAAGGGAAATCTGTAAGTCACCTAGCAAGGTGGAAGGAAGGCTAGAGAAGACCAGGAGTAACACCCACCGTAGAATGTGCAGTACCTGTGACAACCCCATCTCCTCTAGCACATGCTCCTCAACATGCTTTTACTTTGCTGGACTTCTGGCACTGCCATGTCTGTGGGAGGAGGCGAGCACAGGTAGCATAATCCTGCAGAAGTCAGAGCCACATAGGGGAAGGTTGGGTTGGATCCCAATGGCAGAGGGGAAAAGAAGAAAGGAGGAAAGAAGGGACGTGCTCTGGGGAATAAAATAGAAAGGGCTGAGGAGCCCTGTCTGGCCCAGAAGCTGGTGGAAGTGCAAAGCAGGGGTACCTTCAACTGGATGTTACAGGCATACACTCCTCTTCAATGCCATGGATCTGGGACCCTCATCTCCTTGATCTAGTGTGGTCCCTGGATGTCTTACTTCATGAGGGCACCTTGACATGGGAGGTGACACAGGCAATGCTGTGTGAGGGATGAAGACACAGCCAACAAGGACAGATGTAAGAGTCTCCCCATGTCAATAAAATGCCTGAGCCCTCAATTCTGCCTGAATTGGGCTTCTCTGCTTCTTTTACCAAGGCAAACCCAAGACACAGGAGAAAACAGTTGGCAGTGGCAGCTCAGGAGCTGCTTTGCAGCATCTCCAGTGTGTCTCCAAACTGCACCTATCTTAGAGGTACCAAAGTTCAGTTTTGTGTACACAGCTGAGCAATTCTTAGGACAGGAGTTATAACAGCAATTCACATACAACTATCTCTACTTTTTAAATACTTATTTCTTTACTATTACCCACAAAAACATGACTATACGTAGGTTCAGGTCTGCAAGTCTCCTCAACAGGGTGCTTTGCCAGCATCTCAAGATACCTAAAGTCAGTAACAAACAGTGCTCAATTGGTCATAGGCTCCACACAAACATGATTAAATTGTTTAAATATCTGAGTTGAAGGGTGTAAATACCTGCATATGCAAGTTATGTTAAAATATACAAATGCATTTCAAGTACATGTCCAAATACACGTCGCAAACTATAAGTGGGCTAAAATTTAGCCATAAATGTATTAAAATTCTAGAATTTCTGTATTTGGGAAATCCAAATGGGGACTTCCTTATTTTTTCTCATCTGGTGCTGAAAACTTTGGTGCATGCAGATCAAGTAAATAAAAGTGTCCAACAGCATAGTATAAGATGCATCAAGCATGAAGCTCCTCTGATTCTCAAAGCTGTGGCTGCTTCTCATTTCAAGCACTTGCTGAAAGGCAGTAGAAGGCAGTAGCAGACACAGCTCCCTCTCCTTCTTCCCCCTGCCCTGATCAAAAATGTCTCACCACTGTGTCAGCTCCTCATCTTTTTTTGTTCTAGTCTTATCCCAAACATACCCATCGTTCTCTTCCTTCCAGCTTGCCTATGTGCTCATGTCATCTGACTTCTCCACCCTACTATATACAGGGTCCCAAGTCTGAAAGCAGTTCAGTCATTCTCAGGGTGTAAGTGGACAGCATACATTTCATGGGAAGAGGAGACAGGAGAAAAAAAATCCAAGACCCTTTTGTAAGCACAGAATGCTCGAACACCCACCTCTAGATTTACCATCCTATTTCTCTTGAGGGGTCACTTCCCTGCAGAGGTCAGAAACACCTGGTTTTATTGCAACAACACAGAGAACACTGTAGTCAGATAAACAGATTTATGTGTATTTATGTCATATACTGCATCTCTCATGCTTCTTCAATTTTCATCTTCAGATGAAAAAATGGCTGTTAAATCAGGAAACAGATATCTTGAGAGAGGTTTTCTTTGTGAAATTGCTAGCACATGCCTTCATGTACAGTTTCATTCATTTTAATTATGAAAATCCATATACATACCTTTTCCTTACTTTACTAAGTCAATGCATTAACAGGATACTCAACTGCCATTCAACTCACTCCAACACCTATCATTTACAGTAATAGATCACAGCAATACTGTTATAGCAACGTTGTAATATTACTACCAATATTTATCCCTGAGCACAACACCTGTAAATATAGCTGCAACGAGCGTAGGTAGACTCTTGTAGAGCACCTAACACAGTGGATTGTAAATCCAGGACAAAGCCTCTAAGACCATAGAAGTACCCATAATACTGCATATCTGATTAATAATAGAAAAGCAACTCTGAATCTCTGATCTTTGTCATATTAGTTCTATACTTTATTAACTGTATCATCATGCTAACACATCTATGTATTGCAGTTTACTCAGACATAACTAAAAAGACATATGAAGGTTAAATTTTGAGATTTTATTAAAGAATATACTGAAGAAGTCAGATCATTGGCTGTGACAATAGCAGGCCTAGGGTAATTACAGAAAAGATGGTGTGAACTAAGCATGCTTTAAACATACTAAAACAATTCCTTCCTCTCCAACAGCCACGTAGAGGTAATTGTTTTCCAAGCACAACTTAAAGAAGCTTTAGGGCTACTCTAAGCTATGCCTTGGTTCTTGCATCTTCACACCTCATAGGTCTGAATCATCAAACAGAAGAACATCTGATTTGTCTGTACTCCTCCGTTCACCTCCAAAACATGCTCTGCTCAAGAAAAGCTTTTCAATCTTCTGAAGACCCTGAAGAAGTGGTGATAGTGCTCTTCCATTTGTTTGCATTCGAATGAGATGTGGAAAACAGCTTTTCTACCTATAAAAGAAGAAAATACATGTCAAGAAATACAGATTTCATTTTATTCATAAATGGTTGTTGTTGTAAATGTAGTAACTGGTACAATGCCTCTTACAGACTTCATGAAAACTCTTAAAAGTGCTTTAAGAAGGCTCACCGGAGAAAGAAGAATGAGCGATATGCACTCTTAACAGAAATTGGACCACAGCCACATTAACAAATTGATCTCCATGAGATCAAGTGACTACAAAAGGACAAAGACCTCCAGAACCCCATTCCGTTACCAATCACCATCAAAGATGGGTAGTTCGCCTTACCGTCCTCAAAAAGACAGTGTGCAAACTAGACCTGCTAATCGTGTTACAGACCTGATTCACACTGCAAGCTGTGCTTTATCTGCCATGGCTATGAATATGAGGGCTATCTGCTGCAGAAATTCACAAGAAAAATATAAAGCATTTTTCTGGAATGGTGAGACCAAAACTGTCTGAGTGATGTGGAGGCAAAAGTGGGCAGCCAGAGAGAGGGGAAGTCGTGACTGCTTCAGCTGGCTCAGCAGCCTGACATTCAGTGGAGTAAGAGTGTACTGTTGAAAAATGTTCCCCTATCTTTCACAAGTGTAGGTTGTAATTCACTAACAATTCAATATCAAAGAATTTCCAATCCCAAAATGAAAACTCATATTCGCCTGTATTAGCATATCATTCCCTAATTTGGTAGAGCAGATGGTAAAGACAAGAAAATTCTCATAAAACTATGAAAAATGTAGCTATGACTTTCATTCCATCACTCTTGAAAAGAACTTATCCTGGTGGCTTTGTTTTAAAAGTATTTAAATACAGCAGGGTCTACAGACAGAATTTAATGCTTGACCCAGATGTGGTGTAACCCAAAGGTAACCACAAAAAAGATTTGGAAACTGTTTGAAAGCTGGCCCAGTGTGTTCCAAACAGGTCCTGGCATAGGCAGCACGGATACAAACCACTCTGCACTACTTGGGATTCTTTTTTGCCAGTCCAGTTGCAATCATATTTATCTCCTGGTGTCGGCAACAGAGAAAGTGATGTTCTGGAAGCTCTGAGAATTGCCCTTTGCCACAAAGAGGGTGTTTTCTATCTAGAAAAGGAGACTTCCTGTCTTTGTTCTCCCCTGACACAGAAGGTTCCTCATGAGGCTGTAAAGACTAAATAGGACTGAGAACTAAGATAACTGGGATGGATGAGATATCCCCCCCTCAAAGTGGTATTCTTGGTGGATTTAGGCAGAGAACGCAAATTAAACTGTCTGCAAATCTGCACTTTTTTTCTCTCCTATTTCTGAAGAAACTGAGTTTAAACAACTCCCAAGTTTGCCGCTCTGCTGCATTTTGGCTTGCTTCACATCCTCTATTTCTGCTTTAAAAAGGAAGACAGGAAGGCTCACCTTGATTCTCCTGACTTGCACTTTAACCGTTGGGTTTTTTTCTTCTTTTTTTAAGGAAATGACACATAATTTTGATCCTTACTGGTTCCTCCCTATGAATCTCAGAATATCTTATTCTCTGTGGAAAAATGTAAAATATTTTACTTTGATTATACAGAAATCAACAGGATTCCAAGTACCTACAGAACTGTCTTCATACTCTGTGTACTACATGATTACTGACAAAAGCAGTAATTTTCTGTATAAAACACTCTGAACATCAGGAGTAGTTACAAGTCCATTGCTTTGAAAATGGAATTTACAGGTGTTCCTTATTAATGAATTTCAGCAATTTATTAATGAATCAACAACCAGCACTGCCAATCCTGCAAAAGGTAAAAATCCAGACTGCCCCAGCACAGCCCTACTGTAATGTCACTTCTAGGTTTGTATAATGACAGCACAACAAAGAAAGCACTACTTACAGAGGTGATGTCCAGTAATGAAGGGTAAGAATTTGAAGCCGGGAGCCTTTCACATGTGCTGGTGGCTTGTCTCTTCACTATACTTTTGTAGAGAATTTTAATTTGCAAGTTCTCCATTTACAGCCTTCTATGTTGGGATTGATATGGCAGGGACGTAAGCTCAAAGTGTTGCCGATTTAAGCCGCCTGATTTGATTTCTTTTTACTGTGGTTGAAGCCATGTAGTGGTGACTGAAATCAAACACGGTCCTGAAACCATGTATCTATTTGCTTGCTCAAATTTGGTTCAACATTAGCATATGGAGTTTAGAGAACTCTGTCTTATGGGAACAAGTCTCTTTGAGCAGTTACAGGAAGAAACCAACGTTTCATGTATGATTCCTGTAACATACAATGTTAAGTAGATATGTTCTGGAGACTACCAAACTGATCTTCAATGAACAAAAGGAATGACCAACAGCATGCTCTGGTGAAGTGTCATAAAAAGGCCAGATAAAATAAACTGAAATTTTAATACAATTTATGCCCCACTTGACTTCCACCATCTGTACAGAAGTCTTTCAGGCAACAGGTCTTCTGCATTAAAGGAGACGTGAGTAACTTCAAAGCAGCTCAGATTTTTGCTCTGAAAAATACTGATGCTCATTATCAACAAGAGTGTCAGTAGCCTGAAAAATAATGCTAGATTCAAAATGCCATTTGTTAGAGCAAAACTTTTTAGCTGTGGAGATGTTCTGTACCTGAGAAATCAGAGAAAGAAAATTAAAAATGTATTTAACAGCCAAATAGCACAAATATTATATGTGCACTACACTGAGAGTACACACACTCTTTCAAATTACTCTTTATATTGTTACTTTATAGATTGCCTTTGCTGCCCCCAGCATTTCCACAGAAAATGAACATGAAAAAAAAGTGGTAAAGTAAGCAAGAAATGAGACAGAAAGCAAGGCAAAATTCAGAGGAAACAGGAATTAATCCAAGAGGAAAGACTGCCAAGTTTTGGCAATAAGCTATGGTATAGGGGTTGAGGGGAGCGTACCTTCTTGAAACATTCATTGTACCTTCTTGAAACATTCACTGTACCTGACAGATCAGGTAAGTGCATTGCAAGCAGATAGTAGAGACTCAACCTAGAAAAGTGGATACCAATACAAATCTGAAAGAAAAAAAGGGACAGCTGGATACTTTTCATTCCTTAGTCCCCTCCCTCTACCTGAAACATCACGACTGTAATAACACAGGCACAGGCTTTGCTGCCTACAGCAAGCAACGTCTACCAGCAGCGGTGAGTCTTGAGATGGACAGATTAAAGTTTGCTTGGCTATTTCTATGGCACATTTCAAGTAAAAATAAAAACCCAAGACTTGGAGAAAGTAGAGCAAAAACTTCTGGTGTCCCTTCTGGTAATACAAGCAATTTGGATACTGAGACTGCCTGCACTGATATGTAACTCCATGACCAAACGCTGTGCCACTTGGCCTGTGAGCAGCTGCACACAGGTACACACAATGTACCACTGAAAGACAGTGACTCCAAAAATGGCTTCAGTTGTCTCCAAGTGCTCATACATTGAAGCCTAATAAGCCAGAGCCACTGCTGCTACAAGTCTTGGAAAAGCTAAAGGTGGAGAGCTGCTTTTATTTCTACTGAGGAGCTCCTTCCAGGACAAACACGAGGTAAGTCCCTGCAGCTGTGACCATGCCAGTAGCTCCTTAGTGTGCAGTTGCATAGATGATTTACCTCTAGCTGTAAAACCACACTCCTTTTTTAGTGGCATCCTCTTTGCCATATCACCTTCCAAATTCCAGTATTCTGCTTCATGCTTCCAGCTGCTCCCATTGACATTCTCATTTGAAAACTCAACAAATGAATTCCATATCCCACGATCTCAGTTGATAAGGACTGCTCCAGGAGTTCAACTTCCTACCTTGTTTTGCACATCCCCATTAAAATATTATCTAAATTAACCTTCCACAGCTTGCCTATGGAAATGTCAGACAAGGCAGTACAATTAAGATCATAAATCAACAATTATGAATTGAAGGCACAGCATTACTTGGCTAAAGGAACTGAATCCATGTAACTAATATCCAGGGAGAAGGAAACTTTGCATTCACTTTGAAAGCCTACACAGGTTCATTCTTCACAGCAGAAGATAACAGAAATGTTGGTGCCACGGGCCCCTAACTACTATGGTCTCAGAGAGACAACCAACAGAATCATAGCTATCATGATTATACTAATAATTTTAAGGGACATGGTAATGGTCATGCTGTCCACAAGAGGCAAAATCAGTGTAATAATAACGATCATGCAGAATGATGAACATATAAATCCCAACTACCCAGTAGCTGGCGCGATAAAATTGCTAATGAACCCTAGTGGGTTACCACAAGGTATCTTTACAAGGTAGAAGCTTTCATCAACAAGATATATCCCATTCTCCATGTACAAATCAGTTTTCATAGAAAGATCTGTTCAAATCATTCTTCCTTTTTTCTGACAGAGAGAGGCTTCATGTGCTATCTTTCATTTTCATCCATGTAATAAACTGCACTGCTGGTGAAGACTCCAGAACAGATCTTCTGTGGGGTGGTAGCTGCACCCAAACATGGACCTACTGAAATTCTACAGTAACACAGTAGGACAAATGCAGACCTACAAAAGCAAAGCTTTAGATCTTACTGGTCTGTAATGAAAGTCTATGGACTAAACAGATCAGCCAAATATTGAGGACTTACGGTGTCAGTTTGAGCATCCTGCTCTGCTGACCAGAGATTTACATTTACAATTGCTGCAAGGCGGAAAGCTTTGAGGCAGACTATTCATATTTCCCCTTCAACTGATACACATTCTTGTCAGGAATGGAATGTTTCACATGGTTATATTTTACAGGTTGATACAAAGATACCAGTGTTACTTCATGGCTATTTTAAGGTTTCTATAATCATTGAATGGATGCTGAAAGGCCAAAACAGTTCCTTTTCTGCACGTGAATAAATGAGAGCTTTCCTACTGATCTACTGATAGGATATTTTTGTTCTTCCATTCAGCAATTTCTTCAGTTCCAGACTGAACATCTCCATAGCCCCAAAATATCTATCATAAGGACAAGCAAAACCTTGATTTGAAGAGCTACTTCCCATTAAAAAAGGCAACACTGTCCTCACTAATACCTTATTGCAATGGAAAAAAGGCAGTGAACAGACCACAGTGCAGGAAACCTCTGACCGAGAAGAAACTCTTTAAGACCTGCTAACAGCATTTCACATAAAACACATCGGAGGTGAGAACCTTGAGCTAGTAGGAGCTCCAATGACAAGGAATAGTGAAACAGAAGGAAAAGCCCTCCTAAAAGGGCCTGGATCATCCAATGAGGAGACAGGACATTTTCACATTTGCATACCAAGGCTAAGAACACAGGCAAAACCAAATTCCTTGCATTTAACATGCACATCTATAATGCTCTAACTGCAGGCTTATCCTGTGATCCTCAACACAGGACATTCCCTATCATCAGCACTCTCCCAGGTGAACAGAACAAATATGATCCCACCATTCTCAACATCCTCACTGGTGACTTTTAAAAGAGGTTTCCAGTAACTCTGATGCCCAGTTTATGTAGCGCAGTTATTTGAAAATACACAAATGACATTTATCTTCCCAAATGGCAATTTCAACTCTTCTATCAATTTTCACACTCAGAGTGCCCACCAACCCGGCAAATACCAATTACATGCATTTTGAGGACACTACACATGACAGTCACTCAGCACACCAGAGAAGTACATCATGTTTTTGAAAGAGTCCCATGGATACTGCATAAGTAGCTCTTATAAAAACAGATTGATCTGCTCTCAAACAACATCCTAAAAACTATTAAAAATAACTCAAAAAAGTGATAATCATAGAATTGTAGAATAATCTGTTAGAACATTCTACCCAGTAGAAAGTTTTCCCCAGAGCCATCCCTACCACTCTTTAAGCTGCCTCCCAACCTTGCTAATCATCAGAAGGAAGCTTTCTGTGTGGAAAAAGAAAAAAACTTGTACAACTTGTCAAAACCTTCCTGTAATGACCTTGCTTCTATCCCAGATACCAGCACTCCCAGGTCTCATACATGAGCGTACCTGGGAAGTCATATCCAGCACACAAGCCACCCTCACATCCCATAGTTGAGATCAAGTAACTACTGAGACCAGACTGAACTCAACAGACCACTGATACAGCACAAACACACCCAACTGCTGCAAAAGCAGTTCTCACAAGGTAAATCACTTGGTCTTTGATTGCCAGTTATGAGCCTCAAGAGAAACCCACAAACTGCCCTCCAGCCACAAACCTAGGAATAAAAATTAGTTAACATTCAAGATAGCAAGACACTGCTTCTCTGCCACACCATAACCTCCCACACTCTCCACACTTCCCCCCTTCACATCCCATAGGCTGTAACCTCTCTTTGCCTATGTTTAAACATGCCAGGAAACATTACTTCTCTTAACCTGAGAAGACAAATATAACATTTATGCTTTCCTACAAATTAGCATTCCCACGTTGAACTTGACAGCTCCATTTCCTTTCAAAGATGCTCTAATAGATACTGAGGGATCTTCTCAACGTACATTCCTTTCTGAAAGCAAGCTGTCACTTTTAGGTCAGGCCTGAAGGTGGCTTGCATGCTTGAAAGCTTTTCTCCTCAAACTACACGGCTGGCCTAATCAAAGACATTACCCCTGCATATGTCCTTAGAGGTCATGGCCACAACAACACTATTACGTTTTTATACAGTTTAAAAATTAAGCCAGATTTACACTTCAAGTGCACTTCTAACCCTTATAAAATGTTTCAAATTGTGATTTTGAGTTCCTAAAGTTTTAAAGCCACATTATCCTTCCCAGATCATTAAAACTGTAGAAACTGGAGTGATAGTTCATGAGGCCACTGTAAAACTCTGGTTTTCCAGCTTAAATTTTACAAGTCATCACTATTCTCAACCAAAGGTTTGAAAAGAGATTAGAAAGTGCTCATTGCCATTAGAGAGAAAGATAAAGCTAGGAAGATGCAGAAACTCTTCATTGCTTAATATGGTAAGAACAGTTGTCCTTAAGGAAGAACAGTCTTCCTTAACAAACCAGCCAGCCCAAACCTCTGGTGGACAAATTATGACCATACTCGGACTGTAAGGAAACAAACATGGATCAAAAGGACTTGACATTCAAATGTCTTCACTCCCTTAACCTTCTATTCACCATTACAACCAACTCTAATTGCTCTTGTTAATTATTCCATGAGTTACAGCATTTACACTCTCTTGTTCACCTTTTGCCTCCCAGAGCCATGGTTTCTGTAGCAACTATGGTCCAAATCTTGAGAGATGTAAAAAGCCATCAGACACACACTCCTGTTCACTCCTCAACATCACACATGTGCAGAGAGGCATGCAGAGTCACAAACTTACTAATAAAGTTCTTGACCCATTTAAGATAGAATACATGTTTTAGAAAACACCTGAACCATTGTACAGGAGGTGAAAGCTCCACTACCCAAGTATTTTCTAGTTGAATGCCTGTCAGTGTGTCTACACTGAACTTATCCCTGTTTTGAAAAACGACCTGTACTCTTACCATCATGATTAGAATTCCCCAGGGTCCACGGCTCATCTGAATCGAAGTGAGTGTCTCCTCCTATTCCAGGTCCAGGAAAGTAAGCATGAGCTAGGAATCCACCTTCTCCATCAAATGGAGAACTGTCTCCATGGAAACCAGAAGCAAAAAATATCATAATATCTGCCTCCTTTCTGTCATTTTTAATTTCATGGTAAGGGACCTCTTCAAAGGTAAGTGGTGTCACTCTCTGCCACACATCAAATGCCTGACGAATGGCTCTCCTTGTATCGATCTCTCCAACTTTGGGGGTATAGTTGTGTACACTGTGTGAATGAGAAAGAAGGGCTATTTAAATTTGCAGAATACATTACAGGCTTAATATAATTCCAACAAATAGCCACATCTACACATTTCCAAAGGGTCTTTATTTTTACAGACACTGCTTTGTGCACAAAAAGTTTTGCTGTTACAAATAAGTTTTGTTACCAACAGAACAACAATTCTGATCTGAAGTCTACATTTATTAGTAAGAATCTTCTCAATACCTGGGTTGATCTTGCATTGCCTCCTAAAAACCTAACAAACTTTCAAATCCTGGTGCAGACAGCCAAGTAACCTAGTTTAAAAATGTAAATTACTTCAAATTTGTCTGAAATAATCATGCTAAAATGGAACCCAGTGTATGAATGAGCTTTAAGGTCTCTTCCAACCCAAACCATTCTGTGATTCTATGAATATGAAATATCTGCCATGGAAACAACTTTCAGTCTTTAATGAAACTGTCTCAACTTACTATAATGATTGACAGATGAAGACAGCGTAATACATTCAGTGGTGAAACAGAACATCTATCACTTGACTGGCACACTACAAATACTGAGAGTGGGAAGTTAAACAACTAGCAGTTTGACAATGGCAGAAGTGAAGCCATCTGCCAACCTGCTTCCTGAGGTAATGCGTATGCTGAAGATATGCTTTATTTATATGATTATACACCAGTTTTCCCTAGAATAGGTTCTAACCTAGAATAGGTTAGAAGCAGGATCTAACTCTCAGATCTCCACATACACAAGGAGCACCCTTACAATTTAAGGGAATGATTATTGGAAGAAGCTTTGAACAAGTCCCTCCTCCAAGTCTCTTGAGTCCCCAACTGTTACTTGAAGAATTCTCTTCCTCCTTGCTCATAGCTCTTGGCAGAAGCAATAGAGTGCCCTGGGCCCTGATTCTCTTTCCCTTCACACCACCATATCTCTTCCTACACATTCTGGCACCTTTCCCATGCTGGTCACTCATATTTCTCCCTCTTCACCACATACTTCCTTTCTGTCTTAGCCCTGCTCACCCGTATCTTCTCCTTACTGTCTACACTCCTCAGTTTTACTCTTCTGCAAACTCCTTTCCCTCCTCCAAAAACAAAATAAAAGGCTACACTTTCAACTGGGGGAGGGGGGTGTGTAATTTTATTTAAGTTATATTCTTACTGTCAGAAACTTCCATTGGTATCATTCAGCAATTGCCTTTCAAATGCTAAAGGTCTAAATGACAAACAAAACACATCTCTGGGAAACAACCCTCACTACATAACACTCACTTGATACCTGTAGCCCACTTCAGCATACTGCCTCAGCAGACCTAAGTCTAGACAAAAGCAAGAGTTGTACCACAGGAGCAAAAGTAAAACCTCTGCAAAAATACATATTCAGGAATAAGTCGCAAATTATTAGAGGGAGAAAGTATCACACCTTTAGACAATGATGTTCCTTCTGCATTAATGGGGTGTTGAAGACTCATAAGCTATGAGCTAGATCCTTTGATTGCTAAGGGAACAGAACGGTGCTTACTAGGACTTTCCTGCCAAAATTACACAGTGGGTGACTGGGATTTAGGCATCTTTACTGATCAATTATTTTCTAATTGAGAACAGACTCTGCAGTTACCCCAGCGCTGTGAAAGTGTTCCCCTCCACCATGTTGTCAGAATGAAAGCCTCAACTAGGTGTTACAGGGAAACTCCAGGATTTAAAAGTACGCACCAAATTTGCATAGCAAAGTAGTACAGAACATTTTTTCCCCCAAACAAAAAGAGTCAGGGAGTGGACTATACCTGTAGGTTATATGCTTCTGCCTCCACTTTTGTCCAGTTAGCGCATACCGCTTTTTCCTCCGGCTACGGCGGAGGTGGGGATGGTCTGGAACTCCACATCGAGGCTTTTTCATCCACCTGCAAGGGAAAAGAAGGAAAGAAAAAGCAAGTTAACAAGGAGTCTGGATGAGAGACTCAAAAGAATTCAGGGGTGACTGGAAGACCTCTGAGGGATGGCCAATGCAGACACCAGAAGGGCTCAGTCTTCCCTCTCTCGGGTTTACCCTCTCTGCACAGAGCTGTACACCCCACCTCTACTGGCAATCCACACACCTCAGCATACCAAAAGGAATTAATTTTTCCTTTTGGAAACCAGATCAGGAAACCACATACCAGATCAGGTGGCTTTTATGCTTAACAAGAGCTTAATGATGATAATGCCACAAAAGAGATGCAGATTAAAACTGCATGTGTGTGTGCACTGGGATCAAACTCACCTATCACCTCCTCTATCCTCTATTCATTAAAGTGCTCCTGCCACAGCAAGAAACCCTTCAATTCATAACTTTCTAGATAAGACTGAACAACCGCTAACACAACCCTCCCAGACAAGACTAAGGCTTTCACCTGTAACAACCAGAACAGATTGACCACAGCACACATTCTGTTAGATCTTTCCACACAACCCTTAACTCTTCTGATGTCACTCATGATGTAGGAAACTCTTGCCTCTATGGCCAGGTAGACTGGAAGAGCAAAGAATGCTGTCCCTTGCACAGGGATCCATGCACTATTATCAGACATGTCAGGTCTTCTCTCCTACCTCCTTTACCTCCAGCCTTAACAGACCTTTTACTTATTTCTTGCACCAGCTGGAGGGAGTCAAACACTGGCACAGGTTGTCCAGAGAACTGGTAGAACCTCCATCCTTGGAGGTATTCCAAACCCTATTAGACGTGGTCCTTGGCAACTTGCTCTAGCTGTCTCTGTTTGAGCAGGGGATTGAAGCAGATGGTCTCAAGAGGTCCCTTCCAACCTGAACGGTTTTCTGACAAGGAGAAACAGGCTGTACCCCAGAATACTATCCCACTTGCTGGTGTGGGCACACTCTAGAGAAGGCAGAAGTGGCTTATAGAGGAACCAATCTGCCCACCACTGCATGTGGCAGCAGGGGAAAAAGGAAACAGGGACAGGAACAGAGGAACTACAGTCTCCAAGGTTCCAGCACAGCAACCTTCTGTCCCAGCCACATTCTTTAGGATTCTGCAATGCAGCCCAGCACAGGACACCAGAGTCCAGGAATAACACAAGCAGTCTCTGACCACAGCTCTCTGGCACTGCCCTTAGCCTTCTGTGTGGCTGCTGCTGAGGACATTGCCACTGCCATTCCTCAGGCATTTTATGCATTTGATCCACTCACTCAGATGGCAAAGACAAGTGTCCACTGTGACACAACACCTTAAGAACACACTGCAGGCATGGGATGCAAAAATGTGCTGCTGCCAGGTCACGCAAGAAGAGCACTGTAGCCCATCCTGGCAGATTTCTCACACAGGACACCAAATTCTCACCACTCTCCTCAGCAGGACCTCCCGCACACCCCTGGCCACTCAGGGACCAACTTTTGGCCCTCAAATGCAGACACTCCTCCATCAACCACAGCACTCCAACAGCACGCAGTCCATGTGTGCTCACATGTCTGTGCCTAAACAATGTACATCTCTATCAAAATTAACAGCCTCACACCTTCAGGAAGGGGATGTCTTCCTTTCACCAGTAAAGGCTTTACAAAACTTCTTTCTGGGACACCTTTTAAATAAAAACCAAAAAGACATTTTGCTTTGTACAGCCTCACAAGAACATGCTTTCACAGCACACATACCCGCTCCCAGTTCAGCTGACCTTTCCTTGGTACACTTCCTATATGTAAAAACTACAGGCACTTACAAATCTCAGTGCAGTCATCTTCTCCCCACCAAGAGCAGAGCAAATGAGAGCTATTATACATATTGTACTGTACCTGACAAGAGCCCAAGCTGTGTATGTGAAGCTGGCATGGATCTTCCCCACTTACAGGAGCTTACATTTATGAGTACAGTATGTCTTTCAGAAATCTAAGCAACCTGCAGAAATCAGATCTGTCTTGCCCACACAACTGCTGCCACCTTCAAAGAAAAGTGGTACATCTAAGGTTTGCTTTTAGAAAAGCCATATTAATTCAACTTCACTACACTGTTTTTTCCAAGTGTCCTTTATTTGTGTTCTTTTGCATTGCTTCTACCACTTTGCTAGAGAGAGATGTCAGGCTTACTGTAGCTTGTAACCTCCTAGGTATTTCCTGTCAAGCTGAGAATGTTTCTCTGGATCAGTTCCCTGATTCAACTTACTTCCCAGACACACGGGCCCATGTCTAATCATGGGCCAGGGTACAAGTCCAGCCATCTCTTCTTTTCTCAGTAGGGCAGATCTATGGCAAAATAATCACAAAGCTGTAGCTTGCTGCCACTGATCTCCTTTAGCTGAGGTTTTTGAGAGCCATTCTCTATTGAGCAGTTTGGATAACCCTTTCTGTGTTCCAGGGCATTTATCAAAACACATCACATCAGAAACAACACCACAATTACTTGAAGCAGGATTCAGACTTCAACTTGTGGTTACTCTCTGTCCTGCATTCTGAGGCGAGGGACCCACACAACAGGCTCAAGACAAGGCACATTACACTTCCAACACAAGACTATTTCTTGATTCCCTCCAGGGCCATGAGATTGATTAAAATGAACACAACAGTAACCACTTCTGTTAGGTGCCAATGTGCCTTCTTTCCCAGCACACTCACAGGACTATATCGTTGCCTAGCTGCTGAGCAAAATTACAACTCAACCTAAGAGTTGCAGGCAGACACAAAGTTTCTTGAGGCACTGTCAGTTGCAGGGTATGAGGAGGGCACGTTACACACTGTCATCCACTCTCCTTACAGAAAACTATATAACTCAACCTCCTACCTCAAGGCAGCCTTGCTGCCAAACGGACCTCCACCCAACCTTCCTTTTGGGTACCAGTAAAGAACACCAATGGTGATGGTCCTTCCCATTTCCCACTCCTATTGGCAGCACCTGCATGGTAACTTTCATACACTTGGTTACCCATCTTGGAGGAAAGAACAAGCTTGGGGTTTGGAGGCATGTGGGGAAGGGATGAAGAGCTTTAGTTTAGTAAACAGAGCATGCAGAACCCACTCCCTAACAAATAAACCACAGAAAATAATAACTTCACACTCTGATTCTAAAGTGACTTTCAAGGGGTAGCACTTATGGCACTGACAGAAGTGACAAAAATTTGGGATTGCAATTACCAAAACTTGTAACAGAGACTGAAATAAGAGTTTAGCAAATGTCTGAGTAATTCAGAGCTCTCAGAGCCAGCCTGGAAAGCACACTTGCATCTGGCTGCACCTGAGGTTTCAAGCCTTTGGAGACTTGAGTTTCAGAAGAGGGGAACCATCTTCCCCAATCAGCCTTTGGGTGTTCATGCATCAATCAACCCCTGCCCACGTACAAATTCACTAAAACATGGGCAACACCTTCCTTTCCTCCAGAAAAATACTTCCGCTTACTAAAGCAGGGGTTCCCACATGCAGTTTGCTCCCTTCCCCTGTCACTCACAGGGTAGCAGAAGCAGCTCCCTAACTTTCCAAACTAGCACCCCAGTATCATAGCCCCTTCTTCCCCCATCCCCTTCCAACTCATAAGCATCCTGACTGCTAGCTTCTACACACCAACTGCGGATATACAACCTTGCTTTCTGGCTCTGCTTCAGCATTCACTTACAAACCATGTTACTGATGGCAGAGATATCAGATGGAAAATCCCCACCTTTAAAACGCATCTCATTTTCAACTCATTTGAACAGCAAAACAACAGGATTTTCTCTATCCCTCAAGGGAGAAAAAGGAGCTTTTCTTGTGATCTAAAAGAGAGAACATTACATTCACTGGAGAGGCACTCCCAGTCCAGGATGATCCTTTTCTGCCTAATTTGCTCATTTATCCTGTTTCTTCCTCTTGTAGTCTGGAAGGCATAAAATCAAACCCCTTTGTTCTTCACACTATTCAGTTACTTTGTGCCCCCTTCTTTTTTTTTTACCATGTCCCTTTTGCCATCAGAGTGCCACAATGGGAGAGATTAAGAAGTAGAGAGGGCACACTCCAAAAAGGGTTTGCTAATGCAGTAAGAAAATGGCAAAAGAAAAACTCTCAGGCAGGGCTAAGCATGTTCTATTATTTGTATATTCTTTTTTTTTGCTCACTATGAGATGCTTCTTTCCCCCAGAAAACTTTAGTAAGACCATATCTGCATCCTCCTTTAGTCAACAGATGCTCCCCTAGTCCAGACCAACAGCCAACATATTCAATCAGTACAGAACACCCAGGCAATCAGATGACAAGAAGCCAGTGCAGTAGCAGCAACAAACACTGCTCCATGCCCGAACACCACATGCACACCACACTTCACAATTATACATCAAAGAGAATACTAAAGGCAACTGCTTTCAAAGAACAAAGTCCCTCCAGCCCTGGTGATTTAGACCAATGCTTCCATCCACAACTACATAGCTTCCACAACTACAACCATCCACAGCTACATAGTCTTGACTATCGTCACCAGACTACAACAACTCACTTCAGCTCAGACTACAGATCGCCACAAATAGCATCTATGTAGATCCACAACTCCAGTTATTTAAGAAATATATTAAAAGCCATTTCTGGAGCCAGATTTGCACCTAAATCTGGACAGAGATGAAAATGAATTAAATACTTGGTGTTCTTTGCTTTCAGAAGCTCATAGATTCATGCTTTGCCTATGCATCAGCAATGGACATCTATGTACAAAAGAACAACATTTAACAAGAACTTCCCCTCCCACTCCCAAACAGTAGCATTGGCAAAGAGAAGAGGTGTTTTCATTAGGGACACCTTTTCAAAATCAACATTTCTCTTGCTGAGCCAGTCAAATCTATCTCTTTTGAGGACTTCTCACAGCTGGAATAATTACCCAGGGAATACGACAATGTGTTAAGAAAGGGAAAGACAAAATTATCCTATGTTAATCTTACTCAATAGTTGTCTGGTCCAAAACTCCTGTTACTGGGATCCCATAAAACTGTTGCATAGTGGCAACTGCAGACTGCACAGCTTTGCCCGACTGCAAGGCTGACATTTGGCTGTCAGATGGAAGTAAGTAGCCGTAAGTTTTTAACCAGCCCTGAAAAAGAAAGAAACAGATGGTAAGATGCCACGGAAAGTTTTCAACTTAACAGATCAGAACATCTCCTCAAATGAAAAAGTGATGAACTAGCCCAAAAAATTCAACTACCTCTCTTTTTTTATGGCGAGGTTTGGTAATAACATCTGATCCCCAGGAAGGGCCGAAGACCCAGCTTAACATCAGCTGTCCTGGCAGACAGTGCAGACCTGCCAGTTAAAATGGCATCATCCCTCCTGAGTAACTGGGGCAGACTTAGGTCTTTGGGGCAACAGAAATGCCCAAGATGCTCGGTCCTTGTTCCAAAGGCTTCTTATGCACCCTGCCACCTTGCATCACAAGATGGCAAGGTGACATCTCACTTCCCACTGCAGCATGCTCCCACTAACACTCTGCCCACCACCTACTGCTGCCTCTGGACCATCGCTCCAAGCAAACAGCTTAACAGGCCTGGGCGATCCCCACAAACATAGCTTCAGCTTTACCCTTGTACGGAGAACAGGAGAATTACTTACATAAAAACCCCACACACCACCACCACCAGAAAACAACCCCAAAACAAACAACCCACGCGCAGAAAGCTTGCAGGGACTCTGTTTGGATGGACTTTTCCTCTTGTAACAGCAGACAGCCAGCAAACTGTCAGAATAGGAAAACAGCCAACTCTTCTCAAGGAGCTTTGTCCCTTTTCCCTGCCTCCTCCCCAAAACCCAGCCTTAGATAAAACCACGTCAAACTTGTCAAAACGCATTTTCAAAGACACACATGAATTCAGGATTTTTTTCCCCTCTCCTCTTCCCTCCCTCTCACTTTGATATTACAAGAAAGAGGAACATCACCTTTAAGTGGAAGTGTAATAAAATCTGAACGAAGGCTTGCTTTCACAAACCTTTCACCATAACTTTGCTCACATACACCCCAGTGTTGTGCTTCTTTCTTCTGGTCAGGGCTCCACCCCTCCAAGTCAATTCTTAGATGAGGATTACTATGAGATGGACCATGAGGACAATCCATCTGACCCACAGGACACAGCCCTCAACACACAAGCACTGATGGATCACATTGGCAGCCTGAATACTTGGAGCAAAGGAGAGAGAAGAGACATCTTCTCTTAACCTAACATAGCAGCGGGAAAGCAGCTCAAGTCAGGAGGAGCACAAGAGGGAGAACAATCCCCATTTCACTGTGGCAACAAGAAGATAACAGAATCCATTGGGAACAGAGAAATGCCCTGTTTCCAAAGCAGAGAATGAAGGTGTATGACAGCATCTGGGCTGCATATGTTAAAGTTCACCAACTAAATAGCCATACAGAGTATTCAACACAGGTGAAGCCAAGCTACAAAACTGCTTGGAGACTGGACACGTGCTACCACTGCCCTGGCATCTCGCGTTGGCCTTTGACAAACAGTATGCTGGAACTCTCGGACCTTTGGTCTGACCAAAATACACTGTCCTTGAGCAGCAAGGGCAGAGCACGCCACCCAAAACGCTACCCAAACTAAACAACCAGACCGGCTCTGCGTGGGGCTACCCTCGCGTATCCCCTTTTCCTCCCCGCCAGACTCGGACGGGGTAGCGGGCAGCGGAAAAGGGCCCCGCGATGCCCTCACTGCCACGAAGCTCCTTCCCCCTGGAGGCGATGCCCAAGAGCACCCGGAGGGGCCCGGCTCCCTTCGCCTGCCCGCCCCATCCTGACCAGGAGCAGGCAGAAGAACTGCCGGCTCCTGCGGCCGCACAACGCAGTCCGGCAACTCCGGAGGGCCCGCAGGAGATGCCCGAAGGCTTCCGGCGGGCTGCACCAGGCGCGGCGAAGGGGCTGGAGCCGGGCGCGGAGACCCGGGGAGCCACTGCCCGCCCAGCTTTGCAGCCCGGCCCCGGGCCACCACAGCGCACAGCCCGGCTCTCGGCTTCCACCCAGCCCGGTCCCAGCTGCGGCACCACCGGCATCCCTCCCCACCGAGCCGCGCAGCGCCTCTCTCTCTCAGCCCCCGCCGGACCCCGGCCCCGACCCCGCTTCCAGCCCTACCCGTCCGGTGCTGGTGTCGGCGGCGGCGCGGAGCAGCATGCAGAGCAGCGGCAGCAGGGAGCCCGCCGCAGCCAGGCCCCGGCGCCGCCTCGGCGCCATGGCAGCGCGGCGGGGCTCCGGCCAACGCTCCGGCCCAGCGGCGCGGGCGGCGGCTGCGCGGGGCAGGCGGAAGCGGAAGGCAAGAGCCACTGAAACGCCGCTTCCTCCGCCGGGCCGGGGCAGGGCAGGGATGCTCTGCTGGGGAGCTTCGCCCGGCGGCGGGGCCGGGGGTGCCCGCGCTTCCCCTCGAGAAGGGAGCGGAGCCGCGCGCCAGCGGCCCCAGCGCTCCGTCCCTCAGGGAGGGCTCGCGGCAGCACCAGGGTAGAGCCGGAGGGACGAGGCGTTTCTCCGTGCGCCTCTTCCCTCACGACGAGGCTGTTCCCTGCTCCCTGGCAGGGCGGGCTCTGGCCGCGGCCTGGGGCTCTCCAGAGGTGTGGAAGCGCAGGAGGGCGGCTGCGTGCAGCTCACACCGAGCCTGCGGGGAAGGGGAGGAGCGGGGCTGGCAGTCTGCTGGACAGGGCTCCTGCCCTGCAGCCGTGCCTGTCTGGAAGGAGCTAGCGTGCTCCTGAGACGTGAACCCGGGGGTTTCTGTGCTGCCTCAGAGACCCGGGGACTTCGTCACGCTCCGTTTCTCTCAGTTTCCCTCGGGACCACGAATGGCACCTCGTGGTGGCACTGAAGTCTGGGGGTAGCAGAAGCCCAGCCCAGCCTCATTTTGTTCAGAGGGTGTGAGGGAGCATCCACAGCCTGCATTGCCACACGTGCTTAATAAACTGTTTTATCAGGACTTTGGGGGGGGGGGGGGGGAGATGCTGTGCCACCAAGCACATTTCTTGCGCTGTCATTAACTTGGTCATGCTGAGACCAGGAGTTTGAATTCCCGTCTGCGTGGAAGGGAATCCTGGAGCTTGGCGCCACAGCCAGCCTGGCACACGGGCGGTTTGGCTGCACATATGAGCTGTGCAGCACGTGTCAGTGCACCGGCGATGTGCTCAGACCTGGAGGAGTTCCTGTGCTGGAATCCCGGGCCAGAAGGTGCTGGTCCTCCCCCACAGAAACACTGGGGATGTTGGGGTTTCGAGGTTCAGCCAGTTCTTCATCCAGTGCAGCGCGCACCTGCTCGTGTCACAGTCAGACATGAAGGATCGCCAGCAGGATGCTCTGAGGAACAGTATCAAAAGCCTTACTAAAATCCAGAAAAACATTCTCCCCCATCCTCAGGGATAACGCAAAGCCTCGGAGTTGTTGTTGGAACAGCAACATCTAATTGCAACTTACTCAAGTCAGCCAGATGTGGTAGCTCAGGAGCATGTTTCCTGCATCTGCGTGACTGCTGATGCAGCAGTCCTACTTGAAAGGAGTGAAAAAAACAAGTGCTTGGACATCCTGTGATGGTACAATTTATACAGGGAATGTCACCACAGCATAGCTCATCGCCATGAGCTGATTCTCCTAATGATGGCAAACATCATTACACCCTTAAGCAGTGTAATACACTGAACCCTTTTGTTATTCTACTCCCTTATCTAGGTGTTCCTGCTCCGGCAGGGGAATTGGACTAGATGATCTTTTGAGGTCCCTTCCAATCTCTAGCATACTGTGATACTGGGGCAAGAAACTCCGTATCATGATTGTGTAGTAACCTGTGAAGCTGAAAAGGCTTGAGGAGATTTAACAGATGTGCCATTTCTAGATTCCAAGCTGGAACTATATGTAGATGGGTCTTTGTATTATCTGAACAGCAATTTTTATGGGTTATTCAATAACTACAGTGAATGGAGTAGTGGAGGCTCCACACTCAGGCTGAAATGGAGTGCCCAAGCAGTGGAATTAATTGCATTGACAAAGGCCTGTCAGCTGGCCAAAGAAATGGTTGATTCTCGATATGCATTTGAAGTATGCCATGCTACTGGGCAGTAATGAAAGCTGTGTGGGTTTATACTTCTAGTGAAACATGAAATGCTTCTCAAAATACTGAACTGTTAAAAGCCTTACAATTCCAGAGAAACTTGCTATCATTCATCAGCTCATACCAGCAGGAGGACAAAAGAAGAGATAAGGGATAGTCTCACAGATACTGCCACTAAAGCTGCAGCACCACAGCTGTATTAACCACAGACACCTACCAGTGCAATCTAGTGTTGCCTGCTCCAGAAAACATACGTTTGACTCTTCCTGCTGAAGAAATTGACTCTACGAAGAGGTATGAAGTAACCAAAGTTTTGCAGGGAGTATGGAAATCAGGTATTGAAAACTTTCCTATTTTACCCAATTTTCACAGCAAAAATGCATCACCATGTAGTGCATTTTGGGACTGCTGCACTACCCAGACAGTGCTACAGACTGGTTCACCAGGAATTTATGCTGCAGCCAAATAAGTACCTGTGTCCTGCAGCCACTATTTAGCCTTCATGAATATTTAATAAAGACCTCAGCAAACAAGAAAGCTGTTTCCCTGTGAAACACGCATTTTATTAGGAAATAAAGATGTGGCTGGGTGTATTTTACAGGTTCAGAAATTATTAAAATCCAGTCAGGACCAGGCACAGCTGAGGTACTGAAACCAGTACCTCTAGAAGGGGCTCTGCACCCCTCCAATCCAGGGAATGAGTGTCCAGGGGAAAGTACACAAAACAAAATATAACTTCTTTCCTTGGGAGGAGGCACCATTTCTGTTATTGCTAACCTTTCTCAGCAGTGAATATGAAGGAAAAATCAACTTGACTCCATCACTCCCACCTAAAAGCTGCAGTCAGACTAGAAGTGGGAACCAGGAAACCTTCCTGCCACCAAGGGAACATCCACCACCGCAGAGACTGACTCACCCGCAGCTGGGAACTTACACAGAACCAGTGGGTTGGCTGTGAAACCACTGATCTTGCATAAGGATTCAACAACAGCAGTGTGGAAAGTACTCTCATACTTATGAGTTGCCCATGGACTGTAAGGGCTGGGAATTGAAAATGCCAATGTGTCTTTAAAAATAAGAGAACTGTGGAAATGGACAATTCAGATCTTTGGGCATAGCAGTTGACGTCATCTACCTGGACTTGTGCAAAGCATTTGACAGTGTCCCAGTGACATCCTTGTCTCTAAACTGGAGGGATGTAAATCTGACGGATGGACCATTGGTGGATAAAGAACTGGCTGGGTGGCTGCATACAAAGAGTTGTGGTCAACAGCTCGATATCCAGTTAAAGACCAATAACGAGTGGCATCCCTCAGGGATCGGTGTTGGGACCAATCTTGTTCAACATCTTCGTCGCTGACATGGACAGTGGGATTGAGTGCGCCCTCAGCAAGTTTGCCCATGACACCGAGCTGTGTGGTTTGGTTGATATGCTGGAGGGAAGGAATGCCATCCAGAGGGACCTCGACACACTTGTGAGGTGGGCTGATGCCAACCTCATGAGGTTTAACCGTAAGAAGTGCAAGGTCCTACACTTGGATCGGAGCAATCCCAGGCACAGCTACAGGTTGGGCAGAGAAGAGATTCAGAGCAGCCCTGTGGAGAAGGACTTGGGGGTGTTGGTCAATAACAAATTGAACATAAGCCAGCAGTGTGCACTCCCAGCCCAGAAAGCAACCGTATCCTGGGCTGCATCAAAAGGAGCGTGACCAGCAGGTCGAAGGAGGTGATCCTACCCCTCTACTCCACTCTCATGAGAGCTCACCTGGAGCATTGTGTGCAGTTCTGGTGTCCTCAACATAAAAAGGACATGGAACTGTTGTTGGAACAAGCCCAGAGGAGGGCACAAGGATAATGAGGGGACTGGAGCACCTCTCATATGAAGACAGGCTGAGAAAGTTGGGGCTGTTCAGCCTGGAGAGGAGAAGGCTGCGTGGAGACCTCATAGCAGCCTTCCAGTATCTGAAGGGGGCCTACAAGGATGCTGGGGAGGGACTCTTCATTAGGGACTGTAGTGACAGGACAAGGGGTAACAGGTTCAAACTTAAACAGGGGAAATTTAGATTGGATATAAGGAAGAAATTCTTTACTGTAAGGGTGGGAGGCACTAGAATGGGTTGCCCAAGAAGTGATAAATGCTTCATCCTTGGCAGTGTTCAAGACCAGGTTGGACGGAGTCTTGGGTGACAATGGTCTAGTGTGTGGTGGCCCTGCCCATGGCAGGGGGTTGTAACTGGATGATCTTAAAAGGTCCTTTGCAACCCTAATTATTTTATGATTCTATGATTCACACTGTGTGAAAACCAGGCTTCCTAGAGCTGGGCACATCCCTCCACTAGCCCTACGGCAAAGCTTGCAAACCAAGACAAAAATGCTGTCTCCTTCTCACCTCCCTAGTTCAGATTCCCTGTAAAGTGTGGATGAAGGCTTTGGAAGGGAGGGAATGAGTCTGATAGTGCAGAGAAAATGTCTAGACACAGTGTGGCCCCACTTGAATGAAGGGAGGCACCAGCAAACACTTAGGAGGAAACTACTGAAAGCACAAGAGTGTCAGGTCTGTGTGTTGTCTGGTGGAGCTGCCCAGGGTCTCTACACATATTCTGCATGGTGCTGCTGAACTCTGGAGATGGTGTTCTGGATGCTTTGTGGTCACAAGACAGCAGCAGTGGTTGTGTTTGGCCCTTGTTCTAACACCGGCAACTCTGCTCCATTGCTTTCAGGCTCTGCTCTACTATAGGGAACAGTCCTTTCTTGCTGTGCCTTGGGAAATAGCTCTGGGATGGCTGCTTCTTAGAGAATTATTTCCTGGGACTATCCAGGATTTCTGCATATTTGCAGCCAGGGTCTTGTTCAACCTGAGAAGCTCCAGAGGATTCCCAAGTTGCAGCACGCATCATCTGTGTCTCCAGTGAGCTTTTCAAGAGGCGCCTGTAACAGTGTCCTGTTAGAAGCTGCTGTTCCCCCTTCTCCCAATATTTCTTCGATGCACTTGCCCAGATCTTGGCATCAATTGAATCCTGTAGTTCAGTTTTGAACTGCTCACCTCTCCCCTCCATCCCTGTGCACTCGGTGCATCTGCCCTTCAGGCACCAGCAGTGAAGCAGTGCTCCATAGCTCCTTCCAAGAGCTGTCCACGGGCTGTGACCCCATACTGACTCTGCTCACTCCAAAAGCAGTGTGTGCAGTCACTGCAGACGGTCTTCCCAGCACTCAGCTTTATAGAGAAGTCACCCACTGGGCCATCACAGCGTTGCCATGTTGCTGCACTGGGCCATCTCGTGCCACTTTCTACATTATCACATCACCACGTTCTGTGGCCTGGCTGCTGGCCACTGACAGCATCTCATCATTCCCTCCTGGTGGTGGGCAGCAAGTACAAGGGTGAGGAAGTTGGGTCCTGAGCTAACAGGGGGTACCTCACCGTATCTGACCACTGATTGGATTCAAGTAGGGTGCAAATGGAGCCCCTTGGGCAGCCATTTGGAGCTGCTCCTCCTCGGAGCAGTGGGTCTGTTGTTGGGGATGCCATCGAAGGGAACCCCTGGAGGCTGAGAGCCCTCCCTTGTTAGGTGAATGTGCACTTTGGATCACTGGCCATAAACTTCACGAATCAGCAGAATAGTGATGAATCCATGTGACATCCCGGATCTGTAGGTGATGTCAGTGGAGCTTTAACTGAGTTTGAACCATAAATGTCATTTGGCCTCAGTTTATAGTTTCTGTGACATTTAAATTGGTGTGGTCGGGAGGATGTCTATGCAGGAATTGTTAGTGAGGCAGGGATGTACCCCTTCTCCCCTGGGTGTGGTTTGACCTGCTCCTGGTCATAGAATCAAATAAAGCTGCAGGTGTGGTTGTGCTGGTAAAAAGATCCCCAAATCCACTTGCGTCTTCATCACTCTTAGCTGATCCTGGGGACATTAACATGGACAAACAAGATGAGAACAGAATATTCCTACAAGACACGACTTGAATTTATGTTTATTTTATATATATATATTTATATATATACCTTTGTATAGATTAAACCGGGTGGGATTTTATCATATACATTTTTTTGGTATAATACATGAGAAACAGGAAGAGGACCATAGCAAATATAAATCAGTACATTCCTTGAATGACCTCTTTGCCACACAGAGAATGAAAAATTGCATGCAATGGGCAGACAGAGTGAAATCAGTTTTATTAAAAACAAAACCCCAAAGACAATCTAGGTACAACTGTCAACAGAGGAGCAGCACTATATATGGCAAACCTGTATAAATTAAAAGTAAGTTCCACTCTGACATCTACTATGCTTTAAAGTGCAATGAAGCCTGATTTATTTACCTACAGAATACAGGAAAGATTACCCCCCTCTCCCCATTCCAATCTATCCCTAAAAAAAACCCAAAACCAAACCACAAACGAGAAAACAATAAAATAAATCTAAAGGATATACATTATCCACAGTCCTATAGAGATGCCTACATCTACTCAGTAGCACCAAGAATCTGATATGGGTGTAATTAAATCAATTAAAACTGGGGAGCAATGGGAATATCTTTTGCTGCTTTTGCAGACCTCCTGCCCTTCATTAGTGTCTTGGAGGGGAGGTGGCTCCTCTCCCTGTGCTGGAAGCCAAGGGGACAGTGTCCTGTCCTCTCTCCATCCCTGGCTGAGCTGTCTTGGCAGCAGGCTACAAACACAGACACACACACAGAGCACAGTGAGAGCAGCTGCAGGTTACACCAAGGGGATGTGATGGGAAGCTAGGCCGCACGTGTGCACACACAAGTGTCTGCACGTGGGTGCACGTGTGTGGAGGGAGCGGGACTGATCTATACAGAGGTGAAGGGTTGTGCGAGTCCAACACATGCCACGAGCCTCTTTGGTGAGAGGGTGATGGGAAGGGGAGAGAGGGAGAGAAAGGGACTCAGCACAGTCCTCCTCTTGCCAGCGTCTGGTTGTGTCGTCTTCCAAGGCCGGGGGCCTGTATGCCACAGTTCATCCGTCTCCACGTGCCACCTCTCAGCAGGCTTCAGTAACCAAAGGTCTCCTGGGAAGCATAGACCATGTAGAGGAAGCCGTCCTCATCCTTCTCTTGCTCGTAGATCTCCGAGATGGGGGTAGACACACTCACCATGCTGTGCTGGTTCACCAGCAGGAAGAAAGCCTGGGTGGGATTCAGCTGCAAGCGACGCCTGTGGGGGCAAGGGCAGGAGGGCTGGGGTCAAGCCACAGCATGTTCTGCTTCCCCCCCTAGCAACACTGTTCACATGGGGCCAGGCCTGCAGAGCTGCGACCTTCTCCACAGGCTCAGGACATGGTGTTCATTGCCCAGCTGAGCTGGTTGGGGCTCCAAGGCCTCCAGAGGCATGACTCTGCAAACCCCTTTCTCCAAGTGCTACTGACAAGGGCAAAGCAGGCAGGTGTGTTCCATAAGGATATGGAGGCACCCCTGCCCATGGAAGAGGCATTGGAACTAGATGACCTTAAGGTCCTTTCCAACCCAAATCATGCTAGTATTGTGTGATTCTATAAACAAAGGGGATTGGAGGTCACAGTCCTTCACTAGATGCTAAGAACCTGTCTCCCCCCCCCACCCCAAACAGTGTGTACCACAACACAAGGCTCCTATGGTTGTCATGTCCCCATCTAACCCTCAGCAGCTGCCTCTGCTTCATTCTCACCCCACGCCCTGCGTTCAGGACCCGTGGGCAAGGGCAGGTTCACAGCACACCAGCTGCAGCCACCGCACTCACCGGATTATTTTGACCAATTCACTCATGTTGACATGGTCTGGGACAAGGAACTTGGTCTTGTCCAACACTGGCAGCTGTTTCTCCCCTTTATAGCGTTCGATGATGACCTGGGGGGAAAGTCAATGGTAGGGTCAGCCACAGTTCACAGCACCCCAAGCACCGGCCTCAAGGTCAAGCACAAATCAAACTACACAAATGGGAAAGCTGAGGTGAGGCCCCGCTTTGCTTCGCCCTCCCAGGGAAACATAACAGAAGGACACAAGCAGTGCCCGTCAGCCTGGCTGCAGACAGCTCTTCAGCAAAAAGTCATCTCTGCTTGAGCCAGACGGTGGAAAGCATCCAGGATAAGTGAACTAAAGCACCAATTGCGCTGGCTGCCTGAGAAACAGCTGGTATTAGTGCATTGATTGGGCTGCCTCCCTGACATGCAGGAGATACGGCAGAGGAGTGAGGTTTATTTTAGCATCACTTTCAGACTGACCAAAACCATAAGTTTTGCTGGCTTGAGCTAAGGACTGAACTCATGGTGCACAGATGGAGACATTTTCCTTCCCTTTTTCAACCACAGCTCTGGGCTGCTGCTGTTCAGCATCAACCTGCTTGCTCAGGAAGAGCTGTGGATATTCCCAAAGGATATTCTGAGGTTTTAGTTTATAATATTTGTTATAATAGCTTATAATATTTACAGTTTTTAGAAATCACTGTGAAGCCACCCAAGGCTTTCCTTCAGAAAGGGGGACTTTGGATTTTGCCAGTCCCGCTCCTTACTTTCACACTGCAGTGTGCACACTCATGGACTCCACAAGAAATGAACTTTGTGGTGAGCTTCCAGGGCACGTCAGCACAGTGCCACCACGGGGAGAGCCCAGCTTGTCCTCCCCTATAGGAGGTCTTGCCTGGGAAAGCTTTTACCACATTCTGAAAGGGCTAAACAATGGTTTCTGTTCAGTTCTCCTGCTATTATAATTAATTAATTTCTTCTGTTAAGGAGTCTGCTGGCAGCTACAATTGCCATTCTAAACCAGCCTGGAAATGTACTATTTTTATTCCAAGGAATAAGGTGGCAGGCAGTTAAAATAAGTAATGATATCACTTATAAAGCTCAATCCATTCCATTACAGTGATACTCTGACTCACATCTCTCCAATAGAATCAATACCTACTTATTTTCTCCACAGAAAGACATTTGTATCCTAATCAGTTCGTTGTGCTCTCGGAGTTGAGACTCAACATTATTTTTCACTATAAACAGTTCTATAAATCATCTTCCCAGGTCTTTTCCAAAAATATATGGGAGACTGCAAATGCCTTTGGACAATGAGGGACGAGCCGCATGCAGGGACACGATCCCCACAAGATGGCTCTGTGGAGCCGAAAGGATCAGGAGAACCTCTGAGAACAGATTGCCCTTTCCATTCATCATCTGTGACACACACCAGCCTCTACCAGGAGCCGCAGCGTAACTACTGCTGCCTGTCCACACCGAAGCCAAATCCGACACTGGCTGGGATGCTGTGGTACCACCGGTGAGCTGGGAATGCCTGAGGAGTCCCCTGGAGCGCTGGGATGGGCACAGCTACACCGCAGGCAGCTCCCGGGTGAGTGGGGGCTGCGAGGCACCTGGGTGAGAGCTCTGCACCCAACGCCTCTGTGGAGCCCATCCTGGACAAAGCTCATGCAAGGGGAACCCAGGAGCCCGATGGCCAGGCAAGGAGCATATGAAAGCACCCAGGTGTCCACCGATGTATTCTCACATTGGACATGTCTCCTCTTGATACTGAGCAGGAATGCCAGAGAAAAAGACCAGGGAAAGCCAAGTATTGCTCCTTCAGCCCCTGTGCAAGACCGGGAGCTGATGAAAGAATGATTTTCTGCAACAGGTTATAGCATGCATTAGGATGCCCCTCACCAACCTGCTAACATCCCGTCCTCCCTGCAGAAGAAGGGTAAAGACAAAGAGAAGCAGAACCATCCTATTGTATTTCATTTGTCTTGCTTGGACATACGAATATTTTGGCTCTAAGGGGATGAACAGTCCCAAGGGGCTGGACACTCACAGCAGCCACATACACGGGCCCTGCTCTGGCCACTGAGAAACAGAGGCACAAAAGGGCAGCTCTGCAGCAACCTTTCCACACAGAGAGAGCCCTGTACGGTGGGGCTATGCCTCACTTCTCACTTCCATCTACCAGGAACAGAAGCAGACATCTCTCATTACCGGCCAGGTCCATCCACACAGGAAAGCCTCTCAATTAGTCCAAGAATGGGCCGAGAAGGATGTCCTGGCTGTTAAAGCAGCAGCTGCCTTGTGTCCTGAACAGACAGAAGGCCTCTCATGTAAAACAGCTCCAGGAGTTTCTGTTTCCAAGAACATGAGCTGCTATTTGGGTAACCAGCTATGGGAACAGGTGGCCAATGGACAAAACGTTCTTGTCCAGCTTGGAGGGAAATGCATGATCAAATGCTAATATTACATCCCTGTGGCCATAGGGCTTACATACAAAGCCACCTCTCCTCCTGCTTCGTGTTCCAAGCTGCTGCCTCATGCGAAAGGGTCACTCCGTGTGGGACACTGCTCTTGGTGTGGTGAGACCCCACCACAGGTCTCTGCAGAAACAACATGAGCTGGGCACCAGTGGAAAGGCTCAGGGCAGAGCCTTCAGTCCTGATCCCATCACAGAGGGGGCTTCAGTAGCATTTAAAAACTGAACCCCTGTTCTGGAGCCAGTCTGAAGAGGTAGAAAATGATTTTGGTAGGCAGTGGGGCTAGATCTAGCAGCCTAAGAGAGGTAAGGCTGCCATCGCCCCATGCCCCCAGGTTCAACCAGCAGCAAGGCACAGAATGCATTCCCAGTAGGCACATGCATGCAAATGCATGTGTGTAACACATACATACACATGGCCAGCCACAGAGATCACCACAGATGTGCAGAGCGCTCACACAACCACAGAGAGCACCAATAGTTCCATCCTGTCCCTCTCCAGCTGAGCGGGGTGAAGGTCCTTTAATGGCAATATCGACAGTAACCCTGTCCAAAAGGTGCTCTGGTCATGTCAGCCCTGGACACGGGGTCTAACAGCTCGCCAGAAGAGCCCCTCGCAGGAGCCCAGAGAGGGCTGTCCCACCAGCTCTCTCCCAACACGTGTGTGTGGTACAGCCCCTTCCTCAGCGGGCTCTGGAGACAGGACACAGATGCTCTTCCCTGGGCACAAAGCCAGGCCACTCACACTGCAAATCACCCTGGCCCTCTGTCACAGCAAAAAGGGTTCTGAGTGGAAACTGGAGATGCAGGGTGACGGCAGCAGCTGCAGCACAGCTTGCTGTGCTTTCTGCAGCAATAAGGGTGTGACCTGGGCCATCTTCTCCCCAGCTCCCTCTGGGCTGTGGGCTCAAACCCCTTTGCCAATTCCAAGTGCCTCCTTGAACCAAGACCTTCCTACAGGCAAGTTGCTGCACTGAACTGCTCAGACCCACAACTATGCCCTGCACCGTGTTGCAGTATGAGGCTTTGCTCAGGCCAAGCACTGAAAGCAACATACAGTGGACTCACAGGAACTTTGCTATGTAAAAGAGAAGAGACAGCATCAGACTTGATGTCAGGGTCTACCTGAGACCAGGCCTTTAGAGGTACCAGTGACACAAACACAGCTGGAGCCCCCAGGAGCCACTGAACAAAGAGGTTACTGGGAGGGCTCAGGTCTCTGCCATGGGTAATCCTACACGCACACAGCTCCTCAGACAGCCACACCAGTGGATGGACCCTGATGACACAGAAGCCTTCTCCTAGGGCATGCGGTGGTTGACCCCAACACAAAGAGCAGCAGCCCAGCTCAATTCTCCCACCATCGTTCAGCCAGGCTGGTAAAATTCTGCATGCTGATGCAGAGCTCTGGCTCCTCCTGTTCATTTCCCAGGCAATACACATTTGTGTAGAGGCATTTGATATATGTGTGCATATTTTATGTACAACTTATTTCTAGCCTGTCTTTATTGCTAGAACTTCAGGCATTGTGATTAGCTCTGCCACAACTCCGGAGAAATGCAGACCTAGTCTGATGCCATGAAATCCACGTTAAAAGCAGTGATCAGTAAGTGTGCAGATGATATGGCATACTGGTACTCACTGTGCTGCAAAGGTCAGCTCTGCCGAGCTGACAGCACATGGAAAAGAAGGAAGAGAAAGAATTCTTTTTGCTAGATGCTGTGCTAGAATCAAAAGAAAACCAGGAATGGGCTAGTGTGTGCTAAGAGTACTTTTAGACATTAAGCCTTGAAGGCTAAATATTGATTGTATGCAATTCTAATCCAAAGCTGAGGGAGCTGAATTAGGGACATATCCCACTTTTTGGTCATACATGCTATGGTATTGCAAATACTAACTCAAGCAATTCCCAAGTATATTATTTCACTAAGTTCTTCATCTTCTCAGGAAGAGAAACAAATACTAATACTTAGCTAGGACACCACAAGCACACTCACAGCCAAAGAACAAGACAGCATATTAAGTCTGACATGGACAGGAAGAACTGGAGTCAATTCATGGAGTCTTCATGGAGCACATGTCAATAACAGGTAATGGGAAAGTACAGAAAGTGTGTGACTGTTGGTTGTGGTGTGAATTATTCTAACAGGGTCTCTGCTTTCAGTATAGCAAAGATCATCTCATACATCTTTCTCTGGGCAGATGCAGACAAATCCTTACCAGGTTATCCAGGAAAAGCCAAGTAGCTACTACAGAAAACAAACAAAACCCAACCCGCACAAAGCTGTATTAGCTTGGAAGGAGATTTGAGATCAGCTCAGCTCCTTGCCTCTAGGGCAGGTGTGAAGCGTAGGAGAAAGGCTGCACTTTGCATTGCTCAGAATGCAGCTGGCATGCACCAGGCATGGGAGGCTTATGGAGCATCCCGTATTGATTCTGCGGAACAAGGCTTTGTAACCTCTGTGGCTGGCTGGTGGAGGCAATCCAGCAGCAGCACAGAGGGGTCATGAGAACAAAGGCTAACACAGAACAGTGGGAACAACTTACCGGGATTTTGTTGGGATGCTGCTCTCGGATCTGCTGCACTTCTTTACAACGATCCGCTGGAGAGAAAGAAGCAAAGAAGCAGAGTTAGAAACATGTGGCTGTGCACGCTCAGGCAAACCCAGGGTGACCACCCTGCAAACCACAGACAAAGAGGGACACTGCTAAAGAAATGCACATTCTGCTCATGAGGCCTTTTCTGACCAGTCTGCAGCAGGGAGATGGTCAGGAGATGTCAGCTTCAGTGATCAGACCTTAATGGCTTCCTACCACCCCAGTCACCTCCCAAGGCAGGGACGTACTACCCTGCCCAGTAAAACTGGGCAACACACATGGAAACCAAATGACTGAAGTGAGCCCACAAAGATAACAAAACTGTATTCTTACATCTGCCTTAAGTGAATGCAGCTCATGGCCATCAGTGCTGGGCAGCAGCACAGCTTCAGGGGCTCAGCTCTGGAAGTTCAGGCTCTGTGTCTCCTGGCTGCTTCCCCAGAGGAGAGGAGTCTCTAACTGGGGCTGGGTTTTAGCCATTTCCTTCTGCCCTTTGTACACTTCCAAGCACTATCTGGCACAATGCCTCAGTCCAAAAGAGATACACCTTGCCAAGGAGGGCTCCTTCACTATCACAGACCTACAACAGCTACTGGCCTGACAGAAAGTACTTCTAGACCTGTTGTGGAAACAGGAAATGAAACTTAAGCAAGGAGATGACCCAGGTACTAAAAGATCGTTTTTCCTGCAGTTGCTCTTACACTTCCCAACCCATTTTCCTCTGGAGTTCATCTGACACACACAACAGGCAGCACATAAAAGCCTGTATGCTCTTTGAGCTTACAGGAGAAATTCAAATGCCCCCCTGATTGTTTTATCAGAGGGCCCTCCACTTACCACAATCCAAAGCAGCAGGAAAGAGAGGACAAATCCCTGCCAGGACCAGCTATGTCTGTGTGTGCTCCTCCTGCGACACTACAGACCTATGCTCCTCCTTTGCATTACCATTACCCTGGGAAGTGCTTCACAGCCCACAACAGCTCATCTGAAGCACCCTGGGGAAGCAGTTTCATGGATCACAGCAGGTAAAGCCAAGGGTGAAGGCCAACAACTAAGGACCACCTCGAAATGCAAGATCTGGGTCTTGCAGGATCTGTGTCTTGCAGGATCTGTGATGGGATCCTCCTGTCACTAGCACAGCACCCTCTTCAAGCCTGACCCCCCTGAACTGCTTCACACAGCCCCAGTTCCTCAAACCTACCAGGAAAGGGCAGGATAAGTGAATGTGTTTGAGTGCGTTTTTTCCCCACAAACATTAAGCATTTCTTCTCTAACCACTTGCTAAAATCCTATTTTTTATAAATGGAAATTGTTTAGATGCTACTTCGGGAACACATTGGAGTGTCTTTTGGGACACAACTACAAAGTCACCAGATCACAGAGGCTTTTAAGTACTTAATTATCTTTTTAAGAGAATGAAGGGAAATCATCTCTCTGCTAGGAATTGCCACACTTTTCTGCTGTAGGACTCCATGGGCTAGCAAGACAAAGCAAGATTATTTGGATTTGATGGAAAATTCAGGCATTTTTTGTTTGGGGTTTTGTGACTGAAGATGTAGTTCCCCATGTTTTCTTTTCATCATATCCAGTGCTCCAGGGCACCCAGATTTATCCTTGTCGAGGCCATTTTCCCCGGAGGTCCGAAATCAGCAAGGAGTTAGGCAGCAATCGGCATTGCATGTGACACTGGTACAGCAATGGCTGAAGGACACAGTGACAGAAAACATCAAGCACACAAGCAACGAACACACAGGACAGCATCTGACGGGCTGGAGATCCAGAGCACGAGTGGACAACACTTGCCAGCATAAGCACTTTAGGCTCAGACTTGCTGGGTATTAACAGAGCCTGCAGAAAGCTGTGTCCTCATGGCTGGAGGGTCCGTGCTCCAGTATCCACCCTATCCTGTGCCATATCTGGTAAGATGGCCATCTGGCCTCTGGCTGTCTGGTAAGACGGCCATGTGGATGAACCCCCCAGACATCATGCATTTCCCTGTAGGGTCACAGAACTTTTTGTATATAATTATGAGAAGGGTCTGAGAAGCAATTTGCTGAAGGTAAGTTGTCAGCCTTTGCATGTTACGATGGCTAGTGATATACATAACCTCAGAGCACCCAAGTGGTCTCGGCTGCATGCACCAAAAGGCAGCCTGATACCCCACCTTGCCCCCTGGAAGCACCACCAACTCCAGCTCAAGGGTTTCTTCCAGGTCTCACTGCCTCTACACTCAGCAGAAATCAAGGGCAGCAGCCACGAGTGACAAAGCTCTCAACCAGCCCCAAGTCCCCTGACCCACTCTTTAAGACCTGCCATGTGCCCAGGACCTGGTCCCTCAGGTCAGATGTGTGCAGAGCTTTTGCCCTGAGGACTGATCTGCAGCTTACCACAAGGTAATGACAGCTGGTGCCACTTTACTCAAAGGCTGCAGGATCCCTTCAGCAGGTATGTGTGATTGCAGCTACAAGCAGCTAAGCTCTTCTTCCTCTGCCCAGGGGATGCCTATTTCAGAAACTTCATTCTTGAAGGCAGCTGGGATCAACCCCAAGATCCAGGCAGAAGTTTCCAGGCCATTGGAAGTTCTGCTGAGGAGCACGCTCAGTCCCATCCTCCAGCCTTTGGGTGGAGGTCCAACCAGACAGGCTTGGGAACCAAGAGAATCTGTCCTGCCTCAAATGCTGCACAAGGGTAATTTCTGTGCACACCACAGTTCAGGTGCTAGAGATCTCCTGCAAGAAGTAGGTGATGGTCACCCACAACCTCCTCAGCTGGGAGTGGGACCTAGAGGTTGGTCCTCTGTCTCACATCTTCAACATCAAGTAGCAAAGAATGGCTATAAATACCACCTTTAATGTCATGTATCTGTAGTCTAAGTCACAGGAATAAAGAACCATTAAAGGGGGCTCAAGAGAGACATGGTGGAGATGCCAGCCTGGCACCCAGGCTCATGCCACGTACAGCACTGCAGGCAGGTTGCTCGCAAATTACAACTGTGCTATTTGAGGTTAAGACTTTCCCCCTTCCTGTAGCACCTGGCCACAGTTAATCCTAAGCCTATATGTAAAGGGACCCACAACTGTTTGTACAACCCAGTCCCTATCTGCATTTTTCTCTTTGGCCCCTCCTTGCTAAACACCTGACTGCAGCAGCTCAGGGCCTCCAAGCAGGATGGCACAGAGGAGCTGAGGCAGGATTCCAGACCTGCACACAGGGGGAATAGCACTGTGCCTGCTCCACATCTGCTGCGAGAGAAGCTGGGCTTCTCCCCACTGCCGGGATGTGAGAGCTCAAGATGGCAGCAAGATAAAAACCACACCCTTTCCATTAGTTATTCCTAGCAAAAATTCACTGCTGGGGCCTATGAAAGACAGGAGTATTTTTGTAGCATTACATATGCCACAGAAATTGCCTGTTTCTCCTCCAACTGCTGTTTCAACCGTTAAGTACCCACAGCAAAGCTTGCAAATTGCCCAAAACACCAGAATCTCAGCTGTTTTTCTTAACTGAGGTCCTTCCCAAGCTGTTCACCCAAAGACGTGGGCACACCATGTATCCCATGGCAATGAGGGATGGGCTGGTTATGGCAGTTAAGAACAGCAGAAAATTTTAAGCCAGACTTCCAAACATGAACCACTTTATCAGCAGCGTCCATTAATGCGTGCTATGGGAGAGTGCTGTGCTGGGTGCTGTGCACACACAGGACACAAGGACAGCCCTGGATGCAAAACAGTTTAATCAGACAAAAAGTACAGATGGTGGAACAGAAGGAAAACACATGGCAAGTTCTCCAGCAATGCAGTTGTGATGGACAGCATTTTTCAGGAGACACTGGACAAACACTGGTACTGCCCCGGGGCAGCAGATGGACTCTACAACCAGCCCTGTTGCCTGTGACCAACAGGAATGCTGTTAAGAAAACACCATGAAGAAAAAAAATACCACCTGGAAAGGTCATCAATGTGCTACCAGGTCAACAGCTCCTGAGCTGAGCAAGAGCTGTGTGAAAAGCAAAGAGCAGAAATTCACCAAGCCAGCTACTGCCTCTCCCTGTGGTCCGTCCCACGACTCACGGTCCAGCCCTCCATGGCATGAAGGGAGTGTGCAGATTTCCCTGCCACTGACAGCAGGCCGCCAGCCCTGTCGCTTTCTCACTGCCCTCCACAAGACGCTGGCAGCCAGCTTAGGGGTGGAACCACCTTGGATCTGAAGCAGATGCAAAAATGAACATAGTTCTTCAAGAAGCTGCTGTGGTCTGTCCCAGGGCAGAGGGTTGCTGGAACCTGGTCCTCTCTCCAGGGGAGTTTCTGTGAGGAGGAACTGGATGGTTTGAAATCAGGGCATGTCTGGGATGAGCTGGCAACTGCTGAAGACACAGGGAAGTTATGCAGGTCATTCCAGATGCACATCCATAAATACTTCTGTGGTGTCACACCACCCTAAGGCCCACACCTCACCACCAGGAAGTGCACCCTGTGTATGCGTCCATGGCTCACACCACAGCTGACCTGACCTGTCCTTGCCCAATGCTGGAGGGCTGGTTGGCAGGCCTGTGGCGCTGCAGGAGGAACAGGAGGAGACTCCGCATCCAGGAAAGGAGGGCAGAGCTCAGGAGGCCAGCTGTGTCCTGTCAAGGCTGTCCTTGCTGCTAAGAAAAGGCTGTTGTCTCAGGCTACGCAGGACAGCAGCAGTGCAGAAACCTGACTGTGATTCTGATCATTGGTTGTATTTTAGTTCTTCTGTCTGCAAAGAAGAGAGGGCTCTGGACAGGATGAACGACCTGGGAACAAATCTACACTGGTTTGAACTTCGTCTCTGATACAAAGTGTGTCCCTGCAACGTGGCGTAGGTAGAGCCTGGTGCTCTGCTGTCACAGGAAGGTATGAACATGAACGTGGAGCAACTGATGAGGTCTGCAGGACTATCCCTTTGTTGTTACAACTTCATTACAAGATGCTTGATGTCTGGCAGGGTTTCTGAATACCCAGCTCCTAGAGCCCTGAGAGTGCAGAGGGATCTCAGCAGTGGTTATTTGTGTATCCCAATCTTCCTGCCTGCTTGACAACGGATTTTAAAAGACAAACAGGAACCACTTTCATTTTTTTTTTTTTTCAGTTTCAAAATATATCTGAATATAATTGAACCTGACTCCAGGAATGACTATTTGTATCCGGCAAATCCATGATAAGGGCTCAGCTCGTGACCAAGCAGAGCTGCACAACAACCATGAAGTCTAAATTCATGTCAAGACACACACACTCTGGATGCACAGTACCATGTCACCCCTGCCGGAGGCCATGCAGGATGAGCAGTGGGCCTCCAGCATTCAAACAGCTTTAAAGAGGGCTTTCAACTCACTACACCTCCTGAGCATGGGAGGCAAATGGGCAATGCCGTCTGTGCCATGTTTGGATGGCATACTGAGTACTTACATCAGAGTTCCAGATAAGGAATGGGTTTATTTTGCTCAGTGTTTAATCACAGTTCACTAGCCTTGGAAAAAGAACAGGAAGTTCCCTCTGCATGAGCCTCTGGAGATTGTCCTCTGAGGGCTTCCCTCTAGCTTTTGGTTGACCTTTTCTTCTGTCTTGACAACCTTTGCAATTATAAACCTCTAAGACAGGAGAGATGCACTCCAATTTCTCAGAACTACTCACAACACTTCAAATTGCTCAAAGAAGTGGCACTCCTGACAGAACTGTGTTTTAAAATGCAGAACACCACGTGTGCATGCACAAAGAGAGTTCGCACAGCCCAGGACATCGCTATTTGTGCACAAACAGGCCTGGACATGCACAGATCTGCAGAGTCTATTTGGAGAGATGTGCCAGACACAAGAGTCTTCGACTTACTCCTTTATTGTCTCTCACAGGATATTTCCAAACTGCCTTCTGAAGACAAAAGGCAACAAACGACTGCAGGACCAGAGTCAAGAGTCTTTATGCACTGCAGGTCAACCACAGAACACCACCCAAGAAGGTGACACCTCCCAGGGGACTCTGGGTCTGGCCAAGGAAGGAACATAGAAGCCAGTGGAGGTGACTTGTCTGTGGCTCATGGCTACCCGATGACAGGCAGCCAAGACTACGGATTCATCAGTCTCCACCTGCCTGGCTCAAGGGGACATCTGAAGTTCTTGTAGCGAAGAATTAAGTAAAAGCAAAGGACACGCAGGTTTTGTTATCCTGGCTGCCAGTCAGTTTTGTTACATAAAAGAATAATAATTAAAAACCCCAGTATTTGTGGTCTCTGTGTCTAGCTGGCATTAGCTCTGGATGTTTGTGCAGTTCTTCTCATACCAGCATTTTCTTCAACACTGATAATTAACCACACATCAAAACACGTCACAGAATGTTCTCAGTAATTAATACAAGACAGGCAGCTAAGCATCAACTTGCAGCAGCAGCCTCACTTCAAGGAAGCCCAGCTCTTAAAGCACAACTGCTAGAGCATGACTGCTGCAAGCACAGAGTCTGAGGACAAACTGACTGATTAACCAACCTCACATCAGGACACTTTTCCAAGCCACCAACAAGCAAAACTGTTATGACAAGCACAGGATGGTGTGTGAGACATGACAACTCAGCCACTGCTGGTCTTTCAACTCATAAACACAGCTTACACAAAGGTGAGTCCCCAGAGAAGGAAGCACTCTTCCCCAAAGCTAAGAGGAGAATTCAGCTCCACACACTGCCATCATCTAGTGCTGCCTTTCCTCTACAGAGAGGTGGCTTCCCAGAACTAAATGCAGATCTCCCAGAGTGCTGAGCCTGGGATGAGAATACTCAGCCCAGAGAGGGTAAGGTTAAACCTCTAAGTTTGTCACCAAGCCAAGGCTCCAGCTGCCCAACCCGACACAGCGTATGTGTCTCACTGCAAGTGCCTCCATTTCAGCAGGATGCTGGGGCACAAGGCCAGCTGACACTCAGTGAGCCAACTGGTCTAGGTTTAAGGTCCATGGCTGTCACCACACTGGCTGAACACTGCGCTGAAAACAAAGCTTGAAGCCTCTTGTCAGCCTTGCAACAGGGAGCAGCCAATTCAAAACAACCCCTTCAAGAGCAGTGGGAGGCGCGAGCACTGCCTAACACTCCTGAGGACTCACGTCTTTACAGGAAGCACAATGGTGGTGTCAGGCTGCTGCATGATCGTTGCAGCCAGGACACCCTGTTCCTCTGACACAAACCACAGCTTTGTTCTGGGAATTGTTCTGGGTTCCTACGAAGGATCTGACTACACAGAAGACAGCCACCTCAGTGGCTACAGCCAGGCCCACCACATGAATGCTGAGGGTTACTGCTGGATTTTATACCCCTATGCACCCAAACCAAAGATGCTCTGCTACAGACATGCCAAAGACAGAACCAGGTCACAGAGCATCACCTTGTCACCACTAACAGCACTCCAAATCACAGGAGAGGTCAGCTCTCGGTGCTCTCCACACACGGCTGGCTCAAAGCCCTGGTGTTTCCCAGCAGTCCCTTTTTCACATCCTCAATGATGAATTTTATTCAGGATACACCCAAGGCAAAGCAGATGAACAAGCAGAAGGAGACAATGGAAAAAGAAACCCCCAAAATACAAAATGGGGGAAAACATGCACTGAGGAAAGTAGAATCTTCAGTATGGGGTGGCAGAACAAGACCTAAGCAAGCCACTTGCTGTGAACCTGGAGCCTGGGTGCCTTTTAGTAAAGCACCACATTCCTGACTGCCTTTTGTCTGGTTGTTTTTAGAACCGCTCCACTTCTGTAAAGTTTTGAAGCCTTAAAAATCAAGGCCTGCTGAGGGTACAGCGTCACTGCTGATGTTTTCCATCAGCCCTCTCCAACTGCATCGTAAACAATCACTTCCTGCCCCTGTTGTGTAATGATCTGAAGACAAAAACAAGCTGTATTTACTTTCTCCGACTGAGCAACTCCAGCCCTGACCCAAAGCAAGTGTGGGCGCCAGGCCTCCTCCTCCTCCCCCTCCCTCCTGGCTGAGCTCTGCAGACCAGTCAGCTGAGAGAGCAAAAGGGCAGAGGAAAGTACACAGAAACAAGGAGCACTTGCAGTTGCCGGCACCAAACTCCCTCACCCCCTCCTTCCCTCCCAGGCTATTTTAATCCTGCTTTCTTTCAACTACTCTGAGCCTTGGATTTTGTTTTCCTTCTGGCTCATATGAAGCCTGGGCAACCTGCAAAGATAAACCAGGTTCCTCCTGACCATAATAAGCTGATTCTCACCAGTTTAACAGCAGGTAGTTACTAAGGGTCACTAAGGACTTACTAGGACTCTACTTCTTTTAATATATAGCTCAAGAGAACAAAGCAGGGTCCAAACAAGCGTCCCAGGGCACCCAGACTTCCCTTGTTTGTGCACGTTCCCTTGGCTCAGTTGCTGTGGCAGGAGAAGGCTGCATAAGCATTCAAGGCCTGGAAGGTTGTGCCAATAAATTACCAAATATTTACAGTTTCCAAGAGAGCAACGAGGGGTTGGGTCAGCAGGAAAAAGCTCCAGTTTTAAAGCTAACATGGGAAGCACGCCCTCACCTGCCTTTGGACAGCATCGGACACAAATCAAGGCCTCATCTGGCATGAATACACCGATTTCAGCATTATTTAGGCAGTAAAGCTCAACCAATAGCCCCCTTGGGATGTAACTTGCCAGAAACATGAACCTTTCCCAATGCCAGCTGGCAAAGGTCAGGTGAAACAGCAGTTGATGTTTCATCTGATTTCATTATCGGATCTGGCAATCCAATCTGGGAACTTATGTGGTCACCGTCTTGTCGGTTTGAGTTTTCATTTTGAGTTTCCCCACCATGTACTTTAACAAAGGGATGGGTGTGACGGAAGCCTTCATTCTTTTGGTGTCAAGAACAACGAGAGAGGGTGTATCAAATTCTTGAAACAATAACTACTCTAAGCTTAAGGAGATGGGGGGGATGGAAGGTAATTTTTGAAGAGGTCATCGTGCTCTGACAGTCCAAAGTGTACAGACTGGAGCTAGGGCAGGAGTGAAACAAGAATCGCAGAAGGTTTGGGCTGGAAGTGGCCTTAAATACCACCTAGATCTAAAATTATTTACGTCCCGACTCCTACCCTCGCCCTGCAGACTTCAGAGCTCCTTGTAACCGACACCCCACCCCAGTCGCCCCAATTGCTCGGGTGGATGCATACACAAGACATGACACAGGACGGTGACAGCTCAGCAACCACACTCGGGCTCTCCGGCAGCCCCCCCACCCCGTGCTCACGCGGCCCGTTTTGTTATCCTGTGCTTTGTAAAAACGGAGCTTATCGAGGGGGAGCGACCGAACCCGGGCTCCTGCACCCCACTAACCCCGGCAGGGCTCAGCGCTGCCCGCGCTCGGGGCTCGGTACATTTGGGGGTCTCCGCCCGCCCGCACAAGACCAGCGGCGGGGATGACATCACCGCGCGGCGGCCGCGGCACCGCCCGCCCCTTGCCGCGGAGCCCGGCGGAGGCCGAGCCCCCGGCCCCGCGGGGCCTCCCCAGCCTCCCCCCGGCCCGGCCCGGCCCGGCCCGGCTCACCGAAGGTGCGGCGCTGCTTGAAGGGCCGGTCCGACGGCATGGCGGCCAGGGCGGCGCGGCCCGCGAGCGGCTCCTGTCGCGGCGCGGCCTGCGAGGGCGCTGCGGCGGAGGGGGTCACTGACGTCACCGCGGCACGCCCGGAGGGGCGGGGCTTGTCTCGGCTCGGCTCGCGGCGGGGGAGGGAGGAGCCCCGCCCACCCCACCGCGCCGTGCCGGGGCGGGACGCGGGAGCCCCGGCGGCAGCGCGGCTCTGCCCGGGCTGAGCGAGCAGCAGCTGCTGACCTCCGGCCTTGCCCCACGCTAGCCCCGGGCTGCGGCCGCCGGAGATGCCCGCAGGACGGAGGTGTCGAGACTCCAGCGCGTGGTGGCTGCTGCTTCCGGAGATCCCGGCTCTGGCGTCCCAGCGCAACCGCCGGCACTACGAAGGGTCCGCACGTGTCCGGGAGCACAGACCACGGGCCCGGTTCTGAGCTTCCTCAGCGCACAAACCCAGACACAAACCGACCCCATCGGGGTCACTGGATACCTGCAATTCCCATGGCTGCCTCCATCATTTCCCAACTAACGAGTCCCTTGTTTCCTGCATTCAGAGCTGCATTTATGCTGAATATTTTAAAGACTACAAATAGGGCAGGCTGTTTCTGAATAAATGAATCAAAACCACACAGAACCAAAAATACACGGAATGTCAGCATTCCATGGAGAACAGTGTTTAACATCCCTCCTCAGTGTAGGTACACTGCAACCAAAGCCGCATTCTGCCAACAGTGTTTTATTGCTTACAGTGAACTGGCACAAAACACAAGTGAATGCAGAATATTAAAGGATTAAGTACAGCCTCAGTAAAAAAAAAAAAGCATCTGTTAAAAACTGCTCCAATTATTGAAAGTGTCACCAATTAAAAATAGGTTTAAGTATAACCAAATTCTCTTCTCCTCTTAGAGCTCTCCAAGAAAGGAAACAATTACTTTCATGGCTAACATCATGGATTTTCCTTGACCAGGCAGTAGCAGTAGTTAAACAAACACAGATGTGTATGGAAGACTCTTCAGAGTCACTTTTATAATTAGGATACAAGTAGAGATGTTTCCAATACAGGTCCTTTTAATCAGAAAACACGTAAGGGAAAGCAGTAATGTTGAATGAGGCACGGCAAGGTGGTCAACTTTACAGACTGCATCCTCAGGCAAGGCAGTTTTATTACTATTAAGTGTAAACCCCTTTCTGATGAGAGGCATGAGGAATTTATAATTTAGTGGTTTGATCCCTGATTTTATCCATGCAGACTGACTTCATTGCAGGACTGGGATCATGATTCCACAGATTATTCATACACCTGGAAAAGGAGAAAAGACTCTGGTTCATGGAAGCTCTGGAGCTTCCAGAATGTTAATGTACTTACAGAAATGGGACATGGATCAAGGAAGTTCTAATATGGCAGAGTGTGATTTATACACTACTTCCTTCAGCCCTCAGCCTTCCTGAAAATTCTTGCACACACTAATACCTCTTCTGCCTGTTCCTGCTGCTGTTGTTGGCAAAACTTCTTATTTAAGGAGGTGCACTTTGTATCAAAAAAAACCTGAATCAGTCAAAGGTTTTGAGAGGATAGCAGAAACCAGCCATGTCAACCCAGCAGCAGCAAGCTGTCCTAACATGACCTGTGATCAACAACCAGGTTGACACATGACAGCATTCCTACAGGGTAAACACCACTGATAATAAGTACCTCTAGGTGCTTGTGAAACCTTGCTAAGCGGAGGGAAATCTCCATGAAGGAATCCTGCAGTCCTGGTAAAGGAAGTGTATTTTTGTCAACAGAAATGGTGCTGATGCTCAGGCTCACTGCCCCTGCACAACCCAGCTACCACAGCTTTTCCTACACATCATTCTGGTTCAAGGAGCTGCTTTAGCTCTACCAACATAAGGCGAGCCTATGTTGTGTAACTATCTATGCCAGACTTTCATCCCCTAAAGGTGTAGCTATACATAACAGTGTTTAGACAAGATCAAACATAAATACCCTGTTGGTGGAGTGCTGCACAGAGCTCCGCCACCTCCGGCAGACAGGGTTGCTTAGGAGGGTGCTGCAGCAAACACAAGCTGAAGCAGCTTAAAAGAGCTGCTCTCAGATCCACAGGTGAGTTTCTACAGGCCTAGCTCTGGCAGTGTGAATGTTATCACCTTCATTCCTCTGCCAGAGCCTTACCTCAGAGCAGTATCAGCACAAGAGAGCATGTCCTTGGGCCTCAAGTGCTGCTGTTCACAGTTCAGAGCCACCCCTCAACCATGAGCTCGTTAACGCATTAGGGATTGGTTTCCACATCTCAGCAGCAGATGCCTCCTCTGCCTTCAGAGAGGAATCCATCCCAACAGGCTTCTCCAATTAGGCCAGTCTCCTACCACAACACAAAGCAGCACTAAGGCGCAGATCACAAAGGTTAGTCACGTCCTCCTTTGAACCACTTCATCAGGATTTCTGGTTAGACAAAAGAACTATAATGCTTATTTTTCTGCCCTTTCTCAATTAGACAATAATTTTACCATACAAGTAACTAGGCCCAGTCTCAGCAAACAGGACAAGAAGTCAAACTTCACCCCATCTCTTTCTTGACCCTCTTTATGATACCTCAGGAAAAGTGAAATCCTCCTTGCATACAGCGAAATCCCAACTTGCATACAGAGGAACTGCTTCCAGTCAGATCTCTGAGACTCTCTGATGCTCCAAATAAGCCACTTTGTCTCCATGGTAATTATTTATATGGAAGCTGTTGTTCTTCAGTCTCATCTACCCTTCCCCTTTTGAAAAATACTGAATTAACTTTGAATGCTGGTGTGAAAGTAGCACTAGCCTGGCATAAGCAAGGCCCTGCTCTGACGAGATGGATTTGACAAGCTCCTCCAGACTCCAAAACCACTTTCTTCAAGACCCCGTCATTCAAATTCCTATTTCAAGTCAGACTGCTAACAGTCCTTGAAAGATAAAGCATAAAACCCCCCAAACCAGCTCCCAAACCCCAATCAATCATCACAGAGCAAGACCTCCGTAATATCACTGCAAGTTTATAGTCTCAACACAATGCAGAAAAAGGGCGCAATTGTGGTTCTAGAGCTTCTTTGTTGAAAAAAAACAAACACCTCAACACTCTGTCCCAGAGTCAGGTATGACACTAAGCCACTGGTAGGCCAGCTATCCTTAAGGAACTGTCCAAAGGAATTCATGGTACTAAAGAAATTCTTCACTGTTCAAAAGGGTAATACTGCCACCTACCAGGGAAAGCCAAAATACAGGAGCAGGTCACCACATCCAAGGAAGCATTTCTCCGGCTATGAACAGCAAAAGATAGAGACAACTGAAGTCACATTCTTCTTCTGCCTTTTGTCACTGTTCCGTTGTTATACAGAGGCTTGAGCTTGCTGGAGGGCATTTACTAGAAGACAGCATTCAATTACGTCACGACAGCTCACGTGCATTTTATAAGCTGGTGTGTATCAGGGACTACTCCAAACGCAGAGCATGATTTCAGACCCTATGCACTGGTTTGATGGCATGGCTTAAACGAAAACTTAGTAATAACAGGGGCACTGAAAACATGCTGTGTGAGTTCTCTCACAACTTCCTGTGTCCAGGAGGTGGATGTTTATGACAGTCACTTCTTGGCAGGATGACAGCTCAGCTACCTGAACTTCTATAAAGCACCCTACCCTGATGCTGCAGGACTGGCCACCTTAGAGATCTCAGAAAGCATTTCTCTGCTTCCTGGTCATACCTACCTAAAAAAAAATAGACATGGTCTATTAATTAATACCCAAGTCTGAAAATGCACATAAAATTTAACGCTGAACATAAAGGTTTGAGTCACCACATACCCACCCCATCACCTCGTGCTCTGAAATCCAGAAAAGTGTCCAAGTGACATTTGTACTAAAGACACCAAAACTGCATTGCAGCCCGTCACCTGGACTATCCCCAGCCTGCTGAGATCACCCATAAATTCTTAGTCTATTCCTCAGTGTAATACTGGACAGTATCACATGTTCCTACTACTGCTTGTAATTTTGAAAGAACAGGGCTAAACATAAGCTAGACACTTCTGCTGACAGGTACATGGCTCAGGAGTGATCCCTCATCAGCACAAGAACAGAAAACTGCAGTTACTCAGTCAAGATTCTTTCTTTAACTGAACAGTACATGTCATGCCTGCAGGCTGTGCCTCTCTGCTCATGTGCACCTGCAGAGAAATTCCTTTTCATGCTAGTAAAACATTTTTACAACAAGATGTCTGGGACCAGACCTGTGAGGAGGCAGCTGCACTACCTGCAGGCACCCCTTCCCTTCCCTGTGGGACACGTGAGACTGGGGAAGGATCCAGTTCCCCAAGCACTGCTCCTGCTGTAGCAGTTGGCTGGACAAGGAAAATGCAGAGCAAGGCAACAGGCATCATTTCTGAATCTGGGCTACAATGTTCTGCACATCACTAAGACTCTTCAGTACAAGCCAGAGCTGTGTCTGACACACAAGCGACAAACGTCTTGAATGCAGACATTCTGCACAAATTCTTGAACTCTGTGTGCCATTACAAAGCTCTTTTGAGGCAACAAAAATAACCCCTTTAGTATCGTGGAGGAACCAGATGACCCTTTTTTCTCAATGGCCATCAATAAAAAAACAGTGAAGGATGATACCAAATCAAATTGGCTACTGAACTGTGATAGCAGGAGAGCTCTAACAGGCAGTCTTGATGGCCTTAGCCACAACACTTCTGCCTGAAACAAAGTGGTAGGAAAATGCTCCAACATACAACGCAATTATGAGTACAGTGCATATACAACTAACAGTTATTTAAAGAAAGCAACAGATGAATAAAAATAGTCCTAGGAAGGTTCTACGTTCTGAAGAACCCCTCGATCAATCCTGAGCATAATGAAAATCTTCAGAAGGAAAACACAGAAGTCAATGATGACACTTTTTAATTTGATATGGTCATACTTTGTGTCAAAATAACTTGTCAATAGAGTAAGACAGAACTAGAGAACAGGCAAGTTTCATATTTACAGTCATTCAGAAGTAATAGTGTCAAAGCCTATCTTGAATAGTGGTGACAGAAGCACAAGAACATACAGAGAATCACCTTTTTTAGAACATTATTAGAATTTTATTACATTATCTTGCTAACTATTAAAAGAATCTGTTGCATTTTTTACTGCCTGATTCTAATTCACCAACTCCTCAAAGTGATTTGCAATACAAAAAAAACAAAAGCCACTTTTTCTGTCTGTAAACAACAAAACCATCCACTTTTGTTTTCCCAGACATAGCAGAGTTCACACTAATGCTTTACTCTTTACCATTAAATAAAAAAAATAAAGAAAAAAACAAACAACAGTTGGGCAAAGGGAAAAAACAGACCAGGTCAGTGGAATCATTCAGTTGGATTCTGGATGACAATCAGGAAGTAGTCTTTATCTGGAGAAAAAAAGAAATAAATTACTCTTTCATTGTTGATATTTTTTTCACAGCAACAGTAAAACTCAATATTTTTTGTATCTCCCTGGTATGCTGTGAGAACTGTAAAGTTCTGACATTCATTCTCACTGAGCAAAACAGGACTGGCATGTCAGATCACTTATTTTTGAGTCTTACAGAGAAAAGGCATCAGATTTAAGAACTGCATGCTCCCAAGGCAATTGAACTTAACTCAGTTTGTGCCTAGGAAGTAACTGTAACTGGCACATGCAGTGATGGAATCAAAATCAGTGGTGCAAGATGGTGACTTCCTCCATCTCACAGGCAGGCTGCTGGGCTGCAGTGACAGTAGCTACATTTTTGCTGGAGCAATGCTCCTTCCTCTCTGGTTTCCACATGAAGGATGAAAAAAGCCTGCTTCAGCATACAAGCCGGAGCCTGCCTTAACATCTGCCTGGCCAGTCCCTACAGAGCACCCTACTGCAACTGCAGTCTCCTCCTCTGCCTCCCATCAGCACAAGCCCACAACAGAGCCAGCGCAGCATGGAAGAGCAAAGCTGAGTTCCTGCCACATTAGTGAACTCATTGCTTCCCATTCTATAATTTGATTAAAAAAAACGTTGCTGCTGATATAACTGTACAACTCCTGACTACACAAATGAGTTCAGAGTCGAGCAAATCCAGAGGAGGCCACAGAGATGCTGCGAGGGCTGAAGCAGCTCTGCTCTGGAGAAATGCTGAGAGAGCTGGGCTTGTTCAGCCTGAACAAGAGAAGGCTCCAGAGAGACCTTAGAGCAGCTCCCAGTGCCTAAAGGGGATACAGGAAGCCTGGAGAAGGACTTTAGACAAGGGCCTGTAGGGACAGGACAAGGGGGAAGGGCTTTAACCTGCCAGAGGGGAGACTGAGATTGGACATTAGGAGAAGCTCCTCCCTGTGAGGGTGCTGAGGCACTGGCACAGGGTGCCCAGAGAAGCTGTGGCTGCCCCATCCCTGGCAGTGTTCAAGGCCAGGTTGGACAGGGCTTGGAGCAAGCTGCTCTAGTGGAAGGTGTCCCTGCCCATGGCAGGGGGTTGGAACTGGATGAGCTTTAAGGTCTTTTCCAACCCAAACCATTCCAATTCTATGATTCTACAGCTAGAATATGCTCTATTACATTTCTCTGATCTGGAAAGATCTATTGGATTGCTTTATCACTTAGCCTGCAGTGCTGAACTGAAACTTCTCTCAAAATACATTCCTTTACAACTCTTGTGTTGTAAAGGAAAGACACAAAGCATGAGAAGCTGCAACATGCTCTCAAAAACTGACACTTTCTACTTTGATCAAGATGAAACAAGGAAATTTCCCACATTCAAACACGAAAAAAGCAAACTTAGGTCAATGATAAGTTTCAACCTTGAAGCAAGCAGAACAGCTTCTTGGTAAAGAAGAGATTACACAATATGAACAGAGCAGCAGGCAGAACTTTTCTCTCAGGCTGACAGCATCAACCTCATGAGAATTCTGCTGGATTCCCTGAAGCCTCCTTTGTCCCCACTCACTTTTACCTGGTGCTACCATGATCTCATTTTTCTTGGAGCGAATCCTCAGGAAGGTGAGGTCATTCTGGGGGTCGATGTCTCGCACGGTGCTCCTCGCTTTCATGATGAAGCTGTGCATGAGGCCTGCATACTGAATTGTTGTGGAGTTGTCCATAGTACTTTTGATAGGAATACCTGCAAGGAACAGGGGACAGGAAAGGTCAGCGACAAAACTCCAGACCTAACTCTGCCTTGGGCATCAGCAAGTCCAGCTGGGGTAGCTATTTATCCTAGCAGATGTTGCCCCTACACCAGGGATTAGAAGTGGTTTTTTTAAAGGCTTAAAGGAAGAACTTGAACAGAAATAAGATGTGGAAAGGCTAAGATCTGGAACCACAGGTGTAAGTGAGAAGAACTATTTACCTCTAGTACCACCAGTGCTTTACTGATGCTTTTTCATTTATTTATGAGATTTATAAATATAAATAACTAGTAACAAAAATAAATTCAGGGTGGGTGGGGGGAAAAGAAATAAAAATGTTTCAATTTTGTTCTCCTAAATGGGAACTTCTTTTCCTACCAGAAAGGCTCCTGAACCTCACAGTTAAATGATTTTCAAGTAAGCCAGGCTGGCATCAGCACTGACTGTAGAGGACATCACCTGCTGCATCATATTGTTAAGAAGCTGAGGCTCCAACATTTAACCTAAGAGTTGAGGCAGTCCTGCAAGGTCCTTGTGCACCAGCCAAGAGGGCAGACCCACTGTCTGGCCAGAGCTTTCCCTCCCTTACACTTCTGTCACCCATTAGACATGTTTTCCCACAAAAAGCCAGCCAAAATTCAGCTCCCATGTCAGAAGAGTGCAGCAGCCAACTACCAAGTTTCTGACATGGCAGAAAAACTGCTGCAGGTGGATGTTCAAATAAGCACAGCTTCAGCCTGGACAGCACAATCCATCATTCATGACCACGAAAAAGCAGTGAGCAGGGACACAACGTGCATACAAGCATGCAATGATCTGATCTTCAGAATATTCATATACAGAATCATAGGATCACCTAGGTTGGAAAAGACCTTTGAGATCTTCAAGTCCAATCTCCACCTCAGTACTGCCGAGGCTACCACTAACCCATGTCCCTGAGGGCCTCATCTGCACAGTTCGTGAACACTTCCTGGGATGGTGATTTCACTATCTGTCATCTTTTTTAAGGATTATTTCTAGGAAATATTCAAATTAAACTGATAATCACACAATATTAAGAAGTTGGGCTGCTCATGGCATATTCAGAGTGCTCTGGATGAGTCTGCTATGTTGGACTCTTCAACTCATGAGTCCCATGAGGCGACAAGCATCAGACGGCTCAAGTCCACCAAAACAGCAGTATTCTGGGCATGCACAGCAGCAAGACTGCAATGTCAGGAGCTCTTTTAGTGCTACTAATAAAGGCTTTGACAGAACAGTCTCAGACACTGCCATAACTAAAATATTTCTATGCTTTTGCAAAATTTTTTAATGTATTTATTTCCTAAAATAACAAAGTGAACTTGCAGAAAAGCAGAAATGAGAATTGAGTTTTCTCTTGTAACCTAACTACTGTCTGTCTTTTGGTTTCAGGTATATCTTTACTAAAGACAGAATGTAACCTAAACACAAGTATAACAATCAGCAGCCCTTAAAAGCGCACAGCTGGAACTAGCTGTATCTCAGCAAACCGAGAATGACATCGTACCTTCCGAGTTCACAACAATGATTCCCTGCACTCCCTTTTGGCTCTGAATTCGCTTCAGTGTTTCTTCCACCTCAGCCTGCAAACAGAGAAAGCACAAATCAAGAGAATATTACAGCTGCTGTTTGCCTTCCACCAAAGCTTTGTAATACTGTGCCTGAAAGCCACACAAAGATGTATCAGGCACATACCACCTACACTGTTCTACGCAGCTAAGCACCTGCACTTTGGTACTACCTTTTCTGCATGGTCTTTTCAGTTGTCTTCCGTCTTTGCTCTTCACTCCTCTGTGATTACAATACTGGGGAAACGTGGAACTCCCTCTAATCTTTCCCAACCCTCCTGCAACCTCCCACATCTGTTCCTTGCTGTAGGCTTGCAACTAGATGATTAGATTTGCTTAGTCAGGCTGCTGCAATTTACCTGTCAAACAAATATCATGTATGAAAACATATATGGAATTTATGAAAAGTAGAAGATACATTCTGAATGCAAGACCACCTTCCCTTTTATCAAATTAATGCTAAGAACAATCACAAATAAGGGTAAAAAACAATAAATGCCATTTATATATATATAATTATGATTTGTGTTGGAATAGCTGCAAGATGCTCACAGAATCAGAGAGTGATCTGGGTTGGAAGGCACCTTAAAGCTCATTTAGTTCCAATCCCTTCCACTAGAGCAGCTTGCTCCAAGCCCCTGTGTCCAACCTGGCCTTGAACACTGCCAGGGATGGGGCAGCCACAGCTTCTCTGGGCACCCTGTGCCAGCGCCTCAGCACCCTCACAGGGAAGAGCTTCTGCCTGGTATCTGAACCAAACCTCCCGGGAAAGCACCCGCTGAACACGAACAGGGCCGCACCCGCGCGTTCCTAGCACAGAACCCAAACCCGAACCCAACTGGGGGGGACTGAGAGAAACCGGAGAGAGACCCAGGAGCTGCCCACAGCCGCGCAGCGCCTCGGACGCGGACGGACCCCGCTCGGCCCAGCCGCCGAGCCGGGCGGGGCAGCCCCACTGGCCCGGGCGGTCCCAGGGCCGCGCATCTCCGCCTCACGAACGCGGGGTTTCGCTCTCCGGAGCTGCATTGAAGGCGCGCGTCCGGCGGCACCGCAGGGAGCCCGCCCTCCCCTCCTCAGCCCGGCGCCGACCCGAGCAGCGCGGCCGCGGGCTCACCCACCATCTTGAGCCGCCACCGCCCCGTCACGGCCCCGCGCTGCGCCTGCGCCCGGCCCGGAAGCGCTTCTAAGGGCGGGTGTTGGTGAGGTGAAGGCGGGTGAGCTCTGCCCTCGCATAACGGCGGCGGGCGGAGAGGGCTGACACACGTGGAGCACTGTGGTACGGTTCGGTCCTCGTTACAGGGAAAGGATGTGGATGGGCAGGAGGGGGTCCAGAGACAGGCCACAAAGATGCCCCAAGGAGTGGCCAGAACGTGAGGGAAGCCTTCGGACATGAAGGCTCAAGGCAGATGTCACCGTATTGCAGTAGTTAAAGGGTGGCTATGAAAAAGAGTCCCTTTATACAGTGACTGCATGGAGGAGTAACGGGCACAAGTTACTCTTGGGGGGACGGAAAAAAAAGGAAAACTTTTTACACCAGAGAAAAATCACCCATTGGAATAGGCTGGATCCAATAGGTTGGATCGGGTCCCCAGCAATGGTCATGTTAAGATCTGGACATAAAAAGTTCTGGGACATTGTATCTGGCTCTGCTTTCCACAGAAAGGTTGACCACATGATCCTCAGCATCATTTCCAACCTGGTGTAGGTGACTGTGATTCCATGAACAATTCCTCGTACATGGCCGTGTTTCTCGCAGCTTGAGGAGCATCTCAAGAAACCTTGGTCAGCGTTGGAACAAGCCGTGCCCGATGGCAGCACCGGGCCAGGGGACCTGCGGCTGCCAAGGGGTCGGTGTGCGCACCCTCACCTTGGGTCCCTCGCCCGTGCCCAGCCCTTGCCCGCAGCTACAGAGAGCCTGAAAGAGCGCTCTGGCAAGGCAGGGAGCCCATGCGGGGCGTTTGGGATGTCCCAGCACCCAGTGCCAACAGTACCAGCCCCCTCCAGCCCCAGGAACCCAGAGCAAGTCGAAACCACTCTTCTGCCAACGCTGTTTGTGTGTGCTCAGCAGCAAATACAAAGAGATCTTGGGTCAGAAGAAGATCAAGAAATGTACTTACAGAGCAACAAACACCACCACAGAAACTCCACAAAACAACCTTCTAACACCAAACTACAACTACCTTACTTTAAACTGCAACCTACTAAGTGCAGCTCTTCTACTAACTTCAAATCTTCTACAAAAAACAACTCTTCTACTAAAAAGTACAAAACAAAAACTATAAAACCCACAAATCTCCTGACAAAAAACCAGCAACTCTTCTTATTAAACCATCTTCCTGCTCCCTGAAGACCCCCATCTCGGTCGTCCCTGGAAGCAAGCAGCACAAGGTCATTTCAGTGAGGCTGTGATGGTCACTGCGCTTGCCGCAGCCTGGGACACGCTGGGGAGAGCGTGAGTCTGCTGCGGGGCTCAGCCCCGGCTGGGGCTGCGAGCCGGGCTCTACGCGATGAGGCTCGGCTCGCGTGGCCCAGAGGCAGCGCAGGGCAGCGATGTGGTGGCGCTTGTGGCACCGGGCACCGTGTCCCTGCAGCAGGGTCAGCCCCAGCGCGGCAGCCCCCGAGCCACCCTCACTGCCGGCACTGGATGGGGGCACGTGCTGCCTTACCGCTGCTCACTCCATCTCCTCCTCCTCCTCAAAATAGATGTCGACATCCGTGTGCTCTTCCTCCTCCTGCAGCCCCACATGGAGCCTGCTGGCAGCCTCGTCCTCCGGCTCTAGCGTGTTGAAACAGCCTGAAGCAAAAGGCAAGCACAAGAGCGCGTTGGTGCTGTCCTGGGCAGCGGAGCAGAGCAGTGGGACGGGGCTCTGGGTACCCGGCCCCCTCTCACTGCCCGGGCAGGGCAGTGGGTCCCTTGGGGACGCCGGGGGCTCCTTGTCCAGCAGCACGAACCAGCTCTGACAGGCTGGCGGAGGATCCTGCGCCTGCTGCGCTTCAGCACCTTGCGGGGCGGTAAAGGCTTGAGGACCTGCCAGAGCAGAGGGCAGGGGTGAGCGGCCGTGCTCCCTGCCTGCGGGACCGGGGCACAGACCCAGCGCTGCGCCTGCCTTGGCACCCAGCGTCCTTACTCTGCGTTTGCAGGTCTTTTCCTGCTCGCTCCGGCAAGAGCTGGGCTGTGCTGCCAGCAGGACCAGGGTGGTCTTCCCGTGGGGCTGCACGGTGGCACCGAGTCGGTGACCGTGGAGCAGGGAACCAGGGACTACAGCAGGCAGCGGGACAAAATGGCTGGTAGCAGGGCAGAGGGCTTGGGGGTCCAGGAAGGGTCAGAGGGAGCGCAGGACAGGTGTAGGGTGCAGGGGCGAAGGTCTGTGTTGCGCCTCTCACTGGTAACGGGCAGATGCCGGTGGGACACGGGCTGCAACAACACAGCTCCGTGACACCGGAGTTCAGGACCAGCTGCACAGCAGGGGACACGGACAAGCCGTGAAGGGGCTGCAGCTTCATAGGGGACATGGGGCAATCCTAACTTTACCTCTTGTGATGACTGAAATACACTCTTGTGCTTAAATAGACAGTAAACTGGTTGAACGCTGTGCTGGCCAGTTCCACGGGGCCAGGACCCCCTGCCACAATCAGCCTGGGACCGAGCTGAGCAGTGCTGATGTGCTGCAGTTGGGATGCGTCCATGGGGGTGGAATTCAGCCCTGCTCAACTGCGGGATGCAGGCGGTAGCAGGACATGACTGCGTGGCCACGTCCTCCAGGCGGGCCTGGCATGGGTGAGCTTGTGTGAAAAGCTGCAGCCTACGCACAGCGAAGGCTGCGAGGGCAGCACAAGATGTGGTGCCAGCAGCGGGTGTCCAGGGGTGGAATTCAGCCCTGCCATGCTCTTTTGCCAGTGTGCAGGGGGCTGTGGGATAACTCACGGAGAATGCATACTCCCTTTCTACAAGGTTTGACGTGGATAACTTGAAGGATGATGGGTACAAGGTACATCTGGGGAGATTCCACCTCACTCAAGGATTAGTTACCACCATCATAAACAACCAGCAATTGGAATAGTTACCTCAGAGAATTGCTGGATTCCTCAGAACTGGACACTACCAAGTTTGGGCTGGGTAGAGCTTTGGGACTTCACATCAAGCTCATGCTTTGCCTATAAAGGTTGGAGCAGATGAACCATGAGGTCTCTGCCAGCTTGGTATTTCATGGTTGTGATTGAGGCAGCCTCTCGCCTCACCCCCACAAAAGCACACACACAATTCTTTGGCACATGTATGCTTTGTAACAGACAACAAACAATGATGAGACCTCCAGCTCTTTAAGTAGTTTTATAAAAGTATTTGACTTACTGAGATACTGTTACAGTTACCTGAGTATTTGAAATTACAATGCAAGGAAACTTCAACAAGGAATTTCAGTACAGTATTTTACAATCCAGTGCTGCTGATCCCAGTTTATAGATGAGTTCACTAGAGCACATATACACAAACAGTGATTCTTGAAGAAAATTAAAAGACACCACAAAAAGAGGGCTGGAAATACCAATACAGCAGAGAGCTGAGATTACAAATCTGGTGCAGCATGTAATAAAAATGCAGAAAATAAAATCATACAAACTTTACCATTTTTTTGTTTTAATTTCCTCAGAATAATAAACCTCCTTCTTTTTAAATGCCAGCATCTTGATTGAAACAATTTCCATTCTAGATCAGATGAAGACATGATGCATTTCCTGTGCATTTAATTAGTATATTAACATCTCCTGAGCTGGCCAGAGTAACAAGGCTTTGTTAGTTCTTCCATCAGCAGCTCAGCATTTCATTTGGTCATGTCATTCTCCCAAGGGAAAACTCTAAATAAAAGTTATTTTTAACAGTCAAGGAATTGGCATCAATTGGCAATTGCCTGCATTGGCAGACCCTGCATTGTGACATACTATGACTTCATGCAGTTTGTGTTGCTCAATCAGCTGGATGGGAGACAAATTCAGTCATCTGCTGAAAATGTTACTTGGAAGCCCAGTTCCTCACAACCTGCAATCTGGGCTTCGGGATGCTCTGGGCTCAGCTCCATCTTCTTTCACCAGCTCCCCATAAAGAGCCGAACTGCACCAGCGGCTCATATGAAGTCCTTTTTATTTCTACACAACGGGCTGTAAAAACTGAACAGATTTGTTCACATTCCCAATGCTGACAGAGCAAACTGGCTGAGGAATCTTAACCTCCGACTTCAGAAATGTCACCAGTTTTACACGAGATATTTGCTTTAATTTCTGTATATTTTGGCCAACCCCAGGTTTCACAGATTATTTTCCCCCTCTTCCTCCCTCCCAATGGATTCTTTATTTTTTTATTTCTTTATCTTTTAAAATCCTGTCTGGTGCTTGGGATATCCAGCCCCCTTTCCCCCATCCTAGTACAGCAGAAAAGACATAGAAACATGCCATTTAAATTAAAGAAAAATGGAATACATGGAATCCCGGACTGCAAAAATATATACAAGCATTTACCTTGTCCTGAACTAAACATTTCAACCATAAAAATATTCAACAGCCACACCCTATAGAACTAGGGCTAAGGCTATTTCAATTATAACTATTCTTCAGTTTAAAAATATAGGGCTGAAAGCCTTTTGGGTGATATTTATACATTAACAATAGTTCTAGGTTCCCTACATGAATCATAAAGCATTATGCAGAACACAGACTATTTGTCATAGCTTAATCTTGCATTATCTTGCTTAATTTAATCTCTCTTGGAAATATGTTAGATAACTACCTTTCATTGTAAGAATTCATACAAACAGAATATATTTTATAAGGCTTTTTTTTTTCCTCCTCGTGAGCTGTGTACTCTAAGAAATCCATCAAACCTTTCTGAAGTTGGCAGATTTTTCTCCTAGTAAACCCATGAAGTCAGATTGGTTCTACCAGCAATGGAACTGTAAGAGAGGGTCATTTCTGTGTCATCAGAAACCCTTTTCCATGCCTTTCCTAGAATATGCATGACAAAAGACCTGCTCACTCTACAGGCTGAGAATCCTGCCTTCCAGTAAGCATCTCTTTGTACAACCCAAAAAACTCAGTCAAAACCTGCAGTGCCCTGGTGGTTCTTAGACCTGAATCAGTTCTTCCCTCTTTAGTTTAGACAGAAGGGTCAAGAGGAAAGAAATGCTCTTTTCAAGACTAGAAGTTCAGTTTTACAGTTTCCCACTGTCCTGTTTTGGCTCCCATATCCAAAAGCCTCTTAAAATCAGCTCCTGGCCCAATGCTTTGAGCTGCATTATACTTTAGTACGTGCTACATGGTGCTTCAAGTGTCACATCTCCTACCATGGCTACCAGCTCAGCTTACTGAAGTTTGCTTTCCTCCCTTCACACAGGGAAGGAGCTGACCATACCCAAAAAGTGCATTCAGTCTAAAGGAGCAGTAAAATGCAAAATGTTATTGTAAACCAGAAGAGAACTGAGTATTAACAGATTCTAAAAGTAAGTAAAAGATGTTATTAATTCAATAGGAACTCCCTACAGAAGTTACTAGCTACAAGCAGTGAATTAGCTTAGAAACCTCCCTCAAAACTGTGAGTTTCAGTCTTTATTGAACTATTCACTGATGCTCCAGCTTTTCAAAGATCTGCAATTCCTGTCTGAATTTTCTCATCCTCTTAGCCTTAGCCATCAGTTCATCACCAGAAATGCTAAGTACTATCATATTCTGACTCCAGTTGTTTGGTACCTCGTCCTGAGAACGCAAGAGCCTTCAGAGCAACTGACTGCAACATGTAAATAACACTGACAATAACATCCACTAACACTGTTGACAAGAAACATCAGTCTGCAAACAGGAATCTACATGGAATCAGTGCAATCCCAGGTGGTCTTGTCTTTTGCAAAACAAGTGAAGTACCACAGTGTTAATAATGATTTAAAACTTAAATGTGTTACACAGAAAAAAAAGATCAGAACTCTTCCAAGGGCACACAGAAAGGTTCCAACAACTTTGGGCGGGTGGCTGTTTTGCTGAAATTAGCAGAATTAGGAAAAAGAAAACCAAAGCAAAGCTTTGCCCTGGATTTGTGCCACAGTTTGACATCCCCTTAACCAGCAGCTTGAGTCCAGCTGGCATGTGAGCAGACTCCAGGCAGGGAAAAAACAGTCTGGTCACACTTGAGATAGAAAAAAGGGCTGAAGTGATGGATTTGCTCATCGACAGGCTGGCTCTACAACACTGCTGAAAGAGGCTTAGGATGCTGCTGCAGCACTGCAGCTACCAATGAACTTCCCAGTGCATCAGTAGCAAAAAATGCTACTAAAAAGGAAAGACAAAACTATTGGTAAAAATCTGTCAGTTGTTAAGGACACATTCTAATTAATGAATGGTAAACCAAAGCAGAGCCCAAAGCTGTATTAAAACCTCTACATAGGTCAGAATTCATTTGTAGCCATATCTGATTGCTCATTTGATTTCTGAAAGTGCTCAGTAGAAATCCAGAGTTACTGTGGATAAAACCTCAGGATAACATCCACTTACTTACACATTAGTATTGTTAAATAAATCCAAGTCAAGTCTACTTTACAATGAAGTGTGCAACAAGCAGAAGAAGTGAAGACCAGACATTGTGTTGAGTTCACATTCTTCAAGGTGCAAATTTTAGCTATTCTTGCCCAAATCCTTCTGTTTCTTCAATTGCAAACAACAGCTTTTCCTTCAACTGCTCATAATTCTTATAGGGTGGAAGGTCTAAGCGATTGAAACTGAAAATAAAGAAAAAACTTAAATAGTAAAAAAAATTAAACCATCACAAAAAATCCAATATGAATATAAGTAATTAAACTTTTTGCTGTGTACATGGATACCTGGCTTTATATCCTTGGAAAAGCAGACTCCAACATAAATTTATGTACTTCTGAGAGCAAAAGTTAGAGTTCAAGAACTGAACAGTCAGAAATGTAGTGTGCTAGGGATGGGTTTTCATGAACTTTCCCTCGTTGGTTAACTAGAGTCATCATTCACATTTGACATGTGGATTTACTCACCTGATACGCAGGAGGAACATGAATGTGGCTACTTCACTATGAAGATAGAGTGTAGTGATTACTAAAGATCAATCCCCTCTCTTCAGACAGTATTGTTTATTACTGTATGTTTTCAGTAGTACATAAATCCATGAAATCTACAATGGAATCTGCTCCCTACCAGTTCTTCAACAGTTCACCTGGTTTATTGGTATAACTTGCTGTTTGCTCTCACACAGCCTTAATCAGTGAAGTATATCACCATTTACTACAATCTCCGAGTAGATTGCTGTCAGCAAAACAAGGACAGCAGCAATAGTTTGGTTTGTTACATACTCACCAGGTATGACTTCTAGGTAACCAATTTTCCTTGCCAACTTTTTCAATACAAAATTTCTGGGGTCCGTTGCTCCCTGTAACAAATTGAGATAAACAAGGTCTAGCCACTGTTGCATCAGCAGGCAAGATACTACAACTGAAGTGTTAAGGGCTTACACACAAGATTGCCATTACTCACACCAATAAAAGACATCTGTCCTTTGCTACACAACTCTGTCTAGCTCAAAGTATGCATGTGGTGAAATGCATGAATTTGAAGTGACTTTGAAAGTCAATACACTAGGTGTAAACATCCCCTCCACCTCTTTTTCCATCACAGCTCAAATATATGTAGGGCCTACAAAATAGCATTAACATAAAAATCATTAAAGTGCCCATAAATTTGCAAATCAGTTCTTTTAAAAAACACAGCTAATGCATTAGAGGGATTATTTATACATACCCATGAGGTCAGCAAATCCTCCCACTGGTAATCTGCATGTTCCAGTAACAAACTGCAAGAGTCTCATTCTCTTCTCATTATCTATTTCTTTCACAAACTGAAAATTAGTAATTGAAATTAACATTTAGGGATAGATTTGATAGTCAGATTTTCACATCATCACCATCTACAACAGGCAATTTACATGATTTACAGATGGCTGGATTAGCAGTAACAACATCTCTGTGTACACACTACAGACATTTTTCAGTAACTCTGTTCTGTGGTAGGCAACTTCTGTAGGTCTGAGAACAAAACAAAGTCTACAAACCTGCCAGAACCACACTATCTGCCTGCTGGTCCTGGTGTAGTGCCTGTAGATGGTGTGTCGCTGCCAGTCATTCAAATCAATTTCTTGCATTCCACAGAGAAGCACCTTGAGGGCAGAAAAAGTGAAATAAACACAAGTTATGACCTTCCTTCTGTGACTGCCCATGTAGAAAAACCGAACATCAAGTGCACCCATACTTAGAAGCATTTACACTGATAATATACTTGGTTTTAATTTTAATTACCCCCAAAACTTCTACAACAAAGAATGATGTCTGCTCATGACGTGTGTTTGGAGAAGGCACAAAACAGAAGGCATCTGTATCATGAAAAGTGGAACAATTGTATTTAGACATTCAAGCCAGGAACAGTTTATCACTGCCCAGCCATACAGTCCTCTGTTAGGAACAGGCTGTTTTGGGTTTTAAGGTTTTATCTTTCTAAATTGAACAGATGCTTCAGAAACTGCAATTTTGAGAGATTAAAATCACCTAAAACCTGGCCCGAGCTATATGTGATCATCTATTGTATATCTGTTTTTCATCTCCCTTTCTGTCAAGTTACTCATTCTCTGAACACAGGCAAATCAAATTGCTGAGGATTACAAAAGCAACTCTATAAGAAAGTGTCTACTGGCAGAATCTTAGCCTTTAGAAACACGTAAGTAGGTTGCAAAAGGTAAGTGAAGGGAAACACATTAATCCAATACACTCCATCCAGTTTCCCTCACATGTCCTTTATAGTAGTGTTGTCAGCCTTGGCAAGTTCTGCTCTTCAGACCTAATGACTGGAGTATTTTATGTGTAATGACCTGGATGCAGCAACAGCCAAACAATCCTTTACCTCCAGTTCTTTAGCATCAAAATACTGCAGATACTGTTGCGGAAGAATTTCATTGAAGCCTTCAAAGAAAGCTTGTGTCTGCTCCTCAACACCTCGGGAGAGTCTCCATTCTGCTACTAGCCTGTAGAAAGAGATACAGAAAGATGATTTAAGCGGCCCATGCTAACCCATGTCCACATCTTTGTTAGCTTATTTTGAGATGAGCTGTGAGGGAAGTTAAAACAATATGGAAAGTCTGGAAAGTTCTGGGGATAGAGCATTGTGTAATTTTATTAGTTACCTTTACTCTCTGCAAGTGATTTTGTTTTTTAAGTTAAACCCCTATGTTTCCAACCATTCTGCTATGAAAGTATTTTAGATTCAAAGAAGAGGCAGCATCTATTCACTGATTATATTAATGAGAGCACAGCAGTCCCTAGGTATCTGAAGAAAGAAAAAGATGCAGAGCTATATTTGTCTACTATTCTCCCGAGAAATCTCAAGTCATTATCCATGAAAAGGTAAAAACTAGGTCAAGTTGCACTGGAGAGGATTAAGTAGGACTGCTAGCTTACCAAGAAATGACTATGTCCATTTGGAAAGTTCCAAATTTGTTTCTGTTAATCATGAAACTTTGTTCTGTGGCAGAAACTCCACTCTCCATTAATAAAAGGGTGGAAAGCAGGCAGGAGACCCGAAGAACCTGAACCCAGGGAGAAGCAGATATTATGCTGAATACAAGCCTAACCTGTCAGAAGAAATGGAGTCTAAAGGAGAGATGGCTATTTTCTGATTTCAATCCTAGAAACTCTGGGGACTTAAAGCAGGACTTAGAGTAAGACAGGAAAACAGGAGTGAAACTGGAATCTGTGCTCTCTCTGGGTTCTTAAAAACTCAAAGAGAATGGTTTTCTGCAGATCCTCCCTATTTTCTACCCCAATATTAGTACTTTGAAAAACTGCAAAATGCCAGGGTGCTTGTTCTGCAACTGCTACCTTTTCTGTGAATCACTGAAATGTCTTCAGATTACTCATGCAATGGAAACAAAATCCACTCCCTCCTCCCTCACCCCTTCCTGTGAACGGAGCCTTCATGGAACACAATATAAGGAAGGGAGGAAAAAAGTTCACTGTGATTCAGTTTGTTTTGTGCCTGCAATGTGTGACTTCTTGTTGTTTTGCAAACACGTCCTCCATGTTTGTATGTTGAAGTTCACACCTTAAAGCAGAGCTTATGTACTGCTGCACACTGAGGAAGAAGGGAATATTTCAGGACAAAGCAGGTCACTGTTTACATTTCTGTTCTTTCATCACACTCAGGCTCCTCTCAACTTACTGCTTTAACACATCCTGGCACTGCAAACGTAATCATTTATGACAATAGAACTTGTGACCCTGTTACAAATGCCAAGACCTAATTATGCTACAAGACCTCTTCACGTAAACCTAGCAAGTAAAAAAACCTATCAAGTATCTCTAAAAAAAATAAGTATCATCACAAATGATTCTTAAGTTTAAAAACATAAGAGGCTGGGTAGAATATCAGCAGGCTATGAAGCAATATAATTCTAATATTAAACATAAGCAAGTCTCATTAAGTATCTGACATTCACATTTGTTGTCGTGATGTTCTGCTAAACTTAAATATCCCTGGAAAAAAAGTGAACCTTCTGCAGTCTTTGGGAGAAGTGGATTTTAGAAACTTTATTCCTATCAATATTCTTTCAAATATGATATCCAGACAATGGCCACTTGTTGCCCACAACAGCAATTACTCAGAAACAGAATTTTAGCAATGCTTCCCATTAGAGTTTTGACTATCTTGTCTTGCTAGAAGTAAAGAAAGAAATGACTAAGATGAGAGTATTTTAAAAATCTTCTTGTATTCTTACCTAATGTATTCTTCTTTGTTTTCTTCTGTGACCAGAATGTTGCTACCATTTGGCTTCAAATCATGGCTTTTGATTTCACCCAGAATTTCTTTATCAACTGAGAAAAACATTTCCAAGCCACATTCTTCAATATCATTCTCTCTGTTAGGAAAAAATATGATTTTTTAATAACTGTGTCAAGACCTTGTATTCAGTAGAGGAGATGGGTATGAAGAACCTTAAGAAAAAAAGTTTGGAGCTAGATAATCAGGATAAGGAAACATTACTTACACAATCATTATGGTTTTGCAAGCAGTACTGACTCACTGTACTAACATGCATAAATAGATCAGAAATTTTTCATCAGCTGTACCCTTAAACTTACCCATCACAAGGCTGACAAGCCACCTCCTAGCATCTGTGGAACATTTATGGAATACAGAAACTTTTAAAGTAATGACATTTTTGCATGTTTCATTGAATGACTGCTTCTTCTAACAGGTAATGTAAGGACAGTGTTAAACAGCAGCTGTCACTTTGTCAGATAATAGCAGTAAGAAGCAACCAGGATTTAGTTAAATGTTTACTGAATTACCTTCAACTCCAGTAGGTATTATATATGAGACAATCTTGTAAGCATATACTGAAATGTTCAAAGCTCCCAGGTTAACTAAGTACAAATACTTCTGCTAAAGAGGAATTCTTTGAAATTTTCACATAGAAGGAATCTGTAGCCAACAAACATTGCTCAAATAAACTGTTCTCTTTATAGGTGTGAATAACCAGGAGAATAGCAGGTACAACACTATATGTTGATGGATGCTTCTGTAAAGTGAAGAATCACTTGCATATGCAGAGGCTTTGATGACCATTTCCCCCCAAAATGCAGTGCAAAAATCAAGATATTTGTCCTCAACCACAACACAGAAATGTTGAGAACACTGCTGTGGTTTATCTAGCTCCGTGATGCAACAGTGCTTCTGAACTTGATCTTTCCAAAACACATGCTATTGCAGGACATCTCAGATGTGGAAGGCAGGCTTCAGACGGATGGATGATGAAATAAAATCATCCCTTCCTTTTAAAATGAAAGCTACCTGCTCTAGCTCAGTCTGAGCAGACAAGTTTGACTAGGTGATCTCTAGAGGTCCTCTTCCAGATTCAGCCAATCTGTGACATTTTCAAAGTTGTGGGAACAAGACAAAGAGCCACCTAATAGGAGAAGTGCCACACATTCACAAGTACTGAAAGCATCCTGGCAAGTGCCAAAATTTGCTTTTTGGTGAGTAACAAAATTATGTCTGCCCTGACAGACGTGACTTTTTTCCCCTACAAATTTGCAGCCATTTCCTTAGAGACCATCTTCATCAGCAATTACAGCTAAGCTGGCTCAGCAGCACTAAACGTGAAGTTTGGGTCTCTCTGCCTTGAGGTCAATGTGCACCCATCAGAGGTCTGAAAGATTTTCTCCGGAATATTCATACCTTTAACTGCATGCATCATTTTTGTGGCATCTTTATTCAAATAGCAACTACTTAAAGTTTTCCTAATGGAATTTTAACTCATTACACCTTTTAGCAGCACATACATTGAGTACAGAACATGCTGCTGTTGGAAAACCAACTCAAAATCCCTCTCTCAATTTATAAACATCCTGTAAAGCTGCTTCCACCATCCCCTTCCTTCATTCAAGAGAATGCTTCCATGATTCACCATTACAGCTTCCATGATTCACCATTACAGGAGGTAATATTCCTGTCTTTTGTGTTTATTTCTGCACTTCTAACACCAGTCTATCCCCACAGCTTTTAGAAATTTCTCAAAGCATCTTTAAAACTATTCTGGCTTTGTATGAATCTTAAGTAAAATGGTTTCTCTCTCCAGTCAATTTTTTTTCTGCTAAATTGTTTTTACTATAGCAGAAGCAAATAATTTTTAACTGAATTTGTCTTTTTGTCTTTTTTTTTTTTTTTTTAACTGCTAGGACAGGAAAATCACCTTTGTTATTGAAACAGATGGTGCACATCAACCATGGACTACAACACCCTTGAGTGCTGCTATTATCTAATCAGTACAGAATGACAATGCTTTAGACCTAAGGGGTTTTAAAAATTATTTCTGAAAATATTTTTAACAGGTAATTCCAAAATAATGATGGTCTAAAAACTCCAGATCCTTTATGCTTGCTGGTCTCTGGAGAGGAATCTGCAAAGCAGTGGAAAACGAGGACTCCAAACAGTATGAATGTAGAGGGGACAGATGACTGACAATGCGTACATGGAAGAATAACTACAGTTGCTCACCTCATATTATTGTACGCTAAACTTTTCTCTTTTCTAACTCACGCAGGTACTACAGAGAAACACTGAATGGATTTTTGCTGATTTCATCAGTTACCTGGTAAGTTTCAGTGGAATTTGCTCAGGCCATTTTATTTGTAACAGCGTTCAAGACTGCCACATTGGTAGAATGTCTAGCTAGGTTTATTTTAAACCAGCAAAAATAGAATGCAAGAGGCTGTGCAGATTATTCAATGAACCAAAAAGGGGTTTGCATTATCAAGTTATCTGTGCATTTAAAATTACAGGAAAACTCCAGTACTGCTCTGCAATTGATACACTTCCCAGTGATAATAAATTTAACACCTACTTCCTGGCATAAGTGAAAATAAAACCCATTATATTGCTATTTCAAGAACAAAATCAAGTCAAACTCACTTTACCCAGATGAGAGAGTTGTAAAACTCTGGGTCAACAGATTCTAAATCCTTGAGTCCTACTGGCTTGTTTAGGATACGTTTATAGAACGGCAGAGAGAAACCAGTGTCAATGAATTTCCCATGGAACAAAGCCTGAAGAACATGAAAACAGAAAAAATAATGCAAAGGGTGATTTAATATTTAATACGACAACATTCTGTACTATGCACCAGTGATATCTGACAGCCAAAGAATTAAAATAACCTTGAACATCAAGACTGCTAATATACTGAATTAACTTATACCAACAGCAGTTATAAACAAACACCTGGTTATAGTTTCAACTAAAAAATGAATGAATTATTCATCTGATGATATGCTTGAGGGAAGGGATGGGATCCAGATGGACCCTGACACGCCTGAGAGGTAGGCCAATGCCAACCTCATGAAGTTCAGCAGTGCAAAGTGCAAGGTCCTACACCTGGGTTGGGGCAATCCCAGGCACAGCTACAGGCTGGGCAGAGAAGAGATTCAGAGCAGCCCAAGGAGAAGGACTTGGGGGTGTTGGTCGATGAGAAAATGAACATGAGCCAGCTTCAGTGTGCGCTCGCAGCCCAGAAAGCAACCGTATCCTGGGCTGCATCAAAAGGAGCGTGACCAGCAGGTCAAAGGAGGTGATCCTGCCCCTCTGCTCTGCTCTTGTGAGACCTCACTTGCAGTATTGTGTGCAGTTCTGGTGTCCTCAGCATAAGAAGGTCATGGAACTGTTGGAACAAGTCCAGAGGAGGCCACGAAGATGATCAGGGGACTGGAGCACCTCCCGTATGAAGACAGGCTGAGAAAGTTGGGGCTGTTCAGCCTGGAGAAGAGAAGGCTGCGTGGAGACCTCATAGCAGCCTTCCAGTATCTGAAAGGGGCCTACAAGGATGCTGGGGAGAGACTCTTCATCAGAGACTGTGGCAACTGGACAAGGGGTGATGGGTATAAACTAAATTGCAGAGATTTAGGTTAGATATCAGGAAAAAGTTCTTTACTGTGAAGGTGGTGAGGCACTGGAACAGGCTGTCCAAAGAAGTGGTAAATGCCCCATCCCTGGCAGTGTTCAAGGCCAAGATGGACAGAGGCCTGGGCGACATGGTCTAGAGTGAAGTGTCCCTGCCCATGGCAGGGTGGTTGGAATTAGATGATCTTAAGGTCCCTTTCAACCCAAACCAGTCTATGATTAGTTTATAGAAAAATTACAGGACAGAACCCCTTCTACTTTTGAACTTACCATGGCAATGAATCTTCCAATAAATCGGAAGTATTTCAGATGATCTGGATTAATGTAAGAGGCTGGGTTTATCTGTAAGCAGTAGTTATCTTTCCCTGCATATTCAAACAGGCAATACATTGGGTTCAAAACTTCATGTGACAATAGAAAGAACCATTCCCTGAAATCACACAAACAAAAACACATTTCAAAATAAATTAAATTAGAAATTACTTTAGCTAGCTCAGGTTGCCTTAGGTACTTGTTGGCACAGTCAGTTCGACCTCTTTACCAGGAAGTCCATTAGACCAAACTGAAACCAAATTGATACTAAGACAAATTATTACATGCAAAGTTACAATGATATACAACTGTCAGTGGTTTTGATACAAAAACAGCCTTATCTAAATAAGATTAAAAGCCTACCACCAATTTAAACTTGAGTGATTAGGGAATGCCAATTCATATATGCGCTTCTCAGTTACATTCCTGTAAAGACTTTTGACTTGATGTACCTCTCAGTTACACTCCTGTGAAGACTTTTGACTTGAAAGTAGATTTCCATTCACTTTTTCAATAAACCTCTACTTTGACATGAACTGTTGTGCCAAAGGCTTACTGTCATTCAGTAGATTAATCACCTCAATGATCAGAGATGCACAAAGTAATTCCTAATAATTCCATGCAGTTTCAAGACATGCATACACATCTTAAGGAACTGTCTTCCCTAGATATTCTGAAGGAAGATAGGGAATGAACTTCACTAATATTTTGAAAGCACTGCAGTTTAAGTATCTACTTTGGGGAAGTCTTCACACCAACAATGCAGAAAAAGGTATAACTTGCCATTTCATGTTAGTTTACCTTGCAACACCTCCATAATCTAAGCCTTCTTCACCAGGGAAAATGACCCATAAGCGTCTCCGTAGATCCTGAGGGCTGAAGCTCATTATCTTAGTGAAAGAAAAACAACCAATTTTTTTTAAGAGAACAGCTGTAAGCACTGGCTAGACTTACTACTATTTGCTATCAAGCAATATAGCATTTAATAATTCAGAACATAAAATGAACTATGAGTGCCTGAAGTACACGCTTACGGAATGTTCATGCAACTTGAAGCGTCACTGCAAACCTATTTCCATAGATTAAAGATACGTAAAAGAAAAAAATAAATAATAATCCTGATATTAAAGACCTGGGCTACTTAGGCCAGCAGCCTGTCTAAGGAACTTTACTAATCCTGGATTTAATACCATGACCAAATTTGTAATTATGCTGATTTGGTCAATTGTCAGAGGTTTACATGAAGAAACTTCACATGATGCTTTCTGTGTCCAAGAACCTCAAGTTTTGTTTGCCACAAAAAGCATGGAATTTGGGTCAAGATTTGCATTTTAATATCTCTCCTGGATGCCTGTAGTAATCACCACAAAAAAATTTATAATCCTAGCAGAGATACTGCAAACGATGACTAACAAGTATAAAACACTACCTTGGGGCTCTGCAATGATGTCATCTAAACTATGGATCAGGCACCCTGCTTTCCTAAGGAAACCTTGGTTTGCTGATGTTTATAGAATTATATAATCTCACTTGATTGTTTCCAGTACAGCATAATTTCATTACCTCTACAGTTACTGTAAAAAACACCAAGCCAGCCCATATGCAGAAATAAAGCTGGAGCTAGTTTTCAGTTACAGGATTTATTTTGCCCCTTTCTAACCCTTTTTATTTAAAGGCATCATTGTTCCAAATGAGAAGACTAGCCAACAGCACTGCCTGTTGCTTCTGCTAAGCCAGTCTACAGTAATTTGAACAAGAAAACATTAATCCTTATGTAAGAATATATTTAGCTCAAAACACACTGTTCTATTTGTTCACATTTCCTGGCTTGACACATCTGTGATAATTCCTACAAGGAATGAAACCTGACGACCTATAGGAAATAAGAATAACTTAAGAAGATAGGGACTTTTAGCTTCGTCTGTCCCTAGCCAAATTTGTTTTAAGTTTCTTAAGTTACTTTTAAATCAGGAAAATAAAGAAGTGGCCAAGATGAATCATTCCATGCTCTTCCAAGCTCATTTCTATCTTATGAAACTGACAAAGAGCTGCTTTTGGCTTCAATTTAACCAGCAATGAGTGATTTATTGCCACAACAAACATTCATAAAGTAAAAGTAAAATTCAAAAGCACCTAGAAATACTGCATAGGAACAAATTTTAACCATGGTTTAGGTCTATAGACATTAACAAGAATTTTGCTACTAAGAACCTAAATAGAATTAGTATTTTTTGTTCCTTTTAACCATTTCATTACTCATTTAAAGACCCAGGATCTCTGTAACACCGAGACTAAGATCAACTTGATATATTTTGGTACACAGCCCATGCTAATACAACAAAACTGTTAGCAAAAACATGTCAACAAACATGAAAACTTCCCGAGATGGGGGAGCTGCTCTGCTGCAGCACTCCCCTCAAATTAACTCAGGTTTTAAAAAATTCTGAGGGAAAAAAGATAACACCTTCTCTGTCAGATGAATCAGTCTTTGGAGCCAGAACTTCACATTTTAGCATGATCTTAATATGGAAGTATGAATGTATCCTAACTATTAATCTAGTAGTTATTCTCACTTAAAATAACATTAACAAGATGGCAAAGGATCAAGAGTGACACAAGACAATAAATTTTATCAACTCAACTTCTCATGCCCACTACTAACAAGTTTTAATACGATACCTGTTGAAACGAATCCTCGAATAATGTTTTTCTGCTCACTGTAATTTTTATGTGCTGTGGCATTGCCAGTTGCTGAAATGAAATTTTCAGAGGTGAAGTATACAATCATTTGAAGTTTTTAATACTGTGCTTGTACTGTTATTTGTAGTTAATTGTATTGTAGTATATATTGCTTTAGGAAGTAGTTAATAATTAATGTAGTTAATAATTGTAGTATATATTGCTTTAGGAAGTACAGTTGAATTTTACTAATCCACATAAAACAAACCCAGGAATTGTTTTAATTTACTCCAAGAAATTGCTTCCACTACAGTGAGTATATCTGCAGTGAGATATACATGTCTCTAGAGCCTGCTTACAACAGGTTCAAATACTATACTCTTACAAGACAGCAGAAAATGTCAAGATCAATAACATTCTAGTTTAATAAAGAATTAAAAATTGAGAAAATTCAGGTTACTCTGTGCCACATTCAAAGTGAAAAGTTAGACTAGTCTATTCTGGTTTTCAAAGGATAATTCACTGACTCTTGAAAACTGGAACATTCAAACCGGAGACTTTTTCCTCAATACCAGGTTACTTTATTTCTTGATATACATTGAGTTTAGAGGATCAAGACTGACGCTCTGGAATCTGATGTTACAGCACGTACTCTCCAATGTTTAGACATGCAAGTTCTGAGTCATATGCCCTGCATTTTCTTCCAGATGTCTATATTTGTGCAGAAAGTAATGTTAACTATAAAAATTCTGCATCTCCCTGTATTCCCTTATTAACAACAGAAAGCACTATTCTGAACACCCCCCCCCCAACTTTAAAAGAAAACATCAGTTTAGCTACTTTTTTTATTCTAGAAGTTTCAAAGCCTTAGCTTACCTACCTTTAAACTTTATGAGTTTATATACATCCTGTATTTACTCCTTCCTACTTTAACTCACCTTTAATGTTAAAGTAGTTTGATTACCTTCACTTGCAAGATATTAAAGGAGTTCATTTAAAGCATGTAAGCAAAACCCAAAAATGCTAACAAATACTCCCAAGTGATGAATCCATACCTGACACCAGAATCTGAAATAATGGACCTTTGCCTTGAAATCACGCACATAAGCTATCTGCGGTCCATTGTCTCTGGAACCAAAAGGAGATCAAACAAATGAATTTCAAAAGTGGTTTTGTAACATAAGTAAATGCCTGCATCTGTATTGGTTATACAGTGGTATGGTTTAGGTGCTAACTAGTTGGAAGCTTCTTATTTACATTTTTTGATTTTGAGGTGTGTTTTTTTGTTGTTAAACTATAAAAAAATTTTCTCCACTGTGGAGTGTACACACACCACTTTTAAACAGTATCCGATTATTAACTGTAAAGAAGAATCTAACAATAAGGATGGGATAACATTCAGTTAGTTAAAGTTGGGACTTAAATTCTGGTTTTAAGTCCATCCTGGTCCCTAAAAGTCAAAGACAGGCAGACTTGTAACTGGAAGGAAGGGATCTGGTCATCAACAATACTGATGAAGCTCCTCCACAACCCTTACATCTTGTATAGTACTTGGCAAGAAGGATTCTCAAGTGTTCAAGACACTGCCTTCTTCAGGGGCAGTTATCAGTGGATGAAACAAACCCAGAAAATTAACAAATCTTACTATACATAAAACTTCCTGCATACAAAAAGAGAGAAAAACCTTTTAAAAATAGCAAGCGCTGAACTCAACATGGCACTAAGCCTTTAAAAGTCAAAACACTTACAGAGCAGACTTGCCAGTGCGGGGATCTATATAGGTAGTGGTTCTTCTATTGTGATCCACAAAATATGGAATACCATCCACAGTAAATCGCATTTCCCAGCCCTCTGGTAAGGGTTTCTCATTTAACTGACTATGGATACAATAAAAAACACATGGTAACTGATCAACTTCATACATTCAGTCATTACAGCAATACCTGACACAGTAAAAATTGTGGCAGATCTAGAAAAGCTACGGATTGAGAAACTTTGCATTCAGTATTTATTCTGCCTTTTTCCCCCCTCTCAATTTTTCATGTGAGTTCTCAATTAGGCCAAAAGGACTGTTCAAATAAACATTAGCTTATTTGACTGCACTACCTTGAGTAAGGGCAAATGGAAGTTAAAGAGAAAAATGTCAGCAAGGTTTAGCAATGTTCCTCCATTAAACAACATAATTTTGTCTTCTAACTATAGGCTATTACTTGAAAACTGACTTAATTTTACTAGGCAGCTTTTGGTACCTCATGTGCAATCACAGCACCCAAAAAAGTTTCAGAATGGCAAAAACAGAGGAAAATGCAAATATTGATCTTTTAGAATTATTCAACAACTTTCAACTCAAGTCTGGTATAAGCAAAAATAGGTTTCAATATATTTGGAAGACCTGAGCATCATCACTTCAAAGTGTTCACACAGTGACTTTTCTCTACAGAATTACATTGTAGAACCATGCTTCTAACTGTGAAGCCAGCACACATGGTTGTTGGGTTGTATTAAAGAGTATTCTCCACACACACAGCCCCAGAGGTGACTGAGATGTAAAAGTTGTCACCTATGGCTACAGCTATTAGCTCTCCACATGTACTTGGTTTTCTCTCCCCCATCCCCCTTCTTACTCCTCTATGGAGAACAGATGAAATTGCTTCAGTAAACGGAAGTTTTCAGTTCAAACAGGAAGAGCTGGGATTGAACATCCCTCACCCTTATTTCATAACCTGCCTTACTCCAGAGACTCAGGGTGACCAAAGCCCAAAATCAACAGTACTCCATCACTTTCAGTAGCACCTCAAGCTCTCTCTGTCTCTCCCTTCACCTTTTTAAAAGGTGTGAGGTGGTGGGCTGCAGTTTTTCAAGTTTTATTTCTTCCTGCCTCTTAGCCATTTACTATCTAGGAAATAAGCAAATTCTTACTGAGGATCCTCTGCGCTATCCCACCCATCACTGTATAAAAGAAATCCTACCCCTAATGATACAAATGTTTAGACACATGTTTCAGAGTAAGTAGGAGCTGTTCTGGGGAATGAACTTACTGCTATTGACCAAGACTTTCCTGGAAATAGTGCCATTACTAAGTAATATTTTGACAGTTCCATTTTGGTTAGTACCTTTCAACAGGCTGCCTGCAGTGTGTAGGACAGTCAGTACTTCGGTTGTGGGCAGCATTTCCTAGCTCTAGGTCTCTTGCTACTTTGCCACATTTTCATTCCAGACTTACACAAAGCTGCAACTCATTTCTTACCCCTGACTCCTGGGATCTTCCCACTGAGTGATCCGTGTGTTGTGATTGACAAAATACACCCTGCCATTGCTGTCAGTTCTCTTTTCTGAAAAGATGCAAAAGGGGGAGGGGACAATAAAAAACAATATTTGATCAATGTTTTGCTGAGACTACATCAAATAAAATAAATAAAATCAGTCAACAGACCCAGCCACAGCCTCTATCTTCAGGCCAAAATCTGGCTACAACAGGCAAAATGCTTCATTTTACAGGAGAAGTCTGGAAAGTAGACACTTGTCTATAAGCTACACTGATGGTGGAATTCAACACACTGAGAAACTCAGTTTTGTTGTTTTCTAGGCAACAGCAGCCTAAAGAACTTTCTGTGAAATATTATATATGTGCCACAATGCACAAGTATAGCAATAGTTCTGTTTGAAAACCAGAGCCAAAACCCCAGGTCTACTTCTGCCAAGTAATTACTTGCTTTAAATTACCTAACTCTGAGAACTTTGCTTATGTATCATGAAATCTGCATTCTTGTATCTTCTTCATAGTCACATCAGAAATTAGTTAGATTTTCAGACCAATAAGAAAAGGCTCCACAAATTGGACTGGAGTGAGAATTTGGCAGTCTGATTTAGAGGGGATGTGGAGTCTGACTTGGCAGGAAAGGGATGGAGGGGAGCAGGAACCCTGCCTAATGACAGCCGTAAAAAAAGGATGACGGTGTGAAAGCAGCTATTACTTCCCTTGAGAAAGGGAGTAAACCAGAATACTTTATGGTTTCTAATCCACTTTAGAACTGCACATCCTTGTCAGGACTCTGTTCTAACAGCACATTTGATTAATTTTAAGAGCCTAGAACAGCTGACAAACTAATTTGGCAGAAATATGCTTTATTGTTTAATTACATTGCATTACAAAACACTTGCAAGTCAGTCTTACCCCATCCATGTGGCAGAGGGCCAAGAGGATCAAACTCTTTGCTCTGTGTCGATGAAAAGTCCTGGTTCTGCAAGTCACACAAACAAATGGTGCATTAATGACTAGTCATTTGCTTTCCAGATGTTCTACCATAGGCATCATGAATTATTGAAGCAAATGCATTTTGTTAATGTTACAAATAAGGTAAGATGCCAACAGTTTATTTTTCTCCACAGAGAGGGCCTATTTTGCAGCCCTTGGCATGCTCCATTAACTCTAGTGCCAAGAAAATAATTATTCTTTGTTTAGCGCCCCTGCATACAGAGAGGGAAATTAGTACAGTAGGACCAAAACAATCAGAAAGCAACCCTCTTCAGTCCTGCCCTCAGCACACTCCTCCCTACCACCATTTATGAGGTCCATTTTTATTCTCTACACATACACCAAATTTAGAACATACACCATTCTTGATAAACTAGCAGTATGAGCTGGAGTTACCTTAAGTCTGCTATTCATCAGAGGTAAACAATGGATTTAAGGTTCTGGAAAGATTATTTTCAGTTTCCCTGCTTTCGTAACATTCATTGTGCTTATTATTATTATTGTGATTATACCCAAAACAGAAGTACATGTCCTGTGAGCTTGCTTACTTTCCAGGTCTTTGTCAAAGTCAGTTCAAGACATAATACAAACAAACCAGCTTTATTACCAAGCTGTAGTTTGTTTTGAACCAATGGCTTTTATCAATATTGTACATAAACTTTATCAAAGAACACCACCTATATTCAGCTGACAAATAAAAACCATTACACTGCATGTGCTGCTTGCAGTCATTGTGAGGACATGAACAAAGGTTATCAATTAGTACCTCCTGCTATGCTACATACACAAAGATAACTATATTATCATAAAGAATAAACCATAATAAAGTGCAGTGACTTTATGGGGAAGAGTCACCCATAAGCATTGCCAAACCCCAAATACACTTCCAATATGCAAGAGACTGATGGGTTGAAAATTTGAAAAGATGCCCCTCTCAACCTTTCCAGTCACCATTATATTCCTTACCCCATATATAAACCTCTGGTTAAACTGCTGCATGGCTCCTTGAAGCTGACTGCGCTGAAGCTGCCACTGCTCGTAATTGCGGACAGACTCTAACGTTGGTCTCTGCCATGTTGTTGTTCTTGTGAAGTGGTCAACGTAATAAATTCTCCCCATGTTGTCAACTCGTCGCTCCCAGCTTTTAAAAGAATTACAAGCAAGAGTTCTCAAAGTCAGACAATTTTAAGGGCTCAGAAGCACTTTTAGGCAACAGGCAGTATGTTGGAAGTGGATATAAAGCACAGGCTCATCAACAGGCATTTTTCTTCCCTTTTACCCTCTACTAAAAGTATGAAAGAGCTAAAATTGTTTGAAGGGAACCACTTTTACTGTTGCATACTATCCTAAGACAGACTCATTCTGTTTACTGGACTTTAAGGATTTTTTGAAACAGTTTAAGAGCTACACAAACCACTGACAATACTATACTGTCATTACTGCATTTATGCTGCCCAACCCATATGACTATGGTCTGCTGGCTTCTCCTAAAAGGCAGCAAGCCCTCTGACAGTTTGGGCTGTACATTCTGACCTGATGGAAAAGGGAGGTGTGGGCATTGGATTTTGGTTTGGTTCTTTTATTTCTTTTCTTTTTTATTATTGTTTTCAGTTCAGATGAAATCAGTACTAATGATAAAACTTGAATGAAAACGCTAACACCTGAATCACTAGTCAAACCTCTCAGAGTTCAAAATACATTGACTATGAAAAGTGGGTTCCCGTTACGAGACTGTCTGCCAGTTTTTGCTCTTTAGTATCAAGTTCTCTTCACTATTTCATATGGTTTTACTTCATAATTCTGTGTAGTGTGTGAACCATGTGAGTATGAATGAAAGGCATCAGAGTAAAACTGCTTCCATGTAGAGGCTAACAACCCTGGCTGCTCTGATGCCAACAGCTCAAAAAGCCAAATAACCAAATATAATAACCAAATCATCACCAAAGCTTTATAAGAGTACAGTAAATTAGCAGCTGGGAATCCTGGGAGAGACTCAAAGGACTGCAAACAGTAGCCTCAGGATAAAGAGGCACCCAAGGGCATTCTTGCTCAAACTGATAGTTACCTCAATCCCAAAATACTTTCTGTGGTTTGATTCTCTTTTACAGTTGGGGATGTCTACTGTCTTTAACTTAATTCCATTTCTCAGTAAAGATGCACTTGCTTAACCTTTGACAGAAAACTCAGATTCTGTTACTTTTGAGTTTTAAGTCTTCTCCATGCTGCGTACTATGCTTTTTTTGCAACACTCCTTGGAGACAACCTGGAGCAACTGCTTGCACTAGGTTCACATCTCTCTTTACAAATGTGCTTTCTAGCTTTAGTAAACTGTCAATTTCTGCAAAATCCTGACATCCTGTGACTTCTTCTGGCTCACCTTGGAGGAAGAGGCTCTGGGCGATCCCACGTTGTTCTTTTTTCAACATGATCTACATAGTACACTCGACCATGTTGATCTACTCTTTGCTCCCAACTGAAAAACAAAACAGCATTTTTATCTGCTCCAGATCCAACCATTTATCTTCAGTATAAAGATGAGAAATGCTTGTTTTCATAAAATGCTTATTTCTAAATATAATGCTTGAAACTTGCACACGCTTCACAAGATGCACCAAAACGCTGTACAATGTGGTACAACGGTCATAGCAACAGTAATTCGTGTCAACTAGAACACAAAAGCATTTCACGTGACCACCTTCAGTTTGTGGGAAATTTAAGCTGAAGTTCATGCCTACATATACAGTTTTAGCAAGCAGCCAAGCAAAGACTTGTATTCAATATCAAATATATCAATAAACCATTGAATATCCTCATCTGTAGAGCAGAATCCCCTTTCAGAGTAACATTAATTCAATTTAAATCCTCAAAATATGCAACTCTGCAGAGTTCATCATAAGGGCACTGGTCACATTTTCTGCATATGCAGCATTTGTGATACTGCCTTAGACCTGTATTTGTATCAGAGGTAACACCACAGGAACAAAAGCATGCTAATCTGCCATTTCTGTTGAAATCACATGGTCAAGCAACAATCAGTGTTTTCAAGACTGCTTTTATATTTCGGTTTCCCTGTAAGGCAGAGAGGCAATGCAGCCCTTTCCTACTTTCTGATTCAACTGCCTGCAAATTAAGGCAGCTATTTCACCAATTACACCATTCACATTGGGAAGCTTTTGCTTTCCATCTCTCAAAGAGTTCAGAAACTTTGTTTAAAGTTTATAATCTAAGTGACAGCAACAAACCATCCATCTAGCAAATTTCACAAGAGCCTGTAACACAAATGGTGCCTGTACTACTTCCAAGAACTGCAGTATAAAGTCCAAAACTTCAGGATATACTGCAGAATATGCAAGGCAATAGTAGCTTTTCCTCTACATACCTGACTTCATTCTAACTTAAAGACAGCAAGCTGTCACACTAAAACGTCTGTATTTCATTGGCATGGGAACATATGACAAGTATCAAAGATATCCAGAAGATTAATTCTTTTCTTGACTAAACCACACCAGAAGGCCTACCAGACAAAACAATTATGACAACCTCCAATTAGTACTGAGGGAAGGATTTCTGTTACGCAGCAAATGGCAGATGTTATAAATACTTTGTAATATTGATTTACCTGCTGTAAGTAAAATAAAGTAAGCCAGAAACACCATCATCACCATAATAATAATAATAATAGTCATACCCAGGTGGAAGAGGACCTTGACTGACTGTAGTAAGTGCCTGAGGTGGAGGATTTACTGGCTGGATTTGTCTAGATACTGGAGGCGTGGCGAGTGCAGCAGTTGCAGGAGCTGTTGTTGTTGCCGCTGTTGCCCCTGCTGTTGCCCCCTCAGGGCTCTGCTCGGAAGAGGTACTTGCAGCTGGACCTGCCAGTGATCCTGCACTGGCCCCATCGTTCTCTGTGGATGCGGTTGAAGGACCATTTGCACTTGCTACAATGTCAAAATATCAAAGACAGAAGATAAAGCACCTTTAGCTGGTATTTATCACCAATCTATTTTAGAGGCTGTAAATCACAAAAGTAAACACGCAAGAACTGGTATTTCAAAGCCCACACACATCCACATTGCACACTTCACACAAACACTAATTCAAAAGCAATTTTGTCTCACTTCATAAAGATGCTTTAATCCAAGAACTGCTATCAAGGGCAGGATTTTGATGTTTCTGATAGAATAGGTAGTATTTACCAAAGTAAGCTGTCTGCATCCTGTAAACACTAAATGACTATAAACAAAAAACTACTTTCTTGCATCGATGAGCTCACTATTTTCCATTTATTATTTTGAATAATAATTTAAATGATCATAAGCATAAAATTTTGAAGAAGAGATTTGGTATCGCATGGAAAGAAATTACCAGAATGGGAGGGCAAAATATTCTTTAAACATTTTCTTTTTTTTTTTCTTAATGCCTTTTGGTGGGTGGGACAAAGGTTGTATACAAGTCAGGCCTTACTACTGATCCACATTGGGTTCATCTTTTAACATCATTACTGTATTACAGTTTCCCATCCAGACTCAGCATTTATCAACTGTAATAATGAGACTGCTGGAAGACTGCAGTGTATGAGGCTGAAGGAGTTACCCTAAAAACATCAACTAACTTTTTCAGAACTAAAGTTTTGTAGTTTTTAAATTATCAGAGAATAAAACATTAAAAAAAAAAAAAAAACAAACAACCTGAGTGCAAGAGAGTAATGAATGTTTTAAGTGCTGCTATTTCACAGAAATTAGCTTAATTTGTAGAAACTAGTAACTAGTATTTCAAAACCCAGTATTATCAGCTTGAGACAATTTTGTGAGCCCTTCAGTAGATTTCATCTCAAACTCAGTGGATATTTTAGAGCTGTAATAGCATTCACTTGCGTTCTTTTTGTCTCAGCTCCATTACATGTGGCAGCACCACTGCAATCGTTACTTAGCAGACACGGAAGCAAGAAATTTCTAATAGGAACATTGATGAAACAATATGTACCGAATGCAAGCTAAAATATAGTCCTTCTGAAGTTATCTGCCAAGGAATTTACCATGAAAAATGTCGTTAAAAGTCAGCATCAAACTGCTAGGCTCACCCAAAGAGTGTGCAGCTTTGAAATGACTGCCTGCCCCTAGCACACATACCGGCTAGTGAAGTGGGTCTTCGGGGTGTGGGTGGAGGTGGTCTGGCAGGCCTCGGAGGTCTTGAAGGTTTGCAGCTTCCATTTGTGAGTAATGGAGAATCACTGCCATTAACAGTCTTGTTTTCACTGGGAGAAGCATCTTCACAGCTTTCAAGGCCATTTGAGTTAGTCCTTTTGCAGGAAAAGACAGAAACAAGAACTGTTCTAATAGTGTATGGATGACTTTAAACTTTATGAAAGACACTAGAACCTAACAGTTATGACTAGATTAGACTCTTACATTCATAATAATAATAGAAACCTATACATCTGTATAAGCATGCTAAGTTTATCTCCTGATGTGTATGAAACCTCAACTGATAAAGAGGTTGTGAAATAGATGTATGTAACATCTGCCACTGAAATCTCCTCTTTCATTTCCCAACTCAATACACCTGCCTTTAGGCCCAGGCTCTGCATGTTGCTGCTCAGCTATTTCCACCCATGAATTCCACCTGTCTCTAATGAGATAAGAAGCTGAGCATGACCTGAGAACAGCCTGCGTGTGTTGCTCCACAGGGCTAGCAGATGCTCAGAGGACACAGAATGCTCCATTAGAAAACTATTACACATACACAATTTTTCCCCTAAGCTGAATTCTGGAAAGGGCTGGAGAATTTAGTACTAAGCATTAAAGTTTTGACCAACAGTTATGAATATAAGCTTCTCAATTTTACAAGAATTAAGAAACTTAAGAATTATAAAATAGAAGTATTTACCCATTCTGTGCCATTCAGTTTTCCTTAGCAGTATATTATTATGATGTAGCATCTTAAGCAGAGTTACAGGTATCTACACCTTTAATTTAAAAGCATTTTATTTTCAGAGTATGTTGAGCAAAATAAAAAGATTATCAACTAAAATCCAAGTGGATTGGCAGGTCAAGTAGAGAGATCATCAGGAATGAAACTATGGGTTAAGGTTTTAGCTCAGTACCTGCAGAATGACTTTCCTTTAACTGTACACAAAATCAACCCCAGCAGATAAACTGAAGTAAATCCCAAGTCACAGAAGATCAAGCAGAATCACGTACATTAAGTACATTTGACCTCATTATCATTTTTCTCTATAGCAGGTGTGGTTCACATAATTCATACCGTATCACACCAACCGCAGAGGAACTGGGGTTGGTCAAACGCTTTTTCTCTACACCAGGTGTGGTTCACATAATTTGTACCAACCCCAGAAGAAATGACTGTGAAAACATACACAGATCATGAGTGATCTGAAGTTTGGAAGAGCTGTAACCTCAGTGCCAGAAACTGTATTGCTGCTGTCTGAACACTGAAATCAAAAGTGTAACCATTTATCTGGAGTGTATTTGACCAGTTGGCTTAAGGTATATCAATGCATATCAAAACATTATTCTACATGTAACAATAGCCATTACTAGGCACATTCCAGATCATAGAATGGTTTGGGTTGGAAAGGACCTTAAGGCCACCAACTTCCAAACCTCTGCCATGGCCAGGGACGCCTTACATTAGACCATGTTGCCCAGGGCTCTATCCAACCTGGCCTTCAACACTGCCAGGGATGGAGCATTTACCACCTCTGTGGACAGCCTGTTCCAGTGCCTCACCACCCTCACAGTAAAGAACTTCTTAATTATACCTAACCTGAACTTCCTCTGTTTTAGTTTAAACCCATTACCCCATGTCCTATCTCTACAGTACATTTACACGATCCTCAAAATGGAGCTTTAGTGACACCAAAACCCCCACTGGTTGGTACTAAACCCAAATCAGCTATTATTACTGTTATGCTATTATGGACTCAGGCGTTCTGAACACCCAAGCACAGAAATATTTTAGTGAGCATGAAAAGGAAGCAGAACAAAAATAAGCTTTCATGGGAACACTTCAGCCAACATAACTAAGAGTTATGACCTATTGAAAACACAGTGAATTTAACTTAGCACTCCAGATGTCACCCGAGTGTTGTGCATTGTGCAGATCCTTAAAACGCTTGTAGTGCTGGGAACTAATTGAAGTGGCATGGTGCTCACTGCAGGTTAATCCACTATCAAGTATGGTCACACTTTTATCCTACCAAACAGCAGGGTACATAATCGGATATCGACCTTAAAACACTGCAACTGCTAGAGCTTTTGGGATCTTCTTAACAAAGCTAAATATAATTCTGATAGCTCCATGCTATAAAACAAAACAGTGCAAAAATAACCAGTGCCCTTTACTCACCAGTGGGATTTTTTTGTGAATGCACAACGGTACAGTATTTTTGTTTAGCACATGCTCAGATTTTAATATTCATTGTTATAGGGCATACTCTGATGTTTTTTGATTGTCTTCTTTACAGAACATACAATTCCTCTTTCAAAACTGCAAACACTAAAAGGCAGGATAAAAAACAAGAGGAAAAGTGTCTTACCGTGTATCATTCCTTGCTTTGGAGCTATCACTCTGTGTAGGACCTTAAATAACAGAAAGAAAAAGACAACAGAAGTATAAGCAATATTCTGAATCATTTAAAGAAAAAAAAGCAAGTTTATAATGTTCACATTTCTTTCAAATATGGAGATGATACACTATGTGCTGTTTATTTACTGTCTTATTTAAAAACTGTACACACTTTGCATGTCTTTATGTGTCTGTCTGTGTATATATATTTTTTTAACCACTGCCACTGTAATATTTTCACCTTCTGGAAGGAATAACAGGTTATCATTTGACCTTATGAAAACTGCCAAACATACGCACAGCTCAGTAAGTGACTCCTGTCTTTGTAGCAGTATCAAGCAGTGTTCATCATTCTTCAAGTGGAGCTGACTTTTCATATTCTCTTTTGACAACGACAGGCAGAGCAAGAAGGGCAAGAACTTCTCTACAATCTTATCTCTGATTGCTGCTAGCAAGCAACCACAGGAGCTTTGTCTCCTGGGGCTCTCTAGCCTGTACCTTTCCCTTTTTCTGCAAAGTATTTAGCATAAAATCATTCAAGCAGGTACAAAATCTGGCTGCACTCGAAACAGAATTATAGCAGCTCAGCCTAGATTTGCAAATGTTTTGCAAGTGCTTATTCAGCCAGCTTGGAAATATTTGCCTTTTGTGCCAGCATTTGCAATGCTTGAATGTGTAGCACAGAACTGCTCATTCATGTAGACAGCACAAATACTTTATTTCCACAGAGTTAAACAAATGTTAACAAAGAAGTCAGTTATCAATTCTGATAGGAGCTGTGCACAGACCTAAGGCAAAGACACGTAAAGACCTACATAATGTGCTGTTAGCAAGCTCAGCACGGAAGTGATTTTAAACAATGTATTTGCCTGCAGGTGCCTTTAGCCTGTACAATAAGAACATGTTAAGACTACTTTAAGATTTAACTCTTTCCCCATGTGTTTCAGTGCCCTGATTACGCAAAAACTCTCTGTTGAACTTCTGGCTTGGTATATCAATGTCTGTCTTCACTGTCAAGGCCAAAACTGTGACAGTACTCAATTCCATTGCCTGCGTGCCTTTTTTGACTCGCTAGCACCTTTTTCTCAGTTGGTGAATTTCAGGAAACGGAAGAAAGCACAGAAGAAAACCAGGTATTGCAGAAGAGGAGTATCTGTTACCTTCATACAACATCACATCAACGCACCTCAGCCCTGCTCTACAGGTCCCACATAACCCAGCATTGGTTTTTACTTACAAATCAGATTGTCTGATTGATCTTTTTAACAAGATGCAAAGAACACTTTAAGAAATAATGGTCACAGAGCTCATGTGTTAATTCCATTTTCCTATGATACTCTGGTGGAATCTCAAAGCAATGTCTTCTAGTGCTTTAAAAAAATCGCAGAAGCCTAAAAATTGCCAAATGGCTGCCTAGCCAGTTGCTGCAGGGCACAGTCCCTCCAATGCTGCCTTCTGGAGAAACAACCTCTTATCTGTTTCTACTCTGCAATGTACAATACCCGCAGAAATGCTCCATTTCCTGTCCTGCGCCAATGGAATTAAACCCCGTTACTTTTTATTTTAATGCAATTCCACATTTTTACATGTATTCAAGATTTTCATTTAAAACTCATACTAACTATCTGAAACTGAAGGCACCAACTAAACAGAATAGTGGATCCCTCTCTGCAGCACTCCACAGGGAACAAAGTCTATGAAAACATTTATTTAAATGAGATATTTTAAGAAAAACAAATATAAACCCAAGTCTCCCAGTGAGCAGAGTACTGATGATGATGACGAGATTAACTTCCTTTATATATTTTTCTGTTTATTCCCCTGAAGTTATTAAACATTCAGGGAAGCTGAGGGTTTCATTACAATTTGTAATTGCTAGATATGTTAATAAAGCCCCCAAAAATAAAGATGTTGATCTTCTTTTCATTACAATAAGGCTGAAAATCTTCATTATGGACTATGAATCCACCTCAAATAGATGTGCATAAGAGTTCTGGTCTCTACAAACAGGAAGTTATAGAAACCACTGCTGTTATTATTAAAACATTGTCTTAAGGCCTCCAGAAAAAAAATAACCCCTCTGTATACCAGATGTATGTAGAAGACATTTGAATTGAAAATTACTTACTTCTTGTACTTGAGGCATCACCATTGGTTAGGAGCTCTGGATCTACCTGCATGCCATCTAGACAGACAGACAAATCTCCTACTACTTCTGCTGGCTCTCTGTCACCAACAAGATGCAATGTCACCACTACCTGCTCAACTGAAAAGGTACAGAGAAGAACAGGGGTTTATCTTACTGCATGACAAAAAAGTACATTTTATTCAAGAAGCCATTCTTAGAACACAGTGATTGAGGGGAAAAAGAGACCAAAACAAACCCCAGCACTACTACCCTGTCTCTCCGTAACGTTTTCTGGGTTTTGTGATAGAATTAATCATTTCCAGATGTCAGGAAAAAGTTACTATTTCTATAAAAAGGAGAAAATTGAAGCATAAGCTTGTTGTTGGCTAATGAAAGGATTATCATCACAGCAGAGATTGAGTCTCATGTTTCTGTTCACAGTTCTAAAGCAATTAATACACCTGCCTTCAAAAACCTGTAGTTAGGAAATGGAATTCACCTTATCCCTACATGGAGCAGGTATCAATTCTATTTCCTGATTAAAATATTTCACATTTATTTAAGGACATCAATATTCACATTTAGAACATGAAGATTTTGCATCATATCCCCAGACCAAAGGTATTTTCAGGGTAAATAACTGCTTTTCAGTCCTTGATGAAATGGTTTGAAACACAAATGCAGTGACTACAGCAGGGTATCCGGTGTCATACACCACAATGCAGGTCCCCTTGGGCAATTTTCACCCAGATTCAGCAGGGCAGTAACACTCTGGCAAGACAACACCTTATTACACTGCTATCAACAGGCTGCATTTATAATGCCCACATCTGGAGGCTCAGAAGCAAACACTTCTTTAAAAGGACAGAACTTAAGTGTGACAGCACAAAGCTTTATGCCATAGCAACAGAAATTCTGTAGCAGGGGTGCAGAATTCCACATTTCTTTCAACCTTCCCAGGATGTACATAGTTCCTAAAAGCCAACTGCTTCTGAAATGCATGAAAAACTATTTAGAACAAAAATAACTTTATACATTTCCTAACATTAAGAAGATCTCAGTTTGATTTTTCAGCTATATAAAAGGAAACATTTTTCTTTAACTAGGCTTTCCCTCTTGCACAGACCAGTAAAGTGAAAAACACCAGGTTTTCAATGGCATCATAGCAGACTGTCTATAACGAAATATTCCACACTGAAAAAGTGGAAGGAAGCTCATAAATGCAGCCTGCAGCCACAAAAGGAATCCTTACAGGCCATCTACAGAGCTGCACGCAGCACTTACGTTTCATACTGTTTGATTTCAAAGTCTCTTGGATATCCAGAGCAGCACTTCCCAGAAGGACATCAGATTTTAAAGTTTGATGGCTCCAGACTCGAAAGTTTAATTTACTTACAGGAGTGACAATTCTGAAAAGAAGAAGTTAAGCACTGAGTAAGGCCATTTGTTGGCAGGGAAAGTGGATGAACTGACCAGTCTACTGCTACTTAAAATCACTGAAAACCAAAGAAACAGCAGTGGTTAACATCACACCATTTCTATCACATCCTAGTATGCAGGCTGTCACTTAAATACAAGACTGTTGCAAGGCTGTTCAGAAAATATGTTTTTTACTATTACTATTTCAAAGGAAATAGCTACAGAAAAGCTATCAGCTCACAATTAGCATCTGAGTGTAACCAGGATTATAAAAACCAGACTGATTCTTGCAGGTTCACATTTCACGAGTGTTCAGCATTTGCGTACCCCGATGTGAGAATTTTTCACGCAGTGGGAAGACGCATTTGCTTTCTGTACAGGTTATAAGAGAAGAAAATCACAGAATCACGGACTGGTTTGTATTGGAAGGGACCTTAAAGATCACCCAGTTCCAACTCCCTGCCACAGGTTACTCAAGCCCCTGTGTCCAACCTGGCCTTGAACACTGCCAGGGATGGGGCAGCCACAGCTTCTCTGGGCACCCTGTGCCAGCGCCTCAGCACCCTCACAGGGAAGAGCTTCTGCCTAAGAGCTCATCTCAATCTCCCCTCTGGCAGGTTAAAGCCATTCCCTCTTGTCCTGTCCCTACAGACCCTTGTCAAAAGCCCCATATTAGGACACCCCATAAAACGTGAAGTACTCAGAAATGCTCAAAATTATTTTTAGAATGACTGCTCCCCCCATAAGCTGGCACATACTAACGCTGTATTCTGACAAAGTAGGAATGTATACAAAAGTATTTAGCATTTTACTAGTGTACTTCTGGCTTCACAATGCATTTCCTGAGACCAGAAGAACACACTATCTCTCCCATGACTTCACAGTTCATAAACTCCCCTCACCATCTCCAGGAGCAGGATGCATTACTTCTACAGTTTGCTAATTTGATTATGTCACTGGAGAATTGGTTCCAGGTTTACTATCAAAAAAGACCCTTATGGACCAAACTATCACAACAGCTTCTCTTTATTCCAAGTAATTCAAAGAATCCAACCATTTATTTTTAACCCCTTTCACTTCCCTGAGGCTTTTCTCACATTTTTACTTGGTTTAGTGATACAACAATCTGAATTTCATTCAACACATGCTGCTATAAACTGGAAAGATACCTTCCAGAGAGCAGACACACTACAACCAGCCACAACGTCAGCCTCCACATAGACCAAACAAGAGCCTCAGTTCCCCCTGAAAAATTTTGTGGGCTGATAAGGTCATAAAACCACAATACTGCAGCCTCTGCCAAACACAGACAGTCTGAATTTATTGATCTCTGCTCCTAGAAAAAGCCACCAGCAGTGTCACTCCCTAAACCTGGAAGCTCTTGATCAAGGATTACCTATGTGGTCAGACTCTCCACTCCACACACCTATGCCAGCAGTAATGTACTGGGAAAGCCCCTACTGGAGAAGAAACACATGCACACAGATTTTCTGTCACAGCAGTAACTCACATCCTCCTCCCTCTAGCTGCAAAACAAGCCAAATCAAAACATGCTCATTTCAAAACTGCTAAATTTAACCAAATCTTCTGTAGCAAGATGATGGCAGGTGAGAAAATGCATGTGAATAAGGCATATCCTGTGGAATAATGGAGCTCTCCCAGTGATCAGAGAAACTAAAAAGCCTAGATATTTAACTTGTCCTTCTTAAAAGTATTCTGGCAACAGCAGAACAACAAGCATCATAAGAGAGCTCATACTACAGAATGGACTCACAAATTTTTTTTCCTAGAAAGTTGCTCTCAGAGATAAAGTATTCACCTGCCCCTTGTGCTCCCTTGAGTTTTGAGAAGCCTTACAACAGGCAAATTGGTATCAGTATTGGTTGGACAGGGCTTGCAGCAACCTGGTCTAGTGAAAGGTGTCCCTGCCTGTGGCAGGGGATTGGAACTGGATGAACTTTAAGACTCTTTCAACCCAAACCAGTCTGTGATTCTGTGATGTATGATTCTAAGATAACTTGTTCCAGAAGTTAACACAAATGTCTCGCCTTCATGTAACACTGAAGGCCTGCCTTAAAAACACAAACCTGAAGTCCACTGTCATTTGCATTAACTTTGCTCTAGTAAACTGGAAAACAAAACCATCAAACCTACACTGTAAGATGCTGTTTCCACTTTGGACTGTTTGTATTGTTGCATTTTTCTGTTTTCTTTGACTGTCCATCTACGGAGACTTCCACGTAAGGGCTGGGTCCAAACCATTTGTTTTTTTCTTTGAGTTTTGCTGAAATAACTGTCAAGAAAAAAAAAAAAAGTAATTTACTCAGTAAGATTTCAATTGCAAACAGTATTTTTCAGTTGTGTGCTTCAGTATTCAAGTATCAAGTCACTGATGCCTGACAACACTATTCAAGAAAAAACAACCAACATTAGATGGACAAAATGCTCTTGCATTCCAGATCATTTTATATGATGCTACAGCTCACACATATGCCTAAAATATGCAACAGCACTTCCGTAGGATCAGACAGTATAATTAATAATAATCAGTATAAGATCCACAAAAGGGCTTAGGTGTTGAAAGTAGAAAATATCTTCTACAACATCATCCATCACCAGCCAAAAGAATTACAGGAGTTCATTACACTTGCTTGTTAAAAAGCTAAAAACATGCTCTGTCTTCCTCACTAAGGAATCATGGAAAACTGCCACCACTTCTGGTGAAAAAAACATCATTAAGAAAAATAAGTTTAAGTGTCCTGTATCAATGCAAACTTACAGAAAAGCTATAGGCAAATTCTGAGTTTCATTTTTTTAAAAAATCATGGCAGCCAGGTGAAGTTTCCGACAACTGGAAAAAGGGAAATATAACCCCCATTTTCAAGAAGGGGAAAATGGATGACCCAGGTAAATACAGACCAGTCAGTCTCACCTCCATGCCTGGCAAAATCTTGGAGCAGATTCTCCTGGAAGGCATGCTAAGGCGCATGAAAATCAACAAGGTGCTTGGTGACAGCCAGCATGGCTTCACTAAGGGGAAATCCTGCCTGACCAATTTGGTGGCCTTCTATGATGGGGCTACAGAACTGATGGACAGGGGTAGAGCAGCTGATGTCATCTACCTGGACTTCTGCAAAGCATTCAGCACTGTCCCAATGACATCCTTGTCTCTAAACTGGAGAGACATCAATTTGATGGATGGACCACTTCGTGGATAAAGAACTGGCTGGATGGCTGCACACAAAGAGTTGTGGTCAATGGCTCAATGTCCGGCTGGAGACCAGTAATGAGTGGTGTCCCTCAGGGATCGGTGTTGGGAGCAGTCTTGTTTAACATCTTTGTCGGTGACATGGACAGTGGGATTGAGTGCGCCCGTAGCAAGTTTGCCAATGACACCGAGCTGTGTGGTTCGGTTGATACCCTGGAGGGAAGGAATGCCATCCAGAGGGACCCTGACACGCTTGTGAGGTGGGCTGATGCCAACCTCATGAGGTTTAACCATGACAAGTGCAAGGTCCTGCACTTGGGTTGGAGAAATCCCAGGCACAGCTACAGGTTGGGCAGAGAAGAGATTCAGAGCAGCCCTGCGGAGAAGGACTTGGGGGTGTTGGTCAATGAGAAAATGAACATAAGCCCAGAAAGCAACCGTATCCTGGGCTGCATCAAAAGGAGCGTGACCAGCAGGGCGAAGGAGGTGATCCTGCCCCTCTACTCTGCTCTTGTGAGACCTCACCTGGAGCATTGTGTGCAGTTCTGGTGTCCTCAACATAAAAAGGACATGGAACTGTTGGAACAAGTCCAGAGGAGGCCACGAGGATGATCAGGGGCCTGGAGCACCCCCCATATGAAGACAGGCTGAGAAAGGTGGGGCTGTTCAGCCTGGAGAAGAGAAGGCTGCGTGGAGACCTCATAGCGGCCTTCCAGTATCTGAAGGGGGGCTACAGGGATGCTGGGGAGGGACTCTTCATTAGGGACTGCAGTGACAGGACAAAGGGTAACGGGTTCAAACTTAAACAGGGGAAGTTTAGATTGGATATAAGGAAGAAATTCTTTCCTGTTAGGGTGGTGAGGCACTGGAATGGGTTGCCCAGGGAAGCTGTGAATGCTCCATCCCTGGTGGTGTTCAAGGTCAGGCTGGACAGAGCCTTGGGTGAGATGGTTTAGTGTGAGGTGTCCCGGCCCATGGAAGGGGTTGGAACTTGATGATCTTAAGGTCCTTTCCAACCTTAACTATTCTACGATTCTACTGATCTAGAAGGGGTCCTACAAGAAATCTAGAGAGAGACTTTTTACAAGGGCCTGTAGGGACAGGCCAAGGGGAATGGCTTTAACCTGACAAGAGGGGAGATTAAGATGAGCTCTTAGGCATAAGTTCTTCCCTGTGAGGGTTCTGAGGTGCTGGCACAGGGTGCCCAGAGAAGCTGTGGCTGCCCCATCCCTGGCAGTGTTAAAAGCCAGGTTGGACGCAGCTTGGAGCAAGCTGCTCTAGTGGAAGGCGTCCCTGCCCGTGGCACTGGGTTGGAAGTGGATGAGCTTTAAGGTCCTTTCCAACACAAACCACTCTCTAAGATACGATTCTTTGACTTGCTGCTCTAGAGGTTTGAGGTGGGGACGGACAGAATACATGGGACAACACACAGGACAGGAATGGGGATGAACATAAACAGGCACATATGTCTTGGTGTTTTGGTTGTTTGGTTGTTTTTTTTGGTGGTTTGATTTTCGGTTTGTTTGGTTTTTAAACACTCAACATCATTGACTGTAACACTCCTGTCTTTCCAAACAACCATGGCTATGCTGCCTCCATATAGGCAAAGCAGCATGTGTATGCACCAGCCTACCCCTGACCTTTGGCTCTTGGATCAGGAGTGTTCTTTGGTTCCTTCATAACACTAAACTCACAAGCCAGTATTTAAGACAATTTTCAGTACTTAAGATAATTCCAATTGGGCAGTGAAGTCCACTCTGTTCTAACAAATAACAACTTGGTCTCCTGGGTTTTCGTCACTTACCTCAGCTGCACTACATCCTTAAAAAAAGACTAATTCAAGCCCATATGGCTAATCTACGTAGATTCCCTTTATAGTCTGCTCCTTTAGAGATTTAGACAAGTAGCTTAGTATAAACTGCTCTGAACTGCTCTCAAGGGAAACTCTTTCTCTATTAAAGACATCTTACAGAAATTAACTCCAGTTAGCTAACATTAATTCTCACAAATAACTCCCCTTCCCTTCCCCTCATGTCTCCAGTACTTCTATACTACAGCACTTCATGCCTTAACATTGCTATCTCAAAGACATCAAGACCTACTTTGAAGCAGCACAAATCAGCAGTCTTTTACCTACTTTCAAGGTTTGTTCTCAACCAGACAACCTGAAAGTTGATTTAATTCTAGTGAAGACAGTGGAACAGGGAGCTGAGGGTAGGGCAGGTGGTGTTTACAGATAAAGTAACTCCTGCTTGCACAGGAAATAGTCTGCTTGCAGACTATGGCTCAGCTTCTCACAAACTGAGAACCACACAAATATCTTAACAGTCTAATTTCTAAACAAAGCCATTTCTTTCATTTTACTTTCTTTATGTGAGTCACAGGTCTTTAACAGAGTACGCCTTAGATAGCTATGTAAAGGATATATCCCCTTCCAAACCTCTTTATCTTTTTCTCTCCAGTATCAACATGTAGGAACAAGTTTTCTCATAAAGAGTCACAGCCCACTGAGAAAAAACAAGCTTGTGACCTCAAGGTGACAGCTAGAACCAGTACAACTTACCCAATTCCAACCTTCTTTCTAGCTAAAGCTTTCCCATCTTATTTTTGACAATTCTTTTTCATCCCCATAATACCAACTTTGTGAAATGTCTGCATATACCCACAGATCTTCCATGCTGAGCATTCAAAATATACCCTTGATGCTTCTAAACCTAGACCTGTCTACATCCACAGATCTCATATGCCCAGGCTTCAGCCTTTATGCTTTAGTAAAGTTTGTTACAGTGAGTAAAACTTGGGAATTAAGTTTCAGCAGCTGCTCTGTTGGTGGGGCACTGAAAAAGCAAAGCATGGCAGGCAAATCCATTCCAATGTAATCTACAGGTGATCAACTACATCAGTATTCTTACCAATATGTTTATTAAAGCTCCTTTATAATGGTGGCCACAAAAACATGTCACAAGGGAGAAGCAATAAGTCAGATTTAATGAACAGCAGTTTACATTCACTTAGCTTGAGATTGTTAAGAGTAAATGCTGGATTTGGTATTATGTCAAGTGTTAACTGAAAGCAGTATCATAATACAGGATTACATTTCAGAGGACTGTTCTGTACAATTTACTTAACAGCATTTAAAAACAGTTACTCCTTTTTTTTATGCATTTTAGATAAAATCCTGAATAAAATAGCTGTCAAGTAATGATGCCAAGTCACCTTTTACTATGCAACTTTTCTTGGGTTTTGTGCAACCCCAAAGTCCCCAAAATACAACATACTAGTGACTTGCAATTTATTGTGAGAAAGAAAACACTTCTATGTTTCTAACCAGAAGAGAGATTTCCTTTCAAAAGGCTTACCAGTGATCTGAAGCTGTGATTTCATGGATAACCCACTGGATGGTCCTGATCTGGACCCACTGCCAGCCATAATACGGGCTGGATCTTGAATCTGGATGAAGACACAACGTAAACATTTCAATCCTCAGAAACTCAAAAATTAAATCATCTGGTTTTTGGCATGTAGATACATTATACTGCAAACAAACCCACCATGCTTGTTTTCTTTCTAGTTCCTTTTTTTTTTCCCCACAGTCCAGGAAATGGTTTACAAAGGGCTTAGTCTCTACTATTACACGACCTGTAAATATTCATGTCCTACACAAAAGAGGTCTTTTGATTTTGTCCCTTCCATTTGTCAAGTAACTGAGAGGGAATGACATTCTCATTGCAAAGTTTGCTGTACCTCTTATGTCTGAAAGTATCAGCCTATTTCGATGCTGTAAGTCCTGGGTAAATTTAGCTGCCCATGTCAAGTATTACTTGGTTATATATTAAAAAATCAACCAAACAACCCACAAGCATAGGAAAAAGACTGAAAACGAATGATTCAATTAAAAAGTGGATTTCAAATTTAAATACACAAACCCATTTCTGTATCTGTCAGAACTGACTCAGATCAAGTCAACAGAGAGGGGCTGTAATTCTACAAAGCACTTAACTAAGAGACGAAATATATCACTTTTGAAAGAGGGTAAGATACCTTTCATCTGAGCTCAACCTGACCTCTTACCACACCCCAGTCCTCACACTGGTGCGGTAGTGGGTGCTACCTCGTGCTAGGCTGGACTCCTAGCACCAAAGCACGCAGATATTCCTACTACTCTTTGAACTTCATTCAATTCAGTATTTGGTTTTGGGAAGCAGGGGGAGAAAAAGTGTACAATATGCATCATCGAGCTTCGAAATTGACAGCAATGAAACAGCATGCTACTACTTTAAAAACAGACATCACTTTAGAAATGTCCAGCCATCCTTGTCTCCTATTCATTTTTAGGACACATCTTCAGCTCAGTATCCCTTACCAACTAAACTAAATATAAACCTCTACAGCAGATTACTCAATGGAAAATGAATGGATTCTTGAAAACTCCAAATTACCCACTGGATACAACTTACTGCATCCCTCTCATGCCGTGCTCCCTCCTCATTGTGTTCTGTGGTCATAACCTACTGCAAACCCATTCATTCACCTCTGTGTCTGACCCCTCTCTGGGTTCCCACCTGGTGAGGGCTCAGCTGCTCTGGCCAAGGGACTGGCTATTGGGAATGCACACGTCTCCCAGCCCATTGCTGCACATGGTCAGCCACCAAACTGGAACCCCAGAGCAGATCAAATACCACATGCCAGCTCCCAGGTAATTTTCTGCACCCTATATTCTTTCCACCATGGAAACTACCACGCTAATATCTGTACCTTGAGCACAAAAGGCTATACACACATGAATGGACTGATAACACCACAAGTGGTCTAACGAAGCACAGCCCTTGCCCTCTGCGTGCACAACATTACTTGTAGAAGGAGATCAGATCTGAATATGGCAACTTTCTTTTTAGAGAAATAGACAATTACTATGAAACTGATAATTCCACAGGTAGCTTCCAATGGGATAAGAAGAATGGGAAGTTCTTGCATCCTACAGCTTGCTGATACTGAATTATTGGAGAAATTGATACCACCAAAAAGAGTACTAATGACTTGCTGCAACAGTATGCAGTGTTATCAGTGGAGTTCAGTACTGTTCATTACTAGATTCCAGATGGAAATCACACAAATATAAATCCTGCTCAAGTGAAAAAGCTTTTGAAATCAGTATTTCAAAAGTAGTCTAAATGTAGAAGATTTAACGGAAGATTCTTATTCTGATCCTTCTACTGAACTCACTAGGTGTGTCCTTTATACTTTAAAAAAGCAGCTGAACAGCACCATGACCAACACAGACATGCAGGATAGCCTCAAGGAGTTTGCATTTACAGAGGAGCTTCTATTTTCCACCTGGAGAGATAATACAGCCCAGAATACAAATGCAATTACTGAAGGGGATTCTAACTGAAGTCATATAGTAGGCATATACAGCATACAACATCTATTCAGGAGCACATGCTAAAGCTCACTTTCATTTCTAAGCTTGCAAAATACACTCATTAACATGACTTTATGAATATTCCACCAATTTGAGAATATGCAGAAAAAATCCTAGCAGCTTAATCACATCTGCAGTGACTGTCCTGCAACATGTGCTGAGTTACCATATGTATACACGCAAGACACGGTTTTCACTAACAACTGTCTTGGCACAACTTAAAGAACCTGTTGCCTCCCAGTGCTTCTAGAAGAAAAGAAACTACATTACACATAGAATCCCAGACTGGTTTGGGTTGGAAGAGACCTTAAAGCTCACCCGCTTCAAATCCCCTGCCATCAGCAGGGACACCTTCCACTAGACCAGGTTGCTCAAGGCCAGTCCAATCTGGCCTTGATTGTTGAGCTCTCTCAGCTGCCATAACATTTCTAATTATTTTTGAGCAATCAAACTTTGGAGTCTTACTTTATTACACACTTGCCAATATCCAACAGCTCCTCATTTAAAGCAAGCTCCATTGGTTAACCAGGAAGAGTTCCAAGAAAACAATCAGGAAGCAACAATCTACCTGTACCCTGCACTTCAACAGCCTATTTCTCATGTTTTCAAACACCTCAACTCCCAACAGCTTTTCTGCTCTTCTTGATCACCAGCTGAAAAAGACTGAGCAAACAGAATCCCTGGTTCCATGCCAGGCACCCAACAAGGAAGAGCTGAACTCACACTGCAGCTTCTCTCTCAGCTGGGCACTAATCTAAGCCTTTTCCAAGCCTTTTCCCTACCACGCATATATATACACTCTGTCCAGATTTTTATAACTCAGAAATTTAACCAACTTTGACACCTCCATCTCCCTCAGTTTTTTGCTGGAGCGGATCAGAAATTATCAAAGTCTGTAGTGCAACGCACAGGAAAAGGGGAAGAGCTGAACAGGATCAGCAGGTGGGATTGTATACACCTTATTTTCTTAGGAAACAAGGCTAAAATACATTCAGTAGTCAAATATGAATCTGTGATGATTAATGAACTACACTTAGAAGCACAAAGAGATTGCAAAACACAATAAACCCCTCAAGTCACACATATCCATCTGATTTCTGTATTTAAGCTTAATTTTTAGCATTTAGCTCCTCTTTTGTTTATATAACAAATACACAAATTAAGTCTCTTTGGTAAGAAATTACTGTATTAAGAGCTATTTTTAATAGTAGCACTGCGTAGGATTTCAACTCGAAACCAGCCTAGGGCTGCTTAGAAACTTAATCACAAAAATAAGACAACATACACTCTGGAATCATTATTAAGATATTGCCATTTCGGTTTATTACAATAGAAAACACATTCAGGATTCTGTGAAAAGCAAATTATTTAAGACAAGCAGTTCTGTCAGCAACTGGATGTGAAGAGCCATCATGTGTGAACACCAACAAGTATTTTAACTGCAGGAGACTTTCAGAACTCTTGCCAGTAGAAATGAGCTCAATGACTGCTTTCAAATTATGTCATAAATAACCATTTTCTGAGCAAAACTATACTCTGAGAAATCACTATAAAGAAGCTGTGTCTGCTTTATAATTCACTGTAATGCAAAAAGTACTTCAACAAACCCAGAATGGACACGCAAGCAGTTTTTCTGTAGCAGAAAGTTACACACATCTTCATACGTATTTAGGGCTTTGATTTGGGTTTGTGTGTTTGGGTTCTTTCTCCCTGGTTTTGCTTTGTTTTATATGATGTTATGGCTTATATTGCCATTTTTGCCCTGAGATGTTGCTACCCTTTTCCAAGAAACCTGCCAGAGTCTGCAATTTAGAAACAGTAGCTGCAAGGTTTGAAGGCTGTCACAGAGAGAGCAGGGCAGCATAACAAATACTCAGCAAAGGATCAGGTAAGTAGAATTTCCTCAGAAATGAACAAGACAAATTATGTGGCATATAAAAAGATATAATATGGTACATAAAAAGATATAATACAGAATAATACAGAATTAACATCTTCTTGTCATTAAAAAGTAACCTTTCAAACACTTGCCTGAATTTCTTCGGTGGCTGCACACTTACTCCCAGGTAGGTAGGAGGTCTGGTTTTATAACATGCTCCCATAATGCGTAGATCATTAGATAAATTACACTCAGCTTCATTATTGCATATGCCAGTGTTCGTACTCAGGCAGGTTTGAACAAACATGCCTGAAAATAAATCTCCCTCACAGTAGGAAATTCAGTGCATGCATCCTCTTGGGATTCAGCTCTTTGAATTCCACCTCTAATAGTGAGCTTTCTCAGAAGCCTCTCCTATGGCATGACCTGATGCTGCCAGGCTAAACTGCATCATCTGCAGTGGCATTTTAATCCAAGACGGCAAATTTCATCACCAGATATTTTTTTTTTGTGGGAGTAGTGTGGAATAACAAAGGCATTCTACCGGATGCTACAAACACTCTAAGAAAAGGGAAGGCAGAAGGGGATGATCCTCATGTTTTTCTTTTAAGAAATCAGAAGTAGTGGGGAACACTTTGAGTGCAGCTTTGAGTGCTTCTTGGTTAAAGAAAAGTGAGGGAAGAGGTGGGAAGAAGCTTCTTACCCTACACAACCAGGGGGTACCCATCAAAATAAAATGCTGCCAAAGGCTTGAGAGATCTTCAGAGCATTACAGCAATTCAACTTACAATGACTTTATTCAGTGATGGGATTCATGTTAAATAACTGGCTTACTGAGGAAGGTAATACTGTTTCCTATTTATTTCAAAGAATAGAAGAGACAACTAGGTCAGAATGAAACCCCGTGACTATGTATTATACATGCATAGCTCTGAAAATATGTTGGCACATGCTCTTTATAATTTAAAAACTACTGAAATAATTGCACATTGTTGGCTGCTGTAAGCCTTATGTTTAGTAATTCATTCTCAAAAGAGGCTCTTTACAGGCTTCCCAATCCAAAGTGCATTTGCTGGTTCAATAACCCAGTAAAAAATATCATTGCATCATGAAAAAGCTTATTTACCACAGCTAGTAACAGTGATTTTGACAACCCCACTGTGTAACCCAGGAATACAGGCTTCTGGGGAAAGTGTAAAATATGCACAGTTTTGTTTGAAAAAAATACATAAACTGTAACATGTCCCCTTTACAACAGTTATTTTTATCAACAGGGATGGGAATGACATACAATTAAGAAGAGGTGAGATTAGGTATTTCAGAGCAAGTTCAGAGTAACCTGTTCACATTGAAGGCACTTTTTTGTGTGTGAGAAATAAAATACAAATGCTCCCCCTCCTTTCCCCAATACACTGAAGCCTCTTTTTCACTGAAGCCATGGATATTGTGGAAAAGTTCTCTCAAACATTAGCTGTAATCACCCAGTAAGCCCCGGCAGAGCCAGCTAGTTTGTCAACTTACTTGTTTAGCAAATTTGCAGTTACTTTAACTGTTCAAGTTTCATCTTTAAATTAAAAAACTCAAAACCAGTGACAGCGCTGGTTTTATTGTTTGACATTTTTCATAAGTTTTTTCCCCTAAAATAAGTTTCAAGGACATGGTCAGTTTTGTCCAAATAAGTAACAAGACACAGAAAGAAATAAACTGCTGAGTAATCAACCAGGAAGAACAGACACATAAGACTGTTGAGTACATGTTGGAAAGGGAAGCAATTATGAGGTCTGCATCAAGGGATATTTATATAAGGAATGGAAACAAAGGGTTTTAACAGCAGAATGGCCATTCCTGCATGCGAGCAGCACTACACCTATTCACTAGAAAGGCAGTAAAAATCAAAGTAGTCTGTGCCGTAATACATCTGCTGAAATTTAAAATCCAGAAGCCTAAATGGCCTGTTGAACAGCTGTGAAATGCAGAGTATACTGGAAACCAGCCCAAGACTCTAGGCTGAACTGCTGAGCTGGTGTCGACACATCTCCACTATCAGCAAAAGTACTCCCCAGGTTAGACCCAGCACCACATGCACACCTCCCTTCTACGGCATACACACTCTGTTTAATTATTCATGAAGCCACATAAAGGCAGCTGCTCTGGTAAGAACGAGTGAGATGCAGACTCAAAGACAACACTTGAGCCAATTCAATAGACTAAATAAAAATATAATTATGGGAAATACAATTTAATCACTTCGGGAAGCAACCCAAGTAACCTTCAGGGGCTGCAACAAGGGGAAAGATAGATGAGCCCTTCCAAGGGGAAAGATAGATAGATAGATAAACCAAGAACCATAAGAGAAGAGGTGTCCAACTTTTGTCCTTTCCCTACTGTGGGCTTGCTAATGAGAAATCCTTGACATTTAAGTGGAAATTTCACCCATTATGCCACCTTAAAAATGTGTATTTTACATTTTTCCCACTATCTAATTTATATATACCACAGATACGATCCATTGTACTTCTGGCTCAACACAAGAACCACTTTCTTGTTGCATCTGCTTACAGGCTTTCATTTCTACACCCTTTTGAAGTACAGCAGTATTTCAGAGTCAGAAGTCATATCTCCCTTTATCTCCTGCAACAGGTGTATATATATATATAATATTATGAGTGAGATTATCTGGGTAACTATTATCCTGAATATTCCTATTGGATGTTTTTCTGCTACAGGTAAACATACCTTGTAGACAACTGTAATGGAGATGTTAAGATTAGTATGAACTACGGAGGAATGGAAACATGCATGTATAAACCTGGAAAACCAGCAAAACAAAGGTTAAAAGAATAGCTTTTATTGATAACAAAGGACACTTCTTTTCTGAGGAGTGTTTGCGTTAAGACCAGGATGCCTTCACTCTGGTAAGACACAGCTGACTGGCCAGCAAAGGAACCTGTGGGTTAAAGAGAGTGCCAGCAGGATTACATTACATCACATACATCCTTCCTTTTCCTGTTAGCCCAGCAGGAAAACATACTGCAGCTACAAGGATACGGATATTCCAAGTAAGGAATAAAAAAAACAACTTAAGCCTTTACTTCAGATTTATGAGGGCTGAAGTAAGCCAGATTTTAAAGCAAAGGACTAAGCTTAAAACGACTCCCATAGGATATCAAATATCCACCTATAAAGTAGGTTGTCACCAAAAGGAACTCAAAACCATGCCAAACAGCTGACAGATACCATTAGCTCCATATTGCACATAAGAGACACCAACTATACCACCTCAACACACAAATGTCCTGGTGCTTGTGAGTACACAACTGTGAGAGAAAAGAGGAAATGATGTGTAGGAGAGAATGAGTGGAGTGGGTAAAATTAAACTGAGACTTTAGAAGTAAATACCACATTCCTTTCCTGTAAAGTCTCACTGAGATTTGTCATACTAATTTCCACCGACCTCATACACAATATAAATGATCAGTCTGACACCCTACTGATACCCTACAATAGCATCAGAAGATGGCTCTATGCTGTGTTATGAACATATTTAAAATGATAGCAGCAAAGACTGAGGAACTACAGATTCACAGCCTTAAACACCTTCCTAAAAGCACTGGGACAATTAATTATACAACATTAAACCTCAGCACCAATTCCTTGGTTTTGCGAAGTACCACTTCAAAAGAGAAATAAACATGGGAAACTCTTTTGAATCCACAGTTTCTAAGTTGAAAGAGTTGAAAAACATTTAACCTGACTATCAAAACAAAGAGATTGCCTGAGGAAAGACAGAATAACTCTGGAAATGTTGTGGCCAGACACCCCGTGATATTCACACTGTAACTTTTACCTCAATACCAGGGATCACCAGTGTTCCTTATGCAAACTGTGCAGATAGAACTGGTCCATCAACTTCAACATACAGACAAAAATGCTTCCAACAACACTGTCTGCAATCCAAATTAAACTATGTCTTCAGGCCTCTCAAACCAAAGACTTACATCAAAATTATAGAGAATTCATTCATTAGCATCCCTGTGCACCAAGAAGCCTGCCTGTATGACCTGTCCCTTGGCAGAAATACTTCATAGGACTTCTTTCTACATACAGATAGCATTTGATGCTGAACAATTGGAAAAAAAGACATGTAAAGAAACAGTACTGCAATATAGAACACTAAAAGGGGTGCGGAGGGGGGAATCGAGAAGTTTGACAGTTTCTTCCCTTTTAGCAGCACATCAGTAATTCCCCAACCACAAGCTGTTCACAGGCTAAGGCTGTGGCAGGCAGGATAAAAGGGACAGAACAGGCTTTGCCACCAACTCACTTAAGTTGCCAATGAATTTCCTTCCTGACTAAAAGGACATAGCTTTTACCGACTTCTAAGAAATGCTCAGAGAGGAACAAAAGACAAAAGTGTACATGAATGTCATATGCCTTTTGCTTGATTCCAAGAAGCCTGGCAAGGAAAGCCACTGCAGAGAGCTGCATGAGAGAATTAAAACCATTTGTAAAAACAAAGGGATGGTCTATTTTTATTTTAGCCATTTCCTTCTCATGGTACAATACATTTCAAAGAGGACAACAATTCATATATGCAAACCACTAAGCCAAAACTGGTTGAACTGCTGTAATCTTAGAAATAGAGCAATATTTAAAATGCCTGGTTCTTAAATACCACTGTTGGAAAACAAGATATATTAAACTTGGCACACGTTAACCCACAGCAGAGAGAATTAAACTGCTTTTAGGAAGACAGAGAAGAGAGCGAAACTTGAATCATGCTACGACAATCAATCAGATTTTTAAACTGTTGGATTCATTGGTATTAACTGGACAGTAACTGGATTAACCCCTTACAAATCACTGCTTTTAGAAACTTATTTTAGCCTTTTAAGCTCTTGTTAAAAAAGATTTTGTAATAATACAGTTTCAACACAATACTGCATTGACTCTGAACTATGCTTCATCCTAATATTTGTGTGATGAGGATTCAGGAGAATGCTTTTAGTTGTTGTGCACACCTGATTTATGTTCTGATCTGTGGACTGCAAGGGAAGCAGTCACCTTGCTACTCACAAAGCAAGACTATGTTTTTCAGTCAAGAAACCAGATATTCCAGCCTATTCCTTTTATGGTTGGAAGTACCCATGTGTTATTATGGGCAGACAACACAAAGTTTGTTTATAAGGGTTTGTGCTCTTTTATCCATCTCATGATGGGCAAAACTATTTTCCTGGGCCTCCTCTTGTGGAAGCTTACCCTATATAGCAAGATCTTGAAACAACTGTTGGTTGCCGTTTCTTGATGGAGTATCAAATCCCTGAAAGCAATTTAGCCCCAAACCTGTCTCCATAGTAGGTGGTTTTATTGGATTTATGTGGCTTTGGTAGCAGGGACCCTGCAGGGGTAATCACTGTGAGAAAAGACAAGGAGTTGTGCCATGCTGGAGAAAGCCAGCTCCAGGACACCCACCACTGGCCCCAGCTAAGCCCATCAGAGATGCTGGTAGTGTCTCTGCAATAACACAGTTAAGAGAGGGTAAAAACCACTGTGCAGCAGTTGTGTGGTAGAGGAGTGAGAAAACGTGAGAGAAACAACTCTGCAGATACCAAGGTCAGTGAAGAAGAAGTAGGGGAGGAGGTGTTACCAGGCAACAGAGTGGAGATTCCCCTGCAGTTCATGAAGAACACCATGGCTGTCCCCTGCAGACCATGGATGATCCCACAGTAGAACAGGCAGATATGCCCAAAAGGAAGCCGCAGCCTGTGCAGAGCCCACGCAGGAGCAGGCTCCTGGCAGGAGGCTGCAGTCCACCTTGTAAGGTAGGCTGATGCCAACCTTATGAAGTTTAACCACGATAAGTGCAAGGTCCTACACCTGGGTCGGAGCAATCCCAGGCACAGCTACAGGTTGGGCAAAGAAGAGATTCAGAGCAGCCCTGCGGAGAAGGACTTGGGGGTGTTGGTCAACAAAAAAATTGAATATAAGCCAGCAGTGTGTGCTTGCAGCCCAGAAAGCAACCGTATCCTGGGCTGCATCAAAAGGAACGCGACCAGCAGGTCGAAGGAGGTGATCCTGTCCCTCTACACTGCTCTCATGAGATCCCACTTGGAGTATTGTGTGCAGTTCTGGTGTCCTCAACATAAAAAGGACATGGAACTGCGGGAACAAGTCCAGAGGAGGCCACGAGGATGAGCAGGGACTGGAGCACCTCCTGTATGAGGACAGGCTGAGAAAGTTGGGGCTGTTCAGCCTGGAGAAGAGAAGGCTGCGTGGAGACCTCATAGCAGCCTTCCAGTATCTGAAGGGGGGCTATAGGGATGCTGGGGATGGACTCTTCATTAGGGACTGCAGTGACAGGACAAGGGGTAACAGGTTCAAACTTAAACAGGGGAAGTTTAGACTGGATATAAGGAAGAAATTCTTTACTGTGAGGGTGGTGAGGCACTGGAATGGGTTGCCCAGGGAAGCTGTGAATGCTCCATCCCTGGTGGTGTTCAAGGCCAGGCTGGACAGAGCCTTGGGTGAGATGGTTTAGTGTGAGGTGTCCCTGTCCATGGCAAGGGGGTTGGAACTAGATGATCTTAAGGTCCTTTCCAACCCTAACTATCCTATGATTCTATGAAAGGAGCCAATGCAGGAGGAGGTTTGCTGGCAGGACCTGTGGTCCATGGGGACCCACACAGGAGGAATGTTTTCCTGAAGGAGTGCACCCCATGGAAAGAACCCATGCTAGAACAGTTCTTAAAGAACCACAGCCCATGGGAAAGCCCCCACTGGAGAAGTTTGTTAAGTATTGTATCCCATGGGAGGGACTCCACAATGGAGCACATAGGGAAATACCCTTTTTGCACTTCCAAATACCAAAGTTCATCCGACCTTACCCAACTCCTTTTATTAGGACCGTTAGACATCTCTAAAAAAAAAAAAAAAAGGCATCAACTTTTAGCAATCAGAACTTCTATATCTTGTAAAAATTAATTACAGTTTTCTTTTTGACTCTTCCACTTCCTTGCACTGTGAACCATGTCCTACATGGAGCTCGATGGAAATACAGGTTAAAAATAAACTGTGCTGTAACGTCAGGGACATCCTTTCTCAGAGAAGACAATTACAAAGACTGAAGCAATGTCATTGGTAGACATGTGCTGACAGAGCCCTAATGGGCAAAACCTCCTTTTATATTTCACTTTTAAAAAGCAACATTGTTAAATTTCCAGGTTTTTAAAAGAAAGTACTTCAAAAGTGTAAACATTTTCCTGTGGTAACCCTGGAGAAGAATTTTCTCAAGGGAAAAGCTGGCGGTGTGGCCAGGTGGTTATGAGCAGTCACTGGTAACTGTGCACTACCAGTACACCAAGCAGGTAGCCAAAAGCATTTAGTACTTGCTTTGAATTGTGTTTTGAATTGGAACTGTTTCATCAAACCAATATTCTGCAGCATGCAACCTTGGTTACACTTTACCTAAGGAAGACTGTACCCTAACACCCTATCTGCTCAGAAATACATGAATTTGTTTCGTAATTCAGAGATTATGTTTCTCAACACTACTCATATTGTAATCGCAACAGAAAGCTCTGAGCACAAAGAAGCACTGAAGAGATGGAGTCCAAAAGAGTTACAAAACAGAGTTACCAAAAGCAGGAATATTTATGTTCTGTTTGCTCCATAAAAATCTCATTTTGCTCCACAGCTACATTTATGCTTCAGCTGGCTCTGACGCTAAGAGGTTCCTAACAAAGCAACACCCCAATCTTCAGCATCTCAAATATTAATGCTGGTGATTGCAACAGGTTATTTTAGACCTTATCATGAAAGATGAAAAGGAAATTCTCTGAAGAACTTCACCAAAGTCTCTTCCTGCCTGTTACTATGGAAGGGGAAGGAAGGAATTTATCTGGAAGCCTCCACTTATCACTGCATTAGCTATGTGATATGGTAGTGAGAAGAGATGGACACACATCCACAAGCCATAAGCCACTTTATTTATGTTATTAAATTGATTTTTAATTAGGGCAATGAAATAATCCTAATGTTATCACCCAGAACAAAAATTTTAAGTCACAATTGTAAGTTATTTTTATTCCTTTAAGCAATTTTTGTACTTGTAATTTATCAACTGATGATTGCCTGGAAGAGATACATCAAATCACCTCCCTTTTACCCATCTTTCTGCAGTTCTAACAGTTCTTATGAAATGCAAGTTAGTAGAAATAGTGAGGAAAAACACAAATTAACATTTCCATATTTCAAACAAAGACAGTCAATGATTAAAAGTTATTCCACATAAAACACATGAACAAAACCTGCCAAGATAAAAATACCACACCATAAAATACTTAAATTTTTCCCTGTTATGAAGTGGTCAGACAATGATGGACAAGGAGACAAATTATACACAACAGACACTGATTTAAAGTTGGGCTACAAAGTCTCTCACACAGGAGGAGGAGAGTTTGGTTTTACTCTCAGACATTTCTGAACACAGTCTAACCAACTGCCAAGCAGCACTTATCTCTCAGAACCTTCCTATGTATATTTGTGTTCAAGTTTCTCAATACAATGACAGCGAGTGACACTGCAGTTTCACACTAACACATATCCTAACACATAAATGTGCAAAAAAACCTCACACTGACCCTCCTGCAGGTCCCTGCCACACTGCTACTGAAATGGATCAAGAAAAACAAACCATACTTAACATGAAAGTTAAAATATGAAGGTACCTAAAGATTAATTCCTTAGAAATTCAATTCCTCTCAGTATTTGCAATAATATGGAGAAAAAGAGTGAATAAACAGAGAACAGGGGAACTCCAAACAGAACAGCCTCTTCTACCCCAAGCAGCCCCCTTCCTGCCACATTCAACTACAACTTCCATCTCATGAGATATTTCTCAGCTAAGGTAATTTACTTCTTTCAGGACTTCATGCAAACTGTAAATCAAACTGCTTTACTAAAATCAGAGGGCAAAGGTAATAGTTCTAAAAAAATGTAATTATATGACAAGATATGTTTTATGATTTAATTCTTAAATGTGTAATTATTTTTCCAGCACGTTTGTACATATATGTTTGTATATTCATTTCCTAAGGCTCCCAGTTGAAAGACGAAGAGCTTCTAATCTAACTCCTTCTGACCCATTCTCCATCTCACTGTTTTCCGAAAGTAATTCCAGGGTTAGGGAATGTAACAGGTATTCCTTTAATACCTTTGGATGTGCGTTTACATGCACCTTTTGTTAACAAAAATCCACATAAAAGTTCCTCCTTCAGTTTAGGTTTCTTTTTGGTTCATTTCTTTTTTCTTCCTGAAGACTTTTCCTGCTTCATTTTGTACACTTGTTCCTACTGCACACATTCAAGGGAAACTAAAAGAATTCCTTTCTAAAAGTTGCATTTAAAAATAGGCCTATTCCTTTTTAGGTCATATTAGCTTATTGCACTGTCTCCTGGCTCCTAAGCTTCACTGAGGGAAATATCTGCCAAAACAGATTCCTCTTTTGTTACAGAGCCATTGTACTCAAATCTTTCCGAAAGCTCCTTGTACACACCTCTCAAATACTGTAGTTGACTTGCTTCTTTACTGTTATAGCATCTTTTAGAATGGCAATAGCCTTTTTGCAGGGCTTTAAACTCTCACTGTACCTTCATTAACCAGATCTGCTCTGGCCATGTCCACATCAGCAGCTAGCAAAATGTAACAGCAGAGGTGGTAGACAGTAAGAAGGGTCTGTAGCCCCAATACCAACACTGTACACATTTCTGGAGTTTGAGTTTTGGAACAGCTTTACTCTGATCCCACAGCCCCACACCAGTGGGACTGCAGCTTCCAGTTTAGCTTTATGCATAAGCAAGTCAGCTTCCCTGACCCAAGCACACCATAAGTCAAACCAAAGCACAGTCTGTGAGAACAATCAGGGAATTCATTTCCAAAGTGAACTCCTTGTCCACATAAATACAATTAAAACTACTGCAGCTGCCTTCCCTGCTTCCCGTTCCCCTGCTCCTCTGTGGCATGCGTGATAGCCACATGGAAAACCTCCACACCTCTAAGTTATGTTCACTGACTAGCTCATTCTACTGCATTAATTCTCAGCTCGTGGATGTAAAGTATTTTCATGCATGAGTATGCTTAGTCACTTTGCGTCAGGACTTCTGCCTTTCACTCTCTTTTGACAGCTTCAGAGCAGATTCTTCCATAGAATGTTTTTCTTTATAAAAAGATAAAAAGGAACCCCCAAAATTCCCCACTCTCCATCATTGCTTTTCCCCTTCTTCTACGCAAAACAAAGGCTAGAAAATTTTTCCTGCAAAACTACTGGAAAGACATGACCACAGCAGTTAAAACTAAATAAATAAGGATTCTCTCAGACAAACAGACTGCATTTAAAGCATGTACCTATTTAACTTGAATGACTAATGCACAAAGTACTTGTGTCTGCAAATAGGGTAAGATACAGTGTTTCTCTGAGGCCTCGGCAATGGGATGGACCACAGAACTACTTGTTTCATGTGGAAGTAAAACCAGTAACTGAGTATCGCTAGCATGTAAACACAAATTTCTTTTTAGAAGATGGATACATTTCAGGAAGTATTAAGCATCTACAGAGATGCTAAAACCAGATTTTTTTCCCTCATTCATTATGTGTGCTAGAGAAAATAATTCGCCAAAACTAACATTTCTGATAAATCTCTGTAGTTTGAGCTTGGTGAAGCCCAAATTGCCATGCAAAACTGAAAAGGTCACTCAGCTCCTCTGGGTGACTCTCCCCATTCCCAGGTACTGAAAAAGGTACAAGACACACTCCTTCAAAAAAGCAAGACTAACAACCCAAGAAACAACAGGCTGGTCAGTCCCCTCTCAATCCCAGGGAAGGTCAGGGAGCAAATTCTCACCAGAGCCATTTATTAACATATTATAGACAGAAGGTGATTTGGATTAGTCAGCATGGATTTATGAAGGGGAAATCACGTTTGGCTAAACTGACAACTTTCTGCGATGAGAAAGAGCAGTGACAGCAGTGGATGCTAGTTACCTTTGATACTGTCTCATACTACATCCTCGCAGACAAAACAACATATGGGTCAGACAGAACCACGGGGTGAACTGAAAACCTGGTTGAGCTTTAAGACTCAAGGAGTTGTGGTCAGCAGGATACCACTCAGCTAAAGGCCAATCCTTAGTGCTGTAGCCAGGGTAAACACTTGACCAACACTGTGCAACTTCATTTATCACCTGGACAATGGGACCAAGCTCACCCTCAGCAAATAAGCTGATGAAACAGAAGTTCCACAAAAGGAAGTGCAAAGTTCTGGACCTGAAAAGGAATAAACCCATGCACCATTTTACACTTCACAGGCACACTGATTCCCATCTTACTGCAATTTTCTTTTGCCATGGTAAGAAACCTCACTAAATGTTCACATAATGCTGCCTTGGAGCCTGTGGTATACCTTCATTATTTACATAACATCAGAGGTGGGGAAGTTATTGAATATAATGGGTGATAGAAAAAAAGACAAAAAGACATTTTACTTTGCTGATGGCAGGTTTCAAGCCGTTCATACCTTTAAGAATTTCCTTCATTTTAACTCATATCGCAGTAACTTTCCAGAGCAAATCCAGACAGTAAGCAATATGTTGCTCCATGTCTCTTATACATGATAAAGCCTCTGTCCCCATCTCTGAAGTACTTACAGCCAAATTACTCTACACTAAAAATATCCCATGTGTAACAAATTTGTACTGCTGTGTCACTTAAAGGATGCTGATCCCCTAAGAGCTTCTCAAAGTTTCTGACATATCTGTATAAATCAATGCAAACCTCAGTGAGAAAGAATGGCAATGAAGTTTCTCTTACGATATAAAGACCAAACTATGATACTGCCAAAAATCCCAGTGACATATACAGGTATTTTGATGTGGAGGCACAATATAGCTGCATACCAAACTGATTAAATCCACATCAGTGTGCTGCTCTACCACTTTAGCCTTTTTTAACATATCCACTAATTTTCACTCATTTCACAGTTCCCAGTGCATACATTTAGCTCCCTTACCTCACTATTACAGAAATACCACAGAGCATCAGAGTTCACATGACAGTTTTTGTTATTTCCCAATTAAAAAGGGGGGAATCATTAACTTTCATAAACACAAATTTCAGAAACTGCAGAACTTCTTTTGATGCTCATGGAAAGAGAGCTAAGACTAGCAGATCTATTGGAGAACCACTTGAGCTTTAACTACTCTGACTGCTTATTTTGTGCTTTGGCATCAGACGAAAACTACTGGTTTTGTACTGCAGCTATTTTTAAGCGTATTTCAAAGGCATTACTTCTGAATTGTCAGTAAGAAGCTATCTCTATATTATCAACTCTCACAGCAGAATAAAATGCAAGGCCAGCACCTTCTGTTCCACCATCTACCTTCCAGCTTTAGAACAAGTCACTTTAGAAGAAGTTATATATTCAGTTCCTAACAGAGGACAAACTACTCAGGACTCTGTAATCTCCAGCCATTAGTTTTTCTTCTTGTTTGCAGCTCAATGCCTGCTCCAACATATTTCCCCATTCCATTTGCAGCACTTTATTGAATATTTAGTGGCTCATACGCACCCTTATTCAAACAAAGATACATAAAGGTTTTAACTCTGGGGGGATGGAAATAGAAAGCTTGACCACTAAATTACACTCTTACCTGTAATCATTACTAACAAGTACACCCACTATTACAGTTATTTTAAAGATTGTTTTTAAAAGAAGCCTTTTGAAAGGATGTTGTTTACTAGCAGTCTAGAAACCCAGAACCAAAACCAGATCCCGTCACCCATAGGACATTCTTCAATCACAGAATAAAGCTGGTACCTATACTAACCTATACATGGTTCATTAGTATGTTCTGTTCAGAACTGTATAGCATGCAACACACCTTGTTTTCAAAGAGTGTTCAACAGCACTGAGTAAGTGCTGTACACCTGTACAAAGGTGCCTCTCTCTGGGGTGGTGATGAAGAGATCCCTAGGCACGCCTCATGAACACAGATAAAAAGGGCCATGGAGATATTGGCAGAAAGATACTGGTGAATGATATTGCCCAACAAAAACTATTTTGCTGAACAGACTGTCACTAGAAGTACCCAAGCAATAAACTCAGCCAAAACAGACTGCACAGATCTGCAACTCAACCTGGCAAGGCTCAAATAACTGCTTCATTCTCTACTACCAGCGGCAATCACAAACCTGAGCTTTGCTTGGATTATTTGGAATCTCTTGAAAAAGAAAGTTCTTTGTCACTTGCTGCTTGTACTTGCTTTAACAAGTTAGACAGTACAAGATACCGTTCCTCTTGATTAACTTGGACTCAACTGTAAGAACTACTGTACCCAATGCGCTGAAATTCTTACATTTACCAAGGTAAGACTGTACATACACTGCCCCGTAAGAAAAATAATCTGCTTCTCTGAATACTCTTACGTATTACAAATAATCAAAGAAACTAGAACTGGAAATCTAGTGTTTGCAACAAAATTAAGTAACATTCCCATGTGTTAAATTCAGTGCCAGCTGGAAATAAAGTTTGCCTATTTCCAACCTAAATTATGCTTTACTAAAGTAAAATACACAAAGCCAAAAGATGTAATGGAAATGAGAATTTCTGGGAGGGTGAGGGGGAAATTGAGACGATTTAAGTAAACAAGAAGATATCTGAAAGCCTGCTATGGGTCACTGTCTTTTTTAGAACTGCAAACTGCTGCAAGCACAATCTTATGTTCCAGAGGAATCATCTTCATGCTTTCTAATTCCAACAGAAGTCCACCACCTGCTTCCTGGGAATCTTCTGCAAGTGACCAGATGGCAACAGGAAAGCATAGCCAGGAGGGGACAACAAAATCACCCCTACCCCACAACATTCAACTGCTTGTTACATTCCAGCCCATGCCTCTGAAAAATAAAACAGAAATTATAGGAAAAAGATGGATTAGAACTGCACCACTATTTCAGTATTCTCAGCACTTCCATTTAACTGGGGTTTTGTGGGGCTGCTCTGAAACCCTTTTGCCCTTTATCAGAAGACAAAGTAGGGTTCTCTTCTGAAACCTTTGGACTCTGAAACCCAGGACTTCCAATTGTAGTAATAAATAAAATCCTTGACTGAAAGTTTCAGTCTTTACGCCAGATCTTCTATGAAGAACTGACAAGAGCATACTTAAAAGAGTAGGTTTATCTGCTAACAACAAGTTTTAATTGCATCCTTCAACTTCCAGGGAATCACCATACTGCAGGGACACAACTTAAAGCCCACAGGTATGTGAAGAAGCTTAGAACTGCCTCCTAAACTGAAACTTGACAGCAAGCCAGAGGTAAGTGCACAGTAAGAATGACAGCAGCACAGTTATCAGGGGAGCACACAGTCCTACTGTAGCAGTCTGATATTGCTGAAAGAGTGCTCTCACCTTCCTCTTCATGTTCCTCCTAGTTACACATGGGGACTCCTAGTCCCCACCTTTGTGTCAGTTCTGCTGCTGAACTGACACTCACTGACCTGTTTAAATTCAGTAAATCCTCAGGAAGAAGAGAAGCTCAGAGTTCCTGAGAACTGAAAAACTAGTTTTAGTTTTATTTTTAATAAAACAGGCATACTTTGCATGCCCTGACAAACTGTCCTACACAAGGAGTGTTAACACAGTGTGAACACACTTACTACACCATACATATGCTCCTTCATGGCTTACCCATCCATGCAAAATGTGGCAAACCAAGAAGGTACACACATACTAGAGTAAAAGTCCATAGGGTCATAATGCTGCATAATGACCTCCTTAATCAACACAGGAGTCTTCCAGATGCAAATCCTGAGTCTACATGTGAGGAGGTCTATCAATTTTGTTCAGAAAAGTTTTATTTAGCTTGTAATGCATAAAAACATTCCTGTATTTGATTATAAGCTGTGACAGCAGAAATACAAAACACAGAGTTTACTATTTTAAAAATAGGAAGTGAAAGATCAAAAAGCAAAGCAATCCCAGCTGTGGTAAGGGCTTTCTCTATAGATAGATCCTATCCCTATCATTACTGTCAACAAAGTCCCTGCCCTCTTAACTCCCGCATTGTCCGATGGTGCACAAAAAGAACAATGAGAACACCCTCACCTTGTGATCACTAATTCATTCACCCGAACTAGATCCGGTTCAAGCAAATGTTTAACAAATGTAGCATTGCTCTGGAAATCGGTCATTCTAAATACACAGTGCATTCTGCATTTGCAGAAGGCAAAGACATTTTAACACTTTAGAATAGCATGTTAAACTCAATTTAACAAGCACAAAATGGAGTACACCCATTATCTGCAGAAGTACTGCCCACTGTTAAGTCTTCCTCTGTATCTTCAGATGATGAAGACTTTTGAATGGAATTAAAATAAACTAAATAACACAATGTAAAACAAACCCAAAAGCTCAGGTGACAGTTATTTAGTCTGGATAGCTATGGAAGGAAGGTGGACAGAGTGCTTTCCTAAACCCTCAGCATCGTCCTCCTCTTTCCTGTTATCATCATACCCATTCTTCCCTTTCAAACAGCTGGAAAAAGAAGCTGCTTTGAGGACTATATCACTGATGACACCATGTGCCCTGGATGAATTGTGTACACTGAAGAACAGAAGCAGCCTTGCTATCCTTACACAGAAAACAAGCCAGTGTCACACTGTTACTTTTTACCTTCTAAGCTCCCCTATTTTCTTTTTCCTCACTTCCTTTCTAGAGTGAAGTGCCCTTCATATGCAAGATCACCCCAGGAGGTCACAACTTGAAGAGATAGTAACAGGTGTCCAACTACAGGTAAAACCTAGTGAAAATATGCAGCTCCCACTTTTTACAAAGGTTAGTAAGCCTGGTTAAAGATCAGACCAAGCACTTTATCATCTCATGAACATTTTTATATATCAATCCCAGTATTTCTTATCTAGTATCTGAAATTATGTACAACATTTCCTACAACAGTAGGAAATACACACATACATATAAACACAGGGCACTTACGGAGGTAAACCCTGTGAAGAGAATTTAATCAGCGATCCAATGGTCAATTAGTTCAACTCTGACAAGCCAAAGTAAAAACTCTTTAAAGTTGAGGAATCCTTCTAAAGAATCAGCTCACTCCAGCCAGCCGCTCTGCAAATAAATGAAGAGAAGAGCAGCTCATGGCACTGGCAGAGCAAGATCCAAGGTGTCAGAAAAGTACATACAAATGCAGTACTTGGAGCAACAGGTCTTAATCCATTCAAATGTTTATGAAACCAGCAGTGAAGAAATAGTATTTGGATATCTGAGCACTCTAACTGTCAAGCAACAGTAATGATTATTAATATATAATTAAAAGACAGCACTGGGGATAGGGGCAAGCACTAGAATGGTTACTGACCAAAAGTAAGTTAAAAATTAACACAATCTGCTCTTCCATGTCTCAGCACTTCTTCTTCAGCTTGCTCAGCACCCAGTCTTCATTAGCTTTTCTCACTGCACTGGACAAGACAAAGCTAAAAAGGGTAGTAACCACTTAACAAATTACTTGCACTGGCAAAAGATCCATCACGATCACGTGAAACTGAAGGAATCAAAGAGCCCATTTTATTTTTAAGTAAATGAACATGCTCCCAGTCACAAATTATATTCTTGATGGATATTTCATTCCAAATGGCTATCCACTTGATGAATAAATGAATAAAAGAGAACCAGATTATAAACCTGCCTTTACTAAGTCTTTTTCTATTGAAGACTGCTTTAAATCTTAACTGATCTTTCCACATATTGAGCTAATACTAAGAGAGAAAAAGTCTATTGAAAGGCTACCCTTGACAAAAAACTAGGCCTCTAAAGAACAGAAAACAGAGCATAAAGGTTTCATACAGGCTGATATTAACACCCTCTTCTTGAAAGCTCCAGCTTCTGTATCATCACCTACCCAAGTCCAAATACAAGATCTGCACATTTTAGGTAAAAGGTAAGTCACCCAAGTTTCACTTCTTCCTGATTAGAAACAAGGTTCCACACAATAAAACTTTAACAATCCACCTGAAGAGAACAGACCTTTTCCTGCTTACCAACAATACCATTTGAGTCTAAACTCTGAACTTCAAAAATCAATGATCTAAATGCAAACATGCAAGTAATTCATTTCATGCCTGAAACAATAGGTCTCTCCTACCAGCATGGTTTAGAATAGCTCAGGCAGGTGGGTGGAAAGCAGGCATTATCAGTTTCTAAATGGGAGGACTGTAATAAAACTTAAAAAAGAGAGAACAGCATATTAACATACTGCCAAGTTTAAAAAATGATTTGAATAACCAGCATAACAAGATCTAGTATCACGTTTCCTCAGAGAGGGGGGTAAAAAATCTCCCCTTGATGTTTTACCAGGAAGTTTGTTCTATGCCTGTGTATAGTAAAAGCAGAAATTGCCAGCATAACTGAAGAGCTGGTCATACAAAATAGGGCCTTGGCTGCTTTAAAATACTCTTTCCCAATTTGTCACAATGCTGTCATTTCTATTGAGTGTAATTTCCAATTCTTATGAAGAAAAAGATCAATCCTTCAACTGCAGCAACTCTGCACTACAGCAAGTAAAACCAGAATGCCAGTCTCTTACAGAAAATGTTCAAGTCCATATTGCTTTATTCTTCAGAAAAGAGGAATGAACAGATAAGAGGAATGAAGAAGAAAAATTACCTTTCCCTCTCCAAACTGCAGACACAGAATTAGCTCATATAACAGTCAAACCAAGCCCAAGAAGGATTGCATAAAATCGTTAAAAATACTCAATTTATGAGACAGTAAAAAGTAAGTATCTAGAAAAAACAGAACCCTTCCAAGCTAGACTATAATCATGGCTTGTCTATTTCGTCTTCTGAGTAACCACTCACTTCAAAGTGCTTCTATAGCTGGCCAAAGTACAGTTACAGGCAGCAACTGAGACAAATACTCTCCTCTAGGTTATGCACACGTATTCACTTTCCTTAGGTGTAAGGGCACAAAGTAGTTCCTTCAATTACATGTAAGTGCAGCAGACTGACAAGAATTAGAACATTACCTGAACATTACTGGCTAGCTAAACAGAAAGGCTTCACACTAAACAGCACTCCCAGAAGTTTCACCATTACTGTTTGCAAGGGGTTTATCCTCTGCTCTAACCCTACAGACTCTTTTCCTTGCTTTTAAGCAGAAATCAACTGAAAAACAACATAAAAACCACTTTACTATGGCTGAACAGATGTATCACTTGGTTTGCTATCCACTGATAATGCTGTTGAGAAGCCACTTATCCATTGCATATGCTCTACAATAGAAGAAAATAAATTGATTTTGTACACCTCTCACGAAATATTTTTCAAGCAATGCTAAGGTGAGCTTGCCTAGAAACAACCATTAATTTCAACTCTATGAGAGAAACATCATGCTACATTACTACCTGTCTTCTTATTTGTTCTGTAGTTAACTTCCCCAACCATTTTGAAACTCAGAAACAAAGAAACACAACTTCATATTTCACATGTGTTCCACCACAGAAGAAACAGAACTTTAAAGGGGGAGAGAAAATTGAGGGAAGAAATCGAGGTGATGCTGCTTAACTAATAAATTCATGTAAATAATCTTTTCTCAATCTCTCTTAAGCCTCAAAGTAACTGTTTAATCTGTAAGAAGCTTTCAAAGTTAGCACTCAGAAGTCTCAGTTATTTTCCACTACAACATCATCTTGCACATGCACTGTATCAGGTCCTTCCTTTGAAGACAAGAAAATTCACTTTGGATCAGAATGCTACATATTATTTCACTGATCGCTGAGAGATGTGTTCAGTGCACTGATTAAAACTGTTAGACACTACAACTAACGACGCACACTAGAGCAAGTTTAGATTCAAATGGCTGTAGCAAAGAGCAGTGTAACTGGCATTACACCAGAATCACTCTGGACTTTCGTTGTGAGAGAAAGGAGTTTAAATTTGGTGTTTGGGGTTTTGGTTTATTTTGGTTTTTTAAACATTTTTTTTTTAAGCACTACAATCCTCAGAATCTAAGTCTGCAGTTCATATTTAATTTTTAAACATCTATGCCTTATTTCAGGTAAATACAAGCAAGCAGAGCTGGATCTACTGTCATACCCTCAAGAGTGACTGTCAACTTACAAGTATCAGTCTGTATTTCTCTCCTTTTCCCTTTGAAAAGGATGAGTGTCAGGGTAGCAGACACCAAACAAAATTATGAGAAACTCACTAAAAGAAGCAATAATATATTGGGAAAATATGGTCTAAACTACCCTCGTGTCTGACTTGTCTGTAACTAAACTGTAAGTTTTGCTGGGGATATTTTCTGAAGCTTCAAGGGTAAAGGATGGCACACAATGATAACAGACATCTCAAATGCTACACCTGCCTTTCCCTCTGCATCACACACAGATCTGAAGTTCTATTTGCCACTTACCATCACAAGTTACAGCTGAATTCTTGGCTATCAGAGCCACTAAAGGCATACTCAAACACCACCTTCTGCTTTTATCTGGATACTATTGCTACACAAGGTCAAAGACACCCTCTTTGGAAGCAGGAGGTGTAACGGCTGGAACTTGCCCGTGTTTCCAAAATAAGAGCGGTGGCACCAGCGTTGCCATTCTGCTGTGTTTACAAGAGCGAACACAGTTCAGTATAAACCTCCAGCTACTGTCATGCTTTATCACTGGGAAACATTACTTCAAGGTACGGCTGTACCCTGACGAGACAAAGGCAGCCAAGCCTCGCAAAGAGACTGCAGCGTGAACTAGAGGGGCCACAGGACGGAGGGGGGACGCGCTCTTCAGAGGAGCTAAACACGAAGGCTTGAGAGCGCTGCGTTACGGACCGACTGCCGGAAAACAAAACCTCTGACGGGAGCGAATCCCCAGAGCCCAAAGAAGGTGAAGGTTTCGAGGTTAATCTCAGCGACACGGAGCCTGGAACAAGTGGCAGGGGCAGAAACTGCCGGGGACATTGGGCACAAGCGATGCAGAGATGGGGGAAACAGGGGACCCAGCCCGGGGTCCGGCAGGTGGCCCAACCCGCCGGAACGAAGGGGCGCCCCAGCGCAGGCCGGCAACGTCGGCAAAAGGGCGGCAGAGCCAGGCAGCCCTCCGCAGGGCAGTGCCGGGGTCCCGGCACCGCCGCCCCGTGCCCCGGGGAGAGAATGACGCTGCCGTCCTAGTCCGATCTCCGGCCCAAGACCTACACCCGCCAGGGCCTGGGCTGGCAGCACTGGCGGAGAGACGTTCCCTCAGCGAGGCCCTCCCGGGGCGAGAAACCCCTCAAGCAGACGGGCCTACGCCCGCCGGGGTCCCTCTCTCCCCCCTGCCTCGCCACGGCCGCCAAGAGAAGCGCTGGGGAACGCCGCGTCCTGCCGAGCCCGCAGAGCCCCGACCCCACCGTGCTCGCCACCGCCTCCCGCTGCCCGCCACCGCCTCCCGCTGCCCGCCCCGCCCGCAGCGCGGACCCCGCTCCCTCACCGGGCACGAGCGCAGCAGCTGCTCCGCTCCCCGGCCAAGATGGCAGCGGCTCCAGCCCGGCCTGAAGCAGCCACTTCGCAAAGTCGGGCGGGAGCAGCGCATGCGCCGAGTCCCTTCGCGGCCACTGCCGCGCCGTGACTACAGTTCCCGGCGTGCTCCGCGGCGGGCCTGGCGCGCGGGTCGGCCTGGCCGGCGGTGCCTGACTTCCGGGCCGGTGGTGATGCGCGTTGTGTGCGCGGGCTGTGGCAATGGGGTTGCTGGGCGCTGCGCAGCGCTCGGTTCCCGGGGTAGGACTGGGGTTTGGCCGTGAGGCTGCCCGGAGCCGCTTGGGCCTGATCATCACCTCACCTGCCACAGAAACCGTATGGGCCAGGGCCCTTGGAAGGGTTGTGTGTGTATGTACGCACAGCACATACATAGAATATTAAATCATAGCACCAGCTCGGTTGGAAAAGATCTCTAAGCTCATCAAGTCCAACTATCCCCCAGCACTGCCAAGGCCACCACTAACCCATGGCACTGAGGGCACTGTCTACACGGGGTGTGAACGCTTCCAGGGACGGTGCCCCCAGCCCTGCCCTGGGCAGCCTGTTCCAATGCCTGAGCACCCTCTGGGGAAGGAATTGCTCCTCAGCTCCATCTAAACCTGCCCTGGTGCAGCTTGAGGCCGTTTCCTCTTGTCCCATCCCTTGTTCCTTGGGAGCAGAACCCAGCCCCTCCTGGCTCCATCCTTCTGTCAGGCAGTTGTAGGGAGGAATCAGGTCCCCCCTGAGCCTTCTCTTCTCCAGACTGAACCCCCCAGGTTCCGCAGGCGTTCCCCATCACACCTGTGCTCCAGGCCCTGCACTAGCTCCATTCCCTTCTCTGGACCCACTCCACACACTACAGTAAAAATCATTGATCACCAAAGCAGCCCCACAGGTTAGGCTAACACCCTGCTGAAGTTGCAAGAATAGCTTAACAAAGCCACTGGCAGTGCTGGGTTATCACAGCAACACTAACGGGAAATTTCTGATCACAAAAAGAGACATTCTGGGTAATCTGAGTTTCTTACAGACAGGCAACTGAGATGTCAGTGGTAGTGTGGGCTTTGGCCACACAGTCAAGGTTTTGTGGTTTTAATGTATGCGCTGCAGATACGTAAGCTATTAATATTACTTAACCTTTACATAAACCCTTGTTTCGAGTGTACTTTTTCTTAACCAGAATGCACCATTGCATAAGTGAATACATGGGAATTAAAATACACTTCCTCTTTTGACAGAGAGGAATAAGAGTGTTCAGTTTCCATGCAGTGAAATCAGAGAAAAGAATCCATTATTTTCAAAGAGTAAGAGAATATCCTCACTAATGTTTCAGGGATATCGCACACTTTACAAGTGCAAAGTTTAGCATTTTCTTACAACTGGTAGGGATGTAAAAATCCGTCTTCTCTTCCTGCCTCACACATAAACTCCAATAAGAAAGATTCCATAGCTGCAATTAAATGACTGTTTCTGTTGATGAGGCCTAAGCAAGAAAACAGCTCAGATTGTTTTCCCCTAACAGAATAACATACATGTTTCCATGCCAGTTAGCCTTCTGCAGTTATGATTGACCAAGATATATGCGCACATAACTTCAAGCACAGGAATCCCTTTAATTCCAGCACAGAACAACACTGGCTGCTTGGTCGGAGCCTGTGAGTGCTGAGGAGTCAGAAGTGTGTGGCTTTGCCAGAAGGTATGCATCCCTGGGAAGCAAGTTTGAAGCCAGGGTTATAGTCTAGTATAGGAACCAAACAAACTGAACAGCTCAAATAAGTTCTGGGGGTTTGTTTGTTTGGTTGGTTGGTTATTCTTTGAAGTTTTTCTATGCACTTTTAAATCTTTATCTTCCTTTACAGATATTTGACCACATACACATACATTTATAGTTACATATTTAAATTGCCCATTCCAATTAATGAGTTCTGCAAGCCTTTCTTAACAGATATTTCTCTCTCCTGCATCACTGACATAAAGTCATCTCTCATCCATTGCTGTGGTACAGATTCCTGCCTGGCAGGACAGTAAAGCTCAGACTGACTTCAGCTGGAGTTCCACATCTGCATAGCTGGGTTTCCCTTACAGTGTATTTGCTCTATCTCTCATCTGATACATAACGCTGGGTTTGTTTTTGCAGATTGCCTGTGGTTTGATTCCCAAAGCTGCAGGGACATTGAAGCTAGGTGTACTATGACCTCTTACCTCAGCTGCCTGAATTAATATGAACTTTAGTAGTTTAGAGTTTGCAGGAAGACGCTGAATGCTACCTGTCGTGGTTTAAACCCAGTTAGGTAACTCATTCACTCACTCCCCCCCACCCTTCTTTCCCTCCCCCTACTCCTGGAGGGACAGAGAGGAGAATCGAAAAGAACGCAACTCCCATGGGTTGAGATAAGAACAGTTTAGTAACTAAGGTATAACACAGATCACTACTGCTACTACCAATAATAACAATGATAAAGGAAATAACAAGGGAAGAGAATACATCACCTCACCACCAGCCAACCGATAACTTGCCCCCCCCCAGCCCGACCAAGCCCCGACCCATACCTCCTCCAACCCCGCAGTCTCAGCCCTTCCGGCTAACTCCCGGTTACATCCTGGGCATGACGTGCTGTGGTATGGAATACCTCTTTGGCTAGCTTGGGTCAGGTGTCCTGTCTCTGCTTCCTCCCAGCTTCCCCTCCTCCCTGGCAGAGCATGAGGCTCACAAAGTCCTTGACCAAACCAAAACATCATTGCTAGCAGCTCTGTTCCCAGGCCGAAAGTCAAAACACTGCACTGCACTAGGTACCAAGGAGAAAAATGACTGCTACTGCTGAACCCAGGACACTACCCCAAGTACACATACAGGTGACTGCTATTGAATTCAAGAGATGTGCATATATCCTTAGGGCAGTGTGTCCATTTGCAGTCAATGCTTTTGTCTTACTGGTTTTTAGGTTTCCAAGGTAAATGTTGCTAAAGCAGATGTGAATTAATAACAGTGACTTTTTTCAAGGGCACCGCATAAGTTGTCCTCTGTGTTAATATTTTTTTCCCCCTTTTGTAACTGACATTTCAGAAAAATTACTGTTGTTCAACACCATCAACCCCAATCTCTTTATTTTTCAGCTTTTGATGCCTCCAGTCAAGTTCCACTGGCGCCATCTGCTCTGCAAAATTCATGAGAAAAAGAATGCATTCCAGGTGCACAGACTATGATTAGTCTATGCTTGCCAGGACAGGATGAACACAGAGCAATCTTCACATTCACACTCTTTCAGAGATCATTTTCCCTGTTAAAAATCATAGCCTGGTAGTGAGCTGGAATAACAGATAATGAATTGACACCAGAACAATGTGGCAAGCACAGATGAATATAACTGAGTGGCAGAAGAGCTATGTATCCAAGGCTTTATCTTTCCTTTATTTGCTTATCTGGGGAAAAGGGAAGACTATTTGATTATTTTCTTTTTCCTTATACTGTCTATAACTACAAGATACTCAGGCAGGATGGAATTTTCTTGCTATTCTCTGTCATAGCTTTCGAGTGCTAAGAACCCCAGCAGGTTAGGAAAGTTATCTACAGTTTCCAGGATGATCTTGTACAAAGGCATTCCAGAAAAACTGTGCATACTTTATAGCTTTCCAGATTTGCTAAGTTTCATACACTCAAGCAGTGCTTCTGGGAGTTAATTTCTGAGAGATAATAGTAGTCATAGTATATTTTTCATTCTCTCTCACTCCAATAGAGATTTCAAGGTCACTGTGACAGAGATTGTTTCTTGTGGCAAAATATGTATAGCATTTATTCTCAATTGGGCCATTGTAAGCAACAATATTCTAATCACCAGTGCAGCCTTGGGGTTACTCCCTCCCAGACACAGAACTGGCTATTGAGTTCCCTGAGGTTTTTGTCTACCTTCATTTAGGACCTCAGTGTAGTAATGCTATATAAGTCGACAACACAAGCTGATCCTGCTACTGAAGAGACCACAGTGACCATCTCCCCATGGAAGGAATTTTGCTAGTGTGAATGCTTACCTACCTTGGGCTAGACACAGCCCCAAGCAAATATCACAAAGTGACTGTTGAATAATCATCAGATGTCATCAGCATTCATTAGCTACTAAGCTATTTTAAATCTTTGACAGTGGCTTAACACTTCTGTCTGCAAAGTTGGTGATTTATAAATGCAGGAATATTTTGTTTTCACGTCATTTTTCATTACTGGATTTCAAAGCACTTTATAAAAAACTATAAAGTAAATTTTATAAATAAGTCTTCTGCAGCTTTTTGTTATGTAGGTAAGTATTGCAGCAAGTGCTTTATTTTTTTAAAACAGACTTGATTTAATAAATATTTATAAATAAAATTTTTATTTAATAAAATCTTGAAATTGTCATCTCTAAAAAAAGACTTTTTGCTATGCTCCCTTGTTATCAGACTCTGAATTCATGATATCACTCATGAAGATAAGTGTAGAATCAGAGTTTATCTATTTCTAATTGACTTTAAAATCAGAATTGACTTGAGATTTATGAAAGTATCAGTGGGAAAAGATAAATTGCTTCCTGTTATCTGCAGAATGAAACCTTCAGGTTGGTGAGAAATTATCATTTCCAAGTAATCTAATTAAAGGGTAAAACAAAGACGTGGCTGTTTAATTAAGTGTTTTATTACTCAATTGCTTTACAGTGCATAGTCAGGGAACTGTGAGGGAGTGATTAGGTGTCTTGAGAACGGAAATGACACAGCCATGGCATGTATATGTTTTAAAGGAAGGACAAGATACTGGGAAAATTGTTCCTCTCTTCCCCACACAAAAGGCTGACTGTTATTTTTCCCTGGGACTGAAGAACATGATACTGTAAATCACTGCCTACACCAAGACCTTGCAAACAGCCTTCAGGTAAGCCAGGCCTGTGGTGAGACAGCATGGCAGATAGGCAGGGCACCCGTGGGCACTACTTGGGTTCTGGTTACACCTTTGCTGTCTGGATGCTGCATCTAGGACTCTTAAAGGATGAGAACACATGCATTTGCTCAGTGTCTGTGATAGTGGGATGCCTGTTTCTGACAGGATCTTTGAGAAGAGTTTTTGAAATGGAGATGCTAGTAGAAAGAGCCTTTATCTTGTTTAGACCTGGGTTTGTTCCTGTCCCACCCTGATAACCTTCCTTATTTTATATAGTTTTAAATTATCAACATCAGAAAGGCTGACTTATGCCCTGAGTGGTTTACCTCCTTGCAAATTGCTCTGGTATAAATCAGCTTGCATTTCAGGGCAAAACAGATGCTAATAAAAAGCTATGTAATGTTTAAACTAGTACAAAGGGAGAAGGTATGATTTAAATACTTGGGGCTTGATCCAAAGCCAGATAAAGCTAATGAACTGGTTTCCGTCGTGAATTCTTGAAAAGTATCAGCTTCAGGAGTCTGTACCTTCTTTACCTTATGTGGTTCCTTGTACCAGGATACCCCAATGTCCTCCTCTAGAAAGAAAAAAACAACCCAAGCTAACAATCCTGTTGAGTAAGAGGTGAAGTTCTATGTTTCCGTAAGACTGTGTGTCCCTTGAAGCTGCAGCATTACACTTTTGAACAAGAACTCTGAACCAAAGCTCCAGTCTTGAACTGCAGGGAAGGTAACAGGCCCTGGCTTTGAATATCCCTTGCTGAGTAGTAATCTTACTCATTCACTCAACTTATTTCATCCAGCCTTTCTTATGCTCACTGTGCACTTAGTAACTGGGCAGCTGAATTACAAACTTAAGGTGAGTAACAACAAGGGGCAGGAAGGTTGCTGTACCAGTCCCATCACATGCCATTAACATACCAGCTGCAGTGCTCATAATTTCCCATGCTGGATTAAGGGAGAATTTACTTGGTTAAACTTGCTCTACAAGACTCAAGGCTTGGTCCTCAGTTCATATTATGCTCATGCTTGCTACAACTGCAAGAGGGAGGAGAAGACAATGTCATACTGACTTGCCACCAACCCAGAGCTTCAGGTTCTCAGGGTCTGAACCAGCCTCTTGTGTAGCAGGCTGGCCTAAGGGTTTCTCTAAGAAACAAACCTGGTGTTTTTTCTCATGTTGGGGATCTAAGGAAAATAAGAGGCAAGAGGTAAAATCAGTCCAAACTTCTCTTCACAGCAGTTAATTTATTATCTTCTAGCTCTTGCTTTAGTTCATGCTTGCACTTGTGTGTAAAGACAGCATGTTCACAAGTAAATAATTTCTAGTGTTCCTGCCACAGAAACATAGCCTCCTTTCAACCCTTGGACTAACTGTACTCCTCCAAAAGGCACCAGCTTGATCCTACCAAACTTCTGCTAGTCCTCATTTACCTGGAAGACTAAACGAAGGCTCCCTCTGCCCTCTGTTGGGCAGTCCATGATGGAAAGTGGATGGTACCAGCAACACAGAATCAGGACCTGGTGAAGTGCAGAAGCCTCCGCTGAGGAGAGGGGTGGAGAAAGTGGAAAATTCACAGTAGAATCTGGAATGTGTTGAATTTAATATCACTGGGGCAAATGGTGTTATCATGGTATCATAATGCTAATGCTTGCTACAGTAGTATAAATATTGCTGTGGATTGAGATGGTATTAACTGAGCTAGATCCCCAGCGGTGTTACTGTGTGCTGCTGCACAAGATGATAGCAGTCAGGAAATCATGTTGTGAAGGACTTTGTGCAAACCCACGAGGCAATACTTGTCTCAGAGTTTATGCTTGAGGCAGGGAGAGTTTAATTGTGGAGTGAGCTGTAACACGTTTGTGAGTAATATAAACCTATGTCTATGCTGCCCATAACACCACTATATTAAAAGCCAATATAAGGCACAAAGAACAAGGGCTCTCATCCACATGGGACCCCTGCTAAGCTAAATTAGCAGTGTGAGTCATGCAGCCTGCATGTAAGAAAGCTGCTGCAGCTTTCAGCTGCTGGCTGGGGCCCTCACAAGCCATGAAGCTACAGAGCAAAGCACTGCACTTAGAAGATGCCAGTGATGGCATCACTGTTAAAACCTTCATTAGACACCTTGTGACATTTACCATGATAAAATCCAACTGGATCATCACTGTACCTGCCTCACTGAACAGAACAGCTTGTCCTTGCTGGAACAGTCATTACGCAACACCTCTTTCATCTGCGTCATTCACTATGGGTATTCTTCTTCACTTCTCACCAAACCTCTGTGCAGGGTAAAACAACACTAGTTTCCTAATTCAGGGTGCTCCTGAACACTGCCACCACAATATCATAGTGTTTCACAGGCAGAAATCTTTGCAATGTGTATATAAGTTTGTGGGAAAGTGAAATCGTTGACTGCAGTTTCTGGGTATGGGTGAGCTGAGGTACAGAATATAATGTTCTCATTGTTTGTGGGTATCCCTTTGAGACATGCAGGGTTTGTTTTGTCAGAGTATTTGGCATTTTCGAAGGGCAGTGAACAAATTATGGACATTCTTTTTATGAAAAAAACCAACAATTCAGATTGCATGAAATCCTTCTTATAGTGTACATAATAGATTAATTGTCCAGTCAAGTAACTACCTGGCTTTGTATGGAGTACCTGTGTGAAGTACCTGTATTATCAGAAGCTTACACTGATGTTTTCTCCTAGCCTTGAAATCTACAGCATCTCCCAGCCATGCCAGTAAACCTAAACCTTTTTTTTTAAATATAATTCTGAAGAAATATCATATTCTCTTTTTTTTTAAAGCTTGTTTTTTTTTCCCTGTTTCACAGCTTTTCAGTGACTTTGAGATATTTAAATTTACAACCCAGAACTTCCCCACTTGAACTATTACAGCAAATGAAACATGTTGAATAACATTCTGTTGTTGTTTCATATGCTCTGTTAGGTTGTGGTTTTTTTTCTTTTTTGTAATTTTTTGTTCTTTTTCCTGTTCTTTTTTCTTCACTACATCCTATTCCCTCCATTTTGTGCCTATCTTGTGCCATCTGGTGTCCCAAATCTACCACTGACAGCAACAATGAAAGGACCAGGGTACATACGAATAGTCAGTGCTACATTAAGATGTCGTAAAATACAGTGCTATGGGGCATCAATCTCCTGCATCAGAGGATTAGGGCAAACCATGCCGCTAGCGTGATTGTCTTTAAGCACTCCTTGAGAATATCTGCGTTAGAGCACCTTCACGCTAGGTGGAGCTGATCCGTCCTCCTTTAATAAATGCTGTCAGCTCCTGCCACCCACTCCTTGATGTAGCTGTGGGAAGGTGCTGGTCCTTTCAGCCTTCGCAGAGCAGTATGCCTTGAGCTGAAATTGGTGGGAGTTACATGAAATGATGTCTTTGTTCTGGTCTTGCTCATTAGTTAGGAAGGACATTTTGTGTATGGGTTGCCATGGGTTAGTACCAAAGGACGCTGACTATAACTGACAAACTGACAACGGAGTTTGCTGGAGAAGCTGTGGGCTGGCACCTAATGCAAGGCATGTCTGGAGCATTTTGTTGCCTTTAGGTCATGCTGCATAAAGTAGAGCTGTCAGGAAGTCTCCTGCTTGCCCATTATCAGAGGCAGGTGTGCAGGAGCACACAGAAACTGCAGTCTGCCAGCGATGCAACCTCAGTGTCTCAGACAAGATGGCCACAGCCTGAACTCCTGTCCTGCTGCTGTGAGCCAGTGATTTGAGCTGTGACAAGAAGGTTGGTGATGTAACCCTGTGAAAGCATGACTGAGTTAAATGAACCTGTCCAGGGGAACAGACACACTACTCCTTTGGGAGTTACAGAACTCTTTGGTGTGGTATCAGGTATGCCAGTGTGCCTACAGCTCTCCAAATACCAAACACAAACATTATCACTTGCGTATGTTGTGGATGAAGGGCTACAGATTTCCTACCAGGACTTTTGCCTTTCTCTGTGACTGTTCTCTGTAGGACTGAGGTCAGCTGCCACTCAGGTTAACAGATTTCAAACCTTATTTCTGGAGAGTACTGTGAGCTGGGGTCTTGGGGTGAACTCTGCACTGAGAACTATTTCAAACTTTGCAAGATGATTCAAGGAGAATTTCTGTGTAAGTAAGAGGAAATCCTCACTTTTAACTATTTTCACAGATAGAAGGTACATAACATGCTGGTTTCAAAGTTTGCCTCAGTTTATGACTGTGGCTTATGAAAAATGTATTTGTGCTGGTTGTGGCTGGGATAGAGTTAATTTTCTTCACAGTAGCTGGTATGGGGCTGTGTTTTGGATTTGTGCTGGAAACAGTGTTGATGATACAGAGACCTTTTAGTGTGTTTACAGAGGCAAGGCCTTTTCTGCTCTTCACACCACTCTACCCGCAATTGGACCGAGGGCGCACAAATAAATTTGGAGTGGACAGAGATAGGACAGCTGACCCTGACTGACCAAGGGATATCCCACATCATATAGCATCATGCTCAGCATATGAAGCTGGGGGAAGAGGGACAAGGAGGGACATTCGGAGTGATGGTGTTTGTCTTCCCAAGACACTGATACATGTGATGGAGATGGCTGAACACCTGCCTGCCCATAGGAATTGGTGAATTAATTCCCTGTTTTGCTCTGCTTTTGTGAGCAGCTTTTGCTTATCTATTAAATTGTTTTTACCTCAACCCAAGAGTTTTCTCACTTTTCTGATTCTCTTCCCCATTCCACTGTGGGGGAAGCCAGCAAGCAGCTGTGTTGGGCTTAGTTGCTAGCTGGGAGTTAAACCACGACAGTATTTCATATTTTAGAACCAGAGCAAGTGTGTGCATGACCCCCAGGCAAGGCTGAAGCAGGGCTCTGCCTCCTGCATGCCCAGCGAGCATTGGCTGCGGCAGGGGGCAAGGGCCAGCAGGCCTGCCTGTGCCATTCCTGCCCTGCACCTGGCAAACCAGCAGCAGGCTGGAAAGCGCAGCGGGCTGCAGCCAAGTCCAAGGTCCAGGCAAACAGAGCAGCTCACGTGCCTCAGCTTTGTCTGCACGGCATCTCACCAGCACACTGCCCGGCCTCACAGGCCCCACTGCCTGAGCTGTACACTGCCCTCAGCCCTGCTGCAGCAAAGGGTCCACACGCCACAGAGTAACTGCTTATACTGACCAACTCATGGGATCATTCAGAGAACCTCCCAGTAGAGAAAGACAGGTGTGCTGGCTGGTCAGTGCCCACCGTGTCTCCATGGCCAGGCCTCATACCAGGGACCAGGGCCGTTGGAATAATCTCCCCAGGGAAGTGGTGGATTCCCCAACACTGGACACTGTTAAGAGTCAGCTGGACAGGGTGCTGTGACATCTAGTCTAGGTCATGTTTGTCTAGAAAAGTTGGACTATACGATCCTTAAGGCCCCTTCCAACCTGGTATTCTGTGCTTCTATGATTCCATGCCTGTCCTGGCAGAGCCCCCAGCCCCGCTCTGGTCCTGTTGAGCTCCAAAGGCTGTCTTGGCACCTGTGGTGGTGGGTGGCAAGACCGCTCCAGGTACCAGAGCCTGCCCTGGCCTGGGTCTGGATCTGCCCCAAGGCAGAGGAGGCCTCTAGAGCCTACCGTGGTACCGGGGGTCAGCTTTTGAGGGTAGCCCAGGCTGCAGGGGGATCCGAGGCTCGGCTGGCCGCGGGGAGGTGGGTTCGTGGAGGGCCCATGGGGGTGGGCAGCCCGGTCCCCTCTCGTTCGTAGCTGCCGGGGCCCGGCCCCGGCCCCGCCCCGCGCAGGCGGAGGTACCGCCTCTACTTAAGGCGCGCTTGGAGGGATTGGTACCTCCTTCCTCGCCGGCTGCCGCGGCTCGCCAGCATGTCGGACAGGCTGCCGTACAAAGTGGGTGAGTGCGAGCCCCGCCGCCGGGGAAGCGCAGTGCTCCGGGCCTGGCCTGCTGCCGCAGCGCCATGCCGGGGAGCCGCGGCTGGATGCGGCCGCGGGGGGAAGATGGCAGCAGCCCTCTGGCCGTGCCGCCGCGGAGGGCAGGCGGCCGCGGCGCCGCGTGTGCTGCCGGCCACCCGCGGGGAAGGAGCGGGGCTCGGCGGGCTCTGCCCGTCGCTCTGGAGCTGTCGGCTCTTCCTGCAGCGGCTCTTCAACCCGGCGTTCCGCTGCTCTCCTGCCCCGGGGCCCACGGCCTCTGCTCTGCCTCCAGCTCCGCTGGGGCAGGCTTGCGCTCCGAACGTGAAAGTGTGTTTGAATCTGGGGCCTGTGCCGCACGCTTCCCCAAAGGTTTTGGCGGGTGTTTCTGTAGACCTGAAACCCCACAGAGAAAAAAAAAACAACAAAACCCCTAATTTTTCTACAGAGTTGTGTGCTCTTTGAAGGCTAAATTCAAAGAGAAGAACCTTAGCCTATAAGGCTGAGATTTAGAACTCATTTAGCCTGGAGGTTATGGATTAAATACTGCCAGGTTTATTTGTTGGGGTTTTTTAAGCAGCGCTGGTAAAGCTGCGGAGCCCTTAGGAGGGGTGGGATTCAAGACCTCCCTCTCCTGATAGAATTGTTTCCATGGCCCTTCCCCTGCAGCTGAGCAGCAGTCAGCTGAAGCAGAGGCAGTGGTTTCTGTGGCCTCCAGGCTTCATTCAGGAGCAAAATGCAATTAGCTTGTCTGTATTACACACACAGTCTGACTCTGAGGTCCTGCCTGGTGTTCTCAAGTGCTTTCAATGGCCTGTGTTCACCAGGTAGGTGAAAGAAAACTATCTGACCATATTTCTTAATGAAATGGTAAGCTGCTGACATGCTTGAAAGAGCCAACCGAGCCAGAGGGCCACTGGGTACTGGCTGATGCTGCAGAGCGCTGCACCTAGGCCCTAGCTGTTTGACCCTTGCCTTTTCAAGGCTGGAGTCAGGCATCCATGGCGAGCACAGTGTTTTCTACTGCAAGTTTGCATCTTGGAAGTCTTTTGTTCATTTTTTTTTCCCTGGACTTTTCTACTCCAGATCTGTTTTATAAAGCAGATGTAGACTTGTATTTAAGGTAGTTGTGATGCCTTAAAAATAATCTTTGTGGGTATAAGGGGTAGGAACAGCTCTTAAGAGGGGCAGCTGGACTGGACTCAGCTCCTGGTGCACACGGCAGCTACCATGCTGTCTGTGCTATAATGTGGGGAAGCTATTGCCATACCAGCAGCCCCTCCATGCGTGTCTTAATCCTGTGGAAGTAAATCTGTAGGAGGTGTCAGGCCCTTGGGCAGTCTCTGCAAGGAGGAACGCTTAAGGCTGGGGCTTACCAAATTAAAGGCCCTTGGAATGTCTGCACGTTAGATCAAGTTGATGAATATGCTCATACAGCAGCACACTTTTTCCAGAGGGGCTGTTAAGTTAGCTCTAAACTTGTTTGAAAGCCTGTGTATCATAGCGAAAAACTAGGGAGTAACTGGAATAGGGTCTGTTTGCCTAACTCTGTCTGCCGGCTGTTGCTGGTTGTTCAGTTCAGCTGTTGCAGCCAGTGCCTACCCACAAGAGTATGAACAGATACCAGAATCTTAGCTATTTCAACTCTGACAGCTATCCTTCTCTTGCAGCTGACATCAGCCTTGCAGACTGGGGTCGCAAGGCCATTGAGATTGCAGAGAATGAGATGCCAGGGCTGATGAAGATGCGGGAGATGTATGCTGCATCAAAGCCACTGAAAGGTGCACGTATTGCCGGTTGCCTTCACATGACTGTGCAGACAGCAGTTCTCATAGAGACCCTTATCAAGCTGGGAGCTGAGGTAAAGTGCCTCTGAGTTTTTCCTTTAGTGTTCTGTTAGATAATGCTCTGCCTAGGGTACTGCTTGTGCTTATATAAGTACCTTAGGGGTTTTGGCAATTGGCTGTAATTTTTGTAACAGGCTGTGCTGCAGTCCCCAGATGGATGTATTATGTCTTCTGTCCTTAAGCAAAAAGCTTGTCACCTGCTCTGCATACACCTCTGGGATGTGGTATGTGTCTTTCCTCTGGACAAGCTGCATCTTCATGAGTGGCTGTTCTGGGCTTCGTTGCTGACTGCAGCAGCTCCAGCAGTTGTGTGTACAGTACCCTTAGCAGCAGTGCTGAAAGCTGGTACAGGATAGTGTTGTGCTCGGGCATGTATCTTTGTTGCCAGTAATGTGGAAGCACAGTGACAGCCTCCAGCACAGATTAGCCTGTATTAAGAGCCACACTGTGCCCTGGTAAAGTCAGCAAAAAAACAGTGAGGCTTCTGAAGAGCTCGTGCTGGCCCTTTAGCTGTGCAGGAAAACAACACAGGGGCAGCGCAGCTCAGTGATCGATGACTGGGGACTCCAATGTCTTTGAATTTGTTGTGTGACTATGGACCAGTTACCCTGGTCCATATGAAATACTGAGATACCTGTAAGCCATTTGCTCTGTTGTGCCCTCTGCCTGGCTTGCTGGCTCAAGTCCAGACATCACTGCTGAGTGTTCATTTTACAGGGCATGAGGAGAGTCAGGCATCTGAGCACAATTCACGTAGCTCACATGCTGAGCAGCAGGGAACTGACTGGAACCTGATGATGAGTTATGTTAAGTATGCATGTGATCTGAAGCTCCTTCTAGAAGTTTAGCTGCCTGAGCTCAGGCTGCCCAGAGGTGCTCTATATGGGATCCCTCCCTGTGAATTGCTGAATGAGTTGAGCAGTGTCATGCTGATCAAAAGGCACTGGGAGAAAGAGAAGCTTTCTCTGTAGCCACTAAGGCATTTCCTCAAAAAGTGGAGTGGGTAGGTCTAGAAACATGCCAGGTCAGCCTGGGCAAGGTAGGTACCTGCTGTTGTGCAGGGTATTCTTCAGCCTGTTCAGGGCTGTTCCACAGTTGTAAATGATGCAGTACTGAAAGAGAGCTTTGTGGAGCTAGTCCTGGCTTTATGCCAGCTACTCTGTATATGAAACTCTTGTCCCTCCACAGGATTTAAAAGAAAGCAGTAGCCACTGAAATTTGGGAAGCTCCTTGCTGCTGCTGTTGGTTGCTGTGTGTCAGCATGTGACTGGCCTGGGCAGAGGCTGTGTGCTTACTTGAGCATTGCCAAGCTGTTTTATTCTGAGCACAGTACCCAGTTAGTGTTGTGTGGGATTCATCCAAGTCATTCAGGGAAGTACCTGCAGAGATTTGGTTCCTCTAAGCATAAGTGCATAAGCATGGTTGTGCTTTTAAGATGTATTCTGTCATGTTAGCTCTTTCCTTTTCCCAGTGCTTGCATTTATTTAGTTTAGACTTGCATTTATTTAGTTTAGACTTTGACTTGGGTTTGGATTCAGCCCGGGTTCATCTGTTCTGCCAGAACTTTGGTGCCCAAGAGGGAGGAGTGAAATTGATGAAACCATGCCCTATAGAATGACCATGTAGCTCACTGCAGCATAGTTATCTTGGTACCCCTTTTTTGGCTAGGTTAGCAAAGATGGAATAAATACTCTCTCCCTCAGAGTGCCTAAATTCTAAAATTGTACTAAAAATGCATTATCTTCATAACCAGTGATGTAAATATTAGCTCTGAGCCTATCGGGTATGCTAGTTATTCTAGGGTCTATGCTGTTATCACAAACTGGTGTTATAGATCTGAGGATGCAGTTGAAGTGGCTGATGTATCAAGTATTTGAAGTGTGACCAATAGACAGGTATTTTGTATGCTTTGAATGTCATGACATCTGCCAGTGTAATCTGTACTGATATGGAAGGGGCTTAGAAAAACCCAGATGAGGAAGTACAGTGCTTATGGTCATGAATTTGTTTTTCCTGTGCTCCTTCCAGTTGTGTTTTCACTGACAAGTATCGTGGAGGCTCAGATGAGGTACTTCCTACTGCAGCCCTTACTTTGAAGTGTCAACTATTGATAAAGTGGGATGAGTATCTGGAAACAGGCTGAAGGATTATGCCTTATTGCTCTCTCTCCTCGAGCTCTGTTACGAATAAGCATGCAAAAACCTGCCAGTCAGCCCTGCAGTGAGAACTTGCTTGTGGCTCTGGGATGTGGTGGGTTTTGTGCCTGCTGGGGAGGTGCAGTAAGTATGTAGATACTTTTCAATGCAACTCAGCGATATGCTGTTGCTTTTCTAGGTGCCTGAGCCTAGTGTGGAAAATGCTTAGCTCAGATGGAAAAGCTTCTATGACTGGAGCACAGAGAGGGAGGTGGGTGAGCATAATCTTGGGAGAATGCCTGTTTGATCAAGTGTAGTTTCAGCTGCATTTCTGACCCTTCTGAGTGCCAGCAGGTGTGTTGCTGCGTATCTGTATCCCTCAGTGGACACTTGCTATGTGGCTGTTCTGAAAATCTGAACTTCATTGACCAAAACTTTCTAAAACCCACCCTACTGTGCACTTCCTGCAGATCTATAGCTGAATGTATGCTCTGGCTGCCTGGCAGAATGTCTCATGAATAAGCTCTCATGAGTGAATATGCAGCACAGCTAAAGCTCTGTTATATTCTCTCCCCAAGTGACATTATTTCCCCAGGACTAGTCACATACTTGATTTTCACCTTAACCTTTCAGAGCTACTAAGAAAGGCAAGAACCTGCACTAATATGCCTTTCTGCTCTTGCTCCCTTTTCACCTCCTGTGTCTGGAAGAGAGTGCCTGATATCTCAGAACTTTGTTCAGCAAACAAAACTTGGATTGTTTTCCAGGTACAATGGTCAAGCTGCAACATTTTCTCCACGCAGGACCATGCTGCAGCTGCTATTGCAAAAGCTGGTATCCCTGGTAAGTTTTCAATGTTCTAATTTGGCTCTCAGTTGAGGTGTACTGCCTGTTCCAGCTAAATCAAACTACAAAACAAGCTCTTCTGAACAGGTTTCAGCATAGAAGTAGCCCATCAAAAGTAGTGATTGTTACCAAACAGGACGTCTGATTCAAGCTTTGCATCAGACTACATGTAGCGTTCCTAACAGTGGTTGGTGTTGGGCTATGGAGGAGCCTGGCTGGATGTTACCAGCTTTAAGCCTGGTCATTAAGCTGATTGAATGGGCTTGGGTAATTAAATGGATTGGTGTTTGGGTGTGTGTAGATGATGGTGGTTGGTGCTTTCCAGCAAGCTTGGAGCTAAATAGGGGTTGGGGAAGGGATCTTGATGGTAGTGTGATACATTACAGTGACAGTTTCAATCCTCAAGATATTTTTAGGCTAGATCTAGGCCAGCTATGTTGCTGCCTAATGTCCCTGAAGCACTTTATCAGGATGCTGCTGTTTTGTTACTGGCACCTTCCAATAAAGAGGCAGTCCTTGCAGGTACATTAAGCTGTCTGCTGTGTTACTTGGCTTAAGGACATGCAGTCCTCCTAGCTCTGTGCTGGGAACTGCATAACTTGAGCCTGGATGTTTGCAGAGGTTAGATCTGATTTCTGGCAGCCTGTTTTTTTTTTTTTGCTTTGGGAGGTGTTTTTCATATAATTCAATAGTGCCACAAGTCCTTCCCCAGCTGTGTCCATTCTAAGGTAACAGAAGAAAGTGGTCCCTTCATTACTAGCTGCAGGTAACGTGTCCTCTGCTGGTCTCTAGCATCTGATGTCAAAAGACCAGATGGGACTCTAGATCTGATGTTAGAATATTGACTTCCTCACTGCTCTCAACACCCAAAACTCAACTGAAGAGCAGTTTATAGGTGGAGTGTTTATCTAAGTTTTTGAACTCTCCCCTTGGTATCCTTGTTTTGTGAAACTTGCTCTTTTTGTTAATACTGCACTTCACATACTGAATTTACAAAATGCTGGAGGGCTGCTGATCCTTTGGATACAATATGAGATACTGATTTGCCCCTTCAGAATGGGCAATTGCATGGTTGGCTTTTCATAGCTCAAGGTTAATTTTCTGTGTAAACAGTGGAAAACATGAGAATTTAGCCAAATGTTGGGGTGTCTAAGTTGTGCCTGATATATGTTTGAATGGATTGAATACCACTGAGGCTGAAGTATAGTATGAATCTAGTACAAATGCCGGGAAAGGCAGAAATACTGCTAGATACAACATGCTAGTGGTTGCAGCATATTGCTGGTGGTAGATGTACCAATACAGAAATATACCCTATTACAAGCAGACAAGGCGTGGTAGCTTGGATTTTGGTGCTGTGCTAGAGGCTAAAGTTTAAAAGTTTCTGATGAGTTTGGTGCTAAATTTTAGTCCCTCTCTTCTGCTGTGCTAGAAAATGCTGTAGTTGTGTTTTCGTTTGTCTATATAAATATATCCAGAGGCTATTTCTAATTCCTAGTAACATAGGGTGTATTAGGGGAGCATGTGAGTGTTGCAGATGTATCTGGTTTGGTTTGCTTTGCCTTCTCTCTCTTAACATGGAAAAAGGATAAAGAGAGCAGTGAAGCCTCAAAATTTGACCAAGTTTGTGCCCTGGAACAGAAAGCAATGTGATTTCATTCCTGCTCATTCTGAAATCCTTTTTTCAGTTCAAATGTCTCTTCTGACCTGCAGGCACAGATAATAATCTGTCTGTCTGCTTCTGAGAGGTGCTGATGAAATCTTCTTTTGGCTGCTTTACCACATGCTGAGTAAGAAACTGGCTAATTGTGTGTTTGTTCTTGTGTAGTGTTTGCCTGGAAAGGGGAGACAGATGAGGAATACTTGTGGTGCATTGAGCAGACCCTGTACTTCAAGGATGGGCAGCCCCTCAACATGATTTTGGATGATGGTGGAGATCTTACCAATCTAGTTCATACCAAATACCCACAGCTCTTGAAAGGTGAGTGCTATTCTGCTTTGTCAGGCACAGTTCTGCTTTGGAGGCTGTTTATGCAGTCGCTTTCTGTGGGTGGGGTAGAGACAGGCATGTGCGAACAGGCTGCGAGTCTGTGAAAACGGCTTACAGGCCAAGACCAAAGCATCTTACCTGCAGGAGCTGCTTCCATCTCTGCTTTTTAGTATCTAAGCTGCAGTGACCTGTCCTGGTCATCCTTCACAGTGCCCATAACCTGTACCAGTGGTACAGCTGGCTTGCCAAGGCTTCCAGCCTTCCTGGAAATGGGCTGTGTTTTAGAATTGTTCAATGTCTGCTTGCAGTTAATATTTTTACCATTAATGCTTTTACTTCCTCATCATCTTAGCACACTTCTGGATGAAGTCATGGCAACTTGTAACCTTTCTTGGAAAGGGAACAATTTTCTACCTTATAAACTACATGGCATTGACTCATCCAGTTTGTCAGTCAAGATGCTGATGGAGGCAGGATTGGGGCTCTTGCTTTAACTTACCTTCAGTGTAAGTTAGTGAAACTAAAAGCAGATCAGTGTGGTGTTGCTGGCACATGTTTATGTAAAGGGTTTATCTGAATAGAATTTGGCATGACCTGCAGGAGCTGATCTGTGCCTCCCAGACCTGAAGCATGATGGCTTCTCCTGAGCTCTCCCAGTGTCCATTATCTGTGCTGCTGCAAGCTGCAGACACCCAGTGTTGCTAAAGGGCATGCTTGATCTGGGATGTGAAGAACATTGGAAAGTGATATGGGGTGGAGATTATACTGATACAGTGCTGTGTACTAATATTCATTCTAGGTCAACCTAGAGGTGAGGTTGCTGTAAAAACCTTCTGGATCAGTGCTTATTCTTGCACTGCTTTAAGAGGAAGCTATGGGGGAAAATTTGAAGGTGGCAACCCATGGATATGGCTGTGTGAGGGGAAAAGTCTGGGGCTGCTCCCCATCTGTGTGCTAATGTGGGTAGGGGCAGCAGGAAGAGAGGAAGCTGCTTCTGTGTAACAGGCCTCCGTTTCTCCTTCATCCTCAGCCTGATGTCCCTAGTAATCCAGTCAACATCTTATTTGAACTGTAGTGAGAGGTTTTCATTGGTGTCTGCTCAGCCATGCTGGGATCCTCTCTTCTGCCAAAGGTCTTCTTTCTAGATTGTCTGTCTGATGTTCATGATCTCGTGTTCCTGCCAAACCGCAAAGGATCATGCCTTTATGTCTTCCTGGCAGTGTCAGAGGCCAAAAAAAAATGCATTTTCCACATTCATACTCAGTTTTACAGAGTTGCTTCTTTGCCATGAACATGAAGCACCTCAGCTGATGTCCCTGTTCTTGGGGGTCCTTGTGCTGAGGACTTGGGGGGTCCTTGTTCTTTCACACTTCCATCCCTCCTGCTGTCTGCTGTTTTGTCCTCTGCAGCCCTTTGCTCTTTCTTACTTGTGTGGTCCTGGTGTGGAAGGGACTGGTATAGTATGGTGCAGCAGAGCAGTGGCTGTTGAAGTGTCTCCTGTCTTGGCCATCTGCCATTGATGATAAACATCCCTGCTGCCTGGAATTGCTCCCTGAATTCATGGGGATGGCTTTTCTACTGTATTTTTAGAGTCTAGACAAGATGCCATATGTAGCAGAATGTGTGCACTATGTGCTTTTAATTTAGTAAACTAATTAAAGACTGATCTCTGGAGTGTGACAGAACTTTATCTGTTCAACCTTCCAGTCCATTGCTCCTTAGAAACAGCAAAACTTCCAGAACGGTACCACTGAGTAGTCTTGATCTCATTTAATGAAGTTCTGTGCTTAGCCCTTTGCTGCAAATACTGCTTAAATGAAGCTGTGTAGCATCTGTTTTTATTATCTTCATGATAACAGAGGCTAATATATCCTAGGGGCTTGTGGTAATATTTGGGTGAGAGGTAGGACAAAAGCAACATTAGAAGAGCATGCACAGTGTGTGGAAGGACTTTATTGTGAGCAGAGGAGGCATTTTGGCATGCAGCATCTAAAAAGGCTACTTGTCATTTAAAGGCTGAACAAGTTTTCTGGGGTAATTTCAAAGGGAAATGCCTGTCTTCCAAGCTTCAGCAACTTCTAATTTAAAGAGAAGTTAGTTCAGTACTAGTGTGCAACTAAGAGTTGAAAGTAGGGCTATTCAAGCCTGCTTCAACTAGGAGATATGTTAAATAGCTGTGTGGAAATACTCAGCAAGCTTCCTCTCTCTTTCATCATGCCTGCTGTTGGAGGGCAGAATGGCCTTGTTACTTTGGGCTTATTCCACTAAATTAAATGCCCTTAAAAGTAAGATAAAGATAGGAATGGTTGAAGTAGAACTGAACAGAGGAGAAAGTCATCTGAACTCGTGCAAGGGAGGTCTTTGGCATCTGTGCAGAAGACTGCTATTGAGAAAGGGTAGAGAAGATTGGATCACTTGTGATCCATTGATGCAGACTTGCTCATTGACCAGGAAAGAAATACAGGGGAGCAAAGTGCTTAGCAAGGCTTTTTCAATGTAATTCAGCCTTTTCCTTAGCGTAGGCCCTTTGCAGTCATTGAAGTCACTCTGGCATTGAAATTGAGTGGTGTAGGCAGGACTCTCAGTGGAGTTGCAAAGCAGTTTAGACCAGTTATAAGTATCACCTGGGGGCAGCAGGCAGGTGGTCTTCAGAGAAGGGAACCTGCTGGTGTGTGTGATGTGAGGTTCACTTAGCAGACTGTCTTTAAAATTGCACTAAGCTTAGGAAAGTCAGCCTGGAGAGCTTTTGAAGGATAAGTGTGTCTCCTGGTTGCCAGATACACCTGAGGAGAGAGAGGACAGGTTTGAAGTGGAGGTTTCTGCTGTGATTTCCCCCAGACTTCCTTCACATAGAGATGATTGTACTTAGAATCATAGAATCATGAAATAGTTAGGGTTGGAAAGGACCTTAAGATCATCAAGTTCCAACCCCCCTGCCATGGACAGGGACACCTCACACTAAACCATCTCACCCAAGGCTTTGTCCAGCCTGGCCTTGAACACTGCCAGGGATGGAGCATTCACAACCTCCCTGGATAACCCATTCCAGTGCCTCACCACCCTAACAGGAAAGAATTTCCTCCTTATATCCAATCTAAATTTCCCCTGTTTAAGTTTGAACCTGTTACCCCTTCTCCTGTCACTACAGTCCCTAATGAAGAGTCCCTCCCCAGCATCCTTGTAGGCCCCCTTCAGATACTGGAAGGCTGCTATGAGGTCTCCACGCAGCCTTCTCTTCTCCAGGCTGAACAGCCCCAACTTTCTCAGCCTGTCTTCATACAGGAGGTGCTCCAGCCCCTGATCATCCTCGTGGCCTCCTCTGGACTTGTTCCAACAGTTCCATGTCCTTTTTATATTGAGGACACCAGAACTGCACACAATGCTCCAGGTGAGGTCTCACAAGAGCAGAGCAGAGGGGCAGGATCACCTCCTTGGACCTGCTGGTCATGCTCCTTTTGATGCAGCCCAGGATACGGTTGCTTTCTGGGCTGCAAGCGCACACTGAAGCCGGCTCATGTTCATTTTCTCGTCGACCAACACCCCCAAGTCCTTCTCCGCAGGGCTGCTCTGAATCTCTTCTCTGCCCAACCTGTAGCTGTGCCTGGGATTGCTCTGACCCAGGTGTAGGACCTTGCACTTGTCATGGTTAAACTTCATGCGGTTGGCATCAGCCCACCTCACAAGCATGTCAAGGTCCCTCTGGATGGCATTCCTTCCCTCCAGGGTATCAACCAAACCACACAGCTCGGTGTCATCGGCAAACTTGCTGAGGGCACACTCAATCCCACTGTCCATGTCAGCGACGAAGATGTTGAACAAGATTGGTCCCAACACCGATCCCTGAGGCACACCACTTGTTACTGGTCTCCAGCCGGACATTGAGCCACTGACCATAACTCTGTGTGCGGCCATCCAGCCAGTTCTTTATCCACCACTTTATCCATACTTGATCTAAGCGGTTGCACTGGGTTATTGATACTTTTGGGTAACTTAACTACAGATGCTGTATTTAGCTGTGCATGAGGCAATGTTCTTTAAACTGTTCTGTTCCCTCTAAGCAAGTCCTAACTGTGCTGAAGCCTGAATTTGTTCTCCCTTCAGGTAACCCTCTGGGAAGTGCAGGTACTGTAGGCTTGGTGTGAGGTTTGGGGTTACAGACCTCTGGGGATAAATCAGCCTAATATCAAGCTCTGTTTACTTCTGGCTTAGTTGGTCTCATTTCCTTCTTGTGACAGAGTGGCAGTGCTTCAACCTGGTGCTCTGGGAAGGAAAAGGGAAATGTAATGGCTTTTAAACTCCATTGAGACTGGTACAAATTCTGTTTGAAGTGTTTGGGACCAGATTGGACTGGGTTTGGAGCAACCTGGTCTAGTGGAAGTTGTCCCTGTCCATGGCTGACAGCTTTGATTGTCCTCTGTGCAAAGCCAGTGGCTCAGCTGGAGGTCTGGGTCTTGAGCTGGTCCCTTCCATTTTTCCAAAGAATATTTTGTCCTGCTCTTTTAATTGCCTTATGGGGAAAGAAGCTTGCTTGAAGTTTCAAACTACTGTTTGTGGACCAAAACGAGGGTTCTTACCTCTTCCCTGCTTCCTACAAAGAGTTTGTTAGACCTCTGGAGTATGCTCCCAGTGCTTGGATGTGTTGGTTTGCAGCACTGTTAACTCCAACTTTTATCCTCCCCACAGGAATTAGAGGTATTTCAGAAGAGACAACCACTGGAGTTCACAACCTGTACAAAATGAAGGCCAATGGGACCCTGAAAGTGCCAGCTATCAATGTAAATGACTCTGTCACCAAGGTAACACATCTAGAGCCCTTCTGTTATGTTCTGCTGTCTGACCAGTTCGGTGTGGGGATGTCAGCATTTCCATGCAAGTATTGCTTCTCTTGCTGAGCTATTCTTGATCTGGTACTGAACAGATTTTTGCCATATCCTTGAAGTGAGCCCATGGTGTCTCTAATGGGAAGTGCCATATTTTCAGAACATGAAGAGCTTTTTTAATATGTAAGGACATGCATTCTTCTACATTTCAATGTGAAAACACCTATAGAGATCATGGCTCCTGGGGTACAGTTCCTATGGCAAGGGACATGTCCTCACTCTTGAGCAGCTTAAAGCCCACAGGTAGGTGGTGGATACCAGATGGAAAAAGGAGTGTTTATAAGCTTGTGACTGGTAAAAGGTCTGATATCTCTGAGCAGCAGTTGCAAAGGACAGGGCAGTAGGTATTTATTGTGTTCTTAGGTATATTACTGCTTCCTGAGACAAATTCCAGTGAATTCGGGGATGAGGGGGAATGGTGTTCAAAGAGTGCTGGTGCTATTTGGATGCAGGTGAATTATAGTAGTAATTACAGGAGTGCTTAAGGCTTTATGCATGTACATGTTTAAAGTCCAGTTGCTAAATCTATTTCAAGTTACCATACTAACGTTATCCTGTTGGGCATGGCAGTTCTCACTGACTGTTTGGCCTCCTTTCTCTGCAGTTTGCTGCCTTAAGAGTATCTCCTTTCTGCTCACAAAGAGGCATCTGGCATTTTTTTCATAGCTAGTGGGCTAGGATGCACTTGTTCTTGGAGGAAGCTTTTCCTCTTTGCATCCTTTTCACCTAGATTTATGCCTCCTGCACAATAACTATTAATACTCTTTAGTAGATTTGGAAATTCACATTTCTAAAAAAGCTTGAATGGATTTGGGTTAAGATCAGTTTATTCTAGTGCCAAGCAAGTGCTCACTTTCAAGTGCTGTTTGTTATTTATCTAGTAAAAGATTGGTACTAACCACAGTTGTGCATCTCCAGGAAGGCATGCAACTGAGCTGGCAAATTCTGCTCTCCTAGTTAGATATTTACATTGGTTGCCAGGTTCCTATACTAGTATTTGGAGAGAGAAGGTAGGCAGCATTCAGTTCTGTTCTTCCCTCTTGCCACTCAGATGTATTTTTGGGTGGGATAGATGTCTACGTCTGGCACTCTGTTAACTTGCCTGCATGGAAATACACAGGCACCTGGAAGACTCTGTAATTGGGGGATTTGGTGATGAGGAATCAAATCTGACAATGCTGTTTTCCTCCATAAGAAGCCTTATAATGCAAGGAAAATCTGCTGGAGGACTAGAAAACAGCATGACCAACTGGCAGTAGCTTGCAATTTTGAAAGACACAAATTCTCTGAAATATTAATGGCAAATGTGCCTGTGATAAGACTTACAAGTGCTGAGTCAGGATCTTGTAGATCTGAAGTGTAAGGTCTTACACATTAGTCCTCGGCCAGGTTCTGAAGCTGGGAGTAGCATGCCCGTATACCTGGTAACTTACTCAGATGATTTATTGGAGTCATAGTCACAGTATTTTTATTTTTATTATAAATCTATATACCTATGGAATTTGTGCTTTTACTGTAAAAAATTTGTTATAGTTTGGGACTCAGTCTACAGCTTACACCACCTTACACATGCTTGATAGCAGGGCAGGCTTTGAGACCAGACTTCTGTTGTGAGTGGTGAGTTCTTTATACCCTGTTTTGGGAAGTATAGCACAACTTTGGTAGCCAGATCGTTTTAACCCTTGACTTCTGTAGCTCTTCAGATAATCAAATCTGTTTATACAGCGCACACTCCTGGTCAGAACAAAGAGCCCAAAGAGAAAAGGCAGGGGCATTACAAAAATCAGTACAGCAACATGTTTCTGAGGTTAGTTCTATGTTCAAATGGAGTATTATTTGTCATCTGACTTAGCATAGGAACTTTGATTTGGAGGTCTGGCAGTTAAGCTTGTGTTAATGTTACAGTAGGGGGATGTTCTGCAATGGGGTGTTAGGAGATGAAATCCAGGGGTCTTCGGTTGGAGGGACCAGTGTTGTGCATGGCTCCTTCCTGGATTTTTCTAAATTTGAGCACTCTGGCAGCATTATTGTAACTCTTCCTGGGAGAAGATGCTATTTTGATCTTCCTGGACTGCAGGAACCAATTTCTTATGGTTAATGTGGGTACCTTTCTGCTTCTTCAGGGTGCATGTGTCTTACAAAAATGATAATAAGTTGTTCAGCTATTCTGCTGGCATTGTTTTTTGTCTGCTTGTGCAGTTCATTGTCTGATAAACAGCAGCAAAGAACAGGTGAACATCTGGTTGAGGAACTCAGACCTGCCTCTGTACACAGCATCCTGGTTTGTACTACAAACATGAGTCAGTTGTTTCTTTAAAGAATTTTTACTTGCATCTGTTCTGAAACTGCTCCTTTTTCTTCCTCAGAGCAAGTTCGATAACCTTTATGGTTGCAGAGAGTCCCTCATCGATGGCATCAAGCGTGCAACAGATGTCATGATTGCTGGGAAAGTAGCAGTTGTGGCAGGTTATGGTGATGTGGGCAAAGGCTGCGCTCAGGCCCTGCGGAGCTTTGGAGCCAGAGTCATCATCACTGAAATTGATCCCATCAATGCACTGCAGGCAGCCATGGAAGGTAAGAACTGAAGGAGATGCAGAAATTAATGCATGTGATAGAGGTGTCTGTGTGTCAGTGTAGAGCAACAAGTGATAACTGGCCAAGGAAGTTTTAGTGGGTTTCAGCTCCATCCCTGTTGAGGTAGAGTTGACGCCAGTATAACTGTCGGAATTCTTTCCTGGCAGTTAGGGTAGGAGTTTATTAGTGTAGGCCTCGAAGATGTCTTTGCAGTCAAGGCTATAGAGGCTGTAGTGGAGTAGGGCCACTATGTCATAACATGGTAAGCCTGCTTTAGGATGGCTTTGTTATCTGCAAGTTTTGTCACTCTAACCTCCAGCATGCATTAAGATGCCATGCTCTCTGCCTTTCCAGCTGTGCTCCTTCTCTTCATGGGAGTGACTGTGTAATTATACTTAGTACCGGTTTATTCCATTTCTTTCCATACCTGACTAGAACCTGCAGGTGTTGTGGGTGTACTTCCCTTTGCAAACTTGACCCCTGAATCCAGTTTGAGTGCTGTGCCAGGTACTACACCAACGGGCATAAGACATTGCATGTGTAGATCTACAGACTGGAAATGAGTGAGGGGTAGATATTTTGATGCTATGTTTGTATTTAGTAAGACAAGTATACTTATACTTTGCATCCTCCATAGGTCAGGTGGTGGGACAGACCTATTCTTTCTCTGTACTTTTCTACTTGAAATACTGTACCTCATTTTTTAATAAGTGCTTGTGCTGGATAGAGGAATAACATTTTCTCTTTTCAGGTTATGAAGTTACAACCATGGAGGAGGCCTGCAAAGAAGGCAATATCTTTGTTACCACCACTGGCTGCACTGACATTGTTCAGGGCAGGTATGGTCTAGCCATTTGCTTTGGTGAAAGCATACCTGTACAGTTAGACTGGTTTAAAATACAGTCATAACTTGTCAGCAATATGGTGAGGGTTAGCACACATTATCATTGCAGGATATCAGAATTTAGCATCTATTTAGTGAGAAATTGGGGCTTTGGTCTTTCAGTTCAGTTGGATGTTGCCATGTTGCAGTTGTTCCTGTCTTACAGTATGTGATGATGGGGAAACAAAAGGTGTAGAGGGATAAATAGCTCTGATGCTCTTATTCTTCAGAATATTCTGTTAGGACAGCTAAATATGAAGAAAGGAGGTAGGTAAAGGTTGAAAGCAATTCCATCTGTGAGTAAACATCTTTCAGGTTTGACCAATTACAGTGGTTTTACTTTCCATACTGGGAGAATATTTTCTCCTCAATAACCTCTTGTGTCTCTGGGAAGTTTCCTTCCCTAGAAGCTGGAGAGTTTTTTTTCCAGTAGACTTTGCATGCCTGCAGGATTACCAGAGCCACACATCTTAAGTCAAATGCAATCAGTGAGCACTTAGCATTTCTCTTTGAACAGAGCTATGGGCTAGAGCATTTTCTTTTGCTGAAGAAATTTTTTTGTGCATTAACTTTGAATGTAAATTTATTTATTTTTTTTTTGCAGGCACTTTGAGCAGATGAAGGATGATGCCATAGTGTGTAATATTGGCCATTTTGATGTGGAAGTTGATGCAAAATGGCTGAATGAAAATGCAGTAGAGGCGGTGAATGTTAAACCTCAGGTGAGACAGCCCTTGTGCAAGCTCTACTGCTTGAAAAGCAATATCTACTCAGTGTCTGTTTCCAGAAAGGGAGGTATTTCTCTGAAGGTACTTTGTTTTTCTAGCTTTCTTGGAAGCCAGTGTTCCTCTGGGCTGATGAGAATGGGGATTCTACTCTGATCTTCCCTGATTAAACTGAAACAAGCTGCATGACATATTCTTGTGTTGGTGTTAACATAGTGGGTTCCAGCTAGTGCCCAGGTGCACAGCATGTGGATGCATCTTTCTCCATGTGTTCCTACTTCCTTGACAAACAGGAGCCTACCACTTGGTGGTGGCTGTGTAAACAATTAATTGCCTCAAGTTGATTCCTTATAGAAAGTCAATTTTGACATTTGGGGTATGTCGAGGAGACGTCGAAATGTGCTTTCTTTGATAGTCCTGAGCTAAAACCAATGCCATAACTGAGTTTCAAAAAGCAAGCTTGAACAGACCATAGAGACCATATGAAACTTAAGAACTGAGCCCTTATATTGCCTGGTTTCTTCTCAAAGCTGCTTGCTCATGTAGTGCTCTGCACCAGAGCAATCTTGGTCTTGGTTCTGTGTGCTGTCAGGACTAGCGTGGATCTCAGGGAAATTCTGGGGTTCTGACAAAGTTCTTAAGAATTCATGCCTCTGTTTTCAAAGGGTTTTTTTCAGTCAGAAGCTTCAGGAAAGCCTATCTGTAGCTCTGCCCAACTCAGACTTCTCTTCAAAGTGGCTTCATTTTAGAATCCTGTGTAGAGCAGAAGTCTGCATGTGGGCAGACAAGGCCAGATGTGTTATCCTTCCTCTGCTTGCAGTTCCACTATGTATTTACTTCAGGCTATGGGTGCAGCTACATACGTGTCCTGGGTTCAGGTGTAACAGTCATTATTCTCCTTTTTAGTTGCTGGTGCAGTGCTCTGTTTTTGACTTTAGTCTGAGCACAACACTGATAACACATTGATGTTTTTAGTCATTGCTAAGTAATGCTTACTTCATTCGAGGACTTATGCTCTGCCAGTGAGGAAGGGCACAGGAAGCTGGGAGGAAGCAGAGACAGGACACCTAACCCCAACTGACCAAAGGGGTATTCCATACCACAGCTCTTTGGGGGGAGTTACCCAGAAGGCCCAGATTGCTGCTCAGGTCAGGCTGGGGATCAGTCAGTGGGTGGTGAGCAATTGTATTGTGCATCACTTGGTTTTGTTGTTTTCTTTTCCTTTTCCCCTTTTAGTTTTATATTCTTTCCCCTTGTTAGTTCCCTTATTATTGTTATTAGTGGTGGTAGCAGTAGTGGTTTTAAATGGTACCTTAGTTACTGGACTGTTCTTATCTCAACCCATGGGATTTACGTTCTTTTGGTTTTCCTCCCCATCCCTCTGGGAGTGGGGCGGGAAGAAGAGGGGGAGTGAGCGGCTGCATGGTTCTGAGTTACCGGCTGTGCTTAAACCACGTCAGTAGGGAAATGGGGATCTAAAATTTCAGCTTTTCAGCTTTGTCTCAAAGCAGAAAAACTAAACTAAATCAAAACTGGTTTGTAACGCCAGCTTTGAGGGAGAATATACCATAATGCAAACCAGGCTTTGTCTGTCTTGGCATGGGACTTCTAGTTGACTTTTAAGGGAGGGAGTGTGCTTGCTGATAGCAGGATTCTGGGACAGGTTTTCTACTTTTTTAAAAATGCCGCACCCAAGCATGCATACATGGTAGATCTTAATCTGCCCTTATGATTTTCATAGTTCCCCTGTGGCTTATTGGCTACCCACATCAAACTGTTACTAAACAGTCAAGAGTTTTTTCAGGATTGTGTTTTGCTGTTGGGACACCCTGTGTGGGCTCAGCTTGAATATATGAAGTTATACCCTCAAGTTTTCACTATGCTCAAGTCTGTTCTTGCTCATGACCTTAATGTGGAGCTGATTTTGTCCAGCAGCCCTGAGCCTGTAGCTAGCTGCTTGCTTTCTGCAAGCTCAGGTTTTAAAACTAGAACTGGGATTGCTCAGAAAATAAATGTTGAAGGCTAACTTGGATGCTGGTGTGGTGAAATACAGACTACCTGCACATGGCCATTCAGTGTGGCTCCTGAAGTCGACATGAAAAATTGTGTCACTATTGGCCGAGGTAGTAGTCCCTTTTTCATTATATACCCTATTGAAGGAGCCAGTATGTCACAGATTTATTGGGTACACTGAGATGCAGTATAGTCTGAGGTATGAAAGCTGTAACAAGTTTCTGGTTAAAACCAGAATATTACTGTTTCAAAAGGGTGGAATTGGGGTCAAGGTCATCCATGTGGTTTAATGCTGAAAACCTACCTGTTTGAAAGGACTCGCCTAAAGCTGTAAAAGGTAAAGCTCTCACAGCGCTGAGTAGATCACCTCTCCCTCTGCTTGATGCACCGATAGTGAAGCTGAGAGAATTTACTGAGAGAAATAGCATTTTGCCCTTGGCCTCCTCTTGGACTTTTCCTTACCCATCTACTGGTTGCCCCTGGAGATGGGATTTACATAGAGGTGAACCTGATCTTCTATGGCCATTCTGTGTGTTGGAAGCTTTGCTGAACTGATGGTCTATCGATGTGTACACTGCCAAGCCAAATAAAAGCTGGTCTGATTCAGGTTAGTCCTTGGGATTTGCTGACTTTGACCAGTGAATCTGAAGCACTGCTAACTAGTCTGAGTCCCCAGTTGGACTCTTATTGGTGTACTTAATACTATGTGCTGTGACAGTGGTATATCCCTATGCTTCATTTTGTGTCTGTTTAGATTTGTTGTCCCTAAAAACTTCAGACCTGCATGCCAAGGTGAGGAAGTACCTGCTGAGGAGGTATTATGTGAACAAGTTCTGCTGTGGAAAAGCTTCATTCAGTATTCTTTTTCATTCTCTGTTCCTGATAGCCGTGGCATTTGAACAGGAATGGGCTAATACACATCCTAAGAGCGTACTTGTTCCAAAAGAGGGAGAGGCAGGAGTGGAAGGCAAAATGTGACTTTAGGATTCCAAATTTCATGCTTGAAACAAATTAAAAGTAGAAATTTGCTGGAATTGTTTAACTCTTCCAGGACATGTGTTAACTTTAGGTTTCAAAACAAGCTCCCAGGAGGTATCATAGAATCATAGAATAGTTAGGGTTGGAAGGACCTTAGGATCATCCAGTTCAACCCCAGACACTTCCCACTAAAGATGTCACCCAAGGCTCTGTCCAACCTGGCCTTGAACATGGCCAGGAATGGAGCATTCACAACTTCCCTGGACATTCCAGTGCCTCACCACCCCTACAATAAGGAACTTCCTCCTTATGTCCAATCTGAACTTCCCCTGTTTAAGTTTTAACCCATTACCCCTTGTCCTGTCACTACAGTCACTAATGAAGAGTCCCTCCCTAGCATCCTTATAAGCCCCCTTCAGGTACTGGAAGGCTGTTATGAGGTCTCCATGGAGCCAGTATTGTGCAGCTCCTGTCCCTCTCCACCTGTATGTGAATTCATCTGCATGTCTTGAAACCTTTCTCAGGGCAGCAGTTGAAGATTCATTATAATAATTGGTAGAATTGCTCTTACACTGAAATCTGGGAAGGAAATCACCACTTTGCCACTTAGACCATTGCTGGTTTCTCAGTTCTGTTGCTCAGATTCATCAGAGGGATGCTTCTGTGGTTATGTTGTCCCTAGTCCTTTGGAGACCTCAGCGGGAGTCTAGACCTTTGTTAAAAGTGTGAGATGTTGTGCTTATCCTGAGAATAACAGGTGTGGTTTTCACATCAGTGTTCTGAGTTGAGGTATCTTACGTTTTATAATACCAACTCTCCAAATACTTAAAGACCTGGCAGCTTTTTTCTGTATCTTGTAGCAGGGAGGGGAATATAAGTCAAGAGCAAAAATCTCTAACCTCCTGGGAAGACATCTGTTGGTTGATCAGAGGATCAGTACTGGAGCTAAGGGTTGCTAGACTTCAGCTAGAGGTACAGAGTAGTGGTGGAAGTGTCTCACATGATAGTTTTCAGTACCATATGGTCTCCATTTACAAGCAGTGAGCTGGTGTAAGAAGTGTTTAATACTTGGGAAAGGAAAACACTGTGCCATTCTGACTCATCTGTTGCTTTCAAAGTACAGTTAAGGAGGAAATAGTGCTGAAGAGTTGGCAGGTTGTTTTGAATATGATTTTGCACTGCAGCCCTCTGCAGCTGTGCTCTGGTATTAGAAACTGATGTGTAGTGCAAGCTCAGCTCGAGAGGGAAAGGAAGCATCAGGGTGGGATCAATGAACTTGGCCTCTGAAAATAAGTTTTTTGTATCATGATGTGCAAAGCAGCCAGGAGGTCCAGAGCAGCTAAATGCTGATGGGGAAAGGGAGGAGACATTTGTGTAAATGTGGAGATGAACTTAATGCTTGGATAACTTGAATTCTATTTCCACAACAATTTCTTGAGCTTATGCATCAGCCTGTTTGTCTGTCCGTAGATGAGCTGTGTTCCCACAGTTCTGACTTAAGCCTCTGGTGGTACCACTGCTGTTTGGTATTTATTTCTGAAGGAATACATTAATTTGCATTTTCTGTGTTACCCTGTGAATTGATTGAGTCCTGTCAGGAGCTGCTGAAGGTATGTGATTCTCTGCCCAAGCGAGCAGCTGGCCAGGTGCAAGTTGTGTGGATTTTACATGGGTATAAAATTCTGACATCTAAAGCACCCAGACTTTAAAACTGAAAAGGTACTCAACTGCTACCTTGTAAGTAAAATCTTAAATATAATCTTGTAGCTGTTCTCAGGGGTTTTTAGTGTTCTTCCTTATGAGTGCTTCCTTCTTTGTTTCATTTCTTCCTCTCATAATCTTACAGTAACCCATATGGTATTTTTTGAATGGACTGAGCACTGTCACTGGTGGCCCACAGTGACGAATCAGCATCCATAAGAAATACTGCAGCTGCTCAGTGGAGGAAGTTCTTACTAACCCTACCTTGCTGTCCTGCCCTTGGACAGGAGAAAGTAAGAGTATTGTTTAAGGCTTCTATTTGGGGTGCTTACTGTCAGCATCTATGCTCAAAAAGCAATTTGTGTTATGAACCCAAGAAATAGAAACAGTGCTGTGATTGAAGCATTACTCGGGAAGACAGGTGGAGGCACAGACCTGCTCTGAAGGCAAAATACCTGTTCAGTAAAATGATTTCTCTTGGTTTACTTATTACATCTCTGCTAAGGACCTGCACAAAGATGGGCTTTTCAGAAGACAGTACTGTTACAGTTTTTTACACATGGCTTTTAACTTATATGCCAAAGCTTTAAGACTAAAATTGAGTGCTGGGTGGTTTGCTTCACATTAAATAACTTTAATAAGACTAAAAGTATAAATACAGCTGTGGGGAGGAACCCTTTTAAGTATTTCATAGTTGCTTTGCTATGACAGTGTAAGTGGTCTAAAGCATTAACCATTGTCCAAGGTTGGTTGTTGACTAGCTCTTAAGTCTTTCCAAAGGTTTGCTTTACTCCCTTGTGGTTGGTGTAACATGACCAATAAATACCAATGAGTACTGAATTTTCTTGTGACTTATAGCCCATATTGATGCTTGATTCTGGGCTTTAATACTGTAACCTCCTACAGGGGTGAAGACAAGGGAGAGAATAGCTAGCAACTGGTACAGATGAGAAGCAGAGTTAACTTTAACATTGCAGGAGCCTAATCTGGCCCAGACAACTGAGGCACATATGAAGTGACATTATGTCCTGAATTGTGTGGGACTCTTATATAGCTGAGACCCTTTTCCTTAGCTCATCTGAGGCTTGATTCTATGTGCAGAGTCCTGTTGTCCCCAGCATAGCTTGGAAGTCAGTCTGAATGGAGGACTGTGTCTTTGGCCCCATGACAGCAAAAAGGGGGGTGCAGCAGAAGCTAGGACAGCTGCTGGTTATACTGTAGAGCATTGGCCTTTTGCGAGTGGGAGGGGTTACATGGGAGCAGTTTCAGCAGGCTGAGGAGTCTGGCTTTTACCCCTGTGTGAAATGCAAAGGCTCTGGATTGTTTGATGCCGAGGTGTTCCCTCTTGTCTCCTGTTTTCCACACCATTTGTTACAATTAGGCATATATGAGCTGCATTTTACTGCTAGTAGCATGCTTCCCACTACAGCCATCTGAGACAATGCATATGTGGAAGAGCCCCATGAACTGGGTAACTGGTTCAATATGAAAGGCAGATGCCAAAATTCATGTGCAAAGTCCAGAATAGCTGTGAGCTTCACAAACATTGGTGAGGAATTGAGAGAGGGGATGTCTCAATTTTATCAAAGTCTGTATTGCAAGCATACTTCTGAATTGCAAGAAAGCCCACAAAGCTTTGTATGATTTAAAATGCTTTCTTTACCCTGACCTAGCACTGCTCTTGTGTTTTCCTACCCAGGTGGATCGTTATACACTGAGGAATGGCCGCCACATTATACTGCTAGCAGAGGGCCGACTGGTCAACTTGGGCTGTGCCATGGGTCACCCCAGCTTTGTTATGAGCAACTCCTTCACCAACCAGGTGCTGGCACAGATCGAGCTGTGGACCAATAGTGACAAATATGCTGTTGGAGTCCATTTCTTGCCAAAGAAGGTGAGTTAGAATACCAGGAAGATGCAAGTTTGTAAGGAAGTCAACTTCAGATGTGATCATGTACATTTGTTTTGTTTGTCCTTGAGTTCATTCTCCTACTGAATGCTGTTGCAAGGAGCTTTTATCAGTTTGCAGATGGTTGGCTTTGCGTTGCTGAGTCTGAAGTGGGCTGGTTTCTGTGGCTTACATGTCATGCGGAACTGGGACTTACCTGTCCTGTGATAGGAGCGTCCAGTCCCTTTTTGGCTTCACCTGGTGCTCTTCCCTAAGGTGCTGGGAAGCCCTGTGCTGTTTCAAGGTAGTAAGGAGCTTCTTCTAACCAGCTTGTTCCTCCTGCTGAATGTCAGTATTCACAGCAAGCTTTCACACACCCATCCAGCAGCAAAGTCTAGTGTGGCAGAGTTGAAGCTGGAATGAAACTAGGAATCACTTTTGCTGGGTTCCATTTGCACCTGAGCAGAGCTTTTCAGAACCCAGTCCTAATACCATCACAAAATATTAATGACAGATTCCCTCAGGTTTCCCTTTAAACTTATCATTCTGTGTTCTTGGAAAAATCTGGATCATGTCATAACTCACAGATTCTTTTTAGAAAATGAACCTGGCTTTAATTTTCCAAAAGAGCCTGAGAACTTGAGATAGTCATTAAAAAAGATGCTGGAGTTAGATTCCACTGCCTTTGGAATGAAACCATGTGTGAGATTAAATGTGAAAATACTTTTCATTTGGGAAGTGAGATGTATATGTTTGGGCTTACTTTTGGAGTGCTTGCTGAAGGACTTAAGCCTCCAAAACCATGTTAATGAAAGCATACCAGAAATACAGCATAGGAGTTGATCAGCAAGCTGACACATGAGCTTCAAAGGAAAAGTTTTGTTGACAATTGTCGTGAAAATAGTAGTGCAATGCTAATAAAATGTGGCTTCGTACTTCTCCTGAAGAACAATTTTTAGTGTACTTGAACTGGAAATGAGAAATAATGGCCAGATCAGTTACTTAGAAATGGGATTGCATGTTAGTGGATCATATGGCAGTGATCTCTTCAGGTTCGTGTGCTGTGATAAAGTGCTTTTTTTACCCTCTGCTCTCCATAGAGAATTTCAAAGAATAAAAGATTTGCCTTGTCAGAATCAACTAAAGATGGGCAGAAGAGCTTTCCCTGAGAATTTTCTGGCTAATATCTTTCCTTGTTCTGCGTAGTAGCTTTGAGGTCCAAATGTAAAATTCAAGAATTACCAAGTACCTTATATTGCACTTTTTTCTGACTGCAAGATATTGCTTTGATAAGCTATTACAAACACGCACACATTTCTGCCATGTGTGTTCCTTGAGATCCAGGCAAACTGTTCTGTCCATGATCTTGGCACTGACTCTGTGCATCGTCATACTCAGCTATCTGATTTTAAGGTAAGAATGTGTTGTAGTTTAACACAGCCTGCAGCTAAGTACCATACAGCTGCTTGCTTACCCCCTGGATTGGAAGGAGAACTGAAAGAATGTAGGTTGAGATAAGAACAGTTAAATAACTGAAGCACAGTATAATAGTACTACTACTAATAAAGGAAATAACAAGGGGAGAGAATATAAAGCTAAAAAGGGGAAAGGAAAACAATAAAGTGATGCACAATACAATTGCTCACACTGGCTGACTAATACCCAGTCCAACCTGAGCAGCAGTAGGCTCCTCCCAGCTGACTGCCCCAGTTTCTGTACTGGGTATGATGAGCTGTGGTACCCTTTTGGCTACTTGGGGTCAGGTGTCCTGTCTCTGCTCCCTCCTGGCTTCTTGCGCCCCTCCTCACTAGCATAGCATGAGACTGAAAAGTCCTTGATTGAGGTAAGCATTACTTAGCAATAACTAAAACATTGGTGTATTATCTGCATTGTTCTCAGACTAAAGCCAAAACACAGCACTGCACCAGCTACTAGGAAGGAAATTAACTTTATCCCAGGCAAAACCAGGATAGAATGTCAGCTTACTTTCATCTAAATTTGTGTACCTTTTCATCTAAATCTTGAAGGCCCCAAGCTGAAGCAGCTCTGAAACAGCTTCTCTCTGAGAACCTGATCTGGGAATGTCAGGGACTCAGTTGCTTTTCAAGTGGGTGTAATTTGTCTTAAACTTGCTGGGAAATACACTCATCGGATTGTCACATGTCACTCTAATCAACCAGATACACATTCCATTTTTAATCCTCTTTTGGTTTTTTTTGGCAGGATCTGCTAAGCTTCAGGACTTGTTTCCCTTCTAAACACAGTCCTTCCAGTTGGCTTTTTCTTTTGTGATTTTTTTTTTTCCTGACACTAATGTAGTGTTCAGTAGCTTTCATGGTTCACTCCCACGTTCTTCAGCCATTTCATCTTACGTTTTTAATTTTGCCTTGTACATCTTTGGCTGTGTTGGTGCTCAAGAGAGGTTGTCATTTCCATATTACTATGAGCAGGTTGGTCTGCAGTGAATTACGCTCTGTATAACGGTACTCTGTACAGTAGCTTTTTATCTGGTTTGTTGCAATGGGAGTATTCAAGGTAGTTGCCACACTCCCTTTGAGTGGGAAATCTAGAACTAGCTACTGAATCATTTAGGACATGATGTTTCACACAAGCTGAAGATCTTGCCCTTGATTGTTTTGTTGATTTATTGCCCTTCAAATATATTGCAGCCTTTGGCATGTATTTAACTTGTATGGGGGAAATACTGCCAGTCTTCCCTGTGCTGCTGGAATTTAGACTTATCTTCTCTGTTTTCTTAGCAATGATTACTTGTAATTTGCAGGAATTACAAATGGTGGTAAAACTTGTCCTTCTGTTGTAGCAGCAGCTGATCTCTTCTTAGGGCTATCCTTTCTGTCTTTGAATATCCTTTATGGCTCTTACATTCCCCTCTGACATAGCAGCTAGTTTGTTATTCTAGTGGTTTTGGACTCTCTTACCTATTCCCTGTACTGCTTTACTATCTTGTAGTTTAGATATTTTTTTCTGTCCTTTGAGTTTGCATGTCTGCCTTGCACATGTGGGGTAAAGTATATCAACATTTCTGAGCCTGTGTCCTGCAGCCAACCTCGGCTTTTTCTTTAATGAAGACATTGCCAATAGACACTAGCATTCTTGCTAAATTAATGATTATGGAATGAATTGTTTAATACATGTATGCCTAAAATGGGGATATCTGGAAAGGAGATGCATTCTTCCAGTATTAGAACTTGCAGAAGCATAGAATGGTTTGTGTTGGAAGGGACCTTAAAGCTCATCCAGTTCCAACCCCTGCCACGGGCAGGGACACCTTCCACTAGAGCAGCTTGCTCCAAGCCCTGTCCAACCTGCCCTTGAACACTGCCAGGGATGGGGCAGCCACAGCTTCTCTGGGCACCCTGTGCCAGCACCTCAGCACCCTCACAGGGAAGAGCTTCTGCCTAAGAGCTCGTCTCGGTCTCCCCTCTGGCAGGTGAAAGCCATTCCCCCTTGTCCTGTTCCTACAAGCCCTTGTCAGAAGCCCTATAAATATATAATCTATAATCCCATAAAACATGAAGTACTTAGAAATCCCAAATATTATTTTCAAGTATTTTTAGATACTTCCTCTCCAGGTTTCCTGCAGCCCCTTTAGGCACTGGAGCTGCTCTCAGGTCTCCCCTTCAGGAGCCTTCTCTTCTCCAGGCTGACCCAGCCCAGCTCTCTCAGCCTGGCTCCAGAGCAGAGCTGCTCCAGCCCTCGCAGCATCTCCATGGCCTCCTCTGCGCTCTCCAACAGCTCCAGGTCCCTCTTGTGCTGCTGCCCTAGAGCTGGATCAGGGCTGCAAGGGGGGGGGGGTCTCCCCAGAGCACATCAGAGGGGCAGAATCCCCTCTCTGAGCTGCTGCTCACACTCTGGGGGTGCAGCCCAGCACATGGGGGGGCTGTGGGCTCAAGCACACACTGAAGCTGGGTCATGGGGAGCTTCCAGTCAACCAATACCCCCACGTCCTTCTCTAAAATTATTTGAAACTGTAAGGTGTCCCTGCCCATGGCAGGGGGGTTGGAACTTGATGATCTTAAGGTCCTTTCCAACCTTAACGATTGTATGATTCTATAATAGCCTAGTGTGTTGAGGTGCCTTCATAGTGGAAACATGACTGGGGCTTTACCATTCTATCCAACTGAATATTGTTGTCTCTGAATAGATTATCTGCGTTCTTTACTTGTTGGATGGATGTGATTGTGTTAATAAGATAGAAATGGACTTAATCGAGTCCTCTGTCTCATTTTAAGCTTAATTTTACTCCCTCAAAAGCTTGGGCCTTTTCCATCTAAACGCAGTTCTGTGCTGAAAGCAGATACCTCTGCGCTTAAGCAGGTGAGGTATATTGGCCAGAAAAGAGCTGTCTGACTGTTCATCTGTGTCAGTCAAAGTCCTCCATGTAGCTGTTACATATTTTTCACATTCTTGTCTTACTACTTACCATGACTTCCTGAACTAACTTACTCTGCAAAAATTCTCACCTCAGTGTCTTGTTTTCCAGCTGGATGAAGCTGTGGCTGCTGCTCATCTGGATAAACTATGTGTGAAGCTGACAAAGCTGAGTGACAAACAGGCCAAATACCTTGGCTTATCAAGAGATGGGCCATTCAAGCCAGACCACTACAGATACTGAACAGGTGGCACTACCCAAAGACCAAAGCAGAGATACAACCTTCCAAAGCTTGTGTGTGCTGGGCTTCTGAGAACAAGTCCTTTGCCGTTATCCTCCCAGTGCTGCAGAACTTCTCCCCTTACCAAAGGAGCTTCAGGGCCTTGTTTGTTTAAGAGGATCACTCTGACTCTTGGAATTGAATTGGTTACTTGGCTAATGTTATTGCGAAAAGGATCCTGTACCATTTTTATTGGCTTCTGGTATCCACGTACGGGGAGCAGGACAAGATTGCTAAATGAAAATGTGTAGTCTTGTCAAATACGTGACAGCCTCTAGAGTGGCCAACCAGTAAGATGGGGAACAGTTTCTAGAGGGAGATGCTTTCTGACATGCCCTGCTCGAATTAGGTGCATCCTTAACATTAGGAGGCTGGCAGTGTCTGGGTTCTCTCCACAGAGGTGCCCTAACTGAAGTGCATGTTGTGAATCTGGAGGAAGTAAGGAGGAGTGTATGTTTGGTCTCCTGTCAAATCAACTTAACCTCCTACTCTGAGATTAGAATTTGAGGATTTGTTTTTTTTCTGGATTAATTTACTCCATCAGTTTTTGATAGAACACTGACCTTCTTTGCTTCTTCTGTACCAACTTGAAGGGGGTGAGGCAAGAGTGACTTTTTTTTTAGCAGCCTTCTAGTGTGTTGTGAATGGCTGAGAAGCCACTGAGGGGATGGTTAGGTTTAGGGACCTTGTTCAATCCTCTGGAAACACCAGCAGCACACTTCTACCCCCAACTTGATTTCTTTTTTTTTGAGTTGTCATGTCTGCTGTATCTTGTTTGTCACTGACTCAAAAGTGCTTTTATTAAAGATCTGACTGTGGCCTGATTTGGTTTGTATAGTGAGATGCTTTGGGTTTGCTCTGTATGGTTTGTATAGTGAGATGCTTTTGGATGCTCTGTATGATCCTGAAGCTACTGAAAATAGGTAATGTGTCTACATGGGGTTTCCTTAAGGCAAAAGCCAGTGCTGTGGCTAGCCTGCATCATATACGTGAGCTGGGAAAAGCTACTTCTCAGGTTACTGAAATATTTGAGGGGTTGAATCTTACAGGAAAAACACTCTTCTCCCTCTCACCACCTGCTTATCTCAATATGTCATGAAAGTCCTCTCTTGACACTATTCAGCAGTGAGTAATGTACAGGAGGCTACCTCTCTTTCCAGATGCAAGAAGATGAATGGTTTGGTATGATAAAGCATGCTTCAAGTGCACTGAGATTCATTCATTCAAGCACCAGGTGTGATGTCAGCCGTTAAAACTGGTGGTGTAGAGTATGAACTGCTGGAGGAAGAAAAAGAGGGATTAGTACACAAGGTGTTAATCTGGATGCAACATATTTTCATTGCTTTGTTTTGTGTTGACCTCTAAAAAGTACTAGTTTGAATTTGGGTCCCACAAAGCTGCTATAAATGATTCCATAATCAGTAGTGAGGATTATCTTTTAAACTTGCATATATACACTGAGCTATACACAGTTGTAGTACACATCTAAATGTAGGCGGTGGTCACCTTCTGTCACAGAGCACAATGATGACAAAATGTCATTGTAAAGCAAATGCAATAAAAACAAGGACTGGGTGTTGTCATTCATTAGTTTCCAGAGCTGGGCTTTGGCTTCTCTACACCTGTTTCTCAGCTGAACATCTGCTATTCTGAAATACAGGGTTGTAATTCTGCTGTGAACTTGGATTATGAATTCATAGAATAATTTAGTTGGAAGCTAAGCTAAGGAAGTGTGGGCTTGATGATCAGGTAGTGAGGTGGATCAAGAACTGGTTGGAAGGAAGAAGGCAGAGAGTTGTGGTCAATGGGGCAGAATGTAGCTGGAGGTCTGTGACTAGTGGAGTCCCTCAGGGGTCGGTGCTGTTTAATATTTTCATCAACGACCTGGATGAGGGAACTGAATGTACCCTCAGCAAGTTTGCTGATGATACTGAACTGGGAGGAGTGGCTGACACACCAGAGGGCTGTCTCGCCATTCAGAGAGACCTGGACAGGCTGGAGAGGTGGGCGGAGAGGAACTTGATGGAATTCAACAAGGGCAAGTGTAGAGTCTTGCATCTGGGGAAGAACAACCCCATGTACCAGTACAGGCTGGGGGCTGACCTGCTGGACAGTAGTGAAGGGGAAGGGGACCTGGGGGTCCTGGTGGATAGCAGGATGACCATGAGCCAGCAATGTGCCCTTGTGGCCAAGAAGGCCAACGGCATCCTGGGGTGTATTAGAAGGGCGGTGGTTAGTAGGTCAAGAGAGGTTCTCCTCCCCCTCTACCCTGCCTTGGTGAGGCTGCATGTGGAATATTGTGTCCAGTTCTGGGCCCCTCAGTTCAAGAAGGAAGGGAATTGCTTTGAAAGAGTCCAGGGCAGAGCTACAAAGATGATTGAGGGAATGGAACATCTCTCTTATGAGGAGAGGCTGAGGGAGCTGGGACTCTTTAGCTTGGAGAAGAGGAGGCTGAGGGGTGACCTCATCAATGTTTACAAATGTGTAAAGGGTGAGTGTCAGGATGATGGAGCTAGGGTTTTTTCAGTGATGTCCGTGATAGGACAAGGGGCAATGGGTGTAAACTGGAGCATAGGAGGTTCCATGGGAACATCAGGACAAATTTCTTTACTGTGAGAGTGACAGAGCACTGGAACAGGTTGCCCAGGGGGGTTGTGGAGTCTCCTACGTTGGAGATATGCAAGGCCCGCCTGGACAAGTTCCTGTGTGATGTACTCTAGGTTACCCTGCTCTTGCAGGAGGGTTGGACTAGATCTTTTGAGGTCCCTTCCAACCCTTGGGATTCTGTGTGATTCTGTGAATGGCTACCTGGAAATCTCTGGTTCATCCCTATTCTCATACCAGGGCCAATTGTATCAGGTTGGAGATCAGCTTGCCTGTGTGAGTTTTGGTTGTCTCTGGAGACAGAGATCACAAACCTCCTTAGGCTTGTCTCCCAGTATTTGACCACATTCTAGATGAAAATATTCTCCTGTACATTTAACTGGAGTTTCCTATGCTGCAGCCTCTGTTCATTGCTTCTCATTTTATCCCTCTGAGAAGTATCTACTTCCATCTTCATTACAGGCTTGCATTAGGTAGTCACAGGCAGCAATAAATTCCCCTTTACTTTTCTCTAGGTTGGATAAACCCAAGTTTAGTCTTTGTGCTTCAGTTCCCTCATCATCTTAGTGGTCCTCTGTACGCAGATGGATGCTTTCAGCTATGTCAGTGTCATTATTATACTGGGGAGTGAAAACTGTGCAAGCGTTGTTGAAGTACCAAACAAGATAATCTGCTTTTGTTGGTACAGCTCTGGATAAAGTTTGGCTGCTTTGCTGTGTGGGCAGGCAAGGACCTTACATTTCACAGTCTCTGGAGGAAAGACTGCCTCCACCTTTCCATCTCTAAACAGTTTTGGAGGTTTTTTTTGAGTAACAGGTCCAGCAGCATCTCCCTTAGTTGGCTCTTTGATACTTGTGTCAAGAAGTTGGCCCTGATGGTCTCCATAAATCTCCTGCATTGCTTGTGCACAAACCTATTGCCCTTCCAGCAGATGCCAGAGGGGTAGAGTTCAAACTCCAGATTTTGCATTGGGCTTTCCAGGCACAGTTTTACATGCAGAATCTCTCACTAGAAACACTTTCTGAAACTCAGGAGCTGCTGCCCCTAAGAGCTCCAACAACAACAAACCCTCAAGTCTTTCCAAGGAAAACCATGTGTGTGTTTATATATATATACACAGATTTCTCTACCCATTAAACAGATGAATTCTGCAAGCAATCTGTAATGAGGTAAAGAGAAAGAATAGAATGTCCTGATCTGCTACCCTGACTTATCTGTGAATCTTGATGGAAGTGTCCAGACACTAGCAGCTTGACCAGGTCTGAAACAGTTCATCTGCATTCCAAAGGCTCTGGGCAAGGGTGCTAAAGCATCACTGTGAGGAGAAACTGTTGAGTGACTGCTTAGCAGAGCATGGTCATTGATCACACTCTCAAAAGTCTGATTTGCTGCAGAAAATATAGTAGTTTCAGCAAATTAACAGTGTGGGAATTTGCATGAAACATGGTTTGAGGTGATAAAATACAAAATTTATATTTGGAATATATCCTGCTAAGTCTTCTGTTTTATTGGTTGGAGAGGATGGTCAAACACAGATCCTAATAAAACCATTGACAGAATTTCTGTTCCACTGTCTGCCGTGTAGTTGTGGTTTAGTGCTGACTGCAGCAGAAACACTGTGCCCAGTGCCCGTCAACAGTCTGGTTTGGGAATTGGCAGTGTTAACACACGAGGGGGTTAGATATTTTTGTTCAGCTGCTTCTGTGCACTGTAGCTGTTGTTTAGGTACAGCTCAGCAGGCTCTTCCTAAACAGGGGTCATCAAATATATATTGTTATCTCATGTACTTATTCCCTGTCAATTTTTCTACAGGTGTTTGATTCCTATTGAAGGTGGCTAAGAAGGCCACCAGCATCCTGGCCTGTATCAGCAATAGTGTGGCCAGGAGGACCAGGGCAGTGATCGTCCCCCTGCACTGGTGGGGGCCGTAGTTTGAATCCTGTGTTCAGTTCTGGGTCCCTCGCTACAAGAGAGACACTGAGGTGCTGGAGCAGGGCCTGGAGCACAAGTGTGACGGGAAATGGCTGAGGGACCTTGGGGGGGTTTAGTCTGGAGAAGAGAAGGCTCGGCGGGGGGGACCTTATCAATCTCTACAGCTGCCTGACAGGAGGATGGAGTGAGATGGGGGTTGATCTCTTCTCCCAGCCAGCAAGAAATAGGACAAGGGGAAACAACCTCAAGTTGCACGAGAGGAGGTTTAGATTTGGCGTTAGGAAAAATTTCTTCACCAAAAGGGTTGTCAAGCATAGGAACAGGGAAGTGGCAGAATCACCACCCTTGCAGCTACTGAAAAGATGTGTAGATGTAGCGCTGAGGGATGTGGTGTAGTGGTGGTCTTGGCAGTGCTGGGCTAATGGCTAGACTCGACGAACTTTCTAAATGAAGTTATTTTGTGAAATCACTTAGCCTTATTGCTCCCTGGCTTTTTATTGGCAAGAGCTGTCACTGAGAGTTTTGGTACATTATTTACAACTTATTTTTTAGCTGTTTTCTCTTTTTTTCTGTCTTTAATCTACGTGCAATCAATTCAGTATTCAGCCTAGCCTGTGGTTTAGCATCTCGATTCCCTGAACAAGAACTGTCACTCCTACTGTGATTATCTTGCAATGGTTTCAGCAGGAGCTGATGAATGAAGAGCAATAGCACTGAAGAGAGCCCAGCATTGAAACCCCCTCCCTGTGTCAGCTCATGGCATTCCACATCTGGCATGGTGAGTCATAGGACAGTGACAGTCTACAGCTTTTCTCACTTTTGTGACTGCACAGAAAATGTCACATAAAGTGATATGTGAGCCACAGGCTCTCTGGATCTGAAATGCAGGATCCCAGAGAGTAGCAGATGGGTTATTGCACTGTATTGTGAATACAGAGATGGGATGAGAGTGTGAAGGGGGAAGAAATGCAAGTTTCAGTCTCAAATTTGTGAAACTCAGTTCTGGTGTATGGGTGATGCACTTAACAGTAACCTTGCACGTGTTTTCTGTGAAAGGTTATGTGAGGAGGTTCAGTTCATCGGGCTCATGTCCTCAACCCGGCCGACAAAATGTAGTAAGTCTTAGAGCAGCCTGCCCTGCTTCCAGTTCATTAGCCTCTTCCTCCAGTCTTGTTTGCAGGCTCATTTTGAAAGACAAAAATGTGAGATTTCTGACTGTGCATGAATGAGGTCCAGTGTGGGAAGGTGTGTACTGGATGTCAGAGGAATGTGGACCGGTAACGTGCTCTTCTTCACAAAATAGGAATTGACTCAGATTTACAGCTCCCGAAATACTGGCAAGCGCTGGCAGAGAACTGGGAAATGCCTAAATCCACTCTAGTTTATAGCTGTTCCTCAAATTTAGCCATTCCTAGCTACTAATTTTATCAGGGATTTTTAATTAGATAAGGGTTAAAACCCCATTAATAAAGTCGTGGTAAACTAGACGTGGTTACCACACTGGCAAAAGTTCTTGTTTAATGCTATGTCCAATTTCAGTTTGATTTTTAACATCTTCAGTAGCTTCCACTGGCCTTTAGTGTGGTTGGGCTGTCCCGGGATGGTGATGAGTCTTTGAGCTCTGCCCCTGCAAAATGATTGAACCTCGTGCTAAAATAAAATTAGTGATGACTAGTCTGTAGACAGCTCTCTGATTTGGTCAAAAAGCGTAATCATGTATTTCCTCAAATGTCTTTCAGATTAATTTTCTATTAATGTTACCAGTGAAAATACTATTCTTTTATATATGGCAACTCTTGTCTCTGTTTTTCCTCCCCTGTTGAGTCAGAAGTGATAAAAGAGTACAGGCTGTACAGTTTTCTCCATTTATCTGGAGCAGATACACTCATCTCCATGATTTTTAGAAAGCAACTGATTTGCTTTGCAGTCCTGCTAGGCCCTGTTGTGGGGGGTTTTTTGGCATGGCTAGATGTTCTGTGAAGTGGAGATTGATGGAGGCCTACAGATAGCACTAGGAAGTATGGATCCCTATGAGCCAAGAACAAAGGGTGGGTAAATTATTCCAGTGTGACTGTTTCGTAATTGAGCTTGTTCTCGTAGCAGTGGTTCTTGAAGATGATACGAACTTTCTCAGAAGCCAGTTGTGGTTTTTAGCCTTTGGGGCTGTTTTGTTAAGATAAATGTAGTAAATGTACACTGTAAAGCCCCAGTGGTTTTTGCAGTAGCATTGTTTGCCACTGGGCAGCTTTGCACAGCTATCAGAAGCATCAATTACAATTGAGCATGTTTTTCCTCTTTAAAAATCACTAAACCTTGTGCTTGTGGTTTGCATGTCAACTTGGGAAAGCAAAACCAAGCAAAAGACTGCAAGAAGAGAAAGCAAGTCGTTCTCTTGAACTGGATGGGGACTGACATCCCTTCTGCTTGTCTAATTCCCCGAAATGTTGTAGCAGAGAAATTAAGCTCTTCAGGATATTTAGAAAGTCTATAGTAAAGTTTTTGCTTCTTGTTCCATCTATAGAGTCCAGAGACAGTTTTCAGCAAACCTGCTACTTTTCTGTAGCACTCTGGTTTTGGTATCATCAACTGGGAAGTCGTTTCCATAAGGGAATATTAAATGGGCCACATTCATAGGCATTTGCTCCTTTTCCCTGATGGAGCAGCAACATGTTAGAAGTAAACTGAACAGCATCTTAGTTGTAATATTGCAAGCACCTTAAAAGTTAGTAATCAGCCTGACACCCAGATTGTTTGGTTTGGTTTTTTTTGTGCCAGTGCTTATTGTGGGTATCTGTTTTGCATTATTAACTTGGTTTCTACTCAGAACAAATGTTTGGTGGTCCTGGTTTTCCTCCCCTCCAAAACTTGATTCCTATATGTATTTTATTAGCAACTAGACACTTTTATAACACTGCCAAAACTGACTCATTTTGACACTGAAGCCTTTTGCCTGCAAGATTGTCTGTCCCGCCAACAAGATGCTGGTTTGTAGGTAAGGATTGGCATCTTTGACTAAACCCTTGCACTTAGAAGAAAGCTGTCATGATGGAGGGATGTTGAACATGTTGAAGAGAATAAAGGGAAGTAAACCATATGGTATGCTCATTTAGTGCTTGAAATATTTGCTTCCCAAATGGAGAAGTTCTTAGGAATTGAATCACAGCTTTATAGTAAGGACGTCTTTTAAGTACTAAAACCTGCTAGCTTCAAGTGATCTGGATCTGTCAGGTATTTCTGAGGCCTTTTCAGAGTGAGGGACCCCTGGCTGTTGAATTACTTTAAATGCATCTGCTCCCATGTCCTTTCTAGAAGACTTAAAGAATTGCTATCTTTCACCAAGAGGTAGAAGACCATCAGCCTTTAATGAATTTGTTAGGGTTTTGTTTGAGTCTTTCTTTAATGCCACTTGTTTGTTATAGAACACAAGGAAGAGTGAGAGACTGTGTAATTCTGATGGTCGATTTATGGCTATTACTGTTGTAAGTTGTATCATCCTGTCATTTACCTACTGGAGGCAGCTGTGCAGAGTGAAGGGAAGCCCATATGAGATCACAAATGTTATTTTTGGCAGTTTCCTCAACTGAAATGTCAAGGGTACCTCCAGAACACTGTTCTTAGCTAAATCCACCTGGTATGGTGGTAGAGAGAGAGCAATGAAGATGGCTATTAAAGTATATTAAAGTCAATAGAAGATTTCCACTGATTCAAAGGGGCCTGCACTGGATCACCAGGGAGGGTATACTTTTGTCTTTTCCTGCCTTTACATGTATTAAATGAATGCCACATGTGAACTGTGTTATGACAATATTGCAGCTGTTTAAGGACTCCCCTATTGCAGGCCAGGATTTCATCTGAAAGGATTTCCTGGATAGAAATACATGTGCGTTTGCCACGCAGCAATTGTATTTTTCCATTTCACTGCAGGAATGCCTAAAGCCTCCCTTTTCTTCTGGGAGAGGTGGGAGAGGGACTTAGTGATGTGTTGGCCATCTGCCTATCATCTGAGAGGTTTGCCAGTAAAACAGTTGTATTGCCTCAAAGTAATCTGCAGGCACCACAGATTTAAGAAGGGCATTTGGAGGGTGAGGGATTGCTCTTAGAATCATAGTATCACAGAACAGTTTCGGTTGGAAAGGAACTTCAGCTCATCCAGTTCCAACCCCTGCCACGGGCAGGGACTCCTCACAGTAGACTGTGTTGCCCAAGGCTCTGTCCAACCTGCCCTTGAGCACTGCCAGGGATGGGGCAGCCACAGCTTCTCTGGGCACCCTGTGCCAGCGCCTCAGCACCCTCACAATAAAGAACTTCTTCCTTATATCTAACCTGAACTTCCCCTGTTTCAGTTCAAACCCAGAGTTCTTCTATGTGCTGAGATCCCTTTGTGGAGAAGGCTGTCCAGAAGGGCAACAGTTCACAGCTCAGCAGTAGACAGAAGAAAATGTGAAGTGCTCATGCATTTGTTAGGAGAGTCCCTTTGTAATTATTTTGGTTTTCTGGGTGTGAACAAAAGCAGAATTAGTCTATTTGGGGTGTTTATGGAGTCTCTTTGGCCACAGAATGGTCGAATTCAACTTGAAATGCTTTGATGAAAAATGTTATGCTTTAATAATTTTTTGAATTGGCCTTGGATGTCATTTACTGCCTACACCCATACAGTGGGTGACCTGAAGACTGCAATATCTCACACATAGTGTGTCCCACAGTATGCCAAGAAGCATGTTTGCTGTAGGACTAACATGATATTATTTTTGCACTGTAAAAGAGAGCTCCCACAGAGTCAGCTTTGGGCATGGCATGAGCAAGTTCTTCCTTGGCTCCTCAGTTTGGTTATTCAAATTTCCTATAATTCAGCTCATCATGAGATTAGCACTATCTTTGCATCTCAGAGGGACTTTATTGAATCTCTCATCACCCTCAGTCAGAGCAGCATCACAATACTGTTGACTCATCTATAGAACTTGGACAGAATTGTGCTACCTTCCATAAAATCTTTCCTTTTGTGAGAAGATCCCAGAATCTGACATGGGCAGTGTTTGCTTTCCTTCTGGGGTCACCCAGTTTCAGTAATTAGTGTGGAAAACTAAGAGGTGTTTAGAACTAGTTTGGCATAGTCATTAACATCTTAATTCTACCATATGTTTTATCCATCAGGATAAACTTAGATTTTATGGTCATTGCATGTGACAATAAGCAATCAAGTCAGGACTTTGGATGGGAAAATACAGTATCTGTTTTAAATTCACAAAAGATAGGCCAATAGTTGGAAAAGCTAATAGGGATTTATGTGTGCTAAATTCTACTAGGCTATAATTAGGGTGAAAACTCCATTATTCTCTAGGAAAAAATGACTCTGTCACAGAGCATTACTGGGTCTGTCTCTAAGCTTGAATTCCAATTAGTTTTCAGCGGAGACATTTTGGTATGTGACAACTGAAAATTAAACACTTCATCTTTGTTATGTTTCTGTTTTATTATCTGTGTGCTGATGACATTTCAAATAGGTCCCTTAGGGGACTCTCACACTTACAAGTGACTCCTCATATAAATATTTGTTCAAGCTAAATATAGGAAGAAAATATTAGGTGTACATGTTTTACTGATTTCTGTGTCCTATCAATACAACATGATCTTTACCCAGGAAAGTGAAATCACTAAGGCTAATAACAATTTCAGAGTACTTGGTTATATATATTCTTTGGTGCAATAGGTGAATGTCAAAGAAAGCATGACCTCTTTCTAATAAATTCTAGTTACAAAAAAAGGCTTATTAAGAAGTCAAATTTGTGGAAATGCACTATGCATAAATGCTATACTGAAAGGTATGTTCATATGTGTTAAAACCCACATCCCTTATTCTCATATGAAAGGGTCTTTCTTTTTCCTTCATTGCATACAAGCACCACGCTGTACTTTGTTGGTTCAGCTTCTGCATCTCTAGCTCTTTGTTGTGGCTCTTGGCACTTTCCATTTCTTTAGCTGACAGCAGCAAGCTGTGACTAACATCTTCATAGATGATCTGGATGATGGGATGGAGTGTACCTTCAGCAAGTCTGCATGCAACACAACTTGAAGGAGCGGCTGATATGCTGCCATACAGAGGGACCTTGACAGCCTGGAGAAATGGTCTGACAGGAGCCTCATGCAGTTCAACAAGGAGAAGGGCAAAGTTCTGCATCAGGGGAGGAACAACCCCATCCAGGAGTATCTGTTTGGGCCACCGAGCTGCAAAGTGGCTTTGCAGAAAAGGGCCTGGGTGTTCTGGTGAGCACCAAGGTGAACATGAGCCATCAGTGTGTCCTTGCAGCAAAGAAAGCAAATGGTATCCTGGGCTGTATTAGGCTCTGTTGCTGGCAGGTCAAGGTGATCCTTCCCCTCTGCTCAGCACTGGTAAGGCCACACTTGGAGTACAGTGTCCAGGTTGCCCAGGGAGGTTGTGGAGCTCCCTCCTTGGTGATATTCAAAAGCCATATGGATGTGGTCCTGGGCAACCAGCTCTAGGTCGCCCTGCTTTTATGACAAGGTCATCTTTCTAGCTGATCAAGTGAAGCCAGTAAATGTGGTGGGTTTGGATTTTAGCAGACCTTTTTATACTGTCACAGTATCCTTCTGGATAGAACGTCCAGCATGCAGCTAGACAAGTCCATAATGTGTTGGGTGACAGATTGCCTTACAGGTCCCACTCAGAGTTATAGTAAATGGAGTCCCATCAGGCTGGCAGCCACTCACCTATAGGGTTCCCTAAGGCTCAATTTTAGGGCCAGTGTTCTTTAATTTTTCTATAAATGATCTGGGCACAGGAACTGACTGTGTATTAAGTAAGTTTGCTCATTTTACTAAACTAGGAGGAGCTGTGGACTCCCAAGAGGGTATAGAGAGGCCTCACAGACAGATCTGGTGAGGCTAGAGAGCTGGGCAACCACTGACTGTATGACATTTAATGAGAGCAAGTGCCTGATTCTGTACCTGGGACAGGGCAGCCCTGGTTATACATGCACACTGGTGGATAAGAGGCTGGAAAGCAGCCCCGTGGAAAGAGCTCTGGCAATTCAGGTTGATCACAAATTGAGTACAAGTCAGCAGTATGCTCTGGCAGGCCCAAAGGGACAATTGTGTCCTGAGGTGCATCAAGCACAGCAAGCTGGTAAGGGCAGTGATTGTTCCTCTCTCCACTGCAGTGGTGTGGGCCCCACCTCGAGTCCTGTGTGCAGTTCTGGGCACCTCAATACATGGAAGACCTCAGACTATTAGAGTGTGTCCAGAGGAGGGTGACCAAGGTGATGAAAGGTATTGAAGGCAAGGCTTAAGAGGAGCAGCTGAGGTCACTTGACTTGGAGAAAGAAAGCTGTGGGGTGCCCTTTCTCACAGGAAGGAGATGCTGATCTTCTCTCTCTGGTGACCAGTGATAGGCAATGGCATGAAGCTATGTCAGGGGAAGTTCTGGTTGGACGTTAGGGAAAGGTTCTTCACTGGGAGGGTGGTCAGTCCCTGGAACAGGCAGTGGTCACAGCACCAAGCTGTCAGAGTTCAAGAAGCATCTGCACAACGCTTTTTGTCATTATGGTTTAGTTTTAGCTAATCCCATGAGGAGCAGGGACTTGGACTCACTGATCCTTATGGGTCCCTTCTAACTTGAAATAGTCTGTGAAGAAGTATTTCTGTCAAGATCTGACTTCTGTTCTGAGCTTTGGACTGATTATTAGAAGAAAAAAGAGTTCATATGGCTTGAGCCCCTTCAGAGTGTCATCTCCGTCATCTTTGCCTGCCTGGAAGATTTCTGTAGCCCTCGGCTGTGCTTAGAAATAAATTAGTAAAGAAATGGCCTCTCAATTAGACCTGCCCAGAGCATTAGAAAATTCCTATGGATACAACTGGGGAAGTCATGAGGCACAGATGCGTTCGGGGTTCAAATGTACTGGTATATTGTACACCTTGGAGATACTGGTTAATGGTAGAACGAGTAAAACCCTGGAGGTGGAGGTACTGATGCTCAGCTGAAGGTGACTAAAAAATTGTGTTATTGTTTTGGGTCTGTCTTTTCAGGAAGAACAACCTATATAAATTCTCATCCTGCTTTTTGTTGAATGCCTGAAAAGGGAATTAACCCTGAAACCTGAACTTTCACCACGCTGTTGTCTGTGCTGGGAACTGGTGCCATGCTGTCCTTGTGGTAGCCTTAACCCAATGGAAAATAACCCAACATTATCCATGTAATTTTAAGAAGGGCAAATGCAAGCTGCCAGCTTCAAAGCTCTCTACTTTGCTTGCTACACACATGGGGCAATTTGAAATCTACATGTGAGAAGCTAACTGAAAGACAGAGGCCCTGTTGTGCTCCCAGTCTGGCTCTAGCACCTTGGGTTTAACATTAGACATTTGCAGATTGTCTGGAAAATTCGGCATTTGCAAAAAGCACAGTAGTTACAGCACGAGTTCAAGTGTGGTTTGCAGGTTTTGAAGTCTGGCACGCAGTCAGCAGCTGGTGTGGGCCTTGGTTTCAGAGATGTCTTTGGTCCAGCTTTTTTCTAGATGAAAAGACATGAAAATTCATAGAAATGTAAAATGAGTATGGGTCAGAACAAAGCATAGGGGCAAAGTGAACCATGGGAGCTCCTGGCTTGAGATGAGTAGGCAGTTGGTAGCAGTGAGACCTGTATTAATAGCGATATAGAAATATGGTGGGACAGGATCATGGGAAACAGTGTCTAGAGCAAGATGTTTCCCTGTTTTAAGCAATTAGAAACATGACTGGATAGAGCACTGGAAAATGATCTGTAGGGAAGAATGTGGCAGCAGTGAAGAAAGGGACATGGGAGTATGCAAAGACAATGACATCAGTAGAACAAAGTAAGGAATTATCCTTGGATCCCCAAAGGCTTCAAATAAGAGAGTGAAACCTCCCAGCCAATCTATGGAGCTGGAACCCACACTGAGGCTGGGAGAGAGGGGAGGTGACTTGGCAGTGCTCTACCTCTCCTGGTTCGTTTCTCAAGCTGCCTTTGGAGCTCGGTAATCTTTTGTGCATCAGATTTGTGCATGGGAATCCTTAACTGCACACTCAGGTAAGTGAGCTGGAAAAGATCTCTCAGCCTACCCTAGGAGTGCTGCTTTTCTGTCTGTGATTTGGAAAGGTGGAAAGCTTTGGGTTGATCAGCATGTGCCTGGGACCTGAGAGACACTCCAGAGCTCTCCAGTTGCAGGCACCCGATGTACTTTTTCAGCCTGGTAGTTTCTCAGGAGTTTCAATTTTAAGGTAAAATGTTCTGAGGTCTCCAAATGCCATAGGAGCTTTTAAGCTAAAATACTTTTGACAGTGTTTGATGACAAAAATGCCCTGCTTGAGCTGAAGGTGGCACTAAATGATGTCGTGAGGCCCCTTTCAACCTGCCTCATCCTGGGAGGTTTGGAAGTGTTTCAAAGGTTAACCACATGAGATAGCAATTAAAATGGAAAAGAAGCAGCTCTAAAAGCTTCTGGTTGCAGCAGTGACTGGTTTGGCTATAAATGGCTATCATAACGTATTAATAATAATGTAAAAATGCTATTTTCTACTTTTCTACACAATCGTTAAAACAGAGGAGTCCAGTCCCTGTAATACTTCACATTCCTATAGGCAACATCACATGAAGGAAATCTATCAATTCGAATCTATTGATGTGATAAAATTACTAGTTAACATTCAACCGAATTCCACCTTCTTTCTATGCCTGTACTTTAAGTTTTTGGCACCTGCAGATAGTGAGCTTGTGCCCTTGAGCAGCAGACGCCTGAATGATTTTACAAACACTTAAACCAGCTCAAGGTTAAAGAACCTTTTGTGTAAGAGAGGACTGTAAAAAATGAAAGCAAAATCAAACCCAACAAGACTCCTCAAGCCCAGACAATAACCTCTGATTAATCCACATAGTTTCCTTTCTACCACTAGTGTTTTGCATCTCTTTTGACAGTATTAAGAGCTTCAAACTGTATGCAAATTATTTAAATTGGGGAATGGCCATAAGAACCTTGCAAATGAATGCATTGAGGAGGAGTATGGAAGCGATAAACCATTCTAATTCAACAATGTTTTCTGAACAGCCACCTACCTTGGAAGATTTCCTGATCTCTGCCTCTTTCCTGCTGACTTTCTGGGATCTTTTAGTTAAATCTTCAAAGAGAACAGCACAACATAACATTAAATCAATTTTACAGCATGTTATTTGAGACACTTAATACTATTTTTGTGCAAGAGAAAGCAGATAACTTGCATTTCCACCTCATCACTGCATGTTTTGCAGTGGGGACATTCATCTCTAGGAGCCATCCTCACTCAGACATCATGTGTCTGAACTCAAACCGCTGCTCATGTGAAGCAGAAAGGCATTCATGATGTCTGTGTTTTAGGAGGGCTTCTTTACACCCTGCTTGGTCAGATGCAAACCAAGAAAATCATTTCAGAAGTGTAATTCTGTGTAAAAGATGAGGGCACTTCAGTCACCTGAACAAAATCAGGAAAACCCTTCAGAATTACACGCTTTTTCTGTTAAAAGGTGGTGTTACCTGAGTAATTTTGGCAGGAATTAACAAGCGTATGCTGGTTTGCACAAGCGAAAAGCTGCCTTGTTGATTTGGCATGAACTCTTCATCTGTATGATGCCACTTTTTGTTCTTCAGTTCTTTGTTCCTTTTTTCCCCTTCCAAAACATCAAAGGTGTTTCATTAATGTGCCTGTAACTTTTCAGGTCTGTGAATGTAGAGGTGAATCTTGGATCTGATAAATTGTGTGTGTGTGTGTGTTCAGACTGTGCCTGATGTAACTTTTTATTCTTTAGATCAAATAACTAACAGCATTTACTGCAGTTGTTTCTATTATCACATCAGCACCAGTGCTATTTATCACTGTATATAAACTCCATGACTGAGACTTGTCTGGACGTCTAACACAGGACGAATTCCTACCTCACTAATCTGTTGCACTGCTTTTGATACCTTCGTTCTAAGTGTGTGAGGTCTGCAATAAGCACTCCCTGTATGTCAGGATGATTAGGATGAAAACCTTACATGCACCCGCTCATAAACACTGGCTCCTTGTCTATTCCAGTACTTGCTATAAGGTAGTTTTGAATATTTAAGAATTGTCAAAATTTACAGAATTGCAGAATAAAGAATGCACATTTTGGTCTGGTTTGGGGGGTTTCATTTATTGTGCTTGCATCACTGTAGTTAAGGTTATACATCTCTAACAGAGGGAGGAAAAACTATACTTCAAGCATGTAGAGTTATTATAACTTAATAAGAGCACATCTTAAAAAGGCATTGCACTAACCAGCATTAGTGCTTTAGATCCATTTCCAGCTGACAGATTGTTGGCTTTGTTATGCTGCCCCTTAAAACTTTCTGGTGTTAACCAAAGTGCTTGTGAGCCATTTGATTCTGCATTATCTTTCTATGGTACAATCGTACAGGATTTTCTGGATTGCTTTGCCTATAAAACTGCTTTGATAACATTCAGTTAACTGGTTTATGATGTCATTAAGCAGAGATGTAAACATTGGTGAGATATAAATGCACTTTAATTACTCCAAGGAATTCGGTAAAGAAGAAAATGATGCTCAGTGGGCAGATGAGAGGGAAGTGGAGAGATGCTTTTTTTGACAGGTGAATGACGTGATTGTCTTTTCTATAGTTCCTCTGGGTTGGGTAAAAACCTGCTTTTCCCAACTGGCCTCTAATCTCACATTCCTTATACTCTGCCTGCTGTGTTTTCAACAGCTGCCCGGCTGGCCAGCTCCTTACAGATCCCATCTGTGACATCAGGGGAAGATGTAATACAGGGTTGTGAAAATATTGCCAACACACACCTCTGACTGCTGTTGATAGAGCTGTGGTTTGAAGTGCTATGAAAGTGTGGTTTAGTTAGACAACTGCATGTTTGACGAGTTGATGTTGATGCAAAACCCGTGCTTGCCTTTCAAGTTGTGATTCAGCTCCAGCCATGTGTTCTATTGAATTTGAGCCAGACACATCATCTTTTGATACCATGAGCGCTGTGATTGATTGACAGGTGTGTAAACAGCTGATTGAAAGTGAGTTTTGCTACTCAAATATGGCTACAGCAAGATTTAAAACCTGAGATGTAACATCAGTCTCTGTTTTGTGTGGCCAACCGGAAGGAACAGTGCTTGGTATAAGATGTCACTGAGATAGGAACCTCTACCCAAAATGTTTAAATCAAGCTGACAAGAAGTTTTTTCTGTTAGCTTATACAGAAATCAGTTATGTCTATCATAAAATAAATTATAACTGATGAATTATAAAGAAATTGACAGTATGAGGAAGGGAGAGGATGCTGTGGTGATTTAAGCACTCTCTTAATATTTGCTTTAAATTAATTGTTTCTGTGGTGGTGAGAGCAGCTTGTCAGCCTTTTGCTGTGGAACTTCCATTACAATAAATATTACCACATATGGCTCCATCCTTCCTCCTGAGTGTTGCAGGGGTTTTGCTGTGGCTGTAGGCAGAGGGAGCAGCGGCAGAGCTGGAGGAGCCACCTCTGCCCCTGCCCTTCCCACTTCTGCCTGGCTGCTTTTTCCAGCTGTTTTCCCCTGTTTGCATTAGTTTCTCCAATTTTGACTCATTTCCATCCCCTGCAGGATTGCAACCAAGGCAGTCTCTCTCCATCTAGCAACTCTTCTCATTCATTTCAGCACTGTGAAGTGCACAGCTGCATTTCTTCATCCAGCCGCTGTGTAATGCAGAGAGCCCAGCAAATGTGCATTCATTTGCCTCCAGTTATGCCTCACAATTCTGGAACAGGTTGCTCACACTGGCACAGGTTGCCCAAGGAAGTTGTGAATGCTCCATCCCTGGTAGTGCCCAAGGCCAGGTTGTACAGAGCCTTGGGTGACATGGTCTGGTGTGTGGTGTCCCTGCCCATGGCAGGGGGGATGGAACTGGATGATCTTAAGGTCCTTTCCAACCCAACCCATTCTGTGGTTCTATGATTCTGTACAAGGATTGAGTCAGGGGATGCTATTCCCAGCTCACTTCAGTGAAAATGATAGGATCTGCTGCCATCCTCCTGCTCTCAGCAGGGCTAGAAGGTCCCTTGGTCTCGGAACCTGAACCCCAAAACAGTGTCAGCCCGTGTCCTTTCTCCTGCACCTTCTTTCTCCACCCACTTTCAAATGCCCTTCAAATGCCATGTGTTAATGAATTCTTTTGATTAATTTATAATTAATCAAGTCATAATTCAATTATTTTAGTTAATAAATGATAGAGGCAATGTGGCTACACATTACACACCCAGAAATAGCATGTGCCATTTCAGCTCCAAAATAAATTATTTCAAAAGTTAGGTCAGACTTCTTTGAATGAGGAAAAAAGAGGAATGATGTGTCTCAGTTTTCTCACTTTGTGATTTTTCCACTCTTCTTTGGGTGTGGATAGTGGAGGGTCAGGCTGGCCTCTCATCTTTGAACAAGTGGGCTGCAGAAAGGCCTTGGGATACCTTTGGAAATGCCTTGTGCCTCAAGAAAGTGAGTGCAGTCCTGGCCAATGGAGTTACCATGGGTTTGCATCCGTGTTTTCTGTTTTGGAATAATAAGCCAAGGCAAGCAGGCTATGTAAGAGGTGAGTCTTACGCCACGATCTATTCTTTTGAATTATTCTTGTTTTCAGTGTCAAATGTTCATCCCATTTGTATGCATGTAGGAGAAGGATGAGTGTTTAAGGACAGGCACATTTTTGTGAGAAGGTAGAAATCAGCTGATGTGAATGTATTTTATCTCTCAGAATTTAACTGGAATAAAAAGTTATTGGAAGTGTCAGAGTAAAGGCTGTTAGGATCACAAGGACCATGAAATGGTGCGGCCCGAGAAGCCTCTCAGCACAGGCTTTAATAAACATGCAGCTAAATGACCTGGAGTTAACTCAGGACTGAGAGGCTCAGATGTCATTGGAAATGCACGTGTGGGGTAACAGATTCTCCTTAAAGAAACATTGTCCTGAGGAAGAGTACAGAGGAAATACAGGAAACAAGGTAAGAAACCAACCTTCTTTAAGCAGAAGTCCCAAAAGCCTATAGGAAGGATAAAAGAAGCCTTTTTTTTTGAATTATCGAAGTATTGATACCATATGAATGATGTTCTGCAATTGATTATCCACAAATACCTGTTTCTTGAAAGAAGTGGGCTTAAACTACACGGAAATATTTAGAGCAGACCCTAGGAAGAAATGTTGTGAAGAAGATAGTTAAGGATTGCCCTAATACGGTTCTTCCCTAACAGGCCAGATGGTCACCTGCCAGCAAGGACAGGGACGTAGCTGGTCCTATCGTAGATAAATAGAAGACCTCTGGCTCTCTCTTGCAGCGCTGTTTCCTTCCCCTGGTTAAAGATCACTTGTCCCACAGGCAAATTGCGGTTATAGGAGACCTGCTGATGTGTCTGCCACAAGAGCAGACTCTAAAAACCCCAAGTTGTGTTAACTTTTTCTATTTGCACTAAACTGTCAAAGAAAGATTAATGCCCTTATTAACAGAAAAAGAACACACAAGACTTGCAGCCCGGGGTGATGCGGCTGCATTGCCGTTGCAGTTGTGCGTGCTGCCAAGGCAGCTGTATGAAACCACAACGCTTGCAGTAAGCTGTCAATCCCAGTTGTCAACTGTGTTTTCTGCAAATCTTGTTGCTTTGGCAGTGAATGGCAGATTTCACTCACCTGTTATGGAGATGGGTGGGAGATCTGAGAAATTCATTTTGTTGTTTCTCGACAGGCTGCATTCTGTCTTCTCTTCAATTACCATGTGATGATCGGCAGCTCTGAACAAACTGTAGCAGATCAATAGGCTTAGGAAGAGGTTCTTCCTTTCCATCACAGGGAGGAAAAATTCCATTGTCATGAAAACCAAAGTTGGTCAAAACCTGCATGTAAGAGAGACACAAGGAGAGGAATCTCAATGAAGGTGTTCCACCATGTTGTGCAGGTTTAGCAACCTGCTCTTAACAATTCTTTTGTTTCCATCACTTTGCCTCTAATACCACAATAGCTAACTTTGCTGTGATGTAGTGCAAAGATGCTATCTCAAATATACCTCCCTTAGGTGCTTTTTCCTTTTTTTCCAAGGATTCTTTTCCCTAAATGTCTGTTTTCCCAAAAGCTCGGAGTTGTTTGCATGGAGTTTCATGCTGGTTTTTATTGTATGAACCAGGGGAGAGGAACTTCTGCCAGTTTTGACCAGCTCAATCACATAAATCAGATTGTTTCCAGAAAATCTTTTTTACAAAACCCAGAAAATTAACAATTTAAAACCCCCACATCTCCATTTAGAATTAAGTAATTAAGAAATAGCTTGTTCTATTATACCCTGAGGTGGCTGCTCTGATCCCATAGTAAATCATAGCCATAACTCAAGCAAATTACGAAAGACCCAGTGCTGTAAAGCCTCATGGGCCTTAAGGTTTAGTATGTACTTAATAAATTTTAAGATGTAACGAAGTCTGTGGGATTTGAACATAATTATGGAGAGACCTGAGCTTTGCAGGATGTGGCTATAGCAGAAGAAAGCCACTGGCCCTGGCCAACCTGTGCGTGACACAGCGTAGGCATACAGGGTACCCAGAATGTATCACCCTGGTCTCCTTTTCCTGTGGATTCCTCATGCTGTTGAAGTTTGAAGTTGACTTTTATTTCCATGTGTATTAGTTTTGTGCTGAGTCAGAGTCATGGGAATCTTCCCCCAGAGGCACTGCCAGCCTCCAGATTGATGGGTAACTTTTCATAGAATCCCAGACTGGTTTGAATTGGAAGGGACCTTAAAGCTCCTCCAGCTTCAACCCCTGCCATGGGCAGGGACACCTTCCACTAGAGCAGCTTGCTCCAAGCCCTGTCCAACCTGCCCTTGAACACTGCCAGGGATGGGGCAGCCACAGCTTCTCTGGGCACCCTGGGCCAGCGCCTCAGCACCCTCACAGGGAAGAGCTTCTGCCTAAGAGCTCGTCTCAGTCTCCCCTCTGGCAGGTTAAAGCCATTCCCCTTGGCCTGTCCCTACAGGCCCTTGTCCAAAGCCCCTCTCCAGCTTTCCTGCAGCCCCTTTAGGCACTGGAGCTGCTCTAAGGTCTCCCCTTCAGGAGCCTTCTCTTCTCCAGGCTGCCCCAGCCCAGCTCTCTCAGCCTGGCTCCAGAGCAGAGCTGCTCCAGCCCTCGCAGCATCTCCATGGCCTCCTCTGGCCTCTCTCCAACAGCTCCAGGTCCCTCTTGTGCTGCTGCCCCAGAGCTGGATCAGGACTGCAGGGGGGTCTCCCCGGAGCACAGCAAAGGGGCAGGATCCCCTCCCTGAGCTGCTGCTCATGCTCTGGGGGTCCAGCCCAGCACATGGCGTGGTTCTGGGCTTGTAAACCAAATCTATGCTGCATTTGCTTTTACAGCCTTCACTGACCCACTCTTCCTTGTGAGATGTCAAATATTAGTCCTCTAACCCCAAGTGCTTGGGCTCATTTCTCAAACAGTCTGTTCTATAGGCCATGCTCATGTAACACATCACTGCTGGGTACATCAGTGCTGCTTTCATTGCTGGTTACAGCTGTGCCATGAGGAAATCCACTCAGATGTATTAGGACTCTATTAGGATTTGCAGGGACACATGTGCTGTATCCTTTGTCATTTAGACATCCGCGTGAGCCGCAACAAAAATAACTGTATCTTAGTTTGGAGTTTTACCCCAAAGGAGGAGGGATTAACTCCTGAAGGTCTGAGTGCTGCTGTGTCTGTATTTCAAATGATACCCAGCTGGTGTAGCTCAAAGCTGGTATAAAGTTGAAACCCAAACTGTCCCATAGTTGTGCCTGTGGTTTGCCATCTCCTTTTTGTTATAGGAGCTGGGAGTATTCTTTAATTTGATCACAAATCGCCTACTGGATGAGAAAGTACATCTCGTTTAGGAGAAAAAAATCCTATAAACGAAAGGAGCATGAGAATTTGTTGGGATGATTAAATTGTGGTTGTTTTCCCCCCAGCTATGGCCCATCTGTTTTCATTTTCACATGGTCTGGTCTTGTAAACTCTTATACAGATGTTCAGCCTTTGCCTGTGATAGCTGCCTGTGTCTAATGGGAAGTGTGTGAAAATATTTGCTAGGTCAGGACCCCTAACCTGGTTTTATTTTGTTTTGTGTGTGTTAAGAAGAGATATTTTTTTTTATTGTTTTTCACTTGCCTTTCACATAAGATGCCCAGACCTGACTGATGCTTTCTAGAGACTGTTCTAGCACATAGTTTTATATGTAGATAACCGCTTAGGTCTTAACCATACTCTTTCTGGTCATAATTAGAACTTCTATTTATGTAACTAATTGTACCAACCTGAATATCACTGCTGATGTTCATGTTCCAGGTATAGGCTTAAAATTAAAAAAACAAAAGAGCTGAATAATGGGCTTGTGTGCCCAAAAGCCTGTCTGTGCTTTCCAGGTGTGTAGCTGGTCAAATAAAATACATCATTACTTAAAAAATATTAGCTTGCTTAACATTAATGCATGCTTATTTTCACAGGATGGAGGCATACAGGGAAGGAAGGAATGTTCTATGATGAAGGCGTATGGCAGGTACAAACCCCCGGCCAAAGGCCTCCAAAGCTTCCCCCCACAGGGAGAGGAAGTTGGGTCCTGAGCTAACACGGGGTACCTCACCATTGGATTCAGGCAGGGTGCAAATGGAGCCCCTTGAGCAGCCATTTGGAGTCGCTCCTCCTTGGAGCAGTGGGTCTGTTGTTGGGGACTGTCCCCTTGGGTCGGGACACCATCCAAGGGAACCCCTGGAGGCTGAGAGCCCTCCCTTGTTAGGTGAATGTGCACTTTGGATCACTGGCCATAAACTTCAAGAATTAGCAAAGTAGAGATGAATCCATGTGACATCCCGGATCTGTAGGTGATGTCAGTGGAGCTTTAACTGAGTTTGGCCTCAATTTATCCTTCTATAACAGGGTGCTGAGGCGCTGGCACAGGGTGCCCAGAGAAGCTGTGGCTGCCCCATCCCTGGCAGTGTTCAAGGGCAGGTTGGACACAGGGGCTTGGAGCAAGCTGCTCTAGTGGAAGGTGTCCCTGCCTGTGGCAGGGGTTGGAGCTGGATAAGGTTTAAGGTCCCTTCCAACTCAAACCAGTCTGGGATTCTATGCTACAGATCATCAGAGATTGTAGTACCCTTTTCTATGCCATTTCCTTCGTGCTTTGGCTTATTATATTTAATCTGTAAATAAGGTACTTTAATACTTAGCCCCATTGATAGCTCCCGCAAGCATTTTTCTCTGAATGTAATTCTGGAAAATGACAGAGGATGTGAAAGAGCTTTTGTCCCTTTTTAAACTATTTTTTGTGATGTCATATTTAAAGTCTCCACGTAGAAATTTTGTTTCCCCAGAATCACATTGTACATTCAACACTTTTGAGCGGAACTGTATTTCCTCTCATAGCTGATTTCACTCTATTTGGAGATATATTCTCACACAACAACAGAGTGAACAGTTTGAGACAATCATACATGAAATCTGCCATAAACACTGGCAGGGGACAAGTTTTCTTAGGAGGTCTGAAAAATTAGGACCAACTCATAAATAAATCAGCATCATTACAAATAGCTGAAAACAGCTGCTTAGAAAAGTAAAATGTTAAATTATGTGAACAAAGAAGTATAAAATACTGAAAATTGTGTTAAACTACTCAGTAAGTCGCTGACAAATCTTCACTTATGCTGCACTGCTGTGCTCCCGTTTTGAAATAGAGAGGATAGAAAAAGAAGGAAGGCAAGGAAAAAAAGCAAGAACTAGTGGCTGCCTTGAAAGATGTTGAGATTTTAAGGTGGTGAGAGACTAAAGAAAGTTAGGAAGTTAAATGTGGAGGCTAATAGGATGACTGAGTGATTAGTTGTGAGTGATTATTCCATGGTCACTGAGAACTGGGCTATCCAGTCTCAGTAGCAATCCTATCTCAGTCATCAGGTTTCAGCAAAGAAATGGTGAGAAAAAGGGAAATGGCATAGAATCATAGAATAGTTAGGGTTGGAAAGGACCTTAAGATCATCTAGTTCCAACCCCCTTGCCATGGACAGGGACACCTCACACTAAACCATGCCACCCAAGGCTCTGTCCAACCTGGCCTTGAACACCGCCAGTGATGGAGCAGGGATGGGATCTCTGCCGCTGAGAAATGCTCAGTTAACTTCTATCTTGACAACTGTTGAGGGAAGCTATCAGGAAACTAAAGGTCTCATCGTTCCTCAACTAGTGTTAAACATAAAAGGTTACTTAGTCTACCACTTCAGCAGAGAAATCTCCATGTGTAATTCAAGGACTTACTGAAATTTGTAAAGTAAAGAAAAAAACCACCAACTGTCAGCAGTGATGAAAAGAAACTGCGAGAGTATTATATATGTGGGAAGGCAAGTTGTCTGCCATTCTGAAGGAGCATGATTACTTGTGATTTTGACAGAAGAAAATCACTTCTAGGTTGCTTTTTGCTTCAGACGGGTTTCACACACATCCTTAAGACTTTTCGCACATTACAAGGCTAAGTATCCACAAAGACCACCAGAAGAGTCAGAGATCAGCTCTGGTTCACAGCTCTCTAGTGAGTAATGATAACCTCAGGCTTGATGGCCCTTTAGCAATGGGGTTGCTATTGCTGACACTGGGTAGCTTTTATCCCCACAATCAGCACATGTTCACCTCTTTGTAGGTCCAAGACTAGGTAGACCTCTGTTATTCAATAGTAAAGACCTTCTAGATGTCCCTTTCCACATAGAAATTAAATTTCTTTGGAATTTGCAGCCTGAATTAATTCATTTCCACTATAAAAGAATGGGCTTTGGGGCAACATTATCCTGCAGTACCGAATTATCTGCTCTTCCTTTCTTGATCAGCTGTTGGAGAAAACCTCCTTGCAGATAACTTTCTTGGCTACTGCCAACCCTACTTGCATCAGCATATCTCTGCAGGGTTTGTTTTTCATTAGTTCAAACCACTTGCATTTATAATTACCACAGTATTTAAGTTCTGGAAGCCATAAGAGCAAGGTGAATTCCACTTACTTATGAATTTTTACATTGAATCAGGAATACAGATTTATGTTTATGTGGATCCCTCGTAGAGAACTACTAGAAGTCATTGCACAAATGCATTTTACATAAACAATAACAGCCATTGCAGTTGTTCTGAACATAATCACATATTTACAAGAGTCAATGTTTCTTGCTCCTTTTTTTTTAACTTTTTTTTTTTAAATTTACTTTTTCCCAGTCTCTGTTTTATGTTAATCCAGGGCCAGGGGAAATATCACTATTTGCTTGTCCAATTCGTGTGCGTTTTTCTGGGCATCTTCCAGTCTAACCTAACATAGTCCCTCTTAAAAAAACTGCCTCTGATTGTGGAAAACAGGTTCTATACTTTAAGAATCTGTTCCAGTCTGATAACTTGTTCATTATTTCATGTTCTACCTTTGCATTTTGGTTTGCTAAAAGAGAAAGCAAAGCATGCAGCTGTGGTGCTTAGGTCTAAATATATCCTCAGTTTGGTTAAGAAATGATCCATGTGTTCTCCATGAAGATAGACATGTCTGTAGCTGAAGAGAAACCTTTTTCAGACTTCAAGGAGATTTAGGTCCAAGTCTTTTTTCATTCAAGGGCAACAGTTGAGACTATTCTAATAGTTGTCCTCTAATACCCCTGCTTAGTGCTATTAGCTAGCTTTCTGCTCTAGCCTATGTATTTTCCCTTTTGCTTTCCAGAAATCTCCCTGGAGCCTGCACTGCAGGACAAGGGCAGTGGTTCCATGCCTTTGGCTCAGGGATTTCATCAATCTGCTCAAGCTTCTGCCAGACAAGCACGTGTTCCGGCTGCCTGTGCGAGACCCTTGCATGGGGTGATGGCAGGAACCAAGTTCCTCCTTGCTGTGACCAGGTCATCTAAAAACTCAGCTTTCCCTTTCCACAAAACCGATTTAAATCCTTACTCACCTGTATAAAACGGTGCAATCTTAACTTGTTTTTAAACAAAATATGGCATGAATTTCTAGGATTAAAGTTTTCATGGGATGCCAGTGTGTTGCATCCAGATCTCTGCTTCTTTTCTCCTTTAAGATGAAAACAAAGTTATAAAATACTATTGACCAAAGTAAAATAGCAAGTGGCATTGAAGGTCTTCTCTCAGTTCATTCTGATTCTTTTTGTTCTTTCTTCCAGACTCCTATCTCTGGTCTTCTACGTAATCATTTTTTTTTAATTCCCAAGTATTCCTAGCGCAAGGGACACTGTCTTTTCCCTAGTTTTTCCATACTGAAATCAGAGAGAGTTTACTTATATGAATTCTTGTGCAGAGATGTGTAGTGTTTGTTGTTGTATGTTAAGCTTCTGTGCAAGTTTAAATCTAACATTTTTTCAAAGTTATTGAACTCAGTTTGCCCTTCTTGCTCCCCGACACCTTTCATTTCTATTTTGTGGTTCTACTTCTGTTTTCTTTAATTTTCAGTGATCCCCTGTGCCTGGTTGCTTTTGACACAGAGCTTCCTTTAGGCAAATTTCTCTTTCCTTTCTTTTTCCTTTTCACTCTGTTGTTTACCTACCTTGTCCTTATCATGTCCAGCTGGACAACCTTGAGGAATGAAGCAGTGGAACTGTATGAGATGCGACAGTGCAGAGTCCAAGTTCAAACACTTCAGCTTGAGAGCAAATATTTCTGAAGTTAATGGCTTCTGGATTTCAAATGGTAGAAGGGGAAGATCTGGCTGTATTGATCATAGCGTGACTGAGGGGGACAGCATGATGCAGCTGTGAAAAAAAACACATCCAGTTCTAGGGTATATCAGGAAAGGTATTTGTAACAGAAATACAAAAGCATTTAACTTTGTATGCAGACACTGGTCTTAATTTAGAGCATAGCATCCAATGTTGGTCATCCATCTGGAGCAAAAATGCATTTAAATTAGAATGAATGCCAGCAAAGAATAATGAAATGATTAAAAGATGTCATTACCTGAGATCTAGCAGTGTCTCCAATGCTACTGTCCTATACACCCAATCTTTTATACTGCACCTAACATAACTTAACATGGAAAGTGGTGCAGACCTCCATTCCCCCATACATGTTGATGAAAATATGAGAATGTTTTATTTACACTTTGATAAGCATAAAAATAATTAGAAAAAAGGGATGTTGTTCTATGCCTAGAAACAGTGCTTTATGGATCAAATTCATTGCTTGCTCTCCCCTTTTCTATTGGTTATTCAGAGCCATCCCTAGCTGCTCAGGTACTGGCTTCTTTGTTCAGGATGGACAGGGCAACAAGCAGAGGTTTGAATTACAGGAGAAAAGGTTGAAAAAGACATAAGGAAAACCTTTCCAAGGCTCTGGATAGAGCAGCACTGGAATAGCTTACCTGGGGATAATTATGCAGTCTCCAAAGTCAGAGGTACTTAGGAATGAATTAGATGTGTTTGTCCGTCAGTCTGCTATGCACTTCTCGTATTCAAAATTAACACAGATTAAAAAAAACCAACAAACAAACCAAACCACAAAAACCCAAACAAAACTACACCCTCTTAAAAACTATAGAGTGTGATGGTGCACATAAAACAAAGGCTTCGATAATGGTCTCAGTTTTCCTGCGGATGTTAGAGTAGATACCACATAGAATCATAGAATAGCTAGGGTTGGAAAGGACCTCAAGATCATCAAGTTCCAACCCCCTGCCATGGGCAGGGACACCTCACGCTAAACCAGCCTTCTCTTCTCCAAGCTGAACAGCCCCAACTTCCTCACATAGAGTTTTTGAAACTAAAAATAGACTGCAGTAATAGAAATACTAATGCCCAAAAAAGTAACTCTGAATGATGGGGACTGCCGTTCTACCCAAGTGGAAAAGGCCCAGGGAATCAATAAGTTTTATGCCTACTTGTAGCGATCAGTATGAATGGTGTGGTTCTTGGAAATCATTTCCTGAATGCTCCCTGTAACAGAGCTGTTGTGCTTGCTACTGCATGATTACGATGGAGTTAGAAGTGACTATTGAACTCATGGTTTAGAGGAGTTCTTAAGTAGCCAGACACCCCCATGGTAGGACTGGATAAAGAATGTGCTGCTAAATATCTAGGAGTGAGCAAAGTTGTAAGGAAGCTACAGGCTTACAAAAGCAAATAAGACCGTTGTGATCATACAATCTGACTTCTTCTATGACAGGCTATAGGCCCTACCTGGATTTCACTGCTTAATTCTTAATTAAACCAAGTGAGAAAGTGCCAGGTCATTTATTACTCTAAATTTATCTTATTTCAATTTCCAGGAACTGAATTGTTCCAAACCTTTCTCTTCACTGTGGAAAATGTTTTTGTTTTCTTGATTTTTCCCCTCCTGAGAAGTGCTTAGATGAACCGGTTGCTTCCTAACAGTCTCCTATCTCAGGTGAACATGTTGAGCCCATACAATTACTAATTATAAAATACTTTTGTCCCAGTTCTCCAGTTATCCACATGGTTCTTCCGTTCAATTGTCTAAGTTTTCATTAGAAGCAGAGGTAGAGTTCCTTTAGTGACCTTGCTGATGACATATAATCTCCCTAATCAACTCTAGTCATTTTTAATCCCATTCTCTATTTTCTACTCCATTTTTTTCCTGGGATCTGAGTCAAGTCAATGCATATGAATGAATTTTAGTGTAAGGTGCCCCTGCCCATGGCAGGGGGGTTGGAACTAGATGATGTTGAGGTCCTTTCCAACCCTAACTAGTCTATGATTCTACGATTCTATACATAATGGCCTTACTGTCCATGTAGTCATTTAAGTTACTGGCAATTATCCAGCTATTCTATGTCTTATTGAAAATCAACTTCCCACCCAGCTTCACCAGCATGACAGTTAGCACTGACTTCGTTACCCAGCCTTCCTTCAAAGAAGCAACTGATTTCACCAGTATGGGATGAAACCCATCCTGGTGAAACTGGGAGTGGGGGGGTGGGATGCAGGGGTGGGTGGACAGACAGACTGATTGATCAATCAATCAATCAGTCCACAGGCTGCAGAAGGAATCCTGGATTCCTGCCTAAGGACTACAGTGGGAAGTAGTGCTCAGCTGTCTATGTGCTGAATGTTCATCAGCCAGCATGTTCAATGCTTTGTGGCAAGTTATTTTAGACCGGTTGAGTTAAAACAGCTTCATTACCTGTCTTCTGATTGACTGGTGGAACGTAAAGTGATTTTAATATCTGGTTTTGCCCCAACAGTGAATGGATTTTTGTGGGGTTTTTTTTAGACTTTTGCCTTTTCTGTGGTGTTATTTTTGGTTTAAGTTCAAGTCATATGCTACCATGTAATAGATGCATTATTAGGGGGGCTTCTCTTCAGTGCACTCTACAGGGCCTGCTTAGAATTTAATCTGCCTCTCAGAGATTATCAGTTTGCTTCCTGTTTTTAAATAATTCTAGTGTTCTGGTTTATTTTTACTAACATCAGCCTCATAATAGTTTATTCAGGTTGTTTGAGGCTCAGGGACAGGACTCTCTGATTGTTTCAAAATGTACTCCTGCCTTTGTACTGGGATTTAAGGCACTTTATAAAGCGTTCTTTAAGTGTTCTGGTATGTTTCTCATTTTTTGAATGTTTAAGTCTTTTTCTACCTCATCTGGGAAAAATATAAGTTATAATTCTTTCCAGGTCTATGGAACTGCCTCTAGGAGAACAGACATGTTCTCCAAAGATGGGAAACTGGCAAAGTGTCTATCTTTGAGGACTATAGGAAAGAGGAAGCTCTGAAACTGTTGTTGTTCCATGTTCACTTTTCAGAGAAAGAACTATATAAAATATTTCACCTCTTATTATGTTGTAAGAGCTTACATATTGTTTTGATTAAAGGACATTACTTCTTAGACATATCCATCTTCTCTTTTTCTCTACATGACTAGATATAGGCTTTACAGTCATGGATATGGGAGATTTCCTATTTGTATTCACTATAAACCCTGTATTGTCTTAGTTTTTGTTCTATTTGAATGTATAATTCAGGAACAATTTGGCTTTTATGTTACAATCATCTAAGAGGTGAAGTTTGGGTTTTTTTTTGTTTAATAGGATATGAGTTATGAGATATTTGATCTGTGACTGGTGGAGGCTGATGGTGGATTAGCTTCAGCAACAACAATAATCCTTCTGGTGATGATGGCAATGTGATAAATAAGAGCAATGGTTGATTTGTATCTGATGGTAAGACCAAAATTAAATCTCTCTCTGGCTTTTCCTGATGATTAATTTTAAGCCACTTGCTTGAAAGTCAGAGGACAGAGAGTTTCCCCAGTGAAGGTAATGGAACAGGAAGAAGTACTGAGTTCCATATGATACCTATTTGCAGTGGATGGAAAGCAAAATGAGTAATAGGCGATGTAGCATTAGTTGGTAGTGGTTCCTACTGTGCAGTACATGCATAGAAGACAGGCTACAGCTATAGTGGTAAGACTTGCTGATCAGTTCAGGATGTTATATCTGAGAGACTGTTGGGGCCCTGAGTGCACCAACAGCCTCTTCCCCACTCTTGGCCATTTGGCTGCCTGTGCTTGAGGCCGGCTTTGATATGGTGTAGCTGTAACAGGGAAGGACTGGGAGATGCCTCCTCAGGAGTTCCCTGCTTCCCTTGGATGCCACGGAGAAGGCAAGAATTACTCCTTAGCTGATGGCAGAAGGATCTGCAAAAGGGAAAATTGAAGGGGCCACGACATAAGGGCTAAATTTAAGGAAGGATGATAAACATATTTTATTTGTTTTCCATGTGTAATGGAGCTTCTAAATATCCTGCTCTTCTGCTTGCCTATATCCTTGAACTCATAAACTAAGGGGTTCAGATCAAGTTAATCTTTTTCTGGCAACAAGCATAATTTCTGCCTGAAGGTACAACTTGCATATTGGTGACACATGTTGGCTTGCCACAGCTGAAAAAGTAATGAAGGGGGGAGGAGGGACTGTTCTGTTATGGTACCTGATGGTTATGGAGGGAAAAGGTGGTTTCTGGATATTCTTTCCACATACGAGCAAGCTTGTGTTATCCTGATTGTGGCAATGGCAAATAATAACAGTTGGAGTCATTAAAGTTTGCAGCTACTTAATGCAAATTAAATTGTGGCACTTACGTGTCCTTTTTTGAAATGAAGAAATAGAAAATAAGTTCAATTGCATTGCTCTTGTCTGTGTGACAGAATAATGTGACATTGGTGTAGCATATGGAAGAAAGACATTGGAACAGTCATGGGTAACTACACAAGATCAATGAGAGATCTGGACTAGATCTACAAAGTGCTGAGTGGCACAGCTTTCTTCATAGAAGAAGGGAAATCCACGTGTGGCCCATAAGTGGGAAGTAAGTTTGAAGACAAATGCCTGGAAGATACGTGTTAATTGATAAACTACCCATAGGAAAACAACAGCTCAACTAAAAGTAAAAAAAAATATAGACAAACATCCGAGTTAAAAAGTAATTTCAGGATGGGAAATACTCTTCTGGGAAGCAGTGACTTCAAAGGGTTTGGGGGTTGTGGTGGAAATGATCTCACAGTGTAACACTCCTGTCAAAAGTGCTTATGCAGTTCTGAAATGAGAAAATTGGACCAACTTCAATAGGAGAGAGAATAAATATTTGAGATTGGTATAGCTAGCTACCTCTCGAAGGTACTCCAAGAACACCAATAATTGAGTGGAAAGTATGGATAAACTGCAAAAATTATCAAAGGAATAGAGAAGCATGTCTAAAAAGAGCTCTCAAAGCTCGATCACTTTAATACCAAAGAGAAACTGTAGCGTATCTCAGTTCCTGAACATACTTGACGTGGTTGGAGCAAGGATGGGGTGACGAAAGAGTTTTCAAGCAAGACGACAACGTATAATGACATGAAGTCACCAGAAGTAGAAGCCAGGTCTAAAAAGCTTCTAAGATCTAAACTATTTAGGCTCACTAATAAGTATGCTTTAGAACATCTATCCAAAGGCTGATAGGAGTTTTCTATTATAGAAACTTAAAATAGAAATATTTTTTCTTCTTCTTTTTAAGCTAAGAAAAAAATTTAAGCAGAATTGCTGGAAATTACATCATTGTCCATGTCATGTGCTAACAAATGATTGAACTTTCAGTTTTATTTATGAATTTACAGGTCTCTGAATATGTCAAGAGTGTGGATGTTCACTTCAAAGAGATTGCTTTAGGGTTGTGGCACTATAGTTTTCCTGCCAACTTAACCTACCTCTCTGCTTATTTATTTCAAAGCATGTTGCTACTTTTTTCTTTAATCCTGAGATTTCTGAAACCTCTTTAGCTCAAGGAAAATAAATTGTATTTACCTTGTGTCAGGCTTTGAGCCAGACCTACTGACGCAACCCATTCAAAAGTTTGAGAAAGCGTACACTGAAACAACAAACTTTGAAAGTCGCCAAGACATGACAGAGCAGAGCATCTCTCACTGGCAGAGCATGAGACTGAGGAAGTCCTTGGTCGGAGCAAGCATTACTTAGCAGCAACTAAAAACATCAGCGTTATCAGCGTTGTTCCCAGGCTGAAAGTAAAAAACACAGCACTGCAGCAGCTACTAAGAAAGAGAAAACTGACTGCTACTGCTGAACCCAGGACAGTAATAAGTTTTTTTAGAATCTGCATGCTTTGGGCTCAGAAAGGTGTTTTTATGGTTTCTTTCTAACTTACGTTTTTAATCCATCACAGGAGTGAACTGGATCTGCTCCCCGCAGAGCTTCATTTAACTTCAGCATATGTTACAACTGGTGGTTCGCTGTGGGCCGTTGCAGATAGTTCCCCACAGTGGAATAGGGCACCTTTCTAATTTTTCTTTTAAGCAAATATATTCCCACCACCGAAAAACATGGGTCTCATTAGCAGCTGCAGCTTTCACAGAGGTCTCTGTAAAAGCATACCTGCCACCATCAGCAGCTGCATACTGGACTTGCAGCTGCTCTGAGCACACTCCTTATTTCAGGGTTGCTTTACACTGGCACAGGCAATACCTCAGTTATAGACCTTTGAAAAGTGTCAAATCCACTTAAAAACATACTCTGCAGGAAGAACAGAAACAGGCTTCTATGTGTCACTAAGTTTAGGCATTTTTGACAGGGATACTTTTATTGACAGGATGAAAACTTAATATTTTGCTAAATGGTTTAAATTATCATGTTGAACAGATTTGAAATGTTTAGTTAAATGCTATTATTAACACAGTGTCTTCCTAAGTATTTGTATGTGAGAATTCATGTCAGATTTTTTTTCATGGTATGAGCATAAAAATGCAGAGAACCAAATGAAAAAGGTGCAGTGAGAGCACTCATCAGTGCTTCCTTCTACTGCCTTATAACTCCAACACACTTATTTCTAATTGAATGAAATTTTAATTACCCGATCAAAGAAGAGTGAAGAGAAATAGAGTGATTTGAAAAACAAATTTCACAAGCAAACACGATTGAATAATTCAGGGCAGTTTTCCATTAAATTTGCCCCCCCCTTTTTTTTTTTTAAGAAATGTTGTTAAAACTTTGAAAACAAAGGTTATGCAATATTTCTTCTATGTAAATATTTATACCACATGGTCATGCACACTTAGTTTAACATGATGTTAACTAGCCTAGTAAAGGATTTTAGTGGGTCTTTACTCCGCAAAATACTGGGGGCTAATTCCTATGTGTAGCTCTATTTATGAGTCAGTTCATATGTAACAGATTAAAGGGAAAACTAAAGATAAGAGCCTATATCGAAGCTGGCAAAATGCCTTTTCAGTTTTCAGTGAATTGACCTTTTTCCCTGGTTACCTTTCCTATCTGTGATCACCTGTATATTTTCACATTTAGAATGCTCATGAAAGCTTTCTGAGCCAGTTCAATGGATTAAAAATACTGATTCTGTAAACTGGCAGATAAAGAAGTGCAAGGTCGATATTTAGAAAGCCAAGCGGAGACATGTTCTTTTCAAAAAGCCAACAAAACCAACAAACAAAATCCCCCCAAACCAACAAACAACCAAGATCAAACCGCAGAATCTCCCTGCCTGAAATCTAACAACCTCAGAAGACCTTTTTGAGAGAGGCTGTGACTAAAACTGCCCAGAATGTAGAGCAGGGAGACTTCAAACTATCCAACTATGAAGGGCGGGGGATGACTTTGCAGTCAAATAACACCTCTAAAGAGCCCTTACTGTTGCAATCAGAAGTGTTTCTGATATTAAGAAGATGGTCCACGCACTATGAAACAAACAGCAAAGCAACAAAGGCACTTTTAAACACAATTTTTACCGCATAGCTGAATGTCAAAAGAAAAAAAAAAAAAAGAGAGCTGAATAATATATGAGGAGAAAAGAAGTAGGGAAAAATGTAGGGAAAAAAACCCCACAACAGTAAGAAATGCACTCCTTTAGGAAAATAACAAACGCAATAAAATTAACAATCGTTCATTTTCTAGTTACTGCAGTGACTATGCAATCGATAGAAATGCAGTAGAAATACGTGTTGGAAGAGAAATGCGGTATTGCCAATGGCCATCATAAATAATCCTTCATATTTTGTTAATTATTAAAAGCAACTGTTGCTTGCTACACTTGCACAGACTTATGGAATATCATGAATACTAACGGAGGATTAGACACTTGGATATGTCCAATTCTGTAGTGCAGAATTAGATTTTTGTGACATGCTATAAAGAGAACTTAAAGGCAAATTAGAAAAAGAATTACAGTCTGAAGCTTGAAGAGAAATATTATCAGTCCCAAAACAAGTAAAATCCAAACCCTTAAAATCTTCAGGAGTTATAAAAGCTTTAAGAAAATAATGATTTTGTTTCAACATTATATAGTAATTATTTACCTCACTTGGATGGGGTAAAAAATAATTCAGCTAACCAATTGAAGCAATGTAAAAATACAGCTTAGGAAATGTACTTTGTTAACATTAAAATCACACAATAAAAGAACATATGGAGGTAATATAACATTTAAAATCATTTCAGAAAAAAGCTTTGACAGAAGAAGACTAAACTAAAAGGCAAAATTTACAACAAAATCCTGAAAAGCCAGAAACATCAAATAGAATCAAAATAATCAAAAGCATGGGCAATACTGAAAAAAAAGAAGTATTTGAAGTTGAACAGAAAATTGGAGTGAGTAAATTCAGGAGAGCATAAAGCTAAAATACCGAAGTTAAGAGAGTCTTAAAACTTTACTGTTTCTCAGACTAGTGTGGGATATTTGCAGGAGTAATTTGAGCGTAATGAAGTTAAATATCTCCAGTGCCTTGTAGCAGTAAAACACAATCTTAAAGTCCAAGCAACAAAGTGGAAGTTAAATGCCCTGTAGAAGAGTTTAAATGTTTTGGTCCTACCGAAACAGTAAGTTGTTGTCCTATTCATCAGGCCCTAACGAAAATCTATGCAGCTGGTCTCCCTTGTTCTGCTGATCTGTAGAGAATATAGGCAAAGCTTTTGGAGTAGTCCCATTTGAGTGCTGAGCAGCCTGCTTTTAAATATCACCTCCTCCCGAAAGCAATGCAGAAGCAATTACTAAATTTTAGCTGACTAAATTATAGCCAAGATGGACAGTCCATGCGTTTCTACTTGAATTTCTGCTCTTTCTCAGTGCCTTTTTTTTTCCCCCTCTTTTACTCTTGCTCTGAAAAAAAAAAAAAAATCTTTTGGAAAGTTGACCTCCAGCCCCTCCTTTTTCTCCCCATTTGAGAACCACAGAACAGTCTTGATCCAACAGTCTTCAGGCAGAGGCATTTTCAACTGATGGCAGCTCATTTTTTCCTGTCACTCAGGTGGAAAAAGGGGCATAATAAGGAAAAAGTGAGAAGGCCTGCAGATAAAATCTGCTGTGCTCTTTAGTACTTGTTCAGGGCTCATAACTGCAAGTTTCCTTCTCTGACAGTCTTGCTCTCTAGAAAGAGCATTATAAATATGCAAGCAGCTCCTCAGCAGTTTCCTAAGTGTGAGAATAGCAATTTTCTTTGATGAACTCCACTCCAATGAAGGAGTCTTCTGGAGTAACTAAAAGTAAAACCGTACAGGAGGAAAGGCTTTTTCCTTAAGCTTGGTAACTGCATGTACTAAACCCAGATAAGTTTATCAGAATGCGGACTCAATAACTCAAAACATTTCATGTCCCTTTATAATTCTGTGGGTTTAATTATACATTTCAATGGTATATTAATAATTTTAGTTTGCTACTTTTACGGCCATGTGCGCATCATATGTGCCATGGGCTTGGGTTTTTTTTTATACCTATTTGATTAAGTTCTGTGCAAGGGGATAGTTAGAAATAAGTAATCATAAAGCTATTTGGCCACTGACAAGACAGCTCATGTTTGCAGTCCAGGGCACCACAAGTTTCAGATTTGAATAAATGGTGACGTGTCAATGGGGTTTTGGAAGCCAATTGATCAAATTTGATTTAACAGCCTCAAGAGTGTTTGTATGAAAAAAGATGGGGGGGGAGGGGGGGGGAGGAAAAGGCCCTGATTTGAAATAAAACTGCAACCCCTATGCATTTCTCTGTGTGATCAACAAGGCTATTTTTATGAGGATAGTTTTTCCATGTTCCTTCAGGATTGTATCAAGACTATTCCTGGGTTAGAAAAAAACCTCTTTTGTAAGGTCTTTTTACTAATTTTTTTCCTTGGTAGACTTCCCCCAAATGTTGTCATTTAGGTGAACAAAGGCTAAGGTAATATGAGCTGCCTTTACAGGACATGAAACATTTGAAAACAGTGTAGGGCCATGGGAATTGCTGCTTTGAAGATGGACCCCTTCCTCACATCCCACACAATGGAAAATTTTGTGAACATCAAAAGTTTAAAAATTCACTTTTCTTTTACTGCTCCACACTTAAAGCACTAACAGACTGTGAAGTTGTCTTTTGGTTTTTAGTGCTTTCTAGAAAGTCGTATATTTTTTGACATGTTTGAAGGCTTTCAGTTTCCATATATTTAATCACAGATTTCTTCTTCTTTCTTCTTCATTTTCAGTAAATTACCACAACTCTTCACTGACAGCAGCCATTTATTTACTTGGCTTAAAATGCTGTGCTCTTGTGTTTGGCCTGAATAGCTGTAATGACTGCTTTCCTAGGAAACTCCTGTTGCTAACAGTATGGGTATTCTGTAAGTAAGCTGATTTCCTTCGTTTTTTGTTTTTCCTTTCCTCCATTAGAAACTAATTTCTCCATTTTTGGACTGGGGTTTTGCTTTCCCAGTATTACAGCTTCAGTTCTCCTCTTCCATAGTGAAACATAGCAATGAATAGACCATGGTCTTGTAAATTATGAAAGGCTTTGATACACATATGAATGGTAAGATACCAATGGGACAAAAAGCAAGTAACTGTGTGCTTTAAGTATGTACATGTCATGGTTTAAGCCCAGCCGTAACTCAGAACCATGCAGCCGCTCTCTCACTCCCCACTGCTTCCTCCCCCCTCTCCTGGAGGGATGGGGAGGAGAACGGAAAGAATGTAGCTCCCATGGGTTGAGATAAGAGCAGCCCAGTAACTAAGGTATAACACAAATCACTGCTGCTGCCACCGATAATAATAATGATAAGGGAAGTAACAAGGGGAGAGAATACAACCGCTCACCACCCACCGACCGATACCCAGCCCTACCTGAGCAGTGATCTAGCCTTTCTGGGTAACTGCCCCCAGTTCATATACTGGGCATGACGTGCTGTGGTATGGAATACCCTTTGGCTAGTTTGGGTCAGGTGTCCTGTCTCTGCTTCCTCCTGGCTTCCCCTCCTCCCTGGCAGAGCATGAGACTCACAAAGTCCTTGGTCAGGCTAAACATTACTGAGCAGCAACTAAAACCATCGGTGTTATCAGCGCTGCTCCCAGGCTGAAAGTCAAAAGCACAGCACTGCAGCTGCTACTAAGAAGGAGAAAAATGACTGCTGCTGCTGAACCTAGGACAGTATGTAATCTATTAAAGTGAGTGAAGGTATTCAAAGACTTAACTGTGACCATGAGCTTGTATGTTTTCCTGATTCAAAGTAATTTTTTTCACAGGCAGAAGTCTGAAGGAGTTTTAGTTAAGTCATAATGCAACAACTCCAGATTTCCATGGAGATTATTCTAGTTGCTGGGGAATAAAATTTGACCAAAAATCAGCTTTTCATAGAAGATTTATGTAGCCATATAATATTACTATCCAAATGCGATGCTAAGGAGTATTCGTACTACAGTAAGTTGTAGCACTAATGTAGAATTTGAGCAGTTAAAGTAAACCCCACCAGGGTGTAAAAGGACTATTAACATCTTTTTGTTTCAAAATGAATAACTTTATAATTCAAAGAAAAACTTTGGCATTCAAGATGTCACTCTTTGTAATAAAAATTTGAAGAAATGCGTTTTCCCATTCCCGGCCCTGGTATTGTCAAATGAAGATTTCTGAGTGCCTTCAAAGAAGTAGTAATTAAGAGTTTAATATTTACATCATTACACAATCAAAGAGGTAACTAATTTGCATGTTTGTAACATTCTCTTCAGGTTTTTACTGTTTTTGTCACTGTAGTATGGCAGTAACAGTGAAAAGATGTGCTCCGGAGATAAGTTTTTAATGTGAAACCAGCCTCTTGTGGCCAAGCTTCTGTGCTTTGCAAGCCAGCAGGAATGCACAAGGACTCAGCCAAGGGATACACAAATAATTAGTTATTTATTAAGCATACTGTTAGGAATATAACGACATGTACCATGAAGATTAGGATACTTGGGGCAATCTTACAGGCGTAAGCCATTTTGCCTTCATAATCCTCTGAACATCTAACTGAAAACTTAGTCTGGGGCATAGTTTCCCCATTTGATTTAAAATGTGCATAGATAACCTTACCTAAATTTTACGATACCAATTTAAGTACCTAACTCCAGTCTGAATGCTGCTCACCTGTTGTTACAGACAAATATAGCAAAGACCAAAAGTTTTTCAGAAACTATCATGTTTGGTGTTAATATCTGAATAAAATTATATTGCAGAATATCCGGGGGTTTCTGTTCCAGCTAAAGAAAATGTACAATTCTTTGCCTTTGCTTTTCCAAAAAGCATCCTGAGTGTTAGCTTGGATCCTGGAATCACTTAGGTCAACAGAGCTCCTGTGGAAAGATATGTCCAGCAATCAGAAATGGAGGGGGGAAAAAACATCTGTCTTCTGTGTGTTACCTGAATGTGCTTGAGATGCTTGAGAGGCAACGTTTGAGGGACCAGATAGAGGTGAACATGGTGAGCAAAAATAACTGAATGGTGCTCCAAGAAGCTTCTCGGAGTAGCTCTCAGAAGAAACTTGCAACAGCAAGAGGAAGACAGGCTTGCCAGAACGTAAAATTTTGGAGGCTTTTGAAAGACCAGATGTTTTTCTCTTGTTTTCTTCTTGTGTTACTTCACTTTCGTTGGGTGACAAATATGAAGTGACAGACTTACTTAGTGGTAGAGTGGTTTGAATTTTAAAGGACTCGAATGTTCTCAGTTGTTAAAATTGACACTTATCATATGACAAACTTTAACAGCAAGCAAATTTTACAATGGAAAGAATTTTTATTGCAAAACTTTATGTGCTGATATCTGTAGGGCAATTTACAGCGTTAGCAATTTCTTTTCTTTTGAAAATGCTATTCTTACTCTATTTCAAGTGTTCAAGTTAAAAGTGTTCTGATTTTATGTTTTATTTTCCATTTGAAATAAGAAATAACTTAGACAAAATTGCCCATAAAGGAAAATCAATTTTACAGACACTGCTGTTACTCGAATTAGGGCCAGATCCAGCTTCTATTCCAGCCCTGAGGCACATCTTGTTATATTATTGCAGATATTTATGGGATGTAATTAGTTTTCTCATTTAAAAAAAAGAAAAAAAGAAAAAAAGAAATTCCAGGGACTTGTTCTGTGTGCTTTGAAATGAAACTCAGCTCTCACCCTGGAGAGTGGTTTAGGTTGTCAGACATGATGAAGGAAGCCTGGTTTGCATTCACGGTATCAGCAAACGTAGCCCTATGAAAAATCTGGGATGTGTGCACGTTTGTGTGTCTTTCCGTTCTCTGTTTCATCTCACTCAGATTTTCATTTTCTCCCTGTTTGGCTCTTTATATTTTCTACTGTTGTAAGTTTACAAAAAAATACAGGTATTTATTTTGCTTTTCCTTTTTTTCACCCCTTATTTCCTCTTTCCATAAGTGGCACATCTTGGCTTTTCTTCTATATTGTCTTATGAACGTATTCTTCTATGACATTTGTCTTCCCACACTTCTTTTCCTATCTGCTATTTCCTTGTCCTCCCTTTGATGTTTTCAGGCGCTCTTCTGTCTGTCCTTCATCCACCTTTTTTTTTTTTATCTATGTTTTTTGTTCCCTGTCATTTCCCCCCATTTGTCATTCTCTCCTCATAATTTCATCTGGCTCCCTCACCATACCTGCATCCCTCTTTCTTATCTCCAACATGTATTGTTGTGTGACTCCTGACTCTTTCATGCCTCCCTCCTACCTGTACGTGGTACCTTCCTCACATGTACATCTTTCTGTAGGTGTTACTGTTTGCATTAGGGCTGGGATGAGACATGAGGAGTTTTTCTCCTCTTTCAGATGCGCATGTGGTCTGTTTGCAATTCAGACGAGGATCGGTGTGCATCCATCATCTGAAAACAACTGAATTAGTCTGTGGATAGTCAGAGATTGTATTTTTTAACTGTCTCATACTACCTTGTAATAGGATTTGATGTCTTTCATGGGTTTATGAGACCAGATGCCTCTCGGCAATGTCTCTTTGATTTTGAAGTTATGTTTGTATGAGAGAAATCAGCCTGATCGATCCTTGGTTTGCCGCATTTATATGGTGCAAGAATGTAACACTTATAATTTATTTACCTATTTTTCCATTGCAAATGCTTTTATCAGGAAACTTTTGCTATTCTGAAAGCCTTTGCAACATGTCTTAAGGTCTTTTTATCAATACATGAATAAGAAACTTAGAATCCCAGCTAAAAATAAAAGTTGCTGTTATTTGCAGGAGTTAATTTGTCTTCCCACCCTTCTCTTTCTATCTGCTATTTCCATTTCTTCTTTTTGATCTTTTCAGGTACTCTTCTCTGTTTTTTACTGGTTCTCATAGGAAAGAGGTTCTCTGTGACATGTTAATATCAGCAGGTGGTCTAAACATATTTGCCGGAATGTCCATCTGGATGGACAATTACACAACTCACGAAAATGCTGCTCACTTCTAAAAGGAGAAATAACATGTGTGGGGGCAGCAATACAGTGTGAGGATGGGAAAACCTGTCTGGGTTGTTGCCATCCTTTGAAACTTCTATGAGCTTTCTGAATCAATTTCAGTTTATGACGTGTCTAATCAGACATTTTCTCATTAGAAATCTTGATAATTTTCAGATGCAGTATGATCTGAGAATGCAAATATGAAATAACTGGCAAGTAACAAAAATCTTTGAGTAGGAAGAACAACAGAGTGGAAATCTGCACCTTATATACCTTATATTTAAAAAACTGAACTCACTATTACAGGCAAGTAAATCCTTGGCCCTACATGAAAAAAAAAATGATAGAAATAATTAAAAATAGACTGTAAAAATAGTCTGTAACATCATGATAGGACGAGGTTCGAACAATACAATCAGCCATGAAAGAGCTCCTTTGCAGAAGGGCTATCATCTCTCATTGTATTAAATGTGAGGTCCTGATCCTGCCTGAAAACAGATCACTCGGTTAAATAGATTTTATCTGATATAGTTCTTGCTTTTTTGTGGGAATAGATGTAACAAAAATCAGAAGTACCACTTTATGCACACTCAGCTTTGGTGGAAGGCAGTTTAAGATCATTATTATTGCAGTGGCACTTTTCTTGCTGCTAGCTCTGCTATAAAATTAGAAGGGTTTTCTGTAATAAGTAATTGAGAATATGGTCATGTTTGGAGAACATTCAGATAAACCTTAGCATTTGGAGAGGTGACACATGTGAATGATAGAAGTGAAATCCATGTGATTTATGCTTTTGAGTATAACATTCTGAATTGTTGCTTTACGTTTTGGTAAAGAATACTACATCAATTCAGAAGAATGTCTTATCTTTAGGCTTGAGAGTTCCGGTACTTAATGGTTTATCCTCAGATCTGAGAAATCAAACTATTCTATGTCCCTGGAAGCAGTCAAAAGGAGAAAATCCACACATGGCTACAGGTTAGTGTCAGTTTATTGCTTGACCTTCCCTCACAGTTTAACGTGCTGTGGTCATTATTACCATACGTTCTCTTCTTCCTATCGATTGCTGAGAAGTTTGTAGCGTGCATTGTCTTTCGCTCATGATGATCTAAATTCTTTCAGCGAGATGTGACCATATTTCCTTGTGAGAAATAAAAGGTATGATTTTGCTTTGCAATTTAAATTCTTTATTTCTCAGAGAAGAGAAATATAGTGAGTATATTGATCATGGAAATATTGAAAAGGTCAAAGATTTTGGACTGGAACAATCGTAGGCAAAAAATTCCTTGAAAAAGCTTTGGAAAAATAATCCATACAATCTTTAATTATGTTTAGTTAATAACGGCAACCACCAATGAACAGTTAATCCTAACCTTTATTTTTCCTTTTGTACCTAATCAGAAAGGGCTTTAACTGAAGAATATTTCACATTTGTGTTGTAAACCGGTCTGGCTTTCTCCTGCTTTCACAGAAGTAAGTGGTAAAACTTCAGAGCTTGTGTCCTTAATTAGAAGTTTCTTCACTTGCCTGGAGAATAAAGACAGCAAGAGCAAAACAGAAAGAGCAGAGCATTAGGAATAATGCAGGGAGGAAAGAGACAATGGTGACAGAAAGGTGATAGATATACAATAACTACTCCCAGTAATATTTTCTAGGTACGTTACTTGTCGCATCTGTTTCAGCTCTGATTGCGTCTGTGATATGGTTTCAGGATTTTAAATTCTAACTGGTTTTAGGGAAGGGTTTTTAGTTACTCTTTGGAATACCTTCTGTATATCTGATCACTGCAAAACTAATACAGGGTTCATCGCTATGCCTCAAAATGCCAATTATATACACTGCACACGTATATTTTACATATCTAAAACAAGGTTTAGGAAATGCTTCAGTATTTTGCATTAAAAATTCTATTCTTTGCATTTTAAATTGCATAGACGTGACCAACTCATGAAAGGAGAAATAGTATTTTAATTAAATATGTAACATTCTACATGCATAGATTTGTTTATTCATGCTACAGCCATAACTTTTTTCACACCTCAGTGATTGACTGTGCTTTGACAAATGTATCTAAACATTAAACCAAACTGTGCTGTTAATATCTTGGAAAATCCTAAAGGAATTTTAACTGTTCTGTTACATTGACTTTCTAACTAACCATAGAAAAGGATTTTAAGTAGCTCACAATATTCAATTAATGTTCCCACATTTCTGTCCGCTGCAACATTTTGTATTGGACAGTTCTCGGTAGTGCTGCTCTGTGGTTCCAAATAAATCGGTACATTTTGAAAGAGGGAGAAAAATCCCTTACCAAACCAGCATTAGAATAAATTTTTCTTCCTTTTAAAACTTAAAGCGATGAAATGAAAGGAAACGAAGATTGTTAAACTTATTGCCTTATGAAAAGTTAGTTATCTGAGCTAGACATCTTCCTTTAACAAATGGAGTGAACATTCTTGGAAACTTGCTAGGATGAATCTTCAAGCGTAAAACTGCTCTGGCGTTTGTGTGAGAGCCGCCACACTGCACATGCAAACTCAAGCATCATATTTAAGGACCTGTCCATTAAATTCTGCAAAATCAGCACTCCCACCTGCTTATTTTCTATACAAGAAAGAGACATCTGATCCGTGTTACTACCATCAGAGTTTACAGGATTCAGAAGTTTATGCACATTGTAAAATTATCTTGTATAAATATGAACATATGATGCATAATGTGTATAAATAAGAGTTGCTGATACTGGAAGGGGGCAACAAAACATTTTGGAAATAGCTTTCAAAAATGATCTAACAGCCAGTGAAATCACTCCTGAAACAGAAAACAAGATTTAACTCCCCACAACAAAGAAACTACTTATTTTTCTCCTATAATATAAAGAATTTGAGGCCAGTATGAGACAAAACTCTAAAAGAAGTGAAAGCATGTTTCATATGAAAAGATATTTGTAAGTCTTAACCATCCAATTTGTACTGGCAATTGGATAATTTAAAAAGCAGAAAACACTATCTTGCTCCTAAAGAAGAGTCGCAGAAACTGGTATTTTCATTTAACTAAAACTCGTTGTCTCCATTTTTAATATATTCATGTTTTATTTCACAAACACTGGTGAGTACTTACTCATGTTTCAAATGACCAGTGCTATTATTTTGAAAGTAAATGATAGATCTCTATTTATGTATACACATAAGCAGAGTCTTTAAACTATAGATTTCTTTGTATTTTCATTTCAGCTTGCAAAACAAATCCGTATCACGTGTACAGTTCTCTTGGGCACTGTATCTTCTTTAAATAGTCTGTTCTAATTTAGAAAAACTGTGAAAAATAAAAGGTTTATTAATAAAAGCAAAACATCCACTTAAATAACAAATCATTTACTCACCTCAGCCATGTAGCTGAGAAGAATGCACTTCCAGACAGACTTTAAAGTGACAGCTGAAGTGCTGGACCAGAGACTATATTCAGTATAGTCTTGATAGCAGGTTACTTCTACAGACCCATCATAGAGGGAAGTTGACTGGTTAAGTACCTTCCTTTTTGGAGGCATGAAGTAGCATCATGTGTGGTTTAATGGGGTTTCCAGGCTTTCCAAAAGAACACCCACCCACCCAAAAATTAGGTTTTGCTAACTAGATGTTTTGCCTCCTCCAGGGGCATGAGGTCTCATGGCCTCGAGAGACAGTCCTCTTTGGGCAACACCACCAGAACATTTGAGCATCCAATGCTAAAATCAAGCTACTGAGTGCTGGGTTTCTGTCAGGTTTGGGAGGGATTAAAAAAGGTTAATGAGCTTTGGGGGACTGTAGAGAAGGTAAATGCCTCTTGCTGGCTCCTTTGCTGGGTTCCTTTGCTTGGTTTCTGTGCCAGGAGCTTCTGATTTAGTCCCAGAGCTCTTCTGCCAAGGATGACATATGCTTGTAGTACAATGTGCAGCTGAGGTCTTGGGGTTGCTTCTCTTTTATCCACTTCTATGGTTGGAAACCATTTCCTTTCCTTGCATTCCCAGAGCACTCATTGATCCCATATATGCTGCAGCAAGACTCCAGCCACCTGCTCAGGAAATGGAAGAAGACTAATGGCTAAGGGAAGAGGAGGAAGAGTGCAGCCATGCTCTGGCTCCCACTCCTAAAGTAAAGAAGTACCACACTACCATGGCCTGGAGGCAGAAGATAGGGCAGAGACACAGCATGGTCAAGTGTTCCAGAAGAGGGTCTGACTTGTCCATCCATGTAGGCCAGCAGTCTGAGGCATGAAGCTACCATAACAAATGCTGTGATTGTATGGGTGTCTGGTTGGAATGCACGGTTAGCATCATGTTGCTGCTGTGATGTTGGTGTATCATCCATCCTTGCGCTGAAACTGTTGAGGGCTGTGTGCTAAACAGCAGCCATGTCCTGAGTCAAGGCTTTTCCTAGGCACTGCTGACTGTGAGCTTCGGGGATGTGGCCAAAAGCCTCGTGTGTTGGTGAGCATGTGGTGGATTCCATGGCTTTTTATACAGTCTGATTCATGAGGTGTTTGGTACGTACAAGCCATACAGAAAAGAAAGATGCAGGTACCGCAAGAATTGTACTGCTTTTTCTCTCTGTATTCTCCTGGGTCATCATCCTCCGTTGTGTATGTCAAGGACTGGGAGCAGCAACCAAATGGATCTTGTGCTAATGTGAATCAAGGGGATGATGCCAGGGCAAAGGGAGAGGAAGAAATCTGGAGCTACAGCATCCAAACCAATTACTGCTTGCCAGATGGCTGGATATGACATTCTGCAAGCCCTGCTTGACACATGATCCATCTGCCTCTGCTAACAGAGACTGGGGTAGGTTTTCCTCTTACATTTCCCTTTCAGCAACTCTGCATTTCTTAAGTGTAAGGGTACATTTATTAGAATTGAAGTTTTTATTAAGCAATTATTAAGCCTGAATAAGCATTGTACAGTCTTGAAAACTTTATTTTAATTTTTATGGCATGAAAAGTAGTTGATATTTATTTTTGCAGGTGGCATGACAGTACTAGGCTGAAAGCATTGCTCAAGGAGAGCTGTGCTTTTCACAGGCCAGAATGTACCACACACAGGCTGGGAGAGCATGTCAGTCAGTGCTAAGCATGGACACTGAAACCACTCATGTAAGCAATCTGTTCATAGAATCATAGAATGGTTAGGGTTGGAAAGGACCTTAAGGTCATCCAGTTTCAAACCCCCTGCCATGGGCAGGGACACCTCACACCAAACCATCTCACCCAAGGCTCTGTCCAGCCTGGCCTTGAACACTGCCAGGGATGGAGCATTCACGACCTCCCTGGGCAACCCCTTCCAGTGCCTCACCACCCTAACAGGAAAGAATTTCTTCCTTATATCCAGTCTAAACTTCCCCTGTTTAAGTTTTAACCCCTTACCCCTTGTCCTGTCACTACAGTCCCTAATGAAGAGTCCCTCCCCAGCATCCTTGTAGGCCCCCTTCAGATACTGGAAGGCTGCTATGAGGTCTCCACGCAGCCTTCTCTTCTCCAGGCTGAACAGCCCCAACTTCCTCAGCCTGTCTTCATACAGGAGGTGCTCCAGCCCCTGATCATCCTCGTGGCCTCCTCTGGACTTGTTCCAACAGTTCCATGTCCTTTTTATGTTGAGGACACCAGAACTGCACACAATACTCCAGGTGAGGTCTCACAAGAGCAGAGTAGAGGGGCAGGATCACCTCCTTTGACCTGCTGGTCACGCTCCTTTTGATGCAGCCCAGGATACGGTTGCTTTCTGGGCTGTGAGCGCACACTGAAGCCGGCTCATGTTCATTTTCTCATGTTCTTTGTAGCTGGTGTAGAAACTCCTAATAATACCATTATGAAAAGCCTCATTGCAAATGGATGCACAGGACCAACTCTAAAATGAGGGGAAATGTGTTTTTTCTTTTCAGGATGGCCTAATTAATTCCACAGCCCTGTGAAGGTCTGCAAGAAGGCTCTTACCTTTGCACTTTCTTGAAGACTAACCATTAAAACCCTTATGGCCAGGATACCCTGTATTGCCTATCCTTTTTGAACAGTTCTTCCTGCAGTATTTACTACCTTTGCCTAGTTTTCTTTTTGATTAGAGTGGGATCACTAAGATAAAAAATAGCATCCCAATTAAACATATATCAGAAGTCTTACTAAGAATTATGCATTCAGAGAAAGCAGTATATTGCAGAGGAAACTTCAGTGCCTTGTCATTAAAAACGTACAGTAATTTGCTTCAGGACCCAACACAGCTCCTGTTATAGGGTGTATATTTCTTTTCCACACTGTAGAGGAAAAATCCTTTTTGTCCGAATAATTTCTGCCTTCACAAGGCTGTGACATTGAGGTCTCTTTATCAGTTCAGTTGCCCAACACTACAGTTGGGTACCAGACATTCAAAATGAATTCTGCAAGGTGGAAGGGCACCATCTGGGTGAAGTTAAAAATACACTCCTTGAAACCAATATTTTTGACAGGTATATGTGCATTTGTCAAAAACAAACTCTGGGGTAATTGCTCGGTATCTAATGCAGCATGTTATAATGCTATGGTTATGAAGGTGGCTAATACTTTGCCCTGAGGGCCAGGTAGCTCCTAATGATCTCCCTGCAGCTGCACTGCCCCAGCACTGGACGGGGTTCCTCCCAGGTGAGTGTTGCTGCATGGCTTTTTGTCCAGATAAAACACTTCCAGCAGTGCACCTACCCCCAGTGGAGACCAGGCCAGGAGGCCTCCAGGAGTCCCCTTATGGGATCCTGGCAGCCAGTCATCAGGAGGGTTAAAATTAGTGTGTAAAGCACAGACCTGGTTTGGACATGGCTGTCCAAGTCATTGCATGTGTTGAAAAACTAGGTACAAATATGCTTGCAGTACCATCAGAACAGAGGGCAAATTAAGTAACTGCTTTATTCTAAAATCTGCTGTAAAACAAAGGGACAGGGATTGTTTCCTTCAGCTTAAATTAGACATAGAGGTTAGATGAGCACATGGGAAGATAGACGAGAAGTAGCTGATCCACAGTTTGATGTTTTCTCTAAATAGATTACGTTAAGCAACTGGCAGACACTATTGCTGTTGGCTCCACCAGAGGTTGCAGTAGTTGACTGGGATGACAGCACTGCCAGGTGTTAAAAACACTTGCATCTTGGAAAAGGACAATGCATGAAGCATTGTAAAACAGCTGTGTAACTGTGTAAGTACTATGGGCAGAGGGCTGCGCAGCCCAGGGGCCTCTCCTGCACCTTGTAACACACTCATCACCTGCATCAGATAGTGCTGATACAGTGAAGGAATCACCTTTTACATCTGCAGGACACCAAACAGACACATCTCCCAGAAAGAACAGATATAAAGTGCCTTTCTGAAGCATTTCTACATTTATATCTTCTATTCATCATCCGACTCTTCTAAGAACCAAAGGTCTTCTGTGAAGTGAGCTAAATATGATCCTCTTTGCCTCCTCACTAGAAGACAACCAGATGTGTTCCCATAGGGGCTCTTTGAATGGGGTATGGTTCTCTGGACTTCCAGATGATTGCTAGGCTTGTAAGTCTTATTTACAACTAGTGTCATCCATAAGGTTGAAGTTCATTTAATGAAAAGTTTTAAATAGGAGAAAAGAATGCTTGGTTCCTTTTGTGACTATGGAAAAAATGTTAGCTGTTCCCAAGATATTATGATGCTTCTATGGCTGGTGTCAGGTTCCCCCTTAGTGTTTTGAGGGGAAAAACAAAAGTCTCACACGAAGTTTGTACATGGCAGCTTGAGTGCTCAAGCCAGTCAGCTATGAAACACATGGTTTCCCTTTCTGTAAATGAATAGAAACTATAAAATTAATATGGTAGATTAAATTAAAGGGAAGTTTAACATTTTTGCTGACTGAGCGAATGAATTAAACCTGCTGTTCTCCTATTGTTTAGGACAGAGTGCCTGTATTCCTGGCCAGAAAGTTGTGGCCAGAAGTCTGGGAGTAACACACAGGGAGCAGTCAGCTTTAAGTGAGAAGAGGCAGGTTTGCACAGGCACAGCTCTCTTCCTGGTGTTAGGCAGTGTGAGCAGAGCTGCAGCTCCCAGTCCAGCTGTACTGCCAGGTGCCTGGGACACGCTGGTCCTCCCAGTGCCCCATGACATCCATGAACAGCAGACAACACAGATAGCATCTTCTTGCTGTTTATAAATGATACGTGCACAGCCATTTCCCTGGTTGCAGGCACTCTCACTGGAAGTATCTGTACTGAATGGATTGTCAGCTCTAGGAAATCATAATTCCCTACTTTCTTGAACCTTTCATCCCTATCTTCCACCCGAATTCAAACTGCAGTGAAAAAACAGGGCATGCAGCCCACCAGATACGGTAAAAAGATCTTACTTAGCAGAAGTTTCACTGGACTTGGTGTTTTCACCAAAAGCTCTGATTTTATCTAGCAGGATTTTTACAGCGGTTTTCTTTTGCACACCTGTAAAATGCTGTGCTCATTTTTATATCGCACTGTGATTACCTGTGGGGGTTTGATAGACTGAGTTAATTTTGATCGTCTCTTCCTGCTCAGAGAATACATATTATTTTACTGCTCTTCCAATTATAGCAGTTATGTTTAGTATTATACTGTATCCAAACTCTTTGCTAAACAGCAAAAAAGAAAAAAAAAAAAAAAGGCAAAAAAGGTTAGAAAGTGTATGACTCCTTAGGAATAGAACTTGTATCATAGAGTTATATTGCTTCTTTTTTTTTAACCTTATGAAAAATGTCCCATTTCTAATGGAAAAAATCAGTAGTTAAGAACACACATGATTATAGCACTAAAACCAAGTCTTTTTTCTCGGTTAAAGCACGTTTCATCTCAGTGGTACCCATGTTTCTGAGGCAGAATATGAAAGTCTGAAAGATACTGATTTCACTTATAAAGCAGTTGCATACTAATGTATACAGCTAAAGTATGTAAGTTGATAATTTCTGTTTCTTCTTTATTTGATTTTTTATGTTAGTTTACAAATATGGGCTCTCATGGGACTCAGTACAGCTTTGTTAATGTCTGCTTAAGCAAGGAGGTCATAAATATGGATGTCTATGTATAAGCCAGCTAATATTCCTCACAGGTAAGGTATCTGCTCAACAGTTGAGTTTCTTTGTTCTCTGCTATGTGCACATTTCACATGGAGCCCAATGTTGGGTGCCCCATGCAAGCCCGGTAGGAATATGTGGGAATACAGGCAACCTGCCAAAAACCTCAGGCAGTTGAAGATGTGAGAGACGTAACCAGAACAGCCATAAAACATCACAGATGTGAATAACAAGCGTTGGTATGCAGCATATCCTGTAGGGGTGGACATGAGCTGATAAACAAAGGTAATGTTAATTACAGTGTTGGAACTGATCAAAGCTTAGCTCGTATAAAAACACACGCTAATAGCTGAATAGTTAAGATCTAAAAATAGCTTGTCTAAAAATAGCTTGTGTGACTTTGTATAAATATGGCAAGAAACTCAGTGGAAGCGATTCAGTCTGCACATGCACGCTGCCTCCGTCTCACACTCCACTGCAAATGGCACCCGAACAGGGACCCTCACTCCCTGAGCGAAGCACCCGCAGGGAGCCGGGCGGCAGAGAGAGCGACGCTTCCATCCTTCCCTGCAGGTATTTTGCACGGGTTACGGAAGTGGCCGGGGTAACATAATGGGGCGGTCTGCAACTAAATCACAGCGATCACATCACCAAAGGTTGATGCGGATTACAAAGGAGCAAGGGTATCGTGTGTCCCCCCTGAAAGTGACTCTTTTGCTGTTATGGATAGGACGCAGTTGTTCTTGGAACCCTTCTACATGCTCTTATAAAATACGGGTTTGGAAGCAGGTTGGACAACAGTTACGGACTGTACAATGCGATGACCATGATATTAATCCTGATCATTTAATTACCTGGCACATCATTTTTGCTGCGTTGCGCTCTCTTCAGCCGCGGGTAGCGGATGATAATCTTTCACAAACTGACTCTATTGCAGTACTCTCAGATCACCTGCAACCTGCGGGGGAAAATGTTTTAATTGCACTTGATAACACTGACATGACTGATACAAACGAAACCCCAGAACACATTTATGAGGAGCATCTGCACGTTCATCAGACTGCTGTTGCTGCTCCTGTGGTTCTGCTGCCTGATAATTCTGATGCTGACCTGGATGGTCCTTTTGACCCATTGATTAGCCTATTGATCCAGAAAAGGAGCCTGATTTATATCCCCCAGATCCTCATGATAAATGGGCAGCTGTAAAGGGAGAAGCGAGATGGGCACGGGATGCATACGTACTGTGTGCTTTCCCGGTGGTGTACGTGCCGGATCAAGACCCGCAGTGGGAAGGTCTCTCACATGCTCTTATCAAAGATATCAGATGAACGGTGACGGACCATGGACTTGGAGCCCCATATACAACTCATTTGATACAGTCTCTCTGCGATACTCATGTACCAGAAGTTGGCAAGTCACCTGTATTCCCACAGGAATAGAAAGTTTTATCTCTTGCCTCAATAGCACTGTTTAATGCAATGAATTGTCTGAGGTCATGCTTTAGACTCATTGATGAGAGGTTTATTGTTCTGGAGACAAGAGGCCAACCTTAGAATTTCTAGGTGAAGTTCCTTTGCTTTGAACATAATGTCTACAACTGAGTCATGGGTACTATTCTCTTTATCTGGAGCTTTTAAACAACAGGTAGAAATATTTAGTGTTCAGTCAGAAGCTGCAGTCCTTATGGATAGAATTTCTTTAACTAAATGTAGATGCCAACAACTAAAGTAGTCAGCCCACAATTGTTTCACTGTCAAAAGACAGAAAACAGTGCATTAACAGTGCATTTACCTTTTCCTGAAAGGAACATCCGATACAGGTTAGATGACTCATGCCCTGGAAATGTCAGTTTTTCACCACTGGATAAAAAGATCATTTGCAGATGTCTATAATAATATGCAAATGAAAAATAATACTGCACAGATAACTTGCAATGAATAATTCAAGAAATTCAACTAATGCAGATAGCTTTGTTTCCGCAGAAAACATTTTGGAAAGCATGAATAAATGTGTGTTCATTAATGAAGCAGTAAAGAATAACGTGTTTTCTGTTAGATGTTGAGCAGTAAAAAGTAGTATCATAATATCTAGTTCTGTAAGGCAATATCTAGAAAATGCTCATTATGCACGTGGGTATCTGTGCTTATGTTCTTTCTATCAAAATTGTGAGACTTACAATCACTCAGAATTTGGCTGTCTGACAATGTAGGTAGTGAGTGAAGGGCAGAAAAACTTCAAAGATTGAGTCTCCAGATACAGAACTAGTTGGTGTTAGTTGTATGCACTCAGAAAGTGGAATTACCATGTTATTTTATTGATTCTATAGTCTTCCTAGGATCCAGAACAATGTTTGACCCATTTTTTTAATTCTTAAAATGAAATGCCTTTGGACCAAGTTTTGAAAGGCTTAATTTATCAAGGTTTATTAAAGACCTGAGTGCTTGAAAAAGGCAAGGGAAGGAAAATGCTACCACCATTTTAGGCTCAGTATCCATAGCAGCACCTGGCCTTTATCCTCTTAGATCTAGGACAGATAAATTCTGGTGTTTGAAGCGCTGCTATGGGAAGGTCACATTTCCCTCCAGATGTTACATAAAGTTCCTCTTTAAAGCTGACTTATAGATGGGAGGTGTCATCTCCTTATAACTTGAAAGTTTGAAATAGTGCAGTCTTTGAATCTGAGGGGAGGGTTTCATAGCAAAAATCTGTCAAGTTCTTTAGAAACAGTTCATAGACTAAGAATGCTCTTTGGTTTTGTACTTTGGCTCTTTACAAAGAAGTCAATACTTTATTGTTATTCTCTTAATAAGAAGCGACACTTTTTTTGTCTTATTTCTACTTCCTTAAGGGCTCGAGTTTATTAAATGTTGCAGTGCTTTGTCTAGGTTGCCTCTCTTGCCCCAAGCAGGAAGGCACATACCAACTTCCCATGAAAAGCACATGGAGCCCAGTACCATCCCTGTGCTCAGAACAAAAGACAATTACATTTTGATTTTTTAATTTATTTATTTTATTTTTTTTTTTCGGAGGAATAGATCCAGAGGCTGACAAGGAAAACATGCAGGTCATGGGGGTTCCTTTCCTTTTTAAAGAAGTCCCACTGCTTGAACTGCACATAAAGCTTCTAGGTAGGTAGAAGCTTTACGTGCAGGTAGAATTTTCACTGATTGAAAACTCAGGAGGATCAGAAATGCAGTCTGAGCAGGTAAATTTCCATATTCCTTGCCAGACAGATAGAGACAATCAAGACATCTCCAGGTCTTTTCCAGGAAAGCTGTTCCCCAGCTAGCCTGTCCCCAGCCTATAGTGTTGCAAGGGCTTATTCCAGCCCAAGTGCAGGACTGCATTTGTCCTTGCTTCACAAGGTTTTCACAAACCTTTTCACAAGGTTTTTCTTGGCCCATTTCTCCAGCCTGTCTAGGTTCTTCTGGATGGCCACCATGCCCTTGACAATACGGCAACAGCAAGTGCTCTGTTGCCTCCTCCAAGTCACTGACAAAGATATCAAACAGGACATGTTCCAGTACTCTGTTTGTTACTGATCTTCAGGTGGTGCATGACCCATTAGCACTACTGTCTCAGCTCAACCATTCAGCCATTTTTTTACCTATCTAGTTTTCCAGCTATCCAGACTGTATTGTTCTAACTTGGACATAAGAACAGTGCGGTAGACGGCATTCTCTGCTCTCCCCTCATCCACAAAAGTCAATTTCTATTTAACACACCTGTGAGTCTCTAAGTTCAGTATGGCTATCAGAAATAAATCCAACCAAATTAGTCTTAAACAGATCACGATATTACCCTCATCTGGTGATCGGTGTGTTGAAACAAGGAAAATAACCCTTCCTGCTCCTGCAAACTTTGGCTGCTTAAAGCACCAACAGTGGTGCATGTGCTCACTGCTTTTGATAGAAATACCGAGGTTTGTGACTTTTCCCTCTGTCTGTTTTAAAAGGAAAGGTAAAAGACCACAGACCAATACTCTCATCTCTTTTGAGACTCTGGACAATGTTCAGCCAGATGAAGGAGCACGACTGACATCGCAGTATAACTTGCCTGCGTAACCTTCATGCAGGGAGAGAAAGAGGCTCGCAAATTCCAATCCTGGCTGAAGTTTATTGACTTGGCAAGAACACAGATATTTTTCAGACACAAAAGCTTGAGTTGAAATGGGGGAGGGGGGGGGAGGAGAACAAAAGAGAGAAAGGAGGTCAGAAATACCATCCTGCATAGACCTGGTCAAGATGCCTATACAGTGAGGGCTACAGTGTACTTCAAAGAAGCAAAGCTTCAAAAAAACCCCAAACCCAAGCAAAAATAGAGCACCTAACTAACCATCCTAAATAACTAGCTAGCTAATAACTAACTATATGTTTCTATATAAGCGTGTTTGTTCGACAGGAGTTCTCTTGTTCAGTGCTCTGTAGAGGTGAAGCTTGTTGTAAAATCGTTTAAAAGCTATAAAAATATGCTTTCAGATTGTTCTGGTTGTATTTATCCTGATTATGAAATGTAATTCACAGACTTCATGCCTTTGGAGTTTGTGAGGTTTATAACCCAAAGTGCACCCGAGCTCTGGAATGGGATTCAAGTTTGTGTGTGTTTGCATGGGTTTAAGGGTGGAAAGGGAAACCTAAAAGTTGAGCGCTGTTAAAGTTTTATAAGATACACAACAGATAAGGATTTCCTGGTGGTGTACAGAGAAGGCAGTATTTGATTTTATGACCTGGTCCAGTTAGTCATGCTCCTTTCCATAAATGGTCTGCAAACAGATTGATTTCCTCAGACATCATTGCCTGACTTACTATGGATGTCTGTTTCAGTTCAATACGCAGTAGCTGATAAATATGAGAAACATTAGCTCTTTTCGAAGGACATATGCTTGTGACTCACCATCTCTCTGGCTGCATGAAACCAACATTTTTAGATTCCAAAGCAACTGCAGTGATATCAAAAGTTAATGCGTGGAGATAGTTTCTGTGTTTCGCTTAAAGAAGCTGCCTATAGGGACTCTAAGCCAGCACCTGTGTATTTCCCTATTTCTGCAGGGACTGGAACCTCAGCTGAGCAGACCTCAAGTACTTGCAGAACTTTCTTTTTTTTTTTGCATAAACACAACTTCAACTTTAGGAAATTATGACTTGGTTTTAAGCCCGAACTTTCAGTTAGCGTTTTACAAACACGAGCCTTTGAGAAGTTGCAATATTTTCCTGAATATAGAAGTGATCTAAATATTTAAGAACAGTAAATTTTGCCATTTACAAATAACAGCAAATTCACTCTACTACGGCTTTAAAGTATTTATCGTGTAGATTTGTCTGAGTAGAAATAACAGAATAATACACAAAAAAGTAAAAAAGAAAAGAATGAAAATGTTTCATACCCTTTATAGTTCTGGTGAAACAAAACATTGTTCTCTGCAGAAAATTCTTGCTGAATTCAAGGCACTTGATTGTTATTAACTTCAGAATCAATAGGAATAACGGGGGAAATAAATAAACTTTATACCTAAAGAAAAACAAGACCTGTTTTTAATCAAGTTTTAAAAGAAATTAGTTGTCATGGAGATGGGAATGTATGGCCCACCTTATAAAGGGGTTTGTGGGATCAAGACAGTAGCATACAATAAATAAAATTACTCCTGTATTATTTATCTGAGGTTTTATACCAGTCCCCTACTGTTCTGTGTGTGCTTATGCAAAAGAGAAGAAGTTGTTCAAGGTTTTTAAAGATGCATTTTAAAACTTGATCATTGATAGCAAATTTACAGACTTGTCCTGGTTTTGGCGAAGGTAGAGGTATCTTTCTTCCTGGTAGCTGGTGCACTGCTGCGTTTAGTGCTCAGATAACGCTGATAGCACACTGATGGTTTAGCTGTTGCTCAGTAGTGCTAATCCCGATCAAGGACTTTTCAGTCTCATGCTCTGCCAGCAAGGAGGAGCACAAGAAGCCAGGAGGGAGCAGAGACAGGACACGGGACCCAAACTAGCCGAAGTGGTATTCCATAACACAGCACATCATGCCCCGTATAGAAACTCAGGGGAGTTGGACAGGAGCCCCCACTCGCTGCTTGGGTCAGGCTGGGTGTTGGATAGCAACTGTATTTTGCATCACTTGTGTTTCCTGGCCTCTATTCCTCTCTCTCTTTTTATTATTTGTTATTTATCATTTATTATTATTTTGAAAATTTTTATTTTGAAATTTTTAATTTTTATTTTATTTGTTATTATTATTCCTCTATCTCCATTATTATTGTTGTTATTATTATTGTTACGTTTTTCATTATTTCATTATTAAACTGTTCTTATTTTAATCTGTGGGTTTTTGCTTTTTCCCAGCTCTTCTCACCATCCCACCAGGGTGGGAGTGAGTGAATACCTGCATGGTACTTAGCTGCTGACTGGGGTTAAACCGTAACAAGAGTAAAAATGTAAACTCTCAGTCAGTTTTGTAATAAAACTGAGTGCTAATGATGGGTTTTCTATGAAGCATGAACTGAAGGATAAAGAAATCATGGTTCTCTGCTTCTTCCCAAAGATAGAAATCGCAAAACAGAAAAAGAATAAAGCAGTTCTTTGAACTTCAAATATATTGCTTAAATTTCTGCTGAAGGCAAGATATTTATAGACTACAGCATGAAGAGAAACATCTGCTTGCAGATGGCAGCTGAGAACTGAACGTGTACCACAGTAGGACAACATCTGGAAGGGACACAGTGCAGTATAACTGTGGAAAAGAGAGAATTTTACAGTATCTGTTCAAGGAATGTATAATTCGAAAACTGTTTTCAGTAGTGTGGCTTTTGGGAAAGGAGTGCTGCTTTTGTTGTCCCTTCTTCATTGGTACCTGTGTATGTAAATAAGCAAACCCAGAAATCCTTCAATGTTTACAAGTAGCTTCTTCACTGCAAATTCTTGCTTGATAAGGATGAGTTCATGTATTTGGTGTTCATTGTGAAGCCTTCAGTCTTAAAAACAAAAACCTGGAAGACTTTCTGATGTGTTTGTGTCTTTAGAAAAATCTGTCTTGCCTCTTCAGAAGCACACTTGGATGAGGCTTTGCAAAAGGGTTAAAATGAAATCCTGGCAGCTGAAATGTGTGGGACTTGCCCCAGCAGCACCAGTGGTGGCTCTGCAAGCAGTGCTGGAGCAAATGAAGACACTCTGCCCAAGCCTAACAAATTGCTACTATTAACTTGCTGCTGGAAGTATGTTCCTTTTCCTAAAGTCATGCTGTGCATGTACTAAGCTTTAGTTTGGGTTTATGTCCTTTTGAAAGCTTCAGGTCTCTCAGCAATACCCAGGGGACAAATTCTTAGTCTGAATTTTCATGTTTCATTCTTAGTCTGAATTTTTCATCTTTGACTGGTAAATAGTGTGTTTGCTGTTTATCAAGTATCTTATTCACCTAGTGCAGTGAGAGCTACGGGGGGAGGATGGCATAGGGATGAGAGCAGAGAGCTGCACTGCCTGGCCTTTTCACCCCAGCCCATGTCCATTACTCTGTCAAGTAATCAAAACTTTGATCTCAAAAAGATAATTTAGCTATGAGTATTTGATGACTATTCCTTAAGCCCAGCTTCACTGTCACTGTGCTGCCACCAGCCCAATCGTTTGTCACAACAAAGCAGTTCAAATCAAAGTGTGCTGTGGGTTTAGGGGTTTATTTGGTTCTTTTTCCCTCTTCAGTTGAAGTATAAAATAAGTTTTGCTGAAATCATAGAATCCCAGCCTGGTTTGTGTTGGAAGGGACCTTGAAGCTCCTCCAGCTCCAACCCCTGCCACAGGCAGGGACACCTTCCACTGGAGCAGCTTGCTCCAAGCCCCTGTGTCCAACCTGCCCTTGAACACTGCCAGGGATGGGGCAGCCACAGCTTCTCTGGGCACCCTGTGCCAGCGCCTCAGCACCCTCACAGGGAAGAGCTTCTGCCTAAGAGCTCATCTCAGTCTCCCCTCTGGCAGGTTAAAGCCATTCCCCTTGGCCTGTCCCTGCAGGCCCTTGTGAAGAAGGGGTTTAGATCCTGTTGCATCTCTCTCACCTTCTTTCCCGAGTACTAGTCAGCTCTGTATTGGCCCCTTTCAGGAAAAGGATCTGAGACATCAGCAAAGTGGGCAGTGAAACTACTCATTTACAGCACAGCTCCTAGCCCTCGCTGAGTAAGTCTGGAATTCCTAAAGGAACATGAGTAACTTATTTAAAATATGTCCTCTTCCAGATGGCCGCTGGGCTCATTACTACAGCATCTACCAGTACAAATCTGATAATCTAGGGAGCAGAATTTTCAAAGCCCAAAGCTAAGTCTTGGTGAGTTTGATGTATTCATTCCTTGCTGGTTTTCATGTTCAAAGTGGAAATTTTTAATTGTAACCTGCTGTGAGTTTTTTCCTTTTTCTTTGGGATTTCCCCCCCCCCCCCCCCCGAAGCATTAAATAGGTAACTGAACTTATAAGGGGCTATCATTAAAGTTGTACTTTACTTATTTTAATTATCACAGTTTTCTATCTACTTTTTTTTAAGAGGTTACAAATTTTTCACCTGCTATACTATCAATTAATTATTCTATCATTATACTATCAAATAATGTGTATGTTCATGCAGGATGTAATTAGAGGCATGGACTGGACATTATTGGTTTTTTATTTAGCTTGACTTTTTTGACACAGGAATGCTAGGAAGTCAAAAGGTTTTCTTTAAGCCTGCTAGCATAGTCATGCATGATCACTAGTTGTGTTAATAGGGAAAAAACTGTTGGAGACAAGTATCTAGATTTTAGGTGCTGTTGAGCACCTCCGTGTTCATGCGCACAAGACAGAATTATTGACAGTCATTGCAGCTGAAATTCAAGGCTTTAAGCTAGTGTATGGATCTACAGATAGGTAAGTTAACCTTTTCCTACAGAAGTTTAGATCCTGTGCAGAGATTTCACCATCCTAGGCAGTGGATGCAGTGTTTCCTATAAAGGGAACGTATTATTTAGTACATTTTCTTGGCCCAAGTGATTTTTTTCAGCAGCTTCAGAAATGTGGTGACGGCACCTCTTTCTCCAGAAATGGTAACTTCTACTTTTGTTGCTATTGTGACTGTTAGCACTTTGTTTTTGAGGAAAAAACCCCAAACCCATGGTCTCTCCCTAGAATCAACACCACGGGGAAATGTTTCATTCTTTAATGTGTCTGACTTCAGTTTTATTTCACTTATATGTAATTAGAAGCAGCAGCTTCAGTGTGAATCACTGAGTTATTACGAAACTTTGCAGAAAGCAAAGTTTTTAAAATACCAGATGGCTTAAAAGAAATTGGACTATTCTTTTCTAGATTCTGACCCTTCATTGTATGTTTATGTCTTGGTTTCAGGCTTTCATGCCCTCCTGCTGGCTGAGAAGTTTTGGTTGGTTGGTTGACTTGGGTTGTTTTGAGGTTTGGGTTTTTTTTAGAGAAAGAAAAGAGAGGATCTGAATTTCACTTCTTCACCTAAATCAAACAAATATAATTGAAAGAAGATACCATAGTCTTTAAAACCTGCAAACAAAACCAGCTGTTCATTGCAACCTACAGCTCAATCTATTTGTTGACAGGTCAGAGCTTTGTATTGCCATACGACAGCAGTTTGCTCCTCAATCATCTGAGTGCCTAGATGTCATAAAAACTTCAGGTGATAACGAGTCTATTGCATGTTTAAATTGCTCTGATGGCTCCTTTCCAAAGTTAGGCTTTGGCTTGTTTTACTTGGTAGTCTGGCTTCAATTTGTAGTCAAAATTGATCCTAGTTCAAAACTGAAAAACCTCTTTACTCTAAAAATGTGTTTCCTAAGTTGTTCCTGTTGATTATAGTGAGGCTGGGTCTTGAATTTTGAAGCCTGGTTTGTTACTGAAGGGATATTACTGAGAATTGGCTCATAAACATGGAGGCATGTGTTGGTGTGTTTTTGCAGGGTTATGCTCACTGTAACGCTCACATAACACCCACATAACTACATACCCCATCTTTGGTGGATGTAGTTATGAGCACTGGTTCATGGCATCTGTCATTCGTTAGCATCTTTAGTTTCACAGGAAGCTTTTTTATGTTGTTGGAACACATAAGTAGTTGAAGAAACTCCGTGACGTGAATTCATCTAAAAATTAAAGGGGAATCTTTAGGTCTGAAAACATGATGTATAGAATTCTTTGGTATGTTTTAACTGAAAAATCTTGTGTAATGTGAACTGTGGATGAGATTTAGTTCTAAACAAACACTTTTTCAAACGTATCAATGTTCATGAGCATAGGGAGGAAGAAGCTGGACATTAGCTTAATCATCAGGAGGAGTTCTCCCTGCTGGAACACAGATTGCATCCAGATTGCATCAATCAGTCCCTGACTTCAATGTTTTGGGTGCACTTTTGACCTGGTAATATCTTTTATGTCTTCTGTCTGCCTTATCTGAGCTAATATAAAGAGACAAGAAAATCTCCCGTTATACCTGACTTACAGCATTGAAATGCCCGTAGTTTAAAGATTAAAACCAAACAGCTTGGGGTGAGGAAGAGGGAAAAGCTGTGGTTACTGCTATGGAGACGAAGAGTTATGGAAATAAGAGCATTCATCTGTAGTGATGGTCTTCATATAATTATCCATCTGCAAAGTGAAAAAAGAGCTCAGAAATCACAATAAAATCATAGGTATTTTAAATACTGTTTCATCAGCAGGTAAATTCTACTGAAATTACCCTTACTCCTGAAGGCACCACCATCATAGCAGCAATTGAAAGATAAATGAGCATCTTAAGAGAAATCATTAGCAAAGCTAACACCTCTGTTTTGACTGAGAGCAGTAGAAAATGCAGGCAGGGCAAGCATGAAGTTCTAGACTGTGGTGGGTTGCTCTGCAAGTGAGCTTCTGAAGTGGCTGTATGTGACCTGGGTCTACTACAAGCTGAGATGTAATATACTGTGGGATGTGGTTTAAAGTGGCTCTCTTTAGCTGAGTCGTAAATGCAGCAGAGGTGGAGTGCCACATTGAAGCTGCTGTTAGAAACCCCAGGACCACCACAGAAGCTTGCAATGCTGATAGTACTTCAGCAAGCAGATTTCAGGACTGTGAAGTCTGGATGTGCAATATTCTGTCTGTCATAATACGATGTGCCAGACATTCTCAGTATATCTGCATCAATGTTAATGACTTGATGATTGTGACATTCATTGGGTCTGTGAAGTTCAAGTTTTGAGAAGTTAAAGGCCCATAAAAGAAAGCAATTTCAAGTGAAACACCGGCGTAACTGTCATGCAGCTCTTATTTCTTTTACTTCTGGCTGGTAGGTAGATTAATTATTTTCATTTTATTTATTTAACTTGAAAAATTGAGGAGACAAGAAATGCACAAAATGAAGTTTTTCCTTGTGAAAATAGAAAATGTGGAATATGTTCTGTCACTGGTAATGAAATAGTCCATTTGCCTGGGCCCTAATGTTCATAAATGCTTCATTTCAAGTAGTTTAGGAAAAGGAAAGGAAGAAAAAAATGCTTCTTCATTAACTTGCTGGGGCAGGAATAGAGGAAGGAAGGGACAGTGTTTGTGCTCACTCTCATCCAAACAGGCAGCTTGAGCAGAATTCTGCCATTGCAAGGCATAATTTTAAAAGAGTACTACAGATCAGGTGATTTTATCATCATGTGTTGGGCAGGTTTAAAGAAAAATAGGTGTTCACTTTAATGCACACATCACACAAGGATTTGGAGTATTTCCTGAAAAGAAAACTTGTTGGAAAGCCAATGTTGAGGCCGTTACTGCAGCTGTTACTGCTACCTTGACAGCTAACCCAGGGTTTATGACTTCCTGGGCTTACAGAAGAAAGTCTGTAATTGTTATTATTTTCCATTCCCAGTCTTAAGACACTTTTCTTTTGTGTGTTTGCCTGCGCATCATCTTGTCTTCTGATAGAATTTCATAGTCTGTTGTTCTTCACTAATTCTGTTTTTAAAAGAGCAAGAATGGAATTATTAGATCAGGCAGTAATGTCATAAGCAGATTTATTTTATGCTTTTTGTAAGGAAGAAGGGCTTCCAGGAACTTGGCTTTTCAGATGCACTGAAAAGGAGGAAAAGAACAAGATTGTGTCTATTACGTGTCAATGGATCAGAAAATGATACCTTGATAAAATCAAAATATTTGGCAGGAATATATTAATTGCAATAAACACTCTCCAAAACACTAACAGGTTCTGATGACTTCTTGGCTACTTTTTTGATGACTCCTTGCCTTGGCTTTTGTGCTGGTTTTGGAATAGTGACCCTAAATGCTTGGCTGTTCTTTTATTGTTAGTGGTTTTGTGGGATATTTTCCCTCTTCCTCCAAAATAAGGCTTTCAGAGAAAAAGTCTTTTTGCTAGAATACTTCCTTCTCTCTGTGACAGAAAGCAACTTCATAGTGTGAGCTGCTGTAATAGTTTATTCTTAACATACGAACAAATGTCAACAGCAGCTCACAATTAGTTCCAATTAATCACTGCAACTAACAACTTTAAGCCAGCAAAAGCTGGTAAGGAAGAAAATGGTCTGTATTTTGAACTTCAGATTCAAATAATTATTTCTTGTGATACCATTGTCAGGTCTCAAATGGTATAAGCTCGATTTCTGACAAGCCCTTATCATTTAATTATATTGTTTTGGCCTAAAGATCAGGCAACGAAACCTAACTTCTGTTAAGGGAGTGACAGATATCCAAGCTCAGAGAACAAGCAAGTGGGACAGGTATAAGCTCAACTGCATTCTTATTTGGTTAACAGGCAGAAGAGGAAGTTGTGTATAAATACTAGGAAAAGAGGAGGGAAAAAAAAATCCATCTTGAAGGAAAGGAAGGAAAATCATCTCTGAGCTGCTGCTGCAGGAGCAGAGTTTGGTCTCCTTTCTTCCTCCAGTTCCTTGCATATCTCTTTTGAGATTCTCCTCTACGAAAAGATTGCTGAGATAGGAATTTCTGCTAATGTCATTCCTGTGTCAGTCTCTGCAGCTCTGATGCACCTTCAGACTATAAGGCACACCGAGCAGTATTGACCTCTTTATTCTTCAGGTTGCATTTAGTTTCTTTGATTTTCTTTTCTTGTAATGCCACTTAAGGTACCAACCTACCTTTGTGTGATATCTGCATGCAATTGCCAAAGGCAGGAATCAGTACAGTCTCAGTCAAGGTCAGACCCTTGTAAGCAGAGGGAAGAAATCATGGTCTAACCATCTCTTCTCAGTAATTTTCTTGCTTTTTCCCTGCATGATGGTGCCAGATTTATCCCTGTGGCTGGATGATGCAAATAACAGAGAATGTGACCCCAGCTATTGTGGTGTAGCAGGTTAGCCATAAGCCTGTCTTCTCAAATGGACTTCAAGCCTGCCTGGAAGTTTGCACCTGGAAAACATTTTAAAGGAGTGGTGCTGGCATGGTAACTTTCTCCTGGAAGTAGTGAGGGAGTTGCATATGTAAGTGATAGACATGGAATTACATGGCAGTTGTGTAAAACCCTATTTCTGACTACAGAATCACATTTGTCATCCTAAAATCATGCTGGGATCCAATAGTTTTATTTTGTACTGATGGTAGTGGGTGAGAAAGTAAGAAGTCACTTAAGTAAAGTGGTGGCTATCTGTCTTTTTTATTAGTTTTGGACCAAAAGTTATTGACTTGGCTTCTAAAGGATTTTTTTGGAAGTTGAATAAGGAGCAGTTTTAGCTGGGATGCAGCTTGCATATTCCCTCCTCATGGTTACTGACAAACAATCCAGGTAGACTATAGCTAATCAAAGATCTCCATAATAACTCAGAGCAACTTACAAGTATTTCTTTTCCTGAAAGAAGCAGTAAGAAGCAGAGTATCTACTAAAACTTCATGTAAGATTCTGGATCTAATGAAGGCAAGGCAATTCTGTCAACACCTACATGTTTAGTGTAGGTGTGAAATAAAGCACGCACCTATATGAGTGTCTTAGTCCAGACCAAGAGTACACTTTTGAAGGAGATCTCCTGATAGACTCCATTCCTTACCCATTGGCTTTGCATTGCAGCCACTGGGCTCTTCCCAAGTAAAACTGCGCACAAAGGCTTAGACCAGGAGCCCACCTAATGCACTCAGACTCCTACCTCTAACTGCCACTCAGGTCATGGCACCAGATTAGAGCAGGACTAAAGTAAAACCTCTGCAATGTGCATATATGCTGGCTTCTCAAGTGTTGACTGTGTTGCTCCACGTATCTGCTGCTACTGAGCTGCATTACAATCCATAGCTGTTGCAGCCCCACTAGAGAACTTCTAGCTATGCTGTATCATCTGGAAGTGCTGTATTTGAGCTCATCTTGAAGCAATACCACAATTATCATCACTCTGAAACTGAATAGACTATTGGTAACAGCTACATATGTGATTGTTATTCATGTGAATGTTAAATTTCTTAAATCCAAGCACGTTCTATTGTTGCTTGTTTCCTGGAAACAATTACAAATAGAAAAGGCTGTTTATACCAATTTTCCTGTTTCTGTCAATACTTTTGTTACAAGTTTTGCTAAGTATTTCAGCCTGTATCTACGTATTCAGAGGACCATATGTAATCTTCAGGTGACTTCTCTGTTCTATTTATGTAGTTTTTTCACATTATTTTCATTTGGTTTAGAATCTTTTAGGTTGGAAAAGACCTTTAAGATCATTGAGTCTGACTGTTACCTCAGGACTGCCAAATCCACCACTAAACCATGTCCTTCAGTGCCACGTCTACATGTCTTTCTAATACCCCCAAGGATTGGAACTCCACCAGTTCTCTGGGCTTCCTGTTCTAGTACTTGACAGCCCTCCTGGGGAAGAAATTTTTCCTAATGCCCAATCCAAACTTCCCTGACGCAAGCTGAGGCCATTTCCTCTTGTCCCATCATGGAACCCTCCACCAGACTCCCAAGACCTTTGGCAGATGACTGAGAGCGATCCTGCCATAACATCTGCTAGCTCCTTCACTACTCTGGAGTGAATCCCATCAGGCCCCATGAACTTGTGAACATTCTGCTGGTGCAGCTGGTCCCTCGCTATTTCAGTGTCTACAAGTGGCAAGTCACTGTTTCCACACTCGTGGTCCTCCAGTTGGGTGGGACCAGCACCCCAAGGTCTTTCAGTCTTATTAAACACTGAGGCAAAAAAAAAAGGCATTGGATGGCTCCACTCTATCTTCATCCCTTTTAGTCAGATGTCAATCTCCAGCAAGGTCCTGCTTGGCTGGACTCACCAGGCAGTTCTGTTCTGCACACTGATGTTTCAGTAACGAGGACTATTGCACACTAATGTAAAGCAAGTGTAAGCTGCTCTCCAAGCATTTTTACCTGAATCCCTGGCTCTCCCTCCTGAACATCTCACAGTTGCACGTGTTGGGTTTTTTTGAGAGGCTCTTCTGTGCCCTGCACAAACGCAGACCTGATAAGAAGGAATTTATGTGCGTTTGAGGGGTGATTTTTCCCCCCACAAATAAAGGGAGGTTTGTGGTCTGTGGAGTTGCTGTAAATTTGGAAGGTTTTAAGTTTTTGGCATAAAGTGTTTTTCCACTCTTTTTTTTTGTAATGTGGGCACTGTTCCCTTTGGATGAAGAAGCCACCCTAATTGCTCCTTCATAGGAGTCGAGATCTCTTCTTGCTCCCTAATTAGCACAGGATTTTTCCCTTCTGTAAGGGTGGATTTTCCATACACCTGGCAGCTTGGGGACATCAGACTGGCTTCTGTCAGTGAAACTCTCTGTTGAGTCATGCAGTTCAGAAGTTCTAAACTCCTTTCTGAGGGGAGGTTAGGTGTGGCTGGATCCAGACTTGCTCTCAGAGTTGCCAATGGTTTACGTCTAAAGGATTACATGAGCACTATCAATCCCTTGCATCATTTGAGATGCAAAAGATCGAAGATGAAAGATTTCAAAGTTTCAACGTGCTCATTCCCAATTCACTTACCAAGTATCTGATGTGATAAGGATTCTCTCAACCTCAAGGAATAACTTGAGAGGTGTCCCTGCTGCAGGAGAGATCCTGATGTGCAGTCCGCTGCCATACAGGAGAGCTCCTCAAACCCAGGGCTGTCCACTATTTATGGACTAAAATGATTGACTCATACTTGCTTAATAAGCGTATTTCACTTGGCTCAGGCTCAGCTGTTGAGCAAGATTAACGGCTCTTACCTCTTGTATTGTTATCACAATAGGTTATAACATGTTGTTGTCCCCACAGAGTCCAACTTAAGTGAGGTGCAGCCATCAAAGGACCACCACTGGTGGCTATTGCTTAAACAGAAAAGGGCAGGGGGAAGCACACAGCCACAGATAATAATCTCTTACACATATAATCTTTTGCCACTAGATTGCAAAATGCTTTACAAAGAGCATTCAGCAACATTACAAAGAGGGAAAAGGAGATGGAGAGTGGTGCAGTGACCTTTATGTGGGAATGCAGTGATGGTAACAGGCAAGATCTGCTGATTCCCAACCACGTGCCGTTACAGGAACTCTAAAAACAAAGGTAAGTACCTAGTACAAATCTCAGAGTTGCCTGAATGGTCTGGTTTTCCTCTAGAAAACAAAGCAGTTTGCATGTTTAAAATTAATCCAGTTAACAAATCAGTCCCCTCTTGAATGCTCTGACGGAAGAGAACTTTGGCTTCAATTTGGTTACAGAGAAAAGGCTGAGGAGAAAGAAAACAAGTAATTTTTACTGACTTTATTTTGGAAGCCGGTGGGATTAGGTTTCATTTTCAAGATGTGTGGCTGCTGTGTCAGATGACAGTGCAACAACACTGCAGTTTGAACGCAGGAACAAAATAATCAGGATATCTGAATAGTGGCTACAGCTTGCAGCTGTGAAGCCTTTCTGTGGGCAGCTTCAAATGAAAGGGAAAACTCTGCACGGCACGGTCCCCTTCCTCCGAGTACAAAACTGAGTGTATCCACCTGCTCCTGGGACACCTGCAGGATCCATTCGGAATATAGCAGGGACCAAGGGTATGTATCTACTGCTAGGTTTCATCTGAAAATAAGCAGGATCAAAGAAATCATCCAGAATAAGGATGGAAGTGTGGAATACTGCAGTAATTTTAGGTGTTTGTACTTATTTCAACTGTTTCTTTTTTCATTTTTATTTTTTTTTATTTTTATTTCATCTTTGTGGGTGTTGTTTTTTTTGGTTTGTTCAAGGGTTTTTTTTTATAATAGCTCTGGGAAAGATTTCAATTTGTTTCCCTCTTTCCCTTGGGCAATACAGAGAAACAGAGAAACAGTGAACTTCAGTGCCTCCCTGTAACCTCTACAGTACCTCCAGGACTAGCAGTCAGAAACACAATGGTAAAACCTTAAGCAACTTAGATATTTATAAGCCACTGCTGCTAAAAAGTAGTGGCCAGTCTTGCACTTAATTCTTGTCCCGTGACAGTTTAGTTTCTTTAATTGCAGTGTTCTGTTGGCTTTTATCTAAATATTTTATCTATTTGAGACTGCCACAACTCACTTATTTAGCACAGAACTGTGATTTTTTTTCTCTCCACAATCATACCTCCTTTATTTGCTCTGCAGGAATCCAAGGGTTGCACATACAGATTGCTGCAATAGACTGGCTCTTCAGACCTGACAGCCTGACCAACTGCTATGCACAGCTCAGTACTCTTTTGCTGCCCATTTGAGTCAACAAGCAGCTGTTCATGACATGTACAAATGGTGCCTCTGCATTATGGACTAGATAACAACAGATAGGTGACATCTGCTTTTATGTAAGTGGGAAGACAGAAATCTGGACCCCCACTCTTAGGAAAATTTGTCACTGTGGCTATTTTGAATTGAAAGGTTTGGCTTAAAAACTGCTCAGAAGTGGTCTGTCACAAGCTGTGAAACAGTTTGTCACATTACATTGACCTTGTTTTGGTTTGTTTTGCTTTCTTTTGTTCCAATAGCAAAAAAGTTAAGGGTGATTTCTGTTGTGTTGCCTAAGGATGCCTCTCATTGTGTTTATCTTATGGTCTTATACTCTTAAACATTCAGACTATATCCAATACAGACAGTCTTTTTCACTGCTGGTAGATGGAAGAGAGGGACTCTTCATCAGGGACTGTAGCGATAGGAGAAGGGGTGAAGGGTTTACACTTTAACAACAGAAGTTCCGGTTAGATATAAGGAAGAAGTGCTTTACTGTGAGGATGCTAAGTCTCTGGCACAGGCTGCCCAGAGATGTGGCAAATGCTCCATCCCTGGCAGCGTTCAAGACCAAGTTGCACAGAGCCATGGTGTAGTTTGAGGCAGGGGGTTGGAACTGGATGATCTTAAGGTCCTTTCCAACTCAAACCAGCCTGGGATTCTATGATTCTGAGACCAGCTTCTTAACAGCTCACAGCCTGTTCAGAATGATCTCTTCTTTGCAGTGACTGGCCTGTTACATGCTAGAGGTAGCATGCATTTCTTCCAGCAGAAAACAATCAGGTGCATCTCCATATGCCCTTCTACCTGCTCAGTACATACAAATTTCCAGGAAAAAGAAGATCTAATGATAAATTGCAACTGCACTGCAGTTTCCAAATACTATAACAAGCTGTTATACCATATAGGTGGATGAAATACAAACCCATGACAGTAGTAGAGATAACTATGGTAAACATATAAGCCTTTAATTTTCAGGTTATTAAAAAACAATGTTAATGGAAGATCCTGTCTGAATTAGGTATGTTAAAAGTTCTCATTTTTGACAGGAAAGTGAGAATTCCATTTCTGTCAGTACTTATTCTACACCTCTTTCATGTCTTATATATACTTCATATAAGTATATATACTTATATATATACATGCATACATACACATACATGTAAATGTATACATATATATACATGTCTTATATATACATATATTCTTCATTGTATGTAAAAAATTGAGGTCTGCAACATTGGGAGAATCTGTCCTATTTTTGGTTCATCTAGGAGCTGAAATGGCTGTCTATCTCTGTCAACAAGAGGGTTTTCTTCTTCAGCTTAATGGAAAATGTAGAAAAACCAACATTCCTAATCAGGCGAGTACAATTTTACCTGAAAATTCTTTCTTCTTTTTTTTTTTTTTTCCAAGATGTATTATTCAAAAAACAGACACGTTTTTATTTCTTCCACAACCCATTTGATGATTCAAACTCCGATACTGTTTTCAGAAAAGAGCAAAACCCAAGTCACTTAAGACTTAGACTGCTTTTATGCACACACATGTGGAACAGTGTCAGACAACTTCCGCTGTCACACTGAGAAAAACAGTGCAATTTAACTGCAGCTTGCATTTCTTCAGTAAGAGGAATGTATTGTCTCATGTTTTGACACATTCTAAGTTAATAATATTTGGGAAAACAAAGAAAGAAAGAAAGCCTAAGCAAAACATGGAAACACTGATTTTTTTATTTATTAGACTTATGACTAGGTGCCTTTTTGTACTTTGAAACATTTAATATTGATGATGGTTTACTTTATCTTAGAATTTGTTATGATCTACTTATAACGTGAAGCAAATAAAACTAAATGTGAATATTGCACATCACAAACACTTCAATCTGAGTGACCACTAAAATAAAACAATGTGTGATGTTCTTACCAAATTGCTCTCCCAGCATCTTTATAAAACAGAGTTAAAAATTACTATAAATGTCAGTAGAAAAACACTTTTTCTGCTTCTTTGGTAGTTTAAGCAATGCCATAAATCCAAGAGACTTGGAAAATGAGATCCCCGTATTTTAAAGATGTTACAGTTCTGCAGGGTGTAGTTGCGGTATTTGCCTGAAGTTGATGAAATAAAACTTGTAAAGAATATTTTCCTAGATGATGAGAGATTACGCAATTATGTAAACTGAAACAGGTGAAGGGAATGATATAACAATGATATTAAAGAAATACGGAAGGCAATTTGGACATGGCCTGCCAACTGAGTGTTGACTTTGATTTTCAGTGTTGTTGTTAAGCAAAGGCAGGTGTGATAAAGAGACTGAAGAAAGGAAAAGGCTTAAAAAACAAAAACCAGACACAAGAGGAAAGCAAAGCTGAATGGCAAGACAAGCAATACTCAGAATCAGAATACAGAGTAGAACTGCAGCCCAAACAGAAAGCATACTAAATAAGGAGGCAGTAAGTTCTCCAGGGAGATAATGGTCAACTGGTCTAACATAGAAATTATGAAGGGAAATGACTGTGATAATTCAAGGCCAGTAGGATAAAATGCAGTCTAAATCTTAGAAAAAATAAAGCCATTTCATAAAACAACTCTCTGGTTGGTGAGGTGATTGATTAAGATCAGATCTACCCAGTTACATTTATGTTACTATGATATTTAGGAGTAGTTTACCATTAATCAGGAATGCACACATTTTTCTGATCAGCTTTTAAAAGCGGATATTTTATAGCACATTCTATATATTTTCAGGTAGAATATAATTTAAATATCAGCGTGTTCTGCAACTCAAGCCAAGTTTAGAGGAAATAGTATTCTATGCACTGCCTGTCTGCTAGTGATAGAAGCAGCAGATGCCCCAGATTCATTTTTGGTGACCAGGAAAGCAATATTCATAGCACAGAATAGCATGCTGTGGGAAAGGCTCAACAGAGACAGTTGTTGCTTCCTGATGCTACGAACGTGACTTAGCAGCCTCCAAGTCTCTCTGATGTTCACCCGTGCTGCAGTGCCCCTCAAAGACATCTGGAAGTCACTAGTATCTTCTATCTATCTCACATGACAGTGCCTTGAAACCAGATTAGGACTGATGTCCTTATGAAGCCTTGTGTTCCTATACGAGTGTAAGGGAGGCCAACACAAAATCTCTTTGTTAGGGTTATTTTCCTCAGGCTGGCAAATTTTAAAAGCAATAGAGACTTTCTGGGAGAAAGCCAGTGAGAATCTGTCTCCATTTAACTCATCACAAATGTTATTTTAAATACACAAACAATTTCTTTGTGTGCAATGCAAAACCCACAGTTGTTAGTTCTCATCTTCGGCCTGTCAGTGGTGTAGTTAAAAAGAAGCAGCAGATTTAAAGGACTCATTTGAAAGACTATAAGCCTCTTTTACTAAGAAATCTAGTCCTTTTTTGTCAGCACAGGGCTTTCACTATTGCTATTGTTCAGGAGAATTTGAATGTTCTTAGTCCCATATTGCCTTCTGGGATTTAGGACATACTGGTTGGCCAAATATTCTTGCAGTGAACAAGGCTGATACTAGTTTTTTACAGTTAAAGCAATGAGAACCTGAAAGCTAGGAGATACTAGGTAGGTGGGTAACAGAAGATGTGCTCAAACCAGGCCTCCCCATGCAGCAGCCAGCACCTAACAGTGTGCTCTAAATCTCTTCCTGGGGAAGCTACTCTTGGCTGTCTGCAACAAGGAGCCTGGCCTTGGGATGGTGGAAGCATGTAAGGCTGAATACTGTTGTTGGGTCTGTGCTAGCTGGCTGCTAGATGGGCTGAAGTACAGTGAATTGTTACCTTCTTTGCCTCTTTTTTGGATGACTTAAAACCCTCCCAACAAACTCACAAGCTGTAGCTATTCTTTGAGGACAGGATGGCATGAAGCCACTCAATATGTGTATGCAGAGGGGCGGTCTGGTCTGTTAGTGCTGATAGTGTCTGCCCTGCTTTGCTGTTCTTCTGAACATGAAACTGTTCCAGATAAAAGGTGCAAAAGACTTTTTTTGTAAGGCTGACTTTGAACTAGGGAGGCCCAAGAGCTGTAAGTGCTATCTCCAGCTGTGCACCAGATGGGGACAAAAGGAAACCAGAGGCTGACCTGCTACCTTGAGATTATTTGCACCAGCTGTATTCAACAGTTGTGGATTTAGATGGCCCTGCCTGGGATTTATCTCCATCACAGAAGAAAATGTTGGCTTTCCCAGTGCGAGTGGATACAGCCTGCCCTGGGCTGGAACTGGTATGAAATTAGGCTCTGCTTTTGTTGTGATTCAAGCTGTACTTGCTGTCTCTTAGTTGACCCATACATTCAGCTCCAGTGTATTGTGGAAGAGCTTGGCTGCTCTTTCTCAGCTCCTGTGGGAGTGCATTACCAAATGGCATCTCGACTGAATTCATTGCCAGCAGCCCAGCCTGTTGGTTGTTACACATACTGCACTACAGAGAAAGGGGAGAGATCAGGTCGCAGGGCAGAGTGGAAGAAGTGTTGACAGTAGTATGTTCTGCTGGTGAGACAAGGATGAATACACGTGTGGCAGAGGAGGCAATTCAGAATTTAACAGATGGGTACTGGTTCTGGAGAAGTCCTGCAGCACCAAGTGCAGAGATTGCATTATCATGCAAGTATGGCACGACCAGCACGTAATCTCTCATGGTTTCAGGACTCCTGTCAGAAAAGGAAACCTGCATGATCTTCAATATCAGGGCTGTGGTGGTTAAGGTCAGTCAGTGGCTAAGCCTGGAAGTGGCACACCTGTTGCTGGGGCTGGGATGGTGATGCAGTTACATGGTCGTGTTTAAGAAAATGGTGGTATTTTAGGTGGGGAAGGTTGCTCTTATTCTGGGGACTTAAAGGACTCCTGAAAGGTATGGGGGATGTCAGTGACCCATCTGGGCTGAGGACTGCACGTGAATGTGTACAACCGAGTCTGATATTAAAACATGCCAGGCAGCCTGCATTTCTCAATGTTGTGGACTAGCCAGGAGTCCTTTCCTGAATTTTACCCACTGTTTTGATGCTGTTCCCTGCTTTCCTGGTCCAGGAAACCTTCCCTAGAGTTGTCAACAGGGGGAAGAAAAGGCTAATGTTGCCCTGGGTGAGTACAGAAGAGTGGCAGTGGAACGAGTGTTTGGCTGTCACAAGTCCCTGTGTGCATCCCTGCATTTAAAACCAGCTATTTCATAACTTCAACAGTCAAATTCATGATTCTTGGAACCGAGGGTAGAGGAACAGGGTGAGGGGGAACACATGTAATAAACCTCCAAGAATTCAAGGAACTGAGAGCTAGGGCCTTGGAGAAGGCAAAGGGAAGAGGATGGAACATGAATTTGCCATTCTTAAAGAAGCAGTATTAAAGACAGAAACTAAAGCTAGTACAATGCGCAGGTAAGACAAGTGTAATAGGGAACCAGTTTGTCTGATTTGCAGTCTTTTTACCACAGATGAAGTGGACACTAGGACTACTTACAGAGGACATTATGAAAGAGTAGCATGAAGAAAATTCAGAAGACCAAAGTAGGATTTAGCTAATAAAAGACCAAACCTACAACAAGAAAATACCTCCAAGAACAGTACTATGAAGCCCAAGTCCAAGAGGAATGCTGATGTCCCACTTAAAACTATGAAATTGAAGATGTTAGTGACTGTATTGCTTCAGTTCTCACAAAAATGTCTAATTGCAATTAGGCAGCTTACAGTATAAAGGTGGCTGACATCTTGGATGAGCATATGAAATGAGCGGGCGAGAGGGAAGTTAACTCAGCTCAAGATTTTCACATCATGTGGGCTCAATATATTTCACCTCAATGTAAATTTGAGGAGATGGAGAAGACCGGCTGTGACCCGGCAGTAACCAGCCCTAACCATCGAGGGGGTGGGGAAAGGATCAGCAGGTGAATTGTGTTTCTACCAGTTTTCTCCAAGATGTCACCAAAGAAGCTGTGGCAAGCTGATAAGCCGTTGTGGCTATGGCTAAGCAGCACTGTCACATGTCTTGTCTTAGTGAGACTTCAAATACATGACACTTTCATAGGCATGTAGAAACATGCTCTGAAAGAAGCTGCAAAACTGCTGGGAAAACATGGAAGCTCTACCAACTGATCCCTGTCAGAGAGGAAGGATGCACAGAAGGTACTTAAAGTGGAGCTGGAATAATCAATTTCTTAAATATGAACCAAGGAACCAATAACCATGCCACAGTTCTACAGGAGAAATTTGGCAGCAGAACCCACAGATGCTGTAGGTTGAGATCCAGCTTGTGCATCACTGCAGTGATTGCTCACAAGCTGTTTCTGAGCCCACCGCATCTGTGGGAAGGCAGGAGTGACACCAGAAGCTGTGCACAGCTGGATGGTTTGAAAAACTGTGGACTAGAACTGACCCTCCATAGTCAGGCCTCTGCTGCAGTGATACGTCCAATGCTGGAGACTGAAAAGCATTAGAATGAATGAATGAATCCTGGAACAAAAAGCAGAGAGGGGAATGACAAGCAGAACTGTGAAACTGCCACCTATAGCTGATATTTTCCAAGAAATCGAAGTGCCAAACAATCATAAATCACAGTCTCTTTCAGAGAAGAGAAGAATTCCTGCTGAGCTGACCCCCAGACAATCAAAAGCTGTGGCTCAGCAGCTGTTAAGTCCTTTAAGCAAAAACATACGTATTGCATCCTCTGATAGGTGAGGAAGGCAGCTTAACTGTGGTGACCCAGAGAGCCCTGCCAAGGCAAAGCTACTCCTTCTGACCCAGCGGTTGTAAAAACTGAATTGAATGAAGCTCCTAGGATAACATATGGGCAGTGCGCTACGAGGGCTTCAAAAGCAAGAAGAAAGAAAAAAGTAAAACATCTAGAAGAGCACAAGTCCAACGAAAGCACAGAAATATACCTGGGGCTTAAAGCTTCTGTCTGTGGTCTTTTAAATAAGAGCTGGGTAGGCTTCAAATTATAACCAGGCGGCATTTAAAACAACTTCAGTAGATGGCCTGATCCCACATCACCCATGTGTCTAGGGTGAGCAGATATGGAAGTAGCATGGGATGTGTTACAAGCTTTGGGTTAGGGAACAATAGGCTGCGAAATAAAGAGCATAGCCAACAAAAAGTGAACTGTAACGAAAAGGAATGGCCTTTGCTACTATATCTCTCTGACACTTTTCCTCAGGGAAGGACAGAAGAGGAGGGTGGCTATGTAAGGAGGGATAGAATTAGATAAATAACACAGCAGTGGATCTGCAACAGCAGCAAACATGAGCTCACATACGGAAATGGCCTTGGAGGTTTGGGAGGATGAGGCAAATCTTAGGATATGTACTATTTGATCCTTGACAGAGATTAGGATGAAAAAAAGGGATGGTGAGCCTCCACCACACCAGTTCTGGAGTGGGGATGGCCATCATCTGCTTTACCAGTGCCTGTGGACTACAGAGGGTGCCCTGCAGGTACAGTGAATTTACAAGGTGATGGGGCAATAAAGAGCTCAGGATGCTGCTGGGTACTGGTGTGCCCATCACCATAGTGCTGGGCACCCGGCTACCAACCTCCATTAAGTGGGACTACAAGTACTATTAAGCTTGAATCTGCTACTGGATGCACAGCAAAATCCAAATAAATTTGACCTACTGAAGTACATGTTGGCTTCAGGAGAGGAACTAGAATATTTTGTGCACAGCCTAATGCCAACCGCCTGCCAGAGGATTAAGAGATTAAGAACAAGAATTTCTGCCTCTAGCCTGTTTGGGGAAAACCAAACCAAACCTAAATGAATTAAGAAATTAATACTGGATTTAACAAACAGCATCCTTATCTTCTGGCACACAGAAAGTCAAAATAACCCTTGGCCACACAGGAAAGCTGGGAGCCCACCCACAGAGGCATATTAGAGCATGGAGTAGTTGTACAATGCCACTTGCATGTAAGGATCCCATTTGGCATGTCCTGAAAGCAGATAGAAAGGCTTATCAGCTAACATCTGTTTGTTTGTTTGTTTATTAATAATTCTAATTTCATCTCTAATGTAGGAATTAGTATCCAAAACACTTTAATTAATAAATTTTAAGATCAAATGCTATTATGCACCAAACAACAGCTTTTGTAACAAAAAAAGATATGCTGGTACTCCTAACTGTCATTGTGTTTGGTTTAAAGTGGTTAAGTGTAATCATGGAATCATAAAATAGTTTGAGTTGGAAGGGACCTTAAAGATCATCCAGTTTAAGCACCCAATAATAAACTTGGTGAGTAATATACTTATCACGTAAGTAATAAACTTAGTAAGTAACAAACTTGGAAAATGCATTACTTGCCCTACTGCAAAGCAGTATTGGTAGAAGTCTGTCTTTCCTATCCAAGGACAGCAGTAGAGCTTTACTCAGGTTGGCCAAGGATTTCACAGTACCCAGCTGTGTTATCCTTTCATCATCTGGATCCAGGAAAAATTATCCTAAATTGATAAAGCCCACGTATATGTACATGTAGTGTTTCATGATCACTCATGTAGAAGTTAACAAGTGAATTAAACAGATGTCCTCTTCCTGTCCAAGAATTCATTAGATTCTCTAATCCGCTGGGCTTTACATTCATTACAGAAAAATGTGTCTTGTCTTTCCTTGTTCTTTCTTTGTTTTCACCCTTCATTTCTTTCTTTGTGTCTGCTTCCATTCCCTCTCACTAGTCTTCTGTATTTTTCTTTCCTGTATGGATTTGGATTTAAAAAATCTGTACTGATACATCAATATAGCTGCGCAGATATATATATACTGACACATATATTGTGCAGATATACTGATACAGCTTGTTGCAGACTCTTTGCCTTCTCCAGAGGTTCTTGTGACTGGGAGACAACAGTCTGAATGACTGGGATCATTTGCACTAGATGACTTCCCAAGATTAGTTATTTTTCAGCTATGATTGCTGTGATTGCTGAAACTTTTCTGTACTATGGATAAAAATATGCTTCAATGTGCTGTATCCCAGTAAACAAGAATGAATTGTATTGCAGACTTGTTGCTGGTCAGTTAATATTGATGTTTTGGTCCCCGCCTGTGCTTTCCCCCCATACATCTCAAGAAGAACAATGTAAGTGGTTTTGGCTCAGCCTTATTCGAGCTCTGACAATTGCATTAAAAAATCAACTAGGAGGGATATTACATCATAAAATATTTTATAAACATGGAGGTAAGGTTGCTACATCCTTTGTAAATAATGTGTAATGTGCATAATATGCTGACTTAGTCTCTTGCTTGAGCTATAAACCCCACTTTTTTCATTCTTTTGAAATGCAATATTTAAAGGGCAAACATTTAAGGAGTGAGCAGTTAACAGTAAAGGGCTTCCATGCTACATTTTGGGTAACCTTGGGTGGTGCACAGGTCTTGCCTTTTTTTACTTAGGTGCATCTTGCTTTTGTTACATGCTTCTGTTCTCCATTCTCTGACCTCTGCATCAGGAACAGAAAATTCGCACTTTTCTCTATAATACTCAGTACAAATTTAAAAGAGTCACTTTTATATGTCACCCATTGCTTTGAATAACCTGACTGAACCTGAGTGCACCCAATGAAGGATGCAACTACAGCATCTCATTTGAAATTTCCAGATGATGCGTTAGTAATACTGCAAGTGTGAAATCAGTCACCCAGGAGATACTACAGACAGTGAGGCGATGCTCTTTCCTTATCCAAAGAAACAATAAAATACATAAAGGTCAGCGGGCACATCATTTATAGCTACATAAAATGCACTGCCCTGGGCTAGTGACTCATTCAGGTCAGAGAAACTTCATGGTGACAAAATGAGAAGGCTTGGAGCTGAATTCCTCAGTCCTCTACTGAATGTGTGTCCTCTTCCTGGTCAATACAAATATTCTTCTTAATCTTGTGGTCTCAAGCCCTTTTCTGGATCCTGTTAAGCTCTTGACTACTTTTATTCCATTACGTTTTATTTCACGACTATAAATTGCAAATTTACTGTACTGAGGTAATAAAACACTCTTCATCTGTTTCCAAACTGTTACCTTTCACTTGTTGTTTGTATCTTCCCTTGCTCTCCCATTTAGACACCCTGTTTTCACAATAATAGGCACAATACATAAGTCTATCATATTCCCACCTGTTCTTTTACTTAATTTCTAACTGGAATTTACTAATGAATTAGCATAGCTGTACCTTTACACTTTATGTAACAAATGTGTGAAAGACATTTCAATGCTAAGAACTTCTGGAAACTTTGCTATTTTCATCTTTTTCATGATTTGTTGGGCTGAACATTTAAATTTCTTGGAACTTAGAGTATTTTTAGTCAAAAACATTTATTATTTTCTGATGGCTCTCATTCCATGAATTTGTAACAAATAAAGCTTTGTTTAGGCTTGTGTTGAAGGAAATAGTGTGGTCAAAATTGCAGAGAATAGAATGCAGTTAGGGGAGGAATGAATATTGAAGCTGTTCAGTTTTGGCTCAACTTGAAAATCAAGTTTCATATGCAGGATCATTCTGTTTATAACTCAGAATTATTTCTTTGTTATAGAAACCTCATGCAGACTTTTTCATACCCTCATAAAGTCTATTAAAAGAAAAGATGTCACTGTCTGAGGAACCATTTGCTTTTGAAATCTTTCATTACAAAGAAATGAAATGTTTGTTCAAACCCAAAAGAATTATTTGACCGCTTTTGATCATAAAAGAAAAATTGTCCAGAAACTCAATAGTTTTCTATGACTTTTACAAGAGAAGACACCCAAATTTTACAATTCCTAATGGTGTATGAAACTGAGAGAAGGGCAGATGCTTTTTATTGTATTATTTGTGATCAATGATGCTGTTTTATTAGCATATGTAAATATTGGGAAAGAATGTACATTGCACGCTTGATTCACATTTGTTTGTTTCCTCCTTTTCACAGCTGCAGGTTGGGTAGAGAAGAGATTCAGAGCAGCCCTGCAGAGAAGGACTTGGGGGTGTTGGTTGAGGAGAAGATGAACATGAGCCGGCTTCAGTGTGTGCTCACAGCCCAGAAACCAACCGTATCCTGGGCTGCATCCAAAGGAGCGTGACCAGCAGGTCCAAGGAGGTGATCCTGCCCCTCTGCTCTGCTCTTGTGAGACCTCACCTGGAGCATTGTGTGCAGTTCTGGTGTCCTCAACATAAAAAGGACATGGATCTGTTGGAAGAAGTCCAGAGGAGGCCACGAGGATGATCAGGGGCTGGAGCACCTCCTGTATGAAGACAGGCTGAGGAAGTTGGGGCTGTTCAGCCTGGAGAAGAGAAGCTGCGTGGAGACCTCATAGCAGCCTTCCAGTATCTGAAGGGAGCCTATAGGGATGCTGGAGAGGGACTCTTCATTAGAGACTGTAGTGACAGGACAAGGTGTAACAGGTTCAAACTTAAACAGGGGAAGTTTAGACTGGATACAGGGAAGAAGTTCTTTCTGTAAGGTTGGTGAGGCACTGGAATGGGTTGCCCAGGGAAGCTGTGAATGCTCCATCCCTGACAGTGTTCAAGGCCAGGTCCTTTCTAACCCTAACTATTCTATTATTGTATGATAAATGATTAAAAACTTTTTGAGTTTCCTGAGTGAAAAAAACCCAAGATGGTGAACTTGTTTTCATCATGGAGTGTCTGGCAGTGATTTCTTAGCCCTTTGCTTTGAAGAGCCATTGAAAAGCATTTGAAAACCAGCAAAGGGCACTTAGTTGGACAAAACCTGACAAGATATAATAAGATAATCCCAAGAACTGTGTTTTGCCTGAGTGCTTGCAGATGCAATAATTTACATCCAATAACACCAAGACAGAAGGGCTATCTGCCTTACCAACCCCTTGTGTTCTCTAAACCAGTCATTCCTGTTTCTGGCTTCCTCTCACTATATTTAGAGTTTTCTTAAGCATGTTACTTTCCATCTATAAGATCTCTCTTCTGAAGTCTTCCTTTTGAAGGTTGCATTTTTGGCAAAGAAATCCAAAGCTCTTTGTCCGTGACAGATGTGTCATCTTGTTCCATCTCCCACACTGTAAGTATGGTGTGTCTCTCTCATTCTTGTTCCTTAAAACAATGCCAGGGCTATCACAGCAACTTGCGAGCTCCTTCATTCTCTTCAGTGTTGCAGACTATCATAAATGTCATTCATAGAATTTTAAACCATGCAAAACTAATGGAGGAGCAGGAGCATCCCAAGTACAAGCTGTGAAGTGAAAAAAACAAAAATGAAGGACCATAAGTCAAAAAAGTGAGGAATATGAAAAAAAAGGCTTATCAAGGCATCACCGAAACTCACCTAGAAAAATTCCTTCCTGAATAACAAAGTTATATTTCTGCTAAATTGGGCCACCTTTAGGAATTCCTGAGTCTACACACCACTGTCACTGAGGGCACCTTCCACAGCCTTACCAAAAGATCCATGCATCTGGCCTGAACAGGAAGGGACTTCTAAAGCCTTTTGTTGCACCCCACTCCCTGCCCATTTTCAATGCATGTTTTGTCTGTTAATGTAAGCACCCCAAATTTCCATGGAGGTGAATGGTAGGGGCTAACGCTGCTGCACAACTCTGGGCAGCATCACACCACAGTGTTCCCACCGTAAGTTTGACATGTGATGCCCTTTGTATGTTCTTATGCAAAGAAATTACAGGGCAAAGCATCACTTCAGTGGAGAAGCAAGTCTGCCAGAGGCACAGGACAATATGCGATTACATGGGACTGGTGTTTTGGTGTCTCAAGGCCCAGCAAAAGCATTCGCAGATACCTTGGAGTGACAAATAGGCAAGAAGGAAGAAAGATGTACAAAATGAGAGGATCTGTAGCAATGGGCAGAGCACAGCTCTGAACAGGCGCTATGTTACGGTCACGCGATTTTCTCAAGACAAATCATAGGGGGAAGAAAGAACACAAAGCCTTGCCTGCATAGCCATGAAAAATGACATATATTTCACTGTACCAGTATGTATGTGTACCTGCATGGTGAATACATGAATGTTTACATTCTTTAGAATGCTAAAATAATTAAATAAGCTCTAAGCTAAGACTTGGGAGAATGTAGGAAAATAAAATGAGAAGTTGCCAACAAAGCATGGAAAATATTTTCACGCCCCCATCAAGGTGTCAGGCAGTTCACTGGCATCAGAGAAGTTTTCATTTTCCCTAGTACCAAACCAACTGCAAGATTTTCTACTCTGCTGGGGAATAAAGAATGAGTCTCCTAAAGCTAGGGCAAAGTGCGTGATTCGCAGAGAGAGATGGCAGTTACAAAACTGCTGAACATCTTTGTAATGCTCCTGTTTCTGAAGTGCAGACTCTCTTGGACTGTAATAGAGTAATAAAAATGAGCTATTCTAAAAGTTGAGTTTAATTTTGCTATCTTAAATGCTCATGGTGGCAGAGATCCTATGAGAAACAATATGCTTTCAGGGGACAAATTCTGCCTGGGAGAGATTTCCACATCAGCCTGATAAATGTTTGCTAAAGAGCTAAAGCCCATGAGGCACAAAGGTGAGCGCTGCTTCTTGGTCTGTTCTGGCTCCCGTCTTTTGAGCTTGAAATCATCACAGCCCCTGAAAGTGGAGTGGTTTTGTCTGTTTTCCTTTGGGAAGCACTAACACTGCAGCTGCACTCAGCCATTGCAGCAGGCTGCTGGGTCTGCTGCTCTGCAGCTGGGTGAGAGACAGCACCACAGCCTCTGTGTAGGAGACAGCTCATGATGACTAATTCAGCTGTGAACTATTGTGACTAATCTATGTGACTGTCCCTAGCTCTCCTATGAAGTGGGTAAATCACAACAGCCCTTTAAATCTTCAAAAGCTGCTTTTTGTTTCCCCATTCTTTTCTGCCCCACAGACTAGGGGCCTCCTAGGGATGGACAGATTGACAGATCAGGCCCTGTCAAGCTTTGGTTTTCATTTGCATTGAGGTTGAGGTTAAGGTTAAAGCTGGCACCCTGCAACAGCTTCTTGGTGTTGAAAGCCATTGTTCTGCACTTGGGTGTGTTTCTGGGAAAAGCATTGCTATTGTTTGGTTTGCTGTCTTAACTGTCCCTTGGTAAAAACTATAACAGAGAAAATTGGTGTCAAGGATTGTACTGGGTTTGCTTTGCAAGGTTTTGGTAGTTGGGGGAACTACAGGAGTGGCTTGTGCTAGAGGTCCCCCATGCCCAATGGAGCCAATGCCAGGTAGCTCCGAGACAGACCTGCTGCTGGCCAAGGCTGAGCCCATCAGAGATGGAGGTTGCACCTCTGCGATAACGTATTTAAGAAGGGAAAAAATGGCTGTGTGACAGTAGCTGCAGGAGAGGAGTGAGAATGCATGAGAGGAACAGCCCTGCAGACATCGAGGTCAGTGCAGGAGGAGGGGAGGAGGTGCTCCATGCACCTGAACAGAGATTCCCCTGCAGGCAATGGTACAGACGATGGGGAGGCAGCCTGTGCCCTTGCAGCCCACGGACATCCACGGTGCAGCAGATATCCACCTGCAGCACATGGAGGACCCCATGCTGGAGCAGGCGGATGCCCAAAGGAGGCTGTGACCCAGTGGGAAGCTCGCAGTGGAGCAGGGCCCTGGCAGGACCTGTGGCCCCATGAAGAGAGGAGCCCACACTGGAGCAGGTTTGCTGCTGGACTTGTGATCCCATGAAAGGGACTTACTGGAGCTGTTCATGAAGAACCGCAGCCCATGGGAAGAACTCATGTTGGAGAAGTTCATGGAGAACTGCCTCCCATGGGAGGGACCCCACACTGGAGCAGCAAAAGAGTGTGAGGAGGAAAGAGTGGCAGAGACAGTGTGTGATGAACTGACCATGGCCCTCATTCTCCGTCTCTTTGTGCCACCTGGGTGAAGGAGGTAGAGAAAATTGGGAGTGAAGCTGAGCCTGGGAAGAAGGGAACGGTTGGGGGAAGGTGTTTTAAGATTTGGCTTTATTTCTCATTATTACCCTTCTCTGATTTGATCAGCGATAATGTCAAGTCTGTTTTGCTGAGGGATCTCTCTGTCCTTATCTTGACCCAATAGCCTTTTGTTAGGTTTTCTCTCCCCGGTCCAATTGAGGAAAGGAAGTAATAGAGCAGTAATGCCAGGTGAGCACCTGGCATCCAGCTACAAGGATAGAAATATAAAATGACTAGAAAGATTAAATGGCTACATGTGCAACATGCATGGTTTCCAACAAAGACATATGGCGATATACAGTGAAGCTTGAATGTTACTCCTGCATAGCTGCCAAAGATACAGCTCTGCATTGGTCTGTATTTCTGTAACTGCTTTGGAAAAAAAAGTGTCATTTCAGTGCTGGGCCTTTCACAAGAATCTGGTTAAGCACAGTATAAAGACATAGCAGAGCCTCTAAAAATGTTTAGTTGCTGCCACAGCATCATAGGAACACACCATGAGTCTTGTATCAAAACAAACTTGAAGAAGGTACTTCTTAACTTTTGGTGAGTTTAAAGTAGTAGTTTCTTGCTCACATTCTCTATTTTGTCCCTATCCATTGGTTTGGTTTGGTTTGGATTTGAATTCTTAAAACAGATGAATGCTGTTGGATGTAAGCATGAGACAAACCAGCACTAGAAAATGCAGTAAAAGTCACGCTCTTTCTGTGAGGGCTGAGCTGAGAAGAAGCCACCAGTATGGATACACTGAGCTGGTTTGTACCTGTGAGGAGTCAGGCTCTGGAGCAGGATGTCCATCTCTGTCTGCAAACTCACAGTGAGCAACTGGCTTCTTAGGCTTTAAATAACTTAAAGAGTGGCAGAGCTCGTGTCAGACAGAACTGTAAACCCAAAGAAAAGTACTGCTCATGTGTTTGCCACAGAGACACTTATAAAAACCAAAGTAGCGGTTCCCTCCATTACATAGTGGTAAGGCCGCTATGGATTTTCATAAAAGCAAAAAATATGTCTCTTGTACCAGAAAGAGCCTGTGGAGAAACAGCTGCCTGAGGCAGGAGATGGTGACACCTTCAGAACTTGAGCTAGCTGCTTTCCCCAGAAGACCAACATCAGGGGAGGGTCTGTAGATCTGCCAGCTCAAAGGGGACTGGCTCCTAAGCAAACAGACATACAGCCAAAGCTATCAGGAAAAATGGGGTTTCCCAAACTCTATTTCTTTTAAGAATAACTTGAAATAAGGTGCTGACTTAGACTGAAAATATTCCAACCTGTTGTATTTAAAAGGGACCTGGATCAAATGCTGCAGGAAATGAAAGCGTGTGCCATATCTAATAAAAGGCTGACATGCTAGTAAGTCAGAGATAGTCTTAAACCCAAAACCAAACAAGCAACCAACCGAAGAAAAACCCCACCGAAAACTCTAGAGATGTAAAGAGTTTGGAAAGACTCTTAAAACAACTGTAAGGCTCCTTTTTCCCCCCTCTCTCAGGACTTGCTTTCACTGAAGTATTAATTGAAGCAGTTAACTCTGGCAAGCAGGCGATCCCAAACTGTGCACAATGACTATTGTGTGCGCACTCTGTAGCCATGAAGGCTGCTGTCTTTCTTCATCCTTCATTGAAGAATGTTCAGTTGAAGGGCATCACTTCGCACTTACTATTGGCTAAACTTCTAAAACACAGTTATTGCCATTTAGTGGATGCGGTCTAGTGAACAGTAGCTTAGCAGGTGTGGCAGCTTGCTGCCTTTCCCTAAATTACTCGTGTCTGGTTTCTCAGCTGTATGTCCCTTATTCACAAAAGCACCCTCTAAAATGTCTCTATATTGCAATACAGAAATGATAAATCAGACAAAAAGATGAAATTTTGAGGCAGAAGTAAGTAATGCTCCATTAGAGGTCAAAGGCTGCAGGGATGGTTATTGATCTTCCTGCTTCACTGGTGTGAAAGTTGTTAAAGATCATCAAAAGAACCTGTTATTGCAGTTACCCTGCTTGAATTGATCTGTTCAGAAGAAAACATACAAAAGGGAGTTCTGCACTGACATGATCCTATTATGGGCAGAAATAATGCTCTGGAAACAGGTCAAGTCTCTGCCTTTCATATAGTGTTAGTAGTTTCAGAGGATGGGAAGTGTACTTACTGAGAGTAAATTATCTCAAATTTTCCTTAAACAGTTTGTCTTCTGTAAGTACTCTGAGTTGCACTTAAACATCACTAAAATTACATATGTACTAATGATAGAACAAGAAGCTATCTTGTGAGGCCAGAGATGACAACAAAAGGGATGAAAACGCTCCTTTGAAACCAGATTTGGTATTGATTTCATTACCAGCTGATGAATACCACTTGCTGGGAATTCTCAGATCTCCTGTAAAACTGCATTGAGTTGCAATTTTTCATACAGAGGTTATAAATTTAATATTGGCGGCAAGTGTGTGGGAAGGAGCTATGTGTTCAAGAAAATCTGCTATTGGTTTGAATTGTAGAAAGTGTTAAACTTTTCCAGGGCAGTATGCGATCCAGATGTTATTTCTGCTTCCATTACAAATTCAAGTTTCTTCCAGCAAGATGGCTTCAATTATCCCCATCAAAGGGGATTTTTATTTTGTGATATTAGAACACTTTGTTCTAGGTTCTCCAGTTAGAATCTTTCTGTTGTTGCCTGTTCAGAAAGAGTGCAGCTCTTGACTTGGATTTTCTTAACTTCACTATGTGTAAAAAAACCACAGCAATCGTTTAACCTCTTTTCCTTTTAATGCCACTTCAGGTAGAGCAGGCAGATTGCAGGGCAACGTCTTGGCTGGAGAAAGACTGGGTGAGTTGCATTCAGGCACCTGGGAATGGCTGAGGGCTGTGTTAGCAGGATGATGGTCTTGGCTTCTGAGAAGCATTGTTGACTTGAGCTCTGGCTAACACACCCATCACTTCAGGTTCAAAGCAACTGCCACACTCCAGGGTTCAAGCCTGTGGATCAGACCTGAATGAAACACATGGCTGAAAGCCAAATCCAAAGAGAAAATGGTCAGACTTACTCTACAGCTTTGCTCCTACATCTCTCAGGGTAGGAACCATCTTGCTACCTGTTTGCAGAGACCACAATGTGAAAAGCCATGTGAACACAAGGGAATTGATCTGATGAATCACACTATAGGTCGCTGCACATGGATGCAGTCTTGGGCACTTCCAGGAGTTTTGGTAGGCACCTGGCATCCTGACAGGGTCAACCCACCCCACGCTTGTTCATCTCTGTAGGTGGGGGAAGGTTCCAGATTGTGTTTAAAAGAGAGGCATGTGCAAGGGAAAGGCAAGTGTCAGAGGGAAATGAAATACACTTCTCAGAAGTTACCAGTGATCTAATGAGCTAATTATGACTTTTGCATGCGGGCTGCATTTATCTTTGTCTTTGGTTGCTAACCCTTTCCATTTACTGTGGTTTGGTTTATTCATTGCTGCAGCAATAACTGAAGTTGTAAATTTGGTCATGAAACAGAGGGCTGTCCATTCCTCCTAGAAAAAAGGAGTGATAGCAATAGATAGCATACTGAAGTAACTTCGGGACAGCAGACTGATTACTGAAAGAGACAGAAGACTTGAGTCAATTTATTGATTAAATCCTTCAACAAATCAGGGATTCCCAGCTCCTTCTGTACAGAACAGACACCAAGAGCTTCTGTCCTTCTTGGCTACCTCTTTCAAAACAGCTCCCTGCTTTGTGCTTGCTCTGCTGTGCTGTCTGTTATTTTCTGTCCAGCATCTGTGTCCTTGAGTTACAGCACAAATCAGTGCTCTAACAATATGCTAATCTTTGGGAACTGACAGTGATTTCATTTCCTATTATCACGACACATAGATATGCCCTGCATGCTCAGGCCATAGACAACCATCTTTGTGAATTTCTGTTCAGGCTGCTTCTAAGAAACAGAAGCAGCATTCTGAGACCAACACATTTTTTAATTCTTTGAGTATCTTGAAGACAGGTTGGCCTGAAATTAGGGCTCGTAGTGATTTTATGCAGCTAACAGTCTAAAAATATTATTGTTTGTAAAGAAAGCCATGTCTGATCTTCATCTGATTTATCCTGTTTCACTGCATTGCTGAATCATCTGCCTGTTCTACAAAGCTATTTTTCACTTTTTCAGCACTGCCCCCCCCAATCCATTGAGATCCATCTGAATTCTTGGATAACTCAAAAAATGATTGCTTCTTTTATTATTATTAAACAATTAAACAATTGCCCATTTGTGAGTGCTCATTCTCAGGTGTCGGAGTTTAAGCCCAGCTGGCAACCCAGAACTACGCAGCCACACTCTCACTCCCCCCCTTCCTCCCCCAGCTCCCAAAGGGATGGGGAGGAGAATGGAAAGAATGTAGCTCCCATGGGTTGAGATAAGAGCAGCCCAGTAACTAAGGTATAACACAAATCACTGCTGCTGCCACCAATAATAATAATGATAAGGGAAATAACAAGGGAAGATAAAACAACCGCTCACCACCCACTGACCGATACCCAGCCTGATCGGAACAATGATCTAGCCCGTCCGGGTAACTGCCCCCCAGTTTATAAAGTAGGCATGATGTGCTGTGGTATGGAATACCCTTTGGCTAGTTTGGGTCAGGTGTCCTGTCTCTGCTTCCTCCTGTCTTCCCCTCCTCCCTGGCAGAGCATGAGACTCAGAAAGTCCTTGGTCAGACTAAACATTACTGAGCAGCAACTAAAACCATCGGTGTTATCAGCGCTGCTCCCAGGCTGAAAGTCAAAAACACAGCACTGCAGCAGCTACTAAGAAGGAGAAAAATGACTGCTGCTGCTGAACCCAGGACATCAGTGAAGGCTGACCACTGTGTGTGTCTCTAAAGTAGAGCACAAGCAGGTCCTGCAGCTATAAGCACAACCTACACACGTGCCTAGGAACAGGCTCTCTTCCAACACATTCATTACTCCTACAGACAGAAGAGGTGATAAGGGAAAAGCACAAAGCAAAGACCTGAGTTAGCAATATTCCAGTGTCTGAAATTAATGGGAATTGGGCACTTAGTATCTTTTCATAGCCTGGGGCAAAATGAAATGTCAGCAGAACAGAGCCCATTTGCTTTCCCATAACCCCAGTGCTGTGACTGCATTTGTGAGGGAGATAACTGTTGCCTTGGTCCTATCATGGTGGTGTGATTTCAAGGCTCCTGGTCTGCTTATGCACTGTGTTGGGAGACTGGAAATCGAAGTAGGGTCAGAGAGTCCCACCAGGTCCAGCCAGAGGTCATTTTCTTCATGTTGTACAGAGAAGAAAGGTAATTTGGGATATGAAATCCAGAAAGTGAAGTGCTGCTTCTTCTGCAAGGCATCTGAAGATCTTTCAAGATGGCCTCAATGTCATCAGTACCTCAGAGCCCAAGTGTTTCCTTCTGGCTCCATGTTTCTAAAGGCAAAAAAGGAATGCTCTTTGTGTTTGAGATGGTATGTTGCTATGTGCAGTCTCACAGGGAGTCTTAAAAGTCTTTTTCTGATCATTCATGACAGTGACTGCCAAAGCACTTGAGTCTATCAAATAGTATGACTAATGAAGCCATTCCCACATTACCCAGATCAGCTCCTTTGCAATTTACTGAGTGGCTCTGATCCTCACTGTGGATTTGCTGTTGTCATTAGCTAAGGCATTTGCTTTCAAATGAATGCCCAGACAGGTTGTGGAGTCTTCTTCTCTGGAGATACTCAAGAGCTGTCCAGGCACAGTTGTGAGCAATGTGCTCTAGGTGACACTTCTTGAGCAGGGAGATTGGACAAGATGACTCCCTGTGGTCCTCTCCAGCCTCAACCATTCTATGACTCTGTGATGCTGTCAGCCTTCCAAATATGCTGATTTTTATTGATTGAACAGTTTTTCTCGCCTTGTGAAGGAAGGGTATTTCTAGCTTGTTTCTGTTATATTAGCATTTGAAAATAAGATCAAGGAATTAAATACTACTTTGGACTTTTTGATGCTTAAATAATCCACAGAATCAAAATCAGATCCTTACTGGCAGATTGACAAGAATTAACCTTAAGTTAAGATCAGCAACTGACCTTCAGGATGCTGAAGGCAACAACAACTTTATACTCAAGCAATGCCACGGTATGCTTAGGATAGCGCTTTTTTCTTTTTCCATTTTTTCTTTCTTTTTCCTGTGTACCACGAATCAAGAGAACTAAGAAGGACACTGGGCCTCCATTTTACAACCACGACTCTATAGAAATCCTGTTTAGGAATGTGGATGAGTTGCACGGCGTAACTTAGCCCAGCTGAGCGCTCCAGCGTTTGAAAATCTTTCCTAGCTTGTGCAATAATTTGTTAATTAAAACAAGACTCAACAGCATTTTTTACTAATCTCTCTGTTTTTGCTACCACAGCCTACTTCATGCTTCTGTTTGTGCAGCTTATGCTGAAATCAGTTATCTTGTCTGACTGGTACATTTGTGCCTGCAAAACTTCTGTTGTTGGTGCAGTTATAACAGCAAGACTGCACTTCGGCCTGTGTGAGACAGTGGATTGCTTGAAATGGGGTTTTTAAACCCACTTAACATTCACCTTTTCCATATGAGAAATTTATTTTGATTGGGCTTAAGTCAATCACTTATAAATCTGGCTAATAGAAACTGCTACTGAAGTGAAATACATACATTCAGATCTGAGCCTATGTGACAGTTTAGAAACAGATCTAATTGATTCTTCTTTATTTTCCAGCACTTTGGATTCCAGAACTGAGATGCAATTTGGATCTGTCAATGCTTAAAAAGCTGTGTTGATTTATACTGCAAATTACCACTAAGAGGTATGTGTCTACTTCCAGTTAAGAGGCTATGATGAGAAAATAATCTAAGCCATATGCTTGTGTGTATTCATTTACTTCCTGTATTTGCCTGATCAAACCTTGTGAGAGAAGGTGGCATTTCCATCAGATCTGGAAAAGGTTGCTTATGGTCTTGTATAGTTTCTAGACATACCTTTCATGCTTTTGAAATGCAGATATGGAATAGAGTGTTTTCAGGCAATTGGGTTAGCACTTACTCCTTGTTGAAAAGGATGCAATTAAAATCTCATGTACATATGGCAGTGCTCTTGATCAAACATGTTGACAATTTTTCCTGAGTGAGATGCTACTCAAGAAATAGCACAGTGCTTTAAATGCTTCTGATCTCAATTAACCTCCAAGTGTAGGGAAGTCTTCAATGAAAAAAGTGACACCTCTGCAAATGGTGTCTTGCTGGTGGTTTGTGCATCTCTGTAAGAGGAAAAAAGGCTGATGGAGACAGGTAGCACAGAAGCAGTTTTGTTCATGTACAAACAAAGGCACAAAGTCCTCTGTCCTTATGTATACAGGAAGGACTGAACATGAACCATGCTCTTGGCTTTCAGGACAAAGCCTTGTTTCACCTGCTCACAATCATATTTAGAGCTTGTCCAGGCTGTGCTTTCAGTTTCATGGCTTTTTTGATGGCCAAAAGGGTTTCCCCTCTTTCTCCTCCTATTATCCATCTGTATTGAAAACAGTATCTAGCAAAACCTCTGTCTATCATTTCATTCCCAAATGGATTTGTCTGTGATTTTTGTCATGCAAAGCAACAGGAGGGACAGCAACATCGTGTGTGTTAGGCTTCCAGGGAGCTCATGGACAGGCTCTAGATTATGGCTACCAAATCAGGCAAGCAGAAATCTTGACTATAAAAGCTACAGTACAAGGACTACAGTTCCCACCTGAGAGCTTCTCACACATTGAACAAAGCTTTTAATTTCAAAGGACAGTTATGCAGGCAGAATGTTCAGAAGGCCAGGCTGGACGGGGCTTGGAGCAAGCTGCTCTAGTGGCAGGTGTCCCTGCCCATAGCAGGTGGTTGGAACTGGATGAGCTTTAAGGTCCCTTCCAACACAAACCAATCTGTGATTCAATGATCTAAGTTGTGACACAGGAGAGTTAGGCTCTCTGCACCCATGGTTTTCAGTGGAACTGGAGTACCTGATTTGTTTAGCATGCATCTAAAATCTTTGCAAACACCATGTTCAAAAGAGCAAGGAGTTGGGGGCAGTTAGAACTAAGTCCTGCCTAAGCTCCCCCTCTGAAATAGTGAATGGTGTGTTTACAGTTTCCTCTGCAAGTAGTGAGCAAAAGGTTTCAAGTGTAAATCTCTGTATTTAGCTGTTTCTGGCAGACTTAAAGGGAAATCTGGAAAAAAAAATGGGATCTAAGCTCAAACACAAGCCACCATACTCCCTGCTTATCCCCTCTCCCAGAAAGGGTGCAGGAGGAATGGAATGGGGCTCCTGCATGACACCAACATGTCCTGCTGCACACTGCCCTAAAAGCAAACTGTCCAAACAGTCCGGAGGCTCCTGGGACTTTTCAGACCCCACTTTGAGCACTGCCTTCTCTGGGGTGCACCACTTGGGGCTGACCACGCTTCCTTGTGCATTCGTTTATCTTGGTAAAACAACGAAAACCAGCCGCCTCCTCCCTGCTCCCCAGAGCTCTTTTCCTCGGATCCGCAGCTCCTGGTGCCTCGCTATTTTCCAAGGCTTTCTGGCTCTTCCCGTGGGAACGAGGGTGGGCGCGGGGCCGCGGCTGCCACCAGCCCATCCCCGTCGCGCCCTCTGGCGGCGGCAGGGCGCGGGTCTCCCTTGCAATCCGTACGGCTGCAGGATGCAAGGCTACGAGATGGCGAGGTAAAGGGCGGTGGGAGAAGAATGTGGAGGCGAAGGGCAGATCCCGACACTGGGTCACGCTGGTGAGCAGCTGGCTTTTCCTCGGGCAGAACCTACTCTTTCACAGGCTTTCCCAGAAGAATCTTCTCTTCCGTGCAGATGCTTTGCTGAGCACAGTGTTGCTGCTCAGGGTTGCAGTGGGCACAGACTGACGGATGGATGATAGCGCTTTGGGCATCTCCACAGGAGATGCCTTTTTGTGAGATAAAAGACGTAGCTTCAATCCAGCTACATGCTCTCATCACTTCATGCCAACCAACCTTGCTGTCTCATAGTAAGTCTTGATGCAACCTATTATTTAATCTATAATTAGTTACACCACCTCCGTCTCTGCCTGGAAATCATTGTACTGTTTGACCTCTCTCAGCTGACCGCACAAAGAGCTGAGCAGACTGTCTGAACAGTGCAGCAACAGGGATGATGCCCGTTGGACATCTGGCTTTCAATATTGGAGGGCATTTCCAATCCCTTGGGGCATGAAGTGAAGGGAAGAAAGCAATCTCTTGTTTCTTGACTCACAGATGATCTGGGGTTGGATATTGGAAAAGGTTCAGAGAATAACTCAGTCCAGGAAGAAAACAGTCCAAGTGGAAGTGATGATCACCTCAATCTCTATTACTCCTCCCTGCAGAGACAGTCAATAGCCATCACCCCAAGGAACACCACCACAGAGAAGTAGCAAACAACCTATCAGGAGCTTAAACAGACGTATCACTGAGGTCCTGATTGCCAGGGTTACACCCTAGTTAAAAACAACACTTTTTCTGCAGTAAACCACTTTCAATAAGCTCTTAAGGACTACAGTCCTCAGGATCAAGTCTCTTTAGGACTACAGTTGGGAGAAACACCACATGACATTACCAGAAGACAATGGTGATGTGATTGCTCCACATGGAGTAAATACATCCAGTGGCCATGGAAGTGTGGCTTTCAGGAAAAGGGAATTTTTTTATATAACTGTATAGTGGCAGCGTTTGGAAAATAATCTCTGGTCATGAGAAAATATGGATTTCTCCAGACCCAAGAAAGCGTTTGGACAGAAATGCTTTGTGTAAAGAAAACAAAAGAAAATAAAGACTAAAAGGTTTTGAGAGGGAAAAGCAAGGCAAGGATGGACTGGCAGGAGGACTGGAGCTTGACTCTCTCCTGGGTTCCAGATAGCAGACATGGTATATTCCTGTAACAGAACTGCATCAATTGACTGTAACTACAGTTTTCCCTTTTAAGACTTCAGCCTTCGGCTTATTGTTTTGCTAAAACTGTCAGTTACCATGAAGTTCAGCTTTAAACTATAGCTTTCACCCTTTTTTATGCTGCTTGTGTCTTTCGCAAGCAGCCTAAAAGGGACTACCTAATTTAAACCCACTGCTTAAAATTCTGCCCAGAGGCTCAAAGCTCTGCCTTTGTGTGTGTTTCCATACAACCGCAGTGCAACATAACATTCCCTTAATTGTTTTAGGTTGTTTGAGAGTGATTCTGTTTACTCCAGTTTGCAACAATACAGGATCATTTTTGGAGTGGAAAACGGATTTTAGGATGACTAATTATGGCACATTCCACCTCCTTATAAGCAATCTAACAGTCGTCTGGAAGTGATTTTAAATGTTTTCTCTCCAAACACTGTTGAACACTTTGCCTCAAAAGAAAGGAAGTGTTGAACCTATTTTATTATTTAATAACAGAAATTAGGAAAAAGCACAAGAAACTGCAGAGAGATGAGGAAGAAAATATCAGTGAATCTATCACATCAGCAGCCTAAGCACTGCTATGTTTTCCTGTGACAAAAAGGAGTAAAGATGGATTTGGAGACTGGTTTTGAAGTGACTGAGGAACTCACATACTGGGTAGATAAAAGCATGGTGAAAGACAGAAAGAAGAAAACTTGCACTCAGCCTGAACAATGCTGGAGTGTGGACTGGCAGAAGCCTCAAAAATAGGCATGCTGACCAAGCGCTATATCCCTTTGGGAAGAGCTTTCACCACTGTATGAATGGCCTGACTAAAATGCAAATTTGCTTATTCAAAAAGATGTGTAGGGCAAGGCCACAGGGAGGGTTTGAAATCCTCCCTTCCCCTTTTGACTGTTCCTTCTCCAGAACTCTTATCACCCCCATCGCTGTCAGCTTGGCTTTTGGCTGTGATGCAGATCCTTCTCTGTCCTCACCTCCAGGCTGTGATCAAGTCCTGCAAGCTTCCTCTGTCTGATGCCTTCTCACAGGGGTCCTGCTTGTCTGGGCTGCTTTACTAGAAAGCTGTCCTTTTCCACACAGCTACTTCTCCAAACCAAACCTACATCATCCATTCTTCAGGCTTCCCTAAAATCACAGACCTTTTTGCTCCAGATTTCCATTGATTCTGCTTGCTGTTTCACTTTTTTTGAGTGGACATAGGGCTACAATTCTATCTTACGGTTATCCCAAAGGGCAGCAGTTAAACCTGTGTCAGTGAGTTTAATCCCAGCTTATTCCAGTTATTCCACAACACTCTTCAGACTAGATATTTTAACATGAAATTACTTGCTGAGAGCAGAATTCAGTGCTATGCATAGACTTAGTAAAAACTGTCTTACACAAAATGTAAAGCAAAATCTTCTTTAAAACTCTATGCTCACATAAGGCTTAAATTGTGCCCAGACTTACACCACCGCCATGGAAGAGTGAACTCCACTCTGTACAAAAAGAGATGTTTGGCCACCACCTGACAGCAGCCAGAATGAAATTCTTCCTTTTGCTCCCCAGGAAATCACACAAACATAGCTCAGATCAAAACAGCCATGCGTGACGCTCATGCTTTAGTCATAGTTTGTGTGTGTAATAGCTGCTTAAAATAGATGTCAAGGTTTTCAGTTTCTGACACAGTGTGAAAGTATGGCTTCAGCACCACAGGGAGCTCTACAGCAGGGCTCAGAACACAGAGGAGCAAACTCACAAGGTCTTTTTCTGGAGGGGTGGGTAATACTCAAGGGGGAAGATGTCTCCACAGCCCCCACAAGTGTATTTTGCATGACTGGGATTTTCACTGTGCCATCCCCCAGTTCAGGGTGGCAGCTGAAGTCTATATATGCCAGGCTGTGATTGCTCATCACTTTCAGACTCCAACTTGGAGAATGCATACAACTTCTAGTGCACCCAATTTATGAGCTTTAAGTATCTGAATTTTAGTTAGTAAAGTTAAAATTCTACTGCATCATATGCCTCTTTCTTAATATGTCATGACTCTCTGTGTTTCTGCAAATCCTTTAACGCAGACTGTGCCTTCCTAACCAAAACTCATGTGGGACTTTTTACCCAAGTATCAGATCAAAGACACTAGTTCCAGCTATTCCTGTTCAAATGTTGCAATTGGCAACAACTAATGAACAACTAATGCAGCAGCACTCTTAAATTTCTGGAACTTATTTAATTCACAAGGAAAGCAAAGAAGAAAAGAGAACAGTGAAGTTCTGCATCTTGAATGTCAGCAGAGGAGGGGTTAAAATCAATAGAACTTGATTCCTAGGCATGCCTTTGATGTTGAAGTGTCTGCAGCCAGGAGCTTTGAAGATAGTGTTTTAGTTTCTATCTGAACATCAGGTCGTAACTCCAGGATAGCACTTCCAGCAGCTCCCACCAGCTCTTCCTTTGGTATTTTCCAAATATTGTGTATTATGTATGTGCACAACATTACATGTTATGTATTATACATTAGGCAGCCCCAAAGGAGGAAATATTGGGGTTTGTGATCACTAGGTATCTCAGGGCATTTGTCAGCAATACTTGGTCCCCAAGTATTACTGACAAAGAAAATGGTGGTTTATTCTAGAATGCATAAACAGATATGTTATGGACGAGATATTGAAGGAATTATGCTGCTCTATTTGGTACCACCAAGGTACCCAATGAAAGTACTGTGGCTAGTATTGGACACTGCACTTAAGTACATAAGTCAGTGAGGTGCAGAAGACAGCAATGAAAATGAGGAATGAACAAAAAATTATGTCCTCGTGAAAAAGGTTGGAGGGGTTGGATTTACATCTTCTGAAAAAGAAGACTGTGGGGGCAAGACAAGAAGGGGCACAGAGATATTCCAAAGGCCTGTGGGTTGTCACACACACAACAGTGAACTTCTGCGTCCTCAGCAGACACTACAACAGGCATTGGATTAAATCACAGCAAGGAAGATGAAGACATGTTTTTGTCAGCACTTGAACAGGCTGCAGAGAGAATCTCTGTCCATGGTGGGTTTTAAGACCAGCTTAGACGAATGAAATTGGGGTGATATAAAAAAATGGTTATCCTGTCTCAGGACAGTAGGCTGGTCTGGGTGAGCTCTTGGAGGTGAGGTGGGTGTCAGGCTGTGGGTAGGTCAGTGGAGGTATGGTCATTGCCAATCCATGAGCTTCATACTAATGAAGTGTTTCAGTGTTAACAGTCTCATATGACAGGGATGCTGAAGCAAACGCTTGCAGCGAAGGAAATAAGAATTTGGTGGGAGACCATCTTCAGTGTTACAGCAACACCAAATGCGTCTGCTCTACTTATCAACAGCATTGAGTAACAGCTGCCTGCAGTACCTGACAATCCATGGTATCTCTGAGACATAATACAAGTAATAAAGACACAAATGCTGCAAAACCCCAGGGGAATGTGCTGGTATTGAAGCAAGCAAGAAAGGTAATCTTTTGAACTTGTGTTTCAGAGGTTTAATAGAAAAGCACTGTAGTCATACCAGGAAAAGCTAGAACTGACCCTGTCTGGGTGCTATTATGTCTCTAAACTAATGGCTTTGTGTATGGTGCGCTGGGTGCCATTTTCAGCTGAGGAAGCAAGAAAGGTGGGTGAAAGGAAGACCAAGGATAGACAAGATGAGCGTTCTTTCCTTGTAGCTGACTAAAAACAGTTAAATTATATAGAGTGCGAAACCTCCCACTAGTAAAAAGAACAGTACAAGCTTACACCACACAATAGGAAGTTACAGAACTCCAAGAATGTAAGTGTTCTGGAACTATTAAAATGTAGAACATCCCCTAACAATATTTGGGTGGATGTCTCTGCTTTAACACTGTCTTGCATGAAATGGATGATCTTTTGATTTCAAATGGTTGGTTGGGAGGCAGAATTTTAACACACACTTTGTGGTAAGTCATTCTATGGTATATTAGTGCCATGTTCTTGTATTAGCTAGCACTATGGAAATGGAATGAGGAGGAAGGACTAAAAGGATTAGAGCATATGACGTATGAGAAGCTGAGAGCCTGGACTGTTAAACCTATAAAAGAGAAGGCTCTGAGGTGATTTTATCAATGTGCACAGAGGGAAATAAAGTAGACAGAGATGGACTCTTCTGGACGACAGGACAAGGGGCAGCAGGCAAGGTGGAAGTACAAGAAATTCCCCTTATAGAAAACCCATTTCCATCATGTAGATGGTGGTACAGGTTGTGGTGTCCCCTTGGAGTTACCCAAAATCTAGCAGGACAAGGTCCTGAGCAACCTGTTCTGGCAACAGCTCCTGAGCAAGCTGGACCTGGCGCTCTCCTCAAGTCCTTTCTTCCACCAAGGAGCCTGTGATTCTGAGGGAGCAAGGTAGGTATGCTGTTCTAATGACGGAAACAGCAGTATTGCGTTTCTCCCCTTCTTGGATCAGAGCCACCACCCAGTTCTCCCCCTTGCCTCTGCCCGGTCATTTTCTCATTCCTCCTTTTCCCTTCATGCTTTAGTATGCCATAAAGCTCGGAAAGATGCTCTTCCTGGGCCCGATAAACCGAGGGAAGAGGCGCCCTGTGAGCAGCAAGGACTCCTTCAGGCCACATTACTTCTTGAGGGTCCTGCCGCCGCTGCTCCCACCCTCACACCAGCACCCACGGTAGCGGCGCCCGCTGCCCGACTGCCCCCGAGCCTGCCGCCGGCGAACGGACCGGACGGAGGTGCCTATGGAGCCGGCCGCGTCGGCTGCGGCGTGCGGAGCCGCGGGACAGCAGCGCTGGCCCGGGTCGGGGCGGGCCGGGCCGGGCCTGGCCTCAGCACCGCCTCTGCGCCCGGGGCAGCGGCGCAGGCGCAGCCCGGGAACGACAACTCCCGCGAGGCGCCGCGGCGGGCGCGCAGGCGCGGTCAGCGGGGGAGGGGAGCGGAGCGGAGCGGAGCGCTGATGCAAGAGGCGAGCGCGGCGGCGGCGGGTAACGGCTGATCTCCGGGCGGCCGCTGCTCCGCTCCGCCCGTGCCCCGCTCAGCGCCAGGCCGCGGCCATGTCGGGCGACGAGGTGAGACCCGGCAGCCACCGCCGCCGTCGAGGGAGCCGGGCTCGAGGCCTGTGCAGCGTTCGGGGCCGCCGCCATGTGGGCGACCGGGCCTGAGGCCTGCACCCGGCAGCGAGCGCGGCCTCCGCCCCTGGTGCGGTGCCGGCTCCCCGGAGCTCGGGAGGGCGGCGGTGTGCGGGTCCCGCAGCCTCACCGGGAGGCGCGGGCCGCTGCCGCTGAAGCCGCCGGCCCCGAGCGGAGGGGGCTGAGGCTCTGCCGGGTGCGGGGCTGGCGCCTTCCCCGGGTCCTCCCGGCCTCAGCGCGCTGCGGATCCCCCCTGGCCGCGGGTGCGGCCTTTCTCCGCGGCTCGTGCGGAGGCCCCAGGCCCGCCGGGAGGTCCCCGAGTTCTGCTGGAGGCCGCCTGTGCGGGGCGAGGGCCGGGGAGGAAGGCAGGCTCCCTGCCGCTCTTTCCTTAGCGTGTTTCGCGCTCTTCTAGCGACACATGGCAATTAGTCAGCTTACTTGCGACTACTTGGAGTTTTAATATCTTGTGTTTTAACCCTGAGAGCTAAACACCTTTTTAACAAACGGTAACTTCAGGTTTTCCGCATCCAATGGTGTTTGCTTAGGAACACTTCCAGGGAAGTAAATACATCAGTCTCTGAGAAATCTTTCAAGTGTTGTAGATGTTGGCATCTTTACTAACCTCATTTCTATTGCTCTTATGAGGAAGGGAAAGCTTTACGTGTATGAGGTTATAAGCACCCTGGCTGGATGACTGTATAGTGTGTGGGAAACTGCACTGAGATGGCTGTTGTTGTTCTTGTATCTTTTTTCTGGTGTTAAAAATTCCTGTGTGGTTTGTTCCCTTCTGAGCAAAGTGATTGCTCTAGCCTTGGACACAGGCAAGTCATGGTTTGTCCTACATAATAAAGGAGAACTAGTGTAATAATTACTTTAATGGTAGCTGGGCCTGGCTTATTCAGCTGCTTTAGCATCTAGAATGAATGTACAGCATTTTTATGGCTAATTGTGTCCTTGGAACTGCAGTTCTAATTCCTAGGTTGCACTCTGGTTCTGGAAATTAAGACCCAGGAATCCTTGCATCAGATGCTTTCTGTCTCGGGTGGTAATAGGTCCATGAAGTTCATCTAGTTTCTGGGTTGGATTTACTTTTAAGTGTCAGGAAAATAATTTTTCTTGCATAATGCATTTGTTCTGACATTAAGGTATCATCAAGAATACCTAGTATAAAATCATAGAAAGGTTGTGGTTGGAAGGGACCTTAAAACTCATCCAGTGCCAGCCCCCTGTCACAGGCAGGTACACCTTCCACTAGAGCAGGTTGCTCAGAGCCCTATCCAACCTGGCCTTGAACACTATTAGTAAAATTACATCTCTGGATTGCTTATGTAGCAGTCTGACACAGTAAAATTGGTAGCAGATATCATAGTTGAAGTGTTGCTCTTAGTTCTTCTGGCTAATATATGTGTAAGTACATAGGGCTTCTGGAACTCCTGTATCTCAGGTTCTTAAGAGGCAAATAGTTTGTTACTGACGTTAAGCTGGTGAAACTTTAAAGCCAACTGGCCTATAAAGTTGAGGAGGGTGAAGACACATGAAGACAGACTTGCACCTTGAACTGGTATAGATGTTTCAAAACCTTATTTTGTTGCACTGGACTGTAGCTTAAAATTTTCAGAGGTGTGTACAAGACTCCCTGGTAGAAACCCCTGCTATACAGGTGTGGCACGGAAGAGGCAATACAGGCCCTATTTGGTTTGCTAAAAATCCTGCTAGATATCTAAAAGTAGTTTTGTGAAGCTTCAGGAAATAATAGTGAATAATGCTGTTGTTTTGAGGAGCCAGAGGGTTTGGGTCTCAATTGGTCTTAAGAACTTTGCGCTCCATCGTAGGCATCAACTCAGCATAATGTAAGGATACCTGAACTAACTTGATAAGTGTGGAGTCGCTGTCTACTTTGTAGACGTGCCTGTAGACATGCATGTTTGTTCAGACTGATGAAATGGGATTTACTGTGAGGTGTCCCTGCCCATGGCAGGGGGGTTGAAACTAGATATCTTAAGGTCCTTTCCAACCCTAACTGTTCTATGATTCTAAGTTGGGATTTTGACTCTGTAGGGATTTGGAATAAGGAGTAGGCATATATAGAACTGGATATGAGAAGGAACTGTGTGGTCTACAGATGACCCTGTATAGTAACTTAGCTTTGAGGGCAGAATCAGGAACGAAAGTTGTAACTGTGTCTACTCAGGAAAAGCATGGGTTTGGTGTGTTTGAGTTGGGAGCTACAGGCCTTTCAGCAGAGGGCCTGCAACTTTCTACAGTTTTTCAGTGCTTAAATGGTACCATAATGCTTCGACTCATCAAGCATACTGCACAGAGACAAGGAACAAAGAAACTTCTGACGTGTATGTCAGGCAAACCACAGACTAGTTGGTTATTAGGCTGGTTAGTTTATATCATGATTTATTAAAGTGTGTGTGACCCAAGACCCCTGCTTTGTTTTCATTGAAGGCCTTGATGAACACAGACCTCCTTCTCAGGTTGTGGGAGAGCAGTTAGCATGTGATGACTAGGTCTTAGGTTTTCAGAAGCTATTCTTGACCTGACTGGATGGGGTGGACCTTCAGAGCAGTGCACTTTTCAAGGCCAGCTACATTGTTTTCTCGGCATTATAACTATCTCCTGCATCCAGAAGTTGTCCTTGTATGTTAACTTCAGGTTACTTCAGGCATAGTACTACTGAAGACAAAGCCTGCCTCTCGTAGACACAAGATATGCTTTATGGTGGTTCAGAATGAAAGATGTTTTTCTCTTCACAGAGAAGAGTGATTTGGGGCTGGTGGGCTGATTCCTTCTCAGAAATTAAGATCTAAGCATAATCTTACATGTTCTCATGTGGCTAAGCAAACATGAAACTTCATAGTCTTGCAAAGCTTCCATGAAATGAGTCATGATCTTGAAAGTGGTGCTCATGTGCTTGTTCCCAAGGCTGTGTACTCTTGCTGGTGCAGGCAGCTTTCCTTCTGTTTCAGAAGACTGGAGGTTACAAGAGGAAGGCAGCAGACAGTGTAACCGGTTGTGCATATTCTTTGATTATTGTGCATTACAAGAGCATGATTCATACATGATCTGTCTGAGCAGTGGAGGGAACCCTCTGGCAGAACTGCTTTGAAAATTATTCTAGCACAGTGTGTTCCACTAAAAACACACTCAGCAGTTTGAATGCCTCAAGCGTCAGTGTCCCATGATGCTGTGCTTCATACACCCATAGGTGCAGTTTACTGCCTTGAACAGAGCCTTTATGAAACATATAAGTTTCAGAAAAATGGAAGACTATCACTAGAATACCATATATAGGAGAATGACAAGTGTGAGGGAAAGATTGCTTTGTGTGGGGAGGGAAACTGCCAGACTGGCAGAGTGCAACAAACCAAGAAGTTGGAGAGCTGCTCCTCTGATGAAGTGGTGGTATTTTTCAGGAGCAAGGGTATTTGTGATGCTGAATTTTAACTGTCTCTGAGAGCACTCTTCAATTACTTGATAAGAAAAACTGGTGAAAGAGTCTCATTAAAGTCTCTAAAATGGTTTAATGTATTAAATACATACTGTGGTGTGAAAACATGGCCAGATGTATGTAACAAAGCCTACAAATGGCTATGATGTCAGACTTGCATCTTAAGTGGAAAAAAAGTACAAGAAGTTGCTGTGTTGGAAAACTGAATTGCTCATGTGTTAAATATCCAGGTCTGCAGATGATGAGTAGGTTCAAAGTGAGTTTTAGGGTTAGTGTCTTCTTCACAGTCAGACTAGCTGAGTGAAGCTGCTTCACTGGCTACAGAACTCATTAACAGCTTTTAATCGCTTGATCTGAGATTGTTTCCCACCTGTGGGGGGAAAACGAGGAGACCTTTGCTACTTCATGGCACTGAGAGCCGATACAGGTCTTGCTGCAACACCAGCCCCTTCTGGGTTTTTCAGGCTCTAGGGGTATAGATGTGCTTGAAGTTTTTCCTGATGCTGAGTGATTCAGTGATTGCTTGGCACAGTCTTATTTTAAAACTTGAGTCCATAGGGGTAGGTAAAATGTAGAAGTTGTTGGTAACTAGTCTGTCAAAGACTTTAATATGTTTTCAGCTGAACTAGTGAGCAGATGTCAGGAAACTTGGACTGTCATAGCAAAAGTAGCAGAAGCTCTGCTCTGTCAAGCAGCCTTCTCTTGTTAACTGTTCACATCAGTTATACTTTGGGATGGGTCTGTGATGTTTGTAAAGAAGTCTGTAATCACCGGTTTGAGTCAACTAACTTGTATTATGTTGTTACAGCTCTAGAGAAGTCCCTAGTGGGGACTGAAACCAAGAAACAGTTTGGGTAACTGAAGGAATGAGAGAAACTTAAAGGTGTCATAAATATTAAATGGTAGGTGATTATTACACTGCTAAGGAACTCTTGACTTTTACAGATGATTTTCGATCCCACTATGAGCAAGAAGAAGAAGAAAAAGAAGAAGCCCTTTATGTTGGATGAGGAAGGAGGAGATACACAGGTGGAAGAGACTCAGCAGTCAGAAACAAAAGAAGTTGAACCTGAGCCAACAGAAGACAAAGATGTTGAAGCAGATGAAGAAGACAGCAGAAAGAAAGGTAAAGTGAATCCACATAGATAAACTCTCAAAAGTAGTGCTTCTGTATTTTGAGACTATGAGCCCCAGTTCAAGAATTTGGCATCACAGTGTATAATGCTGTGGTTGTAGTTTTTAGAGGATTGAGTAATAAATACCCTGCTGCCTATTTGGAGGGTATATTTCTTTCCTGGTTGAAATCACACTCACAGGCATCCAGCAACCTACCAGTGCTTTCCGAAAAGTCCATTGTCCTGACTCAAACAGTTTTTTGTGTGAGGCAATGAAAAGAGAATCCCTAAAATAGGTAGCATGAAGTTTTAAATCTTCCACTTGCAGTTTGTTGCAGTAATTCCACAATTACAGTGGTTTTCATTTGAACAATTTGGCAATAGTGTGGGTGACAGAAATACGGTTAAAAGGGTTTCTGGTTTTTGGACGACTATGAATGTGATAACTAGTGTGTTCTTTGGAATCTTTGAGAAAATAAGCTTGTGACTGTGGATATAACCTTGCTTTTTAAATTGAGGCCAGTGTCACTTAAGGTGACCTGATTCAGGGACTGCTGTTAAATCCAGTTTGTTGGTAAAAATTGGCTCCTACACTAGATCAGAGAAACTGTACGTTCCTCCTACAGTTTCCTTTTCTTTCAGGCTTCTCCACTCTAATGTCAAGTAACTGGTTTCTCTTGTACAGCAGAAAGAAGGATTAAGTATTTTACAAAAAAATACGAAAATACACTTAGCAGATGCAGAAACTGTAAAATAGTATTATGGTATTTGAGGGTAGATAGAATGACCTCTTTAAAACCTGAAGGATATCTATAAGGGCTACAGACCATTGCTTATTTCTTACTGTAATGTTTTGAACATTTGGATGTAAATTGAAAACCTTAATGCCTAAACTGTTCCTGCAGTTACACTTCTTTTGGCAATCCTGTTTTTAGATGCAACAGATGACCTGGATGATTTAAACTTCTTCAATCAAAAGAAAAAGAAGAAAAAAACAAAAAAGATATTTGATATAGATGAAGCAGAAGAAGGTTTAAAGGTTTGTTTTTATAACTAGGCCATCTCCTCTATGGCTGAAAACTTTCTTGCTTTCATTTTCTCAGGATTGGCAGTGCAGGAGCTGTTCTGAGTCTGTTTTTGTGTCTTAGTGCAGTTAATGATGAAACTTATATTTCTCCATGTCTTTCATATATAGTAGGTTCTGTTGAACAAGTTGCTCCTGTAGGGAGTGAGAAAACCTAACTGATCTGCACAATGAGCAAGTAATTCTGCCATCTCTAGTAACTGTTGACTAGCATCAAGGTTAATTGTCATTGGGGTGAAAGAAGTAAATGGATGTTAGAAGGCATACTCAGAATAGTCCTCTAAAGGACAGCCCTTTAAATAAAGGGTATATATCTGCTAAAAAAATCTGGGTTTACTCCAGTGTTTTCTTTAGAAGTGATTAGCGATTGTTCTGTGTTCCAGAAGGTGTATGAGATATTTTTACTTTTCCCAAGTTTTATTCCAGATTGTGTTTTTGTACCATGTTGTCAGTGTACTTGGCAAGCCCAGAGAGCAAAAGGACAGTGAAATGTTATATGTAAACCTCTTCTTTAGATTCTGCCTTTTGGGGAAGAAAATACCTCTCTGATCTGCTCCAGACAGACAAAATACTTGCTCTGAGTTCTGTACATGTGCAGAATTATGATAACAAGTTGGACTAGCTGCAGGTAGTAGCACAGGTGTGCCTTACCTTACTGCCTGGCATGTAGAGTGTTTTGTTCTCTTATGCCCTAAAATGGCTGATGCCTCTAGGTAAGTATAGCATGACCTTGTTGCTGACCTGCCAAAAGTTAGATCGGAAGGTAAAAATCTGGCCCTGCTTCATGGTAGTAGTGCAGTAGTGTCAGGATTGTGATGGATATTATTAGTACTCATCTAATATAGTGTGCTGCTAGTATTATTTCTGATGCTGTACAGTGAAATTTTTGTTTTAATACTGTGAACTATAGTGGTACTGTTTCTTTGTAGGACTTGAAAATTGAAGGAGATGCACCAGAGGCAGTAGAACCTGAAGATGATCTTGATATCATGCTTGGCAATAAAAAGAAGAAAAAGAAGAATGTGAAGTTTCCAGATGAAGATGAGATAATGGAGAAGGATGAAGGTAAAAGTGTAATCTAGCTCAGTGAGATGTTGAAAGTGAAGCATAGTCCATGTAGGTGAGTAAGTTCTGTTAAAGTGCCTTTTTTGTTTCAAAATTTGTTTTATTACCTATACCCACTACATTTATCAGAAAAATGATCTATAAAAGCACTGTATAAATTTTCTATAACTGCTGATGTCAGAAGTAGGCAGACAGAGAAGGCTTGTGTCCACATCATAGTGGAATCTTCTTTGATGTTCCTTTAGAAGTGGTGTAAGCAGGAGGTTAAAGAATGTTTCTTTTCTTGTTAATGAATACCATACCACTTTCTTTTACAGCTTTTGAGGATGAAGATAGCAAAAAAGATGATGGAATTTCTTTTAGCCTTCAGTCAGGACCTGCATGGGCAGGCTCAGAAAGAGACTACACATATGATGAGGTAGTGTTCAAAAGTCTTTTTCCACATTGATGTGTAAAAGTAGAGCAGAGCATTATGCTCATGTCCTGTTTCTAACTTAAAGGACTTGTAGTCATAAGCTCATATCACAGTTAATTTTTGTATAGGGCAATATTAGTGATAGCTAAAACACCTCTGCTAACAGGCTGAGGTACTTGTAGATGTGAAGTAAGCACTTGGGAAAACAGCTTTTATGTTTTGCATTTATGAGAACATTTTGAAGCATGTGTTAAAAAGCATGTGGGGAAATGCTAATGGGCAAAGAGTCTAATACTGTATACTGTTTAGACTAATAGGGTCTAATACTGTTTACAATACATTGTAAACACTGTTTCAGGTGGTTTTATAGAAGTGATGTACTTGATTTGAGAACTACAAGATACTCATCTTGATGTGAATCCCTCTTTTGGCAGCTGCTCAATAGAGTATTTAACATCATGCGGGAAAAAAACCCGGATATGGTAGCTGGAGAAAAGCGGAAATTTGTCATGAAGCCTCCGCAGGTTGTAAGAGTAGGGACCAAGAAAACATCTTTTGTCAACTTTACAGATATCTGCAAATTGTAAGTTTCCCCTTTTACTCCCGGAAGTAGCAGGTAAATGCACATTTCTGTGCTGTTGGCTGTTGTGTTGAGTGCATGTTTTCTGGCCAAAGAATGGCAAACCATATGTAAGCTCACAGTAATTTCAATCATACTGCATATTGCTTCTGCATTTCTCTGTGAGAACATGTTTATGAAGATGGTTTATTGGATAATTTCTTGTTTTATATCATGAAAATAGTAGACTTGCTACACGGGCCTCATGGACTGAAACTAAACCTTTTGTGATTTCACTGCCTCCTATCAGGTGTTGCTGATACTATTTTGCAAGTCTTGGGCAAGAGGGTGGGGAAAATTCTTTGATTTGAGCTGGCTCCAAATACTTTTCTCTTGGTAAATGCTATGGAAATCCGTATTTCCCCCTGCCCATATCCCCCCCCAGCCACTGTTTTCTGCAGTGCTTTCTGTGTCTTAGTCGCTTCTTGTTGTGAAGGCAGTTCTATTCTTGGTGGGTACTTACAGGAATCCATACTGGTTTTGTTTCATAAGTGTGCTAGAAAATAGTCTTGGTAAAATGATACTGAAGAGCTAGGTAGTACACTAAAGTGAATTTTTAAGTGTAGCTTGTAGTACTTGTTTCAGGGAATGGCAGGGGGACTGGAGAGTAAAAATGGAAAAATCTCAAATAGAAAATTTGCTTTCAGTAGTTACTGTAATTGTGTGTGTGTGGGGGTGATGGTGGCTTTTTTTTATTGTGGACTGTTCAGCTTTCTCAGTTACTGTCTGCCTATGCTCTTTGGTAGGCCTTCTGGTACTGCCTCTGTTTAAGTTTGATAATTTAAGGTCATTTTAGCCTGCCAGTCCTGTATAAATACCAGCCTTCTCTGGAAGGGGAAGGTTAAACATATTCTTACTTTATTTTTAGATTACATCGTCAGCCAAAACATCTCCTGGCATTTTTGTTGGCAGAATTGGGTACAAGGTAAGGCTACTGGGCTGTGTATGTGCTTGTGCATGTCAGAAACAAGGGCAGCATGATTGACATTATCTTGGGTTTTTATATGTACTTGAACATCAGGCTCTTCTTCCCTGCACTTAGATGCTGTGCTGAGTGATTGAAGAGATACCATCTTAGGGAAGAGGTACAGAGGCAAATTTAAGTCCCAGGGAAAAGTCTGGATAAGGCTTTGAATTCCCTCTTTGGGACCTTTCTCAAAGATGTGATAGCAGAGCTGTTTGTCACAGTTGCTGAGGGTGTCTCTGTGGCTCATTTCAAGCTGAGGCTGATGATGGGTAGCTAAGGAAGAGAGAATGCCTGACTGCCTAACAGTGGGTCTTGTGGGCCTGTTGCTAGTTACTCTGTCTAATGCTGCAGTTAAATCCACGTGTCTTACCATAAAACTTTATTGAAGATCTCATGCTGTGGTGGTGTACTTTCTGGTTGTCTAGTCATTGCTCTTTTGTAGACTACAGTGTTGTTATATGTAAACACAGAGAATCAAGGAGTCTAATTGCAGTGTGTATATAGCAAATGCCAGTTTGATTGGGCTTTGGGGTATCTTCAGCTCCAGATGACTTAGAAACCGTAATGTGAAAAAACATTGAACTTACTGCATCCAAATGGCTGTAAGAGGGTCTTACTGTTCATATTACCCTTACTAGAGGGTCGTCTTGGTCACTTCTAAGCAGGTATTAATTTCCAGTTCTGTAAAGCTCTTCTGATGTAGTTAACTATGAGGCTGATCTCTGCTGGAGTTTGCCTTTACTGCAGTGAGGGTTATGTTTGGGCAAAACTTCCTGTAGGCTTTTAAGTACCTTCAGAATGTTGCGTTTTTTCCCCCAAAGTAATTCTGGCTTGCTTTTACCTTGAAGAATGCATCATTATCTTGCTTCATGTTGTTTTACACTTGTTTCATGACTTCTTTTAATGCTTGGCATCTTCTGCAAATTAAGTAATTGATTTTTCTTTCAAATTAGTGGCTCAATAGATGGTAACAACCAACTTGTAATCAAAGGAAGATTCCAGCAAAAACAGATAGAAAATGTCTTGAGAAGATATATCAGTAAGTAGAACTCCTTTATCCATTACTGATTTTTCTGAACCTTTGTGATGACCAGTGGTCCACATATGGCTCATGTGTGTGTGAATACTGTGCAGGTTCTGTTCTAAGAAGCTATAACTTTGTTACAGCTTTATAATGGAATAATGCAAGTACAGGTGGTTCTACCCTGCTTCTAATAAGCACATAAGTTGTATGCTGTCCTGGCACTAAAACATACCAAGGAAAACAGTAAGAGCATTTGGGAATTGTGCTTTTGCTTCTGATGATCATTTCTTTGCGTTGAGGACTATGGAAAACAGTGATTGTTAATTTTAATGTTAATTTTGTGTTTAATTTAATTTGCATGCTAATTAACAAATACATCGTGCCTGTCACAGACTGCTATTCAAAGTACTATAGATTATAGGTAACAAAATATACTTCTTTAATGTTCTGTCTGTCACAGAGTTGCTGTTTCAGCAGAGGAAGTTACGGAACGCCAGTGGGAAATCTTAACTAGTGGTTGTTGTTTCTAAAGCACCAGTGTCAGCACTTAATGTTCCATCTGAAACCTAGTCTTTATTAACTTGGGAACTAAAGGGAATTTTAGGTTGCCTCAGCCTCTGTGGTTTTCATAGTAAGCCACTTCTAAGTAAATGCACTTGAACAGCCTTTCAAGGCAACTGTTAAACTAAAGGCTGAAGAAGCGGTGACTTGTCTGCTGACAGTGCATGATTTTTTAACTGCCACTCAATTCCTTTTCTGCAGAGGAGTATGTCACCTGTCATACGTGTCGGTCACCGGACACAATCCTACAGAAGGACACCAGATTATATTTCTTGCAGTGTGAGACCTGCCACTCTCGCTGCTCCGTCGCCAGCATCAAAACTGGTTTCCAGGCTGTCACAGGCAAGAGAGCACAGCTCCGTGCCAAAGCTAACTAGTTTGCTAATCAACACTGGATTTTGCAAAGTGTTCTGGGGAGATATGACTGGACAGGTTTACAATCGGAATGGATTTACCATTGTATTAGAACAAGATTGTAAAAACTACAAGAAATTTGGCTTTTGATTGGTCTGTGAAATCCTTGCAAGATGCAGATCCTCAAGCTGTTCACATACATTTGCTCATTGAATATATTTTACCAACTGTAAGGAACGTGATGGGAAAGGAGGTGCTTTTTAATCCGTTCACAGTTCTGTAAAACACAAGATAAATTAAAGATACTATAACAGTGAGTGTCTATGATTTGGATTTTTCCTTCAGTTTCCTCTTTTAAACAGCTCATGGTAATGGTTGGCGTGTTGTTCTGCAGATCATATCACTGAACTATGTCCAAGACCCAGAATAAAGTTTAAGATAAAAGTTATTTTGCTTTTACGTAACAAGCTTATTTTTAGTTTAGGCTGTCATTAAACAGAGAAACCAGTCACAGAAAATTACAGGGGTGATACACCAACATGAGAGAACTGCGCATGCTTTTATAGCCACATTTATAGGGGATGCATTTTGCACAAAAAGTGACATCAGGACTTGTTGATAACTGCTTAGTCAGGCAGAATGTAGCTCTGAAATAGTTCAGACACCACATTGATGCTGAATTTTAACAGAATTGAACTGTACTGTAAGCTTTCATAGTGTCATAGTACTCGATTTTGCAATTTCTAATAGAGAAGAAATGTTTCTATTTCTTAAGTCCTGCACTCTTCACTTTAAAAAAAATCTAACTAAATGCAGCAAAAAACCTTAAATATCATTTTATGATGGCTGCAGCACACTGTCTTACATAAATCTTGAATTTACAGAAGATACTGCCAAGTAGTTTGAGTTGTAAACTAACACATTATGCTTCTTGCTCTTAACGTGCACTTCTCTTTGCTAGCAGCCACTATCACTACTTCTAGGGGACATGCCCAGTGTGTCCTAACTAGTTTTTTCTAGTGCTATAGAGATTTTGTTACAGCTGCCAAGTACAAAGGTGCAACAAGGGAGGAAAGTCCCTCTTGAGTACCCTGAGTGGGACAGTTTTCATTAGAATTGCCAAGGATATGGTGTATTAGCTCAGGACCCCGCGCACCCATCCCTGCAGGTAAGCAGAGTAGCCTCCCCAGGGAAAACGGTTGTCATTTGCTGAATGCAGATACCAGAAACTGAAGGGTTTCTATGAAGTTTCAATCTTTATATGTATGTTAATACAGAACAGAGTCTTGCCGGGAAGTCATCTACTTGCTATTTGAAAACCTGACAGCACTGTAAGGCAAAAATCAAGGATTTATGGTTGGTTTCTTAAAAGCATTTTGAATTTCAAGTGAGCTATAACAAATGTTGGATGTATCTTTAAGTGAATAAAGCCAGGATCAGTGCCTCTTGTAACATTATTGTTGTATTGTTTTTTTCTCTAGCAAATAGGCATTCTCCTGTTGGAAGTAAAACCATTTGGAGAAATGCTAGTTGCCTCTTCGTTTTGGTGACTTGCTGTTGGGACACACTGAAAACAGCTGAGGCCAGTGGTACTTTCTGTTTTTAAATGCTTGCTTTTTCCTGGGTCAGATACCTTTAACACAGCTTAGAAAGTATGACTATGCTGTAGTTTAGTGCATTAAATATGAAGTTTGACTTCAAGTAGATTTGGATCAAAAAGATGAAGTTAATCAATAAATGCTCAACCCTGCGAGCTCTCCTAGCTCACAAAAGAGCTTTATAGGTATATCTTAAAGATACATTTTGAGTCTGCATGAAATCCTGAAGGTTTGGTTAACTAGTATTTGAGTGCAACATCCTGAGCTGTAGACTCTTAATCTATGTGGAATAACCTCACTGATGCATGAGAAGTTCTGTGTTAAGGAGTAGAGTTGATTTGGTTTTAATGTTCTTAAATTACCTTCCAGCCCACATTCAAAGTGGATATAATTTGCCACAAGGGTGGTGTGAACACAAGCACTTCTTGCTGCTTGTAAGGGTGGTGTAAGTGTGAGGTGCAGTTGTGTGTTCAGAGGCAATAGGGTTTTGTACTCAGGTCGAATCTAAGTAAGAAGCTAAGGCTGGAGTCCACTACAGTAAGGTGGAAGCTTTGCCTTGGATCTGCATGCAGGCATATATTTGGAGGCAGACAAACTGTGTTCCTCCATGCTTTGTGAGCTGAAAATTGGCTGTGTGGTACTGATGGAGATTTATTTATTTTTAGGTACTGAAACAGAGCAGAATGGAATTTGTGTTTGAACAGTTGGGGAGGAGCTTGGGAGCTAACAAAGACCATAGTGATGCAATTGTGTTGCTCCTCTCCATGGCTCCTGCCATGGCCAGAGTGCTCGTACATCTTATCTAAGTAATCAAAGCTGTGGCAGGTCGTAGAATCATAGAATCAGAGGTCTGTTCCTTTCATGTTTTCTAGCCCAGAATATGTAAAAGAAATTCTGAGGCTTGTCATGGAAGGTCCGGGGAGAATTATATGGAAGACATCTTGCTGTCAGTCAGCCTGAACTTATACCATAGAATAAAATGGTTTGGGTTGGAAGGGACCTTAAAGACCATCTTGCTCCAACCCCCTGCCACGGACATGGACACCTTCCACTAGGCCAGGTTGTTTGAAGCCCTGTCTAACCTGCCCTTGAACACTGCCAGGGATGGGGCAGCCACAGCTTCTCTGGGCACCCTGTCCCAGCGCCTCAGCACCCTCACAGGGAAGAGCTTCTGCCTAAGAGCTCATCTCAGTCTCCCCTCTGGCAGGTTCAAGCCATTCCCCTTGGCCTGTCCCTACATCCCTTGTCCCAAGCCCCTCTCCAGCTTTCCTGCAGCCCCTTTAGGCACTGGAGCTGCTCTCAGGTCTCCCCTTCAGGAGCCTTCTCTTCTCCAGGCTGCCCCAGCCCAGCTCTCTCAGCCTGGCTCCAGAGCAGAGCTGCTCCAGCCCTTGCAGCATCTCCGTGGCCTCCTCTGGCCTCGCTCCAACAGCTCCATGTCCCTCTTCTGCTGCTGCCCTAGAGCTGGATCAGGGCTGCAGGGGGGGTCTCCCCAGAGCACAGCAGAGGGGCAGGATCCCCTCCCTGAGCTGCTGCTCACACTCTGGGGGTGCAGCCCAGCACATGGCGTGGTTCTGGGCTCAAGCACACACTGAAGCTGGGTCAATGGGGAGCTTCTCCTCACCCAATAGCCCCAAGTTCCTCCTCAGGGCTGCTCCATCCGGTCTCTCCCAGCCTGTGTTTGCGCTGAGGATTGCCCTGACCCATGGGCAGGATCTTGCACTTGGCTTTGCTGAACTCCATGAGGTTCATGGTCCCACCTCTACAGCCTGTCCAGGTCCCTGTGGATCCCATCCCTTCCCTCCAGTGTGTTGACCTCACCACACACCTCACTGTCATCAGCAAACTTGCTGGGGATGCTCAATCCCCATGTCCCTGTCGACAAAAAAGATGCTAAACTGCACTGGTTCCAGCACCTGAGGGATGCTGCTTGTCACCGGTCTCCGCTTGGACATCAAGCCACTGACCACAACTTGTGACCATCCAGCCAATTCCTTATCTACTGAGTGGTCTACCCATAGAATCCGTATCTCTCTAGTTTAGAGAAAATGATGTTGTGCAGGACAGTGTCAAGCACTGCTGTTCATCCTTTATTCTTCTTTGCATATTGCAAATAACAGTATATTTCTGGGATAAAACAGTCATAACTTTCCATCTGTGTTACTAATAATTCTTCTGCTGAATACCCAGCAGAAATGGGTAATACCATGGAGAAATGACCCCATCTTCAGCCCATTGCATCTTTCATAGTGGGTTTCTGGGCTCGCAGAGACTTTGGGTTTTCTAACACAGAAGCAGCTCCCTTAATTCTACATTCTGTACCAAAGCAACGTAGTTTTAAAACCTTTGTTTCTTTCCCCAGTATTGCTTTGGGTAATTAATCCCATGGAATTTGTACATTTGTTTCTTCCATGTGGGAACATTGCACTCGGGGTGGAGTGGGACTGTGTGACTGACGGCAAAACATGCTTGTGGCCTAATTGTCACCAGTGTTATGTGACACAGCTGGATCTTGTTGTTTATAATGTATCTTAAAATGCTCTTCTGCTAATATTCATTTTCATTAAAAAGGAAAAGGGAGCTTTATTGCTGTTGTTACAGGGAGGAAAGCTTGATGTAATTAATCTTGAAAACAAGGCAAGGAAAAAGTAAGGTTTAATTCTCTTTAATTTTGTGGACTGAAATGGCCTTCTGTACTGCTCATGGTCCTCAGAGCCTGCTGCAGGCCTTGTGCTATGCCCTTGTTCAGCACCAAAACTGCCTTTTTTCCACCATGAACACGAAAAAATCAGTTCTGAGAAATGTGAGCTCATTTGAAATGAAGCTTAAAGCATTTTTCTTTGCTGCATTGTCTCTACACTTTCGGACACCCTCACACAATGGGTTGCTCTCCTACAAGTCCCAGCCAGCAGAGAGGATTGCATTTCTTTCATCGGCAGGAGCTGTGCAAAGGTCTCTTGGGTTCTCTTGACATTGTTATTTACATTCGTGGCTGTGATGTCCATTGAGGTCTCCTTGATGCTGAGGCTGCCTGGGGCTGGCCGTGTAGTCTCCAATTTTTTGTACATGACAATTTGTTTTTATTTCCAGGCCTACTCCATTCTCTCAAATTCATTTAAGCTGTGTGCTGAAACACATTGTTTGCCTCTACACTTTGTTCTGGATGAGGGAGGTGGCCATTAATTCTTGCCCCCAACCAAGAGCATGTTCAGGCTTAAAGAATGACGAGTGCTCATCTATGCCCCATCCCTGGCAGTGTTCAAAGCCAGGTTGCATGGGGCTTGGAGCAAACTGCTGTAGTGGAAGGTGTCCCTGCCTGTGGCAGGGGGTTGGAACTGAATGAGCTTAAAGGTCCTTTCCAACCCAAACCAATCTGGGATTCTACAAGTGTGCTAGGGCTGGAGCCATGTCTGTGCCTTACGGTGATGCTGTGGACAGAGAGGTGTCTTCTGAGGTGGCCAAAATCAGGAGACAGGATGCTTTGGCCTATGAGGGTATGAAGCAGATCTGCCTAGCAGTGAGAAGACCAAGCTGGAGCACAGGGTGAAGATGAGTGGATGTCCCAGCCGTGCTGCCCAGCCTGTCCTCCCCTCCCCGAATGGCTCAGCAGCAACCAGCAGAAAGAACCCCCAAGCAAACATGGGGAGCCCCTCCTGCCTGTGCCTACCTCCCCTCTGCAGCCCAACATCCCTCACTGGCATCTCACAGCGGTCCTGCTCCTGCTGTTTTACCAGTGATGGAGCTGTGGTTGTCCCTAGGCAGCAGAAAGGAGTTCTGCTGTGAAGGTTGGAGAGTCCTTGAATACAGAAGGGAAACACATAGTTAATGATAAAATAAGATTAAGCATGAGGTATAGAAATAGCAAAAGGTGAGGATTAGGCAGGTATGCAAATGCCATAGAGGAAAAACAGAAATGCAATCAGAAAGGTAGCGACTGTGTGTGCAGAGGCACTAGTTCTGGGTTAGTATTCCTGCTGTCTTGAAATACTGTCTTTTGAGAGCTCTGCTCTTAAAAAAGTTGACTGTGTATATCAGATTTACCTTTCTAATTTGGATTGCGATGCCCAGTGCACTATGCTTTGCCTGTTACACATTGAATGTTTTCCAGAAGAGTATGATATTCACAGTGGGTCTTGTATATCCATAGCCTTGTGGGTTGAAATTGTGCTTAAAAGGAGGCAGGAACCCAGAGGAAGGGGAGAAGGGAGTGCTGTGAGGAGCATGGGAATGAGTCCGAAGTAGGAACTAAGCCCACAGCTACAGCCCATCCCTCTGCATTCCCATCGAGTGCTCTGTCACACCATCTCTATGGCCAGCCTTTGTCTTCTGAAGTACTGAAAGGATTAGACTATATAAAATCTTTTATTTCCCCACTGGGTGCTATCTGTATGTTTTCTATTGCCACATATGAATTAAGGTATGAGCAGAGTTTTTCTGTCTCTCAGTTGGGTTCTTTGTATATCCTCTGTGTGGTCATTTTCTCACTGTTTCCTTACTGGTTCTAGTTCAACAGACTCTTTAAGCTGGTCCCTGCTATGTGTGTAGCAATTCTCCAACGCAGACATTCTCCATACACAACCAATGGTGATGACAGCATAAAGCTGGATGTCTCAATAAACATCCCATCCTATTAGGATAATTCCTTTTACCCTTTCTCATCTCATCTATCTTGATACACTCTCTTTGTGTCTCCTTTGGGTGAATCGCTGGGGCTGCGAGCACAGGGAAGATGTGCAAGCTGGGATCTGTGGGAAATTCTGAGGAACCCTCTCAAACTGTCAGGGAAAAGAATCCACCTGGTAGGAAATAAATGTGGGCTAAACTTGAGGGTTTTCTTGCTAAAGTGATAGAGTGTGTCTGTACTGACACATACCCATCCGCACATCACCATGATGGGTACATGAGCAGTGCCGGTGGTGTGGGGCTCAGTACAGGCAAGAATGAGACCGCTTGAGCCCCTCTGCCACACACTAACAGAGGATTTGGTTTATGGGTTGAGTCCTTTTGGCATCAGACCGCCCCCAATCCAAGGCTTGGGAGTGTTTTCCTGGCAAAGGGTGGACAGAATCCACAGGAGCCCTTAGGGTTCGTGGTCATGTCTCCAAATGTTTCCATAACTTTCTTGAGAAGAGGAAAGATCTGGAATTAAATCTCTTGCAGATAATGGGAAGGCGTTGCAGGACGGATACAAAAACGCTCACAGAGGCAGCAATTGGATTTCACAAGTTCCCCAAAGAACGTATCCTATTACAGCTGCGGGAATTGAAGTATTTCCAAAGCACTGCATGGACTTTAATTGTGATGCTCATTAAAGGGATTTATTAAAGTCAATGGGGGCACAACAAAGTATCTCCGGACTCAAACTGAATGCAAGATTTAGAGGTGTTTTGGTCTTTCCATCTCCAGAAACACATAAAAGGAGGATTTGCACTGCAATAACCCTACTCTATTGCTCTAGAAACTGCCAAGGCCAGCATATGAAAAAGCAGAGCACCAAAACTTCTTGCCCATCTGCTGTTCCCATCCGGAGCAGCATATTAATGCCAAAGTGTTTTGGCAACCTCAGACGTTTCTTATTTTCTTTCCAGAGGTGCTGGCAAGGCAGCAGGGACACAGTGACCTCTGGTTTTGTTTACAACAAAGACCATGCTGCTGTTGCCACCAAACGCAGATGGGATGGCAACAAGCACAGCAGCAAATGTGAGAAGCCAAGCAAGGTCCAGGACTCTTGGTAATGAGATCTCGCCTTTGAGGGTGGGGGGGAAAGCCTTTAACAAAAGCATTTCTTGCTTCCAGTCCACAAGATGGAAACTGTGTTTTATGTTCACTTGAGTTGCTCAGTTTATGCTGGTTGTTTTTCTTCAGAATGTGCAGATGAATAAACTGCTGTCTTGCAGGAAATGCTGGGGATAATGGACCAGCCCAACCTTTATCTTCCCACGTTCCAGCAGGACAGGGATAATTTACATGGAGTGACTCCATGGGGACAATGGATCGTGGAAAGAGGTTGGATGCATGTGAGGTGGGACCCCTTTATATTCATTCAAGAGCTAGTAAGATCTAGCAGATCTTTTTGTGTCATAGATGTTTAAAATGCTTTTGAGAAGCACCAGAAATCTTCCTGTTCATCAGGACAAGCCCAGTAACGAGGCTTCTGCTCTTCACTCGTCTGCTCCCCTGCGACAGCAGAGTGTGATGTAGGCTGGGGTTGGGGATGCCGATGGATGGGCTGTGGCCGAGGTGCTGTGTTGTGCTTTGAGCGTGCAGCACACCATGCTATTTTTCACACGTGTGCTCACACTTGGGAAGATGGGCTGGGGGAGTCAGGGGACAGGAGCAGACTGCCATCCTGATAGCACAATGGCTTTGTCCGTACCCTGCTCACTGTAACTCTTATGGAATCCTTAAACCTCTGCAGCCCCAGCTGCTCTGGACCATGTGCTCTCCCTTCCCTCTTTCTCCTAAGCTCTGCTTCTGGGCCTCATGCCCCTGCATCGGCATCTGCCATTCCCTGCCCTCCCTCTCCATCCCTCGGCAAGCAGTGCTCAGAGGGATGGGGTGACACCTCCTCTCCTGCTCCTCCTCTCCTGATGGACCCAGACAAGCCAGCAGGAAGCTTTGCAGCTGCTCTATGGCCTTAAGGGGCGAGAGAGGTGGTGTGTGTTCCCTTTCCCACCCACTGCTGTGCCCTCACCTCTTCATGTGAAGATGGTCACTCACAGAACTCAATGAGCATGAAAAACCCATAACTCATTTTGTTGAGGCCCTGTCTACAGCCAATGGCAGTAGCTTGCCATACATAACTGCCAATGAAGATATGAATGCTGTAACTATTAATTGCCACGAATAACTGCTAATATTTGCTGTAAGAGTTCCCAAAGTCCCTCACTCTCCCCCCAATTAATCAACAAAATCAAACCAATGTTTGCTAGGATGCCTCCACCATGCTCTAATGGCCTAAAGTCGATGAGCTTCATGGTACTGCAGCCACCTGTCCCCAGCCCAGTGCCAGGCTGTGTTTGGGTGGTGGGGAAGGTGATGGGGTTGAGATGAGCAGGGAAGTGCTGTGCCCTCCTCTGAGGCACTGAGATAGCTCTCAGAGTGTAAGTACCTGGCTCAATGGACCTAAGGTTGAGCTCATTTGATCTTCTTGATGGCAAAACGTTTTGATTTGCGTTTATTCTTCCCCTCTCCCCCCCCCCCCCCCCTTTCCTCCTTCCCAGCCACTAAGACAACCAGCCATTAGTCTGATGCTGCTTTCCTCATCTTGAAGTGAACTGGTGACTGATGGCAGGATGGAAGGATGGATGGATCACAAGTGCAAGGTCCTGCACCTGGGTCAGAGCAATCCCAGGCACAGTTACAGGTTGGGCAGAGAAGAGATTCAGAGCAGCCCTGCGGAGAAGGACTTGGGGGTGTTGGTCAATGAGAAGAGGAACATGAGCCGGCTTCAGTGTGCGCTCACAGCCCAGAAAGCAACCGTATCCTGGGCTGCATCCAAAGGAGCGTGACCAGCAGGTCCAAGGAGGTGATCCTGCCCCTCTGCTCTGCTCTTGTGAGACCTCACTTGCAGTATTGTGTGCAGTTCTGGTGTCCTCAACATAAAAAAGACATGGAACTGTTGGTACAAGTCCAGAGGAGGCCACGAGGATGATCAGGGGACTGGAGCACCTCTCATATGAAGACAGGCTGAGAAAGTTGGGGCTGTTCAGCCTGGAGAAGAGAAGGCTGCGTGGAGACCTCATAGCAGCCTTCCAGTATCTGAAGGGGGCCTATAGGGATGCTGGGGAGGGACTCTTCATTAGGGACTGTAGTGACAGGACAAGGGGTAACAGGTTCAAACTTAAACAGGGGAAGTTTAGACTGGATATAAGGAAGAAATTCTTTACTGTGAGGGTGGTGAGGCACTGGAATGGGTTGCCCAGGGAAGTTGTGAATGCTCCATCCCTGGCAGTGTTCAAGGCCAGGCTGGACAGAGCCTTGGGTGAGATGGTTTAGTGTGAGGTGTCCCTGTCCATGGCAGGGGGGTTGGAACTTGATGATCTTAAGGTCCTTTCCAACCCTAACTATTCTATGATTCTGTGGATGCATGCGTGGATGCTGGATGGATGGATGGATGGATGGATGGATGGATGGATGGATGGACGGATGGACGGTTTAAGCATCCCCAGCCTCACCATGAACTTAAATAGATGCAACAGGCAACTCTGACCTCCAGTGCTGCCCTCCGTGGCTCAGGCCAGGCTCAGCAGACATCCTTCTAAGACTGGAAAATTAAATGGTTATCATCTGGCTTCTCCCATGTGGTCCCTGGTGCCCTCCCAACACAATTCAGTCACCAAATGTGCCAGGGTTGGATGTTTACTACAGTGAACACGCGCAGTTGGCAACACTGTGAGCTTTGCTCTGCTGAGGAAGGGACTGGGTAGACAGCCAGAACACACTGTGTTTAAGGAGCATTTATTAGCATTGTTGCCTTGTGCAAACTGGAATAGCAACCTTACTTTTTCCAGTCTCTTACGAGCTGAGCCCATACAAAGTCCAGAGATTAAGGGCCTAGATTTGTACCCTGCTCTCCTGCTTCAAATGATTTCCCAGGCCTCCAGAGGAAGAGTCCCAGAGCCCCTGTGAATGCAGATGTTTGGCTCAGCCCAGTGGGATATACCTTGTGTAATGGAAAGTAAATCCTGCAGGCAGAGTGAAAGCTTAGGAAGGGAAAAGACTTCTCTGAAATAGAGGAAAAAAGTATGTGTGTGTGTGTGTGTGTGTGTGTACAGGTGTGTATGTGTGTATGTATGTGTGTGTGTGTATGTGTGTATGTTTGGATGTATGTGTGTGTGCATGTTTGTGTGTATGTGTGTGTATATGTTTGTGTGTATGTGTGTGTATATGTTTGGATGTATGTGTGTGTATGTGTGTATAGCTGTGTGTGTATAGCTGTGTATGTGTGTGTAAGCGTGTGTATACGTGTGTATGTGTGTGCACGTGTGTGTATGTATGTGCACTTGTATGTGTGTATATAGGTGTGTATGTGTGTGTATAGGTGTGTATGTGTACGTATGTGTGTAGGGGTGTGTGTGTAGGTGTGTACATGTGTGTGTATGTATACGTGGATGTGTGTATGTATGTATGTGTGTACGCATGACACAGAGAGAAGCAAATTAGATTTCTTTCTTTTATTATACAGGATTGTATGTACAAGGTCACCTTTCTCCCAGACATCAGCATCACAGTCAGTTCATAGCAAAAACTGCAGCTCATCTCTCAAAGCCTAGAAAACAGCTCTACAACGGCTCAGTACAACACAGTGGATAAATTGTACAGGAACCGGAAAAAGGTAGGGGAAAGCACGGCTATCCCTTAAATCCCTCATGAATTCTTGGAAACTAAGAAATGCAAATAAAACATTGTGCTTCAAGAGCCATGCTTGCTCCACAATGGCCCTCAGGGGAGGGAAGCTTTGCCCCCAGGACCTGTTTTCCCCTTCACCCTTTGAAGAGGGATGCTGTAGATGAGGTTTGGCTCTGAGCACGGGAGCACTCTATGAGACCGGGGGGGGGCACATGTTTTGTGGGAGAGTCTGACCACGGAGGAGGTGTGGACACTGGTCTGGATTCAAAGCACTGACCTGTATGTATGTGTTATGGAGGGGAAGAGGAGAGATGGGCAGGACACATCTGAGTGGCTGAGTAAAGTGCTGTGTGAGTTTCAGTCCCATCTATTCTGGAGCTCAGAAAAACTGGATAAGGAGGAACAAACAAGAAGAGAAAGGCTGAGAGACCTGGTGTAAGGGGGTTCCCATGACAAGCTGCATGCTAGCTGCTGCAGCCCTCTACTTGCAGGACATGGCATGGATCAAAACCAGCTTGAATCTGGGTAGGCAGGGGAGGTGCTTGCACGCTCACATGCATCATGCTTGGGGTATTCACCGTTACCAGTTGCGTTATGCTCAGGCCAGTTGTCACACTGTGCAGATCATCAGACCAGTGATGGAGACTGGTGATGGAGACTGGATGCCTTTGCAGTCAGGAGCAGGAGCTGTTGCATGCTCTCCCAGTGTGCCAGGTCAGTGTGAAGACAAAGAGAGGTTGGGGCACCCTGGGGAAGGGGCTGATGTCTCTGGCACTGGAAAAGTGCTTGGATTACACCCCTTGCAGCTGGTCCAAGAAAAGGGTCTCATCCACATAGCACTTGAACCCCCTCACTCTGCAGCAACTTGCCAGCCTTTACATTGTGGTTTCCCAGTGGAGAATGAGGAGACAAACCATTCTCTGGATCACTGAAGCTGATGTACGCTTTGTGTCTCCTGCTTGGCATCACTTGTTTCCTGCAGGCAGCTTCCTTTCCCCTTCCCCTCTCTTCAAGCAGATGCACAGACATAGCACATGCACCAGCACTGACTCCTGGGGTTCACCCTGTACTCACAGCAGCTTATGGGGTAAAAGACACGACTGGATGTGACTGCTCTGGGAGGACAGCTCACCCCACACCCTCTTCCTCAGCATGATCTTTAGAGTGAGAACTCAAATTGTCCAAACTGCGACAGTACTTCTCCCTCAGTTAGCAAATGCTCTTGCTCTCACCTAGCATGGGAAAAATTGTCTTTATTGGATTAGGCTTAGCTTTCCCTCCTCTCCTACAAAAAGCTGACTCACTAACATAACATCTCTGACTCATTTGGTGACACAACTGCTCTCCCATTATCTGGTCAGTGATGGTTCTGGATTGTGCAGGGTTTGGACCCTGCCTCTCCTATTTGCAGAGCTCTGAATCCATTGCACAGGGTAGTGGGGATTCACTGGGATGATGGGGTTTCTTTGTCTTTGCTTTACAGATGGATGGAAGATGTCAGGCCATGTTTCTCCTTTTGAATGCCAGGTAGAGATGACAGCAGCACTTCGATTCAGCTTGTCTTGCTCAACGTGCCAGGACAGGGTTTAGCCTCGTGCTTTCCTCACACTGTTGCTCACTGCTGTTCTGAATGGGCTGCAAGGAGAGAAGGGCAGGACGAGGGTACATCATTTTCCTTGCACCTCAAAGATTTGTGATTTAGGAAAGGGAGTGGGGGGCTGATCTGTGACCCAGCTGAGCAGCCAGGCTCAGTGCTAGGAAAACACCGAGGATCAGTGAGAAAGAACGTCTTCTGAAGCAGCAACCACCCCAACATGCATGGAACAAAAGCTTTTGCTCAGAATCAGCCTCTAAAAAGCAGTGTGTGAGCAATCTGGACATCCATAAATCCATGGGTCCAGATGGGATGTACCCGTGGGTGCTGAGGGAACTGGCGGAAGTCATTGCTAGATCACTCTCCATCATCTTTACCGAGTCTTGGGAAACGGAGAGGTGCCTGAGGACTGGAGGAAAGCAAATGTCACTCCAGTCTTCAAAAAGGGCAAGAAGGAGGACCCGGGTAACTATAGACCGGTCAGCCTCACCTCCATCCCTGGGAAAGTGATGGAACACCTTATCCTTAGTGCCATCTTAAGGCATATCAAGGATAAGAGGGTTATGAGGGACAGTCAACATGGCTTCACCAGGGGGAAATCATGTTTGACCAATCTCTTAGCCTTTTATGAGGAAATAACACGGTGGATGGATGATGGCAGAGCGGTGGATGTGGTCTACCTTGACTTCAGCAAAGCATTTGACACAGTCTCCCACAGCATCCTCACAGCTAAATTGAGGAAGTGTGGTCTGGATGATCAGGTAGTGAGGTGGACTGTGAACTGGCTGAAGGAGAGAAGCCAGAGAGCTGTAGTCTATGGGGCTGAGTCTAGTTGGAGGCCTGTAACTAGTGGAGTGCCTCAAGGGTCAGTACTGGGACCGGTATTATTTAATATATTCATCAACGATTTAGATGAGGGAATTGAGTGTACTATCAGCAAGTTTGCTGATGACACTGAGCTGGGAGGAGTGGCTGACACGCCAGAAGGCTGTGCTGCCATCCAGCGAGACCTGGACAGGCTGGAGAGTTGGGCAGGGAATAACTTGATGAAATATAACAAGGGAAAGTGTAGAGTCCTGCATCTGGGCAGGAACAACCCCAGGTTCCAGTATAGGTTGGGAAACGACCTGTTAGAGAGCAGTGTAGGGGAGAGGGACCTGGGGGTCCTAGTGGATGACAGAATGACCATGAGCCAACACTGTGCCCTTGTGGCCAAGAAGGCCAATGGCATCCTGGGGTGTATTAGAAGGGCGGTGGTTAGTAGGTCGAGGGGGGTCCTCCTTCCCCTCTACTCTGCCCTGGTGAGACCGCATCTGGAATATTGTGTCCAGTTCTGGGCCCCTCAGTTCAAGAAGGACAGGGAGCTGCTGGAGAGAGTCCAGCGCAGGGCAACGAAGATGATTAGGGGAGTGGAGCATCTCCCTTATGAGGAAAGACTGAGGGAGCTGGGTCTCTATAGTTTGGAGGAGACTGAGGGGTGACCTTATTAGTGTCTATAAATATATAAAGGGGGAGTGTCACGAGGACGGAGCCAGGCTCTACTCAGTGGCAAACAATGATAGGACAAGGGGTAATGGGTACAAACTGGAACACAAGAGGTTCCACTTAAACTTGAGAAGAAACTTCTTCTCAGTGAGGGTGACGGAACACTGGAACAGGCTGCCCAGGGAGGTTGTGGAGTCTCCTTCCCTGGGGACATTCAAAACTCGCCTGGACACATTCCTGTGTAACATTATCTAGGTGTTCCTGCTCCGGCAGGGGGATTGGACTAGGTGATCTTTTGAGGTCCCTTCCAATCTCTAACATACTGTGATACCGTGATACCTGGTTACTGTAGTCTGGCATCCTCCACATCTGTGTAATGGCTGTTCTCCTGGAGAGAAAAGGGAACCAGAAACAGTAAATCATCACATGTCCCTCTTGCCCTGCCTGGGACACTGTGATACCACCGCACATGTGGTGACCAGCTGGTACCATGCTGTGGGAGACCAGGGAGCTGCTGCTCAGAGCGGTGGAGGAGCTACAAAACACACCTGATGTGGACACTGGGTGTTGCGGCTGTGGCTTCTGGCAGACACAGCCTCAGGCAAACCCAGACACTTCCTCTGGCTCCTTATTCTGGAAGGTCTCTGCCAGACAGCCCTGGGATGTGTGATTCCCTCTTGGAGTCTGCAGTCTGGCTTCTCCTGAGCCTCAAAGGGACTAGGATGAAATTAAGCCCAGCTTCCCTTGTGTAAAGCCAGGTGTCTGATCTGGGCTACACCAGAGTCCGCACCTCCAGTGGGCATGTCCCAGGAGAAGTCCTGAGCCTGTGTGGTTAGACTGGATGCCTAATGAAGACAGGTTAAGTCCATGCTCAGCACTTTCATAAACGTTACTGCATGTGCTTGCACAGCTCACACCTCGTTGTAGCACTGTGAGAAGTTGATTTGGGACCTAGGACACACCAGGGAACAGGCATTCCCACATCACTGGAACTGACCAGTGATACTAAGGGGTAGCCAGTTTGCAGTGGCGAATCATGCACAATGTAATAACTGCTACTGAACACAGAAGTCCCAGTCTGCAGCAGAACTCATCATCCAGAATGATAACATTCATAATCTTTTTCACTTCAAAGGCCACAATAACCGTGCTGATGTGCTGAACCACTCCCCATGCAACAGTGGTTTTGAAAGCACAGCATGTGGAAGTACCCCCTCCTGGAGCCACCCTGCAATGCAGCATAATTTAAAAGAATTAGGTGCTCAGCAGTAGGAATTTATCTCCTGAACAAGCCAAATTTTGTGGTGAATATTTTAGAGATGGAAATGAATCTGGATGCCTGCAGGGGATGACGGGTAATCTGAAAGGGAAGGCAAGGGAACCCAGCCTCAACCCTGGTAGCAGCAGCCTGGTTTACAGGGCACTGAGGGAGATACAGATTTTTACAGACAGGGAGACCCTGCAGGCAAAAAGCCTCAGGACTGCAATGCATGAAAGAAGAAAAGCTGGAGACCAGGCTTAAAGGAGCTGTGGATGGAGCCTCCCAAGAGAAGGAAGTCTGGAGGCTTATGACTGCTGGCAACAGAATAAAGGCTCCTTCCCTGTAATGACAGAGCAGGCAGCGCCCTGGGAACAGGCTCTTCTGGAAAGCCAGGTGAGGTGGCATGTGCTCTGGGAAAAGGAACAGCCCACATCACAGTGATTTGCCTTGGAAAAGTGGGTGAGGATGAGGGGCCAGCCATCATGGCAGGTATCTGCTACAGAGCATCGGATATGAAGGGGAAGGCTGGAGGAAGCCTCCTGATCACAGGCCCCTAGACACCTGAGGACACCAACCACCCTGCAAGGTGTGGGAGGCAGCAGGGCTGGGTGCAGCAACCCAGATTTCTGGAAAGTGTCAGGAATAACTTCTAGACACAGCCGACTGACCAGCTCTGCAGGGGAGGTGTTCTTCTGGACTGCTGCTCATGGCCAAGGAGGAGCTGGTCGAAGGTGTGAAGATGGAGCCACCATGAGACTGTGAAGTTGAGTATTGTGAAAGAAGTGACCAAGATAAAGAACAGAATCAAACCCCTGAATTTAAGAGAGCAGATTTTGGGTAGTTCAGGGATCTGCGTAGCAAAAGCCCATGGGACACTGCTCTGGAGGCAAAGGAGACCAGGTCTAAAGTGCTTCCCCTCACCCAGATGTGGCTAGCAGCACTGTGAAACAGCACCCTGCTTAGCCATAGCATTTTCATATGGGCTGAGGTGAACTCCCCTACAAACAGGGATGCTCAGGCCTGCTGGTTGCCAGGGGACATCCTCCAGTTGCCTACGGGGTATAGGTGGGACCTTAGACCCAAGCCCAATTGGATATTCCCCAGCTGTCACCATGGGGAAGAGGTTCAAGGCAGGGAAGTCTCTGTGCTGGGTACAGCCCAAGTGTTGGCAGGTCTGGTTCCTGCCTTGCACAAACTGTGTCCTTCTCATTTGTGCTGGAGTTGGGTCTAGGCAGAAGAAAATGAATCCTGTTGCGTAAGAACCCAGCACCAAGCCCCCAGAAATGGTTTGGCTGGAGACTGGGCTGATAAATGGCCAGAACTACATGAAGGCAGTACAGTATAGGACTAGGAATCAACCACTTCACACTATAAATATCTGCAGCCACGAGGGCCTATTGAGCTCTCCCTCCTCAGCACTGGGCAGGGATCTCCGCTTCGGCAGGGACACCTCTCAAGTTTACCCCTCATGTCTCACAGATCCCTTACCTGACACCTGGCATCGATGGGTTGGTAAGTGACATTTTTGGCATGCATGCAACATTTAAGACACATATAATAAGTTTACACCATTATCTTTGTATCCCATACTGTAAGTGTGGTATACAGTAGAGTATTGACTGCCAGTCCAACTGTACTTATTAAGTATTTTACATACCTAAATTTACTGATTACATCTCAATAAACTGACTACTAGGTCAGATCTGTCTGACCTCTGTCTCTTCTCCTATGATGCAAGGGTAGATAATGTTTTTATGGAGTGGTGTGAGCGCCATGTCCATGAACAGCAAGTGATGAAGGCTACACTGCTGTGTGTAAGCCAAAGAGACATGGGATAAAAGAGGTGCTCCCCTGGAACTGGGAAGACTTTAGATCTGTTCAGTGTTGTAAGGTCAGGAGCAGAATATAAAGGACGGCTTTTGTGAGCCACCTTGCATCGTTTAAGAGAACATCCCTGCAGACGAACTGCACACATTAAGCATGCTGAGCACATGTGAGCCTGTCTGATGTTGGCAGTAAAATGTTTCTGATCTCAACACCACTTTAGGAGCACAGAGTTACAGAAAATAGTTGAAAGGGAGCTGAAATAGTCATCTTGTTCATCTACTCTTAATGAAGACCATTCTTCTTAAATCATTGCCAGCAGATGTCTGTCCACTCTGTTTCCTTATCCCACTAATTGCAGGAAAATCCACATTTTTTTGTTGACAGGCTGTGTGTTATCATTATTAGTATCTGCAAGTTTCCCGATTGCTAGCATTTGTTCCCCTTGATGTAATTCAAACCTGGCCTTCCTTTTCCTAAGTGACACAGAGATGGAGGCCAGCTTTTGCCTTTTTTCTTTATAGGATCTGTTATGATGTCTCCCCTTAATTAGCTCTTCTCCAATTTAGGGGTCATGGACTTCAGCTGTGAGGCACCAGAAACCAGAAGAGCTGAAACACCATGTTTAGATCCCATCATGACTAAGGTGAGGCAGAGCAGAAGACTACAAAAAAGCTGGGAAGCGTTTTGAGTTAGAGGAGCTTTTAGGCCACAAGAGGAAGGCTGTGCATGTCAATGTGGGGCGGTCACCTCAGCGATGCTGAGCTTCATCCTCACTTCTGCTGCCACCAGCGAGGAAGCAGAAGGAAGGGAAGGGGAATGCACAGAGCTGTTGCAGGGGACACTCAACGCAGGCTCAGAGGCTGCCCGGACATCCCCAGACCTCAGCAGGAGAGCTGTGCCAACCAGCACAGCTTCCCAGAGCTGCAGTCCTGCAGAAGAGGCATGAGGCAGGGCTGCCCTTGCACCCCAGCACCCTGCTGCTCTTTGCCTGGATCTGGAGCTGATCCTATTCTCAGAGGAGTCTTACTGGGTTCACTGGGAATGTCCTTAATTCAGGGTGGGACTAATGCCAATGGGACTGATGTGTGCATGACACCAGGCCAGCCTTGCTTGAGTGCTGCCCTCCCAGTGATGTACAGCTCCACGCACAGAGCTGTGGCTTGCTCGGACCTTACAACTAGGTTTATGGCATTTGGTGTCTGTTCAGTCAACAGGGCATTGCAAATGTGCATTGTTAGGAGAGTACGGTTAGTGTAACACAGCCTGTCTGCCGTATGTTCCAATCCATCTGAGAATTACTTGGGAGCAGAAAAACTTGTTTTAATCATCAATTAAAAACTGTGAAATCAAGGATAAATGTGGTCTGAATTTCAAGAGCCAACCATGTTTCTTCAGCATCTCCACATGCATCTGCTAGGTCATTGCTTTTGCAAGCAGCAGAACTGTTTGAAAGAACAAGCTGTCAGCAATCACGGGATTTAAACACAACCATTTCTCTTGAATGAGAAACTATTTTTCTGGGGATTTAGTAAGCTCCAGTGGAACTGTGTCCATTACTTAACTCCTCTGTTTGGGGAGGAGTGTGTTATCCGAACTCACCAGGTCATCTTCACACTCATCCCGTGCTAGACCTTCTTCCTCGCCCTCGTCCCCATTCAGCGGCTCCTCCGTGTTGGCCTCTGCCTCTGATGCTGTGTCTTCCTGCGAGACTTCACTTTTGCTGCTCTCCACCTTCTTCCGTACCTCTGTGAGAGCAAGAGCCAAGCCACCTGGCTCAGGGCTGGGGAAGCCTGATGACACTAACCCAGTGGGAGCCCAGGTTTAGTTGGGAGGGGAGTAATGCATCTATTTTATTTCTGTTTTTTCTGTATTGGGAAGTCTTGCTGATTTTGAGGAAGCTGCCCAAAAGTAACCCTGGAGAGGGCAGAGCAAGTCTGCATCACTCTGGTGTGGGTATGGGAAGCGGATAGAACACAATAGAATAGAGCAGAGCAGAACAGAATAAAATAAAAAAGAAAACTGAAAAAATACAAACTATATGACAAAAGAAAGAAAAATATCTCACCATTTTAAAACCCAATTCCATAATCTGGGAAATTCAACCTGTACTTTTGGGCTGAGATTGTACCCTGGAAGCTGGGGTTCCACACTTCACCGTCAGAGCCCTGAGGATGCTCTAAGCCATGATGGTGGCCAGCTCTGCAGGGTGCTTCCTTGCACTCTTTGCCTGTTCTTAAACTGACCCTGAGGCACCCGCGTGCACCCAACTGACCTGTGGACACCTTCTGTTCTTCAGCGATCTGCTCCAGTCGGCCCAGGAGAGCGTCAATGTTGGATTTGATCTGCGTCAGCTCAGTTTTGATTGTCTGCAGCTCGCTGCACTTCACTTGGAGAAAGGAAGAGAAAAAAGGCATTTAGAACTCTGCAGAGCACCCAAAGTGCCTGCCTCACCCCTCTGGCAGCCCTGGGACACCTCACTGAGCAGGTTAAAAACTCAACTAGAAACCCGATGCTAGAAATATACTCTTTGCATCCCTGGAGTCAATGTGTGGTGATGCTTGCGTGTATCTGAGTTTGTCTGTGCTGGAAGGAGCCATGGGAAGGGTGGTCAGGGCACACAGCTAACAGAGGCATGGAGCAGCAACGTCCTCTCCTCCATCGCTTTGCTGCCCTGCTCCCTGTTATGGCACTGGCAGAGATAGTTGGTCCTTTGCACCCCAAAAAGCCTGTGTGTTCAAGTCCTCACTCGGGCTGTTGTTTCTAGATGTTCTGGGGGTTTCCAAGGTTTTCTTTGGGAGCATCTGCCTGGGGATGGGAGCTCCGTGTGCACACCGGTCTCCACACGCACATACTCACGCTTCAGCTTGGCCGAGCTGTTGGCGATGGCAGCCGACCTGGCAAAGAGCTTGACGGGGAGCGTGGCCTTCACGCGCCGCACGAGCGGGATGGTGACCCGCGGCCGCTTCACAGGGACCACCCTGGGCACCGGGGACACTCGGCCCCGGTACTCGAAGAGCCTGGAGTGGGATGGAAGCATGGGGGGGGGGAGGCTGAAGAACCCTGCAGCACCCGCAGCAGTGCCAGTGACTGGGCGGCGCAACCAGAGCTCAGGCAGTGCTGGTGGTGAGCCGGGGCACAGCCTGGCCATGGGACCCCACTGCCCTGGGCTGGACCACCCTCCACCCCACCTCGCTGCAGGGAAGATCCTGCCCCATAGGAAACCCCTTTGGCTGATGCCTCCCCTGCTCACCTGTCGTAGAAGTCGTCCCTGTAATAGTCATAATCGAAGTCGTAACCACTGCAGAGACAGAGGCAGGATAGCACAGGTTAATTACTGCTGGCACAGGTTAATTACTGTTGGCAATTTACCATTATTATTCCCCTCATTGCCTGCTGAGCCTCCCAGGTCCTTTATTTATTCCCCCTCCACAGGGGAGTCCCAGTCCTTCCAGCTGGCTGGAGGTGGACTCAGCACAGGAGAAGGATACGGGCCTTGAGCAAGCTGCTCTAACGGAAGCTGTCCCTGCCCGTAGCAGGGGGCTGGAACTGGATGAGCTTTAAGGCCCCTTCCAACACAAACCACTCTGTGATTTGGGGCAGCTGAACACACTGGACAGGGTGATGTTGGCCGCAAAGTGTTAACCTGGTTATCTCAAGGCAGAGCCACAGGTGTGGAGTGGATGAAAACCTACAAACTACGTGGGGAGAAATGCCCACAAGCTCCAAGCCTGGGGAGCAGGGACCAGCCCTCCATCCCCGGGCAGGCACACAGAGATGCTGAAAGCACAGCTAAAGGGTTGTGTCTGTACAGTGGCATCTGAAATGTTCTCATGGCATTGCTGACATCCCTCCATCCTGTGTTTAGTACAGCAGGACCGCAGCAGGCAGACACTGCTCTGCTGCCACCCTCATACGGTTTGTTTTTCATACAATATAGAATTGTTGAGGGAGATGTCAGGAAGAAAAGGGCATTTATTAATTTAACATCTCTGCTAGTGAAGATGTTTAAACCCAGCGTGACATTGCCCACATCCTCTTTTCTTAAGCTTTAATTGCATTTTAACCCGAAGTTGGAGCAATGCATTCTCCATGCCTTGGAGACCCAGCAACAGCTTTCTCTGTTGTGGCAGCTGGTTCTTCATGAGGCAACACAAACCAGCTGGTTAGAGTGGGTAACCCCAGCTCTTCAGAGACAAGACCTGCTCTGGTGCTGCCTGATGCCCCATCACACTCTCAGCAGTGCAAAGAAGAGCAGCACTGCTGAATGTACCAGCCACCTCCAGCTGAACACAGCATGTGGTTCCCTTGTGTGCTGCTGGCCGAATTAATGCTGGTGAAATAAGACGTTATGCTGATGCTCCTTCCTCTCTGAACAAAGATAATGGTTATTGCAGTCCTTGAAAGCAAAGAGTCTGTCCAGCATCATGAAACCACTTGAAGTGGCGTATTAAAAATAAAAGAAGAAAATCTAATAGGAAGAAAGAAAGATTGATGGGGAGAAGGAAGGACTCTGAGCCAGAACAAACCGGAGCATGGGGAGAGGAAAGGATGAGCACTCAAGTATGTAGCTGAGAGTAAATCTGGTGTCCTGCATCTTAGGCAAGAAGTGACAGGAAGAATGTGAGGCTGCTCAGGATGGCTGGTGGGAAGCATGGTTTGGACCTGAAATTCCAGGCTTGACCCAGGGCGCCTGTTCTGGCTCTGCTGGCACTGAGCTTCCCACCGGATGTTTCAGTAATGCTGGTTTCTTACATGTATTGTTCCCGTGGCCCTTGGGTGCTCCTTGGGTTCCCCAGCAGCCCGTGGCAGCATGTGGAGGGTCAGCCTATGCCTCGTGGGTACCTGAAGCACACTTTGGATGGTTGGAGACACCAACCAGGTGTCCTCTGGGGCTGAAGACGGTGCAAGGGGTTGAGGGCAACAAATCAGCACTTGCACCTACTGCCTCTTGTGGGGTTTGCTGCCACCACTGTGCACTGCCATGGTGACTTTCAGAGTGGTGGTGGTAGGATGTGACTATGGAGGTGTTACCACCATAAGCCTTTTGGTTTCAGTTCCATGATGGACAAGAGCCATTTTGCTGACAGTTGCAGCATAGATCTGAGTTTCAACATCATTTCAGCCCTGGAATCCTCCCCTTCTGATCTGACTCACAGACGTTTCTGCTGAGCTCACAGGAGAGAAATTAATATCCTGGCAGCCTTCTGTCCCAGTCACTGCACGATCTGCAGTTTTTCTGTTGTGTGCTTTCCTACATTGAAAGGGAAAGAGAACAGGAGCTCTTGCTGGAATATCACCAGCTGTTTGTGCGGCAGAGGAGATGGGCAGTATGGAAGGAACAAAGGTGTTTTCATGGAGATCTTCATAACTGCTAATTTGATTTTTGTTCTAACCTGGATGAAAGCTGGAAATACAGAAATTCTCCAAGAACACAGCTCTCCTCAACCTGCCAATCTGTTTTGATCACCACAAACAGAACACAGTCAAAATAGGAAGTAATCTGAATGGAACTAAGGCATTTCTGCACTGTCAGACTTCCCCTCTTCATTTGTTTTTTTTACCTTTAGATGAAACTTAAATGAAATCGCTGCTATTTTGTAATACAGGCTCTGGGGAACTGCTCCTGGGTACCTCCAGCAGTGCCCTGGAGCCAATGCTCACTGTAGCCACATTCAAGAACAAACAGTGGCATCAGTCTGCAGCACCCAGACAGACTCCAAGTGGGATGAAATGATGTCTTTATCCATGGCAAAAGTTCCCTCCACAGGCTGTGACTCTTGCTGGGAAGTTCGCTGTGGCTTGGAGACCATGAGGCAGCTTTACACTGTTTGCTCATAAACAGCATGAAGCTTGGGGGCATTTGGCAGAATCCTGGCATGCCCGGACTCCTTTTTTCTCACCCCATTCACATGCCTGGTTTGAGCTGCTTCTCTTCCGAGCCAGCTCCCTGGTGAGAGCCCTGCTGGTAGAGCTGTGGGCACCGTGGGCTTAGCAGATGGCTGGCTCCCTGGGGAGACAGGGATGGAGAGGAGCTGCAGCTCCAACCCCATCGAATGGGCATTGCCCTGCTGCTGTCAGCACCGTCCCAGGTGAAGCCTTGCATTTAGAAACAAGGAATGAAGACCTGCATGGGATGGGCACCCTCCATCTCCAGCACTGACCCTGCGCTGCAGCATTTGGGCACCAATGCCTCACTCCTGGGCTTGACTCCAGCACCAATAGGATGAAGCCTGGCCTCAGGTACTGTAGATCCAACCTGGTGTGGGCTAGAGAGGGACGGAGAAGCCTAAAACCTCAGGTGAAGTCCTAAGCCTTTTAGTCAAAACAGAAGTTTGGGACATGAAGTCGTTACTAAACACTATAAATGTTATTACACTGTTTGCAGAGGGATGTGTGAGCAAAGCTGGGCAGCCTTGTGTTTTCCTGATGGAAGCTGCTACTGGCCCAGTTTTGCAGCTTCACAGTGGAGCTGGCTTACAACATGCCTGACCTGCAGGGCAGTGGGTCCAAGAGCATCTACTGATATTTGTGGGTGAAAAGCAAAAGGGTGCATGTGGGACTCCTGCCTTAGCCCCCAGTCCTCAGAAAACACTTCCATCCATTTCAAAAGGAATTAGGGGCATAATTATCCTGGAGAGACTTCCCAAAACCAGTGGGATTCATCCCATTTGGCTTCAGACACTGGGAATGTAAAGATATAAATTCATGCCATGGGAGAAAGAGGCAGTTTCAGGTCATGGTACATCACACCTAAAGGCAAACATCTAAAACACTGTCAGGTGAAGAACTGCTTTTATCCAGCAAGCATAAGGGGAGTGCAGACAACCAGACCATGTAAAAGCCTTGACAGCACAGAGGGCTGAACTCAGGTGAGATGAATCCACCCTCACATTCAGCGTGATGTGAGACTGCAAATCCTCTGATCTCAGCCTCTGGAAGCACTGCTAACCATGCTAACCATGCGACAGCCCTCAAGGAAGGCAGCAGGTTGAAACAAGGGATTTTCGGCAGCCTGTGACTGTATGACCCTGCTGTAACATGGCAGTCACGCCAAGGGAGGCAGTGGAAGGATGCTTTTACCAGTATCCTTGGAAGTCAGGCACTGAGCAAAATCAGGTCTTCCAATATGCATGCAGGAAAACACCCGAGTGAAAGTGACTGCCCTAGTGTGGGTGATCTATCTGGACATCGTGTGCCTGATAATTTCACTGCACACAGGCTAAACCTTCCTGAGACTGATGTATCATGTGTCAGTGACCTGGCAGGTCTTCCTTGGTGCATAGGGATCATTTTTGCTGTGTTTCAATCAGTGAGTGACACTGCACCCCTTAAAAATCAAGAAGGGACAGTCAGAGTGAGAGGCAGCAGAAGGCTGTAAGGCTGCGTCAAGGAACATGATGCTTCCACCTCCTGATGCATTTCTTCTGCTTTGTTTTTCTTCAGTAGTTATAGAACATTTATTAATGACTCACAAAGGTTCAAAATCCAAACATTCATAACTGAAGGGCAATTGTTCACATGTGCTGGCTTTACATGACATTTGTGGTGCCATTTCTGAGCATTTACCTGAACAGCAAACTTACATTTGAGCTTTTAACTACTGCCTGACAGCCCCGCGCTGATAATCACAAGTAACACGTTGTGCTCAGCTCAACATCCTTCTACTCATGGTTGCACAACCTTCATTATTGCAGCAGTAGAAATAATACCTGTTGGAAAGCTACTAGGAAACTATGGCATTGATCAGTTTTCTGTTCTTGTGTATCTGATGTGAGATTCCTTCCTGCAAATAGCCAAAATTGTGGGAAACTGGGAGAGATGCGGGAAGGAGTCTGGCATTTCCAAGATGCCAGGGCTGCAGTGGGGCTGCTGCAGGCTGGGACAGTATGTGCATCCTTACTGCCACTGTTGGGTCTGCTGGGTTTGGATACCATTGCCCATCTCCTCCTCAGCCTTGTGGCTGTTTCTCAGCCCTGTCTGTGTGGATTTGGCACTGGGGATTGCTGGGGTGTCACTGCTCCCACCACTGCTGCTGAGACATGGATCTCTTTGGGGATGGGCTGACACCAGCTTTCTGCAGGGATCGTAATGGGAATAACAAGGGATGTGAACGGCACCTGAGCTGGAAGGAGGACATCATCCACTTGCATCTGTAGGCTGTGAAAGTAAGTCAGCAGTGGTTTGTGCCTGTCACTATTCCAGAGACAGTTCCTCAGGCCACTGAGCTGCCAGACACCTGACACCTGGTTGCTCTCACAGTTCTTGCTTAGGTTGTCCTCATTGTCCTTTTGGCTACAGAGCAACATTATGGGGAAGGGCAGAGATTTGTACTTCCAAAAGTCACCTGCAGTGCTGTCAGCCCCCACTGCCCTGGGGCCACCTTCCCTTCCCAGCTCACAGCACAGGAAAATCATTGGCAATGACTTGAATGCAGCACAAAACGCCCCAGGAAATCCTGTCCAGACATTTGCTATGCAGGCAAAAAAAAATGTTGCCGTAGGAGGTTTTGAGACCTGGTATGTGAATACCTGGGGGCATGGTCAAAACACAAGTTCATTTTCCAGCCATCCTCACTAACTCATCTGCAGTATCTCCAGGTATGTCTGTGCTCAGCAGCGGTGGCTGTGGTACCAGGCAGGAGCACTCAGGGGACTTCCCATGTGCAAAGGGATGCTCTGGCAAATGCCAGAGGCAGAGGGAAGGTGGCCCTGGAGATCCAGAGGGAGCAAGGGACAGCAGTGATGAGAGCAAGGTTTGCTGTTAACTAAAGGTATCTCGTGTGGAGAGACCTAAGAAAATATATGATGGCATGAACCTGAGTGCATGTTTTACCTGTTGGAGGTAGATGGGAAGCTACATCCCTAAGGACTTCTATTAAACACCTAGATACACCCCTGGGCCGGTGGATCAAGTGAGGCTGTCAAGACCGTTGCTTCCTCTGTGTCCAAAATGAGTTTTCCCTTCCCCTTGACCCTCTCATACAGACTTGGAGTGAGGCAAAGTAAAACCCAACCTCTGAAAAAAAGAATCTTACGTGCTTTAAGACAGCATCTCTGTAAATTATAGTGCTGTGATTCTTAAGTCTAACATTTAGGAAAATTTATGATGATTAGGGATGCTATCACCATGGCTCACTGCAAACCTGGATTCCCTGCTGCCCGGAAGATATTGTAAGTTCTGTTGGTCCAGATGGCAGAGTTTCAATCTGACAGCCAATCTGGGATGAAATACTGCTTAAAGCTCAGAATACCGTAGTCCTCTGGCCTGTATTTTAGCATATTTGTCTTTGTGGGAGGCAGCAAATGAGAGATGTTTGCATTTCTTCATCTACATGGCAGCCTGGAAGTCTGAAATATTGGTCATTGCAGCAAAAATGGATTAGCAATCAAGGCATGGACAAATAGTGAATGAAATGCTCTTTGCTGCAAGATGTATGGAATGAATTGATTTGCGTTATGGCTAACAGCACCACGTAAGCTGTATATGTGCAGCTAAATAGAAAGATTTGTGTCATCTCTGTTTCCATAGATCAGCACGGGTAATGCAGCCTCCTCTGTGAATCCAGAGGGCCAAGTTCTGGTGAGGGTCCAAGCTGGCCCAGGGTGGGAGGAAAACTTTGCCTGGTGAAAGCTGCAAAGGAAGAGCTCAGCTGAGAGCTCTGTGGAAGGTCTCACAGATGCGGGTGGTGGTGGGAGGTGGCTGTAGCTCTGGTGGGTATCTATGCCAGAAGAGCATTGCCACCACTGAGGTTTTCCATTCTGTGGCCAGGCTGAGGCGGAATTATAGGTTTTTTTTTCATTTCTCTTTATCCCTCTCACATTCTTTTTCTCTTAGCAGAAAACCCTCCATTCTCCCACGATTTCCTTTCTTATTACATCCATCAACAACACTAATTTTAGTCTTTTCTTCGCAACGGCACACCTTCTAAATCCTGACCAGTGCCCCAGCCTCCATACCATGAGACTGGCTTAAAAATAATGAGAATTTGTAAATAAAACACATTTGGGGATCTTATTATCTGGTTTTGGTTCTTGAACCTGCAGGGCGCTCCCCAAATACCTTTGCAAGTTTTCCCTTCTGCAAGCACAGGAGCAAGAACTTCACAACTTTCTCCCATATTCCCACAAGTCCAGACTCTGGGCTTAAAGGAAAATCTTCTTATGAAAAATCTTAGTATCAGGTCTCTAGAGCTGGCAACAGTGGCACTGAAAGCTCACTCTGACATCTGTAACATGCCACATCTCCCACAAACCCAGTCCACATCCTACTTGTCCCTCCCATTCCCTTGATCCCTTGGTCACTGCTGCAATGCACAGCCTCCCTTGGGGCTTCCGCTGGCCACCTCCTCAGTCCAGTTCCATCTGATGCCCCCAGGGCTTCCCACCTTCTTTCTTTCTTTCTTCTCTCCTTTTCCCTGTTGGTTTTCTCATGCCCCTTTCTCCAGCATCTTTCCCTAAATTATCCCTGCTCCCTGTTTTCCCCTAACCAGCATGTGCCACTGTGCCCCACTCCTACTCCCGGCTGGGGAAGCTGAGGCTGGAGGCTCGTCATTACACCTCTTTCATGACCTCTGATGTGGTTAAAGCAGGCACTACCTGCATTCCTCCAATGACCTCCAGGTCCAACACAGTTCACAGGCTGGACCATGCCCAGGCAGAGTCCCACAACACCGTAAGTGTTGGCCAGCCTTGGCTCTGCTGCTGCCGCCTCTTGCTGGCTCCCCTCCCTACAGCCTAGCACTGAGGGGCATTGCAAAGGCCCAGCATCCCATGGAGGGGCAAGATCTGAACGTGCAGCAGTGGCCTGGGGGGGAAATGAAAATCAGCCATAGCCAGAAGACAAACACCAGCCCCGAGAGCTCAGCACAGGAGGTGGCGCGATGGAGACCTACCTGTACAGTGCGGAGGCTGCTCTCTTCAGCCCTTTAGGTCTGTTGGGTTTGGGCTCCCCGGCCATGTTGATATCTGCAATGAATGGACACACAGCTGTGACATGGCACGTCCATGCTCACCGGCAGCTAGACCTGCCCATGGAGCGAGGGACGCTGTGCACAGCCCTGCCGTCAGCGAAACGAACCCCTCCACACCTCCAGTCACATTTCCACTCGCATTTAGGATGTTTGGGGCCTGGATGGAGCCCCACAAAAAGGCAAATACATTCTTGCACTTGGCAAACCTCTTTCTTTTACTTTAGAAAGCCATTTATATTTTAAGTCAAAGCCCTGCACATGGTCTAAGCCAAGCACACAGATTCAGGACAGGCTTTCAGGAGAACTCGGTGCTGTTATGGGAAGGCGTGGACAGTGTATGAAACTGCTGCATGCTGTTAACTGCTAACAATTTATCCTCTGCTCCTTCTAGGACAAAACTGAATGCTGAGCACGAGCCAGCTGGGCATCACTGTGGTCTGGGCTGTGTTAAATGCTGCACAGGGTGCAGGCACATGCCTGCAGCCACCCCACCTGATTTCGGAGGAGCATCTTCTACCAGAGGAAGTGCGAATGAGCTCTTCTAATCTGCTGAGGAGATTTCTCTCCTTGGTCTCGGTGCCTTTGATGTGAGAATAATGTGATACAGCCAATTTCATGAAGGCTGCTGAGAGCCTGGCAATCTAACGCTGAGTGTGGCCACAGAACCACAGTGAGGTGAGCTATTGGGAGCACAAGGCCTCACCTCTTCATTTCTTGGCCCAGGAGTGAGCAAATTGCCTGCTGTCTTCTGTAATGAGCTGTAAACTTTTCCTGTTCTGCAGGACCTTTCTTTTTATATAGGTGTCAGACCTCCGGACATGCCGGATCTTAGTCAAGCAAAATGGGATTTCCTTATGTAGATCAAAAGCACCATTCGCATGGGGTTGGGCATAAGGTGCCCCACAGCACTGGGACTTGTGCTAAGCTGGTGGCACAAGTCACAGCCCCTGAGGTGCAGGTGGATTTGAAGCTCTGTACAGAATCCCAGACTGGTCTGGGCTGGAAGGGACCTTAAAACTCATTCAGTTCCAACCCCTGCCACAGGCAGGGACACCAGCCACTAGAGCAGCTTGCTCTGGGGCTTGGGGTTCATGGATCTGTGACTGCAAACTGGGGTATTCATAAGCTTGCCTAACAAGTGTGGTATTAGGGTGTTGCTCAGCTATTACATTGAATGTTCCTCTGGAGGAAGATTCAGAGCAGCATGTGCATTTTTCTTTGCTGCCTTTTGTCCTCCATCATACGCAGCTGCTAAGGGGAATGCAGAAGAGCACTGAGCCTGAACGCTAGCAAGGACATGCACGGCCATGGGACAGGTCCATGGATAACTGCTGCCAGTGTGAACATTATGCATTTGGTTCCTTTTCTGAGTCTGTTGAGCAAGGCAATGCTTCTGGCAATGCTGTTCACTACAGAGAGTAATAAACTCTTCCACAGTGAAATTCTTCCATGGTGTATCCCAGAACACGCCCCTCCTGTGCCGCAGTTCCCTTGTCGTGAACCCTTTTTGCTGTCAGTGTGCCTCTTGCCAGCTGCCAGTCACTTCTCTTGCCAACTGGATTGCTAATGACAGCCCCATGCTCATTAACACCCTCCAAGTGACACATAATGAAAGCCCAATGGTGGACAATGACAATTAGCTCCATGTTCTGGTACCAATCACTACTGTGGAGCCTGCATTGGTGCATGCAGAGAGCCCTACAGTGGTGATGGGCAGTCAGGTCCTTCAGGATTCTCTTGATAGTAGTGAACAAGGAGAGACAAAAGCTCACCGTGCACATCAGTCTGGAGAGATTTTGCATTATTCCCATTCTGCAACACAGAACCTACCTGCCCATCCCAAGGAAGTATTTATCCCTCCTGCCCATATCCTGACACCTTGATTGCACTAAAGGGAGAGACTGTGCTTTGTGTAGTCAACATGGTAGGGTGAGGTTATGGTGTAGATCCAGCTTCCAGTGCAGAGCTCCTCCACTGGCATGGTAATTGCCTCCTGCAATGACTGGGGTGTCTGGGAGCCTCTGGAGAAAGCACAGAGGTTGCCAGGACCCGCTTGGCAGAGCAGTCCATGTCCCAGTACAGGATGGGCTAAGCCGGGTTTCAAACACCTCCATTTGGTGATGCATCAGCACCTTGCTGATCTATTAAAATGTAAGATCGATTGTCTGCATGTATGGTAACAAAAGAGAAAAAAGTGGAAGAAATGCCATTAGACCACTTAGCTTGAGACCTGACCTCAGCCAGGAGATGCAAGCTAGAAAGATACTGCATACTCCTTCGTTCTGGTATGTGCTGGAAAACGTCACCTGCAAATCACAGCACTCATGTCACATGCAAAACTATGAGGTTTTCCCATTTCTTACATGATGGTGCAAATTCTCCTTCCCATGTGAGCTGAGGCAGGAAAGGCAGTTTCACTCCAATTGTGCCATGCGGGACTGATACAGCTGACTCATTACAGCAAGTGCTTGCTGTGCCCAGTAGCTCTGGATTCAGGCAGGGATGCTGTCCTGCTGGCACTGGGGACACATGGTCCTATGTGGTCATCACCTCCTCTTTTTCTAGGGAGGGACTTCCTACCTTGTTTTGTGCAAAGACATTTGCTAACTACACTGTTCAGCTCTCCTCTGCCGGGTCCTCCTGAAAGGGGAGTGTCTCTGTGGTCTCTGAACAGCAAAGGAAAGCCTGCTGAGCTCTTCTGCGGCAAGACTGGCCCATGAATGGAAGGCAGATAAAAGGGAGCTCAATATGCACCTCACCCAGTACATGTATAGGACTCCCAGCTATAATATGGTCCTTTTGACTTGTTTGCAAGCCAGAACTCTGGGACCAGCACTGCGAGTAAGAGGTTCCTATCATGGCAAACCTTTCATCTCTCTCTTCAGCTAAGTGGGCAAGTGCTGCCTGGCTCTTAGCTGCATATCTTTTATCTGCCTGGAGCATCACAACGAACTCCTTCGCTCCTCAAGGCCCACTCTGTCATTACCTATGGACTCTGCAGATGCGGGCAATGCCTGGGTTGGAAGTACCCCTGGCACACTGCGCTTGGCCTTGGTCTGCAGCTCCGCTCTCTGGACCATGAGAGAAGTGAAAGAATTTTTTCACGCTTGAGTAAGTCCTAAAGATCAGACCTAGCATGCGACTTCTTATTTCAGCCTGCTGTGCCAGAAGCAGGGTGGGAATGGGCTGCAAACTGCTTTCCTGGGTGCCCAACAGCCACTGCCCGCAGCAGGCTTGGAAATAACCATTTTTCATTACAAATACTGTCTCCAGTTCCAATTCTCAGCTTAGAGCTGGTGACAACAGCTTCTCAGCATATGACACTTGAGAGCAATCTGCAGAATAAGGATGCAGCTGGGAGCAGCTGGGGTGGTTCTGTTTGTTATTTCTTATCACACAGCAGTGCAGAGAAGAGACTTTCATGTTTCTGAGGGGGCGAGTTATTTAACATCAGCTGGCTAGAGTTAGTCTGAGCTAGTTTGAGTTTGACTATCACCTCTCTAATTATAAATACTCAAATATGCCAGGCAACTTATGTGTAAGTAAGGTCTCAGGGAGACCTTACTGCACCATTTCAATATATAAAGGAGGCTTATAATAAAGCTTAAGGGAGCCTTTATCAGGGCCTGGAATGATAAGATGAGCAGTAATGATTTCAAATGGAAGAAAGGTAGGTTTAGGTTGGCTATAAGGATGGGGCTTTGAGCAACCTGGTCTAGTGACAGGGGGGTTGGACTAGATGATCTTTGAAGACTCCTTACAATCCAAATCATTCTACGTTTCTATGTTTCTCCCTCGACAGCCAGGCAATATCTTTTCCCACCCTTGTTTTTCTTCACCATATCGAAGATAAGGACATGGGATGATTCAGAACTGTGTTTTAGCTTCCACAGTCACAGCCCATAACACGAGGGTTTGGACCACAGTGTCACAGCCCTGAGGATACTTTCTCTGAATGGCCATAACCAGCCTTGCTGTGACCTATATGCACATGGGACCCAGGAGCCTTCAGCCCCTACCTACCCAAGCTGCGCTGTAGTAGCGCTAGTCTCCAGCTCTGTCACAGCATGTCTTTGTCTTGCTGTAGACCCTGTTGATCCTGACCCATTGGTTGACTTCCCAGACCTGCCTTGTCACTATGGACCCACTCAGTCATCATTGGGTTGTGTCTGACCAACGTCACCATCACTGGACCTGACCCTCATCTGCAGATCGATGTCCCAGTTTGACTGTGGACTGGACATCCCTTGACCATCCCCTGGGGAGCAACCAAGTCACGTTGCCCCTGGACACCCAAAATAGCTGAAGAAACAACTTACCCAGTGTCTGGCCAGCAAGCACACGTCCGTTCTCACCCAGGACAGCAGCACGTGCGTGCCTCTCGTTGGAGTACTGTACAAAGGCATAGCCCTTGTGAACCGAGCAGCCCACCACTCGCCCGTACTTGGAGAAAATGGTCTCCACATCTGACTTCTTGACCACAGCTGTGTTGAGATTGCCAATGAAGACTCTGGAGTTGATGGACTTGGGGTCATTCTTGTTCGTGATGTTGCTCGTCTGCACCTTCAACGACATCTTGAACACCTGAATGAACAAACCGATGGTCAGGGAGGTGTGTAAGGGGATTGCTGGAGTCTTACACAGAGGGGTGAGGGATAAATCTCACAGTAAGCCTGGAGCAAAGGAACCAGTTCCTCAACATCAGCAAGTCACAGCTGAGGGGGTCCCATCTCCAGAGACCCCCTGTGTACTGGGGAGGTGACTGTCACAGCTCTTGTTGGAAACCTATTTATCAGGCTGACACTCTGGGTGCAAGCTGGTCGCTTTTAATGGCCAAAACAAGATTTAAATGCATTTTACACCTACATAAAGCTTTAATACTATTATACAAAAGCTTCTACCTCTCCATACTTAATTACAATTCAAAGGACTGCTCTTTTGAAAGCAGTCTGTACTCAGCACCTTTGCTCATGCCCACCTTACCAAGCTTTCCTGAGCTGAGTACCATCCAGCACAGGCCAGCTCTCACCATGCACAGGGACAGCCTCGTCCCTGTGGATCCGCACTTGCAGCTGGGAAAGGATTTGAGTTTTCTGGATGCAAGTGGCAAACAGCTCCATGTGCTTCTATCCGGTATCTGCTCTCTTCTGCCTGCCTGTGCATTTGCATGCTAGGTTTTGAGCAGAATCTTGCGCTAACAGGAGGTGTCACTGTTAGCTTGGAAATGGCGAAGGCATCAGCCAGATCAGCTGGAAGCCACTCCAACCCGCTTCCCATAGCTGTAAGGCACAATCCTCCAAGTTTCTTGCCTAGGGTATTTTTAGGCAGCCTCTGAGCATAGGCTTCAGCTCCGAGGACTAAGAGTACCAAGGACAGGACTGGATATTGTGTGAAATTAAAGCTAGTCTGGCTGCCCAACTGCATTTCTGCAGAGAAAATCAGAGCTGTCCAAAGACATCGGTTTGATTTTCATCTTCCAGAAAGAGAGGGGATGCTTTAGGATCGCTATTGTATGATCCAGACATAACATGTGGTTGTTACCTGGGAAAAGTCAGCTCAGAGCTATGGAAGGTATTTTATGATGCACATGGAGGTGCTGCTGCTCTTTCCCAGCTCTTTTCAGCAGCACCTACAGGTACTCCCAGCACCTGGGCAATGCCACCAGTGTCCCCTCAACTCCAGGTGGTCACTGAGCCTGGCACAGGGGATGCACTGCTACCATAGTCCCATGGTATCACCTCCCTGGTAGTCCCCAGCATCTGCCCTGGCACTGGGCAGAGCTAAAGCACCATTTGCCTTTGGGGTTTTGGCTCTCTAGGCTTAAAGACCAAGTCTGTCTGGGTACAAGCTGGGGACAGTGGCAGCTGCCCATCTGCATAGGTGCAGCTGCCCATCTGCATAGGTGCAGCTCCCGTGGATCCAGTCCCCAGCCCCTTGCTCGCAGCCCAGCCTGCCCGAGGCACTGACACTGTCAGCATGTGATGCTCTGGCATGTGATGCCCCTTGGGATACAGGCTGCCCAGGGCAGTGGTGGAGTCACCATCCCTGGAAGTGTTCACACCCCGTGTAGCCAAGGCCCTCAGTGCCATGTGGTGGCCTTGGCAGTGCAGGGGAATGGTTGGACTTGAGCTTAAAGGTCTTCCAACCTGGTTAATTCTATGATTCTGTGATACCCAGCAGGGGCTGCTCCTGTCCATAGTCCCATTTTGTCTGAGGGTACTTCTACCCATACAGACAAGCATCAGGGCTCCTGTCACTGGCTCTGTGCCTCCAGGCTTTGGAACTTCAGTCCAGCTCGAAAGCAGACAATAGAGAAGACTGACCCACACTATTTCCAGGTCTGACCCAGCCACACGCAGGCAGGGAGAATGCCTTCTTCCTCAAAACAAAACCTAGTGCTCAAATATACTACTACACTGTCTCTGTCTTCACACCCCATCACTGAAGAGTTTTACTGCTCCTATCCCGCCCAGTCCCAGCTTAGGGAAAAGCCAGGCTGCTGTTTGCCCAAACCCTTCCTGAACCCTCACCAGCCCAGATGTGCGTTACTGCAACAGTCAGAACCCCTGACCAGCTGCTTGCCATTGCAAACACCAAGTATACCAGGGCACTGAACTCCTTAAGCCTGTGTAGGAGGAACACGGGTTAAGCTGCCTCTGTGCATGAGAACAGAAAAGGCTGTCTGGGGGATTTGGGTAGAATGGAGGGGTGTGGGGCATAAACCATGTGATTTTCCCCCAAATCTAGTGTCTGCAGCCTCTCGTCAGGTGCAGCATGAGCCAGCTCTGCTGCTGTCAATGGACACTTTGCTCTATGGGTTTGCTTAAAAATAAAAGCTGGATGGAGTTGAGCTGTTTCTCAGATGGATCTTCCCTTGGGGAAAGACTTCTCCAAATCCTTTCCTCCACGACCTTGGTCGCCATGGAGGTAGGGGCTGAAGAGGAACTTGCACCTCTCCCAGGTCCTTGCTCCCTGTCCCACCTTTCACCCTCCTCGTCTGGCTCCTGTGGCCTTCCCCACTGCTTCCCGCAGCTGGAAAAGCACGTGCTTGTCTCCTCTTCTCCCCGCCTGGGATGCTGCATCCCTACAGCCTCATAAAGCCTGTGCCTATAGAAGCTGGCAATGGGAGAAGTCACTTTTACCACCCATTGCAGGGACCAGTGATGGAGTGGGGAGCTCAGCATCCACCTCCCTTGGTAGAGCCTTGCCCTTGGCTCCCTGGTGGAAGTCCCAGTGGCTCTGGGGCCATGTCAGGACACTGCGGGTCTGCACAGGAGATGTGCCTGTGCCTGATGAGTGATGGGATGGGGTCACCAGGTGGCAAGCTCAAGGTCAAGCAAGGCAATGGCCACGCTGCTGGGAAAGACTTGGGAGGAAGCCAGCGAGGCCCCAGTGTCTCTGCAGATGAGGTGTTCTCCCAGTGCCAGCTGCACACTGACACTGTCCCTGCCCAGGCAGGGAGCGGGGCTTGGGCAGGGAGCTCTGCATAAGGCCGAGGAGCTGGGACTCTGAGCTCCTAGCACAGCATTGCTCTGAGATTTGGAGCACCACCAGCACTGTCCTCAGCCTAACAGAGAGCCTGCACTCCTCTCGCTTTGCAGCTGATAAACCACTGGTCACTGCTCAAAACCGCTGTGCAAAGTGCTCTTCTGCTGCCCTGTGCAAGCCTGGCATCCCCTGGAGAACGCAGCCTCCCTTGCTTCCTCTGTCCTGTTCATACGGGGCTTCTTCTCACACACAATATTCATTTCACATCACTCATTGGTCCCCTCTTACTGTAACAACTGAAAAAGGACACCTTAATCATTGCATATTAATATTTCATACTCCAACTAACTGCCTTCCATCAGAGCACTTTGTCGTGCCCAGATTACATTCAGCACAACCATCAGGCACATTGGCTTAGTGTCCTTTCCATGCGAAACAGCACAGCTCACCAGAGCAGTGCTATGAAGTACAGTGTCTTCTCATGCCATCGTCTCTTTGACAGGCCATATAAAAACCAGTGGGCATGATTCAGAGCAGAGTAACTCAGACATGAGTGACATGCCTGAATAGGAAAATACACACAGCAGAGACACATATAACTGGTTATAGATCAATATTCTAATAACTATCAGCCTTCAGTAGATGCATTTTCACAGCTATTATTTTACCTTTCATGCCCCAAGCACAACTGCAACAAGACAGACTTGGGTTGGAAGAGAACAAGACAGAAGGCAAGTAGTAATAACACTTGGACATAGACGAATGCATACAGGGGTCCTTCACCTTTAGAACCTCAGAGAACACCAAGCACAGATGACTGCGATTTTCTGCAAGGGAAAGTGAGGCCCAGGCAGGAGAGGTCTGGAGGGTGTGTGCCACCAGCCTCATCAAAGCTTACAGAAACATCATAACCACACCTCCCGCTCCCAAACGCACCCAATGACATAGGAGACTTTTGGACATTTAAGGATGAGATTGTCATAAGTTCCTTCCTTCAAGCCACACCACAGTGACCCCATAAACACATCCATCTGCAGGTATGCTGTGCCACCTCAGGGCTCTCCCACCATCCCCTGACCATCACCCCTGCAGCCTACCCCTACCACAGATGCCAGGACCACAGCTCTCCATGGATTCACCACCCTGCTATGCATGGCACGAGGAAACCTGTTTGCCAGACTGAGAAGAAAGCATGGGATTGACTGAGCTTTGTACCCAAGAAGTCAAAGATCCCCAGTGCCATTTCTTGGAGGTGTGAGGACTACTCTGAGGTCCCACACAGCTCCCATGCTTAAGGAGAGCCCGTGCCTGCCTGCACATGGCCCCAGTGATGCTGCAGCACTCAGGGGTGCACAGATACCCACCGCTAGCACTTTGTCCTAGGACAGCACAGCTGGAAAGAGTGTCACAGTCCCTGCTGCCACAAACATCCAGGAATCCCTTCAAAACACTGATATTCAATCTGGTAACAGCCCAAGGCCAGGGCTGCTTTTTTTCCTCCCTGCTTTAAGTGCCTTGCTTCACAGATTAGCTGTTTAATTGAGAGCCAGGTGTCTGAAATCCCTAGGAGCCTCTGTCTTAGTGATGAACTGTCAGAGAAGAAAAAGGCAAAGCAAACCCACTGAGCCCCACCACCCTCTCTTGCAGAAAGCTCTTTATTTCAGCGTGATGGCAACACGCAGCCGGGCTCTCATTCTCCTCTTATCACGCTTCTTCACAAAAGAGGAGATGTGGTTTTTCATCCTCCGTCCAGTAACAAGTTTTCCCAACTCAGTGGCTTTCCACTGTGAGCCAGATGACAAATGAAGACATCCTGCAGGGACCAGGGCCAGGTTTGGGGACGGCTTGGCATTTGGAGTACTGAAAAAAGCAGCAGCAAACCTGTGTCTTGCCAGCACACGTGATGGATGCTGCAGCCTATGGTGCACTATGCTCCAGTGAGAGCTGGGGGTCCCCAGGGCTGCTGCACCCCTGCTCAATGCTGGAGGAAGCCTGAATGACACAGCTTGATTCAGGTCTTCTTTAACCATACTCTTTCACAGGACAAAACCCAGCTCTGCACCACCTCACTGCTTTTTGGAGGGTGCCCACCTCCTTTCACCCCCAACATCTTCCTTGCAAGTGGGAAGAAGGATGGTTTTTAGGGAGGAACAAGGCAGTTAACATGCCCCAGCACAGACTGGCATGGCTGTGACACTGAGCATCTCCCTTCAGGCAGCCATCAACCCAGATGCTCATCTCTAAGGGATTTCTGACTAAAACAGTCCTTCTTTTAGCCAAAACACCCCGAGTCTTAGAACAAAACAGAGACAGCTACAAGACAGAGGAGCTCCACTGACTGCACTGCCGCAGCACCATTGACAGCACAGGAATGCACATGCATTTAAAAGCAAAGTCCCTACTACCCCCGGTGCCAATCATTCCTCCCCCAGGAGCTGCAAGTAATTTGCTAGTGAGTCCCCAAATGCCAGAGCCGAGCTCCAAAGCATTAGTTTAATAACCAACACAAGCCCTGCAATGTTTTTAATAACTCCTGAGTCCCCAGCATGTCCTGCACAGAAATCCAGAGGGGCTCAGCCCTCCTCCCGGAGAGCAGAAAGACCCTGTTCACTGTTCCATGGTTCAATAAATGGAGTAAACTGGAAGGAAACCAGTCCTTGGGGCTTCTGGGGGAAACATCTTCGATTCTCTCAAACGTGACTGTTAAGGGACCAGAAAGTTATTAAAAAAAGGATACAGACAAAGATGTCACAATTATTAGACCAGTTCTGCAGGACCAGGGCTGACTTTTGGGGAAATCTCTGCTCTGCTCAGAGAGGCGGCAGAGCCAGAATGCTGGAGATCAGCTCAGCAGGAGCCAGACGAACTTCTTGTGAAGCTGTGGGTTCCCTTTGCAAATCTTTCCCCCCCTGTAAAGTGCCTGAGGACACTATTTCCTCCTCCCGAGCACACACACTCTGCAGGTCCAGTTTCAGCCCAGTTTCCACCCTGCACATCATATTTTCCTTGGTAGAATGAAATGATTTTAACACCTGACATGCAGGAGACGCTGCTGCTGTAACAACTCTGGATGGTGACTGCCTGTAATGACATATGTGGTGATGCACCTGCACCACCCAGGGTCACAGGAGAGCATCCAGCAATTACTCCCTCTGCGAGCACACTGGGAACTCCTGGGGAGCTCGGGGTCAGCTGTATTTATAACCTGCCCTCACTGCCTGCTCCCTACCGAGCACTCAGGTCTCAGTTTATGGGGTGGGTGAAGGACAGGGTGTAGCTGCTGCCCACCTCTGGTCTCCTTCACCCCTGTTTAGATGGTGGCTGCATTCATCCTGTGCACCTGGGTAGCACAGAGGAGAGAGCAAAGCTACTGAGCAGGAGGGAGAGAAAACATCAGACACACCTGATTCAAGCACGTTTGTTGCAGGACGTAAGCAAATAATCCTGCCTGACACTATTAGCTTGCGGCAGATGCTGAGTTCTGCATTTCACAGGGTTCTGGTAGGAGGGGCTGGTCTGTTCCCTTGATCCATCTTACCCTCTGCCACCTCTGACACTCATTTACACCGGCGCATCCTCTCCCAGAGCCGCTCTGTGTCACCAGTACACACTGGGTTATGTCACCTATGGCTGAAGCACTGGGACCAGCAAGCATGGGGATGCTGATGCCTTTGTGCTGGATAGAGGTGAGCAAGGCAGAGCTGGACTCCATAACCTATTTTTGAGTGCTACCTCCACAGATTTGGGATTAACTCCCTTCTGATGCAGGGTGCTGCTGCCCAGATGAGCGGATACTGAGCACACAGCAGCATGGACAGAATTAGATCTCTCATAATCTTCCTTCAACTATCCATCTTGCTATGCAAACAGCCTCCTTTTTTAATTTTTAATTAAAACAACAAGCCATTTTGAACTGGAGAAATCCTGCCAGCTGGCTCTGATTTAAATTGCAGTGCAACTGGTAAATCCTTCCATAAATAATCAATAGCTGGTTTAATAAGTATTTAATCAGTTGCTAAAGGTACAACGGTTACAAAGTCTGTCAGGTCAGCACACAGTTTATAGCTGTGGCTCGTAACTGTCTGTCCTACATATTATTCATGCCTACAGAAAGCTTAAAAATCTATTCATTAGTGCCTTAAATCCTGTCTAGTAACTGTGATAAAGGGATGACCTGCAGCTGGATCCTCTGAAATGCATCCAAGCAGCCCCTGCAGCAGCACTGCCCCTCACCCTGCCTGTCTCCACAAACTTGGGTCTCATTCCAAAGGACAAACACATGTGTGGGGTCATGCTGGAGCTAAGAGGACTCCCTGTGGGGCAGGACATGGCTCCCATAAGGCAGATACCAGAGGTGTGCACATATACATGATGATCATGGATCATCACCTTTACACCAAAGCTGCTGATCTGCATTGGCTTTGGAGGCAGTGTTTCCTCCCACCTGCTTGTAAAGCCAAAGTCTCTCCTTGGGCCAAAGATGGACAAACCCTGTCCTACCAGCAGCGCAGTGTGACAGCAAGGAGCATTCAAAGTGCCCCTGACCCTCAGTCCTGCCCTACAGCTCAGAGATGCATTTCTTTGGAAACAAGGATGTGTCATGCACTGACCAGGATTTTCAGGCAGGTATCGACCTTGGTGGGTTAAATTTGGGTTTCCACTCCAAAGCTAACAACACTGCATTTAAAACACGAGAGTCCTGACAGCATACGAGGAAAAAAAAGGAAACCCCACCATCAGCAGTGTTCTAGGAGCACGAATGAAAGCATCCTCTGAAGCCTACATGGATCACCATGCTGGGTTTCACCCTACAAGAAGGAGCTCCTCTGCACTTGAACATGAACACCCCATTCTCATTGAACTTTCCTAGACTCTGCTTTTCCCATGAAAATATTCCTTAAATGAAGGCATTTTTCTCCTAAAAAAAAAACAAACTCAAAAAAGGATCATTCTTTAATTGCAGAATATGCAACAAGTTGACTTCAGGAGCCTGCTTCTAATCGCCTTGGAAATCTCTCATGAACAGACTAACATTCTTTCTGACAGCAGCAAAATAAATTTTAAAGGTCAATTGAATCAGATAAGCCCAGCCTGGCAGCACTTTCGGATGCAGAATTCCACGGATAATGTTTAGGTTATGTTTGAGAACAGAAACAAAATTCTTTGGAGGAAAGAATCTTTAAAAGGAAAAAAAAAAGGGGGGGGGAAAGAAAATGAAAAGGAAACAGCAATTAAATAGAATGTCATCCATAATCCCAGTCGTGCAGATCCTGATGATTACCTACTGGGCTATGGACAATGCTACACGTATTAATCTAATTAAAGCCCTTTTTTACAGGCATCTGAAGGCAGCTCATTAGTGTGTTTCTGAGATGTTCATTAATGGCTGGCCATGACTAATTTCTTGAGAATTATTCTTTAATTCTTTATCATTCGCAGCCTAATAGGAAAACACAATGTTTCCATCCCCCACTCTCCCACTCGTACTCAGTGGAGATGGGTTCTCATCAACTGCCTATTGACTTGATGTTCCTTAATGAACAACTCCCCCCACCAGACCAAATGTTGTTTTAACAGCAAATGATTTATTTATGAGGAAAAGCAAGTGAACTTTCTGGGAACTTTCTGAGCTGTTAATGAACTGGCATCTTTGCTGATGCCTTTTGCAGCTCCTGCTTATGGCAGAGAGAAAATGGAGTGGTGGGAAAGCGGGGCTTCCAGGCTGGCTGCAGAAACGCCTCCTGCTCTGGTCCATGAGCCCAGCGCTCAGCTCCTCATACAAAACACCTCTGGCCATGGCTAATGGGTAGCCTCAGGAGCACTCCCAAGATCCAGCGTTGAGCCATGTCACAGCCTAAATAGGGCATAGAATCATTGAATCCCAGACTGGTTTGGGTTGTAAAGGACCTTAACATCATCCACTTCCAAGGCCCTGCCACAGGCAGCAACATCTTCCACTAGACCAGGTTGCTCCAAGTCCTGTCCAACCTACATGATACAGGTTCCTGTGAGGATATATGGGCCTCCAGAAGTAGGGGGGAAATGCGGGCTCCTATTTCATGCTGCCAACCCACCGCTAGGTAACTGAATCACCTGCCAGTGCCACCCAGCTTCCAAAAGGAACTGCTGCAGATGGAGCTTCACTGATGCAATTCTCAGTATTTAGCCATTCTATCTAAGCACAAGTCCTGCACCTTGATGCCACAGCCCCTTTAACACACAAACACTACTTTGATCCCAGCCAAGCTGGTCCTGCTCATCCCAAAGGTTGTGCTGGGCTCCTGGGGCCATCCCTGCCTCTTCCAAGCCATGAGGGCTAAGGCTGGTTTTCCTGAATGACTGAGCAGAAATCAGGGATTTCCACATCACCACGTGCTTCCTGCTGCTGGGGATTTCAGTAAAGCCCCAAGTGCCAGGAGACCTGGCAAAGCCAAGAGCTGGGGAGGACACAGTGAGTGCAGTCACCACAAGCAGATCAAAGGAGTCCCTCTGGGACCCAGATCAAACTGCTCCTCCAAAACACTTGTCCGTGTTTCCTACAGAGAAAACCAGCTGATTGTCCCTACACCTCCACCGGACTTCGGGTCATGGGTATCACCAAAGCCGGGCGCTTGCTCCCCATGGAGCTGAAGCGGGGATGGGGAGCCTTAGGGATGCAGAGCAAGAGAAAATTGCTGGTCGTTGGCACACTAACCTTCAGTTCTTTAACAGCTGAGGTTTCTGACATGCTCCTTTCCTCTCTCAGTTAATTAGCAGTTGACTGCCTTTAAAAATTATGTCAGACACTAAATATGCAGACTGACATAAATGATTATGATACAGAAAGTCAAGCCGCTGAGATGTGGGCTCCTGCCTCACTTGCGGTGGGATTTGCTGAGGTTTGGTTGTCTAAATACCACCTCCAAGGCTCCACAGTAATTGGGGAGGGACCCTCAACTCAAGGAAAGCATCTCATATGGGAAGGATGGAGCCTGCAGGATGGAACAGGGACACCCGAAAAGCAGCTGAGCTGCTCGAGATGACCACTATGTCAAGACCTATGTTGGTAGCCATTCCTTTCCCATTTGAGAAATAATAAATCCTGCTCCCCACCTACTGGTCTTTGCCTCCCCAGTTCTCCAGATGCAAAGAGTAGAAGAAAGCCTGGATTTATGGAGGGTACATCCGCTCCCATGTGCTGTGCTACCCTCAGCATCAGTTCACTTGAAGCCCAGGGGTGACTGATGGTCTGGTGATGTTCCCACTGACGTCAGCAAGTGTTGGGTCAAAGCCAGAGATGAAAGTACCTCATCTACTGCTCTCATTCTTCATCAATACCCTCATGCCACTCTTGCATACCGTGATTATGTGTGATGGTTCAGGACTGTGTGGACTCCTGGGGCTCACTGCTGATGCCATTTATATCCCTTCACACTCTGCCAGCCCTTCTCCAGGAGGGCATCACCCTTCCTATCACAGTGTTAAACTACCACAGAGGAGGCTAAAGACACAGACCCCTTTTTTAATAATACAAGATGATTAGTACCCCATCAGTGTTGTTGATTATGCTCATTCTTTGCTGTAAATGAAGTTTAGAAGTCATTAAAAGATTTGTCAGCTGTGACTTATGAGCCCTTCTTGCTGCAGGGGAGTGAAGCAATGACAAATTCTCTCCACCACCATATCATCTGTTATGTGTTAGAAGTTGCCATGTTCCAATTACCAGGGACCCACTGAATCCATAAATGAAAAGCAACTTGAGTATCCTGCACAGTTGCTGGGACCGTTAGTCAGAGCCAGTGGGATTCACGGCATCAGGCTGAGAGGGAGTCAGGACTAAAACCACTTCAGTGCATGCAGGGCATCACTGGCTACTGCATGGGTTTTTATCAACCTCAATGCTGCCTTGGGCAAACCTCTGGGGAGCTGGATCAACTCCTGCCTTCCCAAGCAGGAGACAAGACTGAAGGGCTGCAGGAGCTGAGGGCTAGGGTTACTGGGACATGACCAGCACTGGGGGGTAGGATGGGGTCAGAAGAGCTCTGCAGTCAAGTCAGAAACAAAATAAAACAAGCAGCTTGCTCATTTTTCTTGCTTGCAGCACAGTGGCAAAGGATACAGTTAGTGCCAGGTGCTGTGCTGCCTTGTCTGCCACTTCTCATGAAGCTGGCACCAAAAACTCCCTGGCTCTGTGGGGACCCTGCAGCTCCCCACCAGCATGGGCTGCTCAACCCTTCCATTCCCATGGGATGCTGAACAGCTTTTCTGCACCAGACACTCTTCCCCTCAGTCATGTAGGTAAGCTACTGGCCCCTGAGTCATGGCAGGAAGACAGAAGCTCTTCAGGTCATCACAGAATCCCAGACTGGTTTGTATTGGAAGGGACCTTAAAGCTCCTCCAGTTCCAACCCCTGCCATGGGCAGGGACATCTTCCACTAGAGCAGCTTGCTCCAAGCCCAGTACAACCTTGGCCAGGTCTCTGTAGCATCCTTTCTCTAGTCCTGGCCCTGGGGACTAGCCCCAGTGTGCAGATTACACACAAAGCCGATGCCTGTCAGTGACTCCCAGTGCTCATCCGCTGCAGGGGAATGGCACGCACCGGGTGTTACCAAACTGCTGGGTGATGCCAGCGAAACACTGCGGAGCTTCTTGTTAACACAACAGCTTATAAAATCAATTAGATCACATTAAATGGCAATTTGGCCCTCATCACACTTAACCTCCATGTGAGCGGGGTAATGGCCCATGGAAGTTTACTGCCTGTGTGGCTTTAATTTGTTGGGCATGGTGGAGGGAGCATTCACAGTGACAAACTTTGCTTTCCCAGGCAACAATATCTATTGCTAAAATCTTTGAGATGGGCTTCTCCCCAGGGTTTTCTCTATGAGACCCCACTGAAGGTGTGCCACGGGAACCAAACCAGAGCAGGGACCGCAGTCATGACTGTGTCTGGAGCTTGTGTCCTGCATCTGGCACTGGCCAACACCTAGCCACTGCCTGTAACACCAGCAGAGGACTAATGTGCCCACTCAGTGCAAAGAACTGCCTGCAGGTCCCCTGAAGAATGTGGCTGACAACCTCACATGCAAAGCTTGATTGTCTTTCATTTACCCTCCCTCACCATGCAGGCTGGCATTTATCCTGTTACCCATACTTTATCCTATTTTACCCTACCAAATCTGATCTTTCATCAGCAAAACTGGCTGCCTGGGTCTGTGTCTACCAACACTCACTCGAGCCAGCGTGACTTTCAGCTGCTGTTTGCTTTCCTTGCTGTGTAGGACATCTTTGACTATCACCAAGAACTGTGAGCAGCAACAGATCTGTCTGAACACGGCTGCTCCACAATTACTCATTTTAACAGTAGCAGTCATTGGAAAAGCAAAAGAAGAATGATTTCATTTTCATAACCTTGAGCTCCCCCTGCCCTGCTTGGATGAGCTTGCCTGCATTATTTTCATCCCCCAGAACACAGACACCACATTGCTCCTGCTGCAGAGAGCGCCGTGCGTCTTTCACACCCGCTCAAGACTTGGTGTTGGCATTCAGATGCCCAGGGCTTCACCAGTGTGGCAGATGATGAACCCCTCCCCAGGAAACCTGCTATTGACCCAAACAGATAAACCCTGGCCATCCAACCCACACTTGATTCCTCTAGTTAGTTCTCATGTGTAAATGCTGAATGAGCCCCACGGGAGCATTTGGGAAGGACCAGAGATGCGATGGGAAAAAAGGATGGCTTGTTTTCTGATACCTGCAGCTTATGGGGCATCAAGTCAGCTCTTATCACTTGAGGCTATTCAAAACATCATTTTTTTTTCCCCCTTTTTTCTGGCTTTGCTGAGGCGTTCTCCCAGTGCTACCTGCCCAGCTGACCTCTGGCTCCTGAGCACAGAGGGGTAAATATCACTGCAGTCACTTCCTTCACAGTTATTTAACATCTTAACTTGTCTCAATGGCTCAGATACGCTGCAACCGGCTTCCAGCTGGGGACAACAGCTAAAACTGGGAGGGCTCTGTATAAAGGGTGTTGATCATCTTTCATGCAAGGAGATAAAAATCTTCCCCTTTGAAGCACCCACAGGAACAACCTACATAGGAAAGCAGGGAGAAATCCTCTCTTACACTATGATCTTTAACCTCCATGTGCCATAGTCCACATCTGCATAAAGGGGTTGCCTTTTGGGCTCAATATAAAGTCATGAAGATTTGCTCATGGCTGCAAATTACCTTGACTAACAGCAACCTGTAAATGCAAATGATGACAGTGATAGCTGCTATATATAACGTCTGGAAGATCATTAATGCCAATCAGCTCACATATATGGAATATACACCTTGTCAAAGTAAAATGAGATCACTTTACAATAAGATCCCAAGCTGGGTTTATAGAGGTAATAATAGTATCAATAAACTCAGACTTCTTTCAGATGTTTGACTTGGGGCACATGTTTCCACTAGAAACCTGAACAGTAAAACACCAGCTTGGATTAAGACCTGGCTAAACAGGGAATTCTCCACCCATCATCACACAGCTGCTGTCAAGGCCCCATCATAGCTGGTTTTTGCACCCATTCTGTCTTCTGTCTTTACTAATGATCTGGAGGAAGGCATTAAACCATCAGTGTTGCTGTCTGCAGATGAGATGAATAACAGAGTGGGTCACAGCAAAATGCATGGTACTGAAGCAGAGCACATGGGCTAGATTCACATGGTGAAGCACCCTCTTTTGGACACAGAAACTATGGAAAGTCTTTGAACTTATTGTGGAAAACTAACTGGACCCAAAGGGCTTATAAAGTCCTGGGGTGATCAGACCGGGTACTGGTTTCGGAAGGCAGATAATCCTGCTAATTCCTGGTCAAAATCCAAGGAAGTCACAGACAATTTGGAGCTACTCAAGTATTGGAAAATACTCTTTTTTTACAAAATCTTTGTTTCTTGACAAAGAATAATGTACCTGGTGGCTTGGCCAGGGGCTGTGAGTGCCATGATGGACAGCGCAAGCGCAGAGGAGAACTTATCAATCTGCTGGACCAAGCCATGACAGCAGCCAGTGACTGAAGGTGAAGCTACTAGACAAACTGAGATGATAAACAAGGTACAAATGCTTAATGCTGTGGGTAATCAGCCTGAGAGACTCCTTGTTTTGATAGATCTTGTACTGGTTTTAAAGCAAGGTGGATTCTTTTCCTAAAAAGCCTGCTGCTGTTTATGTGTTAGTTCATTACGGCATCCAGAGCCATCCCAGGGGCTGATTTATATAGGTGGTCAGATTAAGGGATAATTTGATTTAATAAATTTATTCGGCACCTTATCACACACATGACTGCTCACGCACATGCTGTATTTGTTTCACTGCCAGACGAGCTCTCCCTTCGCCACCACCAGGACATGCTGTCACAGGCAGGAGGTGATCCGGTAGCCTTGCTAAAGGTAATGTTAGTTGTAACACTTTACCTAGAGTCCTAAAGTCGACGAGAATGTACCCCTTTGGCTGTTTCCCCATTTAAAAGATGTTCAGGTCTTACTTTCAACTCTCTTTGAAATGAAATCCACATTTTCATTCAGTCGCTATCACCAGATGAATCCTGATTTCAGTCCAGCCCCAGTCATGCTGTTGGTATCACTAAAACTGAGCAGGGAAGAGACACTCCAGTGTTTACTCAGGGTTCAGTTCTCATTCAGCATGAACAAAACCCTGCTAGCTTAACTAAACTTCACGTGGCCAGCTATGCAATAAAGATGGGTGCTTTGAGCTGATCCTTTACTGACTCGTGAACAATTCCCCTCCTACATGCACACACAGAGACTGGTTCCTGCTGCAATTAACTATCACTGCTCCATTGAGATCACTAGCCAACATATAGTGGGGATATGTGAATTACCATTATGACTTTATTGGGTTTTTTCCTGCCTGAAACCTTGTGTGATGCCATTTCTTCCTGCACTCACAGTCCTGCATTGGGATCAATTCAGCTGTGGCTCCTCCTGGCTGCAGAGCAGAAGATGAAGTGCTAAATACACAATGATATCAAGCTGCATGCGATCACTGCCCTACTTTTGGGAAGCAGCATGTGCAGTATGTGTACTCTGCAGAGTCATTTCTCTTTGAGATACAAATGGGCTGCAAGGAATGGCACAGGTCTCTTGTGCCATGCATAGCAGGAGCAGACAGTGTCTTCTCCACCTAAACATCTGCATTATAGGCCTGATGTAGAGTCTGAGAGCAGGTAAGGAGGGGCAAGATCCAGAGGAGAGGTTTGGGAGCCACAGAGGCTAAATCAAGCTCAACCCAGAGCATGGAGCAGGGAATTACACAGGAATTTGGTGAGATTTCCACACCTTTACAAAGCTCCCTGCTGCCTGGACATCTCCTGACTAGAAAGATTAAAGGGATTAGAGGCTTACAGATGATGAGGCAGGGAAAGGCTTTAAAAAAATACCAAGGTCTTCATTTAGAAGGATGTTTGAAAAGTGAATGGAGTGAGGATTCTCTCCCACAGGAAAGTGGGAAAATTTATTCTGAAGCAAGGTTATTTGACCAGTAAAGTGGCTGGCTCATTCCATGTGAAAGTACTAATGTGTATTTTACACAGTGCAGAGACAAAGGCATCCCTCATTTGCTCCTCTACAAATTAGGTGAAGAGAGTGAATAGGGTTAGTAGGATAGGTAGAGAATATGGTGTTATGAATACAACAACAAAATCACTGCTAAAGTAAAGCTGGGAAGCATTTTTCCACATGAGTAGTTCATTGATTAAAAATTATATCTGGGGTAGGCTGAACACTACTCCCAAAGCATGCAAAAAGTCCCACTGGAGCACCTGCAGGAGTAAAGTGCAGGTATCTTATTTTCCATACACACACATAGTTCAGTATTGGCAACACCCTGCTGAGCCTTCTCCTGGCTTTCACTCCCATCCCTGCCCCAGGAGGGTTGTGCTGTTTCCCATGCTAGCTGATAGCTTGGGTCTGCCCTGGTTAAAAGTGAGGCTATAAAAAGCAGGGAATGGAAAGAGCCCTTGAAGGCTTTCCAAAGTAGGCTTTACAATAAAGAATATGCTTTTCCCTTTCCATTCTCCAGAGGCACAGATCCATCAGCGAAGGGCAGGATGGGTGACGCTGAGCAGCCTGAAGAGGCTGGAGGATTCCTGTCTTGGGTACACCCTCCCAGAGGACATCTTACTCAGGCTTGTTTCTCCTTGGCCCTGAATGCAGCTCCTGCAGAAGAAGCAGCGATTCCCAGTGTAGGTGTCTTTCCATGCTGGCTCTTTCAAGCATGATTTTCCCCATCCTCAGTCCCTGCTGACCTGTGCACCCCAAATAATGTTGTATCACCAGGAAGCCAGGCAGCGTGAAAAGCCTCATCTTCATGGGTTTGTAGAGCTGTCTCTACAAACAAGATTGTGCACAGCTGTAAGAAGGCCCAAGATTGTGCACAGCTACAGCACTCCTAGAAACCCTCTCAAAACTTCAGACCCCAGCACCAAGACCCCTGTTTGCAACACCTCTGAGCCAGCCTGAAGGAGCTCCAACATCTGCAGGCATCTGCTCTGCTTGTGCTTCTGACAGCCCCGCACCTCTTGGTGCAGAAGAGATGCTCTGAGTTTGGTGTCCACCACCACGCATGAGCCTAATACCGAAGAGAGCTCAGCCTCCTTCGCATTTGTCATGAAAAGCAAAGATGGTAAGAGGGAGATTAATACATACAGGGCTAATACTACAGGTGACTTGTTCTGCTCAAGCTACACGATACTGGCATCAGAAAGGAGAATCCACCCTTGTGAGATGCAAAGTGGATGGAAACCAGGTTTGCCTGGATGAAGGGCCTGTCCCCTAATGCAGCTATTTCCCCAGGCCACAGAAAGTTAGTGCAACTGAATCTGGGCCGTGAATCATGTGCAACTGAATCTGGAGTCTCTGTGCCATGGGGCAGATGGTCCCGGGGCAGATGGTCCCAAGGCAAAGCACTGCCGTGGTGGCACTGAGACCATCTACAAGTCCTAGAGCTCCTCTGAATTACTCCAAGGGCTGGATAAGGAGGAGGAGAGGTGCTGTGTCATGGTCATGCAAAAACCCTTCTAAACTGATTTTTGGTGTATCGAGCTGCAACCAACTTACTCCTTGAAGAGCAGAACTGGAGTCACACGTTCTGCTAATAAAGAACACCCAACATCCAGATACTTTGGTACAGAGGAAACACCAAATGGGACATCAAAAGGGAAACAGCCTATGTGGTTAACACAGCATTAAGTCTCCTGGTGCAAATCATAGGTGTGTTATGTGCAGTCCCACCAAGGGGAAATACCTGTCCACTGATGGTCAGAGACAGCACCAATGCTAAAAGCAGCAGCAGAGCTAAACATCCCTCAGCACTTCAAGGCCACACTGATGCCCTTGTCTCTCAGCTGTGTACCCACACAACCAACCCATTACAAACAGATCATTTAGATTCTATTTTAAAGCAGCAACAGGGGTGCAGAGAGGTGTAAATTGTGACATACATTTTACACAGTTCAGCCTCCCCTGCAGCATCATAAACCCTCATGAAAATAGGTCCATGCCAGGGGGTATGAACTGGAGTGTTAAACCTGTTAATCTACTTATACTTCAAAAACCCTAGGTGAAGTTGAAAGAAATTAAGAGAGATTAGGGCTGTTAATGGAATTCAGTGGTTTCAGGTGTTTCAGTTACAAAATCCCAGCCACAGAGCCAACAAGGGTGCTCCACTGAGGCTTCCAGTTCCCAACAGCCTGACCTGGTCATAAGGTTTTTGGAGTCAGATTGTCCCTTGGTTCACTTATACTATGCCTTGCAGAAAGGGGCTGTAATTCCTGGTCTGATTTGCAGTTCACTCCTGCAGAACAATCAATAATCACTATAACCATGCCCTAGCTGAGCTCCTCTCTCTCATTACCCTAATTTTGGAAGTGGTATAACTTTGCTCTTTCCAGGACTTGCTCCTGATTTGTTTCTAGGGTTGCTGCCTATTGCTTTCCAAGCAGCCTCCACTGCTGCAGAGGACTTGCTGGTGGCTCCTGGGAAGCACAGTGGTGTGAAGGCAGAGGTCTTCTACCATGGGTGCTGGCAGGCTCTAGCTTCAGAGGGGCAGCACCCTCTACCACAAGTGAGATGAACACGGTGTCCCCACTTCAAGTGCCAAGTGGCACCGACCATCACTGGCTGAGCACAGAGAGTCCCCTTCTCCCTTGGGCGCAAGCCCTGGGGGTGATTCTCATGCCTCTCCCATTGTCAGTGTGTCCTGGGTATGTGCACAGACCCAGCAGCGCTCAGCCCCAGCCTGGGCAGAGAAACACACTGATTCAGAGGAGGCTGAGATGCTCCTCCTTTGGGCACAGTCTCTGTTGGCACTAATAGTAATGATAGAGTGAGTTGGCAGAGCACATATAAAACTTTTCAAGCTTTGGGTGAGATTTACAGAGCTCTGGGCATAGGAAAGTATTTACTGTGGAGCAGAGGCGAGAGCGAACTGAGAGAGCGGGACACAGGATGGAAGGCAGCATGATTCATCAGTGGGGAAGAGCAAGACAACTTACCTGTTTTCTGCAATTCCATTTTCAGCCAAGAAAAATGAGCCATCATAACAGAAATTATGTGACAGGAAAGGACAAACTGCTCTGATCAAAACAACAGCAGATAACTCCTGGAAGAGCCCTGTCACAGGCACCCAGCTCCATGAGGAGGGTGATATTGAGCTGGGAGGATGCTCCTGGCAGGACGAGGAGACACGGACACTGCGCACCCTCCCCTCCTCCAGGATGCATAAATAAGTACTCGAAAAGCAAGCAGTGCACCTCCAGAATACTGATTCCCCAGCGCTAGTATTTTCTGGCTCCCTTCTACAAAGGCAAGGTGATGTGATTTAAGTCAAAGCATCATAAATATGTGGGAACTTCCTAACTGTAGATGAGGTGAGGCAGAAGAAGAGGGTGGAAAGAAAATACAGAAGCAATGAAAACAAAGCTAATAATGCAAGTTGCTGAGAATGGCTGGCTCCCAGAAATGCCTGAAATGGTTCCCAATGGCAAAGCTTTCATCTGGATCTCCACTGCACTGTTTCCTGCTGTGTGAACCTCGGGGTCAACAGCATCACGTTGGAGCTCCTCTCCAGTTAGCTGAGCCCTGAGCAGCAGTGAACTCCTTTCTGCCACTGTGCTGGCAGAGAGCAAACCCCAGACCCAGAGAGGATTTTATCTTCTTATGGTGGAAGGAGAGGATAGGTTATCAGTCCAAACTAGTCTGCAGTTAGGCCATAATCCCTACTTGGAGATCAGTTAGTAGCCCCTGTTAAAAACTTGACTGGGGGAACAGGTTCAGAGAAGATCCAAGATCTAGGAAATGACTATTGAAATAGAGATCCAGATCTCCATTCAGATCATACAACAAAGACTTAGACACCACCTGAGTCTAAATCAGACCATTTGGAAAGCTCACAGTGATCTGAATGCTGAAATTTTTCCTTATGTTTTGAATCTGTTTCCCTTCAGTTATTCCAGAAACCAGCTGGATCTTAAGTCTGTTTGGTTCCTCCTGGAGAAAGCAAAGAACCAAACAGACCATGCTAGGTGGGGAGAGAGGAGCTCCTGCTGCAAAAGCTCTTTAATGTTTTGCCTTTCCCCATGACTAGGAACAAAACCTGCACCTATGTTGAGCACTATGTTCTTTTGCCACATTCACCCGAAGTGACTTGCCCAAGCCCTCATGATCTAGCTGTGGACGAGGAGAGGACAGTGCACAAACAGCCCCTTTCATTTTGAAACCTCAATCCCATACCCGGGTCTGCCATGTGAAGTGACACAATGCTGAACATCCTTTCCCAGCCTGCTTGTGCAACACGGATGCAGATCCATCTCTGCCATCCCATGTCATCTCCCAGTTCCCTCCACAAGCCGAAATCCCATGATGAATTTGGACTCCTGATCAATTTAAAAACATATCTTTGAGTTGTTTGCATTGGCCTTCTGCCACTTGAGGGTGAATTTCCAATACTCAGAAATACACTACTGATCTTTTGCAAGTGAAGATGTTCACAACTGATATTCCTGTAAGAACTGAGGTTATAAGAAATTAAGACTAGAGGCCCATGGCAGAACCGCAAGGGCTGGCAAACCCTGCAAGAGACTGAGGCTGCAGCATGACACTTCCCTTTGCATAACTTACCCTACAATCATTTATTCATAAAATAAACATTGCTTCTAGCAGAACTTTATTATTAAAAAGTTCCCCTCCAAAACATACGATTCTCATAATTCTAATAAAAATATGAAAATATGGATGAAAAGACAAGAAACAGAAACCTACCAGAAATCCAAGCAGCAAGACCTGTGGATCAGATGCTTTACTGATGCAAGCTGATGGACCTCTGGTGACTTGAGCTGTGTCATGACAATTCACACTGGCAGAAAACTCGGGGCACAGCTATTGTATAAGGTTAGGACTGGCCTGGCAGCAGATTTCCAGTGTAAGCTGAACTCAGCACAGACGTACTTCCATCAGTAAAGAAGCGTATTGGACGCTTTCCAAAAAGTGGAGTCTTATGATCTTGGAGATCAAAATTTAATCATATTTGAAAGAAAAGAGATAAATGAAAGGGATCTTAAGAGTTCATAGCAAAGGTGAGGCAAGCCCTGGGTCCTGGAACCACACATCTCAGAAACCTGCCGCATGTGCAGGCTACTGGGCTTGCTGTGTGTGAATGCACACCTGCCTTGGGTCTCGGGGGCCAGGGGTCAAGACAGCAAGTTTCTAATATGAAAAGATGTTAAGTAGACAAGATGCAGAGAGGAACCCTTTTGTCAGGCAACAGCAGGGAAACCCCATGCCCCAGGGTTTTAGGGTTCTCTCCTCCTGCCTTTACCAGCCGGCATTTACACACTGCATCCTGAGGTCTCTGCCAAATGCATTATGGAAGTAAGGAGTCTTTTGGGGCGATGCTGGTGGTGACAGCACCTCCAGTGTGGTGGAGCACTCACTGGTGATGTCCCTCCACACTGCTCCTGCTCCTCACACAGTGCAAGCCTGGCTGGTGCCCAACAAGGAAAACCAAATATCCTCACTTCAGGAGAAACACGGCCATGAGGACTTTAAAGGCCTGAGCAAGCACTTCACTGTCATACCCCTACATGGGCTGCAGGTCAGCCAAAGGGAATAAGAAGCCCCACTTTCCCCATAGCTCCCCAGTGGTTTGCCAGACCATTCCCTTCCTGAGCCAGACAGTTCTGGCTCTCCTTAGAGCTCTCCCCATTGCCTGTGATGTATGACATCTGGGAACTCTCATATGTGCAGTGGGCAGGCTCATTTATACAGTGTTTGAAAAATAGATGGTGTATGAAGTGCAATTTGGTGTTGTAGAAGAGTTCTGTCCCCCTTGGGGTGTCAGGGCATTTGATTAAAACCCTTTTATGGGAAATCAATATTTTACTCATTATAACTTTCATTCTCAGACCTAAAAACTACTGTGATGGACTTGTAAGATACTGCACTACATGCATGCACACCCGGGTCTGTGCGTTAGGGGAGTAATCCCTTAGCATTTATTTTTCTTTCATAAGCACACATGGAGGTAAATAAGCAGTGAGAGGGTTAGTGACAGGCTGCTGCGGGGATGCATCATTTACTGCTGGATTAAAGGTTCCCACTTAGAAACACTGGGCCAGACCACTCCATGGTCCTAGCCAAGGTGTGAAGAAGTATCTTGGATAAAACTCTTCCAAGGCTAAAACAGCCTAAATCTGTGAACTACACCTAAGGGCAGTGGCGAACACAGAGACTAGAGAGATGCTCAGCTGAATGAAACAAATACAGCCCTGACTTCAGATTCATGACACACAGCTGACTTTTGATTCTGCCTCTGAACCCCTGGAGGCCCTGGTGAGTCCCTTGGCAGCTCTGCACTTTGGTTTTCCCTTCTGTACAATGGGCTGAAGACACTGTCCTCCTATGGGGTAACACCTGCAGCCAGACTAACCTCAGCTGCTGGAGAAGGAATGGGATTGCCAATGGGAATTTGTCACAGAGACTGTTATCAGCCAGTCCCTGGCTCTGCCCAAGAGTGGTTACAGGACTGGAGGCAGCATGGCACAAACCGTAATCACCACCCCTACAAAAACCCAGCAGCTGCAGAAACGAAACAAGCAGCAATAGTAATAACAAAATAATATTTAATAACCCCTTCCCAAAGCAGCACTGATTTATTTCTCTAAAGGGTTGTTTTGCCTCCTACAACCTGATCCGTTACCACTGAAAACATAGCAACAGCCCGGATTGTACCACTACACATGAGGATGCACAGCCACCGTCACCTGCACCTGCACCAGCACCAGCACCCTGCCTGGATGTGAGAAAGAGAAAAGATGTTCAACCCTACAGCTTGCACCACCTCACATGATATATGGGCTGTGTGGTACAGGCTCCATGGGCTGCTGGTCCCAGTGCCACACGGTACAAGGTGCTGCATGTGGCAGGATATGTTTGCTGGGACCATTGTTCTGACGCTGAATCCAGGAGGAAAAATCAAAGCTGGCAGTGACAACAGTGACAGTATTTTCTAGTACAAACTGGGGCCAGAAGAGACTCTCTCCATAGAATCCCAGACTGGTTTGTGTTGGAAGGGACCTTAAAGCTCCTCCAGCTCCAACCCCTGCCACGGGCAGGGACACCTTCCACTAGAGCAGCTTGCTCCAAGCCCCTGTGTCCAACCTGGCCTTGAACACTGCCAGGGATGGGGCAGCCACAGCTTCTCTGGGCACCCTGGGCCAGCGCCTCAGCACCCTCACAGGGAAGAGCTTCTGCCTAAGAGCTCATCTCAGTCTCCCCTCTGGCAGGTTCAAGCCATTCCCCTTGGCCTGTCCCTACAGGCCCTTGTCCCAAGCCCCTCTCCAGGTTTCCTGCAGCCCCTTTAGGCACTGGAGCTGCTCTCAGGTCTCCCCTTCAGGAGCCTTCTCTTCTCCAGGCTGACCCAGCCCAGCTCTCTCAGCCTGGCTCCAGAGCAGAGCTGCTCCAGCCCTTGGAGCATCTCCATGGCCCTTCTCTTAACCAGAGAACTGGAGCAGGTATGAATCTAATTATGATAAAATCGATTTCCTTTCTGATCAGCACTGAGAAGGAGGCAGATACATGTGTCCAGCACTGCTATCTTAAAACAAAAGTACAATTAAAAGCACCACATTCCAGTTCAGTGCTGGGTGTTTTTTACAGTGTTTTTGGTTTTGGGAGCCAGAATAAGGGATGTGAGGGCACAAGGGACGTGATGCACAAGGACAGGACAGGTCCTTTCTTACAGGGCTGAGTGATCCCCAGTTCAATCCAGATCTGTGCTCCTTACTCTGTACCACTCCTCCCTCATACATCTCCACTACAGGCTGACTGTGCTGCAAAGATCAGAGTAAAAACTGCTTAAAGCAGTTCAGGTTCTCAACCCACCAGCAGAAACAGTAGCATGTGACAAAAGGATGAACCCCTCAACAAGATGAAAGGAACAAAGTGACCGGAGATGGCAGAATGAAGGGACACAGAGTCACAGCATCATTCTGTTTTGTTATACTTTTCTTTCAACATCCAAATGAAAGCACTGCCTATTTCCTGCTTGCTCCCTGGAGGTTAGGAAGTGGGAAGGAGACGTTTGCAAGCATTTCACAACTATCCTGTTGTTTATTCTTGGGAAAATGTCAGATGTTCAAATATGTTGGAGGGGTTTGTGCACAAGCCACACACAGATAATTACACTGCTCTGTAGTGGGAGGAGTGGATTTGAGAAATGGCTACAGTTAGGGAAAATCTAAGTGGTTTGGGATTCCTACAGGATGACTGGGATCAGATGACGGGATTTTTGAAGCGGACCGAGCTGGCAACAAACTCCATCCCAGTGAAAACAGGCTGGCAGAGCCCACATCAGTGTCAGCATCAGCCTGATTCCGATCTGATTCTGCCCTGCGCTATCTTCAGTGGCTCCTCGGATGAATCAGTCACACTCGTGCAAAGCCAAAATATGAATTAATTTGTCTGGGTAAAGAGAAGAGATCAAAACAAATCAGGCATCACTGTTCCGAGGGAGAGCAAACGACTCCCCCAGACACATTCCTCAGGTCAATCCCATCTCCATGTCCATGTCCTCGAGAAGATACCTTTCTAACACTGGATTGCCAGGGAGCAGCTCTGCCCTTCACCAGCCCCATGGTTCAGCATGTGTCTTGTGGGGCAATGACCAGGTTTAAACCGCAAGGCAGCATCTGCTGACCCCCTCGGTGGCTGCACGGGGACATGGACCCTGGGGCTCGTGGCAGAGCAGCTCAGCAGTCCCCCACATCTCTGTGGTTGGGAGCGCTGCAATGCAAGAAGCTGCTAAGCCATCGCCTATGGCAGTGCTCCTCTGCAGGGCAGGGGATACAGAACATGTCCTGCATGGGCCCATTTTGGCTGATGTGCTTTTTGGGCCCATGTGGCTGATGCTGGCTAAAGACGTCCTCCTTCAGCAATGCTCAAGGAACAGGTATATCCATCTATCTAATGTCTCCCTCAGACATTAGAATAAATCCCTGGTACCTCCTGACTCTGCATATGACAATCTGGACCTGATCAACAGTTCACACTCTCCCCTAATGATTTTAGGATTTGCCACTGAGGGATTGTCATCATTTTGAGAAGCTTAGGAGCGGAGGGGAGCCCTGCTGCTTCCCAGCGAGGCAGGATTTAGAGGCAGGGGAGGGGAAGGAAACCTTTGGCGATTTATGCACTTCTTGCTACAAAAAAGTGTAATTTTCTATTTACTGACCTGGTTTCCAGCCTCATGTCTGTACGTGCACTCGCAGACACCCAGCTTGAGGACTAACAGCAAGCAGACAGGGGGTTGGAACTAGATGATCTTAAGGTCCTTTCCAACCCAAACCATTCCATGATTTTATGATTTTAAAGGTATTAAGATTTAAACCAGACCCCTCTCCTGTATACCCCAGTAAAACACACCTATTGAGGTCCCCATGGCATTTGGGGCCAGACACATCATGGTGACACCTGCATGTGCATTGAGGCGCTGAAAGCATCTTTCACAACTGGGCAGCTCCCACAAGTGATAGGGGGAGATCAAGAACAGTCACATGTAGGAAATCCGACATATGGCTTGAAGCAAACACACATCCAACCCCATCCTCTTTCACACATCCTTGTTCTCGGGGCTGTGCAGGATGCTCCCCTGCCTCTACAACGTGCTTCTTGGTGAGTCACAGCACAGTCAGGGCAGGCAGAGCTGCTGCAGGGCATGGTGAGATCTTCTGTATGCCTGGGAAGGTGGGAGTGTTGACCCACTCCTGCACTGGAGGGTGAGCAGATGCTGGGGGCTGTGTCCCTCCAGGGGCTGGGTTGGTTTCCCTCGACCACCTCTCATTGTCATCGCTATGATGTTGAACACAGTGGCTCCCATAGGACCACGGCTGGAGAGGGGTGGGGAGGGGGAAAACCTCATGTCAAGGATGAAATCCGGACCAGAGAACCTGCCCCTGGCAAATCGGAAAGCTGCTCCTGGTACTGCATCTTAGGCAAATTCCTACAAGCTTAATAAAAAATCATTGGCTGGGAAGAGTAAACCTCCGACAAGGTCTTAAGAGACCCTCTTGGGAAAGACCATAACATCATCACAATCCTTCTTAGACATCAGAGAGGTTACAAGGAAGAGTAGGAGGTTCTGAACAATTCTGTTGTATAAAACCTTTCAGCCTGAGTTTTTTCACACGAGAAAATCCATGTCTCAGGCAGACATTTCCTCCTGCACAGACTCTCTGGTGCCTGGCAGTGTGCAAGGTCTGAATCGCTTCCTACCATTAGGACAGTCACATATCATACCCATTTAGACCTGCTGATATCTAGGGAGAGTTCAGCTCATGCTGAAACCTGGACACAGTTCATGAACTGAGATCAAAAGCTGCTCTGCATGAACTCTGGTAGCACCAACTGCTTGTGAAACGCCAGGTTCTGCCCTGCACTCACAGAAGTCAATCAACTGTTACATTAACTTCAGTGGAGCAGGATTTGTCCCTAATGAAACACCAGGATGATTTCATGTCTTGTTATTCACCCTCTGGAAAACACTGCCAGGTGGCAATGCTCAGTTAAAAAAATCACTACATCTGTATTACTAAAGGATTTACAAACCCTTCTATATTCAGGAGGAGTGAACACAGCAGGTACATGTTTTAGCCACCTTCTCCAAAATGCCTTGTAATGTCAGAGTTAGTGCAGCAGCATGATTTGAGGTTAAACATTACATCCCGAGACATACAGGTAGTTTGACTAGAGGCAATGCAGTTATTGAAAGTCGAGGGTATTGCACAACCACATACAGTCTGACATCACTTGTTCAAGAAGACAACCCACCACCAAGGCCAGGTTGGACAGGGCTTCAATCAACCTTCTCTAGTGGAAGATGTCCCTGCCCGCAGCAGGGGATGGGAACTGGCTGAGCTTTAAGGTCCCTTCCAACCCAAACCGGTCTGTGAGTCCATGATTTAAGCTGGCTACATAAGAAAATGCTTCCCTACATGAGGGCCATATTAGAGGGTTTGTTGGCTGAAGCCATACCCTGCTGTGCTGTGAATACCCTGTAATTTAATGTATACATTCAAAATTTGATTTAAACCATCACTCAAAGTTTGATTAAAAAAACCCCATCTAAATATTTCTTAATCTGGGGTTTACTGCTATAGATTATGTTTCATTTGTAAAAAACATTTTAAAGCTATGAAATTCCACAGAAGATGGAATTCCACCAATGCACAAAAGAAGATTCCAAAATGATTGTTTCTAATTGGGAAACTTATGAAATTCCTGAGAGGTGCTTAGCAGCTGCGGCAAACAGAGCTAATAAACACCTTCCACTCCTACACTCAGTGCCATGTACTTTGGAATGGATATACATTCCCAGCAATGTTAAATTACGTTTGTTAGAAAGATCATTAAATTTCTTTTGATTAAGTGTCAGGAATAAACTGTAGATGAATGATCGAGTTTTTTAATGAGTTCAAAGTCCATGAAATAATTTACTTCCCTGGGTCAATTATAATTTCAAAGCAAAATTCCTATGGGACTAATTTATTGGGAGTGTAAAGAGGCTTTCGTTCGGCAGCTCCATACGCTGCCTGACCCTGTCTGTGTTTGCTTAGCTGTGATTTCGCTTACTCAGATAAGGTGCTGAATGCCCCAGCAAAAAGCTCTGAGGAGCAGCTTTCTCTTTCTGGCTTATAATAGATATTTTGATGCTATCACTTACAACTGAAAAAAGATAAATGTCCTGCACAATGAACTCTTCCAACCCATTTCTGAAACGATTCAGTGATTTTTGCAGGCACACTGTGTAGATAGAGAAGTTCAATGTAGTCTGGGTAAAAAGTGCTCTTTGCCGGAAAGTGAAGGTATGAGATCCCTGCTGGAGAACCTACAGAAAGCGGTCTTACCAACACAGGTCACAAATGTGCCTTTCACAGTGCAATACGGTATTGCATTGCATGAAGGAAGCGCTGGAAACAAAACATAGAGCACCTGCCCATGTTCTAGTCCCAGGCATTGCTGTGCAAGCCAAATAGTCACAGCAAGAATGATCAGAGAAGATGGCCACAGCACCAGGATCCACATGTACATCGAAACCCATCCATTGGGTTTCAATGGGAACTCGCAGCGGCTTCACCCACCCCACTTAGGGGCTCTTTCCAAAGTTCCCCTGTACCCCACACATGCTCACTTCATGTATTTCTCAAACTGACGTTTTCCAAGGCTTTGCATCCAGAAAATGCACCATTCAACTGGCTTATTACCCAAAACACAGGCATTTTTGAAAATCTGTCCATAGAGCGTTCACTAAAATCACAACTCCTGAAACCCCAAAAGTGAGCATATTGATTAACTCCAATTTATAAATACGGATCAACACATGTTCACGATTCTACTGCAACGATGCCATTTACTTAACACAGCTCACTGAACATCCACATGGCAATGATGAAATCCAAGCTCTTCTGCTCTGGGCTGGATGCAAACTACACTTCTCATTAGTGTGCGGTGCTGGGGACTGTTGGATGGAGCCAAGCTGGGATTCTGAGATCATATTCTTCAGTCCAATAGCAGGAGCTGAGAAAGGAGCTGGTTGAGCAAAGTGAAACGTTTGAATATGACTGAACTTTTCATCTCCTTCTCTGTGAGCTAACAGATCTGCAGAAAGCAAATCACAAGTTTCATGCCCTCATGCTCTTGTATGCTTCCATCTCCACTGGACAGGGTGATTTTGGTAACTAATCACAAATGACTTACCTACACACTCAGATTTCTTTGTGGATCAAGGATTTCAAACCGGTGCTCACCAGGGAAGAAAGGATAACAGGTGTCAGGTTTTGGGTGCACAGAGCAGAGGCCTAATGTGATCCATGTGAAATACTGCACTCCTCAACATGAAGAAGGGAGAGTTGCAAGGCGCTGATCCAGGAAATCAGTTAATTATTTGCTTAAATCCAAGCACACGAGCAACCTTATTACATGCAACAGGACACCCCTCCAGCTTAAGTGTTTTGCTGGACCGGCTCCTTAATATAAACTATAAAGCCAGGGACTCTGTGCAGAATACAGAGGGATTTTGAGTAAATTCTTCTGTCAGGGAAGGAGGGAGGGAGAAACAGAGCCTTTATTTAATGCCTTCCTTGGTTTACAATTTATATTCCAAAAAGCTGCGAGCCATAGCCTTAACTAAGTAAGGAGATTTGCATTGCCCATGGTGTTCTCCCGCGTCAGCCCACCGTGCCGCATTGACATGAAATCTAAAGAGGAATCAACCTTGTCTCATCTTTTCAGTCAAAAACTAAAAAACACGAAGGATTGTGCTTGCTCAAAGGATGGACAAGACTGTGTGATCGAGGCTTTCCAATCGATTTTGGATGCCCCAAAGGGTCCAGCAGAAAGCTGGTCCTTGAGCTGCTGCCTCCCAGGAGTAACCCCTGCAGCCTACCGAGCGCATCCAGGGGAGCAGAAGCACCTCCATTCCACTGTGAACCTCACCTGGAGCTACACAAAGCACATGGGAAAGATGTTGCACATGTAAAGATGGGGTTTTGCACAATTTGGAGGTGCTGAATTTGCCCAGCAGGCAGGATGGTAAAGGGGAATTATCTCAGTCTACCAGCAACTCCCCAGCTATCTCTTCCCCAGCCTTCCCCATATGAATTAAATCTTCAACAGACAGACCTGACTTCCCAGCTGTATGCTTGTAATGATCAAAATAACTACTGATCTCTCCCTCAGCCTGCACAGCAGCACAGATTTCAGCTGTGGTAGTGACCTGGTAATCACCAGCCATCAGCAAAGCTGTGAACACAGCACAGACCCAGCAGACTCAGCCCCAAACACATGGGCCAAAGCCCATGTGCACAGCCCAGCAAACTGAGAGCCTCAACAAACCCCATGTCAAATAACCCCACAGATTTCCCAAAGATTAAGTTATGGAGACTAGAACTTGAAAACATCCCAAACCAGTAGAGCTCAAGGCATCCCAAAGACCAGCAAAGGTGGCGGGTGCGTTACAGCACAGTACCAATGGCTTCTTCTGCCTTGGTGGGGTGGTAGGGCAGGGATGCGCCATATCCAGCCCTCTCCACTGGGATGAGGCATTGGCTGTGCTGGAAACTAGCAGCATTACAGCTTCCACAAGATGGCAACTTCCTCCTGCATGTTTCCACCACTGCTGTCTTTGGGGTTTGTTATCAGCAGCCAGTTTATAGGAGGTTTGTGCTGCTGCCTCCTTCGAACAGGCTGTTGCTGTGAGGGCTACGCACTAAAATGGAAAAGAAGCCCTGCACATAAATACTATCATGTTTCACCAAATTCTGTTGCTCTGAGCTCATCTGTCTGCCAGTCCTTCATTCATCCCAAGCCACTTTCTACATCATCTACCTCCATTAGCTCATCCTTTCCAAAGTGCTGGACTGGTGCGTGTCCCCACAATGCTGCAGCACCGGGGATCCTGCCCCACTGCCCCACACGCTGGGACCAGCAGCCCAGTGGCAGAGCAGGCTCTTGGGGACGTTGAGAGCAGAGTGTGGGGATCTGCATTCAGGGCCTCATTGGCAGCTATTTAACATTTCCTGGACCTCAATTCCCATCCATAAATGGAGCTAGTGCAGCTATGTCCCGCCGGTCCACTGCTAATTCATTAACCAGTTATGACTGTATGCCCCTGCCACCTCTTTGAGGGACACCAGATCTTACCTTGAAAAGTCTTGTACAAAGTGAGCAGCAAAACCACATCAGGGGCTTATCCCTCTTACTTTACTTTGGACACAGTTCTGTGCACACTTGTACTTTACAACACATTTGCATCACTGTCCCTTCTAACGCGCTCTAAAACGTGGAGATGGGCAGAGATGAACAGATAATAAAAATGCCACATTTGCATGGAGTAGTGGCATTTTTCACCTCTAAATTGAATCTTTCTGCCTATGCTCACAGGTGCACAGGGCCACTCAGACAGGGAGATGTGCAGTCTTATCAATCCTGTGCCTATAAACACGTGAGAAGTATCCATCAGGAGCAAAGACAGTGAAGACTGATGGATGCTGATTAGACCAAGAAGCTAAAAGAAAACCCCTCTCACAAGTGAGCAAGGCCATTAGCTGTGACTCAGAGGCAAAACTAAGCTTCAGGATTATCCCACTTAAAGCTTTTGAAGAAAATTCAATTAAATTACAGTCTACCTTGATTGCTGCCTTTATCAGGACAAAATGGGCAAGCCAAGGAAGGTCCACCTGGGGCAACTAAGTGAAGCAAGCTGGTATGAGCTGGGGGGAGGAGACAGACAGAAGGAAAAAGGCTGTGTGTCAAGGGACTGGCGACAGGAGATGTGCAACCTAGAGCAGGTACTGGAGCAGCTAGAACATACCAGTTGCAAGAGACAATCTAAAGAAAGGAACTGAGAGATGGACAAGGAGAGCCTAGAACAACATACCTTAAAAATCATTCCTTTCAAAACTGAGTGTGAGACAGGCTTAGCACTAAGCAGTCCCCAGCAAGATGAGCAGTACAACCTGACCTGGCAATCTGCAGGCAGATTCCAGATTGATTTGAGCAGCACTGGGAAGCAGAAAGCTGGAGTCAGTGCCTGCAGCTGCCCCTGAAATGGCACTTGCTTCAGGTGTTGCCACAGATACCAAAGCTGGGTGATGGGTCAGTGTGTTGCTGGCATGTCGCTGATGGAAATGGGGGGGGGGGCAACAAACCCACCTGCAAACATCTCACTGAGATTCATTGCCTTGGAGGTCTCCAATCGCACAGCCTTGCTCTCTCTTGGGAGCTCTGCACCATGCCCTTCCAACACAGCACCCGTTTCTCTCCAGCCCAAACCATGCAGTCAGTAAAGTTCATGTTGGGAGTATTCCTCTGCCTCCTCCTCACAGCCTGGCAGTGCAGGTTCAGCACAGAGCACAGACCTTCTGTCCTTCACTCCCCTCCATATCTCCAATCAGCTCTTCTGGCTTGGCTGGCTTCATTCTGTGGTTGATGCAGCAGCAATGCAGGGTAGAGGAGCAGCATATGCCAGTGAACCATGGTGCTCGCTTTTGTCTGTCCAGGGTCCTTGCTACACACCCTGTGACTGCCTGGACAAAGGAGCACCAGTGCATGATCCACGGGGTCAGGTTCATCATGCCGTAAGCACCTGCCTCCCACCTAGAAACCTGTGTATTCTCTGGGAGACTGGCTCTAAATATCTCCATGTCAGACAAAAATACTGAAGCCTATATTGCAGTTATGAAAAGCAAGTTGGCATCTGACAGTGGGCTCCTTGTTTGTTATATAAATACCTGAACAACTGCACAGTACTTGAAAACCACCCCAAACCACCGAAAAAACCCAATGCTTGAGCATTCAAACCAAAGTTCTTGCTGGTCACTAATGCTGCCTGCTAAATGGAGAGGTAGTCTTTATTAACCACCAACTGCAGCAGAAACTCATGTGACAACAGTGCCCAAGAGCTAACATAAATCTTAGAGACTCTCTCCAGTCACCACAGTAGAAACATGAGGGTTTTCCAGCAATCTGTGATGCCTGTTTAATAGCAAGGATGAAGGACATTGAGAAAAGAGATTGGCTTGGCGTGGCTTGAACTACACTGAGCAGATCACCTTAGCTTAGAAAAGCTGTAGTCAATACCCGAGTCTTCAGATTTAGACTTTCAATCAAGTGCCCAGTTAAGAGAGCCGGGTTCTGGAATTCAATAAGTCACTCAACACAGAGCTGAAGTGTTTCAGGTATCTGAGCTTTTAAATATCATGAGAGAGTGATAAAATGAAAGTGAAGACTATGCAAACAGAACCCCTCCTGGGGTCCACTGTAAGGTTTGCTGAAAAGAAATGAGGATGCACCACCTCTGGAATGGTTCTGAGATGGTGACAGAAGGATTTATTAAAGGGTTTGATCCTCAGTGGCTGAAGAGTCACACAGTTTCTTTGATTTCAAGAGGATATCCCAGATTTCCATCTGCTATGATGACTGCACTATGACGTACTGCATCCTCCAGTCCACTTCCCCTGGGTGTCTTCACCAGCAGAAAAAGGCTCCTCTTGGATGAATCAGGTTGGAGGAGCTGGAAGGTGACCAAAAGCCATTGTGGCAGCTTTGAGGAAGTTTCAGAAAATCTGGGTCACTTTGGGTCTCTCCTTTTCTCCCCTGCACAGTCTGATGGGAGGATCAGAAAACAAAATGCCCCAGTAGAGCTGGAGGTGCCCTTGGTCCTCAGTGATGGTGGCCTTGGGTGCGTCACTGCACAGGGAGTCTGGTGGTTCCAGCTTGGTAGATACACATTAGGGATGGCACTGCCCAATCTGAACCCACATTTGTGAGCACAGCGTGTCCTCTGACCAGCCAAGGGAAAGAAGCAGGAGCAAGGCTAGGAGAAATGAACTTCAGATCAACATAAACACCAGTGTGCACTTGCATTTAGCCTGATCCTGAGCTGGCCTTTCCAAGAGTGGTTAAAGAGACATTGCTGGGGAGCTTGGTGGGGCACCACACCAGAAAGGAGATGTTGTATCTGTCTTGGCTTTGCCATGTGAAAAAGGTCTGATACGAACTGGTGATTCTGATATGAACTCATGCTGATTTAGTTTAAGAACATCCCAGTTCAAAATGATATTGCCCAAACTGCACCAGATGTTGACCTACCGTCTCCTCCAGGGGCTTATTCACAAAGGCAACAATAAATGGGTCGATGTTATTTTAAATTGAAATTCATCCTGCACCTTCACCAGGAGGAGCACATTCTGGGATTTTACAGTTGGAGTAGGGTCAGTGCTGAGCTGTTAATCCAGACTCAGACTCACCGCAAAGAACTGCTTTGGGCAGCGTCTTGCACTCTTCATCCAAATGGGTCGATGGGTGTGATCGTGTGATAAATAACCACACTGATGGGTCGGCACAGGCTGGTGGGGCCAGATATTGATCTCAGCAAGACACAGCAACATGGACCTCCATGGCACTTGCTGTGGCTCTACAGATGGACAAGTGAGACTCTCATTGCTCGCTGGTGGACTGGAGAACAGCCAGGCTTTGAATGACCACCCGGCAAAGCCAACACCAGGCATCTTCCCATATCCTTCATTCCTGCACACGAGATGGTGGCCAGCAAAAGGATGGTTTTGTGCTTGCAGCCTGCAGGGTAGAAGAGTGCCTGTCAGCATAAAGGCCACAGCAGGAGGCTGCAGCCTGGAGTTGAGCTTCTAGCATGGCTGGTTTGAACACATGGACACTGCTCAGACATGTACTGCATCCTCCTGCCAGCCCTTGGAATCCTAAATCCCAGGCATCTGGGGGCTTCCTGCTCGACAAGCACCAAGCAAGGGAGGGTCTCAGAGACCAGGCTGTGGTCTGATGGGTAAGTCTCCATGCTCAGGGCTTGAGGTTCGGCAGGACTTTTGCTCTTCAGATTTGAAAACTTAAAACACCTAATTCAACATCCACATTATAAAGATCTTAGAAAAAAATGCAGGTGCAGAATACAGCCACAAAGAGGACTCAAGGGTTGAAGAAAATGTTTAACAAAGAAAAGATGAAAGACTTTGTTCTGTTTGGCTTATCAAAAAGGAGATGGGGAGGTGATGTGTAAGAACTTTCACCTGCAGACAATACTGGTTATGAAAGGGCTCTTTAATCAAAAGGGTAAAGGCAGAACAGGAATAAATGGCTGCAAGCCGAAGCCTGATCAATTCAAATGAGACAAAGGGCACAGATTTTAACAGGGAGATGATTAACCACTGGCACAAGTGACAAGAGGGCAGGGAAGTTTTTGACTGTTCACTTCTTAACTGCATTTCTTTTGAAAGAGCTACTTTAATCACACAGAGGTTCCCAGGATCAATCCTGGCCACACGCATGTTAGATTGTGAGTGAGCACCAGGAGGCAGAAGCAATGGTGGAGTGATGGTGATGTGCTGATGCTACCACCCACGGGATCCCTCCAGCCTTCCTCTTAGGGCAACCCATTCCCAGAGATACTTTCCCATTGTTCAGAGGCAGCAGGTTAACACTGCATGTGTGGGAGACACCAGCCTGCTGCTGGATTCCAGCTTGTGGGCCCAGATGTGGGATTCCCAGCCCAGCCACAGGCCATCTTCTCTGCCACACGGCCCTAACTGAAAGCTTTGCAGAAGAAGCTGTAAGCACTTGACTGGGTGTGTAAAACCGCAGCACCAGGTGAAATGTTTTATTTGCTTCCTTAAATCACAGCCCTGCTATTTTACACTGCTCTAAACATGAATGCCTGCCCTCGGCTCTATTATTTCCAGCATTTCACACCCGGAAAATATATTCTGGCAATTTCTCCTGGTTCTGGTTTTTAAGTACAGCGAACAATTACACTCAACTGCGTTCATAAGCCAATGGTAATGAGGCTTGTCGACACACTTTACTGATAGCAGCTGCTGCACATCACATTATCGATCTCTGTGCTACAGAGATAGAGCAAACCCTCTCACTTAAATCTGAGTTTCCTCCTTTGATGTGACCACTACAGTGAGATACGTGCAAGCCCTTCCCTACTGCTTCTCCTTTCCCTGCCACTGAACAAGCTCCCTGGTCCTCCCAGGTGGAGATGGAAGCAGGCACAGGCTTCCCACTGAGGTCCATGCATGGTCACCACCAGTCCTCTGCACTCACCATCCAGCATCCCATCCGTGCTGAGCTGCTGCACACTGCTGCCACCCTCTGCCCCAGTGATGTTCTGTGGACTCCTACATAGCTCTGCATGCTGAAATCAGCACGTGTGAGGTTAACCCCTCTACAGCCCATTTCCAGCGGTAATGCAGACCTGGTGTGGTTATTTCTCCAGGGCTGAAGCAGCAAGCAGATCTATTTTGTCTGACCTCCAAGGACACACATCACCCACTGAGGGACTGTGCATGGCTCTGTGCGGGACCAGGCAGCCTGATCCTCTGCTCAGCCCAGGACTCATTCATCCTGGCAGAGGATGCGCCCGTATCTCTGGGCCTGTGTTAATAGAGTCACTGCTATTCACTGCACTGATAATATTTACCCACAGGCTGCCAAGTGCTTCTTGACAGAGCAAATATTTGTGTGTTACACCCCGGCTGTCCCACCGACTGCAAAGAGCAACATCAGGAGATGGATCAATAGGAAGCTGCACGTCTGAGGCTGCTCCTCAACAGCCAGAGCCATGGCAAAGACCAGCAGCTCTTTTTCCACAGTGTTGACAAGGGGGAACATGCCTGGGGACACTCTGGAGCACCCTCCTGAGGGAGCCTGAGGTTGCTCCTTGTTGCCACAGGGCTGGTCTCTAATGAAAGGGTGCTGTAGGGATTCCCCTAATCCAGCCCTGAGCAGAGAGGACACAACTAATGTCTAGAAATTCCCTTCTGGAAAAGCCCAGCTCCAAGTGGGAGGCTTAAAAAAAAATTTCTGTTGGCACAAACCATGAAACTTTCTGGGAAAGACTTTTTGGAGTCAGATGGCAGGTTTTGGAGAGGTCTCTGCTGAACTCAGCTGCTCCCACTCCTGTGAAATGCAGTAACTGGATCCATCCCCTTTCCCCATGGCTGGGAGCGCTCCTGCCCACTCCTGCTCATCCCTGTCCCGGGGGGGTGTGAGCTGCCAGAGATGCCGGATTTGGCCACCACGGGCTGCTCAATACCAGGCTCCTGCCCACGCCATATAGGAATGAAAGCCACAGAGAGGACTCCAACCCAGCCACCCGAGAGACAAAGCAGTAACTGCTCATTAGGAGGTGGATAAACAGGAACTGGTTGAGGAGAAAGGCTGCAGGGGCATGGCCCAGCACTGAGGATGGAGGGCACAGGGTGAACCGTCTTGTTAGGGGAACAAGGCAAATGTTTTCAGCACCTGAAGGAGGACATTTAATGGGCTGTGCCCTGTGGCAGTGCTGTGCCCCGGTCTGTGTTTCACCCGAGGAAAAGCCGGCTACAGCCATGGTGCTCAAGGACCCAAAGTTTATTCCCCGCGTGCCAATTTGTCTCTATCTCCAGCAGCCCACGCTGTTCTGGTGGGGCTTGACAGTAACACTGCCCTTGAAGAATAAGCGTATGCTGTAAAAAGAGATCCTTCCAAATGCAATGCACAAGTGCTGGCTGGAAGGAAAGCAGCAGTCGCTGGGGAGCAAAACACACCACCCCGGGTCAGGACAAAGGGCTGATGCACAGAGCGTGGCCTTGCAAAGGAGCCCTATCAAGTCTATTAGAAAATTACCCCCTGCTTGACAGGGCCAGAGCAGCCGGTCAGGATGTGGAAAGGTTTTCCATGAAATATGTGAAATGAAACAGCAACGCTCGTAGAAAATATTCCCACTATGTCCTTTTTCTTAGATTAAAACCCCAAGTTACAATTCCCTGTTTCTCAGTCAATGTTACAGCTTTCATCCTCCTTATTAAAACCATGACAGCTTCCTAATAAAGTACTTCCTATGACAATCTGCACCAAAAAAGAAAGCAGTATTTAACCTAAAAAACTTGAATTACAACTCACCCTTTTTATTTCTGTTCTGTAGAACAAAACCCCAATGTTACCACTGCGGAGAGCTATGAAATCTAGGAAAGGTGGATTCCCATCAAATCCTAAGATCACTGCATTATTGATGTATCACACTCTGCAGGACTTCCCTTCAAAGAGACTGAAAAATGCTGATTATCTACAGCGTTGGTCAGCAAACTGCAGTGTGATAGACTCCTTGCTGTGCTGCTCCCATGATAAATAAATACTACTTTATAGCATTGATGAGAACTGGCTAAAACAAATAAAATTAAATTAAAAAATCACAGGAGGAACTTACACTTACTTGTTGACTAAATCTCAGCCTGAGGCAGGAGGTATTGCTATTAATTGTGTTGTTTCAAAGGCAGCTGCAGTGGGATGGTGAAGATTTAACACTCTCCATCTGTGGCTCAATAGAGCACACACTGAAGCCAATGGCAAAGCCCTCTGCCTTCCGGGGTGTAGGATCAGAGGTTCCATGTTTCTGTGGCCCCCTGCATCGGGTGCAGCTGTACACAGGTGATGCTCTGCCCCAGCACTCAGACAGATGCAGAGATGGCCAGAAGGATCATGGAAACGGAGCCCAAAGAGGCCTGTAAAACCAATCAGTGAGCAAACAGAAGGCTGGTGCACACTGTATGAGCAACCTCTTCTTCCATCACACGTTCCACCTCTTTGAAGAGTGCCCAGTGGCATCTCCCAGTGTTGGCTATGGCACAGTACCATATGCAGGGCTATAGCTTTGACATTTCCTGTTGTGCTCCAACACTACCACTCATTTTACAGTTACAAGCTCTTAGATCTGCAGCAGCCTCAGGGGCCAGGGGACACCACTCCAGAGACCGCAGGGGTTTAGGCAGGGTAGTTCTGTCTTTCTCATGCTGCAAAGCCTATAGCAACTGACACCAGCTGAAAATGAGGGGCTTCTACCCCAGCATTACTTTGATTTTCACCAGGAGAGGTGATGATTGCCACCCAACCTCCTGTTGCATTTAGCGAACCACAGGAGAGAACGTCTGCACTGCAGTGAGATGCAGCTCAGGCAGGAGATGCAGGCAGGACACTGCCATATCCACATGGCACATGAAGACACCCTTAGTATGGAGACACAAGGAGGCAACGTGCTCTAGAGGGGAAAGCAGTCACGAGACACCAGTTTCTATTCACGTACACCTTTTCCTCAGGTTGTTTCTCCACATTCCCTCATTTCACTGCTCTGCTCCTACATTAATCCCTTGTCATGCTCTTACATCCATCATACCCCTCAGCATCTCCCTCCTCCTCCTCCTCACCAATGGAAAATGCTGACACTGGGCAGCCCCGATTTCCTTCTCTGCAAAGAAATCCCATGCCAAATACTGAGATTCATCAAAATAGTCAGAGCAAAGCCCTTTCTTAGGCTGAATGTTGATCTTTAATCTCCAGGGGCTTTTGCCACCTGGAGTGTAAGCTTCATTCTAATTAATGGTGTTAACAAAGCTTTCTGCACTAGCAGGATTTCAGTGGGGTTTTACCAAGGGCTTTCTCAGAAAGACACCAGCCTCACGTTACCTTCCTTGGGGAAGCTATTTTGGAGGGCAGAGACCACATGCCTGTTTGTTCCATGGCACTGGGGCACCTGGACAAAGGCAGTTCTGTTCCAGAGACCTCATCTTCCTCCAGTGCCTTCTGTGGGCATCACAGCTTCCATGTACTGGCTTTGACTATCCCCACGGGGTTGGGCTGGATGACCTCTGAAGGTTCCTTCCAACCCAAACTATTCTATGATTCTATGACCTGCATTAGGCAAAGGCAGTTTCCTGGGAAATCCATGCAAGACGGGAGGAATCACTGCTTTCACTTACATGCCAGAGACACATCCGGGATAAGCAGGTCAGCTTTTGACATGTATTTTTTAAGAGAGATGGATCCCAACTTACTGTTTGCAGCCAGAAAGTTCTGAGCAGGGAGCTCACCCCACATTTCAGAAGGTAATGCAAAGTAAGGTCAGGCCACCTCAGCTAGGAGATACTCTGAAACCCCAAAAGCTCTCCCTTCTCTCTCTGTCCATCCCACCAAAAGCCCACCAGAGCCAGTGCATCTCCCACTCCACCGAGAGCAATCCCTTGGACAGAGCTACTTGTTAGTTTGAAGTTTTATAGAATATAGATCTGCTTCTTTCCTAGCTCTGAACTTTGCTGACTCAAAGGAAAGTGATCTTTAACAATCCCATAGAGAGCTGTATTTTCCTTACCTAAGTGCACACAAATTGCAACCTACAACCAATTAAACAGACGGTTTCTGGGTTATTTTTCACAACGAACGTAATTTGTAATTCCAAACTGTCAATAAAGAGTTTCTTCAGTTTTATATTCCATAGGATTTGCAACTCAGCTTCGTCAGTTTGGAGTCAATAATTCAAACAAAGGCCGTTAGGGTATTAATTGAGAATCACCAAGTTACTTCATGCAACATGTTGCATATTTATCCACTCGCATGTTCTGTCCTGACTGCTCATACAACACTGGATGCTGCTCCATCACTGCAGCCAGAGCTTTGAAAGCGACACATCTCTCCCTGCCTAGCCCTCCATCCCAGCCTTGCCTCTGCCTTCAAAGACTCGGACAAGTGATAGATCTGGTACAGGGGGAGGGAATGATGAATCATGGAGGAATGAGCAGGATTTACCTTGAAATAAGCTGTGCTTGCTTATTGGAACAAGGTGGGAAAATCCAGCTTGTCCACTATGGAGAATTTCAGTGAGAAAAGAATGAAAGAATTGCCTAAAAATGTTCTTGTCCACAATAACCACAACAGTTTCATTTTATATATGACACTTTTTGTTTCCTGCCTACTGTTCTGTGTTATTTTTAGAACTGACAAACAGAAGAAGCCCAACAGAAAATAGATTCTTGGTATTAAAAAAAAACCCCAGTAGTTACCAGCCCAAACTCACTTCAATGCCTCCCTTCCACTGCCTTCCCTGGAAGAGGATCTGGATATGAGATCCTCGAGCCAAGCAGGGCCCCCAACCTCTGGGGAAACGCAGGACCCCATAATCACCATGACCACATCTGCCCATGGTCTTGTCTTGCACCAGAAAAGGGAGAAGATGGGTATGGAAGAGGAATATTGAAGAGGATGAGGCTGCTAGTTACTGAGTGTCCCTTGGTTCTGCAGATGCAACCCAAAGGGGACAGCCGTGTAGGGCCACCTCAGCCATGTCCCCTCCACGTGCTTCAGCAACTGCCTTGCAACCTGGCATTTTCAGAAAGGGGATGTTATTCTCTTCACACCAATATCCAAATTCATAGGAGGCATTATTGATGTGACAGATTCTTCGCAAATTCAAACATGAAGCCAGGAAAGCAGCGTGCACACACATGCCCAGGCATAAAGGTAATGCACTCTGCTTTCCAAAGCTCTCTGTTGGAGGGGTATTTCTGATATCAGGAGGGATATTTCTGGTATGAGAGTGCTAATACAGTGCAGCTTTAGATGGATTGACAGCACACCACCCGCAGTATTAAGAGCGCCATCAGCTGTCTCATGACACAAAGAGAAGTATCTCTATAAAACCCTAATACCTTGCACTTCTGCAAGTTTGATGTTAATACCAAAACTGATGAAGAAAATACAAACCAGCTGAATGCAGGTGGATGTCCTTCCAGTTTAGCAATGCTCCTGCCTGAGAATGAGCTCCACTGCACCAATGAAGCAGCTCTGGCACTGTGGTAGTGAACACAGCTGTTATAAAAGACGAAGGCAAAGAAGCCCAAAACATGCCCTAGGGACTGATACGCTATTGTAGGCATCACAGAAATACTTCTGTAAGTGAAATTGGGTTAGGTAGACCATGGGGATTGAGTAACAGAGAAAGGCAGGCATACGTGAGAAGGTCTGGGCACTGACCACATGAGAAGCCAGCTTGTGGTGCAATAAGAAGCACCCTATTTTTGTAGCACAAGGCAATGTCTGGTGATGATGATGTACCCCCTGCACTTCTTCAGCCCCACTGCCATCCCTGGGGATGCTGAAGCGTATCAGTCCCAGGAGAGGCTTTTGTGGTGGAGGGACTTTGGTATGAACCATCAGGGTGCTCCCTGCTTCCCTACAGCTCACATGGGGAGAGGTCATGGGAAGCACCAGCGGCAGGTGCTACGTCTCTACTCTGTCTTGCCTTCATGACAGGTTTCCAGTGGAGACACCATGATGCTGGTCACTGTGTCCTGCATTTGAGGTGCTGTGCCTGGTCTGCTGTGCTCCCACGCAGGGCTGCCTCAAGGAGATGCTTTACCAGTCTGCCGGTAGAGCTGACACCGGCCAGGTCCCTGCCTGCAATAGGTGTGACATCTCTCAGGATGCCATCTTTAGGAGTTTAAAAAGCAGGACTGAAAGGACATACAAAGGGCAAACAGGACAGCAAGCGCCTGGCAGAGCCGCTCCTGTGGCTTTGTTTTCTCTTGCAACTGAATTAGATAAGAGATGGTGAAAGATTTTCATGCCACATGCGGCTCTGTGATGGAGCTTCTGATCTATGGATTACAGTTTACCAAGGAGACAGCTCTGTGGAAAAATGCTTATGGGGAAGAAATGCCACCGATGTAAAGAGAAGCTCAGGGAACCACTTTCTAGGGTCACTTCTCTTAGAAAAACAGCCCCATAAAGTCATAGAAAGATTCTTAATGGCTCACCAGGGACTCAGCAGCAGGACAACTCCAATGTACTCATCCTGTGAGGCTTGCCCTAACCCTGCTCACAGCATCTTCACCAGCAGTTGCTTTGAGGCAAACAGGGCTAAGCTTGCTTTCAATTACTTCTTCAAAGAAATAAAACCAATGCTGTGTGGTTTTACTTCCTAGGTCCACTACAACCAGTCAGATGGCTTCAATGTTTGGGCTTGTGCCATGAATTAATCCAGGACATTCTGAACAGCCAGACATGCCTCTGACCTTCAGCTTTTGTACTAAAACCCACATGCCAGATACCAAGGCGGACAGAAGACCAGCCATCCCCTTTGATTAAAACATTTACCACTGACTTATCCACATCCACAAGCAGCTGGTATGCATCTGTGACTGCAGGGCAAAGCAAGCAGCACTCCTGAAAAGCCAAGCAGCTCATTGCAAAGTAGCCACCAACATCATCTGATCCTCATTTGGAAAACCCCAGTGCAACAACTGTGGGCTGATTCTACACAAAGTTAGGCTGTTTTCATAACCCATTGCTTGGGAAATCCTTTTAAAGCCAATGGGAACTGCCACGGTGCACTGGCTGGGAGTGAGCCAAAAAACCCCTTTCCTGTACCAAGGGTGCCTATGAGCCATACCCACAGGATGTGGGTGCCTGCAGGAGCTCCCTCACCGCGGAGTCCTGAAGCCAAAAATCAGAGAACCCCCAAAACCTTACATTGCTTATCAAACTTTCACCCCACCTCATGCATTGCTTTTCCAGACTATCAAGACTTGAACCCCCAGGCCCACAAACGCCATCATTTATACTCTGCTTGCGGGCATGAGGAAAAGCTCACTGAAAGGCTTAGCCATTCCTTGTTAAAAACCTCCTGTGCCCTTACACACTTTTCCCCCAAACTACAAAATAGCATCCCATGCTTTCCCGATGCTGCAGGTTTCATGTGCCACAAAGAAGCTTCTGTGTGTGTTCCCTGTTTCTGCACAGCTTTGACTTACAGCATCCCTTAATCACCCATTCTTGTTTACAACATAGAGAGGAACAGCTCCAGCGCAGCTTTCCACCCCCTGCAAATACAGATATTGCTGTTTATTTATAGCTCCTGATTTGCAGAGGGCCTACGGAGACAAGAAGAGATGTCACTCACAGGGGAAGGCAGATGTATTGAATCAATCACCACGCGGAGGAGCCTGGGGTATTTCACAAAAGAACCACAATTCAGAATCACAGGTAAATTATCCAAGCAGTTACGCATCCCTGTCTGTCAGTTACTGCAATACAAACTTCACAAAAAATGAAGCAAAAGCCCCTTTTCTCTAGATCAAAGAATAACACACAGGCCTATTTTCCAGTTTTTGAGCTTGTCCAAGTTGCAGTGACAAAGGGAGCTGGGTCTGTTTCTATTTCCTTAGCTATTTAGGCACATCTAAGTTTTAATCTCAATTCACGTCTAATGGATACAGTCATACCACTGAACAGCCACCAAAATGGTCTTCATTATCTTTAAAAGTTTCATTTTATACGTCAGGAAAAAACCTCTCCCAAGCCAAACTGCCATAAAGCACTATATGGGTAGGGTGGGGAGAGCCCTTCCTACACTGAAAAAACGCTGTTTCTGTGCCTGTGCATGTAAAGCAACAGAGGTAGAAGGAAGCTGGTCTGCTTTCGCATGCAATTATAGCAATTGTTAAAGATGGGCAGGGAGAGATTCTTAATTTGGAAAAATGGCCAGCACTTCACAGACACCTACAGAGCTCCCTGAAAGCATCAGGAAAGTGACCTGCAGAGTTTATAGGGTGATCCTATCTATGACATCAAGCTTAAAAGAAAAAGGGAGAATGGAAAATAGGAAGAATTAAAGAGAAAAAGAGAATAAAAGAGAGTTGTTAGAATAAAATCAACGAAGGAAACTGGTCCAGCTAAGGGCTGCGGCATTTAACTTGGTGGGAGGAAGGTCTGCCTTAGGCTGGAGCTGAATTCCCACTTTTCAGGACCCATCCTACACACACCTGCTGAATGCAGCAGTCAGCTTCACATGGGGCACAGACAATTTCCATGATAGAGCTCCATTTTATTTCCTAGCAAAATATAACCGTGCCAATACCTCACTGCAGAGTTACAAGTATTTATAACCAACCCACCAATGAAACCAGCAAGGTTCAATTAGTTTCTCAGAACAGACCTTCATGGGGACCTTGCAGGAACTTTCTTCGCCAGGGTCCATGCTGGCGTCCACACACGCCATGCCCTGGAGCTCAGCCATCCTCTGCTGCCTATCTGAGATCTTCATGACACGGCCCATGCAATGCCCTTTGTATTTCCCCATTTCCCACATGATGCTAATATCCCAGGGCTGATACACTCAAGTGCCTACCAATGTAGATGGCCTGAGAGACAGAAGGAGATAAATCCAAACATGTCCTTTGCTAGAGACAGTTTCAAACTCGTCCTTTATATTCTCAGGTCCTTCATTTGGACATGACTGCCTCAGTTCCACAGCGTCCCATGAAACGGACACCACGTATACAAGCACAGACCTAACCAGAGTATTTTTTAGCATGGACAGCACAGGGAACTGTGTAGATAATCACAATCTGGAGCCACAGCATGCTGATGTCCTATGCTTGCTCCACAGGAAAGCAGGTAATAGCTCTGCACTCTGCCTTGCTGTGAGTACTCCTACCTCTGACCCTCTCCCACTTTGGGCTCCCTCTTTTTCTGAGCCTGTGGGCAACCAGCCCTTGTGAGCTGAGCTGTGGCAGCTGAGACAGAAGAGTCATTTACATCCTCTCTTCTTCCACAGTATCCTCACCGTCTCAATGTGGAGCAGGAAAAAGCTCTGTCACAGAGAGCTGGGCTGTGAGCAGTCAAGTCTCTCCGGGCAGGAATAGCTGCACTTTCTCATGTCCAGGATAACAGCAGGAATAAAGAGCTGCTGAGAGCACAAACTTCTCTCCTTGGTCAGGGATGAAACCTGGTGGAGTCTGACCCCACGAGTCCATCCCTGCCCCTGGGGGTGACTGCCTGCCTGCAGGTAACTCCAAGGAGAAACTACATCAGGTTATGGCCATTGAACCTCTTACACTGGGAGGAGGCTCACTGGAAAAAGACCTTTTCCTTATCGCAGCAACTTGGACAGAGATTACCCAGAGTTAATTCTGAGATGCTTGGAGGTTGGGGTGGAAGCTGAGCACAAGCAATGGGTGATGGGGACCCAACAAACAGCAATCTCAGCCCTGCTGTGACAGGAATTACAAGGCAGCAAGGTCACTAGTGGGGGGAGGAATTCAGCTGAGCAATGTGGAGGGGAAGAGTAGGAGATGATGCTGGCAAGCACAGGGTGAAAACAAACTGGAGAAATCAATAAAGGGAAAGGACAGAGGGGGGCGATGGGACATGGGAAGAAATAAATTAAAGGCTTGCCCAGGTGCTATGATGGCTAGTGAGCAATAAATTAAATAAAAGAGGGCAACAGGGACAAGCAAAGTAGTGTGAAAAATCAATTAAAAGGAAGGTAGGCATAACCAAGGCATAAACCATGGGTGCTGGTGGAAGGACTAGAGGGCTCAGGCAATGGAGAGGCTTTGGAAAGCGTAGTAACAGCCAAGGCAGAGGCTGCAAAGGCTGTGACCATGTGTGAGGGTCAGATAAACAATGCAGGTGCATTTTCAAGACTCTGAGAAGGAGGAACCCATTGAAGAAAAGAGTAAGCATCTGGCAGGAGGCAGCGGTGAGAGGTTACTTGTGCAGAGGTGCTGGTAATACCCAGTTCCACTCCTTGGCTTTTGCAGTCAAAATGCAGCAGGGCAGTGAGTCCCCCCATCTGCCTGTACAAGGTCTCCTTCTGCTGACCCCTCTGTCCCCACAGGAGAGGGCAGGTGCTGCCTGCAGGGTGGAGCATTGAAAATGGGTTATTTTAGGTGGGTATCTTAAACATGCCTGCTGAGACACAAGGAAAGGGGTGAGCAGGACTCCTCCCGGTTCTCCAAAATGAAACCACAGATGCCCTGCAGTCATAGAATCATAGAATGGTTTGGGTTGGAAAGGACCTTAAGATCATCCAGTTCCAACCCTCCTGCCATGGGCAGGGACACCTCACACTAAACCATCTCACCCAAGGCTTCGTCCAACCTGGGCTTGAACACTGCCAGGGATGGAGCATTCACAGCTTCCCTGAGCAACCCATTACCAGTGCCTCACCACCCTAACAGGAAAGAATTTCTTCCTTATATCCAATCTAAACTTCCCCTGTCTAAGTTTGAACCCGTTACCCCTTGTCCTGTCACTACAGTCCCTAATGAAGAGTCCCTCCCCAGCATCCCTATAGGCCCCCTGTCTGAAGTTATCCCCTAGCTCCAACATCTCAGCCACTGCAGTTCAGTTCATCCCTGGTGTGGATGAACCCTGTTGTCTTTGTCAAGCTCATGGTACAGGCAGATCTTGGGTGATGGTCACAAGATCCTGGCCTCAGAGGATTTATGTGATTTATGTGGCAAGCGCAGATTTACATCCAAGTTCTGGCTGGGCTCATTTTCCACTGGCGACTTGAATGCTAGGTCTCAGACTGCACAGGGGAGTATCCTGCTTGCCCCGAGCATTATCCTGGGGTGAGCCTCCTTACCCTTTTACACTGAAGCTGTTCCACTTTGAACAAGGTAATGACATGCACTGGGAGAACCGGAGATGGAGAAGGGAGTGGATGGAGACAGCTCAACTCTGCAGCCTGGCAAGTCAGGCACCTCACCGAGCACCAGGGAACCTGGACTTCCCCGAGGTCCTGTTTCTGCCCACCTTTGTGAGACAGGAGCGAAGCAGCTCTCTGTTGGCTCCTTGCTCAACCCCTGTCTCAAGGCACCAAAGCTCTTGTGCAGTGGGGACCTTGAGGCTGCTGCTCTGGGCACTGTGCTGCATGGGGTCAGCCCAAACCCCTGTGGTCCATCGCCTGCTTCTGGGCCTCAGGTGCATCAGGGAGGCAGAAATTAGACATGGGCTGGGGCCTCTGGCTTCAAATGTATCTGTCTCTTCAGCCCAGGATGCTGGTGCACTCACGGGGCTGCCCAAGACCACAGGAGCCTCCTCCAGTCTCCACAGCAGTATGAGCAATGAGTGCTCATTTGTGAGCTGCTACTGCCCATCACTGCGAAGCTGCCTGTATCCGTATTTCATTAGAGGGCTGTTAATTGTGCTGTAGTGCAGAGGGTGCTTTGCTTTTGGGGGATTTCTCCTGAGGAGCAGGGATGCAATTTTTGTCAGAGCCAAAGAGTGTCTGGGGGCATCTGTGGGGGAAATCATTACATGAATATTTTCAGGCCCTTCAAATCACAGGAGAAAAGGAAGAATTGGACAAGTCTGGATCACACCTCCTTTAAAACAGCATTCTCTGAAATGAACAGGAAGCCTCAGTGCTCAGAGACAGCTAAGAAGATTATAAGCAGAAGGTATCTATGCCAAAGAGGGAAGAAGAAATAATAAAGGCAGTCAAAGCTATGACAAGCAAATGAAAAAAGGTAATAAAGCAGACTTCTTGGATGTGCCAGGAGAGGTATAAGCAAGATCAACACACTGACAACAGCAGCCAAAGTTGGGCAAAGAATAGATTCACAGCATCACCGTGGGGTTGAGCCACCCCACCCAGCAGACAGCACAGGGACTTCCACTGGTCTCAGTGGCCACCAGTTAGGCACTTCAGTGAATGCTTGTAAGGGAAGCAGGACAAAAAATGAGAGATAATTAACCACAATAGAGAAAGCTAAATGGGCTTCCTAACCTCCTGCCTCACCAACTTCTCTCTGGGTCTGTTTGAACCCAGCTATAGATAAAAAAGCAATAGGGCATTGTACCCTCTGCATAATCAGAAGCAGGTAATGTCTCAGAGTGGCTGAGGTAACATAAACAGAGGAGGAAAAGGGTGTATTTCTACTGCTTTTTAACATACCAGAGCAGACACACACAGGTATGAGGGCTCAGCCCCACAAAATACCAGTTTGAGTTCAGCATGGTGTGAAGACGGGTTCTGATCACAGGAGCCTGTGCTGGATCCAGAGCTGAGAATGCTGCTCCCGAGACCCCACTCCACGAGCCACTGCCTGTCCTTGCCTTAAAAGTAATGAACTCAGGCTGCAAACACAGACCCTGGAGCCATCTCCCACCTCTTGTAGCACTCCCGCCAGTTTTGCTGCTGAGATGCAGCCGGAGATTTGGTGCACAACCAAAAGCTGCCTTGCTCTTTAACACAAAGGCACGAGGAAGGGAGTGAGAGCTGTGGGGTTATGGCGAGGTGGTGGTTCACCACTCCCCAGCGCATCACTTGCAGCCCATCATTTGGCCACCAACACGCAGCGGGTGTCAGCACACAGCCACTCAGTGCAGCTTGGAATGTGGTGACTTGTTCGGCTGCTTTCAGACAAGACTCTACCAGTGTGCTTGGACTCTGCTACTGATGTTTCTCCCAAACCCATATTACACGATGCTGTGTAATGTCCCCGAAGTCGCATGTGAGGCAGATCTGCTGAGCAGGACAATGTTCTCTTCACAAGTTATTCCTCTGAATATAACTGCATATAAGGCTTTTGCCTGCTAAACCACTAATTCCTGACCCTCCCAACTACGAAGAGGCATTGTATGGTGTTAACAACACACCCTATTCACCCGGTTTCAGAGAGGCCTGAGACTGCCCTGCATGCAGCACCTTTAAAGGAGAAATCTGTTATTCAGGCAGAATCTTCTGCATATCCTGGTTTTGGATGTGTTGGAAGAAATTCAAGTATGACAGATACATCCACCCCATGGCCAAGCACACTGAGGTGGGAAGTGCAGGGACCACTGCCACCAACAACCCTTTTCAGGCTTCCTGACACCATTGCTCCAAGCTATTGTGCCACTGCCTGGGGGAACCCCAGAGACACCCCAGGTTCAGTTTTGTGCTTAAAGCAACCCAGGCATGTGTTCCATCTGCAATCACAGCCTGCAGGAAATGAGATAAGGTGAATGGAGAGGAGGAGATGACCCACAGGAGGTGAGTGGGGTGCAGGTACCATGCCCTGGTTCCCAAACAGCTTGGCAAAACCAAGCTTTTAGGGGAAGATGCAGAGGAATGAAATCAGGTTTGATTATAAGGCTTTCCCCTAGCATACAGAAAAAGAATGGGCAAGAGACCAAGGCTGCCATCGTCCCTATTTGTCCCCGTCCTGTGAAGAGCCTACTACCAAGAGCTTGTCCCTATAGAGCTCGTCTACCAGAAGAAAGCTGGGGACCAAGCTCCAAGGATACCCAGCACATCCCAAGCTCACCTTTACTGACCCATTGACCCTGGGTTTTTTTCAGTTGAACCCTCAGAAAGAAAAAAAAAAAGAGTCTTTTAGAAGAATAAAACCCCCAAGTCCCTACCTCACACATCACCAACACAGGATACGCGGCATCATCCAGCATAGAATCACAGACTGGTTTTGGTTGGAAATGACCTTAAAGCCCACCCAGTTCCAAACCCCTGCCACAGGCAGGGGCACCTTCCACTAGACATCCTCCAGATGATACAGCACACTGGGGAAAGGACCCCAGCACAACCTCTGCAGCCAGCACAAGGGCCCATACATTAGCACTGTGTCTTTCTGTCGCACCGCTGCCAGGGAAAGGTCAGTGCTTCACAGAAGCAGCACGGATGATAATGAAATGCTACAGAAGGGGAATGGTAAAATAGCAACTTTCGAGCTCATTTCCTGAAATCTCCAATTGAAGCCAAGCTAGAAGCAAATCTCAGGCCTGGATTTCTACCGAGGAAGGAATGCGGCCATTTGCCCATTTCTCTTTTCTGCATTTCTTGCTAACCCTTATTTCTCTCCTTTAAAAAAAAATATAAACGCTCCATGCTCTCATGTCATATTTGATGCATCTGACAAGGTCAGAGCCTTCATACCCCATCAAGCACGCGCCGATACAGCCTTGCAAAGGGAAGTCAAGAAGAGATGTGCAACCAGAGATCTATTTTTGTATTTTCATTTTACAGCATCCCCTTGACTCCTGCTTTTTGACTCACCTTCCAATTCTGGTACTCAGAGATGCAGCCAAAAAGCTGCATCTGGTTAGGAGAGGACAGAGTGAACAAGCACCACCAAGATAGTCACTTGTCTCCTGTCCCCAGTGCCTGAGGACCTCATGGAGTAATGTTTTCATGGTCATAACATCAGTTCTTGAGCAGAAAGACCATTGCCTTTTGGAGGCCAAGCAGTGAGAAATTCAGGCCCAGCTCGTCAACACTGCCTGGAAATCTTTCATAGAATCACAGAATCATAGAATAGTTAGGGTTGGAAAGGACCTTGAGATCATCCAGTTCCAGCCCCCCTGCCATGGGCAGGGACACCTCACACTAAACCATGTCAGCCAAGGCTTCATCCAACCTGGCCTTGAACACTGCCAGGGATGGAGCATCCACAACCTCCCTGGGCAACCCATTCCAGTGCCTCACCACCCTAACAGTAAAGAATTTCTTCCTTATATCCAATCTAAACTTCCCCTGTTTAAGTTTTAATCCGTTACCCCTTATCCTATCACTATAGTCCCTAAGCCAACTGGCCAGAGAACCTGGGAAAACTGTGATGGAGAACTTGACCCCTGAGGCAGACACTTAAACACGTCTCCATCCAGCATTAAATCCCGTCCCCTGGCCATTCTCTCCACAATACACAATTACTGCTCGAGTGGGCAGCAACTGGTTCATGACAGGAGACGCAGAAACCACCTTGTAGGTGATGGGGAAAACAAACCAAAATGGTGAGGACCTGGAGTTTCAGAAAGAGGTGAGAAGAACCCATCCCTAGTCCTTATGGCCGTCAGCTTGTGCCTCTAAGAAGCATTTAAGGTGTTAACAAATGCAACCCACTGCACTCCAAGCCTGTAAGTACCCCGTGAGTTCACAAACTCACTCCAGAAATGAACGCATATACACGGACAGGAACACAGGTATGATAGACCATGAACACCCGGGGCAGCTCTGAACTTCCCTCTGGAGCAATGCAGAAACTTCTAAGGTTCCATTCTGCAAACATAAAGCTTGAGCTTTATGACTCGTATGATCATCTGTCAGCTAGTGCACTGTCTTAATCTGAATTAAAATTCAAGTCTTCAGAAGCTCTGAGAAACCGGTCATTTCCAGAAGCAAATGCAGGAATTAAACCCACAAAAATCCCCCAATCAGATAATTTAAACTGAGATGTCATTTTGATAAGATCGAGTTTTGCAGAAAACTTACTTGTCAGATACAGTATTCAGTATGAATTGCTTGCTCAGCTCTTACAAGAATTAAAAGTTGTGGTTGATCACAGGAAACCAGATCAGACCTAGAAATTAAATGTTGGCTCAGGAAGGTGTTATTAATCCACGGCTTGCTTTGAGCCAAAGAGTTTTGACTGAATGTATAGGTTTCAGATTAGACATGTGTTTGAGTCTTTTGGGCTTGCGAGGTTTTAAATCCCAAACCAGGCACAGGGCAATCCACTGGATCATGTATGCTGTGTGAAGGCAGGTCTGATTTTCTGTTCAGCCTTACTGTCCTTAAATAACAGCAAATGCTCTGCTCTTCTCATCTAACAAGGAATGCCTGAGCTACACAACCTTCTGCTTGCAGATGCACAATCCATGACAGGGCTTGGAACTAGATGAGCTTTAAGGTCCGGTCTGTCAGCACTTGGCTCTCACTGGAAAACCTGATCCTTCATCGGAGCTGCCGGGTTCCCACTCAAAGCCAGCTAAGCTCAGCTCTGCACAGGCAGAACACACATGGGGGCAAAGGCAGGGGATGGCTCCATCGGAAAGAACTTCAGAGCTGGCTGACACCAGGGTCTGAGCCTGCAGACCACAGACCTGGCGCTTGCAGCTGCAATCATCTTCAATCAAAACAACCCCTGACGCACTCGGCTTTCAAAACAAACCGGAGCGCCGAGAACATGGGTTTCCTAGTTCAAAATTCACCTGCTTCCCTGCAGATAGCGGTCACGGACCATGGTCTCTGTGGGAGGAGAGTGCTCCTCTCACCTTGTGTTTGCTAGGCAGAGCTCACAGGCGAGCATGAACCTGCTCCAGACAAAACCTGCTCCAGATGAACCAGCCCTGGGAACATCCTCCAGCCAGGCGCTTATAAGTATTGTACATGCAATTAGATTACTTCCAGCAGAGACATGTGGGCAATCCTTCTAGAGAGTCTACTTAGAAAGGATTTTAAACTGGGTCTTTGCATTTATTTACTGTAGATAAAGATCAGTGAGAGTCAGCCACCAAAGACAACTGAATTTTACTGTGTTCTTGTAATTACTTTAATTTCACAAAGTCACAGTCAGAAATATCTGGACCTGGTAACAGGGCTCAGAAAGCAAAGTGCGCTGCACCCTGCTCTGAACTACTGGGTATTTCAGCTTCACCTGGTCCTCTACTGTAATCCCTGTGCTGGGAAGGGATGCTGCTGATGAGATATTGCATTCAATAGTCTTCCAAAGAGAAAAGAAATGAAGAACTTGTGCATGCACACATCAGAATCCCCACTGCAGAAATCCTGCCATCTAAGTGCCTACAGAGAAATAAATTCTTTATATTGTAAAAAAGGAAAACAAGCCACAAAGGGCAAAGCCAGCCTGCACCAGCCACACACTACCTGCCCACACTTCTAGAAATGTTATTGCTGTAAAGCAAGCGCTGCAAACAGGAGAGCCAGCAGTCAACAGGAGGCTCCCCCTGCTCTCATGGCTTTGCACACTGCTGCTCCTAAAGGGCTGAGGTTGTTTTCTGATGGTTTGTGACACCTCGGAGCCTCTGGAATGAATTACAACTTTACAGTGAGATACAAGAGTTCTCCTACGGCACGTTCATTTCCTTGACAAAGGGATCCCAGGCACAGAGGGGCTTGTTTAGAGCTGATGATGAACCCTGCGAGGCACCACTCATATCCCGCAGCCTCCTCCACACCGGCTATTGCAGCCCTCACCCAGAGCCCGCACCTACAGCATCGGCTGGGCCCCGATACCTGCACCCTCCTCCTGACCTGCACTGTCTTTTCTAAATTAAGCAGACCTGTTACATCGCTTCCTTCCTTGGCCCACAGGGTGCTCAGAAGGTCACTACCAGATTGTAGCTTAAAGGGCTACTGAGTGCCATCCTAATCCTGGAAGGACAGGAACTGCTGAAGCTGATAAATGACCGGAGCAAGCGATTACAGCCTGGCTTTACGTGTGATTAGACACTGCAATGGCACACTCCAACACCGTGCCTTTTCTAAGACAGACGATTTCATCCATCCAGTTTCTCTTGAGCTACCTAGGATGCTCCATGTCCTCCTCTCACTACGAGACACTTCCAACCCTGTACGGGTGGACTCAACCACAGGTATTTCTGCGATCTTCCCCGCATCGCTGCAATAACGAGCATTTTCATCAGCCTTCCCAGCTCCCCAGAGTTACTCTCAGAGCTCTTTTCCAGCTGCCTCAATGACAGGTACTTTCACAGCTTCTCCTGCATCCCCCAAGAAATGGGTAGTTTCACAGCCCCCTCTGAACCAGCCCTTCTTCTGTGCACTGTCAATGACTGGAGGGAGAAGTGGAATGTAAAAAGGCAAACAATCAAGCAGCAGCACTCAAGAGTTCAGGAGTCTCATGAAAGTGAAGAGCTCATGCGCTGAAGAAGTTGCTGTAGTTCACGCCCTGCAGCCTGTGCACACACTTTCCTCCACTTACAGTAAGTACCCTGTACAAAAGAAGGCTCCATAGTGCAAAGCACTGTTAAATATGCCAACAGCCAAACCAAAACTTTTAGAAACAACTGCCAGTGTTCCTCCTTTTTAAACGTTTTGAATATTAATAAAATAAGGTAATTCTTCAATGCTGCTGAATCCCATGATTTTATTTGCTGAGTTAAATCCTGGTCTACGGAATGAGGGCACAGGAGTTCTCTTATTCATGCGGAAAACGCCTTTTAGTCAGCTCATTTGTTTAACATATCTGAATGTCAGAAGCTTTAAGTCCTACTTTATGTCAAGATACTCTCACCACTACTAAGGGAAGGTATATTATACTAGAAGCAGAAAATGATTTTAGACAAATTATAAGCAGACACAAATTCCCTTTGTCCTTCAACTGCCTGGTTTAGGTTTCAAAAAGTTCAGGTCAATCTTTTCCCCTCTGTTATTCGGAGTTTCCTGGATTAGATTTCCAAATAGGGCAAGGAGTGTAAAACTCTTGGATCCTATTTACTGTATGTGCTATCTGCTGGGGTCCACCAAGCAACAGCAGAGCTCATGCCTGTATGACAACAAGTTTTATCTGATCACATTTGGGTTTTCTCACTCCCGTGTAAGTTCCCAAGGAAAAAATCAACCATGATACCAATTAAAACCCATGTGTTACACCAGGACTGCAAACCCTGCTCAACTGGAAACAGAGGACTTCTTTTCATCTCTCTGGAGGGGAAGTCCACTGTTGAAAACATCACACTGCTCCATCCTCATGTCATGAGTTGTGCACAGGACAATGACTCGTTCACCCTCTGCGGAAGCAAACTCCAAGTTTTATTCATCTTGAGTCCATTCTCACTGAAACAAAACTCCCCCAGAACCAGACTCCCAGCTCAGGTATTCACCAACTCCATTGCTCAGGAAGCACAGCAAGTTTCTAATAGCCACAGTGATTCCTGGACCAGCATTTCCCATCACTTAGGTCATGCTGTCACTGGACATGATCCCTAAACCCTCTCCCATCCCTCCACAAAACCTTTTCGTTCAAGAGCTACTTTCAGCTCAGGCTACCTGTGTGCTTTCTCCAGCCCATCTGCAAGAGAATGCTCGCCTACCCTATGCACAGGCAGCACCAGGGTTGTGATCAAACTCAGGGCACCTCCTTCACCACCACACCAGCTCTGCAAGGTTTGAGTCTGCCCCAAGCACAGTGTCTCCGTGCACAGCACTTCTCCCCAATTGCTCCTCGCAATCTCTTGCTCTGGTGCGTGCATCAGGGAAGTCAAGAGCAGAGCCCACCTCTGCATTACCCAGAGCTCACATTCATAGTCGTGTTCACTCACAGCAAACCAAAACTTACAACTTTCAGAAGAAATACAAGCAATAAATCAGAAATGAAAACATGCTGAAACCACCATGCCCCAAACACTCACAATCTGCTCATCAGGGTGTAATTAAAGCAATCCTGTTTCTGTTGCCAATAGCACACAAGGGAATGGCAGATTCTCAGCACATCCATCAACCTCTGACTCCTTGAACGCTTACATCAGGCCAAGACGAGGCCACTTTCAGCACACTCTAAGAGAGAACACCTTCAGCCCAAATACAGCATGAAGGCCACTCCTCCAACTCAGCATCTCAAGCAAGGTGCCCTTGCTGCCCCTAATCTCACCTCCGAGTCGCGCCGCGCACAACAGAACAGCAGGGAATTACAGGGATCTCTCCTGCCGTTCCTCATGTCTAAAGGCACCTCAAGACACAGTTACTCACCGGGACTGGTGTGGGCACTTGGGGTTTGTCAGTCCTTCCCGTCACCGGTCTGGGAGCAGGCACAGCACCTCTCTGTGGTCTCAGCTTCACCCTGCAAGAATCAGGACACAGAGGTTTTGGTACCAGCGGTGGTAAGCAGATAATCCAGTACTTTCTAACCCTCAGCAGGGAAGGGTGCGCTGCACTGGAAAGACAAGCTGCTGGCTGGTTGTCTGCAAGGATCAGACCCAGGGCTTTCGGAGCTAAGACTCTGAGCTGCTTAGCAAGGAGCTCAACCCAGAGCAGACAGTCACTTGTGTTCACAGGGCTCAGTGCTCGGGATAGCTGCTGAGGAGGTGGTCCGGGTTGGCTTGGTCATGAGAAATCCCACAGGAACTGCTGAACATCGTGTTCATACTCGCAGAGAACAAGGCATCCAGCAGATAGGAGCAGGCAACAATTACTGGTCATGATGGCTGGGATTTGTTCAGGGAAAACGGGGTTTCTTCAAACTGAAAACCCTGAAAACATGGTTTTCTTCAAGCCACTGTAAACAGAACATTTTTCATTGTTTTGTTGTTTTTTTTTTTCTGTTTTGAAAGTGAGAATTTTGGTTTGGGTTAAACAAACTCAAATTGAAACATTTTGTTGATGTTATTGAAATGTTCTGCTTTATGTCAGTTTCTTTAAGTCCCCAAGCTGCCAGGATACCTCCTGGGACTTCAATTTAAGGTGCTTTCCCTTCCCTGCCATGGGCTGAGACAGTCCATAGCTGATGGAAACTTGATTCAGGTCTCCATACCCCCCTCCAGCGCCTAAGCCACTAAAAAGATCCAGTGATTTAAATCCATTCCTTAAAATCAGACTTCTCAGGCTACTGATCTACAACAGAGGCAATAAATCACTGAGATTCCTGCTCTGCTTTCTCCAGTCTCCTCAAAACTGAGGATTCCCACCCCTGCCTTCCAAGCAATGTCTCCTGTGTAACCATGGATCTTACTGAAAGAGCAATACTTTTCCCATCCTGTTCTGTGAACAACTCTGGTATACGTGCTGATACATGCCTGATCCCATGGGAAGGGCAGGAGGGGCAGTCAGGGCTCCTGTCAGTCATCATAAACATTAGGGTGATGATTGGTTATAGTCTGGCCACCCAGCCTGCCAGGAGACACCTCCTTACTTAGAGGCTCAATTCAGTCTCAGCTATGCCACCGCACTGCAAAAGGTCAAACTGGAATGGAGCTTTTAATTATAACAGAGAAAGCACTAAAGAGAGTGAAATGAAGCACTGGGCTTCAAGCAACAATGAGGTCACGCTATCTAGTGAGCTGAGCAGAAGTGACACACTGGCTTTCACAGCAGAAGCCTCTGCACATTGATGATCCATCCTGCACAGGGGTTCAAAGCCTGCATGAAGAGGTCACCACAGTGACAAAGGCTAAAAGCAGAGGACACTGCCTCATGGCCAACATTTCCATCATCCAAAAACATAACAGAACTTCCCAGTGTTATTTCCCCAATTCCCGCCCATTTAAATGGACCCATCAGTCAAGTTAATTGAGCTTCTCCAGAGATCTAGCAGCATCTCTCAGAAGTTCAACAGAATATCAGAAGTGCTGGAATCAACGACGAGTGCAGCAAGGCCATGCGAATGGGCCTTCATGCAGGAGAGATGCAAAACAAGCACAGAATAAGTGAAACTCACGATCAAACCAACTCTGAGCAGAGCCCCTTAACATCAGCTCTCAGAGACAGTAAGGGATATGGAAAAGCAAATGGCTCATGGCCTGCTCTAATCATGCCTGCTGGAGGCTATAAGCCCCCTTATCTTGCTCCTAAAGCCTTCTCCTGATGTTAACAACAACTCAAAAGTGTGCAAAGGGAGGGGAAATATGGGGGAGGAAGATGGACATGGTGCATCAAAGAGCATCTGAGTCTTACTCTTGGCTCCACTGCGCACCTCATTGAGACCAAGCGCCAAATTAGTGCATCTCTTTGTGTCCCTTGGGATGTTAAACTAGACCTAGGTGAGATCTACAAAGTTGACTGACAGCCTGAAGTGGAAGCTGTACAGGAGGTGGCATTGAAAAACCTCACCATTAGAAGATCAAGGGAGCTAAAACAGGGAAGTCCACCTCTGCTGCTCTGTAATCCCTCTTTTTCCTTTTGACATGAAAGACCAAACTGTCCTGCCTCATACTCAGTTCCTCTTTATTGTATGAGTCCTACTGGATTGAGGCAGCAGGAGCAGCAGACTCCAGCCCTTGCAAGGCTGGAGTCAATCACCAGAGTGCACCATGCTGTGATTTTTCTAGAATCACTTCAACCCACAATGCAAAAAGTGAAGGAGGAAGGAGGAAAGTACCCTGCCAAAACAGAGCATCTTTCAAACAAAGTAACTGCACTAAAACGTGCTGCTTTATTTGCGCTCTGGGCTCCCAAAGCATTTCCCTTCTCTCCCTGAATGATAACAGGCATAAAAATTAAATATAAATTCTCCAACAAAAAGCGCAACACACTGAAGGGTAATAAATCACAGGGGCTGGATGGCATTCAGAGGAAGTTGGGGGAAGGCATAAAGGATGAAATAGTGCAGATACTGACTAAGATAGATCATAGACCCTTAAATACCCAAGACTTGTCCTCAGGGCAGGGGACTGGACACACTGGGCTGAATGTTGATGAAGAAGCAAAGGAAGCTGCCCGGTGAAGCAGTGGGGCTGGAACGTGGTGCTCATGGTCCAGCAGAGCTCAGAGCACAGCAAATGTCACCCCAGCACCGCACTTGCAGCCTCCCCGCCATGCAGAGTTGAAGACCCTGATGAAAACATCTTCTGATTTCCCCAAAGCCACAATTCTGCACCAGTTGCTAACAGCCAAGGGCAGGAGACCTGGAACCAGAAAATCTGTTGTAGGGGTTTCTAACTTATTTTGTACGGAACAAGAGATGCGTCCTTGCTCATCCAAAGGACCACCAAGGATGTTCCCATGGGACTGGTGCCGCTCGTCTTTCCCCCCAGGGCCACGTACCAAACATGAGCCATTGCACTAGCACCAGCAGTGGGATCCATCAGGGACTCCAGAAAAGGTAGAGGGACCAGCCCAGTGCTGCCATAGGGATAGATACATTTCCACACACTCTCATCTGATGGCCTGAGATTCTAACATCAGCATCTCCAGCAACCCAAAACACTCCCCAGGGCACCACACACAATCACGATACTCTGGGAACACCACACATCAGCACTGATTTTCTTCTAAATCACCTTTAATTTAATTCTGCAGGCACCTCCTACTTCATTAAACTTAAAGATCTTGCTCTCCAGGGGTTTCCTCCTCAACTAGGACAGGAAATGAAGAGTCAGAAAATGCAATTTAATTGGGGATAAAGCTTCATCTTTCCACTGCCTGTCATAATTATGTGTCATTTAAAACCAAGCGTGGAGCAGGTGTGAAACAGCACCAGCTCTGTGTGCACGTAGAAAAGGTTGACACCAGCAGAACATCTCAGGAAGAATCAGATGGTGTAACTTGAAAACTCTCTTTGGTTCCTTCCTTCCTTTGTTCCCTCAAACTTCCCAGGAACAATTCCTTTTGGAATGGGAGAGAAGAAATGGCATCATTCAGCAACGAAACACGTTTGTCAAGTTAACACTGAGAGTTTCAGTCAACCTTCTGCCCAGAGCAGAATCAAGGAAGAGCAAGGAGGGCTGTGTATATGGGTTATGCTGCTTGTTACAAGGGAAAGGAGGCCTGGAGTTCATCCTTTGAGCTTCTAGGGAGTCCCCATGGGATTTAGGGCTGCTTTCCCAAACCAGCTTCCACCACTGAGGCTTTTCCATCTGAGGAAAGCCAAAATCAGAATCATCACATGTATCCCTCTATGCTGAGATCTTGTGGGGCATGGGCTTTCCACGAGAGCTTGGAGCTGCTTGTGCCTCAGCCTCTCTTCTACTGAAATCCCCTTCCAAAATCTGCAGGTGGGAATTCCACCGGAGTACTAGGAGAGAACACCATGGAACATGGAGAAACCAAACCATTCCACCTCAAAACAAACACAGAGCAGCTCAGCTCGGAGCGTGAGCGTTCCCAGGCTCCTTTGTCTGCTCGGCTGGTCTGACAGGACTGTGCACTCCTGAAAATGAGACGCCTGAAATCTGATGCAGAGCAGAGATGTCTGCGCTTTTGTGCCTTCCTGGCTGTTACCACTAACACTCGGGATTTAAATAGCTCGTATTTTTCTAACAAGTGTCTTTTCCATACTTCCGACCACGGGAGGTAAAACAGGGATGAACTCTGTTTAACTGATGCACTTTAATTTGTTGCCTGTGGTTGTCAAAGCCCTGCACTTACATTCTGATGCAAATTCATGGCCTTTCAGCTTAAGCAATACGTCAGTTTGGCTTTAGTCTTCAAGTCATCCTTTAATGTCATATTTTCTCCCCGGTGAATCAATATTCAGATCCTCTAATTGGAATTTCTTTGCTCATTCAACCTTGGGCTAGGTTTGATTAGCAGCTGAGCGCATCAGACACTCTTACTGGCTGAATCAGAGGAGCCAAACTTGGCACCGTAGCTTTTAGGCAGAGATGGGATCAGGGATGGTCAGTTTTCCTGTTCCACTTCAAGAGGCAAAGATACAGGTCACCATTGTTTCTAATTTTAAACCACAACATCTCCATCTTCTGGCTGTAAGTTCTCTCCTGCTGTCAAAAGGTCACCAGGCCAACTGGACAGGTATGTTTCACAGCCCTGCTAATCCAGAGGCACCTTACAGAGCAGACGGAACAGATCAGTGGCCAGCAGCACTGCAGGTTGAGTGAAGCATTGCAGACAGACCTGGCCTTTAAGGTACAGCCAGAAAGAAAACAGCTTGAGAGATCTGGGCTGGTTCAGTTGAAGAGAAGGCTCCTGAAGGGGAGACCTTAGAGCAGCTCCAGTGCCTAAAGGGGCTGCAGGAAAGCTGGAGAGGGGCTTGGGACAAGGGCCTGTAGGGACAGGCCAAGGGGAATGGCTTTAACCTGCCAGAGGGGAGACTGAGATGAGCTCTTAGGCAGAAGCTCTTCCCTGTGAGGGTGCTGAGGCGCTGGCACAGGGTGCCCAGAGAAGCTGTGGCTGCCCCATCCCTGGCAGTGTTCAAGGGCAGGTTGGACACAGGGGCTTGGAGCAAGCTGCTCTAGTGGAAGGGGTCCCTGCCTGTGGCAGGGGTTTGCAACCGAATGAGCTTTAAGGTCCCTTCCAACACAAACCAGGCTGGGATTCTATGACCTGCAGCTATCAATAAAGGATGTGCAGCAAGGTGACGATCCCATGCTCAGCTCAGGATCTTCTCCCATCACCTGCTGCCAGTTGTCAGCAGTAAATATTTCTATGGAACTGCAGATGCCCAGCACTCTCCCTGAAACAACTTTTCCACTCCTCCTCACTCAGCTTATTTTGCCATGCGGACTGACTGATGAAATCCACCAATGACGGATGGGTGAATGGACCGCCACTGACCATCCTTTAAATTAAATAGGAACTGCAAACTGGGCCCTGGTCTGCAACATGAACACAGGCATCTCCTGGAGCCCAAGCTGCTTCTCTCTCCATTGCTAGCCCAGCACTGACACTGCCTGTGGCAGGGGACAGAGCAACTCCAGACCCATGCCAACCTCCACATGCCCCCTTGGGAACCTGGGACAACCCCAATGTGGCAACAGAATGAAAAGCATCTCAATATCTCTGGCCAGCCACAGTTCACCATCTGTAAAACACACAGGGCTCAGCTACCAGGGCAAGAGGTGCCTGCTGACGCACCCAGAGATAGAAAGGAAAAGGAAACCCTAAACTGCCTGTCAAAACTTCAGTAGCAGAGATAAGTGCTTTATACACATTTATCCCCACACCCAATTATCAGCTCAGTTTGGCGTTTGAGTTTACACAGCTCTGGTCCAGCAGACCTGCTGTTGTTCTGCCTCTCTAGCTCTTTTATGTATGCGTGATCCAGTCCCTAAATCATTCTTAATAGCTTCTTTACTCGCGTGCCCTCCCGTCTAATTCCAGCACAAGGCAAGGCAGAGATATGAAAAAGCTGACATTTCTCTTTTGAGTAATTTGCAGTGGATTTCTTGCCTTCTTGATGTAGTCATTTTGTTCCCTCCATTGATGTGACATTAATTATTGTTAAATATTCTTATCTGTTACATTCAGCTCTGTTTAGATAAAGGTCAGTGCATGAACCCCTGACAGTGCTTGCCGCTGCCATGTTCTAAAGCCAATTTGTCATTCTCTCCCTTCAATACCTTCATTGTAGTTTCAGTCCATTTTTTCCCATTAATTCAGGCACAGTAGAGCCATTAAAAAAATGCAAAATATCTCAGCTGTTCAGACTGGCACTTGGACAGGAAATTATTAGCTTGGGTAGCATCAGTTGCACAGGGAGGTCAGGTAATAGCGCCCCTGCAAATCCAGCAGCAGCCTCTTGTTAAGGATCTGCATGGCTGTCCCTGCAAAATAAATACGTATTTCTGCTTTAATTGAAAACCAGCTAACCTTGTGTAGCCTGCAGTGCCTTCTCTCAGCCTGGTTTGCAGCGGGATAACAACATAAGCCCACACCACCCTCTCTTGGCGGAGGACAAGAAGGGCAAGCTCAAGCCATCGCCACCAAATCTGCAAGATCAGAATGTGATGGCGTGATCCATCTGCTGGGACCTGGGGAGCAGCTGGACCCACATGAGCCCAATTGCACTGAGTAAAACCTACGCCTGCATCTGCTCAGTCTTGCTTTCTATCTCTCTGACTGAATAATCCCTGTGTGGCGCTTCCCACGATGGCACTTGCAGCATGGGGATGGGCATGCCGGGGCACCCTGGCTGGGACTCATTCCATCACCCTGTACCCTGCCTGCTTTGGGACACCTCAATGGGCCAAAACAGCACCTCTGTTATATTGCAGCTACATATTCCGAGCACGGGCACTGCAGGCTAGCAAGCAGACAGAAAGCAGCCTGTCACCTTGAATGGCTCCCACCCAGTGTACAAGGTGCTCATACAATCCTTCAGGGACACTCATCAGTGTGGCACACACAACAGGCCTCAGGACACTGAGTCTGCACCAGCGGAGGGCAGGGAGCTTACACAATTCCCAGGACATCTTATACCAGCAGCCACTGGGACAAGGAATGGGGCTGGCAGCCCCCAGCGCCTTATAAACCTGTTTTACTGCTCGGTTGAAGCTCGTGTGCTTTTATGCCTCCATCCAGCAAAGTGCTTCAGCGTGTACTTAACTCCAAGCACACAAATAGCCTTAATTCCATCGAGGGAGCCATTCAGCTGCTTAAATTGAAGTCCATGCCTAAGTGAGCACCTGAGTAAGGCCTTCGGTGCAGAAACAGGGAGTAAAGAGGATGGTGAGGAGCTCAGCCTGTCACCCCACCAAGCTGGTGGTGAGAACTGGGATGGAGATGCTCAGACAGGGCAGGGGGGGTCCAAAAGCAGGACTAGGAAAATGCAAGGGCTGAGAGGGTGAATTTTGGTACACGAGTCGAGAAGGATGCAAAGGTGGATTTAGCATGACTGAAACTGACATAAAATAAACATGTGTTCAGGCCAGCATTTGCCAAACAGAAGAACATTTGATCATTTATGCAAAGTGACATTTCAGTCTGCATTGTGCTAAATCATTTTGGGCTTTTAAGTAAAGGAGAATAAACTCCTAAATTCATCCCCCTCTCAGTAGGATATAAAGAAACACTGCATTTTGCTGAGTGTAATCAAGTGTGGGGGTTTTTTTTGTTCCTCCATTTCTCTGTATATGAACGAGATAGAAGGAAAAACCACACTGGGCCCCCTCAGTGCTAGGCTCAAGAAGGAAAGCACGGTTCACACTGGCTCCTGGATGAGCACACACACCGTGATTCCTGCTCCATGCAGACCTGCGGATACCCGGACATGTACTGCAGGAGACAAGTGCAGTGCAGAAGCCCCTGCACTGAACAGTTTCAGTCTGCACCCTACTCTTGGGTCCTTGCCTTGTGACCACAGACCACTGCACTCAAAGGCTCCCCTGCCTTATGTCACTCCATCTCACCTAAGCGCCTTTCTCCCCCTTTCACAAAGACTCTTATTCAGCACAACCACCAATAAGCTCCCAGGCAAGTGGGTATTCACATCTCAGGTCCTCAGCTCAGCTACACCAGTACAAGTGGGAAGAAACTGCACTGCCACCCTCTCCTTTTCTAAATTGGGACACAGAGAAGGGCGAGAGCTGGCTTCACGCGTTCAGGAAGGTATGAGAAAACTCGGGTCCCCTCCGGCTGTGGGGACAGGATGTTCTGCAGCTAAAAATACAGAGACAAGACAAGAAGTCAAGGCTAGCAAGAGGCATTGGTAGGGTGACCGAAGACAGAAACACAGCTTGTTTGTTTATGTAGCCAGTGACTGTCCAACAAGGGAGGCTGAAACCTCCACACATGCTGCCTGCGTGACAGACAGGCTCCTACCAGCTGTAGGAGTCCAATTTCTCAGGCAGACTCGGGGTTCCCTTTCTCTTCCCTCTTTGCAGGCTCACACCTTTCATTCAATTAATTTTAGCTGCCGCACAAAGCAGGGTAATGCAGAGGAACAGAGGGGAACGACAAGGGATGGAAATCACTGCTCTGGTAAAGGCTCTCCCCACCACATTAGGGAGCTTGGGATCCAGGTGTCATCAGGTTTATACTCAGACTGTGTGGAGTTTCTGGGATCCAAGAAGAAAATCTCTCCTAAAGGCTGTATCTTGAGGTGGGTGGGAGATGTACTACACTGGTGCAGGGCTGGGCTGCTCTGTGCAGCCCAAAGTGCTCCCACCGTGCCTTCCTCATGGGTCCTGCCCTACACCAGATGTGGGCATCTGCTGCAGATGAGGTTTGGTTCTTCATCAGCCCAAAGGGCCAGAGCTCCAGGGACAAGGTCCAGTGCTAAAAGCAGCAGGATACAACTTCACGGTGGCATGGCTGGCAGGTGGCAGCCCTAAAGAACAGCCCACTCTGGAATAGCCATGTCCTATGGCTACTGCTCAACCAGCCCGTGGATGGCCACAGTTGATAAGACACAAGCATCAACCACACAGGAATGAAGCATCCCTCAAAACCGGAGCAAGAGGAGCAGCCAAGCCACGTGGATTCCCTGCCATGAGAATTTTGGCTGCACCACAAATCCTTCACTACAAAAGGCAGAAAGACTCAAATATGCCTGAAGGAATATTTTGCTGCATTTGGGACAGCGTCTCTCAAGTACTGACTTCCCTGCAATAGCTGCTGCATATGTAACTGTATACCAGTATCCCAGTGCATACCAGGCCTGACACTGAAGCTTACCTAGGGTGGAAGCTGTGGTCTGTAAAGCTTTCTTCTGTTTTTCCCACCAATTTCCAAGTTTGAGAAAAATGCTGCAAAAGGCCATGATAAGATTAAGGTTTTCTCAGCCTGATTTTGCTCCTGTCTTGCTGTTAGAGGAGTCTAGGTAATCACAAGGAAAGCCAAAGAACAGATGAGACCCAGGGGGTTGCTGCTTGGCAGAGTCCTCTCCTCCAATAACACCTGCAAAGTTTCATTTACCAAGGTTAAACAGTGCTGTGCCAGAGCCCAGCGGGTGTTGGGAAGCAGCAGCTGGGGCTGCAGGGAAGATGAGGCATCCTGCTCACTGTCAGCATCATTTAGAACAGCAAACTCTGAGCTAAGAGGACTCGAGAAGCTTTCAGAAGTCTGGCCATGAGCAGCAAAGGGTCCTGCTGAATTAGCTGCATGGAGCAGTGCACCAACAGCCAGGGAACGGGCAGGGTGTAATTTATTACCCATGACAGACATGAAGGATTTAACAACGGCCAGGCGTAAGTGATGCAAAGGACCGGAGACCCTCTGCTCATGGCTGAACCCTCGGACACATTTCTGTAATGAGACGTGTCCTTCCCACAAGCTTTGAGGCCAGCAGGAAAGAAATTAGTGAAGCATCATCTCTATGGCCTGAGAAGACTTCAGGTCAACCCTTTCTTGTGGGCCACCTCCATAGGAAACCCAGGCACAGCCTTCGTACCGCCACAGTGAAGTGTCCTCTGCAGAATGCTTGGGTGTTACAGCACATGGGGGGCAGGTCCTGCTGGGGGGATGCTCGGCTGGGGTGCAAGGTATGCAAGAGTTGGGGGCCACAAGAGCTGTGGACCAAAAGGTCACAGCATGTGTTGGTGCCAGTGCGCCAGCGTGCCAGCTCCCAGGGCTGGGACCCATCCCTCTCAGAAGCAAGCAGCATGGCATGACACGAGCCTGTAAGCTCAAGCATCAGATTTTTGGCAGGGAGAGCATCTCCTCTGTCCCCTAAGTCACAGCTGGATGTGCCATTTGTAGCAAACCCTCCTTGTATGCTGTGTATCACCTCCCACCAAAATCCCGATGGGCTTTTGAATCCAGAGACTGCCAGACCTCCCTTCCCTTCCCACTTGAGCTGTGTGGCTGCAATCAGCACGCATCCACATCCCAAGTCAAACACACATCCCCAGTTCAACTCAGGTCAGGATACAGTGATCCGTATCACATTTTAATTCAGGTTCCAGAACTAACGCTTGCCAAAACGTCACGAGTGCTTCTGTGACAAATATTTGATGTCTCATCCCAAAAATACTTCTAATTGCAATGCCTCAGAGGGCTTTTCCAAGAGAACTGCAGAAACACAGGGCTGGGATGCAGCAAGCTCAGGGCTGTGCAACACCACTAGAGCAAGTGGTCCAGAGGTCCACCAAATAACAGCAGGTACATCAGAAACAAACCCCTGCAACACACATACCATGTATTTAAGTAAAGAAACAAGAAGGGGGTTTCCTTTCCTGCTTGCAAGTTAAAATGGTTGCAGCCATTAGAGTTCAGCTCCCCTCAGCCGACGTAAATGAGCAAAATGCTGACACCAAGACGCAGACATAAAAACCACCATGGGAGCACCACAAGGAGCCTCTGAAACCTGCTATATGCCAGGCTAAGCTTTCCATACAAGGCTCTTCAATTCAATTTGCCTTACTTCATTAACCTCAATGGATTTACACCCGAGACCATCACTGAAAAAATCAATTATCTATCTATTTAACCTCACTGCCCTGATATTATTCCCTCTGTCCCATATTTAGCTCTCCTCTGACATCTGAATTCTTGCAGATCTGATAAATTTGAGTACAGTCTCCATGCTGCAAGACAAAATTCCTCCTGCATTCAGCAAGGCAAGGAAAGGATAAAGCCATTTTTTACAAGAGTGATTTCAGCAATAAGGTACCGCACCAAGTACCAGGCTTGGGGCTGCCGGCTCTAGTGGAAGGTGTCCTGCCTGTGGCAGGGGCTTGGAACTGGAGGAGCTTGAAGGTCCCTTCCAACCCAAACCATTCTGGGATTCTATGAAAAATATGACTAGACAATCCCAGATCTCTAAGTGCAGCCGTTCCCTCTATAACTTGTACTCGACTGCATGGATTAAGGTCTGTGCCTTGCTCTAACCAGTTCTTCCTCATCGGAATGCCGCTGGAGCTCCTGTAACAGCAGGCACTGCATTAGAGCTGAAAGGAAGAATCAATAGACCAGAGCATCAGTTAGCAGAGGCCTGACAAGCTGCCTGGCACCCAGACAGTGCAGCTGGTGCTGGTTTTCTGCTCACTGCAGTGGTTCTATGCTTTTACCTCACTGCTGATGGCAAAGACCTTGCAGGAAAAGCGGGACTGAGAAGTTTTACACAACAGGGTTTCATGAGATCAGTGCCATCCTCTCCTGACTTTGGTGCACTGAAAGCCACAGGAGGAAAGATCTTCAGTGTGAGATAAATAATTGCGTGGGCTGCTTTGCTCTTTGAGAACAGACCAGATCAGTTAGAGCTGACGTGAAAATGAAGCAAAGGCACCTCTGCTGCCCTAACACCACTGAGCTTCAGACACAAAATCCACTAAAACCCAGCTCAGTGGCCACCTGAAAGCTTGGTCCAGGGGCAAGACCATAGTTCCCCAAAGCCTTGGCCAGCTGGGAGAGTCCTTTCTCATCCCCATCTCACACAGACACCTCTTAAGAGCCCCTTTACAAGGGAGCCAGCATTCCTAACACAGCTACACGAGACTCAGCGTGGCTGTGCAGACCTCCCTGGGGTGCCCACGCGAGCTGGTGCTTGCACAGCTCCCAACCAGGGAGGCAGATATTAATTCTGTACTAAATTAGGTGGGTTGTTGTACACAAGCAATTTCTTTTTTTTTGTTTTTTAATGAAATGGGTGTATCATTATGATTAGGCACAGTCGTTACATTCAGCCTTTAATTAGATTTGTGTAATTAGAAAGTCACTGAGTTATTTCACACAGTGGAACAAATATTGCTTGGACGGGATTATAGAAGACATCGACACAGATTTCTCCGTAGCTCCCAGAGCTGTCTGATAATCCGAAACAAATGACATCTTCGATTTCGAGACCTTCTCAAGGTGTGCAGAATGCTTAACTTCTGGCAGGTTTTTCGTGGCTAAGAGGCAGAAATCAGGCAACAGCAAATGGAAAACGTCATAACCAGTTCCTACTGGCATGTCCTGCTGAGATGATGATGCCCAACTAGGGTAACTGGGAGGTTGATGCTGCAGCTTCCAGTGTTGCACTGTAGGCATCAGCCCCAGACACCCGGCTGGACACACTGTGATGTACAGGGCCAGGAGGAAGGAAAGTCCCCAGGTCACTGCTGCAGCTTGGACACACAAACAGGACATTCATATACCAAATACCGTGAAGGTCATTTGGAGAAAGCCTGACGGATCAGAAGACTTTTCCAAGGGACCAGACAGACCCATACAACTCAGATCCAGTTCCACTGCTGCACCTGGGAAGCATCAACGGGAGGCATCAAGCAAGCTGATTGCTTGGTTTTGGCTTGTTTATCCTAGCCAACAAAAGCTGAGGGGTGCGACAGCTGCCTTCCCCAGGGACAAGCACCAGGCCAGATGGAAAGTCATTCAAGCTAAAGGAGAGACTACAACATGGAGAAATGGCTACAAGCTGGCTGTGAACAAGCTCAAGCAATAAGGCCCTCAACTACCAGCACAGAGGGGCTGTGCTGATCCTCATCTCTTCTCCCAAGATAAAGCTGCTGGTTTGGTGTTATTTATGACCATTTATGAGACAGAAACAATAGACTATTCAAGTTGAGGGCTCCCTTGCAGTTCTTCAAGCCAATGCCCAGTGTGCAGCAATGCAAGGGGCTGATTCAGCCATGCTTGCTTTGGTTGGTTGCTTTAGTCAGAGATAACTTCTAGCTCCTCCTCATTGTCATGATGAACATTCAGCTAGAAGAAACACCTTTTGGGTTCTAGTGTCAGCACACTTGTCCTGACCATGGGATGCAACAGGCATGAGGCTGCCATATAAGAACAGATGCTTTCATTTCTTTCTTTACGTTGGAGCTAATGTCGTGGTTTAAACCCAGCCAGACAGCTCATTCACTCACCCCCAGTGAGTGGTGAGGGGCTTGAAGCAGTCAAGGTCCGTGTCCCCGTCCCCTGTCCCATCCCCATCCCCACCCTGGGAGCTGTCCTCTTCCCCACTCCCAGAGGGATGGGGAGGAGAATTGAGAGTGCAGCTCCCATGGGTTGAGACAAGAACAGTCCAGCAACCCATGTACAACACAAATCACCACCGCTACCACCACCGACAACAATGGGAAGAGAAAATAACAAGGGAAGAGAATACAATACCACCTGCTGAGAAACGAGTCCCACTCAGAAGACTCCGTGTCCTTCCGGGAAACTCCCAGTTACACCCTGGGCATGACGTGCTGTGGTATGGAATACCCTTTGGCTAGTCTGGGTCAGGCATCCCATCTCTGCTTCCTCCCGCCTTCCCCTCCTCCCTGGCAGAGCATGAGCCTCACAAAGTCCTTGGTCAGGGTAAACATCACTTAGCAACACCAAAAACACCAGTATTAGCAGCACTGTTCCCAGGCTGAAGTCAAAACACAGCACTGCACCAGCTACCAAGAAGGAGAAAAACTGACTGCTACTGCTGAACCCAGGACAGCTAAGGAGACGCATGCTCAGGTGTCCTGGAACAGATCAAGCTTAAAACAAGTATTCACTGTGAGACTGCTACTGATATACAAGTAAGTTAGCCCTGCCAGCCAGAGGTTTCAAATAGATGGAAAACAGAGGGGGGTCTGGAGTTTCGGTTTCTTTTCGTTTGGTTGGTTCTTACTATCTTATAGCATTAGTAATCAGAAAAGAAAAAGTAATTCCCCAAGGTCATGTGCACAACAGGTACCTTCCTCCTTCTATCAAATCCTATCGCCAAGGTGGAAGAAAGAGGACATTTTTTTCCAACAAATGTGGTATTTGCTTAAGGTTTGTTCAGAGAGTGAACAGCTATTTACTCATATATATAAACATATCTTGGAGCCCATGTGTATGTCTACACACAAGAGAGCTCCCTCATGGCCTCCTGTCAGAAACATCTTATTACACTTCATCTCAGCACAGCCCTTCCAGAAGCAACCCCTCCTTACAGCAATATTCTTCTCTTTCTCTTGTGGATCCCCAGGTACTACAGGTTAAATAAGTTAAAACAAAACCGTTGTAGTATAAAAAGTGTACCTAATCATTCTTCTTCGGACATACGTGAACACAGAGCTTTCCCCTACATCCACTCTTTCTGGAAGGAACATCTTTGATTTTGATAAAGACTGCACCTCATCTTGTACCAACAGCAAATGCTGCTTGACTCAAACAGATTTTGCTTCCACATCTTCCCATGCACAGACACGGACAGAGTGTCCCTGCAGGAAAAAGGTCAGGAGATGCTACAAATCAAGTAGCCACATCATAAGTCCCTTTTTCAGAGCCAGCACATGGTCCTCCTAGACATCTCCTCATGCTCTGTAACACAGATGCTTTTAGCACTCCAGCCAGGGTGGACACTGAAACCCAAAGTCATTTTAACTCACCCCAAGCATCCTGTGGCATAGCCAGGAGCAGAATCTGGACTCACCCCACAGCATCGCAGCATAGAAACGTTCCACAAGCTCTTTCTCCTGTGATAGCTGCTGGCACATCCCTTCACCAAGCACCTGTAATGGGTGAAGTGCTCCCTGCACCTCAGAGGAGAACACCAAAAGCACAAAGCATTCAGGAAAGGAACAGGAAAATGCTCTCCAATGAGACTTCAGCCTGATGTTTTCCCATTAGATTATTTTTACAGCTGGGGAAATCAAGCAAAGACAAGAAATGGCCCTCAGCCACAGAGTTAGCTACTGGCAAGAGAACAGCCAGATGTACTAGCACATTTACACACCACTGCCTTACTATTCTGAGGAGAATTCATACATTCAGTAACTTCTACTTAAGCAAGGAATGGTGTAGCACAGAATGTGGCAAGGCTTTGCTTAGTGATGAGGTGGTCCACACCTTCTCCTGGGGTAGCCAAATGGCCATAGCTTCTGAGAAGATAACATCTATACTCTGGCTTGGCTCCAGCTGTGAGAGGCTATGGCAGGATTTGAACAAAGCCATAAGAGGTGAAGAAAGGCAACTCTAATCAGTGGAGATTACAAAGCTTCTAAAATCAGAGTCTTCTCCTTCAGAATTTTTCCATTAAACTGTTTCTCAAGCAGCAGTGCTGGTGGGTGGGAAAAGGAGGAACCAGTTATGCAAACAACTCACAATGGTAAGAGCATTTGATTAAGGAGCACTTTAAAGAAAGTCCTTAACAAACATTTGAAGGACCCCTAATACATGTTTGCAGTCATGTCTGGAGCTAATTTAAACAAAATGCTTATTTGCACAACCAGGTGAGAGTCAAAATCTTGCTTTCTTCCTCTTCTGCAGCTTTCCTTTATGTACATAGCCCCTGCTACTTAAATTCCTCCCAGTCCTGCTCATGGGAGTAGAACTTTTCCTCCCCACCTGCGAGCTTTCAGGCTTGAAGTGCTCATTGCAATCACAGCCCTGAGTGACTCTTAGAAACCCTCTAACTTCTCAGGCCAATCACAAATAAGCAGCACAGCTTGAATGTGAACCAATTTTTGAAGCTGAACTCTGAGAGCTCTTCATCAAGCCCCTCTGATGAACAAGCTTGGGTGAAAACTCACGTACGGAGAGGTGGCTGGTGCAGCAGAGGAAGCCGCATCCATCAGGAGCTACAGCATGGGGTGGCTACTCATAGCATGGCATGTCTTCCTCCTGGTAACTAGTGCTCATTGAGCTTTAGGGCAGTACCAAAGAACTCAGGCAGCCACCCATGAGATGAGCTGTTCCAAGTCTGTCTTCTTCCAAATAAGACCACATACATCTTGAACAAGATGTTTCACAAAGTAAATCTCCCAACGGGCAATGAGAAACTGGGTTTGTACTCAATGGGTACCCTGGCTGACTGATGCACAGCCAGCTCCTCATAGGTACCAACTGCTGGGAGAGGACCCATCCTCTCGGGTGGGCAGGACAGGACTGCCCACCTTTAAAGCTACAAAGATGGGCAGCAGCAGCATGAGTTAAAGATGTGAGTGAGAACATGCACCCTCCAATATGGACAGTACCTGAATCACAGTGCTGAACCCCACATAATGGGCACCGCGTACAGAAGTAATGTGAGGAAGGTATTCGTATAGTAAATAGAGTAAGGTATAAACTGACTTATGACAGAAATCCATTTTCACTTCACTTAAAGACAGAAATATTTCACTTGTCCAAAACTACTTATCAAAACAGTCTACAGAACATGAGGTGATGGGCTTTGAAAGAAAGAAAGTGGAAATTACTTTGGGGAAAAACCCCAAATCACTGCTGAGTAATTGATTTCAGTAGAGATCTGATCTGCAAAGCTGAGAGACTCAAAATCACAGAACGGTTTGGGTTTGAAGGGACTACTTGTCAATTCATCACTGGCCTCCACTTGGATATCAAGCCACTGACCACAACTCTGAGTGTGACCATCCAGGCAGTTCCATATCCGAGTGGACATGAATTTACATATCTGCTACACCTAGGAATGAAGAGTGATTATTCAAACTTTCAAAACTCTATGTCTTGCTGATGTTGAAAGAATCTTCTGCTTTTCCTCTGGTATAAAGCATTCAGCCCTGGTCAGGCAAAAACCATAAAGGGTCACTTCCACAAACTGCTTGGATTCCCAATGATGTCCTAATAATAGCAATAAGCATTATAAATTCCATCACAAGCAGAAACTTGAAACAAAAGTTGGATCTTCAAATCAGACTTTTGAATGGAACACTTTCGCGCTCAGCAGTTTTCCTGGCACATCAATATTTCCCCAAACATTTCGAATACGATATAAAAAGTTAGACCTCCTCATTCAGGATCTCTTCTTGACTGACTGCATGAAATGATCTTACAGTGATGCGTAAGTCTTGATTTACCTCAAGGTGCTAAGTGGGTGGTGATTAGAAGAGGACAGCTTTTATACACTCTGGGAGGAATGCATCTCTCAACAGCACATCCCACATGGTGTAGAATGACAGTGCCACAGGGCCACCGCAGTAGGTCTCTCTAGTCTGTATCCCTGTCAAAACCCTTGCCCAGTAAGGTCATCTTTTATTTGTTGTTTCTGTGCACTCAGGAGTTTGTTTTCTTCATTTTTAATTGCTTTTTCTTCTTATTGCAAACTGTGCTCGAAACAAATCACCAGCAATTCCCATGGCTGCTCACTACTCTAAGCTGTGTGAGATCTGTCCGTGTCTTCTTCCAGTTGCAGGATCTACCTTGTGTAAGCCTCATCCGCGCGCTTTGCCAAAACCAGCCTGTGCCAGCTCTGCTCCATCCTGCAGCACAAACAGGAGGAGCTGGCAACAGCTCCAGAACGATGGAGCTGCTGAACATCACAGTGTTGCTTTCTGAAGTTACATACAATGTGGGGGATGAAGAGCCTCCGAGGTTTGGACCTCTGTCTGTAGGGATGGTGGGGGGTTTGCTACAGCGTGAAGGGTGAAAACAGGAGAAGAGCTCAGAGCGAGGTTCTGGAAGAGATCCTTGGAAAAGGACCGTTGGGATTGAGATAGAGAAGCCTGATGAGGAATCCCATGGGTCAAACACAAGGTGGCCCTCTGCTAGTACGCTGTGAAAGACAAGCCCATCCAAGCAAGAAAGACCAACCCACACCACCATTCCCAGATCTCTCCTCAGTCCAGACATGTCTCCTACAGCTTCTGTGACAACTCAGACTGGACTAGAGGCCTCCATAGGTTCCTTCCTACCTAAACTGCTTCAGTATAGAGGTCAGGAGAACTGCACTGGGATGGCAGGACTTTCCTCTTGGTCGTGAGATGCCTGGATGTCCTTACTCTGCAGAACAGCAGGCAAACAAGCAGAGAATTTTAACTCTCTAGAGATAAATATGAATGGCTTTTCTGAATGGCAGTAAAATGTCCCCCTACCTGAATATGCTTCTGAAAGCAAATGGGGAATGAGGGACCTCTGAAGGAAACATCAGCCCCTCTTTCAGCATACCGTGTGTGTTATCTGTAATACAAGCCCTGCAGTAGGAATCACGCCAGCCACCCCCATGGTATCTGCATGGTGCAGCACCCATGAAGCAACTCAAAACCCCCACAAAATCCCAAACACAAGCTGCTTACATGGCCCGTTAGCAAACTGCAGACGGTTCACACTGAGGAACCCAGCAGCAAAAGTGACTCCATGGCTCCAATCCGGCTCTCCACTGGGACGGTCCCGCAGGTGAGCCATTGTCTGATGTGAAGCAGTGGTGTGTGAGGGGACCAGACAGTTCAGCCGGAGTCAGCAACTAACTAAAGCTGTCCCCTGCTTGCTCAGCAGCCCTCAGCAGAGCTCTCCCGGCTCACTTTACTAACGTACACACACACAGTTCCTCCTTGCCAAGACAGATGGGTGTACAGAGGGGACAGCCCAAGGCACGCACCCACCACCCAGACCTGATCCCCAGCACACACTGGTCCTGGCAGCCACCCACTTCAGATAAGCATTTCCCTGACTTCAAAAAGCATCATCCCTAGTTTGACTTAGCCCAATTTGTCCTAAATTGATTTCCCATTCCTGCTGCCTTTGGGGAAGAGGAAAACAGATTGGAAGAGTATTTCTGATTCATGCAGCTAAGCTGTTTAGAAAATGCACAGGTCTTGTTGAGGCAGGAATATCAGCCTGGGATTCCCACTTGTGTGTGTGAGGAAAGAACCTTTCCTCCAAGGCCGCTGTGCTTTCAAGGGGCAGGCAGGACCATGGGCCCGTTTCAGCCTTGAGCTAACATGCCTGCTCCCAGCCAGGACATCACTATTCAAAGGGCAGGTTGTTGCTATGTTTGCTTTTCTGCCTGTTTTCCCAGAATCCAATTTAAAACAAACTTTATTGGTACTAAAGCTGGATCATATGAAACATACTGCAGAATACATTAGGAGAGAGAGAGCCACCTATCTTTATATGATAAATATCTATATATAGGGCTCAGCAACTATCTTTATTGCTGGCATTACACATGGCTTCTCCTTCTGCATTCCCTCTGGCTGCTAGGCTAGGCTTTTCAAAAGCACCTAGGAAAGGCAAGTGATCAAATACCCTTGGGATTCATTAAGCAAGTGAGATACAAGTCAGTGAGATACTTGGGCCTCACAGAGAGTCCTGCCATTAAACATGATACATGAAATACACTTATCTTCATATTATGCCTCTCATTTCAAGGGAGCCCAAAACACTTTGCCAGCATGACATATGCTGCCCTATCTTCACCTGCAGAAGCATATCTGGACTGAGAAAGTGACTGTTATTCAACATCCTCCACAACAGCTCAGAGCTGACCTTACCCAGCACCACAGAAGAGGTGGCACCGCAACAGCATCCCCGTCACCCACCTGCTGTCCTGCTGTCACCTATGGTGCCCCTTCTCTTGAGATGAGAAAAGCTTTCCATGAGCCATTATGCTCAGCCAAGTTCTTTAACTCATCTGTTCACTGGGCACAAAGTCTCTTCTACACACAACTGCCACTGCAGCTCAAGGCTGGCTTCCTTCCTGGGCTGTATGGGCAGGAGGAATAACAATTATGGACATACAACTAATTTCTACTCTAACAAAACCCAAACAAAAGAAGATCTGAAACCTACCAGTGTTTCTAGTGCATGTGAGTATAAGCTTCACTTAAAGCACTGGGACAATGGAAATATTTAAAGTCACTACAGCTGCTTCCCTCTTTTCTGGTTTAAATGGCCATGTTCTGGCTACTGGCCACATTCAAGTCATGCTATAAAACCTGGTAGTCCTTTGGCATCAGCACCCATCCTTGCATGTGGACCTGCAAGATTTCTCGCTCATACCACAAAACAGCTTTTAGTCTTAAACTACGGTGCCAGTTCAAACTGCATCAGCCATTCTTCTGTGCTGGGCTGCTACACAGATTAGCCAGTGTCGGGCAGCAAAGATGATGAACTGATTGGCAACACTGTGTGGGGACAAGCACATGAAGGCCATGAAGGCCTTGATCCAGCCTTGAACTTAGAGCCAAGGACTCAGGAGATCCTCAGACCAGGAACAACCCCTGGGTCTCCACTGCTTGTTGATGAAAAACTGTAGACACTCATCACCTCTTTCTATCCCACCTACCCCAAGTATAACTTGCTCAGAACACAACAAAATAATGCCCTTTGCACGCCGAGACCCTGACGCTAGCAGGGGCAGCCACAGAGCTACTACTGACCAAGAGCATGTTAAAATCAGTAACATATCCGAATTTGACCAAAATTCCTTTTATAGACACATTTCACCCCCAAAAAAGAAACAGTTGTGCTCTGTTTATTTTCACTGGAAGAGTGGAAGGAATAGGGAACAGGAAAAGCTACTGCAGTGGTTTCAACTGAGAGAGAGTAGGTTTATACTAGAGATCAGGGAAAGGTTCTTCCCTGTGAGGGTGCTGAGGCGCTGGCACAGGGTGCCCAGAGAAGCTGTGGCTGCCCCATCCCTGGCAGTGTTCAAGGGCAGGTTGGACACAGGGGCTTGGAGCAAGCTGCTCTAGTGGAAGGTGTCCCTGCCCGTGGCAGGGGTTGGAACTGGATGAGCTTTAAGGTCCCTTCCAACACAAACCAGGCTGGGATTCGATGAAAAAGTGTACAAAACCACCAAGAAAGGCAAAATAGCTTTTTATGATTGAGGGGGCAACTGCTCAGGAAAGGTGACAGCATCTACAGCAAGTGCAGCAGACCTCACCTCACTGGTTCAGGTCCCAACAGCTCTATTATGAGTCACCAGGAACAGTCAAAATGTTTAGCCATAGCAGGTAAACACGTTAGCTGTATCACATTCACCTCTTCTTTTTAAGAGGAGGAAGCTCTGGGGAGATTAAGTATATCCCAGAAGTAAAAGAAGATTATGAGGTGAGGAGGAAACTGCAGGAACAATAAAGCTATTTATTTCCTGGGAAAGAGCAGCAGGCACAGAGCAAAGCGAGTGATGATGCCAGATCTGTCAAACAAGAAATCACAACTACTGCTAAATGATGCAGATCAGAGAAAGACCAAGTCACACCACCTGGGCATGCAGCAACCCCCCCACAACTGGGGGCTTTAATAAAATGAAAGCATCCTCAACAAAACTGCTTCCATTTTCCTGACAGAAAACGTCCAACTATGCGGTTTTCCAATGAGAAACATGAGCACAAAAAATGTTTTAAAATAATGGATAAAAAAAAAGAAACAACCCACAAACAAACAAACATCCCAATAACCCCATTTTTCTGTGTTATTTTGACGTCGCCAGCAAAGTGTTCAGGAAATGGTACTGCAAAACCCAACAGTGAAGTAGAAAACAACTTCCCCGGATTTGTTTTTATTCTGCAACTCCTACTTTCAGTTTGTCAGAACACCAGGTACCGGAGCAGTAGAATCTCTTCAGACAAATTCCCATTTCCAGACACCCTGTGCAGGCAGTGGTGGGGTGCTGCTCACAGACCTTTCACCAGCAGCAGCAGCTCAGGGCACTGCTCTGCTCTGCAGCTGCAGCCTTTGAGGTGATGGGGATGTAGATGCCTTCAAAGGGTTCCAGGAGAGATGACCTCTATGTTAGCGGACGTTCAGCCTCCAAATCCATGAATCCCAGCCTGGTTTGTGTTGGAAGGGACCTTAAAGCCCATCCAGCTCCAACCCCTGCCACGGGCAGGGACACCTTTCACTAGAGCAGCTTGCTCCAAGCCCCTGTGTCCAACCTGGCCTTGAACACTGCCAGGGATGGGGCAGCCACAGCTTCTCTGGGCAACAAGTGTAGAGGCAAGAGTCAAACGAAAGATTAAGCCTTAAGACACATGCACTGTTTATCTGATCAGACTATATGTGCATCAATGCATATGGCAGGAGCTGCTGTGAGTGGCACAGCCAACAGTGCATGCACATGTGGCATTCCAGCATGGGCTATGTAACACAGTGTTTCATTCCCTGCATGGCTTCTCCTCTTCCATCATGCACATCACCTCTGGGACAGTCTGCCAGGCCTGGAGCAGACTGTCACAGAGAGGACACCCTCCCCTTGTGCCTGGAAATACCAGGCATTTCCCCCTTGGCAGTCATAAGGAGCCACAGGGAAGCAGGAGACCAGCACTCCCTCTGCAAAGCCCTCTTAAGTACACCTAAAAGTGGCTTTGGCCAATGATCCTTCAGCATGGAGGCACCCTGATTCCCTGCTCCTGGGAAGGGCAGCAGAGCATGTCCCACCCCAGGCACTGGCCAGCAGAATCCAGCTCCTGCTAGACCCAGAAAAGAAACACCTCGATGAGCAAGGGGAAGCCACTCTGAATCAGTGGTCCTAGCTCTGGAGGAGCTGGAGCTCTACCCTGCATCACTGGGTACAACCGTCCTGCTTTTACCAGCTACAGACAAGGTTATGTTTGGTTCTGCTGATCAGGATGAGCGCAAAGCAGCTGACAGGCTGGGAAACACCAAGTTTGGCTCACATGGAAGAATACCCTCATGAATTATCTTCCAAAGGCTGTGGAACAGATGAGAAAGAATTTTCTCATGCTTTCCCTAGCAAGGATGAAGAGTCACAAACCCAGGATACATCCCGTACACACCTCCCATCTACTGCGGCACAGCCCAGCACAAAGCTGATATTGATCACTTCCTAATGAAGCACTAAGAGGTCCAACACTCCAACCAGGCGGTCAAAGGAAGACTATTCTTCAGAGCAAACTCTCGCTGGCTGGGAGCCAGTCCTATGAATGTCTACAGACAGGGCTAAGGGCTTATACACTTCATCTTTTGTCATCTTCTACCTTGGAGGAAGCAGGCCTCTAAATTGAATTATCACAAAGAAATCAATTCCAGATCAAACCTCTGTGAAATTATAATTGCCTCAATGATCTGCAGGCTGGAATAGACAGGGCCCAGAGAAAGCGCCGTACACCTCCCCAGTGCACGAGGTTCCTATAGGAATCAGCCGCTGTTCACAGGGAGCATGTTTCTAATTGTGTATTAATTCATTCTACTATTAACTTTCAATTATTGTTATTACACAGGCACTTCCTTTTTTCCCTGATGCGAGTGCCGTGCGAGATCCTGAATTCCAAACAGCTCTGTGGCGAGCTGACAGGCAGCAGCGTAGCCTTTAAAACAGAAAAACCCCAACCCTCAACCCATGCTGATGAAAACATTGCAACCAAACAAAAACATATGAAAAAAAGAGGCCCGCAGAAACCTTTCTGACTCATCTGAAAATGCTATCAGCAGCCTGTTTAGCCTAAAGGCTTACATCAGTGAGGTACAGCGTGTCTGCGGAGACTTTCATTAGAACTGACATTCTGACAACTGCAAAACCCCCTCTCCAACAACCCAACTCACAACGTGATGGGCAGTTTAAAAATAATTACCAGCCACAGGACAAAGGCACCCAGAGAAACGGAGCTTCACGAAGCCCTCTCCCCCCTAAAGGTGAGTATTACATTAAGAAAATAATCAAGTATTCCGCCTTGTTTAATTGTAGCTGCAGAACATAGCTCAGGATTTTCAACATTACATGCTAGCGAGAGCAGCAGCAATATGTCTGTGACCAGAGCTGGCCTGGGTGGATGGCAGGAGCATCTGGGAATGCGGAGGGATTTAATTCTTGAATTTCACGTTCCAGAGATTCTGCTCATCAGAAAGCTGCTGGTGCTAAGTGCAGACCCTCTTTACTATGGAAAACATCCGAGATGCCAAAGGGAAGAGGAAGCACTTGGAGAACACAGTGCTTTAACCCCACCACTGCGGTTTCACAGATGCTGGTGGGTGAAGCTTACCAGAGGGAATGGAGAATGCCTGCTAGTGGACTCAGGCCAATCTGCACCAGCTTGGCAGACTACCCTCAAATTTTCCATATACAGCTAGAACTGCATCCAAGAACCAGTAAACTAGTGAGAGACTTTCCAAAGGCTTCAATAGCTTTGGCTCAGAGAGACTCACATGCCTCCAATGCATTCAAAACAAGGAATTAAGTAATACTGCAAAAATAAAGGCTTGGGAAGTGCCACTGATTTTGCTGGTACAACATCACTTGGGATGAGTCCATCTGAGTGGAGAACAAGCAGCATTGTAGCAATAAACACCTGGAAGGGCACATGCGCCCAAAGCCTGGTAGGGCTGTGCTCCATGAATCCCACAGCAGAGCCAACCTTCAGCCCTGTCTTCAGGGCTTGGATGCCCACCTTGGTGGGTCACCTCCTTGAGCTCCCTTCATTAGTGAGCTGGGACCAGCCTCACACAGTTCGGAGAGGTGATGAAGCTGACTTCCCCACAAACTTGGGGCACACAGATCACCCCAGAAGCTGGTAGCTACCCAAGCCTCTGGAATACAAGGTCTAACCTGCCTACAACAAAGAGCAGAGAAACCTTTGGACAAGACTTTAGGGGAGAAAGAATACAAGATAACTGGGTTCTCCTAAGAATAATAGAGTACTACAGCTACCTCATCATGTTAGAAGGTACGAGTCGACTGTCTGCTTCCCTTCTTGCCCCACTAAGGTGCTATTTATCATAAGGATCCATTCTTCTTTTACACTATATTATATAAAACCAGCTGTAGCAAAATCAGAATTGCTGACAGTTCGCACCAGAATACCAGCAAAGTAACTGTGTTTCTGCATGAAAAACCTACACAGTGAGCAAAATCATCTTGATAAATGGAACTACTTCTTTAGGTACATGGCTCCCCATGTCAATATAACCTCTGCAGATAGCCTGAAACCAGCTGGATTTTGGCCTGGCTGGACACCCTGCCTGCAGCAGCAGGTCACAGCCCTTTGGGGATGAGCACTGGGCCTCCCAGTCCATCCAACATCTAACACATACCTAGGGCACATGAACTAGCAGTGCAGATTATCACGGCCTGCCCACAATGCAGGCAGCAAGTGATGGAGACAGCCAAGATTCTCCCTGGAATACTAACAGGGCTTGCCCAGCGAGCTATCTGCTGGAACATGTGAGGGAGATAAATGACAAACCTGGCCTGAAAACCTCTCTTCCAGAGCAGAAAAGACTGCCACCATGAAGATCAAGAATTTTGCCAGTATGGAAGACAAATTGGACTGCCAGAGAAATACAGGCAGCAACTGCAGACATCTTCAACAAACAGTACCTTCTTTGCCATTTCTGTGCTAGTGCCAGTCGGACAGGATCCCAATCCTGCAGGTCTGTGGAGTGGGACAGGAGCACAGTACAGGTACCACTACACGCAAAAAGACACACTGGTACGAAAAGCCCTCATAGTCCTCCAACTCCTTCAGCTAAGGTGTGGACCAAGATGAACATCAGACTGTGTTCACTGATGCGTCTTCTGAAAGGAGACATCATCACACCCACAAACCCATCACACAGCCTTTGGCACCATTTTCCATCTCCTCTGCTTTTCTGGGAACAAAGTAAGCTGTGCTGCCAAAGAGGGTACCACGAGTGGTGGCTGTGGCTGGATCAAAGCTAGTGTGTTCTCCAGCTATCCACCCTGTCCTGTGCAACTCCCGTTAAAACAGCACCCTGACATGAGAACTGCTCCTAATGCCAAGTTACACCCATTTTTATGTATGCTGCTCCTGTACTGCCACGTGAAGCCCCATGCAAAGACACGGGAAAAAAGACTGACCTCAGGCCTACAGCATCTTAGTCACTCTCTTGAAGTCATTTGTTATACCCACAGCAGCAACGTTCTGAGTCAGAACACGACACCAGTGTGGTAACAGCCACCTTGCACCTCCAGCACCAGAGGGGCTTGTCCATCAGCTCAGCTGGGAAACTCAACCTTTAGATGCCAACTCGGTCTGCACAACTTATCAGAGCACCAGCCTAAGTCATCAGGTCTCTCAGAGGCTGTGTGCAGCCGAACTGAATGGGCAGCGGGGGTATAAGGAGTGCCCATAAAGTGGCCACTTCATGCTGAAGCATACTGGTCTACACAGTGGTCCTACAGAGAGCGAGGCCAAGGATGCATCCTCCCGCCCTGCCCTGACACCCCAGCAAAGCTCCTGAAACTGTGGTTATGAAGTTTTTACAGCTACCATCACCATTTTCACATGCTGCCTTTCCAAGATCCCACCCAAGGGAAATGTGCAGTTGTGATGGGGCAGTACAGATGTGCAGGACTCCCGATGAAGTTCCACACTTTATGTCTAAGCCCTCCCCACTTCACATCATTCAGTCATCATGAAAATATCAAATTTCTCCCCTCTTTACCACGCATAAAAAGTCACTTCTCCCATCTCCTCAGTTCCTTTCCAAGGAGGAAAGGGTGACATGCACACAGCCACCAGCACTTGAAAACTTCAGCCGAGCTCCTTCCTGTCACTGCAACACAGATCAAAACAAAGTTCTGCACATTGCTTGGTCTCGTGTATTTCTTCTTTCAAATCAAGTAACTCACACTGATCTGCAGCGAAATCCCTTAGTGTAGGAGGCACTGCTGACATCTGTAAGGAAATAATTCCTGTTCCAAGGGACAAATAAGATCTCATCAACAACACCCAGTATCATATTCTTATCTAAAAGGAGCATCAGGCTCTGCTAGACGGAGAGGAGAAACCTTGCTTTGAACATTACTTTAAGGATGGCCAGAACTACAAGCTGCCCACAGGGGAACAGGCTGGTTTTCACAGGCTCATGTTTTATACATGATGCAGCACTGCAGCTTCTGGAGCACACTGCTTTGAAGAGTTATAGTTTATGAATGTGTTACTTCAGTAAACTGGAGCAAGCAGGGGACACAGGATTCCCAGCTCTTGCGGCATTCCCGTATGATTTAAGATCAAAGTAATCTATGTGTGCACAGAGGCAAATCAAAGCATACCCTTGGTCACAGCTTGGTGCGTGAGCAGCAGGGCTGGCAGTGAGACAGTGCTGGCAGGCAGCGCACCCAGCCCAGCACCACGTGTGAACTTTTAGTTCCTTTTAATAGTACAAGCTAATGGGGACAACCTCAAAGTGCTGGAGCCACACAAGTGCCTCCTGAACTCTGACCGTGATGGTTTGCTCCTGAATCAGCAACAGGGATGTGTTCAGCTTCAATGGAGAGCTGAGTATGCAAAGGCTCGGTAGCTAGGCAGGGTGTAGAGTGAGTCCCAGAGAGCTCCAGGGGCAGCAACAGCTTCACCCTGCTTCCTACACAGCTTTACAGTGCCTTGGCTGCTTTGGACAAGAAACAGGTAGAGGGAAAATAACTGCAGAAGGTTAATAAATTCCTCTCCATAGAAAAGAACAGAAGGCATATAAAGGGGTTGGTGGGAACAGGGCACAGTTTGCTAGATTTCTGACAGTCCTAGGACCTCCATGGCCCTTGTTGCTCTACCCGAGATGTCATATTTGGCTGTCAGGGAAATTACTGCAGCAGCTGAAGTACAGGGCTGATTTCCTTCTAGTTATAAGGAGGAAGAGAACAAACGGGCTGCCTGAGAAGCAGCTGGGTCCTGGAGGCCAGGCCACCCAGGAACTAAAGCTACACTTGATGCTTTCCTGGTATCACAGGACTGGCACCTTGACCAACTGTGCCCAGCCCCTGGGCTGGGAGAGGGGCTCTGGACTCTCTGGTTACCGGGTTCTTCCAAGGAAGATGGTGCTCACCACCTCAAGGGCAGCTACAGCTTGAGTGTGCCACCATCTCCTAACACAACAGCATGGGGCTGGGTTTCACCAGCTCGTCCAGATCCAGAGCAGAGCCAAAGAGGTGGCATGACCACAGTAAGGGACTGATGACTTGAAAGTGTCTGTACACCAAAGGCTGTGTTCTCCAGCACCCGAGCTTTAGTACATTTGCTAAGCGAGACCTTCAAGCCAAAGGTCTCTATGAGGAGAAAACCAACATTTGAAAATCGAGTCTTCCCCAACCGGGTAAGCAACGGTCCCTCATCCATGGCTAGAGGTCCCAATGAATGTACAAACCTACTAAAATCCCTTTTCTCCTCCAAACTTGGAGACTGTTGGCACCTGAACTCAGCTTTATCCCATCCTCTCCCACCCAATGAATTTACATAAAATTAATAAAGGTTTTGTTGAGCTGCTGGAAGGCTCAGCCAGGCTCACTCCCCTGGAAGCAAAAACTTCATCTAAACCTTTCCCAAAAGGACTTATTGCCATGAAAATGTCCACAATGACTGCTCTGGCAGAAATAGTCGCTTCTCACGTAAATGCAGGGCAAGGAACAGCATTCTTCCTCCCTCCTTTATTCTCCAAAAATAAGGAGTTTACAGACTGGTTTTAAAACCAAGTGAAGAGTAAACTGCAAAACACATCAGCTTCCTAATCAGAATAGCTGAGAGATGCCCAACAGCTCTGGGGACACCACTTCTGTGCTCATGCATAAACCAGGGACAACAGCACAGCAGGTCTGTGCACTGCTCTATCTCTGCCTTCATTTTAAACTGCCGCTGTCACCACTGAATCTCAGCTCACCTTCTGCCCAAAACAAGCCAGAGATCTCCCGGCGGGTCTCCTGACTTGCCAGCACATTTTCCTTTTAAGCGTTAAACCAACATACGTTGTGACAACAGGGATTTCATTAGTTTCATTTGGTCAGCAGGGACTTAAGAGATTGGTTGCACTCAGGAGCTTCCCTAACAACGCACTATGCATCTTATTCAGGAAGAAAGGAAAGAGGAGGCATAGGAAACATCCCATCCCTTGATTTCCTGCTGAGCACAGCAATGGAAGAAGGTTATCTCTCCAGTTGAGAAGACATCTGTACCGAGATGTCCTCACACATATTCACACACCAAGAATCAGGCAGGATTCCTGCTAGAACACTTGCAGACTAGGACAGAATAGGACAGACAGATCTTTTACTCCAACATCCCTTCAAGTGCTCCAGTACGGCTCTTTTCCAAGCAACTTTTGAGCAACTCCATGAAGTCAGAGTCCACTTCCCCTCACGGGAAGCCTGGTAGAACCCATACCCAGTTTCCAAGACCAATACTCCTATATCCATAGGTCAATCAAAGCCAGAGCAGCTTTGGGTGGACACCCTACTACATTTACTGTTCAAGTTAGTAGGATCTGCTCATTGCCATGAGGTCCAGAAGTTCTGGCACCTCATCCAGCCGCCTCAGGGCACAGAGCTTCATGTCCAGTTTCAAGTCCCTCAGGAGGCTGGTAGTGCACATAGATGATGGCTCACTTGCTGAAGGCAGAGCTGCAGATGACATTCATTTTCTTGCAGATGCCAGCCCTTTGCAGAAGGAGGAGGTGACAGGTGCAGCCCTGCTTTGGTTTCACATGATTCCTGATAGCCTTGTAGAGCAGGCACATCAGCTGTAACACTAGAAATATCCCCCACACCACGCTGCAGTGCATAAGGACATGCGCACATCCATCTTCATCTACTCCGATCCTCCTCTGCCACTGGTTCATTGTGGTTGCTCGTAAGGTCATCTAAGCTAAGGAGAAACTAGTCGGGTAGCAGAGCCAGCTCCCTCTCTGGCTTTCAAATAAACACTAGATCCTCCATTTATCTGTTTTCAATGGATGTCCCAAGGGGTGACATTTTGAAGTCTCTCCACTCTAAAGCTTCCTCCTGTGAGAAAAAGTCCTTACATGATCATGTAATCTCAGAACTGAAGAAAAAGAAAATCCCCAATGTGTAAAGACCAGCCAGATGAGTTTAGGTTCCCTACTCCATATACTAGAGTCAAACTAAGGAGATCAGAGGACCACACTTGAGTAGGTAGATTAATAGGAACTGTGTCTTTGAGCCACACTAGTTTCACCCTAGTAGAGCATCTTCCACAAGACCAAATACATCTGGATCTGAGGCCATGGCCATCAAGCAAAGGGAGACCCTCAACCATTTTTAGGGGTGATAGATCAGGTTCCTAACATGCTTCTGGGCAAGACAGGTTGTCTGTTTCCAACTCGTTTTATCCTCCACCACAGCCAGAGTCAGCACAAGTCAAGAAATAGCAGAACAGGATTGGCTGGGAGGAAAGAAGCAGCAGGGAGAGCAATTTGCATTTTAAGAAATACAGCAGTAGAAACACAGGCTTCAGAGATTAGGAAACAGGCTTTTTAGTGAGAGCAAAGAAAGAGGCATCTGCTTGAAGCATGGCATGGAAGCATTTAGTATTTTGACCTGTAAGGCTAATCTGATATGACACTCCTTCAGCCCTGGACACACAGCTTAGATAAATCTTTCATCAATAAAGCTCATTGTCACAAACCTGAAGCTAAGGGCAAAGCTACTTCACCTGCACACACTTTCCCTTTGGGGTCTTTCCCTGAAGACATTCCTTATGGAGCTGGCATGTGAATTTTGTGCTTCTCCCTCCCCGGTTGCAGAAAGGAAACGCTGTCAAGTTTAGTCTCCATAAAGAAGTGAGCACACATCTGACCTACTTAGAGCGCACAGATGTGAGTAGCCTCATATAGCATGCCATAGATTTATTTTGGGTTTTAATGCAAAAGAAATTAACCACCACCTGCTTTGCCTGGAGACGTGCAGGAACAAAAGCCAGGAGTGCTGCATCAGGCTTCAGACCGGAATATCACCACATCCATCTTTCCTTTAAATATACTTTCCAGTGGAACATTTTAAAGATTAAGACACAGCTTTTGTTGCCAAGACAGAAAGCACCAGTAACTTTGTGCAGGATCCTGAAGGCTCAACATCTGTCCCATAAGCAACTCTGTAGTTTTGCATGACAATTAATGGTACAAGCACAGGAACCAAGAGAACTGGACCTGCTGAATCAGGCAAGCACTAAATCACCTCCAGCACTGGTGCACATAACCTTTTTATTCCAAATAAGCTTTGTGTATCCTCAGCATGCAGATGACCCATCAAAAGCTCAAGTGCATAAGGTGCCTGCTGTCGCAAGAGAATCCCAGAGTTTAATCCTGAGACAAAATAAAAGGTAGGAAAATAAGGAGATGCAGCAACACGAAACAAAATGAAGGCGCTCCAGCCAGCTCTGCCAAGATCCTAGTAAGGAAGGTGCCTGGCAGAGGGTTACCTCCTCACAAGCCAACATTAAGCCTTGAAGAAATGGCTGTAACCTCCTGCACTGAGCTAAATACCACATGCCATGCATTTCCCAGAGTCCAGCCCCGCCGCGAGAAAATCAGCTGTGACAGGGAAAAGCCTCTAGGAATGGGAATTGTGCACAGGGAGAGGCGGCAGGCTGGGCTCGGGCACGCGAGACACCGGCAACCACTTCGGCTGCAAGTCTGGTTTTTCAGGCAGGTTTTGCAGGAGGAGAGGCACAGAAACTAACGTCTGAGCACGCAAACTGGGAGCAAGGAAACTGACTTCATTCCCAGCATTGCCACCACCCAAGGTCAGGCCAAGTCACATGCCCTCCTACCTTTTATATATTTAGAGCATTCGCTCCGGAGCCGCGAGTAATTCTCGCTAGCTATGTGCACAGAGCTGCAGATACTATCACACTGGGGTTTAGCTGAAGCTCTATGAAAGTATCTGAAGTACTTGATAAAGAAATAAGCCAAGGATCGGTGAACAAGTCCTCCAGACTTTTAGTACGTGTTAAAAATATGGATCTTTTTACCCAGGGAAGGGACAAGAACCAGGATGCTGGTGACTCTAGAGGCCGGGAAGCCTTCCCAATATTCCTGTTCTCCTTTATTCCGAGTAGCAAACTGACACAAACTAAATTCAAGGACTAAACAAGAATAAAGCAAATGAGTTTACATCTATTTTATGTGTTAGTCTTCAGTCTACTTGCTCATGACTGGGATGCTCAGATGGCAAAATAGAAAGTTGACAAACTTCAGGATAAGAAAAAAAAATCCAAATTTACTGCCTGCTCTTACCTGGGTATTTAAAAACCAGGCACTAGAAGCAGACGTCCTCACTCCCTGCAATTGGGCTCGAGCACCTTGTGGGCATCAGCCTGTTTCTTCCACATAAGGGCATCAGTTCAGCACAGGCAGAGGGCATGAACTTACAAAAGCATTTTCTTTTCTCAAACAGTAACTCAGTGGATCTAAAGGCTCTTTTCCAACATTGCACGAAGCTTTCTCCCTCACGTCACTGTTGCATCATTACAGGTTGCAGACATGCTTGCTTGGTAATGCTCCTCTTCCATTACAACCAAGAAATAAAGAAGTGTCTATATTCATAAGATACAGCTGGGCTGCTTTGTCCAACTGCATTTTGCCCCAAGACGTGGCAACTTTTCAGCGTGAGCAGCCTGTTGAGTTCATCCTCCTTTTTGGGACTTAGAGAGAAGCCTTGTGTAAACATACAATGCTTAGCCCTCAAACTAATATTTACTCCTCATGCTACAGATTGCCAACCCAGCTGTGAAGACTTGGGGGAAGCCATAAATTCCTCACATAACTTGATGAATAAAAGCCCATGACTTGCAGAACTAGAATCCCATGCACCAGTACCTCACAACAAACTATAAAACATAGATGTTTATGCTATATTCATGGCTAAAATCTATTAATCCTGAGGTCATAAGCACAGCGTTTTTCCCCTCTCTTGCAAATCAGTCTTTGAGCAGGCATACATCATCAGCTGGAAGCACACAAAATTGGATGGTGATATAGCATCTGCAAATTGAACTGCAGAAGGAAATGATAATACAAGTAATGAATGCAGAGGCCAGCCCCTATTACAAGTCCACACACAGCCTTTTCCCCCACTGCTCAGGCTGCTACAGCACCCATTTCCTTGGCAACCTTTAGCCGGACAAACCCATCTGCACCCCAAGCCCTCCCGGAGCTCCTCTCACAAGTATATTGGAATATGCTACAGGAACAAGGGTGATAACACACCTAAATAACAAGTCAGTTATGCACTCCCAAGTTCTCTTCCAGGCTGGTACTCAAGACCCAGGTTTACTCAGGAAAGGGGTAGGTATGAGCTGATACCATGTAAGTGCTAACAAAAATGTATCTGCAGCCATAAAGCAGCCATCAGAAAAGTGCTATGTAAGTTATTAAATCTTGCTTCCTCTTAAACTGCACCTTCTGGGGTCTTCCACACTGAATTAGCCACCTCCACTGTCTCCTGCCTGTTTGATACAGAATAAATGCTTTGCTGTTATGGGGTATTTTTTCCCATCATTGGCGGGTCTCAGTGCTCAAATGGGAAAGGAAGGAAGAGATCCAACATTTCTCCTCCAAAGTAGCCTGCCAGCAGCTACCAATGCCAGGCATCATTTCACTGCTGCATCCCACCAGCTGCACAGCATCACCCTGCAGAGACTTCCCACCACTCCAACCAAGAAAAGACCCCACTGTGGCAATAAAGGGAGAGCAAGTTGTTGTATACAGGATCCTGCTCAGCAAACAGACCCTTAAGTAGCTTTTACCTTGAAATTTAGTAGCACATTGGTTTTTCCCTTCCGGGATGCCTGCTTCTTTCCAGACCAGGCTGGAACCTGAATCCAAGAGAACTGGGAGCAGAGACATCAGCTGATGTACACTGTGCCTGAAAGAGCTGTACTCTTCTGGGCCATATACATACACAGCCCGTTCATTTGGGAAAAGAGGTAATTTAGGACAGCTTTTATAACGCCTGCTGCCAGAACAAAGACGAAAGACTGTAAGCGGTGATCAATGTTTAAGCCCATCTTCAAAGTGATTTGGGGAGCTGCTGAAAACAAACAAGCAAACAGGGCCCAGGAGCCAGGGGAAAAGCTGACAAAGAAATTGCCTTTTTTCCTAGGCAAACAGAAGGTGGCTAATAGCTCGGTTCAGGGAGGCTGAGCTCTCCCCTCCTAATACAAGCAGGGCCAGAGACCAGATTTAATTTCTTCATCACAACAACTTTAATTAAAATCTAAGCCCTTCCTGCCTCTCTCCTGCCACGAGGTGTGGTTCTGCTCACAGGAGGTATTAGCAAACTCCAGCTTATTAATGTGCCCTCCCTGAAAAAGCTGTTTATGCCACAATCAAATGGCTGGGGAGCCCATCTGGAGGAAAGCACTCCATTCCTAATTAAGAGAAAAACCACAAAGCCCACCTTTGATGTGTAGCAATGGCAGCAGTCATTCCCCATGTGCTCGTGAAGCTGTTCAACAGCATTAGCTTCACAGGGCATCCTTCCAGAGGAATTTACCGTCGGATATTGCTCTTCACCATCACTTGTGCCCTGTGAGTGCCAAGATGCTACTGGAGCTAAAGAAAAAACGCTGACTGCATGAGATTAGCTGTATCAAGGATCTTTCAGTAGTTTTATAAGCACTGAAATTTCAAAGCCAGGTCCACAGTCTAGGTCCCATCTTTGTGAAGTGATCTACAGCGACCCATAGCTGTGTCTGCATGGATGCCCTGCTTGCAACGATGCCTGCAGGTCTGTTCCTAGGCTTGGGTACCAGCCTGGGAGAGAACGCATGGGGCCTCTCAGCTCCAGCACAGATGAGGGCAAAGTTTTACTGGGCTGTTGAAATGCATTTGCAACAGTTGCACACTAAACTTTGGAGTAAAAGTTTAAAAATATAAATAGAAAAAAGTAAACCTAAGTTACCAGAAAGCTCAAGAGGATTCCTGCAGCGCTCATAGCTCTCACCAGCTCCCCAGAGCGTTTCAGGAGCTTGTAAGACCTCTAAGCATTGCGCATGGCTGCAGAACCAACAGTCACAAGCAAACACCTGTTTTACAAGCAGATACAGCTCCAGGGACAGAAACCAGGAGCTGCTGAACCACCAAACCACCACAATGCTGCCCTTCCAGCAGGAACGTGCTCCGTCAGGCCATGCAGCACCGTCAGCTCTGCAATGGTATGTCCCAGAGCAAGCACGGATTTTCTCACATCTATCTACAAAAACCCCACAGCAATTATGTCCGAGCTGCAATCTCTTTACATAGCAGCCATATCTTGGACCAGGAGAGTCACCTTGAACTCCTGGCCAGCCTAGGATGCAACTGAGAAGAGAGGGAAGGCCAGGTGAAAGGGACAGCACTGCCTGCCAGTTCAGTCATACGATATCCACTGTTGCCACCATGCAGCCCCACATGGTCGAAGTCCAAAACTCTTCACTGGAGCACTAGATCATCCGTATCTTTCCCAGACACTGACTTTCATCCACAAGTTGAGTTCAGCCCCCTCACACCTCCAAGCAGAGGTACTCTCTCCCTGTGCAGGAGGGCAGGCAGAACCAGTGCTCCCCATATCCTTCTAGAGGAAGCATTTTTCCCACAAATGAAGGCAGAAGAAAGGCATGAGATTCAGCCTAGTAAAGACATCAAGAGCTCAGGAGGGGAACATCTGAAACTGCCACCTCTATCCACCTTATGTCCTCTGCCTGCCTAGTCCTGAGCTCAGGAATTCATGCATTAACATGAATAATGCCATGGATCTATTCCCAGCTTCCAGAACAAGTGTCCACTGCCATCGTTTCCACACTATCTTCTCCAGCAGAAACTGTCTTCCCTATATCCATGTTCAGGAACTCTCACCGCAGGCAGACCCCCACATGGAAGGATGTTCTCCTTCCAAGGAAGCTGGGACGCAGCAGGAGGCACTTAATCCTGACACAGCAGGAGCTGGAGCTGCACTGCCCCAGTTATTGCTCCTGCTCATACATCGTGCCTCACCATTCTTCCTCTGCTTGTAACAGCAGTCAGAAGATAAGCTCACATTCATTCCCACTGTGGCTGTGTATGTAGAAATAAAAGCTGCTTGGAAAAGCATCAGATAAAGCTACGGCACTTCTCAGTGCCTATTGTTCAGGACCATCACACACCACCTTCAGATGATGCTGCAGACTTCACCAGGGAATCAATGAATTCACACAGATGTAGTCGAGAGGTGCCTATGCTGTTTACATCATTCTTGTTTTCTTAGAGGAAAGAGAAGGGGTTATGTTTTCTATTTTAAAACCATATTTTGGGAAAAAAAAAAAAAAAAGGAGAGTGCAGTATCACTGGCAAAGGCTACAAATGGATGGTCAGTAAAGGAAATACCCTGTAGCAGTGCTCCTGAAACTGAGTTTGGCACATCTTGCTCTATGTCAGTATCTGGTTTCAATATATTCTTAAGGTCTGCTATTTAAAAAAGATAGCATCATTATTAGGTGCCAGATTGACTCTGGAACAGCCTCAACAGCCCAGCAGGTCCCCTGGAGACTGTGCATCTACATCCTCATGTTGGAAGATAGAAGAGACCTCAATAAGCAGAACAAACAGGATTGTTTGTGTTGAACAGTGTTACACAAGAGCCAAAAAGATGACTCACGCTGCCCTTATAGCCTTTCCCTGGATATCCAGAACAAAGCCAGGCACAGCCACAGAAAGCAGTTGTCTCTCAGGGGGAGGTTAACCCCAGGGATACCTCCTGCCCAGGCGACACAGCTTCAGTCGTCGTTAGTAACATCAATGCTGCTTTATGGTGGTCAGATTTTAAGACAAAAATTGCTCTTGTTTTGTCCAAGAAAAGGAAGTCATTACAATACTCCCACTATTCCACCTTCCTTAAGCAAGGAGGACCTCACTGGGAGCTTACAAAACTATAGATTGCAGGCAATATACTCTTCCACATCCCTGCTTCAGCATCATCTGTTGTATCATGCACACTATCTCCCATCTCAGGCTCCACAGGAGTAGCTTCTCTTGTTTGCCCACACCCTGGCAACAACAGGATACTATTTCTGATTGTTTTAAGCCACAAGAAACATGAGAAGCCACAAGAAAAGCTTTAGATTCACCATTTGCATGCATCGAGCTGAGGATTTCCTAAGAGATGCAGAGGAAAACAGTCTTTGCTCAGCGTTACAAGCCGTGGCTTTGATAATTCCAGCAGCTTAAATGCAAAACTAGACACTTGCAAGCAGATGTTAATTCTGCAAAACGCAGGGTCGGAGTCAATCTCTGCCCTGGTGTCACCTCAATTCTGCCTTTGGCAAAGCACATACAATTAATTTTATGTTGGGATGATGGAGCTAGCAGACATCTGACCCCCCCATTAAATACACACTTTCAGGTGAGAACCACCATGTAAAATTATTCACTTGAATTAAACAGATAGGCCAGGACTGATGGCAAAAATAAAAACGGACAGAGTTGACACCACGCTGAGGAAGGCGGCAGCATTCTGTGCACAACAGCAAAATCAACTTAATCACAAATGACAACTTCTGAAAGCCTTTATTTGGGATTCATCCTTGGCATTTTTTCTAGGCCAGCTTGAAAACAAAAGCTTTGTCTTCTTAAAATGCAGTTGCCTGAGGCACCTCTAAAAAAAGTGACATAACTCAGGTCTGAAAAATGCCTCCCGGGTTTCAGATTCTCCTAAGAGCCTCTTTACTATTCAGCTTGATTCAGATTACCCACATCAGCATGAACGCTGCAGATTTAGCCTCAGCTATCAACACAGGTACAAAAAGCACACATTTAGGACTGGGGATTTTTTTTTAAGCTATATGATTAAAGAGCTACAGTTATAAAAAGGAACTTGTTATTGATCCAAACGCTTCCCCCCTCCCTTTTCTCCAGTAGGTTTATAAACACTCTGATGACAGTTCATCCTGAATTTCACTCTGTTTAGCTTGTTTCAGATTTTTTTCTAGCATGCTTTTCTTGCTGGGTGTTTTCAACCTTTCCACCACAAACCTCAAGCTGTGAAAAGAATGAGCAGCTCATTTTGGAATCAAAACTTGGGCTCCAAATATGATTCTTGTTTCTTTTCCCCTCTTCACTTAAGCAATTCTGCAATCAATACCTCTGTGTTTCTTCAAATACAAGGATACAAACCTGTGCTGGGCAAGACAGTAACTTAATGGGAGGGGACAAGGAAGGAAAAGCTGCAAATCTCTTCAAACAGAGCTATTTCTAATATCCATAATTAACATCTTGGATAACTCTGCAGTACTTTTAGCATATCAAAGCTTTTTATATCCATAGGCCATTTTCTTTGAGTAGATGCAAGTTTACATCTAGGTCTGAAAACTTCTTATGCAGCCATCAATAAAGAACTCAAATCAAAAGTTCTGTTGCTTTTATTGATAATTCGGGACAATGATAGCCGAAAGCTCTCTTGGCACTGGGAATGTGTTAGAGTTATTTTTCTGAGTGATCAAGTCTCTTCACTTATGCCACATAAACTGTTTACTGGCAAGAGCTCTAAGCCTCTCTTTACAATCCCCAAATAAAACATCCTTCCAGAACTTGCTGCCTATTATCTGCCTTTTCTAAAGAAAGTGGTTCTTAAGAGACCCACCTTCTTCTGCTTTGCCATTCCCCTGAAGCCCATCTGCAACATTAGGCTTGACACAAGCAGAATACCGCAATCCTTCACGGCACAGCACAGTGAGCTAAATGAGTGTCTGTCTTTACATCCTGAAGAAGGGTATCACACACAGCTGATCCAAATGGTGCTCACCAAAAACAAGGGTCATAAAAAGGCTCCCAGGAATGTGAGCGATAAACCTTGTGACAAGCTGTCACTGAGAGTAGGCAGCCCAAAAAGGATGCTACAGAGCAACACTGCTGTGGCTTAACCCAAGGTTTTGCTCATGACACAGGTTCCTTACCACCCGTGAAGATCCTTCGCACCACGTCAGTGCAGGCTCCTCATCCCAGAGCTCTGCTGCTAGAAAACAAACTGTTTCCCTATCCTTTAGCACAGAATTAAACACAAAGAGCATAAATCAGAGCAAATCACACAATAAAAGATGGGACAAAATGCAAGTGGAATTGCCACTTCCCCCTTCTCAACTGAGGAATAGAAACCAGTTGTGGAAGCACCTGTAGAAGCCAGCAGGTTTCCTCTTTGCAGCAGGGATGGTCCAGAGGTCCTGCAGCAAAGCCTACACCTTCCTCCCCATGACTGCTCCCCCGAAATGACGGCTAGCATTGCTCAGAGCCAGAGAAAACAGGCTCAGCCTGGGCGACGAGGTCCACAGTAAATACCAGCCCCGATGCTCACATGGCCCCTGCCAGCCCAGCAAAAGCCACCAGCAGTGGCAGACATACACTGCTCACCCTGTCAAACACTAGCATCAGCTACCGATACCTTACGGTATTTATCTGCAGGGGAAAGACAACAAGGACTTCCTTAATACGAAATAAAAGGGTCCTTTTTCTTTTCTGGCCTCAAAAGTAAGCCAAAGTCAATCATGATGCTATTGATTCCAGTCTCCACTCCAACCCCAGAGAAGAGCTACTGGAGAACGTGGGAAAGCAGGGGAACACGAAGCCAGTGCAGGCTTGTTCCCTGGCTCAGCCTTACTGCCCGAATCTTCCCCATGCTGGGAAACAAATCTGAGCTTCACACTCGGCAGCAGAGTCAGGAAAATAGAGGCGCACATCCACACTGTTGGCACAATTTCTATCTCAGCCTCTATGCTCTGTTATCACAGAAGGACTCAGCTGCAGGACCACCCTGACGGTTTGGCATATGGCATTGTGACAGCAGCCCGGAGTAAACACGGGACTTCCATCCACCACCTCAAACACAGAAATTGACAACCCGAACGTATTCGCGGCAGAAAACATTGTGAAACGCTGAGAAACTGAGCTCGCAGGGCTCAACACCACCGCTCCGGGGAGCAGACGTGGGTACTCCGAGCCCTCGGGCTCCGGCGCCGGTCCCACCAGTGCTACCAGTCCCACCAGTGCTACCAGTCCCACCAGTGCTACCAGTCCCACCAGTTCGCCCCCGTCTCCGGCCCGAGCAGCTCCGCAAGAGACACCAAGTAACTCGCGATCGCTCCGGTCCCCCCGCGACACCCCCGCACCGACTCCTCCGGGACCCGCGTTACGAGCCAGCGGGCACCGCCAGCTCCACACCGGGGCAGCGGCGGGGACGGGATTTCACCCGGCAGCCGCTTCCAAGCGCGGAAGTTTCCCATCCCGCAAGGGCCAACCTCGCGCTTCCTCCCCGCTTCCCAGCGAATAGGGGAAAACGGGGAGAAAGAAAGGAAAACCCCCCACAAACAGCAAAACACACGTAAGAAAATCCATGGAATAGCAGGGGAAAAAAGAGAAGACTGCAGTAAAACATTAATAAAGAAGGCAATAACTCACTGCCCGCCGGCAGCGGAGCCCCGGGGAAGCTCGCTCCGTCTCTCAAGAGGCAGCCCCGTCCACCGGGGGGTGCGGTGTGCGCGGCAGGGAAGCGCTCCCCGAGCGGGGTGCCGGGTCCCGATGCAGCGCTGCGGACCGACACGTACCGAGCCGCAGCACAGCGGCCTCGGCCCAGCCCCGGCCCCGGCCCCGGCCCCGCGCGAGCCGCCGGCACAGTGCCGCGCACCGCCCCGCCGCTCCAGCGCCTTCCCGCCGACCGTACCACAGCGCCGCGCCGGCGGGGTGGGAAGCAAACGCCGGAGGAGGGGGAAGTATGTGCCTGTGGCCGGTGCCCGTTCCCCGGTGCCGCCGCGGCGCTGCCTGAGCGCATCCGTCCCTCGGGGCTGCACCGTACCGTGCCGTGCTGCCGGGCCTCGGCACAGGGCAGCGCCCCCTCCCCGCTCCCCTCTCGCTCGGCAGCCGGCGCGGTGGAACAGTCCAAGCCGGGCGGGGTGGCGGGGCGCGGCGGGTCCGGGGGTGGCGGGGTCGGTGCCGGTCCCGCGGTGGGAACCAGCGCGCTCCTCTATTGAGCAAACCCCGTTCTCCTCGGGCTGGGCTCAGGCTCCTACCCGCTGCCCGCGCCGGGTTCTGGGGGCGGCCGCTGGAGCTCCAGCCCTGCCGCTCGTCCGGCCCCGGTGCTCTGTGTGACGGAGTGGTTCCAGGTCGGCTTCTCTTGCTCTGTTTGCGCACCGCGCTCACGAAGTGAAACCGTTCTCTCGGGAATCAGACTTTTTCCTACCTAAAGCCGTTTCCTCACTCGGTGCTCACACGGTAACAGCCCTGGGACAGACCCACGCGGAGATGTTGTAAGGAATAAGGCAGCACCGGCTGAACTACGAACCCACGTGTGGTCCCAGCACGCTCCAGTCACTGGGACATTTACTGCAGCATCTCTCCTCTCGCTGCAACGCTCCAGCATGTCCCCGTTCAAACGCTCCTGAGATCTCGCCCTAGCGCAGGTGATCAACTGGGGATCAAGGCAGAGGCAAATATCCCCTCGGAGAACTCTCCATTGATCCCAACGTAACCACGGTGGTGTTTAAGTGCTCAGTTAACACAGAACTACCCAGCAGAGTGCTCACTCCTGCTGAGGCTGGTGGGAGGATCAGGTGCTCAGAAGATGCCTCCAAAGGCCGGGTTGTTCGGTAGTAGGAGATCTCTAAATGAGATGAACTCTCGCCAGCATCAAGACCTGACTGACCCTGGGCTGGAGGCAAGATCTCTGGGTACCCACCAAGCCAAACCTGAAGCATTAACTGTTATTTCAGCTTAATTTTCCTTGGGCAGCTCACACATCTCTTCCAAGCTTCATTTTTTCCCCTGCAGAGTGAGCTTCCAAAAAAAGGGCTGAGAGTCAAAACCACATCAGTGTCCCAGTGGAATACATTGGCTTTCCCACTGAAATCCACATACCCCAGTCTGGCATGGGATGTTGTGTTCCCTTGCTCCTCAGAAACCTATCTCCTCCTTGGGTTTTGCTTCCCACGCTAAATCAGCACCCAGAGTGAGGGGAGGCAGTGAATCAGTCCTGCCTCCAGGGTGTCAGAGTGCATATCCTGGGTGAGATGTTCTCCAGGTTTCCTTCCAGAAGGAAGATCAAAGGGCACCATATTCTAATTCCTAGAGCTACACAGTAGCATTTCAGAACAATTTTGTGATGTTTTCCCAGTGTTGGGACATTCATTGACCCAAATTCTCACACAATAATCCCCAGTAACACCAGTAAGCCGCTGCCAAAGCAGGTGCGTCTCATATTAGTCCAGAATTAAGTTTTCATCAAACCCTGATTTTCTTTAAAATCCTATTTATTGCTTAACAATCACTTGAAAGTCTATGGGTGGGAAGTAACACAAAAGCATCTTTCATTATTCATTAAGGACAAGCGATGCAGGGCTTTTGGAAGGGAATAGAAAGTACATATACTTTTGTGCATTTAAAGCGATTATTTCTTATTAATAACCCTGAAGAAAGGTGCCCCACAGAGACCTGCAGTGTGGATGTTTTGAAGTCTCTGGATCACAAAAAGAATCATTTTCCCCTGTGACATTTCTGAGTAGAAATCCTGGGAAAGTTTTTCTTTCATAATTATATTTTTTAGAGAGGTTTAGACTGTTAGGTTTGGGAGTGTCCCCTTCAATGGAATGAAAAAGTAATGTGGTGGTAATGATGGAGGTTGAGAGCTGTCATCAGCATAAAGGGCTGCAGGTACAGAGCAAACCTGCAGCAGGTTTGGGAAGAGAATTGAAAAGCCACAAAATCCCACTGTGGAGTCTTTCCCTCTATAACGGGATGTCTTGCTCTTTGTAACTGGCCTCCAGGTGGAGTACAACCCACCCCTAACCTGCCTGGAGCCACCCATCTAGACTGGGATGTCCCAACTTGGATGCCAGGAGCCCATGCCAAAATCCTTGCCAGCCCCAAGGTAAATGGGGTGATGTGGGATCCTGTGTAAGGGACCACTAGACGATGCTTATCACCCACCTCTGTCACTAGGACAATGCTCCTTGACCACCTCATTCCAGGAAAGGCTGGATGGGGGAAACTCTGGTCCTCTGATCTGGGGGCCTGTTGTTCCAAGTACATTGGTCTGTCTGCCCTGAAATCACACACTGGTCCTAAGGCTGAAGGACCAACACAGAGCAGTTTTGCTGTGGTCCCACTGGTGAGGAAGGTTCCAGGGCACAGCAGAGCTCCTCTTTGTCTGTGCCTTGTGATAGGATCAGTCCCTCCAGGCCCTAGAATGTGTCCTTGAGACTGCAGACCATGAAATTCAGTCAGGCTCTAGAAGCCAACATGGGGCTGTGCACAGCTGCCTGCAGAGTCCCCCCATTACCAACACCATTGCTAGATAAGGAGGTGCTTGGACCCCATGAGCTGTATGCTGGAGGAGCTGGTCCTGGGGTCTCATTGCCAGCAGCCTCTGTCCATGCCTTGGTTTTCCACATCTCCTCCTTGGCGTGTCCTCTCCCTGCTACCCTGCTTGGAAAAATGGGGCAGACCAGACTGGAGGTGATGTCCTTGGGAACCTGGGGCCATTTAGGACCTGGGTGCCAGCCTGGCAGGAAGGAGAGAGCATGGGGACCTGCCGCACTGGGAGAGAGGGGCTGAAAGCCAAGCACACTGCTTGGGAGCTCCATGGGGCCACCACAGCTCCTGGACCAAATCCAAGGGATTTCTGCATGCTGAGACCTCCTGAGAAAACAAGTCCTCCTGTGAGACCCCTCTGTGACCCCTGATTTGCTACTGGGACCCTGTAAAAGAAGTAACAGGTCGTTTTAATCAGCATGTTTGTCAGGGCACTAAGCATGTGGCTATGGTCCCTCAGACATTTAACCCTGTCACTCCACTCTCCCCATTGCCCTGATTTCAACCTTCTACATTTGATTTTTGTGCTAGGAGATAGAGAAATGTCAGTGGGTTTGATTTCCTTTTTATTTTCCCCTCCATTTTTAATGAATTTTTCATTTTGTTCCACTGGTACAGGAGGAATAACAATGAAGCAACAGTGTCAACATCAAAAGAATTTTCTCTAAAGTCACACCGTGGCCAATCTGCAACAACAAGAATAGATTTTATGAATCCCATGAAAGAGAATTGTTGGTGGAGGGGGTGGAGGTGCATCTCGAAGGCTCCTAACTCTCTTTTCCACACCATGAGGACCTGTTATAAGGAGCTGTTTAAACACAAGAAACAGGATCAATCTGGAAAAATGGATTTCTAATAGCAGTGGAACAAAAAACATATAAGTGCTTTATGATGGTTGAAGAAAATAAGTTGCCTGAGAAAGCAGCTTTCTCCTCCTTGCTCTGGCAGTTGGGCAGGATGCTGCCAGGGGCTGGACACCACAGCAGGGCTGAACAGGCTTTGGTTTTTGTCTGCACTTGCAGCCCCGCTGGCCTCAGGCTCTGCAGCGGCTGCCCCAGTAATAGGGATGCTTCCAAGGGCAGGCAAAGTTCTCCTTTTATGTTTGTTGTTTCTTCCAAGAGGTGTTAACACCAATTTGTGAGCTCAGTGGGATGACAGTGAGGGGTGAGCAGCGCTGACCTCGGAACTTCCCTCTGTCAGATCTCTTTCTTCCACCCCATCTCAAAGTTGGTCTAAAAGCAATAAAAGGATGTTGGGGGGGGGGGGAGCTGGGGCTTGTCAGAGTTCACCTTAGAGGAGAAACTCAGTGAACACCATCTCAAAAAGCATTTGTCTCTAGCGTGGCTCTGCTGTATACATAAGCAGTTGTCTCGGGGAAGGGCTGCAGTTTCACGCCTCCTGCACACAGTGAGTGCAGGAACACCTGCACAGTGTGAAATTAATACTGGCATCATTTTTTGTTCCTGTATATATCCAAGTGCTTTTTCTTCCAGGAACTACACAGTACATGCAGCTGAGGAAGGGCTGAAAACAAAGCCTGTGCTTATTGTCATATGTTTTCTTACTGCTGTTGAAGTGAGGAAATCAAAGATATGCTCTTAAGCACTCACTGCACCTCTTCCAGGGTACGCAGCAGCTTGTAAGCTGTGAACGAGGAAGAGCACAAACAGGATTCCCTTTAAAAAGAATGAAAAACAACATGATGGGGAGGGGGAAGCAAAGAAAGAATATTAGTGCCAAGGATCATCCAAAATGAACCTCTTTGCCCTAATGTTGGAGGTTAAACAATCAAGCTGACAACACTGACAACATTTTCTCCTTGAAAATATCACATTGTCTGTCAAGGTGTTATTGGTCCAGACACACTGCCCAGCTCCAGTAGTGGTAGTTTATGAGCTATCAAGCGAAGGTGACTGCTTTAAATGATTGTCCTGGGGGAAGAGAGCAGAAATGTCAGTGACACCTGTCCAGGTAGCACTTCTTCCTTCCTCCTCCCTTGGATGGTGCCTGGGCACAAGTGCCAATAAATCTGCTACCCTATGGGTATCAGCAGGGTTTCCCAAATCAACATTTCCTCTGTTTGCTTTGAGAGCCTGACAAATGATTGATTGACTGATGGCTTGGCTTTGCGAGCGAAGATTTGGGAAGGGCTTTAACCACGCTTACTACAAGCACGATGACCAAGGGCATGTGGGATATGCAAATCTGGTTGGAAAAGGGTGCTTAGGCAATCAGGGAGTGTCCGACCAGGGCTGTCATCTCCTGAGCTAACTCAAGCTACCCATGCGCTGGTCCACCCACATGCAAGGTTGGATCTGCGGCTTCCCATGCACCTTGTCACCTACCGTTTAGACCCGTGCCTGTCCATACAGACAAGTGGGAGTGAGCCCTTCCATCCTGTGCAGTGGATTATTTAGGTGAGGGCAGCTTGCACAGAACTGGCCCCATCCTTTACACCTGAGGTTTAACTGCCACAGCCTAGCTAGCTAGGACGGTGACAGCAAAGTCCGCAGGTCGTAGGTTTTGTAAGACTGTCCTTCTCTCTGACGGAAGACCTGACAAGGCTAGACAAGCTTCATCAACCCGGGTTTGAAGATAGGAGTTTCCTTCTCCTATGAGGAAGGCCTGTCTTTGCTAACGAAGATTGAGGAAGGGCTTTAACCCACGCATTCTGAACAACACTGTCATCTCTTGGGTCAATCTCGAGCGACCGCTATCGCGAGCCCACCGAGGCGCCGGCGGCACTGCGGTATCACTACGTCTAGGCGGGATTCAGCCAAGCGCACGCACCAGGGGTCTGAACCTGCTGTTCCTCTCCTACTGAGCAGGATTACTATTGCAACACCACATCATCAGTAGGGTAAAACTAACCTGTCTCACAACGGTCTAAGTGTAACGCAGGTGTCCCAAGGTGAGTTCAGGAAGGACGGAAACCTCCTGCAGAGCAGAAGGGCAAAAGCTCGCTTGATCTTGATTTTCAGTATGAATACAGACCGTGAAAGCAGGGCCTCACGGTCCTTCTGGCTTTTTGGGCTTTAAGCAGGAGGGGTCAGAAAAGTTACCACAGGGATAACTGGCTTGTGGCGGCCAAGCATTCATAGCGATGTTGCTTTTTGATCCTTCACTGTCGGTTCTTCCTGTCACTGTGAAGCAGAATTCACCAAGCTTTGGATTGTTCACCCACTAATAGGGAACGTGAGCTGACAAATGATAGAAACACAAGAACAACAAAGACTAAATCTTAATAGCCTCCAGATGTATTCATCACTCAAGGAGGGAGAAATCAGGCCAGAAACTACTGGTGTGAACCCAGGTGAAGCTTCTGACTTCACCAGAGCTGTCTGATTGCCATCAGTGAGAGCTGACCATACAGTTAGTTTCTCTTTCAGTGTGTGTGTGCTGACTATGGAGGAGCACTGGCCACATGTTGCTCTTGGCCTTCAGGTCCTTCTCCTGCCCTTGAATCCACCTAGGATGGCAGAAGCATGGTGATGCTCCTGGGGAAAAGGGCCAAGTGGGGGCACAGGTGCTGACCAGGCAGGAGCTAGAGAAGAAGAGCATTGAGTGGCTGGATAATTCGATTCCCATCAGTGTGCTTCCCTCTGCCATTTCCATGCTGTAGGAAAGGAACACGGATGTGCTTGAAGGATGCTGGATTTTCCAGCACTTCATGTATTGCTCTCCTGTAACCATCAGCCACCTGCCCGGCCACCCTTGTCCCAATCCCTGGCATCTCAAAGGATTTATTTCCCAAGAAAGCTACCAAGATCCTTCTCCCTTGCAGTCCCTGGTGTGCACTGGTGAATGGATCCAGCATCGTAGGAGCTGCGCGGGGAAATGGGGGAAGAACCAAACCTTTACCTGAATAGAAACGAGAACTCTTGGGAGCAGGGGATGGGGGAGAGGAGGACTCTGGCAGCAGGGGCAGGGTGCTGAAGCCTGCGGGCAGCAATCCTGCTGAGCTGCCACTGCCTGTGCTGGGGACTTGCAAACGGATACAGCAGCAAAGAGAGGAAAACTCACAGTGGCTCAGGGAAATGTACATCAACTCCTTTGCAGCACCCAGCACCCGCAGCCAGCATCTCCCAAACCATGCCCTATTTCTGCCCACTCCAAGTGAGGGATCATTTTTCTGGACATATCTTGTGCTTTCTTTAGCACTTTTCTCTAAAAAAGCCAAAAAAGAGACAGCTTCTGCTTAAGTTCCCACCCTGGAGTTCCCCTTCGTAGTTGGACCATGTCTACTACTCAGTGACGGGCTGTCATTAAGTGCCCAGCTGAAACGCTCTAATTAAAAGGGACATTAAGAGCTCACTTGTTCAAGCCAAAGAACATTAGGAGGAATTTAAATGACGAGGTTTTTAAATCTGTGACATTTGTTCTAACAAGAAAACACTTTCTAATCCTGAGCATTTCCTCATTCAAAACAGATTGCAAAGACTGCAAGTGAAAACAATATTTTTTTTTTACCTCTGGAAAAACACATCCTGTAATTACCAGGCCTAATTGCCAAATAACATTCATCTTTTTCACACAGCTTCCACATCAGCTTGGAAGCAGGCAGTGAAAAACAGCGTGTGGATGTACCCACACATGTGTGCGTTTTGTGTTACGACAGGGAACAGGATTCACAGAAATTGCCATTGCATCAATCCCATCATCTGAGGTGGAAACCATTACAGAGGATGCAGAGCGCTCCTGGTCCACCTAATGAAAGGCATATTGCTGCTGCGGTGTGCTGAATGCTGAGGAGGAGCAGGGAAACAATCTGGTTTGCACTTCCAGTAATTTGCTGGAGTAGAAACTATTTTTATCTGAAAGCATTGAGGTAATGAAATGTAAAACAGCAGCAGGAAGAAAAGTGTAAAGCCTCAAACGAGAGTGACTTGGGAACCATGCAAACCATTTCAGGAGGATTTTAGACAGTTGCTAGAGAGATGAAATACAATCCCTCTCTTCATGGTCTTTCATTTCACCATGGCCATCGGAAGAGAAGGCAAGCAAGCAAACTAGTTGTGAAAACTGCTGGCTCCTTAATTTTCTATGCATTTCACAAATGAAAGTCCTGCACAGTGCAAGGTGACATGACCTGCTCCCTCTTGTTTGTCCTTTATTTGGGAACATTAAGTTCAGCATAAAACAGGCTGCTGGCTGCTACTACTACTTCTTGGGAATTCCAGTCATCCTTGATCCTTCAGAATATTATCCTTCTCCCTAGGGGAAAAAAAAAACAACCAAAAATGACTTGATTGTTCCAACAGAAATCCATAAACCAGCAGCAATGCATCAGTTCTCCCAGTCCTTTCCATGCTGGGACACTGACCTCTTGCTATGACAGCTTATCCTTCTATAAGCTGAGCAGTGGTGACCAGCCTTTCCTGGGCCACGAGCAGCATCCTGCTCTGCTCCTCTGGGCCCTCATTTTGGTGTTCTAATGTCCTGTAACCAGAGGCAATGCAAGACTGTATCACGAGGAGAACATCTTCTCTGAGCTATGGCATAGGGATTTCTGAATGAGGGCACAGTGGTCCAGTGTGTTCAGACATCAGCCTGAATCCACCTTCCCACCTCCTTCAGATTTTGCACAAGTTGGCTCCAGAACTAAAATTCACTGTTGGTCTTTTTCTTCTAATGGGGCAAACATCAAAATCTGGACACAAAGACCCATATTCTAAGGTCTGGATCTGCTTGTGGCACGAATCTATCTTTAGTTGAATGCACAACATTACCTTCGTCAACAGCTTGGTAGTATATGACATTATCTTATTTAAGTATTCAGGTCTGGCTGGTTGCTATTATCGAGTGGATGCTAATTCCAGTGGTTCCAGAAGGACTGCATTTGCAGGGCTTCTTGTTGCCTTGCCATAAATACACAGGCATAAGTGACAATATTCCCAGAAACACCTACTTTAAAGCATGTATCCATAACTTTGTGCAAGTGCCTTTGAATTCATCCTATTGAGTATCCACTTTGGAAACATGAAACACTCTACCTATTTCTCCAATTAAAACAACTTCAGCTTTAAAGCTTGGGTACTCATAGCCACCTTCTTGAATGAGTAATCCTGTGTTGGCATAAGTAGATATAAATCAATAAAGATCAAGGCACCAACACTCGTTTATGCTTACTTACAGCCCAACTTAGATCTTCCTCAGTAAATCATCTCAAATACAGTGGAAAAACTCAGAACTGTTCTGAAATATCTGCAAATAAAGAGACAGAAAATGTATCTCTTGTTTCAGTGGGAATTAAATCACTGGAAATATGGGGCTCCTTAGCTTCTGGATGCAGAATCTGTAAATATAAAGCAACAGCAGTCAGTTGCCAGCTTTGAAAATGGGTCTCTTAATCATGACCAACCCCTCTGAGATCCCATCTGTACCTCCAGGCAGCTCTTCTGTATTCTAATCTTTCCTTCTCCTCCTCTTCTTTTGACTCTTTGTCACCATGGGTGACACACCATGAATGAAAGATTAGGGTGTACCAAACACAGCTTTTGCTTCTGGGGTCAATGCTCTAACTCCTGAGCTGTTGGATAGGAAGGCTGTGAAGCTTAAAGAGCTCAGCTTGGGTCTCCATCACGTAGGTGTACCTCCAGTCACCTCCTGGTCCAGCTTGAGAAGATAACGCTTCATCTGTGAGACCTAATGTTCTATCTAAAGCCAGGCTGGATGGGGCTTGGAGCAACCTGCTATAGTGGAAGGTGTCCCTGCCTGTGGCAGGGAGTTGGAAGCAGGTGAGCTTTAAAGTCGTTTACAACCTAAACCATTCTATAGCCTGGTGAATAGGGCCAAGGCAGTGCTATGAAGGCCCATTGAATTTTAGGCCTGTTTTCAAAAGGGTAACAGGGTCCACCACCAGCAAATCTGTAGGAGGGTAGATTTGGTGAAGGCCAAAATGGTGACCAAAGGGAAAAACAAAGGACCTAAACTTTGAATTTCTGCCCAGCATTTCTTGTCCCAAGCTGCTGCAGCCCTGCACCTGAAAGCAAGGGTGGGTTTGTGCCAGAGCAGTGCTGGGCACACAGGGCTGACCTTCCCTCCCGAGTCTGAAAGCCAGACTCTTGGACATCCTGAAAGTAGAAGAGGCTGTAGATTGCCTTGTCCGATGTCTGGTACATGAAATGGAATCTTGATCAGTTGTTGCCATACTGAGAGCTTGCATAAGGTTAAACTGCTAGGGGTTCAGCAGAGCAGGAAGTGTTGATCTCCTGTATCTGGTGGTAGGACAGAAGGAAATGGAATGAAGATGCATCAGGGAAGTTCAGAGTGGGCATTAGGAAGAGGCTCTTCACCGAGAAGCTGGTTGGTCCTGCTGACCACTCCATCAGGAAGTGGTCATGGCACTAAGCCTGTCAGAGCTCAAGGAGTATCTGGATGATACTCTTAGCCATATGGTTTACTTCAAGGTAGTCTGCAAGGAGCAGGGAATTGGACTCTATGATCCTTATGGGTCCCTTCCACGTTGAGATATTCTCTATGAAACTTGCCTTCCTGAAAAGCACCTGAAAAACTTGCCTTGAGAAGAAGGTATTGAGAGAGGGTCTTTAGGCCACCGTTTTGGTCAGCCCTCCTGGTGGTTAGTCTCACTTTTAAACTGTGTGCCTTGTTTCCTCCAGCAACTGTTCAGCTTCTCTCTGCTACACTGAAGTGGCCTTCAACACCCACTGCTTTCTGCCTCTGAGAGCACTTACTCACCACTATCAGATACCTCATGAGCCTTGACACAACTCGAACGCGCCATTACAGCCCTCACTTCACAGCGCTTCTCCCATCTTTACATCCTATCAGTGGCTCTTCTTCATTCTAACAGCCTTTTCAGCCCCGGGCTAGGTGCTGTATTTAGTGCTGGTGCCTAAGAGTTGTGCACAAACCTAAATGAGCCTGAACGTTCCCCCTTAACTCCCTATTGAAACACCCCATGGTCACGCTGTGAGCAGGTAAGAACTGATTTTGAACTAACTGATTTCTTGCCAGCTTGAGGTCCAGTTCAACACTCATGCTGTTCTCTGGGAGCAGCCTTACAGAAACTACCAGAGCAGCTTACGGGCTGTGGTGGCACTCAAAACAAACAAGGGTGGCAGAACTAGGTCTGCAGAAAGGAAGACGCGAATGAAATTCACCTTCCAGCATTCACTGCAAGTGAAGCTGATCTGTGTTTCTTACACCAAGCAAAGGCTACAGCTCAGATGCTAATTTTATCTTGCTGGCTCTGTAGCGTCCTTGATCTCCAAGAGAATTCAAAATAACATGTAGCAAATGTATAACTAAGTCGTTTTAAAGAAGTAACTACAAAGTGCATAACAGCTCAAGGGGAAACATCTTCTCTGCTGAACGCAGAGGATGAAATCAGATCATACTGACAGACCGAGCAAATGGGTTCTACGCCTCATCCTCAAAAGTGGGCTGTTAGGGGGGACCAGGGCAGCTCAGTGTCCATCTGCCCTACAAACCCATCCCTAATGGGAGCATATAGGAAGGCCAAGCCCACCTTCACCTCCTAACAGCCTGTGACAACGCGATCCCTTTGCTGAGCAGACACAGGGCGAATGCCTGTCACAAACATCAGGACCACTTTGTGCTAAGTGTCAGACACAGCTGTTAAAGAAACCCCTCTCTACCCTGAGTGTAAATACACAGTGCCAAGAGCCGGGGCAGGGAAGGGCTGCTCCTCTCTCTGAAGACAGGCAGTCACCCCTGCAGTGGTCAGAGCAAACCCAGGAGAAGATGAGTGGGGAAGCAGACAGCCCCACCGCTGCTGTGTGCTTGCTGGGCTGGGGGCATTTGCACTAGGAGGGGAAGCACAAGCCCAAGAGAGATGAGTCTGGAGTACTTCAAGCCTTGTCAATAGTTTGTCAGTGTAGCTCCAATGATCAAAGCTTGGGCCTTTCTCCCCCTGCAGAGCTCCAGCTAAGGCAGGAGTTTAGCATGAGCTTCAGGGCTTGATGCTCTGGTCCCAGCAGAAAGATCAAACCTGTGCTAAACTGTCTGTGTAGATACATCTGCTGCAAGGGTCTTCAAGGGTTTTTGGAAACCTCATGGGCTGGTACAGCTGAACCCAGCCAGAAAGCCAGCAGAGGCCAGTCCTGAGTGCATGAAGAACTAAGGGATAGGAAAGTGCATGAAGAACTAAGGGATAGGAAGAAAGCCCTCCCAGGGCAATGCCTGCCTCCAGTGATTGCTGAATTACTCCCCATGGAAAGCAAGTCCTTTCTTCAAGGCTGCTATTCCAGTATGGAGCCTGAGTATCCTCACCCAAATGTTAGGTTACAGGTGAGCTGGTGAAGAGCCTGGTTTGCCAACTGGTGGTTTCAAACCCCTATCATCCCAGGAGCAGCCATAGCTCTCCCAGGACTCAGGGAGAGTACTAGGCAGATCTCACTGTCAGGGAGGAAAAAAAGAGATTTCCCAAGGTAACAGGAGAACATTCTTGTCTTTCATTGGCACCAAACTCAAGAGAAGTCCCTCTTTTCCAGGTGACAGGAATAGGAGTTCTAGGAGTGGTGCTGCAGAGCAACTGCAGCTCCCAACAGCAAGATGCAGAAAGCACTCGGGCAGTCAGCACACCAGGTCCCACAGCAAGCATGGTGCTACCAGGACAATTTCCACACTTTTTTTCCAACTCCTACTAAGCAAAAGAGAAGAGGGATGAATAGCAGCTCTGTCTGAGGAGGAGAAAGATAAATGACTAGCATTAGCTGTGGCTAAGCACACCTTGGAGGCAGTTAAAATAGCTCTAACACACTGAATAACACCCTTGCAATTCCTCCTTGCACTGGTAAGACAGACCTGGGCTGGGAAAATGCCTTCTTTGCATTTGTGCAGCTGTGTGCACCATGGTGCTGGATCAGCAGGGTGCAGGCCAAGTGAGCTGGGGTCCATCACAGCCACCACAACAGGATGGTGCGCAGGCTCCAGAGGTCTCTTCTGGAGGGAGGTGAGATAAAAAACAGAGAACATTAAGTTCTTTTTTACTACCCTCCATCATCACCCCCACAATTATTTCTGTGCTTATTTGACCATCTCCTTTCCTTCTCAGCCAGTGCTGAGGTCTCACAACCTCATCAAATGTACCCGCCTCCTTAAGAGGGGCACATCTAAAGAGCTGGGTCCTCATGAAGACGAAGACAAGAAAGGATTTAATCTGACAGCACAGCAACCTCATCCCCTGAACCTGCAGAGCTCAGGTGCAGTCAGAGGTGCCTGCTCCACAAGTGGAACCAGGAGTTCATATTCTGCTCCCTGCCTGTATTTTCTCTCTTGCTGGAGATAAGTAAAATGAAAAGAAGGAACTGGAGAAGTTACTGAATTGAAAATGAGAAATGAACTGAGATTTTGTTTTTTTTTGGTGGGTTCTTCCCCCCCCCCCCCCTTTTTTTTTTTTCCTTGGAATTAACAGAGCTTGGAATAAAGCACCAAGAACCAGATACTCCCTTACTGAGCTGCCGATGCCATCCCCAGTGCAGCCTGCTTTCCTACGCCGCTGCCAAGCACCAAAGGTGAACCATGGGAGGTGCTGAACTCATCTCTTCCGTGGGCACACTTGGACTCACATCACTTTCCTTCTCCCAGTGCTTTCATTAAGTATTTCCCTTATTTTCAGAGCAGGTGCTTGTTCCCATTCTTACTGAACCACTCTGCTCACTTGTAAACAAGACCTTTATTGGCTCCGCAACTATGTGTTTGTTTCTATTTATACGCCTTCTGTATCAATATTTGAAAGCACGCTACCCTATGCTGAATTCTTCCCCATGCCCTTTTCCATCCCTGCTGCCTCTTTCCCACCTCTTCTTTCTCTTCGCTGTCTGTTCACAGTTTGCGCTCTCCCAGGTTTTTTCCATGCTGATAAAAACGAGCCATAGATTTTACATTTCCTGTGTTGACCTGAACTAAATAATTGGGAACTTCTTTTCTGAATGATGTTCATTCAGACATCCCTGTATAGGTAAAGTCATTCATTCACATCCCTGCATAGGTGTAGTGCTTTACGTGCATTAGAAATTGGTGGGAGCTGAACACCTAAATCCTCCAGGCAGACTTCTGAATGCCTGTTGTCCATCTTATTTTGGAGAAAGCTACACACCTACTTATTTACTGGCTGCTGCTGCATCTTAGATTTTAAATTCTGGTCTTATTAGTACAGTGAATTAATGTTCTGGGGTTTAAGTATGTGAAAATAGGGTGCTGCTTCCCCTCTCCCACCAGCCGTATCCAGGGACAAGACTTCAGTTTCCCTTACCACAAGTGCTAGGAATAGCTTTGTAATGTAAATAGGCACTTAGGGTATTTTTAACAAGCACCTGCTTTATCACGCTGCCTAATGAGAGCCTGGACAGAAATGCAGTGAAAGCAAAGGCAGGCAAGGCTACTATTTAAGATAATTAACAGCAAATTAAATTAAACTGACACACACATATATTTTGGGCCTCTGCATCTAAGGGGAGAGAGTGCTGCAGAGATTTCATTATTCACATTTCCCATCATCCATTTTTTTCCCCAGCACCTACCCACCCAATTACCTGGGAAAGGAAGAGGGAGAAAGACACTAAAACCAGTAAGATAATTCTCATTTGCATAGTCATTTTTCTGCATTGTGTTTAATAGTCTGCGAGTAACTGTAGAAGAATATATAGTCCATTCTTTAAAAAGCTCCAATGCACTAATTGAAATTAAATTACATGGAACTCAGTGTCTGTCTTCTGTTCATTGGGAGACAATATGCAAGCCAGTTTAGTGTGTTATTTTTATATGATGAACCACTGTACTCACCACAGAACCACTTCCCAGATGTGTTTCTCCTTCCTTCAGCTGTAGGTGAGCCTCAACTGGTGGTTTTTTTCATCATTAAAATGCCTCATTTGCTGCACCCAGGATTACAATCCTTTAGCATTCCAGACAGTCATCACTGCAGGTAGCAGCGCCTATTTTCAGCATTACACTAGGTAATGCAACTGCATTCTTTTCTCACATTACTTTGCATATGTTATAGCTCAATTAATCTGTCAGGGTGACACTTCCATCACAAACATCATTTAAGAGAACTTAACGCTAAGTCGGCAGGCCTAGAAAGAGGACTCTGATGTTACACTCCTCAAAAGAGGCAAAACGTCAGGACCTGCTTCCCTACTTCCCAGCCCATTGTACAAGCTGCTGAGGCAGGAGCTCAGGTCTTGCTGGTGCTTGCAGGAGATTCAGCCTACGTGGCAGCTTGCTCCTTGCCTTCTCTCCAAGGCTGCTAACAAGGGAGCCAATTAGTGCCAGTTGTGATGGGAGCATTTTTCCCACCAGGAGCTGGATTGAAACCTTTCATTCATTTTGCACTGACAGAGGCACATGAAATGGTCAAGCATGGAAGAAAAATCTGGATGGAGGGTTTAGAGCGTCCCCCTGGGTTTTATTCTTTGCTTCAGACTTGCAGCTTTTGTTAAAATAGGAAAAAAAGGCTTCTTGCCATTCCGATGGTGAAACTGATTTTCTCCATCCAAACTAACACCAAGCCTTCAAGCTACTTGTGCTCAGGATGTGCTTTCTGTCCTTTCTGACTCTGGGACCTTGGAATAACAAGTTGCCAAGGCAGGACATCAGTCCTCTCGTCTGATGACATCAGACAGCCTGCCAACACCCCAGTGCCTCATGACACTTCCCAGCACAAAGCAGAATAGCCAAGGAGCTCTGTGCTATTTCCTTTCAGTGAACAAGACGGGGATGAAGAGCCCCTCCATCACTGTCTCTGTCCCAGGTGTCCCAATTGCACCCGGAGCTCTCAACAGGTTCTGCTGCAGAGTGCCTGGTCCTTAATTCCATCACATTCCAATGTGGGAAGGACATTGACCTGCTTCTGTGCACCAGTGCTGCCCTCTGCTTGGATCCCTATAGGGTTAAAGAGAAGATAAGGTGTTTCTTCTCTCACAGGCCTCCCCCAGGACCTGGTTCCTGTTCCCCTGGAGACAGACTTTTCCCTTCGAGGCTGCAGAAGAAGATCCCCCGAGACAGCAGAACTGTCCTGAAGGATGGTTTATACCAGGCAGCATCTCAGTCTTGCCTGAGGAATTCTGCCAGTGGTCCAGCAGTACTGAGCAGCTCAGCAAAGGGTGCAGTGGACCAAGCACAAGGCTACAGTGACTGTTATGTTAGAAATGCATGAGGTGCTATGGCCAGCTCCCATCAGTGGGGCTTGGGAGCATACTGCTGATGTGAAGAAGGCTGGACCTAGTTTAGATTGCCAAGTCCTGCTATAAAAGACCTAAGATCTTCTAGAGGGATGAAATTTCCTTTCAAAGAAACTAATCAGACAGTGCTCACACGCTAACAAGAGGGTATGTATCATTTCCCACCAAGGTAAATGGGAATGCAGGCTCCCCGTCGTGCTTTAGATGAGTCATCAGGCACATGCTCCTGAAAACCTCCTGTCAAACAGACTTTACATTAAAGGCAACGTCAGAAAGCACAAAGTGTTTTTCTCAGGACTTCTATTAAGTCCTGCAGCTAATTAATCCATGCTTTTCCAAAAGAAATGTTTGACAATATACACAGTTCAACTGAGTTTAAGATATGAAAGCAAATATCGGAGCAGGAAACCTACACATCTTTAGTCCATAACTCCTATACATTACATCTCTCCTCAACAGCCAATCCCAGAAAGAAACTTCTTCATCCCTCCCTCCCCACCCAAGTAAAACCCTCAGAGTCAAACCCTGTTTTTTCACTCAGACCAAGGGTTCTGCACCACTAACTTGAATAGGAATGCACTTGGGAAAGACCATCACCCCAGTACAGTTCTTGGTGGAGATGCAAAATACTTGAGTGCAGGAGCAGCAATGGAGAACTGCTTCCTCAGGCACACAGCAGATGTGTTTAGGTACTTGGCTGACACAAGCATAAGGAGGATCCATCTGGTGAAAAGAGATGTAGCATTGATGGCTGGTTCACTGAGCTCTTGGCTTGGTGTTCACACCAGCAGCTCATGGCTTTTGTAGCAGTAGCACAAGATTCTGTGCAGGGCTGAGTCTTTTATCCTTTGGAGGAATGGATAAGTTGAAGAGACCTTGTAGCTACTGGAGATGATGGTTTTCCAAACAGATAGATAAATAGATAGATAGATAGAATGGAAGTGACTCTGGAAACTACTCCAGTCTCCAAGAAAAAGCAGAACCATAGCAAAGGAAAAGGAGAGGGTTGGAAGCTGCAGTGAGACATGAAACTAAGAGCCTCTACTTAGTACAGCAGTGCTACATCCATGAGACATCTCTAATATCACAACCATGAGAGCTGTGCCAGTTCAGCCTCACTGCAAGTACTGATGATCTCTGCGATCAGTGATACCTTCCACTGTACAGGCACCTCTGGCAATAGGTGGAAAGGTGGGAGCACTTGTGAGCTGAGGCAGACTAAGCTAAGGATAACAATATTCCAGGAGCATATCAACACTTGGCCTAGGGGAGAAAGAAGAGAGATCGTAACAGATTGGAAATATAAGGAATGTCAACAATCACAAATGTAATCCCAGAGCATGGACTCCATGGGATGGAGAGAGCTGCCCCTGCCTTTCTGAACCAAGCAGGATTGTGCCCTGCCTAATTCTTCTCCGGAGCCAAGTGTTATTAATTGCTGTTTCACTGGTTTTATGGGGCTTCTGTAGTTTCAGTAAGTCAGTTTATAGCTATGTAGTGCAACTGTATTACTCATTCCTTTTGTCGACAAATGAGGCCATTTACAGAGTTCTGGCTTGACTGCATCGGGTCTAAAAGCTGACCAGATACGAGGACAGTGGGAAGGATTATGTCCATGCTTATGAGTCCCAGCTCTGAGGGCAGCCTGACGTGGGGACACGGCTCCTGCATTGCTGCCTGCAGCCACTCACACTCCACAGGCAGCACCAATGGACCTGCTCTGGACCAACCTCTCCAGGCCAGCACTGACAGTGGGTCTCCATGGAGTGTGTAGTAAATGGAGGGAGAAAAGGAAAGCCTTACTCTAATAAATATGTCAGTTCCAGCACTGACACTGTTATGGGCTTTCACGCTACTGAATCTTTCTTTTAGCTTCCAAGAAACACACAATCACATATAACATTTGCTTGAAAAAACACTGGCTTCTAGTTCTCAGCAGCAGAGTAAATATGGAAAAGATGAATAGGAGATACCAATCAGCTGCTGAATGGATTTAAAAATGAGCTACTCCAGTCTTGTCACTTCTGTCCTCAGCGATGCTCATTCTACACAAAAGACCCCTGGAGAAGCACAGAGATGCTGATCACCAGTATACTTGGGTGTCCCTTACACTGCGTGTGCAGCGAGTAACTGGTCCAAGGGCAAGCAGCTCTTATGCATACTGAACTCATAGACAGATCCCAAGGTCAGGAGTCAGTGCTATCAGGGCTCTGGCTGTGTAAGCTTACGATGCTGCTATTAACACACAAAGCTCATTTCACCTTTCCTGTCCAGTTTAGGCAGGACAGTGTGCACTGCAGATAGTTGGAACAGGGCAGCAGGGAGCCAGAACCATCATATTGTTCTGAGGGCTGCTAAGACCTGTTACATTGCCTCAAAGACCTCAACAGATAGGGAGGTAGGGGACGGAGTCAAACTCAGGTTATTCCATGTAGCTTAATTATTTCATAACATCTTTAATGGATCTTAGAAGCTTGGAAGGACTCTTTTCATGCCTAATTGCAAGGCCTTCTGAGAAAGTAATCACCACTCAGAGGCATTTTCCGAGGATTTTTTTCTTCTGTCTTTTGCCTTTGTAACATCAGTCAAGCAAACCACTATTCAGCAGTCTCTGTAGTCTGCTTCCCTTTTTAACCTTTCCTGTAAAACCTTTGGATATTATTATCCTTTCCCTATTTGTTCCTGTCTTACAGTACAGATGCTTACTTGGAGCTTGCATTAGTGCACTCACCAAACAAAGAGAAGACATAAAAGGAACAAAGAGAGCAGTTAAGTTGAAAGTCTCTTGGATGGGCTTGGAAGTTATTTGTTACCAAATGAGCAGCAATCTTTCATCTGCTTTCACCTGGCAGTGCTTCCCTGCTGTGGGGAGCCGAGGACGAGGGCAGGCATCCAGCCGCAGGTGAGGACTCTCTGCAAATAACTCCGGCTCTTGTAAGACGGGAGAAGGCTCCCTCAGGGTGCTCATTTGAACACTTTATCCCTGGGCTGCAGCACTACAAAGGCTCACACTGAGCAGAGGCATTTTCACCATGTCAGTCACTCCTCCTGGCTTACAGGAACAGTAAAGTCAAGTCTAATACCCTGGCTGTGCGCGGGTGAACTCACACGATGCCAGCAGCAGCTGCATCCCTGGCTGCCCAGGATGCTTGCCGTGCTGAGGGGCTCCAGCACCAACAGGAGTCCTTTGCACTACGGCTACTCACTGCAGAACAGCTGAGCCATGGGAAGAACAGTTGTCCCTCATGCTCAGGTCATCCCAGCACAAGGCTGGAGGGATGGGCAGAGCTGGATGAGGAGGTGCAGCAAGATGAGCCCCACACAGGCTGTGGGAGCCATTCCCCACAGTGAGCAAGTACGTGGTGTTATCCACCCCTCATACCACAGTGGCTTCAGAGACCTCCTGGGAGTAAACACACAGCAACTGTGACCTTTTGAAGTTATCTCCACTGAGTAATAGTTCTCTGTAATCACACAACCATTAATTGTTTCATAATAAACACATTCCCTCAGCAGTCGGTGGGAGTTGGACACAACGGCTCCACTGCTCATGGAGTTTGCTTTGCTCCAGCTGTTCCTCTGGGACTGATCCTGGAGAAACCCTTGTGTGGGGCCCAGGCCCGCTTCAAATAGAAGGACTTAAGGGGACAGGACTACTATATGTCATGTTGCTGGTGTCCCAAGGGACATTAATTCCCCTCCCAACCAGCCTAATTTGTCTGCATTTTGTCTGGAAAACCAGCTGGTGGCTCCTCAAAGTGTGTCATGATTGCTCCTCAAAGTATTTCAAGAGCTGCTGGGACTCCAGCTGAGTCAGAAATACCCAAAGACCTTCTCTTAATACCTGCTTGTTCATACCTCTCATCTCTCTTGGAGACTACATTTGGTTAAGGTATCAGGCATATCACTTGTTACTGTAAGCAAACTGCATGCCCCATCACACATGAGCCATAAGTTCATATTGGGCTCACAGCTGGAAAGTGAACATAGTCCGTGTGTAGTATGCAAGTACCATAATCATGGAGAATGACACTGCTCTTGCTTCAGTTCCTGCATGGAGACTTGGAGAAGCGAGAACCCCTTGGTGGTTGTGCCCAGGCCTGTGTTCTCCTGCTCTGGAGGAGCAGCGATGATGGGAGTTTCCTTCTGATGAGGTGTGGAGGAAGCATCAGGAATCATAGCCACCTTTTGATGACCCTTGTTGAACATTTCAAGTCCAGCTTCATGGTAAAGAGTCAGGAATTGCCTTTTTTAGCTATGTTTTGTTCTGACATTTCTGGAAGGATGAGCAGCAAAGCAAATGGGAATCACACGAATGGTAAACTCGCACTGGAAATGGTCCTTGCACAAAACCCAGGGAAGTGTGATCTCTTATTAGACAGCATCACCCTCCTGTGCTGCTACAGGACATAGAGCTAGTCAGCCCGTTCAGATTCCCTTCTGGTCTGCTAAACAGATCCCAGATCTGCTGCACAAGGTGTCTGCATACACATCTGTCACATAAACACCACAGCTGGCACCTGCAATACCTCTGCTGGAACCATACACACAGGCTGTGTTACTAGCAGGCTCTGATAAATACAAGCTTGGAAAGCAAAGACCTCTGAGAAGTGTTCTTATGAAAATAAACACAGGTCCATGGAGTATTACTGCTTTAGATTTGATGAGGATCTGTTAATGCTCTTTCCATTCCATCACCACCTAACTAGGTTCCCTAACCATAAGATCACAAATCAGGTCCAGGAAGAGCATCCCTGGAGACTGTCATTGCCAGCAGACTGTGGTTTCTCCACACTGCTCATTAACTGGGCTTTCCAAGTGCTGCTGGGCTGCCTGACTGCTGCTCTCAAATCCAAAGGGAATGGGCTTTGCTGCTCAAGATTTCTCACTTTTCCTTTACCTATTCATGTGATTTTGGGAAGGAAACAAATTCTTTTCATTTGTGCTGTGAATAGAAAAGCAAACTAAGGTTTCCCCAGGCCTGCAGCTCATGAGGAATGGTGTCAGTGCCGGCCTCCCAGCTCCATCAGTATTGTGGCAGCCAAGAGCACTTAAACATACCATGAATGCTAACTCCATACCTCCTGTGTGACACCAGCACCACATCCACCCACTGGCCCTAAAGCAGGAGGGAGGACTTGTTGCCATACTTTGAGCTCTCAGCCAAGTCCATGCCTCAAGACCTCTCAGTTGTTTGGGAGAAGCTTCCCACACTTACAAAGAAAACTCATCTGGCATGCTTTTGTTGGCTTAGTCAGTCACCCCGACACTCACACATTGTAGATCTTTTCCAAGAGTTGAAATGATACCAGGCAGGAGAATTAGACATAAAGGAAAGAACAGGGTGTGATTATGTGATAAATCAAAGCATTTCAGTCATGAGACCAGAAACGTTTGCATCAGAGAGAGCTCAGAATAGAAGTGGAGCATCAAACATTTTGGCCACTGGAGTACCACAAATATCTAACAACCATAGCATTTTCACAGCTGACTCTAATAGCCAGGTCTCAGTACCTTTGTTGTAACTCTGTAGTCAAAAGCATGTTATACAGACAAGTCCAAGGGCTTCATCTGACCCAGCTCCAGAAGAGGAGACCCACCAGCTCTGACATAGCTGGTATTGGAGAATACTTAGTTGAGCAAGATCTGTGGGAAGTTCTCCACTTACATTAGTGTCATCCTTCACCTTGATGATAACTAAAAATAAAGTGCTGCAATAATCAACTAGATTGACTAAGACAGATGCTGCTTTTAACATGTGTACTGTAATTAACTTACAAGGCTAGAAAGCTCCATCTCATCTCTTCCCACAGTGGAGGAAGTTTGGCTTTCTAATAATAGGAGCTGGTAACACATGTTGAATTATAGAGTAATCAAAGTTGGTTTTGGCATGAACAATCCAGATTTGTCGTGCTTCCATTTAATCCCCATGTCTGACAGGCATTCATCTCCCTATGGACAGGCTGCTTTTCTCGTCGCTCCTTCTGAACTTCTTTCCCCTGGCATAAGGTAAAGCACAAATTCTTCGCAGTAAGAGGGGAGGATTGCTCTCCCTTGACAATGCATGCGCTGACTTGCTCTCACATGCCATATGGTTTGCACACACTAGTCAGCAGCCACATGTACACATCGCAGCTGATCTGGACACACGTTGTGTGTGCACACCCACAGAAAACCTGCTGCAGCTATACGCTGTGTGCTTCAGTTGGAGTGCCCTCATCCTGAACTGTCACATATGGGATTGCACAGCACTGTGTGAGCAGCTGATAAAACATGCTTCACTGCCCTCTTCCACTTTCCAGCCTGCATGCATGCAACATTGTGCAATGTCCTTTCATTGCCTCTTGCTGCTGTTGACACAGACATCTGCTATTCTGGGACACAGCCTTGACAGTAAATGTTAGCACTTTCTAGGTTATTAACCTTCCTCAGAAATCCTCTCCTATCACATCCTCATTTCAATCAGTCTTAGCACCCTTCCTGGCACCCCAGATGTCTTGGGATCATCACTGGCATCACCACTTCCCTCCGTCACACAACCTTTTCCCTTCCTCCACAGCCTTCCCTCCTTTCTTACTTGCTCAGCCCTTGCTTCGCCAAAGCACACTTTAGGTAGTGATCTAGCAGGAATGCAGTTCGGGAAGCCAGTCCCTTGCTGGCTTTGATCTCACCAGCTCAGTAACACCCACAGTAATAGGTGACAGCAAGGGCTTCTGTGCATTCTAAAAACCCAGAATCCACACTGCTCAGTTAATTTGGGTCACTAGACCATGTCCCATGCCTTTTTGCTAGTGTTTGTTGCCAGGATAAGAGGCCCATAATGCCCTCACGTCTCTAGCCTGCCTTGTCAGCATGCCCTCCCTCACGCATGCAGAGCACCCTGGAGTTAACACAGAAACTGTCCCTCTTCATCTCACCACTTCAGATCAGCTTGACTAATGATAACTGACCCTCATTCTAGTCTTACATTTGCTGCCTGCATTTCCCTGTGCTCTTAGATTTGCAGAACCATTTATCCTGGTCTGACTCCTACATCCACACATAAAACACACCCCCACAGTACCATTAGTGCAGTTTGGGTAGACACCTGCCACAAATCCTCATTCTTGAAGCTATGTCTCTAAGGCAGAAGAGCGTGGCTGTAATGGGCCAGGAGTGCAGAGAGCCCTCGGCTACAGAGGCTGCACCTCCCCAAACCTGTGCTCAACAGGCATCACAGGCAAAGACTTCAACACCCTAGGGACACTGCATGCACAAACAGCACCCTCCCAAGCTGCTGCATCTCCACATTTCTAGCTTTGGCTATGTGCAACTTTGCAGACCTGCTGGGGACAGGCAGCATCTGAAAACCTCACCTTAGAGTCCTCAAACATCAGCTGGAAGTGGGCAGTGGGGAAGTCATTCAGATGCAGTTGAAGAATAATTTATGTTTCCTGACAGCTTGTATCTCCTTAGGATACCCAAGAGAAAGTTTCTGGCCATGTTCACATGGCATAGCATTGATCTTGCTTCTAGGGAGGTAGAGAGAGCTTGTTACTAAACCTTCCTCGGGATCCACCAGGCTTACAATGCCCTGGGTGGACAAACATAGAAATGATGTTTCCTGACTGCCTAGTCCAATGCAGACTTAACAAATCCAGCCTTGAATTTGCTTTGGTGTAAGACCTGCCTATGTCTTGCGGCTCACGTGTTGTTTGTTCGTGATGTTTGGCTATTATGCAAAGCAGTGGTCACTCACAGCACAAGTACAGTGCTGAGAGGAGTCAGTCTAAGAGGATTAGATTAGTAAATCAGTGCAGCTCTCCTTCTGATTTATTAAACAAGAAGAAAGCATAAAGCAGGAAAGCATTCTTGTAATGAGAGAGAAGGACATGCACAGAGAAGATGGAGAGGCAGGCTGTAACCATGCTAACAAAACCAGCCCTGCAGAGTTTGCAGTCCCTTATGACTTTCATCCCTATCTGTTGAGCTTCCTAATGAGGACATGTGATTTCATTTTGCTCTCACGTCACTTCAGCTGATGCAAATCAGGTTTGCTCCTGTCTGTTCTGTATGTTAACATCAGCAACAGGGAGGTCATGTCCCTAATGCCCTCATTAGAGATAGCTCCAGTAGCCCTGAGCAATCTGGGTGCCTGCTTCACTGCACTCAGACACATCTAAGGAAGAAGGGCTTAGCAGCAGGGCCTGAGCATGCCAAAACCATGAGGGATATGAGCACCAAGAGCTGGTGCAGGTTTTACAGCTCACCCTGGAACTCAATAGCTCCCTTTGCTGCAGCAGCCTGTGTGCTGGGGTAATATCTCAGAGGCAGTCTGCTGTGTGTCCAAGGGGGTTCTGCACCATGTCCATGCTGCAGCTGCCTTTTAATTATAAGATAAAGGGACTGTGGAGAGCCCAAATTCAGAGGATGCTATTTCATGATCCAATCTGCTGATGTGCTTCCCCAGGGCTTTATTTACAGCTCTGCTCTTCACTATGGACAAGTACTCTGAGCTGTGCCATAACGCACTGCAGCTCTGATTGAGACGAGAAGCAGGGTGGGGTGGTCAGACAATTGGAGAAACAGGCAGAGAAAGCAGCAAACAGTGTCCCCACAGCATTATCAGAACCAGAGAAGTACCACTTCAGGTCACATTTGAAACGAAACGCTGCATTTCAAAGCAGGATGCTTTGAGTCAAGCTAAGCACGCCCAAATTAAAACAAAGTACCAGTACTTTGCCTGTGGAAGATAAGGAAACCCTGCCAAGGGTCAAGTTCCATGCCACAGAAGTTACATATTACAGTGAGTACAATGTGCTGGACATTTCTAGAATCCCTCGAGGCACTCTCAGCATCGCTTACAGCAATGTACCATCATTTGCTGTGCTGCAGTCACACATATGATTTTCCAAAGCTTGTATGTCAGTTCAATCCAAAAGTCTGCATCCAAACATGAAAAAACTTCTCAGGTAGACACAAGTAATGCAAATATAACTTTCCCATCTCTCTTCCAACCCAGAAGAATGACATCGCAGTTTCCTCAAGCTTATGCCTTTGGACCAAGGATTAATCAAAACAAAGCTCCAGCTCTTCCAAAGGGAAGTTAAAAAGGAATTGAAATGGAGAAATGGAAGCGTGTAGCAGAGGCTCTGACTGTGCTGACTTCTGAAGGGTTGCAAATGGTTGCAGGTAGGAAATGCTGCTCTGAAAATGTCAGTGATTTACAGAAGAGAACTCAGACTAGAAAATACAATCCACACACAGAGCGAATGCCTGCACAAATGGAAAATATAACATTTATTCACCTACTCTGGCCCTTTATTATAAATCAGTGCTTTTCCCCTCATGCTTCTCTTTGCCGTGTACCAAGAGTAGCAGGAGAGTGAATTTCAAGCATCCGACCAGGACAACTCTGTATATTGAGCATGTAACTCTCAGTGAAAGATCCCTCTTCCCTTGCAGTGATAAAGAGGAACCCATTCTGCCTGGACCAGACCGGTTTTTGGATGAGCAGAGCCAAGAGCCCCGGCTGCCAATCTGGGAGGGAACCTCACTGCCAGAGAACATAGCTCTAAGCAAGCAGCAGCAGGTCACAGCTCACAGCCATAGGAGGGTGGCTACAGCTGACTGCGAGAGGAGGTGCAGAAACTATTAATGAGGCAAGAGAGCAAGGGACGGGCATTTTGGAGACCAAACCATCAGAGAGGATGAAGACCCTGCTGGGACTGAGAACCAGGATAAGAATAGATTGGACTCCTTGAAGTCCCATGTTCCCAGAAGCTGGGATCTCCCTGCGTGCAGCCCCACAGGCTGGTTGGGGACAAGCTTATGTGTCAGCACTGAGAAATGGCAAGCTTCTTAGCACCATGATATGCCAAGCTCTGCTGCTGCCATGGGGCCTCCAAGCCAGAAGGAACAAGAGCGGAGCACAGCCCTACCAGCATTCTCTGCCACCTTCTCAGCCAGGTACAGCACAAACCCTGATTACTGGTTTTCAGCAGAATTACCCTTTATGGCAAGATAACACCATGCAGCAGCTGTAAAGGCAACAAAACTCAGCTGGCTGCTGCTTCTATGACTCAAAGTTCTCAAAATGCAGTCAAAGCCACTTTCAGCTAGTTTCACTTGAAAAAAAGTCAAGCAAACCCATGAGTTTCACCCAAAACACAAGCCATAAACCATCAAAGGTTCTGTTAGAGGGCTGGTGAACTTTAGCAATGCCTTTGATGAAAATGGTCTGAGTTTCAAGTGTGTAATGAAACCCCAAATCATTCAAGTTTCACATGGTTGCAAATATTTCTCACAGTTCTGATCAAAGGTGTATTCAGCAGGGAAGAAGCTTTGATTTTGCAGTACAGGGGACGTGCTGAAATTTTCAAAGCCAGGCCCTGGGATTTAGATGAGCAGTTCTTCTTGGAAGCGATACAGCTAAACTTAGAAACGCTTAGGGGGAAGTAATGTGAAGATGGCACATTTGGATTACTCCTTTTACCCCAGCTCCCTTCCCAGGGGGAACTTTTAATTCCCCTCTCTGACGTTTAGGAGGCTGCATGCCCCCACAGCATGGCTGGGTTCAACACTGTCCCCCCTACATAGCCGTTTCCAATACTCTTCCTCAGCTTCACTCTCTCAGCTGCTGATATTGCTGCTCTGTAGCACAGCACTGCAGAGGAAAGCTGAAGTGCGTCTTGAGGAGGAGGTATTAATGCTGTTGGAGTGCTTGGTAACCCATATTCCAGCAGGCCAATGCAAAAGGCACAGGACACAGCTTGGAGGTTTCCCTGGGTACCTCTACAGGGTCCTTCCACCACCCTGTGTCTTCCAGGCCAGCACCACCTTGGGTGAACCAGGAAAGCAGCTGCATCTTCCACTGCACTCAGTGGTGAGACCCAAATCCCTCCAGAGCCAGAGGCATATGTAAATGTCTGGTTTTAATACCACTGCCTTGCTGTGAAGTCTTCATTTGTGACAAAGATTTCCATAGCAACAGACTGATCTCACTTGCAGGACTGTGGTCCCTTTGGAAGAGCAGGTGGAAGGAGGGAATAGAGAAAGCACAACCCTGCACAAAATGCTATAAGGAAGCTGATACAAGTATTCATGCAACAGGGAACTAGGCTTCAGCAGGTCCAAACTCCCAAGGAAAGGGAATTCACCAGGAAAGCTGTGCAGAGGATGCTGTGAACTCCTTAGACTGGGGGTAAGGAGACAAATCACATCTCACTTTGATTTGCTTGTGCACAGCACAGGGATCCCAACACTGTGCTCCTCTGCTGTGACACCTTGCCTGTAAGGGACATGTTACAGGTACCTTGGGAGCAGAGGAGCACTCTCAGGTGCTGCAGCCCTCCAGCTAGAGGTGTGTAGAGAACAGATTATGTACCATGCGTCAGCAGGTATAAGCTCTTACCCCAGCCCTGCCAGATATTTGCTGTATCCCCAGATCACTTCACTAGCCTATTTCTGTCCTCCAAAGGCAGCAGCTAGTAACACTGACCTACCAGACTGTTCCATAATTAGCCACAGACTAAATGTTTAGATACTGCCTTTAAATCTGTTGTTACTTGGCACTGCAGGAATGCGAAACTTTGTCATGCTGATAGATACAGTTCTTTTACACCAAAGATACATTGAAGATGCTGCTTTCCTCAAGAACAACCCATTTTACAGGCAACCTGGCATGATATACTACAATTCATTCCCACATCCAGCTTCCAATAGTACAAATAACATGTACCTGTATTACAGAACCATCAGCTGCTATCTAAGAGACAGCGCCAGTGTTTGGTCAGAAAGAGCTGGGGCAGCCAAGAACTCTTTTAGGCAACAGTAAGTTTTTCTTTGTAATGTGTTTTGCTTCTTGATAATGTTGTTATTCTCACAGAGATATTACAGTAAGTGGCTTGGTTGAACCTTGTGATTCTGATAAATAAATCACATCACAGCAATTTAACCACAAAGGTAGCACCTTTGGCTGGCATATTTCACTTTAATGGGTCTAGAGGCATTTATGCAGAAAGCCCTGCAAAGGCAAAGCTGACATTTTTCCTGCAGTCTGAGTAACTCCCTATTTAGTTGCTTTTAGTGTCCAAGTAAAAGGTACTGTTAAAACAGTTTCAAGGACTAGAAGCTTCAACTGGGAAAGAACAAGATCCAGCATCACTGCAAACTTTATCTTTAGCATTAACTGACTTAACACTTAACCCAGCACTACCAAAACCCACTGTTCCTGAAATTCAAGCCTATTAAAGGTCTTAGTGTTTTCTGAGATACTGACAAGTATGTCGAGCTTTTCTTACAGAGATTTCTTTGAAGGCCTGGATGCTTTCATTGCTGAAGACACCGTCATTGTGAGAATTGCAATAATTTCCTTACTAAAGCTACTAAAGGATGTCCCCAGAAGACACATTCAGGTCTCAGAGTCTAGGACGACTGCAGAGATTCATGTATTTGTTAATAATTCTTACATATATTCAGTTCTGTTCTTACTATCACTAGCTTCCACTTGACAGAATCTTCCCCCCTTGCTGCTCATGTGTCCTACTCCATCACTCCCAAAGCGGAAAGTTGAGTTAAAGGGTGCCAGAAAAAAATCAACCAACCAAACCCCAGACAAAAAACCTTACAAGCAGGAAAAGAGCTAACATCAGCGCCCTGCAAAGCTTAAGCAGGGTACTTACCAGTCAGCTCAAAACACACCAGATTCCCCAGTCAGCTCAAAACACACCAGATTCCCCATCTCAAACCACCATCCTGAACAAAATAACATCTCTCTTTCCACACCAGCAAACCCACAAGCTCTTTAGGACCAACCTTTTATTCCTCATGGGGATAAACAATCAGCTTCCTGCCTGATTTGCTGAATTGGGTATTTCCTCCCCCCTCATGCAAAAGAGCAGTTAATTATTTACAAGGCTGTCTGTAATGCTCTAGTTTACATGCTGGAATTTACATGATTTATTGAACAAAATAGCATTTTAAAAGAAATCCTGTCATAGATCTGTCATCCTTAAAAGAGCCTGAAGTTTTTCCTAAGAAGTGAGCACATAAAGGAGTTGCTGAAGATGCCTTCTTTTGTTTGCAGCCATTTATCCGCGTAAATCATCTCCCTCCTCTCTTTCATTCACAGGTTTGTGATGAAGTCTCATTAGCTGACTAACCTTTGTGAGCACGTTGGTGTTGCAGCAGGAACTGCTTCATGAAGAAGATTATTCATTAATCATGAATTCCTCAAGGACTGTCTGAAAAACCTAGGCAGGTCAGCTGCTAAACCCTGTGTTGACTGGCGGCCCAGAGAGCAGAGCAGTGGGAAATTAAAAGGGTATTTAACCTTTGCCAGGTGGTTTGTGGGGTTTCCTTTTTAACCCAAGTCTCTTTTATTTCCTGCTGTGGAGAATCAGTTTTGTTGTGACAGAACATTTGATAGTGATTGTAGTGGATTGTTTGGCTTACAAGCCCTACAAATGTAGAAACCGAGATTTGCTTTTTCTGTTTCAATTTGTTCTTGAACCAATCTCCCATTTAGAAGGGAACTGCTGCTGTGTGGTCCTGCACATTATTCATTACAGAAGCAGCCTGGGATACTGTAGAGCCTCATTTCTTACTGGGAAGAACTCCATACTTCTTGGAGCTAGACCTTCTCTAAACTCAAAGTCAGAGCCTGCAGCCTCCAAGTGCAATTAGCTGAGCAGTGTCTTCCTTAAGTGGCACTAAAGCCTAATGCATTTAATGATGAGTCAAAATGGTTGGAACTTGAACTTCAGACAATAAACATATCAATCATTTTTCCTCCATCGGTTCGCACCTATATCAATCATGATCTTCACAACAACCATAAACCCACTGTTCCTACACTTCCCACTGCTTTAAGTATCAATGTCCTTGCACTTGGCATGGGCGACCTGCATTCTAACTCATCTTTTGTCAGGTGAAAAGCCTTCTAATTTCCTTTTTTGACAAGTAGGTATGATCCATAACCACTAAAACATTAAGTCCATTTGTTATTGCAGGAAATTATGTAACTTAATAGAAGTTACCCTGTAAAATATGTGAATAACAGGAGTTTGGCTGTAGGTAAAAGCCAGATATATTCAAATAGAAATAAAGTTCACATTGGGGCAGTGGCAGTACTTAAATCACTGAGTCAGGTTACTGAGAGATAGATATGGAGTCTTTTGAACTGAGGTCCAGTGTCCTTTTCAAACACTGTTCTGCTGCCAGTCACTGGCTTTGATGTAGAAGCCCTGGTGTGAACTTTGCTTGCCTGTGCTATCAGGAAGATCATGATAATCATAATGGTCCATTCTGGCCTTAAAATCCCTGGCAAGTAAAGCAGTGAATCTGAGTATGAATTTTTCAACACTGACACTAATGTCTCTTCTGCAGAGCTGAGCTGTGGAAATACTTGACAGCAGGTGAGCTCAGCAGCTCACACCAGAGTGTCTGAGGAAAACATTCCAAGCAAGATTATGGCAAATTATTGCCTTGCATCATGTTAGGGATGTAATCAATGAAGTGCATTATTTTCTCTTGTTCCAGCTGTTGACAGCAGAAGTATGCTCCCAGCCCACTCGGTGCCTGGCTCCCCTCTGATTTTGGGCAGGCTGGAATTACTCTAACTAATGGAGTAGCTCCTGGCTTTTGCGTGTGAATGATGTGAGACTCCAGCCTCAGGGGATGCAAAAAATGAGCCATGTTTTCCTCTAGTCTTGCAATACAGGAGAAAGATGTGTGCATAATCACAGATAAGGACATCCATTTAATGTGAGATTTAAGCACACCCAGATTGAGGAGATAAACCTGTGACTAAGTCTTAGCTGTGTGTTGAACCAGTTAGTGATGAACCCAAGAGCCCCTACACCTACAGCATTAGAGGACAAAGCGACACAATGCAACAGATGTGACGTGGGAAAGATAAACCTTACTGAGCAAAGACATGGGTCCCTTATGGATTGCAGCATGTGCCAAAATAGAGTGCTGCCACCTGCTTCTGTTCTGTATTTAATGAACATTCCCTGAACAAAAGAAAAGGATGAGCAAATCATTATTAGATGAGGCAGAAGAAAAAAGTATCTCAAGACACAATCATCTCCTTCCCCTGCCTACTGAGTGAAGTTACACTTTTTGGTTAATAGGATAACAGCAACAGCAATCCGAACTTCCTATCAGACTGCCTCTGTGCACCTGAGCTGTTACCTTAATCCTCAACAAAATGGGAGTCTGGCATCTTGTTCTCAATTAGTTCTCAGCCTGGACATCAGAGAATGCCAGGTAGATAAGCCATTGTGATAGGGAAAACTAATAGCATCACTATATGTCCTAGTTCTCTGAGCCCAGTGACTGGTAGTGGCTTGCTCATTTTCTGAGCGTGTGGTTTGTGTTGTCATTTGCAGCCATTTATCCTCTTCTTTGGTTGGTAGTCAAAGGATCTATCTCAGACAGGTTTTATGTGGGATTTTCTTGTCAAACCCTGCCTGCAGCATCCTGGAAGGAAAATTCTCAAAGAGGTGAGGATGAAAGTGCCACCTCACACAAGGAGGCCTGAGGGACCAGCAGAGTGCCCAGGACACGCAGTGCCAGGTTGATGGTTTTATGAGCAGCTTGGCTAGTGCATGTGTTCTTCCAGTGTGTTGTTCTGTGATGTACTCATAAAACAAGGGTGTCCTCCTGCTTTGTACAGCTGACCACAGCAGCTCTCACTTCAGAGAGAGCATTTTGAGCTGGCAGAGGGAGAGATAAAACATAGAAGTTGCTTTGGGCTCCAGCTTCTAACACTGCTTTGGAGCTGAATCGTCCTTGCCCATTCAGTCTTGGCATGCTTTTTACACAGGGTGTCCTGATTCTCCCTCCCATCTGCTTCAAACATGGGATTAGGCAAAGCATTCAAAATCAGGAACAGCCACAAAAAAAACCCTTAGCCACTAGATAAACAAACCCAGGCCTTCCCAGGGTGAAATCAATTCCTGTTAGTATTCTGTGCCATGCAATAGAAGCAATTCCACTCAGCCCTGCCTTAAATGCCGCTATATGTCACACTTTGCAGAAACTGATAGTTCAATTTTCAGCATATTGATTTCCAGTTAAATCAATGGTTTTGAACAAGTTCCCCTGCCCAACCAGCAGAACAGACTTGAGATACCCAGTCTGCAGCAGGGCTGTACAGAGAGGCCTGAAAAGGTAATTGGGGTTGTAGGAGATGGTGTTCTGCTGCTCACACACGTAGCATAGCTGAGCTTCAGGACACAAAGGGTGCTTTGCTTTGTTCATTAAGGAGCTCATTTGTGTAGGAGCAGCCAGAGGTCCAGCCTAGTGGGAGCTTAGGGTTGTGAACAAGGGAATGTGTTCGGTGACAAATGTGTATGCAGCATTTTGAACAACGGATGAAGGCCAAAGGAGGAAAAGAGCTATTGAAGTGTAAGGGAAAATATGGCAAAAACCACAAAACAATTCAGGACTTCTTTCCAAGATGACCTCACTGTACAGTGTAGTAGCAAAGAGAAGCTGGTGTATGGGCAAGGAATGGTGAGGAAATCATGCATGCTGTGTCTGCAAAGTTCATATGAACTAAACCCCTCTCTTTCACCTCTGGCATCACCTCAACCAACTGAATGTATATGGTATAAATGCCCTTATTCACATAGTCTGAATATACATACCAATTTTGGCACCAACCTACAAAATGGCAAGAATAGTACCTTCCTTACTCTGTCAGTACTCTGAATACTAAATCCTAAAGGAAAAAGATTTGCAGGGATTTAGATAAGATCTGAACATATTGCCACAAATCAAGGCAGGCAAATACAGTTTGGAAGAGTCATTTTTTATCTCACAGTGCTTTGGGCATGGATGCAAATGTTCTCGGTCTGAAAATGCCCTCCCTGTCCGCCTCAGCACTGTAACCTCTCCTCACTTGTGCTTTTAAGGTCAGTGTTATTTCCGTGGTGGTCTATTGACACTGCCTTCCCCAACCTATGGGAAATGGCCACCAAGGGCAGGGGCAGACCCTTGAGCATCCCGGGATCAGGGGCTGCCTGGGACCAGCACCCCAAAGGCTTCCTCTGGAGGATGCTGGGTGGAGGGGTGGTAGAACCCCCATGTCACAGTGCCCGCAGCAGTCACAATGCCCTAGCATGGGATAAAAGGAGCACAACCTCCTGTGCCCCACTGACAGCCTGCACAGCTTCACTGCTGGGACAGTGACATCCCAGAGGAAGTCTTTGAGTTGCTGGTGGAATTACTTTGAGAAGGCAGAGGGAGGAAGGCTGTAGGGTGGTCAAGGAGCTGCAAGGGCAGCTCCTGGCAGGGCCACATTTAAAGTTCTCCTGATGGAGTGAGTTCTTGCCTCAGCCTTCTGGCAGCAGCTCCTCAGGAGATGAAAACCACCAGCTTCAGAAGCTGCCCAATGCCATTGGGCTTTTTCAGCTGAATAGCAGTGGGAAGACTTTGGAATACCTTCTTGAGAAGCACTGCAGAGCTCACTGACCTCATCCCCTGCAGAGCCAGGGGCAGCAATCGTAAGAAATGGGGTGCCAGTGGTTTGGAGCACCCACTGGTGTCCTGCCAGGCATGGGAAAGATTCTTGCTCCAAGGCCAGGGGCACTTTCCCATGCTTGGAAGCTGCTGAGATGCTGGCTCCAGGTTGAGGGAGAATAATGACTGGGCATCTCCGGGGAGGCACGACCAGCCCCTGGCTGGGCTCCTTTGGACCATTTTGGCTGCTCGTGCACCACAAAGGTGGCTCTTGTGCTCCCCATCCGGGGGAGGAAGCTGAAGCAAAGAGCTCTGCTGGTCCTTACATTGAGCAGTTGCATCAGTGCTAGACAGAGGAAGAGGACCTCATGCTGAAGTGCTAATACCTTGTTCTGCAAAACCAAGTTATTCCATACAGGAAGAGCAGACAAGCCTGTAAGATCTAGAGACAACAGTCAAGTTAGCTGTTATAGCTTGTATAGTTACTTGTAACTGTATAGTTAATACAGCCCTGGGACAGAAAGTCACCATTTTTCCTTACTGAGGAGTACATTTAGCCATAAGATGCTGCAGTTTTTCCTCAGAAGAAAGCTGCCTGAACACACCTTAAAGTTTGCACCAAGTGTGCTACCATAAAGCAATCTCAGGTTGGAGTACTGGGATAAATTAATCACTAGCATGGCTCTGACCCCACGCTCACAGCTAGTTGCTAAGTACCATGCTGGATGTGGGTGCTCAGCACAGCAAGCAGCAGCAACCCCAGAGCCCTGGGCTGGAACATTTAAGTTCTTGTTTGGTTTTTCATTTTGAAAGGAACATAGCAAAAAATACCAAAGGCTCTTAATGGCCAAGGCTACACTTTGTCAGAACACAATGTAATGAATTAGAACAAGACTGGCAAGATTAACTACCACCAGGAAAACTAATCATCCTTTCAGGTTAGACCTGACTTTCCAGATCAAAACAAGCTCCTTGAAGGTCTTCCTCTGTCACCTCTGCTTCCTGGCTGTGAGTTGCTCCCTGCTGCAGGCCAGGAAGCTCCCCAGGCATCTCGTGGTGATGCTGGTGGCTGTTTATCATCTTCACTTGCCTCTTGTTCTCACCTCTGTCTCGAAGCCAATGTTACATCAGAGAATGAGTAACCCCCATTCCAGGTGCTTGTAGTGAAGACAACGCAGTCAAATAGCCCTTCTTGCCTGGTTACACCATTGTTTTGCCAGGGTACCTCTGTCCAGGGACTATGAACAGATAGCTTTATAACTGTCTGCTATGCACAGACCCCCTCCTCTTACTGGAGAGATTGTGGAGAGGGGGCAGCTGGTGAACATTCCCATATAGGACATTGCTAATGACTGTGGTCAGCTGAGATTAATAACAAGGTGTAGCCAGAGACAGGCTGGGCAATTACTGAGGATTGCTTTTAGGCATAGGGGACCTTATGTAGTGAGGTTTGTTGGTGGAAAAGCAGAAACATGGGCAATGGAACTTGTCTGTTGTGTCCCTTTGACAGTGAAGGGAACTAGGTGATGTTCGAAAAGGGGCTTATGAGGATAAGCGAAGTACCTGATGAGAAAGCTGCTTTTCCTTCGCCACTGGGCAAACTGGGAAATATAGCAGGTATAGGAGTTGCATAAAGTACTCTGGCTGTATTCAGGATGGCTGGGGTTCAGATAATGTCCTTTTCATTCATGTGCTTCTGTGCTATGATGGGTAATATTTATCAAGCTTCCTTGACCATCTTGCCTGAACTTTGAGCATCAGTTCACCTCTTTTCCCCTGCTTTGTGTTTCCTCTCTTTCTGTATGAGCAGTCTGTCAGAGGAATGTGCTTTGTAGAAGTTTGTTACTTCTTTTCAACGCACACGTCCCCTCTGAAGGTGAGTGGTGAAGTGCGGTGTAGTTGTGTAGTGCTGTATCTTTAACCTTTTAATCTGTGTGAGGTTCCTGGGTACAAAACAATCTCCTAGAGGGTGAACCATTGTCTGCTCTGTGCTACTGTTGTCTCTGCTTAGGCCCCTTATGATATGTGTGGGGGGGAAGTGCTGAAGTGGTTTTCACGTGCTTGGGAGACTTTCAGGGGAGTGTGCTTGAGTGGCACATGAGGTAGGCTGGGAAGCAGGCATTCCAGAGCAGGGAATGTCTCTTTTCCTGGCTGCAGAGCAGGTATATGCTCATAGGTTCAAGACCAGTCAAGCAGTGTGCCAAGGAAAACAGCAAGGAGCTAATGGTGGGATTCCGGCAGCTGTGAAATTGCACAGAACAGGCTGCAGGCTAATGGGCTTGTTAGGTTAGATGCAGCCTAAAGTCGTTGGTGTACCTTGAATCACTGCTGTTGGGAAGGCACAGCATAACATAACATCCAACCTACCAAGCTGTTCCAGATCCATGGTGACTTTGCACTGTACCAGCTCTGGCAGTGCTGCTTTCTTGGGCAGTTTTGCTCCACAGGCATTGTCCTATCCCTGCATCCTACCCTCTGAGCCCTCCATGTGCTAGTATTGCTGGGCTGAGAGGCACTGGGATTATTTTAACAAATATGTATGAAAGTATCCATGATACTTTGCTATGCTCTTGCATATATGCCTTCAGCAGAGTTCCAGCTCAACAAACCCAGTTTCTCTCTGTATCTTGAGACATATCAGTGCGATCAGCATATTTCTTACTAAATAAAGGAGTGCAACTTGCTCAGTGGGGATTAAACTGAAGAACTTTAATCTTTCTAGTTTGCTTCTTGGGCTCATGAGAGGTCCAGGGCTGTCCCACTCAGTGGCTGCTTTCTTGTCTTTCCATGTTCTTGGGTGTTGTAGGGAAATCTTTTCTGGAGGCAGGTTTGAGCTCACTGCCTCAGAACTAGTGGAGCTGACAAGCCCGAGCAGCTCACAAGCTGAGTCTAAGGTTCAAAGCCCAGAGGGTATTCAGACAGACATACGGAAGCATTATGGAATAGGCGCTGGAAGCTGTTTCCTCCTTTTCTGACCTATTGTTAGTGTAGTTGCAGGGGAAAAGGCAAACTCCACAGCTCCGGTCTTTGCTTCTGACCAGCTCTCCAGCATCCCTGCAAGGATTTTCATTTTAGCTTGATAGATTTTTAGACATTAATTTTCCTTGGTTCAGTTTGTGACCCTCCAACATACCTGAACTCATGGAGCACAGACAATTTGCTGCTTTTCTCCACATGGAAAGATACATGGCTGAATTTCACTTGTGAGTTTTAGACCTGGATATCTGCGGTATAAAGGAAATACTCATGAATGTTCTTTTGAACCAGCTCTGCATAATGCTAGAGCTAGGATTCAGAGCTTTTTCCACTTATTTTCCAATCATTTGTGGAAGATGGGTTTTTTGTTCTCAACAAAGTTTGGTCAAAGCATTTTGAATGCTTAGAGTCCAACTGCATCTCTGTGGCAGCAGGCACACAGTGCTGGGTCCCATTACAAGCTGTGGTTTTCCTTTTCAAACCAGCCAGGAGCAAGGTGCTTCCATCTTCTCATTGATGGACAATCTGCAAACAGTAAAAGTGACCAGATGGGTTGTGCAGAGTTAGGTCAGCTCTCAGCTTAAGCCCAAATGGGCTGGAGGTGAGGGTTGGTAACTCTGATTTTACTGGTTTTACAGGAGATGGGTTTTCCTGGCTCATGTTGTGCTTCCCAGGGTGTGGGTCAGCCTAGGCAGCTCTAAGCTTGCTGTCCCCTCACCTCCTAGGCAGTATTGAACACAGTTTAACATACTGGAGGCACAGGGATGAGGGGACCCCACTCCCTAGGCGAGAAGCACCATGAATAACACCTTGTTACTGAGACTCTCCTGCTGCTACCGCTCTCTGTAGCATCAGAGTTATTTATAGAGCCTTTATTTCCTTTCCATCTCCTGGTGCCTCTTGCCTGTTTTGCGGATCCCAGTGCTTTTCTTTGGTGTATGCTGAGATCAGGAGCAAGAGCCTGCTTCACAGTGCTTCCTCAAGTGCTCCAAAACAAGTGGAGAGAAGAAGCTGCTTCTTTAAATGGCAGAATCCTCCCCATGCCGTTTCCATTAACATGAAGCTGGTTTTATAACAGATATTTGAAGCTTTCAGATATTTGCTGGCCAGGTTTGAATCTTGCTTTTAATTCTCTGGCATCATTGTCTAGACCTTCGGTTGCTCCCAGGACTGTTTCTAGAAGCAGGATGTGTTATCCCTGTTCTCACCCTCCTCCAGAGCAGGCAAGAAGCAGTGCTGAGAACAGAGGTCACTGAGCATGTTGTTAAAACTCTTCCATTTGCCTGACAACTAAACAGGACAGACCCAAAAGCAGTGACAAAAACCACAACTGCATTGGCATTGAGGAGACGTGGTGCAACACGCTGCAGGATGCACCATTAGTGTTTGGCTGAAGCAATGCTAATCCGGGCCTGACAAATAGGCAGCCCAATTACTGCAGCTATTCCACGGAAGTAATGGGGAGTTTGGGAATGGGACTGATGAGCAGCTTCCTAACAGACTAATGAGCAGCCTGGCTGCTCTCCATCAAAGGCCTAGTGGAAGTCGGTGCAAGACCCCTGGGGTTGTACAGGAGGAGAACGTGCAGACCCAGATTTGTCCAAATATAGCATTAAAATACAGCATGAACTGAGTGGAAGCTTGTGCTTAGCCTGTGGATAAACCAACTTAGTTGTGACAGGTGCATGAGAATCAATACATTCTCAAAGGGGGCTGTATTTGTGTTGTACAAAGGACAAGGAATAGATTAAATGTATATTTAGGAGAGCCATTTTATACTTAATGCGTCTGGGTGACTTGGAGATAACTTTTGTTCCAGCTAGTGGAGGAAGCTGCCAAGAAAATCAGCCTCTTGGGGCTTGATTATTGAGGAAGAACAGACAAAAAGGGAGAATAAGAGCTGTGGGTGAAAAAGCAGGTATTGGAGGTGGTTTAGGACAAGCTGATGAGAGACAGATGAGGAGATGGACAGGGGCTAAAGAGGACTTTAGGGAGAGCCTGGGGATGCATGTGGAGCTGAAACCATTAATCGGGGATTTATATCTGCTGTCTCATAAGCAACTGATAACTGTCATCTCCATTCCTCTATACTGGATGTCCACATGATCTTTAACAGCTTCCTACTGCTCCTCATCATAGGTTAACTGAAGGACTGGCTGTGGATGCGAACATCCGAATCCTGCTGATTAAATGTGAGAAATTCAGTCCTGCTGGACTGTAGGGTATTTTTTTTTCTTCTCAGCTTTTAATTTTTTAAGGATCCATGAGCTGAGGGCATTGGTTAAGTTGGCAAAGTCAAAATCTCAAAAGGAGGCACCCTCTATGCATCCTAAATTCCCTTCTCTGATTAAGCATGATGCGATTCATTCTAATGAACGATTCCTGTGCATGCAAGAGCTGACCTGCAGCTGCTTTTGCTCCCTCCCTGTGCTCCTGGCACTGTGGGCCCTGCAGGTGTTGGTTTATCATCTCTCTTGTGTGGCTGGGCACCATGAGGTTAATGGCTGATTAACTGGGATTCAAGATATGTTTCTTTGACTGGCAGCTATTACAGCATGCAAAATGTGTTTGAGAATCATGTCCTAAAATGGCTCAGAATTGGAGCCCCAGAGGATTTAAGTAACTTAATATTCTCCAGGATGAGTAAAATAGTTGCTATTAATTATAGTTATTCAAGAGACGATTGGAAAAGCATCTGTCAAATAGTACATGTAGTGGAAGCCTGCCCAGCACATGGGTTAGGTTAGGTCCCTGCTTAGAAGTGCTGATGATCTTTCCTAATCAGCCTCTGATTTCTTGAAACGTAATGATCTTGCTGCACAGGCCTTTATTTCTGAGTGATCCCTTGGAAGCCCTTAACTGTGTGTTAGCAACCTGAGAGGAGTGACTTGCTTGGAAGCGGCTGGGTGATGATCTCAGAGGGATGTAGAGTAGGGTAAGATGTTTTGCAGTGTATCGTCAGTTGCTACTGAAGTGATAACATGAATCCCTTGCCAGTCTTCCACCGCAAGCAGCAGTCGGATCCTGCCTGTTATACTTTTGATGAGGAAAGTTGCAGTGTCTTGGAAGTAAGACTATCTGACTGACATATTTTGCTTCAGCTGCCAGAGTAATAAGTTACTTCTGTGCAGAAACAGAGTTGTAATTATTCCTAATGGTGTCATGTTGACTTCCTTCTTGTACTGCTAAGTAAAATCTGGTTTCTGTAAACACAGAAAACCAAAACCAATTAATAATAAAAAGGATGACTTCTGCAAGTGTGGACCTGAATGAAGAACATCGAAAGATGTGTGAACACTTATTCCAATCAAAATAACAAATTCTTCAGCAAGTTATTTCTGATCCTTTCAGTCTATTCCTCATCAGCATTCACAGAAGTAGAAACTGTTTGTGAGAACTTCTGTAAGAAAAGGAGCGTATGAACATTAATGGTAATTACAAGAACTGACATGCAACTGTATATGCAAAATATGCCTGTCATGGGGTCTTGGTAGACTGTGCAGTTTTGCAACATCTCTAGTGACAAATGTGGGTACAAACATAATACCGGGTGACTGATCAAGCCCTCCAGGCAATAAGCAGCTAAGATTCAAACTAAATGATCTCTGGGGAAATCTTTGGCTTGATCTCTTTTTTGCCTGCAACATTTAGTTCAGAAGTAAATATGCATTTTAGTATATTTACTAATCTAAATTTTTGTAGGCTGTTGGAGTAGGCAGTGGAAATAACACCTACTGACTTCAACAATGTCAGGTTTTCACCTGCAACTCTTCAAACACAACTTGTGAACGCAGTTTGCCCACAAAACAGAACCAAATGTATTGGTTATTCCTGTGACTGCACAACTGTGCAGAATTTTATACTTGTGCCTGGGACTGTTGCTGCTTTCAAGTAGAAAATGAAATAAAAATGAATAGGGCGAAGCAATGACTCTCTGAACAGATATTGCATTAATATAAGTATAGAAATCAGCTGCTTAGAATTCAGGATTGTTTTCCTGTTTTGCATGAATCTCGGATGGGCTGACACCAGAGAGTTACTGTTTCTGTTTCATCCCCCTCCCTCTCCTACATAGGCAGTGGTGTGATCATCCTGATGATGAGGTGCTGTTAGTAGTGAAGGTTCTGTTAATCTGTGTGTTATTAATCCTTTTACCCTAAGCATCAGTACTGCACAGGGTTGCTTCTGAGCTTCTAGCTTAATCTGAATTAGAGATGGATTTTTAGTGAGATCTCTGCTTAACCAGCTTGGGCTGCTCTCTAGTTCCGGATCCATGCATGCTCCCATTGAAGTGCATTTGTCAAAATAATTGGGGTTTGTTTGTTTGTTTTAAACTATACGTGGACTTCTTTTCCATATTGAATGAGGTGGTGACCAAAACTGATTTGTTTCATTTCATTCTGAAAGAGCGCTAATAGCTTATCCGCATTACTGTTTCTGCTCCTTTATTGAATAGCCCACCCTTCCTGTCTTTGAACCTACAGGCTCCAAGTTTGCTGTCTGTGGGTGTGTTGTGGAAAAATCAATGGGGTATAAGGATTTGGAAATATTTGCTTGACTCTGAAAGCTGTGGTTCATGGGTCTTTTGCCCTACAGTTCCTTGGGAAGTAGAAGCAGGAAGAGGGACACGCTGAAGGTGGTTGGAGTGCTGCCACCTTTTGGTACAAAATTAGGGAGAGCTGTCGCGAATGCTGACGTGGGGAGAAAAGCCTTTTCAATAGCTAAATAGCAGTGAAAGGGCAAGCTCGGATGTACCCTGCTTGACAAGAATGTTATCCAATGTAGTTGCTTTTCTTTCTTCGTCCTTTGTGCACTCCTCCTTTTTGTCAGTTCTTTATTTGCCTGTTTTCATCAATGGTTTTCATCCCATAGTTTGTCATGTTTGTATCTATGACGAATGTGACATGAAACTGCTTACAGCATCACACGGCCTTGAAAGAGGATGCTCTGATGCTGCTTTTAGGAGGAGCAGTGACTTAAATCAAAGATGTGTAGCAGCTGAGCAGGTTGTAGAAAATTGCTTGACATAGAAAAATGACTTGTGTCTAAGTGTTGCTTGTCTTCTAGCACTCAGGAGCGAGGATGTGAATTGAGCTGGTTTATCAGTCACGCTAAGAGTCAGCGTAATACACAATTAGACTTGAAACGCTGCTCCTTCCTCTGTGCACTGTTCAGGGACAGAGAGAGATAAAAGGAGCAGTGTGCCACGTCTGTGTGCGGCTTTCCTTCCTATGACTGTGTGTTTAAATATTTCTGCTGAAAATTGGATGCAGTTTTAACCCATAGGGAAGGCAGACGCTATACAGACAGGTCATATGAAATTGTCTTCGGTGCTTTTTACACAATTGAAAGGACATGGGACCAAACTGGAAATCTCACTTGCTTTCAGAAGCAAGTTTCTTGGCAGGGATAAGAGATGACACCTAGAAACACTCTAATGTCACCTCCCAGACTTTGGGATGGGAGGTTGGCATGCAAATATCTGTAGGATGTCTAATTCCTACAGAAGCTCATTGCTGCATCTTGTAGGAATAGAGGCAGTGTGTTATTCAGGAAACGGCTGTTGTCCCCACAGAGCACCTGTACAGCACCAGGCACTGATTTGTGCTGGGGTTAATCCTTCACTGAAGAACGCACTAGAAGTTTTCAGGGTGTGCTAAGTGGCTCACTGGATGTGGAGGTGCTGTGAGCAGCAGGCTGCAGGTAGTAGTGGGTGCTTAAGGTTTTTAATAACCATTTTCAGGGTTGGTAATGACAGCAATATTTTATTAAGTGAGCAACCCTTTTCCTTACTCTGTAGGTTCCAGCTTATAACTGAGAGTTAAATAGTACTATAATTATACTTTAAAATACATTCAAGACCTGGTTTTACAACTTTGAGAAGTACTTTCTCACAGGAGTAGGTTCCTTGACTTTAAAGACAATGGTCACATAAACAAAGATGCAGAATCATCTCTTAAATCTGTATTGCAAATGCAGCATGCAAGGTATTGGTCAGATGCTGTAATTTTTGTTTCTGTACATGTTATGTGTGATTGCTTCTGTCTGAGGATAAGAGTACTGATAGTGAATAACTGAGAGGAAGCTACAGAGGAAACTTGGTTGATATTCAAAAGACAAGATGCCAAGATCTGACATTCTTCATCCCATATAAGAAGACATCTAATAACTCATAAGTGAGTGTAAATGTCATATCACTCCTAAACCCTTATGCATTCTCTCTCAACCAGAATAATGAATGATTACAAATGTTCCAGTGCACGAAACGCCGACAAAAGTGAAGCATGAAATTAAAGAATTAAAGTGGAAAATAATGATAATGTTACCATGCTTTGCTTTATTAACACTTACCACCTGGAAGGATCTCAAAGCTCTGTGGGCAGGATGGCTGCTTGCTGGCTCCAGGCAGATCTGGCCACACATACATAAATACTCGTACATTACTTACAACTGTTGGCACAGAATAGGATGTTTTCTAAGTCTCTGTGGACTTGCAAGGAGGCAGATGTAGTATTCTGGAAAAAAATGAAATGCTTTTCGAAGGTTTCTTTGCAGTTGCAAGCACTGGAAAATAAGTGTGGGCAAAATGCAGAATAGCTTTTTTAATCACTGGACTCCAGGAGCTGAATCATGTAATACTCCCCTTGAAGTCACCAAATGGAGGATGCTCCGTTTTCTGGAACATCCTAAAGACCTTCTGCAAGGGTTAATGGAAAAGGGAACATCGTCCCTTCTCAGTTGTCCTTATTTCTAGCTTTGTATACTCTGTGTCCAATACTCTGCTGTGCCTGAAACATATCAGACATATTCTGTGCTTGAAATGTCCGTGTTAGCATTTTCACCCTTTTTCAGTCCATTTCTAGTTTCCTTTGGGGATTTGAATAGAAGACACAGTTACTGTTGTTTGTCGTATTTGTGATTTTTTTTTTTTTTTTTTTTTTTTACTCAAGCTGTTTCGTTTTGTTTCACCTGGTAACTGAAAAATGTTCATCTGCAGAATGTCTTAAAACACATCTGAAATCTGTGAAATAAGGGTGGTTTTAAAACTGTTCTTTAGGAGCTTAGATTACAGAATGTTGGGTCTGCTATTGATGAGCTCTGCTCCTTTTAAAAAGTAACAAAGCCAAGTGGTACTTAGGAGAAAGTACATGTTTTGTAAATCTCATGAAGGTTAAATACAGAGATTAGGCAGAGGCATCGTAAACCCATCTCCCAGTGACATGTTGTGGGATGCTGGTACCTAACTGCAGGTTGTCTGTAAAAATCATCTGCCTTGCCATACGTTTTAAAATGAGTATTTCTTTGGGGCAGGAGTAACTGGGCTAAGCTGGCTTCTGGGACAGAGGAAGGTGATCCTTATACGTGTCTCAGCAAAAAGCATCTAACGCTTTACAATGGCCATATGCTCCTGAAGCCTTGCTCCTAAGGGTCCTTTGTTTAGAATAAACACTCCTGGGCAGATATCCTCATAAAAAATGAACCAAGCAGTTATCTGGTGTCAGCACTTACTGCAGTGGCTGTTACTGTGTTTTCATGTGTGCTTGTATAATGCAGTTGCCATACAAAGAATGGAAAGGGGGACATTATCCCCAGGTAGGTTGTAGAGCAGATCCCAGGCTCAGCGGCAGTTCAGCTGCACGTTGCTGGCAGGGGCTGACTGGGGTGAATTGTGTAAGTGTGGCTTGGCTTGTGAGTCCTCCCTGATGCTGTTGTGTTGTAGGAAATAGTAGGGAAATTCCACAGGGCATAAATAAACCTGGTTATTGGACTAGCTTCTCTCATAACATTTACTTCCAGTCCTGTAAGTTGCTTTTTACATGAGCAATATACCCCTTCATTTAGCTGTCTCTGTTGCCAATGTTCTTCCTCTCCAATGCTCTTCTATTTCTGTGTCTGTCACTATCACAAGACATTTGCTTCCATCCCGCTTTAGAATTGCGGTGTCATCTTGGAGCACCTCTTCCTTTTTGTTTCTTTTCTTCTTTCAGACCTGTGAAACCCACTGTCCTAATTCCCTTCTTCAAGAGAGGAGTTTGCATTCTACATTACACTTTCATAATGCTGGTTGAGGGGCAAGAGCCAACTTGTAGCCAGAGATAAGGAGGTTCACTAGGGGCTGGCTGTGCCAAGCTGTTTGGCTTCTTGTCCTAGAGCAGGAAGAGGAGAGGTGCAGTTAGTGGAAGAGGGAAAGGATTGCAGAATTCCTGGCAAAGCAGAATCCAGAGGAGAAGTGAAAGAAAAGGGCTGTAGGTAAGAGCAGGCAGCAGAAGCCTGGGACTTGGACTTGCAAATGTCCTGGAGTGTGGGAATTTGTATTTAGGATCCTGTCCTGAGCATTCTTAAAGAAAGAATGACTAATTGTGATGTGATGTGTTGTATGGGTACAAAAAGAAAGGTGGAAAATCTGTTTACAAGCATCTGCTACTATGTTCTGTGCCCCTGTAAAGCCTATGTCCTAATCTTCCAGGCTCTGTGCAGCAGCACTAGGAGCAAGGCTTTATTTGTGAGCCTGTGGAAATCTGTGCCCACAATGGGCTTCTTTAGTAATGGGGCAATTTCTAGGGACTCCTGTCCTTGCTCAGGAAAACCATGGAGAAATCCTTTCATCTACCATGAAATCAATCTGTCAGAATCAATCAATCAGAATCACCCCCAAAATTATTCTACTTTATGCTCTTAAATAATGTAGGATTTTAACATGATTTCTGTAGAACATTAGTAGTTATTTGTTAGTTTCTTATGTCTTTGCCATTAGTTGAGAAGCGCAGGGATTAAAGCACCTGAATGACCTGCCTCTGGTTCACTCATTTTCCTACTTCTGCTTTAGGGTCTGATCAATCCATTGAGTAAACATGTGATAACAGGCAATAGGCACAACTTGTGTTATGGTTCCATGCAGTGGCCTGGTGAGCCGCGTGGCTTCATGCCGTTCTCTTGCTTAGAGGAAGTATTATCAACAGAAAAATTTGCAGGGTGCGATTTTCCACCTCTGCCCCCAGAGCGGCCAGAACTGCTCTAATGCTCATGCACACAAATGTTTGTGTGCACGGCATCGAATGCATGGCAAGGGCGTTTTATTTTTACTCGGGAGCTGGTGCGTCTGAAGAGCTGTGCTAAGTTCCCAGCATGGATTATGGCTTTCATAAACCAACAAATTTTTCCAGAAGAAGCCCTGCAAGAGCATCTTGACCTTATTCCTTCTCCTTGCCTCACACAGGGAGCACTTTCAGAATTCCCTGTGTATACCTGCCGATAACCTGTTGTAACTGATGAACAAACTCCCAGGGGCTGGCAACAGTGTTGTTTATAAACAGAAATTACAATATATACTAAATCATTCAAGAGGAAATAATTAGCACAGCAACTAAAGTAAATGCATTTTATTGTTGTCTCATTATAAATGCTTAACTGCTTCCAGCAAAGTATATGCAGATATAAATATTAGATACCTATTTAAAAAGCCTTACGGGAAAATGGACAAACTTACAAATTAAATCCATGCTGTAAATTCCATAGTAGTTCAACAGAGGTTGCCAGAGCAGTCACTGTACACTAATATTTATTGCAGATGATGCCTTTCTGCTATAGATGGTGAACTTGGTGAACTGACCTCAATTTCTCATTGTGATGCTGGTCAAGTCTTTTAGAAAGAAACAGAAAATTGTATTGATTATGCAAAATGCTCATAAAACACTCTTTATGGGGGAGAGCTGGGCGCGTTAACACAATAGGCTGCTGGGAATTAGCAGAAAACCGAAGCCCAAGGAAGGATGAGGGAATGGTTTAGAGCCATCCCAGCTCCAAAGCATCAGCAATGCGTCTCGAGAGCTATAGTTGAGGATAAGTCCATGTCCCTTTCTCCTGGAGCTCAGTGTTCTCAACTAGCTGGTGTCCATCAGTGGCTGACCCAGAGCGGGGACTCTCCTCATGTGCTGTGACGATAACATGGCAAATGGTCTGCACTGGACTGTGTGAACGGCTGTTCTCTGTAGTGGAGCAGTGCATGGAGGGTACCTCTCTCTCACAAGCTACCACAGTGGCATTCAAGAAGTGAAAATTTCATTTTAAAGAAAGAGCTTCTGATTCTTTGCCTCTGGAAAGCAGACTGTCCATGAAAGTACATGTGCAAGTGCCCAGGAAGAAGCAGAAGTGCCAGTCCAAGTGTTGTTGGTCTGGAGGAAAAGGGAAGTGGTGGAGAGGTCTGTGCTTTGGCTTTGCTATCCCCATTGAAGGGACTTCTGTCAGGAGCTGGGGAGCACAGAAATACTGGCGGATGCTATGTGTAAATGTGGGGGAAACATCTGTCTCATGATATACCATCAATGCGCTGGTTTGGGGGCTTGAGCAGGCCTACCCATGACTAGCTTATAGTAGTTTATACCTGTAGTCTGTATGCTGCTTCCCTTCTATCAGGACCCAGTTCTTATGGGAGACTGATGCAGATTTCCTCTAACACTCCTCAAGGTAAACACTAAGCTCAGATCTTGTTAATAACTTCTAGTTACCAAGAGGGAAACTGAGGCATGCAAAGGTGGCATGAATTGCTCAGGGGTATTCAATGACAAAAAGACAGCTTCCATGTGCCGAACATTCCTTTAATCAGTGCTCCATTTCTCCTGTGCACAGTGTTTAGCAAATAGTTGGAGCATGCTTGCATCATTAGCTGTTATAGGATGCTCATGAACAGTCCTTAAGGAATAAGTCATAAACCAGCTTGGTACCTAATGTATATCTGTATTCTGATTTTTGGAAGGGAATCCAATGGCCAGACTGTCAGTCATGCAGATTGAAGTCTACCTGATACATCCGTCCCTCCTCCTTATATGCCTCATGCCCCTTCATGAAGAGAACACTTACAAAGGTTAATGCCAGTGCTGTTGAACTCATGGCTCTTCTGAAGCTGATGCAAGGCGGGCCACTGCAGCTTTAATTTTTGTCTTTGAAAGGCCCAAAGGGAAAGAGGAAAACAAGTGCAGATAAGCAAGTACATTAGCCCTAGGCAGTGCTTGTCATTTGTCTTGGTGAACCCTGTGATATCTGATGTTTCACAGGTCCTGGAGGTAATGTGACTCTATAAAACCTTAGCTTTATGACAAAGGGATCATACCACAGGGTAGTAGAAACACTGAAGCTTATGAAGCTTGTTTTTATTGTGAGTGTCCACATGATTCTACCCCTACTCAATGTCCTCTCGGGCTTATCCTCCTGACAGCTCCAGCACTGTCCTTTGTCCTGTAGCTATTAGCAAACCAAAGAGGCTGCTTCTGAGTGTGGCTTTGCTGGTCGACTGGTGAAATAACGGGGATAACAGGTAGTTCAGGCTTGTTTTTTCTCATGGATTCTAGGTTTTTCTCTTTCCTGCTTGTGATTTTCAGGAGAAAAGAGGTAATTACATGCCTACAAACATCTACTCCGCTGTCAAACTTCGCTAAAATTTAGACAACTGTTTTGAGAGATCTGTGGAAAATTGGGCTGGAAGGATCAGCATAGGCAGCATAGCTACATAGGTCCACTTTCCTTAGGAAACCAGGCTAAAAATATCTTAGCAAAGGCTCTAACAGTTCATCAATGCAAAGTATGCACCAATGGACCACAATTAACTATCACCTCAAGAGGTGTGCTTTGTACTGCGTCCTTTGGCGAAAGCCGAGTTGACAAAGTCTCTCTTGGTAGTGTGACAGCTTTAGGGACATACTGTTGACACTGGTGTGTTTTCTTCCTATTCTACCTCCCAGTCTACAGCTCCTCCTCTGATTCATGTGCTGCCAAAGCAGCTTTTTAAACATTAGATGTCAAGCTGGACACAAAATGTTTTTGGAATAGGGAGGTTTTAAGCCAAATCTGTGCTGAGTGCTCCACTTGAATGCTAGATGGAGCGTTCTGAACAAAATTGGAAAGTAGCTTTAAAAGTTAAAGAATTCAAAGTCCCTTTTTAAAGATAAAGTGGAAAGTATTTCTTTAGGAAAAATGAACTACCATGAGATCATTCCCGACCATGAAGGATGAGGAGATCTGTGAAATCCTGATTGTAAATCTCAAGATGGTGCTCAAACTGCCTTTGAACTCTGTGGGAAGAGTCCCAGGCTTTGCCTGAAAGGAAGCAGGACTTGGGTTTGTTTGGCTTTTTCCTTGTTCTTGATGCAGGAGATTGTGTCTTGGTGGAAAACTGTGAGAGTTGAGAAGTGCAGCATAGTAAGAGCTGTGCCAAAGGTTAACACAAGTGTTAAGCCTTCTGTGCTTGGACTCAAGCCTGGAAATTGCCTCTTAGCTATATGGATGGTTACCAAAGGGAGATAGATTATGGAAATAGTCATGATTCTGTGGCATAAAAAGATAAGCAAGTTCTGATAATGTTTTCTCTGCTCACCTGTGCAGAGGTTTCCTTACCAAGCTGCTCTCAGATGGTGTAACAGCAGGCAAAACAGGATTGAAATGAAAATAAAAGACTAATTTTGAAACATTAAAAAAGCAGCGCATTGATAGCTTTGTAAGTAATTCTAGTAAGCAGGATTCCATAGCGTGTGATCATACTGCATATAGTCCTTTTCAATAGCACTTATGTCAAATTTCAGTGATTGCAACATATCTGAGAATATAAACCTGGGATAACGGAAGGTGATCACACAGGGTCGTGCAGTATGCTCTGCATGAAGAGGGGATCTCCCTCGGTTCTTTTCCTGCAGAAGTCTCCTCTGCTTTTTTTCTGCGTGCTGTCCTTGGCAGGAGGCAGGTTCCCAGCCTTGGATGGACATCAGACAGGGATCTGGTGTAGGGGTTACTTGTGCTCATTCTCAGCTCTTTGCAGTTCTGGGAATGCAACTGTAACTGGGAGGCTGTATTTTTAATTGTGTGTTTGTGAAGCTCTTTGGTATGAGCAAATTAACTTTGATCTCGAGCTGCCACGTGAAAGGCTTTTGCCTGGGTCAGGTGGAAAAAGTTCCCTTAAATAACTAGGATGAAGAAAAACAGTAGTGCTGGGGACTAGCAGTAGTTCCAACATCAAAGGGGCAGAAACACAGTGAATCTTCAACACTAGCTTAGGGTAAGGAGAACTTCATGAACATTGAGGGGGCACTGGCTCAACGCATAAGACCAAACCTCAGTGCAAAAGCTGAAATGATCATTGTGAACAACTGTTGACAATTGTTTGCTGTATTTCTCCTATTATGAGACAATGCAAAGGAATGACAAAACTTGTTATGGATTATTGTCCTTTCCTGGCATTATCTGGATGGTGATTAATGGTTGTATCCTCGCCTACCTGGGCTGCTTGTTTACCTGGGTGATCGGCTGCTCCTCCTCCTCAGTTGCTTTAGTTCTTTTTCTTCTTTCTTATATCAGTGCCTATAAATTGATTCAGCAAAGTGCACATGTTGAGGTCTCTGGTGTTTCAATTAATGCTGCTGGTTGCTATATGGAACTGAGGCAAATGTGTTGGCTCATGCCAAATATGCAGTTCTGTTCAAGGAGTACTTAGAGGAAAGGTTGTGTTTGCATATGAGATGTCTAAATACATGGTGTAGAACAACACATGAAACAGGATATGGAATAAAACAAGTGGTTTTTCTGAGCTACTTGAGACCATACAATTTGAATGGGGCAATCTTGCAAGAGCTGGAGATTTTTAAGGACTTGTAGCAGTATTTCAAGAAGTGGCCCCTTAAGAGCTATTTCATTTTTCATCATGTCTGGATGTAAGCAAAGTGCTGCTTTCACTAGCATGCAACTATTGTCTTCCCAAGCAGAGTTAAATCAGACAAGGTTCTCATGAAATGGAAATGTATATAAAGGAAATAGTTATCAGACAGTGCTCATGGAGGAGTTCTAACAGATCAGATGAAATCTGGCACTAATAAAGTATTCTTTAGCCTTTGTTTTACTTGACCAGGGCTAAGAGCTGCTTTCTACCCACTAGCATCAAGTAATCAGGAAAACACTTCTAATTAGCAAAGAAAGGTGTTTCATGGTAGGAGATGGTCTCATGTAGGCTGTATATTACCTACACAGGTAAAAATATTGTAAGGTTCAGAATATTTTCTTGCAGTTGAGAAATGCCTGCTTAGTGATTTCACCTACTATATTACTGTATAGCAACTCCTGTGAAGTAGCAGTAAAGACATGCTTGTGGAAGGCTTGGCTCCTATTTAGATCTGCAAATAAGCATGAGAACAGTGGAGCAAGAGGTGTAATTTCTCCCAGCTTGGTGTGGTCACCCCTGCTAGCAGGTATGTGGTTCAGTTCAGATGCATTTAATTAAGATGTTATCCTAGGGGAAAGGGAAGTTGTTTGCAGGACAGAAATAATTGATTAAGAACAAGAAACTCAAAAGATGGGCTAAATCAAAAGCTTTTGTTGAAGCTTCTGTACATTAGGTTTGTGGGGGTATTAATGAACTCGGATCTTAACCATCTCCTGGCTTTGTGTTTGCAGAAGCTAATGAGGTTTTAACATAACAGCTAGAAAGAGCAGGCACCGGGGGTCACATCATAGGTGAACTGATTCCAACTGAGGCACATGGATCTTATTTGAATAAGTTGAATTCTGCTTTACAGACCTTGATCACCCTGGGAGGAGTCCTCAGTTCTCACATAGTGACATAGAAGTGCTGTGTCTAGGTCAGTTGCTGTAGTGATCTGCTCAACAAGGACTAAGGACATTAGCACGGACATATGCCTTTGAAACACCAGGCAAATAACTCAGTGTGCTCTTCTGGAAAAGCATCTCAGTATTTAAGGTTTGCTTGTAGTAAACCTTGAACCAATTAAGCTAACATCAGGTTTTTAATTGCCTCGGTTAAGGTGGTGCAGACCTCAGCGAGCATGCTCATAAATCAATTTAAATGCAAGTTGTAGCCTCTCAGTGAAATTTATGTTAAAGCAGCACAATTCCCCCTCCCAGCCTCCAAAAAAAGCACTTCCCCAGACTTCTTAAACAAAAACAAGACTCAAGAGAAAACAGTTCTCAGTGACCTTTTGCAGATGCCCTGCGACATTGCACATTGCTCCAGCACTGTAGCTGCTGATGCAGCTTCTCAGTGTGGAATCCTGAGTGGAGATATCTTGTAGGGAAGGGGACCTGTGCAGCAGTGGGAGCTGGAAGGAGAAGCCCAAGCCCAAGCACTGGAATCAAGAGGAATCAAGAGATGAGCCCTGGATGCTTGGGGGAAACTCAGAGAGAGGAGCTGTTTGCAGCAATTGGTGAGGGATCCTACCTGTGCCCTTCTGCTTTCAGCTCGGGTTTCCTCAGTAGAGCAACAGGAGCTGCTGCCGCAGGTCCCCTGTTGGTCAGTGCCCCAAAGCATCCCACTGTGTCCCACTACAAGCTACAATAAGGTGTTAATCCTTTCATCTCAGGTGTGACCCTATCAGCTTTGCCTTAGGCAGAGCAAGCTGCTGATTACCTTTCTTCCCCAAATCCTAATGCTCTCGCCTTAAGTCTCTTGTAAGTCCAGCTTTGATTCAGTGATTTTTATCCTCAGGAGATTTTCTGGATAGAAAGGGGGAAAACAAGCCATTCTTCTCTCTGCCACACTCCATTAACTTAAACCTCCCTGCATGGCTTTTCCCCTCTCAGTCACCTCAGCCCAACTACTTCCCAGACTGCATGACTTCCTATGGCTTCTTGGGGGGAGAAGGAAATGCTCCAAAATTCAGAACAAAGCTGTGATAAGGCCTGGAAAGAAGGAAAAAAGGGCACTTATTTGCTCCAGCTCCCACCTGCAGAGGCTCCATGTGGCCAACAAATGCAGTCTGGGAAGAATAAATACAGGCACAACACATTACTGAACCTTTAAACCATGATTTCCAGTGCAGTGCTGCTCTCGCTGCTCACTCCTCTGTCTGTGTCCAAGAGCCTGACAGACCATGGGGTGCAGCACTGCTGAAAGGTGGCAGCTGCAGGGAGAAGACAAGAGAGAAAGGAGCATCACTGTGCACACCTCTTGCTCATGTAGGAAAGAAGCATGGGGAGAGGAAACCTTCTCCTGAAAAAGCTATAGAGATTTCTTAGGGCAGACTTGTGTCTAACTGCTCAGCAGTGAGGAACCCTAGTGCGACAGCACTGTAGTTTATTATTTCACAGGTATGCTATTTGTCAAGAGCTCTTTTTGTGTCTCCATTAATCCTAGTTACATAAATAATCACTGTGGAAAAGAACACAGAGTACACAGCAATCTTGAATTCACTGAGGTCCCTAGGGCTGGAATTCCTACAGCTGTGAAGCAGCTGCAGTGTCTCAGTTCTTGTGATGCTCAACTATGGGATTGGATAAAGATCATTTAGTAATGCACATAAGCCTCTAATACCTGGCTATGATGGTATGAAAAACTGGATCCATTTGTGCTAGAATGGACATCCTGGGTTTGTGTAGCTAACATGTGAAGCACGGATCAGTTACCATGAGTGAACTGAGCTACTGTAAGAGGCCATGTGTGAGCAAAGAGTACGAATGAACGGTGGTAGTAGCACTGTCTATGCACCATTACTTGTGACTTGCTTGTGTTAGTGATCCCAGAGAAAGCTTCCCTGAAACAGGCGTGCTAGAAAGGACAGCCAGGGTAAGCAAAGTAAATTTAGTACTGCATGTCAGATGCTTTGATTAAGAAACAGTGCCTTGAGGACCGATTTGGGGTTTGGAACATTCTGAGTATCCTGGAGGTGGTAGATGAGATGTTACAGGATTTGTCAAATTTTCTCAGTTGGATTTTGGGTGGGAGCTGTTGAGTGAGGATGCACTGGAGGAGGGTGCCAGCCTCATCAGCTCTGTTAGCTGCAGGAGCAAGGATTCTGCATCTTCAACAAGCTCTTTTCAGACAGCTTAAGGTTGGGGCTGGAGCTGTACCTGCACCTAGTAAAGGGGAAAAATCTCTGTCATGTGAAGACAGCAAATGTTTGTCAGAGCTAGGCTGGAGCTTGACCTGTGCTGGTCCAGAGGAGAGGAAGAAGACATCTTAAAACTAAGCCTTTGAATTACAGGCTGTCCTTCTCATGCATACAGAACCTGTGCAAGAAGCCTGCAGATGAAAGTGGACACTGTTGTGCAGATCTGTAACTTAGGGACTTTATCACAAAGCCATCAAGCAAGTGTCTTATGTTGATGTCATATTTGTATTTTTTCTTTCTCTTTCCCCCCTTTTTCTTAATTGGATGTCAACCACATGGCAAGTTATTCTGTTAGACAAGCTGGGAAATGACAATGACAGCGTTATAATTAAGTGCCAGGACATGCAGCCAACACAATTATCATACTGTTATTACACTGGGTGATGTGCTAAAGAAGCTCATAAAAATGCTGTAAAGAATATAAATCATGGGACTTGTATACAGTTGGGGAAGAAAATGTTTCCCCCTTTGCTAATGCCCAACCAGTGCTAGATAATGCCAATGAAAGAGATGCTTCCTTGCACTGACAACTTTCCTACTTTCAGTGGACTCTAGGAGCAAGCACTGCTGCTTGTTTTCAGCTTCATGCATGGTGTTGCAAAGCTTAGCAATTTTTAAGCTAGTATTTTCCCCTCTATTTTCAGACATTCCTTTGTACTTGCACCACTGTCATATCTAGCCAAATCTTACCAATTGTCAGGCTTCTCTTGCCTTTGCGCAGGCATCTGTCACTGCTGGCAATACTGACCTGTTCTGCTGATTATCCTGGTTGTCTTCTTGATAAGATAGTTAAACCAAAGCAAATCTGAATCTTCCCACTGAAGGCAGAGAACCCAGGGAATTCCAGTGGTCAATTATACAGAATACTGATTAATAGCGTTTGCCTCCAAGCCTTACTTTCAGTCTCATTCTTCAGATGGCTGGTGAGTTTGAGGTTCGTGCTTATCAACATCTACCTTGAGCCAAGAAATCTTGACATCCAGTTCAAAAGGGAAGCTGATCTGTTATTCAGATCCTTGCCCTGGAAGACCTTGAGTCTGGCATTGAACTTCTCTAAGAAGCAGACTCCCAAAGCAGGGCTGGGCAGGAGGAGCTCTGGTGCTTTCTGTAGCCAAAGGCAGTTCTGCTAGAATTTTAATGCTTCACCACATTGCTGTTTTGATGATGTTTTTGTTTTGGATCATCTTCTCTTTAAAAAGCCACTATTCTGATATCATTAGAAAAATGACAAAACACCTTTTTCATCTTTTAATTGGCATGGCTTTCTGCTGTACTGCATGAAGCTGGCATTTCAAATGGTTAAATTCTATCAGTTTGAAAAGCCCAGCACTTTGAAATGAAGGGTAAAAGAAGTTAAATTGTCTCAACTGGCTGTTTTGATTTTTTTGATCTAAACAGTCTGGTAATTTGAACGATTTAAGGAGTTTTTAGGGCTTTGAATTCTAGACTAACACGCAAAATTCAGAGCCCTTGAAGTGCTCATGGTATCTCAGATCTGCTCCCAGCACCTCCAATACCTTAATTCCTCTGTCAAAGCTAATCAAGGACAGCTCCTGTTTGACTGAAAAGATGTCTAAACCACAGGCTACTTCCTTAACTCTGCAAAACACCTGATGTTCCTCTTGAGCAACACTACAGGGTCAGGCCCTGAGGCCTCCTGAATTGTCTTTCATTTCATTAAGCTGAAATAAAAGCAAAGAAAGGGAGATTCTGCCAAGCCTGTGTTCTGAAGCATGGAGCTGGTGAACTTGGTTTCCTGTCCCAGTAGCTGGTAATTATCCTGGCTATTTGTAAGTGGTGTGCTGCCTAATTTCCTCTCTTGGGGGTTTTATCAGTTTAATCTCACCCAGACATTAGCAATTTCTCTTGCTCTGAACTTTGTGTCAGGGAGCATGTTCTGAGCTGGCTCATGGGGGCAGAGCATCTTGTGGGACTTGAGCAAACTCTTCAAGCCCCTGTCTCTACTGGCCCCAGGGATGCAGTGGTGTTTCTTTGCATGCTGCCCTTGTGATAAGAGGTTGCCAAAGAGTATTGGTAGGTCCCTTTGTGATAAAGGGTTTGTCAAAGGCCATTGGTAAGGCCTTGTTGCCTCTGGCTGGATTTTTCTTTCTGTAAATTCTTATCACGTTCAGTTACACATAATGGAGAGCATTGCAGAGATGACAGGGCTTTATTATTACCTGTTATTATTTTAAACTTATTCTTTCATAAAAGGCAGGACAAGAGGCTGCTGCCTGACATTTCAGTCAATTCCTTTATTTCATATTTTAAAAGATAATGAAGAGCCTGATGTACTGACTGGCAGCTGCAGGCAAGCATCTTCCTCATCAAAAGACTTAAACGTAAGGGGAGTTGTTCATTCAGCTCCAGTCTCCTGCTGGGACACGGGAGTCTGCGAGGAGCAAAACGCATCCAGACATGTTGGGAAGGATTTGCAAGTCTCTTCTATAGTGAAGGGAGACCACAGGGGTCACTCGTGTCCAAGTCACTTCACTGGAATCATGGCTGGCTGACATGTCAGTGCCTGGGCATGGGGTAGTCTATGCATATAAAAGCGCTCCTATGGGTTGTCAGGGCTGTGGAACTATTGTGGGTTCAGGGCTATCTATGTCTGTGCTGCTGCCTGGCGGACAGGCTCGGGACCCTCTGCCTATGTGCTAAAACCACAAAAGCCTGTCCTCGTGTAGTGCCCATGGGGTCCCTCCCTAACCTGGGGGAACTTCCCCCTGCCTCCACTGCTGTTATGATCCAAGTGTCCACAGCAACCACCATAAGTCTCTATTCTGCTCTCTGTATGTGCGAGGGAATGGATGGTACAGAGAAGCCAGGGCTTTTCTGAACACAGTGCTGCTTGACTAGAGATGGAGCAAGCAGGCAAACACTGCCTGCAAACTCCTGTGTCCATGTGCAGCTGCCACGGTGGCTCCTCTGTGCTCACTGCTCAGCAGCTCTATCTTTGCACCTTGGTTTCTTTGCTCCCTTCTCATTCCCAGCGCTACTCCTCTTGCAGGGACCTGTTTCTGCTGATCCTGTTCTTTCCTTTCCTATTGCTGGTGTATTTTTGTCACAGCCTGGCTGAGCGGGGGAGTTAGGCTCTGTGTTGCATTAGCACTATCTGTAGCCTGCTGGCACAGGAGGGAGTAGGACCTGCTGGGCTGAGCTGCTCGGTGGTGCAGGGACTCCTATGGTCTTGCCTTGAGCAATGGTCTCCCTCCATGGCTTTCTCTGCTCCTTAAACAAGCAGATTAGCGTCTGGTCTTCTGCTCCATGCTGGAGCAAGAATAGTTGAGTTATATTTATGGAGTGACTTTGGTGAAAGGGAAAATAACTAATTCACACTATAGGTGTCAAACATTGCCCAGCAATGCAGATTACTGCAGTCATGCTGCAGGAGTACTGGAGACCAAAATATACCTGGGTCTACATGGTGCATTCCAAAGGATATATGTGAAACACAACTTTTGCAGGACTGTCATTGTCTCTATTATCTCTTTACAAAATTGTTTTCATATCTTTTAATGTCCCTTGGGACCATGATTAAGTATGAAATCCATATTTTTCTCTTCATTTCCTATTCTCTCCAAATGACTTTCTAGTCATCTTGGTTGTGTTTTGGTTTGAGATTAGTTCAAATTCTATGTTACTTCTTTTTTTTTGGTCCTAACTTCTCAATGATTTTAGATACTGAGCATAGGCAAATGTTATGCAAGATCCTTTCCCTTGGCTGGGCACTCTTCACTCTTATAGCCTCAGTTAGTCCATGTGGCAATGTAGACTGCTGTGCTCAGATGATGGCTCTTGTGCTGTGAGCATCAAAGTGCTCAGCTCACCTTTCTGCCTTGCTGTCTATGTCACACAGCAAGGAACAAAGTGAGCAGTGCTGAAAGCATTGGGTTGTATTCAAACAGGCTATGTGAAAGCTTGCCTTAAGCATTTTCTGTGGGATAAGGGTGGGAAATCTCTGGAGGCGAGTGGAAGGGAATTGATGTACATACATACATCCAATAGGCATACACAAAATAAGGCAGCTGACCTTATTTTCAACAGGTCACCGACCTTGGAAACTTTAAGCATGAAAGAGAAGGGATCTTGTAAAGACTTGTGCTGTGCAAGGAGCAGACTCTGCCTCAGAAAGGTTTGGGGAGATTTCCTTCCTTCACATCTCCTGCCGTGGCTGAGCCTGAATGTGTTTGTGTTCCTCTAATTGTCATGCGGACTAATACAGAAATGATAGCGAGACAAGAGGCATCAGTGGGATGCAGTGCTTGTGTTTGCCAACGACAAAGATGTCAAACTTCAGAGCTGAGTCATTTCAAAGAGGAATAAATAGCAGAGTAAGATGGTGAGCTAATCCTCAGTATTGCTTGCATTTTATATCCATGCTACTGCTCTGGTTTCAGAATTGAATCAGAAATCCATGGCGAGATTTGAGCTTTTCTTTTTCCTTTATTCCGCAAAGATTCAGAAAGCCAGCACCCAAAGTACCTCATTAACTACACTAATCTGCAAAACTGAATTCAGGGGAGTGTAAGATTAGCAGAGGCAACTCCCTTAAAACACAGGGGCCGTGTGTGTAAGTCCCCTGGGATTCCTGATGCTCAGGGGGCAGTGGGAAACCCTCCGAGTTCTGGCTCTGGTACAGCTGCACAGGAGGTTGCAGGAGCCCCAGGAAGCAGTGGTGGTTTGCTGAGATGGGGGTAGCTCTTTGGCTGTCCTTCATGACACTTTCAACGGGGGTGGGAAGGACTTGGAGGAAAGACACGTTTGAGGGAGGAAATAGCAAGGGACTGATGGGAAGACTGTATTTCTGTGGACTGGAACCCAGCGAGGTGGTGCATGGTGGTATATGGGGGTATTGAGACAAAAGATACCACCACAGTGCTATCCTTAAAAGGAAGAACAAGCTTATTAAGGTATAAATAAAAGAACAGTCAGAATAATTACTGGTGACATTCAAGTGGGAAGCAGGCAAATCTGTTAAGCATCATCAAAGGGTGCTGCTGCCAGTGGAGGTCTACTTTGCAGTTGCTTAAATAGTACAAATAATAGACAAGCGTGTGTTGGTGCTAGTGGTGCTCAAGCTGTGCCTAACCGGACTCTGTTCAGAGCTGACTGTGGTACAGCTGCAGCATGGGGAGCTTATCTCTATGCCAGACCCTGTGAGCATTTGGGGGGTCCTGAGGTTGGTCTCCTCCATGAACCAGCACGGCAGATGCTGAGGTTTGGACTTGCTCAAGCAAGAAGCAGTGCTGACCAGCTGGTGTGACTTGCACTGTGTGCAGAGCCACAGATGGTGTATGTGGTACACAGCAAGAGAGCCAAGAGGACTCCAGACAGCAAGCAGAGTCCTCCACGTTCCTTGTTTTGTACACAGTCCAAACATCAGTCAAACCAGGAATGATTTACGTACAGGGCTATGTTGGATCCACCTCCCAAGATCCAGTGTGGAATATTTAGAGATCTGCTATTTTCCTTCAGGTGAAGAGAGGTACTTGGGAAACCACAAATCTGAGCTGAACCAGCAGTGAATTTGGTTTCAGACACTGTAACTGATGTATTGTTTTCCTGCTGACATGCAGACAGTCCCTGCTGCTTTCCTAATCTTTCCTCAATAGGTGCAGTACCAGTGTAGGTGCAACATGCTGTCAGTGGCCATGCAAAACTCATGCCAAGGTGGCAGAAGGGTGGCAGGTCAAAATGACATGGCCATAGTAAGCCGTGTGATCCTGGCGAGACCTGGAAGGCTGATTGCCTTTGCCTTGCCTGTGTTCCTCCATTAACCTAAGGGCTTTCTGTCTGGAAATTCAGTGAATAGCAAACCCAGACCAATTTGCCTCGTTGACAAGGAAATAGTGCCTGCTCTCAGATAAATGACTCACTGAAATCAGCTATGGTTAAGAGCAGGTGAAAATGAAGGGGGTAAACAAGAATGCTGGAGAGGGACTCTTCATCAGGGACTGTAGTGATAGGACAAGGGGTGATGGGTTCAAACTGACACAGGGGAAGTTTAGACTGGATATAAGGAAAAAGTTCTTTACTCCGAGGGTGCTGAGGCACTGGAACAGGGTGCCCAAAGAAGTGGTGAATGCTCCATCCCTGGCAGTGTTCAAGGCCAGGATAGACAGAGCCTTGGGTGAGATGGTTTAGTGTGAGGTGTCCCTGCCCATGGCAGGGGGTTTGGGACTTAAGTTGTTTTCCAGCCCAAACTGTTCTGTGATTCTATGAAAATGCTGTTTCAAAACCTGTCTAGAAACTGTGGCTTGCTCATCTTGGAGGCCAAAGTATTTGAGTGTGTTACCCCTGCTGGGGAGCAGCTCAAGGCAGATATGGTGTTGGCTTCCAGCCTCGGGGCTGGCTGCTCTTTAGCTTTTATTGGGATATATGGTTAACCCTCTCCGCAGCTATGGTACTCTCACAACTCAGCAGGCCAAGCAGGGGGCTCAGCGATTCAGTGAGAGCTCTTGAAGGAGCTCTGAACTGTTCGTGCTACATTCTGCAGCACAGGAGATGTGTCAGACTGGGGAGAAAGTGGCAGCATTTTGAGGTATTACCGTGGCTTTAGTGTTCATAATTCTGGGCTTTGGCCACTGGCAGGATAAAGCTGGGGTCTGGTAGAAAATGGGGAGTCTTGCCTTGAAAACTGGGGCAACTGGATTTGTTTGGCTTTTTCCTGTCAAGTTCTGCAACTGAAATGGCTTCTGTTGTGTCACCAGGGAAATTTGTTTCTCTATATTATAGCTTTGGTGCTTTTACAAATGGAAGCTTTTGTGTCTGTCTCTGTTCAAAAGAAGCAAACCTGCAGACAGATCTTCCTTGGTTCTTTTTTCATGGCTCTGCTCAGCCCTTCCTGCTTCATCTCTTGATAGCAGATGTGCAGAGGAAAGGTCAGGAAATGCTGTGCTTGAATCCTTCCCTGGCCACTATCTCTCTTTTGCTTTCTATGGGTGATGTGCTCACATATTTGACAGGACAGATGTCAGATTATGACTAGCCCTTGCACCAATCTCCTCTGCAGAAGTTAAGACTGATGTGACTGATATTTGCCACAGAAGAATAAAGCTGGTTTCTTTGCATTTTAGGGAACTTGTAGCATGTCCAAGACTTGTTTTCTTTCTGCAGTTGAGGTTGGTTGTTGAGGTCTGCTATAGGTGCTGAGATAACTCCCCCTACCCCTTTGGATGTATTCCCACTTTAGACTGGCTCCTTTGTACACTGTTGCCTCCTCAGGATGTCTTCTGGCATCCCTGTTCCTCTCATTTGCAGTCATGGGAAGATGCAATGAGTGTGTCTGTGAAGATGCCTGGATGTCAATAAGCTGCCATGGTGATGGAGCACAGAACTAGCTCTAGTGTGCACAGCAAATAAACAGTGCTCGTGGAGGCTCTGCAGAGCAGATCAGTCACCTCTCCTCTGCCATGCCTGACATTTGTCCTGGGCTTTCAAGCCAGTCTTCTTCTAAATGAATTGCAGCCTCCACAGAATGATAACTGTTTAAAAGAAAAAGGCAAGCAGAGTAGAAAGCCTTTTGTACATCCCATTTTGGACTTCCCTTTTCTGAAAAGCAAATTAGATGGCAACACTGAAATGAACTATTTATTAATGGAAGTGCACGGAGTACAATGTAACTAAGCAAATCTGAAGGGCTGACTTTCTCACAGAGGGCTGGTCAGGAATAATTTGCTTAATGGTTGTATCTAAAGGCTCTGTCCTGGACCAAGAATGCTGGATCAGACTTTGCTTAGATTCCTATTGTGACTTAAAACCCCAAGTAGCTGCTTCAAAGTATGAGAATTTAATGGAAACAGATATGGAAGAACTCGCCCGCACATTACATCTTTCATATCTTTAACAATTAGTTTCAGATCTGATAAAAAAAGTTGAATACCCCTTGCCCAATACTACTGTAATTGATACCTCTGAGTAGTCTCTATCAATGTAAAGGTCAAGACTGCTTTCAGATCTTAAGGTTTCTCCTGTCTTGGTGAGTGTTGATTGTGCTTGAACTCACTTGGGATGAGATATGGAGACAGAGACTTTGGGTTCCTTTAGCATTCCCACCTTTGACTTCCTGGACTGTTTTCTTCCATGGATAATAAACAGCAGAACTGCTTACTTTTACCAATTCACTGGCACCCACCCAGCTTAAATGAAAATATTTACAAAGGAATTATTTGTCTTTTTGAACCATGATCCTGTTCTTTTTATTTTACCTTTGGTTTTTTTAGGTCTTTTACTGTTCTCTGAATTCTTGACCTGTTTAAATTAGACATCTGTATGTCCAAAAACACAGTAGCTTCCTTGGGAGAGTCAACTGATTTTGCTGTCTTGTCTAATTATTTTCTGACTCCTCAGGATCTTGACCTCCTTCCTCAGCTCTGGGGCACTCTCATTGCTTCATTCTCTCCTATATAATCTGTCTTTATTCTACATACTGGAAAGTCTTTGGTTTCCCCTACTTCAGAAACTGCATAAGAGAATCTGCAATACTGTTCTCCCTCAGTGAAGCTGAGCTACATGAGAGCACTCAGAGAGAACAAGGAAACAAGGGCTGCCAATTGAAGATCTCCCCGCTCCTCCATGTGAGGCTGCCAGGTGTATCTGCACAAGAGAAAACACATGTCCTCAGCCTGGAACAATCTCAGCAAAAGGATGAGAGGAACAAAGGGAAAGAGCACAGAGTGATTCCTGACAAAGCCTGGAGGAAAGCCAGAGCTCAGGGCTGTGTGCATAGAAGCATTTAACTCTGTATTTCCCACTCAACCCCCTGTCAGCAGGTAGATGGCTGTGCCGGAGAGCTTGGCCTCCTGGGCTGTGCTTGGCACATGGAAGCTGGTGGATGCAGAAGTATGGCAAGAGATTTGAGTGGGGCTGGGCTCGATGTTCATGCTCTGAGAGTGCCTGATACTGCTGTCCTGCTCCAGCAGTGAAGGTGGTCTCAGTCCCCAGAGCTGCCCAGAGTGATTCTGCACTGGCTCCTTACTGCTCTGCTTGTAATTTATGTACATTAAGTCAGTCCCTGTTTTCGCTTTTCCCTGAGGAAGCTCCTTGCTCTTACCTCTGGGAATACACTTTCCTTCCCAGATTTCACGTAGATTGATTTTTTTCACCATCACAATCCCATTTCTGCATCAAGCACTAGTTTCTGCTGATTATCCAGCTGTGAAATAGCAGGAGAGGAGTGGAAAAGGACCAGCAGCGGGTTCATTTTGAAGCCTTGATCCACCCTGCAGAACTGGAAGGAATGAATCATTTAAGTTGTGCTTCATCAGCCCTTTGAAAGTTTGCTACTTTGAAAGTAGCCTGTTTGAAAGTCAAGAGGAAGAGTTCCAGCCTCTTGCAGAAGGATTCAGTGAGTCAGGAAGCTTCCTGTCAAACTGTGTCTTATCAAGGTGGATTTCAAATGGCACAAGGGTGGTTGAGCTTGGAAGGGATGTATTATGCCCTCCTTATGGACACACACCTGTGTATGCAGTGGTTGTGCAGAACAACTTTTGTCTCCACCTTCTAATGCACCTTTCTCTGGCCTATAGCAAAACCTGCACTCATGGTGGTTTGGCTTTCCTCTGCCCTGTTAAAACACATGCAATTCTGTTTGTTCAAGGAGAAAATGAGCAAGCCAGAAGGAATTAAGCACCATTATTCTACCATGCTCAGTCATGTTGAATATAGTGAGTGAGGATGAGAAATTGGCTGGGCGTGCTTTTGGAGGAACACAGTATTCTCTACCTGCAGAGTTCCTGTTTGAGACATAAGCAAGGCTTACAGTGCTGCTCTTGCTCAGCTGTAAAGACTACTCAGCCATGTGAAAGAAACAACCTATTTCTCAGGGTCTAGGAGTCTTGAGATAATTAAAGTGCATTAACATTATGGAATCACAACGCATGTGCATGGAGGCAGGTTTAGACAGATCACTTTGTATAGGCTGGATGGCTAGAAACGCTTTTGTCCAGCTGTGCTCTCAGTGATACTGATGGCCAGCTTCCCGAGGGAGTATTAGGAAAGGATAAGGCAAATGATACTCTGTTCTGAAAACTTTAAAGAGGTCATGTGCTGACACCAACCAACGATGTAACTGTGCTGCTGCAGCCTTGATTCTGCTCGGCAGTTTCATGCCTTACCACCTCATCTAGCGACTGCTTGGTTTGGCCCAACCTGGTAACTCGTGAGGCTGCTTCAGTTTCATCTTATCCTCATGAAAAAAAAGGAATGTCTGAGGCTGTCTCCCTGAAAGCGTGAGTCTAAACCCACTGCATGAAGTCCTCAACCTCCACTTGAATAGTTGAGGGCTGTTTGCGTCTTGCAAACAAGTTTTAACATTAGTATAAAAAGTAATCTCTTTAATATTGAATATTCAGACATCATTAAAAAACTGAGTCTGTTCTAAGTTCAAAGCCTTGGACATCCTGAGTTTGAGACTCCCACAGAGCTGCTGTCATCTGGGAGAGGACAGTCTCCTCCTGAGTTTGACACTTAGCATTTCACTCATTTCTTTTTTTAACTTGTTCCAGACAAGTACCTGCTCTCTATTTCCTACCTCTCTCAGGACTCTGATTAACCTGCTGCTCATTCCCTTTCTAAAGGAAATTTGTGTTTTTCTCTTTCTTTGGGAGAAGAAAATAAATCATTCCCATTACTGCTCTCTGAATCTCTGCCAAGCCAATCCTAGCTGTTCTGTATGGCTGTAGGGCATGGTGGACAGCAGATGTGTCCTGGTGAGGTTAAGATGCTCTTTCGTGTAGGAGCATTGTACTGCTTCGTGACATTTGCTGTTCATTACCTACAGAATCACAGTATGAGGACCCACATTTTCTCTAATTTTCCTTTCATTATTTGGTGTATTCGAAGAAGCCCTTCATGTTCTTCACATCCTTAGCCAGATATAATTTTGGCTTTCCTTGTTGTGTTTCTGTATACTCTGGCAACATCCTCATATTCATTCAAGCTGCCTGTTCTGCTTCCACCTCCTGTATATCTCCTGCTTGTGTTTGAGTTTTGACAGGTGTTTCTTGTTCATCCATGCAGGTCTCCTTCTTTATTTGATTCTTTGCCCATGGGGAATACACCTTTCTCAGGCTTAGAGGAAGTGATCCTTGAATATTAACCAGCTTTTTTGGCCCCCTGTACCCTCATTCCCATGAATTCTTCCAAGAAGGTCCCTGAAGAGGCCAAAGTTAGCTTTCCTGAAGTCCAGGGTTGTGATCTTACTTGTTGCTCTGCTTCCTCCTCACGTGATGCTGAACTCCATGATCCCATGGTCACTGCCTACTTTTACATCACCAACCCATCATTCCTAGCTTGTTAGTGTCATGTCCAGCAGCACACCTTCCCTCATTGGCTCCTCCATCACCTGAGTCTGAAAGTTATCATCAGTGCTCTCCAGGAACCACCTAGATTGTTTGTTCCTGGCTGTGATGTTCCTCCAACAGATGTCAGGGTGGTTGAAAACCCCATGAGAACCACAGTCTGTGATTGGCTTCTTCCAGCTGTCTGTAAATGGCCTCATCTTCAACCTCCTGATCTGTAGGAAACACCCACAAGTGTCACCCTCGCTGGTCTGCCCTTTAGGCCTGACCCATGCGCTCTCGACTTATTATCTGCTCCAAGACAGAGCTTCAGGCATTCCGTATGTTCTCTGCCATAAAGGGCAACTCCACCAACCCTCATAAATTCCTGTTGGTCACAGAGCCAAAAAGATGAAATGCTAAGGTAAAACTTGTAATAGGTCATTGGACACATACGTGGTGTACACCATACAAATGAGTGATTGTAAAACTGTCTTAATATGACTCTGCTGGGCAGCCACATTGAAATTAAAACACTGACATACCCAGAGCTTGGCTTGAGCAATGGCTGAAATCTGCAATGTGGCCCAGATCTTTATAAAATCAAGATGAAAGACCTGTAAAGAAGAAGCAGGGCTGGGATTCTGAAGCATATGCTTGTTTCAAATCTCAACACACTCTTGGCAAACACATGCCCTTTCTCAAGTGCTCCTGTTGATCTCTTGCATCCTCCATACAAGGCAAATTGGTGTGTGGGAGATACCACCACATTCAGCAGATGTCTGGGCTTTCAGCTTTGTTAAAATCTGTTTAAATTTACATCCATTATTATAGCATGCAAATTCCTGGGCTAAAAGGAGAAGGAAATGCACATTTGTTTTCTTTTTCGTGATCCTCTTTGGTAGCCATAGGGCAGTTGGAATAATGTGTTCTCTTTCAAATGAAAACAAAGGCATAAAAATAGATCTTCAAAGCCTATTACTGTGTCAAGAAGATCTTTAAATAAAACCCCTCAGAATATACTAGTTTCAAGTTTGCTGCTTCAGATAGATTCCCCACCTCACCTTCTCCCCAGAAGATGTTTTTATCTGATGCAAAACAAAAGGATATTCAGTCAGAAAACCATTAGAGATGCTTTTCTAACAACTGACTATAATACCTTTGCCAAAATAAAACATCTCTACGGGCATATGTATATAGAGTTTTCTTTGCTGTTTTCACTGGGTGTAGTTGTCTTCACTCCTGGCCACTGCACTTAAATTGCTGCTGCATTTCCCTGCTGAGACTGCTGCACTTTGTCAATATATGAAATGACTCCAAATAATCCATTGTCCTCAGCAGTACCTGGTTTTGTTTCGGGAAAGCCCCTCAGCTAGAATGTGAAGCTTAACAAACAAAATGGTGCCAGACTCACTTGTGGATGAAAGAGGAGGAAAATCTCAGGACTAAATTGCTGTAATGAAATTAATATGTTGTCTGGGCAATGTCTATCAACTTATTCTCTTGCATGTGAGTGAGGATGTGGGCCACCAGAGCAGGCAGAATGGTGGCTGACCGTTTAAGACCAGATATCCTTGTAGCTGTCAAGCAGGAAAGCAGCCATCCTTGTGATCCAGCCTTCAGGAAGGCAAAGCCATCATAGAGTTCACAGCCTAGAAATCTGGGTACCTGAGCTGCATAAAGCTGCATCCTTGGTTCATAATTAAGTACCCTGGTGACCCAAATGTATGTCTCAATTCCTGAAAATGAGTTTCTTTCCCTTTACTCTGTGACTAATGCATTACCGTGGATGTGTTTTTGCCTGTCTGGTGATGATGATGACTCTTCTCTGTAATTCTTTTCTGCTCAAGTAAAAGCCTGGATCTGAGCAATGGAATAGGTCAGAGAAATAAAAGCAGTGCCAGGTTGGCAGCTAGGATTTCACACTCGAGCAGATTGTTGTTGCCATTCCAGCACCTCCAGCAGCGAGCTGGCTTGAGGAAGGATGCTGGAGCTCAGCAGATCTAGTTTTTGGGTTCTGGCTTTCCTGCAAACTCACTGTGTGCATTTTGGCAACTTGCTTAATTTCCCTAAGCATGATACAAAACCCAGGGAAGTCAAGGAGAGTCTTTCCGGGAGCTTAAATATGCTTTAAATAGGCTCTTTATGTCTCTGTTTCTAGTCTATAAAATGGTAAATGCGCTCTCTCTCATGTATTGGTTGTAAACTCTGTGCTCAGTTTATTTCTTACTGCTAGCACAATAGAGCACTGATTTTGGTTGACCTTCTGTAATGTGAAGGTGAACATAACCAATGACCTTCCTCCCCCTGATACGTGAACTCAGCTGGGTAGCAAGCATCATCCTTCCAAATTTTATGCTGCTCATGTACAGAAAAAAGTAAAGCTGATTCCCACTGTCTGGAAAACAATTCAGACAGAATTAAAAACAACAGGAGAAAAGAGGTCAGGCACTTCTGTTCTTTATGGCTTTGGTTTGGCTTCTGCTCACAGATGCTACCAACCCACAGGAATGATCATATTCCTGCAAACGTTTCCCTTTACCTCTTTCTGTATACTTTGTGGAAATGGAAGTGCTTTGTGATCCCCAAGCCCTGATCTGCTTGCTGGGAGAGCTCAGTTCCCATTGATTCCAGTGCCACGCTGTCCAGCCCTTGTTCTCACTGGGACCCTGGGAGCGCTGTAGAAAATCACTGCCTGCCAGGAAGCCAGGTGGCTGCAGCAGCCCCATCCTCTGCCCTGCCAAGCAGTGCGCACTAATTACTGAGCTCATCATGTATCCTGGGGCTTGATGGCTCATATTTACCTACTACAAAGAAAATACACCTAAAGAGGGTCATAGTTAGTCTGGTTGAAGAGGGTTGCACTGTCAGGGGAGGAACAAAGATACTAGTATGACTTAGAAAGGAGGATTCCTGCGGATTTGTAAAGGGTTTTTGTTTACATAAGCAGCATGATAGACCTTAGAGCAGCATCCATCAGGTCAGAGCTGGATTCCTTTTCTGCTCCATGGTACTTACCATCAGGTAGAGAAAAAGGGGACTTGCACTACTGCCTAGGAACTAGGCAGGAAGTCTTGTGTCTCCCTGCCTTCCTCCCTCCCTTCCCATCTTCTGCACGAATCTGCACTCTTGCACCTCCTGCACAGCCCGATGAGTGTAGCTGAACTTACAGGTCTGCCATGCATTCCTGCTGTGCTCGGGAAATGTCATGGTAGAGAAGAGACAAGGGGTTCTCGTTTCCAGCAAGCCACAGGGCTCAGATGTTAGTTGCAAGCCAAGTCTGTTAGAATTCAAGTCCCCTTATACAAACTGTCCTTATGGCCTGACATAAAGGAGACCATGATCATTCTGCTCCTAAGAGGAGGATGCAGCTGTGAAGCTGAGCTGAGGCCAGTGTTTTTAGTGACCAAGGAGAGGATTATGTGGGACTGCAGGAGGGGACTGCTGAGAGCTCTGGAGTCTTGGATCTCTGAGATGCACTAGGGAAGAACCAGGATATAGAGGCATGGAAAGTAAAACGCTGTGGGCAGGAATGGTTGGGAAAGACATCATGGGGATGCTTCAGTATTTCAGTATTGAGCCAGGACTTAGCATGAAGGTAGGGAATGCTTTCCTGTGCTGTGTGCCTCTATTTTGCTTCAGGAAATTCAGTAGCTTTGGGCATTCAAGCTGTTGTGCTTGAGTAGGTACATGCTTTGCAGTGGTGAAAGAGACTCAGAAAGGATACGAAGCCATGTGGTTTCATGCCTATAACTACAAAAGCTTTTGGGTCACCATGTGGCCTAGACAAGAACAAGCAGGTTTCTACAAACAACGAGTGTGCTGCTGCAACAATTGATGGCTCCCATGAACTTTGTTCATTTAAAAAGTGTCCATTAAAGCATTTCTTAAGAAAAGTCTTTCTGCGGTATTTTAGGGAAGGAGGAGTGAATGTATTTACTCTAAGTTCTGGACTTGAGGCCTTCACCATGCTTCCCAGGCAGTTGTTGCCCACCACTGTGATGTAGAAGAGGGGAAATGCACTTTTCATTACAAACTCTTTATTACACAGTGAAAGACAAGTCTATGCTCAAGAACACTGGCTATACTCAGCATAATTCTGGGCTCTCCACAGCAGCTTACAGTTCAGCTGGCTTTTGCTTTTGCAGCTCTGTTCCTGAGGTCAAATCTGAGGTTGTACAACTTGAACTGGCTTCTGAAAAATGTAGATTTAGGATTCTTTTTGCTCATTGGCAATTTCCATTCCTTTAGTGCTACTATAAGTTCCATTAACCTAGAGTTAAGCTAAGGTTATGCTGTTGGATGAGCATCATAAAATACACTACCTTGACTATGGAAAGTATTTCTTTCATGGTGCTTTAAGAGGTCTATAAAACTGTGATTAAGTGATGTCTAAGTTTAGCTCTTCTGCAGTGTTTTGCTGAGAGCAGAATCAAAACCTTGTTGGGACCTTTTCTTTAATACGTTACTGTCATAGCAAGATGCAGAGCCATCAGACCTAGCAACGCTGCTTATTTTAAGCCAGCAACAGCTGAGGTGCCAGCAGTCCCATTGCAAATGCTTGTAATATGATGATCACGTAAGTAACAGCCCAATTCATTCTGCGATGCCGGGGAACGTGTTAGTCTGTGTACAGGGAGCAGCTGGCAGAGGAGGGAGGGCTGAGAAATGCCATGCAAGCAGGAGCTTGGGCTGAGCTGAGTGCTTTGAAAGGCACAAGCTGTGCAGAGTTTGTTATAGTGAAACAGCTGCATGTAAGGGGGGGAAAAAGAAGGAAGATAAAAAGGAAAAGCAAGGAGATCTTTTGTCCAACCCAGTTGGGTGCTCGTGGCTGTTCTGTGCAGAAGCTGCATTGTTCAGTGTTTTAGTCTGTTTTGTTATTGAAGCGTTTCAGCTTCCTTGTGGCTTGCTAGCAGGGAAGTGCTCCCCTTGGACTGAGTCCATCCCTAATATGCTGCACAGCCAAGCCTCAGCTCTGTGTGCCACCCATGGCCACCACACTGCAGACCACTTCTGAGGTGACACATGCATGTAGAGGCTCATGTACCAGCCAGTGCAATGTACTTTTACAGACAACTTGAGCACAGCAGTTGAGTCGTCATGAAAAATCACTGCTGCTTTACTGTGTGAACTGCCAGACCTAGCTAGGACCTGCAATCTGCGATTGAAGAGGGCTCATGATTAACACCAACAATTTAAGCAGATATTTCTCCTGGAAGCGAATAAGAGGTTGTCTTTGAGACTGACAAAAGTAGAGCTTGTTGCTGTGGTGTTATTTTTATGCAGGTTGTGTAATTTCACCTTGTTCTGAACTCCAAAGTCTTGGGTGGGAATAAGAATGCTGCCGTAGCATGAGCCTAGAAGCAAGAAGCCTTTGAAATGTCCCAGGAAGGCTGGTGAATGTGGTGCTGTGCAGCTTAATAAAGAGACAACATTTAAACAGGCAGCAAAAGAGCAAGGTCTTAGGTCCATATGAATTCATAGTATTACTCACTTTCATGGCATCCCTTCTTTCAGAAGAGGCAGCTGTGTCAGGATCTCTTAATCTAGCAAAAAGGGGGACCATCAAGTGATTCCCACAGGGATGATTTGCCGATGCACAGCCAAGGGCTCCACTTCATAACACTAAGTCCCTGTTGTTCTGTATGTTTGAGTCAGTCCTTGCCCGGTGAGCAAATAGTCTATATGCGGTGTACAATGGGAAAGGGGATCTGAAGGCACAGGAAAGGACAGTGACTTTTGCATGGTCACGCATAGAAGAGTGGCATAGAAAGGCAGAAAACTAGAAGGGACTTCACATCCTGGATCTTTCCTGAAGGCAAGGAACCAGCAAGCATAAGGAGGGGAAGGGTGAAAAGATCATTCGCAAGTAACTTCTAGTCCCAGAATTGATTCCCCCCATTCCCTCTGACAGCTCCAAGTATTTTAAACTGAGCATTGGTGTTATCCACATAAGAATCTTGAAATCAGTTCTTGTGCAGGATGTGAGAGGGACCTGCCACCACTGGTCATGGTCATGCCCTGCCCAAATTCTTTGAACTCAGGACCTTGTTACCAAAGACATGCTTGCTGGAGCAGGTCACCCTTTTCACTACATTTACTGCTTTCATATAGCTTAAGATGGGAGGCTTGAAGGAAACATCTCTTTCTCTCAAGCAAGCCTCCTCCTGAATACTTGGCTCAGCTGCTAAATAGACAGAAAACCCACTTGACTGAAAAGGACTTTGTGTTGCCCCCATAAATCTTTCATGTAATGCCCTCCAAGGGCACCAAAAGAAATATCAAGCTGCAAAAAAGTAGGATCCGTAAGCATATTTCCTAGTTTTCATCTTTTGTTGTAGGTGTAATTGTGGCTCAGGAGATTGTATTTTGAACTTGGCATTAATGCACTTCAGAAGAGACAGTTCCTATTCAGCATGAGTGACTTATCCTGTTGCCCCACTGCTGTATTTTGAGGGCTATCACTGTCCAGCACATTTTTCTTCAGTAATGCCACTTTGTGGCTATGAAGTCTCAATTGCAAGACACATGTGTGAACACTTGACTAGTCATTCGTCTAGTTTACAATTTGTAAAGATGACATGTAATTTAAATAGTGTATGTAACGTTAAGAATCCCTGTACTGATTTAGTAGCTTTATTGTTATCCTGTCAGCAAAATTAATGTTCTATTTGCAGAAAGCATCAGTTCATTCTTCCTATCTGCAGAAACAGAGAGGTTGGGATATGGGCTGAGGTGTCTTGACAACTGAGAAGTATGTTGTATGCCAGCACCTGTCACTGCTGCAAGCAGAACAGGCATTTTCCAGCACTGCCTTGCATTAGAACCAGCACATCCCAATTACCAAGTTAGAAGGACAACAACAGAGTGACAGGCAGACTGAAGTGTGAATCCACAGGCAGCAACTGGCTCCTTTCCAGCAAGATGGTTGAAATTTTTGGTTTGAATAGAGGAGCCTAAGGGAAAAGCACAGGAAGTAAAATATTAGCAACAGGTTCTGCAAACCCAGGATCAACTTCCTCTGGTTGATAACAAGAGGAAGCGAGATCCTCTCCCCTTCTCTGCATTGTGCATTCCAGCAGACACAGTCAGTTGTTAATTGCCAGGGAGAAGCAGCTCCCCAGGGGAATACAAGTCAGGGGTGGATAAGAAGGCAGGCATGGGCAGCGTGCTGCTGCAGTCCCTCAGGACCTCACCAAGAGGCATGGGTCCAGTAGCAGTCACTAGTGGCAGCCAGTCATTTCCAGACAGGTTCATAGTGACAGGTCCTTGGTCCAGCCATGAAGCCAAGTCAGGATCAGCAAGATCCAAGGCCAAACGCAGGCTGAGCTGTAGTTGGCCCAGGCAGGGACCAAAGACAAGGGCTTGAGCAAAGTGGGTGGCTCCAACAAGGGTTTTCACAGCTCCTTCCTTGATACCTGGTTACAGCTGCACCATCTCAGAACTGGCTGTTAAAAGCAGCCAGGCCCTTGCAGGGTGCTTTTTTTAGATACAGCTTTTGAACCCTTGTAGTGCAGGATCTCTATTTTTGATACACTGGAGAGGCTGGGAGTAAATTACAGGGATCACAAGGAGACTTTGCACCCTGACAGCCTCATCCTCAATCCAAATTACATTTCTGCACCTCTCCCTTCAGTGAGAGCGCATATCTCGTGACCCAGTTGTCTAGCAGTATGCATGGGGACAGGGTATAGATGGCTGTAAATATTCTCTTGTGCAGTGGCAGGAACCTGTAGGAGGGAAAATGAACTGTCAGCTTGAGAAGTGAAAGAACAAAGCCATTAATAAGAACATAATAAGACTGTGGAGCATGGTACCGCAGCATGGAATGGCTGCCAGCAGGATGAGATCTACTGCAGCTTATCTAGAGGTGTCTCAGGCCAGTAAACCCTTTCAGCAGATGCCTTGATGTTTGGAATGGACCCTCTGCAGAAGCCTTGTGATGATAGGTAGATAGATAAGGACCTCTCAGAATAAAGTTGGACCCTTCTTACATTCTCTGATTCTCCAAAAGTGAGGGTACATGTGAGTATTCCAAAGACATTCATGGCAAGGTGGCCACTGAAACTTGTGAAGATGAGACAGGCTGAAAAGAAAATTAAATGTTGTAGAAGAGCCAGTTGTTAAAGCACATAAATTGGTGAGGTAACCAGATATTTCTTTTTTTGGAGCTATTAATGGCAGAGTAAAAATAGAGCAATACTGAATCGGTTTGGACTGGTTTGCCATCTCTCTATTTACACCCATATTTTGATGAAGGCTCCTGTATTCATGAGGCTTTTGTAAAGCAATTTATTCTGCAGCTTCTGTTTAGTTTCTTGCAGGTTTCTGAACCTTTAGTATTGTCTTGGGTTAAGCTGTTCAGCCCCTGGAGTTGTGAAGCACCAGAATAAGTTGCCCATGTGGGTTGTGGGATGTACATTCTTGGAGGCTTTCAAAACAAAGTCAGGCAAGGCACTGAGTGACCTGATGTAACCTTGGAGTTGACTGCTTTCACATTTGCTGTGATTCCAAATCCCCTGTGCTACCATGAGACTAGAAAAGAGATGTTTTATTAAAAGCTGAAACGTTTATTCAGTCTCTTAAATCTGCACACCCAAGAAAGGAGAAACGATTTCTTTTTATTTATAATACAATTCTGACATTTCGGGACTAATCTGATGAAGACTCTGCTGTGTTCTCTGCCTTCCCGTTTTTTCAGTCCCCAAGCGTTCTGACAAGGTCTTTGCAACCCAAGAAGCCAGAAGTTATTTTTAAAAAAGGCAAGGCAACCTGCTGCTGGTGACCTTTCCTTTCGCTCCTCAGAGGTAGGTGTGGAAATTTCAAGCTGCCCTGGAAGCTGACTGGAAGGAAACAGCCCAGGAGCTCGGTTCTCCTGGAAATGCTCTTCATGTGGGAGAAGAGAGAGGAAGGCATTTAAGGACAAGAAAAGTGAGTCAGGGAAGAGCAAACTTAATCCTCTGTCAAATCGTGTTTAGGGCACGGTTCATTTCTGTCAGGGCTGAATCTACCACTGGGGTTTACCTACATGGAAGGAAAAAAGGGAGAGGCTTGTCTGCAGTGACTCTCTGGAGCTGGCTCTGCTGGCATCAGCTCCTCTCTCCCAGGGATGCAAGATGTAGGCCAGAAAGTGATTTTAGGCAAGACTGAGACCTACTAAAACAACCGTATTGCAGCTGTGCAGCTCACAGTGTCTATTTAGCTCTCCCTGACCTGATGGTGATCTCTCTCCCTGGGAGGTGAGATATGTGTATCCCTCCTTTGGCCAGGAAGACCAGTGATAGTAGTAAATGTACCTGTCTGTGTACTCTGTCTTGTTAAGCTTGTGCTTATCTATGCTGCGGTATACAGGAGATGTTACCTTGGCACAGAAGTTCATAGTAAAGCAGGAGATCTGGGCACAGAGACGAGTACAGAAGAGGTTGGTGGGGAGGCATCCATCAACCGAAGCAGAAAATGTGACTTTATAAGTCCTTCGTCCCCTGCATCTTCCCAAAAACATTTCTTTGCAACTTCCTTATGGAAATTAAACTCAACTCTGGCAAGGAAAAAGCTCATGTAACTTCCATGCTTCAAGCCAGTCTAGCTCTGTCATTTATTGGGAACAAGAGAGCTTGCCTTGCCTTCTGTTCTTGGTTTGCCTTGTCTCGGAGTTATATTAAACTAAGTAAAGCATCTTTCATCCTATCTCAAGATGTAGCCTGCAGGGTACAAGAGTAGAGAAACATCATAAAATTAGTTAGGAGCTTCTGGGACCATCATCTCACATTAGGAAGAGTGCTGCCAAGTGCTAATCTGCCATGCGAGGCTAGCTAAGATTAGCATTTGTAGGATGTCACTTGGGTTTGTGCCAGATTCCCTGCACCCACCATCCTTGTCCATATGTATCCTGGTGAGGAGCTGACCATCCTGATGTTTGAAATACTCAGAGGAGGCTGGAGCCCTTCTGGAGTTTGTGCCAGCATCAACAGTGTGTGTTTGTCTGTCTGAGCGTGCTTGCTATCCTCCCCTTGTTCCTCCTGCCTCACCTCCAGGTAGCTGGGGCCTTAGCCATCTGGCATCAGCGGTGCATTAGTCATTCAGAAAGAAAGGCTAGAGCTGACACAAGTATTTCATAATCCTGCATCAAAAGCTCTCATGGGATTTACCACGTCTACCAAGTCCTCGGGGCAGGAACCCTTGAACTGGAAGTTTTGATGTGTCATGGGTGCACTAGTCTAAAACCTGGCGTTCAGTGGACATCAGGATTACAATCTTACTTAATGGGTATATGGTTCTGGTTAGGAGCTCTGAGGCTATATAGGTAACAACCTCGTCCTGGATAGCTACCTGAGAGCAGCACCACTGATGGCATGCACTCATTAAAGCATCCACAATTAAGTACACAAGCATCACTGCAAACAAAATGATGCATAAAGAAAACCAAACTGAGATCCATTTGTTCAGGGCAGTTGCATGAGAATGTCACTGAATAAGCCTCTCTTCTGCTCAAATGAAGGGCTGCTAGGACCCAAAGAGTCACAAAAAGAAGATACTAAGAGGATAAGACAGAGAACACAAATGCAAGGTGTGGGCAGACTTGGCCTTTGACAGAACCTGGGGATAAGTGCATCTGTGAAGAAAAGCATCCATGGGGAAAATCACAATCTTAACTCTCAATGAGCAAATCTTATGAGCTTCCTGCTTGGTTTTTATCACAAGAGCTCAATTGTAAAAAGAACAACTAGCCATGCCATCTTTCAGGATCATTTTATAGCCCACATTATTATTTCATGTCTAACCCTCACCTTCTTGACCTTAAGACGAGCAATAACTGAGTGTAGAGCTGGAGTGTAACATTTGGAAAGCCAGTATGGCTCTACATGCATTCCCATCATTGATCTTTGCTTAGAGAAATACATTTTGGAGAAAAGGGAGTGACATAGAATAAGGGAGACCATCAAACCCTTATTGCTTTACAGAACATAGTTTATTTTTTCAGTCAGCTTTGTTCAAGGAGCTCAAGGTGAAGGAAAAGCTGTTTCCACAGGACTAGGATGTACTGCATTTGGTTTTCAAATTGTGGTGCTGTCATTGGTCAACAGCTATAATGAGGTGGAGCTGACAAGGTTGGCATCAAAGGCAACGTACTTGAGAAACTGGAGAAATGCAGGTTTTGCCTGAGGACTTCAATAGCTTTTGTTTCCAAGAAGAACTTCCTATAAGAACTCCCATTAACACTGATAGATCTATCCCAGCACAATCTCCTGCCAGGTAGAACCTTTTATCACCCTTTTGTGCAATATCTGCATCTATTGCAGAAGGTTTAATACAACAGACCAAGAAGTGACAGCACCCTCAGCCCAATTCCTGATACTGGATAGTGTAAAGCAGGTTAGATGATAACTGCTCTTATTCCCACTTAGGGGAGCTTTGCTTGTGCAAATCACAGCTGCAGTTTAGAGTGAAATTCCCTCTAGTCCCATTGCATCGCTGTCTATGTACTTGAGGAAATGGAGCTGGAGTAAACTTGAAGTTAAATGTTTTTACTTACTCTTCCCAAGTGCTAAACATTGGAGGGCAGGTCTTGAACTGTTGGAGAGTGACCTACTTCCTTTGACTTAAGTGAAGCTGTGATAATTTATATAGGAAGAGCCCTTCCAGTGTTCTGAGAGCCCAGGCAGGAGGGAGATCTAGGCCCCTTTTGTCTTATGAAGTGACATTGTCAGAATATTTATCTGTTACTAAGGTTGTTTGGTGATGATATTCCTACTGACGAGTGCTCTTGTCTCTCTTGAAAACTTTTCAGTGTGTTTGCAGTGACTAAAGGAATAAGCTTCCACGTACACTCATGGGAATTGACTGAAGTACCACTGAGCTGGTAAAATAAAACCCCTGCTTGGCCAGACACCCACAACGTCTATAGCTGTTGACTGAAAAGAACTGATGTGTGTAGCTGCTTCACCAGCTAAATTCCTAAACAGGAAGCTAAATTGCAGTAGTAGTATTTGCCTAACGGGCTTTGTACATTGGCGCATCCTTCTGCCCACCTTCCCATCACTGCTCCTGCTGAACCTCATTCCTTACAAAGGAATAAGGACTAAGTGACTGCACAGCAAAAGCAGCCATTGTCAGATTCAGCCCCCGTTTTTTGCATTACACCTTCTCTGAAATAATACAACATAATTACTGCCTCCCCCCCAAAATTACATCAGCCTTTCAATCATCACAATGCATGGTTGCCTTCCATTTATTTATTTAACAATTAAAATGTGCACGTACTTCTAAAAGCTCCTTAATTGCAATACCAGAAAAGTCTTGAGAAAGCAACTGGTCTCAACTGAGCAGATGCACTTCTTGTAACTGAATTCTGCAACAAGCTCTCCCCTCCTTGTTCTTTTCTTTTTAATGACTATTTTGCAGTTTTCCTCAGGTAGGGCAGTTTGTGTTCTGCAAGTTGGCATTTTTCTAAATGCTCTTTTTGTGTGTGTTTTCCTCTGGAAAAAGAGCACATTTACACCCCTTTACAAACTAATTCAAAGGATAATAAAAGAACATTCCTCAGATGCAATTTAACACTTTACAAGCAAGGTGAATAGGAAAGGGAAGCAATTTAGTACATGAGCTATTGCTTAAGTATCTCTAGGTTTGGGGGGTTATCTTAGAGAGAGAAGAAAAAGGAAAGAAAAGATGTGTTTCTCCATCTTGTAATTCAAAGGCTGTGGGAAGCTTGCAGGCTTTCTCCTGCCTGCTCCTCCCCTGCTCCCACATCTCCACTGAGCTCTGCCCATCCCTGTGTGGGCAGGGGAGCGTGGCTGCAATCTGTGGCATGTCGTCACTTGTTTCACAGGTTGTCATTCCCTCCTGAAGAAACTTTACACTTAACTCAGGGGCCCAGATCCCCTAGGGCTGCTGGAGCTCATGATAGCTCCACCAAAGCCATTTCTGTGACCTCGCTGTATACTGGGAGTCTGCAGAAATACTTGGAAGAGGAAAGTGTCCTCCAGCCTCCAGATGGCGGTTAGGTAGGAGTAGGTAGAGCAGGAGGTGCTGTCTCTTCTGTTTGCTTTCAGTCCTTTTCACATGTTTGGGGTGTTTTTGTGTTGTTTCATTTGGGGTTTTTTGGTTGGTTGGTTTTGCTTTTGCTTTTTCCCCCCTCCAGTGGACAATAGGAAAAGAAAATGGAATTTTTTTATTTAGAGATTTATTTCAGTGGTAAGTCATTTAGCAGAACCGAGCAAATAGCTCTGCGGTCCAGAATGTTGTCTTTAGATGGAGAAGTCTGTATTTCCCACAAGAATATTTTTCACGTATATCCCTATGCAGAAAATGCATTTGTATGGATAATATGTGTTGCAGAGCATCTACTTATACATCAGTGTGGCTGTGTTATTATCACTGAAGGAGAAATTCAAGGCTCCTGTGCAGGCTGAAATGCGACTCTGAGTGCACTGGGGAGCTGAACACACCTTTTGTGCTTTTGTCCTCTGGTGTTTCCAGCTTGGCCTTGCCTTTTAGATGCTAACAGTAAACATGTTCTGTTGTTGAAAAAACAGTGTTTTCCTTCAAATGACCCTGTGAATGACCTAGTAAAATACCAGTACCTGATTAAATTTGTCCTATAAGCCAATGGGCTATACTGATGGGAAAGGAGGGACAGTGGAGAAGTAAGGGGGAAGGAAAGCTCCGTTGGTTTTGGAGTCAAAGACAAAGGATTTGCACAACCTGTAGATGTCTGATTGTCTCTGTCTGCCTCCAACCTGAGCAAAACCTGGTTGTATATCCCCATGTCTGCTCCCAGTGCATTTCTAGACAGGCCACAATTATGCCAATGTGTTCATCTGGGCTTAAAAACCTGTGAAATGACTGACTGATGAGGCTTTATGAAAACTGAGATCTTCACAGTGAGTCATGAATCACTCCTCTTCGTTTGTCCCTACAAGCTGCATGAGTTCTTTGAAAAACAGCACAAATTGAGCAGAATAGCTAATAAAAACCTGGATTCCGTAAGAGAAAGACTTGGAGGTCTTGGGTTATGAAAAGCTCAACGTGACCTCGCAGCCCAAAAACCAGGCTTGTCCCAGACTGCATCAGCAGCAACATGACCAGCAGGTCAAGGGAAGGGATTCAAACCCTCTTTCTACAAGGACATGTAGTGAAGATCAAGGGGGGATGGCTTTAACCTGCCAGAGGGGAGACTGAGATGAGCTCTTAGGCAGAAGCTCTTCCCTGTGAGGGTGCTGAGGCGCTGGCACAGGGTGCCCAGAGAAGCTGTGGCGGCCCCATCCCTGGCAGTGTTCAAGGGCAGGTTGGACACAGGGGCTTGGAGCAAGCTGCTCTAGTGGAAGGGGTCCCTGCCCGTGGCAGGGGCTGGGACTGGATAATCTTAAGGTCCTTTCCAACCCGAACCATCCTATGGTTCTATGGAAAATAGTTTCTAAAAGTGTATTCACAGGACACATTCACTGAATCTAAATGAGAGGTAAATATGAACTCTGCTGTCTTCATTCTGTCCTCAGATAAGGGAAGCAAAAGGACTTTTCTTTTTACACCATTCTTTGCAGTTTTATTTTAAAATGCAAGCAAACAAGCATGCCAAATTGTGCTCCTGTTCCTTTCATCCTTGTGCACTTCAAGGAAGAGCTTTTAGACTTTTCATTTCAGAGGATCAAATAGCAGAGATTTCCCCTTTATCTTTTGCTTTCCTTCTTTCTCCTCCTGTTCAGATATTACAAACAGGATCCAACCCTTTTCACCTGAAACACAGGCAAGTTGAAAGCAGCTTACCTGCATGAAAGGAGGCTGGCTTAGAACCTTTGCAGTGATGGACTATCAGTCAGAACATCTGGACTGCAAAGGGTGTGCATGTGGGGGGCATGTGTCTGAATGTCTTTACAACAATCGTACACAATGCAGTGAGAACATTTGCCTGCAAACACACTATTATGAGAACTAGATGTCCTCGAAGCAGAGCTTTCAGATCAGGGATTCACCTCTACTTGCTTCTCAGCCAGCTTTTTCCTGGGAAGGGTTCCCAGGGACAGTCTGATGTAGCCAAGATTTAGAGTGAATTTGCTCAGAATCTGAAAAGACAATGCAATTCCCTACATAGAACTTCATTTCAATCTTCTGATGACTAGGCAATATCTATGAGTCAATCAGTGAGCTAGGAGTGTGACCTGAAGCAGAACTGATAGGAAATATGTTTTTCCAGTCACTGAGACCTACACAACTGAGAAATTTTGCAATGGTCATTGGTGCAGTGGCTGAAGCACAGGGAAACCTGGGTTTAGGTCACTGCCTTTACCATAAATCCCCTTTCTTCTGAAACATACTTTCAGTTTCTCTTACTGCTACAATATACTTTAGATCTTCTTGTAGGATGTTCAAAGATAAAGGGCAGCCTTAGCCCAGTGTTTTGTAGCAGTAACTCATGTAGCACTGGAAAAATAAAGGAACCTCAGCTGAATCAAGGAGGAATAACTTTGGGCAGGATGGGAGTTGAATCCATGTTTTCTATGCCTAGCTAATGTCAGTCTTGGTTCAGTTTTGATAAGATTTTCAATCCTGGATTTCAGAAACTGCTCATCATGGATGCTCTGAGGAAGCTGACATTCTGTTCAAAGTTTGGAGTTAAGCAGCTCAGGATCTGCTGATGTGACAACGTCTACTGTAGAATTAGCAGTCAGATGTACACAAAGTACTGGGTACATTAATAGAAATATGATGTTCTCTGACTGATCTGTCCTCAGAGGATATAAGGTCTGTCAAGGGATTTCAGCTGGCAGAGCATCGTGTTTTGGGAGCTGCCAGACGTGGGCTCTTGTCCATGCCCTTTGCATGTGGTTGGTGTTTACAGAGTGATTTGGTTGTTCCTGGCAGCACTGAGTGCCTCTCCATGGGCAGTTTACTCTCAGGTTAGAGCCCTTTTTCTCCCCAGGATGTGGAAGAAAGCCCAAGATACTGTGGGTGTCAGGTGGAGAAACAGCATCTCTGCAATAACATCCAGTGGGGACAAATGAAAACCCTGCTGCAGGGTTGCCACAAGCTCGAGGCTCTTTCAGCCTTGCTGGGAGCCTGCAGATTGGTTTTATTTGCAAGTCATTTGATGGAGTCAGTTCAACATTCTTTTATTTGGGAATTTCGTCACCTCTTCCATTAAAATTGCTCCAAGTGCAGACCATGATGTGCTCTCTTCCACATTTCTTGATGCTTAGGACCCACAGGAGAGTTACTGGCTGAATTCAAGGGAATGGAACACAAGATGCTGTCCTGTCTGACATGACCAAGAGCTGCAGGGTCACAGCATACAGAGTATCAGAAGTGCAAGAGATGTGCACAGTCACCTTAACAGCAGGATTTCTTTCACTAAGCTTTAATCTTCTATACCTCAAAATGAGGATGCTCAGCTCCTTTTATCGAGTAATTCATCTGATCTGAGGCATCTGTGTAGCCATCTGCAGCATCTGCTATCTCCCTGGACAGGAGAGCTTCTCCAGTGGGTCACAGAGAGTCCACCCAGAACCTGCACTGCCTCCTGAAGACATGTTTTCCTCATGGATCAAGAAAAGTCCCTGCCACGCATCCCATACATCTAATATATGTGCTGTGAGAGCAGGACATGCTGTGTGGGCAACGAACCTTGTGGTTTTCAGCATAGGAGGCAATTCTAATTATGTATCTATTGTTGCAAGGGAAACAAAATTACTTGCACAGAATAATAATCTTTAAGAAGGTTTGAATACAACCTCAATCTTCCTGATGTTTTAAGTCTGATCTTGCCTTCACAAACACAGCTTTTCCGTCATCTAATTTTAACCTTCCAGCATTTGCCCAGCCTTGCTTAAGTACTAATTCTAGATTGCACCCCAACACCAAATTTAGCAAAAGTCGGAGAAGCTGAGGAGCACACCTAATTGTTGTTTGTATAAAGAGCAGCTATAATGAAAGAATATATTAACAATATATTAAGCACAGTGTCAAACAGCCATGCAAACAGGTACTGTTTCAAAACCCAAAGAGGTGGCAGCTCATGTAGCTTCCTGCTGAGACTCGTGTGGCTTTGTGTGCTCAATGGATATTGCTCCTATTACCTAATTATTTCCCTCAGCAGCAGGCTCTGCAGGACGTTTTGGCTTGCCATTGTACTCACTTTGGTGAATCTTAGAGCCAGACTCTGGCCTCCACCAGAGCCTGGAAGGGCAGTCTGGGTTTTGATGGTATCCAAGATCAAAACAAGCTTGGAGTATTTATACCTCATGGGAAACCCCACGGAGTGGAGGGGGAGCTGGATGAACTCTCATGGCTTTTCTGTCTGTGTCTGTGCTTCTGCTGGGTAGGAGTCCCTTTTTAAAGGTGTGAATCACAGTTACTATCTCCTCAGGAGGCTATTGAGTGTTTAGAAAGCTGTTCCTGGAGTTCATGAGGATGTTCTCTCTGGGAATATGACCCTTATGTACTGTTAAGCTGAAGTGCTATAAAGCAGAGAGCTCCAGATAAGGAAATATGACTGTCCTTTCTTATTTTCACTCCTCCTAACAGGTGTCCTTGGGGTTGCAAATTTATGTGAGGGGAAGGTAAGAACAGTCTGAGGTATCTTTAACCTTATCACAAATGTTTTCTAAGGCAGAAAGGTTGACAATACCATGAATAAAGGCTGAATTATGGCCCAGGTCCCTTTTCCCACTGAGTCAATTGCTCTAGAAAACATGGTTGCTCTCACTTGGTTTGTGTGTGCTGCCTGGCAAACCTTTGGCCATCCTGTGTTGCACTCAGTGCCCTAAAATAAAACCCAGGTGGATATTTACAATGAAATACCTGATTCCTCAGAGGTTTGTAATTCCACAAAAGAGAATTCGTGTGCCCATGCTATCACAATTGTTACAGTTTTATTGCAGCCAGGCCAAAGAGTCAGCTTGGAAATGAGGTAGAATTATCCTTATTTGTCACTTTTGTGGGAGGGATGAATCATTCCGTGCACTTGCCATAGGACCCTCATTCATTCCAGTGTTTTACGTTGGTGGATATATGGTCTAATCATGTTTCTGTGATGCTCAGGCTTGTGATGTAAATGGCTGTGCAGCAACTTGCTGAGCTTGCCATTCTCTGCTCCTCCTGAAAGAGGTATTTGTGTTTGAATAGGGGCTTTCTTATCATACTACCCATTGCTTTTATTTTTTTCACCATTCTCCATTAAAATAAGGATTTCCTTTCTCATCCCATTGTGTTGTCATGGAAATTATGGAAATTGTGCTTTTGTCTTTTGAGGAATCCTGGCAGCTTGTAGCCAAAACAGTTCCACGGAGTTGATGGAAGCTGGGATATGTCCCACCTCTGCTACTGCATTACATTTAGTATCTCCAGCTTCCTCAGGGGTAAGGACCTCTGCCTGGCTTTTCTGCTCACTCCTTTTCCGAAGGGAAACCCCAAATATCTTTCTCACATGTGAGGGCCTTGGCTCTGTTGGTAACTGCATTCCCAGACACACTCCAGAGGGACATCATTGCCATTTTCCATGTCTGGGGCTTGCCATTGCTACCACCTCTGTGTAGCATCCCTTCATCCATGGGAGATGCCAGACATGGCCCTGGTGGACTTCACCTATGGGGCAAGAACTATAGGGAGCCCTGTTGGGATCATAAGGTTAATACCTACCTGTGAGATGGAAGAAACCCTGCTGCCAGAGAGGATAGACGACAAAACTATTCTTGCTGGGATCAAGGCAATGCCTAGTCTCTGGAGGTACCTTCCACAGCCCTTCTGTGCTTCTCACATGCTGGCTGCAAGTAACCTCAAAATGCTAAAGCAAGAATGAAATCGTCTGTTGTCTGCTTTGGACTGAAGCAGTGGACCATGCTGTGGTCCATGGCCACAGAAATCTATAAGCATCCAATGGAAGCCTCTGAAGATGCCAAGTAAGTTCCCATTTTATCACCTTGGGCAATTCTTCCATTTGCATGTGAATGGGGGGAAAAAAAGTACAATTCCAAAGTTTGTCCTTACAATTGGACATCCTGTGTGCTCTGAGTTTCCTTTTCCTCTTCTGTGGGGGCAATTCTTCTGACTCGAGGGAAGAAAGAAATTGATGTATTTATTCTTGTGCAGCATTTCAGACGGGGAAAACAATGAGGTGAAACATGGGCTTGACAGGGGTAGGAAAGTGAATGATAAGTCTGGGCTGTGAATGATCCTTGTGAGAGTTCTCACATCACTGTTAATAAGGACTGAGTTCCCATGCACACACCCTGAAACTTGGCACAAGTGTACCGAATTTTCCTGTGCTCACTGAGTGCGTTTTCCCCTTTTGCCCCAAAAGACTTCACAAACCTACTTCTGTTACAGGGAGAAAAGCCCAGAAGGCAGATAAAAAGGATAACAATCCCCAGCACCTGAATTAGAACAAAACCGCCTATGTTCTGTTCTCCCAGAGGGCTGGTTGCCGAGCGAAGCTGTGCTATTACCCTCCTACAGTGACCTTCACTTCTCGCTTAAGAGAGCTGAGTCCTGCAGGACAGCAAGGTCTGAGCACTGGAGCTGTGCAGTCCTGAGCATCCCTCACCCATGAGCTGTGCTCCCACCTATGAGCAGCCCCCTCAGCCACCCCTCACTCCTCTCTTCTCACAGCCTTGCTAATAGAGTCTTATTTTTAGCTGTTGGAGGTATAAGCGTGACATTGAGCATTAAACACGCTCTCAGCTCACACCATTCTTTTTCTGTGTGCATGAGGCTCTTCTTCAAGCTGCTTTGTCTTTTCCTGCTTCTTAGGCTCTGGCCTCAGCCCCAGTCCATGTCCTTGTTCCACATACCAGCAACTGCTGCTGGGGTGGTGGGGAGGTGTGGACTTTGATTTAGTGTTGATGCTGTCTCTTTTCTCTTTTATGTGTATAAACTCTCCTTAGAATGAGGGTGTTGAATTAGGAAACATTACCTTTGGTTACCAGGAAGTTTCAATTTCTTCAGTGATAAAGGCCCTGAGAGGACAAGTTCTTGTGTTTTTACTTTAAGTACTAATGTGTTCAAGTGTAAATGTCTTGGTGTGAGAAGATGGATTCACACTTCTATGGCTCCAAAAGCCACGATGTGGAGAAGGACCATAATGGTGCAGGACATTCTCATAATTTAAACAAAATCTGGTTATTCTCTGTCAGCTCACCATAGGTACCTGCTGTAAAAACCTTGCCAGCAGCAATTCTAGAGGAAAGGGACATTTCAGGCAAGAAGTCTATTTTTCTTCATTGAAGGTTGTAACTTCCCTGCAGGAGGCTTTAGTTCTCCACAAACCTGCACAAAATACCAGTCAAGGCTTTTCTGGGAAGTGTCTAGATGGAAACTGAAGGAGACGGACAAAGACTCCCCACTCCAAGACAGCTATATAGAATCATAGAATGGTTAGGGTTGGAAAGGACTTTAAGATCATGTAGTTCCAACCCCCTACTGTGGGCAGGGACAGCTGTAAGTGTAGATACTCTTTAATTCAGTGCTTATAATTACTGTAATTGTGCATGAAAGTGCCCCAGCTGCTCTGCACAAATCCCCACTTGGGTGTGCATATTATTGTGTTTGCAGTTACTAGGTGAGTTCACATAGCTCCCTCCTTCTTTTTAGCAGTTAAGAGAGACCCTACTGATTATAGGAAGGGGCGTAGATTTATAGGGACAATTAAGGAAAACAGGAGTTGTAGCTGAAAGTTAAAACTCTGTCTTTAGAAATTGCTTTTCTTCAGTTTTGCTAATGGATAAACTGAAATAAAGTAATTAAATCAAAGGGACTGGAAATAAGCAAAGAAGATGTTGAAGCTTGAACTTATGTAATAAATACTTGCCTCTTAAATCTGCCTTTTGTTTGCAGCAGTTGGATCCACATGGTGTATTAGCAAATGAGTGCACGAAAGTTTGTATTTCCAAGCATTTTATTTCCCTTGTAGTCATTTAAAAATTGTGAAATTGAGCATAAAACTGACTGGATGCAATTGCTGTCATCAGAAAATAAGAGTGAGTGGGCTGGAGAAAGCTATCGTCCCTCCCAGTAGCAGCCCAGGGAGGAAAACTGTTCAAAGGCAGAGTGAGGACATGAAGATGCTGTTGCTTGTGTGGTGCTAACATTCTCCTTCAGTCAATACCCATCAATAGTCTGACTGCACATTCTTTAGCTTCTCTAAGTCAAGCAGAATGTGTTAGCCAGGAAATGGAGCTCCTATTGCAAATGGGCAGAAGTGTTTCCTCATTCTTCCTTTACACCCATTCCTTATCTTCTAACGCCTCTGGATACTAATGGTGGTGTGTCTAATAAATAGCAAAATGAATCAGGGTCCAGCCAGTGTTTTGCAGGAAGCACAGTCACATGGAGAGAGAGAGAAAGAACTTTCTTTTCCTTTTGAAATGATCTGAACATCAGCTCCTCAGTGTAAAACCCTGTGAAGCACAAGCAGTACCTGTGCTCTGCTTGGGCTCCACCAGCTCAGGAGCTCACCTGAGATGTCACAGCTGAAGGAAGTTTAACAAGATTAGGAAAAACAGTCAGGAAGGTGTTAAGGGAACTCCACAGTGATCAATATTTCTCATTTCTCACTACATAAATAGTCCTCCTGAGCAGGCTGATTCCTGTTCCACCTGCCACATGGCTCCTGCAGTAAATGAAATCTGTATGTTAACTGTGTATGCACAGGGCTGACAGAGCAGCTAAATCTGTCTGTGATAAGCTGTTTCCATCCACACCTGGTTCTTGTGAAATAGGGTGGCCTTTGTTACCAGGTAACAATAAAAGGTAGGTTAAATGCCAAGGTGCTGGTTTAACTTGTACCGAAAACATTCCACGTGAAGAACACTGGGGCAGTGCGTCCTCTAGGTAAGGTCTTATTTAAGCACACAAATGAAGTTGAAGCGGCTGCTTGGGGTGGATCTCAGCCTCTGGGAATGTTCTGCTTGTAGCTCAGGATCTGTCAGAATGAGAAATGCTCAAACACACCCCGGTATTTGTTTTGCATGTGATGTTGTAGCAAAACAAAAACCGGCTGAATTGTCAACAGATAGAACTGGTTTATTGTGCATTTATTGACAGCGTTGTGGTACACAGCTGTGTAAAAACTGCTTGGGGTTTCCTCACTGTTTTTGCTTTTTCTTGGTTTAAGTCAAGGTTATCTGGAAGTGCAGAATCCTGAATATTCACTTGCCTTAAAATCAGAATTTTATCTTGGATTTCTTATTTATTTGGTTTTATTTGTTTTTTTTATGTCCTTCAAAAATAATGGCCTTGGTTACCAGTGTATTTCCATGATCTTATTCACTGGAGGAATACTGATAGCCAGCCAGCACTAGGAGTCAGAAAAGATCTTGGCCTGAGCAAGCCTCACTCTTTAATGTTGAATGTGAAATAACAGCAGAGTCAGTAGCTTTTTGCATTTAAAAAGTCAGGGAAAATGTCTTTTTGGTCTTGAAGATGCTCACGTGCGTGTGCTGCTCATAACAACAAGGGATGTTGTTTTGTTTTGCCTTGTCTTGATGCTGCTGCCGGGATATTCCAGCAGCACCTAAAATGCAGTGTGAAACCCCAGCACTGGTGAATCAAACAAACAGCTTTTGACTGCTCAGGGCCAGAATTTAATGGCATTTTGACAGAAAGGGACATTTCCCCACCCTAACTCACAGAGGGGGTGAATGAACAAACAGGGATGCTTTTGCCTCCCATCCACTACAAACATCTTCAAGGTAAAGGATAGAACAGCATAGAAGATTATGGATTTTTGTAACCTGTTGTCACTTCACTTCTTCTTGCTCAGATGGAGTTTATCTGCACAGTCGACATTGATTTCACTGTATGAAGCTGTCTGAAGGTCTAATTAATGTTATGATCAATCTACTTTATTTCTGACATTGACTTTATGTTGGTCATGCCCCTGGCTCCCTGTGCTTGTGTTTGAAAGAGATCAGTGTAGGAACATTGCATCTGTTAAGTCTGCAGTATTGCACCATTGTGTTCCTCGGCACTGTGCGTCACCCAGCTTGTAGTCTGAAAAGTTAGATTTGGCAATAAGCATTGAGTTTTGTAAAGAGTTCATTTCAGGGCCTCTGTTTTCATGTATCTCAGTATTGTATGTACTTATGTAGAAGGAAATATATATATATTTCTGTATGAACTTTCTATACATGCTTGTGTTGCTTTGTTTGTTCAGCATGTCTTGTTTGTTGGTTTTTTCTTTTCCATTTTGCCCGTGTATTTTGGCTCTGAATCATTCAACAGCATAAAGGAGGTTTGTGGTAGATTCTGATTTGGGGGGCAAAACCTTTCCTGGCAAAAAAGAATCAACTTCCATTGGAAGTTCCATTAGGATATTTCACAAATCTGAGTTATTCAAAGTCAAAAAATGGAGTATGAAAAAAGAAAGAGATTTTATTTCAAAATAAGATGCCGATGATTTCACGTTTGACATTTCCCCCAGGAAATATCCTTCAATTTCTTTTAAAAATGCTGTAAAAAGCCAACCCTGAAAACATCTTGTGGATCTGAAAGGGACTTTGCCTCTCCCTAAATCCTGGCCTGCCCCAAGCACAGGTTTGCCATTATCTGAGTCTGTTCGCATTCCCAGCTGCCACGTGTTTCTTGCTGAGTGTCCTTCTTAAGAGAAGGGGAATGACAGTACCTTTATTTGGTATGAAATGTCCCTCAAGGGAGAGCAGGAAGATTTCTGTACACATCCTGCAGGCTGACCTTGTGAAATGGTGCAGTTTCACAAGTAAAGAATAGCTGAACCCTGTGCTCTTCAGCCCATGCTTTTGAGCATTGAAGCTATTGAAAGGTGGTTGAAAGGATTTTGGAAGAGAAAAGGAGGGGAGGGGTAACCAGCAACAAAACCTCACCAAACAAACCCCACCTAGAAACAGTGCTCCACAAATAACCCACATAGGCTCAGCTCACAAAAGCTTGGCCCTGAAATGCCTTATGTAAAATAAGTGTGCTCCTCAGATGGTATCGTTGGTGAATGGTCTCATTCTCAGCTTGCTTCCAAATGGCTCGTACATTATTAACTTGTGCTTCTCACCTTGTGTTTTCACCTGTGGAAAATACCTTTAGATGGGAATTGGAGTGATGGGTTCAGAAGGGAAAAACTGGCTGCCCAGGGCAACAGGCAGTTGTCACAGGGATGAGCCAGCCTCCCTGCTGAGTGGAGGAAACTGCTTGAAAGACTTCAGAAAAAAGATATGTGAGAATACCCAGAAAAGCAGCATGGTGCTTTGCTGGAAATAGGCTGGGATTCTCCATCTGGGTACTCGCATTGGAACAAATCCGGGGTACCTCTGGCACCATCAGCGCATGCGAGAGCCTGTGCTGCAATGCAGTGATGCAAGGAGCAGATGTGGGGCTCTCCCTTGACCCCATCAGTTTTACTACCACCTCCTGGCTGCTTTTCTACTGTCTAAAAGTTTGATATGCTGCCAGCTACCTAAATATAATGAATGTGTTTTGCAGTGGGGATGGGGAGAGTAGTGCAACCTCATAGGCAACAGGGTTTTGGCACACATCTGTTAACATGGAGAGCAGGCATTCAGCACTGAAATGCTTGCTTTTCCCTTCAGCAGTTAGATCCCATAAGCAAATGATACTTCCAAAAGGCTTACTCAAAGAAAATATTAAATACCCTGAAATAGGTTTTAGGTTAGTGTCAAGGGAGGATACTGTAAACTGGCTGTTTAGTAGAGGTGACTGTACCTAAAGGCCCTACGCATCTATAAGAGGAATCTTCACAGACTGATTCTTGCAGCTGGGACCCTCTTGTTGTGGTCCCATCTGCAGAGCCCTATGGGATCTGCTCAGATCCCCAGATCAGCCTGTAACAGCATCCCACAGGAAAAAAAAACATTAAAAAACCAGCACACAACCCACAAAGCCAAGAAGCTTCATGGAAGGGTGGAACTTAAGCAAACAGAGATCTACAGAAACCCAGAGTTAATAAAATATATCCTGTCCATGCATTATGAAACACATCTGCCTGCAGAGTGACATGCCAACTTTCATTTTTACTTTGGCTTGGCAGAACTGGTCAGGATGAAAATGGCTGCATGCATTGGTAAGCAGCCACCCGCAGATGTGTGCACACACCTCCTTTATTCCCTCTTTCTGGGTGCCTGACTCCACCAGAGGGCTTTGTGGAAGGGGCTGGGAACATAGAGGTGATTTTTCTTAATGCCTTGGAGATCTGGATTGAACAATGTATAATACAGATGGAAGCACAAAGGAATAAATGCAGCAGCTGAGACTGGCGGTCCATCTACTCAGGGCAGGTTTGCTGGGAGGACTGTAGGAGCAGTGCCCTCCTCTCTCTTCTCCCTCTCTCCATCCCATTACTGCTGCAGTATGTCTTGCTAATGCTGCGCTGAAAAGCAGCTGTGAGGTTTCACTGCTCACCTCTGTAACCAAAGCAGCTATTTCCAGGACAGTACTTTGTGAATCAAGTGTTTCTGGAAGGAAATTGCATATGGCTCAGAAATTGAATAAGTTCTCTGTGCAGGAAGATTTTTCTTGGTCCTGCCAGGGTCTGCCTTGCAGACAGAAACAAGATCCTTTCTAGCCCTCCCAGTTTATGGTCTTCTTACTATACTTCCACATCTTTGGTATCTACTGTTACTGATGACTTCCATTTAGTGATACGATGTGACTGTGGGTTCCATGGATCATCTCCTTACTGTACAGAAATGTACACCTTTCCTGCTGGTTTTTCTTTCCCCTGAGTTTACAAAACTCAAGAGGAAAGTCTGTCACCAGGGTTAGAAAACTGCTCAGGATATATCGCATGTCAAATTTTAAAGTCAGACCAGGCAAGTGCATTGAAGTGTATGTGGTACCCACCAGCTGCAGAATCGCAGCTCTTCAGTGAATCATTTCCCTGCCCCAGCTCTCCATCTGTAATGGAGAAGAGAAGAGGTTAAATATTCAGGGTAGCAAACAGCAGGAGGAAAATTGGGAAGATTAAAAATGAATGCTCCCATATTCCCCCTGGAGGTAGGTGTTTCTGTCACTGGGGCAGTTCCTGTTGCAGTAAATGCTAGGCATCTCCTTAAGGGAGAACCTTCTGCTTGATGTAAGGCTGGGGTTTGTACTTTCAAAGTCAGCCTTCAAAACTGCATCAATGAGCAAGTAACAAAACTTTCCTGCTATAAATATTTGAACAGCAGCTTGCTAATTTTTGTTACTTTCAACGTGGATTAATTGCTATTTTATTATCCGCTTCAGCTTCTATTAGTTTAGGATTTACATCTTAAATGATAGTATCAGAGTTTGTCTTGAATAAAACATTTTGTAACCTAGAGGAGTTTATTAAATGCTTGAAGGTGAACTGACTGATTAAAGGCAGCACGAGGATCCTGATGTGTTTTACAATTGCAAGAATACGCATTTGGAGTTCTACAAAACAACGTTGCACGTTTTAGATAGTTCCACTTCAAATAGATGCTGATAAATACTGCTGCCTTTTGAAATGCTGTTGCTCCTTGTTACCTCCATTAATAGACTGTTCTGCACCTATCCTCTCCCTCCTCAGGAGCTGATGAGGTGTCACTTGACACAAACAACTAAGGATGTACCAAAGTAGCCCTCTTCATGTTGCTCTTTCACCTAATTAACCTCCATTGGTGTGGGGCTATCCCCATGATCCCAGCATGGGTGTTGTAATGACACATCTGTCATGGCCATCCCTGATTACCCAGTGCTGTGGGCTGCAAGGGTAGAAAGGGAGGTAAGTCACGCTTGTGCTGCTAACTCAATTCCACTAAAAGATGTAGGAGATATGTCTAAAGTTAGATGGAAACCCATGGGAAACCTGCTTGTTGCGTTGGGAAGGCTCAGATTGTAGCTGGAGCAACGCTGTTAATGGCAGTGTACCTGCTATAATAAAGGGGAGACATAATCAGACCTAGAGAGCCTGCATGTTTATCTGCCAGGAGATATGTGACTAGTTATTCTTAATTATTACACCTGGTGTGATTAATTATCCTGCACACACAGGCTAATGAGTGTTCAGCTGAGCCTCCTTTCGGGCTCAGCTCTAAAGCTGTGGTCTCTTCTGCACACAGCCACCCTGGGGGATGTGCGCGATCAGGAGGGGCAGGCAGCAGGGTGGGAGTTACCAAGTGCTCCATGCAAAATAAAGAGAAATTCTGGCACTGGAACAGATCTATTTCTTGGGTTTGTCAGGAAATCTGGCACCCTGGGCATAGGAGCTGATGTGCAGGACTTTGTTAGGCACTTGGTTTTACTGTAGTGGTCTGTCATAGGTGGAGGATGGAGCCCCAGGAGAGGTTCTGGCTCTGCTCTTCTACAGGGCATTGTCATCGTGGCCATGTTCCAGAGATAAGAACAGAGAGGGTGGGCCAAGGCAGGAGTGTGTATTCTGAATTTGGAAGACTAAACAAATAAACACAAGTGTGATAAAATGACACAGGGCTTAATACAGAGGTATGGCTCTCAGAAGTATTACTGGAGAGGCTCATTTAATCCCAAAGAGATTCAAAGGGATAATGGCACAGGAGCAGCTCTCCAGACTCGCCTGCTGGAGGTTATGTGGGCTTTTGGGTGATTGATTCATCTGCAGAGCTGGGGGAATTGGATGATCCAGATGACTAACAATGAGATTTAGGGGTGAATTTATCTCACCGGAGGTAGTTAAATCTGATGGGTTTGTCCCCTGGGTCTTCTGACTGAAGTTAATCCAAGTTAGTCATGAGCACAAGTTTCTCCTGTTAGGGGATGTTTGGTGACCTTACATGAAGTGGTCTTGGCAAGTCAGACAAGCAGGCGGTCTGAATAAAGCAGACGGCTGATATAACAGGGAATGTTGAGGTCAGCTCCTGGAAAAGCTTTTACTGCTACTGTCAGTGTTACACTGGCTCAATGGCTGTACAGGAATGTCTCTCGAGGGCATAGTCAAATCAGCACTTCTTTGCATTGCTTTTTACCTCTTGATTTTGCCTTCAAAAAGAAGGTCCGTGTAACCCATTCTGAGGTTAAACATATGTAATCATTGCATGAGCGCATTCTCTAACTGGGGCTTCTCTCAGTGCACAGGGCTGGGTGTGCTTCTCCAGCCCTAACTCTGTCCATCTCTGATGTGGAAAATCTCTGCCTTTTTTAACAAATGTAGAGTGTATATCCCCTCATACATGCTGCAGATGCAGAAATTGGAGGCATCTACAAGCCACCCCTATTTAAAAAGAGATCACTTGAGCTGTAAGCCAGCATGGTGACTTTTTCCCCCTCTGAAGCTGTGGGAAGCAGACTTGAATCTTTACCAAGGACAGGAACAGGCAATCACGAACTCCAGAGTGATGAGGACGCAACATGAGGACAAGGAGTGGGAAACTGGGAGGGTGGCTGTGGGCCCGGGAGGGCTGCACTGTGCTGCTGTAGGCTCTGTAATGGATACTCTAATTACATTGTTTAGGTGCATGCTTCACATTGCAGCCGTGTTTCCATGGCTATTTAAAGTCTGTTTCAATGTTTGCAGAGCTTCTATGGTTGTTAACAGCTGGATGCAAATATGTAGAAGGTGAGAACACACAATTTGGGTGCACACACATACATACCCCTGTGCCTTCCTACAAGCCCCAGTGATGTCCCTGCTGACAAACAATGATCACTGTGCTTGCCTTAAGAAGCTTATTCCCATGGACTGCTGGCAATGGGGGGAGGAGGGGGGGGTGTTGCTTCTAAGGAGCATGGTTTTGAAGACCAGCAGGACCCAGTGAAATCTGGATCTCGGCAAATTCCTGCCCAAGATCCCTGAAACGTGGTGTGAATTGCAGCAAAGTTAAGTGTGCATGGGGTTCATGGCAATTGGAGGGGCTGACTAAGCAGGGGTGCAGTTTTATCCCTTAAGTCAACGGACTAAAGCTATTTTTGGCACAGGAATGGAGATAATTCAAATTCAGAGTGGTTCACACTGAGATCTGGGCCCAGGTTGGAAATAGTTTTAGCTGTCCTTTCCAAAGGGAGAATAAAATCAGCATTGCCTGGTGCGGAGATGCACCGTTTGTGTCTCCCTGGCATGGCTTGGATATCCTGCGGTACATCATTCTGAGATTGCACAAGACAAATATACCTATGAAAATGAAAGGTCTGTGACACCTTGGGATGTTCCATCAAAGCAGAAGGTGCTGCTGGATTTACAGAGGGAGCAACAGATGCTCTCTGAGTCAGGTGAGACCACCAGCCCCACTAGAAGGGGTGGGTACCAGATGTTGATGTTGCTGACCCTTGGCTGGTGCTTCTTTCATTTTCACAGTTAATCTATATGGCAAAACTAACACAAAGCATATCCTGGTTATAGCAATTAATTTTGGGGCTTATCACCTACCAGACCAATTACCAATGTAATCTTCTACTTATTTCATTCTGGTGGGTCCAACTGAAATAACTTTTCCACAAAAGTAGCTCCCTTTCTGCTTGCCTGGACTGCTTCTGGCTGCTTTGGCTTCAGATTCAGGTGTTCTGTCAGGTGCAGAAAGTTGCATCATTATTCTGTTTTAATAATGCAACAGGATACTGAAACAGGCAGAGGTGGATGTAGCTCTCCCTTGTTGCTGCGAGGTTACAAACAGGACCGGGAAATCGATGCAGAGGGTTTTCATGGCTGAACGTTTCCAGGTTGTTGTTAGCTTGTAACCCTGTGGTGCAGAGCATGTTGTGTGGGCAGGGAGCAGGGCCGTAGGGGAGCACGTTATGTGCTCTCTGCTCCCTAAGGATGTTACTCTGTAAGCATCTTTGGGCAAAAGGCGCCTCACGGTTGACTGTGAATTCCCAGATGTCTCTAAAGATAGACAAATACCGATGGGTTTTGGTTTGTTTCCTTCTTCCAAACTGAAATAATAAGAGAGAGAGAGAGGAGAGGGAAGGTTTGGACCAAAGACAACCAGAAAATGATCCTATTTCTTCAGTGATTAAAACCTACACAGTGCCACTGGCTTCTGAAAAACAGTTTTTGTCACCCCCAAGTGTTCTGTGTCCCCTTAATAAGAAATTTTATCTTATTTTGGAATGTTCCTTGTTTTCATTTGAAAAAATCAACCCAAAACAAAAAGGAAAAAGTTTCCACTAGAAAACATCTGCTGAAGTTTCAGTTGCAAATAGTTTCTCTTGTTTTGCCAGTGCAATGCAAATCCGAGTGGCACTGATCCTTTTGAAAACCTGACTTTGATTGAATTGGCTATAACTGAGCAGAAAAACACCCCCATTGCTCGCTCCTGCCTATAATATCATGCAGCAGGATGGGTTGCTGAATTGGTTCTCTCTGATGTGGTGCTTTGGCCACGGATCTGAGCCCTTCTCTGTGCTCTCAGCCAGACTCTTGCGTCAAGGGCAGACTGGGAATACATTTTTCCATGTGTTCCAGTATTGCCCTTTGCAGCTGCTCAGGACTGCTCGCAATAAAAGCACAGAAGCAGATGCACAAACCCAATGCTGTGTCAGGACACATCCCACCCCCTCTCAGCTTGCAGGGCATCCACTGCTTGAGCCTCCTGCTGAGTGTCTCCTCCTTTCCCCACCCACCCTCTTTCTCTCCTCTTTCTGTTCCAGTTTTCTCAGGCTCCTTCTAACCAGTGCACCACACATTTGAACTCCCTTTTTGGGGTGGCAGCCGCAGAAGCCAATGAAACTCAAACACGTTTGCTGCTACCTTCAGGGACATCAGTGACCTAACATCTTGCCACTCTCTTCTATGGTTCTGTGCAAGCTTATACAAAAATCTAGTGGGGATCTGTGCCTGACAAACCACTCCCCTCCTGCATTACTGAGCCAAATTTGGAAGACATCTGAATTTTGCCTTTTAGTCTCCATAAAAACTTTCTTACACCAACATTAAGCTTGCAGAAAAGTATTTTTGTTCATCTGATTCCTGCAACCAAAACCAGGAACGGATATACAAAGTGATGTAAGTTGAGGACAAGTTGAGCAAGGTGCTCTAGTGGAAGGTGTCCCTGCCCATGGCAGGGGTTTGGAACTGGTCAGCTTTAAGTTCCCTTCCAAGCCAAACTGTTTTGTGTTGAGTGTGTCCAAATAAGAGTCAAGTCTTCCTATGAGGATGTATAGCTCAAATCATGTCATGCCTCACTGCTGTATCCAGCATCTAAGCTGGCTCCTGGGTACCCTGAAGCACAGATGGGGCTTCTTGCCCCTGCTTTGGTGAAGGGCTGAAGAGCAGGTAGAGGCAGGGATGTGTGTTGCCACCTCAGGCAGTGTCAGAGCACCAGACAGCTGATGGCTTATAAAGCAGCAAAGTTCAATCTTCCCTTTTCATCTTCTTTTGACTTTCAGTATAAATTACCTCATCTGAGGTGTCACTAGAAATTGATTTGTTATGCTAAATACTTGCCAAATAAATAATGAGCTCCCAAATTAGTCTATAAACAATAAGACAAGGAGTGAATTATTTCTAGTGATTCCTTTTATCATGCACAGATGAAATTACTTCAGTGTTCTGACTCCCAGGGCTGGGCTGTCTCCAAAAAATGTGCTGGTGACACTTAAAAACACCAAGCGCCCCTCTATGCTCTTTTATGATATTAAATGTCACTGCTTCCCTCATTTTATCGCATTATTACAGCCTTTTCTTGCCTGGAAGGAATCAAAATAATGAAAACTGAAAGAATCCAAGGTGTCTGCCTGTACATCTCTCATAAAATCAGCCTCCACGTTACAGAACAAGTTCCAAGGTGATGCCATGAGGTAAAAGACCAAACCAATATCAATTACAGCCTTTCTAAAGAGCAAACCCCCCAAAAAAAAGAACATCTCCATACCTGATCCACATTGCTGCTTACTTTAAGGTACTGATAAAGAGACCAGAACATTTATTTAGCAGAAAAGCTTTATTTTGTTTGCTCTGCTAAGGTAGAGCTGGGATGCTATAAAGCCCTGTGTTTCTTGTCTTGTTTGATGGAAAGCTTCTAGAGGTTGTTTTCGGATAGTAACGTATTCATACCATGGCACCTGAAGGCACACAAGGAGCAGAGGACATTGGCAATGGAGTATGAAGCTCTGCTCCTGGCCAGCAGCATCTGAAATCTTCTCTGTATTGTCTGCTACGTGTGCAGAGCCTTGGTGAAATGAGTGGGGACATCAAAAGCAGTGTCATACCCGGCACTGTTGGAAGAAGAGCTAAAAGCGAATGTGATGTTGACACTGGGAAGCCTTGTGGTCCTTTTAGGTGTGATGGGTGGTAGGGTTCACCTGGTCACTCCTGTAGCCAACAGACTTAGACATGTTTGGCCTTGAGGACTTCACAGAACCCCAGCCTGGTTTGTGTTGGAAGGGACCTTAAAGCTCATCCAGTTCCAACCCCTGCCACAGGCAGGGACCCCTTCCACTAGAGCAGCTTGCTCCAAACCCCTGTGTCCAACCTGCCCTTGAACACTGCCAGGGATGGGGCAGCCACAGCTTCTCTGGGCACCCTGTGCCAGCGCCTCAGCACCCTCACAGGGAAGATCAACTTCCTTATGTCTAATATAAATCTACCCTAAAATCACAATCTAATCTAAATCTACAGGCAGGACTGTGTCTCTTGCTCTTGCATGCATGTCGAATAGGTGAGATAAGAACAGATTGCCAACTGACACTTCTTACTGACACTCAGCATGCCACCTTCAGGGAAATTCATGTCTTCAGGGCTTCCTCCTGGTGCCCCTCCTCACTGCCACAGCTCCTGTCTCGGTGCCACCGCTCAAGGCTGTCACACCTCTTCAAGCAGAGGTTTTCTCCGCAGCCACAACTCCTCAGTCTGGGAGACGCAGTCCCAGCAGCTAATACTCACCTCGAGGCCTTGAGAGGCACAGGTTACTTTGGAGGATGGGTCAGAGGAGCCGGTTATGACGACTGCACTAAATTACCAGTTTCTCTTCATTGACTGTAAAAAGTCCTCGTGGGGCTCTCTTCCTGGACTGACGCTGGTTTCTGCCAATGTTCAATGGAGAAAAGAGAGACAAAAAAGTGAGGAAGGTGGAAAGCTTGAGAGAAATCTGTGCTCTAAGGAAGAATAAAAATCATCACCGTTGGCCAAGTATGACTGGCTGCTTGCGATGCAGATTTTTCTGCTGAAGAGCAAGATCTTATTAGGATTGCATTAGGCAGCTAATATCACTTTTCAATAAAGTGGGATGTGTCCACTAATGCTTGAAAATGCCTGTTATTATTTATTGATATATAAAGCTGCTATATGAGTTTTATTTAAAGGAACGCCAGGCACAATTACTGTAATTTGTTAATGTAACAAAAGAATTCCTATTATGCTAATGTCACCTTGCAAAAGCTGAAGCTCTCATGATTTTTTTCTCTGTAATGTCTTGCTACAGAGGGTAATTCAGCACATCAGTATTGTCTTTGTGCCACTGGCTGAATTACTTAACTTGCAGGCGACTCAGATTATGAGTTACAATTCAAGCCACCTAAACCAGTGTTGCTGCACATCGAGTACCTAAATGATTCTTTACTGTGTATTTTGAATTATTTAACTGGCCCATGGCTCTTAGGTTGAACTTTCTATGCTTGGAGTACAGTTGGAAGCTACTGTGGTGTGTGTCTGTTCCCACACGGCTGCTCCTGCTGATGGTTTTGCTTCTGGAAGAAATATTTCCCTATTGTTCCACAAAACAGAATGTCTGGAAGTAACCACATTTGAGAAACTTTAAATAAGCATCTTCCAGAGCCCTTCAGGGAGTGCTCTGCCAGCTAGAGGGCAATGTACGTGGGACTGCCTGAAGCACTGGAAGGAGATACCTGTGGCACAACATCCCGATTTCTTAGCCTGCAGTCCTCATATATAGCCAGAAATACACTTGATGTAAGATTGGGCAGTAGGTTGGACAGCAATTGGCTTCCCAGTTCATTCCTCTTGCTATAAGCCAATGCTTTCCAGCATTGCTGTAAAGTAATTGCTGTTTAAGTCTTTCTGTTCAATTGATAGTCAAACCGATGTGGTCACACCCATTGTATTATAATACTTCCCTTTGACATAAGCTCCACTGTTAGTTCCACAGAGTTATTTGTGTATGAACTGAAGGAGGAACTTTACAGTTTGAGTGTCTGCAGCAGGGATCACCACCAAGGGGGATTGCAAGTTGCTGCCACCACTGCTCTGCACAGCCTAGTGCAGTATTGGTCCCAAGAGTAGCTTATGGAGGAAGTAAAGCTGGATGTCAGGGCTGCACTTGCAGCTGTCCAGAAGCCATGCAGTGGGAATGGTGTGTGTGATAACTGGTAGGTGGTTTGGATTTCTGTAGTCCTGGTCAGGGTAAGTTTTCCTTTGCAGAAATCAGGTGACTCCCTCCAACCCTCTTAGTGCAGACTGGCAAATTGACCCCCCCTATAGATACCTATAGATAAAATTGAACCTGTTTGTATAAATCTGCCTGCGATGTTTTCCCCTGGCAATGCTCAGCTCTGCTTCCATGTCTGTGGGGGTGTGGAGATCAGAGATCCTTTAGAAAGTTGAACGTATTTTAGAGCCTGAGGGTGGCAGTTGCTGTCACGTGTTATTCAGCTTCCCATTCCTAAATGGGTGGTCACGTTGTGGTATGGCTGGATTAGAGGGTGGATGGCTGTGATGGAGGACAGGGAAAAATGAAGGGTGAATAGGAGTAAGGTGAGAGGCAGCCTTTGCAGTGATGCTCCCAGAGCTCCAGGGTGGCCCTGGCCTTCAGTCACTTGCCTGGGGCTCACCAGCACAGGAGGCTGGACCACTTCTCACATAGCTGCTGGTTGCCCTGGGCTGGAAGAGTACAGCACTGACCTCTGTGGGAAGGCTAATTCTAGTAATAATGGCGAATTGCTTTGTTGCCATGGTGATGAGAGCTCTGGGAAAAGTTATCCATGAGCAAACACAGTTCTCCTTTGCCAGTGGGATTTTGTGTAAAACAAGTGGCCAGGGAAATAGGATGGGCTGGACCGTGTGTTTGGATTTATCCACTGTGCTGGGTATCACTATGCACTGGGTTGGCTTGGAAAGCTCTAGGCAAGTGCTGATGATCAGGGATGGAGCACACAAGGGTGGCTGCTGCCCTGCTGAAACACAAGTCCTTGGGCATCTGCTGGGATGCTGAGGTCCTTGCTTACTTTTGGGTCTGACACTTCAGCATAAGCAGCCATGACTCCCTCTCTAGTGCTTTGGGATTTGATTTGAGTATTTGCTTTGAATATTCAGGCGTCTTCAGAAGTTAATACCTGACAGTGTGAAATACAATAATGCTTCTTCTAAGCATGATTGCCTTTCTCCTTAAACAGAATTTTGGGGGTTGAGGGAGGTGTCAGTTGAGCCAGTAGCAGCTGGGAAAGGGAGAAGTATTGGTAGGAACTCCAGGTGGAGAAAATGTGGGATAAGGACACGAGTGTTTATTTGGGGGGGAATAAAGCAGCGTGTACTTGCCACCCTTATCTTTGCAGCAGGGCTTGAGTTTTTACTTTCCCAGATTTCCAACAAAGACCCAAGACCCACTGAAAAGCCTCTAAAACAAGAGTGCTCCCCGAATATCAAATTCATTCAAATTAATGACGTTACAAATTATTTCCGTAAAATAAGAAAAACCCCTGCATTGTCACCAAAGTTCAAAGGCTGAAATTTGCTTGTCACTTGTTGTTTTGTTTGGTTTTGTTTTACTTTTCCCTCCAAAATTTTGATCACTGTGGGCTATTTTTGAGGTTCTGGGTTCAAGCTGCTGTGATATGTTGAAATAACCCAAAGAAACAAACAAGGAAGAAAACAAATGGCAAGTTCAGAAACAGAACTGGGTGGGAATATAGACCTGCAAGCAGGAAGATTCTGAATAATGATGTATCTGTGTTTGTGCCCTGTGCACCTTTGTATTCTTGCTGAGCTTTCATGAAATGAAAGAATGAGGATATAGGCTGAGAAAGTTGGGGCTGTTCAGCCTGGAGAAGAGAAGGCTGCGTGGAGACTTCAGAGCAGCTTCCAGTATCTGAAGGGGGGGCTATAGGGATGCTGGGGAGGGACTCTTCATTAGAAACTGTAGTGACAGGACAAGGGGTAACGGGTTCAAACTGAAACAGGGGAAGTTTAGATTGGATATAAGGAAGAAATTCTTTACTATAAGGGTGGTGAGGCACTGGAATGGGTTGCCCAGGGAAGCTGTGGCTGCCCCATCCCTGGCAGTGTTCAAGGCCAGGTTGGACAGAGCCTTGGGTGAGATGGTTTAGCGTGAGGTGTCCCTGCCCATGGCAGGGGGGGTGGAACTAGATGATCTTAAGGTCCTTTCCAACCCTAACTGTTCCATGATTCTATGAAATGATAAGTTTGACGCAAATTCTGGGTAATATGAAGATGTACCTGCTATCACGAAGGAAGCGCTCTGCTTGGAAAAGGAACACATTCTCCTGTGAGTTTTCTTACTGTAGGCTGAAAATGTACAAGGAAGTAGTCCAGTTTATAACGACAATGGATATTAGACAAAGGGCAAGACTTTGAGAACCACAAAGCATGTTTAGTGAGTGTTCAGGCAGAGACAGAAATTTCTGTATGTAACCTTATAATATACCACTTAAATTGAGTTTCTGACTAAGCAGCACTGTCAAGATGGTGCAGTGGGCCTAGAGCACAGTAGGGAGATAAATGTAGGTTCATTCAGGGTGGTTTCTTTTTTGGTAGTATAGGTTTAAAATATCAAGATCTTGAAGCTGAATTATAATGGTCAATATCCAGAGCTGAAAGTTGTTCCATGTACAGTGAATGCGCAGAGCTCTTTGGAAAACTCAGCCCAAAGTTTAATGGCAGATGATTGGGTCCTTTCTAAAGGTTTAATGGACCATTAATGTGCAGGACAGAGTGCAGCCATCATAAGAATGGCTTTCCAAAAGGAAAAGGCCAGTTTCAAAATCATCAGTCTGCCACTACATTTTCCCCCAGGCTTCTTAGATATTTCCTGTGTTTCTTATCACTGTCCTCATTTCTTTGAGATGAGTTCCAGTGGACTGCTCCTGTTCTCTTGTGGAGAGATGCTGCTGAGCAGAAAAACATTGGAAAGATTCTTGAGAGGCTGTTGTAAAAAATGGCATTGGACAACATCATGCTTTTCATGCTGAAAAACGTCCCTTATAGACTCCCATCTGGTCTAAAAAACATTTATTTACCTATTACGAGAAGCTGTGACTTTTATGTACCTTTGTGGGGGGAGAAATAGTGAAAGCTGGGTTGCACCAACCAGCTTTTCTATCAGTGAGTGCAGAGAACCAGGATTTCATCTCAAGCATCACCTACAGGCAGAACTGCAGCACTGTCTATAGGTGATGACATCCGAGGGGTTTGAGGGGGAGGTTTTCAACATATGTTTACAGCACTGATGGCAGAGCAAGTGCAGTCAGCGACAGGAAAAAGGGAGCTCTTTTACCAGGAAACATTGCAAGAGACCAGGATGTGTCTCACCTGAAAACTTCCTTTTTGGTTAATAATGTTTTCCTGACAAAGGATGCAAATGCAGTAATACTTAAATATTCTGTGATCTACTTTCTGGCTGTGTAAGATGTGCATTAGCAGGAGAATAGTGAAGGGGAGGAGAAATCTCTCAAGATGAAAATGTCATTCCCATGTTTTTAGACTCAAAGATTTGAGGTTTTTTCCCTTTGAATATAATTTTCATATTAAAACTTTCTCCAATTTCATCATCACCACTATCCCAAATCCTCAAGGATCAAAATGAACCGTTTCACTCCAGATTAAATGCAAGATGTAATTCAAATAAAGCGAGTTGGCTCTTCTTTAGGATCTTGCTAGACCAGTCTGGATTTTGGTTCCTCAGACCTGCCAGTGATGTGAAGAGGCAGCTCAAGCAGAGAGCTTTGTTCCTATGTCCATCATAGTCCCTTGCTGCACAGGCAGCCTGGCATGCCCTCTGCATAGAGCCCAGACCACAGCAGGGTGATGTTATGGCCTGGTTTCCACCTGAAACAGTTGGTTTTGACAATTGGGATCATCGAGATCTGATCAGGACAGGGTAGAAGGCTGATGTTTGCTATGCCTCCATGAACAGCTCTATGCATCCATCCTGTCCTCAACTGATCACAGGCTGCCTGGAAAGCCTGCCTTCCCTGATGGCACCCAGTGGTTTTAGGAAGGACCTTGGAAGATCTTGACCACCTTTAACTAGCTGTCAAGGCAGAAGGAACATGCTGAGGCGACCAGGGCAAGTGTGGGGTACTTCAGCCTGTTCACACACCAAGTGTTCCCTCAGTATTCCTGGTTTACTTTCTGGGTGCACTTGGACACCCTCAATCCAGCCTCCAGTGTGTTGGTATGAAAACCAATAGGCAGTAATAAAGCTTTTCTAAAATGCAGTGTAGACACTGAGAAAGAGAAAATCACTGGACCAGAACTACCACTTCTTCTTCAGGGACAGAAAACATTTTCTTCACACATTTTCACTTCATACACCAAGCAAACCTCTCCTGCCCTCCCTTCTTCTGTGTCTCTGCCTTCGCTTTCCATTCACCAATATTTATCTCTCTCCTTCCATCTTTTAGTAGCAGGGATGCACTGTGAAACATAATTTTGGCTCAGTGTTCTACTGTCGAGCCTGCCTCATGAAACATATTAGAGATAGGAACAAATAAAGCGAAGAGCAGGACTAAGGTGGCTCTGTCTGGATTTATTTCTCTCTTCTGAGTCTTGCTTTCTGTTTTTTCTGTACCACAATGGCCTAAATCCAGCCACTTTTTAATGGGTAGACATCAGTGAGCCAGGGCTGCTCCATGAATCACAGGGAGCTGCAATTCTGCAGCACTGAAGACCATTTTCAAAACCAATCTCATGCACCATTTTTTTTCCTAATTAGAGGTAGTGTCTAGCCACATTTCTGCATTGCCAAGCGGGGGATGTGAGGCCAGGCCAGTGCAACCCACTGTTCTCAGCTGTGTCGTGCACCACTGCAAGCTGGAAGAAAATACAAAGGAAAAACACCATTACTTGATGCCTTCTTCCTTTTTCAAGAGATTTTGATGTGTCCCTGTATTGAACAGCTCTAAAGATCCCATGTTCTTGAAAATTACAGCTCTTAACTCTATTTTGTCTTCCTACGCAGTGGTTTGGGACAGAGACCACAAATATTTTATGATGCTAAAATGAGAGGAGGGATCAGAAGGTTACGAGCTACATTCAGAAGCTGCCCAGGCTGTTCCTTTGTGCCTTGGAGAAGGAGACTTGGAGGGCACAATTTTCTAATTTTACATCCCACAGAAGGGAAAGATAACCCTTCTGAAAAGAAACGGGACCTAAAATTTGGAGCACTATTATCTGCATTTGCCTCAGCATCTTTGTGTCTCAGCGTTGGCTGTGACTGGGGAACATGGGCAGATGGGAATTGGAGGTCATCACGGAAGGAGGGCTTCCTGACGCTCTCATTAAGTAGCACATACAAATTGTAGTGATTTGAAAAGACCAGCAAAAACTGGCTATTAGAGTCACTGGTATGAAGCTGCAAAGCAGCCACATATGGACAAAAACTTCTGCGTCACCAGTGACTGGAGCTCACACAACCCTATTCTTCAGCACAGATGCAATGAAAGGTTTGAGCTATTTTCATGTGGCAGCAAATTGGGGGCATTTACTGCTAGAAGCACAATAAGTGGCTCCCATTAACCAGTTTATGGGGTGAACTTCTGCACGCTCGTTCAAATTCATCTGCTTGGCAAATTGGGAGCATTCATTGGTTCATGAATCTCCAGCTCTGTGAATGAGACCAGCTGGGGACATCTGTGGGCAGGTTCCTTTTCTTTTTGAGCTGCAGACATTAGTTTAGTAAAGCATGAGCAGAGCCACAATACCAATCACTAGTGTGGAGTCATAAATTGTTTCTCTTAACGCCTCTGGAAACAGGGCAAGCCAAATTGCTTTACAGCATATTTGTGATAACAGGCCTGAAGAAAATGCCATTTAAATACAATTTCCCACTGACATAGGAAAGGGATAAGGGAATGCATAAACTAAATAATTAACACCTCCTGGATGACTCCAGTTCTGTGTGTGGAAGGACAAGGGGGAAGTACATAGTGGGGTGTAAGGGGCTGGCTTTTCCTAGTAATAGTAAAACTTCATTTCCTCTTTAAGGAAAGGTCAGGATTTTATTAAACTGAATGCCAATTGGTTTCAATGGGGTTTGAATTGATTTCTGGAAACTACTACTGGTGAAAATTGCCAGGGAGAGCCCATTGAGACATCTTTACACCACTATGGCTGACTGGAGGCGGGGGTTGCTTTTCTGGAGTAACTTAAAACGTATCGGCATTATAAAGCGGAGAGAAAACTGCTGATTTCTAAGAAATGAGGTGCTTTTACAAATATTAAGCCAGATGTCTCATTTCTTACTTTTTAAAACTTCTTCTTGAGGCTCCCTGACTTCCCTGGCGCCCAGGCTCTTGTGTGGGGAGGGGAGGACGCAATCTGGGACATGAGGCCAGGGTTTCTGGCATCCTGTAATGTGTTTCTTCACTAAAGACATGGTCTGTTGGAAAATTCCCAGTTAGCTCTAATGTCTGCAAACTCTGTTCACCACGAACAGCAGGATGGAGACTCCTCAGCGAACATTTACTCTTGCCTGTGGCTTCATCACAGCAGCTAGATTTTATTGTGAGCTGCAGTGTGTGGCCACTTGTCTAATAGGTTCCGGATTGGCACCTTCTGTCATGTTGCACAAGGACCACTAAACATCACAATTTTGAAGCTTACTGATTTAGGTGCCGGGGAGTATGAACTGTTAAGTAAAGATGAGGTGTTTAAATACCTGTTTTTCAACAAGGCCCATCCTTCCAAACAATCACAGAGTGGTTATTAAGGAAGTATTTTATTCCCTCAACAGCAAAAGCTACAAGCGGCATGTTTAATGCACTTTCTTATTAATATTACTTCTTCTAGCAGGGAAATCTTGACAGCTTTTTATCAAACTCCCAACCCTTTTGACTTAGTAGAGATGAGATAAGGAGAGATCAGAGATGTCCTCCCAAGAGAACAGCTCACCCTCTAAGAAAACCCTTTCTTAAATTCCTGAACCATTGATGTCACATGCATTTGTAAATTACTCATTTGCTATGTACCTTATATCACATTTAATAACCCTTATTCTTTTGGTTAATGCTCTACCCATAGCCCTCCCTGTCATGCAGTGTCACCAGATACCTGGCATTGCCAAGCATTAGCATTGCAAATACCTTGGAAAACCCAGTCTCACTTCATTGCAGTCTTATAAGGCAATTTGTCATACAAATCTGTATCACATTGCACATTCAACGTGTTAATACCCTCTAAGACTAATTGTTCTTCTTCCTCTATTAGTGGAAACAATATTCCCAGCCTTATGTTAAAGATGAAGCAAAACATACTGACTTAACTCTTATGCCTATGATTGTCCTATTATTTTTTTTGTTTTTGATGGAAAATGAGACAGAGAGTCCTTGATTGAGGTCTTGCACCTTAAGTACGACCAGTTAAGCTGTGGCCCATGTCCCTGACAGATACAGCCCTTCCCCAGGCTGTCTCCTGCTGGAGTTTCATGGACTTACAGAAACCTCCTCAACCCCCACAAGGAAACTCTGAACAGCACTGAGTCACCTGGGCAGAGTGATCACAACAGGGAATAAAGTACCAGCTTCTCTTTTCCCATTGCAATGGCTTCCCACTTCTGTAACAACAGCTTCTCCTCACCCCGGGTAAGTGGCTTCCTCCTTCTCTGGGGATGTCCTGCATGGAAGGCAGGGAAGACTGGTTCTTGGCCATTTATCGTCTGTAACTGCAGTTGGCTTTTCGGTTCAGTACTGGGGTAAGAAAGGAATACCAAGGATCTGGAAAGGTGTTTAATGTGACCTAACGCTACCTGGGCTGTGAAGAAGATAAGGTCCTCTGAGTGCTTCTTATACTCAGCCTACCAAGTCAGAGTTTTCACATCTGATCTCCTAGTCCTGCTGAAAAGCTGGCAGTGGGGCAACACGGATTCAGACTGGGAGAGTTATGGTGTCTGTGTGTTCAGCAGTTATTGGGATAACACAGTTAACAGGGTGAGACCAGCCAGCCAGCCAGCCAGCTCCCTGTGGCCTTTAAAACCTCAGACCTGCATCTGCCCTTTTGCTAAATAAATGCACTTAATGAGCACACAAAGAATGAGAGAATTTCCTGGCATTGATGAGGGTTTCTGTTTATGATGCTGCTCTGGGAATTAGCAAATCCAGGTCCCTAATATGATAGAAAACCTGTCAGCTGCCTTTCTGCTGCTATGGATGTCCCCAGCTTTCAGGTAAACCAAAGAGGGAAGGAAAAGGAGGAAAAAAGCCTTGAAGAGTTGGAAAATAGATCTGTGTTACCGCTATTAGGAGATATTGCCCCTTGAAACCTGTCCTGGTATGGCATGGAGGACTCGAGGCAGTAGTTGCTGAGGAGAAGGCTCCTGAAGCCTGCTAGCATCCAGGTATGATGCTGCCTCCTGGTACCTGTCCAGAGGCAGCTGCAATGAGTAGAATAGTTTGGTTTGCCCCCATGTATGCTCAAGCAAATCCCACCTTTAGAACAAATGACCTGGAGTAGCTGCTTGAACCCTGCTGGTGCCAGATCCTTTCAGGCATCCCTGCTCAGGGCTGAGCCCCACCAACCTCTGGGCTGTCCCAGCAGCTGCTGCTGTCCTCACAGCCTGGCAAAGCACACGTATCTGCTGATGTCTGCACAGACTGAGGGAGGTTTACAGGTATGGAGAAGAGTGGTGAGGATACAGGGAAAAAAGAAGCTGCTGAAGGAGGGGATGCTCATACAGCCTGTTGGAGCTGTATAAGCCCCACGGAGGAGAGGGAATTTAAACTACAGAACAAGAATAAACTGATTAAGTATAAATTCTAGTTGCAAATGAGGAGATTCCTTGATATATAAGGTCAGGTCTTTACAGACTCCCCTAGGGAGCAAGGGAAAAGCTACTACTTTTGGGTTTAATAAGCTGGTGGGGATCAGAGGAAGAGGACTTGGCAACAGAGGAGGTTCCTTCAATCCCTTTCTTGCTACATTCCTTATTCTGCCCCTTCCCTCAACACTCCACTAGTGGCTTTCACCATTTAATTATGTTATTAATTAACATGGTAAGAATGAAAGCAGATGCACTGCTTTGGCTGCTTTGCTGGCCCTGCCATGCTCTTCTGTACACCCTGGAAAGGTAATGGGTTTATGTGTCTGAAAAACATTTCTGGTAAATAAAGGAAAATAATATTCAAGTTAATCCCAGGATCTGAGATGCTCTTTAGACTGTGAAGTGGTTATGCTGCAGGAGAGTGAGTTTGAAGGATTGTGCAAGGGGAAGGAATGTTCAAGAGACGGGAAGATTGATGTGACTGCAAACGGACAAATGCAGCACATGTCAGGGGAAATACAGGCTATAAAACTCATACACAGTTTTTGAGTATTTTCTGGGCTGCTGTGGCTGGCACCTTTGTGCAACAGTTGTCAATACCTTGTACTTCAGAGGCTGGTGAGAAGCACTGGTCCAGGAAGGATGGGCAAAAGATGCAGCACTAACACAAGCACAAGCTGCAGAGCTACATCCTGGTGAGTAAAGCTGTCACTGAATCACTGAGTGAGAAAAACCCTGTTCTGCAGAAGGCTCCAATGACCCAGACAAGTTGAATGTACCAGCTGGCATGCCCTGGGCTTCAAGACAGCTGTAAACCACAACAAGAATAACCCTCTGCTGTGTGTTGCCCTAGGCCAGTTTTGGGCTAAATGTCTGATCCAAGTTCCCTATCTTTTCCTTTCAATAAAGCCGCACTGTGAAAAGCATCACGCTAGCTTGTCCTCACCAGCCACTTGCATTTGCTGTTAATTCTCTGGAAGAAATGCTCCCTCTTGCCTCACCCAGGCTGGGATCCCTGCATAGAGAAATGGCTTTCTCCTGTGCGTTTGTTATACGCAGCTGCGTGAAACCCTCAGCCCATTCAATTAAAGAACCCGTTTTCCCATTAACTGTCTCCTTAGACAAATGTGAAGTGTATTTAATGTTCACTCAGGATGAAGCCAATATGTTTCTCCTGCTGTTTTACACTTTCTTCTTAGTAGGGATTTGTCGTCTCTGACTGCTCAAATACCTTGAATCTCCCCAGCATTTACGATCAGGAAAAGGTAACAAGTGTGGTGACAAAGAGTGAGTGCCAGATGAGACGGGGAAAATGGATTGCTTTAATAGATGTTACTGAGGCCCTTTTGCACCCTGCCTGATGCTGAGCAGCCACCCCATCCATCACGTTCACTCTAGCTGAGTAGCAGCACACCATCCACGCTTTAACAGACCCCTTCTCCCTTCTTCCTATTAGGGAAATTGCTGGCCTGGATCCCAAGCCATTCCTGACAGTCTGAGAAGATGCAGTTTAGAAAGGGTAAAATAAGCAACAGATCCTCTACATCAGCTTGATGTTTTTTATTAACATGCCCTGAAAATCATCTTCTTCCTGCCACTGGTACCTTGCTGCACATTAATCTGATAACTGATAAAGCGTTCTCTGAGCCTTTATTTTCCTTTTTCTCCACTTGTTTCTTCAGCACTGTTCTTCCTATGAATCAAGTAGCTGAGAAAATGGATGTAGATTCTCATCTGTATGAAAATACTTTGCCCAAAATACGAATCTTGCATTGGGCTGCTGTATTAATCCTTCTCTCCTGAACAACAATAATCATTCTGGCATTTTTCAGGCTGCAATTCACCACTTCTGCATTTGCCACTTGCTGCCTTACTGTAAGTTGGGGCACAAAATGGGGCAAGGGAAGGGAGGTAAAAGGAGGACAGAGCTCCTCTGGGCCTAATCCTGGGCATCCCTATTTCAAGATGTACATTGAGGTACTTCACATCAAGCAAAAGCAGCCTTAAGGGCCCTCATCAGCTCTGGCTCCAGATTTCTCACCTTGCTCCTGAGCCAGACTTGTCTGAAGAGCAGAGATGACAGCATGCTTGTGTGGGACCAGGCTTGATGGGACCAGCCTGGTTTTTCATCCTAAGAAGCACAAAAGAATCCTCTGGGTGTAAAGGAGCAGCTTTGCTCTTGGCCAGGACTGAGGCTCCTGGGTGTTTTGCGTTAGCAGTGACTAAACAGCAAGTGAAGAGCAAGTAGCTGGTGTGATGTGATGTGAAGAGCTCCAGTCTCTGCCCCGTGCTGGCCTGAAGGCAGCAGTTCTGCCCCTGGAGCTCTGCAAGCATGAGGACCCTTTGCTGTGCCACCATTCCTCCTGCAAACCGCCTTTGCTGAAGTGGGGGCTGAGGTGGCTTTGAGCTGATACAAGAGGAGCCCTGAGAGCACTTGGTTGCTTTGTGCTCTGAGATCAGGTCCCAGCTCTTCAGTAAAATCAGTCCTGATTTATCCCTGTGGATAAATATCTTCAGTTCAGAAGGACTCCATCACTGTCGAGAGTGAGGCACTTCCCCAACAAGTGGCAATAAAAACCTTTATAGCACTTGCTCAGCATGACAAATCCTCTTCATCCTCTTTCAGTGGTGGCTTTATTGCCTCTTCCCCGTGGGGGCTGTACTAGTCAGCCCAATCACACTGTTGGGGTTGTGGATGAAGTGTTGATGCCTCTGTCCTGGGCTATGGCCGCCAGGCATATCTCTGGTGTGTTATGCAGTTCCAGCACAAGCACTGCTCTTTCCCAGTCCCTGTCGGTCCATAGATCCAGGTATTGTGAAGTTTTGGCTCTAAGCAATTCTGTTCTGAACTGAAATGAAATGAACCTGATAACAGTCAAGAGCATGCGTTAAGGATGGACCATTTTTTTCCTAAGGTTTCAGCTAGAGATACTAAATTCCTGCTCTGCTCTCCATGGATGTTCCTAGCTGGAATTGCACCCTACTGATCTCAGCAGAAAAGGGAATTAGAGCTACTGCTCATGCCAGGATGAGGGGGTGTTAACCCTTTTTGTACCCCCAGTATGTAAAGCATTTGTAGATACTTTGTCCCTCAAGAGGAAATTTCTGGTTAGTGCTACCATTGTCATAAACTTGCAGGAACACCAGGAAGACCCATAACAATGTCAGCAGCTGAAAACCTCCATGCGTTACCCTGGAGTTCTCCTGTCTCCTACAGTACCATGTCTCTCATGGTATCTGGCCTTGAAAGCAAGCTCAGCTGATGGGTTTGATAACCCACAGAGGGTAGGAAGAGGTGAAAGAGTTCTTGAAGCCTGGATATTAACAGGTTCATCTCTCTTTGTTTCAGGCATATGGCTCATGGTGAGAGCATCTGCACTCGGAGACTTGGAGCTATGTTGCAATGGCTTGGAGTAATTACTGATGGGATTAGCAAGAAGATAATTAAAAAGAAGCATCTGAGGGACAGCAAAGCTGAGTGACACCCAGGTGAAGAGGTTTTGAATACCTGGGGTTGCCAATACTATGAACACAGGCATGGGGGTTTGCCTGGCCCCACATTTGAAGGCTAACCAGCATCACTGCTGTTGGATCAGGCAAGGTTGAGATCTTAAGAGGGAATGGGGAATGGGATGTGGTAGAACTGCCTTCTGCAGACCCTCACATCAGGAGTAGGGGCAGAAGCTTTTGCAAAGTCCCTGCTCTTCATCCCTGTGACCTCAGCAAGGTCAAAGCAAGGGGTTTGCTTTGGAGCTGAGGAGGAACAGATTTCCCTGAGGAGATGTGGTGGGTGGCAGCGGTGCCTGCACTTCCAGCACACAGGAACTGGAGCACCCTCCACCCTCACACCAGCAGTGGGCTGGAGGGAAGGAGCAATCAAGCTGAGCACTGGCCTGTCACCAACCTGTTTTCACCCCTGAAATCTCTTCTGCTTGACGACATCTAAGCGAGCTCTACCAGCCTCATCCTTCTTTTTCCTTTGTTTGTTTCTGCATCTTTCCCCTGCGCGCAATGGGAAAAACTGGGATTTCCCTTGCACCGGGGCTCACTTGGACTGGAATCTTTGAGCAACAGCAGATGCTCAGTGATTCCACCCCCCTCCCCATTCTGCCTGCAGCAGGACCCCAGCCCCAGGCAGGACTGGCAGGGTAAGGGATTATTTTGCCTGCTGTAGCCCTGCTGCTTTTTTGCAACAGTCCCAGCTTTCCCTCTCCAGAAACAAGCTCCAGGTCTTCCCTGACCTCATCGTTGTTTCCTACTGGCTTTCTGGTTTTTGTTTTCCTTTGCCTGCTGGCTTAGTGTCTGAAGTTGTTGTTTGTGATATCCCAGTACTCAAGGTTTACTAAGATTGCTAAGAGCATCTCTGGAGGTTTTGATACACTTCTTCATTGCAGATAAAGTTAAATTCTTCTACCTGCAAATATCTATGTGTATCACGAAATAACTGTGGTTAGATACCAGGTTACACAGCATCAATGCACAGGGTTTCCCTGACCAGCTTTCGCAATGCTTTAAGAAACGGTTTGGAACTCAATGAAATCAGTGGCTGTGGTGTAGGATATGCCAGCTCCCACAAGGAATTCCCACTTGAACCAACATTTATTAGCATGACCAAACCTACCAGCAGCATGTTGCAAAATTTACTGTTAGCAGTGGTAGTAGACAAAAAACCACCAACACTGGGTTAGTCCAAGAGTAGAGAGGGACCACTTAACACTACTTTTGGTTAGATTGCCGTCTTTGAAATGATTATGGAAAATCACAGATGCTCCTGAAGCAAGAGGCAGAACTGACATCACTTATTCCTGACCTCAACACAACACTTTTCCATCAAAGCATCAGCCTGTTTCTTTGTTGGTTCATTTGCTTTTAATGTGGTTTGGAGTCACAGGGCCACCAGGGAAAGCTCAGGGAATCCTTTGCTGCCACTGAGGTTTTATGTTCACCTACTGAATACATTAACATCTCAATCATTTCTTCACTCATAGTTTGTAAACATACCAAGCTTCTTAATATTACTGGCTAATTAACTGTTGTTTCCATGCTGTGTAGAGCAGGCAGCTCTTTCTCCTTACAGCCAACAACGATGTCTTTCCACATCTTTCAGCTGTGCTATCAAGAAATATTTTCCCAGGAAAAGCTGGGAGTTGAAATCAGAAATTGCCTGCCTGAAGCACACACCGATATCCTGCTGCTGCTTGCAACCCGCCAGGGCAAAGAGGAGAGAACTGCAGCCCAGGCATTGAGAAATCACTGTCAGATGCCTGTCGCTCCACGGTTATTTGCTGCAAGCCAGGCTAACTAGTCACTGTCAAGTTAGGGAAGATATTTCTTGAAGGCTTGATTTAATAGAAACACAATTTGTCTCATGGGTCAGCAAAATAGGTTGAGGATGACCTACAATTTTGTGTCCAGAGAGAACTTTGAGACTTGTCCAGGATGCCCAGTTTCACTTTTCATGTAGAATACAAACAACTGGCAGACGCCAGCAGCCACCGACACTGCTCGTCGTGTAATGTCCAGGGTGTGACAAAAGTATGTTTGTATGCTGCATGGTGTGTCCATGCACCAGAGCATCTGTTCACAACGCCAGTCAGTGTCCAAAGACAATTTTTGGGTAGTATGTGGTGAAATGCAATGTGTAGAACAAGTCTGACTCGCTATCTCGGATAATCTCCTGGTAGGTTAAGAGCCATGTAAGTAATGTTCATTTAGAGACAGGGAATAGTTGTGGTTATGAAAACAAGAGCTACCAGCCCTGTCTGTACAGTGGATTCTTTTACTTGTTGGAAGGAATATGAAATCTCTCATGATTTTTGCAAGATCTAGAGTTCCTTATGGGTAACTGCCATGGCCGCCTACGACATATTATCCCATGGGACTTCCTGCAGTTTCAAACCCACCGAATGGTCCTCTCTGGATCATGAATAACACCCCATATCATCACCTTTCCTGCAAGTTGAAGGCTGAGAAAGACCCCTGCAATCAGGTCTGTTGAAATGTTTTAAAATATCTGATTAAATAGGTGGTTAAATGGTTTAATAGAATCATAGAATACTTAGGGTTGGAAAGGACCTTAAGATCATCAAGTTCCAACCCCCCTGCCATGGGCAGGGACACCTCACAGTAGGTAGTTAAATGAATGGTTAACAGTTAATAAATAATTAATAGATGGTCTCAAATAGTTCTTTGCAATTAAGGCCATTAAAAACTCATCATGTTAAAAAAAAAAAGCAGATATTTTTGTGTAGAAAATATTGAAATACAGTATTTTTGTCATTTCACAATATACTGCAGTAAATGTGATTGAAAACACTAATTGAAAATGTCATAGAATTACAGAACGGGTTTGGGTTGGAAGTGACCATAAAGATCATTCAGTTCCACCCCTCCTACTTCTTTCCCTTGAATGATTTTTGTTTCAGTAACTGGTATTTACTCAGTGGAAAAGATTGATAGAAAACCCTCAGACAGATCTCTGCTAGAAAATGGCAAACAAAAATTTATTTACTGTTTTTATCAATAAATTCTCCATTATTTGGGTTTTGAATATAGCCCATATGCACATACTGAAGTGTAAGTGTGTGTGTATGTACAGACCTCAGGTAACAGAGTAGATGTAACAGAGTATACAGGTAACTATATTGGAAGGTTGCTCATCTGGTCAGGAATCTTTCACACCCGATATTAAACAAACAAACTAAAATGTACGGAGGAGAAGCCTGAAATTGCCAAGGATTTGGTCTTAAGAGCTCTAACGTGGGGTTTAGGAATTTCATACCGAGGTTTCTGGGTTAAATCGGGAAGAAGAGTTTAGATCTTTTAAGTTTTGGGTGTCTAATGAGGTTTGGTCACCAGTAGAACACTGGCTATTGCAGAATGCCACTTTGCTTGATTTTCTCCAGGCTTAAAAGGAGTTAGAGAAACCCAGAAAGTTTTTTTTTTAGAAAACAGAAATTACTGAATATAGAATTGCAAGTTTTGATGTATTTTTCTTCTTTCAACCACATGGATTTGCGAAACCCTTCCACCTTTTTCAAGTGGTCAAACATAAGCATTAATATTTTATTGTGAACTTTTAAAAATAAACATCAGATTAGTCCAAATGTTGGTTTTTTTTTTGTCAGATTTTTCATTTTCTGAACTAACAGACCCAACATATTTCTTAGGAAATCAGTTAAATTCACACAGCCCTTGCGATGTCTGAGAAGCACAAGAAGACCATGTGAAACAAAGCCCATGAAGTGAAATCCAAGGAGGAAGAGTAAAATGAAGTCTAAAAATCACATTCCTTTTTCTCTTTCAATTCACTCAGTCACATGAATGCAACAGATCACCGTGCGGGGAAGAGAAAATGTGGTTCTCACTGCTGTAGCACAGCAAAGGCTAAAGAAGTAGTTTGATTTAACATAGAAACTAGAAGAATTTGCAGAATATGTGAGCAGGGTTGTAAGGAGACTCCAGCACAAGGAGGAGGACTTCCCTTTGAAACTTCATAGGCGCTATTGTAAACAGCCGGTGACAAATTTATCCTTAAAATTATTAGAAGAAAATCCTGTCAGGATGCTCTTTAGTCAGCTGGAATCTTTTCCCAAGGATAGCACAGGGTTATCCATTTTGCTATGGTTCTGCCTAACTGTGATGCTCTCAGAAATATTCCCCGTTGTTCACGAAATAATAATGTTACAAAATGGAAAATAAGAATCTCGATTATGAAAGTTACAAATCTTTGTGTTCTTTCTACTGTCAATAAAACATTTACCTATTAATAATGGATCATGTTTCTACTCAACTCATGCTTTATATGAAAAAAAAAAATAGGAAATAAATGACCATCGGAAAATCGCCAGGATTTCTTTCTCCTCCCTAGCCCAGGCTGACAGAAATGCAGTTACATCGATCAGCTCTTCATCACTTACAAAGGCTTGAAAATTTTAAGAGCTTGACTTAAACTGAGGACTGGGTGTTTAGCCTTGGAGGCATGCAACAGGAAAGGTAACCCAGAGCTCTGGAGAGATAAAAGTTAGAACTTTATAGCCCTTTGCACATAGTTAATGGAACAGCTTGGCTCATATACAACACAATGCATACATCAATAGAGCATTAAACTTTAATGTACGTCATACCAGGAGACCTCAAGGCAGTTGTACCTTGAATGTTTGTTAGCTGAAGTGATCCTAATAGAATAATAATGTATTATGAAGAGGTTGATAATTTCTAAATGGCAGGATAAATAAATATATAGATATATAGATGTATGGATAGATGCAGATGTGTAGGGATATAGATGTAGAGATGTGCAGATAGACATGTATAGAGATAGCTATATAGATATATAGATTAGACACAGATATAGAAACATGAGATGTCCATGTGCATGTAGGTGTGTGTAAGCATATATTTATATATTTGTATATGTATCTGTGTGGGTACCTATATCTGTGAATCTCAGTAAGGTAATGGGAAGGATGTAGCCAGAGGAGGTCACAGCAGCATCTCCCTAAGATGTGGAAAGGAGGCAGAAATTTCCATCTCCCTGAGTTTATCCATCCGGGACACATTTTCAAAGGCCCTCTCTTAAGGCACTTGCAGACTTTGCAAGATACAGACAGAGCACCATCAATTCTGTATTTATGAGCACAAAGGCACTTCTGTGTGCTCCCCAGGCACACATCCTGGTCAGTGCTCTCTCTGTGCTGCCCATCTGTCATGTTGGCAGCATCCCTTTGACCGCAGCAGGGCACTTGCCAATGGAAGGACTTCAGCACATGGCTTGTGTAATTACCCAGGCAGCAGGGTAGTTTGGGGAAAAGGCAGTCTTTTTGGGTTTCATGTCCATACGGACGACTGCAAATATTGAAAATACCCATCTATTGAACAGGCAGGTAAACTCAAACAAACCAAATGTTTCCATGGAGGTAACACACAAGTCAGTAAAAGACCTGGAAACTGCTCTAAGATGTTTTTCCACCCACCTCCTCCACCAGTCCTCCCATCATATGGGCATGGCTTTCAGAGCAAAGCCCTGCCTACCTCAATCTTCAGAAGTATTAGGCTGCATTCAGAGAGCTCACTGGTACTCTGTTGAAGTCAGTTAGGAGCTGTAGAGACAGAACACTGTAATTCTTAATATGAAGATGCATTGCAGCTTCAGGTTCTTCATCCGTCATCCTGGAATCCTATTATTTATGGGATGAAGATGTGCTTGTTAATTACACCTCCTCTAAGGCTCTGCTTTGACAGAAGTCTCTACCTGCACAACCCCAGTGCAGAGGTAGGGCTCAGCATGCCAATCCAGCTGAAGGTACCAGTGACACAGCAACATATTCTTCTTTACTTCCAATGAGTAAGATATGCTGTGAGTGACCTGCCCTTTTGGGCAGCAACATTCATCCTATTGTCTGTGGATGATAATTGCAGATGGTTCTCAGTTCTTTGATTACAATCAAAATAGCAGCCTGACCCAAATGAGAGCATTTTCCACATGGCTGAAAATGTTGTTTTCTCCCTCAGAAAAACATGAATAGGGAAAAATGAATTTATTATATTTTTTTAGCAAAACGTTCAAGTATTGTTTTTTCAATACTCTGAATATTAACAGTAAGATGGGATTCTTTTTCTCATAAAATGAAGATTTCAAAACCTAGAAGTGGAAGGAGAAGGACACAGGGTTTCAATGTTTCAGTTTTTGGGGAGAATAGCCCCAAAAGTTCCATTTTAAAAAGAAAATTCAAACAATTCCGTGAAAATGAAGTAACACAAACGTAGTCTTTAACAATAGGTAACAACATGCCACATGTTATTGTGACTTCACTTGAGCAGGAAAAGTAGTAAATTTGGAGATTTTCCCCCAAGATATTAGAATCATTGAATCCCAGCCTAGTTTGTATTGGAAGGGACCTTAAAGCTCATCCAGCTCCAACCCCTGCCACGGGCAGGGACCCCTTCCACTAGAGCAGCTTGCTCCAAGCCCCTGTGTCCAACCTGCCCTTGAACACTGCCAGGGATGGGGCAGCCACAGCTTCTCTGAGCACCCTGTGCCAGCGCCTCAGCACCCTCACAGTAAAGAACTTCTTCCTTATATCTAACCTAAATCTTCCCTTCTTAGGAATCCTGTTTATTATGTCCTTGAAGGATGCTACTCACAGCTGGAAAGCATCTGGCCAGGACTTCTGTGCACATACTGCACTACTGCATGAAATAGCAGAGTGACACTGCAGAACAGAAATGGGGAGCATCTGTGGAAACAGAACTGGCAGACAGGCCACTGCTGAGCAAGAAATGATGTTTGGTTCTGCTTAAACACCATGGAAAAGTTAAGGATAATACCACTTATCTGTAACTAAAATTAAAGCATGTCTTGGGGTGCTGCAGTTATGGCACAAATAAGCATTAGAAACTCAGGAGTTAAGTTTACATGTAAGGAAAATAGAAAAATATGTCACATCCAGACATACAGGACCTTGAGCAACCTGCTCTAGTGGAAGGTGTCCCTGCCTGTGGCAGGAGGGTTGGAACCGGATGACCTTAAAGTCTTTCCCAGCCCAAACCATTCTATGATTAAGGACTGTAGTCCTTAATATGTTCCCTCTATTGGGGCATTCCATTTTCATTAGGTGATATTTATTCTACAGACTGAACTGACAGAGCTTTAAAGAAACCAAACGTGGTTTTGTTTCTGTTTTCACATTTTACTAATGTACTCTCAGGTAGGAGGTGGACACAGATACAGGTACTATGGATGCAGGGAAGAAGGAACCCACGTGTTTGGTTCTCATTCCTGCTCTTGTGTCCCTTGAATCCCAGTACTAGCCTGGGGGATGTTTACAACAGCTCAGGCATCGTTTTTACCTTGAAATTATTCAGTTCAAAATCAACACACTAATTTTGTAACTAACTTTGAAATGATTAAAATACAAGCACTCTGCAAGAAATGTAAAACCAGTGCACACCTCTAATAACATGATGGGATGGATACGTTGTGTTCTTAATTCTTTTTTCATTAAAGGTACTTCTTTTTTTTTTCAGTTTAGCTTCTAGAGTATTCTCTGGTTGTTTTCCTCTGCTGTGGTGGAATAGAGAGAAGCTACAGCAACCAAACCAGCTATTGTACATAAACACACACACATTTCCCCATTGAGTTTTTGCTGCTGAACAGCTTTGGGCCGCTGGGTAGTTTTTGAAATGTGTGAATGCTCCTTTTTACAGAGAAAACATGGCAATCAGATTGCCTCTTTCAAACTGTTTGCCACTGCTCCAGGTGCTGAGAGGGGCTGGGGACAGCCCTGGACGTGATCAGTTCCCCCTCCCCAGCTCAGCTGCTCCTCATGAACGTGGTGGCTCCTCAGGGGAGATACGGTTTAACACTTAACAGCTATTGCTGAAGGCGGATCACCCTAGGTATAAAAAGTAATGCTAAAAAAAATGCATTACTTGTGCTAGAAACAAAGGGAAAACCCCAGCTGAATTAGTTATAAGGTACTGGTGAGGTTTCACGGGCAAGCCAGCTGAGAAGTCAGCACCGTCGAGAGGCTGTTATCAAGTTTCTTCAGGTCCCCAGCCTGAAGACTTGTAAATGCTTTTAAGTTGCAGCCGTGGCTCCAGGAGGTGAGTGATAACCTGGGAGAGGGGAGTCGTGACTTTTCCTGAGCTGGCCTTGGGGTTGAGACGAGAAGGCACAAAAGTACAAAATGTAATCAGTTGTAAGTAACGTTAAGCTTGATGGCTTTGTAATGGAAAATAACTGCGGTGCTTGAAGGTAGTTGACATAGTTTCAGGCCCTCGGGACTTGAGTACAAAAGGTGTGAGAAAAGCAGAATAGAAGGACAGGACCTGGGAATGGGGAGTATCTGGGAGCAGCAGATGTCCAGGGTGGGCACAGATAAACTAACTGGTAAGTGAAAGGACGGGATGATTGCTATGTTTGGGGTGTTAATAAACCCATTAAGCTGGTGTAAGCATCTACTAGGGAGTATCCTGGACTAGCAGATGTCCAGGATGAGAGCAGTTAAACTAACTGATAAGTAGAGGCCAGGATGATTGCTATGTCTGTAATGTTAATTAAGCTTGTTGGGAACAGTAAACGACCCTTAAAGACCACCCCATTTTTGTCTGCATGCCGGAAACTTTTTGGAAAACGATGTAATATGCTCAGTGACCCTATGAGGATGACCTTAGAGCAATTCGGGGACACGCGTTAGGAGGAGCTCTCCCCCGTGTCTCCCGGCGTCGCAATAAAGAATACCCGTTTGTCAGCTTGACACTCTGTTGGCGAGTTTGCTCCCGGAGTTCTCTCCGAATCAGGGTAGAGGAGCATTTCTACAAGGGGTTGTGCAGGGCACGTGGTAGAGAAATCAGTGAAGGAGCTGGTAAGAGCTGCTGTGAAGGGGAGGTGCGATGCAGATCTGTTGAGGTGGAGCAGAGTGCGGCATAGTTTGGGGCTGAACAGTGCGTGATGTGGTTTTGGTTTGGCACAAACTGGGACCCTGGGAGCTTATCCAGCTCTTTCTGCACATTGGGGCACTTGCAACCCTTTTCAGTGAGAGTAGAAGCTGCAGAGTAGGGGGAAAAGCATCCTTAAAGCATGCGATGGGGGTTGAGGGGGGTTGTCATCTGTGTGTGTGCAGGTGAATTTGGGCAGTTTCTGTGGGATGGTATCAAGGGGGTCCAGAGCAGATACTTCTGAGCTGCTACCACTGGTTTGTGAGGTTGGCCTGCAGGATGAGGAAACAGTAGAATTTGTTGCTTTGGTTTTTTTTTTTATCATGAATACATGAGGATGAAGAGGTATGTGGTTTCCGCGAATGACAGCGGGCTGACTGTGATTGAGCTCCTCCCCATCCCTCCCTCTTTTTGCTTCCTTTTGCTCTCTCCTGACTCTCTTTGAGTGGGTCAGAGGTGTAGCCTGATGTGCTTGAGCAGCTATTCAAGCAGCTTGTTCAGGTCAGTGACTCTCAGCAGTTCCTCCACACAGGCAGCTCGCAGTGATTTGGTATTGCAGTCGTGGCTCTGAACTCTAGAAAGCAAATTTTGCCCAATAAAGGGAATCAATAATCTTCCCTGTGCATGCTCTCACCACGTTAACAAAACCATCGCATAAGCGGTTCTTCAAATCTCTTCTCAGATACTGCTCCTAAAATATCATCTGTACAGTGCTCAATAAAATTAACCAAAGAGGCCTTTTGTGGTATAACAACCTGGCCCCTTTCAGCTCTCCAGGGTGACTGGGGATCCTGCACACAACTTTGCTTTGCCTGAAGCTCTGGGGAGGCTCAGGTTGGAGGGAACAACTGGAGAGCAGCGCACGTGGCTTGGAAACTTGTAGGGGAGGAGGATGTTGCTTCTGCACTGGCTGCATGAGAAATTCATAAGCAGAGAAAGAAGAGGGAATTTGGCTGCTGAAATGAGAGAATCTGTTTGCAGTGGGGTAGATTGGCACCTGGTAACGGGAAAATCGGTGTGGGTGCAGAGCTTGGATGGGGGCAGGCTGGGGAGCAGTCTGCTTTGTACCTCTGTTGCATACTGAAATAAGCAGAAGTGAATGCCTGTGCTCTATGTGTCTGCCTCCAGAAAATGCAAGCTTCAGCTTCCCAAAAGCAGATTTTCTGTAGATGAACTATTTTGATAGGTTTTTGATTGAAAAAGTATCTTAACATAAGAATAATTCCAGAAGCAAACCCACAGGCTGGTTTACATTGCATGCTGCAGTAAAAAAGACTGATAGAAGATGTCACCCAAAAAAAAAATCAAAACCAGGGAAGCACTTCTAAAAAGCCAATAGTTTTTCATAAGATCTTTCTTGTTCTACTAGAGGCCATTTTTCAACCAAATGATTCTTTGCCTTGTCCTAGGCTTGAAAAATGGTCAGCAGCATCTCCCAAGGCCATGCTAGGGAGGCTGGGAAGGAACTGCGTTTCACTGAAGGGGCTCCCAGTCACACTGGCTGTGCCTGATGACTGGGTATTTCATGCTCTCAGTCCTTGTCTTTTAGTTCAGTTTTGCCTCTGACTATTTCGGTGCTACTCCTACTTTCACCCCTGTGGTGCTCTTATGAGGTGGGTAGTTATGTGAAGGATGCTGGGCTCAATGATGGCAGCATGTCTCCAGATGGTCATCCCATGTTGGCATCACCTACAGGTCAGGTCAGACAGGACGCTCTAGCCCCTGTGCAAATGGACATAATGCAGCTTAAGGTCTGGATTTGTCCCACAGAGCTGGGAAGAAATCAACCCTTATAATTGCTGTGGCTGAAATGAGGATGGGCACTGCTCATCCATGAATCACACAGCAAGTCTGCTTCCACAGGGGTGGTTGCTGATACAGCACCAAAGCAAGGTGCATACATTGTACCACAGAGCATGAACTGAGTCCTGGTTCATCAATGGAGCTGTGTCCATACTAGAGTGTTGTAATGTGCTAAAGGAAGCCATAAAGCCCTTCTGCAGCTTCTGGGCACTGTCTCCTCCAACATGTCATCTCGGTGAGTGTTAAAACTGGGGGTCGGGGCTTTAGGAGCAGAGCGAGCAACCTGGAGCTGAGCTGTACTGGCTGTAGCTGCCCTTGTATGTGGGTGTGCTCTGTGCTCCATCCGCTGCCCCCACACACAAGTGCTTGGCCTGGCTGTGTTTTCACAGAAACCTGAGTCCACACATCCAGGTCTGGATTATGGTGTTGTATTTGCTGTCTCCACTAATTGGCCTTTGTAGGTGCTGCTTCTGCCCTTCAGAAGAGGCTGAGCTCTCTTGCCAGGCTTCTGAGCAATACTTTCGTGCAGTGCCCGCTTCTTTACACCTCTAACCAGAGCCAAGCTTCATGTACTTTAGTCTGCTATCTAGAGAGATCTGCAATAAAGTAGGGAATTGTTCCATTACAGAAACTGTGGTTGAAAATGAAGTTATTTTTCTAATGGGACAAATTTATACATCAACATTTTACAGAAAAGCCCCAACAGCTGCAGTCTAAAATGACTTAGCAGGATCTATTGACACACTTGCTTGTTACCTGATTTATTGCCTGTGTGGAGTTCACTGCTGCAATGAAAGACCTGTATTCAAAGGTCTGCTATTTACCCCTGCAGGCTCCTGTCTTGCCTTCTGCCATACACCCCAGCTGGACCTGGGGATGGGAGAAGAGAAGGACTGGCCTTCAAGTGAATACTGGGTTTGCAACCTCTGTGTTCATTTTGTCTTTTCCTCTTCGAGGTAACTGTTGGACAGGGTGACTACGGATTGCTTCAGTGGTGGTAGATGATGGACCCTTTGTAAAGGCAGGATCGTGTATGTGTGCCTCTGTTCTTAGTGTGATCATAGCTCTGTGGCTGCATGCAGACCTCAAATTCCTCCTGACTGGATTAGCCTGGGAAGGAGGAAGCAAGTTTCCTTTTGCAAAATATGAGGTCTAATAATCAAACTGACTATTAATAGCTAACTGTAGTTTAGCTCAGATCTCTGCTGTCATGCAGCATGTCCATTCAGGACAGTTCACAGCTGACGTTTCTGTAAGAAAAGCCCTTCTCTGCCACAGAGCCAGCTCTTCCCCTTGGTCCTCCCTTACTTCTGGTGGCCCTGGATCCCCATGAGCCTTTGTTCTCTTTGCCACACACCAGCTTTGCACTAACAATGACGTAGAGACACTTTTTCAGGCCTTTCAAGCAGAAACTACTTACTACTGAATTTGCCTTTTCTAATTGCTTTCCCTTTGGACAGCTGTGTTTCTCCTAACTACAGTGTTTTCATGGAAATATGGCACATACTTCTATTCAACAGTCCCCTTCTCACTGGCAGAGACTTCCTCCTTTCAGCTAGTTACTGTCTCGTATGCCATCAGAAACAATGGTTAGACAAATGCATCCTGAGCACTATAGTTACCTACCTATTCCTGGCACTTTGCAATGATGGTGTGACATGTTGATACAAGAAGCAGAGAAAGCGAGAAGCTCTTGCTGTGTCTTTCAGACAGGGTGAGACATACTCAGCATTCTTTTTGTTTCAGGGAATTCTGTCATGATCTCTTTACTGGGACTCCTGAGTTTCCCGAAAGATGTTTTAGAGCGGTGGGAATGCGTAGAGGGGAAGGCCTCTGGAGCTGGTGGGAGCAGTGGTCAGCACCATGGTTGCTTGGGATTGCTGTACTAGATGACCCTGTTGGCTCTTCCCCTGTCAATCTCTATCCACTGGCTTAGTCCCTGTGTCTGTGGCTCTCCACTTTATCTACATTATTCAGTGCTAAACACAGTGACAAGCAGGGTCCTGTCCATGGGAAAGCCTAAATCATTTTAACTATGATTGGTGCTGATCACTGTCCAACAAAGTTTAGAGAACATTGTCTGTCTGCTAGACATTATCAACTTGGACTAAGCTGAAGATACTTATGAAACCTCTGTGTTTCAAACAAAGACTTCTGATTCATCAATCAGTTACCTTTACAAATTGCTGTGATGATCTTGACATATTGGGGCTGAGCAAAATTAGATGGTTTCAGGTGTCTTTTTATTAAAGACCTCAAACTTTGGGCATGTGAAAAAAGAGAAGCAATTTCTTTCCCACCAAACCTGTTCAGGCTGAGCTTTGGCATGAAAAGGACAGGGTGATGGCTTCAGCTGCCGTCAGGTAGTGTCTGCCAGCATCTATTTGTTTTCCACCAAGTAAAGCTGAGGAACTTTCTGTAGAATAAAAGATAACTCTGAATTAAGGGTGTAAGTACCCAGGCACTTCTTTAGAAAAGCAAGGTAGGAAAACTGGATCAATCCCCAAGCAGGCACAACCTCAAGTTTGAACCTCTAAGAGAAGCAGCAGGATGCATATCAAATAGCAGGGCTGTGTTACTGTGCTACAGTGGTGGCACTGCTTGGTTCCATTTTAATAGAGCTGAACAGAATGGGAAGTGCTTCTCTTAAGAAACTCTCAATAGCTATATTTTGGGGAAACTGGGTGATTGAAATCCATTTTGTTTGATCAGAACTTGCTCTTGCCACTTCCCTTCTCTAATGTGCTTAGAATCAGTTTCTTACAGAGCAAAGAGTGTGGATACAGAAGTCAGCCCAAATGTTGTGTACAGTGTCTGACCTAGATTTTTCAAGGGACTTGGTTATACACATGCATAAGTGTCTAACTTGCATGAGAGGCTGTGCTGGTAAATCAAAAAACCTCTAACACACATGGACAAAGACTTTTGTGATCAGTGACTTCATGATGAGTGCGTGGCAGTACTGAGCAAACTGAGCATGCAGTTAAACATGCGTTTTTCACAACTCCACTCCCTTGGAACATATTAGTACTGCACACTAATTAGAGATCAGAGTCTTAACTTGATCCTAGAAAATATGCTCACATGGCCAAAAATAGGAAACTGGCTGGAGATGCACATATGCACGTTTCTGGTTTGCATGTGCTGTCAATTCCAAATGCATATATTTCAGAACAGCATCTAGATATTACCTTTCAAATTAGCGTGGTGGCCTTATGGAACACTTCCTGCAGCAATAAAGTACTAAGCAGGGAAAAAGAAATTGTATCAGAAGAAAATGCACTGTATTTGTTGCCCTGGCAGGAGTCTGCAGGCTGAAGTCTATTCACCCCGACGAATCATCTGCATAAAGAAAGATCCCCAGTGTGCAAACTTTACAAGAGCTGACATGAATGTGCATCTGAGTTCAAGACGTGTCAGTCTGGCTTTTGAGCTCTGTCACAGCTGCTAAGTTATGGGCTGGACAGACCGTGGCTTTCTTCCAGATGAGCGAACTGGGTTGTAGATCCTGGCGTGCTCTGCCTGAAGAACCCAAAGATGTCAGCAAGAAATGGGGTAAAGAGCTACCTGATCTGACAGAGGACAAGGAAACATCTTCAGTGGTAGGCACTGGTTCAAATGGTTCCTATTCAAAACATTTAGAGGCTTTTGTTAGCAGTGTCACAGTTGCCACGTTAGCCCTGACCCTTATGATCAAAGGGATAGCTCTGTGGGTATAAACATTGCATCCCACACTGTTGTCAACCTGTGTTATTGGCTTTACCATACTCTGGACCTTTCCAAAGCTTTGGAATCACGTTGTCTTACTGTCAGAGGAGTTCTGCCCCCAGTGGTAGAGCCAGCCTCGATTACTCTAAAATAACTGGGGAGCAGAATTCTGCGCTGTGGTGGGAGCTTTCCTTGGCACTGTTCTACTCAAGCTCAGGTTGCTGAGACCGTTTGAGCTCCTTGGCTGCTTGTGGTGTTTATCAGCCCTAGTGGATGCTCTGCCTCTTCTCATCCCCTCTGACTCCTTGACATCACGGACAGACATACACACAGGCTCTCAGAAAACACATGCGACTTGGTCAGCTTTTAAGATGCAGGGGGAACTGGCAATAGGAGACCACTCTTGGCATGTCCCTGTTCCTTAACAACAAGAAGGCAAATGTTAGACTGAGTTTGGGCATTCAGGGAGCAGATTCATGACCTTTTGGTTCAACCTGGTTTCCTGCCACCCTCTGCTTCCTTCCACAGCTGGCTGCTGATACGAGCACCCGCATTCCCCGCTCAGACCTAAAAACATTCATTAGGCACATAATGAACATTCTTTTAGTTATAAAACAGTAGGAACAGGGAAAATTAAATCCATTAGAAGTACAAATTGCAGCTGTTAGTAGGCTTTTGACCTGAGGGGCCTCAGACATCGGTCTGGTGCTCTTATTATGTCAACCTTATACAAATAAGGGATAGAATCGCAGTTCCTGCCCCAGTGAGCAAGAAGACATTAGAGAGACAGATGAGTCAAAACATGAGTTAGAACTTCTGACAGCAAAGTGCTGCAGTAGGATATTTTAGAACTTGCCTGCTTGAGGGAGTTTGGACTTTCTTGCCTTGCAGTCAGCTAAAGATGTTGATGCCCATTTAGTGGGAATTAAATGTATTCTTTCAACTTCAGGCGTTTCTCTTAAGTTGCTGTAAGTAAGATCTATTTTTTCCTCCCCTTTCAACTTTCTCTGCATGGTTTTTGATACAGCATAAAAAGCAGAAGGTTCAAGTCAGACTTACAAACACAGCTGTCATTCAGCACTCTCCTTGGCAAAAGCTGTATTAATATATACTGAAATGCCTCAGCAAGTGATCAAAATTTTTCTTGCATTGCCATGGCAATGCAAAGGAAACTGAATTCCAATATGACAAAATACCTCATCTCTTTACCCAGCTATTAACACTGACAGCACAGCATACAACACTGAAGACGGTTAGGTGTATAGCAACACTGTAATGGGGCAGGTCAGGGGACCTGTCTTTCCTGAAGAGTGCTGGAGATTATTCTCCTCCCATGTCCTATGATGGATTGGCTTTGGGTTTTGTTAGCTGGTGACCTTTAGACTCCTCAGCGCTTAGATATGCTTTTTTTCACTCTTGCATCTTAGATTTTACTTAGCAATGATGTGCTTGTGGCTGCAGAGAAAACGCAGCAAGGGCCCATCCCTTGACTCATGTTCCCTCTGCTCCCACTCAGCTATGCACCCTCTTTCCCTTATGCTATCCCAAGGAACTCTTTCATATCTCTTCATTTACCTCAGTCTTTAATCACTGCTTTCCAGAAATGCCTTATACTCACTGGGCTCCTTGTTTACCTGTGGACTAGGCAGTGTGTGATGCTTGGTGGCCAAACATGCTATGTCTAGCTGACTTCAAGGCTAGTGAATGGCGTTCCCGGGTTGTGCTTTTTGCAGGTTCTTATTAAAATTCTTAAGAAAAAGATTCAAATAGAAAACCACCTCAAGAATAAGACATACCATGGTTTTTCAGCAGCTCTAAAGAGTTTGGAGCTAGTCTACCTTCTAACCAAATTTGCTTTCAGGGTAAATGACACAAATGAGAAGAAACAGCATGTAAAAAAAGAGAGTGCACAGACCAAGCCTGAATTCAAGGGCTATGTTTTTCTAGTAATGGAGACTTGTGTTACTTTCAACCCTGTCTCCACCGAAATCCATTAAGACTACTGCATAGGCTCTTGTCCCCTTTTATAACTTTTATGTTGTCACTGCTTTTCAAACCCATCACTCCTAAGAATGTCTCCCTGGGCAGGGCACACAGCACTAATAACAGGAGCTGCACGTGAAGGAAATCCATTGTCAGGGAGATGCTCTGGAATATGATACAAAGGATAGTATTGCAAAACTGTCACAATACATCCTTCAGATAATACATTCCCTGTGAGCTATACAAAGACAGAGCAAGGAAAGAGAGACATTTGTATGGCAGCAGGCACCCCAGAGCCATGATGTGAATTTGTGAGTAGCTTGTATATCAGTGGGAAAAAGTTGCTTTCCCCAATTCTTTTCACCTTCCCAGCCCCTCTCAGTGCAGAGAACAGAGGATCAAGCAGGCACACTGGAAACCACCCATGGTAGAACTGCCACCCTTGAGCTATAATCACTAATTGTGCCAAAACATCCCCATCCCTCAGGGCCACACCACTGAACTGCACCTTGGTGCCTTGGACATCTGCACCTAAACCAGCATACAAGTAACTTGTCCCAGCTCCCGGGCTGCTTGAGAGCTGGTTCTCTCTCCCTCATGCAGGGCTGACAAGGAGTTTCTCCAGCTCCAGCTCAGACAGACCCTGAAATGAAACTGATTGGAAGTGCAATATGTACCCCCCTTGCTTTCATGTCTTTGGTCATGGCCATGGCTGGGGTCAGCATAGTGGATAAATCTTTGGCTGCTCTTACCAGCACTATCGTTCTTATCTCCTTGTGAAGCCTACCCAGTACTTAGCTGTTGCTACCTTCCAAAATGGGCTGATTTGGATTCCAGAGGCAAAGCATTGCTCCAGCTCACCCTGCCATGAACCTGGATTAACTGCCAACACCAATGTCACTCAGTGAAACATGCGATACTCATTAGCTAATTGCTTCTTAGGGCTCCCCCACTATTCCTGGCTGTTTTATCTTCTCCTAATATGCTGAGGAAACAGGATCACAAGGGTTAAATGAATAGTCTGAGGTCCTACAGCATGTTAGTCTATGGGTACCTGCCCCTGCAGCTGCCTCCCCTCCTGTTGCTTTGTTCTCTCTTCTGTCTTACAGGTACATTAAACACTCTTTTGAGTGATTACATCCAGATAAGCAAAGGGTTAAATCCTAGGTTCATCCTAGAATTATATGCATAACACTGATCCATAGTAAAACAGGGTGGGGAGACTGAGGGGACTGCAAAATAAATGAGTCCATACACCTTACTTGTGGCAACAGGTCCTACTCACAGCAATTAAGGACTACTGACCTGCATGAGGACAGGCAGCTCTAGAGGTGATAGCTACAGAGTTATTCATCTACTGTACAGAAGTCTTGAAGCCAAAGGCTTTCCTAATTCCTACAAAACCACTGTATGTCCTACTGCAGAAGAGGTTGGGTTAGTCTGATAGCCTACTGTGTCTTATCCCTGCAATTAAAAACACAAGTAAGCAGATAAAGAACAAAGCTGCAGTTTGTTGCCAAAAAAAATCTGAATTATTGGCTAAATATTTACTTGCCTTACGATCTAAGCAGCTTGTGCCAATGCAAACCATGATGCCTTGTTATTTTATACTCAGCAAAGCCACAGAAAGATATTAATTGATTAGACTTCCATTGTGCTTTGCTCAGATAGCGGCTGTGGGCAAACAAAGCCCTTTAATATTTCTGCAGTCCATCTGCCTAGTTAATTAAAGGAGAGCTTCTCCAAGGTACGTGAAGCTGGACCACATCATCCCCTGATGCGGCTCTTCCCAAACTGTGAAGGGCGATACCTTCTACCTGCTCCTTCTCTGCGGGCTGAGAGCTACCCATGGCAAAGCATCCCTCTTGGCCCCTTGTCTCAAACCATCTCCGAATCCATTGCTTTGAGCAACACCTGCAGTTCTGTGTGGCTTTTTCTCAGCCCATGGTAGATCTTAAAGCTCTTCTTTCTTCCCTGTATCTGCTGGCTGTGATACCTAGGTCAGCAGTGCTGTTGGTTGAGCATTAGAGCAGTACTTTGGTGAGTAGCTGCAGTTTTTAAATGGAAATATGTTCTATCGTGTGCAATTCCCAAGGCTCCTCTGACCAAAGGAAACAATATGAATACAACCTCATTAAAGACTAATGCGTGTTTCCAGGCATCGACAAACATCCAGCCAGCTCCTAGTGGGCCACAGGGGAGAAGCGTATGTAGCACTATAAAAGCTTTATGAATGACAAACTTGCCAAATTGCTGTTTAAACAAGGAAGCAAATGGGAAGACCATCTGCATCAGATTGAAACTGCTCATAATCCTGTCACTTGTGCCACTGTGGTGTGTTTGAGCTCTTGTGCTGGCGCATGCCCAAGAGACACACAAATGTGTAAGCTTTTATGGCAATGACCCCCCTCCTCCTCCCAGCCATAGGATCTGAAGCCCCTTTTGCCATTTCTCTTGGATTTCTGATGGAGCAGGTAGCTTTCCTGTTCTTGCAGCCCAGGGTGAGCCCTCTCCTGTGCCTCAGGCTCTGCATGATGGGAAGCTGCACTGGAAGTCCTCAGGCTCACCATCACTTCTTGCTCCCATCTACTCATGGCTCTTCTCTACCTCATCCCCAGCATCAAATATCTCTCAACCTCATACATTCACCTTCAGCAAACATCCACCAGGCCAGCAGTGCTGTTCTCCTCACTGTACAGATGAGAAAATGAAACATTAAAATGACTTATGTGGAGCTGTAAAATGAGCCTGTATCAGCAAAGTGCTGATCCCAGTGTTGTTTCTTGTTGAACTAGAGACCCTCCATCCCTTACCCCTAAGTCCCAGGACTGCACACCAACCACAGACTCCTTTTTGCCCATTGAAATCAGTACAGACTTGAAAGAGAGTGGAGGGAAAGGCAAGCCACCAGCCCACCACTCCTCATGTAGATCTCTATCTTGTCTCTTCATAAGGAGCTTTGAAATAAAAGTAAAACAAGTTACTGATAATTAGCTCTAAAGACACAGAAGCAATTGTGCTTTATCTTGTACAAGCTCTTTGATAGTAGCCCAGGCCTTGTGCCATGAATTGCTAATTAATTCTTCCTTAGCAAAATGTTTTGCTTAATTAAAGAGTGTACTGATTTATAAACACGTCCCTAAATATTATTCACTTTGCATCTGCTGAGGATAGCGCAGACTGTGCTGCACTTGGCATTTTTCACATTATTCCATTATATCCGGCTATGCTTTTTCAACACTGATTGTGACAGATTCAGAAATTATTAAATCATAAATACAAAGAGAAAAAGCTAGCGATACACACATAATGTGAGTGTTCTCACAGCCCCCCAGTATTTCAGCTAGTGACAAACCCAGAAGGAGAAAGGGAGGCAGAAATGAAGCTCCTGGCCTGGCTCTGTTCTTACTGATGCTGGAGTAAATCATGACTCAGTCCCCAGAGCTCAGCCTGATGTAAAAGCAGAGGAAGGATCTGTCTCGCTTTCCCAACAGCATCACTGCTATTTAAATCGGGTCATACGTGATTGTCTGCTGCCTTTCATGGTGCTCACATGGGGTTGGCTCATCTACAGGTTCAGTCTCTGGCCTCTTTACAGTCTAGGACTTGCTTTTTAACCGATTTCTTCTCGGTAGTCATTAAAGGTTTTTCTCCTCTAGTTGCACTCTGAGTAGGTTCTGTCTCTGCTGTGCTGCAGAGGAATGGCAAAGCAGGGGGAATGTATGGCTGGTGTCCCATGGAACACAGCACAGACCTGTCCCCAGAGTCTTGGTGGCTTTAACCTGGGGCTGATGACAGCAGGAGCTTGGTCAAGCGGCTGGAACACGACTTACAGTGCTTGGAGTGTCTGAAGGGCTGGCCCATGAGGAGGGGGAGTAGATAGGTGGCATGCTGTAAGAGATCCAGTGGGTTCAGCTCTGAGGTGGTGCCGTTTTTCAGTGCCTCAGGGGATGCTCAGCTGGAACACAAGGGTGAAGGGAGCAGTTTGTTTTTCCTGAAGCACACGAATAAGTAACTCCCCAGGACTTCATCATGCTGCAGGATGAGCTGCAGCATTGCCATGTGTTTCCGAAGAGCATCACTATGTGCTTGCCCTGTTCAGGAGGGCTTCCCTGAGCAGTCGCCACAGTGCCCAACAGACACAGGGCAGTGTGTTCTGTGTGACACAGCCCAGACATTCCCATTCAGGACAGCACCTTTCACCCTCAGCTACTCTCCCACCGTCCCTAAGAGAGGCTGAAAACCCTCAGGGAGCTGTGCTTTGGGATGCGCACCAATACCAGAGGTCTCTGCAGGGAGTCCTGATCCATCCTTCCCACTCCATAGGGTCACCCAGCTCAGCTCCAGACACAGCCCTTCAGCTCCAAGGATGAGCCACCAGCGTGCATACCTCTGTTCTCCCCATTTGCGTGTGCCAGCTGTAACATGAAGAGTTTCTATTTACTCAGAGAAAGTTAGTGATTTACTTTCCACCCTGTTTACCTCACTTTTTTGTGCTCTATTACTACTGCCTGCTGCATAAATTCACTTCAGAGTACCTGAAGAGCATTTGATGAAACACTGCCCTCTGAAATGCATAGGTTATAGTTGTCAGCAGCTGTAAGTCAGGCAGCATTCAAACGTAAATCCATTTTCACTCAGCATTCATTAATCCTCCTTCTTTGTCTCTTCCTTTCCTTTCTTCTCCTTACTGATGTATCATGTGGCAAGTTGCTTGTTAGAAGTCTTTGCTGTCAGAGTGGTGTTAAAGAGTCAAAACCCATATATATATTTATAGGTAAGTCATTTGGGATGAGGGGTTTTTGCAAGCTGGGGGCTCTAATAAAGAGTATGGGGACAGTCAGTTGTGAACACTCTCAAGCCATTTGATGAGCTTAAACAGAAAGCAGATGAACCTGGCTGGTTGCAACAGTCCTGGTGTGGCAGACACCAGGTGAAACACAGCTTTTCTCCATGGGCTCCCTATTGAGACTTCGGGTTTCGTCAGACATGAAATGAAATGAAATGAGACACATGTGATCAAGTGATTGCTCAGGACAGGAAAACTCACTTGTGCCCTGAGAAGCTGGGCTGCTGGGTTGCCTGTTTAGCAGCAAGATAACGTGTACATCCAGCACAGAGGCAAACACACTATGGTAATCAAGTCTAAATTCATCTTTTACTCAGAACCAGGTTTCCCTTCGTGATCACTGCACTTGGCACCCTGTTTGTTTGCTATAGAGCATCTGTTTTCAGTTGTTTTTCCATCCCTGCCTGGGAATTTCGTGCCATGGAGAATCCTCTCTTGTCTTCCCAGGTTGAGTTGCTCCAACAGTTAATTACCCTCGCTGTTAGAAACGTGTGCCCTATTTCTATCTGGATGTTGGTTGCCTACAGAGACATTATGTATGCTGAGCACTGGATAACACACACTTCTCTGAATACATTTGCAACTTGATAATATTGCTCTGGTTACTTCTCATACTTAGCCTCTGATCCCTGGCTGGGGTAGATCAGAATTGTTCTGCTCAAGTCAGGGCAGCCGTGCCAGCTGACATGCCTGGATTTATCCCGTTATTAACTGCAAGGTACAGTTGCTTATGAGTAAAACACTCTGTGTTGTTTTAAATAAGGAGAATAAAAGGTTAAGCTGCTGCAGCTATTCGTAGTTAATCTGTTCCAATTACAATATGCATATCGCTTTTCAAAAAGGATTTGAGACTTCTCCCACACAGATTTAAATGTGTCCGTATGAAATATCGATGTTTTAGGCTAGGATTTTCAAAAGCCCCTCAAGGAAATGAAGCTCCCACTTCTTATTGACTCTCGTTGACTTCCCTGATGGGTTTTGAAAAGTACCATCCTTAATCGTTGTTATTGTGCCATAAGAAACGGTCTCCCTCATTACCACTGACATATCCTAGATACTGACAGTACTCTCTGCTGCATCTAGCCCATAAAATACAATAAGATAAACCAAAACACTGAGATTACTCAATGAACAAGTGCTCAGCATGCTAGTGGTAGTGATGGTCTTCACAAGGTCCTTGTGCTTAAGCCATAGAAGCATTTGAGAGTCAGGAGGTGGTACGTGTAGGGGGCAGTGCAGGAGGCTGCTTGTTGCTGGAATAGTAACAACTTGCTGTAGTCCCTTTTCCCTATGTGAAGTCTCTCCCTAGTGCACTGAAAATGAGACTTTCTTGCCTCCAGCTCACCCCTGTCAGGCTCTCCAGGACACTCCCTACTCCAATGTTCAATCCTCAGGACAAGATTCCAATCATGGTTCTATCTCCCATGCTCCTGAGAAGCCACACAAAGATGTGTTTAAAGGGACTGGGAATTACATTGCAGGGAACATACCTTGGAGGAAGTTCACTGGGAAGTCCTTAAAACGTGGACTTTTGCTTTCTCCACCCCAAAATCATCACAGACCCACCTGTTCTATTTGCAGTGCTGTCTAACAGCAGAGCACGTTGCTGAAAGCTCCAGGCAGAGTAAGCAAATGTGGGTTGTCCTAGGAGTGACTCTTACTCATGCAAAGGCTCTGTGTGGCTTCTGTAATACCAATCATGTAAGGAAAAGCCACAGAACCAGCTGGGGACAGAAAGATATATCTCAGTTTCTCAGAATCCTGACTCCTTCACAGCAGGGTTTCATGTGGCAACCAGGCTGTAAGTACAAGTCTGCTTGGTTTTGCTTTCAAATAACACCAAATCTTCAGCTATCGATTATAAGCAAAGGTTCATTAGGAAAGGGAAAGAGAAGAGGTTTTAGTGAGAAATGCAGAAATCCCAGCCCTGCTGCTTAGAGGCCTCCTTGGATTAATAGAATTAATTTATCTTGTGGGGCATTAATTGAAGAATGTGCTGAGGTTAAGGACAAGGTCAGCTCTTCACTGTGTAATGGCTCCTACATAATTCACTTACCAAACCATCAAGACAATCTGTGCAAAGTAATAATGAAGGATGGACGTTCGGCTCCCAGGATCTCTGGGAACATAACCTTGTATTACAGATAACTTTAAGTGAAAGTTGTAGGAAGGTACATGGCAGATGCTTTATTGGATGAGACATTTAGCACTACCTCATACTTCTTTAAGATCTGCAGCTCCAAATCAGATCTGGAAAACAGAGTGATGTTTCTGACACAACACAGTGTTTGGTCCCTCTGCTACACTGCATAAACAGTACTTAGCTTGAGCCCACAGCCCCCTGCCAGGCAGTTGGCAATCTCACCCCTCAGCCCTCTGAGAAGCCAATCAATAAAAACCAGCTTGGGAATTGTTTCTGTGCTTTGTTATTCCACTAGACTGCCTCAGAAAGGGTTGTTAGCTGGCTGCAGCAAACACCCTGCAAAACGTGCTGGGAAGAAGTACTTGGTGGGGTTAGTTTGCTGGTGGGGGAAGGATGGAGAAAAGAGACTGTGATTGCAGGTGCTGTGGCATTGCCAGCGTGACAGCCTTTGAGGCTCCCCTAAGCAGGGTGAGCAGGGGTAGCCCCTTACTGCCTGGGATTTGCCCTGCAGCCTCTCCAACCCATCCCAGGTTAGTCCTGCCAGGGAGGATGCCTGACCACATAGCAGAGGGACAGAAGCCAGCTCAAGGGGACTGAAAGCTAAATAGGGACGTGTGGATGAGCCAGGCTAGGTGAGCTTTTTGTTTCCCTGTGCTTGCAAAGGACAAATCAGTGCAGGTATGGTTCTAAAACTCTTCTAAGCAGCTCCCCTGGTGCCTCTGGTGGTGGGAATAACACCAGACCCCTGAGCCCATCCTCAATTCACGCTAAGCTGGCCCAGCTCTAGCTTTGAGGTGCTGGCTTGTTGGTGGCTATTCATGTATCAGGCAGGAAGTATCTGCCTCCCTGCTGCTGCTAGTGCCTCTTTCTGCACACATATTCAGTGACTGCAGTGAGCACAATGAGAGATTAATCGTGACCATTAAAGCGGCACCAGACCCCTCTATATATTAGTACAACACACCAAGCAGAACCTGTACCTGATCTCGTACATCAGTTATAACTTGTTGTGCTTCAGCAACATCTAAACCACAGGCACAAATCTGAAACCACCAGAAGCCTTTTCCTGTGAGATTAATCAAATATTAGAGCAGAGGTTCAATAGTGAATATCCATTCTTGGAGAAACATTTAAAAATAAGACCTTCAAAAGCATGATCTACCTGGTCCCCTTTCAGCTCAGTTTTGGGCCAGAGATCTCTAAAAGTTCATTTTAACAGAAGCTTTTCTGTAAGCTACAAAAGCCAGATCCACAGCATGGCAGAGAGACTGAATCTGATGACTCTGCCTTGTGACTTGTTCATCTCCAGAGTTGTCCCACTGAGAGGGCTTAAAAACCTGGTATTGCCATTGGATATTGTCTTCTTCAGAGCTCCCATGGCAGAGATCAAAGTAATGAATCCAACCAGTTGTGCTCTGTTAATGAGCCCTAAGAAGATCAAAGATGATGGCACAAGATGAAGTGTCTGTTTTACAGTTCTTAAAAGCCCAAGGAATATGAAAACACATACAGGGAACCCATATGAGGCCAATTTTAATGAAGATGGAAAGCCAGACACAAAGGTGAGGTTTTGTGCCAGGCTTAAATGCTTCTTTGTGATCACATTTCATCTTCCTTCTTCAGATGCATTGCAGCTAAATTGGAGCATTGCACAGCATCCCCCAGACAGGGCTCTCCTGAAGCAGCGCAGCCAATGTTTGTTTTCACTTGGTTTTGTTTGATTTGCTTGTTTGTTTGCTATTTCAGGTCTTTCTGCCTACACACTGTTTAAATTAGTGCTTCAAGCTTCTGAAAGTGGCAGCATTCAGTCTTTGGGTTGTCAGAGGATCCATCCCATCTTCCAAAGAGGTGCAGGAGATCCTCTGGGAATGGTCACAGGTAGGGTCTGATGGCAGCTCTCCAGAAGTATATCTACTCTTCAGTGAGGTGGGATAGGTGCACAGCTAGTCTTCAGGGCACCCCAAAAGTGTTACCTCAGTTTCTTTTACTGTAGTGGGCATTGTAGTTGCTGAAGAGCACCTCCATTAGCACAGCCTGGCTCCTAGGCATGGAGAAAAGCCTTAGGATGCAAGAAGTATACCTCACTTGGGAACTGCAGAGTGTTGGGGCTGTGCTAGCACTGCCTTTCATGCTTTTCCACTTGGAAAAACCTGAAAAAAGAGTCTTCCAGGTGTTCTGTTCAGCCAGAAGCTGAGTACAAAATGGCTATAGCACGTCTGTCAATCTGCTATGCCCCTTCATCCCCAGCATCTATTTGAGATCTTTTAGAGAGCTTGCTTGTGTCTGTCTCGGCCTCAATGCACTTAGAAACGATAGAAGAGTCACAGCAGTACTGTTGGCATTCACCTGTGACCTCTGTGTTCAATATCTTGCCCCTGAGTGCATTAAAGACTTGTTCTCAGTCACCACTTCAGATTTTGCAGTGCAGAGGATATTTGTGGACAATTTGTGCAGCATTCTTTTTCTGTACTAAAACTCTATGAACTTGGCAAACTGTATCTACTGCCAGGCAAGAATAACTTACAGCATTCCTCCTAGTTCTGTTGTGCATTAGGTTCCTTCGTTGGCTCATGCACCGCAACACTTCCAGTCCCCTGATCCGGACAGGGCCTGGCACTGCCCAACCTGTGTCCCTGTGTGCTCCTGGGTCTCTAGAAACCCATTTTGGTTGTTCCAGCCATCTCTGCTGCTTCACTCTGGATTTTCCAGCATCTCTAGCAGTGGTGCAGACCTGTTGGTGATCAGGCAATGATACAAGAGAACCACATTGCTCATGAGAAGTAAGTGAGAAGCTGGGCTATGTCTTACACACATGCTAACTCAGTGATCAGAAGCTTCATGGTCTTGCACAACCCATGTCAGGATGCAGGAATCTCTCAGAAAAGCAAGCTGCTAGCCATGAAGGTTAGAGTGATTAAAGAGGTCTCTGCCTCTTAATGCAAATAAGTGCACATTAGTCACCTTCATCCTGCTGGGCTTCAGACAGCAAATTCAACAGCTCCCCATTTGTCCTATTTTTAGAAGTACCATGATTTTCAAACCACCCTCCTCTTGCTTTTTAGACCTAAACAATGATTTTCAAGTGCTCGGAGTTGTCAGTACTGCTATTAGCCAGACAAGAGCAAGGTGCATGGGTGAGATGAGAAAGGAGCAATATTCGTTATGGACATTTTTGATGCAAATCACCACCTGCAAATACATCAAAGTTTCAGCATGTCTCATGAAACTGTAATGTGTTTCCTAATGTGTCAGGAATGTTTCAGACATCCTTTTGCAAATGGCAGATCTTCAAATTAGGGGTTAGCAACTGTGTCTGCTGGTTGTTCTGTTCTGGCTGGCATCACGCCTACAAGGCAGTTCTACCAACATTTGACTTCAAAGGGACAAGACTTACCTGTTATTTCAATACTAATGAGGCATTAACTGATGCTAACGAAAGGTCAGCTCCAGCCTATGAGTAAAACCCTGTTACTAATATTTTTATTACGTTTAGTTGTTTGAGTTTTTTGACTAAAATTATTTAGCAGATAATTAAGTCCCAGCAGTGCCTGAAGTGCTTAGAGGAGAGTTCAAATGCTACCAAACCTGTTTCTTTACCTGAAATTCAGAGAAAGAATTGTAATGAAAATGCATCAACCTGTACTCTCCAGTGCTTCTGCAGTTAAATATGTGCCTTTTTACTGTCCTCCCTGCAAAAGACCAATGTCTCTTACAGAAACCCTCAGCCATGTTTCACAGCTGGGGACTGAACTCTCAGATTCTGGCCTCAGATACCAGGATGGATGCCCAGGTGCTGTACACTAGAGGGTTGTCCTTAAAAAGAGCAGTAAGATCTTCCAGAAACCCAGCTTGTGACTCTTGGTAGTGTGAGACTACTCTTTAAGGTAGAGAAGGAACAAATATCATACAGGTCAATGAAGTAATTCTGGCAGCCAGAAAGGTGAAAGTGCTCCTAACTGCTAATATTGAAATTCCACAAAACATTTTCCAGAATTTTCCAGTATATCTCATTATGGCATTAACAAATATAGTCAGTGTGTATAAGACAATCTCAGCAGTGCGATGGCAATTACCCCATTCTGCTCTCTTATTAACTTGTTACTCTCTATTTGCAATAAATAGAAAATTATTCCCTTCGATATTTGCCTTCCCTAATATCCCTCACTGATTAATCTTTGATTTCTCACTCCCTCTTCCCTCCCAGATTGTTAGAGCTGATAATTCGCCTGGTAAAACACCGCTTCATTAATCCAGCAGACACAGGGAAGTGAAGTGGTGAACTGAAAAAGAGACAATAGTTTTCCCCTATCCAGTAGATGTGTGATAACAAATTCATGGATCCCATCACAAATTTAGGTAAGAATATTAATGATGTCAGGGAGCAGATGATACTTTGATAGTTTCAATCTGATGGTTTGAGACCGTGAACTATAACTCCCTGAGGATTCCTTTGCAACCTCTTCATAGGCTGGAAAAGGCTCGGGAGTGCAAAACTAGAAGAATGGAGTGTGAGCACTGATTTGCTTTCAAAAACACCAAACACCCTTGAAACCAATGAACAGGGGCTTCACTCTGACAACCTGTGGAACCTGCAGGATAGCATTGATAGACTCCCGATCTAAAACCTCTAAGGCTAGGCACTGACTTCATAAGAACTTTAATCCAAGTTGTGCGTGCTGTCATTGCCTCTCTTCCCAAACAAAACGGCAACGGAAGAGTCCCAGACAAACGTGCCTTTTCTGCAGCAGGGTGTCAAACCAGCAATTTTTTGGCTTTCTTTGGGCATGGATATGAAATCTGTCACAGAAGATGACATGGTGATCTGGGCAGGAGCAGGAATCACGGGAGTATTTAGGTAGTTTAGAAGCATCTTTGAAGTAGTTGCAGGATAACCAGCTAAAGTAACGCTATATAGCAGTAAGCTTGACCTGGTTATGTATAATCAGATGTGTGCGATGGTTTTCAGATGATACGGAAAAGTCCTGACTCCTCTTCAATAGAGACCAAACAAACCGGAATTCTGGGGGGAGCTTCCACTGGGAGAGAAGCCCTCAAAAATGGGCTGTTTTCTAAGGACTGCTGGTCTTTGTACCGGCTGCTTCTTCCCATTCCACACTCAGCCTATTTCATATTTAACTATAAATAGCCAATGAGCTGAAAAACCACTGGAAGGGGTAGGAATTGACATATAGCACAGTCCCATGGGGTGCCTTTTAGTTTTTCTTTTAGGAAATTGGGTAAACCTGGGGGAAATCAGACCTGTTTAACAACATGCTAATAATCTGGCCAGTAGCACAGAGAAACCGGAACAACGTGTTTCAGTGGTGGACGTGACAGGCAAAAAATGTTGGGTTTTTTCTTCATTCTAGCGAAGAATAGAGCTTATAGCCTGCTGTGCAGTTTAATAGCACTATTAAGCCAACAACACTAAACGTTTGCATAGAATGACCAATGCCTGAAGCATGAGTGGCTGCAGAGTTTCTGAATAAGCAACAAAATAAAGTGGCTGGATTAGTGGAGCATTGCCCATATAAAGAGACATTAGGGGCGCAAAGGGGTTACACTCTATAGGTACATACTCTAGAATAAAGCAATCTGAAAATGAATACTTACAGAGGCTGCCTTGACCCTAAAGCATGCACTAGAGATTGCCACATCAGTGAAAATGCCTACTAAACATGGAGCAGCATTGTAAGATCTGTGCAACAAATAAACTTAGAGTCAGGCATAAATACAGCTCAGGCAACACCCACCGTGGATGTTCGCTGTGAGAAAGAGTTTCTCAATGCAAATTCTTATTGATTTTCTGACAGTCTTGTAGAAACTGCAATGAATTAGGGCATGTGCAGTAAATGGGGAGGTCAGCGCATAATCATGGCTTTCAAAAGGCACTTCCCGAGGACTTCGGAGTTGTGTTTGCTGATGACAGGCTAAAGATCACTGATTATATTGTAGTTTCCAGCTCTCCAGTTTAGAGAACAAAAGTGAGATGTGGTTGACAGATGGGAAGAGCAAAGCTCAAACGAATCTTGTCCGGGGGCTGCTCTCAACAGGGTAATTCAGTCACCTCAAAGGAGTGTGAGAACTTCTACGCTTCTAAAAACATACAACAGGAAACGTTTCTGCCAGATTCTAAGCATGAGCTCCCATGACACCTCCTGAGAGGACCTGGCCAATGGCAGATTGATTGTGACTTGATTTAGCTGAATCTTGCAACCCTCCAAGGATGGAGGTTTCTGTGCTGCCCTGTTCTGAAACCAACCATCCTCCTGGAGCAAATGTTTTCCTCAGCATCGATTCTGCACCTCCCAAGCTGAAATTTGATGTTGCTACAGCAATCACTACATATGATATGACAGAAAATGATTTAATAAGGGTATTCATTCTTGCTCCATAATAAACCTCTTGGTTTCATTGCTTACAGTCTTGGCCAGTGTAACCTGTTTATGCTCTTGACGTGATGGGGCCGTGGTTAATGCACAGCAAAGCTTCAGAGAACTCAGGTCTCCACTGACCATATGAGAGCTGGTAACTTTGACAGGCTTGCAAAATGTCACCACTCTTTTACAATGCCCATGTTTTGTTGAAGTTGTTCTTAAAAATATCCCTCTGGCACTGGCTGCCTGCAGTTGCAGCCCAGATCAAGGCTCTTTGGCAAATCATAAGCAGTTTACACAGGATGTGGGGAATCAGGCAATTTAAAAAATATATGCTGCTTTTGCAGGCCTGGTCCTCTCCAGATGTGATGCTGAGTGCCTGGTTTAAAGGTAGCACAGATAGGGGTATGGGAGAAGTACGTGGGATGGTCAGAAAGGCTGTTATTCAAAGGGTGAGAGGTATTTACTCTGGATGGGTTATCAAAGCGCTTGTTTTCTCTAAAGAGAAATGACTGTTCCCAGTTTGAAATGTCACAAGTGAGAGGTAAATTCAGCCATCCAGCTCCCATCAAAGCGAGTGTGTGTCAGCTGCTGATGTCCCCCTGCCATCATTTGAGAAGCTGAAGCATGACTACGGGGAAGGAGGCTGAACAAGACGATGCAAAACAAACGTCCCGCAGTCAGGAAGGGCAGTGTTTCCTGAAGTTTGGCAGTTCCATGATCAGATGTGCTCGTGGATGTCAGAGCATCAGGGGGGCTCCTGAAGCAGTTCCCTGAAAAATCTGAGGCTTGGGTACCTGTGGTGAGTTGGCAAACCAAGACTGAACAAAACAGAGTTTGGTTGTCAGGAGCCTCCTAGTAGTGATGCATTGACAGAGTCTGCAATGAACTTCAGCAGGGTGGCAAGCAGAGGAGAGTGGGGGTTTTTAAGTTCTATCACTGTCCTGTGTGGAAACCCTCTAAACTTGAGGTTCTTTTGAATCATTTTCCTTTTTTTAGCTGTTCAGTTCATATCTGTATTTGCTGGTTTCCACAGGAAATCCCTGAGATACCAGCTATTCCCATGAAATACTGAACTTAAGAAATGACCAATAAAAATGAGGCCTTATATGTCAGGAGCCTCTGAGGCTAATTTTGCGAGCATTTGTGGAGATGGACAAGGGCCCAGAAGTTATCTGAGCTCTTTCCTGTTCTCCTTAGCCATGCAAATCCACCACAGGACTGTTAAATGCCTCCAAAGGAAGCTTTTTCTGAGCCCTCTGTGCTGATGTCCTGGCAGCCTGTGCTCCTGTAATAAACAATAGCTCCCTGTGGTTCCAAACACGCAGGTTTATGATGTTGCAGGGGAAGATCTGTATTGCTGCAGCCTTGGCCATGACCAAAGGGACCCCACTGTAGTGCTGAGCATTAAGACTGCCCTGTGCTGGGGCTGCCACAAAGCCCCTGATGACAGCAGAAGGCAGCTTCTGACTCCAGAAAACACTCTTGTCGAGTCTTGCACTCAAACCAGGCAGGTGATCTCACCACCATGGTACGGCTTACAATACAGGACCATGAAAAGTCTCTCAAACAGCTACAGTGGCTGCTTGGAGCAGCTGTACCACGGTGCTGGGTGCAAGTGGGTGCCCCAGTTGGACTATTCTGGTGTCTGAGCTGTATCTGTCCCTCTGCCTGGCATCTTATTTTGCTGAGAGCATACACCCGGAGCAGCTTAAGGAAACTGTCTGCACAAAGCTCTTCCCTGGTCTTCATCCCCAGGGCAGGCTCAGCTGCAGGGCCAGTGTAGCCATCAGTGCACACCAGTGCCTGCCTCCAGTCTGGGAGCTGGTGAGGGCATCTGCCATTGCCAAAATCCTGTTGTCTATGTAGATGTCGGTGGGAGGCCAGCTGTCCAGAAGGGATCCATAGGGATCTCTGTGGACCTGTCCAACTCCAAACCATGGCTTGGGACCATGGGAACAGACCTTTAAGTACACTTATCACCAGAAGACATTAGCACCACTGTGGGCCTGAAGAAGGGGGGGTTATCTGGTGATATACCTCTAAAAAGCTGCTGTGTTTCTAGAGGCTTAAATGATGCCCATCTGCATCTGCCCATGACCCTGCCCTACCAGGGGAAGATCAGGAGAGCATGGCTCTTGCCCTCCCAGCACCAGCTGTGATTGCTGGCCTCCCACTGCCCTCTGTTTGCAGATGGCATTTCTCCTTCTCAACCAAGCCATTTACCATGCAACCTTCTCATTTCAGGGCAGATAAAAATACCAGTTAACATCAAGCAACTGTGGTGTTTGCTTTATACTTATTAAACCCTGCTTTATTACACTGTTAACATTCAGCCCCTTGGAGCTGCCTGACACCAGCTGTCTCGGGAAGCAAAGGCCCCACATACACCACAAAGTCAGCCCTCAGAGCAAGGGCTTTATTAATAAAGGCTTGAAGCCTGGTATACTTCTCCCACCCACCCTGCCAGAAATCTAACACCACAAAGCTTCAGTCAGCACAAAAGACAGACACGATATTTTCTAATTGATAGGATATCTATTGAAAACCTATTTAGACACTTTAATGGGATCACAGGAACACTGTGCCAATCTGTGGAGGTGGAGAGCTCATCATACTTTCCATATGCACAAGAAAATACCATTTGCAGTGATTTCTTCCTAGTTTCATCCATCTGCCTCACCAAGCTATTCCTTTTTGTCTCTTATTTATGGCTGTAATTTTGATGCCACAGTTACTGTACACGATCTGCTGTATATTTCTCTTATTTGCTTTGAAATTGCTCTTTTCAGCTCATTTCTGAAACCATTTATTTGCCCACAAAATAACCAGGCCATGAACTATTTCCTGGCAACCAGTTTTGCAGTGCTTAATAATTTTGCTTCTGTAATGGTGTATATACATCCTTCATTATTGCACTTACATGCTTATTAACAATTCATGGAGTCTTAAGTGGCTGAAAAAACAGATTCTTGAGCTAAATGTTTCCAGAGAGTGTCTTAGCCCAGAGCCCTCCTCTGCAAGTGTAGGCTTCACAGTGGAGGAGAACATGGCTCAAGGTTGGTATTTCCAGGGTAATTGTGGATTTTAATTAACAGTATATTTAATCCATGTGCAAAAGCAAGTGATACAGCTGCTCAGGGGCTGCTCTAACAGGCTAAATATAATTTTGCTCAGTATATGCTTTGATTTTACCAGCCGTCTTACTATGGTCATGGGAGATTTCAGTGATGAGCATCCTGATCTGAAAGCCTATTGCCCTAGGCACACGTGGTCCATTCTGGTCCTTGCTCAGCAAATTACGGTCATATAGTGTTTGTGTGTAGCCTTGGGCACATCTGGGACATGCTTTCTCCCTTGTGCAATCATCCCTTGTGCACAGACAAGGATGACTGAAGCAGGGAAAGGCGCTGCCAACCTCTGCAGCTAAAGCTCAAGGTACTGACACCTCAGGGCTCCCTGAGAGAAGAGGGTTTGGGATGACCTCGTTGCAGGGCACTGCAAAATGCTCCTTTTCTGCTCCATTTCACCGAGTTCAAGTGTGTGAGTAAACAGTGGAAGGGCAACTGTTTACAGGTTAGTAAGCTTCTCTTCTACAGAGGACTGAGGAAGTCCCCAGTGCATGTTTGTGCTGAACAAGTGAATATTTACACAGTTCTAAATACTGAGAACTGGGACATACCTAAACCTAAGAAGCTATTTACAATGGCCTCTGTCACTGGCAGCAGAGTGTGCTGCCACCTCGCCTCTGGTCAAGCCCTTGGCTGGTGGCAATGCGGAGCGGGCAAGGGGCTCTGTAGTTAATTTATACTCCAGCTAGTTTGACTGTCAGAAGCAAAAAGAAGAATTTAAAGTCATCTGTACACTCATAGCCCTGTAAGTTTTCAGCCTTTTTAAGCGCTTTCCAAGGAGCTGCTTTCAAAGAAAGAGCAGCTTCTTTACCAGCTCTTTTCTCTCACTAGCAGCAGGAGTGAGATGATGCGATACAGAGGCCTCTGGGGCCCTGACACTTAATTGTCCTCATGTTGAAAAGCCGATCAATTTGGAGACTCTCCTGGGGGTGTCCTCTCTTTATCTTGATCTCTTATTTCTTTCCTTGTAGCACACGATTTCACACACATCCCTCCTAGCATGATGAGTACAGGAAACACATTTGTCTCCGGCTCCATCAGACCATTTTGTACTGCTGATGTGTGAGCAGTGGCTCAATAACTGAGGTTGAGGCTGTGAGCAGAGGAAATCCATGTTTACTTCCACTGACTGTTGAGTTGTGCAAGCTGCTCTGCATCCCCACTGCATCCATAATACCCACTGTCAAGAGACGAATTGCAGGGATGTAGTTTTGTTTGGCTTCTATATGACAGACTTGTCATCAGAGCACAGGGCATATTGAAACTGAAGCTCTAAGGTGACTCTTCTTCCATTTGACAAGAGTTTGATCCCTGGGCCCCATGGGTATGCTGGAAGCAGTACCACATGGGCTGCTATTTGATAGCACAGGAGCCAGTGCAGGGGAGTCCTGACTTGTGATACGGACTTCTTGGGTGAGGAACCAGTATAAGTAATAAACAAGAAAGAAAGACTGGTGCTTTGCAGTCAGTGCAAACTCTCTCTTTATGCTGTTAGCAAGAACCCCCAAAACCTCACTTCTTACTTTTGTCTCCTGTAGATACCACTTGTCATGTCATCGGTCTTTCATCTCAATAGGGCTTTTATCTTCAAACATGTCAGATCTTTAAAGAACTGGAAAACATTAACAGGCAGGGGGAAACTTTATTCTAATTTGCTTAGACGTGAGAGAAAGAGGAGGATGGAGCCATCTTAACAAGCAGAAACTGCCTCTGGAAGAGGGCTCCTGTTCCTAAAGGCTCACTGGGCTCTTCTCAGTGCCATGGTCCACTATTACATCAAAACTGGTCAGAGTGATTCATGCTAAGAAGTACCACCCAGGCTGTGCTATATTAATATCACTGCATGTGTTGGCACCATTGGGAGTTTGGAGGTTGATACTCTGCACTAAACTGTGATGAAAAAGCCTGTAATGAAGGAGGCTGCGTAACTGTGACCTCCCGATGGAAAAGTGCTGCTGTTCTATACTGGAGAGCTGCAGCAAAATGGATCGTTCAGAGTCATTAACAGCAATGGGGAGGTAATGGCCATGCTGCAAAGGAAGCTGTGTAAATAGGAAGCTCTTTTTTGTGCCTGCTCGTATTCTCTTTGGTGGAGCACATATGCCATGTGGCATTAAGGATCCTTAATAGAATCATAGAATAGTTAGGGTTGGAAAGGACCTTAAGATCATCCAGTTCCAACCCCCTGCCATGGGCAGGGACACCTCCCACTAAACCATCTCACCCAAGGCTCTTTCCAGCCTGGCCTTGAACACTGCCAGGGGTGGAGCATTCACAGCTTCCCTGAGCAACCCATTCCACCTCACCTCCACACCAGCCTCACCACCCTTACAGTAAAGAGCTTCTTCCTTATATCCAGTCTAAGCTCCCTCTGTTTAGGTTTGAACCCACAACCCCTTGTCCTGTCACTACAGTCCCTGATGAAGAGTCCCTCTCCAGCATCCTTGTAGCCCTCTTCAGATACTGGAAGCTGCTCTTGGGTCTCCACGCAGCTTCTCTTCTCCAGGCTGAACAGCCCCAATGTTCTCAGCCTGTCTCAATACGGGAGGTGCTCCAGCCCCTGATCATCCATGGCTGCTCACGGTGAGGAATCATAGTGTTAGTATGTTTATCTGAGGTACCATCTCCTTTTGGGGAGACAGTCAGCTCTGAGCACTGGGAGAGGTTTTGCTGTCTTGTGTTAGACCCTGATACTAAGAGCTAGTGCTGCACCAAAGCCAGGGGATAAAAGGAATGAGGTGAAAGAAGATATTTTCTCTGAATTTTCTTCACTATGAAAGATTTGGGCACTGAATAAGGAGACACTGCACTAGCATTGTAACTGGAGGTATTGGTTTAACTCCTAGCTCTTTTCATAATCATAGGCAAGTTACATTACACTGCTGAGTCTTTTTATATTTATCGCTCTGTTTGACGTTCCATCATCTGGAGTCAAGTGAAAGTCCTAGCTTTCGGTTTTGTAATGTTCTAGTCTTTGTCATTGCACAAAATGCTTGAAATGTAACCGTAAATGAAATGTAAAACTGTAAATGAAGGTTAGGAGGATAGCAGGCAAATAAAAAAAACCTGCAAATGTATGCTAAGAAGCAGCAAAAGCATATTGTAATTTTTAAATCACTTATAATTTGAAGGGGAGAATGAACTGATTCATGATTTTAGGATGCTCAGGATTGGCAAAAGCATAATTAATCTCTTGTCTCCTTTATGCCTCTGCAAAATGGTATTAATAAGGCAGCATTTATCCATTGCAGACTGTAAGTGGTTCAGGGCACTGCCTAGCTCTTAACAGGCCATCATGTAGGGCCTAACGTAGAAGGGGAGAAGGGTCCTCATGTTCTTCAATTAGGCCTTAATACAACATAAATGACAAGCCCTGTTTTTATTGCCAGTTTCAGTCTGTTCTTCACTTGCAGTTCCAGTGATAGACACACGAGTGAACATTTTAAGGCAGCAAGCAACCAAGTTTTACATACTACAAGGTAGTCATTTTAATAAGTCAAAGTTCCTCAAAGCAAAATTATCATAATAAGTGAGGAACAAGGCGAGTGTAATTGGATTGATGTGAAATACAGAAAACTAATTCATTTTCTTCTGCAAGGGCTGGGAAAGGTCACAGAGAGGCAAACACAGATCACCACAGAGGATGCTGAGCGCTGTCACATTTAAGTGACCCACAGAAGTCACCAGTGTATTCTAGAGCATGAAAGTATTTTGTCTTTGAAGAGACAGCAGTATGTCTCACCAGTTCCTTCAGACTGAACACAAAGCGCATCCCAGCTTAGAGCTGTTGGTGGGAGCTATTTGGGGCTTTATGGTGAACTGTGCAATGAAGAGAAGGTATGGGAAAGAGGATTGGCCATGGGCTATGGAGCATTTCATTGCCAGGCTCCAATCTTGTCCAGGTCAGTGGAGATGGGAAGTCATTACCATCAGATGGCTGTTCAACAGCTTGTGTGAAATGAGGAGGCGATTTCAGGCCAGTTCCCTTGTGGCCAAATGTCCTTAACATAAAAACCACCTCCTGCACTGGCAGTGCCTGGCTCATCAGCCTGCACCCCATGGGGCACAAGCTGCGCAGGGGTTGCAGAGGGGGCTGCATGGAGTATGAGGAGCAGACAGTTCTGGGTGGGTTTGATACCAACAGCTTTGTTCACCCCTGCAGTCATGGCTGGTGCTGCAGCTGAGCTGCTCCAGAGACCTGTAGAAAACCAAAACCAGCCTAGGTTTTGAGCACCTGTGTGAACACAGCATTCACTGATTAACCAAGAGCTGTGCTTCCAGGTCAGCCCCAAATTTCAGCTGCAGCAGATGGGTCCCCTATTCCTGCCAGGATGGCTTGGTGATCATCACATGCTGAGCACTGGCATCCTCTGGCACCCACCAGAGCCATCTGGAGAGCTGGATATGGACCAGTGATGGGCTGTTGGGTATCAGCACCATCAGTACACAGGAAGCCCTTGCTCATAACACAGACTTGCAGATGCTTCTGTTGCTCTCCAGGAGGTGGGATGGTGTCTTTCCTGGAGAAGTCTGACTTGCTCCTAACTGGCTGCACCTCAAAGAGTAGCTGGTACATGATGCCCACAGATGTTTGATGGCTTGTGTGTGACTCAGAATCTTCAAACCATACTGAACATGAGCAGGGGAGGGGAGAACAGTTGCCCATGGGAGCACATGGAGATTATTTGGGATTTAAGGATAAGGGTGGTGGACAGAGGGAGAGGTTGATCAATGGTTTGGTCAGTCAGGAGCAACAACTGAGAGTTAAAATTGATTGCTCTCTTTTGCTGTTGACCAGCCTCATTTAGTAGCTCTGTGGAAACACTTGCCCAAGTCCTTCAGTGCTTTATGTGACCATCTGGACTCTTTGGGACTTGAAGCAGCACGGTGTGTCCAGCACATGGGCCAAGCAGGCTGCCAAAACAGATAGGAATTTGGCCGCTCGTCCTCCTGATATCATAACCCCCATATGAATGCAGCCTTCAGGACCTGCTGACCAGGTCTCTACTTCCATGTTGATGCATTTGTTGACCTTCCAATTTGAACCTGACTTTGTTTGGTGTCTGTGGCACAGAGGGGTCAGCACAAAAGTGTCTCTGGTCTTCTCGTCTACATACACTGAAGTATGCACTGTAGGAGGTTTTGGAGAGCCCTAACCTGTCAGGGTGAGAGAAATTGTGTACAGTAAAGGAATTCTAGAGAAATATTGACAGTCAAGGCTCCTTGTCCTCTGTGTGACACGTGCCCTCTTGGTCCCCTCACTTGGATATGTATATCTTGGTGCTTGGGAGTGTGTGTGTACATATAATCAACTTGGTAGGAGATTCTGTAACCCACTATTTCCATGAGATCACTCATATTCTTTACCATGAGGGTGTTGAGACTGGAACACGCTGCCTGTCCCTGGCAGCGTTCAAGGCCAGGCTGGACGGTGTTTGCAGCAACCTGGTATAGTGGCAGGGGGCTGGAACCAGATATCTTTAAGGTCCCTTCCAATCCAAACCGGTCTGGGATTCTATGATTGAATTTTATTACACTAAATTTTCCTAGAAGGGCACTCATCACTAGGAAAGATTTCTTGTTTGGTGTTAAATTCATGTGGCTTCAGTGAGAGAATTGCAAGGTACTTGACACCTTCAGAATAATTTTGGGACATCTGTTTTCACTCATATAATTTCTCTGTCCCAAAAGGTATTCAGCAAAACAGCCAGCTTGCACTTGTTTGGAGCTGATGACATCTAATCTAAAGAGTTGTGTTTGAGTTGTGTGATGCTGCTGAAGTTGGGCTCGTCAGCCAGTTTCCCCCAGATTTCTCAGAGTTTGTACTGTGTTGGAAGGATAATCATCACCCTCAGTCTCAGGGGAGGAAGAAACAAAGGACTGGATGTTCCCCATTTGATTGTGACTAAAAAGGGGCAGAGGTATGAAAAAAAGGAGCACATCCAGGAAATTCTTCAATAGCACGATAATAGATCAGCATCAAACATAATGTGTAGTGTAGCACAGGGAGCCCTGCTGGGGAGGAAGAGGAGAGTTAGAACTGTCCCTCTACTTGCATCTCTGGGAAATGAAGGAATATGTGGCTGTGAGCCAGGTTTCTGTATTTCCAGGGCAATACCTTCAATGGATTTGAAGGTTTTCTCTGCTCGCTGACAGAGATTTGGCAGATGTCTGTTGAGGTACCTTTGGCATTTTCCTTTCCTTCCATGCCTGCACAACCCCTGTTGTGGATCTCAGTCCACACCTACCAACACTAAATGACTTGCAAAGGTTAGAAAATAACCCTTGGAAAACCCATTCTGATTTCAGTGTCCTCAGTTTCTCTTACTCTTCTGCAGAGCAGTTCCTTCACTTCACTGATCAGATCCCTGCTGTGGCATCTTCCTCCAGCAATGCATTCCCTTCCTGCTTCAAACCTGGAGGAGCAGTGCATCCTTCCTGCTGGTGCAAGCTGTGCAGAGGGACCCAGCAGTCTCCCTTCTCCCATAGCCTTATACAAGTCAATTCCTGCTCCCTCTGTCCCCAAAGTTCCTGCTTTTCCAATCTCACCTTTCCTCTTCTTCGGTTTCTATGGGGGATTATCTGAGCGTGGGTTATCTGATGACTTTTTGCCCACGTGTGAGTACTTCTGCAAAGGCTCAGGTTATCTGAGGTGCTGGATGTACATACGAACATACAAGTCTTTGTTCCACATTAGAAAGCTTTGCTAACTTTCAAATGGAGCTAGTCGGAAATTCTGCTGTCCGTAGCTTAGTTCCCCCAAAGAGAAATGCTCACAAGTGGGTTCCCAAACACATGCAGTGAGCAACTGAATGTATTTTTACCTCTGGATCATGACAAACACAAAACGAAAAGAATGAAAGAATCTTACACCCTCCAGTAATTAAAAGGATGAGTAGAACTCCCTAGAGAAGGATGATTAAGGTGCCTGAAGAGTTGCTTTTCTCTTCTTACCCTTATCATAAATATTTTCTATTTCTCTCCAGTTGAGATCTTCACCATGACTATTTAATGATGATGCTCGAACAAGATTCAATAACCAGTTTAAAAAAAAAAAATCACAGCTTCTAAAATCCTTCCATGATCAACACAGAAAGTGTCTCTGGTACAACTTCACCTGTGTCGACAAAGACTTGTTTTAGTGTTCTACTGTATCTTGCATAATGGGTCTCTAGAGCAATGCGAGTGACTCTATCACCTAAGAATACCTTTAATGGAAAATATTATGTATTTCAGTAAAATATTTAAAGGTACTAAAAATTCTGCATTTTACATCCGGGATCCAGTGGTCCTGAATGAAATAGTGAAAGCTGCATTTGGTGCATCCCTTGGGTATGTTCAGTGACTACCTAGTACCCACAGGCAGTGCGAGACACACTGGGCCATCCCGCCTTCCCCTGCCCCATGGAGCTTCGTCTCCCCTGAGACATTCCTCTTTTTGTTTTGTTAGGGAGTTTTTGGATGCTCTGGTGGAAGGTGTAGGTGAGCGTCCCTCAGGAACTGCAGGATCCAAGCGAAAACAAAGTTCAAAGTCTTCGGCTGCCCACTGCTGTCTGTTCCTCAAGGCAAATCCTGGGCTGTTCGTGCTGTAACCAGTCTGAATAATGAAACCCTTCACATAAGTACTGCAGCAAAAAAGTGCTTGTGAGCGGTGGGGAGTCTTCTCCGTCTTCCCTGCAGGCAAAACAAGGGAAACAGATGTGAGCATTGGTGACCCTGTTGTATCTGGGAGCCAAGTTCATATCTGAGCCTATGCAAATTAAATGTGATTACTTTCTAAAACCCAGAACAAGTTACAAAGCAGCTTCCCTCCTCTGGGGCTGCCCAGTACAAGGACCTGTCCAGGGCAGACCTGGCAGAGACGTGCTGAAGGCGCAGCCCACATCCCTCTTCCAGAGCCTTTCATGCTTGCCTTAATTCTGGGGAACATATTCCAACCACAGTAGTGTCAAAATGTCTCATTTCAATGTGAAATGCATGCACTTTGCAGCTTAAAATAGATATTCAAGGCAGGCACTCCAGATTTTAAAAGCCAACAGCTCATCTTCCTTCTCTTTCCCCAAGCAGCGTGCCCTTAGGGGGAAGGTTTTACCCGTACCAGCAGCTTTCAGAGCTTGCTGGGTTGTAGCAGTCCCACAAGAATTCACACCTGGGATGCAGGTCTGCTCCTTGAAGCCTCCTGCTCTTTGCAGGAGTCCTCAGGGTTGTGCCCTCACCCCATCTTTCTTTCCCTGCTCCTCCAGCCCTGTGCTTTGTACCCTTCTCCCATCAAGGTGCCCCTGGCCCAGCATCCAACAGTAAGGGCAAGGCACATAGGCAAATTCTCCTCCTTCCTAGGAAAAGAGCACAGTGCCTATGGAGCAAAATGTGCACAAACAACACGGATGTGCCCTTGTCACGGCAGATAATTTCAAAGACTTCTCATTCTGCTCTGATTCGGAATGAAGCCAAGTTTGAGGATGTTGAAATCCCCTGTGAATTCTGTCTCCCGTTCTTTGCGCAGCCCTGAGGCTGGCACAACACACAAAGAAAGGGAAGGAGTTTGAAGCTGCAGTCTGTCATCCCTTGCATTAAGCTGCTTTTCCTTCCTCCTCCTTTGCCTTGCATCTGTAAGGGTTTCCCCCAGGTCTCACAGGACAAATAAGAAATGAATTTCTAGCAAAACTTGCTTTCCCTGCTTTTCAGACCTGCATAAACCCTCTTTTTTTCCTCTAGTTCTTGCCCTTCCTGTGTCCCTTTTAACTGGTTACCAAAATCCCCTAAGGAAGAAACATGGGCAAAGGAACCAAAGGAGAAACCACCCTTGTCTTCAGCAGTCGTAGCAGCTGTGAAGTTGGTTACCTCTCTTACTGCAGCCCAGGCCTTTGCCTTGCACAGAAACACAGACGTATTTGTACTTGATAATAGAATGTATAATTATAATTATCATGCACTTAAGTTAATGGTATTATTTTTATGAATCTTGATTTATATCAGACTCTACAGTGCTGGCACCTGCAGATGCCCATAGCAAGACACAGTCATGGGCTCTCTGGGAGAGGGAAACGATAGTATGAAAAATAGATGGGAAAATAAGAGAGCAAAGGATGGGATGGACAAATGGAAGCTGCCTGAGGGATGCTGCTTGGTGGTTGGAGGCAGACAGAGGACCAGGTTTTAAAGGCTTAAGAGATGGCTTCAGCATCCTGACGTGCTGGGTGTTTCTGTTCTGCTTCAGTGAATGTCTCTGGAAAAGAATACCTGCTTGCTGAGCAGATTTTGAAGGAGCAACCTTAACTCTGTGAGAAAGGAATAAGCATCAGAGAACAAGCCTGTGTCCATGTGGGTGCAGGTACAGCTTTAGTACCTGCTTTTGCCTGCAAGTCCATCTTGTGAGGGACTAAAACAAGGTGGGGGGATGGCCATGCAAGCAGCTGAGAGGGTGCTACTGCCTGATGGTGCTGGAGGATTGTGCAGTGATTCCCTGCACAGGGGCAGTGATGAGAGGCTCAGGCTCATCAGGGACACCAGCTTTGGGCAGGGCAGTGTCCCTGGATGTGCCCTGCAGGTTCATTCCCTGTGCAGGAGCCCAGTCTGGGAAATAAAGGCAGGTCCCTTGCAGCAGGTTCCTGCTGTGTGGGAGCCCCTTTTCCTTCCCAGCACCTCTTAGCCAGGCCACCTACGTACGTGCAAGAGAAATGAAAGGGCTCAGTCAGGAGGAGGGAATATTGAGAGAAAAAGATAACTGACAGACATGGATCTAGGTCAGGGATCCAGGGTAGTCCATCATGCTGGAGGGGGCAAGGAGGACCAGTGTGTACACACAATGTAGATAAAGACTAAACTTCAACCACCTTAACTGGCCGAAATGCAAAGAAGTTAGTAAATAAAACCCTCATTGCTCAGGTGGTGCCAGCAGTGGGCTCTGTGCAATTTGTCTGGCACTATTTCACATTTATAAATCAGAGTAATGAAAGTAACAACACTTTGGGTGCTAACAAATAACAGAGAAGAGCACACACAGAACCTAAATTAAAGCAAATACATCCTTGGAGGCTCGTGATGAGCTCCAGCTTATCGCACAGGCTGGCAATGCATTTCCAGGAAAAGGAGCTGCTCTTTGCTCTTGGACAAGGCAGGATCTCACTCTGGAGGTGGAGCAGAAACCACAGAATGTGGTGGGCACCTGCTGCCACGTTTCTGCTTGGGCTGAGCCAAAGCACAGTGGGGATGTCCCCCTGCGAGTAACTTCCTGTGTCACAAACAAATGGACATGGAGCATCCCCTTACTCCTGCTCTCACCCTCAGGAAAGAGCTTGGTCCCTGCTCTGTCCAATGGCTTTGAGGTGGGCAGGGAAGCCCAGGCAGCCCCATAGTTTTGCCACTGCCCCTAAGTGACCGCAGCAAAAGCCACCCAACCAAATGGGACCTAGCTGGAAATAGGCTGTTGCCATCATCAAAGCAGTCCTTGTAGTCGAAGCCTGACCTCTCCTCTGTATTCCAAAGGGATCCCCTGAGATGGCTGAGAAGGGCAGCAGGGTTGCCCCAGGGGTAAATGATTGGGTGCCCCATGGTTAGGCCATGCAGAGTTATTGTGGCAGCTTGTTCATAATTTAGTACATTTATGGAAAAGCCTCAAAAGAAGAAAAATCTTTCCTTTGCTCTCTCTCTATGTCAGTTCTTAATCCACCTGCTCTGAGAAGCCATTGAGCCATTCTGAGTCCACCTTTTGGAAAGTTATCAAATATTAAACTTCCAGGTTGAAGGTCAGATGCACTGTAATGTGTGTATGAAAAATCTGGGTTTTAATGCATTCCAAGGCTGCTCACCACCTCTGGCAAGTGCAAAAATGATATCAAGAGAAGGCTTATTCAGAGGTACTTATCTCGCTTCCTCAGTGTTACACACTGAGATTTTTTTGAAGTATCTGAATTTTCTCTTGTCATTACTTGGCTCATAAAATTGGATTAAATTCTGTCTTTACTGTGTGTACGTCTGTGGAAATTATCCCTTCACCTACTACTCAACAGGGAAAGCTGAGCTGAGTTTTCAGCTTCAAGCATCTGTGTTACCTCTCACACATACGATTTCTCAGTGTCTTTAAACAACGAAGGGTCTGACAAACAAAGGGTGCTGTGCGTGCCAGCCAAAGATGCGGCTGTGCTCTCCTTAACCCCTCAGCTCCAGCACTGGCTCTGGGACCTGGGCGAGGAGTTCTGGTGTCTCTCAATGGCCCCATGTACTTCGAGAGCCCCCAGAGCAGTGCACGTTGGTGCAGCATCGTGCTCTGCTGCTTGTGAACGGCTGAATGAGCTGCAGGCAGCGTCTGGGTGACTGTGTAGGCTCATGCTGTATCATGATGCACGCATGCGAGGGGGTGAATTGAGGTTGCACAGCACATATGAGTACATGTACATCCATATGTATGCAGCAGCGCAACATAAAGCCTACGCAAGCGTGAGAAAGGAGAGCTGAGTGTTTAGAAGCTAGTCCTGAAGGGTTTTGAGTGCTGGAATGAATTACTGGGAGGTGGAATAAGCAGGGAAGAGGTGATCAAATCCGCATTGTAACCACAATAAGCTGTTTCAGCATGTGCTTTTCTTATTAATCTATTTCTTATGATTGCACTAAGAAAAGAGGGGGAAAAGGCACCATGATCACACATCATCAGTGCAGTCCCACTGAGCCAGTATCAGCAGTAAGAAACCACGGGCTTCTGTCTGTACCTCCCACACAGCTTAACTCCGTGATGTGCCCTGCTGCTCCTGCAGTCCCCATCTTCCCCTGCAGAGACCCCGCTCCGCACCTCCGTGCCTCAGGCTGGCCAGGATTTACCCCAGGGCTGCGCAGCTCCAGACCCACTGCTCTGAAACTTGAAATCACCTTTACATGAGCGTAGTTGTGATCCTTCTGACCCGAGCTAACCCGATAACGTGTCACAAAGTTGAGAGCCGCTGGTGCCTCGCAGCCGTTTTATTGGTATGCGGGCAATGAATCGCCCCTGCTTTTTCTATTTATAATTTAACCAATGCCAACGGGTTATTTTCATCCAACGTAAAAAATGGACACTTATAAAAATGCATAGGTTTTAAATTGCTTAGCAGTTGAAGTAGTTGTAAGAACTAGCCCAGGGAATAAATGGCTGCTTCTCACATTAAGCACGTAGACCATTTCCATACAGGCTGAAAACCGAATGGGATTAATTTCAGTTCCCACCACACACAACTGTTTCTCTGCTGTTACTTCAAGCTTCAGTGTCTCTCTTAATGCTTTATTATCACTGTTAAAACTCTATAGTTTAGAATGTGCTCAGAGTAAATCTGTCATGTTACATTTAAGCACCAATTGGTTCTCTTTTAATGGCATTAATCTTTACCTTCTTGCTAGGTCTAAGTCAGGATAACGAAAGGAGATAATTCCCCTTTTTCTCAGCTACTGAGTCCTGTAAAATGAAAACATTACTCCAATGCCAAGGGTAAAATTGATTTGCCTGTTAGTTCTGAACGCTTCTTTCACCACCAGCGAGGCTGACCCCTTCTATCACAGTGTCAGGGTTAAACGCACACTCTCACGTCTGCACACCAGACCCAACACGTGGGCTTGCAGCATGGTGGGAGATTGTGGCTGTAATGAAGGTGGTGGAAAGATACAGGCCCACAGCCAAGGGTTGTCTCCCCCAGGATTACTGATGATGGCAGAGACTGGGACTTGGACAGGTTGGTGCTGACATTGTATATGGGCAATATCAGACAGGGCTCTCAGCAGCTTTCATCTCACCAGCAGAGCAACAAGCAGGGCTGATGCTAACTGTGGCTCATCATTGTGCCTTTAGTAGCCATCAGTGCTAATAATGACTGCTGAATTTTCCTTGGGAATTTTACTTTGGAAATCACCCCATAGCTGGTTTGACCTCAGGACAGAACCTCTTAAAATATGGTCCAAAGCAGCTCATGCGATCACTGAGTTCCAGCCAAAGCTCAAGCCAGGCTGGTTTTCTTCCCCTCTGGCTTGATTTTTGGTATACGTGGGTGGCTGCTCCTGCACCTTGGAGATTTCCTTCTTGAAATTTCCTTCTTGAAACGGAATTATTATCAAAAATTATGTATTTCATTAATATCAGCCTCAGACTTGATGTGGAATAACCAGTTGCTCAACATGCAAGTGTTCATTTCCAGCAGATTCACTGATACACACACGAAAGACCTGAGTTTCCTATTTCTATCTGCAGTTATTTGCCTTGCTTACATGATACCAATGACTCCTTTTAAATTCAGTGCTACTATTAATGCATTAAAACAGGATTGTGTCCACACAGGGTGATAGAGGATACCTTCTCTAAGGTACTGGGCAGGACTACGGATCAGGAATGACTTCCCAGATGCTTGGTGACACATTTTCTAACAAAAACTTTCTCTTCTATTCTGCATTCTCTTAATTCAGTTTTATAGCAGTGAAAAAGACAAAAAAAAAAACCCGTTTATATGCACTTTTCCCAAACCCTGAAAATTCAAGAAAGAAATTGTGTAGAAAGTCATGAAAACTGGAGGGAATACTTGATGAAGGAGTAAGGATGGATTAACTGTGATACCTAGGTTGCAACATCTCTGTGTAAGCCATGTGAAAATAATGCAGAAGTATAGTTAATAGGGCTTCTACATGAACTGGGTTGCCAGCTGAGTTTTGCAGGAGGATGAAGAGGGTTCTGGTTTGGCATAAGCGTCATGTATAATTCCATACCTGAACTTTGCTGAGAGATGCAATTCTAAACCCTTATGTGGAGTGAATATTGGAAAAGCAGCTCTGTCAATAAGCTGACTCAAATTCCCATCTGTAAACATGTGGTGATCCTGAAATGCTGCACTGCATGTGGATCTGTCCTCTAAATTTTGCTAATCTTTTAAGTGCATTGGTTTCTTTAACTCATTTCTGGAAGGAGGACAAAATGTTGCTCAGCTTTACCCCTCACAAATTCCGTTTTGGGTCTCATCTAACTTCTTCCTGGCATCAGTGGAGAGAGGCTGGCACCTCCAAAGTGTGATCTATGGGATCCTACACTTGAGAGATGAGTTGCCCTCCAGAGGTGCATGCTTTTCATTTGTCTCATTCTTCATCAACTGGAACCAGGGAACTACTATGGCCTACCCATGAATAGCTTCTAAAGAGACAGGGAAAAGGACCTGGCAAAGGCCAGCCTATTGTCAGTAGGCTGATTTAAATAGACATGTGGGGTCTGAACTTGCCTCCCTGTTTAGGGGTCTGCAGATCAGAAGAGACTGAAAGCCACAGCTCTAAGCAGCTGATGTTCTAGGGAAGGAGGGCAAAGTAGACCAACGTTAATACCCATGGGACTGCAGTCATTCGGCCCTCCTTGTTTTGCAGGTGGCATATTATCAGCTTCTTCCTACAATTTACCAGCGCATCCTTTTTTCTCACAAAGAGAATTAAAAAATGGTAAAATAACTTTGAAAGTCAGGTTTTTCGTGTGCTTTAACACCTTCCAGCAGATGTTGTTCTTACTGAAAGCAGAGTTCCTTGAATTATTAATGGTTTCCAACAGCTCAGCTTGAAATAATTTAGCATTTGAAAGAGAAAAGCCACTCTCATTATTCCAAGTGCAGAAACATTTTGGTTATTAAAAGTATTCTCCTTAAAAAAAAATACCTGTACAATTTGTATCTTTTTCTCCAGAAGCCAGCAGGAGCACCAGATCTAGGGAAACCTTTGTGCTTGCTGAAGGTTAATTGATAAAATACAATGGAAAAGAGAAGACTACATATTCTGTTTAAGATTGAGAAGCTCTTATGTGGTCTTTTGGTAGCTTTAACTTCACCAGATTTTTAGCACTTCCAGTTGGAGACCACTAAATTTAAGGCTCATTCTGAGGCTTAGAGTGGCCAAATTTCTCATTTCAATCAAACTTCACAAGGAATATTGAATAACATTTGTCATTGCCCCATGGATGGCGGCTGGGAGATGGCAGCCACAGCTTCTCTGGCTCTTACGAGCAAGGTCTGTGAGCTGGCACTGAAGCTTCCATGTTCAGAACTGACCATGGGTTTGCAGTGAGCGCTGGAATATGTTCTTGGGGCTGTTCTCAGAACCAACACTGGTTTCTGGATAACTAAAAGAGGTTTGGCCAAGCTGTGGTGTGTTTGTAACTCATTCTTATGGCAGAGCACCTCAGTTGGTCAGACAGCAAGAGCCACAGAGAAGAGCCCTGGCCTGGCTAGGACCAGAGCCTGGAAAAGCACAGCCTGTTTTTCACAGGACCCCTGTGTCACCTGTGAAATCATCCCGTTGAGGAGATGGGCTGGTGTTTGTTTAGCACTTGAGAAGAGGTGGCCAAAATACAGCCTACAGGGCTTACTCCTGCAAGTGAGAGTGTTGTATCTGCTCAGCCTTGATCACACTGGAATAGCTTTCCCTTTCCAGCATGGATTTTTTATGTGGGTTCCAGGGAGGGATCCCAGGGACACATGGCCAGGAATCATTTTCATTTGTGGATGTAGCTGCTAGTGTACAGAAGACAACGCACAAGCTGGTAATGCTCTTTGGCATGCTTTGGTCCTGTGCTCTCTACTGGGTCTTTAGCTCAGGTGTCACATTTTTGCCAAATTCTGATCTTACATCAGAAGTGAGGGGAATGAAACATTTATTACTGTGATTACCCATCACTGAACAGCGTTGGATTGCTTATCAATGCTCCTCCATCAAGCACGGTTTCTGTAGGTGATCACGATGCGCTCCCACCTCTCACACACACAAGGGCAGGGGGAAAGGGCAAAGGAAGGAGCAAAAAGAGCTTCTCTTGTGCTGTCCGCCTGGATAAACAGCCACCTGTGGGAGCAGGGAAGGTCTGATGCATGGCTTGGCCATTGCTCTGTGTGGAACATGGTGTGTAAAGGAGAGTCCATGTGCCTTTGTGTGTGTATTGCAGCCCTCCCCATGCACCCATGTACATGCACTCACATATTGATCTCCTGAAGATCTCATAAGCACTATTTCAAATGAATAACTTTGAATTGCACACGATTTTCTGATGACTCTTCAGAATTATGACCCAATTTATGCTTTCTGTAATGATCAGTGCAATAAGGCAGTAAAGCTGTCCTTGCTGAGTATACCCAATTTATATTTTATCACTGCAATATAATCAATATAATAAGAAACCAATACATGCACATAGGCATTGGATAGGGTTAAGAACTTTAGGAGGTAGTATTGTCTTCTGATAGTTTTTCAGGGACACAGAGCCCCTTTCCTCAAGTTTGCTTCGGGTCTAAAGGAGGTTTATGTATGTAGCAGCTATTCCTTCTGCTCTGAGATGATTAATATACCTTCTATTGCTGCTGAGATCTCAGCCAACATACTCTACAGTAATAAGAAAACATATTCTTGACTAGTCTTCCATATAATCAAAGGAAAACCATCAAGTAAATAAAGTTTTCTCGCTCCCAAAGAAATGTAAAATACAATGTGTTGCTGTATTTGCTCCAGTTTAATAGTTTCTTGTATGCACTGAAAAAAGGAGCTCTGAAATGGCTAATAATGCTTTGTATTGCTTCACCTGCTGCCAACAGAAGATCTGAAACTGCTTTAAAAGTGTTCATTAATTGATTCCCAACAGTCTGTAAAACATGCTTATAAACATGATGTACATACAGACAGGCAAGTGCTCTCACACACCTATATTCATGTGTTGTATATAGAATCATACAATGGTTTGGGTTGGAAAGGACCTTAAGGTCATCCAGTTCCACACCCCTGCCACGGGAAGGGGCACCTTCCATTAGAGCAGGTTGCTCCAAGCCCCATCCAGCCTGGCCTTGAACACTGCCAGGGATGGAACATCTATCACATCTCTGGGCACCCTGTGCCAACGCCTCGCCACCCTCACAGGGAAAAGCTTCTTTTTTTATATCCAACCTGAACTTCCCCTGTTTCAGTTCAAACCCATCACCTGTTCTATTGCTACAGTCCCTGATGAAGAGTCCCTTTCCAGCATCCTTTTATCCCCTTTCAGATACAGGCACACTTAAATTTGTGCATATATTTCTGCTTCCAGATGAGAAAGAAAAGTCTTTAGATGGTTAAATACTATTTTCCAGTGCAAAAACAAAAAAAAAGAAAATGAGCTACGGAGAGAGCCAGGACTTCCAATTCCTGTTTGCTTTCCTTTGATGACACAAAAACTCTCCCCCGCTGAATTAGCAACCTCAGGAATCATTAACTCTTAGCAGATAAACATGTTTAATATGATTTCTGCCCCCTGACTGGGGAGGTTTAAGTGAGGCTTCCCTTACATTAGCACCGCTGACAGCAGAGCTGTGTTGCAGCTCAGAACAGCAGCCTCTGTGTTGTACTCATTATCAGTTGTGCCCAGCCTGGTGTAGATGGGGGAAGGAGAAGACTCTAATCCAGCAGATACTTCTCCTTTGGTAAGCGTGCCTTTTTCCCAGGCAGGATGGAGCCAGTGCTTGTATTGGTGATGTACTCCATAGCTTTGAGGTCCACCAAAAGCTGCTTTCATCACTGCCAGTTTCTACTGACTGCCTTGCTGTCTAGACAGCTGCCAATATGCTTGTCCTTAGCAGATCTCTTCATTACCTTCCATAATGTGTACCCTGAAAAGAAAAAGCCTTTAAATTCCCACAATAAAAGGTTCTTTAATTCCAGCAAAGCTTTTATAGTCACAGGATTCCTGGTTTTCTGCTCTCTGTAAAATACCAATTTTTCTTCTTAGATTTGTTGCTCTTTCTCCCCTGCTAAATTGTGTGTGCTCCCCCTTTCCAGTTAATATAATAATTTAGATGAGCAGTGGTTAGCATAATTCTAGACACTGAAATAGTGCTGCTTAAAGCTGTGTTTGAGGAGAATTCTATTTCTGAGAGCAATGTAGCATGTAAAGCTCTCCGACTATCTGAAATTACACAAAGTGAGACCCAGATAGTCGTCTAGAGGGATACTTCTTTGGAAGGTTATTTTATGGGATATATGAATATTGCCTGGGTTTCTCAGAGGCTGGGCAAAGTGGGCCAAGCCTGAGAGTAAGAAGCAAAAGGGTTTACTGGGCAGTCAGAAATCACAGAATCCAGCACTGGTTTAGGGTGAACGGGACCTTAAAACTCACCCAGTTCCAACCCCTTGCCACAGGCACCTTCCACTAGACCAGGCAGCTCAGAGCCCCATACAGTGCTGCACTTATACCTGTGCAGGTCTGTGGACTCCAGCAGAGTGATCCCAGCATGACTGTGGAGTAATACAGTGAGGATTCGTACCACTAGTTCTTTACATCCACGGTGTTGGCATACACAGGCATCGTGGAGAGAGCTTAAAAAAAGTCATGAAGTTTAAAGCAAAAATAATCTGTTTATTTGCCTCCAGCTTTCTGGGCCTTTTTAATATGTAAAAATTGCATTTTTCAGATTATCTTTGCAATAAGAAGGTTAACTGGTTACTCTGTATTAAATATTAAGGCTAGAATAATAGGCTAATCCCATGAATCCACTGTCTAGGGCTTTACTCCAACCTTTCACATTGCAACAGAGCTGTGTTCTTACAGTACTTTTCATACCAGGGCTGGAAAGTATGCTTCAGAGATGGAAGATCACAGTTCCCCTCTCTGATGTTAAAAGCCATAGGATTTCAGGGACGAAGGGAAGAGTCCCTGGCTGTTTGGAGACAGGGATTCTCCGTATTGGTGGAACACACTCACACCCACACTGGAGGAAGGCTTTTGTATCAGTAATAGGTATGTTATTTCTGTTTATTTTGAGGGTGGTCTCATTGCAGTGGTACAGAATGCAACTCACATCAGTATATGCACATTGCCAGCAGACTAGAGCAGGCTCCCAAGAGCAGGGAGGTGTTTCCAGTTCAGATGGAGCCTGCAGGCAGGGCTCTCAGCAAACAGGAGCAGTATCTGGCTTTCTTGTGCTTCCCTGAGGCAGCACGTATCTCCATATATTTGTGTAGCCGTCCAATGCAGCCCTCCTGGTGCTGTGGGAAAGTGCTTTGGAGGATGCTGGGCATGGGGAGATGATAGTTTAAGGCCCGCTAAAAGGACTCCCAGCCCTCCTTCTGAACATGAGCTGATTTTCCTTTGTATTCCTGTCCTGATCTCAGCCATTTCTTACACAAATACTGTGCTGAGATTGTGTAAAGCTGCTTGTGGGGTCAGGCACTAATGTCCCTCAGTTGTTCCCAGGCAAAGGGGACAGGAAAGTGGGCTCAATCATAGGCTTGCCTATGATGGGTCTGCTACAGCTCTCCTGTGTTGGAGAAACACTTTCTATGTTGTAGTTCCCTAGCTGTAAAGTGGAAAACAAAAACTAAAACAAATTATAGCCAGTGCGTGGCTTTAATAGGTGAAAGCATCACTCTAGGGCTAGTGAGATTCTCAGGTGTTATTCTCATGAAATATCTGGAGATTTAATAGCAGGCACATAGCATGTGCATCATCAGCTGTAGATAGGTCTAAATGATGTAGATGGGGATACTAACTTTAACCATACTTGTTTTCTTTAAAACACCCCAGCTGTTAGATCAAGGAATAAGGCAGTAGTACCATGAAACCCAGCAGGTCAGCATGCCCTTATAAAAAAGGAACAGTGAACCAACAGTCCAGAGGAGAAAATGCATTCATTCAGCCTGGTCATTCAACAGCTAAGAGTGAGGGTTGAAATCTCAGAAATCAGGAATGATTCATGAACAGAAAGAATTCAGTTTGCTGAAATGATAGAAGTGGGGAAGTGATTTAAGTCACCAAACATGACTCACTGGATAAATTAATCCCAAAACATAATTTCAATCTTTTATACCAGTAAAGAAAAGCTTTACAGTTTGATGGAATCCTTCACTGAAAGCAATTTATCATATGATTTTTGGGGTGTTTGGGATTTGATTTTGAAACTTCTTTCCCTCTCTCTAGTCTCCAATGGGTCAAACAGAATCCTGAACCTGAAGGTGATAATCTGATAATTCCATTGCCCATTCCTCATTCACTGTTATTTTCTGTATTACCTCAGTAGTTCTAGCAAGCAGCCCCAGATACAAATATTTGCCATTTCATTTCTTCAGTACTATCTGCTTCACATGAAAAAAAGAATCCTTCAATGGGCAACCATGCAAAACCCAAACCACACTGCAAATTTAGGAGAGGGTCTTTCTGTATCGGCCATCAAGATGTCTGATTGCAGTTTCCATAGCTCTGTGTAGCCTGGCTTTCACCGATCCTCCTGGAATGGCAATAGTAGTCAAACTGTGACAATGTAGATTTCAGTGTTGGCTCATCCCAAGAGCTGAAGCCACGGTACCACAACAGCCATCGGCTCAAATAGCTACATGAGACTCAGCTCAAGAGAATGTGCTTGAATGCACACTCTGTGGGGCAGTTGTAGACTTGGCTTTAGTTTCTATTCCCTAGTATCAATATCATTTTGGTCATGAGAGTGTGAAAGGCAGGCTCTCAGGGAGAGGCAGTATTCTTTACTGCAAGATGCTCTTGCTCAAAAGGATACACTTCTGGACACCCATGCCTTTTTCAGGGTCAGAAGCAGAAGCTGAAAGTTTCAAGTTAAATCTAAGTGTCCCTGAATATGGGAAATTCATAGCTCATTCTCCCAGCCTATGCTTTTCTGTGTCCTTTTAAAAACTCTTCCAAACTTGTGACTCTACTGATACTTGATGTATGTGCCTTCTGCAGATGATTTATGAGCTACAGAAAAATGCACATGTGAGGAAAATATTCCACTTTCTTCTACTGAATATGCTTCACTCTCACAGTGCTAAGAAAGACCTGAAAGTAGCTCATGCTCTTCCTAACCTAAACCTTAACAGCGCTTTGATTATCTGGTACAACTGTCACCAGTCCTTCAATCCTTCTTTAAAGGACACCTCTCAGTGTTCCATCTTACAACCATAGCTGGGTTGGTTCTGGCTAGAACAGGTTGATCCTTCTGCAACCATCTGGCAGACATAGTGGTGCTTGGCTAGAGACAGAGAGGGCAACATGTTGGGGAACATGGTCGTGTTGGGGAGCCCCTTGCTGATGCTGGCTTCAATGAACTCTCAATACCTCAAGACCAGCATTTGAAAGGGAAAATCTCTGGGGGTTTGTGCTCTAAAAGACCCCAAAACATAAGGCAGTGGATTTTATACTGCTAATCTTGTATCCAATTTTTTCCTCTGTGCTAACAGATTGACCTGAAAGAGTGGGATCCTAATTGCTCAGAGATAAAGTAATTGAGTGTCTCTTGGGCTCTATTCGCTACAACAAACTTCAATAGAGTTGACAAATGTCGATCCATAACACAGAATTAATAGGGCTGTGCTTGGCTTCCGTTTCGGTTTTCCATTTGCTCCTTTGGTCTAACTAACACCCTGATTGCTTTGGGAAAACTGACAAATCTTTGCAGTTAATGAGGCCCTCTAGTAATTTATCAAGCAAGGTTTCTAAAGTAAAAAGGGCACGAAGAACAAAGGAAGAAGAAATCCTTCTCCTCAGATCCTGGAGAGCCTGGAAGACTTAGCTCCTTCATCCTGTGTGAGCTGGGAGTAACTCATGCAGCATGTTTTGCTCCCCAAAGGCATTTGGAATTCCCTTGGCTGTTTTCAGTGGGTGTCATGGGCACTGTCCCATCCGGATGAGTGGTACATCTACTTGTTGAGCACTCACGAATTGCATGCACAGCAGTTTGGGAGTTTGCTTTCGGATACCCATCCTTTAGTCTACCTGTGGTATGATGAACAGATCTGGAGAACAGTCTTTTTCTAGGGAATGTGGAGGATATATGCCTTGGCTGCAACAACATAAGCACCAGTGCTCTTGGTCCCTGCTTGGTTCAGGTGCAGTGTTACACCATGTGCTATGAGTGGGACTCAGCCAGGTTTCCCTGGAGTATCTCTGGGAAGCTCTGAGAGGCAAAAGAAAGCATTAGAATGCTTGATTTTATAATCAAGTGTTTAATGTGGGCCTGGGCTCAGTGGCAGCAAATTCTGAACGTCTTGCCACTGGGAACTGGACTTTCCAGCTGAGTACAACAAATCCCACTGTGTTATCTCTATCAGCACACTGAAACGTTAATTCTGAAATGGCAGCTTTCAAACCCCTTTATTTCCTGGGATATGTCAACACTTCTGCAGAAACTCCAATGTTTCCTCAGCTTTATTTAAAATAAAGTTCCTAAATGGGAACATGGGAGAGCCAAATTGCCATTGCCAGTAATAGCTATGTTCTGAGTGACATGGAGGGCCCACAACTGATCAGAAGGTTTCTGTTTCTGGTGTGACAGCCACGCTCCTGTCCATCATCATCTTCATTTTTAGTACAGCTTTTGGTTTTCTTTCTTAACGCGGCAACTTTCACATTAATGCAGAATAAGATCAATTTTACCTTTAGTCCTGATAGGAAATAATTGCCATTAAGCTATAGGAATAGTTAATTGTTCTGTCTTAGCAGCTATTAAAGCACATTGGCCAGTCTCTGAACCTGGATCACAATGCAAGCTGGGAAGACTTGGCAGGAAAGCTGTGGTGCAGATGGCAGGCTTTTCTTCTCAAGGGCCATGTTTTGTGCTATGGGAAATGGGGTGGCAGAAGGCTCTAATGTCCAGAAGGTGTTTGGGAACCTCCCCAGAGCTGTTCTTTGTGCCCAGGTCTGTGCTTCTGCCCCAGGCACTGGTGAAAAAGAAGAACTAATTGGGGCTGTTGTCTGCTGGAAACTGGGTTTTGCTCCTCAGCCTCATTTTACCCCAGTTTTGCGGCTTTTAGGCACTGCATTGCCTCCAAGGTGCAGTCAAGCACATGAGCTCACCAATCTGGTGGAGTGTTTGCTGTAGGTGAACCCCTGGGTCACAGCCTGATTGCTCTTCTCCCTCTGCATGTAAATGCCACTCAGAGCCTGACACTTTGTCCTGCATTCACCCATTTCAGGATTCACCCTTCAGAAGTGGGTACCACTCCACCGGTTGCCTGGGTCTAAGCTCAATTACTAAACTGCATCTCTGAAAGTCAGTCTTAAATGGAGCCATTCCACTCCCCCAAGCCTGGACAACAGTTTCCCCTCTGCCCAGCAGCTAAATGGTGTACTTGCAGCCCCTCTGAATTGAAGCCACCAAATGTGAGGTTAACACCAAAACTGCATGGATGTCCATAGGTGGTCTTTGCTCTCTGCATCCGGGTGTCTGGGTGCTGGGGCTGGTCCTGGCTCCCGTCCCAGATGCCCAAACCCTTTTCACACACACTGCATGACTGAAAGTAGGCAAATAGGTAGATTGACAACTATGTGGAAACATTCCCCTTATTGTAAGGTTTTATGAAGGCTGAACTGAAACAGTGCTGGGTGCCTTGCTGGGTGGATGCACAACAATGGTAGAAATCCCCAATTTTAATGTATTTAGCATGGAGAAGCCTTCCACAAATGTACTTTGTGCTCTTCTGGGGACTTTCTCCCCCCTCTCTGTGCTTCCTTCTCAGCGTGTGTGCCTTTCTTTCTCACATACCTCTCTCCAATGCGAATCTCAGAATTATTTCTTTCTTGCCTTCCCCACTAAATTCCACATTGGAGCCTGTGAAGCAACATCTTTTATCTTACTCCCAGCTGTGTGAAAACATACATGTCCTTGTCCTGTCACAGCAGTCACTGAAAACAGCTCCACATTCATGCTTTGAAGACGTGACCCATTTTGGAGACCTTTTTGAGAATTATGAGCTGCTGCGCAGGAAAGCAGGCAGTATAACATGTCTCCAGGGGGATGTAAAGATCCTAAAATCACTAGCTGTGATTAAAATCTGGAGGGCAAGGACTATATTTTACCCCATCCCACCCCCAAAAGAAGTAAGTTTCATCTTTTGATTGACAGATGAACCTTGTCCCTTGTGCTCACACCACCTTCTCCCCAGTGCTGTGGCCAAAGAGGGACAGGTCCTTGGTTTGCCTGGGGACAGCAGCCGGATGGAGGAGGGAGTTTGTTCCTCAGACCACATTGGCATAACTCACTCTGCTTTTTGTCATCTCTTGGGATCCCCTCCCATGCCCCAACCCCCTGCAGCTGAGCACATGCAGGACCAGACCCATGCTTGTGGGTGCCTCATCCCTCAACACTGATAAGCACTGGGGTAGAGCTCCCATCGACAGCCCAGATCCAACGTGGCTTCCCGATGCTCCAGCGCCTATCCCAGCACTGGGTGCATTCCCAGGTTCAAATGAGAAACATGCTCTAAATAGCACAAGGGCCGAACCACTGGGCACCAGCGTGTTAATGTGATTGCTTTGCAAGGCTGCAAAGCAATAAGCCAGCACAGCTGGTCCCTCCCAGTGCACAGCCAGACTGGGGGACTGGGGAGCCACATAAGGCTGTGCCTGGGCATTGACAGCAGGGATATAGGGCAGACGTGGTGCCTGCTGTTTGCTATAGCAGCTCTTCAATAAACAGGCTGGGGATGCAAAGTTGCAGTATCATTTGTAGGAGGGGGAAAAAAAACCACCCCAAGGATTATTTAGTGAATTATTTAGTGAATCATCTTGGTTGTGGTTAGGCTGCGGTTTAGAGGCAGAAAACTGCTTTCCTGGAGGTCTCATTCTGCAACTTGCATCTGACTCGTAAAATCTGCTGGTAAATCTTTACCTCAGAATCCAGACTGAGAAGCTGCTTCTTCTAATCATGGGATTTCACCAGAACATCTGACTCCGTTGTAAGTCCAGAAGTGTTTTTGCATCTTTGTCACCTGCAATGCATTTGCAAATCCTATAAAACAGCACAAAATCCTCTGACAGATTTACAAACCGAGAGGAACCTGAAACAAAACCCAGGCTTGGCGAAGCATTGCTACTCGTCTGTCAGGATGCAAAGGACTGCCTGAAGATGTGGACAGCGATGCTTCCCCTCCATCAGCAACCCTCAGAGCACCGAGCAGGCAGGAGGGCAGGAAAGCAAAGCTGACAAGAAAAGCTGTGTTCAGAGCTAAGCTGAAGAGGCAAACAGGGAGCGTTTTACCTTTAAAATCAAGGCTCTGAAACAGGCTCCTGCAGCACATTTCTCTCATCTCTCATTAAAACATCAAGACATGTTGGCCTGATTTCAGAACATTAGCCAGGAGATATTAAAGGCTTTCAAGCAAATAGATACCCCCAAATTAGACCTTTTTCCTTTTGTTCTTGGTTGCCCTGAAAATATGAGCCATGTGATTTACAAGTAAAATCATCAAAATAGACTTAATTGTTAAAACTGAGGCACGTATGTATAAAAAAGCCACTGCCTTCTCTTTGTCCATCTACTGTATCAAATATTTAAAACATAATGTTCTTTGATTTTGCTCTGAGCTCTGCAAGATTCACTGGTTCAGTTCTCTTTCCTTATTGTTCTTTGGGATGATGTACAAATGTGAGTTTGCCTGTTGCTGGGAAATGCTTGGGACAGGCTCACCAAAACCAAAGTTGAGTGTGAAAGAGAGAGAATAACTTTTTCAAACTATTTTTGAGCTCATACATGTTTTTAAGCCTCAGTTTTCCAAATCCTGGTTTTTTTTTTCATTTCCTGATTTAATGATGCCATTAAATACTCCCCTTTCCTGTAGCTTCTTTCCCAGTTGCAGGGTAGCAGCACTTTGTGTGCTAGAGCAATGGGACCTTACTAGGTCTAGCATCTCAAAATCAGTTTAAAACCATCACTTGGATCTCGTGTGCACACAGGGTACAGTCGCTGTTTTTACACTGAGTGATCAGAGGTGAACTGCTGGAAGACTGAAGCCAGTTAATGTTAAAGAGTGTTGTATCCCAGGGGTCTAAACCATATTCCCTTGCAGATGTTAATGTTGCCTCTCTGACTGCAGAGAGATCATTTATTGTCAGTCTTGTGCATAATTGCTGTTGTCGTGTCCTTCTCCTAGTAAAAACACTTCAGAGGATGTAGAATTAATATATAGATATTCATTTCTTATAAATGATTCCTGCGGCTCAGATGGATCCTGTGAGCATGGCCAGGAGCAAGGAAAGGGCTAAATGCATAGCTCGGAAACAATGCTGGGAGGCATTTGCCAGGGAAATCTTCTGTGGCTCTTAATGCCTCTCTGGTTTACTTTTTCCTTCACTGTTCCCAGCAAAGCATCACTTTGGGATCAGATGGTGATAAGGAAGAGCAGCTTTTCACTCCTTGCTAGTGCCTTATCCCAGCACATGGTCCAATACCCCCGGCTAATCACATGCACACTGGTGGCTGCCCTGAGCTCTATGTTTGCAAGAGTGGGATTTCTCCTTCAGAGCAAGTGCCAGGAAAGCTTTGCTGAAACATTAATTGGGTTCTGCAAATGTCCTAGATGCAACTAACAAGCAAGCAGGTAGCTTTCCTTGATGGGAGCATGGAAATGGGACACTGGTCCAACCAGCGCTGCTGCAGGAAAAGGGCTATTACCGGGTGAGCCAGGGAGTTCATTTCCATTTTCATTAAGTGGAATAAAATGCAGATAAAAATTCCATTGGAAGGAAATAGAAGACAGTGTTTCAAATGTATAAATTTTAGCTCTTTACCATAATCAGGCTGCACTACATGAAACCTGCAAAGCATTAGGGAAGGAAAATGATCTTTATCACTGTTTTTATAAGAAATGAGGCTCATAGGCCATTCTTGCCCAAGATTGCTCCTAGGCAGGAATTGTCACGGTGGGAAGACATGCTGCAAGCTGCAGGTTCATTTCTTCTTCTGAAATTAGTCAGAAATTCTTACTTTTCCCCACTGACATTGGACTGGGATAGAGGTTCCTTATTGCTTGAGTGTCTTCAATGCCCACCCTTTGAGGTTTTACAGATCGAGAAGCAGAAGGACTCAATGTACTGCAGGCACCATGGCTGAGATTTAGGCATAAGAAAGTTTCAAGAGAGGTGTCCAGGTCAAGTTAAGCCAAGCAGACAACACTGTGTACAGGACAAAAGTTTGCTGTTGGGTTTGGTTCAGTCATGGAAGAGTCATATGTGGAGGGGTCTTGGGATTTACAGGTGTTTGAGTCTGCAGAGATGCTAAACCAGAGGTATCAGGATGTGGCTATGGTGGTGGAGAGGCTGGCAGGTTCTAGGAGGCTGGTTCATCCTAATGATGTTCTCTTTCATCAGTTAAGTAGAGCCAAAAATACAGTTTGTCACTGCTGCTCCTGTTACTCTGAGTTTTGCATTTGATAACACAGTAATGTGGCTCTCTTGGGTTCTGTGTTGTGTCTTCTGCATTACAAGCAGATGAGTATTTCTTTACTGACAGCAATGGGGTTTATGCTGCTTTCTGTGTGTGTATGAGGGAGTTAAATTCTTTTTTCCTTAAAGATGAAGCTTCTGGGAAGATAAATGCCAGAACATAGCTCTTGTGAGGCAAAGTGACTTCAGCCACCACTATCCTTAATAAATATGTATTACAGAATCATCTTAGCTTCCTCTGATTCACATCAGGGAGTTTAAATTTCCCATTACTGGGAACCTGACTTGTCAAAATCCCATCTGTAATTATAAACCTGCATGAGGAGATGGGAAAATGGTGGGAGAAGGAATGAACCCATAGTATTTGGCTGCAAGATGTGTCCTGTTTCCAGAGTAATTTCAAAGGTAAAACACACAGTAGATAATAGTGCCAAGTGTCACTGCATAGTTGCAGGTATATTCATGCAGCAATAGTCACTGACCATGTTGCTGAAGCCTGATTTCACACTCTATCCTAGCACAACCAGGAGCAGCGACTCCAAAGTAAATGTAATTACCTGGGCAATAGCCCTGAACATTTTCAAGCCTGATTTCTGCCATTCCCAGGCAGACAGAGCAAAGCTCTGCAGGAGGAGGAAGGAAAGGAGGGAGGGAAAGGCAAAGAGCTGGCACCCTGGGCAGCAGGTTACCAGCATGCTGCGAATCCCAGCATGGGTTCAAAGGCACCAAGCTGCATTTCTTCTGCATGTCAGGTTGGACACAGGGGCTTGGAGCAAGCTGCTCTAGTGGAAGGTGTCCCTGGCCACGGCAGGGGTTGGAACTGGATGAGCTTTAAGGTCCCTTCCAGCACAAACCCAGTGTGGAGTTCTTTTGGAAAGCCGCCCTGGGAGCAGAGGCTTGCTGGAGGATGCTCTGCCAAGGGAGGGTTTTCTCAGTGTTTACATCACATCTGGTGAGATTCCACAGGGAGTCAGATAGGAAGATGGCATGAGTTAAGCTGAAGGGAAAGGAGACAGATGGGAGGAAAAGGGACATCTCAGATATGATGCATATGTGTTGCATGGGAAGGGAGAAAGAGCTCAGGTATCCCCTCCCAGGTACGCAATGCCATTTTGCTGTAGCAGAACAAAGCTTCAGACAGGTTACACCGCAGGTTTCCATCTGTGGCTGCAGCCTCTCATCACTGCGTTCAGGCACCTGTGGACGTTTCTTGTTGTGTTACTTGTGCCTCCTTGGGTTCTGCTCTGAGGTGGGATGTTGTGGGAGTTGTTAAACACCCGTCACTGCAGAGATGAAGGGCAGGACCTCTGCCAGCCTTGTCCTTTGAACTACGGTAATGTCTCAGGTATTGAGTTTACTGTAGAAAATCAATACGGAGCACTAGAAGCTCAGTAGAGCGGCAGGAGACAATTGCAGAGCTCAGGATATGTATTGTCCAGACCTGTCTTTTCTCCACCTGAAATGGCTGTGCCCACAAAAGCCTCTAATCTGCACCACCTTCTGTGTGGTGGTGTTTTTCTAGCTGCTCGTTTCTGGCTGCTGTCACAACCTCACAAAAGAGCTTTCTGGACAGGGGTGCCCAGCTCCATTTTACATTGTCTTCCAGCCACACCAGGTGGGGTTCACCCTGGGGGTGCACAGACACCCAGGAAGCTCCTCCTGGGGGCCCCCCAGTCAGCCACCCCTGAGGCTGGGGATGCTCTGGAACACCCAGTGTCACCCTTGTGTACAGTTTTACATAGGTTTGATTAATTTCATTTGAAAGAGCAAAACCCATGCCTTGAAATTGCAGCTGCTCTCCTCTGGTCTCTGCAACATGTGCAATAATGGGATAATGTGTTTGGGGCTTGTATGGAGCGAGAGGAGCCTCCTTACAGCACGCAGACATGCATTCACACAGAGGAAAAGGGGAGCATTTCACCATCATAGGCTGGGATAAGGGCAGGAGCTGTGGGAAGGGTTGGCTTGGGAGGAGCAGGGGGTTTGGGAGGGACACTGCTGGGCAGTAACCAGTCCCTTTCACAGACTGCCCCATAGAGTATGGAAGGAACTGAGATGTTCTATTGCCAAATTGCCGATGTCTGTATTGCCAAATCCTCTGCTGTGTCTATCTCAGCCTGCCTGGCATCGCCTTTGATGTCAGCTGGACTGCTGGGCTCTGGGGGAGCTCTGCCCTGGGGGACTTGCACAGCAGAACTCCTGTTGTTTCCATAGCTGGTCAGCACAAGCAGAAGAAAGCAGAGATACAAAAAGGAGATGTACAAGTAAGGGGAGAAAATGGAATTAAACAGACGAAACTGAACTCCTCCTTGCTCAGCACAGCAATGTTTAAAGTAGCTGAGAAATACTCAGTCAAGCCATAACTCTGCTAAGGTGACCCTGAGCATTGTCCTGCACTGTCTCTGTGAAGCCGGGGGAACCATGAAGCCTTACACTTTGCTGTAATATTTTGCTCACAGTGACTAACCCTGACATGAGGCATCACTGGATTCCCAAAACACCATCAGTGTCCCAAGCTTGGGCTGGTCCTGTAGGTTTATGGCTGGGACGCTCCTGTGAGAAGCATCCAGAACAAAAAGGGTGGCAAACACTTCAGCTAGCAGCCCCTGAGAGCCCAGAGTGGTTGCAATGTGCTCTGTGTCAACCTTAACCACTTACAAGGCTTGATCTCATGCCTCCAGCTGTAGCAAGATCCTGTTATGTCTTTTCCATGGTGCCCCAGGACATTGTGGACTGCCCAGATACATGCAAGAGGCCTCTTGCATAGGCAGAGTGGGCTGACAGATGAGCCACAGGCTCTGAGGGAGACCTGTGGCAACCTGGAGCAGTATCTGGACATAAAGGGGTTAACTAGAGCATCTCACATAGCGAGAGGTGTCCATGCACGGACAGCAGCATCAGCCTGGAGCTTCAGCTGGGTCCCCTAACATCCACAAAGGGAGGAAGGTTGGAGATGAGACCAGACAGGCAGGTCCCTGCATGTCTGCTGTCCAAGGGCAGATGGTGATGGCTGGTGGCCACCAAACATCCGGCGGGATCCAAGTGGCAGTGATGGCCAGGAATAGGGCTCCTGAGATGAGCTCCTCTTGCATGGTTACCTCACTGCTGGCTTGCAGCCAGGCTGACAACACAGTGCATCGCCATGTTTAGCTGCTTCTGAATGCAGAAAGCCTGCCTGCTCCTGTAATGAGCCTTCCCACTACTTGTACACTTAACAGAGAGCAGTAAGCATGAAAAAGAGTGAAAAGAGACTGACAAACACATCGCTGACCTCAAGTGAATGGGACAGCTCAGCTTTTAGCTACCTAAATACTTAAAGACGGTGCAGTCATGGGAGACAGCCTTCAGGTCCTTCTTCAAAAACAGGGGCAAGGCAAGCACAAGCTGCTTCCAGAAGAGCAGCTGGGGTCACCAGCCCCATCTTTTAACGATGCTGCATTTCCCTGTGTGTCCAGCTGGCAGCTGCATTCCTACATCGTGGTCAATGCACACACTGCAGGGTAGGCACCATGCACGGGTACCAACCTGCTGTGGGAAAACTCCATCTCATTCCAGCAGTGCACGAGTGGCTTGGGTCCCCCTTTCAGGGCAGTGATGTATCAGCAGCAGCCACAGCCCCCTTGGTACCCATGCCTTGGGTGTGATGGATTCCCACCTGCCTCTGAGCAAGCACAGTGCCCAGAAGCATTGCCTAGAGCATTGCTCAACCCTGTAGAGTCAAGTGTAAATCCTGTGGGCTCCAGGCAAGGTTTGCCCATGTGGTGAATTTGGATGAGGGACTCTTAATACTGTCAGAAGGATGCAGGGCTGTGGGTCACAGAGCAGAAAATCACTGCTGGTTTTCAAATGCACCAGCTCTCTGGGGAAGCAGACAGTGTCCCTAGAAAGGCCAGTGCCTCCAGCAATGCAGCAGTACTGTTTTCTGAGTGGTTTATAGCTCTTGCCACACAGTTCAGTCCCTCTGAGAGCAAATGTGTCACTAAGGGCATCAGGCTTCTCTGCTCATGTTCCTATTTCTGCTTAAGCTGTTTGAGATCTCTCTCCCATTTTTCTCAATCCAAATTCCATCTTTTTCCCCATGAAAACACTGAACCTGAGGGATGGACTTGCTGGGCAGCAAGAAGCCCCCATTCAAAGGCAGTGTGGGCAGCAGGGGGAGAAGTAAAGTAGCATGAGCTTATTGGATTGACCAGGGCAGGTTGAACAGACAGAGAGCTGCTCAGCCACCTCCCATACAGCTGGCTTTTAGCATCTCTGCATCCTGTGCTGATTGCTTTGGGGAAATCAGCACTGACTGGCAGTTAATGGGACCTAGATGTGTTTTACCAGGTCCTGAAAGGCCATAAAATAAGAAACTGGAAGATTGTATGAGCCCCAAGGCAGGAAGGCAGGAGACGCTAGCTGTGAGAGTGCCAGACCAAAGCCACAACTGGTCTCAGGGTGGTTAAAGTCATTAACGACACAGCCCAGGATGGATGTTTGTACACAGCAGTGCTCTTTGCTGAAGCACAGACCTCCCGGGCTTTCCAGACCACGTCTGCAGCTGGAGCACAAATTGGCACCAACAATTAGGAAGGCACCTGGGGGATGAGCAGAGCACTCATGAAATGCAGAGAAGCGCTGAAGCAGATCTTGCAGTGTTTCAAGTGTGGTGCAGAGTCCTGAGGGTTCAGACCCCAAGATCACTATTGACCCCTTTTGGGTGGCTCATGGGAGTGTTGGGAGGCTGGAGCTGGGGTCAGGGTTAATCTGTGCATCAGGTTCTAAATGAACTCACTGCTGTGAAAATGAGAGCTGCTTGTTAATATGCAATGAGTTACAGAAAGCGCCTGATAGATGTGCAGCACGTGCTAAACACTTACATGTGCTGGGGTTGAGCATTTGTCACTCCAGAAGAGAAACAATTATTTACACGCACAAACAGGAGCTCAAATGTAATGCAGACTATAAGCATACAGATGAAAGGCAGCCAGAAAGCCGCTAGATCCATGTTCAGAACCAGGATGAGTGGCATATGACAGGAACATATGAATGTATTTCACCTGCGGTGTGTTGGATATTATCTGTGACGATATGAGGTTCAATCAGACACCTCTAGAGAGACATATAGATATTTTCAAAACATGCAAAATGCGGCACCTCTGGCAATGGCCTCTGTTGTGTCTCTGCAGCCCTGGCTAATGAAGGAGATGTAACAGAAGGTGATAGTTGCATCCATCTCCTATCCAGAGAACACATTTGCATGATGTTCATAAGGATAAAATACATTAGCTAGCTAAAGAAAGTGACTTTCAGATGTGCTCAGTGTGGCCTGGTTTTGCTCTCGGTAAAGTTAATGGCAAAACTGCAGACTGTTACATAAGGAGAGACCGGTAGGGGTAATGCCCAGTGCTTTCATCCCCTCTCTTTAAGTTACAGTCAAAAAGGACTCCATCACACCTACGTACGCCTTAAGGGACCACCATCCCAGACAACCTTCCTTCAAGAAATTAGATGAGAAAGATGCACTGAAAAGCATCTTTCGGTGCATTATTACAGCTTGAATAGGACTTTATCAAATAAAATCCCCATGCATACATGACAGCCAGTTTCCTGTCCCCTAAAATCCAACTTAGCCTACAGATAATTTGGGCCTCAGTTGCCAAATATCTGAAAACCCAAGGCAAAACTCAGTTGTTCAGCACTAAGGAAAGTCAAACTCATTAATTCACTTTTCTGCCCCTTCCCAAGAACGAAGAAAAGAAGTAATTTAAGAGATTTGGAAACAAAAACATTCTTCAACATCAACTAAGGATTATGGCTCAGAAAAGAAACAGAAAGGAGGGGAGCAAAATGTTATTTAAAATTGTGTCGTGTCATTTTTCTCTTGCCATTAAATTCAGTGGAAAACAAAGTCCACTATAATCAAGAGCAATTGTTATGGTAGAAACATTTATAAGGTGCAATGAATATAAATGGTTCGTTTTTCCTTGAGCAGAGCAGAAGGAAAATACTGTTCAAAACAGTTTCTTAGACCCTCAAACCCACTACTGAGGACCTATCGAACCCAAACAAGATGAGCTGCTGATATGCAGGGAATGGCCACCAATTTTGCAGACAAGAGCTGAAGAGGATCTTTAGGCAATTTTCCCATTTAAATCACTTACCAAAGTCCCAATAGCACTGTTTATTCCTTTGGGAGGACCAACAGAGATGAAGTTAATGGGCTGTCTGTTCTTTGCAGCCTGAATCCAGCTGTCTTCAGCCCTTGGTGCTGATAATGTCACGTGCAGGGGAGAAGTTTAGGCTGTTTGGTTTTGGCATCTTGGGTGTCAGGGCCAGTCTTTTGCTCTGGGGGGCACCATCAGGGAAATGTGCCTCAGGATCAGACTGACATTTGGACTGAATGACCAAACTCTTGTTCAGCCCTCTTTTCCTCCAAGAACACAAGCCCTTCCTTCAGAATTACTGCAGTGCAGCTGGTGGCAGCGGAGGCTGGAGTCTTTCTGGATAGTTGAGCATGATGAAATAGGTCTAGATCAGCCTCCTGACCTAACCTCTCAAAGCTGTGTCAATGACAGCTTCATCCAGAACGTATCTGGATGAAAGAAATACAGTTCTTCAATGCTTCATTGCTCCCCATTACCACCAGACACTAACTTGAGCTGTTTATGGAGTGGGGTGCCATGAGCAAACCCAGGGTGCACAGCATCACTATAATCCCCAGCGGCTGCAGGTATCCTGCATGCCCTGCTTTGTTTCCTTGGATCCTGATCCAGCTGGTTTTAGTCCAGACTCTGTAATGAGTTCCTAGGAGGAGCAGAGATGCAAACCCTGCTAGCTAAGCCAAAGGATACTGAATACCTGACAGCATGGGTTGGGAAGAGGCCCTTGGGGAGTCTCAAAAGCAAGGGCCTGAATATCTGTGAAAAGGGGGACAGGGAGGTATGAGTTGAGCAGCCTGTGCCTCTGTTTCCATGGGCTGTCACCACTCAGGAGTGTCACCAGCATTATGGTTTGAGTTGGACTGAGAAAACAAAAGCACAGTAACGGAGGAAAATCTTTCTTGATTTCCCAAATCACTGGCTATCACCACCTTGGCTTAATTAATTGTTAACATCTATGTAATTAAACAGTAGCATAAATTATTCCCTCTTGGTGCTGATGAAGATAATGAATAACAATCATGGCTGCTTTGTCTCACAGCACTAATCTGTTTTGAAATATACATTGATTTTATTTTGATTAGGACTAAACCTAGTTTCCACTCTGCAAATAAACCTCTCTGATTTGAGTAAATTGCTGTTGGCATTTACATTATGATAATCCGCTCAGAATCCATCTGATCAGCTACTTTCTTACTGTGTGTCATTTGCTTACTTCCTAGTCCACTATAATTTTGATGTTGTACTTTGGAATATTTAATTATGGCTTCCTTTGTCCTTCACTCTATGATTCGCATTTTCCCCATCACTATCATTATCCATGAAGTACTCCATAACTCTGCCAGCCCCATGCTGGCTCGTGCAGGCTTGTTCTCAAGAGCTGGTTTCACACTGGTGCTTCTGACAGTGCTTCAGATGACGTGGTGGGCTGCCTTCCCCAGGCAAAATGCAGTTTCAAAGCTCTGCTAGAACAGAGTTTTGTGAAGACTCCAAAGGAAAACAAATAATCACATGTTCATTTTGCACTGAAGCTCTGTTTTCCGGTGTTTTCCCGACCCTTTCAGAAAATCCCAGGGGTTAGAGCCTCGTACCAAACTGCCTTAAAAATACCTTTAAACTGTTTCACTTGTGCCACAGAGCTGCTCCTGGCTCTGTCCCCCATGCTCCCTGTCTTCTCCATGTGCAGCCTCATACCAGAGAGGGGGTAGCTGCAACTGAGCACAGCAGAGATTGGCGCCTGAGCCTGGATCCCAGCTCAGACACTGACACTGTAGGTACAATCACTGTCCTGAAGCATTTCATTAGAAAGAGCTAAATTCTTCATGCTGTTTTTAGGGCAGAGTGTGTATCTGGCAACACTGAGGGACGTGGTAATCTCTGTGCTGTGAGATCTGGTAATCTCTGCCTCTGAATTATTCACAACATTCAGTTCTGGTGTTTTCTAAATGACATTTTTCCTGGTTTAAATGTTTTGGGGTAGTTTTTTATTCAGTGTTTATTTTTAAGAGGAGAAGCTCGTCTTTTTCAACAATTCTGTGCTATCTGCCACAGCTAATCCAGATTTCTAGAGCCTGGTCTGTGGTCTCATACAAGCAAAATCCAGCAGTACTGCTAGGGCAGCCCTTCCCACCAGAGCAGGAGCAAACTGGGGAGTTATGAACACCATGTTTCACCTTCAAAATCAGGAAACCTAAAAATTGTCTTAGAAATTGGTTGTAAAAATAACTTGATCAACCAGCAAGTCCGTAACTATCAGCTTAGATTTGTTCCTGCAGGGAATAAGATCAGACTCCCTCCTTCCAGAAATGGAAAATTTCAGTATTTGAGGATGAAGCTTAGAGCCTGACCTGCAGCTGCATCACGTCAGCTGCTCATCTAATTTATGTGGACATAGATGGGAAATGAGGGGTGCTTTTTCTCAACAACGGCAACCATTTCATCATCTTGCAGCCCCACCAGAGAGAGATTTAGGACCAAAACGGCACCATAATTCTAGTTCAGGTCTGGAAACTGAGACGCAGCACAGCACAATCACTCGTCCAGCACTGGGACTGACATCCTGTTTCTTTTCCAAAAGAGCAGCATGTAGTCAGAGGCAGAATGGTTTCCACCCACTTAAATCTGCCTACCGTATCACTAGGAAGAGTGGGTCAGACAGGGTGATCAAAGTGAGCATCCTGGAGATGGGATGGCCATTCAAACAAAAAAAAAAACAAGTTCTGTAGTTTGAATCATTTATGGCCCAGGGCATGCAGGAGCAAGCTTAATGCACAGCGAGGGGAGTCACAGAGAAAAAGAGGCTTTGAAAAATGCAAAGCCAAACTGCAAACATTCAGGGAAATCTGATCCCTTCACTTCCAAGCATTTAGAGTCTGTGTTAAGGGCTATTTCTAGAGCGGTTTCTATTCTGTTGCCTGTTGTGCACAATCTTTGTTTAACTCTGATTCTCTCAGACAATTCTTTTATTTCATGCTTGAGCTCTGCTGATGGTTCTGGGAACAGATGATACCATGACCTACTGCTGCAGTTGAAAGGAATCATTGAAACCGTATTGCTAAGTGCCACATCTACACATCTTTTCAATACCTCCAGGAATGGTGACTCCACCATTTCCATGGGCAGCCTGTTACAGTGCTTGACCACTCTTCTGGTGAAGAAATTACTCCCAATATCAAGTCTAAACCTCCCCTGGTGCAGCTTGAGGCCGTTTCTTCTTGTCCTGCCACTTGTTACTAGGGAGAAAGACCAGCCAGCTGGTCCTTCAGCCGGTCCTCATCACACTTGTGCTCCAGGCCCTTCACCAGCTCTGCTGCCCTTCTCTGGACCTGCTCCAACACTTCAATGTCTCTCTTGTAGCGAGGAGATGGTCACTGCTCTCCCTTTGAATCCAGTCTGGTCTAGCTGGGAAGCAACAGTGGAGGGGGAAAGAGATAAGAATTTTAGCTTTGTTTTCCCACCTGCACATTACACCAGCATGGATTTGAGACTGAGAGCAGGACCACAGAAATGAGAGCCAGAAGCTAGCCAGAGTTTGGGTAGGGTAGGCTAAGATCTGCCTGCATTTATATGTGTAAATGTGGAACAGAAAGCAAAGGAGCAGGAAATAAAGGGAGTTAGCCTTTCAGAAGCATGTAATTTCTCACTGCTTTCAGCACTATTTCATATCTTCAGCTTTGCTATGGAGTCTAGTTTGAGAGCTCTCAAGGATCCAAACCAGTGTAGTTTTACTGGCTAGCTCAGGAAAGTAATATCTTATGATTTGTATTTAACATGTCCCAAATAAATTCATTTCTTCTAGAGCAGAGTACTAGAAGTGCAGCTGATTCCAGGATTGGGCTCATTGCAAAAGGCATAGAGGGTGATGTTCTGCAGTCAGCCTGGATGGTCTTCAAGCTTTAAGATTGTGGTTCTAGCTTTTACTTCTTATGATCAAACTGTAAAGTCTGGACCTTCTGCATTAACAGCTCTTTGAAATCTGGATTGTTCCTCTGCTTTTCCAGGGATCTCTGGCTTGTCTATGAAAGTTTTAGGTGAAAAAATAGAGCAACCTGAGTCATGATCACACAGGCATTATTCAAACACTTGGTGAAACAGTATTTTGTATTCATTAGGCTTTTAAATATCAGCTACTGATTGTGTGAGTCTGCAAAGCCCTCGTGTGCCAGTGCTCCCACGGCAGCCTTCTGCTCCAAGACAAAACCCATGATACTGGAATCCCACCCTGGTTTCTCAGCAGATGGCAATGGCACAGGGTCTCTGAGTAGCAGACAAACACATTGCCAGCCTGCTGCCTGGCCAGAGGAAGGAATGGCTTCACATCCTTTGGTCGTCAGAATTAATCAAGCATTAAAGTGAAGGACAAGCAGATTTTGCTGATTTAATGGATAATTCCAGCTTGTTTGGTCCATCTAATTCAGACTATTAGAACTGAATCTGAACTGACTACTGATTGTCCCTGCTTATTTTTGTCAGTAGCTTAGATACAGGTCAACGCAGGTAATCAGGTTTCAAGGGACTCTTTAAAATAGCAAGAGTGGCTATTTAGAAGTACTTTTTCATTCGTAAATACTCTATTTTCCTCATTATTGCTATTAAGCTTTGCTGTTGTTCTTGTTTTTCTTTTCTTTCTCATTATGGAGATAATTTCTTCCATCTCCTAATTGAACTCTAATGACATCCATAAGAACTATGCCTTGTTAAGGCACTCTTGTTACCAAAATAGTTTGTAAAGGAGGGGAATGAGCTTTGTGAATGTTGACTGGTCTTAAGGCAACCCTATGAGTGATCCTGATTCATGTGGTCATTGCCTGATCAGGAGAAAATGATGGGCAAAGGACTTCAATATAACCCAAGAAATACTCTTTTGCATTAGAAATGCTACACAATCCTTTTTTCCTGCACATACAGACGTAAAAGCAAAAGTGCAAAGCACAGAGAATTTATAGACATGCTGCTTAGTTTATGAAATAGAAGATACTTAAACCTCATCAATCTTCCACAAAGCAGAAGGGAAATATGACTCTCTCTGGCAAATTAATGACTGTTGAGAGTTCTGCACATAGGTGAAACAGATCTCAGCAGCACAGGCATCAAAGGCAGTAGCGGAAGTTTAGGCTTTAAAGTGGGCTCTGGGTAGGAAGAAACACAGTCCTGTGTCCCGACTGCACATCAGCTTGCAGCAGGGTCCCCACAGTGGTCTATTCGTTTCCCTAAGCTTCAACACCTAAACAGAAAATACTGAGAGAAACACAGTTCAAGAGGCGGGTGCCCCCAAAAAGGTAGATGCTCTTATCTGGCTACATCTCAGTGAAGTTCACTGTATGGTACCTATGGCACAAGCTGATGAAATCTTGGAAGCATCAGCCATTAATTTGAAGGATTCACTGAGGGTTGGTAAGATACTGGAAAACATGAAAGACAGTAGACATCTTTAAATGCCAGTCTTTGAAATGTTAAATAAGAAGACAGAGTTAGGAGCTTCCCTCACAAACCTATATAACTTCAATTTTCAGAAAACACTGAACTGGATAATCAAATAGACTATCTGTGTGCTCACAGAAGAATATAAAGAGATGAGTAACAGTCTGTATGGATTTGTCAAGAACATATATGTCAAACCAATCTAATTTTCATTTATGACATAAAGCCTTGTGGACAGAGAAGAAACAGACGAAGTCATAGATCTTGATTTTAGGAAGGCTTTCAACACTGTCTCCCATGACACTTTCATGAGCTAGAAAAATATCATCTAGGTGAATATATTATTAGGTAGTTGCAAAACTGGTTAGAAAATTATAGATGGAGCAATCATTGACAGATTACTGTCAAAATAGGAAGCTTACTATATGGACTAAGCTTTCAGCACTTTCATTAATAGTCCCAATGATGGAACAGAGGAAACATTTTCAAGCTGGCTGACACCACCACTTGGAAAGGACTGACAGGATTTTGGATGACTAGATTTGCAAATGAACGTCACAAATTCAGAGCTGAGCTGGAGAAGATCTGAAAGGAGAAAAGAGAACTTGCTTGGTAGGCGTAGGTACATCTGGAAAGGAATAGTCAGCTCTATGAGTTCAAGATTTAGGGTCATGAAGATGATAAGGTCCACGATGATGATAAGGGAGCTAAAGCACCTTCCATACGAAGACAGGCTAAGAAAATTGGAGCTGTTCAGCCTGGAGAAAAGAAGCTGTGTGGAGACCTCAGAGGAGCTTCCAGTGTCTGAAGGGGGCTACAAGGATGCTGGAGAGGGACTCTTCATTAGGGACTGTAGTGACAGGACAAGGGGTAACGAGTTAAAACTGAAACAGGGGAAGTTCAGGCTAGATATAAGGCAGAAGTTCTTTACTGTAAGGGTGCTGAGACACTGGCACAAGTTGCCCAGAGAAGTGGTGAATGCTCCATCCCTGACAGTGTTCAAGGCCAGGTTGGACAGAACCTTGGGCGACATGGTCTACTGAAAGGTGTCCCTGTCTATGGCAGAGAGGTTGGAACTGGATGATCTTAAGGTCCTTTCCAACCCAAACCATTCTATGATTCTATGATTCTAAGATGGGAAACAACTTGCTGGTGAGCAGATCTGAATGAAAGTCTCTGAGTTTATTGTGGATCAGGTGCTCAGGAAGTGTCAACAATATCACTGTTGGGAAAAGACAGACCCTGCTCCACACACTGAACTGTGATCTGTGAGCCATGTCAGGAAACTCTCCCATGTAGCTTATCTTTTAGGCTTTGGACACATAAGGTTAATATTCAGCCAGTGATTATGTTCCTTAAACATAATGTTTATTTCTTAAACAATTTATCCTCAACTTAGCAGTTGGCAAATTTAGCTTTGAACATATTGGGCTTGGGAAGGAAAGGCAAGCAAGGCAAGACTGAAATTCTGGTGTGACTGTGGATCAAACCATCCATTTCTCCTGTATTTTCTTTTGCTACCCACTTGTCTTCTGTTCTGAAGCACATTGCTCTTGAGAGTGCAAGGGTGGAATCAACCTGGGGAACCCACCAGGCTTCCCTTAAAATCTCATTGGGTAAAAGCTTTACCCCTTTTGCTGATTGTTGCATAAATAAGCTAAACCATCCATCTGAGGTCAAGGTCCACTTTACCAAGAGCTTTCCTATATCTCTACTCATATAGCAGGATGGCAGCCTTTGCTCCTTGCTCGGGGCAGGTCCTGCCTTTCAAGAGACAGAGGAAGCCAAACAGAGCCTTCCCATGTGAAATGTCGAGACAAACCCTTTTCAGTTCCCCAGGCCTCTCCAGATAAGCACGGAAAGGCCACGGCTGCCTGTGTGCTCAGAGCCCTCCCATCCCTCTCGCTTACGTTCTTTGTCGAGAAAATCTGATTAGAGCTGTGCAGGAGAGAAGCAGATGGCAGTTTTGACGTTAGGTGAAGACAGCTTAATCTCCATCTGTGCTGACATTTTCACATGTCTCCCTGCAAACGCTGGGCCCCCTGATAATCGCTAATGCAGAGCTGCGGGGGTGAGGGCTGCCCTTTAGGGAGAGGATTTGCAAGGCAGGATGCTGGCCTGGAGCGCAGGGACCTGGCAGAAACTGGCAATGTACTGTGGCCCTTGCTGAAGAAACTCATTATTATCCCATGTCTTTGGGACTGGGCTATCAACCTAATTAGCACCCCGCACACCTAAGCATTGCTGAGCTCAGGCTCTCGGAACGCGTCTGCTCCAGCTCTGCTCTGCTGGCACAGCTCTGCACTACACACCATCCGAAAGAAGCAATTAGGGAAGCTTCACAGCAACGTTAAGGGAGAGCAGCATCACAAAGGTAGCGCATAGTTTGAAGGCAAGCTAATTACAAAGGGGTACATTCCGCTGGTTGTAACGCTGAACACTGCTACGAGTGTTGCTCTAAGTCAGAAGTATATTGCAATTAAGTCAGTGATGTCTTCTGTTCAGTATCTGAGGAAGTACACAGCATTTTGGTAGTGCACGGCCTGAGTGCATGTGTGAGGGCACTTCCACAGTGGTGCTTGCCGGGGAGAAATGTATTTGTCACCTTTGTCTAGATCCAGGCTGAACGCTGAGGCTGCCTCTGGTGTGGTTGCTGAGGGCAAGCTGGGGCAATGTAGTAGCCTGGTCTCCGCTGTGATTACTTGGCACACAGGACTGGGAGTTCTGTGGCATCATGAGCCACTTGTTCACTAGCAGGAATGGAAACTGCTTCATATAACACCTTTCAGCCCCTCAAACAGGTAGGCACTATTAACGTGTAAAGCTCAGTAAGAGCTCTATAATGGCAAACCCCTTAAATTCATGCAAAGGTGTAATACTGCAGAAGCACGACTGCAGCAGAGCACTGCCCAGAGCACTAGAAACCTGCTCTTGCTGGGTTTACATACCAGAAGCTGAGGCACAGGTGCATGTTCCCATGTGCCAACCTCACACGAGGTCCACAAGACCCAACAAAGGATTTGAGGTGGCAAACTGAGGAGGCGGGAGCATCTCAAATCAAGGTTTCGGTGCAAGGAAGACAATAAAGAGGCATAGCAGTAGGGGTGGGAAAACTCTTCTCATTAAATATAGCAACCAAATAACACAAAGCAAAGGGAAATGTGCAGTTTACTTGAAGCCAACTTCTGATAGGGAAGGCAGGATAATGTTTTGGCCAAGATGAAGTGACAAAGCTCCCATTAACAGCAACAGCATGTCTTTTGCAATGAAGAAATGAAAGCATTGGGTTTGTGGTGCACTAAAAGGGCAGGAGAGAGTGGTCTGGTGGAGAGATAAGAGCTGATGTGGCAGCATCACTCGGGAAGGTTGTTCTTGATGACTGCTCTCCTAGGATTGATCCCAGTACTGCAAGATGTAAAGAAAAGCTGGAGCTACAAATTCCTCCTCAAGTCCTGAACTGCCTGAGAGCCCCAGGGATTAGACCCAGGGTTTGAAGGGGACTCTGTGGCTGCACATTCAGGACAGATTGGTGAGAAAGCTCTAGGCCAGGGTCCCAGGGCACAGCAGGCATCAAGGCAGACTGCCCTGGGGACACGGTCCGGGACAGCATCAGATAGCACTGCAGGTAGCTTTGGGTTTAAATACAGCTTTTTGATTCTGTGCAACACCTTCTGAGCAAGTCTTCCCAGCTTCTGCTGCCTTCGGTAAGGATCCAGCTTGGCACTTGGCTAGAAGGTAAGTAAAGAGGTGATATTTATTGCAGTCCCAGCTTCATTGTATTCTCCTCACACCCATCCGCATTTACCTTCCCATATGACCCTGCAGGAATTTCACAGAGGAATCAGGCAACAGGCACTACCAGTGCACTTTATGCTTCCTGATACAGGTCCTGCATCCACGCGTCTGGGAGATTCTCTGGATCATACCATGTGAGTGCAGGTCCCCAGAGAACTGCAAGGCAGACCAGGGCAGGAAGGCACTCGTGGCAGCACCCCCTGTTATCAGACACCTTATTTGAGGCTTCTGCCCAGACAGGTTTAGGGTGCTTCCCATGGCTGAGTGACACCCAGACAAGCTACTGCATGGGGACCTTTCCTGGTCCCCATTTATAGTGCCATTGTACTGTTTAGTATTCTCCAGTTAGGCGGTTGTGGCTTTAAGGCAGTGCATGAATTACTCGTTCTCAACTTTACTGAGCATCCCTGAAATGCTACTTGTGCCATCTTGTGTTTTTCCTGCTCTAAATCAGTTTAAGTGTTTTGTTCCCTCTACCACCTATTTTTATATACCTATCCTACCTGAACATACACACAATTCCATCTACACTGCATTTCTAGGCAGGTAAACAATCCTTCACACTTTAGGAAGGCCAGCTCAGCCTAACATAGACATGAGAGCTTCTGACCCTCTGTGACTTGTTTAAATCAGCCAAGCAAAGAAGTGTTGATGACCGTATCTCATGTGTTTTACTGGTTACAATCAGCCCATGTCAAACAAGCATGAGGTTATCACGCAGAACTCTCTGACTACACTGAGAAAAGGGATCTTTGCCTGTGAGGCCTGAAGAAAGTTGAAAGGTTACAGTGAGGTCCTACCTCCATAAAGTGTGAGCATTGCACTCTGTAAGAGAGATGCTGGTAACATTTGCCCTCAATTCTGGGAACAAATAATTGCTCAGGAAACACGGGACTGTTGTCTTTGGTTAAAATCCTTATTCAGGGTGAAATTTAGAAAGCTCAAGGCTAGAAATAAATTGCCTAGAAATAAACCAATAATCCATTCATGGCTTTGGTTCAAAGTTTATCCAGAGACAAATTCTGTCTAGCAATTCCAGGATTTAACCAGGTCAATCACAGTATCAGTGAGCACCTCCTGTTTTCCTTTAACCACACCATTCATCACTGTCAAGGGCAGGATGATCCACGGCCATTGTATAAGGTGACATGATGCGCCTTTGCTCTGTGGAGCCTGGCTGGTGCTCAGCATCCTCCTAGCTCCCTGCTTGGTGAGTGACACTTCATAATCTAGAAAACAATGCGTGGCAGCTAAAAATAGCTGTTCACTGCACGAGTCCTCAGGTGCCAATCCACTTGTGATAAGCATCCTGGGATTTGTGAAGGCTTTGTCAGATAACTGATCACTGCCTGAACACTTACAAGTAGTATCTAAGCTGAGCACAAGAAATCAAGCGAGTGCTTTATTTGAGGAGATTCTGCAGAGTTGTCCTTCAGTGTTTGCTCAGCTTTATCTCTATTTTCATTTACATTGATAGTAATGAGCTGTTTCATACAACTGATCTGGCCAGCCCTGGTGGCAGCACATACTCATGTGGGGAAGGCATCAGTCCCAAGACACAGCCACTGCAAGGGACTGTGTCAGGGCTCCTCATTGACTTCCACACAAGGGTTTCAGCCAGTTTTATCAACTGCTGGAGTTAACCAAGCTCAAGGGGTGCTGCAGGTGGGGTTGTAACCTCCAGCAGAGCAGCTATAACAAACAGCCCATACCTTTGTGGGGGAAGGTTTCTGCAAAGAGAACTACAAGCTCAGAAGCAGAGATGGGCACCCTGGTATAGATGCATTCAGCTGGTACTTGTAATGATGCAGCGCACAGAGCTGCAAAGTCAAACTGAGGAATCAGAGAAAAGGAAATGATTCTTTATTCAACAGCAATATTTCAGTTCAAGGTTCATTGATGGTTTCTTTCTTTCCCCTGCTCGACCCTTTGTCCCTCCTTTGCAAAGAGTCTGATGTGAGCAAGGAATGAAGAATATTAAAGGCCACTCTGTATGAATCTCTTTTCCCCAGAGCTTCACTGTGGATGCAAAGGCAGCAGCCTGGCCCTCTGGAATGGACATTGTGTACACCAATAACTGTGATTTTACTAGTGCTGCTGGAGGCCGTAGTTTCTGTATTGACCTGGCAACGCAAGGTCTCAGGAATCATCTGAGCTTGTCGTGATCTGAGCTGATATTAGATTGTACTAGCTGTGATAGTCATTACTTAGATAATTGCCTGAGTGTGGTTTGGGTTTGCTGTAGTTGTGCAAGAACAAGTAGCTGCTTTGTATGGACTGAGTGGTCTATGCTTAGAACAAGATGGGGGTGGCAGAATGCAGAATCAGCTGTCCCAGGCTGCAGACACACACCATGATGTTTGGTCAGTGGTTACTTCAGGAGAACAACTTTGCATTATCCCAGTAAAACCATCTTTAGAAAAAGCAAAATTAACTGAAAAGATGAATAACTGAAAATCAATGGGAGGAGGAAAAAGGTACAAAGGATGTCTAGAAAATGTATAAAAACGAATGCAAGCAGACTGAGACAGAAAAGATAGAAGCAATGTGAACTTCACAGTTCTGGCAAAGAGGAGGAAGAAAACTCACCACTAACACCACACTCTGCAGAGCAGGGGGGGATGAACAAAGCAGGGGAAGACTGGAGAAATACCAGCAAATCTTAACATTTCATTGAAATTTTTTAGTGAAATTTGGCTGCATTAAGTTGACCATCTAGACTTTGAGTCTGAATAGCATTGTAAATAGACTACTAATAATAGCAGGTTCTTATATCTTGTTTACACTATTCAACCTGCAAATTGGACCAACATTACCCAAAAGGAGCAGCCCTTTTCTATTCCGTTCATGGTCTCCTGGTTTCACAACAGGCTGTGACAGCAGTTTGCTCTTGGTATTTTCCTTTCTCATTTCACTATAATGCATTCTCTGTTATCTTACTTGTAATAAACAAAGTAAGATCAAAAATAGGAAATGAAGATGCAGCAATCAGATATGGATGTTTACACCTCAGGCACAGTGGTCTGAATTTAGCATAGGTTTGTAACAAGTTGCTGACTTCCTCACTAGTCCTCTGTTTCCTGATTATATTTCTCCTCCATAACACTTTGGTACCCCTAGCTCCCAGGCATCACTTTGAACTCCAGCTACTGCTTTGTAAATGAGCCTCCAGAATGGAAAGAAAAGCTGGAAAACAATGACCTGGGGCACCCAAAAGCTTCAGAAAGCAGAAAGCAGGGACAGGAAACTGAGAGACAGGATTGCTGGTGCTGCTATTTTAGCTCTCACTGTTTCTCCAGTCCATCACATTGTCAGGGGCACCCAGTCCACACTGACCCATCTCTGATGCAGCAGACACCACCGCATTCAGGGACCTCTTTGGATGATGCAGCTGGTCTCAGTCTAGCCTAAGTCTCAGTGTAACTAAGAAGTGTTAACAGGGGGAAGTATGCATCTCCCATCGCCTCTTCCTCCCTTGGCAAACCTGCCCTGGGAAGTAACCACCTAGAAAGCTGCATCAGGCTGCTCAATGCCAGCTTTGGCTTCCAAAAAGAAGAGATAGAGAGGAGTAAAATATGGGAAAACACACACCAAAGTAGCTGTTTGCAAGCTCTTTGTCGGGTTCTTTGAAGGCAGCATGGAGAAGGTTAATGAGTTTTGGCACACGTGTGCCCCAGCTCCCAGCAATCCTGCCTCATGCTGTGATAATGTGAAGTGCCTGGAGTCACATGGAAAGGCAAACCTGTGCGTGTGATCCTGCACCTGGACGCTAGCAAGAATTGCTCTGCGGGCAGTGCTGAGCACCAGTGCAGTGCAGAGAGGAGGGAGAAGCCTGGGAACATGCAATGATGTTTCTCATGCCTGAAAACTCTCTTTGTTCAATAATTAGGCTTTCACTGGGGAAATTGAACTGGATGGTTTATAATTCTTAAGTCTCTATCACTCAAAACTTATTACCAGGGAAACAACGTGTCTTTGAGAGAGGTATGTGATCAGGGGAAGCTGGGGCAGGCTTGGTCTGCAGTGAGGTCTCAGCCAGACCAAGGTTAAATGACCAGGCTCTCGCCCTGGGCCTGTGCCCTGGTGGTGAGGTGAATCAGGGTGCTAATAGATGATGCTAAGGATGACTATAGAAAGGTAGATGTGTTCCCTGTTTTTCTAATCATGTAGCTTCGGTGAATATGATTTTTCAAGTGTATTTACAGAGGAAATACATAGTGAAGGTTCTGCTAACTGCATCTCAATCAGATGCAAATAGCAATGTTGCTCATAGAGAACAAACAAGGAGTGTTTCACAATGGGAAAACAAGAGAGAAAGCCAGCCTAGGCATGAACTTGGAACAGGCTGGGCTGATTTCATTCTGCAGTCTAGGACACAGCAAAGCAAAATGCTTGCTCACTACAGCCTTGTACTTATGCATGAGAGATGCTTTCATCTGCTGGCTCCTTCCAAACATGAATGTGCTGACAGAAAGGCAAGCTAGGCTAGCTTGGGGAGTGCTCTACCCACATCAGCACTTCGCTCCTCACCTGTCAGAAGCCATTTACCTCTGTGGAATGCACAGCCCCGGGTATTTTGGCAGCCAACACCAGAAGAATGCTGTGAGCTGGGATCACCAAGAGCAGCAGCAGTTACACAGGCGACACTCGTGTCATTTTGCAGGCAACCGAGAGGAGGATGGAGAGCACAAGCCCACCCCTGGGCATCCATACAGCTGCAGGGCTAAAGGTGAGTTGGCTCCTGGCACTCCCTGCCCTAAAATACCTGCGCAGAATCCATCTGGAAGGGGGCTGTTTCAAGTCATGACTAGATACTGCTCTGATCAGATCTGTTGGGGTCCCCTGTGCTGGTGTGGAGATACAGCTGAAAAGGACCCCCTCATCTGACCACAGGAAAAGCATAACCCCAGTGCTGCAGGGAGAGTTACGCAGGAATGGCTCCTAGCTTGCAGGATTGCAGGTGTTTGTCTTTAATGGACTAATGGTCCTGTTCTGTGCTTTCCAAAGGGGTGACAGACAACAATTTATTGGCTGGATTTTGTTACCAAGCTGATGGACACAGTAGAATCATAGAATACTTTGGGTTGGAAAGGACCTTAAGATCATGCAGTTCCAACCCCCCTGCCGTGGACAGGGACACTACACAGTAAACTATGTCACCCAAAACTCTCCAACCTGGCCTTGAACACTGACAGCAATGGAATAAATAGTGTCATTGGAAATGGGGTCCCAGGGAGGCAAAGGCAGGAGCCTAATGCACGTTTAAGAGGGTGGAGACTTGGAGAGTTTAGGCAGGGGCAGATTCAGAGCACACTTTGTAAGCACAGGACAATGGTGAAACCCATCTTGGGAACAAGACAGCTCCACTCACTGACAGTGTTTCTTTACCAGCTCCCCTGGCTGGGACATGTCATGCATTTCCCTTTGTGTGAAGACAGTGACAAGAGGGGGGAGCCCATGGATGGCCATACTGGACTGGATTGAAGCTCCATCTGTCTTGGGTACAGTCTCAGAGTTCAGTGGTGGATGCTGGCGCAAAGTACAGGAGCAAGAATACAAGCAGAGTGAGATATTCCTCAGCACATCCTCCCCCAGTCTCATGTGATTTTCACGTCAGGGCCCTCCTCAAGCAGAAGGAGGGGTTTCTTTTCCATAAATTCAATTCACAGTTTTTGATGATGAGGCTTTTACACCTGCTTCAAGAGCTCCCAAAATGCACTTAATGTGGTATTGTACCAGTGTGGGGAATGAAAGCTCATTTCCTCCAGCTGCATGGTGAGCCCAGGGGCTGACCTATGGTCTCACCTGCCCACTGGGATATTGCCCAAGAACGAAGTTTATGCAAGCACTGGAAGAAATAAGGATTCCTTCTTCATTACCTTTATTGAAAGACATTCATGCTAAAGTTGTGCTGTGCTAACCTGTTTTGAACATTGCAAGCAGGAAACAAATCCAAACATAAAGCCTTACCCCTGCAAAGGATAATTGAAATCAATGTGGTTGTCTCCCCCTGACACTGGCACAGATGCAAAGTGTTGCTGCTGAGTATCCTGTTAATAAGTTGAAGCATTCTGTCAGGAGGTAGAGCTCAGATATTCTCCCTGCTCTACAGACATTTGAGCTGAGGCATTGGGATCTGAAGCATCATGACAAGGTTGGTGGGGCTTTCCTTAAAACAACTAAGAATCATCCACGTTCGTAAGATTCAGTACCTTCTAAATGCACCTTAATTTCATGGTCATAAGGCAGTAGGTTGCCAGCCAGCTGCTTCTCTGTATTCTTTTACTTTTTTTCCATGCTTTTTCTCCTTTTCCTCCAACTTCCTGCAACTTCCAGATGTTGTTGGTCATTCAGGAGGTGTTCCTATTATCCCAGCATTTCTAGCCTGCTGTCATTCAGACTTCAAATCCTGTGCCTGGAGCTCCCTAGTTCTGTGCTCCCTCTATGCAGAGAAAGCTGAAAAGTAGCAATCTGGCTTCTAAAGCCTGACATTCATTTTACTGATTCTCCTCCCTAGAATATTCCTCCTTGTTCTGGCAATTTTGCAGTGGATGTTCACCTTCCAGCTCTCCTCCTGCCTTCCTCTTCCTCCAGAAGGGGTGGCAGATCACATTACTGATTTCAGGCTGCATTGAATCAGATGTTCTTATTCCTTCAGAGTGAGACAGGCAGGGCAGATTATTCCAGGAAGACATTTGAGAGGAAAATGTGTTCAGCAGTTTCTGGGAAGGAAACCAGAAAGTGACAAGGTACAGGCTTGCCAGGGTGGACTTAACCTGCTGGGCAACACTGGCCTCCTCCTGGGATACTTACACCATAAAAACCTATTTTATTAGCCTCCTGTAATGATATCAGTTCTGATGAACCAACTCTAGCTTGAGGGGAAGGATGTCTCAATTGACAAGTAGCTTAGATAGTTACTCCTTTAAGGGCTTTGAAATGGCAAGGTGCATTTCAGCTCTCATCAAAAATGTTCTTCTAGTTGTGTCTCTGTTTCTCTCTTAATTAGAAGTTTAATGCTGTCAGCAGTTCTATGCATGTGCTTTACAAAGGGATTGCATGTTGCTTGTTTGTCATTGTAAGCACCATGGTGACAGTGGGGATGTTATTTTCCTTGATATCATAAGATTAATTGCAATTAAGGAATTACAGTGTTATAGGTTCAACATTGCACATATTAAATAGATGGAAAGCTTTAGAGGAGATGAATCTCCGCATATCAGTTGTGAGCTGGAAGTCTATGCTCAGGTTCGGAAGGGTGTTGTAACAATGTCCTGCAAGGACTGGTACATGGTCTCTATGCAATACCAATAGTATTTGAGCTGATGACCCAGGAGAAGATACGAAATGGTCCCAGATGGAGCTTCAGGTGGCAGAAAGACCTGGGGAGATGATGGACCGATCTTATTAGTGCTATAAGGCAACCTGGCTTATTTGGGAATCTTGACATATGCAAATAATAGGGATGGATATGAAGTCATTCCCATGGGAGTAAAGGCTATAGCCTTAGTGGAGACATGACTGTGATGGGAAGCAGTGAGGCATGGAAGGCATGAGTGTAATCGGCGCTCAGTGTAAAGGTCCACAGAATGTGCCAGTCAGAAGTACAGTGTTTAATAATAGCCATTGTTTAAGGAAGGTCCTCCCAAATTGGAGGAGATATTTAGAGATGCACCAGAGGAAAGATTAGATACAGACACAATGGCAGGGTGGTGGATAACTCCAGAAGTTCAGTCAGACAAACTTTAGCCAAGAGAAGGCCAAGGATGAGTGATCCCAAGGTGACCAAATAATGTAGGCAAATTTAATACTATAAATATGGTGAGATCTGAAACTAAAAGCACAGGATAAATGATTCAGACTTCAAATAAGGTGTATGTCCTTTTAACAAAGGACAACCTTGTTAAAAGAATGAACGATTCTCCATTGCATAAACTGAAAAATAACAGCTGAATGTTTTTATTACAGGTACTGCCTGGTTCAAACATGAACACAAGTCTATGGTGTGGAGGTGCAGACAGACCTGATGACCTTTGGGACATCCTCAGTAGGATAGGACTGTGATGCACAAAGCTATATACTGATTTCTCACCTAGACACAGTGCTGCACTAACAGGGACCCAGTTCCCCCTTACTACCCAGTGGCAGCATTGTTGTCTGACATGGATAAAAGCACACAGGTTCTGTTCATTTTATATATATATATATATATAAATATATATATATAAAAATCTGTGGCTGGACCTTGTTCAGTTCTGCAGTGCAGGCAGCTGCTTCTGTAGCCCATTGTGCAGCCCTAATGCTGTATTCTTGCTACAAGCCATCAAAGGCAGCGTTTTGTGAAGATCTCTAGAGGCTGGGTATGTTTGTGGGAGCCATTAGAAGACATAGCAGGAATGAAAGCATGTGGAAGCCCTTGATGAGGAGAGATGTGCAGATGAGTAGATTGCTCTTAATAAGCACAGCCAGGGCTGGTTTTCATGTGCTATTATTAAAGCAGCAGAGAGCCATTTGGATGGGTGTTGAAAGAAGGATGGAGTCCTGTATTTTTACCAGTGAGCTCTTTCCTTTGTGCCTTTGTTCCTATATGCCTTTGGGGTCCGTGTCTAGTGCTCCTGCGTTCACCTCCTTTCCTCCAGAGTGGAAGCAGATAACCAGATTTGTAAATAAATAAATCCTTCTCATTCCACATCGTTTCAGTGCCTTTTAGCTCTGCCGTAACAGATGACCTGCTGAACTCTGATGTTCAGTAGCTCAGCCTGGGGACAGTTGTTAATCAGGAGTGCTGTTGGACTGCTTAACACAGCCACTTCCCTTCCTGCCTCTCACCAGGACCAGGCTTTGCTGCTCGCCCTCACCTGCACTTGCAAATATTTCACCTTTCAAAAGCCCAACCTGATGCTGCCGTCAGTCTGCACAAGGTTTTATGTACAACAGAGGTGCAGATTCACATGCTCATTATTCCAGTTCCAAGTTAGGTAACTAATCTAGGTGATACTTAACCTTGTTCACTTTTGGGATGCAGAACAGGAATGAGGATCACTGACAAAGGGGTCCTGGTCCACTCTTTTAAAAGCCAGTGACAATCCCTTATGTCTTGTCAGTGCCTAATTACATCCTCCTCAGGTTCACGTAGACACAGATACTTTCTCTCTGTGATTCTTTATTTCCCATCTTTCTCTGTGAACTGCCGTTTAATTGTATGAGTTTCAGAAGTGATTATGTGCCTGAAGTTTGGAGCCTTTGATTGCACCCCATGAGATCTTTGCAGAAGCGTCTCACAACACTCTAAGATGCGGAGTCCGGTGCTGCAGAAGTACTTTTTCTTGTGGTGCCTAATTAAACTCCTCATCACAGGCATAAACACGTCCTGGGAGTGATGTGAAGCAGGGAAGGCACTGGTGCCTGTCAAACCTGGCAGTGCAGGTGCAGCCTCTGACAGCTTTGCCAACTGCCCGAAGTGAGGCAGGGTTTCAGAAGAAAGATCACTTCATGATTCCCCGCTTTCTTCGAGCCTCTCCCTGTGCATCAGCCATCATCAGGCAGACACATATGGTCATTCTCACATTGCAGCAGTGTTGCAGACCTACTGCGTCTGCTGTTTACTACTGTGTGCGCAACACCTTAACCAAATGTCCTTTATCCTCTTGTCCTGGGTTCAGCTGGAATGACTGGAGCAAAAATACAGGTTAGCTGGAATGAGAGCAGAGTTTACCAGCCTGACACCCTTTCTACATTGTCAGGTCTGCTGAATAATCTTACAGCTCCTCCCCGGAGCTCACTCACGGAGAACAGGCTCTAAATAATTTGTGCCTGCTGTTATGGCACTAATTTCATATTCACTCGCTAATCTGCCTGGCCACACACATGAAGGACTGTAAATGTGATATATGTTATTAATCCTGGTATTGAACTATAAATCTGCTCTGGCTGGTTAAAGTGCCGCGGTGTCTGCCTCTCCCTGGTCTGTACACAGCGCTGCTCTGTCGCTCCTGCCATGGCCTGCAGCCTGCTGGTATAGCCTATGGAAAACTTTAACTGGGGCTGCTCTGAGCACTAATCTGGTTAAGGACCTCAGTGCTTAGCCGAAGCACTCAAAAACACTGGCCAAGGAAACTTGTGTTAGATTCTGCTCCTTCTTGAGATATGCTGGGTTTGCAGCTCAGGGGATGCTGCAGAGACTCTAACCACTTCCAGAGCCTCAGTCACCATGGAAAGCCTGAAAAGCCAGAGGTTTCCCAGATGCAGATCTCTTCAGTGGCTGATGTTTGCACTGAGTTTGAGGCGAAGGTTCATGCTGGTGCTGGAAACTCTTCATTGAAAGCACCAAGGTGTCAGTTCTGTGGATGCTGTCTGGTGGAGCTGCCTGGGGTCTCTACATGTGCTCTGCACAGAGCTGCTGAACTCTGGAGATGGAGTTCTGTTGGAACTGGAATGCTTTCCAGTCACATTTCTATTGGAAATGGAATACTTTCCAGTCACAAGACAGCAGCAGTGGTTGTATTTGACCCTTGTTCTAACACCAGCAACTCTGCTGCCTTGCTTGTTTCTGGGCTCTGCTCCTCTAGTACAGGGGACAGTCCTTTCTTTATGCTCTGCCTTGGGAAACAGCACTGGGATGGCTGCCTCTTGGAGAAATATATGCTGACAACTCCAGGATTTCCGTATATTCAGAGACAGGGTCTTGATCAACCTGAGATGCTCCAGAGATTTCCCAGGTTTCCAAGATCCCTTCTCTTCAGCAAGTGGAAATCGTGTTTGTGGTGGTGGTGAGGGTCATGCAGGCTGCTGTACTCTGTGGCCATTGGAGCGATGGGACAAGGGGTGATGGGTTCAAACTTAAACAGGTGAAGTTCAGGTTAGCTAAGGAAGAAGCTTTTTACTGTGAGGGTGGTGAGGAGCTGGCAAAGGGTGCCCAGGGAAGTGGTGAATCTGGGCAAAGATTCACAGTGGTGCTGGCCTGTCTGGGATAAGGTGCTTTGCTGTTCACCAGCTTATGGCTGTGCTGAAGAAGGTGGGTGAGATATTATTGCCATAGTGGCCAGCCCCCACGGTTAATATAGCAATGTGTTCTTCAGAAATACGCAGGCTGTTTGTCCCCTATTACTCATAATTACTATTACCAGGGAGAAAGGAGTCCAGTGACAAATACATTAGATAGACCTGTGTGAATGCTATCAGGCTTTCATTATTATCTCCTGGCTAGGTTATTATTCTGCTCCCTTGATGATTTCTTCTATTGCATTTCTGTCAGCAGCTGTGTTTGTCAGCCTGCTGCATTAACACATGTGCTTTTGCCTCCTTGCCCCTTATTAGCTACCGGAGCCTGGTGAGAGGGGTAGGTTTAGTGGTTTCACATCGCATTTGAGAAGCATTTAACTTCTCCACATCGCAGTGCTCCAGGGGAGACAAGGGTTTGTTGACTGATCCAAGCCTAAGCAGCCTATGTGGCTGTAACAGGGGTAGCCTGCTGAGCTCCTTTTTGTTTCTGTACAAATGTTTTCTGTGTTGTTGAACATATAAAAGCAGAAACCAAACCAACCTGAGGTGGGGAGGTGTGGGGAATTGGGGAGGTCTGCTCTGCAGGAAGCACCAGTATTTGAAGAGAGGGCTCCCACCATCAGCAGTTAAAGCCCCTAGGCTACTTAATTGTTGAGATTTAAGCACTGAATCAGTTCACAGTCCATATACTCTGTTATCTGGCCTCTGCACACAGAGATCAGATACTGCCAGGGAAGTTGGTGTGCACACTAAAATCCAGAGTCAGTTCTCACTGTGCCTCTGCCTCTGTGTGTGCAGTGAAGTTAAGGATACTCATGAGTTGCCCACTGAGGATATTTAAGGGATTCCTCTGTGACAGCTCTTCCTTGGCAGGTTTATGTCCTTAGACCAACTTGTCTTATATCCTCAGACTGGCAACAGCAGCGCTACTAGTGCTGGGGCATGACTCAGGTGCTCTTGGTGGGGGATTGCTTAATTGCTTCCCAGTGTTATATTGTTAGAAGTTTGCTTCTGCTCTGAAACAAGAAGAGCTTTAACTCTAGGCACCTAGGACAGGCAAAGCCCTACACACCTTCTCCAGCCTTCTCTATAACCTGGTAGCTGCATCCCTTGTGTTTTTCAGGCCACCAGCCTGAGACTCCTGTATTGTTTTAACACAAACCAGAACAGAAGTCCCGAAGTTGTCTCGTCAGGGGTTTGGGAATCTGATGCAAAAGTCGTTTCTGCAGCCCTGCTCAGCACTGCCTGTGAGGAGGCAGTAGTTAATGTTTACAGTTTGTCTATATTCCACTGGCCTTCTGCCCATCAGCACCACAAGCATCTGTTTGTACGTCAGCATCTCATCCTACTGCCTGATGGACAAGCTCCTTCCAGGGGCTGGGCTGTGCCACAGAAATAGAGAGATTTGTATTCAAGGCCAGCCATCGCTGAGGGATGTGATGCAGTGACAGCCATAAAGTTCCTAGATTGAGTTGTTACATGATTAATAACAACAGGAGCAGCTTAATAGATAAAGCTATTTCCCTTACCTGGGATCTATTCGGGGACTTTCCACTGTAGAGCTTGAATGAACTGAACAAGGATGTTATTGCTAATGAGTGTGCATGACCACAGGCCAATAGTGAAGGCTGCTAATAAATGGCCTGTCTCACCAAGCACCTCTCCCAGCCTCTTGCTGGAGTTTCATCCTACCTGGGGGCCAGTGGCAAGCAGAGCCAGGCCAGTTGCCACGAGAGAAGACAGTGTCAGTCATACCAGTTATCTTTCGTTCTTATCATTGTAATGGGTTCAAATATATAAAGCTGATATAAAGCTGTGTGAGGTAGTCTGGTGTAATTTGCCCTGTTGAAAAAAGATCAACTGTTCTTTCATGAGGATTATGCATGTAAATAGCATCTCTCTTTTGAAATAGCTGTGAGCTTGTATTATAATATGCATTTTTACCTCCCTTCAAAGAAAGAACAACAAAGCACATTAATGGTAGAACTCCTGTAAATCATGACCACTTTTTAAGCCGTCCTCAGGTTGGTACATTCTGCTGCTGAGCTAGCAAAAGTTATTCTGCCTCTACAAAAGTGCGAATCAAAACAACCCAACAGCACCCTGAAGCTCTTCCAGAGAAGCCTGCTCAGGGAATAGGGACACACGACACCTCTTCTATTGTGGTTCATGCCTTAAACTGCTTTGCAAAGGTAGAAGTCTCGCTCAATTCCAGCTTGAGACAGGAGATCAGAGAGCGTCAGTGCTGGGAGGTGGCTGGTGCCTGCCTCTGCCAAAGCAGCTATTGGTCCCAGCATCTTTCTTGGAATAGTGGAGTGAAAGGAGTCAATGCACCTCCCCAGCTTAAAATACTACACCTTTGCTAGCTGAAAGTCCACCTCCTGTTGCTGATGCCTTCCCATAAGTGCCAAACTTCAAATCATTGGTTCTGGGCCCTACAAAGTAAGCAGAGCTTCGCTGCCAGAGGAACACACAACCCAAACACAGGATTTTCTGGACATTTTCTATGTGACTTTCCTCTGTCTCATAATATGTTGTTCATGACTGTGCATGTCCCTGTTGCTGTGGTCTGCTGGTGGCCCAGGAGGCTCTTGGAGGTGGCCTGCAGCTGATGCACAGGCTTATCACATCTTCATGGTGCCAGTGACAATCCAGGTGACACAAGGACATTGTGGCCCATGGAAATGCTGGCAGCACTCTGAGGCCCAAATAATCCAGGGGGTGTGAATTTTGAAGGGGTAGACTCAGCCTACACTGTACAGGGTTTGTCCCATGATACCTGTGTTAGGACAGTCCTCTTGGTTGGTTGTAGACACAAGATGAAGCTCCACTACTTCTAGGTTGAAGCACAAAACTGACAGCAGAGTTAAAGAGAGGGCAGGCAGAAAATATCACTATTCCCCCGTTTTACAGAGGAATCAGCACTAGGAGAGATTGAAGGTGTTGGCCAAGGACCTGAGCATGTAGCAGCACCACGATGTCAGCTCATGGCTAAGCCACCCTTTGCAGATGTGCCTGGGCCACAGAGAAGATGCCACCATACCTGTCCCCTGCAGCAGCTGACTCTCGCTTGTCCCCTTCTCCCTGCTGTGTGGAAGGGACAATCATCTTTTGCGCAGCCCTGCTCTGGTGGACAGCATTTCTGAAGCTCTCCCCTCATTTCCAAACAACCCCGAGATGCAGAAACTTCCTCTCCCATTCTGCTGTAACTGCTAATTTGGCTCTTGTTATTGCGTTATTTATAGTACCTCTGCAAAGTGTTTTGGAATCAGTGGAAGGGCACGGTGCTAAATACAATAGCATCACCTCGTGAGAGCTGACATTTAAAAACAGGGGATCTAATTACTGAAACCAAGGGAGATGGCAAATGTCAGGAAAAGCCAGTGTCTGTTGGCATAATACTATGACTCCTAAACTGCTGCTTTGGCCTGCAGCAGGCAGAGGAGTTGTCTGCAGCCCATGGTGCTTCCCAGGAGGAAAACTCTAGCACCCCTTCAGAGGATGCAACATATGCTTCTTTCTCCTGTGCTGTCTGAAAACAGCAACATGAGGCTGTTCCTGTTCTTGACTGACAGGTAAACCTGCTACCACCATCATCCCCGCATCCTGGCCCTTCTACTCTAGTTGGGAAGGTCAAATACCTTTCTAGACCTGATCCCAAGGTTTCCAGTCAGACTGAGTCTAAATCAAAGAGCAGTTTTACACCCTGGTTTCTTCTTACAGAGGAATTCCAGTGTAGAATCATAGAATGGTTTGGGTTGAAAAGGACCTTAAGATCATCCAGTTTCAAACCTCTGCCATGGGCAGGGACACCTCACACTAGAGCAGGTTGCTCCAAGCCTCATACAGCCTGGCCTTGAACACTGCCAGGGATGGGGCAGCCACAGCTCCTCAGGGCACACTGCACCAGTGCCTCAGCACCCTCACAGTAAAGAACTTCTTCCTTATATCTAACCTGAACTTCCCCTGTTTCAGTTTGAGCCCATCACTCCTTGTCCTATCGCTACAGTCCCTGATGAAATGTCCCTCTCCAGCATCCTTGTAGCCCCCTTCAGATGCTTGAAGCTGCTCTGAGGTTGCCACGCAGCCTCTCTTCTCCCGGCTTTCCTACCCTGTAAAGCATGTCCAAGCTGCCTGAAATAGTGCAGCTGCCTAAAAGCCCAAGTTAATATTCATGCATCGTGCAGAATTTCGAATACATCCACCTCTCATCAGCAACGTCAAACTGTCTTGACAGCTAATGAGCTAGGCACAGACTCTAACCCAGCAAGTTGTAACTGAATAAATATGATAAACAACCTGTTTCCAGATGGCTTTTTATGTAAAACTATTTATGCAGTGTTGATAGATGGTAAATTTTATGCCAATAAATCCTCGTATTTTAAAACATTTGCCTTCTTAATTGCCCAGTTTACATGTAAAATATGTTTATGTGCATTGCTAAGTTGGGAAGTGACATAGGAACATCTCTGGACTGAGTAAGCTCTATTGCTGCAGTGGTCTATCTGTCTGCACTCACAAGAGGAGCAGCGTCATAGGAACGTCACCTGTGAAATCTTGCACATAATAGGAGTCAGACTTCGATCAAGGCTGGCATGAGAATATTTGCTGCTTTTGCGTTCCTGTCACTTGCTTTGTATCTGAAGGGAACTTGAAGCCCTGACCCTCGAGGCTGGTGGGACCTTGAACACTGCCAGGGATAAAGCTGGTGCTGGGAGCAAGGCTCTGGTTTGACAGTGGGTGCTGGTGCTGCTGCAGTCCCCAGTTGTGGACCGTCTGCTAAACATCTCTGAAACGGGACAGCTTGTACTCCATCTCCTGGGAATGGCTTCGGGTAAGCCCAGTGATGGCTTTGAGGTACCCTGACCCCGCAGGCATTGATATCTGGGAGATAAGTCAGTTTTTCCCCAGCACTAGAGAGTCTCTTGCAGCCTCCCAGGATCTGTTTCCCACCGAGGTGTCCCAGGACACTGTGCTCAAGCAGACAGCCCCAGCCATACAGTAGCAGGAGACACTGTGTGCCATTCAGCTTTGGTGCTGAGCCTTGATCCCTAACCACCAAAGCACCTGGTGAGTACAAGGGGATCTTCCATGGAGTGCTGGCTTCATCCCAAGGAGCTCAGCAGTAGAATAATATAGGGCAGACAGAGCCCCATTAGACACATAGCCTTCTAATGCAATTAGTTCGTGGTTTATCTGCATCCTTATTGCTGCCTATGTGCTCCAAGAGATGCAGTCACAATCGTAGAATGGGTTGGGTTAGGAAAGAACTTAAGATCATCTAGATCCAAACTCCTATGACAGGCAGGGACACCTTATGTTAGACCAGGTTGCTCCAAGCCCCATCCAGCCTGGCCTTGAACACTGCCAGGGATGGAGCAGCCACAGCTTCTCAGGGCAACCTGTGCCAGCGCCTCAGCACCCTCACAGTAAAAAGCTTCTTCCTTATATCTAACCTAAGGCTCCCATCTTAAAGTTTAAACCCATTGCCCCTTGTCCTATTGCTACAGTCCCTGATGAAGAGTCCCTCTCCAGCACCCTTGTAGCCCACTTCAGATCCTGGAAGCTGTTCTGAGTTCTCCACGCAGCTTCTCTTCTCCAGGCTGAACAGCTCCAATTTAATGGTTTGGCTTCTCCAAACCTTTCTTCCAGATCTTCCATTATCATCCTGTGCCTGTACCGAGCACGTGCCCCAGAAGGTGCATGTGCTCTCTTTACCAACACAACCATACTCGCCGCTTTATTTGATTTTCTCTATGGCTGATAGCAGGTCAGACCACTTCTCCCCCACCCACTGTACACCCGGGGGAGAAAGGGCACATCTCTGCCTGCCTAACAATTCCTGCATAGGCATCCTCCCGACCACACCAATTTAAATGTCACAAAACCTATAAATTGAGGCCAAATGACATTTATTGTTCAAACTCAGTTAAAGCTCCACTGACATCACCTACAGATCCGGGATGTCACATGGATTCATCTCTACTTTGCTAATTCTTGAAGTTTATGGCCAGTGATCCAAAGTGCACATTCACCTAACAAGGGAGGGCTCTCAGCCTCCAGGGGTTCCCTTGGATGGTGTCCCGACCCAAGGGGACAGTCCCCAACAACAGACCCACTGCTCCGAGGAGGAGCAGCTCCAAATGGCTGCTCAAGGGGCTCTATTTGCACCCTACTTGAATCCAATCAGTGGTCAGATACGGTGAGGTACCCCCTGTTAGCTCAGGACCCAACTTCCTCACCCTTGTATCTGCTGCCCACCACCAGGAGGGAACGACAAGAGAAGTAGCTGGGCAATGGCAGAGGAAAGCAATGATGTGACAATGCAGCAACATGGCAATGTGGTGATGTGACAGTGCAGAATCTGGCAGGTGATGGCCCAAGGCAGCAACATGACAATGCTTTGATGTGAAAACAGAAAGGTGGCACATGATGGCTTAAGGCAGCAACGTGGAAACATTGTGAGGGCCCAATAGGCAACTTCTCTATGAAGCCGTGTGCTGGGAAGACCATCTGCAGTGATTGCAGCTGCTGCTTCTGGAGTGAGCAGAATGAGCACAGGGTCACAACTCCAGGAGAGCTCTTGGAAGGAGCCATGGAGCACTGCTTCACTGCTGGCACTCAAAGGGCAGAGGCACTGGGTGCACGGGGATGAGGGGAGAGGTGAGCGGGACCATGGAGAGGGCTCAGCCTGGGAGCCTGGGCTATGGGGGCTGCTCTGGGGCCTTGAGATGTGCCCTTTCTTGCAACTGCCATGCAGGAGACTGATTGAGCTACTTACTTAGTGCTGGAGAGCCTCTCTCTTCTTAGCTCAGGGGCAGTAGTCAGTGCCTGGGAGCACTAACTGCTGTGCGGGTGCTCTCTGAGCTGCTGAAGCTTCCACTTGGGGTCAAGATCCATGTGAAGCCCAGCTCCAAGGCTGTCTTCAGCAGGGGAATGCTAGGGGAAAAGGTAAAGGAAGTAGAAAGGGGTAGAAAAGCTCTTCTCGTTTACGGGGTCCCTGTCATTCAGAGGAGTCCTTGAGGCCCCCTACCCTACAGCAGGAGCTGCAGTTGGACAGGGCCGAGGAGGCAAAGGAAGCTTCTGGCTCCATGGCGCTGAGACCAAGAACTTGCCCATGGCAGTGCTCCAGGCTGCCCAGAGCTGCATGGAGAAGAGTATTGCCAGAGGAAAAGACGTGGCTGGAGGCAACCTTTCAGCTTAGCTCCTTACAGATGCAGCACTGGGTGCTCTCACCCCTGCAGTAAACAGCTTCTTGTGAACACAAGGAACAACAGTAGGTAGCCATCAGACAGAAAATGCATGCACACACAGGCCTTCCTCTTGTTGGAGAGGCTCTGTAGTAGAGAGATCGTTCCTCCGGGTAGGAAGTAAGCCAGGAATTAGTCTGTGCCTTGGAGGTTTGGTAATGCCACCCTGTGTGTGTGTCAGGAGCATGAAGCGCATTTGACTCTTCTTCCCTCACCTGCCCCGTTCAACACTCTGCTGCAGCTTCCACTCACCTCCTGGTTTTTTGACCTGGGCTATCCCTACTGTTGCCCACTGTGCACAGAGTACAGCAGCCTGCTGTACACAACCCTCACCTGCAGGAGCACCACCATCGCAAACACAACTTCTGCTTGCTGAAGTGAGGGGGTTTTCATCACCAGAGACGGTCAAATCGGTTTGGATCTATCGGGGCCATAGAAAAGGTTCCCTGTAAGGGGGTTCCGAGCGTGTGCAGGGAGCAGCTTCCTTCCCACTGCTTGGGTCTGGCCCAGGGCAGGCAGCTGTGCGGCTGGTCTGACCGTGCCCGGGGGCTCCCTGCCCTCATCTCCCATAGGCGGCTTGCACGCTGAAGGAGTTCCACCGGTACCGGCGGTACCTGACCGCGCACAGGCTGGAGGAGGAGAAAATGAAGAGGGGAGGGGAGGGGAGGGGAGGCAAGCAGGGCAGAGCGGGGCCCTGGGGCTGGGGCTGGGGCTCTCCTGCTGCATCTCGGGGGCAGGCAGGGCACAGGAGCTGGGGCTGTGCCAGGGAAGGGGCACCCATCAGGGAGCGGAGCCGGCGCAGGGTGCGGGGTGGGCACGAAGGACCCGTGCAGGCAGCGCGGTGCTGAGGGAAGCCCCTGGCCCCTGGCCCTGAGGCTGGAGCCGAGGCTGGCCCCGCCTGGGGCCGCAGCGCACGGGGCTGGGAGCGCTCGTCCAGGCAGCAGCGGGACGCAGCCGGCAGCGCCTTCCAGGAAGGGCTGCAGCAGCAGCTGCCCAAAGCCAGGATTGTCCGCACAGCGCCGGCGCCCAGCGGCTCCTCCTGCCTGCGGCACCCATCCTGCCCACCTACAGCAGCGGGCACCGAGCGCCCGGTGAGAGCCAGGAGGGTCAAAGCGGCTTTCAGCAAAGGAAAAGCAACTCCGAGCCAGAGCAGGGACAGGAAGATGCCAGACCCCCCGGGAGTGGCAGCGGTGCTGCTGACTCAGAGAAGAAGCCATACATGGCTGCAGTCAGCTTACAGCAGCATCTGAGCAGGATGCAATCGAAGCAGAAATACGAGCATGTGCATGGAGGAAGTATCAGGAGAAAGCAAAACAGCAGCTTCCAACAGAGCGTCATTACAGGCATCCCTCGAGAGGCTCGCTGGAGATGCAGACGATGCTGAAACTTAAGAAACCTCTGGAGCATCTCAGGTTGATCAAGACCCTGTCCCTGAATATACAGAAAACCTGGAGCTTGCCAGCAAATATTTCTCCAAGAGGCAGCCATCCCAGTGCTGTTTCCCAAGGCAGAGCATAAAGAAAGGACTGTCCCCTGTACTAGAGGAGCAGAGCCCAGAAACAAGAAAGGCAGCAGAGTTGCTGGTGTTAGAACAAGGGTCAAATACAACCACTGCTGCTGTCTTGTGACCAGAAAGCATCCAGAATGCCAGCAGCACCATGCAGAATGCATGTAGAGACTCTGGGCAGCTCCACCATATTGCGCACACAGACCTGACACCCTTATGCTTCCCATAGTGTTTCGTCTCAAGTGTTTGCTGGTGCCTCCCTTCATTCAAAGTGGGGCCACAATGTCTGGGTGTTTTCCCTCCACTATCAGACTCCTTCCCTCCCTTCCACAGCCCTTGTCCACACTTTACAGGGAATCTGAACTAGGAAGGTGAGAAGGAGAGAGCATTTTTGTCTCAGTTTGTAAGGTTTGCTGCAGGGCTAGTGGAAGGACAGGTCCAGCTCCAGAAGCCTGTATATGGGGTGTTGTATTTAGTCTTTAGCTCATTTATTGGGTATTTATAGAAGAGGGCTTCCCCGAGCAGTAAAACCAGAGGGCTTTGTTCACAACAGCTATGTTTTTCTGACAGGTTTATTTTGCTTTATTCTCTAAGGGATAGGCTTGCTTCACTCTGTCTTCACCTTAGCCACTGAAGTCATTAAAGTGAAGCCTACCCTGTCTTTGGTGACGTTCAGTCACTGTGGTCCTGGTTGGTCCTTCCAGGACTGTGAAGGAGGTCAGGACAGACCTGACCAAAATCTTGATTTTTAATCCTAATCTGACCTGGGGATACTTTTTTGTCTGTTTGGAATAGGAAGAATTTTTACCAGATGAGAAAACCTTTTCCCATTTCTGCTCCAGTTATCACCGTGATGGGCATTTTTAGATATGCCTTTTATGAGAGAAGTGGCTGAGGAGAAGTCCAGGACCTTCCCTGTTAACTTGTACGTTCTGTGCAGCTGTTGACTGACACCCTGTGTTAAACCCCTCCAAGCATCAGGTTTGCTAGGACAGCCACATTTGACTGGGCCAACGCAGTACATGAAGCTCACAAGGAAACCCAGAGAACAAAGGGACAAGATTCTCTTCATCAGGGACTGTAGCGATAGGACAAGGGGTGATGGGTTCAAACTGAAACAGGGGAAGTTCAGGTTAGGTATAAGGAAGTTCTTCACTGTAAGGGTGGTGAGGCAGTGGAACAGGGTGCCCAAAGAAGTGGTAAATGCTCCATCCCTGGCAGTGTTCAAGGCCAGGATGGATAGAGCCTTGGGCAACATGGTCTCTCCAGTGGGAGGCATCACTGCCCATGGCAGCGGTTTGAAACTGGATGATTTTAAGGTCCTTTCCAACCCAAACTGTTCTATGATTCTGTGATGCTCACACAGCACCCATATTCATCAGGAGCTCCTATGGATGCTGGATTAAACTGGAATTGATACAGCAAAGAAATGCAGCCTCACTTCACCTCAATTCCCCCAGAAAAGGAATTAGTCCTTCAGCATCAAAGCACCTCATCTCCCACCTCCACCACCATTTTCAAATGGTCCCACAAAGCCTGGCCAAAAACAAGGGGGGATGGAAAGATGAGTGCCCAGCCACCACCACAGGCATGAGCCCATAAAGCAACAGCTCATCTACAGGTTCTCCCATCTCCTTTTTTCACTCCATGTTTCAGTGACATTTGAGAGTCCTCTCGGATTTTAAACCACATAGACTTTGACGTTTTATTACTTGTCTGTCTCTGGTTTATGGCTATTAGGATGGGTGAAAAATTAAGGTTCCTGGGGATTGCTGTGAAAACCTCTATTTATTCAAAGGGCATGTAAAAATGGCTGCATCTTCTGATGATGAGATTTAGGATCATTTCAGGCTCTCAATTGCTTTGCAAAATGAGCATAGTACTTCCTGTGTCAGAAGCTCAGCCCCAAGTCCTTTCTGCCTACCCAGTAACTTTCTTTTCACACCCTCAGAGCTTCCAGAGTCCAGGACACTTATCTGGCAGGGACTGTGGGCATGAAATGATGTCCAAATTCCTTCACATGAAGGTGTCCATGGTGTTGTGATTTCAAGGCAGGGTGGCTGGCTAATGTATGTTACCCGAGACAGCAGGATTCGTATGTGAGTGTTCCAGTAGCTGAGGTCTGTGTGAAGCTGAGGAGACCAGCTCTTAGCTTAGGTGTGCTGAAGGCAATAAAGGTAACAAAGCCTGTAAGAGATCATATTTTCATTCTAGCTTATTTCATGGTCCGGACACAGATTGACATGAATTGCTCTCATCAAATTATTTTATTATAGGGATCATATTTTGGATTCCTGCAGTTCCACACCAACGCTGGCTGCAGGAACCACCGCAGGTTAGGAAGGGGAATGTGCTATAGTCTTGTCCTGATTTAAGCTGCTGAGAAAACCCGCTCCGTAGGTGGTGGAAACCCAGAATGCAAAGTATGTCTGTGCTGTGAGCTGCAGAGCCAATGACAAGCTGCTGAATCAGTCTCCCAAGAACTCAGACAAAACACAGCGCTACAAGTGATACACCTTCAGTCAGCCTTTGCCTCCCTGAGGAGAAAGTCTCTGCTTGACCAGGAAGATCTCAGAGAAGCCAAGGATTTAAGCAGGTCAATCCCGGGATCAGTAATGGCTCTCATTCTCCCTGGTAAAGGTGAGGTCTCGCATTGCACATTAGGAGCTATCTCTGAAAGCAAAGGATTAGATGAATATTGGGTTTCACAGTCCCATAGGACAGTGAACTGAGGGAGCTTGTGCCTCAGTGTCTTCTTCTTGGAAGTGAGGAATTAGTCATGTGCTGATGAAGTCTGTTGGGAAAAAATTCTTACTGCCTAAGTAAGTTGTTTGACAAAGGAGTACACAAGCCCAGGGACTGCTTCTTACCAAGGTTCTCTCCTGTGCAGATGGAGATGACCATGGGAGCACATGTCCATGGTCCAGCTGTGTCTGTGCTGCTGTGCTGCTCCTCCTCTGCCTGTGGCTGTATCTGCCTCCATGCAACCAGCTGTGATGCTCTGGCTTGTTCCTATGGCTGCGTGCACGTTGCTGATTCAGCACAGCCCATGAGTCAAACACAGCTTCAGATTTGAGGGGTTAACTTTCTTCTTCTCCCAAGAAAGTCCCTGCTTTCTGTGAAGCAGGTATCTGGAAATGGCAGTTTCAGGCCCGCTATGTTGCTTATGGGGCTGGCATGGGCAGGGTGGCACGGGGAGGCCAAAGGAAGCTCCTTCAGGGCTGAAGATGGGCAAAGCTCATCCCCGCTGCTCCCTCCTGGCCACATTTCTCAGTGTTTTGTGATTTCAGAGGCTCTGCCTTGTAATCTCTCAGCTGCTGTCAGGTTTCTGAGCAAGCTCTACCGCCACGTGTTTGCTTCTTGGCTGAATTTTAACTCCTGAGACTTCCTAAATACCTTGAGAAGACGTCAGTGTTCAAGCACTTTCTCCCCTATAGAACATGATGCTCTTATTTAACAGATCCACGGAGCTACTTGTTCCTGTTTGAAGGATGCCCAGTACAATTGCCGCTTCTCCTCTGAGCCCTTTGCTGAGTTCACATATTGAACATCCAAGCCTCTTCCCTTTCACTCCAGCCAGAATCCTATTAGCTACAACACTTTTACAATTCATGAGCCACACCAGGGGTTTGCTTAACACGCATTTACTAGTCTTTCTAGCTCGCTGGCACGGTGTCCAATTAGTTTAAACAGCTCTTAGCTCTAGCAGGGGTAATTGTTTCACATCGCACCGCAGCGGCTGGGGACTGCCCTAAATTTCCCAAGAGGATTTTTAATTATTGCTGCTGTGCTGCTGGTGCTCATTCTCCTTCCCCTCCCTGAAGCCTCCCATCGCCTCTCAGACGTGTTTTCTACCATCGTAGCATGAGTGTCACCACCAGCATTGTTTATCCGCAGTTTATGTCCAACTGCCGTCATCGAGTGTGGGGGATGAGTTGCTAAAATTGGTTTCCCCCATTCCTTTGTTTCTCTTTCCTGAAGAACCACTTGTGGATTCTGGCAGAAATGTGACCAGCTCATGTTCCCAGCCTCTGCAATTATGGGAAATTGTAAGTGAGCAGAGAAATGGGCACAGAAAATTAGAAGCACTTGGAGTTTGACCTGTAATGTTTTACTAAGAGCCTAAAACCAAGTTATTCAAGGCATGTAAAAAATGGCTGTAACCACAAAGCATGGTTAGGTAGAGACCTATATCTAAAGCCCAGATGTAGAGGCTCCATTCCCTATCCCAGGCAGGACTCTAATTGCATGACTGTCATATAAAAGACATCTTTACATTGAATCATAGAATCATAGAATGGTTTGGGTTGGAAAGAACCTTAAGATCATCCGGTGCCAACCCACCTGCCACGAGCAGGGATACCTCACACTAAATCATGTCACCCAAGGCTCTGTCCAGCCTGGCCTTGAACACTGCCATGGATGGGGCATTCCCACCTTCTTTGGGCACCCTGTGCCAGTGCCTCACCACCGTCACAGTAAAGAACATCCCTCACAGACAGCTGTTAGGTCTGGTTCCATGTGTCAGCAGGGGCTGGGCTCTGCCTGGCCTTTCATGGGAGGAACAGCATCATGCTTGTACCATACCCTGCAGCATTGCTGAGATTCCCATTTTCTTAATTCCTAATATTCTTCCAGCAAACCAGGGAGTCCTGCCCATCTCTCCCCATCTCCACTTCAGAGTATGGGCAAATATCAGACCTTTTCTTTCCCCAGTGTCACTGTGCCTCCAAACCAGCCTCTCTCTCAGGGTTAGAGAAAGAAAACCTTTCAGCTTAATCCAATCTGTTTCTTGGGGTTCATTTACTCCTTTAACACCTTTTTCCTCCAGTTAAGATTCTTAAATTTCAAAACTCTCTAGAATTCAAAAGGAAACCCAACTTTTCAGACACAAAAGGCTTTGCTATGAAATCCTGTTAATGGAATGTGCCGCTGGTTCCAAAGCGTTCCATCTGGGAAATTCCCAGATTGCATTATTTTGTCAATTATTTTCTTTTTAATCCTTGCTACCTTTTCCTGGCTGAAATTGCCATTGCTGTCTCAAGGTGTTCTGGAATATTTGCTGTTATTCACTCCTTTTCCTCTGAAGTAGATTTGAAGCCTGGGCATGGTATGGAACAGCACAATAAAACCGTATGGCAGTAGCCCCTTATCATCAGTGATTTGGACAGAGATAAGGAGCTGGAAGGGGCTGAGAGACACCTGAAGCGTATCTTGGAACTGCAGTGGTGTCTGTGCAGAAGTTGTCTTTGTCACTCTGAATATTGGCTGTATTCTGTACACTGATCCAAGAATAGGAAAGCCCCGATGGGATCCACACCTCAGCTGGAGAGTTGTTACAGACCTAGACATGGGAAAAGGTTGAATCCAGGGGCCAGGCAGCCACTGGTGGAGATTTCATCCTGCAAATGGGGACAAAGTGCTGGCTGGCGGAGCAGGGACAGGGCGAGCAGTGCTAAAGCTCCTTTCTCATGCATGGGATTTGGATATAATTAGTTTTTTCCAGATTCCCAAAACAACCCTTCCTCTGCCTGCCCCTCATCTCTGCAGCCTAATGCTCCAGCGACGCGGCTCCATCTCCCCCTTCTTCCCCTCCCTCTTTCACAGTTTCTTCGCTCCCTCCTTTCGTTCTTGCACTCCTTTTCTTCTCCTTTTTCTTTCCAGTTTCTTCCTCCCTGCTGCTTGGGTTTTATTGTTGACTTTTAAAAATGGAACCTGGCTGTAAAACTCACCCTATAGAGAGTTCCTCACAGTTCACCAGGGAAAAACAAAGCCCAGACACTGAATCATAAACCTCCAGCTCACTTACAGACACACAGCAGCGTGGTATCACAGCGCTGCTGTTAGCGCTGCTCAGCTACTGCCTGTGTGTCTGCCCAGCCTAGGCAAGGAGCTGATGGAGCACTGAGCTAAGTAATTCTTCAGAAATACTCCATTTAGGAAAAGAAGCAGTAAGAACTATTAGCAATTTCAGTGTGTCAAGGAACTGGGCATTTCATCTGCGGGAGGGAAGTGGGGAATCAGTCAAGGTGTTTTCATCAATGAGGGAAGAAAAATGGGATGGAGAGAAGAAATATAGGAGGAACTCAGAGGCAGAGAGAAGGGAGGAGAAAAAGAGCAGATTGAAATCATCCTGCACATGAGAGGAGCAAGGCAGGGGTAGGAGGAAACGGGTGTCAGAAGTTTGGTGGAGATTATGTGAACTGCCTCACTTTTGGAATAAGTGGCAATTAAATTATAAAATAAAATACATAAATTAAATGCATTTTATAAACACGAAGCTCCTGTGGAGTCAGGCTGAGAGAGCTGGGGTTGTTCAGCCTGGAGAAGACCTCTGTAACTTGGCATCAGTTTTGATACAGCAGAGACCTGACTTCTTTCCCCTGGCCTCTCCCACCCCTCAATTTGAATAGCATTTCATCTTCAGGCCCAAACCTGTTATCTCTCTTCCCATTACCCCTTTGATCATGCTGGCTTGCAGTTCCTTTTCCTAATAAAGCAGCAAATTTAGCAGCTCAGGAGGAGGTAATGGGCAGGTTCCTCCATCATCCTCAGAACCATTACTGCTCACATCTTCCCTCTCAGCACAGCACATTTGTATGTTTAATTTAAGAAGGTTATCTGTCAAAAGTGATATCTCAAGGTAGCACTGAGCTGGATAAATATGTCAGAAACAATAGTTCCTGCTGGGAGAAACAAATGTTCACAACATTCGGAGTTTGGAGGATCTCAAGCCTGAGACTGACATCTCTGTTTCAGAACCACCTACTGCAATCTCTCCATCACCCTCTGGTATGACGGCCTTAACAGCAGCAAGGGACAGAGACCAGCTTGGTTGCACCTTCAGCTCAGAAAGGGAATAGTACCTTGGAGAGGACAGCAAGAGGGTGATCCCATTTGGCATATTAATTCAGCTCTGGGCACATATGGGAAATGATTACAGAAAATGGGACTGACTTATACCCAGAAAGGAGGCTTTAGATCCTTGTAACATTGGTTTCCTATCCTTTCCATCCTTTTAGATACAGATGCAGGTAGGGGTGTCACCCCCAGTTCTCAGGGGCAATAAAGACAGAAGTGTTCAGGTCCAGATCTGTGTCTAGCCAAGACTATTGTCTACATGCCTGACACCTTCCGAGGCCAAACAGTAAATCAGATGGCCTCCCTCCAAAGAGAGATGCCAGAAGTTCTGGCTCCCCCATACACAGGCTGGAGTCACACACGGGAAAGAGGGCTGTAGGGGGACCACAACAGCTGGCTGGTGGGAAGAAAGACGTGACCCACCCTCCACATTGGTGAGGAGCAGAAGCTCTCATTCATACTCAGCCCCCAGTAACTGACCATGACAGCAGTGGTTTGCAGTGCTGCAGGCCCGTGCTTTCCAGTAACCATCCTACAGCTGGTTCACTTTGGGGCCATCTGCTAGAGCCATCTGCTCTGGTTTGTTTCAGCCCCTTGAGTTGTTTGGGTCCAACTTGCCATCTGCAGAGCGCCCAGCATAAGGTGTTCCTCTGGAAATTCTCTGCATTTCCAGATGTTACTGAAAAGCAGCCTTGCATTGCAGAGAGCACAACTGCAGTGCAAAACCCAGCTCTTCTGAAAGAGGGAACAGCAAGGATTGCACACCAGTCCCTGGTAAATATGTGAACAAAAGTCATCTCTAAAGCTGGCAAGAGAAGAGGACACGTCCTCCTCTCTAATCCCACACTAAGACCAGTGGAGTCAAACATCTCTAGAGCAAATAAAGCAAGAGATGATGAGGCAGAGTGAGATGCAGCCTCTCAGCCCCTCCTGGTTCCCAGGGAAGAGTATGACCCCTGTTGAACAGTGCTGAGAAATGAATCCCATGCTGGGAAAGCAGGAGCAGCACCAGCATAAACAAAGCCAGTTTGGCTTTTGAAGCTGAATATCTTAATCCCAGAGGTCAGTAGGCTAATGACATGAAATATCAAAGTTAAAGGAGGCAATCGCTTCAATCAGGTAAGTGATTAAAATCAGCCTTTGAAGAGCCCAAAGGTCCCTGCTGCTGCTGTCGAAAAGGAAGAGGGAAAAAGGTAGCCTTGGGTAAAGCTCAGCTCTTCAAAGTATTTCCAGCTGCTGGGAAGCTCAGCATCTCAACCTTAGAGCAGGGCACATCACTGCTTTGGGTGCCAAAGTAGCCCCGGTCCCCAGATGCCTCCTGCACATCACAGGGGATGTGGTCACTCACCTGAAGGATGCTCTTGGAGGAATAAACTCGTGGGGTGTATGGTCTGTTTTCCTCTTGTTTTCCCTTCCTGAGAGCATGGAGCTCAAAGCCCACATTTGACTGATGGTAAGAGTTGAATTTGGAGGATCTAGTGCCACATGAAAGATGCCATACTGCCTGATCCTGCAGGCTTTTCCCACTGGATCAGATTTGCTCAAAGAACCACACAGGTTAGGTTTGTGCTGGCTTTATCCCAAATAAGTCATTTGTCTGCATCGTTCTCACATCAGTGTGGTCACTGTCTGTCCTCATGGTACCAGCAGAAAGCCAGTTTTACCTTCTAACTGCAGAAAGGTGGTCAGAGGCTGGTAACAGATTTATATCAAGCCGGTGCTGCAGAATGATGTCTAGGTCTGGCTTTAATGGATGTGAAGAGAGGTTCATCTCACTGCGTCCACTGCAGTTCAGGAGGGGGACAGCCTGGTCCAAGCAAGACCAGTGGTGGAAAAGATGAAAAACCCTCTGGTGATGCCTCCATCATGTTGGTGACTCCAACAGGAGCTGTGGTGACCAGCTAGGACCAGTGACCCAGCTCTGAGATGGTAGCAGCAGCAGCTGAAGCCATCCCAGGTCCAAGCAGTCAGTGGTGCAGGTCTTCCTCACCTCTGCACCTTCTGCATGTTGCTTATAGGAGCACTCCCAGCCTGTCACCACCACCTCGAGTAACTACTTTAAGCTGTTCTTCCCCATACAGAGGCATTTCACAGTGCTTGGAAGACAGGAGCCCTTTAAGAGTGGAGCTTAAAGGCAGTTTTAGCCTTAGCTGAGACTTTGGTTGGTCTCTTTGATCCCCCAGATCCCAGACACTTTCCCTGCCTGATCTTTCAAACCCTCCAACTCCATCATTTTACCCTGCAGGTGCTTTGAGCCAGCCATGTGCATTAGCAGGTGACAAAGCCTTAGAGGAGAGAAATGATCCCAGGCTGTGCTCCAGGGGGACCTCTAATTGTGCCATAAAGTGTGTGGGAAGCAGTGCTTTGTGGGGTTTGGGGGAAGTGCTGATCAAAACCACCACATGTACGAGGCAAGGCTTGCATCTTTTTTTTGCAAACCTGAAATAGTGCTGGAGTGGAAAAACTTTGTTATTCTGCCTGTCCCCATCCCTGTTCTCATGCGGAGCCATTGCTCAGTCTTATTTGTAGACTCATCCAGAAACATTTTGTGGGTTCCAGTGCAATGCAGCTGTGGAAAGGGTAGTTCATTTCCTGCTGGCAGCTAACAGAAAATTCACAGGATATTACTTCTGGAGAGATTTCTTGTAAATTTATGTGGTTTATTGTAAAATTCACCTCACTCAGCAATGCACATCACAAGGATGCAGTGGCAACCTACGAACAGAATTAAAGTTATGGAATAATCAGGGCTTCTAACAATGCTCTTCAATGTAGAATACGGATTGGGATATGATCCTTAGTGATGGGGTTTAGTGGTGGACTTGATGATCCTAAAGGTCTTTCCCACCTAGCTGACTCTATGGTTCTATGCTTTTATGTCAAAGCCTGTCAAATTCAACTGCATTCACACTAATAATGAACTACAGTTAATGTCATGGGATGACCCAGTCTGGGGACACTGCACTAGAAACAGCAATGATAACCTGTGAGAAAGGAAGTCCTCAGTCAGTCCAAACCTTCCTTCATATTCTCAGTTCCTTGCAGCGTATCCCAGAGGGAAGTTCTTCCATGATCCCAAATCTGGTGAGTGCTGCATGCAGAAATAAAGACCATCAGCACTTCACTGACAGGATCACACACAGTGATGCTGACCAGTGCTGCTTTGAGTGTGTATATGGATTTCCAGCTGCATGTTCAGGTACATAGAGCTGCATATATGCCTCTGGGTATTTCTGTTGCTTCAACAACTTTTACTAGAAACACCAAGTTACCCAGAGCAGTAAAGAGTAGAGATGGCTGCAAAGAATTGCAGACAGACCCGAGAGACTGGTGACCAAGCAACCAACTGATGGATTAAGTCTAATATGGATAAATATAAAGTGATGCACATGGGCTAATAAGCAATTCTGTATTTCTAATATTAGGCTGTGAGAAGGCAGGATGGGGATCTCGAGGCTATAACAGATTGCTCTGTGAAAACTCAGAAATGCTCAACAGAAACAGTAGGAATTATTAGAGAACAAAATAGAGAACATCTATTTTGGTGCTTTATGCCACTGAATAAATTCATGGCTTGCCTGCATCTTGAAAGCTGGGCACAGTCTGGGCTTTCTGTTTGGAAAAGAATAAAGTGGAAATGTAAAAAAGTCCAGGGGAAAGCAGCAAAAGTCATCAAAGGTATGAAACAGCTTCCAAATGAGAACCAGCTAAAGACATTAGGACTTTGCAGAATGGAGACTGGAAAATCAGAACGGAAAGGCACAGGAGATGGAATGCAGCACAAAGACAATAGGTAGGAAATGACTCTTTGTGGTCTATCCTAATGCAAGCATTTGGGATCATTAAGAGAAAGCAGTAATTGAATAGTTCAAAACAAGCAAAAGGAGGGAGGCACTTTTCACACATCATACAGCTCAGCTGTGGAGCTTCCCACTGCAGGAGCCTGCAGATACGAGATTTTAAATGGATTCAAAAAGCAGCTGTGCAAGTTCATAGAAGAATAATCCATCGAAGGCCTTTAAATTCAACAGAAACCTGAGACTCTGGCTCAGGGAGAGCATGAGCTGCATGCTCCTGGCTCTTGGGACGGTGATCAAAGGAGGTATTATATTCACTCCCTCTCCCTTGCTGTCAAAGGCTGATACTGAGCTCGGTGGATTTTTGCTCCAGTCTAATACAGTTGACCTTAACTAAGCACAGTCAAGGAACACGCTCTCTGATGTCTAAAAGCACTTTAATACAAATTTTTCTCCTTTTACTCAGGTTTTATGCTTGCAAGCATCCTATCTTGTACTCTGCAGTGTATTTGGGCCAGGTTGGACAGGCTATGAACTGCCTGGTCTAGTGGAAGGTGTCCCTGCCCATGGCGGGGGGCTGGAACTGGATGAGCTTTAAGATCCCTTTCAACACAAACCAGTCTGGGATTCTACGGTTCTGTGGTGCTAGGGGTGAAGATCAGCACGGAAAGGTGTAGGCAGAGCTCTGGGCATGAGGCAGCATCTCCCCCATTGCTGCTATCAGCTTCCCAACCCCATCTCCAGTCACTACAGGGAGCATCTTGCACATCCTTCGAGCCTCTGAGTACTACCTAAAGCTGGTAGCTGGTGACAATGTGGTATATAGCCATCACCAAAGTGTGGCAGGGTTTACTGTGCAGGGTAATAGGTTCATCATGTCTCTTTGAAGAAATCTAACTTCAATGCAATGTTTTACATCCTTGGAGGTGGAAAGGGGGAGGAGGAGAAGGGGAGAGATGGGAAATGATAGTGCATTTAAATATATGTTTTAATCAAACCCTGTAGATTACTTTAAGTGATGTTTTAACAAGATACAATTGCAAGAGTTGAGCAACGTTTCTATCATTATGCTGTTGTGTTTTTCTTTTTATTTAGCAACAAAATACAGAATTTAATTTACAGGCCTTTAGCCATGGTAGATGAATTTTTATGGGATAAATTCACACTCCAGTTTTGCTATCAGGTTGCACTACAAGGAGCTGGGCCTTTTTATTATTATTAGACCAGGCTGTCAAAGCCAGTTATATTGCTCTCCTAAAACTAGATGCAAAATCACTCGCCTCTGTGCAGCATTAATAAAAATGGGGGTTTCTTACTTCAAAATTCCTTGGTTTTAATTCATGGAGAAAGGGGTGGGGGGGGGAGGATCATAATCTTCCCTTCCTCTTTTTCACCCCAAACAAGTCATTCCTACAGAGGCTTTTCCAAGCAGATGAAACCGGTACTGGCTTTGTGCAGAGCCAGAGGAACCACAGAGCATCAGTTGCAGCGGGTCTCTGGAGGTCTCTGGCTCAAAGTCCTCCTCAAAGTAGGACTAGCACCAATGCTAGACCAGGTCAGCTATGACCTCCAAGGATGGAGAGCCTGTGGCCTCTCTGGGATTTAGGCAGTATAGATGGAAACAAACAGGCATCAGGAAACAAACATCATATCCAATGCAAACGCTTCCATGGACACCAGCATTTGCCTTCTGCCTCCACTCCAAAAACAAGGAAAATATCTTCAAATCAGTGTTAAATGCCAGTTCCCAGCGTTTGCACTCTCTAGAGAGAACAGCACCAGTACTAATACATCTTGTTCCCTTCCACAACATTTGCTGTGACCCTGTCAAAGTCATTATCATTACTCAAATTAGGCCTAAGAATCTAACTAAAAAATGTGCATAGTAATTTATGCAGATCGCTGGGTAAGCTTTTAAAATGCTGGGCTGAGGAAGAGAAAACCAAGGACCGCATACACAAACTGAAACCTGCAGCCTTCTTGGCTCTAATTAAATCCATCCTGCCCTGCCTGCAGGTGCAGAGACCCCTTTGCTCGTTTCTTTCTGTGATCATACTCTGTGCAAAGTGATAAATTAATAACTTGAATAACAGCAGTTCAACAGGAGCAGCCTGTTTACAGATCTTGATAGAAAAAGGTACTGTTGCGGGAGTGGTTTCCATTTAAGATGCCTCTGAAGAGAGGCAGTCTCTGAAGGAAGAAAACTGCAGTTTAAAGCTTATTTAAATGAAGAAATGGTAAATAGGAAAAGCAGTGTCCATTTCTCTTATTATATGGGTAAGATACAGATAGAGAAAAACCTCAGCAGAGGAGCTGGCTCAATTTACTTTTATCAGAGGGGATTAGAGCTGAAGATCCCTGATAGCCACAAGAGCTTTCCTGTGTTATTAACTAGGCTTAGCAATATTTCTTCTCCTTTAGAACACAAATGAAAAACCTCTTCATTTGCAATGCACGTTGAATATTTTCTGCTTTAATGCAGCATTTCTCCACTGCAGTATTACCAATAACTTCTGCTTTGGTAACACTGTTGAAGAGCACGCAGTGGCAAGCCAACTCCTACATTGTTGAAGTTATACCACATTTTGCACAAAGCCCCATCTGTAGGATGCAGCAGTAAGAATCGGCTCCCAAGGGGTCAGGGCACAACTGCTGCCCATGCCTCCGTGATCTGGAAGAGGGCACACATGTAGAATCACCAGACAGAGAAAGCTCCAGATCCAGGCAGGACAGACAGGGATGGACAAAGAGGTTGGATCCCTCCTTGCATAACCGCAGCAGTAGCCCTGGCATAAGCCAGTGCATTAGCTACAGCGTGCAGGTGAAGCAGCCATCCTGAAGTCCGTGGGTTGGGAAGCCCAACACCAGGCTCGGAGAGAGGAGAAGATGGAACGACTCCATCCCTCCATCATGCCAGGAACCATCATAGGCACCACAAATTAAGAGAAACAGGTTCCCTTTAGAGAGACCAATTCCACAGCCTCATTCAAGGCTCTTTTGAATAGCTCCTTCCCAAGAGGTTTTTCCATTGAACATCCTCCTTGTGCTCAGAACAAACATGGGTTTTATAATTTCATGCTAATCAACAGTGCCTGCATGTGGGGAACAGGAGACATGCGATAAAGAAGCCACAGAGACGCAGCCACCCAAGGAGGCCACACAGGGCTGCTGTAGGAGGGTTTGTTTTAGAGCCAATTTAATTTAGGAGCTGTGTAACAAAACAGTAACCTAAACAAGAGTGCACATTGGACACCAATAATTAGCAGCCTTTCATTACAGCAAAATGCAACACAGCTTTTTTTTCCCTTTTATGTCTCCATCCCTGTTCCCACAGCAGCTCTATTAAAAAGGTGATGATTTACTGCAGAATGGGGCATGAACCAACTGCAGGCTGCTGGAGGCTCTCACTCTGTGACTTAGAGATCCACCCAGCTCTGCCTTGCCTCAATGTTCACATGCTGTACACACCAGTGAGCTCTGTCTGTGGGACCTGTCTCCGCATACCCATTGTGAACAGCCAGCCCCAGGTCCCTGGGGCACTGGTGCAGGATGAGACGCTGCCATTTCCACTTCATTTCAGTTGATTTTTCTTAACATAGAGACAAGAAGGAATTCGTCCATAGGAGTGAATGGAAGCGCTGATGAGACAGGGATGCAGCCCATGTTCCTCCTCCTGGTTGATTTTCTCACCCATAACAATGAGTCCTGGCAATGTATTCCTAAAAGCCTCAGATCCTGGAGTCACGGGGCTGCAAATTGCATGAGCTTCACTTTTCTCATGTAACTGAAGTTGTCATATTGGCATTTATCAGGAAAAGGCAACATCACTACCCACATTTCCCAGGGGATCTGATGCTCAGGGATGCAGATGACAGCGGAAGGCATCCCAGCAGCCAGACACCAGATCTCAGAGCCCTTCCAGGGCACAGCCATCTGCAGCTGTGGAGACAGGAACTGCAAGATCCTGTCTGGTCTCCATCACTGCAACGTTCTCACAATGCTTCTGTCAGGAACAGGAAGAAGCCCAGAGGGGTGAAGAAGTAAATCATACAAATGACTGGAGGTTTTAAGCTGTAGCATAAGAAAATTAGATGTCTCAGATTTAACATTCACCTGCTGTCCAGTTCTGGAGATGTCCAGCCCCTTGGATATCTCAGTTCTCTAAAGTTCAATTTCATCTACAAGCAAGTCTGGAAGCAGGGTGTATTCAGAAAGCCTAATTCGAGACTTCTGTAGCTATAGAAGAGGTGAGGAAAAAAACCCTCATGATAACACTGTCCTCATCCCCAGGCCTCCCAGCCATATTCCAACTGGTCTCTCTCACCCAAGGGATGAGCGCATGAGCTGCCTTAGAGGAGAGATTGTTTGATTCCCCTTTGCTCCACGGACTCCCACTCCAGCAGTTTTGTGGGAGCAACTTCTCAGAGCTCCTAAGGGACCACGTGTCTCTTTTCAAGTCAATAGCAGCCACGTGTGGAAGCTACATGGGTGAAAGTGCTTACAAAGTGTTATCTATACATCACTAGCAAGGTGCTGGACCCTCTCCCTTTGGGAGAGACCAGAGCAGTCCCATCCCACCTGCCTGATCCCTGCCATGGCTGAGCAGAATCATGGCTCTTCTCTCCATAAAATAAACACAGATCTACTTCTGATGTGGTTTTAAATCTCTGTTCAGAAATGGAGCACGGCCCAGCCCTCCTCATGCCAAATGCCTGGGAGGAGGATGGAAAACGTTGCTCCTGCCATGTCATGATTCCTGATGAAAAAGCATTCACTTGGAAAGCTACCCGATGCATTTACCTGCTCACAGCTGCGCGGCACCCAGCGATGCCCTGCACAAGCCAGCAGTGTCAGCAGAGCAACATGTTCTGGCTGAAATTCCATGTGATAAATGGATGGTAATAAAGACAAGTGCGCAAACAAGCCGCAAACCCTGCCAACAAACCACAGAACCCAGCCCGGGAGCACGCCCCAGCTCCTTTGCTGTCCTTTCCCTCTCCCCAGGGGATCACTCCAAGCCCCGGCCAGCACCCATTCCTCCCGTACCACTTGCTAAGCCTGGCGCACAGCATGAGACCCAGCAGGCACTGAAGAGCACTGCAGCAGAGGCTGAGAGCCATCAGAAAGCCACCAGCCAGCAGCGCTTGGGCAGCACACAGGGCTCCTGCACAGCTGTCTGCTGCCCAGCTCTCCTGTCAGGGCAGTGCTCACAGCTCCAGAGAGCTTTGCATTAAGACTTTTACCTAAGTTTTCACCTTTATTATACCCTTTCTCTTGAAATTAACAGTGCATTTTTGTAGCCATCAGCTGCTATAACAGGAGCCTGCCTTTCTTTATTGTTGTTGTTTGAAAAATCCACCTGAAATCTAATACAAGGGGGAAAACAATATTATAGACCCACAATATCATAAATCGAGCAGGGGCAGAAATTCTTTCATCCTAACTGTTCCAAGCGCAAGTTCTTTCACTTACCTGAGAACATATAGGTTGGAATGAACTCGTAAGAGGCAAATCTCATCAGGTATTACAGAAAGCCTTGGAGGGAGAGGACAGTGAGCTATTATGTTGATGTTGCGTTTGCCTTTGCAAGTGTGCTGCCATCCTGCTGACTGGTGTTCCCAGGTACACAACACACTTGATCATGTCCCCATGGTAATCCCCAAGGCAGTCATCAGCTTCTAGAAGGTGTTGGTAGGACACATGGCCCCATGAACCTCCTGCATGCTATAGGCTGCTTCTGTGTCCTCTTGCTTGCTTCCTCCCCCACTTTCTCTAACTAGCAGTGGAAGCTGCACTATGATGAGCAAGTCCTCAAGGGCTGGGAGGAAGAAAATCAGCACCAAACCCCAGCTTCAGCTCTCTGACGTTTTCCTCTTCCTCACAGAACCATTCCAAACACCTCCCTCAGGTTAAGAGGAGTGTAAGCCCAGGCAGCTGGCTCCTCAGAGGACCAGATGGACACTGGGATAGCAGGCAGTGCTCTGGATTTGTGTAAGAGCAATCCAGATGGTTTAGACTTCAGGTTCATGCAGCCCACTGTCCTTGATCTGACAGCAACCAGTGCCAGACATTGAAGAGATGGTACAAGAACAGCAAATGTAGATATTTCTTGGATGTAATTTTCAACCCTCCAAAGATCTGCAGCTTTGAGAGGTGATGTTTCTATATTTAACAGCCCTCCATGGAGTCTTGTCCCCATGCATTTGCTTGATTTTTGAACTAAGGTAAAGTTGCTGCATCTGCTGCTTCTGCAGCAAGGGTTTCCCCAGCTTAACTGCACGCTGGGGCAAGAGGAGCTGCCTTCCCCTGGGCTTGAGCCTGTCACCTACAGGTTCCATCAGATGGCAGGAGATATTGCCCTGGAAGAGGCAGTGAAATTTGTTCCTTATTCATCCTCTGCACACCAATAAGGATTTTAGAGTCCTTTGTAGATTTTTGAGGCATGAGTTTTCTCAGAAACAGTCAGTTCTAACAGACCACACTTAGCCATGTGTCTGCACCTTACAGCCTTTGGAATAGCTTCCACCACGTTGTCTGCTGCAGATGGCAAACTACCAGGTGTCCCTCTATGGACCTTTCCAATCCTGTTTTAAAAATAGCATTGTATCTGTCCCTTTTCACTCTGGTATTGGGGCAGCCTAGAGCAGAGGAGTGCACCCTACAGTGAACAGGTCCAGTACCTCATTCTTACCTTGAGAGCATGCGGGTGATACCATCTGGCCCTGGCAGCCTGCTGCTGTTCATCTTGTTGTCTTTTGCTGTAACCTCCTCTAGCAATGACAAGTGTCCCGTAAAGAGAGGCTCTGAGGTGCAGAGCACCCTAAGCCTTGGTGGCACAAACACAAAACAAGACCTGTGCTTTCTTGCTGTGGCTTTTCTGTCTCTAAGTGCTCCTTCTACACCTGGGTTATCAAGTCATTTCCCAGATCCTGAATGGTTTTGTAAGCTGCTCCTGCATTTTTCCACGTGACCAGTTAATTTTTGTATTTATTCTCTTCTCAATTCTCTATCAGGATATTACCTTTATTTTTCTGAAGATGCTTTTGCATCCTCATAGTCTCCTGACTTGATATTTATACGTATCTTTTCTTTACCATTCTTTCTGAAGAGTTTTATGGAAGTGAAGGTTAAATATCCCAGTGGGAGTGAATGGACAGTGGCTGCTGGAAGGCACAGCTTCTCCTAAGGAGGCGTATCAAGCAAAGGCCAGGACGTGGAGTCCTTATGTTGCTCCATCTCAATCCCACTCAACACTGGCATGGCCTGATGATGTTTGGGACATCTTGCACATATATCCAGAGCACACAGTTGCCCAAATCATTGAGCATGCGCTAGCACACCTCTGCACTCAGACCTTGCACAAGCAGGAGAGGAAAGACGTTGCACATACATTCCATTTCCTAGGGAAAGCAACTGGCCTCGTCTTTTCAGGATAGAAAGTGATTTGATTCTCCAAAGATTAGCTATGGAAGATAAGAAATACATACTCTGTCTATTGTGCAGATAAAGTGTCTGATGGCTAATTCTTCGTGACATGCATATCCAGTTATGACTTCTGCCTCTATTCCTAAACTCATGAAGATAAATGACATAACAGAGATCAGCAATCACATGTTTTAATGTACTTGGAGTCTAATGTCTCTACTGAAGAGTGCACATGGCAAGAATGTCTTATTTCTGAGGATGCTTTACATCAAGTGCTATTTCAGATGATCTCTAGGTTGGATGCCCTGCTGTTTCTTGGCAAGTACAGACTCCCTGGGTCTTACAGTCCCAACACTGACAGGAGCAGGATGCATTTGCAGGGAATCTGAAGTGGCAACTCAGCCACTCATCCATCTCCTTAAAACCAGCCCTGTTTTTTCCTGAGATGCCACAAGAATCACTGTTCTGTTTGGTGTTCACTACTTTCCTTCTCACCACAAACCCAAGAGGACAGTAGCACCCACAGCCACACACCAGACTCATGCCTGGGTGCCTGGAGGAGGTGAGACACGCCAGGAGAGGGATGCATGGGTCCTGCGGGGTTTGTGCTTTGTTGATGGCACAGCATGAGAGAAATATGTGGGTTTAGAAGCTTTCAGGATGTCCTGGTTTGGGGGAAGAATCAAGCAGGTTCATGCATCATGAATTCTCACATTGTGTTGTGTAACCTCTGAAGGCAAGAATCCCCCTGTGCTTCCTTCACCCATGGCTTCCCACTAAGCCTGCTTAGCCCCTTGTAGACCTAAACTGGCTGACAAACCCTTACAGCAGGTTAAGAACCTGTGACACAGCAGCAACCCCAGCTGTGGGGAAGGACTGCTCTGCTCCTGAAGCTCCACTCTGCAGTTAGAGAAGGGAAAAGCCCCTGATGGAGCAGAGATCACGCTGAGTTAACTTCTCAGCATCAAGGGTGGCTGTGGTATTCAGTCTCTGACTTCTTCAGTATGAAACCAATGGATTTTACCAAAAGGAAACAGGTATTTTATAAAAAACAGTGTTCCAGAATATCACACACAATGTGCTTCTAAAGGAAGGTGCTCGCTGGGCTATTAAACTTTAAAGACTGGAAGTAAAACACAGTTACTGCACGGACAGAATGGGGTTGCAGTGCTGCAGCAGTGTAATCACTGTGCTCACCCCAAAACTGAGCAAGTCTGTACCAGTCACTGCTGTCCTCATCTACTGCCCTGTCCCACGAGTCCTCCCTCCCTCCCTTTCATGAAGATGTGCTGAGACCCCTCTGACACTGGGCTTCATTTGCTATGAAGGTTTCTGACCAGCATCGCTATTTCTGGTCGTTGTGGCTTCCTTGCTGGGAAACAATGGCATTTACAGCACGGGGCAGATGAGATCACCATCACAAGCTGACACCTTTTCACATCCTGCTACAAAACAGGCTGCAGGAGAAGAGCAATAAATCACTGTGGTGATCAGCTCCTTCAGACCAGACCTGCAGGGTCTGAAAGAGAAGCGCTTGCCCCAAGATCACTGCAGAGGAAATAGCTGATGGATGATGGGGGATTTGAAAGGGACAGGGTCTCATCCAGACCAATCCATCTTCTACTGCTCAGAACCCCCTGACATCCTCTGCAGAGGGCCTGCCAAGAAATTACCCATGACCAGGACCCTCCAGAATTCAGGGCAAAGCATCCTGAGGCTTCAAAATGGGCAGCAAACCCCTTCCTTGCCTGCCTGCTCCCTCTTCCTCCTGCTCCCATTCCTGTTGATCCCAAAATGGACTTTGTGGTAACGGGAAGGAGGGCAAAACCTGGCGTGGGAAGGTCTTATTGCATCCTCCCTTGGCCTCACATGGCTTTTTCCTTCTGAAAAAGCTGGACACAGCCCTGGCTGATGGGTGCGAAAGGAGCTGGGTCTGACTTGGCTCTTCTTGGCTCCCCCAGTGGGATAGGTGGAAGTGGGAGCCAGGCTGGCACCGCATGCACCCATGTATTACTGAGATGTCTCTGGAGCAGTTCACAGGTTGGTGAAGGACCCAAGCAGGGCACATTCAGGGTGTTCTAGTTAAAATGATAAACCCAGCTTTGGAAAGAAGCATGAGAGGGATTCATTCCAGGATTACTCAAATACCTTGCTTTGGGGGAATATACTTCACTTCTCTTTTAACTTTAATATCGCATTAGAGACTGCTTTCTGGGATGGTGGATACTGTATTCTGAATACTTTATCACCAGACTCTGAGAGCTAGTGAAGTGTTTTGGATAATAGGAATGAATAATATATCATGCATCCATTGCACAGCAGACTGATTTGTTTACTGATAATTTAAAGTACATTATTATTTTACTACTCGCACACTGATTTACTTCCAAACATTGACTGAACAGATATCATTAAATTAGAATAATTTTTAACTCTAAAAAGATATTGTTTACAACTTGCTCCTTAGCGAGGCATTTGGGCTGAGCTGCATATATTTGTCTCTAGGATTATGGGTCCAAAATGATCTTCAAGCTGATTATTTCTAGGATATTTCAAGACTTCCTTTTGTATCCAGGGTCCGTTCCAGCTCTCTGGTTACTCAGCTCCTCAGCAAAGACCTCAGTAAGAACAAGAAGAGTCCCTCATTAAGTAGATCCTCTCCAAGATACTTGAACAGAAACCAAGCCTGAGGCTCCATGGTTTTCCCCTGGACTGACACTTAATCCTGTGAAGAGCCTGTGCATCATTCTCTATTTCTGCACACAGCTCTGCAGTGCAAAACTAGTTACGGGTGGATCCTTTAGCATATTTTGCAATGCACAACAGTTTTGTGCTCATGAAATTCAGAATCAGAATAACTCAATCTCTGAAACCTTTCTCTCTATTCAAACTGTAGTGGAATAAAGTTCATAGGTTAGAGCTGTAGAAAGGCAGCCAGGTTTTGGCTGTGCAGCTAATAGCTGTTGCACGTATTTGCACTAACTTTCACTGAAGCTCAGCTAACTTGTAGTGATACTATGAAGGCAAAGATCTGTTTTATACAAGTTTCAGTGTCTGCAGAACCAAGGCTGCTAAATGCATTCCTAATACTTCCATGTCATTCAGCAGTTTGAGTAATAGGACCTATGAAGAGGAATGAACAAACTGGAGCCATTCAGCATAAAACAGAGGAGGCAGAGAAAGGGCAGGATGAAAGGCCGCTGCAAAGAGATAGGCTGGTTGTTTTCCATGGATGTGGAAGCTAGGAAATGGTGTACTGAAAACGAAGTATGAAATATTCTCTTTACTCATTAGGAACTTCCAAAACCCGTTTTGTAGGTAATAGAGGACTGGAGTAGATTGGTGCAAATGCAGTGTCTCCTTCAAAGGAGGCTGGAAGAAGTGGCTGGACCAGCGTCCATGGGGTGAGATGGGGCTGACCCTGCTGGGCTGTGGTAAAAACCTAGCTCCAATCTGGACTCTTAGACAGCTTCTGTTTTTATGGCTATGGAACACAGTGCTGGAGCTATGGGGTGAACTGTGTGAAAGCGTCAATGCCTTCAGAAACCTGGCTTTAAAATGAAACAAATGTATTCTGGATTATTTATATGTCAGGACTTACATTTGGGATAATTAAAATGATGCTGAAAGGGGGTTCTGGGTGGATTTACTGCTGGGCATGCTCAGCCTCCCTCTGCTCCTAACTGGGATGTAGGAATGGTTTGGAGGAGGAAGAAGGGTCACCTCTGCACAGTTTGGACCCTCTTCATTCAGGATCAATGGGGTCAAAGGATGTTTGTTCTGGAGGCAGGAAATCCCCTCCCACTTGTGTTACATCTGTTAATTTGCTATGAAGAAGAAATTGAGGTTTCACAAAATCTCAGCACTGGCTCCCCAGCCTGGCTGCTTGCAAAGCCTCCAGACAGAAAACCAAGGCTGTTGGGCTACAAAGAGCCCAAAGCAGGCAACCTAATTTGAATTTTCCTCCCCTTTTAGACCTAGAGAAGTTGATGTTAGAGAAGAGGAAAGCATCCAGACTGTGCTCTCAGGGATGAGAACTGGAGGAGATTGCACAGCTTACAGGATGAGAACGAAATTAAACTGCAGCATACAAAACCCCAGTATCCCAGCTGCGGGCTCAGCCACTAGATGAAACCAATCTAATTTGTTGGACTCTTTATCCCCAAGGCCTCGTGAGACCTTGGAGTGAAAGCAAGAAGCTGCTCAGGGAGAAAAGAAAGTTTGGAGCCCGGAGGAGCAGGAGGGATGGCATGTTTATTTCAAAAGAGGGAGATGCGGGAAGGTAAGTGCCAGCACTGTCAGAACTTGGAGTCTTCTGATGCTCTCACAATATTGATGGAGGAGCAGTGCATGATGCCAGTGGTTTGAAAGCCTCGGAGCTATTATTGATGCAAATGTAAAGCAAAAGCTACAGCAGCAGTTCCCAACCTGTCACTTACAGCCAACACAGGTCCTGTGCAGAGAGACCCTTCTGCTTTGCTCCAGGCAACTGTGGAGGAGAAACCTCCAGCCCAGCTAACACAGAGTGCAAAGGGCTGGGATGCTTACAGAGCCCGAGGGTAAAGGAGAGCAAACACCTTGGTCGGCAGGGATGAAGTGGGCAGGAGGGAGCAAAGGGGGTGGAGGAAAGTCACCCTGTTATCAGGTACTCAAAAGGCTGCCTGTGTACGGAAAAGCACCAAGGTTAAAGCACTCTGGGCTATGAAAATGATTCCCCTAACACACTGAGAAAACAGACTTCCCATGTATCACAGAGAGAGGGGCTGGTTAGTCATCTGCAATTGGCATGTGTTCATAAAACACAGCTCCTGGGAGCTGTCAGGAATATTCCCTCCGTGCAACTCCAAGGAAGGGATTCATGGTGTGCCCTGCAGACGAGTGATTGCGCACAACAAACTGCTGCAGCTGTCGTGGAATGCTCAGAGCCTCAATGAGATTATTCAAACACCTGGTCGCAGTCCTTTGCCTGGCCTTGAGCACTGCCAGGGATGGGGCAGCCACAGCTTCTCTGGGCACCCTGTGCCAGCGCCCCAGCACCCTCACAGGGAAGAGCAACTTCCTAATGTCTCATCTCCATCTCAGTTTAAAGCTGTTCCCCCTTGTCCTGTGTTGGTGGCTTCTGCTGGACTCAGTGGACTTGCGCTGGGAGCCAGAACAGCCCAGCAGTGCTGATGGGGTCTCAGCAGTACAGGTAAAGGGCAAGGATCCCCTCTGCTTCCATGCTGGCTGCACTCCTGCTAATGCGGTTTCTGCAGCGGCATGGGGTTGATTCATGCTGGACTTGTCCACCAGCAGCCCCATTTCTGCAGCCTCTTGAGGTCCGGTAGATACCAGCCCTGACCCCAAGAACATGCCAACCATTCATCCCAAATTATGGGGAAGCCTCTCCAAAGCCTGTGCTGTCAAGGAGAGAGGTTGTATTCTGCAATAGCTGTAAGAGCTTTGGTATGTTTCCATGCAATTTAAAGTATAAATTAATAAGATAATTTTAATTGAAGTGGAGTGGATGCTACAGTCTTTGCTCCAAACTCTGCACAAACCACAATTTCTGGTGCCTGACCTGCTCATGTATCTAAATCTCTCTTTCCTCATTCATATTAGAGCTGGTAGAATTAATACATTATTCAGTGATTTCATCCTTCCGTCCATGATCCAAAGCCATTTTCTGCAAATGTATTCATTGCTTCCTCATGTTTGTTGACTTGTTATGTGAAGGACATTCAGCCAATATAGAGTATTTGGGAACATTTTGCTTTGTTTGTTTTGCTATCTGGAGTGGGGAGGTCATTTCAGTCTCAAAGTACTGTTCCCACCTCCCGAATCCTTGTAAATGAAGGATTAGTGAATTATGAATGCAGACATGTAATAGGTATGGAATATTGAATAACAAGTAGTCAGGTCTACTTCTAGTTCAAGAAATCCACACAAATACCCTTACTTAGTTTTGTTCTGGTATTAGGAAGAACTTGCTTTGCAGAGGCTGGTGGAGTCGTGTACCACGAATTCCCCCATGTCCGCAGATAAGTCTTAAGAAGAGGACTCTGTAGGACTGCCCCAAACCTCCATATCGATTGGGAACATAACTTTACGAATACGTTCATCGTTTAGGTGAAGTTTGCATTGTAACTAGCTGCAAAAGCTCTCCAGGGACACCTTGGAGGGGTGTCTGAGCGATACCTTACAGAAGGGGGTGGGTGGGGGGTGAATGTTCAGAATTGCAGGTACTTTACTCAGGGCATCACTGACGCATGCTGAGCCCGGTACCACCCTGACACGAACCTGTCCCATGCCACTGCCAAGTCAGGTTGAGCTCTCAGGAGCTCCTGAGCTTGGCCCGAGCCCTTGTTGCCCACAAGGCTGCATGCAAGGAGCGTTGGCAGGACTGGGTTGGAGGCTTTGCTGGGCCCCCTGAGACTCCCACAGACCTGGGGGTACTTTCCTAGTACCCCGGGGTAGCAGAGCAGCCCCCCCATCCCACAGACTCTCCCAAAGGGCAGGCTGGATCCCACCTCTGGCAGCATGGAGCATGCAGGTACCGGAGTTCTGCACACCTACAGTCCAGTTCCCCCTCACTAAAGAAACCCCAATCAATATTTCCCATTAGAGAGCCACTGAAGTGGAAGTAATTTGGCCATGAGTTGTTGCTGGAGATCTGATCTTCCTGCTGTGGGCTGTGAAGGCTCTTAGAGTGAAAGATTTACAGCCTTTTGGAGAGACAGGGTTATCCTTCATGAGACAAGAACATTGACAAGCTGGGCCTTTTTGTCTTCATTCCACCCCTGAAATCCCCCTTGATTCATTACACTTTGTCCTTCTCGTCGGTGTAATGAAATACAAATGTTTATGTTGATATATAAAGATAGCAACATTGATTTGCTTTTCTGCGGTACGTTTGATTACTATCAAGCTTCCAAAACCTTCCCGAGGTCCTTTTTTATATTATTGCAACACCTTTTCAGACTCACAGCTTTTTCCTAATTGTATTTTCTGCTGAGAGAAGCACATGGAAGGATCTGAAAAGGATGCAGGTGAGGTCTCAGAGGAGCCATTTCAATGCATTAAAATGTTGAGACACTGATTTTACAAAGACAGTACTTTGCAAATTACATATTTGCAAGAACTTGAGATGAAATTATAAGACTGCAAGCAAAGTTATTTCACATTTATTATGACTTCCTCTAGATTTTCATCTCATCTCAGACCCCTGGGGTTTTGGAGCTTTGCCCATCTTTTGATACTATCTGTATTCCTGTTTCTGTGTCTGATGCCTTCTATATGCTCATAGGAATGGATGAGCAGATGTGGGTAAGTTGCAGGGGTGCTTTAAATATGCTCAAAACCAGAGCCAGCTTTACTGCTTGCACAACATATTTGTCTCTCTGTATTAAACCTGCACCTGAAGAAGAAGCTCCAGACTGGAAACCTCTGAGAGAACAGAAGCATTTCATATCTACAGCTAAAACTTACACCTCAGTCTAATTGAGGTCCTTTTTACATGCCCTGTTGTGCACTATAAAATGGGAAAAAAACAGAGGCTGTTGCAAGATTCCAAATCCTCACGATGCAGAAAGCACAAGGAACCTTTCTAGCGCTTGTGCTATCCCAGACCAACAGCCAGAGGCTGTTGGGACCATCTCTTGCACAGCCGGTCTGCTCCAGGTGTTAAGCTGCTCCTACAACAAACACTTCCTTTTTAAGCTGCTGAGAATTATTGATTTACTGAGGCAGAATGTTAATTATTATGGGATCCATGAAAAGGGTTGTTGTTTTCTTTGTTCGTAACAAACAGTGTTCTCCAATTAATCTGGGCTTTGTTATGAATGAGGGAAAGATTCTTCCTAACTACCAAAGAAATTGATTTTTCAGGTTTCAATGTGTTTACGTTCAGCACAACTTCACCATTTCCTTGTTTGATTAAAAGAAAGAGATACAGATGAAGTTGGAGCAGGCTTCTCCCTAGAGGTGTTCACTTAGGGGTTTAAATATCAGCTTTCCAGCAGTGCCAGGAACTACATGGTTGAATAAGGCTTGAATCAAAATGGTTCAAAGAAGGAATCTGATACGAGTACAATGGAAAGAGAGACCAAGCTTTTCTTCAGAGTACGGCTCAGCCTGCTTTTCAGATTGTTGACTTAGGGATTTTCCTCTATCTTTTATAATCTTTAAATAGTTTCTTTTCAACTTCTACCTTAAAAGAAATCCCATTCCATTAATTGAGACTTTGCTTTTCTTTGGTATTTCCCTCTACTAGTCAGCTCCCTTGTTAGGGTTCCAGCTGGGGGGCAGCTGAAAAATACCCTTTTCCTCCAATGAACCCTTGTTCTGCTTGGAATGTAGCACAATGAACCATCTTGTTTGGTAGAGGATGAAGCCATCCATTGGGTGGCCCTTTAATTTGCAGACCCCCCTGGTCCTGGGGCTAATGCCCTTACTTGTTTAGGATGTACCAGAGCTGAAGTAAAGCCTCTTTGTATCTCACTCCAAGTAGCCTAAAATCAAGACTGTATAATACTTTGGGGTGGTCCTCTCAAGCCCTATGACTCTACCAGAGCTGGTCTGTTCGGCACAAATGAGATCTGGAGCAGGGACTTAAGTATCTCACAGCCCTGTGTAATTGCCATTGTCTGGAAGGCCAGTTCCTTGCTGCTTCTTCCAGTTAATGAAGATGCTAAGTATGGTTCCTCAACCCCACATGTCCAGAATACCAGTTCTTCAGCTATAAAAGGCCCAAGGGAGTGAAGTGAGTCACATCCCTGGAGAGTGCCTGAGCTATGGAGCCAAAGCAGCCCATTGAGCTGAAGCTTGCAGATCAGGATCAAAGCCCTCAAGCTGCAGATCCCATGGGGTGCAAGCCTAAAGGGAGCTCTGAGCAGTTCATGGTCAGTTCTGCACATAGCTGCAGGCAGAAATTTTAGTACTTCTGAGATGTCAGTGAAACAAATGGCTGTTTCCTCAGTATCTGCACCCTCCACTGGGGGAGGTGGCACTCTGGTATTTCCACTCCAGAATGGCAGACAAATGCCTGCACACCCTCACCAATCTAACCCTAAGCAAACACGCACATCTTCACATCACATTGCTCCTCACTCTCCTCCAGGATGCATCTGAATCCTAGGTGAAAACTCATTCAGCATTAAACACTTTGCTAGCTGGATTAGCCTGAGGGGTTGCTTGTAATTGCAGTATTGTTAGGGCTGCTTTTCATTTAGAATCATTCTGTTAGAGATGCTTTCAAACCAAGTCCTGTAATTTCCTAGTAGTGGGCTGGGTGTAAACTCCTTGCTAAGCTGATAGATGTCTTTTTCTATAAAGTCAATTACTGTAGAAAATCCACTAATACAAAAGGCATAATGCAATTATTTGGAATTGATTTCTTATAAGCTTATGAATAGACATTTGGGCAAGTTCAAGTTTGCTGAGAGAGTTTATAATAATAGCTGTCACATTTTATATTAGTTTTCATCCCCAGGGATTTCAAAGCACTTTAAAAACCCTGAATTCGTATCTCTAAAGAGGAAGCATGGCCCAGTGCCCACTTGCCTCTTGCTGGGGAAATCTGCATTTGATTCTCCCTTTCACCACTGCCTCCCAACACAATCCTTCATAAGTCTTCAAACTGCTCCTACAAAATGAGCAAAACTGCATGCTCCTTCTGCAGGGCGGTGGCAGGAAAGAAACCCTCATGACTGGCAGGGGTAAGAAGGTGCAAAATGATGTGGGAAAAGTCCATTTAGACCAGGGATCTTGGGATGAGAGTCAACTGCCCTGACTGATCTCCTCTTCAAATGCTGATTCAGCTGGTCACCTTGCCTGAAGCCCTTTGATAAAGCAGTTGAGATGCCAGAGGAGAGGATCAATCCTATTTGCATGCCTTAAATGGGAGAGATGTCCCACTGCCAGTGGGGGGCCCTACTTTTCTCCATGGACTTTAAAGGAACCTAAGAGTGAAGAATACAGATTTAGGCTATTCACAATATAAAGCTGAAGGCCTCCTCCCCCATATACCATGGAATTCCCAGCAGTCGATTGAGATCTATGGACACTTGGGGGTTTTAGCAGTAAAAGGCAAGTGGTGATGATCCAAGCCAGGCTGGACAGGGCTTGGTGCAACCTGCTCTAGTGGAAGGTGTCCCTGCCCATGGCAGGGGGTGGAACTGGATGAGCTTTAAGGTCCCTTCCAACACAAAGCAGTCTGTGATAATAGTAACAACAGTGATGATAGTGAGCCATGAATGGTTTCAGGAGGATGTAGGCTCCTGTCCGAGAGCCACAGAGGAAAGAAGCAAAAGGATGACAGCCAAGTACAGACCACAGTTCAGTGGTACAGATGGCTAAAATCTTGGCTCACTTAGTAGCTCATTAATGGTTCCTAATGCATTTATGAGAAACATTCTTATGTAACTGCTTTGCAAAGCTCCAGAGTTGTCCGAGTGCAGAACCGTCACAAGAAAATAGGAATGATGCACTGCAAGAGGCTGTAGTGAGGGTGTCAGTGGTATTACTGGTCATTGACACCTATAGCTAGGAGAGATTTCATTAAAAATCTAAATAAAGCTGAGGTTCTGAAGTAAAACTGAGGCATGCACTCCCCATGCAATGGATACATTCTGCAGGATTGTTGAAGAGCAGGGAGTCACATTTCCATTTAGTTTTCCCTCTAAGATGAGCTTTGTATCAGTTTGCAGACCAGGAAAAGCAGCATCAGCACAGACAGCATTGTCCAAAATTAAATTTCTTTTCCATCTAGTACCCCCCACATTTGGCTTTTTTATTTGGTTTTAAAGTTGCAGTGGACATAAAATAAACCTGCTCCTTCGCCAGTTATATTTGCGGCTGTTTGTATCACTTGAAGAACAGTTTTCACATCCTAAGAAGCCAGATAATAATTAATAGACTAGATAATTGCACCATCAAGGCTGCCACTTCGTAAGGATGAGGATTTACTGCTTCAATGTTTTAAAACTCGCAGAACTGTTTTAGATGTATGGGAATTCTACAGCATTTCCTGTGCAGCGAAGGGCCAGGCTTAACTGAAGGGGTTGTAATCGTGCCACTGTTTTGAAAAGGACCTCAGAAACATATAGGCATTCTAAAGAAATATTGACAGATTTAATAGATTCTGTGATGGGAATTGGGAAATGGCTTAATTATAGCATGTGTGTATTACGACATTAGGCAATTATTAAATTAACAGATGGCAGGGGCTTCTCCAAGCTCTCATAAATGGATCTTAGCAGCATTCAAGTGAAAGGGAATGTCCTATGATAATGCAGGCAGCAGTCTGAACATCCCGCTCAATCACTGGCACGTGGGAATTTGGGGGTTGAAACTGATGCCTTGATCTCACAGTAGCAATAAAAGAGTAACTCATATGATGATGAAAGGTCTGTGTATTTCCCCCAGTCAATAGTAAATTGGTCCCCAAAAGGTGATTTTCCTTGTTCCCCAGGTAGCAGCAAATCTGCTGGAGGAAAAAATATAGGGGAAGATAGAGGAACCAAAGCAAGCTAACTCACAAATAAAGTTAACACACCATTTCATTGTCCACAATCTCAGAGGCTGGGAATGCTCACCTGAGACCCAGGAAAGCATAGATCACATCTCTCCTGTCGTGGAGGGATCCTGGTCAAATTCTGCACCTCCTGTTTGGGTTCTAGTCTGGAGTTCCACAACAAACTGCTCCAAAGCACAGAGTACAAGTGAGCACTTCGCATCTTCCTTCTTTTTCCTGTTCCCCTTGCTTAGGGATTAAATTTCCCTGGAGCACAGACCGTAATGCTGATGAACCATCACATCCTCCATTCAACTCCTGAAATCTGCTAAGCAGCACAATACCCCTGATGAGAGTATGTGGGTTCAAACCTCCTGAGAAGGGGTGATTGGAAGAGCCCCATTACAAGCAAGACACGGTCCTTGTCTCTTCCTGGTCTTGTCATGGAAAAGATTGAGCATGACTTTGACCTTTGGCTGAGCCCTGTCTCCTTCAGGAAAAGGGCTCTTCACTGCTTGCCACTGGCACTTTTCTCAGCTGCAAGGATTTGTTCGGTTGTTATTAAATCCAAGAGTAAAAGCTTGAGAAAGGCTCTTTAGCCTGGAGGTGAGAACAGTCGCTTGGGAGCTCGGTTCGCTTCATGGAACAGTTAATTGTTTATACACAGCTTCACAGTGTTGAAAAAGTCAGATTCACCACCCAGGCTGGCTCCTTGGACTGCCAATGGTCAGAGCACTTTCCCAGGCAGATGACTGGTCCCTTAAATCCCCTCCAGCAGAAAGAAAACTCAGACGACATCAGCTTCGTGAGTGGTTTGTAACCCCAGGCCTTACCTTTCAGCATGGAAAGTTTTGCATTAAATGGAAAACTGAGCACCAAGCCACCTGAAGTGCTGAAGATTTGGAGTTTGGGGAAGATGGAGAGTAAAGTGTTGTTTCAGCTCAATAGTTTTGGGGAGACGTTTTAGGTTGGGTATCACATGGAAAAATAAATCAATCATTCACATCATTTTAGCTATTACCTCTTTTTCAGATACAATTTATCCAGAATGGAAGCCTGGAATAAAAGCAAATCCAAGATAACTCTTGCATTATTCTTAGTATCTAATAATTTCCCAAGGTCTGGTCTGCACAAAGAGATCCCCTGGATGGCAACAGTGAAGATGCAATTTACCTATAGTAATTCTTTATTTATAAGGATTAAATAAGCAACAAGTGTTGATGGAGTTTGTACTCATGATCTGATGGTGAAACATCTCAAAAGCAGCTTGGAAAGAAAAGCTACCTTTCAGAAGTGTTTCACACAGGTAATAACAACAGTTCAGATATATTTGCAACGCAGATGGGAACACATCTTTGGAAGTAGAGGAATCTGCTATTCAGCAGCAAGAACAGCTGAGCTGGAGCATCTCAGAGACTATCCAAGAAAACTCTTTACTACCACACACCCAAGAAAATAGGAGTTAGACTTATACCTACAGGTCTAAAGACAAGCCATCAGAACTCTTTCACTCTCCCAAGCAGGGACTGGGGATGTATTATCTGTAGAGAACTATACGGAAAACAAAGACACATTGGAGATTTAGGAGCCAAAGACCTGCTTTCAGCAGTGGCATAGAAACAGTGGCATGCTAAGAGCCAGATTCTCAGAGGTACCTGGAGGTTTAGAGGTGCAAATAGGCTCAAGTTATTCAGAGGCACAGTAGCCACAGAAAGGGAGTTTTCTTAAATCCAAATGCAGTAGGTTTGAAATAGCAGAGATATGGATCAGGGACTTCAACCTTGGGGGGCTGGGGGAAGAGGCACAGGAGGTGCTGTGAGCCAGTTCAAAGGAGGCCCCAAGAAGTGACTCAAGAAATTACTTTCATCCACACCTTACCATAGTCCATAGCCCTGGCTTCCAAAGTGCCTGCATCTCAATCCAAAGCAAAAAAAGAATCCACAGGTTGAAGATGTTTGAAAACTTCTGGTCCAGCCCATTTGGAAGACTAATATTCCAGCAAGAAGGGCAAAACAACCATAACGATCCTGCTCTCCAAAGAAATCATTTATGCTTACAGAGACAGTAAAAATTGAATTGGGCATTATGAAAAATACCCTGTGTAGCTGCAACTATAACCTAGATAATTCATTTAGGCTAAATATATGGTTGTAATTGAAAATCCAAATAAGGTATGCATATGCATTGATCCATGTGATTTAAATCAAGCTATAAAACATCAACATTATCCTGCCAAAGCTGCTGAAGAAATGGCAGCCAAGCAGAATATGAAATTCCAGGGAGACCATTGCACTGGCTGGGAGGAGGATTTAATTGATTTTGACAAAGAAACCTATTTGCTGTTTAATTGATTCCTACTTTAAACTCGGCGTTCTCAGACATAGCAGAGAGAAGCAGCAGAATAGTGATTACCCACAGCAAATTACAGCTGCCTGGCTCCAGAACGCTTCAGTTCCTGGTTATTCTCTATTTACTAAATTACTACTGTGGCTTTTCAGAGAAACACTAAAAGCTACTCGTGTAAGTACACGAATCTCCCAAAGAGTTACAGGCTGATTGAAAGAGCTGTTCAGATCCCCAGAAAGACCTCAGGAGAAGCAGTAAGGATCCTCACTTTATTCCAAAAGGACTCATGCTCTTCTGCACCTCCTGTAGGCTGGCAAGGGCTGTATTTGCTGGGTTGCAGGGAAGAAGGGGTCACAAACTGTATCAGTGCTGTAAAGTCAACTTGGGAAACCCTACAAGGGTAACACATGACCCTTCCCAGCTTTGATAGATGCTTCTCCAGGAGCTACCACTGCCACAATGACCTCCAGTCCATCATCCCTGCTCCTAGATAGAAAACGTCCAGCAGCCTCATGAACCCCAGGAGCAGCTCCATGTCCTGGTGCAGCTGTGACACTCGCCAGTGTGCTGGAGCCTACAGGGCTGCTGTATTTTGTAAGTTTCTGAAGCCTTCCAAGGGTCTTCACGAGCATCACTGAGCCTTTATCTTCATGTCAGGGAGTGGATGAGAATGAATTTCTTCCTATCTTAAAACAGAAGCAACCCCTGCAAGTCCACACAGGCTCTTTTAGACTGCACTGGAGCGGAGCTGCATAACAAGGTCAGTAGAAATAGGAAAACAACCTCAGAAGCTGCTTGAGTGAGGAAAGGCACTGAACCATCCATGTGCTGCTGTAAGCCTTCATGTAGCAACACCCTCGTGTGACCTGGGAGCTGATCAGTGTAAGACCATGCTCGGCTCTCACTGTTTCACAACTACACTCTACCAAGCTCACAAGGAATGCAGAGATGGGCACTGTCTGCTGCTGAGGCTGTACTAACTCCAGGAGCAACAAGGATGGTTTATTCACCCTCCTGAAGCCAGCACTAGAAGCACAAATGAGCGCTCACAAGGCATCATCTCCCTGTTGTTTAAGCCATTATTTCCCCAGTCCCTCCCTGACAATGACTGATGGACTCAGGGCAAAGATTTTTCAATTTGAAAAATCCATTCTCATTTAAGAAATCATCTTCCTCTGAGCTCATCCATTTGTCACACGGTGCAAGGCAGAGCTGGGGTTGCAGTCGGCACTGCTGGCACGCTGCTCTTCAACAGCGAGGCAAGGACAAAGTTTGGTAACTGCAGCTTGGAGAAAGAAGAATAAATCATTGATTTTGCTTCAGAACAATTAAAAAAATGATGCCTGGAAGTGGTAAGAGATGGGCTGGACCTAAGAAAATATTATCATGATTATTCAATTCTTCATGGCAGGCCCCTTTCTGTCGGGGTTTAGACACTTTGTCCATCTCTCATGCTGAAAGGCATCTTGCATGAAGGAGCAGAGGCACACAGCTGGGAGTGAGACAGGCAGCACATGGAGATGCCCAGATACACAGCTCCAGGTTGAGGCCATCCATGCAGTTCTTCGGAGACAGAAACAACTCGAAGACTTGACCTCAAACCTCTGTCATGAGAAACACTGAAACCTCATCCAGCCCCAGCAGCTCTGGGAACAGGAATGACAAATGATGGTTATATCCAGACTGACCTTTTACCAGCTCTCCCCTAATTAAAATCAGGATTCCAAGACATCACTTATCCTCATCACAGTGTGGCCTGAGGGATCCCATTAAGGTGGGTGAATGCTTTTGTGCATCCTTACAGGAAGATGTTCACAGCCCCAGAGGCTCCCCTTGAATCTTTCTCCTCACAGATGAGGCTGCTGTGGGCACCTGAACTGACTCAAGGAGAGAAGCAGCCTGAGAATTTCCTTCCTGCGTCCAACAGAGCAACTTCCCAAATCGAAGTCTGCATTCAAATGAGGAAGAGCAAAGGGAAGCACAGGTTTTCTGCAAGCTTTGACAAGGTGCAGTGCCAGCACCTCTGGATGTTATTGGAAGAGTTTCCCGAGGAAAGGAGCTCAGAGACATCCAGCTACATGAGGAGGGATAACCAGAGGAATTATGGAAAATGCTGAATCCCTCCAGGGTGGGATACTGGAGTGCCTGCCTATAGCCATCAAAAAACTGAGCTATGCGGGGGACACCTAACACCAAGAAGTAGCTTGTGAGAAGTGTATTGTACCTAAAGTAGAGGTGTATTTCATTCTACAACTTTAAAGCCTAAGCTGTAAAAGTGTACCACATTGTCTTGCCTGTGGTCAAGATTCTGCAGTTCTAATTTACAGTTGTAATAAGTCCTCGAATTCCCTGGTTTTCACAACATGAAGACTTGTTTAGCCTCACACGGGAGTTTGAGCAAAGTAAAACTGGAAACACAGAGGTCAGAGGCTGCGTTGAGAGACTGCATTTTATTTATCCTTGTTTCCAAGCTTTAAGTACAAGTGACACAAAAATAAGGTCCCTTTCTGCTTCAGCCCAGCTTCCACAGCCAGGGCCTGGAGCAGCTAAGCGGTATTCAGTAAGCATGAGAAGCCTCACATCTGCCCCAATGCGGCTTTTGTGCCGATACAGATCCACTGTGCAGCATGTGAGGGGTTCATTATTTATCAGCCAGTGCAGTCCCTGGAGGGGGCACAACCCCACCAGTTAAGTGTAAGAAAGACACGTACACGAATACATCCTCATAGGGAGCATGAGCTGTCCAGCTCCTGAACACTTCCTTGTCCTCCTGTTTCCACAGAGGAGCAAGTGAGCTTCCAACTCATCTGCTGCACACAAACCCGTTCATCAGAAACTGCTCTGTTGAGGCCTGTGGTACCTGTGCTCATCGGATTGTACAACTTGAACTACTCTGTCGCAAAGCCCAAGAGGCCCTCTGCTCCACCACCTCACTGAGCCATCCTTGCAGGACAGCCAGCAAGTGCCAAGATCTGATCCTTCCCTGCTTTAGAACCACTCCTCCCATGGCTGAACCCTCAGCAAAGCATAAAGGCTTTGCTGAGGCTCCTTTGCCTTCCTTAGTGTCATTGCTTGACCTCACTAGGAGGATGAGGAGCTGCAGACCAAGCCACACCAGCCACAGCATCACACAGAGTGGTGAGGAGGGGATAGAGCAAGACAACACAACAGGTACAAGCAGAAATAAATCAAAGCCCTAAAACTGCTTTTCTCTGCTTCACAACATGGCAGGTGTCCCCAGTAATCTCTTACAGGGTAAACACTGCATTTGGTGTGTAATTTGTTTGGTAAACCCTACCTTTCAGCTATAATTACCCCATCAAGACTGCTCAATGAAGATGACATTTAAAGTGGTCTTCAGCTCACAGCTGCAACATCCATCCCATGGGAGGTGGAGCGTACATCCTTCCCCAAGAGAGAGGTGCTGTGAGCGTGGCAGCCAGATGTGCCCCCAGAATCAGCCATTCACAGAGTGGTGTTTTAGTGAGGACAGCACACACATCAAAAACAAACTGTTCGATTTCTCTGCCAGGACAACTGCAAGATGCAGGCAGTTGGCATTTCCTCAAATGGGAGGGCTCAGGATGTCTTTCATTCTAAGGATTAACAGCTCCAATAAAACCAACATATGTGATGATACCACCTTGGAGAATGATCCATGCAGGACTGGTTACCTGCAGCATGAGTCTTCTAGTGTCCCTCTTGCAAAGGAATATTTCCACTCTGTTTACTTCCCAAAGGGCAGACACATTACTTTGCTTTGCACTGAGACACCCAGTGAGACAACCAGATGAGGTACAAGCACACAGTGCCTTTAATAAAAAGAGCCTCTAGCTCCCTGCCATCTGGTTCCTCCTCTCCTGTCCTCCTGTCTTCTCCACCTTGCCCAAGTCCTGCCATAAGTGAACCCTTCTTTGTACAGCTCTCCCCTGCTCCAGTCTTCCAGACACACTCTTCATCCCTCCTCCCTCATACTCACTGAATCCTCATCTTTAATCCAAACCCGTTGTTTTTCCATCCAGCCTCTCACCTGTACTCTGCTTGTCCCCAGCCCTCAGGGTGTCTTCTCCAGCTTTCTCACTCCTTCCCTTTCCACCTCTCCTCAAACTCCTCCGCATCCTTCCCTTCTTCACTGCTTCCTGCCCTCACTTGGCTTTCCAGATAATTGCCTTTAATAACTCCCATTCCACCATGCCTTTCAGGACATGGGGGGGGTACATAAGAGAAATAGGCAGGAATCTGCCTCCTGCACTAAGCTCTTGTCAGACTTTATGAAATGGGCTTAACATAAAGTATCAGTACCGAGGATGGCGTAAAATCCAGCCATGTCAGCATTCAGCTTGTTAATTAGCCTCCAAATGCAATGCTATAGAAGCTGAAGCCATCACTGAAGCTAAATAAATATGGGAATCGGGCAGAAACCGGGAAGTCAATACTGCAAACTAACTGCTTCTGCAAACGAGTTTTCATTACCAGAGGGGCAGACATCAGCGTCCCGAAAGCACCACAACAAGGGTAATTATTTCCTGGCAGTGCTCTGCATTCACACAAGGTACCTCGCCTTGTTTGCAGCAGTAAAGGGCAGCGGAGCCATCGATCAGGTCAGGCTCCTGTCACTCCTAGAGGCATCAGGGGTTTTAACGAGCCACGCAAAGGGCATTTTGGAATTGTCACAAGTTCACGCTTGGTTAGTAAGGCAATTTGAAGCAGATTTATTGAGCCCCTTCCCTCCCCTGCCATCAGGGAGCAGAGGGAAGGAAAGCTGTCCAGATCCAAGTCTTGCCAGGACCTGCCAGAAGAGGCCCCTGGCAGGAGCCTCTGAAAGGGAGAAGAGCTGAATGCTGATGTCAGCAAAGATTTTAGCTGGAAAGGCAGCGATGTGCTCCAGTTGAGTCAGGTCACTGCAGAATGCTGCTCCTGGGAGCACCCATGTCCTTTGCTAGCAAACAGATTCATATTCTTAGGGGCTCCTAAACCCACACCGATCTCCCCTGATCATTTCAGGTCAACACAGTCCAGCTCAGCACAGGGAAGTCCCTCCAAGTTCCTCTCCTATGCTCTGGAACACCCAGTTCCCGTCTCTAATGTAAGGAAAGGAGGTGCAGCAGGGAAGGGAAGAGACGGGGAAGGTTACACCAGGAAAGCAGAAGGCCAAGGGCTAACCACCAAAACAGAATTCCGGCCTGCCTGCAGCAGGCAAGCAGGAGCAGCAGCAGGAATATTGCTCCCACACCAGCCAATCACGGCATCTTCATTCTCCAGCACCAAGGGCAGCAACTTCGTCCTATTCCCATTCCAAACCAATTCCAGTCAGCTTTAAAGGGACCCGAAATTCCCCATCCACAGGGACTTAAGGCAACACAAAAGCTGGAACCAGAGAGTTCTTGCCTGAGCAGAGCAGCCCTTCAGGGAGGTCAAAAACCTTTAAGCATGGTGTTCTTCTACAGCTGGCAGTAGCACAGCTCTTGCAGAAGAGATGACAATATCCAAGCATGTCAAGGAACACAGATGTGAAAAGGGGAAATTAAGTTCCTTGCAAGCAGCTAGAGTGTTTTTGCCTTTCAGCACTTGCTGTGAACTTCAGTTTCCCAATCTATTGCTTTCATGACAAAGCTGCTTGGGAAACCCTCCTTAAGCACTTACCCTTGCCAGTTAGGGGTCACAGTAACATGTTGGCTAATGCTGCCTAACGCAGCTCATGAAACATGACAGCCTTTTGGAGTGATGCCCAAGGTAACCTTCACCCAGCACCAGCACATTCTGTGACCCAGAAGTCAGGCATTTGAACAAAGAACAGCAGGAACTGAATGAAGAAAGGCAGAAATACATGAACATGAGAATTAAATAATTAAAATGTGAAACAAACTGGCAGATGGAGATGGTGGCATCTACCAAAAGGGAAACAAGGAGCAAGTGCCCCTGTGATTGCATTTGAAATTCAAATCGACCTATAACTGTATTATCACATGTGACCACAGCAGAAGCAGGGAGGAACAGCAGTAGGGGAGGATAAGATATAATCACTTGGGCTATAATTATCAGCATCAAGGAACACTACATCATTCCCAAGGGCTACTGAGAGCCAAAAGGGACACCTCAAAGCATTTCTTCCCCACCGAGGTGTTTGTCTAGGGTTGTCACATTACCAACACATTTCTTAGTTCTATCCAAACTTACTAAAAATGTGGATAGTCAGAGAAGCTTGTATTGAACAGAATTATCTGGATACTTTCCCAGAGCTCAGATGAGTTTCCATCTCAAACACTGCAGAAAACCAGTCCATTTGGCATTCCCAGTTTCTTTCTCACTTTATCCTCTTCCCATCCCTGCATCATGGATGGGACCATAAGAAGAGCAAGAAATAAGAAAGTCAAACTATTCCTCACCATGCCTCATCTTGGTGAGAGTTTTGCCTTTCATACTTGGTATAACATGGCCACAATTCCCCAAGTCTTTTCACGTTAAAGAAGTGAAACGCATGCAGAGTCTTCTAACAGCCTCCTCTTTTCAAGCAGAGCTTTGCCATGAGGAGATCATCTTAGCCATGGGGACTGTGGCAACAGAACACCCACAAGAGCCATACAGGTACCAGGCTTTCCTAATCCAGCACAGGGAACCAGGGAGACCCCAGCCACATGAACATTTGAGTTTCCAGCTGCAAATAGAGAGAGGCCTGTGAGCTGCTCACCAGCTCCCAGGGTAAGAGTAGCCAACAGCGTTCACAGCACAAGCAAGAACATTCCCCATTGATCCATAAACAGAAGCAGCCCGATTTGCTAGGCAAAGCACTGTGTTAATACAGACCAGATGTGCTGCACTGACAAACTGACATCAAGTGCAGGAATGTCTAGCTACTTCCTAAAAAGCACTTAGAGCAAGGTGAGTTTAAAACCAGGATTTAAGCATTCCTAAGTAGCAATGTGCAGATTTGCTATTGAGAAGCTAATATATACCATGTTTCCCACCAAGCAGCAGGACTACCTCCAAAACTGCTTGCAGTTAGTTCACTTATAGTTGCATTATGCAGCCTGGATCTTCCTCTTTGAACTCTTTTCCAGAGAGGAACTGCTCAGTAGTGATCACAGCATGCAGTGGAGAAATGACCAATGCAATTTATCTCTCAGATCTCAACTATGATTTGTTCTGACTACTTAGATTGCCTTACTTTGTCTTCAACACAAACTAATTACTACATGAGGAACACACATAGGACAGTTGTCCACCATCCTGAGATCAGGGAAGTTGGTTCCAGATCTCCACCACATCAGGAGTTAGATTTTGGCATCAGTTATTCCATTGATGCAACACAAAGACCACATGATGCTGGCACAGTATAGCATAAAGCCATCACACAGTAACACAGAAGTGATCACTGTTCTAACAGTGCTCCTCATCCTATTTGAGAAGAGGAAGTTCCACCTCTTCAAGCCTGTATTTGCTCTCCCCAATCCCCATTTCTGACCTCCATGAAATAAGTTTAACCACCTTTAAAAGAAAGATAAGCTTGGAAACAGTACTTCCATAGGAGCAGATTCCACTTCTTTCCTTGAAGAAAAGAGATTGAGAAGCAAGGAGAAGACTTTTTTCCTTTAGAAGTTCAAAAGGCATTTTGTCCATCAGCCTTTAACAGTTCTGCAGCTCACCACAACCCCACCGCAGACTGATGCCTTCACCATGTAGCAACAGACAGCTACAGAAGGAGAATGAGGCCCAACAGGACTAATAACAAGGTATGACAGGATCCTGACAGCTTCCCACAGCTTCTCCAAACCTGGGAAAGTGCCATCAGGAAACATACAGCTTGGGAGCAAGAAGGAATTACAACTTTATATGTCTCAGGGCAGTGGCAGGGTTACCAGCCGTAATCCTAACTGTACCACTGATTTCTCACCAGTTACTGCATTCCTGACTGCACTGTCAGCTTGGACAAGTACAGTTCACCTCTGTTGAGCCATACTCACTCTTGGAGAGTTTCTCCAGAAGAAACTGGAGACAGGAAGGATTTTCACATGCAGTAGTTTTATTTGCAGTAGTTATGACCTAGTACAGCAGCATTTAGGAAGACAATTCTTTACTGTAATAACTGAGGGGTTAGGATCAACAGCAATTATTATATTGGACATAAGCAGTACCTCAATACACTGATGAAGGACGTACCATAGCTTGCTAGGGAGGTGGGAGCATTGCAGAGCTTCAGTCTTCTCAGCATTCCCGAAAGCAACTACAAGCACTCAAAGTGGCCCTGCTGCTTCCACCACCTTCTTTAGAAGATCTTAAGGATTTATTCACTAGTACCCAGTAAGCGTTCAAGATGTGACGTGGGACCAGATTCCACTTCTGTGCTCACAGCCTTATCCTTTACATGAGTGGTAGAAGCTTCATGATGCCCTGCTCCTGCTGTCTCTGCCCCCTCCTCCTGGAAGGGTTCATCCTCCTGTGAGGTTTCCCTCTCCTCCCTGGGGGAGAAGGGTCCCACCAGCCAGGATAGAGGTGTGTTGTTCTTCAGGTAATCCAGCAGCTCCTCCATGTACTCATGGATCAGAGCCAGCTTCCTCTGGCTCTGTGTCAGGACACTGCTGGACAAGTCCTGGAAGGACTTTGCTGCTGAGAAAGAAGCATGAAGCTCCTGTATGGTACCAAGAGATTGTTTCACCTTATCCTGAAGGCTTGAGGGAAGACCTTGGATTGCAGACACTACTTTACAGCAGGTGACTTGCAGCTGCTGTGTGATACTGCATGCCAATAGCAGGGCCAGAGACTCCATTTCCTGGGAGGAGGCAGAAGTTAAGATCAGAGGATGAGTTACTCTAACAGGGAAATGCCCAGAGCCCTTTGCTCTCCTGCCCACTGTCATACCTCTGGATCTGCAGAGCCGTTGTTTCCACTCTCTTTGCAAGACTTCCTACTCCAGTCCAGCCACATCTGGTGTAGTTTCTCCTGCGCCTCCAGAAGCTTTTGGTTAAATCCTTGCTTAAACACTTCCATCTGTGGCAAGGGAAGATCAGAGCATCAAGACAGACCTGCTGGTGAACGCACAGCTCTTTATCATAGCATTGAAGTTGACACCAAACCAACAATGTGGTCCTCTCCTTCCAGGAAACTGGGCTCAACCTACCAGGTCAATGATGGAGTGAAGCTGTGCCAGGGCCTCCTGCATGCCCTGCCAGACCTGCTTCATTTTGTCTGTTGAGTGCATGTAGGCAAACAGGCGAAGCTCATCAGGGAGAGACCCCAACCGCACAAAGTACCTCCTCTTCTCCTGCTGCTGCTCCACAGGCATCATGTCTGCACCCTCCTCAGATGCTGCCAGTTTGGCTGAAAGATAGAAGAAGTACCTGCAAGTGGCTGAGCAGAGACGTTTACCACACAGAGAAAATAAGTATCAGGAGGTCCTGGACTAGGAACCAGGTAGCCTCCAGCATGGCACTTCCCATTAGCCCCATTCTAGAGTAGCCAGTTGATGGGGAATGGGGCTGGCTATCCCCAGTTTGATGGTTCCTACTACAAAGACTCCCATATATGGTTTCCTTACCTAGCTCCTCATTTGCAATAGGGAGAGAGCTGTCTTCTGTCTCCCCCAGCACAGTGCCTGCTCCACTTACAGCAGTCTGGTCCACTTCAGAGTCCATAACCATCCCCACACTGCTGGTCACTGCGGACCTGGCAGCCTCCATGCCACTCTGAAGAGCCTCCTTAGTCACATCTATCACCTCCATCACTTTGCTGCTCACAGCATCCTTTGCATCAGCCACTCTGGATGATACCAGCTCTTTTGTGTCAGAGAGAACCTGCAGAAGAAGACACATGTCAGATGAGGGATTAAGTCATGCAGTACATTACAATCACTAATTGCACCAAGGCAGCAGCACAGTGTCTGCCAAGTATTCACTCCTGTAGGAGCTTGTCCTATGCACCGAGGGGTAGCTTGCTCCTGATGTAAAAGCCTGTTTTGCTCCCAAGGTTAGAAACCCTGCAAGAACTAGGTCCCTCTGCCAGCCAAGGACAACACAGCCTTTGATTCTTACCTGTTCCACTGGCTTTTGAAGGAGTGGGATCTTTTCCCCTAGTTTATCCAAGCCCTTGGAGGCATACTCACTGGCTGCAGCAACTGGAGGCAAAAAGAAAGCGTCAAAACCTGGGTTTTTGGAATTCCATCTCAAGTTTTATCTTCCTGAGCAGTTTGTACTACAGGGAGCCTCAATGAAGATTGGGTATTAAGAAGACCTGCCCTGTGAGGGTGCTGAGGCGCTGGCACAGGGTGCCCAGAGAAGCTGTGGCTGCCCCATCCCTGGCAGTGTTCAGGGCCAGGCTGGACACAGGGGCTTGGAGCAAGCTGCTCTTGTGGAAGGTGTCCCTGCCCGTGGCAGGGGTTGGAGCTGGAGGAGCTTTAAGGTCCCTTCCAACCCAAGCCAGGCTGTGAACTTATGAAACTCCCCATTCACATCACTAAGGCCAGGTCTGTTAGAGGTTGAATCTGTAGAGCAGGTTGTCTTGATCTCCTTATGGATCTGTTCACTTTGATAGCAGCCAGCTCCCACCTGTACAGACATAGCCACCATCTCTGCCCAAGCCTCCACATCCCAAGGATCCAGGATCACATAGAAACCAACAGAAGTTTCTATGTTCTAGAGGTTTGGCCTCTCTGGGTTTAGAGTGAATTCAGGCCTGTCACAGACTATGTTATCAGGCAGGTTCAATGCAGGGTGGGTTACCATGAGGCTCCAGTGTAGTCAGAACTGGCTGCACACAGCTAGCTGTGGCTTCAGTTACACTCTTCACTCCTTTCTCTGCTGCATCACACACAGATCTGATGTAAGGGTGGCTCTCCTTTGTGGAGGCATACGCTGTAGAAACCATGTCACAGGCAGAGCTGACCAAAGCCAGGTTAGCCACCTGACTTACTGCGGCCTAAAAGGTAAAAATAAAGCCATGAAGCTTGCAAACCTGACCTTCCTATGTAGTTTTGCCCCAAAACTTCCTGTTCAAGCCATCCAGTCTGGTTGAAACAGCAAGGCTTGGTTTACTTGGACACTTGTTTTAACATCTATAACTCAGTTGTGAAACAAGCTATGGAGCATTGACACTTATGGTTGGTCCATTCTAGGAATGGTCTTCCTTTAGCACAATGCTACTCAAGTGACAGCTGAGTTCATGGGCAACCTCACCACTTCTGTACCTGTAATCGGCTCTAACTCATTCGGCACAGCTATTTAACAAGCTAATACTCCAGAAAAGCTTCATCAGGCAGGGTCAAGCTGGCTTTAAGTTGACAGACTTTATATCAACCTGCAAGAAGGATGCTGCTGGTCATGGGAGTAAAGCAAGGAACTTCAGGGCTGCTGAACATGGGAGCCTTTCTGCAGAAGTACTGCCTGCAGCAAGCCAGGATCTTGACTGCAGTTACAGAAACATCTTTCCTAGCAAAACCCAAGCTATTTTGCTCAGCCTTGCAGGTTTTACAAGGCCTTCAGGCCAACTTCTTTGGCTGTGCTGTCGTGAATCTCCAGAGGAGCTGCAAGGCACAGCCTGAGCCAAGGAAACACCATAGAGGAGCCACCTCCTCATACCTGCACCCAGGAGCTGCCACTCCTTACTTCTCATATGGAGCACTTACCTGCTGCTCCTCTTCCGTCACCTCCAGGGTGGTCTTGGCAGCTTCGTCTTTGTCAGGCATAGCAGAGGCCATTGCAGCTGAAATGCAAACAGCACCATGGCTTGAGGAAGAGAAAAAGATAGGGAGCCTCCAGAGGACTTCACCTTTCCTGGGGGCACATCCCTCTGACCTCATCATAGGGAGAAATTCCTTTGCTACCTGTTAAGGGAAGACCCACAAAATAGGCTTCTTCCCATTACAGAAGGATCTGTATTACTTGCAAAACTATCTAGTATTTGTTTCCACATGGTTTATGATAACCAGAGGAGTGGGGAGAACAAAGTCTTCACCCAGGAGAGCTCTTGCAAGAGCAATTATAACACCCATTGTCAACACACTTAGAGGCCCTGGATTCCTCCTTCCTCCCCTTTGAGGAAATCTCACCTTAGAGAAACAGCTACAACAGGATTAGAAGAATAAAGCACCCCAAGAAGCTGTCCTTCTGCTGTTAACACACTCCAAACAGAACCAGCTCAGGCTGCACCTAACCTTTCAGGCACAAGCACAAACACCCTTGCATTAGTTAAGACTAAGTCTATTCCACAATTAAGCCAGGCAATAAACACAGACCCAGAGCTCACAGAGCAATTAGAGCCCCAACACCTGAGGAAAAACCACCACCAACCATATGAGAATAGTACCTTCCTGCCCTGCTGAAGGTAAGCAGACAACCAGCAAAGAAGAAGCAGTCATAGCACCATGCCCCATCACCCCTGCCCTGCCTTTTTATACTGTCTGGGGAAGTGGGGTAAGGAGGGACCCTCAGTGACTGACAGCTCTGGGAGAAGCAGAAAGGAGCCAGGCTCTGTCCGGGCCAATTGGAGGTAGAATGGGGCTGGTGGGCCCTGTTGTGTCTTGTTGATTACTCTGTAATTAGGCAGGTACCGCTACACCTTGCCCTGTGTACAGGAGTTCCCTCTGGGGGCTCCTGGAAAATGAGACGTATTACTGGCGTGGAGCATGCCCCCTTGTGATCTTGCCTCAGATCACACATCATCTGGAAATGACCATTAGTTTTGTGTCTCTTTTTGGTGGGAAACAGTAACCAGAAAAGAAAATTAAATATAGTGAAACCCATCCACATGAGGACTTCACACCTAACGTGGGATTCCTGTTGCTTTTACTTGCTGGGGCTTAATGTTTAATGGCCAAAGTGGTTGCTCAGCTGCTGCCTAATCTTAGAAGCATTGGAACTCAGGTTTCTCATCTTGAAGTCCCCAGAGAGCCTGGTCTCTCTATGTCTTCCCCAAGGTCCATAAGGGTGAACAGCTCCTGTATAAGGCTGATAAGTAGACAGGTTAGACCCCTTCTTCTTGTGTTCAGATATCTATGTTGTGCTATCTTGAAGAGACAGCTGGTGGCTGCTGCAATGGAGGTGACCAAAGGCAAAATGGTTGCACATCTCACCAGTTTTGCAAAGCATGAGTCAAAAGAAGTGTCACAAGAAAGGTATCAAGCCCTGAACAATGTACCGAGAAGTGTCAAAATGCCTTCACCCCCCAGAGCCATTGAGGGGAGCTCCACAAGGAGAGAGGCCAGAAATTATGAATCACTGGAGTCTGGAAGTCCATTGAGACTATGGTTAGTTTAACTTTTTATTAAACAAGTCCCTTTCTTTTGCTGCTCAGAGAGCAAGTGTCTTTGTATGTGTAGGAATGCACAGGCAGGGACAACTATTATGAAGAAGACACTACCCAATGTGGGAACAGGGAGAACATAGGTGCTGCTGTGCTGTGAAGGGCAAAGAGTGAGTGTAAATCCTGTAGGTCAGTTATGGGAGGTAACTGATCCAACAGGTCCTGACAGTCTGCTCCAGTTGGTGCTGGAGAAATCAGTGAATCAACCAGCTCGGTTAATCTAAGAGGGTCACAGCTAACAGCTCATTCTCTGTATTACACAGCGAGCATTTGCACTGGTCGCACATGAATCACTCTTCCTGTGCTCATTATTGCACTGGTGTTTGAAGACCACAGCGCTATTGTAGAAAGGCAGGGGTCCACCAAGGCAGAGTGGAGCCTGCGGATGCTGTATCCATGACGACAGCTCCTTCCACTTTCAGTCACCAACTGACACCAATTGGAAGTAGTCTTCCCAGTCCTAATGATGGGAAGAGGGAGGCTGAAGCACTGGGCTGGACTTGGGGACTGTGGGACTCTGTCCTCGGTTCTGGCAGCTGCCTGTGGGGTGATTTTCTCTGAGGCTGTTGGCTCTGTGTCTCAGCTTCTCCATCTTTAAAATGGTGATCATGATTTTGACCTTTGTCCACAACAGGTTTTGTGATCTGCTGATGAAAAATGCCAGATGAAAGCTGGGGATTTCTGATAATAAACTCCACACTTGTCATTAGAGAGGCAGCTCCTGCTCAAGTCAAAGCCACAGTTCCCTTAACCAGAGAAATAGCTTCTCTGTGCAGATCTGGCCAGAACCAATTTCCAAGTCCTTGGATTTGCCTCCCTCTTGGAGGCACATTCAGTCTCTGATGGGGTGATGTGCTGATGCAAGAGCTCAACTTGAGCATGTAAGCATAGGAGGGCAAGCTGGGCTCTGTACCTGTCAAATCCTGCTCCTTCTCCTGAGACCTGGGCAAGCTACATACAGCAATTGTATGAAATAGGTGCCTGCTCCCTGAGAAGGTGCCACTACCTGCCTCCCACCAGCATCCCTCTCAGCTGAATCAGGACTCCCCAGCAAGCTGGACCACTGAGCACCTGCGAGCTGAAGCAGGCAATAGCAGCTTACCTATGTGAGACCACTCAAACCCCTCCAACAACATCCTTAGCATGGAGTCTCACGTGTAGTTAACTGTGCTCTGTTTCAGTGTGGAAAGTGGATCTGGAGGACTTGTGTATGAAGTAAAACAGAAGGTTCGATGCCCCTCTGCTCTACAGCACACTTGTTTAGATTGCTCTTTCAATCACCTCTGTATCATGATATCAGCAGGTAAGATAGGGCCAATATTTGAAGAGGGCTCCCTCTAAACTGTCAGAAACACCCCTCAGAAATATCAGTTGAAGACCCAGTCATAAAAAAAAACTGGAGCTTGAAATATGGACAGAGCATGGAAGAACAGGCACATTCTGAAGATCACTGCTTTAGGCAATCTCCTTAGCAGCTTGTTAGATGTTTTATAAGTGTCCTTCCCTGCTCCAGAAGAAATAATACTACTAATGATTGTGTCAGATACAAAATAATTTCACAGCCTTTTTTGCCTGCAAGCTTTCCAATTGCAATAAATCATGTGCCCTTCCATGCAGCTGAAGGGATCCAAAACCTGTAGCACAGGCAGCTTGGCTGGCAAAGAGAAAATAATAAAGAAAATAAAAAGGACAGCAGGGCCATCTTTTGCTGCATTAGTTCCAGCCAATACTTTGTTTACCTTAGCAAGTCAAGCACTTACTGAGCCGTGATACCTTCTCATTAGCACAGCTGAGTCTTCTCTGGGATCCCAGGTGTTAGCATTCAGCATGGAGAAGCATTATAAGGGAGTCAGCACGGTGGTGTGGTGTTCTGAGAGAGCTGGTGAACATCTCACCACCAGGGCTGGGGTGGTGAGGCAGTCATGATGACAATGGGAGCTGTGCCACCATCAATGTCCCTTCAAGCAAAGACACCACTGACATGCCTGATGTGTTGGGGGAGTGTTTTAACCAGTGAACTGTGGGAACTAGTAAGGTCCCTGCAAATATGCCTGTGCTCAGGATGATTGTCCTTGTGGACATTACTGCACATGAACAATTGCATCAGTCCACCAGGAAAAGCTTTCCTGCTAGTGACATCCTCTGCCCTGGCAGAGATGAAGCCAGGCAGAAAGGGCACAAGAGCCTTTGTGTCTTCTACCCAACAACACCCCAGTGAGAGTTTTACTTCTTTGATTTTAAAGACAGGATACCCTCTAGGGGAAGTGGCAAACTCATTTCACACTCCTCCCTTCAATGGCTGGTTTATTTCTAACAAAACCACTGCAACCCAGGCTAGAGTTAAATGAGATACCCAGAGACAGCCAGTAAAAACTCCAATTCCCAGGAGTGTTTTGACACTCCTTGTTGCATTTTCACTGTGGGTAATGGGGATAAAGGTCCCAGAAGTGACTGGTTAATAAATAGATAAATAAAATGCACTGAAAAACAGCAGAGGACAATGACAGTGCTCAATGCAGTTACAGACCACAGGTAAATATTTTGCAGTGCTAGATCAATCTTCCAATGTTGATTGCATTCATCTACTCTTTTTGCCCTGAATAACAGAGAACATCATCGCAGATTCGTGTAGAAAGGTGAAAGCCAACAGCTCTCCAGCATCAAAGTTTGGGCCTCCAGTGGTCTGTAGAGCATTTGAGTGGGCCGATGGCCTCCTCTTCTGCTGCTTTGCACTTGGAGGTGCTCCCTCCTGTTCGGTCCCGCTCACTGTGTATGCTGGTTTGGGCTGGGGTAGAGCTTTCCATTCATACTAGAGGAGGAGGGAACTCACCCAAGCCTGCACAGGGAGAAACACGAGCACGTGTGGTCCCCAGACATGGAGCAGGTTTACAACTCATGACTGACTGCAGATCCTGGCTGAGCTTTATGTGGGGTTTGTTCACTCTCCATCCGAAGCTCTGATGTCTGCGAGGCTCTGATCTCACACAGTGATCTTTCCGTCGGTTAGGACACTTACACTACCATTTTCTTATTCGATTGCCTATTTTTTCACATTTTGCAAGAATTTAATTACCTTTGAAACCTATTCCCTGCTCTGTAAGATCTGATTGAAATTTAGCCAATGTATTCAGAAACTACTGAGTAGTGACAATTTAAAAACCCAAAGGAAAGAGTTACACTGCAATGTGAAATAATACATTAGCCATTTGAGTTTAATTTATCCACAGCACTTCCAATTTTTCCCTATATGTTAACTGATGCAATCTTGAGACATTTATTCCACTCTCGTATGTCCTCTCTTTTTTTCACTGAACTTCCTGAAGTACCTGGCACCACCTGGGAGATGTTTCCCCTCAAGACCTACCAGGGATCCCACTCAGGGCAGAGCAGCCTCAGCTTGCAGGCTTTTCAGTGTGTCTACAAACAATGCAGCTCAACCAAGAAACAAAAGGTCAGAAACCAGAAAGCTTGTGGTTAACTAAACTTAAACTTGGGGTTGGAGCTGGGGTGGTATTTAATCTCTGCATTGTTAAAGGTATACCTGGACTCCTGGGCTTTGCCACAGAGGTAAGTGGGCAACTCAAGTGTTATTCAGGACATCACCGTCTTTCACCTGTGTTGTTTCACTGCGCTGCTCTGTGTCTAAGCTTTAGAACTTATCTTGCTAATTCCCCTGGTGTGAGTCATGAGAAACCCCCATAAGGCTCCCTTCTCCCATAGCCACTGTCTTAGGAGATGGAAGGACCTGCCTGTGCCTCACATCTGTCCAATGCAGTCAATAAATAGGCCATGGATAGTGGAGCTTTTTCTGTCTGGTAGAGAAGACTCCCAGTAACTGAAGGCTGAGATTGACAAGAATGACTGGTTGGGGCAGTTTGGTGTTTTGAATCCTCCCATATATTGTCCTTTCTGGAAAGCACCTCACCTTTAGTGTCCTTCAAATTGTCTTCCCAGTGTACCATTGAGAGGTCCCAAATGGATGTCTTTTTTCCACATAGCATGGCTTGAGGCTTTTGTGGGAGAATGATGATGCAAGATACAGTCATTGAGGTCTGGAAACGTCATGTCATAGAGAAGAGTCTGTGTCATACTTCTTGGCAGGGGGACCACAGGGCAGGTGTTACTGAGTGCATAGATGGGGCTGAATGAAAGTTGTCCATGGTCAGTTGAATTCTCCCACCAAACACAAACACTGAGGCTTCAGACTTCCATGGAATACTTGCAAAGTGTTGCCCCCACTGAAGTGCAGTTGGTAGATTAATTTCACTGTGGTCCAATGTGCAGTTTAATGGCATCAATGTTAGAATAAATCAGAGCCATTTGGTCTGGCCTCCAGTTTAACTGTGGCTCCAAGTGTTACTCACTGGATTCCACGTTTCAGGAATATCTCTGGAAGGCAAACAGTAGCCTACACAGTGTCCCACTTATTTTGCATTTGAATTTCAGAACCAGTGGCCTGAGGGGCAGAATAGTTTAAATGCTTGATTTGGCAAATCAGCATTCAGTCTTCTATGGCTACATGATGCCAGGCAATGAAGATTGCTTACAAACATAGAAACATTATGGGAGAACACTGATTCAGTCAAAGGTAAGCTGACTGTAGCATTCACATACTGTTTCCCCTCATGTGCCAAAAGCTTTTTTACTGCTATTTTTGTTTGGTTGGGGTTTTTCGAGTGCAGAAGTTAGTTTTAAAGATGTTACAGGACAAACGCGTGTGTCTGCACTGTGGGGTCACCTCTCCTTAAACTGACGCCCTCAGCTCTGACCAACAGCGCATTTTCCAGCAGCCCCATTTCAGAACTGATGTCCACGCTGCCATGGCTTCCTGGTCATCCCCACAGCAGCAACCTTGAGGATGTCTGGCTTGGCACTGCTGGTGTGAGCAGGCGCGTTATCTTCCTCTTGCTGTAAATCTCTTTTCTGAGCTGTCTCTGGAGGCTCACAGCTCCAGTGATGCTCACGGTGGGCAGCGACCAGGAGCTCCCTCTCCTTGTTTCCATGGGATTAACTGTTTCTTGTGGCAGGCGAACCTCTCAATTCCAGGGAAAGCTGTGGCTCTGCTCGTAACTCACAACTTGCTGGTGTCTCATTCGACTGCATGCTCTCCAGTAGCTTTTGCTTGCATTATTATCTGGAGCAGTGGGATACGACTGTCCTACTTTGCCTCTTGTAAGAAATAGAATGGAAATAAGGTTTGATCCCTTTCAAACCACAGGGATAATTGTGAGCTTCCACCATCTCCCTAGTCGGTTGTTACAGTCATTTTAAAATTACTCTTTCAGATCTCCTCTTTTTCATGGGGTCACCCAGATCCCAGGTAAATACACCTTTCAAAACACTTTTTTTCACTGAGAGAACGTTTTGTTCTCGATGTTGCAGCATTAGTGTGGATTTTAATATGTATCCCTTCCTTTTGTCAGTCTTTAAAGTGGTTTGGAGGCTACAATTTTCAAATCTTTTCTTGTTCATCCTTTCATACAAGTGTCTCCATAGCTGTTTCTTTCTTTCTTTCCTCTTTTTGAAATCAGATTTCTTTCTGATAGGCTCACATCTGAAACGATTTTGTTAGGTTCCTTGCATTTTTCCTTTCTGAAGTCAGGCATTGCTTTTCACAGTTTGTCATTATTTTTTTTTTGAGGCTTTTGTACTTCTTTCCTCCTCTTTTAATATAAATTCTAATGTTTGTCAGACAATTTTATTTCTGGCGTCTTTGTTCTCTGCTTTGTTTGATCTTTTCTGTTGGTGTTTTCCTACAAGTTTTCTGACTAAATTTCTTTAATTTCCAATTGATGTACTTTCTCTAAGTACTCTTGGCGTGGAAGAAAAGCAAAGGAAGCATTATAGATTTTATGGTGGTTTGACAGCCTAATGAGAGATAGAAATAAACCACACACTGAAAAGGGGGAAACAGCTCCTTCTAAATCTTGCAGGTTCCCTGGAGTGGAAAGATAACGTGTCTGATAGACAAAGAGAATCATAGAATCATGGAATGGTTTGGGCTGGAAGAAACCTTCAAGCTCATCCAGAAGGTGTCCAGGGACACCTTCCACTAGAGCAGCTTGCTCCAAGCCCTGTCCAACCTGGCCTTGAACACTGCGAGGGATGGGGCAGCCACAGCTTCTCTGGGCAGAGCAGCACCAAGCTGTGGATCCAGCCAAGCCACCATAGGAACATAAATCAGTCACTTCATAAAGTGGATCTCCTTCAGGAGAATAAACAGAATGACTTCCACCAGATTCTGGCTGTCAATGGAAGGTGATAGGGGGTTTATTCAGGTCTGGGTAGAGACAGATCTCTTCACTGTATTTCCACGAGAATTCAGAAAGAAGGTCTCGTCGTACACCAGGGTGAAAATCAAGTACAATGATAGAGTCACTGAACAGTGATGTGAAAAAATAAGCAGCTGTTTAGAAAAGCTTCCCCAGGTGCTGAAGAAGGCTGGAATGAGCCATGCTCATGCTCAGCTGCTGCTCTGTACATTTCTCATGCTCTGCTTGCTTCTTCAGTTTCTTACAGCCCTCTTTGTTTTGGTTGTATCTTTTCTTGATGCCACTATCCAACCCAGCTGAGTTTCAGGGGTGCTGAGAGCAGCCAAGGAGTCATGGAGGGGCTCTCATAAACCATTTCCGCTATATTACTTACTGCATTCAATCTATATTTATGCCATTGAAGACTAACTGAGAGTTAGGGCCATAGTGTACTGGGCTTAAACACAGTCCAATGCAAGGAGTAAGATGAATGCAAAACCCTCCAGCAGCAAACAGGAGAAACAGCAGAAAACCATGAGATTGCTGATGAAACCGGTCAGGATTGCCATTACATGGCAGGGGAGTTTGTGACAGCCCAGCCAAGAAAGAGAGGAAGTGGGGACAGCATCACATCCCATCAGTGAGCTGACAGTGAAGGTGGCAGCCCAGGAAATGCCCTGGAAGGACTGGAATTCAGGGTGGTTTGCCTATGCTGCCTCTAGAGTTGCAACACAAACCAAGCTGCCCTCATTACAGTGATGGCAGCAGCTTTTCCCATTCTTGCCCAAAATACTGAACTTTCCCTCAGAAGGCATTAGCAAAGCCATCCCTCACCTCCATCTCTCCAGAGAGCCCTGCCTTGAGAGCTGCTCATTTTAAATGATTCTCACCTCTGTCTGTATTTAGGGGGAAGTCCCATGGGCCCGAAAGGAAAACCTGAGCAGCAATCCAGCCTTTTAAAAGGAATGTGTTTTCTGTGTAAGAAAACCAAGCTAGTCCCAGAGAAATTGTTCCCCAGACAGCAGGAACATCATGAGGCCTCTCCTGAAGTTTCTAAGAATAACTACCATCAGGTAACACTTGCTGTTATCGGGCACAACCTCGATCCATTTCTTACTTTCTTATTTATGAGCCTGTTTTAAGAACCTTTCAATTCAGCTGTTGGGGATGGAACAAAGGAGGAAATGACAGGAATGTGTAACACTTGGGAATTCTGCTGGAAGATGCCACTTGCAAATGGTCTTGTCTCTCAGACCAGGCACCTTGTCAAGCCTGGCCTGGCCCTCCCTGAGGTCATATCCAAAGGCAAGAATAAATGCTGCACTCAAATCTAAGGGAGTAGAGGTTTCCACCACCTCCTGCGTCCTATCCATTCTCTTTAGATGTGCTGGAGATACAAAGAAGAAGGATCAGAGCATCCCACTCAGGAGCTGCTGTCGTGTGCAGTGCTGGGAGCTGCTGGCAGTGCTGGGAGCATTTCTCCTCTTCCCAGGCCAGCCAGAGGATGGATGGGCTCCAGCTTTTCTGGGTTAATAGATGGGAAGAAGTGGGGTTGCCTTCTGAAAACAAACCCCAACACCTGCTCATGTCACCAGCTGGGTAGAAATCCAGCATGCAACAGCAGCAAGAGTCTTCAGGAGCATCCAAGGCCAGGTTGGACACAGGGGCTTGGAGCAAGCTGCTCTAGTGGAAGGTGTCCCTCCCTGTGGCAGGGGTTGGAACTGGATGAGCTTTAAGGTCCCTCCCAACACAAACCAGTCTGGGATTCTACGACAGCTTTGAAGGCTGATTAGTTTAGAGATTAACAGGAGACATATTTGTAGCTTTCACCTGAATCTCTGCACAGGGGCTAGCCATAAAACCAATGGGCTCAGCTCAAGACAAGTGAGAAACAAGGTAGGTCATGGAAGAAATCACTGATGCTGGGACAGTGAAGCATGGAGGAAGGTGTAGTCTCTACCTGTGAGACCCTGAAGCACAAGACAGAAGTTATGTGTCAGAATCAGCAGGGTATAGAGATGATGGTGCCTTGGATCAGGCAGCTGGACACCTTCCTGGCATCCTCTGTGATGCTAGGGTGGGAGACAGGAGGATGGGGTTGTATAGGTGGAGTCTGGTAAGATTCAGATTTTATAAAGTCATAAGATGATGTAACTTGGTTTAGATTTCAGGTTTTTTGCACATCTGCTGCTTTTCATTAATTATAATACAATGTGGTTTGTTTAATGAAGCCTGGAGGTGTGGAACATGCCCCAGCTGTGCCAAACATACACACAATTCATTTCTCATCACATGTCCCAGTGCCCAGACTCACAGGCACGGAAACACATCCTGAGCCCTGCTAAGTGCTCACCCTAAGGTGAGCCTCTTCATCATCCAGGAGTCCAAGATGCCAATTGAACTGGTTTTAATGGTTTGGTTTCAGTTGAAAGGCTTCCAAGATGAACAGCCCAAAGCCAGAACTGTCCATGTCTTGTCCTAACTCTTTGCCACGTCATGCTCGGAGGGATGATGTACTGAAACCCAGCTGGCACAAGGCTCCAGCCACTTTCTGAGCTCCAGCAATGCCCAGAAAACCAAACACTGGTGCAAAATAGGTTTCCTGGAGGAGAAAGAGGCTGGTCCATAGCGTTCAAAGCAGGAGCAAGTCGGGAGCCATGGAGACATTCAGCTTGGGGACAATATTGCAGGAGGGAGTGCAGTTGTTAGAGTGGGTTTGGAGGGAGGTTGCTGTTGTTTCCTACCAGTATAGGCTTGCAAAGCTCCTGGCACAGCTCAAGTGCTTGTAGCCACCTGCAGAGGGCTGGATGGCTCTGCCCCGTGACCACAATCCATCCCCCATGAGAGGGAGCATGGGGGAAAGAAGTATCTGTATGGCAGATCTTGACATTTCCTGCACAGCAACGGATTGCCTGGGCTGCATTATTGAAATGATAATAATAATGATGCCATGAATTGGCTGTGAGCAAGCAGAGCCACTCAGCTGGCCACACATGGATGCGCAGCACTTCATTTACAAGAGTGCTCTCCTGGCAAGCAGCAGCTTGAAAATGGGGGGGAATGGTGTAAATTTTTACCCCCAGAATGATTAATCTGAACCCATTTTGCAGGCAGGAAAGCAAGCCCATTAACAGCACATCCAACCAAGTGCTGTGGATGCTCCTCTCCCTGCATTTCAGGTAGGAAAACATAAGCTCCCAGCAGCTTGGAGATCTGCTGACAGCCTGCAGGAAACCTTCAGCTCTCTGACACCCCTGTTCTTAAACACCTTTGGAGCCCTGTTTATGATCGGTGAGTGCAACCCCCTGATGTGCAGCTAATCCTGTGGGAACACTCCTAACCTACCACCAGCAGTGAGCAAGGACACATCTCCCGCCTGTAAAGCTCTCCATGGCTCACTGTGTATGCAGCTGCTGTGGCAACAGCCTCCAGAAACGATGGTGCAATGCAGGCAAACTGAATTAGGTTTCAGGCTGAATCTCGTTGCAGAGTGGAGAGCACACGCTAGGCTACTGGGACACGCAGGTTTGTGGCACCACTCCATCACCAAACAGAAGATCACCGCGGCCAACACATCTCTTGGCTCCCAGCTACAGGCTGGTCATCACCGTGAGGTTCATTAGGTGCCTTGTGAATAGGCAGGAAACCCAAATGCAGGACACTTTACCCTTAACTCATTGATGTTTATGTGAGAGTGCTGTGATTTAGCTTTGATCTAGATTTAGCTTTGTTGGTAAAAGGAAGGGAACGACAGGCTGTTTCAGACAAGGCAAAGTATCGGTGACACACAACACACCCTGGGCAGAATGGTCTGTACTGCTGTGTCAGTGGGGTGGCAGATAGGAGGGAAGGGGTTCCCTGCCTCTGCAGGTATGCAAGCACAGCTCCCCAAAAGCTGGGTTGCCACAAGCTTACCTGAACCTAGAGAACTTCTCTGGACTCTGAGAAACACCTCCACCCCGGTGCTCACAGTGCATGGTGGCTGGGTCCCACGGCTCTTGCTGTGTCCCAGCTCCCCTGGAATTCATTGGAAGGAAATAAATGAAGTTTCTAGTCCTCACAACTGCAAAGCACAGCTCCATTTCAGGTCATTTTTCAGCAATTTAGGTCCCCTTTTAACCCTTTTGCATTTTTAATTACACACACACACCCTTTTTGTTTCACTTGGGCTGAATTTTAAAGCCAAAAATGTCTTTGAGAAAAACCGCCTTTGAAAAGCCCAAAGGGAAAAACCTCACTTGAAAATGCTCAAAGTATTTTCTGGCATTTTTCCTTTATCCTCGTTCCAACCTTTCCACCGAACCTCACCCTGATTTATTCCACACCCCCAGAAAAGTGATTCTGGGGCAAAACCACCCAGTTCATGAGAACATTTCACCCAGTTCTTGTTTTATCGTCAACCAAGTGTCGGCCTTTGGCAATGCAGGAGCCACAAATGTGCCTTCCCCTGGTGCCAAGAGCTTGGGATCAGAGCCTGGGCTCTGCAGTCACTGCTGTGAGTGCTCCTGCTATCAGTGCAATCAGCCCAGATCTTCAAGAGCAGGTTGGCAGAAGACACCCACAAACAGGAGTAGGGACACTGCAAACCTGGCCCCAGCCACGCACGGTGGCATTTCAATGAGTAGCTGGACTTAAAGTAATGCTCTACTTCATGGTTCAGGTGATTCTTCTTCCCACAGTAGGAGCTCACTGTGACCTGTAATGGGAAATGGTGATGTTGCTGTGTGGAGAAGACTCATCCAGGTTGATCACAAACAGGTTCATTTCATGAGAGCAAAGACCCTTCCAAACCTTATTCTATCTTTCCAACCAAACCCAGCCCACAAAATATGCCTGTGTGCTTTCATAGGTCTTGTATTAACAGCCACAAAACGTTTAGAAGCATATCCAGCCCTGAGCTCACCGCCCTGGAGGGTTTGTTACCCTCATCTATGGCTTCTTGACACTGAAGATCTCAAGGAGATAAATGTTCAGATGCTGCCGATATCGGACACCAGCACCATCTGGCCCCTGTCCTTATTCACTCTAGAGACTAGAAAGTTTTTATGAATTCAGAAGAAAAGAAAGGGAAAGAAAAGTGACATGTCATCTGAATTTCCTGCTGGTTGCTGGTAATTAAGTTTGTCACAATCCTGACAGAGCTGGGAACAATGGAGGGAATCAGAAAGAAAAAGCGAAGGGAGGGGAAAAGATTGTAAAAGAGTCTCTCTGGAGCTTTCTCCTTCTGATTCCATTACCAAAGGAAATTATTAGAAGAAATCCTGATATGTCCATGGTGCTTGCTCCCCAGCTCCACTGGGGATAGAAATTAAGCCTCACAATTTGTCCATTTTTTTTAAGCTCAGGTAATGTCATTCCAATATTTACTGGGCCGCACACCAGTTCCTGGGCTCTCTATCAATTAAAATCTACTGTCTCCCTCTTTGTTGTTTCATCTTAGTTCATATCCCTTCTTTGACTTGGAGAGACAACGGCAATCCCCCCAGTGCAGCGGCAGCGGCTCTGGTGCCAGGCTGAAGGGCATCTCAACAGGAGGACCTGCCCATCTGTATCTTCTTGCAGGAAAAAGGTGATCATTAGAGCTCATTTTTGTCTTTTGCTCTGCTCACTGCAGACCTGGCTGCAGGGTGAAACCAAAACCTCTTGGGGCCAATTGCTGCAGAGGGAACTAACCTCCTTGCTTAGCCTCCTGCCAAAAGCCCCAGTGCATCCTTTCATAGGCTCAGACTGGTTTGTATTGGAAGGGACCTTAAAGCTCATCCAGTTCCAACCCCCTGCCACAGGCAGGGACACCTTCCACTAGAGCAGCTTGCTGCAAACCCTGTCCAACCTGGCCCTGAGCACTGCCAGGGATACAGCATTTCTGCTGCCACAAGCCCCTCTGCCAAACATCCCACCTATGCCAAGCTGATGGAGATGAAGTTATCTGCATATTGTCCTTGTTAGGAGCAGGGCTTCACACTCCTCTGGGTCCACTGGATCATTTAAGTTGGAACAGACTCTTAAAATCATCAGATACACTGTTTAAGGGTGTAGGCAGAGCAGGAGGTGTTGGCAGAGCTTCTCTTGGATGATAAGCAAGCTGTAGGAACCCAAACGAAGGGGCCATGCAGCATCCATGATGTGCATGAAAGGCACTAGTGATGGCAGAGGGATGGTCTGCACAAGGGGGCTGTCTTCAGTGGAGAGGTAGTTTCAGGACTGAAAGACAACTCCAGACAAACAAACAGTCTTTGTACTGAAAGTCCTTCTGAAAGGAAAATACTAATGTGGGGAAGTCATTGCAAACATTCCCCCAGCAGTTCTGGGTTTGGCCTCATCTATGCTCTATCATTGTCCAGCTTTGGAGATGGTGCTGGCCCCTGCATGAGCTCCTGACATGGTTTAGTAGTGGACTTGGCAGTGCTGGGTTAATGGTTGGACTCTATGATCCCAAAGGTCTTTTCTGACATAAATGATTCTATGACTTCTACCTATTTTCTTTATTTTCCTGGGATGAATGATAATCATTTGCCCCTTAGGGTAAAATAAGGTCCCTACAGAAATAACTGCAGTATTAATGGATACCACAGGACAGCTGCTCTGATGTTAATCTTTGGCTTTCCCACCTCTTCCTACATTGTTAAACCTGCAGAGGGTTCTCAGAGTGGCCTTTGCAGGGCCGTGAAAACAGATTTATTTTGTAATATTTCCACTTGTCATCACAATCAATCACCAGAACCCAAGGAAAAGGAGCGCAGCTTATGAAATCATCAAGCAGCGAACGTGGCTGCAGGAACCTGACAAATGGGCAGCAAGACAGAGAGATGGTTTGGACTAATCCATTTTCATGGCAGCTCCAGTAAAACAGGAAAGAGAAGAACTGAGCAGCATCTTTCCCTGTCATAACCTCCCGAGCATAATCATGGCCCTCATCTGAAACCACACGGGAGCTCCTCGGAACATTTCAGAAAGAGAAGGCACCTGATTCTTCAAGCCCTGTCTGAAGCAAGAGCCTGAGGAGAGCCCCTCTGCTGTGAAAAATGAACGCTGCTCTATGAAAGAACTAAACCCACATTTCTCTAAACTAGGCCAACTCTGGACATGAACTTCAGAATACACACAGTAACGTTGGCTGAAGTTTTGCTCCGAGGACACTGGCGAGACGGAGTCAGTTTCTCCTCCTCTTCCCTTGTGAGTACTTCCACTCCCCTCCACCATCTGCCATGAGGCAACAGGCTCCTCTGGGATGCATCTCTGCAAGGTTAGCATCGTTAAGAGGTAAGAGAAGTAGAGAGTGGCCCATTTTCTAACTCCATATTGATACACAGACTTCAAAGTGAGACGCACTGAGGCTGTAATAGCTGCACCCATGAAGCGTTTATAAATGACAGCCTGCCACAGGAGGGTAATGCCCAGCCCCAGCATCTGGCTCTGAAAACAAGCAGAAGCAAGCTTGGGTTTCATTCTCCTGGCAAAGTGCTCTAACCTCCAAGTTACCTGGGAGGATGATGATGAAGAGGACGAGGAGGAAGAGGACAGCCCCTTCCTGACAGCCTGATGGTTCTTACCTTTGGCTTCATTTAGTATGAGACACTTGCAGAACACGCAGTTGAGGGAAATGGGAGTTTGTTCAGAGATCCACTTCGGTGAGAAGAATCGTGATTTGTGTTGATCCAAACCAATTTATTCTTTTGCATCTTGGCAGCTGAGCTGTAAAGACAAAACAAAGAAATTCCCAAACTGCAGCCCTGCCTTGGTCTTCCTTCCAAGAAGCAGATGGTTGGTTTCTGCTACTCTGCTTCCCAAAACCAAGGGTTTTGGGAAAAACCCAAAACATCCTTCATGTGCTCTACCTTCTGAGTGCATGCATAGCCAGAGCAAAAATGCCTCTAAGTGTTTTGTGGCTGCTAACTCAAGAACAGTGAAAGCACACACACATGTTTTGTGAGGCTGGGTTTGGTTGGGTAAGTTTTGGAAGGGTCTTTGTTCTCACAAAAATGAAACTTTTCTTCATCTACTTGTTTGTGACCAACCTGGACGAGACTTCTCCACACAGCAGCATCACCATTTCCCATTACAAGTCACAGAGAGCTCCTACCAGGGCAAGAAGAAAGACCATAACCATGAAGTAGAGCATTACTTTAAGTCCAGCCCACAGCCAGGTACCCATTGACAAGAACTCCACAGGCCATCAGTTAACCATGAGAAAGTTAATAGCCAGATTTCACCATGAGTCGTTAGTAATCCATAACCAGAAGAGCATACCCCTGGGATTCCCGAGATGAATGATGCCTCATGAATAGTTCATTATCTTTATCCAAGACAAAGTGCTTTCTGAATATACCCCTAGCCACAAGGCTCCCATGGGACTTGCCTCTCTGTGGCCGGTATCTTGAGCGGACATACTAAAATCCTCTTCAGCATTCCCCAGCGAGGAAGCCTTCAGCTGCAATCTGCAGAGGGAAGGAACTCTCAGCTCCAAAAGCTGGAATTCAATTTGTGCTTAATAATTAGAACCTCAAATACCAGCTTTCATGTGGGAGCTGAACCATTAAATTACAGAGGTGGATCTCAGCCTTTTTACACTGGGTGGAGTTTACTCATGTGGAAATTCCCTGGTGCATCCTCCAGTGGACTCATTAATGATGTAAAACAAGGTGAGCAGGCACCACTTTTATGGCATAGATTAAACATGTTTCTCTTCCCTTCCAGACTACAAAATGATCTGTGGGTTGTTTGTTGAGAAGTTGTTTTTAATTCATTTGGCACAAAAGAATTCCTCGTCGTTCCAGCTGAATGTCAGTGCTGACGCACAGGAGGTTTAGACACATGCTATTGGAACTGGAGTAACTTTACAGCAGCCTCAGACAAGGTTGGGGCTGGTAAAGAGTAGGTCATGTCCCCAGGAGCCCTCTGACAGTCTTCTGCAGGCGTTGTCCTTGGCCTCAGCCACCAGGCATGCGTTAGCCAAGGGAATGCAATGGGGCCACTATGCCAACTGCCTTCCCCTACGGTCTCCTCAACTATAGGTAGTCAAAGCAGAAGGTCTTGAGTACTGGATTTTCTCTTGTTCGTTGCTCTAGCTCAAACATCAGTGGTTGAACGTCACAGCCAAACACCCATCTCTCATCAAAAGATTCTTGAGCCAAACTAAACCAACTTCGCCATTGCCTGTGTAGTCAGCAGGAAGGCTTCCCACAAGCAGCTATCTCCTGCTCCCAATCACAGAGCTCTTTGCTAAGTATAAATGATTTAAAAGACACAAGCAAAACCCTTCTAGCTGTTCACACACACAAATCTAAGTATCTTTACATGCTGAGTAAGTGTAGTAGGACTAATGCAATCTTAATGCACATGTTAATTAATGTAGCTATTTTCTCAGTAAATTTTGCACAACTATAAATGGTCAAATAAATAATGAATGCCATGGAATAATTTATGTGAGCCACTTCTTACTGTACATGTTCTAATTACTGGTATGAACACATCCTGATGAATTATTGAAAGTCACAATAAATAACATTATAATTAATTTGTCACCCGTAACTATGTGAGAAGCCAAGTTCAAATAAGTATTTAATTCTGTTAACATGTTGCATTGTAATATTTGCCCAGTAATTGGCAGCAGGAGAGGAAACGTTCCTCCTGGCCAGCTTGATTAGAAACTCTATTTCTGCTGGGTTTTGTTTGTGGCTTCCAGTGTTAACATTCAGCAAGTAGAGATGAGGAGATGCTTTTCATCATCGGACTCTCAGAGGATGCTATGCGAGACCAGACTCCTTTATGAAGCACCATGTATAAAACCAACCAGCTTTATAAGCAGAACTTCACACTCACACAGCACACTGCAACTGAGAATTTCACAGTCACTTGTCGATTAATTAGTGAAGTTTTACAGTTTCCCTGTGGACCTACATATTGTCATCCCACTTTCCCACAGTAAATCAAAGGATGGGGCTGTTCTGAGCTTCTAACTGCAATTGGTGCACGATGTAAACTGGTTTTGCAGCCGTGACCAGACATTGGAAGCAACTGAAGGAAAATGGCCAGTAATCAACATTACTGGTTGTTAGCATCCTTGACTGCTTGATTCTCATATGCATGCAGAGTAATTGTGTGCACCTTAAAAACTGTGCTCTGCAGGGTGGATTTCTACAGGGTGCTGCTGTAGCCTTTGAAAACCTGCCCTGGATGCTCTGCCCAGCAAGCAAGTTGCAAACATTTAGCAGAAGTGTGTGCCTCAAGACCTCCATCATGAGATGCTGAGTGTGTTTCCTGGGTGGATGGATGGATGGGTGGATGGATGGATGGATGGGTGGATGGATGGATGGGTGGATGGATGGATGGATGGATGGACGGATGAATGCAGCCACTCCCCTCATCCCAGCAGGCACACTCCAGCTTACACTGTGCCACTTACCTATTAGTTATCCACTTACTCAGTGTACCACGATGTGCAGCTCATTACTCAAACCCACTCCCTTCCTCTCTCGCAGCAAACCCATGGTTAACATGATGGATGAACTGCTCCACTCCGAATGTTAGATTAATCAGCAAGAAGATACATCCTTGGTTGGGATGTTCATAATGACATTGCCTTCACCACGATTCAGCCAGGAGATGCCCCATCAGACAGCGCAGCCAAGGGTCATTTCACCACGAGGAGCACCAGAATAACAGCCTGCAACCATCCCAGCTCCAAGCTGAGTGTCCAGGCTGGGCATGGACTTCTTCAAGTGACCACTGGCCACAGCTCTCAAGACCAGTGTTTTTCCTATCAGGGGCTAAATAGTGATTAAATCACCTATTGAATTAATAACACACGTGGAAAATGGTTCAGTGGTTCAGACCCCAGGCTTAGAAAACCCAAGTTCATGTCTTTGCTCTCCACTTGCGTGTGCAGCACATATGGGTCAGGAACTGCTTGCCCAGGAAGAGCCAAGGTATTGAGCCCAGCCTCTAATGCGGGGTAACCAAATTCCTTCTCCTGCCTGTTCACAGTGATCCCTCCCTGGCATACGATGGGCGACCCAGCAGGCAAGTACAGGGTGAATGAAGCAGACTGGAAGTGACATTCTTCGATGTTGTCACTTCACATTAGTCCCTGTGCCTACAGGATGAGAATAACTATTTTTAAGTTGTGTTGGAGATTTGTTCAGGGTTTTCCAAGGCTTATCAAGCATTACCATTTGAGAGATGTCACAGCTCATGCTTTTGATCCTTTCTATGACTTTTCTTTGTATATCTTCATTTTTCCTTCTCCTGTCATTTCCCAAATGACAGTCAGTTTTCTTCACAAAGCCAGCATCCACTTGTAACATTTTTAAAGTTTTTTCTATGAAAATTCTCAGTGAACAATTTCTGAGCAGCTCTAGAAACGGAAAATACTAAATATTTGATAGAAAAGTAGCAATAAGTGGACAACCCCAACACAGACACACAAAATACCATCCTTAAGACAGCTCAGTTTGCAAACAAAGCTTCAAATACACCGAAGGTAAAATTCCTTAATACATATATTTAGGAACAAATGCAAGAATCAGAGAATCATCTCCATCTATTTCTACACAGGGAGCTGCTCAAGCTCAGCTCATGGGTAAGATCTCAGCTCAACCCCCTCCCAGCAGCCATGGCCAGAACAAGCCCAGGAGCTGCAATTCAGGTACAAAATGCTCAGGAGGGGGAGGCTGAACATGACCCCTGCAAAGCCCATGTCCCTCAGTCACTGATATTCATCATTCTATTATGGGACAGGCTCTCCACTGCTGACGTCCCCTTTGCCACGTGTCCACGTGGGCAAAGCACTCCCTTCCTGGCTGCACACTAAGGTGTGAGAGCAGAGGGAGGAAGGATGGAGATCAAACCCGTGGAGAAGAGCAAGGTGAGAGACCAGGCCCTTTCACCATGTGGAAGCAACACAAGATTCTGCTGTTTCCAGCAACGTCCAGGGCTATCCCTGCAAACAAGGTGGAGGCGAGCTCAGGAAGAGGCACTTTGTTCAGATCTAGACCAAGAATAAAGCCCAGCAAGACAAGGCACCATCCTTGCCAGCCTTTCCCCCAGCACCCTGGCTACCCAAGTGACTTACTACTCACCGAATAGTTAACTAGTGCATCCAATATGAACTTTGCTTTATAAATGATAAAACAAGCACCTTTTTTTTAAAGCTATACCTTATCATAATCTCTCCTCCAGCACTTTCATGGGCAGGAATAATTATTTAGTGCACACTGCATGTATAATGAATTTTCAGGCATACTTGTTTGATCTATAGCCTTGGAAATAAAAATCCCATTAGTCTAACAAGCTCACCAATTATTTCCTGAGACCATTGAGCCTATTCCAGAAAAGAAAGTTGCATAAAATTGGAAGTGAATGGAGAACAGTGCAGTATGTTGTCTTACAGGGTCAAACATTTTACAGGAGTGTTTCACATCATGTTGGGGTAAGGGGTAGAATGAACAGAGAACTTGGGTCTGTTTTAGCCTGGTGGATGTAGCTCACTTACTGCTGGAGGGTGGAAGCTGGGGTAAAATTAGGGAAGAAGCACATTGGTCCAAATTCATCACAGAGCTGTCTCCATCCAAGTTAGTAACCCAGACTCCTCCTGGGGGTTTCATGTTAAAAAACACCAACCAACCAACAGCACTTCTCCAGGATGCGTATTCTCACTCATTACAGAGGTCTAAGTCCAGAGAGAGGAATAGCTCTCCAGAATGATTGTTTTCCCTCTCAGCTCCATGGGAAGCATGTGTAGCTCACACACAGAGCTGTTAGCACTGGAAGCATGTCAAGTTGGATGATGCGGATCTCCCCTCTATGTCCAATCTCACAATGTCACCATGAGCTTCCAGGGGCTGTGGAGACCATGGCCCTCAAGAGCTGCCCAGCCTTGCTCTCCTTAGACACCCACCTCCAAATGAGACCATCTGCCCTCTGGGGTGACCACCTCCCTTCACTGCCTTGGCCAAAGTGAAGGAAAACAACCCACAACTGCTCTAGTGAGATGCCTCAATGCAGACGGCTGATGGTGGCAAGATGAATGCAGCACACAGAGGGATTTGTAAACTGAAGGCAGTGAGAAGCCAAGTCCAAGGCAAAGATTCCCAGCTAAGTCTGCAGCTTGGAACTAGCTGGTAGTGGGCATAGACAGGATACAACTTCAGTAAAACCCTCAACAAGAAGTAATTTACTGTTGGCGTTGCTGGGGAGTTAAATAAGAATTTTGTCCAAATCTTGCTCCTACAAACGCTTCATGGCTCATGGATCAATACATAGAGGAAGGTGTTAAAAAAGAAACTCAAAATGGTTACTCCTCTGGTGACAGAGATGGCTCCAGGGCCTCCATCAGACCTTCCTCTGCCACTCACAGTGGCTGAAAGGAGGAGGCAGCGCCAGGTTCTGTCTGCAGATAAGGAAAGTCAAAGCAACTTAATTCCTGTTTGCTCAAGGCTGTTGGGAGATGCTTTTTATGTGATTATAGAGGGGCAGAGGAGTCTGCAGCAGCAGCAACGGAAGGTAGCAATTAGAGAAAATACCTTAACAGACACAACAGCATTTCTGACTCCCAAGCACTTCATCCTGCACCCAAAAGGTGGCCTCTTACTGCAGAAACATCCATGAAAGATACAAATTAAACAGATCCTGAAAACAGAAATATTTTATCCTTATGGGAGGGGGTCAGCAGCAAAAGTGGACCTTTACAGAGAGGAAGGATGACGCGAGTTGATCTAACAGGATAACTGCAGCTCTGATGAGTGACGCTCCCGTGCAGGGAGTCAAAAGATGTGTTCGGAGGGGTCCTTCCAGAGCTGGCACCACCACAACAACCCCAGCACTCACCTCCCAGCACCAGTGCAGTCTTGAGGAGGAGCAGGGCTTGAGGGTGCAGGCCCTTGCCCCAGCACGCTCAGCCTGCTTCCTTCTGCTTTCACCCCAGCACACCCCCTTACCCTGTGCTTGGCTGTTATGGAGTATCCATCCTTGGTCTTGCTTCCCACCTCAGGGCAGGTCACAGCTGGGTTTCTGCTCTTTCTTGCAGCTTTGCCCTCTTTCTGAGCCTCAGACACCATCTACCATCCTACGGTCCTGACACACAGCACCCAGAGGTGTGACTGAAGGCTCGGTGTCCCCCAAGACCTCAGGTGGAACACGTTGAACAGACCACACTCGAGTTCAGCCCATGCACAGGAAACGTGGGTGCAAAGCAACGTCAGCACAAATGGGCTCTTTGGAGGCTTGGTGCCATCCCTGCTCTTATTTCCCCAGTTAACTGATCCTCCTCTTGGACTGATGCAAATGACCATGGTGCCATGGGCTCAGCCAGGGAAGGTTATTTCTATTTTCAATAAGCAAACGTATTTCCCCCCCCCATCTCTCTGGAATAAGATCCAAAATTGAAAGTAGAAGATGGGAGCATTAAAAACAGCTGGGTACGATGAGAGAAAGGGCATGAGTGGGACAATTGAAAATGGAGTCTCAGCTTGCCACGTTCAGTGCTGTCTACAGGAACCTGGGAATACTTTGCTCACTAATTCCTTAAAACCTATCTAAGTGTCTAAGCTTTAGAGACCTAACCAACCAGGGTCATGAGCCCCTTCTGGTTAACTTCTAGTGCTCGTCAGGTGCACACAGCAGGATGTTAGTGGAGGGTTTGAACAGATGGGAATCTCAGATCACATCTGATCAGGTTCAATACAAGCCCCCCCCCCCGAACAGCTCGTTACCACCCATCAGCCTGTCTAATACCCCTCAGCCCTACACATAAAACCAAGTTCTCGGTGTTACAGTTCCTTCCCTACCATTTCTGCAGGGAGGGAAAAACCCACCTTTGTCCCCCATTACTGCTCCCAAGACCTGTTGAGCTTCTAAAAGGAGACTTAATAAGGCTTAGTTTTGTGCCAAAGACTCACAGACTCTACAGCACCAGCTCTTCATGGATGAGCTGTTGGACTGGGTGAGGGCTCCTGCACACCCAGGGAGCAGCAGGTACCCTGGGTGCCAAGGGCAAACAGGAACCAAGCAAAAGATACCTCCCTCCAGCACTACTCTGCAGGGCAGAGCCCTGTTCCCTTGCCTTCCCACAGCCATGCATCCCACAGACATGGCCAAGACAAATGATTCCTCCCAAAACACATTCCTGAGCTGGAAAGGGTGCAGAGATTGATGTGTCCCTGACCAGACAGCTGGCAAGAGGGGAAAAATTATATACAAAAAAAAGATATATCAATCACACCACAAATTACACTCCAATATGTCCTTCAGGCATGAAGGTCCCCTGCTTGCTGCCATACTCGCTTCTTTTGGGGTGTGCACAGATCACAGCAGCTGAGTGCACGCTTAAGAGGACCCTGCCCATCACAGCCAAAAAGTCCATGCAGGGCGTTACTGTGGGGTACCCAGCAGGGGTGGGAGCCATGGGATTATCTCCCAGCTTCCCTTCCCTGCCCCTCCACAGGCTCTGGCTGAGCAGCACTGCCTGGGAGCAAACCAGCACCAACTCAAGGTGGGGTGGGAAGCACCACATCAATCACCACCCATTGCCAGCAGCCTCCCCCTATTGTAGAGAATGCATCCACTCACTCCTGGGTTCTTCCTTCAGTTGTCATTCCTCCTCTCCACCTGAATCTTGATGCTGGTGTCTGAGCGCTCAGCTGGGAGTGTCATGTGAGATGCTGTGAGTGGAAAATCAAAGCTTTACTGGAGTTCCAGGGCTGCCTCGAACACTTCCCATAGATCAGGCTGTTACTACAAGCAGGTGACTGCTGCAGCACGTTTGAGTTGGGGTTACAAAGCAAGCTGTGTTATTACCTCCCCTTTTTGCATGCAGGTGACTTTATCAGCTCTGCACTATGGAAAGGTGAAACTTTCTGAGAGGGAAAAGGGTTTGAAGAACATTTTGTCATTTTTTGACTCACGGCAGAGCAATTAGAAGATGCTTTTCCCAGTAGTTTAAGACACCAGTAACAATTCGCACACTTTTTAGAGCAAAAAAAGCAAAAAAAGCAGAAGTTTGAATCTGGTTCGGTCACCAGACTGTGGAACACCACTTGTAAAATGAACAAATCAGATCACTGCTTAGCAGGAGCAGCAGGCATCTCCTGTGTCAGCCAGCTTCTGTGGGGTGATTTGCTTTGCTTCCTTTTCTAGAGGAGCCAAATGAAGTCTTTTTCCCTTCCTTGCATTGCTGGAAAGTCTCCCCATATCCCTGTTGCTGGAGTGTGTTGAAGAGGAGGTGGCAGCCTGCTCTGTTAGGGGCAAAAGCAACCTGGATAAGTTGCAGACTGGGAGCATGGGAGAGGCAGGACTGGAGCCCCAGAGCCCTGTATAAAACACTGCACAACTGCTCCAAGGACTGATAATCCCCCTCCTCTCCACTATCCCTGCTGTCTACACCAGATGTCTTCATGGAATTGCACCCTCTAAAAGCACACGATTATGTGCTGTAGCCATGACCTGGCCAAAGGACACAACCCATCAGCCATCCAGGGTGGCATTCCTAACCCATAGTTTCTGTATCCCAAGGCATCCCGAACATATTGGAGACAGCTAAGGAGTTGGGAGCCAGGTGACAGAGCAGAATGTGGCTTTGCTCCCAGCACATCACTTGGGGACTCTCACCACCCATGGAGCTGCAATGAGCACCACTGCTCAGAGGACACTTGAGCTGCATGGGATGAGATTTGTGTTGGTACAGCCCCCGAGATCAACCAGAGCTCAGTGGCTGCTTCCAATAAGGCAGATTTAGCTCTTGAACCATCTCTGTTTCTCGTTGCCAGATGAATAATGAACAAATATAAATCACAAAGAATTTATCTGATGATGGCAAGGAGAGGAAAAGGATGAATAATTTATTTGATGGATATTATTCATCCATCCATAACGCCAGCCAAGTAATGAAAACATTTATTCACAAATCGCTCTTCTGACAGTTGAAAACTTTGTACAGTGAGTTATTCCTGTATGTATGGTTTGAGTCCCGAGAACCCAAAACAGTGAGCTGACCTTGGGGAGGGGGCAACAAATGTTAGAGCTGCATCTCTCTTGGACCTACCTTGTGCCTGCTATCTCCGGACCATGGGAAATGGGATCTTCACTCACAAGACAACCCCAGAACTGGACAGGCACCTACCACATGGCCATGCTTGGAGGCCCAGCCTGGTGCTGCAGTTCACAAGTGTCCCAGAGGCACTTTGTCAGTGGCATCACAGCCGAGGTTCTCCAGATCCGCACTCCAGCTTAGAGACCTCCCAGGCACCACAGTCACTCTCCTGTCTGCAGAGGTCATTGCTTCCTGATGCTTCAAAGGGGCTTCCAGCTCATCCCAGTTAAAATCATTAGAACATGGCATGGTGCTTTCCGATGAGGGCAAAGAGATGTCCTTCCCACCAGCCCTGCTCTGTTCCAAAGATGCAGCTGCACCCACCCCTCCATAAAGAGAGGCCTAAAAATACCCTCTGACAGTAAAGAAGTTATAGTTGCCTTTCCAAATCCTGGGGAGTTTCTGCCATTATCAGAACTACTTCCTCCATCCTGTCTTACAACTTTTGGATTGATCAAATAAGCCAAATGGGTCCATATTCCCTCTAAACAATATGAACAACAGTCAAGCAAGGTTATAGCTGCCACAGATGAAAATATGATATTTATGGCCCCCTGGATTCCAGTCACTGTTTTATGAGCTCAGCTCTTCTAAAGAGGGTCACAAATCTACATCAAGGCCCCAAGTGCAAGGCTGTGCATTTGGATCCTTCAAGATATTTAAAGTTACACAAAGATGGACTGCTCCTTTTCACTGCCCCTATTCAGAGGCACAGAAACACCCGTTATTCCAGCGTGGCCACAGAACAAATTGCCATCTGCTTTCAAGTGCTAGAAAAGGAAAAATTTCTATGGGCAGACCTCTGGAGCTGGTGAACCACAAAACTTGTCACAGTTGAATTAATCTCACAAAGAGCACCAAAATCGCGTCTGCTGCTCTGAAATAGATTCAAACTATCCATTCCCCTTTGGTGAATGGAGCTGGGCTGGTAATCATGTTAAACCAGGTTGCTTATGAGATTTGAATGCTTCTGGGAAACTACAATGGAACAACTCTGGGCATATGGCATTTGCAAGGTTCTCCCTCTTCTCAACTCAGATTGTTATTGCAGAAGATGTGGAAATGAGAATAAAGATAAAAGTTCATGCAGGCTGAGTAGATGGCTGCTGTTTCTTTGCAAGAGCCCCCAACAGAGGGCTACGTTTGCAGGGAGGAAGATGGAAATGTGTAGAGCAGACTAGGATGACTTAGGACACAGGGCTGGATTTGACCTCCCAGACCTTCACACCCACTTCCCTGCAAAAGCTCAATGTCACTAAAAGCAGAAGTATCCACAGCCAAGAAACTGCTCTTCATCCTTATCTCCACCTGCAGCAGGACAGGATCTGAGCTGCAGGACCTCGATCAAACACTCAACCCAGCCATGGCTTTTGAGCAGTTACCCATTTAGGACCTGATCAGACATCTTTTCTTAGACTGGGTAACACCCTCCTCCACAAGAGTCCTGAAGACTGCAATAGTGCTAATAGCAGCATACAGCTTTCCTCCGAAGTGACAGTGTTCTGGCCATTCAAAAACATACCTGCTATAAGGTCACCTCTACAGGATGTGTCCATGACTTCTCGCAAGTGTACAATTATCACAGGTAGTTGGGACATCAAAATCAGTGTCACTGCAATAAAAAGGTGATAACATGAACTGAACAAGCTTTCCCAGGACCCTGAACAGAGGGGTGAATAATCAAACTATGTCAAAGCATGTATGCCAGAGTGGTACTGGTACTAAAGGTACATACCATAGCAGGGAAACTCACCTAGTCCGTGCTGCAGTGTGGTTTAGCCACATGCACCCATTTTCCCCATGCAGACACGGGACTAGAAGTTGCAGTGTGATTGGTGACCCCAAAGGATATGTCTTGGTTACATCTGAGGCAACTTGCTCCCAGCTTGCTCTAATCACAGCTGGGTTGCTGTTTGCCCAGACTAAAGCCCTGCTGGCTTCTGCTGATAAGCACCCAAAGGAAGATCACAGTGGGGTTGTTCCCAGCCCTGCTCGGAGATGGGCACCAGACGGTGGTCACCCTTCACACCCTAAGGAGCAGCTCCATCCTCCTCCATCCTACCCCAGGGCATGTCCCCGTTGAAGGTTTCACCCACTGGCACATTTCCATGGTTTCAGTGGCCCACAATGACCACAAAATGAGCAACGTTCCATGCCCAAATACAACAGTTGAAAGTTTCTGACCTTGAGCCTTACCTGCGAGGAGAGTCTGGGCTGGGGCACCCATGAAGGCTGCACAAGCACAGCTCCACAGCTCAGCTTAGTGCATTGATGCAACAGCTTGACCACAAGAGCATCAAGACCCAGACAGAGCCTCACCGGCAGTCATTTTCCCATTCAAGAATCATGGAATATCCCAAGCTGGAAGGGCCCATAAGGATCATTGAGTCCAACTTCCTGGTCCTCGCAGGAATAGCTTACCTGTTGGAGAGAAAAGCCCATTTATCCAGTGCTGCTCTCATACTTCAGGCTCATACGGAACACATGGCACTCCTTAAACAAGACAAACCTCCCATCCTGATAGTAGATACCTGGGTCATCTCTATGCCCAAACATCACCTTCAGTCAATGTATAATGCTTAAATTCCTAGAGATCCTCAGCAGCATTTACTCAGAACACCAAATAAATAAATAAATAAATTACAGTCTGTTTTTTGGAGTCTTTTCAGAGGTTTTTGTACCATTTATAAATGGATTTTCAAGCAAACCCTTCCCGTGCACACACCTGCCTGGAAACCAGGACCTGAGTGTCCAAGAACATCAGAAATGCTAAAAAAAACCCACCATAACCCTTCACTTGATTCATTTTTATTCCTTTGCCCTTAATCACCAGGCCCAGCACTTCCTATTAACTCCCATTAAACCTTCACAGGTGCCTACCAAGCCAGAGATTTAAGGAGAATTTAAACTACCTGAACCTGCTGGAAAGGTTTATTGAAAGGAACAGCAAAATCTCTCCCCTCAGTTCCTCCAGCTTCATTTTTTACAGCTCTTCCCCCATTACTCTGAAGTATTTCCATATTTTTACATCTGAAGTGAGCTTCATTCCATTTTAATCTATGATCTGCAAAGCCTCTGCAGCAGCCATGACTGCCCCAATGCCCACTTTGCCCAGGCATAGAGACATCCTCTTTGCAAAGATGCAGACGATGCCAGCAGCAGGTGAGCTGAGGGCAAGGACAATGACATGCTCCTGCCTCTGACATGGGGCTGACCAAAGACATGGTTGTTGGTGGAAGAGGGGAGGAGGAGCCGGTGTTTTAGGTAGCATTTCTGACCCAGATAATGGTCTTTGAATCACCCAGCGATGTCTTGGTGCGATGGTGGGAGAAGACAAGAGCTGTTCATGGACACCCGCTGTGAGCCAACACTGACCTTGCTGAGCCCCAGCTGGCCAAGAGGGAATGGCGGTGCTTTCCCAGAAGACAGATACATCCAGAATGGATTCATAGGGAATCATGGAATCCCAGCCTGGTTTGTGTTGAAGGGACCTTAAAGCTCCAGCTCCAACCCCTGCCACAGGCAGGGACCCCTTCCACTAGAGCAGCTTGCTCCAAGCCCCTGTGTCCAACCTGCCCTTGAACACTGCCAGGGATGGGGCAGCCACAGCTTCTCTGGGCACCCTGTGCCAGCGCCTCAGCACCCTCTCTGCTGATTCTTGCTGAAGTGAAAGCTCAAAGGCGTTTCCCAGAGAACTGCAAAGTTGTTCCCACATTTTTACCTCTTTCTTCCCAAACCAGCGGCAGGCATCAAATGAGATCAGCCCAGGGCACCCTGGGGGCTTTGCTGGGGTGACCAAGGTGGCCGCCGGTGGCCCATGAGGTCACCTACATGAGCTCCCTGTGCCTGGCCACCTCCCGCGGCGGGGCACTGAGGGCAGGCAGCTATCCTGTAGCTCCATCTAGTGAGCTGCTCCCCTGCCGTGGCCAGCACCCAGCGTTATCCCCATCTCGGCACTGCGGGAACCTCTGGCTCCTGGAGCCCTGGGATTCCCAGACTCGTGCCTTGGGGCTCTCAGAATCACAGAACCCAGCCTGATTTGTGCTGAAGGGACCTTAAAGCTCCTCCAGCTCCAACCCCTGCCACGGGCAGGGACACCTTCCACTAGAGCAGCTTGCTCCAAGCCCCTGTGTCCAACCCAGCTGTTGCCACTGCAGAAGACACCATAAAACACAACTCGGGTGCATTTACAACCAGCGGACAGTGAGCCGCTATTTTTTACATCCTCTCCTTGTTTTCCCATGTGAAAGCGCTTGGGGCTGCTCCTCTGCAGAAGCTTGTGCTGCTCACCAGCACTTGTGCAGAGCACAGCCAGGCATCAGGGCACGGCTCTGGGGTTTTCAGAGGATTCATGTTTTCAAGGGTTCGGCGCTTGCCCGATTGCCTTCACAAGCATCCAGCACAGCAGAGGTGCTGAGGGCTCCAGGAAAGGTGGTTTCCCCTTGAACAGCCTCTTGCTGCAGGGTGTCAGCAAACAGGGAGCCTGCACCGAGCACAACAGAGCCGTGAGCTCCTGGGTTTGCTGTAACCGTCAGCATCAGAAGGGGAGGAAAGGATAGAAGTGGAGGAGAAGGAAGGAGAAGGGAGGAGAGGAGCAGCATTGGTTTCTAAAGGAATTAAGGAGAAAGCAGGATGATCTTCTTGCTGCTTTTTCCCCAGCTCCACTCGGCATAGAGACCCGGCTGTCTCTCTCCCCATTCAAACCCACTTTCAAAGGACCCCTTGCTGTCCATGCCCACCCCACCAGCCTTGCACCCCAGCATCTCCCCCTCCTCCTGCCCGTTGCTCCTCGGGGAAGCCAAGCCAGACTTTGTGCGTGGTTTTACATCTTTAACCATTCCAATGCGCACAGTTTCAGCAGCAAACACCTCTTTGTTCAGCCATTGCCCCAGGTACAGAAACAAGACGCTGATTGCGCACTGGGCTGATGAGTGAGCTGTTATTTGTCACCTGCCTTAGCCCATCCCCAGCACTCACGGTGGGCTCAGGCTCTGCCCTGCACTGAGATGAAGGGAACATTAGAGAAGGGAGATGTATAAATACTTAAATACATGAAGAAGTAACAGGAATAATTGTTTCTTTTTGCCGTGACCATTGCCGAGATGTGTTATAGAAGGCTACAAATGATCTCCAGCTATTAACAGATGAGGTAAGTGAAGGTCTTTACACAACACCCATTTGGTCAATCTTTTAAACACCCCTGCAGTGCTGGTGACCGCTTACTCCTCGTCCAACGCGTGCTCCGCGCCGCTTACAACCACTCGGCTTTTCCATGCTGTCTGCTTCGGTCCCTCCATCCAAACCCTTGTGTAGAGACAGGGAAAAGGGCTGTAAAGAAGCAGGTTACAAACTGCCAGGGAAACCCCGCTCTGCCCGGCTGGAGCCTTCAGAGCTCTCAGAAAGACGCCAGAGGGCAAACAGGATTCTTCATTGGAATAAACCCACGGTGATTTCCCATGCTGGCCCCAGGGCTGGTGCTCCGGGGGTGAAGGATGTGCTCATCCCTGTGCGGGTCCATGAGCTGCTGTGCTAATTTGGCCTTCGGTTCCATACGTCTTACAAAAACCTCTTAAAACAACTGCTACGAATGCTTTCATTGCGAGGATGTTCTGACTTCAACACATCCGATTCATCTCCCTGCTATAAACGATCCTTTTACAACAGGGACTGAGCAGCCAAAGGAAAGCAGAACCGCTCACTCCCTGCTATCACAATCAAGTTGTTTGGTCTAAAGTGTGCCTTAAAAGTGAATCCATAATGATCCTGGCAATGCAAGGAAACTGCTGTTACCAGGAGTAAAATGTAGGTAGTAACTCTGTGGGTTTTTCTCCACGGAAACTGTAATTAACGTGGATCCTGTGTACTAAGTGCAGGGAGAAATACAGTCCTCACAGCAGTTAAAATGCATCTCATTAGCACTGAAACGACTGTATTGTCAAAATGCATTATGTTCCGCAAGGAGAAAGTGTGTAATTGAATTCCCACCAAAGCACAGTTCATCTGCATCCAATGGCATCGTGGAGCTCACTTCGGCTGCTGCTGGAAATGAGGATTAATTAGGATCCCTGCTCCTTGTTGGAGGGAGCACATGGATGTGCTGTGGGCAGGCTGGGGGCTGCAGTGAGAGGCTCGGTGCCATTACCCAGGCACAGGGGGGCTGAGAGTTTTGGCCACTCCTGTTGGCAGGTCCCATTAGACACTGAAAATGTCTTTGCAAATGCAGTAAAGACTGGTTAAAAAAGGCCACCAATTCAAACAGAATTGCATACATTATGCATAAACAAATTATTGTATAAATACTTCAGTAACAATTAATGACTGATTTATGCCATTGCTTTTGGATTATTCTAGGCTGGGTTGGTAAAGTGCAATGATGTGTAGAAATCATTTCACGCACAACCAACAAGTCTGCTGTAAGAGGTGCAAACACACAGGCTAAGGAATTCTCCCAATGGGCATGTGGGGCTCTTCGCCTCATTCAAGATCTCATTGATCTTGAGTCGATCTCTCATTGATCTGCAGCATTTGAATGGGTAATTATTATTCATTGAAATAAAAGCTTCCCATTTCCCAGAGCTCAGCACCCCAGACCCTCACTCCCACAGAGTCACAGTTGATCCCCACAGTGCAAGCGAGAATGGATCAGACCCCTTAGTGACTCCAATGCCTCCTTTGGACCATGCTCTGAGCCATAGGGAAGGCTGTGGGAGCCATCCATCATTTTCAACCTTTGCAAAACCTTTTGCTGTGGTATCACTTTAAGCTGCCACTTGGGTGAGTTTTTCTTATTGGAGATGTGAGGGATGCTGAGCTCTGGCTTGCTCCAGCTCCCTGCACAAGTGGGGAATGGTCCCACAGCTCCTGGGCTCTTGCTCTGCTCACCAGTGTGTGGTCCCCTCTGATGCAGCCAGGCACATCCCATCACTTCCACTCTTCAAATCCCGTTATTCAGATCTAAGGAGGAAATAATTTCAATTAAGGAAATTAAAAATGCATTTGCATTTGAATTTGAAGTCAGTGTTAATTTGGAGGTACTGAAAAGAGCCCTCTGGCAGCATCAGGATTCACTTGTGTCAGGAGAAGCAGGGATGGGGATGAGGATGGAGGAGGGGAAGAACCCGTTCCATCACCTGGGGACAGCAGTGCTTGCATAGAGGAGGGACCCAGTTCCTGGGGAGCAGAGGCTGTGCTGACAAAGGTGGAACAGAGCCAGTCCTGCTCCAGGTCCTCATCCAGGCAGCAGGGATCCCCTCCAGCCTAAACACAGCCCCTGAGCCATGTGTCCAACCTCCCTGCCCAGCACTATGGGGCTTATTCCAGCCACCAGCAGACCTCTGTCAAACTGCCATAGTGCAGCTAAGAAGGTGCCCAGTGATGCTGAGCAGGACACAACCATTGATGCGTGAGTGGCATGGACCAGGTGAGACCCTTCCTGCTACAGCAGGGATCTGCTTCACCCCCACCTGGCCTCTGCTCTGATTCGGGGTGGGATGTGCTGGATAACCACTGAGGCTGTCCACAGCTGCCGGGTCTACCTGACAGCAGGAGACAGCTTTGCCAAGGTGAGAAAAGGGTCTCCAAGATCCTGTTGACCCGCACAGCATCAGTGCTTTGAGACTTTGAACCCACCTATCCCCTTGCTCCTGCTCAAACCCAGTTTGTCTGTTGGGCAGGTACCACTCTCTTGGTGAAGCTCCATACACAGCCAGTTACCAGGATGTCCCAGTGTGGAAGTGCCAATGGGCAAAGCAAAGCCCCAGCCGAGGAGGGCTCCTGCCAATTGCATTTCTACAGTAGCTGGGAAAAGAAGCTGGAAAATCCTTCAGAGGAGCCCTGAAGCCATGAGGCTGCAAGGAGGAATGAGCACGTTCCCAAGCTGCCCAGGTCCCCATGGGCTGTGGTAGCCTCTCAGGTCCCCTGCATGGGCAGCCCTGGTGGGCTCAGGAGGTGCCAGGTCCTGGTTCCACTTCCTCCTTCATTTGCTGCTGGTCTCCAGCACTATACGATTCTCCACCACCAGTTCCCACAGGTGCCACCAAGGCATGCTCAGCTCAGCTGAATGATGGTGCCACGCAGAGATGGCTTTGGGCAGACAGGAGGAGGTGCTGCTCATTTCAGCTCCTTCAGCAAAGGCAGCCCAGAGAGCAATGCAATGTACGGCTCAGTTTAATGCAGCTGGATAACAGTCCTATTGTAACCAGAGCTAATTAGTTAAGTAATTCCCTGTGTTATTAATTCTGCAGCTTTGCCATCATCAATGTATTTGTAATAACAGTGTTTCCTCTGTAATAGCATTAATCATAATGGATTTATTCAGAAATTAAGGGGGAAAGGATATTATCTCCCTTGGGAACACCATTTGACAGCAGCTCTACCTGCTGTTATGATCTTTATTGGTTTATTCTTAATGCTTTGCTCATTAATGCTTCCTAACAGCCCCCCACAGACATCTCTGTGAGTGGAAACCATGAGGAGGAGAAAGCAGCCAGGCAAGGGGGGCTCCAAGCAGAAGGAACCCACCAAATCCTTAGGGATGGCCAGCACGGCCACAAGCAATTTCTCATGATATGTGAGGGCAGGAGTACAGGGTCTTGCCCTGCCTCAGTGGGGCCTAGAAGGATGCTGGAGAGGGTCTCTTAATCAGGAACTGCAGCGATAGGACAAGGGGTGATGGGCTCAAACTGAAACAGGGGAAGTTCAGGTTGGATATAAGGGAGAAGTTCTTTACTGTGAGGGTGCTGAGGCACTGGCACAGGGTGCCCAAGAGCTTGGTAAATTCCCCATCTCTGTCAGCGTTCAAGGCCAGGTTGGACAGAGCCTTGAGAAATGTGGTCTAGTGCGATGTGTCCCTGCCCGTGGCAGCGCGTTGGAACTGGATGAGCTTAAGGTCCTTTCCAACCCAAACCAGTCTGGGATACTTTGACTCTATGAATGTCTACGTCTGGGCAGCACCCACTTCTCTGGCCAGTTTGCTCAATCTCAGCTCCACGCTCAAAAGCCTCTTTTGGCAGTTCCAGGGGAGCAAGGAAGATCCAGCATCGCTTCCCAACATCCGTACCGAGCATGGAAAGGTTTTGTTGAACCCTTTCTCCTCCCAGCAGGCTTCTGGTTCAGGACACTTGCACCAGACCAACACTTGCTGAGACCAGCAGCAGTTTGTCCAAGCCACAGCATCAAGGGAGACACCCAGCTCGTGAGTGCCCAGGCAGGGCACCAAGCTCAGCTATGCTGGAGCAGGATCACCCAGGCATCCCCACACACCACATTGGTCATGGTCACGTCCCTATGGGAAACCTCAGCAACTCATCCCCACATCCTGGCCAGCACCCCATGAACAGGATGTGGTGCTCCCACCAGCAGCTCCTTTCTGACACAAATCAAAACCTGATTTATCTGCTAAAAATCAGATGATCTGATGAAAATTAAAGCCTGAAGCCTAAAGCATCCAGCTCTATCCAGCTCTGGGGTTTTATTGCACTCAGCTTGCCTTGATTACTTTATGGCTGCGCATAAAGACAATGAGGTTTTTCATGCAGCCTGCATTAAACTCCTTTGATGACTTGCCCAGGAGAGCAGTGATGCCATAGAGGCTGCCCAGCCACCAGCAGGATAACAAGCAGAAGGCAGCAGTGCAGCACCAAACACAAGCCCTGTGGTGCTGGCCACCAATAAACATATTTTCTTCCTTTTCTTTGCCTCTTTAATATTATTCTATCAATTTTTGCCCCTTTAATTCTCAGCAGTCTCTTGCTGACAGTGGAGGACGCTGGAAAACTGTCCCCTGTGCCATAGCTGAACTGTAGAGCTGCTGACTTGAGATGATGCCCGTGCCACCTGGGCTCTTCCCTGGGTGCTTCCCAACGCCACGAGCCCGTTTTCCCTCTCTTCATGCTTGCCACGCTTGGTTCTAATTCGTTAAGCATGACTTGCAGCCTGAGTAATTCCATTTGTCTTCATTAGGATGTACGACCGCACACGGCCGCGCTGTTCTGCGGCCAGCTCCTCGCCAGCCTGGAACCCCCCATTTCCATCACAGGAGCCCCACGAGCTGCTGAACCCAGGGGCTGCTGGCAGCTGACTGAATACAGAGATGCCTCTTGCACGTGCGCCCATAAATCAGTTCTGACCTTAGCGCAAAGCAGGATGCCCTTAGCACTGCTTGATCCTTGCCAGGAGCAAGCCTTGCCTATGGGAGAGGCTGTGATGCTCTGTGGGATGAGGGACAAGGGGTGGCACAGGGATCGACACCAGGAAGGTGGGAAGTGGGTCATGGGCAGGTTGAAGGGAGCCTGTAAAGGTATTTAAGGTGAAGATTTCAAATGGGACCATGAAGTCAGATGAAGCCCAGCTGCAGGGTCAGCCCGCACTGAGAAGCCACCATGGGCTGCGGATAGGGGCAGGAGGGAAGCGTGAAGCAGGATAATCAAATGAGCAGAGATGAGGAAGATTCGTGGTGATTCTCAGTGTTTTGCCGATGAGTGCCATGGGGCAGGGAGTAGATTACAGTCTATCACAAGTGTTTCAAGACATGCTGCAGAGAAGCAAGGAGAGAAATGATCCATCTCCATCAGGGGGGGCAGGACACAAGGCTGGGGAGGGAATAACCGAGAGTGAGACAGGGCCTGACTGTGTCCAGGACAAACCACAGCTGCCATTTGTCCCCAGCTGCTCTGGATGTCAAACAGCTTAATCTAGATCCCAGGTTATGATTAATACCACGTGGAAAAGCACAATTCCTCCATCAGGGCACGGCATGGCAGGGATGCAGCACACAGAGCACGGATGTGGTGCAGGAAAGAACACAGTGTGATTCAAATTGAGCTGATATCCAGCCCCGGAGCTGCTCATAGAGTTCTGAATTCCCAAGGCAGCTGGCTGTGGGGCTGAGCACTGGAGTTCTGCTGTTAAAAATGAACTGCCAGGCACTGCCAATGAGTCACTGGTTTTATGAAGTCATTAACCAGTCGATTGAAGTCAGCTTTCAGCACTGCCACCCTCCTGCCTGGCTCCCATCCATCCATCCATCCATCCATCCTCCATCCATCATCCATCCATCCATCCATCCATCCATCCATCCATCCATCCATCCATCCATCATCCATCCATCCATCCATCCATCCTCCATCCATCCATCCATCATCCATCCATCCATCCATCCATCCATCCATCCATCCATCCGTCCCAGCTCTGCACATCCATCTCAGTGCCCTAGCCCCAGCCCCTTGGGTCCATGCTGCAGCAGGATTGGGGCAGGCTGAAGAGGCTGCAGATGCTGTAGTGAGATGCTCAGCTGCCTGGCTGCACCACCAGCACCTTTTTGATGGAGATGCCCCATTCTAGCACTCGTGATGCTGGCAAATGACAGGCACTGGTTGGGCTCTGGTGTGCAGGCTCTCAAACCTCACTGCAGTCCTTCAAACCCCACTGCTCCCCCATGGCTCATCCTGCACATGGCTGCAGAGGCAGCTGTACCCTTGTCATGGTCACCCTTAGGCTGTGTTGGGACATTCCAGAGCGTGGGATGGGGAATCACCCCTGCAAGAGGGGGCTGCACACTGCACACTGCTGCACGGGGCAGCCAGGCTGTGGCTTCTCTTGCATGGGACCCCTTGCTTTGCCATGGCACCCAGGGGACCCCGGCTTTGCTGCAGCCCCCCCAGGATCCCGGCTGCACCACAGCACCCAGCGCAATCCTGGTGTCCTAAGAGCAGAGCTGGGGCAGGTCTTGCCCTTCCAAATACTGGGATTTCACCTTCAAGATCCAAGGCCTGGCCCAGCTCTGCCCACCAGGTGCAGACTGTTGGGGTGCAGAGTGATCCCCAAACAGGACTCAGCCATTCCTGTGCCCCAGGGACAAGGAGCATGGTCTGAACACAGCTGTGCTATGAGCTTTGATGAACCAGCCACCAGCTCAGCACCGGCACTGAGCACCCATTGCCACCTCCATGGGGGAATGAAGATCTTCCCCCTCACACAGTCAAACCCTCCGGCTCAAGTTCAAGCCCACAGACCTGAGCCAGCTGATGCCCACGATGCTGCTCTGCTCACCAAGCCCCAGTGCTGCAGCAAGGACCATCCCCAGGTCCTCACCAGACACCTCAGGAGCTATGGGGACCCCGACAGCACGCATCCAGGGGGAACTGCAGCTGGGTCTTCACCCCGAAACACCATCACCCTCCTCACCTGGAACTGGGTTTTGATGGACTGGTAAAACAAAAGCAGCCTCGAACCTTGCAATCCATAACAGGAGTCGTGGCGCTGAGGAGCTGATTCAGCACCTGCGGCCGGGCTGAGGGATGCTTTGGGAGGGAGGATAAACCACAGGCGGGTGATGGAGGTGGTGGGTGCAGGAAGATTCACCACATGCACTGAGAGCGAACCCTAAACCTGTCCCAGCAGTGACAGCAAAGCAAACTCTCCCCCCCTGAGCAGTGCTTCCTCCCGTTGGGTTTCCCCACACACCACTCGCCCTCTGCTCTCACATCCCTTTGCTCCCCTTGTTTAACTGCGTGGTTGTGTCCCTCGGCTCCTGCACAGGGGGTAGGAGATGGTGCCAAGCCCGCTGCAAACAAACCCAGGTTCTCCAGGGCAGGGTTATGTGAGATTTGCCAGTATTTGCTCAGGTTTGAGGTGAAACCAAACAGAGTGAGGCTGACAAATGATGTCTGATATTGGGCTGTGGAGCGCTGCTGGTGGAGGGATTGAGGCATCACCAGCTGCTACACTGAAAAGCCTCCTTTTGCTTCTCCTCCTTCTCCTCCTCTTGTGTTTTAACCCCAAGTAAATCAGCTGTGAATTACACATTGCACAGCCACAAGGACCAGAGCAGAAACCCAGCAGCCTGTGATGTGCTCTGCAGGGTGAGCTCATCTGCACAAGTGTTAACAAAGGGAAAGCAACAGCCAGAACCGAGGGTACCACAGCTCCTGCACCCTGGCACCAGGGCACGGGACCCCACTACCCCTGCCTGTCCCAGCACCGACCTCAAAGCTCCTCCAGCTCCAACCCCTGCCACGGGCAGGGACACCTTCCACTAGAGCAGCTTGCTCCAAGCCCCTGTGTCCAACCTGGCCCTGAACACTGCCAGGGATGGGGCAGCCTTGGAACCATGTAGGGGCTGGTGAGATGCATGAGGACGGGAAGTGATGGGAGGGCACTGGTGCTTCAACAGGGCCAAGAGGCCACAGTGCCCACCCCAGCCTCAGGTGCCACACTGAGCTGCTCCCTGCTGAGGCACCTGACACGTTTTAATGCCAGTGCCTGTAAGGACAAAGTAAGAGACACACGTGCTTCCATGGGCACCGCCTCAGTGCTTCCCTCCACTGCAGGATGGGGCTGAACCAGTTCAGGTCCTTCCTGGGGAAGGACGTTCCCCGCACACACTGCTCTCAGGCTCACACCGTGGGACCGGGCCTGGCTGCCGCTGCCGCCTGTGATGCCAGCAGCCAACACTGATGCTGGCACCGCCTGGCACAGCTGCTCTGTGGCACCCTGAGGATGAAGCAAACGCTGCCTCACTTCAAGGTGATGGAGGGCTGTGAAAGCCCCATTGCTCAGCCCCCCAGTGTCCAGCGCTGTTCTCCTCCTGCCCCACAAGGCTGCTGCCCTGGGCTGGCTGCTCAGTCTAGGTCTAACCTGCTATGGGCAGAGCATCCTGAGCAGTGCTCCCCAAGCTCTGAGGCCACCAGAGCCACCTGAGTGAGCGCCCTGGCCACAGCACCCAGGGACAGCACTGAACATGGTCGCAGGTTTGACTTCCCACAGGGCTGAGCCTCTGGAGCTCCCACTGATACCGCTGGAGCTGTGAAATCTCAGCGGGAGCTCATCAGGAGATGCTCAAAGCTGGGTTATTCACCAGAGCCCAGCAGAGCAGCAGCCACGCTGCTGTCCTCTCCCTGCCTGAGGCAGCCCCAGGGTACCCTTAGACCCCCCCCCCCGCACCTTCACCAGAGGCTGGGATGCCCCATGGAGGCACCCATGGGTCCTCCTTCCCCCAGCCCCACACTTACCATGGACATGTGGGGTAAAGGAGAGCTGCTGCCAACCCCCAGAGCCAGCCCCACCTCCTGTCACTGTGGGATGTGGAGCTTCCCCAAAAGCCCACCACTAATGTGGTGGCCCTGGGCACCTGGCAGCTTCAGCCCCATGGCGATGAGCCCATCGTTACCCTCAGGCCCACCACATTCATACACCATGCTGCCCCCCCCCCCCCCAAACACTGCCATGGATAGCTGGCCAAGCAGCAATGCCAGAGTCACATTTCATTCTCATCTCAGCCGCAGCGTTAACCACAGAGCAGCAGCAGATGGTTCTACCCCCCCCTTCCCGTACCACCCATCCTCTCACCAACACCTCCTTGGTCTGCAGGACACGCGCTGGTGTTTCCTGCTGGGAACGTGCCCCATGGCAGAGCTTCAGCACTTGGTCCCGGCTCATGCTGTTAATGCAGAGGCTGAAAAGCCACATCCTGGATGCTGCTGCAGGAAGGTGCCTCCTGCTCACTCCTGCCTGCTGAGGGAAACGCTGCTCGGGCCGGGGCAGTTTGGAAGTGGTTGCTGATGGACATGCAGGATGTTACTGCCGTGCTTAAGGATGCAGGATCCAGCGCCTAAAGGGGCTCCAGGAAACCTGGAGAGGGGCTTTGGACAAGGGCCTGCAGGGACAGGACAAGGGGAACGGCTTTAACCTGTGGTCCCAGCACCGCCTCCTTCCCCTCCCAGGCTGGACCCGCGCTGTCGAACCGGGACTTGCACAGAGCCGGAACCCATCGCGGCATTGCCCTCTGCTGGCAAAGCCTCCCAACGGCTTCGCCCTAAAGGAAACAGGGAGCTGGGAATTGAAAGTGGGGGGAAATGGTTTCCGTTAACAGTTGGCAGCCAGCGCCCCTGTCCCTGCGTTAAAGCGCTGGTCTCTAACTTAGAGAAGTTCAACACACTTCGGGAGGGACACAGAAACCGGCTTCGGGCTGCAAACCCCACTGCGAGACGCTTTACAGCCTGGCCCATGGACTCCGCTGCTGCTGAGCCCGGGGTGCCCGTGCCTGGGTGCCCTCAGCATCACCGGCACAGGGCGGGTGGGTGCTGGCCGAGCACCACGGCGCAGCGCAGGCAGCCTCATGCGCACACCACAGCCCGTCACAGGGGACGCAGCCCGCGGGCAGCGCCCTGCAGCTCCAGCAGCTGGGGTCGGTGCCTGCCCTGAACCCCAAGGGAAGCCCCAGGGAGGACGGGCAGGAGCCGCTGGGGTGCCCCAGCGCCGCCCGCAGCCGCCGCGCTGAGCAGGCGGTGCCCGTCCGGAGATGCAGCTTTGCCGCCGTGTGTTCAAGCTGGATATTGCAGGCATGAGAGAGCCGGTCCCATCCTGCGGCAGGCCGTGCACCCTGCGCGCTCCCTGCAGCGGGGAGCGACACACGTGTGTGCGAGCACGGCAGAGGATGGGACGAGGCAGGGCAGCGGGACAAGCGGTTTGGATGTGCTGAAGAGCCCAGTCTGAAGCCCACCGGTGCTGGGACAATTGGGATCCTCAAAGCCATCGTGCTGCTGACCCAGGTCCCCAGGAGGCCTCAGTCCCACCAAGCCCCAGAGCCACCTTTTCTCTGGTCCCATAGGTGAGTCCCTGACATCGGCTGCCCCTGGGCAGGGAAAGGAGCTGTGAAGGAAGCTGATACTGGAGAACTCACCATGGACAGGGAGGATCCATCCAAGCCCCTGCGTGTTGTGTCCTTCCTCCTGCTGACCACCCTCCAGGTCCTTCTGCAACACCTCACATCACATGCGTGGAGCTGGTCATGGAAGAAGATGGGAACCCCCCTATTAGCACAGCACGTAATGAGAACAGGAGCATCAGTGCAGGTGAAGAGCCAAGCAAACCAGCAAGGGGCAGAGAGAACCCCAGGAACAGCCGAAGGGGAGCACAAGCGGGTCCCAGCTGGATCCAGCCAACCATCCTTCCCTTCATACCCACGGGACAGCCAGCAGGCGATGCTCTGGGATGACACGCAGGAGGATGTCACCATGTTCCCACAGCGCAGGCAAGACAAGGGGAAACCTCTGATAACACCCTAAAATGCGTCCTCAAAACCCTGCCCAGCTCAGAGCCAAAACGCATGGAGCCAGGGGAGGGCAGGATGGAGTGGGGCTGCTGAGACCCACAAGATCTGGGAAGCATCATTTTGATTTAATAGACCTTGATGTTTGAAAATTAAGGCAAGAGAGCTCTTTTATTTGCCACAGGGCTGAGCACAGACCGCACGTGAGCAGGATTCCAAGGGGAAGAGCTTTCCAGATGAGCAGAGTGCAATCTTGTCCTAAGAATCCAAAAGAACACTAAAAATAAGAGGCAGGGGAGAACGGGAGCATGGAGCACAGCATACAATTATCCAACTGCAGATCCTCTCAACAGAGGTGGAACAGAAGGCTTTAACTCATTGTATCGATTAGAGGTATTACAGCACTTGAACAAGAAGAAACTCATTCTTGCAGCAGGCTGATTCCATAAACACGCTGCATTCAGAGCCTCCAATAAGCTGAGTGGCTTTAATGAAAGGCTTGAGATTGAAATTCATGTCTGCAGAGGGATTAGGGAGCGTTCCAAACTGGCGATGGCATCTCCAGGCATGAAGCCACATTGCCACAGTAACCCAGAGGGCTGGGGGTACCCACAGAGGTAGGGTGCTTCCCAGGCACCAATATCCCAGGGGAACCACGGTCAGGCATCACTGCGGCCCCAGGGCAGCCAAGGGGCTCCCCAGCCTCACCCACTTCTTGATGCCCCGATGTCACTCACCAGCGATGTGCAGGGTGCTGGAGGTGGCCTCAGGGTCCCAGGAGGTGCCACAGGGGTTGTGCTGGGAATGGAGGAGCTGCGGCACCAAGGAGCATCCGATGGGTTTCCATGGTGGCTTTAAGAGAGGATGCAGGCAGGGCAGGTCCATGGTAGGGAAGAGGGGGAAGGAAGAAGCCCAAGAGGCTCAGCCCAGGCTGTGACCTCCAGGGCCATGCTGACCAGAGGGCAGTCCTCCAGTGCCAGAACACGGTCACAGCCCCAACCTCACCGCAGAGCATGTGGGGCAGGGGCTCCCAGCTCCAGCTGTAGCCTCACACATGTCCCGCAGCACCCACTGCAGTGCTCCCAAGGCCCCGCCTCGCGGCACTCATCCATCCCACAGGAAAGCCCAGAGCATGAGGCTCAGTTTAGGGTTGGGAAAATCAGGGGCAGAAGCAAGCAGACAATAACTTGCATCAGACACGGGGGTGAAGACAGAGCCGGCGACTGCCACGTGCTGCAGTGAAGCTGGGTTTATCTGGCAGTCAAGCAAGGTCAGCTCCCCCTGATCAGGAGTAGGTACCAAGGTGGGATCCGGCTCCACGGATGCTATGGGTGGGATGGCAGCGTTTCCGGCAGGGAAAAGGATGTCCCAGGGTAAACGTGGCAGCTGATCTATGCCACCCAGTGTCACTCGAGGGGCTCTCCCTCCTAAATGAACTGCCACGGCCTGTTCATGTGCAGGGTGCAGCAGCTCCTGAAGAGCTGGGGAAGCATTCCTGCTTCCTCCCATCACAGCACCACAAACACAGCTCCTGAGACAGCACCTCAGCCCCTGCCTCCCACCACAGCCACATTCCCCTTCCTGAGCCAAGGACACAGGTTCTCCAGGTCCCCCATCCCGAGCCCCACATTGACCAACTGCCACCTCACAGGCACCGAGCGGGCTCAGCTTTGCCCACGCTATGGCAGTGAACCACAGCCATGTGCTGAGCATGGGCAGAGCTGGGCTCTCCACAGCTGCAGGAACCAGCTCCCAGACCCTCTCTGGAGCCATGAGCCCCTTTTCTGTTGCTGTGGCTGGCATTGAAGGCCCCTCTGACCCCACCAGTGGCCATGCACAGTGGGATCTTCCCCGGACACAGCTCTGCTAGTGAAGGCTCCTGTGACTGTGTCTGGAGAACACACACCACAACCTGAGATGGTTCCCACTGCTCAGCTCCTGCTGCCCCAGGATCCGTGTGCCAGGCCAAACACTCCATCGACCTCTTCACACTCACCAGGGAAGTCTCAGGAAGCACCTCCCAAGAGCCCATTACCACCATGCATTAACTAATGAGCAAATCCACTTGCAGTTAATGGAGCCTTGCTTATTACCTGCCTACTTAACACTACACTGAAGGTTCTTGCTGTTAAATGTCTGTATGTTAATTCCCAGAAAGAGAACCTGTTGGAGAGAAGGCACATGGAAAATCCATTCATACACCTGGAAAGTAAAGATCCAGTGACACAGAAGATGGATTTCATAGAGAGCAGTACTGGACAGAGCAATGGATTTCCATTGCTCCTGGGAGAGAAGAGCCCCCACCTGCTGTGCAACACAAGTGCTCTGCAGCCCCATGGAGGACATCTGCTGAGGTTCACAACCGCACTGAAAGCAAAGCCACCTTAGCCATTCTCTGCCCAGCTTCTGCAAGTGCTCTTACGTGTTCATTGTGTCCCAAAGGTACAAAAGCAGATCACTGGTGTGAGTAAAATCCCAGAACCCCAGACTGGTTTGGGTGGAAGGGACCTTAAAGCTCATCCAGCTTCAACCCCTGCCACGGGCAGGGACACCTTCCACTAGAGCAGCTTGCTCCAAGCCCCTGTGTCCAACCTGCCCTTGAACACTGCCAGGGATGGGGCAGCCACAGCTTCTCTGGGCACCCTGTGCCAGCGCCTCAGCACCCTCACAGGGAAGAGCTTCTGCCTAAGAGCTCATCTCAGTCTCCCCTCTGGCAGGTTAAAGCCATTTCATTTTACTCCAGGTATTTTAGCTATTCACTGATACAATGCAATGCATCAAGGAATTCAGTGATACTCAAAGCAGAAAGGTCCTCAGACACACTAATAAATTGCTGGATTAAGAAACACCCCATCATTTATTAAAATAATCCAGAACAAACAGGCTGTAAAGAATAAGGCTGTTCCAGCTGCCTGGCTAAAAGTAAAGGGGAATCACAACACACACTCATCACTGCACCAGCCCCTTGCTGTGCAGAACAGGCTCTGCCTTTAGTTAAAGCAGTTGGCTAACTGAGCAGGCAGGAAAGCACAGCGCAGGCACAGCTGGGCTGCCAGCTGATGCTCCCTCACTTACAGTTTCTGAGCTGCTACAGCAGTAACTTTAAAAGCATTAACGGTGCTTATGGGATTTCTTTTCCTCTCCCAGCTACACCTGAATACTTCCATTACAACACTTCACTGCACTTGAGATGCTCATGCTCACCCAGAACTCCTGTAATACCAGTGCTTTAAAATACATTTGTTAGAACAGTGCACAACGGATACCATTGCTATGACAAAAAACATAGAGCTGAGGCTCCCAGCTCTATCCTAAACCTGTTGCTTCCACTATTAATCCAGCTTTGACTTCTCCTTAGTGTGGGCATTTGGACATGAGGGACCACAGTGTCATTACAATAAACCAGTTGAAGCAGCCCTCTGGCAGTGTTGCTCAGCTGTTGTTTTCTGCAAGTGTAGTACATACACCCAACTAGCTTTAAACACCATATGTTACTCATGTAGAAAGAGGCCAAACTGCAGGTAAGTTATGGCCAGATTAAACACCACAAAAGAACTGACACCAACAGCCCCAGGTGAAAATTAATCGAGATATTTAATACAGTGCAATCCATAGTAGTTTCTTAATTAAAATAATTGTGTGCATGTACCTGAATGGGTTATGAATTATCACAAAAAAGCAATCGACATTGTAGTGCTAGGTAGAAAAATGTACAACTGAAACTGAAACCTTCCCTACTTCCAAGATAGCATCTGCCAATTGCAAAGCCTCCTGACCAATTGAAATGGGAGTAGTGACTAGGTTGCTGCAGTGACAAACACAAGGCTGGCCACAAATCAGTCAAGGGATATAAATAGAACTTGCAAAGAACTAAAAACCTAAAGCATTCTTGCGCCTAAACACAATAAGAAGCCGATGGTGGCTTACGACTTGTCCTGGTTTGGAAATGCCTTACGAGACTTCTAGACACACTTAAACTGACTTAAAATGACAGAGTGTTCTTTTTTCAGCTGACTTCAATTCAATATGGCCCAAAGTTTGCAGATGAAGATCCAGCAGTGGCAGCAGCACAGTCCAAAAGCTGAATGTTTTGATTTTGCAAAGACCTTTTTACAGCAATTCAACCGTCTAAACTGCAGGCAATTCCCTCTGCTCCCCTCTCTTTCCTTTGTGCAGACCATGCTACGCAGAAAACAGCAATGCAGCTCCCACTGCTTCGGGTTAAAATTAAAGATAAAGACATTTTGCTTATGCTTTCTCCTCAACACAACACATTTGCACCCAGAATAGGTAATCAAAGTCTTTTGCCAGCCGGTTACTGCTGTGGTTACATAGTTCCTGCCCAAGCTTCCAGCTCTTTCATGTCATCATCCTCCTCTTCCTCTTTCTTCTTGGCTGCAAAACATGAAAAGGAAACCAATGAGTGAGAATCTTGGCAGAACGTGATTCTTTGCAGAAGGGAAGCCTCCGTGCCACTGACCAAACCAATCCATGAAGCACCAAATGCCAGCAGAGGATAAAAACCACACACGAACTGAAGTAAAAGGTGCCTTCTGGAGAAACCAGCATGGGCTGAACTTCCTGATGTTACCACTTCAAGTGGAAAACCAACAGCTTGCATGCAGGAACACAGACTGCATGAAGGGTAACATGTGACTAGTGGTGTCTGTTGGTTTCTATCAGCCTTCAGCAGACTCCAGGCCTTCAGCTTCTGAGCCCCTCTCAGGGGGACAGTTTCTTACAGGAACTCATCCCATTTTACAACATTGCCCCCATAAAAACTTAATTCCTTATTCCATCATGAAGTCTTCAAAGGGCAACAAATGAAACTCTTCATCAGGGATTGTAGTGATAGGACAAGGGATGATGGGTTCAAACTGAAACAGGGGAAGTTCAGGTTGGATATAAGGAAGAAGTTCTTCCCTATGAAGGTGCTGAGGCGCTGGCACAGGGTGCCCAAGAGAAGTGGTGAATGCCCCATCCATGGCAGTGTTCAAGGCCAGGTTGGACAGAGCCTTGGGTGACATGGTCTAGTGTGAGGTGTCCCTGCCCATGGCACGGGGTTGGAAGTGGATGAGCTTAAGGTCCTTTCCAACCCAAACCAGTCTGGGATTCTATGATTCTACTGTGATTTGGTCTAACCAGGTACAGAATTGGGAGACCTCCAAGTCCCATGACAGTTCAAGCTCCTCAAGGGGCTGAAGAGCTAACTATGGGTATGGGCTACTGCTCTCCTCTAGCAGGTTGGATGGGAATGTTGAGCAGCACTGCCTTGCTATCATTTCTCATCCTTCCAGGGGAGCAAATGCTGCTATCTGTCATAATGGGACAAATTCGGTCTTTGGACATCAAACCATTAACTGAGCAAAAAGGTTTTAACCCAGAAATAGCTGCAATGGTTTTGCTTCAAAGGGAAAAAAAGGGTCAAACAATTCCTACTCAAAGTGGTTTGTGTCATTCCCAATGAAGCATCTGTGTAAGAGAGAACTGAGTCAGCTTTAAGGCAAACTCCAGACCTATCATTTGTCCAAGTTTGGAATTTGGTTTGCTATACTAAGCTCCTCCAGTCTCCCGTAAACAAAACCAGCTTTTCCCTCAATTCCTTCTGACATCAACTCAGCTGACAGGCAACAGCTGAAAGTTTCTCATTCAGACCGATTAAATCAAAATCCAGACAGCTCCTGAGAGCTGGAAAAGCAGGAAAGCTCGCGAGCATTTTCCATTCAGCGACTGAAAAGGAGGTAATAGAGGCAGCTCCACTGCAGAAGGCACATTACTTCCTTCCAATGCCTTGTTAGGTGAAGCAGCCGCTTTGAAAGCCTGACTTATGATGGCCAAAAGTAAACCTTTAATCCTGGTGTCTATTAAGTCAATTTTAAGTGACAAACAATTTAGGTTACAAAAACAAAACCAAAGCCACACCAAATCCTCACCCAGCACCATCCTAGAACCCCAGAGTTTCCCAAACGCCAGCTTTGGAGCAGTTTTATTTAAGTAGGATGCCCTTTAAATACAGTAATGGAATTCTAATTTCCATCCAAAAGCAGCTTAACATATAACCTATAAAACACTGAGTTTTATACTCATCATTTTTACTACAAAAACACTCATAATTTGTATTATTTTTTTCAGAAAGTGCTCTGTCTACATAACTCTTATGCTGTACAGTTAAATATGTGCACAATTACAAAGCCTCTTACTAGTGCATAGCCACCTCTACCTAATATAATGCAAGAATATTATGTATTTGGGTGTACCTGGGTTCAAATCGGTATGGTTTAATATCCATACCCAAAGACTCTTTAGAGAACAAAAACCATTTAACCAGCTAGGAAATCAAATGAAAAGGCACATGTTTATTTCATCTATTTCTTCTGCTTTTGGATCTGAAGCTAGATGAAGCCTCAGATTTAAGCTATGTTGATAGAACCTACTCCCCTCTCATCATCACTTGTCAGCAACGCTGCCAACCAAGACACAATGAGGAAAACACTAAATCAATTCTGTCATAAGAGAAGAACTATAAAGGCACAAGGAGCAAACTTCACAGCATGCCACCTAAAGTAGAACCTTGCTGTTTGGCAGTGTCTGATGTCGCCCAAGTCCTTTTAAGCCTGCAAGGGGAGCAAGGTAATTACAGACACACTGACCAACTGGGAATACCTTCAACCACTATTGTTTTGGGCTTTTTTTATTTAGGCAAACACATTAGGAAAACAACTTATTCATCACACACTAAGGCAGATTCAGCAAAATAGGCTACTAAAGTGTCATATCCGTTAACGCATGCCAGGTACTCCAGCTCAGGGATATTTCATGAGGTATTCTAGTGCATAGAAGAGTAGTTCACATTTAACAGCAGCTTTGAACTGCCTGTGTAAATATGAACATTTCCTGCCCATTCCCCATGTAAAATCGTCACAGTAATTAAGATTTCCGAGATACATGTGCTCTAAGACTGGGATAACCAAAGTTTGGTACTGTCTGGCTTGAGTATATTCAAACATCAGAGGCACCAACAGCCATCCCCAAAGGGGACTCTGAGCTTAGTTCCAACCAAAAGCTGTGATCAAGTTGAAAACCAAAGCTGCAGCCAGGAAGCATGGCTCAGTGTGGGAATCTGCACCAGCCTGGGACTAATTCCAAGAGCTCATTTACTCTCCACTCCCTTTTTTTCTGCTTTAGGATGTCTGTCAAGATTACCTCCCTGTTGGGCCAGTAGCTACTGGCAGAAGGTTTCCTTTTAACACATCTCCACTCTACCCTGAGCATCACCCACGCTGTGGATAAACTGGTAGTGCTAGAAGAGATAATAACTGTTCCTGTGATGGATATTCATTTGCATGGTCCTGAAAGGCAGGTTACCCCCAAGGAGAAACAGCACTAGATATATTTGTGATTCATGAAGCAACATCTCTGCATTGCCTGCAGTTACATCTCTCATGTCTGAGGAGCTGGCAGTTGCAATAAACATACTTTGAAACAATCCAAGATGTTTCTGGTAAAGCTCCATCCATACCTGGCTTTGATGGTATTGATATTGAGGGCACATTTGGTAGTGGTACTGTCTCGGGACCACTTATTTCCAGCAGGTTTTTGTCTAGTTCTTCTTGTTCTAGTTCCTCTAGTTCTGCCATGAGTTCATCCTAGGGTTTTAAAGGAGGAAAAAGAAGAAAAAGACGAAGAAATTTTAAGTCATATTTATTAGCAACTAGGTTTATATGGTCATATTATTAAAGAGAATAGCTTAAATGCACAGGATGAGAGCAAAGTGAGGAGATCAGGAGCCTGAATTCCTGTACATGAGCTCTCAGTAGGTGAGGAAAGCAGTGAAGGGAACAAGAAATCTAAGTTCATTCTCAAATCAGAGCATTCTCAGCAGAAAGTCAGGGCCACAGCTGCTGTATGCACTGTAAGAACAGCCAGTAACAGGTTCTAGGAGAGAACTTACATCCTAGAACTACATCTAGACACATGCAATAGGCAGATCTTAAAAGAAAGATCTCATATGAGTCAGCATCCCTAGAGGTATTTAAAAGACATGTAGAAGTGGTGCTTAGGGACATGCTTTAGTGGCCTTGGCAGTGTTGGGTTAACAGTTGGACTCAATGAGCTTGAGGCTCTTTTCCACCATAAATGATTCTATGATATCAAGAGGCAAATTTCAAGCATACCTCATCAAATTCTTCCCCAAATCCTACTGGCTTCGAGATGGCTGTTGAAATCTCATCTGCCAGCTCTTGCTGTTCTGCGATGTCCTGCATTAATTCATCTACTTTATCAATATCCCTGGAAAAGAAAGGAAAGAGTTCAATAGAATCAGACACTTTCCCAAGAGATGCTTCAGGCTTTATTTCTTGGGTTCTGCAGAGACACCACACCATGGTGATATTTATAAGGTCCTTTCCCAAAATATACTTTGCATGCAAATCTGAATGCTATCCCCATCTCAACAAAACTGTGTATGTGTATTTTACTTTGCCCTTGCAGCTTAGCTCACAGCATTTATATACAAAGCCTTCATACGAAGAGGTTTTCTTCTGCATTACCATTATTAATAATAAACTGTGCCCTCATCCAGCATTATTACATCTATAATTTGCTTTTGGAGCAAGTACAAGATTCCCACAATGCAGTTTACCTTTAATTACTGCTACAAACACAAACTCCACTGCACAGAAAGACATTAAAGTCTTCCCTTGAGGTTTAAAATGCTCACTGCTACTAGATGGATCTGTAACTGGTGCACCCTCCCATCTGCTTTAGACTACACTGGTGCTAGCTCTCTTTTGGACAAAAACAGCAGCTTTGTGCTGTACAAAAGTGTAGGAAACTAAGAAAGCATGATACTTGCATATTTTGTTCAATGTCAAAGTATATCTAGTATTTTAGCTTAAGTTAGAGCATTTTAAAAGAACATTAAGCTCCTCTAGCTCTACCTTTGGTTTATGAAACACTTGGCATTTAGCAGCTCAAACAAACGACAAACTAAAGGTCCTATGGAAAGATGCAGAAGGGAATAACTTACATGTTGTCATGAGCAGCTTTCATAGCTTTAGCAGCAAACCCCATGTTCTTAAGCACTTCAGTGTTCGTGTTGGCATTCTCAAGGGCTTCCCTCTGAAATTCAATTGTTGATAATGTGCCATCTATCTGTGCAAGCTGCTTCTCGTACCTCTTCTTACGCTTCAGGGCCTGAAGAGCAGCTGAACAAAGAAAAGGGAAGGATTTGTGAGATTTATGTCCAAAAAGCCATTCACATCTTGTCCCAAACGCCACTCAGCACAGAGTACATTGCACATTCTATTGCTTGCTGTCCCCTCTTCTTCCTAGATAAACTAAGCTGCCTAACCTTGTGTTCACCTCCTTCAACAAAGCTGTTTAAAGGTGGCCATATGCCCACTGCCCACCTCTTGTCACACAAAGAAGCACGCCAAGAAACTATTCAAGGATCACTCATAACACACCACAAACCAGAGGCTACACTACAAAACCCAGCAGGTTCAATAGCCAAGCTGAGCCACCTAAAAACATCCTTGTTCACCATCACTCCAACACATCAGGGCACAGCTGCTGGTGCAGCTCCTGCCAGGTGAGGTTACAGAGCTGCAACAGGTTCCTACAGGAGCAGCTCATTCAAATACAAACCAAGTGTTTCTTCAGCGTTGCCGCTTAATGCTTTGAAATGCACATTTTGTACATATCTAGAAGAATTTCTATAAAAACAAGCTTTGTGCATGTTCCCTATTAGTCCAAGGTCCTGTCCACACAACAGTCTCTACAGACGGACATGAGATGAGAGATGCCACCACTGAACCTGGTTTGAGCCATTTGCTGCTCACAGGCAGTTGTACAATGCAAGCTCTTGCAAGAGAAGCCCACCCACAACAGCACCAACACAGAACTCTACACCCAGCAGGGATCCACCAGTGCAGGAGGACTGGTCCAACTCGCTGCACAGGTTAAGACTTCTCCAAGCTCAGCTCCACCCCACCCAGACAGGTATGCACCCAATGGATGACAACAGGCAACAGCGAGCTCTTCCCAAGACACCCGGACAGGCAACAGGTACCACACTGTTCCCAAAATACTGTCAGTGAACACAAACTGCATCTGCATCTGATCTGCACTGTATGTGGCTAAAAGCTTTGGTAGGAGCTGCAGTGTGTGCAAAACCTACCAAGCTCTGAGCACTAACAGACCAACACCAAGTGTAACAATGAGTAAGGCCCAAGTGCAGCTTCCCTTCATGGTGTTTCTACTTCTCCTTTTGTTACAAACAGACTTGTCCACTGCATGACAGTCTTGGTCACGTAATCACAGCATGTTTTGGGTTGGAAGGGACCTTAAAGCTCACCCAGTTCCAAGCCCCTGCCACAGGCAGAGACACCTTCCACAAGAGCAGGTTGCTTCAAGCCCTGCGTACTTCACAACCTCAGCATGGACACAAGCTCTGTCCTGCCAGTCCTGCTCCCGGCTCCTGAACTCAGCCACATGCACACTTCATTCCTTCAGTGCTATACATCTCTGTGAGACTCCCAGCAGGAAACAGTTAACATGACACAGGATCAGCTCTGCTGAAAATCCACATTGTGACCTCCCAAAGCTCAGTCACATGCACCAGGAATGGTGGCAAATAAAGGCTTTGGACCCTTCAATCTCTAAGTGATGTTATCTCAAACCTTCGCAAATTTCCAGGAGTGAAGCAGACAGCTTCCCTCATCTCTGCTCTGAGGGGGATAAGTTTGTGGCATGATGAGTATGGTCCCATAATACACACGAAGTAGCTCCTCTCCTAAAAGCAGACTGGTCCTGCAGCCACTCTGTACTTTGTCAGATGCCATCATGAGAAGCTTGACAGTCCTTCAAGATGACACCCTGGCATCCAGAACCTTACACATATCTTCAGTTCTACAACTAGCTGTGAATATGCTGGATTGGTTTACTTTAGAATTACACTGATGGATGAGAGAATGAAGAAGTACTTTGTGAAGCACTGCCAAGGCTGTCAAGGACAGAGTCACACAGGTTAATTCAGCAGAAGCCACTGAAACCACAGAGCACAGGTCACCTCCACTGTTCCAGCAGAACCCAAAGACCCAAAATAAGCCCCTTCATTGCCTTTCACTCCAACAACCAGTGAATCTCCCCAGTACTTTGGGTCCAGTCCAACATCCAGCCTCATCTGACAGGAGCGGGAACAGGCCTGGGGTTCTGTGTAACACATGACAGCATTTGCTCTGCGGAATCAAGCACAACACAAACATCATCTGACATGTTCCAGCTTTACGCCAGATCACAAAGTGCTGAGTAACACACTGCTGGTGTATTTAGTTCTGGTTAATTCTGTGCTAATGGCTTTATTAAGGATATATAAAGTTTTCTTACTCAAAGATAAAGCTGTTAATGGGCTGTGGTTATGTAGTGACAGATGCTGGGGAAGTGTCAGCGATTAGACATTCTTTATGGAGGATTTTGTGCATCATGAAGAATTATTGGCAAACCCAGAGATTTTACAACCATTACACAAGCCCAAGTGAACTACAATTTATGTACAGCTCCCCACTGCAGCTTTCTCTGAGAACAGCTACAGTTTAGCTGCAGTTCGTGCTTATGTACTTTGAAAACAAGCTGCCTGGACACCAAACACTGCAAGAATCATTGTAAAAGACCTTGTGATGAGCTTGTATCAGGACTGTGACCCTATGCCCTCCCTTTCCCACACACACCAGTTCAAGTGTACCAGAATGCACTGCCAGCCTCCATTCTGTGTTAGAAATCCTTTCCTTCATTCATTTATCATTTGTAGGCAGAGATCAAGGCTCCTGCTTTTACAAGCACCGTACATAGCCCTCCAGCTTGCACAGCAGAGCAGGGATCCACTGCAAGCCCTGAAGACAGCACAGCTCTCCCACCTGGGCGCAAGCTGCAGCACTGCTCCTGCCCAGCCCCTGCTCAACCTCCTCTATGAAACACCTATTGCAGTAGCCTAAATGCAGCAAGGACTGCTCCACAACCCCAACACTATGCACAGGGAAATGCACAGAGTTTCTGGGTCTGGGCAGTCTGGACTAAATATTTAGCACAGGTCGATTAACATCAAAGTGATAAATGAGCTTCTGCACTGAGGAAAATCTTACACAAGGGATTGCCATTTTTTGCAGCTTAAAGCACTAAGGAATGTGGAATAAGGCACTCAGGGCCTCAAATTAGATGATCACAGCTTCCTGCAATTTATTTTCAGCTGGGTTTGCAGCTTAACCAGCTTTTAATGTAAAGTTCTTGTTTATAACTAGAAGGTTTTATTAAGCTGAAAAGTTAACAAAAAAACAGGACACTCACATTCAGAGAATCCCAGCCTGCTTTGTGTTGGAAGGGACCCTGAAGCTCATCCAGCTCCAACCCCTGCCACGGGCAGGGACACCTTCCACTAGAGCAGCTTGCTCCAAGCCCCTGTGTCCAACCTGGCCTTGAACACTGCCAGGGATGGGGCAGCCACAGCTTCTCTGGGCACCCTGTGCCAGCGCCTCAGCACCCTCACAGGGAAGAGCTTCTGCCTAAGAGCTCATCTCAGTCTCCCCTCTGGCAGGTTAAAGCCATTCCCCTTGGCCTGTCCCTACAGGCCCTTGTCCCAAGCCCCTCTCCAGCTTTCCTGCAGCCCCTTTAGGCACTGGAGCTGCTCTCAGGTCTCCCCTTGAGGAGCCTTCTCTTCTCCAGGCTGCCCCAGCCCAGCTCTCTCAGCCTGGCTCCAGAGCAGAGCTGCTCCAGCCCTTGCAGCATCCTCATGTTTGTTTAAGACCATTGCAGTTAAGTCAGTTTTCCATCTCTGAGGCCTGACTGCCCAATTTGCAGCTCTTTCTGGATAAGCACCACATCAATACCCCCAGCTCAAAGCTCCCAAGGAATTTTTACAGTAACAGTCCATCTGGAGGCATCAATGGGAGCCAGGGGCCATTTCCCAGTCAGACATAGGCAAGGGGGAAGAGCCACAGAACCCTGCTTGAAATGCAGGACCAGCACCAGTCTGTGTTAGGAGAGACAACAGACCTGCAGCTGTTCCACATGTTGCCATCATACTTTACATACCTTACAGGATGGGGGTACCTGACAGAGATGTAGATCCAAGGAGGTGATTCTGTTCTGATCTACAGCTACTTTATCTCCTATTTAAGCACTGATTTCTGAAACTAGTGAGCAGCTGCACCATTTTTCCTGCAAAGAGTCTATACCATCAGCATAAACCCTACTGAAATCTTAGGTACTACAAGAGAAATAAACCCTTTTTAAGTTTTCATTGAAGTCAAAGCTCTCAGTACTTCACCAGATGGGAATGGCATTGGCTCTTTCTCTGCAAAAAAATAAAAGTTTCCAGAATTTGAAATAAATAGGAACTAGAGATAACAGGCTACAAACACATCCTCTGGCATCACACACATGCAAGAAATGGATGTGCCTTTCAAGTCCAGGTGCAACACGGCCCATCTCTGCTCTTCATGAGGGCTGCTGTCACATCAGGCAGCTGTGGCATTGGCAACCCTTGGGCTCCACACCCCTAATGATGCCTTCACTGCTGCCAAGACAGTAATTACATAGGTAGGCAGCATCATTTAATAGCCAGCTTTAACTGCTGTGGAACCGCTTCAGCAGGACCTGTGACCGCATATTAAGTTTAAAGCCTTTATTTTCCAGCCTAGCCAGAGTTCAGGTGCAGAGGAACCTGCACACCAGGAACAGGTACAGAGAGGTGATAGTCAGCACTCACTGCCCCATAAGCAGCCTTCCCTTGGTGTGAAGGGATGCTCCACGGAAGGTGCTCAGTGACACCACAAGTTTCTCCTCCCAGAGCATCCTGTCTTTGGGTTGGGATTAACTTACTCTTGAAATTTCATGGAATTATTTGCGTTGGAAGGGACCTTAAAGCTCCTCCAGCTCCAACCCCTGCCACGGGCAGGGACACCTTCCACTAGAGCAGCTTGCTCCAAGCCCCTGTGTCCAACCTGCCCTTGAACACTGCCAGGGATGGGGCAGCCACAGCTTCTCTGGGCACCCTGGGCCAGCGCCTCAGCACCCTCACAGGGAAGAGCTTCTGCCTAAGAGCTCATCTCAGTCTCCCCTCCAGCAGGTTAAAGCCATTCCCCTTGCCCTGTACCTACAGGCCCTTGTCTAAAGTCCCTCTCCAGGTTTCCTGTAGCCCCTTTAGGCACTGTTAGAAGATAACAGGAAGACTGTTAGAAGGTCTCTACATGTTATATCCCTATTACTTATAAACCCATTAGTATGAGGAGAAGGCAGTAGTTGCTGAACCATTTTACAACAACAAACAGACAAATTACTCTCCTAACCTGCTCAACAGCCAGGGATTAGATAACTGATTGGGGCAGAGAAAACTGGCGGTAGACTTCGAATTTCCTATTAAAAAGGAGTTCACCATTTAAGATAACCTTCACTTAATGAACCAACACAGACCCAATGACAGCAGAAAGATCTGCTCACCCCATGGCAGTTTTGTTTTCCAAGATGATAGCAAGAGCCCGCCAGTAACCACTCAGTATTTTACACCTCCTTTACAACCTGTACCTTATCACTAACAGGCCCAGCGTGTGGTCTAGCTCCTAAGTACAATGTGCATTATGAATTACATGCACTTAAAATAGCCTAAAAAAAAAAAAAACCAACAAACAGATAACAGTCATATTTTAGTAAAGTTTTCAGCAGAAGGTATGAGGTATTCACTGGGGAAGAGCAGTTACAGATGTGATTACAATTAAATTAAAGGTAATACATTTAAAACTACCTGGGTGACTCCTGCCATCCATCAGGATACAGTGAGCAGGCTCAAAATGAGCTTCTCCATGTGACATTTTGATATGACCATTGTCTCTATTATCAGCTGCTATGACCGGGATGCTGGAGCCAATTTTTGTTCATAAAGATTTCAGCACAGAGCTTTGACCACTTCAAATGGATTTCAATAATTTATGTCCCCTTTTCCACTGGCAAAGCAATAGAAAATGGCTCAGTGTTAATGACACCAGACTTTAACCTCTGCAGGTCCTCTTTACACAGAGAATCTCACAAAGGAAACATCAGCTCCCAGAGAGGAGTCAGCCCAGTACAACAGCAGCCAAGTCAAAAGCAGTTGGATTTGGACTGACTGATAGAACAACTTGAATGGAAGAACACATATTAAAGTACATTTGAAGACCACTTAACAGCCTTTTTAACACACAATATTTTATAACACATAAAAAGCAATTTCTTCCTCTGTTTGGGGGTTTGTGTTAGCTGGGTTGGGTTTTGTGAGGGTGTATTTGTCTGACATTGAGGGGGTTTTATTTATTTAGTCTTCAGTTGATGAACTCCAAATTACTATTCAAAATTTCCTATTGATTTGCATTTCCGTGATAGATCCCTTCAGAAATTCCAGCAGTTTCACACTTCCTGTTTGTCCAGGTGAACAACAAGAAGGGTTTCATCATTCTGCCTACCAGAGGTGCACCCAGCCCTCCGACAGGACTGATAAGCAGGAACTGGTGTTATGGTTTGAGTAGTGCACATTCAGAAGTGAAAACAGTGGAGTCACGTAGCCAGGCTCTCCTCCTCCCTCAGCACTGTGTGCAAAGCATGACTGCTCACCCAAATAACTCCACTTTGTTCTCAAGAAATGCTATGTGTAAGAATTTCATTTCATGTATCCTGGGCTGTATCAAAAGCAGCGTGACAGCAGGTCAAAGGAAGAGATCCTGCCCCTCTACTCTGCTCTCATGAGGAAGAGATCCTGCCCCTCTACTCTGCTCTCATGAGGAAGAGATCCTGCCCCTCTACTCTGCTCTCATGAGTGTACTTGCAGCATTGTGTGCAGTTCTGGTGTCCTCAACATAAGAAGGACATGGAGCCGCTGGAGCAAGCCCAGAGGAGGCCATGAGGATGACCAGGGGCTGGAGCACCTCCCGTACAAAGACAACCTGAGAACATTGGGGCTGTTCAGACTGGAGAGGAGAAGCTGCGTGGAGACCACAGAGCAGCTTCAAGTCTATGAAGTGAGCTAAAAGGATGCCAGAGAGGGACTCCTCATCAGGGACTGTAGCGATAGGACAAGGGGTAATGGGTTTGAACTGAAACAGGGGAAGTTCAGGTTAGATATAAAGAAGAAGCCCTTCCCTGTGAGGGTGCTGAGGCGCTGGCACAGGGTGCCCAGAGAAGCTGTGGCTGCCCCATCCCTGCAATGTTTAAGGTCAGGTTGGACACAGGGCTTGGAGCAAGCTGCTCTAGTGGAAGGTGTCCCTGCTCACAGCAGGAGGCTGGAACTCTATGAGCTTTAAGGTCCCTTCCAACACAAACCAGTCTCTATGATTCTAGGTGGTTTTGAAGTATTTCAACCTGTATATAATTATTATTAACAGAGCCATTATAAATCTTCATCTTTTCCTTGCAATATTTACAGCACTTTAAGTGAAATAAGAAAAACCTCCACTGTGATAAGAAGCTGCAAGATAATAAAAACAATTTTACTACATGGTACTGCATTCAGAGAGGAAAAACTGACTATGAACATGTGGGTGATTTAGTTAAAAATCAGCAGTCCTCCTACAAATAAGTACTGCTTCTGCACTTGAGGACAAGCAATGTTAATGGGCTATTTACACATACAGCAATTCTACTGGGTTAATGCTTTAAAATATCACTAGTAGAAATTAATGCTCTTAAATATCACTAGTAGAAACATAGATCTGCAGATACAAACAAGGAAGAATTTAAGACTTCTACATCCTGGCAACTCCAGATTTTGCTGACAAAAACATGTCTCAACCTGAGAGGAGCAGGAGGCCCAGTTACTTCAAAGAACACTGAGGAAAACTGGGAATATAATTGAAGAGTTTCACTGGATTCAAAACCAGACCTGTATCAAGGTCCACGTGTTTATGAACCCAGAGTTTAACCCCACTGGTTGCTGCCTCTGCAAATATGGGCTGGAAAATCACACTCATTTCTAAAGTAAAAGGCTTCTCAACAAGAAGACACGTGGGTTATTAACTCCGACTGAGGGGGAATATAACTTTATCTTGCATCTAATTCTTACCTTGTCTCTGGCAAACGAGAGAAGAAATGGCAGCAGCAGAGACAGCACTGCAGAAGGACACCAGCTGTATTCATATGGGATGAAAGAGTTCCAGAGCAGCCTCACATATTATTACGTACACCAAACATCAGACACACCAAAATAAAGAGTGCAAGATACCTGGAGAAGAGCTCCCCAGATGCAAGGGTCACCAGCAGAAAGCCCAGACACTAAAGATGATTGAGATGCTCAACTTCCTGTTGCCTGGCACACTGCACTGTGTATCCATCTGCAATGTGCTCAACAGAAAGCAGCATCATTATTCTTGCTGCTCCTGAAGATACCACTCTGTCTTCCTGGCATATGCCTCAGCAGCAAATTTAATCACAACCAGCATCCTCACTGCCCCTGAACTGGGATAAACAAGAGGCATCAGGAGGAGTAAGAAGTCACTGGCTGCCTTGCCTGCAGTGGAGGAGCTCAATCTTAAGCACCAACTCCCATCTCTCATTCTACTGAGAATTAGCAAAGTGCCTACAATGTCGCAAAAAAAATCCTAGGAATCAAAAAGGCGAATTAAAGCAATTCACAAAATGTCCTCCAGTACTTCAAGCAGCTAAAAAGGTAGCTATAAATCCCATTAATCTTACCAAACTTCTTAGAAGAAGATTTTTGTCCTATCTGTACTTAAAACACAAGATTACAACTGCCTCTTGAGCAAAGCAGTGCCAGAACATTTAGTCTATTGTGCAAGAGATTAAACAACATCAGCACTCCTGTTCTAAACAGCTATAAAAACGTAAACGGGAAAAAGTACACCAGCAATCACAGCTTTGATCCATGCAATACCCACAGCAAACAGTAACCACCACCTCCTTCAGTGACTGCAGCACTGCTCAGTGCTCTGAGCAGCATCAGCTTGACCTTTGCACCAGCAGTTGATGTTGTCCCACATGCCATGGCTGACGTGCAAGGCTGGAAGTGTAACACGCTTCCTTGTCATGCTCCCTCATTATGAACTAGTCACAGCCATTTCCATGTGGAGCACAGAAAGTGTTTCCAAAGGTCAGAATCCGAGACTACAGTGGTGTTCCTGAAACACAGAGTAATATAATGACAGGCCAAGGGGAATGGCTTTAACCTGCCAGAGGGGAGACTGAGATGAGCTCTTAGGCAGAAATTCTTCCCTGTGAGGGTGCTGAGGCGCTGGCACAGGGTGCCCAGAGAAGCTGTGGCTGCCCCATCCCTGGCAGTGTTCAAGGGCAGGTTGGACACAGGGGCTTGGAGCAAGCTGCTCTAGTGGAAGGTGTCCCTGCCCGTGGCAGGGGTTGGAGCTGGAGGAGCTTTAAGGTCCCTTCCAAAACAAACTAGGCTGGGATTGCATAAAACTCTTCTTTTCTCACAGGGAAATTCCCAACCAACCAAATTCCTTATGCTTAATACTATTTTTGCGATCAAGTCACAGAACTCAGAAGATTTTATCCTTAGTGACCCATTTTGAGACCTTTTGTTCCTGGGGAATGAAGCCAATGGCTGCCTGGGTAAATCCATGAGGCATTTTCCAGCTTTGGGCGATTGCTATTAGAGTGTTGCCAAGCCTAAGAATTACGTTGAGGCTGTCACAATATTTAGCACTTCTCTTAACATCTCATCTGGTGAAGTTCTGCTATTTGGAGAGATGAAAACTTATTTTATGTATGCTCAGATTCCAAAACTAACGAAAAAGGGAGAAAACTCAAAACCACAAACCTTCAGAAACCCAGACGTTCTAAAGCGAATAAGAGAAACCATACTTATTTCAATCAAAAAATTCACTTGTACTCCTTGAATCCCCCTCCACACACGTAACTGGCCACACTGCAGTGCACCTCCTGAGGCCAGAACTGCATTTCCTCGTGGCAATCCTGCTCCCTTCAGCAGCACCCAGCTCCCGAAGCCAATGGTGCTGCCAGGGAAGCACTTCCCAGAAGAGACTTTCTACCACTGGGTTTCCTCCCAGGACATTGCCCATGCTGAGCCCACCATGGGGATGCCATCAAGACATGTTATTCAGGGGGGATTGTAGTGACTGTCCACAGCTCGTAGCCAGCCCACAATGAAGTTTGCTTTATAGCAACTTGTTTTTTTTCGTAACTAACCAAAAATCACCTGCAAGTTTCTGAATACCACTGGCTGATGTTGCTGTCACCCTGGCCTTTGTGCTTCTTTTCAGTTCCACTACATCCGAGCCACCTCAGTGCAGTCACCTGGAAGTAAACATGACATCTTTAAACCTGAATAAGCTCCTGCCAAGCCATGAAATGCACTTACAATGTGGATATTTGGTAACACGTAACACAGCACCACATTAGTGGAAGAGCCAACATAGCTGATGTTATGAAAGAGGGACTCCAAAAAGTCATGTTTTACAGTGAAAGATACCGCAAGCCTTTGAAAGCGTAGAGGAACCTGGCAGTAACCAAATGAGCTCAAGATGCAGTTACACAGCCACCTGAGGAGGTTTGTGCCTGCAGGGTGGTGGCCACGGTGCCAAGCCTCTTGGATTACCTGGTGTCTAAACCAATTCTTGACCTCAACACATCACAGCTACTGGATGAGGGACTAGGGACAGAGCCCTGTTCATCTTGTACTCTGTTTGGAAGCAATTGCTGGCTGGAGAGTAGCTGCAGTGGAAGATGGTACTGTCTGGTTATGGCTCCAGATCTGATCTGCAAGGTGCAGCAGCACAGCCCAGGATGGAGCATGAGTTAGACTGATAGCACTTGGTGAGCGGGCTCCCTGAAATGGGGGAGGGCAAGGTCTGCAGGAGCACAGGCAGGTGAAGAAGTTCAGAATGAGAAATGCAGCAGTCATGAAAACCTGTTCTGAGCTCAGCCCTCACTTGCTGCACACAAGAATCAGCATGCACGTCCCAGTGTGTACCAAAGGGATGGCTATTTGGACAACCCCAAACTTCCATCATTTGCTGCCAATCAGGACAAGACTTTCAAGATAACCACTGTCTGTATCATTACCCTATTCTTATATTTGCCCCTATAAAAATGATTGTTGGCAAGGCTTCATTCCAGCAGTGAACCTGGAAGAAGCCACAGAAGACCTTTTCCAACCGGGCTTCCAAGTGCAAGGACACCATGGGCAGGACTATTATTGCCTTTGCCACAGCCAGGCACCGAGCATCACTAGGGCAACTTGTGCTCTCCTGTGCTCCCACCAGCAGGAGCTCACTGTGGCCATTTCACTGCCCTCAGTACTGGCCACAGGGAAGGTTCCTCACCTGCAATCTGAGCACATCCTTGCAAGCAGAGCTGCCTCCCTCTGCCAACATCTTCAGCAACTGTGATGCTGCTTCTGCTCAGACTCCACTGGGATGATAACAGAACTAACCTCCTTATCACGCGCTGTGGCCTTGGCTTGTCTGAGGGAAAGCAAAGGTTTATCAACATCTGACATGTGGCCTATTTAGAACCCTTCAACTGCATCCTTTTTGTTTCAGGTACTTTGTGTCCAGTTTGCTGGACAACTGGCTGCAAACTTCATGGAAAACAATGCAAGCTGCTTCAATTTATAGTTTTGCAAGAATCGCCTAGTTCTAAGTGCTGGGAGTGAACAAAAGGATTTTACTCCAGACCCCACTTCCACACTCTCTCTTTTGGAGCCTTCCTGGCTGCAGGTCAGGCCACGTCCTCCCTGCTCACACCACATCCCATGCAAAGTCTCTGGAACAAGCAGCACACACTGCCTCAAAAAACACACAGGGCAATGTTAACAACTTTGTTTTTTCCAAAACAGATGGGATTTCACAGGGGAGAGCAAAAAGCTGCCAAAATCATCACAGTGGTCTCTTCCCAGCCAGACTCATTGAGTGCCAACAGAGCACCCCCAGCCTGCTGCTGCCTCCAGCAAGAACAAGCACACAGGAGCAATGCAGAACGTCTCTGCGGGCAGGAGGGGGCTACCAGAAAAGCAGGCACAGAGGCCTGTGGACATGCAGAGCTGCAACACAAGTCTTGCAAACGTGTCCACTCAGTGCAGCAGAACAGGCAACTAACTACAAGAGCTCAGAGGTGGTGATACCCTTCTGTGCAGGTCATTCCTGAACGCCAAACCCAAGAACAACTGCAAAACAACCAATAATCCTTTTCATGGACAGAACTGGCTGCAGGCTCCTCCTGGTGTGACACCATCCCTCCCTTGTGTGTTCGGTTAATCCCCTGCTCAGCAATGAAGCATGGCCATAACCTTCCCCATCAGTTCAGGCCTGGAAGCACTGGGATTTGTCAGGTAAGGAGCAGTGACCACTATGAATTCCAAGCCCTGATGCAGCACCCTTCCTACAGTGACCTGTGCGCCCAGCAGCAGGGCAGGCTGCACCACGGAGTGTACCCAAGCACCCAGCATCCAGACACCCCTGACATCCCAGCAGGTCCAGCTGCAATCCCGCTGCTCAGCCCAGGTGAAGCCCAAGTATGAGCACATGGTTCCCCCCAAAATCCAGTCAGAACAAGCAGGAAGGAATTGACAGGCCTGAATGATACAAGTGCAAAGCACAATAAGATCCTGGGCCAGCTACACACTGGACAGCACTAATTCTGTTGGTGAGAAACAACCTAACAGCTTTCTGCACAAGCCTGAAGGGGTTACAGCAAGTTAACAACATGCATCACCTGCAAATTCCAGCTTTGAACCAGCACTCCTTCAGCAGGATTCAGTATCTGGGCCTGGAGCTTAAATTGATTCTAGAATCCAACATGAGCACATCTGGAGATAAAAAGGTAATAAACCCAAAGTAGGCAGCTGCAAACATGCCAGATTTCCCTTCTGATAGGGCGTGATACAAGAACAGCGACAGAGGAAGGATGTACTGCATCAAATTCAGTTCCTGATACATCTGCCAGAGTTTTCGTTTTATTTATGCCACTTTTTAAAGTTGTTTTAAAAGGTGTTTGAGACTCCCCCCATTCCTGTTCTATACTCCAGCAGTCTCCAAAACCCTTTGTTAAACACAGGTAGGGCAGAACTACACACTACAAGTTTTGTCTTTTTAAACACCTATTTTAACAGAGGGATTATCACACTTTTCCCAAGAGAGGTGGTTAATGCTCAACTCATCTCAGCGGGAATGAAGGACTCGACCAGCACTGCTGTCAGTTCTCTTGCAGAAGCCCTGCTTTATGCTTAAGCACCTGGAACTCAAAAATGCATTTCACATCAGACTATGACTTAGAGCACAGCAGAATGAAGTACTAAAAGAAGGGCTGGATGATGTTTGCTGTAGGACTCCTGCTTCCCCTGCATCAGCATCATGGAAACAAAACCAGGTTCACTGTATTTGACTCGAAACAGAGACCACTTCTCTTGCCAAGTATCAAGCAGGACCTTAAAAGCATTTTTGGAAGCAATCCATTAATGTCTAAGCCCTTCCACTCTGGTCATTCAAGTCTCTACCTGTAGCCAGGCCTGAGGCTGCAGTTTTCTGTTCCTTGAATTCCTGATTGGTGCAATATTCTGAACTACTCAAACTGCTGAAGAAAACTGCCCACAGCATCATGCAGGAGCTTCTGGGGTTACTGAACAGTTGGGCCCCTGCCTGGGAGATCACATCACATTCATTTTATCACAAATAGTGCCTCTAAGCTGACCAAGCAGGGCAGGCAGAACTGCCCTCATCCTTCCAGACACATTCCTGGCTCCCTCCCCTGCCAGCCCCAGCGTTTATGTGGTTAAGTGCAGAAAACAACCTTTTATTTTTAAAAGAGTTCAGTTTTGGCTGGATCAGCAAAGTAATCCACCTCACGCACTGCCCACACCAGTGCTAACACCAGCACAAGAGGAACAGGCAGGACAAGGCAGCTTGTGGCAGCCACATCACTCAGCATGAGCCAGTGTTAGTTCCACAGCCACACTACCAAGCACCAGCAGCATGTTACTAACTAGTTAGTTTCTAGTTAACTAACTCAGCTGCTACTGAAAGAGGCAGTTCCAGACACAGCAACAGGCAAACCAGAGCAGCAGACTGATGTGACAGATTAAAGAGGCAGGGGGGTGATGAACAGTACATTTTCCATCAAATCAGCCAAACTGACTTACATGTGGCAGCCCTGTGATTTACTGTAAGCTGGGGGTGGGCATAAAATCCTGGCTTTTGGCTTCAGCCTACACCCAGCTCTCTGGTTTGTTTGATTTCATACAGGGTGGAACATAGGAGTGCTCTCTTTCCAGGAACAGCCTGAATTCTACAGGGGTGGGTTTGCATTCATTCTGTGTACCCAGTCATCAGAGCTAAAAAAATGTGCTATTAAATTACAATGAAAGAGAAACTTTGACACCAGAGCACTAAACCCACTGCCCAACAAAAATCACAGCTGACAGGAGATCATGAAATGTCAGCCTCCTGCTAAAGCCTGAGCGTATTTACTGCATGTTGGCATGATATTAGCTTGTCACCCATTCTGGTCTCTGTGGACAAAAGGCAAAATCTAGTGGCAGGCAGGAACGTAACTGCATTTATTCACCCCGATCTAAAGTCTAGAATGAACTACTTATGAAAATGGCCCCACAGGACAGTGTCAGGCTCCTCTCCCTACTGTAATTTTAATATCAAAGCATAATTTGAGCTTTGGGTTTCCACCAGAAACAGATTCTGGAATTGTCATTTCAAAATGAGAAGGAGCCCCCCATATGGAGAGGGACTTTTTACAAGGGCCTGTAGGGACAGAACAAGGTGGAATGGCTTTATCCTGCCAGAGGGGAGATTAGAACAGAACAGGCACAAGTTCTTCCCTTTGAGAGTGCTGCAGTGCTGTATGGTTCTATAAGCAGCCGGAGATCGAGGAACTAACCTGTAGCTTCTTTACATGTGCATGTACTCCCCTGGCAGCTTGGCTTTGTGTGATGAAGCAACAGCCACAAGGAAAGGAGTAAAACTGGAGCAGTAGTGATTAAGATCAGCTTGAGTATGCTGAAACCGAATACTGAGCCCCAGAACTTCATAACCTTGGCAAGATCCAACAGTTTGGTTTGGTTTGTGAAGTCTGAGTGCCTGATAAAGTATGCCTGTGTAATGAGCCACCTCCATATGGACAAACTGGAGCGGAATGAAAGGCTGCAGCAGCAGCACAGCACTCCCAAACCACTGAGCTCAGAGCTGCCACTTCTTTTGTTAAAGCAACATCTATTTTCAAGACATTTGAACTCCAGGGAGATGCTGGCTGAGGGATGTTTGCACCATGCTGCGCTGCTGCTAAAGGTGCTGAGGAGCCTCTTGAGGAAAAAAGAAGAAAAAGTAAGATAAACACCCAACTGTCTGCTGTTCTCAAAAGGACATTGAATATTTCCACGAGAACACAAACCAAAACACAACATAACCCCAGTTCTCCCCAGAATAGGGAACATCAACCTGCATCTTCTCAAGAAACCCTTCTAAAGAGATCTATCAGCCTTCTTCTCAAAAGTTTTTCATCCCATGAATAAAAAACACCATGCACATTAAAGCCACAACCATGGTCTCCCTAACACACTGCACAAGCAACCGAGGGGCCTCACACCAACCTAACACTTGAAGTCTGTTGACCTCTTCCTGCCTCAGGAGCTATTTTGATATTATCATAGAATGCCAGACTGGTTTGGCCTGGAAGGGACCTTAAAGCTCACCCAGTTCCAACCCCCTGCTACAGGCACGGACACCTTCCACTAGAGCAGCTTGCTCCAAGCCCCTGTGTCCAACCTGCCCTTGAACACTGCCAGGGATGGGGCAGCCACAGCTTCTCTGGGCACCCTGTGCCAGCGCCTCAGCACCCTCACAGGGAAGAGCTTCTGCCTAAGAGCTCATCTCAGTCTCCCCTCTGGCAGGTTAAAGCCATTCCCCTTGGCCTGTCCCTACAGGCCCTTGTCCAAAGCCCCTCTCCAGGTTTCCTGCAGCCCCTTTAGGCACTGGAGCTGCTCTTTCTCCCAGAGCCTTTTCTTCTCCAGGCTGAAGCAGCCCAGCTCTCTCAGCCTGGCTCCATATTGTGGACTAATGAGAAGGAGCCATCAGAGTGAATGAAAAAAGCAAAAGAAGACTGAAACGACTTGAGCTCCCTCAGAAGCCACAGTGGTCACAGAAGTGCCACATCTGTGCAGCCAGGAAAGAACAGGAAGACCCAGAAAAAAGGCACTTATAAGTAAATGCTGAAAGCCTCCCATGCCAGGAAACAGCACAGACTGAGGAAATCTACACCAGAAAGTTAAGCTTTTAACTTCAGTTTCATGAGGAGCTGGCTGGTTGTACAGCATGGACATCCTAAATGCAGGTTATGAAAAATATACATATATAGTAAGTTCATTATTAATAAAACCCTGCCAGAAGCCTTTAAGTTTCTGTGCGATCCTTAGACTCCAGAAGTGCAGCAGGAATTACTCAATGAGCCTTTAGAGACACAGCTCACTTGGCACCCGAACAATTCCACAGTGTGCTGTGGAGCAGGGAACGTTTCCTCTCCTCACCCCAAGTGTGCCAGAAGGCAGCTTTCCTCTGAGAAAACAGACACAGCATTCCAGGTTTTCCAGGTAGCTTTCAGGGGAGCTCCCTGCCCCACTGCTGCAGACATTTGTGTTCTTCTGGCCAGCTGAGCATTACACAGACGTCACCCACAGTGCACTTCCCTATGGACAGCAGGTATATACAGAAGGAGTAAAATGCTCAAATCTCAGAGAACTAACAAAGCTTAAGGATTCCTGAAGCTTAAAACTTAAAAACTAATCTCTGGTTAGTTGTTTTTGATTGGTTTTACCTAAAACATTTCAACTATATCAAAGTGTTTCCATTAAAAAGACAGACTCGTATACATAAACCAACATATTTTTACTTTCACTTCAATTATTTATGAATTTAAGTGACTCTGCACCAAAATTAAGTAATTCCTGGATTTTAAACCAGCCTGAAGCCAGAGACGGAAAAACCCAAACAATTGCATATTCAAAGTGCAGTGTGTTGGAGCTCAGCTGGTGACGGGGATAAATGAGTAGCCCCTCAGTCTGTGCTGAGGGAACCTCACTCCCCAGCAAGCAGGTATCAGCTGCCTTTAGAGCAGCCCAGTAGCAAAAGGTGGCCTCTTAGTTTCAGGAGTCCTCTAGAAAAACAAAGGGTTTGTTTTACAGCAGAAGCCCATCCCCAGCCCTTCTCCTTTCACAGCTCCTTGATTACTCACCAGGATCCTGTTCTTCTGCAGACCTCAATTAGCCTGACCCAGAATCCTGCCAGTGAATGGGCAGGTTTTGCTTCTTCCTCCACCCCCAAAGAAACTTGATCCTTCCACTGCCCAAAGTGCTCCAGAGCACACAGAAGGGCAGCATGCACAGAAAGGCAGTGAGAGATAACATTACAGCAGAGCACGACAAAGACCACAACCAGCAGCAGAAAGAGAAGTTTAGAAGTTCAACAGGACCACTGTTAAGACAGAAGATGCAGAAACTGCAGAAGGGGAAAAATAGAAAGAGATGGATTTTAGTTCTCCTTTTAAGCCCAGTTCTCCTCTTAGGTTCAAAACTGCACCAGAAACTCAGACTTATTAAAACTGTTGCAATAAATGTGATTTAGAAGTTAACTCGGTCAAGCCTGAAGTCAGGCTCTATTGAGTCCTTCAGAAGACACCTGGGGTAGCAGAAGTGAGGCCTCTGCCACAGTCCCTGCTGCAAAACCCAACCACACTCTTGGGTGCTCTATTGCTCAAACACAGCGCGAGCAGCAGCCCTGGTGTAACACACTGCTCTGAAGTGTGAAAGGAGGCGTAAAGTACTGACCAAAGGACAGATATGAAGCAGAACCTTATCAGTAATTACTGTAAATTAACCCCTGCTACTTGGCCAAGAGCTGGAGCCACAGCTACACAGCCAGAGCTGAACCTCCTACTGTCACCCAGCACAGAGAGGGCAAACCTGACACAAAGCAAACTCTGCTTTCCTGAAGGCACCACTTTCAACAACCACTGCAGAAAAAGGAAGAAGCTCAGCCAAGCACTGAAATACACAAGATGACAACTCACTTCTTGTCTTCAGGCTGGCAGACCACTAGCACACAGACCCACAGACTGGCTTACTTTGGAAGGGACCATAAAGCTCATCCAGCTCCAACTCCTGCCACTGGCAGGGACACCTTCCACTAGAGCAGCTTGCTCCAAGCCCCTGTGTCCAACCTGGCCTTGAACACTGCCAGGGATGGGGCAGCCACAGCTTCTCTGGGTACCCTGTGCCAGCGCCTCAGCACCCTCACAGGGAAGAGCTTCTGCTCGTCTCAGTCTCCCCTCTGGCAGGTTAAAGCCATTCCTCTTGGCCTGTTCATAAAGGCCCTTTGTCCAAAGCCCCTCTCCAGGTTTTGGTAGCCCCTTTAGGCATATCAAGCACAGCTTGTATATGCATAGCTAGACCTTCCCCCCCCCCGAAAGACCGGGTTCCACCAGTAAACACCTGTTTCTAATATCCATTTACAAGCCACATACAGCTTTAGGGCTCCCTGACGACAATAAAAGCATATTTAACCAAATCCTCAAATTCAGCAGAGTTTTGGTATGGAGTTTTTCTTGTTAGAAGCAAAACCAACACAGTAAACCAACGCCTGATCCCGCACGGGTGCGCTGCTCTCCCCGCTGCTCCTGCACACAGCAGCAACACCCGGCCTCGCTTCGCCTCTTCCTGAACGAAGACACCACGGAGCGGAACCCGGACCTCGCTCAGAGGAGCCAGGCACCCTTACGACCCGGTTCCAGGCAGGAGTGACGCGGCTCCGCGTTAGTCGCCCCCAGACTAGGGCTGCCCTGCCCTGCCCTTCCCTTCCCCAGGCTCCGGACGGGCAGCGCCGGGGCGGGGCCAGGCGCAAGCACGGAAGGGGGCTGCGGGCACACAGCGGGGCCTGTGCCCAGCCGCCCCCCCCCCGCCACGGGCAGCCGAGCCCGGCCCTGCCGCTGCCGGGGGACGGGCCCCACCGCTCACCGCGCTTGTTCTTGGTGCCGTGCTTGCGGGCGGCCGCCAGCTCCTGCTCGATCTTCTTCTCCAGGAACTCCTGCTTCTTGCTGAGCATCTCCTCCGTGTCGCGGAGCCGCTGGATCGCCTCCTGCGGGGACGGGCCTTTCCCGGCGCCCTTCCCGCCGGCGCCCGTCCCGAACAGCTTCCCCAGGAGCCCCGACATGGCTGGGCTGGGCTAGGCTGCGCTGCGCCGCGCCGGGCCGGGCCGGGCCGGGCCGCCGAGGCCGCTGTGTGAGGCGGGGGCTGCGAGCACGGCCGTGAGCCCCGGTACGCACCCCCTTCCCTCCGAACCCCCTCACGAACCGGCCGCCGCCGCCGCTCTCCCGCAGGGCTCCGCGACCCCGCCCGCCTCAGCCCGCCCCTCCGCCCCCGCATACAGCTCCCGGCGTGCCCCGCGGCAGCCGCGCAGCGCCGGCAGGCGGGAGCGGCTCGCAGGGGATGCTGGGAGTTGTAGTCGCGGGCCGAGAGCGGCGCAGAGCACGGCGGGAAGGTGCGGTTGGCCAAGCGGAACCAGGAAGCGGCGTCACGGGGAGCGTGACGTTAGCGGGAGCTGGCGGTGGTGGGAACGTGTCGCGACCGACCGAGCTGTCGCGATAGCGCGAGGGGACGGCCCTGAACCGCCCGTTACGAGCATGAACTGCTCACACCCAGAGCCGCGGTTGCTTCGTTGATGGTGATTTATGTTGATCATTCAGGTACTCGGCCTGCTCCCGTCACACGCTCCCACCGGGGGGGCAGCACGGACACGTCCCGTGCTCTGTGACCACGGTACCGATGCACCGAGCACCCAGCCGTTACTGGATACACGACTGCTGTTTCCTCGCGCACGTGTGTCCGTAACGAACACCCCGGCCAGGCACAGCGTGGGGTGAACGAGGTTAAATCATAAAGAGATCTGGGGCAGAAACAGTTTCCGGGTGGAAATCACTCAAGGAAACGAGGCGCTCTTGTGAGCAGGGTTGGGCCGGGCAGTGCTCTACAGCACCGAGCGGTAGAGAGGAAAATGAACCAGCCGCTCAGGAGGAGAGAGAGCGCATTTGTGCCCACAGCACGCAGGGGAAGCTGTATTACACACTGCATAAAGAGCCCCTTCAGGTTTCCTGCAGCCCCTTTAGGCACTGGAGCTGCTCTCAGGTCTCCCCTTCAGGAGCTTTCTCTTCTCCAGGCTGACCCAGCCCAGCTCTCTCAGCCTGGCTCCAGAGCAGAGCTGCTCCAGCCCTCGCAGCATCTCCGTGGCCTCCTCTGGCCTTGCTCCAACAGCTCCACGTCCCTCTTGTGCTGTTGCCCCAGAGCTGGATCAGGACTGCAGGTGCAGTGCTGGGTGGCATCTTTCAGCCCCCACATCCTGAGGCTGTTCTGTGGCTCTGCTTCTACTCCCTGCGTTACCCTCAGCACAACCGGTGAAAACCAGCTCCCAGCATCACCCTCAGACTGGCCCATGCACAGACCTGGTGGGAAGCAGGGCTCAGGAAGGAAAGGCCAAGCCTCCATCAGAGCCTCCGAGCTGAAGGAGCAGCACACAACAAACACATCATCATCATCTCAAAATAGACCCAAGCACAGCGCTGCAGCGAGTGCCAGAGCCCACATAATGACACCGTGTGGTGCAGGTACAGAGGGGAGGAGAAGAGGAAGAGTGTATTTAAGCAAACAATTTCCTGATGCTGTTCCCCTCCTGGGAGAGCCGAGTACTTAAAATAGATTACACTGTGGGCAAGTGAACCCTGCCCTTCACAGCAGACAAGATGCTTCACAGAAGCACAGGAACTCCTAAGTAGGAAGGGCAGCCCAGCCAGCTCCACTCAGAGCAGGATGGTTCTGAGCTCTCACAGCCTCTCTGTGTAGAAATGTCTTTCTTTACACCAAGTCAGAAGCTGCCATATTCCCATGTCCCTGTTGCCTCTTGTCCCATTCCTGTGCACCTCTAATTGTCCAGCTCCACCTTCTCCACTCTTCCTGCAGGCAGCAGCAAGACCTCCCCTTAACCTCATCTAAAGACTGAACAATCCCCTTCTCTGTAAGGCCCTGGGCTCCATTTCCTAACACCCCCCACAGCAGGAGGTACAGAAGCATCACAAATAAGTGAAAAGGGCAAAAAGGGAGTTGGGAAGTGAGTGGGCAAAGGCTGTGGGACCTGTCCTGATAGGAACCCTGCCACAGTCTCCAGGGTGACTGAGGCATAAAGCTAGATGCTGAGTGTGGTAGAGGGAAGAAGGAGCCTGGCAGAGCAGTGGAGAAGGGAGCAGCCGACTTGGTGCTCTCCTGCCTGCCCTGGCCTCCAGCCCTGCCCCTGTGCTGTATTCCCAAAGGGAAAATCAGAGAAGAAAAATGGACCCCAGAAATCGTCCCAGTCACAGAATCACAGAATCCAAGACTGGTTTGGATTGAAGGGACCTTAAAGCTCATCCAGTTCCAACCCCTGCCACGGGCAGGGACACCTTCCACTAGAGCAGCTTGCTCCAAGCCCCTGTGTCCAACCTGCCCTTGAACACTGCCAGGGATGGGGCAGCCACAGCTTCTCTGGGCACCCTGTCCCAGCGCCTCAGCACCCTCACAGGGAAGAGCTTCTGCCTAAGAGCTCATCCCAGTCTCCCCTCTGGCAGGTTAAAGCCATTCCCCTTGGCCTGTCCCTACAGGCCCTTGTCCAAAGCCCCTCTCCAGCTTTCCTGCAGCCCCTTTAGGCACTGGAGCTGCTCTAAGGTCTACCCTTAAGGAGTAGACTTCTCATACTGGAGTGTCTTGCTACTGGACCACACCAACTCCCACCTGCCCATGTCCCACTGGAATTAACAATAGGTGCATGGAACTGAGTTAAGGGAACACACAGGCTGGGAAGCAAAAGAACCCTGCAACACAGGAGCTGATCACAGAAAACTTCCTCGCGGTGCACCACAGGTTTCATGTGTGACCGGGACAGATCACTTCACCCAGGCTTTAGTCTCCTCCCTGCACACAGAAGGTGTCACCTTTAACTGTCCCAAGGATTAACTCATGGATGTCTCAGGCACTTGGAGATGCTTGGATATGGAGAAGAACAATGAAAAGAACACCCCCTGGAGAGCATTACCAGCCAGAGAGAAGAGCCAACAAGAAGCACGTTTCCCCCCACCACCACCTCCACACAGCACATGAGGTCCATGGTGTTTATAACACATGTACAGACAAGGTGATCTTTCTGCTGATGGAGACAGAGAGGAGAAAGATACCAAAGATAAGTCTGTCAGGCTATTTCTGAACAGTGTTCCCAAAGGATCTCAAGATCAACTTGCTTCCACTAGGAAGGATCAATAGTTTGCTCTCGGAAAGGCCACCCAAATACTGGGCAATACAACTTTTAGGCCAGAAAAACCACAGATGGGACAGGCTGTGATTTGCAAAGCCACCCCATTTCAGCAGCTCTGTTTGGTGCATGTTTGGATGCTCCTCCTTACCCTGATTCAGGGATCTTGATCTTTCTTGCCCTAGGCTGACACAGATGGACAAGAAATAATGGAGCCATTCTCTTCAGTGCCTTGTAGCCGTCAGTGGCTTCCAAGCAGCCCTCTACCCAAGGATGGGAAGAACAAGTGGAGAGGAAAGCTGTTCTCTCCCATATCCATCTACCTCCCCACAGGAGCTTTGGTCTTTTCCACTGGGATAAATTTCAGCACCAAGTGTGACAGTCCCAGCAGCAGCCCTCAGCCACACAGTGGCTCTGTGCACTGTCACTCTGTTGTCTGGATGTACACGGGGACAGCCAGCATGGTGCAGGGGCTGTCCGAAGCACCCTGCAATTCTGCTAGGGCCAAATTGGACGTGATGCTGTTGGGCTGTCCAGGAACAACGAGGTCTGAGTCAGCAGCTCCTGACCCCCCAACCACGATGGACAGAACAGCGTCTGACTCCTGGAAGGGCTCCTTGTTGGGGCCACCCTCAGGGAGGCTTTCCCCAACAGCCCCGTCCTTCAGCTCTGCCAGCCCCAGCGGGCTGGGGAGGGACAGGCCTGCCTTGCGCCCCCGGGCCACCCGCTTCTTCTGGGGCTTCCTGAGCTGCAGGTCCTTGTCCTTGGGGGAGCCCAGGCGGCACTTGTGGTCCTTCATGTACTTGTGGCGCGTGAAGCCCTTGCTGCAGGTGGGGCAGCGGTACTTGTAGTTGCCGGTGTGAGAGCGCTGATGCTCCATCATGTGGGCTCGGCGGCTGAAGGACTTGTTACAGTACTGGCACTTGTGGATCTTCATTCCTGCACAGAGCATGGGAGGAGAGAGAGCTTGGTTAGAGACCTGCATCCATCAGGAAAACCTGCCCCTCCCCATATGAAGACAGGCTGAGAACATTGGGGCTGTTCAGCCTGGAGAAGAGAAGGTGCGTGGAGACCTCAGAGCAGCTTCCAGTATCTGAAGGGGGCTACAAGGATGCTGGAGAGGGACTCTTCATCAGGGACTGTAGTGACAGGACAAGGGATGATGGGTTCAAACTGACACAGGAGAAGTTCAGGTTAGATCTAAGGAAGAAGTTCTTCCCTGTGAGGGTGGTGAGGCGCTGGCATGGGGTGCCCAGAGAAGCTGTGGCTGCCCCATCTCTGGCAGTGTTCAAGGCCAGGTTGGACAGACCCTTGGGTGAGATAGTTTAGTGTGAGGTGTCCCTGCCTGTGGCAGGGGTTGGAACTAGATGAGCTTTAAGGTCCCTTATAACACAAACCACACTGGGATTCCGTGAGTCTATGACAGCTTCATCTCCTCTTCCAAGGAGATGCTCCCAGATAAAAAGGAGGAGACATTGCGCCAAGCAAATCTGCAGTCAGAAAAGGATGAGTGGACACCTTAGATGTGTGTTTACAACAAGCTAAAACCATAGGTCTTGCCTCAAATGGGAGGATTAAAATACCACCAGAAAAAGTCAGGTAATTGTGACGAAAACACAAAACAATCTTAAACTGTGATTTTGTCCAAGTGTATTTGCCAAGTAAAGACATTTTCACTTTCTTTTTCCTCCCAAGTAGGGGAATGTAGAGTCTGAAACAAACCATCTACTGCATTGTCAGCACAGTCCCAGCTAATCACACTCTGCAGGGCTTTGGACATGACAAGCATAAGAAAAGACTCTTGGTTTTACCCCAAGAGACAAGTCTGAAGGTTCCCTGGGGTATGGGAATAAATCACATCTTTATTAGGAGTGGGAGCATCATCTCTGGGACACAGAGAGATGGGAACCAAATCCCATGAGATCTCCTTTTGAATGTGAGATGGTTTGGGGGAAGAGTGGACAGAGCACTCTGGACACTCATTTGGTAGCAAACACACCAAGTAATGCAGCTCTGCTCCTGAGCCTCAGAGCAGACACTGCCAATGGGTTTATACTGCCTTAGAAAACAGCCCAAAGCTGAGACTCAGCTCTAAATGCAAGCTCACTTCAACAGGTCTGCAGCAACAGAGAGCAAAAACCTAAATCTAGTAAATTCTATTCAGTATTCAGGCCTACATCTGGGAACACTGTACCACAGGCAGTAGGAATTCTCCCAGAGGAAGATACACAATAGCTGTGGTGGTAGAGGGACACTGCAGGGAAGACACCTCTGAGGAACATCCTGTGCTTGTGGGGTTATACAGCAGAGGCACTGCCACAGTTTGCTCTCTTATTGCTCAGGTTTACTCCTGTAACACACTCCTGCAGCACCAGTGAATCCCAGTCACTTCCACTGGCAGAGCACTTCCACTGCACTTACCTGAATGGGACAGGATGTGAGCCTTCAGCTTGTCAGGCCTGTTGAACTCCTTATTGCAGCCCATGTGGCTTCTGTAAGAAGAAATGCTGGTGAGCAGCATGAATCCACTGACATCGATGTATAAACACATCGTGGGCCATAAAGAGATCCACAACCCTTCTCCTTAGCAGCACCCAGATGGGTCCCTTGGTGCAGTCCCCACTATTTCAGCGCTGCTGGAGAGGGGGAAGAAACAAACAGGCTGTACAGGGACACATGGCTTCTGCTGTATTGCACATGGTCTGTGTCTCACTATGAATGCACCTAAAAGCAGCCAGTTCAAGATCCCAGCTGGAGTGTTTTGGAAAGAGCCACAAGGTGGTTGGAGCAAGGGGCAGTCAGTCAGTCAGTCCTGGCTATATCAGAAGGCCCACGGCTGTGCCATGGATTTGGGGATCAGCTCCTAAACCTGGGTTTCTCTGGCTCAAACATTAGCTCCCATGTTGTCAAGTGCTTTTCAAGACATGGCACTTGGGGAGAGCCCATCTCCAGGCAACCCCTGTGCTCTGTGGACAAATACTCCTCTTCCCCCATGCCCCCCAGGTGTAACACACACCCCTCCAGTGAAGGCAGGCTTTATTTTACAGGGCTTATGAACTGAGATGAAATGATGTAGCCCCACAGAAAGTCAATGACAAAAGACCAGGACTTCTGAGTTCCTAGTTTAACAGTACAAAGCATTTCCACCTCCCCAAGCAGCAGTGGATTAGTAGATGGCACACATGTACCATTCCTTCCATATCAAACCTTATCCCAACCCCATTAAGACATGCCACCAGACTGGAGATGCACTACATACGAGAAGGGACATTTGTATTTCTTGAAGGGCTCATGGATCAGCATGTGTCGCTTGAGTTTGTCTTTCCGGTTGAAAGCTGCATCACACACTGAGCACTTGAAGGGCTTTTCACCTGGGGGAAAACAGAGCAAGAGTCAGGGAGAGTCTGGTCACACAGAGCTGCTCTGGTCACTCATAGCATTCACTTGGGCACTCTGCTTCTCCATAAACTTCTCCAAACTTCCCTATCCCACCTGATGGGTAAGTGGATAGATACAATCCACACTGCTCCTGCTCTCCAGAGCCAGCTTCCTGCACTTCCACAACCACAGGCAACGGAGAACCTGTGTGTCCCACTTCTAAGTGGTGCAGCACTGGGCACAAGGCTAAACCAAACCTATACATCTCCTGAGCCCGTGTTACTACAAATGACTCAGTACAGTCAACTCTGTTACCCTGGGTGTCAGGAAAACAGCCAGGGCAGGAAGATGGCACAGAGACAACAGGCACTGTGGTGCCAGGGGGCCCCACAGAATTGTTTGGGTTGGAAGGGACCCTTAAAGCTCATCCAGCTCGGCCCCTGCAGGGGCAGGCACATGTCCCCATACCCGAGTGGATGTGGGCATGCAGCTTGAGGTAGTGCTCCCGGCGGAAGAACTTCTTGCAGATCTGGCACTTGAACTTGCTGCCACCGCCGTGCGTGGGGATGTGGCGCCGCAGGTACCTCTCGCAGGGGAACACCTACGACACAGAGACCAGGCTCAGAGCCAGCAGTGCACCGGGGGCATCACAGCACCCAAACCAGGGGCATCACAGCACCCAAACCAGGGGCATCACAGCACCCAAACCAGGGGCATCACAGCACCCAAACCATGGACATCACAGCACCCAAACCAGGGCATCACAACACCCAATCCAGGGACATCACAGCATCCGAACCAGGGGCATCACAGCACCCAATCCAGGGACATCACAGCACCCAAACCATGGACATCACAGCACCCAAACCAGGGCATCACAGCACCAAAACCAGGGCATCACAACACCCAAACCAGGAGCATCACAGCATCCAAACCACGGGCATCACAGCACCCAATCCAGGGACATCACAGCACCCAAACCAGGGCATCACAGCACCCAAACCAGGAGCATCACAGCATCCAAACCACGGGCATCACAGCACCCAATCCAGGGACATCACAGCACCCAAACCATGGACATCACAGCACCCAAACCAGGGGCACCACAGCACCCAAACCATAGCTAAAAGCCAGCAGCACACACGGGGCATCACTGCTCCTGCACAAGGTGTAGTCTGTACAGAAAGCATAAGAAGCTCACGGTAACTCCTTGCTTGGTAAGGATGCACTGAGAAAACCACTGTCCCCATCCCCCCTGCAGGATCTGCAGTTCCTTTGCTACAGAGGAGCAAGGGACCACGTTCTAGACTGGATTTCAAAAAATAATTTATTAGAATTTAAACCCCACAAAATTCTGCCCCTCAAACTGTGCTGAAGAGAGGATTTCAACCCAAACCTACCCAGGCATCACTGTGGTCCCAGTCACATCACTCGGACATGTTTCTCTTTGGCAAGGACACAGAGCACACATCCAAAAGAGAGGAATGAGGGGGAACCCTGGCAGATTTTGTTCAGCAAATGGGACCAGGAGAAAAGCCAGCACTGTGGGGAGGAGCGTACTGTGCGAGAGGTCAGGGCTGCCATCACCTCTGCCTCTCTGAAAAGGCCCTCACAAGCCTGCCAGTCTGTACTGAGGTAGGAAGGGAGAGGAAAGGGAGCTGAGGGTGCCCTCAGAGCCCTCACTATGTGTCCAGGGCCGGCCTAGGCAGCATCACCCACCTTCTGGCAGTGAGGGCAGGGGAAGTTGTGTGTCGCTGTCTGCAGATGGTGCTCCAGCGCCTCCGGGGTCGAGTACTTATTTACACACTTGACACATCTGGATGTGGAGAGAAAGGATGGAGCCTGTGAGCAAAGCCATGGCTGCAAAGCCCCACACTGCAGGCAGAGCCCAGCCCAGGCACCTTCCAGGTTGATTTTGACTGGGTGGGTTTGGTACAAACAGCAACACCCCCAGCCAGGTGCTCTGAACCAGCAACCCCCAAAGCCAGGTCACACTCACACTCAGCATCCTTCACTAGGGGAGATGCTGGAGAACTGCGTGGAGAAGCCTTTTAACTGCTGCTGCTCTCCCACGTGGAGCACCCAGACCTGAGCACAGATTCCATATTGCTTCCTCATGGAGACAAGCCCTGTGGAATGACTTCACCTTACTTAAAACACCTCCTTCCTTCTTCATTGCACAAAGACAGCAGCTCCCAATGAAGGAGCTGAGTGGGCTCACAGCATAAAAGCAGTGTCACCCATGGCTGGGGCAGCCACAAGGTGACACACTTCCATGTGGGGCCTACAGCATCTAACAGAGCTTCAGCTCCCACCCCACCTCTCCAAAACCACCTGGGCCCTCTCCACCTCACCCCTGTTCTCACCTAACCTGGCAGTATTCCTGCTGGAGACCTCTGCCAGAGCTGAGTGATAATGGGCAATGGGGATGTGCACCATCAACATAAACGCAGAGGCACTCACACATCACATCTGTGCAAACTGCTTTTTCCCCAGACCAGACTAAAACCTCCTCAAACATAAGCAGGGCTCTGATCTCAGAGATCCCCACCAGCAAACTGTAGGATGAAGCTCTGCAGTGCAAGGATAACCAGAAACCATGGTCTATGCAAGTAGCAGCTATCCCATGACACTCCAAAGTCACTTCAGAATCTTCTGGGCTTCCTATCCTTCCTGTATGTCCTTACAGGTGTTTCAAAAGCTCCAGAGATCTCTTCATGCAACTCCTCACCCTTTCCCTCTACACTACTAGAAAGAATAGACCCTTTCACAGCAAAGGGACAGGAGATCTTCCCTGGGCACAGCTGCTACAGCACTCCCATTGCTGGAAGTGTTGAAGAGGCTGGGCAGGACCTTCCCTGGGTCACTGATCCAGCTGTGCCCATCTCACTCTTGACTGGTGATCAGAGGACTTGCAGTGATGGGATCTTCCCACATAACTGATCCCAGCCTTTCAGTCTCCCTGAAACATTCCTTGCATTCAAAGTGCTTGGCCCCAGCCTGGTTTGCCACCTGGGTGCCCGAAAGAACCATTGATCACAAGGCCCCATCTTCCCTCTCCTGTCCCCACCACTCATCAAACACACTCTGCACCACTCACTCCTACAAGCCTTGTGAGCACGATTGCTACTGTACTTGTACACGGCCACGTCCTTCTTGGGGCTGTGCTGGGGCAGGAGGCTGTGGGAGTACTGGTGCACACCCAGCTCGTACAGGGAGGGGAAGTTCTTGCTGCAGAGGTGGCAGCGGTAACTCAGCTCCTCCTGGTGGCTCTTGATGTGCTCAAGGAAGGACTCCAGCTTCTGGAAGGTCTGAGCACAGGTCTTCACCACGCATTTGTACACCTGGGAGAAGAAGGGAGAGCAACTGGAGTGACACAGCATGGAAACAACAGGGAAGATCCTCTGCCAGCAGCCAGTGGCCTTCCTTTGTGGAAATCACTGCTGCTGGGTCATTTACAGAAAGGGACCACTGTCCCATAACTCACTGTGCTGGAGAACAAAGCAGCACTGTGGCTCCCAGAGCATCCCACCATGCCCACAGCCAGCTTAGTGCCCAAAGTACAGCAAAGAAATCCTGCCCTGCAATCCAGCAGGACACAATGTGGTGGCAAAACATCCCCTTCCTCTGCTGCCTTCCTCAGAGAAAGGGTATCTAAAGAGCACCTCAGCATCAAAATGTGGCTGGGCAGCTCCAGGGGAAGCAAGAGCAGGACCTGCTGGGAGTTGGATGTTCTGCAAACACAGATTTCAGGGCACTGCCCTAAGAAAGGTGGGGATAGGGGTGTCAGTATCCACTGGAGCAGGTGAGAGCACAACACCCAGCACTGACTGTCCCACAACCTGAGAGCTGCCACCTGCACTGAAAGCTTTGATCTTTGCTTCTTTGATGCTTCTCTGTGCACTCAAACCTGCTGGGCTGACTTCTCACTCAGCAGGGTAGAGGTAGTGGAGCTTTCCAAAGCCACCCAGACCACAGAGCTGCAACCCAGACATGCAGAGAGCTGAACTGTGTGGGTTCAGAGCACTGGCAGCTTTACAGAGCAGGAGGCTGAGGACAGACCCTGCGAGCTGGTGCACTGTATGAAGCCCACCCCAATCTTGCCACCAACACAGGCCCCCCTCTGTCCCTACCTGCTCATTCTTGTGCTGTGTCATGTGTGATTTGAGCTGGAAATAGGTGTTGAATTTGCTGGGGCAGAACTGGCACTGGTAAGAGCTGTCAATCAACACAACCTGCTTGGTCTCCAGTTTGCCTCCCTCACTCTCGTCCAGCGGGCTCATGTCTTGGGGTGGTGGTGGAGGGTTCCTCGAGGACTGAGTCAGACCTGGAGAAAGGCAGAGACAGTCACAACACTGCTGCAAGCTGCTCTACAAGCACCATGCTGCTGAGACATGCCAGGCTTGCCCCTGCTCCAGCTTCTTCCTTCCTTTCAAAGGCAGATGCTTTACGTCAGACAAATCTAACAGGGTGGGTTTAAATACGTCTACAGGTTATGAAGGGCTCTGACTACTTCATCCTCCTTTCCTTAACCCATTCTCTTTTGCCCTGTGAAGCAGTCACCAGAACAGTCCTCCGCCACTGAACCAGAGCCAGGCTTCCTCCCACCTCTGGCAGCAGGCAGGAGGTCAGACCCAGCCAGTAGCTCCCATGATGGCTGCAGAGAGCAGCTCCAGTGGGGCCCTGTCCTAGACATGACCTTGTTCCTCCTATGAGGACCAAGGCCACCCACACAAAGGGTATCCAGACCCCATCTGCAGCAAGGAGCTCTTCTCTGCCTCAAGTGTTTTCAGATGGCTGCTAGGCCAGACCCAGCCCATGTCTGACCTGCACAAACAGCCAGAGCACTGGGCTGTGCTAAGCCACCAGCCTGTCTGGCCACTAGGTCATTGCTGTTGAGTATGGCTGCAGCTGCCAAGCAGTGAAAAGGGGAAGATGCCTCATCACCCTGTCCGTGTGCGCGTTTCTGCACACAGAGTCTGGAGCCACTGTTTCCACCACCACCTGAACCCCATGGCTGGGGGTGCAAAAGGATGCAGCTGACAGCTGCAGTCAAGCAGATATGACTCCCTTCTCTATGTGTGTTGTGAACCCACAGGAGCGATGCAACCACCATACACAGCTCCTATGTCACCTCTTCCTTCCCTGTGAGGAGGTGCAAGGACATGCACGTTCCTCCCATCACTGCTCTGCCCCAAGCACACACCATCCCCAGAACCAAACCTGTGCTCTCCTCGTCCTCAGGCTGGTTGGGATTCAAGGCCATAACCTGCACCGTGATGGAGTTGCGGGAGATGGTGCAGCCCAGGCCTGGAGGCCACACTTTGTGGGTTTGCATGTGCTTCTTCACATTGGACTTCTGGGCAAAGGCTCGGCCACACACGATGCATTGAAAAGGCTTCTCACCTGTGTGGCTGAAGGCAGAAGGCACCACATCAGCAGAGAGAGGGACCAGAGAATGTGGCAGGGTGGCTGCTGCAGGACTGCACCAGGCACCTCAACCAGCCAGACAAGGGCTTTGAGACCTGATCAGCTGGAGTAGGTGGGATGTGAGAGGCCTGGGGAAACCAGCCTGGTGCACAGACACAGCTCCTGCAGTCCAGGGAAGGCAAGGGATTAAAGAAGTGGGAGAGGAAAAGAGCTGTGCAGGAATGTCAGGGCATGCGCTGCTGAGGTCTCCGCATGGACCCTGGGGACACCATCACTTTCTAACCCTCTTTTTCCCGGTCATCTCTCCCTTCCCTACACACATCTATCGTGCAGCCCCCAGACCTCCCTGAATTTGCTCTCCCCTGTCCACAGAGAAAGGTCTTTCCACCCTGCTCTTCTGCTTCAGGAGGATGGAGGACTCTAGCATATGGAGTATGTGAAGAGTCCTGGTTGGGAAGGGGAGGGAAACCACCACTTGGTCCTTCTCATCTGTCCTGAGTTCCGCAGACTCTACTGGGGAGAACTTCGAAGATTTCAACAGTCTCCTGCCAGGGAAAAGCTCTTTATAAGGGTTCCTTCTGCCGACACTTAGCTTGGCTTATGGCCTGCTAACACCAGCAAGCACCAAGGCTGCAGCTTGCTAAGGAGGGAGAGGAAAGCGCAGAGGCAAACAGTGGCGATGCTGCTGCTCCAGTGATCAACTGACAACAGGTTTGGCTTTCAACGTCTCATCAGAGACAAGTCTCCAGTCCCAGCCCATAACCAGCAAGAAGATAATATCCACAATGCAGCCTTCACCTCACGCACTGGGGAGGTGTGCACCCTCAGTACAGCACAGATGCTGGGACATGACAAACATGAAGACTGCACAGGCTCCCTCAGTGGAGCTGTGCCCACCTCCACCCCAGCCATACTGTGGTGGCCAGGTTAGAGGCACTGTTACCTCCTGATGTGCTGCTGCAGGTCGAAGTTCTTGGTAAAGGCCTTGTCACAGTAAGTGCATTTCAGCTTGGGGGACTTGGGCTTGCCTAGAGGAGCAAGAACACACACAGGAATGAGACCATGTGGCAGAGCCCTGTCCCCCTGCATCACAACGCCTTCACCCCAAGACATGTCCACTCAGGTCCAGGAATAAAGGGTTTATGTAAGGGTAAGATCTGCCTGGCCAGACTGGGGAGAGGTTATGGACACAAACACACACTGAACATAGCCTGAGCTAAGTCTAGAAGAGCTAGCAAAGAGGAAAATAGTAGTGCAGGGGGCAGGGCATCCCCTTCAGGCATTAACCACTCCAGGTACCCTTCCAGCTGTGCTATAAAGCACCTACTTTAAGGGCACGCTGGACATTGAGAAAAGACACGGGATTAGTGAGAGGAAGGGCCCCAGTTCTCTCTCCTAGGAACTCACCAACAGACAGAGCACAGGCATAGTTTTTGCATGCAGAAGATCACTCAGTCACATCTTCTGTCTACTCTGATGGAGTATAAACCAATGACAAACAGCAGAACCAGTGGCTGCTCTAGGAATTTTTGGACTGAGAGCTGCAGCCTGCATGATCATTCCCACCTCTGCAAATAAGGTTAAACCACAGAATGCGTATGGTTGTGTCTCCAGAGGCCCAGCCACTGGTTTTCCTTCACCTCATGCCTGGGACCTACTTTGTCACTTACAGCAATGTGCGCATCATGTCAGCAGTGGTCAGGCTTGGCCAGAGAGGATCGGACGCTCCTCCAGCCTGTGATGAGGCATATCCCATCCTGCCTGACCTGGAGACAGGCACCAAAACACCCAACAGGGACAGGTCTGTTGAGCTTTGGGAATAGAGCCTTCAGGGCCAGGCCACATCCAGTCCACCAGCACTTCCTCAAGTTAAAAGGGCCCAAGCTCTAACACCTCACTTTGCAGAATGTCCCAATCTCTGCAGCTGCAGAGATTCAGCACAAGCTTGCCCGTGCAGCAGCCCAGGGACAGTTCCTTTCACATGGGCTCACTCAGAGGCGACACACAAGAAGCACATCCACACTGCCCTGCCCTCGATAGCTTCATTCAGGCATCACGTTCCTCCTCCAGAGCTGCACACCCAGCCAGTGCCATCCCACAGGCCCTGGAGAGCCCATATCATGCTGGTGCCCTGTGTGATAAGCAGGTTAGTGCAGGGCAGGTGCTCTGAGGGCACTCACCTTCCTGCAGCCCGGCCTCGCTCTTGCAGCGCCGACTTTTGACAGCAGAGGTGGAATCAAACCCAACCACGCTGCCTCCTCCTGCACTGGCCAGAGGGGTGGGAGTGCTCTTGGGCTTGAACCCTTGCTTCCCAGGGCTGTACACAGGAGGAGAGGGGTACACAGGACTGTCCACGCATTGGCCGGGTACCTGCAAGAGTGCAGTTTATCAGTGGAGCCAGGTTTGCTGCAGTTACATTGAGCCCTAACCTCCATCTCCAGCAGCACTTGCCACACCAGGCTGAGCCTTCTGCCTCCTGCAAACTGGATTAAGCTTCTGGCTCACCAGTCCAGCACTGTGCCTCTAACTAAAACTAACACCCTGCACAGTGTGCAACTCTCCTGCTGAACATCACAAAGTATCCAGCAGGTATTACAGGACAGCAAAGAAACACCCTGAAGTAGCCATCTAGTCCCTCATTTAGGTCTTATGCCTAGAAGTTTCTTATACCTCCAGAGCAGGTTACCAGGATGATCCCCATTGACCCAGTGGATTCACAACAGCCCTGAAGGCAGGGAGGGAGCTTCAGGCCCTGCTGCCTGCCCTGGCAGGACTGCAGAAGGGAAAGAAAGCACAGGAAAATCTAATGTGGCAAAGCCCAGCTTTTACATCAGCACCCATGTTAGAAAAGGACACATAAAAAAGCATCAGTCTGGGGTGAAATGGTTTAAGGGTGTTTCTGATGCCACCCTGATAAACTACACAGACACTGTGTATCCAACATCCCCATCCATTTCTGACCACTGGTACTTCCACATCAGATAACAGCTACAAAGCTAAGTGTGAGAAACCTCTGTCACACCCAGTGGCTCCTGTTGTGAATGGCAGTGCTAACCTGGAGGCTGTGAGCAGCTGATCCACAGGTAAACCCACCCTTGCCAATGCCTCTCCTTAGAAAAAGCCACCTTGCCAAGTTCATTGCTATTTAGACTGAGTTTTGCTCTCCACTGCAGCCTTCAGTGCACAGTGGGTGCTCTGCACCTCTCTGGGAGGTGAGCTCCCTGCCCCTCCCAACACCTGCAGGTATCTCTCAAGCACAGCAGACATTCAGGTCTCTTAAGCCTGTGCCAGCTGAGTCCCCTATCCCTCCTAACTGCCTCTCTTGTTCTGAGAATCCCCATAATAGCATCCTCAGAGCAGCTTCCAGTGTCTGAAGGAGGCCTATGAGGATGCTGGAGAGGGACTCTTCATCAGGGACTGCAGTGATAGGACAAGGGGTGATGGGTTCAAACTGAAACAGGGGAAGTTCAGGTTACATACAAGGAAGTTCTTTACTGTGAGGATGCTGAGGTACTGGCACAGGGTGCCCATAGAAGCTGTGGCTGCCCCATCCCTGGTGGTGTTCAAAGCCAGGTTGGACACAGGGGCTTGGAGCAAGCTGCTCTAGCGGAAGGTGTTCCTGCCTGTGGCAGGGAGTTGGAACTGGGTGAGCTTAAGGTCCTTTCCAACCCAAACCATTCTGTGGTTCTATGATCATCTTGCCAACATCCTTCTGTTCAGTATCTCCTCCTGCAGAAACAATCATTGCCAAATACCCCAACACATATTCCCAGACTAATTCCATATTTCTAGCCCAGGTGACTCCAAAACAGCTTTGCTTGTCAGAAGAGACTCAGGAGGACACAGCCCCTGTGCACAGCCAGCCCCTGGCCTTACCTCCATGGGTGGGTAGGGCTGCATGCCCAGGCCCTGCATCTCCACCGTGCTGTTTGCTGCCATAGGAGCCGGTGCACTGTACACCTCCACCACACCGCTGCCGGGTGGCCCCGGAGGCCCCAGGCTCGGGGGAGGAGGAGGTGGAGGCTGAGGAGGTGGAGGTGGTGGCGGTGGTGGCGGAGGAGGTGGCTGGGACAGGTAGCCAGCCCCAGCATGCATACCCAGGCTGCTCTGAAACCACAACAGGGACACACAGACAAGAGACACAGACAAGACACTGAAAATGCCGCAGCGACAGGTTGGAGGGCTGATCCATCACACACATCCCCAGTCCCAGTTCAAAACAGATCCTGAAGGAGCAGTGATGATGTCCTGGCACAACTGACAGGTTGGACCAGACTGCTGGCTTGCAGAGGCCTGGCATGACCTGCCAGTAGACACTGTCTCCTCCACAACCCAAGTGCTCAAGCCCCACTGCTGGGTTTTTTTGCTTTTAAAGCTTTAATCCTTCTGGTTCCAGAGAACATTGTGAGAGCATGGGGAGTGTATACAGCCTGGCCAGCCATATGGAGAACCCAAACCACCCATCTCGGGCAGAAAGAGATCCAACCACTGTATGGGGGCTCAATAAAAAGCTGGAGAGACCACGTTACAAAGGTCTGAGCATCCAGCAGCAAGACCACCAGGAGAGGACAGGCCCTGAAGCTGTCCTCTCATTTACCCTCCCTGAGCCTGGCTGTCACATTGGAAGGTGCCCAGGGTTCAGGTTGACAACATGGCTCTGAGGCTGTGCCAGCACTGCCCCATGCAGAGGGAATCCCCTGCCTGCCCCTTACCTGCGCCGGGGGCTGCACCGCCGGCATGGGCTGGTCCAAGGATGTGAACGCAGACATGGCCGACATGAGCACCTCATCACTGACCAAGATGTTCCCCTGCACCAGCGTCTGGATCAAAGGTGATGGGGGAACCGTGATGTATGTAGAAATTTGCTGAAAGAACAAAAGAACACGTGGTTGAGCAGCAGTCAACCAAAACCCATGACAGCGCTGTTTCCTGGGCCTGAGTCTCGGCTTTCACAGCCTCTGGTCACCACATGAGCCACAGTAACCATCTACAGCTCCCTGCTGAGTCCATGGTAATTTCAGGCAGTAACAATAAGGCAGCTCCAGAAATACTCTTCAGAAAAGGAGGTAAAATATCACAGTGGTCACGGGCTACAGTTCAGGTCAGGGTTATTAAACAAGATGTGCAGGACACAGTGGTCACAGACAAGCTCAGGCCTTTCCTGGGTGCTTCCTCCCAGCCAGGGAAGAAGGAGAGCTGAGGGAGGCTGCTCTCGTTGCAGATGGTGAACATCAGGCTCTCCTCTTCAGACTGGAGTTGGATTAGAGGAGGGGAGGAAGGCTATTCTGTTTGCTGCATGGGCACAACCAGTGCCTGCAGCCCTGGGCAGCACCAGCCACTGAACTTGAAGAAACCAGTTGGTTTGAAAGCACTCTGGAAACCACCACGCCTGCACACACAGTACATGTCATGCACAAGGGACTCACTTCTGAGAAGTCTGTTGGGAAGAAGAGTTGCTTCAGAGAGGATATTCCCCCAAACACTTGTCACAACACATTATGTGGGCTTACTTGCCGGAAACTGAGAGAAGGGATGCAGGGATGAAGCTGCCAGACATTGCCCCCCTCTTCTGTCCATAAGCCAGACCATGGCCCAGAGGACAGCAAGGGCCATTCCACCCTAAGCACTGCACAGCAAGCACCCAGGCACACGGCTGGGCTGCCAGGCTGTGACACGGGGGCTCTCCAGTATAGCAAAAGTCCAGCTGTAGCACAAACACAACGTGAAACCCCTCCTGTCCTGAAGGAGGGGCCATCAGACACTTGTGCTGGAGGACACCTCATTGCAGAGGACCAGGCAGCTTTAATCATGAGGTCAAAAGCCAACAGGACCACAGCTGAGCCTTCTAGGAAAGAGGTCATAGAATCATAGAATCACAGGCTGGTTTGGGTTGGAAAGGACCTTAAGATTACCCAGTTCCAAACCCCTGTATGGACAAGGATGCCTTGCACTAGACGATGTCACCCAAGGCTCTGTCTATCCTGGCCTTGAACACTGCCAGGGATGGAGCATTCACCACTTCTCTGGACAGCCTGTTCCAGCGCCTCACCACCCTCACAGTAAAGAACTTCTTCTGTATATCTAATCTTATACTCCCTTGTTCCAGTTTGAACCCATCACCCCTTGTCCTATCACTACAGTCCCTGATGAAGAGTCCCTCTCCAGCATCCCTGTAGGCCCCTTCAGTTACTGAGGCACCACTGGATCTAAATACATCATCCAGAGATCTCTCCCACTCCCAAACCCCAGCAACAGCAGCAGAACCTATGCCTGCAGCATGGTACCTGCCGGCTGGCACCCGGAGCCTGCTGCACTGACGTGATGGACGGGGTGTACACGCTGTTGGTGGCCAGCGAGACGGTGGAGAGGGAAGAGGCACTGCCCTGGCACTGCTCCCTCTTGTGGGTCATAAAGGCAGGCAGCGAGTTGAACTGCTTCTTACACTTCCCACAGAGGAACACGTCTTCATCATCTGCAATCAAAAGGACCAGGTCACTGCTCTGGGCTTCCTTCTGCAACCCCCAGTGCTACACATGCCAACCACAGCCACAGGAAAAGAGACACTTTGGATCTTAGCACCTCAAGGGCATCATCATCAGGACAGATCAGCTGCAAGGGGCACGCTGTTCCTCCTTCCTGATCCCAAGCCCTTTCTAAAGCCAGCTGATGTGATTGAGCCCATTCCAGCCCTGCTCCCACACATGAGACCCACCATCTCCATGGGACAAACTGAATCCCGTTGGCTTTCTCATCCCAAAGACATGAACAACCTGTAGCACTCTCTGCTTTTACGCAAAACAGGTTCTTCCAAAGCACCTGCATTATGTTGGCTGAGGCAGATTTGATTACTCAAGGTTGCTCAAAGGAAGAGAAGTAACTTGGATCAGGGCAGAGCTGATGGCACCTTGTGTCCAAAAGCCACCCATCCCCAAGACTGCTCATCTTTGGTGCCTCTGCTTAATGTTAGAAGCAGAAAGAAGACAACCCAGTTACCACGTCCTAGATGACACCTGCAGGTTACCAAACCCCACAGGCACACACCATTGGCACTGGATCCAGTCAGACCCACAAGGCTGTACCTCCCATCTGATTCACAGCCCAAAGCAGAACATTTTTGGGGACACAGATAATAGCTGCTCCAGGGAGCAAGTCGGTACCACCCAGCGAGTCCTGGTCAAGCACTACCAGTGTTCATGTGCACATAAGTGACCAGTTCCCATATGCAGTCCCACAGATGAGCTACTCAGTGCAGCTGTACCTCCCAGAGGACAAGGAATGGCTCATTAAACAAAAAACGTGAACAGTAACAAGCACTAGTGGCAGGAGAGTGGCTGCTCCCTCCCTTCATGCCTTTATTGGAAGCATATGGTCAAGTCTATTGTCATGACCATGCCCAACAGCATCTCTGCTAACTTGGGCACTTGCCCCCTTGCTCCTGCTCTGCCCAGTTCTGCTGAGGGCTCACAACACTCATAGCTTCACCCTACACACACAGCTCTTCTGTTGACTGTTCCAATAGTCAGAAATGCACACTGCAGCCCTGCTGCCCCTCTTCTCTCCCCAAGTGCTACCAGGACTGGACTCACCCATGGACTGGATGGCAGCAGAGGAGTTGACATTCTGAGCAGACGGATCCGCCACACCTCCTTGACCATCCAGTAAGGACTGCACAGCCAGCACTGTCTGGTTATCCATTCCTGCAAGGAGACACAAGCATGGATGGTAAATCACAGGCTGAACATGGAGCACTCACAAGCCATGGAGGGAAGCTGCTCACTGCCTGCTGCTGTCTTCTCGCAGAGCCGCTCTCACCTTCTTGCCCCCTCTACACCACAGCATTCACTGTCATCCTAAAGCAACACTCCCACCTGCCTCCATACACTCCTTTGATACGATAAGAAAAGGGAAGAAGGGCAAGGAAAGCCAGAAGAGGGCCTGTTTTCAGACATCTGCTGCAGAGAGGAAGGATGCTTTCAAGCACTGGCTATGAAAAGAGCTGAGAAATTGCTATTTGGAATGCATGGGTCAGATGGGCAGCCTGGGAGAACCTGCCTGGGGACAGAGTGTGATCACAGAATCACAGAAAAGTTAGGGTTGGAAAGGACCTTAAGATCATCTAGTTCCATCCCCCCTGCCATGGGCAGGGACACCTCACACACAACTGAGCTCAGTGAAGACAAAACCTCTGGTGGCAGCAACTCTGTTCCAGCAGCAGTGTTAGAAATGTCCCCCGGTTTTCTAGACCAGTGTTCCCAGATCTGATCAGACATAGGGCTACAAATACAGGAGGATTTAGATACAGCTTTAGGAAGGACTAAAGTGTGGGTTCCTGGGAGAGATCGTGGGGGGGGACCCACTCAGCCACCGGCTGCCAGCCCAGCCTGGGACATGTGGAAGAGCAGGGTCCCACTGCAGGAGGGGGTTCCTCCATGAGCTCCTCTCAAGCAGAGGTGCCAGTTGCTCTCTCTCATTCCCATTTCCCTTGGGCTCCAGCAGAGCACACACTCCCCCAGCCACATTTGGTGGCAGAATCAGCTCACTCGCTTTGGCACAAAGGCTTTTCACTGCAGCTAAAATGTTCTAAAGTATTGCAGAGAAATGCAGGCAATGGGAGGGCTCACGCAGGGAGATCACCCTGCCAGCAGCATGTGAGCCAATGGGTCAAACCTGGCACACTCCTTTAGAACTCAGACGTAGAAGAACCTGATTATGGGGTGAAAAGGGTGGGTTTTATGCATCACTCCCCCCTACCATTTCTTTATGACAGGGAACCCATGGATAAAACAAGGAGCATATCAGGGTTGCATGTTATACCTTGCAAGTTAAGAGACAAAAAGTGCAGGGTTCTTAGGCTGCTTTTCATTTCTCCAAGATCTTTGCAAACCAAAGGTGCAAAGCTCTGAACTCACAATTATGGGCCACAGTAAAAAGAAAATCAGCTTGAACACTTCCAACCAGTGAGGCGAGCACCATTCCTGATGAGAGGTCACTCACCCAGCACCAGGAAGGACAGTGAAGTGCCCTAACAGATCACAGCATAAAGGAACCAGCATTGCAGTTCCTCTGGTCACCTGAACACTTCTCCTGGACAAGCAGGATGTTACCTTCCTGACAGGGAATCTGTATAATCCACAGCATTTTAAAGGTAACCTAAATAGTCATTTCTCCTGCACCTCCAGTGTGAAGCAAGCACCATCAAGACTGGGAACACCTTTCTGATCACTAACGACAGGCTGCAAACACAGCACGTGCCCTGGGAGAGGGGAGAGCCGCATTCTGCAGTGCAGGGAGCAGAGGGCACAGGCAGCTGCAGACCACACCACACCATAAAACCACCTCTGTGCCTAAGAGAAGCCTTTGACACAAATCCCAGCAAAGCTGCAGGTCCAGTTCTGCAGCCTCGGCTGGTGCAGAGCTGCAGCCAGCCCTGCAGGACAGCACAATGCTGCTGGAACACCCCTGAGTGCATCTGCTCCCACCCCAACCAAAGGCCTGCTCTAAAATGCACCTCCTCTTGTACAGATCACCTCCTGGCAACTGCACAGGCAGCAATGCAGGCTCCTGTTGGCACATCCCAACCACAGAGTGAAATGGAGCAGCTCCTCCTCAGCAGGAGTGAGCTAGCAGGATGCAAAAGGACAAGGGGGGGTCCAAAGTTCAGGTTCAGTACATTATGGGAACAATTAAGAACAGTTTGCATCAAGAATTCCACTCTCGTTGTGCCCAGCACTGGACAACTGGGTTTCCTTCTGGCACACAGCCACATCTTCCAAGTGCTAAAGTCAGATGATTGCAGGAAGAAGCTTGAGGAGAAGCCAAGCTCTAAAGACAGGCAAGAGCAATGCAGTAATGCTGCCAGTGTTACATTCAGTCTTCTGCTGGAGAGGATGCCCAGGACCACAGAAATCTGTTGCTCCTTATCCATGTGGCAATCCATGCAATGCCCACCGAGTCCCTGCAGCTTCATGGGGCAAATGCACAATCCACACTCAACACAGAGGGAAACCACATCCAGGATTTAGTAACCCATGAAGACAAGCAGAGATACACTGATGCCATTCACAGCCATCAATGGGCTCCAGGAGAAAGCTCTGGATTGATCCTGCATGGACTGCAGCCAGCACCAGCCTGTAGGACGCTCTTCACAGTCATGAAACCTAAAGCAAAAGTCATCTCATCTCTCCTGGCAGCAGCAGAGTCTTTCTCCAGAGCCTGTCAAGAACTGGGTGATTTGGGAAGCCAAGACAAAAGCACAAGATCACTGATTTGTGGTTTTCCCCTTTCAGATTTCTCTCAGAGATGAAACAAGAGTGTCCGCTCCACCAGGCACTGCTTCCCTCTTACACTCACAGTGTCATGTACAGAGCTCCGGGTGCTTCAGTAACAGGCAAAAGGCACCTCTGCCTCCAGCACCTGCTGAGAACACAGCTGCCAAGTCACCACTGACCTGTGGTCACATCAACACACACAAACTGCTGCTAAAAGCTACCAGTTGTGGGCTGAAAAGGAATAAATACACTTTTTTTTCTTCATCTGCTCCAATGTTTTGTTCTCCTGGATCCTGCAAGAACCCCACACAATGAGGAGCAAGTGTGCTGGGCTGCACCCCCAGAGCGTGAGCAGCAGCTCAGGGAGGGGATCCTGCCCCTCTGCTCTGCTCTGGGGAGACCCCCCCTGCAGCCCTGATCCAGCTCTGGGGCAGCACCACAAGAGGGACCTGGAGCTGTTGGAGCAAGGCCAGAGGAGGCCATGCAGATGCTGCAAAGGCTCTGGATGCAGCTCTGCTCTGGAGCCAGGCTGAGAGAGCTGGGCTGGGGCAGCCTGGAGAAGAGAAGGCTCCTCAAGGGGAGACCTGAGAGCAGCTCCAGTGCCTAAAGGGGCTGCAGGAAACCTGGAGAGGGGCTTTGGACAAGGGCCTGTAGGGACAGGCCAAGGGGAATGGCTTGAACCTGCCAGAGGGGAGACTGAGATGAGCTCTTAGGCAGAAGCTCTTCCCTGTGAGGGTGCTGAGGCGCTGGCCCAGGGTGCCCAGAGAAGCTGTGGCTGCCCCATCCCTGGCAGTGTTCAAGGGCAGGTTGGACACAGGGGCTTGGAGCAAGCTGCTCTAGTGGAAGGTGTCCGTGCCCATGGCAGGGGTTGCAACTGGATGAGCTTTAAGGTCCCTTCCAGGCCAAACCAGGCTGGGATTCTATGCCTTTGAGAAGAAAACAGGGAACCTGATTCTACACAGAGACCGGTCAAATGCACTGAGTAACCTGACAAAACAGAAGTATTTCTTCTCTGCTCCTGTTTCTGCTGTGATGGCAGGTGCTGTTCGCAAACCACAGGGCGACCATACCAATGCAGGGCCTTCCAGTCAGCAGTCGCCCCACAGAAAGTGGAATACCCGTGTAATCCAGCTTAGGAAATAAACCCCGTGTGAAGCAGTTTTCCTCCAGAGAGGCTGACGCTGAGCTCGGTGTCAGGGTGCCACACACTAGCATCCCTTCGGATGGCACCTGCCCGTGACACTTAACTGCGGTGAACCCGAGTGCAACGCCTTTGCCCGCAGCAACACACGCATGCAGGAGCCAGCACCCACCCGGGGAGCCCCGGGATGCGGGGAGGACGGGGGGACCCAGCATGCAGGGCACGGGGGGCTGAGGGATGGGGGTGCCCGGGCTGCTCCCGTTCCCTGGGCACAGACAGGGAGCGCCGGGCACGGAGCGATGGGAGGCGATTGGGAGCCCCTGGCACGGGGCCGGGCTGGCTCAGAGCGGGTCCCCGCGGGGAGCCCCGCGCTGCCGGCGGGGGCCGCCCGCTGCGGTCCGGTCCCGCCCCGCCATCACCGCCGCCGCGCGGGGCCGCTCGCGCCGCCCGCCTGCCCCGGGGCCGCGCCGGTGCGCGCCGCCGCCGCTGCTGGGGAGGGGCGGGCGGGGAGCGGGGCACGGCCCCGCGCTGCCGGGAGCACCCCCGAGCCGCGCCGCGCCAGGCCTCAAGGGGCGGCTCCGCCGCCGCCACTCGCCCGGCGGAGGCAGCGCGGGGAGGCGGCGGCGCGGGGCGGGCGCGGGGTGAGCAAAGGCGAGGCGCATCCCCGGTGCCGGCCCGAAGCGGCCCGGCTGGGCCCGGCGGCCCCGTTACCTTCCAGCGCTTCGAAGATCGCCTGCGCCATCTTGGAGCCGCGGCGGCCGCGACCCGCCAGACGGAGCGGGCACCGGGAGCGCCTCCGCCGCAAGGGGGCGCTCTCCGCCCGTGACGGGGACCGGGAATGGCGGGAGGGGCCGGGTGTGTGTAGGGGTGGCCCCGGTGCTCAGGCGGCGGCACCGCAGCGGGAGCGGCCACGCCGGGCGGGACTCTCGCGTTTAACCTGTGCCGCGGCGGAGCGGGACCGCAGGCAGCGCCCCGGGGGGACGCGCGGGACGAGCCCCGCTGCCGCAGCCATCCTGCTCTCGGCGCGGAGCCTGCGAGCCCCCGCGGAGCTGCCACCGCCGCGCTCCCGTGCCGCGGGAAGGACACAACCCCATGGCCCGCACCCGCCCGCGCCGCTTCCCTCAGCGGGGCGGGTGGGCGGGACGCTTGGCGCATTCCCCATTGGCTGCTTGACAAACACTCTCCACCAATGAGCGGTTAATGTTACACCGGTTATTGGCTAACGGAGCTGAAGGACAGCCCAAGCAGCCTATGGGCGCAGCGGGCAGGGCCTCGCTCCCGGAAGCCTGCCCGCCGTGACAGCGGCGGCCGGTGGTGGCGGGAGGGCCGTCATGGCCGGCGGCGGGGATCCGCTCCGCGCCCTGCTCCGCGCCGCCAACGCGCTCCTGCAGCAGCGCCGGTATCGCGCCGCGCTCGCCGTCATCAAGGGCTTCCGCAACGGCGCCGTGTGAGTGCGGCGGGGCGGGGGCGGGGAAGGTGCCAGGACCGGTGGGGGATGTCTCGGTTCTCTCAGGGCCTCGAGGGCCGCTTTGCGCTCTCCTCATCTGTCAGGAGGCCGGTGCTCCTGTAGAGGAGTTTCGGGAGAAGCGTTTCCGTCTCCCTTCCACATAAGTGGGGTTTCAAATGGTTTTAGGGTCCCCTAAGGACCCGGTATACCCGAATGTGTTCTGTGTATGCCCGTGGCTACACAGGGCCTGGGGTTGGGAGTGCTGCTGCGTCTGGGCTGCCTCAGAAGTGACATGTAACAGCTTAGGTAGCGTCTTTTGGCTGTCAGTGGAATAGAAATACAATCATAGCATTGCGGTCTGGTCAGTGAGAAACTGAACATGAACTTGTGCTAGGCTGCACCCCCAGAGCGTGAGCAGCAGCTCAGGGAGGGGATCCTGCCCCTCTGCTCTGCTCTGGGGAGACCCCCCGTGCAGCCCTGATCCAGCTCTGGGGCAACAGCACAAGAGGGACCTGGAGCTGTTGGAGCAAGGCCAGAGGAGGCCACGGAGATGCTGCAAGGGCTGGAGCAGCTCTGCTCTGGAGCCAGGCTGAGAGAGCTGGGCTGGGGCAGTCTGGAGAAGAGAAGGCTCCTGAAGGGGAGACCTTAGAGCAGCTCCAGTGCCTAAAGGGGCTGCAGGAAAGCTGGAGAGGGGCTTTGGACAAGGGCCTGTAGGGACAGGCCAAGGGGAATGGCTTTAACCTGCCAGAGGGGAGACTGAGATGAGCTCTTAGGCAGAAGCTCTTCCCTGTGAGGGTGCTGAGGCGCTGGCACAGGGTGCCCAGAGAAGCTGTGGCTGCCCCATCCCTGGCAGTGTTCAAGGGCAGGTTGGACACAGGGGCTTGGAGCAAGCTGCTCTAGTGGAAGGGGTCCCTGCCCGTGGCAGGGGTTGGAACTGGATGAGCTTTAAGAGCCTCTCAACTCAAACCAGTCTGGGGTTCTATAATGCAAAAATGCTGATATATGTATTTGCTTTTGCAGTTATGGAGCAAAAGTTCGTGCCCCACATGCCCTGGTGATGACTTTCCTGTTCAAGAGTGGAAGGTATGACCCTAGTTCTGTGCTTTTGTATTACTGCTTAGAATGCTTTCATCCAAACTTTCAATTTTTCATGCTTCATAAGGGCTTAAACAGCAGAAAGATGCATGAGCCATGTTCTTAGTCTGTTGTTCTGACAGCTAAGCAGGGCAGCTCGTATACACACCAAATACATGCAGTGAGCCACTAATAGTATGGTTGATGAGAACCAGTGGACAGAAGAGAAATTAGCAGATGCAAACAGCAACAATCTGCTGTCAGCTCTAATAAGGGAAGCCAAACCACAGCAGTGCATGTTTTGGTTTTCCCCACTTATGCCAGAAGTTTACACCTAGGCAGTAATCAAAGAAAAGGCTGCTTAACTAGTCATGGAATTGGACAGAAGCACCGTCACAGTCTAAGCAGAGCTGTATTCTGATTAATTCCTATGTATTTTATGAATTTGCTGTATTTCTAGTCATAGAATTAGCAGCACAGTCATGGTCTAAGTCGGCTCTACTCTGATGAATGAGCCAGAGGTGAAGGGGTTTCTGCTCCCTCACCAGATGTTCTATGGGGTGCCCGCGCTGTCAGTCCCTGTCAGAGGGGCAGTGTCCAGGCTGGGGGGCTGCAGTGGTCCTGCCTTTGTGCCCTCCTAATTGTCTGTTTCTTTCCTTCAGTTTAAGAGAAAAATTGAAGGCGATTGCTCAGGCTACGTACACTCATTCCCGGAACTTGGCATATTTTGTGTTCACCTACAAGGGGCTGATGGCGTTGCAGTCCCGACTGCAGGGGAAGAAAATCCCATTTCATTCCTTCTTTGCAGCCTGCATTGGGGGTTGGCTCGTGTTTGGTGACAACAACCCCATCAACAGCCAGGTAAATGTGTTGGTTCAAAGTTTCCTTGCCCAAAAGCCCCAAGAGATGGATGGTCATGTGCCAGGAAGTGACTGCTGTAGCCTGCCATGCGTCAGGGGCTCTTACAGTGTAGAGTTACTCTTTTACCACATTCCTCTTCACACAGGTTCTTGTTTTGGCTGCTTTACACTCCAGTTGTAGAGGTGGTTGTGTGTCTCTGTGGAAGGTGTATGCAATGTGAGCACTAAAAGCCCAGCTTTACCTCTAGAGCTGCACTTGTAAGCCTAGGAAGGCAGACAGGCACACAATCCAGAGCTGTTGGTTTCCCCCCCCTCCCCGTCATCTGGGCTGTGGTAACCAACTGTGTGTGCTCCTGCTCTGCCTACTCACAGGCTAAGCCCTTTACTGTGAATGCTGCAGGTCCAGAGCACAGTCAGTTCCTGAGCTACACTAGCATAGTTAAACAAAAGCTGCTCAGGGGATGTTTGATTGAAAGCTGGTTGTTGGCACAGTCACAGGTTTATCAGTCAGTAAAACACACAGATGTAGCTTAATCAAGTGTTTTACTTATGCAGTGCCCTGCAGGAGGATCAGTCAGGCCGGGGTTTAGGATCTGTCCACACTTCTGAGTTTGTCCCTGCCTGAGAGGTGACCATAGCTGCTCTGTGATTGTTACATCAGCAGCAGCATCTGAGGTAACAACTGATCAAGGACAGAAGTTGTGCAACTGCAAAGATGTATGAAGTGTAACTTATCTATTACTAAATTAGAGCCCAGGCAGAGAAGTAGGATTTGGAGGACAGAGACATCTCCTACTAGAAAGATTGCTTGATACATGAACCTACAACATGTTTGCCTTTAAGCTGGGTAAACTGTTTCCACCCCTCTTAACAGCCTTATCGCTTCAACATCACTCAGCCTGGCCAGTGTCCTGCTCAGGGTGCTTACCTCATGATGTTTGGGTTTTCTCTCATGCAGATCATCATGTACCTTCTGTCCCGGATCCTGTTTGGCCTGTCTCGGCTGGCAGTGGAAAAGGGCTATATCCCACAGCCAAAGCAGGATCCATTTCCACTTGTTGCTGCTCTAATCTGGGGCACAGTTCTGTGGCTCTTCGAGTATCACCGGCACACCCTGCAGCCCTCCCTGCAGTCCTCCATGACCTACCTGTATGACGATAGCAACACATGGCACGACATCTCTGACTTCCTCATTTATAACAAAAGGACAGACAAGTAGGTGGGTCATTGTAAAACATCTCTGAATGGGATGGCACCTTCTGGCAGCTAAGGGAAAAGGTTCTTCTGTTGCTCCTGACTGGTGATTTAGTTAAACTAACAGCTATTAAGCAGAGTTGCCTGTTGTATCCTGGCCAAAGTGTTCTGATCAGACTTTTCTTGGCTCTGTTTAGAGCGAGTAAATGCCCTCCAGAAACTTGGTGCAGTCTTTTTTAAGAGAGGCCTTATTTTCCCCACAAGAATAGCTTTGGGGCTTTTTTAAGAGACTAAATATACTTACAAAATAACAGCCTGACAGTATGTCTAACCATGAAAAACCATTCTGGGATCATCTGACTGCTCACTGTGCTCCCCATAGTGGGAGGGGGGCAGGGACCTGCTCACATCTCAAAGCAAAACTATCATTTCTTGATTTCTGTGGCTGACTGGCAGTCTTGTTTAAGCTAATCCAAGGACAATGTGTGCTTCTTAAGAGGGTTTTTCTGCAGTTTGCCCTCAGGGAGACATTAAGATTTTGGAGGAATAAAACTGTTAACGTTGTCTGGTACGAGCCTGGGAAGTGGGGCTTGGAAAGATTACTTTTGTTTGGTTTGTTTCATGCACTTGGGCTGAATCTGTCCCTCTGCAAATGCACTAATTAATACCCTGTCATTATTTGAAACTTATTGGTAAAGTTTTTAAGAGCTGCTTGAACTAAATACCAAGAACAGTTACACAACTCGGGCTGCTCTGGAAACAGGCTGGAGCCCATTGCACACCTCAGATAGCACCCTGGTGCTTCACATGTATGAGTGAGCAACACTTGCAACAGCACTTTTCTTTAGGTGGAAGATAAGCACATGGGTTTCTTGTAGGGCCAGAATCTGCCCTCCCCAGCAGTGGCACATGTTAGTGGTAATCAAACTTGAACGTACCTGTAGTTTGTTGAGTCCACGAGTGAATAGATGAGTGAATCTTCCTTGTCAAAATACCCTGCTGAGCCCCAGGAGTAGCACAGCACACACAGGGCTGGAACAGGAGATCAGCCAGATAGCTGGGAAAGGACAAAAGCTATTACAATGAATACACTAAAACTGTTAGTGCAGAGCATTGCTCTGCCATATAACACTAAACTATTCACTCAATAATGTACATTAAAATAACTCCTAATGCACTGAGGGTTTGTGGTGGTATTTCTAAGAGAGCACTAAGTTCCCTGTGCCAACCATTCCCTTGGCTCAGCCAGGACTGTTTTGTTTGCTGTCTCCCTACCCATCCGCTTTTCCATCCTGACCTGGCCACGGCATTTCATCATCCCACTGATGCTGTTCATCATCTTTTGCAGTCTCTGTACCCTCCAGGCTGTAGCAATTGGTTGTGTTCAGTGGTGTGACTGAAATGATACCTTTTAAGTTCAGGTAGCTTCTGAGTGGAAACTTTTCCATTTCCTCTTAAGTCATTTTTCCTTGTCCTAAGCCCTTTTATTACTGTTACATCTATTCTGAATGCTGCTTTGCTCTCTGTTTTTTCCACTCTCTGTGTCAGCAAGAGAGAAGTTGAAATATTCCCCTTCCTGTTGCCTGGTGCTATGATGTTTGAGATTGAATTGCATCCTGAATGGCTCAGCTGGAGTAGGAGTAGAGTCTTCTTGAGCTGAACCTAACCCTGAGTCCCAGCTACATCCACTGTGAGATCTCACAGTGTAGAGACGGAAGCTACTTTGTGCTCATGATGTGCTTGGTGCCCAAAAGACAAGATAGTGTTTGCCCTAACAACTGTCTGGGGCATCTTCAACTTTTAACTTCACTTGCTTTTATGCCCCGTGCTGAGCACTTGAACACTTACCTGCATTTAAGCTAGACCCCAGGAAAGCAATAGAAAGCTTATAATAATAGAAAGCTTACATTAGGAACTGGGTTTGTTGCATTGTAGTTGGATAGTTTGCTTGGTGTAGATAAGCTTAAAGATTCAAGTCCAGAAAAAGTACTGAAACTGAAGGTCTGATTTCTTTATAAACATGGAATCATGGAATGGTTTGGGTTGGAAGGGACCTTAAAGTTCACCCAGTTCCAACCCCTGCCACGGGCAGGGACACCTTCCACTAGAGCAGCTTGCTCCAAGCCCCTGTGTCCAACCTGGCTTTGAACTCTACCAGGGATGGGGCAGCCACAACTCCTCTGGGCACCCTGTGCCAGCACCTCGGCACCCTCACAGGGAAGAACTTCTGCCTTATATACAGCCTAACATCCTATCTTTCTTCGCACCACTCTGGGTGTCTGAAGCAGCACAGTGCAGCGCTCTCTTTTTATGTCAGAAGCCTCAATATTGTCCCAAATGAGAATGTCAGTGTTCTGATATTGCCAATTCCTATAAGCTGTGGTGGGATTTCAAAGAACTCTTCCATGATCTGACAGCTATGGCTTGAGAATTTCTCCCTACAACTATTTAGGCTCCCAAATCCTTCAGCGTGTGTAATTACTGTAGCAGGAGATGGTGCAGGCTGGTTGTGTGAGTGTGTGGCTGGAAGGAGGGTTTAACCTCTTTAATGTACAGCTGTCATTCCTGCCTCTGAAAAACACTTGTGAGTCCCTTAGAGGCAAAATCATTTTCCTCTGCTAAGTAGTTCTACCACTGCAGCCATGTGGCTGCTTGGGAAGCACTTTTCTGGCCACAGGAAGGGCAAGTGGCTTATCCTGTTCTTTTTACACTACGTAGTAGCTCTGTCCACTCTAGAAAGTACAAACAAGCCCATAGCAAGTTTCTGGTATCCACCTGGCAGCAGTGGCTGTCAGTTGTCCGTGTTCAAAACCCTCTTTTTCTCTTGGGGAATCTATCCCCCAACCTCACTCTCAAAGCAAATTGTGCCTGAGCCTCCAACCATCTGTACTTGTGCTCCAGGAAGCAGCTGCTGGCCCTGGAAGACAAACTGCGGCTCATCCCAGAGCAGGTCCGTGGAGCAGCAGAGCCATTAGCAGCGCCTTTGTGGACGGTTGGTTTTCCTGCTGTGCTGGGGCAGGACGTTAAGCTGCAAGTCACTTCATTCCCCAGGGAAGTAATTGGAACAGTTCTTTAATGGCATTAGTCTGCATTGCTGGTTCTGGGACCAGATAGCTGGGGATGAACCCCTTATGCTACCAAGGTGTTGGAACAATGCGGGCGTGTAGTAAGGAAGTGAACTAGAAGTAATTTGTCTGAGACAGACTTTTCGGATACAGAAGTTCCACTGCCTGCCCTCCCCCCAGTGCTTTGTGTGGGGCTTGGAGTCCCCTGGTTGTGTCCCTTTTTTAGCAGCATTAAAACCAAAAGAAGAAAGAGACAGTTGGAAGCCACCTGCAAATCAGCCAGATGCTGCAGAACCACAATGTGCCATTTTCTGCCCCCAGCCCTCTTCGGGCTGGAATGTTAAGATGCAATAGGTTTGTTTATCTACATCAACTTTATTCTCCCTTGTTATTTCTTGACACCTGACTGTGCAATGCTCAGAGCCTCTAAAGAGGAGCAAAGCATCTCAATACTTGTCTAAAGTGAAGATTATTGGATAAAATTCAAGTGTTCATTTTAAACTGATGCTTCTCCTTTGGATTTGCATCCTCTCTTTGAGGCAGTTTTAAAGGTTAATGAATCAAACTGATCAAAAGTTCTCAGAGTGAATAGCAGAGTGACTGCACTGAGCTATTAATCATTTATTTGCTGAAGGAACAAAACAGCTCAGGGTTATTTACTGTGGCTGCATGCTGCCCCAGCATTCCCACTGTGCTTCCCTGCTCTTTGGAGGACAGCTTGTGTGCCAGGGCTGGCTGTCAGGACCCTTTCCGGGACAACTGCATTATTTAACAAAGGGGAAAATGAAATGGGGGGGGAGGGGGGTAACATTTGGTTTAGCTCAGGTCTGCTGGACTCTCTTTGATCCTTTCAGTGAAGGGGAAGGAGATTTGTGAAGGAAAAACCTCTGCTTGTGCAATGAGTGCCACAGGGAAGCACACACGGAGGTATGAACCTGTGGTCGCAGGGTGTCTGTGCCTGGGTAATCACCAGCCCTGCTCAGAGCAGCCAGGGTGGAGAGGCTGCAGAAGACTTTCATATCCATTATGCAAGCCCTTCTTGCCCTGGTAGAGTAGTTCAAGCTGGGCTTTAAACCCAGCTGGGTTGGGGTAGGAGTGTGGGATGATCTCCAGCTGCTGAAGCAGAGTGAACCAGGCACCCATGGGGAGCCCGAGTGACTGCAGAGGGTCCCGGTGGCACGCTGAGCTCTGCAGCCAGCCAGGTGCTGTCACATTTGGTTGGTGGTGCTGGGGTGACCAGAACTCCCTACAGATCTCACACAGGAGAAGCTGCTGTGACTCCAACCCATTTTCACTGTGTCAACACAAACGCGACCTTGGCTCCCGCCCGAGCCGAGTGCTGTTTCCTATTTGTCAGCCTGTGTTTGTCTTCCTGGATCATGGCAACCTGGGCAGAATGTGTCCCATTTTCTGATGCTGATTTTGAAATGAGCAGATAAGGGAGGAGAGGAAATGAGGTGTAATGCTCCCCAGCCTAATGCCTGCTGGCCACTGTTAGTGCTTTAGGGGTGCTAATCTTGACTGTCTGATCTGTGTGTTCAGACCTGATTGTTGGAGGAGGGAACTTCTTCTCTTTTGTCTATCTCATTTCCTCATGAGACTGGTGATGAGTAGAAAACAAGTGAAATGGTATGTAACACAAGCACTGTTCCCTCTGCTTTTGGTGTATGTTTTATGTCCATGATTGCCATGTAATCCAGGCCTTGATTTTCTGACAGGATAGAATAAAACAATAAACTCGGGTAACTTGTAATGATCAGGATGCTTGTAGCCATGGTTCAGGTTTTGGGTTTAAAACATGCAGAAGAGGAGGCATAATAATAAACCCCTCATTTTTTGTCTTTTTTTTTGCTGTCATTATCATTAAGCTAAGATACGTGAAGTAATGCTTAGTTATTACATGCTACTACTCCTATATGTAGAGAAGACACACACAGAGTGCATTGTTGGCATCAGTTGTGCTCTCTTGTCAGTGTGTAGGCAACAGCCAGTGCTACTCTGCCCGCAGCATCAGCTCTACCTGCTGCACCAGTGGTAGCTGGAGAAGGATCTGAGCTGCAGGGACACACTGGGGGACTGTCATCCTTGGGGCTTGGGGGCAGACCACAGACTGGTTTGGGTTGGAAGGGACCTTAAAGATCATCCAGGTCCAACCCCCTGCCACAGGGGAAGAGCTGGGGGGATGTTGTGCTTCCCTTCACACGGCACAGTCCATGTGGGAGCTGCTGAAAGCAGGACCACACTATAGGTGACAAGGACAGTAAAGGTGCTCCTGGCACATCTGCATGCTGAGGTTAACTGAGCACAGGGATGTGTGTGCATCCTCGAGCTCACCTCCTGCCTGCTCCCACTGCCAGGAGATGATTTAACAATGTAGATGCCAGCTCTGGCTCTATCTGCAGCCCTGGTCTGAGCTTTTCCTTCAGCACAGGGCCCAGCTGATAACCCTTGGCAAGAGCCAGTCCCGACTGCAAGGCAGCTAAAACCCACCCAAACTCAGTGCCTGCTGCCGGGTGAATCTGTCTGGGGTACAAAGCTATGAACAGCTTCCTGACCCTCTCTGTGACCCAGTGGGGCCGTCGAGACAGGACTTTATCTCTGTGCAGCACCCACCAGACAGCTCATCTTGGGGGCACGTCCCTTCAGCAGGGCTGGTTAGGCCGGGAGGAGGCTACAGCTGTGCAGGAGCCGGGATTCGTCTGCCTTCCCTCATATGCATGCAAGGAAAGCCCCGGCCCTTCCCTCTCGCACCCGCATTTGCCTTTCATTTGTCCTGGCGCCTGCTCTCCTTCAGCGCCAGCACCAACAGCCCTGCTTGGAGGAGAGGAGAGGAGAGGGAGGCAGAGCTCCGCCTGCTCCCACTGAATACCCCCCGCATGAACTGGGCTGGGGGGGCCCGGCCTTTGTGAGCCCGAAGGAGCAGCTGGTGCAGCAGCTGTGTCCCAAAGCCCACAGCATCCCGGGAAGCGCCTGGCTGAGGCTCCCCCGGGGACAGGGAGAGCACCACGGCCATCCCGGGGCTGCCTTTCCCTCTTCCCAGATGGAGCAATATGAACTGTGTGCTCACACTGTTGCTTGTTCTTCACAGCAATGATGGAATTGGAGTGCAAGGGCTCGGGAGAGCGGCCCCGGGATAACAGCAGGACCAGGTGTTAATTAACTGTGTTCATTTGCTTTAAGCGTGGCAGTGTTTCTATTTGCTCTTTATGGATGAAGAAATGAGGCACAGGGAGGTGAAGTGATTGGTCATGGACATGCAGCGTGTTACGGGTGTTACTAGTGCCTAAAGGGGCTGACAGGAAACCTGGAGAGGGGCTTTGGACAAGGGCCTGTAGGGACAGGACAGGCTTTAACCTACCAGGGGGGGAGATTGAGATGAGCTCTTAGGCAGAAGCTCTTCCCTGTGAGGGTGCTGAGGCGCTGGCACAGGGTGCCCAGAGAAGCTGTGGCTGCCCCATCCCTGGCAGTGTTCAAGGCCAGGTTGGACACAGGGACTTGGAGCAAGCTGCTCTAGTGGAAGGGGTCCTTGCCTGTGGCAGGAATTGGAACTGGGTGAGCTTTAAGGTCCCTTCCCAAGGACTCTATGAAATCACAGCACTGCTCCATGCTGGCTGCCCTGCAGGGGAATTGCAGCCACTGCCAAAGTATCCAGCATAAAATCCTTTAAAGCCTGAAACCTGTTTGGCCAGTGCAGGGGCACAGCGTGTCAGGATCTGCTCCGCTGCACAGAAGTTAACTCATCGCTTCAGATGCCTCCTGCATCCCACGCACTGGTGGGAAAAACACCCATCTCCTGCATCCCAGGCACGTTGGGATCAGCAGCAGGGTGGGGGCCACCACAGGCTCACAGCCATGCCCAGTGGCAGTCAGGGCTCCCCCCGGGACATGTAAGGCAGCTCATGGGGGGCACGGGGTGGGTGCCTGGCTGTGAGCTACAACATCTCTGTGCCCTGGGAAAGGCCTCATCTTTAAATATGGGGGTTTTATGGATATATATTATTATTCCTTTATATTTTGCCTCCTCATGCAGCAGGAGGGTTATCAGCATCCCGCACGCTGCCGGTGGGAGCTGCCTGTGCTGTGTCTCATGGGTGGATGAACTATCATCTCCCTCAGCGTGGTGGCTGCCATCTCCTCTGCCCCAGCCTCACCCCTGGCCTCACCGTCCCGCCACCAGAGATAGCTGCTGACACGGTCAAGTGCGGATTTTGCCTCTAGCCCTACAGGGGTTATCATCTAGTGCTGAGGAAACTGAGATCCGCAGCTGTTGGGTGTATGGAAGCTGAAAATGCCATGAATCATCCCTACAACAGAGCAGACTGGAGTATTCCCAATCTTTCTGTGTGAGCCAGACCCCTTGAGCAATCCCAGGTTCCAAAACCTCATCCAGTCTCGGGGTGAATTTGGAAGAGGGGCGATGGGCCAGCACTGAACTCATCTCTTCACCCCAAAATACTTTAATACAGTATCACTTCCATCCCAGTGCAAGATTCCCAGCACCCTTCATGGAGCATCCTGCTCCAAGGCAGATTCCATGGGTGATGTGAACTTGGCTCCTGGGTGTGTGCCAGTGCTTTCCTCCTCCAATGTGGAACACCGGGGAGGACCTGGATGTTGGGATAGGGATGCTTTGGAGCTGGAATTCCCTGCGGGGGACAGTGGGGCGGTGAAAGGGGGGGAACGGCGCCCCACTGTCCCCGCTCCGCACCCCCTCGACGCCGCTGATTGGCCGCCTGTCCACCCTCAACCAATAAGCGTGCGGCACCGCCCGTCACTGACCAATGAGACGGCTCCTCCGCTCCCCCTACCGCGGTTCCCCGTGTTGGTGGCAGCCAATGAGGCTGGTGGCGGGGAGGCTCGCGCCGCTTTCGCGGCAAAAAGGATTTGGCGCGCAAAGAAGGCGCGCCGGAGCCGGTCGTAGCGAACAATACGGGCGGTGGGAGCGGTTCTCGCTGCCCGGTCATGGGCCGTGACCCTACAAGCGCCTTCCCCGCCCCGCCGCCCGTCGCCCCGGTGGCCATGTGAGCCATGGCGGCGGCGGGCGGCGGCGCGGCGGGGTTGGCGGCGCTGCTGGGCAGCTCCTCCCCGCACCTCCTCATCGTCTCCGCCGCCGCTGACGATCCCGCGGGCGGCGGAGGACACCCCGATACCGACCAGGTCTTGCTCTTCGCTACACCGCAGCCCGCCGAGCCCGGAGCCGTGCCGCGCCGGCCGGTGCTGGGCCGCCCGCCGGTAACCACCGGGACGGGGATCGGGATGGGAAGGGGGCTGCGGAGACCGGGACTCTGCGGGCTACGGCGGGGCTGTGCCCCGAGATACTGGGTCGCGTCGGGTCGGGCTGCATACTGGGCCGGGCTGTGCCGTGGCACGCCGGGCAGTGCTGCTCCCTGCTCCGCACCTTGCTGTGCCGTGCCCTCTACCGTGCCACAGCGTGCCGTGCCGTGCCCCGTGCCGTGCCACGCAGCGCACCTGCCGAGCGCGGCCGCTCCGGAAGTCGCCCCGCTAGTCCGGGCTCTGTCCCTGCCTGCTTTGGGGCGCTCCCCGCAGCGTGGCGGGGCCGCGGCCCCACTGTGTATGTGTCAGCGGTGGAGCCGCTCCTCTGACCCCGCTTCTACCGGCAGCGGGGCTCTGCACCCCCGGGGAGGGCTTCCTGGGGGGTGGTGGCTGCGCCCCCAATGAGCCCCATCGCTTGCAGGTGAAGAGGAAGCTGAACTTGGAGACGGATCATCAGTACATAGCGGAGAGCCTGCCAGTGGGCCGGGGCAAGCCCAGGAACCCCATCAGAGGTACCGGCTCTGCTCCCTCTGACCTCCCCAGCCAACCCAGGTTGTCCCTCCATCATCTTCCCCCTCCCCGAGCCCTGGTACCTTGGTGTCACAGCGGAGCTTGTGATCACAGCTGAGCACGAGTGTCAAAGCCTGTGCTGGGTCCTGCAGCATCCTTCCCATGGAGGATGTGGGGAGCTTAGCCCATTGCTCAGAGAAAGCAGATGGTTTCAGGGTGTTGGTCCTGGTCCATGGGGAACCTGTGAGCATGGGGGATGTTTTGGGTTTCCCTTCTGGCTAAACCACGCTTGTCCCCGGTGGCTGGCAGGGGCAAAGTCTCCTGGGGAGAAGTCCCGCTATGAAACCTCGCTGAACCTCACCACCAAGCGCTTCCTGGAGCTGCTGAGCCAGTCCCCTGACGGCGTTGTGGACCTCAACTGGGCTGCCGAGGTCCTGAAGGTGCAGAAGAGGCGTATCTACGACATCACCAACGTCCTGGAGGGCATCCAGCTCATCACCAAGAAATCCAAGAACAACATCCAGTGGCTGTACGTCCCTGGGCTGGGCTTGTGGGGCTGTGCCTGGTTGTCCCTTGGGATGGGGGAGCTCCCTGGGCCAGGCTTGGGGTGGAGAGAGCCTTCCTTGGTGTTCAAGTGGTGGCTGAGGAGCCACTTCATGTGGTCTGGGTGAGGGCTGTGCTCCACTGCAGATGGCTTCTGAGCACCATCAGTACTCCTGTGCTGGCTGTCAATCGCCCTCCAGCTCCCTGTGCCAGTCTGGGGAGTGGAGGCTGTGTCCAGGCTCAGGGGAGGGACCCCAGGGCTGTGCCCTATAAAGAAGCCCCTGCGAGGCTGATTCCCTGTGTGTGGGATGGGGTCAGTCGCGGTGCGGGGCAGAGGGAGCTGTAGGTTTGGGTGCTGATGCCCGTGGTGCTCTGCAGGGGCAGCCAGGCTGCGGTGGGCGCCCCGGTCCGGCACCGGCGGCTGGAGCAGGAGCTGCGGGAGCTGCAGGTGGCGGAGCGGCAGCTGGACGAGCTCATCCAGACGTGCTCAGTGCAGCTGCGCCTGCTCACTGAGGACCCCGCCAACCAGCAATATCCTTTGTGCGGGATGGGATGGGGCTGGCGGGGAGGGGACCCGGCTGGGTCACAGCATGGTTCATAGCACCCCGTGTCTGCTCCTTGACCTGCCACACCGCAGCCTATGTGACCTGCCAGGACCTCCGCAGCATTGTGGACCCCTCGGAGCAAATGGTGATGGTTATCAAAGCCCCCGCAGAGACCCAGCTGCAGGTCTCAGACCCAGCGGAGGTGAGCTGGGGCCACCCTGTGTCTGCACAGCCCAGGCTCCCCAGGCATCCTTGTGCCTCCTGGTCTCACTCCTCTCCCCTTTCCTCAGGCTTTCCAGGTATCCTTGCGAAGCACTCAGGGCCCCATCGATGTCTTCCTCTGCCCCGAGGACAGCTCAGGTGTCTGCAGCCCTGTCAAGAGCCCCTTCAAAGCCCCTGCAGAGGAGTCGGCTCCCAGCCACCCACAGCCCAGAGCCTCCCCTCTCCTGCATCCTGCCCAGGACATGAACTTGCCGCTGCTGTCTGGAGAGCAAGGTGGGTGCCTGGTTCAGGGACAGGAGGGAGCTGGGGACAGGGATGCTGCTGGCTCTGGTTGTGGCCTCTCCTGTGTTTGTAGTCATGAGTCCCTCTGCCATCAGCACAAGCTGGGGTGATGCTCAGCCACCTGAGCCCAGCAGGGTTGTGGGAAGGCAGATTCTGCATAGCCAAAAATGCCTCTTTTGTTTTTTTTTGTCTGTTGTGGGATTGACGGTTGCTTTCCATCCCTTAGAAACACTGCTGCCAGGGACCAGCAAGTGCCCCGCAGAGGAGCCGGGCCTCTCACCATTGGCCTCCATGGACGTGCTGCTGGACCAGAGCAGGGAGGTCTTCCCGGAATTCCTGGCGGATGAGTTCATCAACCAGGATCAGGACTATCACTTCGGGCTGCAGGAGGGAGAGGGCATCAGCGAGCTCTTTGACTGTGACTTTGAGGACTTCACGCCCTTGGACTTCTGAGGGAAGCTGCAGGGTGCAGGGGGGTCACCCTGAGCTTCCCCCCCTCCCCGCAGCTCCTCTCCCCATCCCTTTTTGCAACACTTTCTTCTTCGCCCTCCAGCCCCCCCAGCCTGGCGGGGTCCGGCAACATCCCTGGCTCCTGCCCTGCAAGGAGGATGCCAGAGCGGGGGTACCATCTCAGAGGACCCCCCACAAGGTTCTTGGTGATGGGGGTGCCCCCTCCTTTGCCCATTATCGAGCTTTAAGCAGTCTTGTGTATAGATTTGATTAATTTATTATTGTCCCCTAGGGACAGCATTTAATTTCCCAAGGGGGGGAGGGGGGGGCCTGCAGCAGGGTGGGGGTGCCGAGAGGTGTTGTTGTGTTGGGAAGTGGGTGGTGGAGATGTGGGGGTGCTGGGTTGGGGCTGTGTTCCCCCTGCACGGGGGGCCTCCCACACCCTGGCTGAGTGTGGGGTATTTATTTATTATTTATGGCATGTGGAAGCATCCCCAGGACATGGGGAACAGACAGGAGGGAGCAGGGGGACGCTGCTAGTGGGGGGGGGGACATGGAGGGTCCCACTTGGGCTTCACTTGCACGTCCTGGTTTTGCTTGCAGCCAGATTGGGGCAGAGGCTGAGGCCATTGTGGGGGCTATGGGAGCAGGGGCAGGGCTGGATGGGGCTGGTGGCCCCAGGACCATGTGTGGGTCCTGGAGGGGATGGTGCATGTCTGCGTGTGAGGACCCAACAGTGGCTTCAGGCTTTTCCTCCCCTCCCCAAACAGCTGTGCAGCCGCTGGGCTCTGTCTCCCCATCTGCTGCCCACTGGGGCTCGGAGAGGTGGAGGTAGGAGAGGAGGGTCCTGGGCCCCCCCCGGGGGCCGGGCTGGAGACGCACTTTCACTTTTACTGCCTTTTAACAAGCTTGTGTTGCTCTGAGCTTCCTGTTTAATAAAGGTTTCTACTGACTGGCCTTGGTGTGGGGCTGCACTCGGGGAGCACTGGGGTGGTGGGGCCCCAACCCGAGAAACCAGTGGGGTTGGGGCTATCTTGGGGGTTGGTTTCCATCCTGAACTGGAAACGTGTTCCTGGCTGGGCTCGCAGGTGGTTCTTTGGGCATCGCGGTGCTTTACCCACTCCTCTGCAATTCCACGTGCTGCCATCTGTGGGATGGGAGCTGGGGCTGATCCTGCCCCACTCTGCTCCTCCGCAGAGGCTGTGCCACGGGGGGACAGGGCCACGGCTCCACACGGGGATCACTTTCTACTGCCTGGTCCCTTCCCTGCCTTCCCCCTGGTTTGGGGACAGCATTTGAGCAGGGTGCCCATGACCACAGCTCCTCCCACAGCGCAGGAGGAGGACAGCAGCATGGGGCTGACCTGAAACCAGGACATGGATCTACTGCACCACTGCCCTCCGTGACTTCCCAGCTGCCCTGTTTGCCCCAGCACCCATTCCTACCTGAAGGACCAAATTCACTGCTCAAGGTTCAAGGTCTCCATGTCCCTGCTCACTGGGGTCAAGCTGGCTGCAAGCCCAGTGCCAGGCGGGGATGTGCCACTTCCTTCCCCTGTTTGTGCACTTGCTCCCTCCTCTTTAGCCCTGTTTCTCCTTAAAACAGCCTGAGAAATGTGTAACCACAGACCATGCTGTAAGCTCATCCTGCTCCCAGCCCTCTTCCCTGCACCCCTTGGGACTGGGAGCATGCTGTGCCATGCCATGCCATGCTGTCCCCAAACTCAGCAGCCAGGAGGGCAATGGCACATGCAGTCTGTCTGTCCCCTGTGTTTGAGTGGGGTGACCCAGTGTGGTGTCGTCATGGTGTCACCCCATCACAATTCAGCTGGAAGGCTCTCCTGCTGCTCTAGTCCATGGGGCTCCTGCCACACAGAGCCAGGGCAGGAGGATGGGGAGACCAAGGTGCATGGGCATCAGTCCCCTGTGTGGTGCACCCTTAGGTTGATGTTTGTTACCCGATGCGATTGAGATGCTGAAGCTTTGGTGCAGGGTACCCAGCCCAGCCATATACCAGCACATCCTCATCCCTGTGCTCAGCAACATCCAGGTCTCCTGCTCTCCCTGTTCCAATTTAATTTTGGTAGGGGGTGATGGTGATCTGCAATGCTGACCAAAGGGGTGACACCCGAAGAGGGGGAAGTGGCCACTGGCTTTCACAGCGGGCACAGGGAGAGGACTCACGCCGACATCCTGAGCTCTGCTGCCCTGTTCCCAATAGGTAACCCCCATAGCAGCACAGCTTTTCCCCTGAGCAAAGGTGAACCTCTGATAGCATTCAACAGCACATTCCATTAATAGGGAACCTCACGGGATGATGAGCCCTTGAGAATCCTATTCTCCATGAAAGCAGCCCCTCTACTGGGGACAGAACCACGTCCCCTGCTGCGGCAGTGCACCCATCTCTAGAGATGCATTGGCAGCTCCACATGAGCCAGAGCACCACAAAAATAACCACTGTGCCTCCCAGGGATGATTCACGATGCAGCTGAAGGGCTTCCCTCCTGCTATGCTGAATTGCTGGAGAAAGAGCTGATAATAGCTTGTGTAGGGGTTCTTGTTTCCAAAGGGCACATGGCGGGTTGGGAAGTGCTGCCTGGCTTTATGTCCTATCATCCCCACCATGGATACAGACATGGTTTAGGAGATGGACACCCTGCATACATCCTGCGTGCCCCACGGTCCTCAGCTCCTGTTTGCTCCCATCTCCCATGCCCTGGCAGTAACCCTGCAGGGACAGTGCCTGCCCAGCTCTGGATGCGGCTCTCAGCCCTGGCGCTCATGGAGTCTCCAGTCCCTGCACTGTGAGGTTTGGACTCAGAGGAGTCAGGAGAGCCCAGCAGTGGGATGAGCTCTGGGACATCCTGGCCATGGCTGGGGGGCACCATTAGATGCTGGCACAGCATAAAGTTTAATTTATACCTTTAATTCTAATCTGCCTTGGAGGCTCTGGGCAGGTTTTGGGGGTTCTATTAGCCCCTATGGTACGTCTTCTGTGGGTGCCATGCCCATGCCAGCACAGCCCAGCCCACACTTTCAAACATTTCAACTTCCAAAACCCACTTGAGTTTCCTCTGCAAGGAAATAACTCAGGGAGGTGAAGCACAGCATTGTTTATCCAGGTTATTGAGAGAGCTGGGCTGGGTCAGCCTGGAGAAGAGAAGGCTTCTTAAGGGGAGACCTTAGAGGAGCTCCAATGCCTAAAGGGGCTGCAGGAAACCTGGAGAGGGGCTTGGGACAAGGGATGTAGGGACAGGCCAAGGGGAATGGCTTTAACCTGCCAGAGGGGAGACTGAGATGAGCTCTTAGGCAGAAGCTCTTCCCTGTGAAGGTGCTGAGGCGCTGGCACAGGGTGCCCAGAGAAGCTGTGGCTGCCCCATCCCTGGCAGTGTTCAAGGGCAGGTTGGACACAGGGGCTTGGAGCAAGCTGCTCTAGTGGAAGGTGTCCCTGCCCGTGGCAGGGCTTGGAACTGGATGAGCTTCAAGGCCCTTTGCAACACAAATCAGGCTGGGATTCGATGATTCTGTGATTCGCAAGATGCTGGCAAGTGGCTGCTTCATTTAATTCCTGCCCTATCCCCTACCTGGGAAGCAGAGCAGAGCCCTGGCATCCTCACCACAGCCAAGGCCAAGTCCCCCCTTTGCTGCCAGTGGCGTTGGGGCATGTGTTGGAAGCACCTGTGGCAGAAGCTGGGGGCACCCGCTGCCTCCAGCCACCAGCAGAAGTTTTGCCCTGCACTTTGCCCTCATTTCCAGCTGCTCCTTCCTATGCTGAAAGCCACATTGACCCGGGAACTGAGCACGGGTTTTAGCAACACAGGAGCGTGAAAAGGCCCACCCAGGGCTTTGCTTTTATCCATGATAGAGCCCTGCCATCACCCAAACCCCTTCCAGCACTCCCTGGCAAGGTGAACCTCTGTCCCCACTGCCATCAGGGGATTTATCCCCTCCCTCTACCAGCTGCCCCCGTTTCAGTTCAATTTGATGTGATTTGGTGATGGCCATGCTCCACAGCTCCAGCCCTCGTGTGCACAGCACTGAGTCCTCTGTGTGCACGTGCTCCCTGGAGTCCTCAGATACCCCCGCCAGCTCCCAGGTGCACTTTTTCCGCCTCTTTTCCCTTGCACCTACCCGGAGCAGCCGGGAGATGGTAAAAATAACTGTGATGCATCACTGCAACTACTGCGGGCTCAGCTTGCAGCCACTTGTCCCCGGGGGAGGAGGAGACCAAGGGAGCTCCATGTGCTGCAGCTCGGTCACGTTGGGCTGCGGAAACACCATGGGTTTGAGACCTGGGTTAAGAGAAGCTGAGCTCAGCAAAATGGAATGGGGCAGGATGAAGCCCACCTCTGCAAGAGGTCACCGCACCACAGGTACACCAGCAATGGTGGGAAGCTCTCCCAGGCCCGGCTTTATCTGCTTTATTTATCCAATTAACTGCTTATTGGATGGGAAAGCGAAGTTGAGTTTGTTCTTTCTTTGTAGCTGCGAATTGAGCTGGGCTGGGTCAGCCTGGAGAAGAGAAGGCTCCTGAAGGGGAGACCTGAGAGCAACTCCAGTGCCTAAAGGGGCTGCAGGAAAGTTGGAGAGGGGCTTTGGACAAGGGCCTGTAGGGACAGGCCAAGGGGAATGGCTTTAACCTGCCAGAGGGGAGACTGAGATGAGCTCTTAGGCAGAAGCTCTTCCCTGTGAGGGTGCTGAGGCGCTGGCACAGGGTGCCCATAGAAGCTGTGGCTGCCCCATCCCTAGCAGTGTTCAAGGGCAGGTTGGACGCAGGGGCTTGGAGCAAGCTGCTCTAGTGGAAGGTGTCCCTGCCCATGGCAGGGGCTGGAGCTGGAGGAGCTTTAAGGTCCCTTCCAACACAAACCAGGCTGGGGTTCTGTGCAGACCTCAGAGGACAGGCTGAGGTACGGACACGGGTGTCCACTCCATTCCTTTCCACATACACAGGCCGCTGGATGCCTTCATTGGGCAGGGATGGAGGCAGCTCCTGCCTCCTCCTTCTCCTCATGCCCTGCCCCTCCCACAGGCCCTTATCGGGGTGCAATGGGGGTTTTACATCTGCTCGAGGTACTGGCGCCCCAGCGCCATTGTACAGCCCTCACACGGGAGCTGGCCCCAGTGTGAGGTAAAGTCCCCTGCAACCACTCTGGGGGGTGGTGGGACTAGCCCAAGGCCAGCTGCAGCCACAACAGGACCACCCATGGCCACCCTGGAACCAACCGGGCTACCCCAGGGCCAACAGCGACCACACTGGGACAAGACGTGGCCAAGCTGGGACAGACTGGGGCAGGCAGGGACGGTGACACTACAGTGTGACCGCCGAGGGCATCACCGGGGCCGCCACGGGCTGCACTGGAGTGATCTGGACCGCCGTGGGGTGCACTGGAGTGATCTGGACAGCCGTGGGGTGCACTGGAGTGATCTGGACCGCCGTGGGGTGCACTGGAGCGCCGTGGGGTGCACTGGAGTGATCTGGAGCGCCGTGGGGTGCACTGGAGTGATCTGGACCGCCGTGGGGTGCACTGGATCCAACCGGATCCAGCCCAGGGGAGCCCCACGGCCGACTGAGCCCCGAAGGAGAGCGACGACCCCCCCGACCCACCGGTACCACCTCCCGCTCCCCACACAGCGGGGCTCCACCCCTTGCCCCTTCTCCAACCACAGCACGGCCCCGAGATGCCAATCATCGGCAGCTGCCAATCGGATGGCCGCGGGGGCGGGCCCTCAGCGGAAGCAAAGAGTCCTGGCGGCTGCGGAGCCGCTCTGTGAGTGCCGGTCCGGCGGCAGCTCCGGCAGGGTACGGTTCCGCGTTGGTCCCTGCGGTAGCGTACGGCGGGACACTGCACCGCACCGCTCCCTACGGCACCGTATTCCGCCGTACGGCATCGCACCCCGGGGCGCCGCAGCGCCCGCGTCCGGCGGGGCCATGATGGCGTGTGCCGAGCTGCTGGCCGTGTGCCTGCTCTCTGCCAACCGCGGCCCCGCGCCCCGCCGACAGCCGCTCCCCATCTTCCACGACGTGAGTACCGGCGGGGCGGGCCCGCTGCGAGACCCGGTCACACCCCCGGGGGTGGCGGGGATCAGGCGGCCGCCGCGCTGCCTCCTTCGCGGGTGGCATTGGGGTGCCCCGGCGGTGACTCAGGGTGGGTCGTGGTGTGTTAGCGCTCAGCGTTGTGTCCTGCTCAGTGATGGGCCTCTGCGTGGCTGCAGTCAGCCCGCTCCTTCCCCAGCGCTGGTTGTGGCGGCTCCTGGAGCCGTGGGAGGGATTGTGTAGCTGTTCAAAGCTGTGGGACCCCAGAGGCAGAGCGTGTCCGTCACCCACTGCAGCTCCCATCCCTGCTCGCTGTGAAGGTGCCAGGAGTTGTGGTGGAAGGTTTGCCTTGTGGAGGCTGGAGGTCGGCGTACCGGTGGCTGTGGGTGGCTTGGGGGAGTTGGAGATGCGGATGGTGGCTGTTGTCTTCCTCAGCAGACAGGTCCAGGCACAGTGTCTCCCATCACAGTGCGTCCCCTCGAGCCCTGTGGCCCGGGTGCTGCTGCAGAGAGGGAGCTATGCTCTGGGATGGGGCTCTGGGGGAGGCAGCACCTCTGCTCTGTGGCATCGGGCATACCTGGCCATCTCCCAGGGCAAGTGGCACAGCCTGGGTCAAAGCCCACCCCTGCTGTTGGAGCACATCAGAACTGCTCAACCCTCCTGCTCCCGGCAGTCTTCTGTGAGCTGCAGGGTGCCTGGGTAAGGTGGGCAATGCCTGAACCTCCCTGGAGAGCCACCAGCCCTTGTGTTCCCCGTGTCCAGCACCCCGGGGGTCTGGAGTCACGCAGTGGAGCTAAGAACACGCATGAGTGGAGGTGCTGCCCCTGCCCTGCCACAGGGACCAGGGAGGAGAAAGCAAGCAAAGGGGTAAGGGTGAGGGTTAGTGTGGTGCCCCAGCACCCCGAGAGCCCAGGTGCTGGCTGTCATCTCCATTCTGTCCTGGTCTGTGTGGTGCCACCTCTGTGTCCCAGTTCATCCCGGAGGAGGGGAGCAGATCTCAGGCACACTTAGGGAAGATGAATGGTGTGGTTCTCCGTCAGGGAGATCTGGCATCCTCAGGGACCAGCTGGAAAGCACGGCTCATGGCCACACAGCTTTCAGCTGGGGGTCAGGGTCTCTCTCCTGCCGTGGGGAGGTTGCAGACCGCAGGGCTCTCCAGCCAGCGTCATTAACTGCGCTAATTACTCGGCTGAAGGAAGAGGGGCTGGAGGGGGGTTGGTGGTGACAGCTGTGTTCCAGCTCAGCCCCTCAGGGCACCGCTGAGTCCCACATCCATCCCTCAGGGCGTCATTAAGGCAATTAAAATGGGAAGTGTTAACAGCAGTAGCGGTTCTGGCGGCTTCCCTTCCGCTTCCCTGTGGCTCCCTTTGCTCCCGCCTCAGCTCCGGAGCTTGGCAGGGGGAGTTTAGTAGCTCTGCTTTAGTATCTGGTTCCAACTTCCCCCCCCACCCCAGGCTGGTCAGGGCAGCGGGAAGGCAGAGCTGCCCATGGCAGATCCCGGGTGGCAGCTCGTGCTTCCCCTGGGATTGTCTCCCTGCCTTCAGGAGGGGTGAGGAGGAGGAGGGCATTGCCGGAGGCGCTTTGCTGCAGGCGCGGTACGAGCTGCAGTGCTGCCATCGCGGTTAGTTTCCCTGTGCAGACATCTCGAGCCTCTGGGAAATTTGTCCCCCAGGCTGGTGCTCAGGGCTAGCTTAGTCCCCTCTCGGGGCACGAGAGCTTAAGCAAAGCCCCTTGGACAACCCCCGGTTACCGCCGGAGCCTGGCTGCAGCCCGCACTGTGTCCCCAGGGTGGCTGTCCCTTGCCATCAGCTGCCATGTCCCTGGCTGTGTGTCCAGTAGCTGCGGTTGCTTCCAGCCCTGCAGGCAGGAGAAGCCCTGTCATGTCCTTCCTGCCGGCGTGGGGGGGTTCATTCCCCAAATAAACGCCATTCAGTGCTGCTCCCATCGGTCCCAGTGTATCTGTCATCGCAGGCACTGAGCGGCGCTGCGGCTGCTCAGACCCAGGGGCCGGGGGCTAAGGGGAACGTCTCGGGTTTGAGGCAGTGTCCCTGTGTTTCTGAGGCTGCCGGGCCCCGAGTGCAAGTGAGGGATTGCCCGCAGTGCCTCTCCTGATCCCATTCCCAGCCTGCCTTTGCATCGCTTTTCCTTGGCTTAGTCCCAAGGCTGCCCTCTGCACCGGGCTCTTGTGGCGGGAGCATCACTTACCTGCCATTGCCGTGCGTGTGTCTGCCCATGGCAGGGGCTTGGAATCAGGTGAGCTTTAAGGTCCCTTCCAGCCCAAACCAGGCTGGGATTCATTCTCTATGCCTGTGCTCTGGGGACAGGTTCTGGGGGTCGCTTTGTGGAGTGTGGAAGCTGCTCTGTGCTGGTTTTGCCTGGCTGGAGTTGGATCCTGCCTTGTGCACAGGAGCCAACGGGGCTCTCCGAGGCACCCCTCTGCAGTGGGGTTGGCTGAGGACGGGCTCGCTGGAGGTGCTGAGCAGCGCTGCTGTCCCTGGGGAGTATGGAGCAGATGTGGCCCTGTCTCACAGGGCTCTCTGCTTGTGCCACGTGTGTTTATTCTGAGCTCCAGGCAGCCCTGGTGTGTGCACTGGCAGTGCTTTTCCAACGCCCTGCTGGAGCACAGGATCCCGGGCACAAGGGAGCAGCATCAGCTCTCTTTGCTGAGGTTCCTGCTGACTCCAGGATGGGCTCACCCTGGATTTGAGACCTTCTCAGGGATCCCCCACAAACTGTGTCGTCCCTCTTAGCCTGCAGACAGACCCTGCTGAGCAAGGCCAGCTTGTGAGTGGGACACGTTTGGCCTCACTTGAATCTCCATTTAAGTGCCTGGGTGACAGTTTGCTGTCTTTGGGGTGTGCTAGCTGGCTCAGTGACACTTGGAGATGTCACTGCATGAGCCAGGTGTCCCTTCAGTGACAGAGAGCTCTGCAGGATGAGGCTTTTGCCTTGGCAGAAAGCAGCATGCCCGAGGCAGGGAGGTGTCAGGGTGACACAGGCACATGGGACCCCATGGTGCTGCCAGGGAGCCCTGGTGTGTGTAACCCTGTGGCTGTGAGACCCCTGATGCACATGAGAGCCCCTTAGCCTAAAGAAAGTTGCTTTAAATCCCAGAGAACACCCAGTGTGTGGGAGCTGCAGGATCCTGTCTTGGCTGGTAGAGGTAAAGCTCCAAAGCGAGTCCTGCGAGGCATTCAGAGAGCCCCTGCCCTCTTTCTTGCACAGGCAGCAGCCTGGCTGCTGGAAGCTGGTGTCCTGGAGGGATGGTTACCTAACAGTGCTCCACTCCCTGCAGCAGCTCGGGCTGGTGGGAACTTGCCTTGCTCAGGAGAGCATCCTTCAAGGCTGTGTCCCTGCTTCTGGTTTCAGTCATGGGGAAGGACCAGAGAGCTCCCTGCTGGGACCAGCACCAGAAAAGCCTCTGCCCAAGTTGCAAGCCAGTGGCTTCCTGAGGTGCGAGCAGCAGAGGCTTCCCTGGGCAGCTCTTTCTTTACCTCAAAGCGATTCTTCAGGGACATTTCAGTGGCTAAATATGGGCTTGTGGCCTCAAAGCACGCAGCAGAGCTGGCGGTGAGTGGTGCAGAAGGGAGCTGGGGGTGGAGGGGGAGCTGGCAGTGACACGTCTTCCTGCAGCAGGGAGAAGAGCTGCTCTGGGGGTGGCTTGATCAGCGCCCTCTGCTTTGCAGGTGCATGGAAAAGGATACAACAAAGCCCACTTTCCCGTTTTCCTGCCTTTTTCATTCCTCACCTTTCTTCAGACCTTCAGGTTTCTTTCTCAGCCAGGATGATTAAAAAGACAAAAGTTGCCATGCACACAACTGTTGTTGGCTTCGTTAGGATGTGCCAGTCAAAAGCTCATACTGTTTGGTATGGCAAGGTGTTCCCAGGCTTTGGAAATGATGCCGTTCCTCACTGGAGTCAGTCCCAGACCTTCTGTGAATTCCTGGTGAAAGGGGAGCCAGGCAGGGGTAAGAAGCCCCAGCTTTTTCCTGGGCTGCGGGCAGAAGCCTCATGGTTGGGAACCTGGGTTGAGACCCTGAGCTGGAGCAGCTGTGCTCTGGGGCAGACTTGGCTACAGAATAATGAATTCATTAATTATTAATTACAGTGTTTGTGTGTTGCAGGAAGGGGTTTGTGAAGGGTGATTAAAAAGTGCGGGACAAGAGCTGCTCCTCGGTGCAGACACTTGGAGTGTCAGCGGTGATGCACAAAGCGCTCCCATTATGGAGTGGTTTGATGCTTAATGTTCTTTCGTTTAAAGGGTCTGAAAAATTAAACACTTTCCATCAGGAGGCTGTAGCAAAGCCCTTTCTACTGCGTCTCCCTCTATGTGCTCTAAAAGATGCTCAGTGTGAGTTCTGGGCCGCTGTGCCCAGAGCTTTGCGCACTGAAAGCAAGAAATGGGTTTGGTTGTTCCCAAAGGGGGGTGTCCCAGTACAGCCCTGGCACTGGATGCTCTTGGTGGCTCCCCGGCAGGTGGGTTTCCCATGGTGGCAGTGCTGGGTGCCCCTGGCTCTCTGCTCAGCAGCAAGGAGCCAGTGCTGCCTCACTAAACCCTCTCCTGTTTTCTCTTGCAGATCTTCCGGCGAGCTGACAAGAATGGTGAGTGCTCTGTTCTGCCACTGCTGGTCTGGGTGAAGCAGCACAGCCCATCCCTGCTGCCAGGTTTGGCTGCAAGACTGAAGCAGGATAAGGGCAAGCAGCTCTCTGACTGCAAGAAAAATGCTTTAATGCTTTACCTGGAGCAAAGGGTTGGGAAGTGGGCTCCCAATTCACTGTCCATGTAGGACAGAGCCCTTCCCAAGTCCTACTGTGGCCTGCACGCACATGATCTCTCGTGCACTGCTAGCCCAGGGGCCATCAGGCTTCTGCTCCATCCCTTGCAGGGTGGATTCAGTCTCTGCGTCTGATCAAAATGCAGCCTAGGAGCTGAAGTCCTCCTTAGAGGGGAAGGAAAAAGCTCAGGAGTCAATGGAGAGCTTTTCTTTCCATAAAAGCCTGATGCTGTCCTCGCTGTGCTGTTTGTAATGGACTCTCCTTGGACAGTCATTGAATTACAGAGTGTCTGCATCCCTTTCTCTAAACATTGCAGTGATATCTCTCGGAAGGGGCTGAAGTTCCCACCTGCAACTCCAGCAGCAGTGGCCCTGCTTGCCAGCACTGCTGGGGTTTCAATGGGGACTGGTGGGACATGCCTTCAATGCAAGCTCTGCTTTAATTACTATGCACAGCATGCCCGAGCGGCCCACGCTCCGGGTGGAGAGGCTGCTGGGAGGATCACTGGGGCCTGGATGCTGCTTTCTGCAGATATATAATTATTCTTCCCTTTTATTTCCATGCAGATGATGGGAAGCTGTCGTTTGAGGAGTTCAAGAACTATTTTGCTGATGGGATCCTGAGCTCAGAGGAGCTGTGGGAGTTATTCAGTGGCATTGACAGGCGTCACTCAGAGTAAGTACCATGGTGGCACAGAGGAGGGGAGATGAAGGGGGATATAGAACTGCTTGCCTGTATAGGGAGGACATTTGGAGGCGGGTGTGATAAATAGGTTTATCTCACCCTGACTCTCTCTTGTAACACGCAGATGTTAAAACCCATTGAATACCAGCTATGAGCATTGGTGAGGAGAGAAACCAGACATGTTGAAGCCAGTCATTCTCAGATTCACTCTAGCTCTGTAAATACAAGCATCCATTTAAGATTACATTACATTAGCTTGAAAAATGTCTTCCAGAAAAGCACAGCTCTCTAGAGCAGGTTGTGTCTGCAGGAGGAGCGTGTGATGGTGCGAGGACGATGCACAGACTGTGCAAAGTCACAGGCTCTGCCACTGCTAACACAGGGAACTGCTTTTCACTTATGTAAGAGCAGCTTTGCACCGGGAGTGGCTCTGTGAGTGTGACTTTGAATTTAGGCCAGCTTCTTTTAGAAAAAGAAACCCCCAACGAACAGGAGCCGTGGTTGCACTGAGCCCTTTTCTCCTCTTGCTGGTGCTGTCTGGAGGAGTCTGTTGGGCTTGGCTGGGTTTCTCATCCCAGTCATTTGGGTACTGGCCTTCCTGGGTCCCTCTGCCCTGCCAGGGCTGTGACCCAGTGGGTTTTGGCACTGGAAGAAGCTGGCTGTTGATGAATTTCTTGTCTATTCAAATGGAAGGGTGCTGTGCAGGGGAAAAGTGGCTGCAGCTTCCTCCTGATTGCGGGTGGCAGGCTCAGCCCTGGCACCACAGGAAGCTTTTCCTGCCCCTCTCTGATGCTCCTGTCCAGGGCAGTGTCTGAGCAGGTCCCTGCCAGGCAGAGGTGACTCTCGGCAGCCGTAGCTGCACACACTGGTCCCAGGGCTTTGCAGGGAGCCAGGGCAGTGGCACAGAGGACCCGTGCCACGCTGAGATGCCAACAGCCACCGAATGTCACTGAACCACTGACAGCGGATACCCAGCGGTCCCTGGCTGCAAGGGACCCGCATCATCCACCCAGGGCTGGTGGCTTGGGCATGGTTGACTTCTGCTGGGTGTTTCATGGTGGGTTGAGCTGATGCTCCCACTGCCATGATGGGGCAGAGAAGTGGGCTGGTGTGTGCAGCCCCTGTTGCCACTTGCTTTTAAGCCTGTTGCAGCCTGTCCTGGCAGTTGCTTTTGTTGGATATGGGCAGCACGAGGAGTCTCCTGAAAATCCTTTTGTCTCTTTGGGCTGTGATCCCAGGGAGTCAGCAATGAGCCATTCTCCTTCCTCTGCAAAAGCTCCTTTCCTCTCACTCCATTTTTGGGTGACCTTGGAGTCACTCCCCATACACAGCACTGGAAAACACAGACTGCAGCAAAGCAAAGTCTGAACTGTGCTGTTTGCTGACTGGTGAAGACCTCCTGGTTTACCACTGCTGTCAGGCTGGGCTGCTTCTGTCTGTCCAGAGCAGATGAACGGGGCTGATCCCAGAGCCATGCCCAGCCATGGTGGCAGTGGTGCTCCCTAGAACTCATTACTGTAATGATGGTGTGGTAGCTATGATAACTTGGCAGTTGCAGTGTTTTGCTGGTGACATCTATTAGCAAGGTGTATTTCTGTCCTTGGCTGGGGCATGGTCCATGCACACGAGTGCAGGGTCAGTGCATGGGACTGCCTCAGTGGGAGCAGGCAGGAGCGGGATGGGGACTGGGAGATGGCAACAGGGAACTGTATGTGATTTCTTCAGCTTCATCTCCAGCTCGTGGAGGCAGAGGAGGAGTTGGGACCCCCCAGGGAGGGAGCCTGGCATGCAGGTTCTTGTCTGGTAAGAGGCATCCTACCCCCTGCAAACAACGTGGGGCAGCACTGTGTCTGCCAGAGCGCTCTGATCCTGACCCAGAGCTGCCGGCCTGATGGGACAAGGGACTGGGAGAGACAGTCCCCAGGGGAGACATGACCTGTCTGTGCCCAGGGACTGCACAGCAGCGGGTAAAGGAAATCAGCACGCTGAGGGCTCATAGAAGTCTCTGGCTCTGTGTGTAGAGCTGGAGTTTCTGTAATTTGTTTTGGGGTGTGCATGGGGACTTGCTCCTTTACACCCCCTGCTGTCTTGTAAGGGCTGTGCTGGTGTCCCGTTGTCCCCTTGGCAGGGGTTGTTCAGCCCCTTGCCCCAGGCTGCCTGCTTGCCTGACACCTGTAGAGCTGGCTGAAGTTTGCTGCCAGATTCAGGAGTTATTACCTGAGGTAATACTCCAGTATTGTGAAGCTGGAAAGCAACTACAAGCTCTACAAGCAGGTCTGGTGTGCTCCTTTCATGTCCCATAGCTTTCCCGATGATGGGAAAGTTTCACCCTTAATCCAGTGGGTGGATTTGGCACAGAGGTGCTGTATTCATCAGGTCTAGGCTGAAACTTGTGTTTCTTTGTCAGTGCCAACCTGATCCAAGCAGAGACAGTAACAGAGACCTTCATATCCAGGCACTCTCCGTGGCTGGGTAACGGAGCACAGCCCAGACACGTCCTGATCCTCACCCATCACTGCTTCCCTGGGCCCTGGAGCTGACATCTGGGAACATGAGTGTTTCCGAGGTCTCACACATCACTTGTTCTCCTTCCAGAGAGCCCATGGCACCAGCCCATGGCAGCGCGCTCTCCTCCTCTCCCTGCCCTTCCAACCCGATCTTTGCTCCATCTCCCAGCCACACAGTGCCTGGGGGGGGATGCTGTGGCCTGTGCATCAGGCACTTCATGGGGTTGGGTTCAGCTTTTATATTTCCCCACCAGGCTTTTTTGTTCTGTGTTTCTGGAAAGTGTTCTATTTGGCTTCAGACTATCTCTGTGATCTAATTCTTTGATGTTTACAAATTCAACCCTTCCTTGCCATTTGGTACCACAGCTAGGTCCACTGTTTAGTTTAGCGTGGCAGGGAGCCCTACACTGTTGCAGACAGAAAGATTCATCAGCCTGGAAAAGTGCATTTTCATCCACTGAAACATCTGGGTGAGAGGAGACAAATGTTTTTGAAGGGATGAAGGAGTCCTGTTGCTGCAGAAGCATCTTGGGAGATATCAAGCGCAGTTTGCTCCCTGAGTAGCTGTGTGTCTGCCTGCTGCCTGCCCGGAGGGGTGGCAGCAGAGCCCAGGATCTCATGGAACCGCTTAGCAGAAAGTCACAGAACCCCAGCCTGCTTTGTGTTGGAAGGGACCTTAAAGCTCATCCAGTTCCAACCCCTGCCATAGGCAGGGACACCTTCCACTAGAGCAGCTTGCTCCAAGCCCCTGCGTCCAACCTGCCCTTGAGCACTGCCAGGGATGGGGCAGCCACAGCTTCTCTGGGCACCCTGTGCCAGCGCCTCAGCACCCTCACAGGGAAGAGCTTCTGCCTAAGAGCTCGTCTCAGTCTCCCCTCTGGCAGGTTAAAGCCATTCCCCTTGGCCTGTCCCTACATCCCTTGTCCCAAGCCCCTCTCCAGGTTTCCTGCAGCCCCTTTAGGCACTGGAGCTGCTCTCAGGTCTCCCCTTCAGGAGCCTTCTCTTCTCCAGGCTGACCCAGCCCAGCTCTCTCAGCCTGGCTCCAGAGCAGAGCTGCTCCAGCCCTTGCAGCATCTCCGTGGCCTCCTCTGGCCTCGCTCCAACAGCTCCAGGTCCCTCTTGTGCTGCTGCCCCAGGATCAGGGGCTGCAGGGGGATCTCACATCATCGTTAACAGATGGCTCTGTACTGGATGCTGCAGTGCTGTATAGGTTATGTGTCATGTTTGCAGAGGACTGTGAAACCTGCCTGGGGGCAGCTGCAGGACCTCCTGTGTTTCTCTGTCCTCATGTTGGGAATACTTAGAAAACTAAGGTCTGGCAAATCCTGCTTTGCATGACAGTGGTCAGGTGATGGTGGCAGGAATTGGGTGCAGGCTGCCCGGAGCTGTGTGTGTGTGATCTTGAGCCCCGAGTAGAGGAGGTGAGGGTGCTGTTAAAAACTCTTGGTGGAAGTAACCTCAGGCTTCTGGTTCTGTGGAAGAATGGACTTGGGTGAACTTTGCTTCCCTCTCGTTAGTCAGAGACTTGGAGACTCTGACTGAAGTCTGTGCCTGATGGTGAACGAAGCACTGGGTGCAGTGATGGCAGCAGAGTGATGGTGATGGCATCAGAGGTTCCCAACACGATAAATGGTAAATAGAAAAACTTCCCATCTGCTTTGCTGAGCTGATTGCTGTTTTCTTGCATAAATTCCAGGCACATTCTCACTAAATCCCAACAGCATAATGATGATAAGATCCTTCATCATCAGTTCAAGCTTAATTACAGTTAATCAGTGGTTTGAGCACAGTCAAAATACAGCTATGTGGAAATGTGGAGAGGCTCAGGATGAGTGTTTTGGAGGCAGAGGATGGCTCTTCTCTCGGACTGGGAGAGGGGATGGATGGCAGGGAGAGGAGTGGGGCAAAACCTGTTGCAGCCCAGCAAAATGGGTTGGGATTGGATGTGCAGTTCTGGCTTCTGCTATGAAGTAGCTTCTGGTAGCGCGAAAATGGCATCATCAGTCCTGTGCTTTGCTTGCAGTGCTCTGTCCTGCCCTGAACTGCACCCTAGGCTGCTATGGGATGTGGGAACAGGTGTCCATGCAGGGCTGTGGATGGAGCAGGCTGCGCTGGGAAGGGAGCACATCTTCCACTGGACAACTCCCCAAGCACTGACTTTTGCCCCAGGTTCAGTGTTCAACTGTTCCCCGGTTTAGTGGTTATTAGTTGCTTGGTTTTAAGCAGCAAACAGACAAGATGGAGTTATTGATGATCTCCAGGCTCTCCTTAGGGGCCACAGGGTTGGTGGTGATTGTAGCTCATTGTCACATGGATGGATGCCTGCTTGCTGGAGCCAAGGTGGGGGATGAGGCAGTGGGCTGAGCTGGTGCCACCTTCTTTCTGGTGACGCCAGCCCCAGGGTCTCACTGGGGACAGATGCAAAAGGCTGGATAACGTATGCATTGGGTATTTCACAGCGTGTTTTATCTCACGTCCATATCCCCTCTTTTGTGACTTTTACCTGTCTCTTGGCTGGGAACCAGTGGCTGCAGTTCCTATTCCAGCTCACGGGTCTCACAAGCAGTGCTGTGGATGCTGCAGTGCCAGGTCACTGGTGGCAGTGCAGCAGCAGCAGCTCTGCAGGCTCCAGGCAGCTTTCAGGAATCAGTGGGAAAATGAAGAAGGAGCAAAGCATTTTTCCAGTCAAAACTTGTGCTTCAAGCCCCGGTCACTCCATCCAGCAGAGCTGGGATCGGGTGCATGGAGCTGCTTGGAGAAGGGATGGGCAAAGTCTGATGAAGTGGAGGCGGCAGAAGAAGGGGCTGTGACTTTGCTGATTTATCTGTATTGCATCCCAAGGGAATCACTGTTTGTTTTCAGCCACTTTCAAACCTGTCTGCAGTGCCAGGACAGTGTGCCAGCGAAGCAGCTACTGCAGTAGGTGCTGGAAACAGAAGAGCCAAATCAATTCCTAAACCTGCCCGTCTCCATTGCCTGAGAAGGCGCTTGGTGCCCAGCAGAAAGATACACAGGAACCAGCCTTTGATGCCTGGGGGAGAAGCTGTAGGAAGATTTTGCTTAAATTATACCTGTTCCTGGCATGGGATATTGAACACTTTGCACACTCTCCTCTAATTGTACCTTGGGGTGCTTTTACCCCTTTGCCCTGTGAGCAGTGTCAGAAGGGACATAGGGTGATATGGCATTGATTTGGCTTCCCCTGGGAAGCTGCCGTCCTCATGCTTGGAGCCCAGCAAACTCCAGGTTATCACCAGTTCCTCCATGTGTGACAACACTTAAACACTTAAAGTCTCTTTCATGCTCTCTTCCACTTTTCCAATCAGGATTAGAGCTGGTTGTAATCATTATGGGGATTTTGAGACAGCAGAACGTCTTGAGTGGAGGCTGATTTGAATACATGATTCTGTGGGGCATTTCCCTGCAGGCTCTGCAGGGATGCTGGGCATCACAAGCAGCTCTGCCTTCATGCTTTGGCCACCTGAGCAGATCTGACTTCTTCATGCAAACCCATATCCCATCCAAAAACATGTGGCTGTTTTCTCCTCCCTCTCCACCCCAGCAGCACCTCTGTTAGTAACAGGATGGACCTGTCCAAGCCCTGCAGAGATGCCAGCATTGACTCTCCAGTGCAGTGCTCTCTGTTACTGAAAAGGGGTGGGGGGTTGGACCCAACCTCCAGGATTTTTTTACTTGGATCCCTGTTTTAATGGCCTTCACATCAGGAACAACCCCTCTCGTGGGCTGTGAAGCCATCCAGGGAAGGGGAGGAGCAGCCATGGGGCAGGCAGGAGAGGAGGGGGCCTGTGCCATGGGGCAGCCAGCAGTGAGGATCTGGGCTGAGGTAAAGGGGGACAGGAGGAGGGAGACCTGGCCCTTTCCCACACCTCTGGGAGCAGAGGTTGGGTGGAGGAAGCAGCCTCTGGGGCTCATCAGCTGCAGGGCACAGAAATGGGGCTGCCTCCCCTCCATCCCATCCCCTTCCTGCTGTCACTGGCACTTTCCCAGCACACTCCATCTCCAGGAGATGTTTGTGGAGCAGCTTCGTTTGCTCCTTCAGCTCCTGGAGCAGAAGTGATGCTCTGCAGCCCTGCCTGGGTGATGCTGGGGCTGAGCACAGCTCCTGAGCTGCTGCCTCTAAGCTTGGGCAGCTTTTCCTTTTCCTAGTAAGCAGTCAGGACAAGCCCTCGAGGCCCTGCTCACTACAACTGCTCTTCCCAAAGCAGCCACCACATCTAACAAGAGCTTGTTTCTCTTTTCTTGCAGTAACGTGGACACGGAGAAATTGTGTGGTGAGTAGAGTGATGTTCAGAAGGGTTCCTCTCTTGAGGGTCTGTGGTGGGGCTTTGTGCACGTCTGACCTGGGCAGTCAAGTGGCATTTGACAGTCCTTGTGCCTGAATCCCAGAGGGCATCCATGCTTTTCCCAAGGGGAATGGGATAAATTGTCCCTGGGGATAGGAGAGGACTCTTTCATTCCAGCCGAGGTGAGATCTTGACCCTGGGGAGACAGGGCTGGGCTGTGTGTGGGAGGCAGCAGGGGCAGGGCAGGCAGAGATGGAGTCTGTGGCCTTCTCACTGTGCTCTTCTCTCCTGCTCCAGATTATTTCTCAGCGTATCTTGGAGAATACAGGAATGTGCTTTCTGCCCTGGAAGCCCTCAACTCTGCAGTCCTGGCAGCCATGGACAAAACCAAGCTGGTAAGGATGGAACCACAGGAGGGTGCTGGGGCAGGCGGGTTGGTAACAGAAGCTGTGGTGATCTTGGCTGCTTACTTAGGTTCAGCTTGGGTACCAGAGGCAACAAATGTACCTCTCAGAACCCTGTGTGTGCTTTGGGTGTCTGCAGCTGTGGACTACTCTCTGCTGGAGGAGAAGGGCTGAGCTGGTGCTTTTGTGCTCTGCCGATGGCTTCTTCCTCACAGGGCTCTGCCAGGGGTGGTTTCAACAGCTCCTTGCAGACCACTTGCAGCATCCTGCCTGGAAATGCTGTTTCTGGGAGCATCGCTGACAATCTGTGTTGTGTCTCTGAGCCAAAGCAAGGTCTTTACCACCAAGCACTGTGTGTGAAATGAGGACACTGGGGTTCAGCTGCTCTAGGCTGAACAGAGAGGCGCTTGGGAGCAGGTAGGGAATGATGAAATTCATTGACTCCCAGCCTGGTGCCAAGTTCATCCCTGCAGTGAATGCTCTGCCTCTCCATGCAGCTTGGGCTGATGGCAAGCAGACTGGAGGCTGCTGGTGAAGGTGAGCAGCCTCCTGCTTTGTGAGCCCTGAATGGAGAGCAGCAGTGTGCAGCCTGTGGGCTAAATACAGCTGTGAACAAGCAGTGGCCAGCACTGGAGGGGGACCCTCCTTGGCCCCCTTTGCATCTGAAATACGTGAAATGGTTTAGCCATGTGCCTGGGGCTGATGCTGTGTTACAGCCGTGGGAAGGGCCAGCCCTTGCTTTCCCTTCCGTGGGGTGGTTTGGTGCCTGTGGGGAGTGGATGAAGGGCATCAGCCACGTGCACACTGCCCTATTGATGGAACAGAGAAGTGAGAGGGGATCTGGTCCCTCTCGGAGCTCTGCAGGGTCATCCAAGTGGTGTTTGTGCCTCTCTAGTGTCAGTCAGGATTGTGCTCTCTCTGAGTGTTCCTTTGGCTCAATCCAGCCTCAGCAGCATCTCCCTGTTCATTGGGAAATGCTATGCAGGAGAGGGGATCACTTGAAAATGCATTTTTCTCTTTGCTTCAGCTGCCCAGCTCCCTTCACAGTTATTAAACGCAAGCCCAGAGGGAGGGAATTAATCCTCTTCAGAGCTCTGCTTTATTTGTGTTCTTTTCTGCTTTGTCCTTTTTGATAATGAATTTGTGTATTTATGTATATCTCCAAAGCGGAGTTGCTGCCTGCTTCACAGTATTGCCATGATGCATTCATTCCCTTCACAGGCACATACTGGCCTTCCTGGAAAGCATCTCCCCGTGCTTCCCTGGTCCGTTGGGCTCTGAGCAGGGAGCAGGAGAGGGCAGTGCTCCAAGCCTGCGGTCAGGGCTCTTGCAGAGCTGTGGGAAATCTGTCGCTGTTAGGGGCTGGCAGAGGTGGCAAATGCTGTGTTCTTACCTGTTGTGACCTGCATGTATTCCCATGTTTGTATTTCCAGAATGGCGCTTGGTCTCGGGTTATTATGGGGTTAGTGGGTTTGTTAGGTTGGGTTTTAGCCAAAGCTCACACCTCTCAGTCTGCCCCTCACTTCTGTTAATTCCAACACCTCTGACGCCACCATGGCTGAGGACTGAGAGCCCCAGTTTGGCAGAGACCTCCCTCCTGGAGGAGATGCCTGAAGCTTCATCCTGGGGAGCAGCTCTTAACTGGAGGTGCAGTCGTGCTGGGCAAACTGGAAGAGACCTGCCTGCTCCAACAGCCCTCACCGTAAAGCTCTGCTTCCAGATCCATCCATGGAGCCAACAGATGTTGGCAGATGTGGAGCCAATAACTGGATCTATAGTCCCTGTCTGCTCTGCAAGACTCCCAGGGAGGCAGGGATCTCCAGGCTAGCTAGAAGGAGAAGGAGTTCTCTGAGCCAGGTCTTATCATTGAACTACAGCGTCTCTTGGTTAGGGCATGATCCATCTCTGGTAGTTCCTTACTCCTGAATAGGATCCTGCCACAGGATTGCCCACCCCTGCATCCTCCCGGAACTTTACCCACAGCTGTAAATAGGCTCATGTAAATAGGAGCTCAATTTGGAAGCAGGAAAACAGAGATCATGGGCTGCTTTGTTAGCACAATAAAAGCAGAGAGTGGGAGATGCTCACACCATGCCAGGGCAATGACCTAAGGGGAGGAGAGAGGAAGGAAGCTAAAGCATGGGAAACACAAGCCAGGTTCATCCTTCTCACTGTGTAAGTGCTGCAGTTCCTGTAGGAAATAGTGTGTGTAGGCAGCAAACCTGCTCGTGACCTATTTTATGTCTCCATATGTGGGCAGGAGGAAACTGGATCGTTAGGGGTTCCTGTGCTCCCATCCTTCCTCACTGGGTTGGTAGAAACATGGTAAAGAAAAGATGCCTGTGCAAGAAAAGAGTTGTTTTTTTTTCCTCCAAATTCTGTTATTTCCACTTTTATGTGTAAAATACAGCTTGCTCACTGTGCTGCAGGTCACTGATTAAAGCTTATCTTGGGGTTAGGCTTTGTGTTTGCAGTATGATAGCATCCAAATAAGAAGTGAATAGAAGGGAAGCTGTGTGGAAACCTCAGAGCAGCTTCCCATATCTGAAGGGGGGCCTACAAGGATGCTGGAGAGGGACTCTTCATCAGGGACTGTGGTGACAGGACAAGGGGTGATGGGTTTGAACTGAAACAGGGGAAGTTCAGGTTAGATATAAGGAAGAAGCCCTTCCCTGTGAGGGTGCTGAGGCGCTGGCCCAGGGTGCCCAGAGAAGCTGTGGCTGCCCCATCCCTGGCAGTGTTCAAGGCCAGGTTGGACACAGGGGCTTGGAGCAAGCTGCTCTAGTGGAAGGGGTCCCTGCCCGTGGCAGGGGCTGGAACTGGATGAGCTTTAAGGTCCCTTCCAACCCAAACTGTTCTATGATTCTATGTATGGTGGAAATACCTTGGGAAAGGGTCTGACATTTCTCACAGAGGACCTGTATGCTTAAGTCTTTCCGTTCTCCACTTTGCAGGCACTGCAAACTAACCCATATATACCTCTCCAAGTCTTATTTCCCCTTTGGCAGGAGTTACGCAATCACCTATTCCATCCTGTCCTGAGCTTAATGATCATCATAAGAAACTAATAAAACCTCTCAAAAGCAGAATTACAGCAGCTCTTGGCAACTTTGGGGCTTTCACCTGGGCCAACAGAGCTGCAATTCCAGTCCATGACAAAAAGCCTTGTCTCTGCTTGCAGAGGTGTTTCCTCCCTGACTCCGTTCCAGTGGTCTTTGCTGCGAGCAGAAAACGTGGTGCTCAGTGAGACGGAGCAGGTTGGCTTTGAGCCTCTGTTACAGAGGGGTTTGAAGGCAAAGGGGTTTGCTTGTTTGCCCCAGAGCGAGGAGGGGGCCGGGCAGCTGAGCTGAAGGGAAGGTGCATTTTCCAATGGATTCCCTCCTCTGGCATGAGATTTTCCAAGCGGGGTTCAGAGCTCTCCTGGGAGATGGTTATTTCCATCCTCTCTTGGGCATGCTCCCCTGGGGGTGCTGTGTCTGCTGAGGCGAGAGAGGAGGCAGCTGCTCGTCGTGTGCAATGCTGGCCCCAAACATTGATGTGTCCGTGTGGGATCCTGCTCTGCCCTTGGAAGTGGGTTGGGATGTGCTGGGACTGGGAGGATGGGGAGCTTCAGAGCCGAGCAGAGTGTGCCCTGGGCTGGTAGGTGGGTTTGGTGCCTGGGTTTGGGGTGCAGGGACTGCAGTGGGGTGAGCGGTGGGGCTCGGGACAGGTTGTGGGAGCAGCTGCCTGCTCCTGTGATAGAGCTGCATCCACAGAGGACATGAGGATCAGGCCATGATGATGAAAGGGGAGAGGATGGGGAGTGCTGGGAGGCTGGCTTGGTGCCGGGGCTTCTCCCAGCACATGGCCTTTTGAAGGGGAGCGATGAACAGGAGAGGCATCCGGCCCCTGTGCAGGGGGAAGTGTCCATATGCCAAAGCTGTGGGGGCCCCAGCGGGGGCTCAGGAGGATGCATTGGAAAAGGGAGTGAACCAGAGGCTGCTTGCTGTGGGAAGTGTCCTCTGTGCATGAAGAAGGATGAGAGTGTCTGGATAGGGACCAGCTCCCAGAATGAAGCAGGCTGTGTGCAGCCATGCAGTGGATGAATGATGTATCCCCCATGAACCTCTGATCCTCTTCTGATCGTCTGCTGGTCTGGGTCAGTTCACTGCAGCAGCAGCGAGGGCAGGGGAGTGCTTTCCTGCCTGTTCACGGAGCTGAACCTGAACCTGCTCCCAAATCAACTTGATACCAAAACCACAAAGCAGGAATTCTGTTCTCTGGTTCTCACCTGCTCATCCTCTGGACCCAGGGCTGCACCGCTTCAGTGCCTAGTCAAGAAACCACCTCCTGCAGTAAAGCTGCTGCCGTGCTGGTGCCGTGAGGACCTTCTGCTCCTCAGCTTAGCCCTCCTACCCCTGTGGCTCCCAGTGAACCTCAGGGTCCCACTGCAGTGATGGCTGGAAGGAGCTTTCCCCCTGGCTGGAGCAGCCCCTTCCCTGTGCAGGCCGTGCACTCCAAAGGAGCAGCTCTGCTGCAGTGCTCTGGACGTGCAGCATCGGGGCCCGGCTGTACCAGGCAGTTGGCACGGCCTCGATTCACAGCAGGAGCTGTGGGTGTGTTGCCAGCACATGGGACACGTGCAGAGGAGAGTGATGGGATAGGCACAGAAATAACCCGGGCTGTCAATGAAATGCAGTTTACTTCTTTTGGAGCGATTGCATTGATTTTGCGTTTCTGCAGCCGCGCAGGAGCCGGCCCTGGGTCACCAGCACAGCTCTGCCCGCAGCAAGGCAGTGTGTTGGAGACCCTGCTCCTGCCCTGTGGTGGGCTGCTCGGGATGCATCATCTGCCTATTGGAGTATCCTGTGCACGTACTCAGCACCGTGCTCCTCGTACTCACCCTTTGCCATCCACGCCTGCTGGAAGGATGTGAGCGATGCTGCTATGGAGCCCCCTGCCCAGGCTGCTGTGCCCCTCTCTGGGCTGGCCAGCATCTGAATCTGGCAGCCTGTGTCTTGGAACAGGGCATTCAGCTCTAAGCACACCCTCTCAGGAAAGCCTGGAAACATGGAGGAGCCCCCTGACAGCACAGTGTTACCCACCATGTCCCCCTTGGTGTGGTCAGGTACCTCCTGGAGGCTCTGCCGGGCCAAGTAGCGGAGCCCTGGGGAGCTTTGGTGGAGCAGCTCCGGTTGGAAGAGCGGCTCCGGGCAGCGGAACCGTTCCTTGTGCAGGGTTATACAGCGCCCGTCAGGAGCCTGAAATCTGGCTGGGTGATGGAAACCTCGGTTCCAGAGGTCTCCTTCGTATTCCGTGGAGACGTAGCAGCATTGCTTCTTCATCTGGCTCGCCGTGTTCCCCTTCAAGGCTCGTTGGCGCTGTCCGTCAGCAGGCTGTGCAGGTAGCTGCAGAGGAAGCCACCAGCCACCCCCAGGCGGTACGTGGCCTCCCGCTGTGTCTGCCCCAGGCACACGGAGGTGATGTGGGACACTCCAGCCCCAGCCTCCACAGCCAGGCCTGTGACCCTGCCGTAGGCACAGAGGAAGAGGAACCCGGTGTTGGCCACGTGCAGGGCTGGCACCCCAAAGTGCTCGAGAAGCACCTCTGCCCCCTTCTCCCTGTTGGTGGTGGGGCATGATGGGGAGTCAGCCATGAGCACTGCCTGCTCTTCTGGGGGAGCTCTCAGGCCGCAGGAGAAGAGGTGGCTCCATAGGTTTTCCATGCTGTCCCAGTCCTCAATGATGCCCTCCTTGAGTGGGTGCCACAGTGAAGCCTGCCATGCTTTCAGCAGTGCTGTGGTGCTGCTGGGCCTCCCGCGTGGTGCAAGCGCTGCAGGGGTGTAGGAACGTGGTCCTTAGCACAAACTTGGGCTTCTTCTGGCCTGCAAAGCCCACCCGGATGAAGCTGCTGCCATTGTCAGTGACGACTGCAGGCTTTAGCATGGCAAAGTCCTGGGGGATGCTGGGGCGGGAGGAAGAGCCTCACCCTGCAGTGGGACAGGAGGAGTCCTGTGGGGGCAAGCCAGGCACTGGTACCTGCTCTGCAGGGGAGGCCCCAGTGGAGGTCAGCTGCCTGCTCTGGAGCTGCTGTCTGTCTCAGCCTTTCCTCCTTGCTCCCTGCCTCACTGAGCATCCCTCCTTGGGTACCTCATCTCCATTCCTGGGGGCATGGAGAGATTCTGGCCCTTGGGATGACCAATGGTACAAGGGCAAAACTGCAGGTTGTTTTAAGGAAGTCAGTGAAAACTGGACCGGAAAGGGTGACTGGAGCAGGCTGCAGGGAATGGTGCAGCACCCACAGCGCATGGAAAGGAACAGGCCAGGCTTCAGGGGCTGTCAGGCACTCTCAGTGGGTGACATGGGGACAGGCTGTGGGGTGGCCCCGAGCAGAGGTGCACATCACAGGTTCAGCAGGGATCTCTTCGCATTGGAGCAGAGAGGCTCGGTGCTGCCTTCCCAAGGGAAGAGGGCACAAAGCCCCCCTGCTGCCCTGTCCTGCCAGTGGCGGGTGCTCCCTGCAAGGGGCTGCCTGTGCATGGGGGACCACTGCAGGCTCAGCACCACCAGCCCTGTCCCAGGAGCCCCAGTGAGGGGGCAGGTAGGGAGCTCTGGGTGCCCCACAGCCCTCCCTTGAGCTGGGGGCTATTTCTACCAGTGTCCATTAACTTGTGGCTTGGAAGTGTCCATCTGTGGGCCCCTGACTCCTAGGCCAGGATGGGGTCATCGCGGTGCATTCCCTGCTCTGACCTCACCGGCACGCACCCCGAGGATGCTCGTGTCCCTCGGTGCCGTCCCTCCCTCCAGTAACTCCACATGTGATTGGAATCCAATCCATTGGGTTTATTTAAGGCCAGCCCCTTCCATCTGAGGCATCTGACAGATCCTTACCCCTTCCCCGCAGAGGTACGAGAGCTCCTCGAAGATGGAGCAGTTCCTGACGCGGTTCCTGCTGCGGGAGACCCTGCAGCAGCTGCAGTCCCTGCAGGCCTCGCTCGAGTGCGCCGTGGACACCGTGGAGGAGCAGGCGGGACGGGAGAGGTAACGGGTGCAGGTCCTGCCCTGCCCATGGGGGTCAGTGTGGGGCAGGACCCACAGGTCCTGCTGGGAGGGACATCTGGGAGCAGGATCTGCCCTTTCCGAGCCTGCTGTGACCTGCCCTGCGCAGTGAATGACTTCAACCCCTCCTTTTGCATCTTATGCTTTCAGAAAGGACATACAGAAGCCTGAAACCTTGGTTGGGCTGAGGCCAGGGAGGCGATGTGGGCGCAGAGCACAGAAGAACGTCTGCCTGTCTCCAACAGACCCCTATTCTGGGATGCTAACGACAGGTATCCACATCCCGGCCATCCCTCAGTTGGTCTCTGCCCCACTGGAGCAGGGGTGGGAGCAGCAGCATGGGACAGAGCCTGGACCACCTCACTCACATGCCCCTGGAGCTTCTGTGTGTGGATGTGGGATCTTGCGAGCAATGCGAAAAGTCTGAGCAGAAAAATCAGGGGTTTGGTTTAAATCGGGGGTTAGAAGCTCCTGTGGTTTCCTGGGTCTTGAGCAAGCTTTTGCAATGAGCTCTCTCAGTGACATCTCTGCCCGTGCCCACGCAGGCGTTTGTGTCGAAGACAACAGCCAGTGGATGGCGCAGATCAACCGGCTGCAGCAGCTCATCGAGAAGCTGGAGTGCAAGGTGTGTGTGTGCTGGGGCCTGCGGGTGGGTGCCCCCAGCCTGCAGTTCCATCCTGGCACCCTGACAGAGCTGCACCCGGTCACCAGACCCGGACCTGCAAAGCTGCTCATCCCCTGCAGTCTCCATAGCCCTGCTTTTCCCCCGGGGGGCTCTGGCTGACCCTCCTGCATGGTCTGTGCTGATCTGACCAAGTCAGTCTGGACCCACTGAGCCCAACAGATGAGCGGGTCTCATCCCAGTTCTCCCCCAGGTCCCCAAAGGAACGCCCAGAGTGGTACCTGCTGAGCTGGGCTGTGGGTTACTGCGGGTTTTACCTGGTTGCAAAGCTCCCCAGGGATGATGGCTTTTCCTGTGCTTAAATGCAGAGCCCGCGCCTGGAGCCGCTGAAGGAGGAAGCGATGTGCAAAGGAAAAGATGCAGTAAGTTCCTGTCCTGTTCCTCTTGCTTGCAGTGACCCTGCAGCATGCACAGGTCCCCAGTCCCACTCACACAGCCCTCGGAGACTGGTGTTACTGGGGTGAGCTGCTGGCTTTGCACTGGCTGCCCGGCCATGCAGCGGGATGGGATCAGAGCTGGGAGCTGTGGGACCATCCACAGGGCAAATACAGCTCCATCAGGTGCGGGCAGTGCCCATGGCCAGCCCAGAGGAAGGCAGCTCTTGTGAGTGCCCAGGTGGCCCAGGGTTGCTCCGAGCACCCACAGGCGATGCAGAGCCCCAGTGCAGGGGTCCCAGGCCCATTTCACTGGGGAAGGACACAGTGAACAGCAGCAGCCCCAAGGCAGGGCCGTGCCACCAGGGGCAGGGGGGCACACGTTGTCCCTGGTGACACTGTTCCGCTGTCCCCCCGCAGCACATCCTGGTGGCCAAGAGGCAGATCTCGGTGGCAACGAGCAGCATCGAGGAGTTCTGCCAGGCCTTCAGGTCCTACACGGCGGGCACGGCCGGGCAGAGCAGCTGCCTGCAGTAAGTGCGTGGACACAGCGGTGCTGGGGACAACAAGGGGAGGGCTCTGTGGGCTTGGGGTGAAGTCTGTCCTAGCAGAGAGGCCCGGACAGCGCGGCAGTGTGTCTGCAGTGTCAGCCCATCTCCTGCTGCCGGTGCTCCCCGCAAGGACCACAGGTCAGCGGCGAGGAGAAGGGTGGGTGGTGGTGCTTGGTTTTATTGCCAGCAGTGGCTGTGGCAGGAACATGAACGTGTTCCTCCAGCGCTGAAAGACTCAAAAGCAGTGGGGGGGAAGTCAAGGGGAGAGCTGGTGTCCGAGTCCTGCTTTGTGCTGTGTGTGGGTGCTGGGGGAAGGAGGAGCAACCGCTGAGTGGGACCAGAGCTGCGGATGGAGCCGGGTCTGGCTGCAGTGCACACCACTGCACACCAGAGAGCTGCTCTTCCAGAGGTGCTTCCCTTCCCTCGTGGGACATTTTGAGTTGGGGATGTCCCCATTGAAAGTGTCATTTTTCAGCTCTTCAGTTCCAACAGCACAAAACCATGTTTTCAGTGGGAACAAGGGGAATATCCTTGTTTTGGCACGTGTGGCACAGAGAACGGCAGGTTTTGTCCTCTGCAATTGATGCTGTTCTGGCAGGAGAACAATTAGTGCAGAGAGCTGGGTAGCATTGCACGGGCAGCGCTCTCCACGTGAGTGGAAAAGCTGGAGCGAAGTGCAGGGAGACTCCTGGGTCACAGCAGGGAACGTGGCCTCAGAGCTGGGCCCGTCCCTTCCTGCAGCAGCTGGAGGAAAGGCTCATCCTCAGCTGGAGCTGATGATGCTGCAGCCGGTGCAGATGGTTCCCTGCACCCCGAGCACTGCTCCCGCCTCCCTGCTCCATCTTCCCAGGGGCTGGAGGAGGCCCCAGCCGGGTCCTGCTGCAGGAGGCAGCGTGGGAAGCGTTGGCCAAGCAGCATCACTTTGGGGTCAGCAGCTGGGGGTTCTGGGGAGGTCTCAGGTCGTGCATGTGGGCCCCTGTTTCTTGCCGTGTGAGGGACAAGGGATGGCACACACCTACTGCAGAGGGCTGGCGGGGTGAGCTGCTTCCTCAGGCTCCGCGCTGCAGTGCCAGGGATGGGCTAAGAAATACTTAATGGAACCCTTTACGGGCTGGTCTGTAGCAGCAGCAGGGTAACAGCTGCAGCACTCCTGTGCTGCCCGCCTCTAGGAACTATGAAGCACGAGGGATTTGGGTTGGGGATGCTCTGGAGCCGTGTGCCAGCCACAAACCGAGGATGAATCCATGCAGCTCTGACAGCCTCATGGCAGGGCCCATGTGCAGCCCGTGTGCCCCTTGCTCCGGGACCGCTGTGGCTGCTCAGTGCCAGCCCCCCCCGGCCCTGTCTCAGTGTCCCTCCCGTCCCGCAGCGTCTCCGCCTGCAAGCTGAGGGACGAGGCCTGCTTCATCCTGTACGAGTTCTGGCAGGATGCGACCGCCTGGAGGAGGTTGGAGCCTTCCCTCGTGTGGGGCTGGGTCTGAGGGCTCGGGGTGGGGGGGGAGTTTCCTTTGGGGCTGTCCAAGGACCCCCCCTTGCTCCCTGTCGCTGTGCAGCCCATCCTGCTGCTGCATCCCAGTGCATGCCCTGGGCTGCTTGCAGGGGTGAACACCCTGGTAAGGGGCTTGGGGAGCGGGGAGGGCTGTGCTGCTCTGGGAGGTGCATGGGCAGGGGTCCCGCGGGGCACACACAAGCCCCGTGGGCCCTGATCCTGTGCCCTGTTCTGCAGCCACCTGCAGTCGAGCTGCAGCAAGACCTTCCAGCGCTCCATCATCAGCCTGCTGGAGTCCCCGGAGCTGCTGACCACCATGCTCTTCCCAGGTGAGGGCTGCAGGGGGCTGGGGCTGGTATCTGGGGTCTCACTTTATTCCCCCTGAGCCCTGCAGAGCTCTGTCCCTCCTGGGTCAGTCCCAGTGCCTGTGCCCAGGGTTACAGCTCAGTGGTGCTGAGGCAGGGCGGCGACCAGGGACAGTTCATGTTCCCCTTGGTACCGATGGAAGTCTGGCTGAGAGGTGAGGAACCAGGAGGGCTGGGTGGCACCTAACACCCAGTTAGGACCCAGCTTGCTGCCCCTTTTGTCACTTGAGCATGAACACGGATTAATTTGGACTAAATGCCAGGCCGGTCTCACCGACCCCATTCCCAGCGCTCAAGTGGGTGACCCAGCTCCAGGCCCTGCCCTGGCCCTGCTCCTCACCCCGGGGTGGTGGCTGCTTTAGAGCTGGGTGCCAGGCACCTGCCAAAGAGCCTGAGCTGCAGGGCTGGATCCCCCCGTCTCTGCTGCCCCATATCCCTGTGCTCACTGCACATCCCTGCTCCTCTCCCCAGCATCCTGGTGGATCATGAACAACAACTGAGGGGCAGCCGCCGCCAGGACGCCGCTGCCGTGTGGAAGACGTGGAGCCCTCGGCGCAGCCGTCCCGTTCGTCACCTCTGTCTTCACCCCGTCCTGCAGCGCTCAGGGGCTGCCTGCCCGTCCCCTGGCACTGCCCTCCCTGCTCCTCGTCTTTATTCCCTCCCCAAGCCATTTCCCATTGGCAGCAGTGGGAGCTGTGCTCAGGGTGGCTGCTGGGGAGCACTGGGCTGGTTGCTGCGTCCCTCCTCTTCCTCCCCATGCTCCTCTTCCTCTTGGCTCCACAGCGTGCTGGGATGTGCTGGGGGACACGGCTGTGGCCTCCCCAGCCTTGGCACTGGCTCTGCCCATGGGGCCGGTGCCTCGTATGCATTGTGAACAGTGTTTTATAGGAACATTAAGGGAGTATTCCTGGGGGGGGGAGGCTGTGAGCCTGGCCTTGCACCCCCCCAGCCGTGCCCGTGGCTGTGCCCGTCCCCAATAAATCACAGCCCCAGTGCAGGGGCTCGAGTGCGGTTCCGAGCTCTTGCTTCATCCTGTGGCTCCACTGCTGTGAACCAGCACCAGCGGTGCTAGGAGGAGGCTGGAGTGGGGTCTTGGGGGGGGCATGGGGTGAGTGGGAAAGTGCCTGTGGCTGGAGCAGAGCGGAGCCCACCTGGTCCATGTGGTGCACACGTGGGGTTCAGGATTGGTGCTGCAGGAACCAGTCCTCTGCTGCGCTGGTGCGAAATGTGCTGGCACAAGAGCACGGGGCAAGTATGAGTGAGGGCAAGAGCTGGCACCCCCAACCCTCGCTCTCCTGGGTACGTGTCCCGCACCAGAACTCTTTTCCCACTCCTTGCGGATGCAGCTCCCCACCAGCCCCCCTGGAAACACTGATTTCATGGAATCCCAGCCTGCTTTGGGTTGGAAGGGACCTTAAAGCTCCTCCAGCTCCAACCCCTGCCACGGGCAGGGACCCCTTCCACTAGAGCAGCTTGCTCCAAGCCCCTGTGTCCAACCTGCCCTTGAGCACTGGCAGGGATGGGGCAGCCACAGCTTCTCTGGGCACCCTGTGCCAGCGCCTCAGCACCCTCACAGGGAAGAGCTTCTGCCTCAGAGCTGCCCGTTTCCTCCCCAGTCCATGGGTGCAGCAATGAACAAGTTGCCCTGTGGCTGAAGGGGCTGTGGGTACAGCTCCATCCCACAGACACTGCACACAAGCAGGATTTTCCCAGGTGTCCCTGGGCTTGGGGTGCAGGGAGGGAGAACCTGGTGGATGCAGAGATGGGATCAGCAGGATCATCCCTGTAGAGGAGCAGGGAGCAGCAGCCACTGCTGCCTGCTCAGCTGGGCCCCATTGCACTCCATTGATGGCTCAGGTGACCGAACAGCCAATGTCCCCCCTTGCTGCTGGGTCCCCCCAGGCCCTGCAGCAGCATCACTACCACAGGGGAGGGGTTGTGTCCCCTCCAGCATCCCCCAAAACCCCCAACAGCAGCAAACCTCTACCCCTGCTGATGAATATAGTCTTTTTATTGACTACTTCGGAGTAGAACAAACTAAATACATCTGTACCAGTTTGGGTTCCTTTATACAGTACATTAAATAAGTTATGCACAGGAATGAAGTAACAAATCCCTATTACAGAATTAAATGTCAAAAAATAATAATAGAGAAACCTCACCCAACGTCTGCCCAAGCCTGGGGTTCACATTTATCATTCCATGTCCAACAAACGCAATCGCTCTAACCATGACTGTTAGTATTTCATCCATGTACACTGGGGTTAATCTTAATACACCATCAGGGTTGCATGAGAATTATGGAAGACAATCTATGTACAAGCACGTTCCTCCTCCTCCCACATCCCACCTCGTGGCGTTAGGGTTGGGGCAGGGCAGAGGTGAGGGGATGTCACAACCAGACGTGATTTACCTGAGGCTGCTCCCAATGTGCCCCTTAGGGCAGGGGAGCCCTTGAGCCCCAAGGGGGACAAACGGGTGCAAGAGCAGCCCCTGCCCTGGTGCTCTCTCACAAGTGTTTGCTGCTCGACCCCGCGTCCTCGTGCTGCTTCCCAGGACCGGTGCCCCGGGGCTGCCAGGGTTTGGGGCTCACCCGCTCACCTGCATTGCTCCTGGGGTGCAGGACTCTGCTGGCTGCCACCGGCTCCACACTGCTGCAGGTCAGGGCGCTTCACCCCAGGGCGCAGCATCCTCGTGCCCGGCCCCCCGCAGCTGTGTTGGTGCAAAGGGCACCGCTGGGGCCATGGGTGATGCTCCCAGGTGCCACCAGAGCTGTCTTCAACACCAGGCAAAGACTCGGGGGCTCTTCTGCGTGATAAAACCTCACAGGCACAGAACTGGCCAGCTCTACCCCCTGACAGCATCTTCCGAACAGCTTTCCTCAGGGACAGGGCTGGTTCAGTGGGGCACTCGTTCATCCCTGGGCAGCCAGCTCCACCACAGCAAGCTCCAGGTGATCCATCCCATTTCCATCAGTCGCCTCCAACTGAACTGGTCAAAACTAACTTGGGAATTACTCGCCTCATTGGGCTCCGGCCCAGGAGCAGCCACAGGAACACGGCTCTGCTGAACTGATGGTTCTCCAGAGCCCCCTGGGGTGCAGGGTGGGAGAGTAGGGCAGAGCCCATCAGGACGTCCATGAAGCATGAGATGAGCCCCACTGTGACCCCCAAACAGCCCCACTGTGGGGTTTGCAGTGCCCCGAATCCCTCCATACACATCCTAAGCAATGAATCTTCCCAGGCCGGCCACAGCATCCCTGTGCGATCTCACTGCATATTTGGGATGCTCTGATGGTGGACGAGGCAGTGGTGGCACATCCCTGGGGATGAGGAGAGGAGTGCAGCCAGTGTCAGAGCAGCACCGCAGGGCTGGGGGAAGAACTGATGCAGGAGGACACCAAGTCCTGTGTTTAGTTTGGCCAAGGTGTGTGGAGAGCACAGACCATAAGTAACAGTCCTGTGAGGATCTCTGGTTCAAAACAACGGCAGAAACTCCCAAACCAACAACTTCCATGCAGTGAGAAACACAAAAGCTTTCTGCATAGCAAAGTAACAGCACCCAGGTGGGAAGGGCAGTAACTGCCTGCAACCAAGCCAGGTTTGCTCTGCACGCTCTTCCCCAGCAAAGGTCCCCCCAGGGCGACACAGAACCGTCCATCCCATCACCGAATGGGATTAAAACCATCCAGAAGTGACTGACCACAGCTCCCTGGTACTGACATTTGGTTTAGAGCAGATGAATCCCCTCCTCCTCCTCTGCAACCACCAACTGCCAACCTGCAGGCAGAGGAGGAGCGAGCTCAGCTTTTGCCATTGCACTAGAGGACGAGATGCTCCTGCTGGGGAATAAGCTCCAGTCTGTTCACAGCAACCCCTGGCCATCTGAGACACCGTGCCTGGGCACCAGGGGAGCACGGATCCATGCTGTGGAAGAAAGGAAGCTGAGAAAGGAGCTTGAGCACGTCTGGCCCATAAGGATGGAGCTCCCATTGTTCACCCCATGCTCAGCATCTCCTGCGTGCGCCGGCAGCTCCCCACTGAGTCCAGGTCCCCCTGAGTGAGTGCCCAGTGTCCTCCAGTCCTGAAGGATGCTCTGGTTCTCCCTGCAGGGAGATGGGCACCGAGGTGCTGTGGGCAAGGTTCTTCACGAGCCACGCCAGGAAAAGGCAGAATGAGATGGCAAAGCCCGAGTGTCGGCGCTCCGAGGAGGCGGCGCGATGTGTCAGATGTGTCACGGGATACGAGGTGCTGTGGGGCGTTTTCTGGCTCAACCCCCCCCCCAAGGGAAACCACTCAACGGGAGCAAACCCAAACTTCCCCTTCAGAGCCCGTTCGTGTCTATGGCTGTCACGGATGCTGGGGTGGAGGAGCGGGACGTGGTCGCCGAAGTCTTCTCAAGGGCTGGGCTGGGAACGCCATCGAGGCTCTTGGCCACGGAGCGGCCCGTGGGCAGAGCCAGGGGCTTGCTCTGGCCGTGCAGGCTCTGCCCGCAGATGCGGTGGTGCCTCTCCCAGTCCTTGTGCTGGCAGAAGGAGCCGCAGTAGCGGGCGATGTTGCAGCCGCTGCAGGTCTCGCTGGCTTTGCGACCGCAGTTCCAGCAGCTCTGCAAGACCAGAGACACCAAAACGGGTTCAGTTCCCGAGGGCTAAGGGACGGTGCTGACTCAGCAGCTCTGGAGGGGACCGCTCATCCCCTCTCTGGCCCAGATTTAATACTATTAACATGAGTAAGCCATTAATTCCTGCTGCTTTGCCAAGGGTACCACTCCTCTGCTCTGCCCAAACCTGCCTGCCAGACTGCACCGCTCACATCCTCCACCCAACTGCACAGAGGAAGCAGCAGGCAAGGACTGAAAACCACGCTGCAGATGCTGCTATTCGGCCTTTTTATTTCCTGTTTTAAGCAGCTCTATTTTGGTCTCGCTCCCAGCCAAGTGCCTCCGCAGGGATTACAGCGCGTTGTGCAGGCACCATGTGCCGTGCCCCCTGCCTCGCTGCACAGGAGGCTGGAGCAGGCTCATTTGGAAAGGAAAAACAGCTCCTTTGAAGCCAGGTGGAAGCAGCACCAGAGCCTGGCTCTGATCTGGAAGTGGAGCTGAGCCCGACCAAAGTGCCTGCAGGCACCATGTGAGCGCCGGGAGCTGCGGCTGCTCTGAGGCAGAGCATGGATCAGTTTTCCTGCAGCTGCACCCCTGCGTCAGCAGCGCCCTGAGCAGGGCAAGGTCAGCTCACGGAGAAGGGGGTGGTGGAAGATGCTGGGTGCAGCACTGAGATTCCCTGCTCGCAGGGCCTGCACCAGAGCCACCAGCTCCTGGTGATGACTGATGGGCTGGAGGCAAAGCACCACAGTGAGCTGGTGGGGAGCGAGCTGCTCCAGAGCCAGTGTGACCCCGGGGCTGCTCAAGCTTCCTGAAGCAGGACTCACAACCACAAATCCCCACCAAAGCCTGTGGTAACTTGGAAAACTGGGTCACTGCTTTACAGCTGTCTGCACTTCAGGGGGGGTTAAACTCTGTTTCAGAGGTTACATCTGACAGAATACATGACAGCTTTTCATCATGGCCCCCAGGGAAGGGCTCGGGGGCTTGCACAGGAGGGTGCTGCAGGGGAAACTCAGTGGCTCCCCAGAACGGCTGGAGGAGGACAACACTCCTCTGGTATTCCCCTACGGAGAAATCCGGCTTGTCTCATTTCTTCCATGGCTTCCTGAGCAGTTCCACCCACTCCCATCATGTGTTTACTGACTGGTGCATTCAACCAGCAGTGATTTAACTGGGACATATCAGAGTGTAGAGAGAATGCTCTGTAATAACACCTAATATTTACATGGTTCCTGCAGCGCATGGGGCCAGAGCTTCCTGAGCTCCGGACTGAAGCCCCACATGAGGAGGGAATGGGACTTGCTGCCTGTACAGACCCACCTGACATTAACTCCATGTTCCCATCCCGGTTTTGCTCAGTAGAAATAAAGCCTCTGCATTCATGCAGGAAATTAAAACAAGGAGCAAACCACATGTGGATGGGAAGTGGTGGTGCAGGAATGAGCTGTGCAATTCTTGCCCAGTCCAGCTGAGATCTCCAAAGCTTAACATGAGCTTCCAATTAAGCAGCAGTGAGGGTAATGAATGATTGAGGTGTGGATCGAGTTCCCCATTCAGCAGTGTCGCTGGCTATGACAAACCAAGAGTCAACCCTTCAATTCCAACGTCTCATTAGGTGTTACAAGGCTACCCACAGCAGGGATGGCCACCCTGCACCAACACTTCTCACCTACCCCTGCACATATGGGAGCGACACAGCAAGAACCATGGGGGCCTGCAGATAAGGTGAGCACACACAGCCCAGGCTCATGTTTTGGGATCCAGTGGAACAACAACACCCCAGAAAATACACGACATGGGGTATGGTAGAGACCATCAGGTACATGAAGCTTCACCTGCAGCCAAGCATCGACCCTGCACAATTTTAAAGCCCACAGAGATTCATTTTCTGCACAAATCAAGTACCCCACAGCAGGTTTCTGAGCTAAATGGAGAGCTGCATCCACCAGCATCCTTCTGCTTCCACATCTCCCTTGATCCCAAGAAATCCCTGGTCATTGCACTGGGTCACAGAGTCCCAGACTGGTTTTGGTTGGAAGGGACCTTAAAGCTCATCCAGCTCCAACCCCTGCCACAGGCAGGGACCCCTTCCACAGGCAGGGACCCCTTCCACTAGAGCAGCTTGCTCCAAGCCCCTGTGTCCAACCTGGCCTTGAACACTGCCAGGGATGGGGCAGCCACAGCTTCTCTGGGCACCCTGTGCCAGCGCCTCAGCACCCTCACAGGGAAGAACTGCCTAAAGTCTAATCTAAATCTACCCTCCAGTAGGGTCCAGGTCATAGACGCCAGCATGTGCGGACACCAATTCCCCTACAAGCAAAATCAAAAGCAAAATGTTTTTTTCCATGCTAACAGTGCATCCTGGCAGGGCGCCCATAACACACAGTAACAGTAACTGAACCGAGACTCCTAAAAGGAAAAGGGATGAGGAACCTGCAGTGCAGGACCTGGAGACTCAGAGTCTTTGCAAGTCCCCTCCTAGCACATCCCCTGGTACCTTACCTCCGTGGACTCCTCCTGCTCATTTATCACTAGGAAAGCATCCTCGGTGGCCTGGCGCTTAGCGTCCGCGATGGTCTGCTCCATGCGCGCCCTCTCAGAGGCGATCATCTCAAACGCCTTCTGCTCGGCCTCTGCCACTGCCTTCTGCACCTCGGACATGGCCTGGCGCTTCACCTCGTTCACGGCTTCTTCTGGAAGGAAAGAGTAGCTTCAGCACCCGCCCCAGGGGCAGGGTGAGCCTCTGAGAGACCCCGGGGTGCAGCCACGTGTTCCCTGCGGCAGCACCAGCACCGCAACTGCTCCTGGGGCCAGGCTCAGCCCCACAGGATCCCCACACATCATCCAGAAGGAGCTGAGCCCTTCGGAAAAGCCAGGCTGGGGGTGTTGGCAGCCAGATGTGCACATCCTGGGGCGTTCCTGCAGCTGGGCTGCTCCTGTTTGTGCCGAGCAAAGCAGCGGCATCTGTGTTTACCGCAGGCGAGGCGGCCCAAGCCCTCGCCAAGCTCCTCACAAACACTCACCAGCTTTTTTCCAGATCTCCTCAGTGACGTAGCCCGTTCCCGACCTGCTGCTGAACTCCCGCAAGGAATCTGCTGGAATAAGGGACACAGGGAAAGGTTGGCAAAGCCTTGTCTCAGCCAGCTGCTGCTGAAGTGCCCAGCAGTGCCTCCGTACATCGCGGGGCAGGGCAGAATCAAGCAGCTCGAACTCAGAGCAGAGGATTCCTACAGCTAAAGCTGTTCATCAAACGCTCAGATGATAAATTACAACATTTAATTAGTGCCTTGCATAATTTATGACCCTGTATAACCCATTTCCTGGTACTCTATAACAACAGGCAATGCTTATGCTATGTTTGTATGCCAAACATCTGCACTGGCCAGAGACTTTGAGCATCAACCTATGTGACCAGCAGCTTACATTAAACACAGCACTTCCCGCTCCCAAGGGCGATTCAAAGGCTTGAAATGACAAACTGTCCTGCAAGACCTCTTACAACCAGAGGTGTACACATTCCTCAGCACCCATGAGCCTGCAAAGAGCCAATGTGACAGATAGGGATGGTGACACAAGGGCCTGAACACAGACTGCAGTCACGCAGGGAAGCTTTTTGAAGCCTCATCCTGTGTCCCTGGTTTTTAAGGCTTCAGAGTAACTTTCTGAAGGCTCAGAACAAAAACTGATTCGTGTCCAAGGTTGGTGGGAGAACAAAAGCACTTCATGAGTTCTCACAACAGGAATGGAGCGTGACAATCAGCCCTTGGTACCACAAGGGGAGGAAGCATCAACAGTGTTCCCAATCCATTAAAAAAGAATATTCAACCATATCACCTTTAACATCACGGGGCTGTAAGTGTATTAGTCATGATAGACTTAAATATAAAAGGGCTAAAAGCTGGCTGTGCTCATGAGGCCGTCACGCAGCCCAGCCAACCCATGGGCTCACACCGTATTTATTGGGATGGAAATACGAATCACATCCAGATGAATAAACCAGCATTTTAGACTTGGTTTTGTACAAGGGTCAAATACTGGAGGTGAGAAATAGTCAGCTTCAATAAAGTTAACTTGACTCATGATACAGAAATAGAATTAATAAACCAGGTAGCTCTTACACTTACTGCAGTCTTTGGCATTTTAAGAATTAGCAGACCTTGACATTTTAAATTGTGTAGACAGACTGGGAAGGGAAGAGAGCTGGAACCAACCACTTCTTCTGCCTTTTCACCCCCCAGTTTCTCAGCTGTGGATAAACTTGGCTTGGTTTGGTCAGCAAGTACAGCTCAGTGACAAGGAAGATGCTCTTCTCCCAGCACTAATAGAAGCTGCTTCCTCCAGCTCACCCAGGAGGTTCCATGTATCCACTGACTTGTCTCTCTTCAAAGCACTGAAAACAGCTATGCACTGCTGAACTATTTAATTTACAGAATCCCAGACTGGTTTGGGCTGGAAGGGACCTTAAGGCTCATCCAGTTCCAACCCCGGCCACGGGCAGGGACCCCTTCCACTAGAGCAGCTTGCTCCAAGCCCCTGTGTCCAACCTGGCCCTGAACACTGCCAGGGATGGGGCAGCCACAGCTCCTCTGGGCACCCTGTGTCGGTGCCACACCACAAATTATACCATTACCTGACCCTATTATCATCACTTTGTGTCTAATATTGTCAAAAGAGGACACCACAGGAGGTTGTGGCCGCCCTGGCTCACCACTGCCGATGGAGTCGGAGCTGCTGGGGCTGTGCTGCCTGGGGAGCAGGTCGCTGCCCGCCTTGCGCGGCTCGGCCTCGCTGCACCGCCTCTTCCAGTAGTTGAGCTCCTCCCGGTCGGCCTCCTGGCAGCGCCGCAGCACGGCCATGGAGCGCCGCGTCTTCTCCACCATCTCCATGATGCAGTTCAGTGCCTGAAGGAGGAACGAGGGCTCAGTCTGGCTCACAGGGTCAGCTCCTCAATTTCTCACTGGAGGCTCCATCCCAGGAAGATGTCATTGTCTGGAGGGATGCTCCAATCTTCCCTCCCCACCGTCCACCTTCTTGTGGTGGCCTGTTCCTCCACGAGCCTCTCAGAAAGCCCAGATATGGTATCAACAACAAGAAAACCACAAATTGGAGCAGGTGGATCACTGGGTTGCTGCATCCCACAAAGCTTCCCACATCTCCTGCCTGTTCCTTACGTGATCGAGATGCTTCCACTCATCAGCCCACTCTCTCTCCGTCAAGCGGTGGTCCACCAGCTCGTCCTGGTATCCTCCATTCAAACCTTCAAGAAACCACAGCCACAAGAGTGATCAGATGGACCAAGTGCTTTCAGTACTGGAGAGGGGAGGTGGCCCTAAGCGATAACAAAGAACAGTATTTCCAGCTACATATAGCTGAGACTGTAAAACACATCTCAAGGACGTGGCTCTACAGGGGCAATTCCACACTGGTGCTTTTATCCTTATCTGTGTCACCATCTCTGAAGTGCTACAATCCACTCACAGCTCTGGATCTGATCTGCTTGCGAGCTGTCTCCCTTATAAACCCACAGGAGCTCAGAGCTCGTGCCCTGTTGGAAACACAGCATGTACCTCCCACACCCCCCTGGGGAGACACGGGCTGGGGGGCCAGGCTCTGGTTTCCTGCTTCAGTGATCTCAGGGAAGTTACCTTCTACCTCCCTGCCCTCCATTCCTGCCTGCTGGGTTGGCCACACTCAACTCACACGCTGGGTCCTTCCTCCTTACCCTCAGTGACTCCAGCCTTTACATGCGTACAGGGAAATACAGCCTCAATCTTCCCACTTTAACCTTCCATGCTCTGAATCCCCTTCAAAATCTCTGCTGAGAACATGGCCACATTACACAGCTTTGGGTGCAAGTGGCCAAGCAGGGACTGATGCCAAAGCTCAGCTCCTGGACCTCACAGCTCCTACAACTAAAAGCCCTGCAGGCTTTCTCACCCAGAGCGCCGTGCCTGTCTCGGATCTCTCTGTGCTCCAGCATCTTGCTGGGGTCCCTGTAGAGGTGGGAGGTTGCGATGTCTTCCAAGGTGTAGTGCTGGAGGGGCGGTGGGGTGGGGTGGAACTGCCCCCCAGGGTTCATCAGGGGGATGGTGAGGGCCGGGCTGTGCCGGGGCGCAGGGCTGATGGTGCACACCCGCTTGGCCGGAGGGTCTGTCGGCAGCGGGTCCCTCTCAAAGCTGCTGTCGTCCCTTCTGCAACCACACCAGCAGAGAGAGGTGTTTGTTAGCACCACACGAATGCACTTGGAAAGGGAAAGATGCAGATTTCAAACCAGCAGAGCTGGGGCAGCGACGATTTTAGTGTGTGGGGGGAAAAGCAGGGAGCTAAACCAAGCACACTCAGCTTAGGAACAAATCCACAGGATGACCCTGTCAAAGAACAAGGTCAAGATGCCCGAGTGCTGTGATTCATCTTTCTGAGCATGACCACATTAACATTTCACAGTTTTGGTAAAACTGAGGCATGCTCCACATCATTACATAACAAATTCTGACTTGGAATAAGAAGTGCTGAAAACAAACTGCATCCTCCCAAGAGAGTGCCTCTGTGAGCTGCCCGGGGAGGGGGAGCTCAGCTCCCTCTGGGACAGAACCGGCCTGAAAGAGGATCCCAACCTGAATTCACAGTGCAGGAAGAACGATCACTGATGTCTCAATAACAGCCAGAACAGTTGCTGAGAGTGGTAAAATCTTTGCTTTAGCCCTGAATGATGTTAAAGCTTTGACAGCAGCAAAGCTGAACCAAGTCACGACTTCAAGAGGGTGGCAGCACACCAAGTGCTGTGTTTACCTGTCTGGACTGTGCCTCTTCCCATTCCCGTTCACCTCGATGAGCAGCTCGGAGGAGTCAGCGGGGGACGTGGTGTTTGTGTTCAGCAGGATGTGCTCGTGCTGCGCCAGGTACTGGGAGGGTGTCTGCTTGGCAGCGCGGGCACAGTGCAGCAGCTCTCTCTGCAGCAGCGGGAGGTTGGCCTGGAAAACAAGGGGGGTCTGCTCTACCCAGGCAGCTCCAGCTGCTCACAGGTTTGCTCTGCACACCTCAGAGCAGTAGCACTGGGTTAATGCATCCCACTGAGCTTCAACCCCTCTGCTGTGCTCTTGGGAGACCCCCACCCTGCAGCCCTGATCCAGCTCTGGGGCAGCAGTACAAGAGGGACCTGGAGCTGCTGGAGAGAGGCCAGAGAAGGCCATGGAGATGCTGTGAGGGCTGGGGCAGCTCTGCTCTGGAGCCAGGCTGAGAGAGCTGGGCTGGGGCAGCCTGGAGAAGAGAAGGCTCCTGAAGGGGAGACCTTAGAGCAGCTCCAGTGCCTAAAGGGGCTGCAGGAAACCTGGAGAGGGGCTTGGGACAAGGGCCTGCAGGGACAGGCCAAGGGGAATGGCTTTAACCTGCCAGAGGGGAGACTGAGATGAGCTCTTAGGCAGAAGCTCTTCCCTGTGAGGGTGCTGAGGCGCTGGCACAGGGTGCCCAGAGAAGCTGTGGCTGCCCCATCCCTGGCAGTGTTCAAGGGCAGGTTGGACACAGGGGCTTGGAGCAAGCTGCTCTAGTGGAAGGTGTCCCTGCCCGTGGCAGGGGTTGGAGTTCTATTAACACCTAGAGCCTGTGGCCCCAACTCATGATCCTCCAGCTCCTGGTGTCTGCACTAGGATTTATCTGTATTTCCTCAAGAGCTGAGGACGGCCTGACACCGATGCACCCAAACCCCAAGTGTCACGGGAAGTGCTCTGTGCTTCCAGCATCCAGCCACCCCCAGACAGGCTCCATGTGCCGACACCTCAAACATTCTAGATCTGAACATCTGCAAATAAGATTATAGGATCAGAAGCTCCTGATGGAGCTTGGTTTGTCCCCTTTATCCCTAACATACAAGCAGACATATGTGGCACTTGTTACAAAGTCAGCTTTCCACAAGCCCGTCCCGCACGGCCACTGTTCGGTCTGTGCAGTCTGTCTTGGACTGGAACTAAATGGCTGTGGTGCTTGAAGGAGGAGCTTTCCCAGGCACGACACACTGCCAAGCACAGAGCCTAACTCACGGAGCACCAGCAAAGCCCCACCAGCTCCCTGTCACCTTCAGAAAGGGGATCACAAAGGGCCGGAGGGGGAAGTTGGTCGCCTCTTGCAGCTTGCAGTGAAATTCCTCGATCGTCACCGTTGAGTTCTGAGGAAACAAATTAAGAAATGAAATGACAATTTGCTCTAATTTTTAGACACAGGGGAAACGGCTCCAAATGAACAGAACTGGAAGAGAGACTGCATCTGCCACTCCGGGACTGACAGCTTCCATCGGATTCTGCCCAACAGCCAAAAAGACTCAGGCCAATGGAGCAGGATTGCTGCACCAGGCAAGGGGTGAGCGCTGCCTGGCCCAATATCCTCCCAGCTCCTGGGCTGGGAGCAGAGCCTGGGTCTGGGAAGCAGCAGGACCCGCAGGGATCCAGGCAGTGATTCCAGCTGCTCAGAGCTGCACCCTTTCCTCTCCTCCTTCCTCCTGCTCAGCTCACCTCGCCTAACCTACCCACCAGCCATGAGGTTTCCATCACCCTGCTCCGGCAGCACATCCCCTGGGGCTGTGCAAGCTGCCTGCTCCCTGGGACAAGCAGCATTTGATAACCTGTATGTACAAAGTTCAGCCCTGCAGCAATCACCATAATCAGTGGTGAGATGACAGTCACAGGAACCTGGGCAGCTTAACATTTCCATTTCCAAAAGGGTGAGCTAAGGTACTACCCTGCACCCATGGAAATGCATACTCCTTCCTGCAGCAACAGCATTTTGCGTACAGTGTTCAAACCCTGGCACTGCTCAAGGCCAGGTTGGACACAGGGGCTTGGAGCAAGCTGCTCTAGTGGAAGGTGTCCCTGCCTGTGGCAGGGGTTGGAAATGGATGAACTTTAAGGTCCCTTCCAACTCAAACCATTTTGTGACTCCATGAAACACTGAAATCCCCCAAGGCTATGAACAGACTCATGGTTGCTCTGCCCATGCCAAACAGCAGAGCTGGTCCTGGGATCAGCACTGGGATCAGCCATATGGGCCCAGCCATGGTGCTGTGCTCCAGGGTCTCAGTCGCAGGTCTGTGCTTGCACAGCATTTCTACCAGGTAGCCTGCATACCTGCAAAGACTTGACATAATTGTGCAGCGAGACTTGTTCATTTGGTTTTTGAAGGATGTTTTCAGGCGTCCAGAGCTGCTAAGAGGCATGGGGGCACACACACACCATGTTTGCACTGCCACCCACCCCAGCTCTTGCAAATGCGAGCATGGGAATGCAAAAGAAGGGCAGAAGATGCACAAGTTACTGACGAAGCCCTTTGCTATAGCTGCACCCTCAGACTGTCACAGGCATGGATGTGTCTGGAAGAACCAATGCCTTTGGTAACACACATATGCAATCCCACAAAGCAGCAGCTGCTCACCAGGAGCCCAGACCTCTGATTTTGCAACCGCGGCCTTCCCATGCTCTGCAGACTTTGGCAATGGTTCACTCTGCTGAGCCAGTGGGCTTGGGTTAAGACATGGCAGGAGCAGCCCATAAAGAGGAGAAGAGCCCATTAAACACATCACGGCTTATCAATAAATTACATCTTTGAAGTGTCCTAACAAGTCTCTACACACCTGGGAGCAGAGTAGGATTCCCAGCTCTCTGGAGTGAGTCCCTGCTAGCGACAGCACCCTGCCCTTCCCATTACCGCTGGCTCCCTTGCTGAGCAAAGCAGTGTTGAGCTGCCACACTGAGCTCTGGCCAGCACTAAGTAGTGGCTGGAACTGGTTTTTCATTGTATGGAAGCAGATGAGAGTTAAACTGATCTGTGGCTGGGGTCAGGCAATTAACACCTGCACAGGCAAGAAAACACTTCCCCAGCTACAGACTCTTCTGAACTGGGTGAACAGTTTCATTTATGAGAAGAAATGGAAAGCCCAGCATAGCCTGTGACACCAGAGCCGCGGCCTTTAGAGGAAGGCTTTGTACCAGCCCATCCAGAATTCCTTAAGTTTAGCTGCACACAAGCTGATGCCAAAGCCACCGGACAAAAAGCTTTTTGAAACCCACCAAAGCCAAGAGAGAAAGAAGTCAGCAAGTTTACCAGAACGCATAAACACTGCAGAGCCTTGCTCAGCCAACAGCTCTGCCTGTAAACATGCAGACACACAGCATTGTGTAACATGGGTACACGCTGGCTGCCAGGTTCCCATCCCAAAGTGCTCTCCAAGATCAAGGCAGCCTAAGCTGGGATGTGAGGCTTACCACTAGCGCCAGGACCAGGGTCCGGACCTTCTCCCCGATCTCTGGTGAGATGTCATTGCCAAACTGCTGCAGGGTAGTGAGGAAGCGCTTCAGCTTGCTGAGCTGCCGGGCACCACACGTGGCTGGGAGCTGCTGGTTCGTCAGCGAGGAAGAGGAGGAGGAGGAAGGACCATTGCTAAACCTCTGGGGTGGGGATGGAGCCCCGTTCAGGGTCGGTGGCGAATGGTTTATTCCGTTGGGCACTGTAAATAGGAGAGAGAAGCGATATTTGGTGTTTAAGAGGATCCAGGAGCCTGCTGCTGCTGGCTAATTGCTGCTAGCAAACAGGGCAAGAGCCAGAAAAGGGGCTATGGGCAGAGCAGAGCCTGCACACTGGGCTGGAGGGCATCCAGTGTGGAGCTGGTCACCTATAACATGCGTGCCTTATCTCCTCAAGTTTCCCCTGGGCTCACAGGGACGCTCTTGCACCTCCCAGCACATGAGAACCACACACCCAGCCAAGGCACTGGGTTGGAAGGGACCTCAAAGCCCATCCAGTTCCAACCGCTGCCACTGGCAGGGACACCTTACACTAGAGCAGCTTGCTCCAAGCCCCTGTGTCCAACCTGCCCTTGAACACTGCCAGGGATGGGGCAGCCACAGCTTCTCTGGGCACCCTGTGCCAGCGCCTCAGCACCCTCACAGGGAGGAATCTTTCCTGATATCCAATCTAAACCTCCCGAGTTTCCTCAGGTGTGATTTACACAGTCACCTCCCTGGCATTTCTCTCCTCTGCTCAGCGAGCTTCATGCCCAGGGCCATCAAAAACCAACAGAATCAGCGCTCAGCAGAGCAGGCACACCACTGCTTGCATGTGAGGCAGCCTGAGGGGACACAGGGTCAGCCCTCAGCAGGAATCACTGACCAGGGTTTCCTGGCCTTTGTCAGGCAGAAAGTGACACCAGACATCCCAACCATCCTTCCCAGCCCCAGCCTTTACCAGTTCTCATTACAGCCAGGGGCTCACTAGCAGAACCTGCAGCTCAGGTGCCTCCTCTTTACCCCAAGAGGACCAACAGTATCCTGCCCATTGCTCCCACTGCACCTCCCTAGGGATTTACAGGGGGTTTCACAAGCAGGGTTGTTTTTCCCAACCTGGTCCCATCTGCAGCACTGCTTTCTGTAAGTGGAGAGCATGTCGAAACAGACTGAGGGCTGGAAGTTTGGGAACTCAGCAAGGGATCAGAATCAATTGTTGACATCCCCACACTGTTGTTGTGCAATCTAGAGCCCTGTCTGAAGAACAGCTGTGCACTGGGGCCCCAACACAGCATAAACCAGAGTTTGAGAGGGGGAACAGTACATCATCATAAATACAGTTCTAGCTGATCCACAGGGTTATCCTTAAAGGCCAGACCTGAATCCCTTATGGATGTAAGTGCTGAAGGCCACAAGCCATATAAACCATTTCAAATGATGGCGTTCAGAGAAGCACTGCAGCCACCCAGCAGAACCCCTTGCATGCAGAGCATGCAGTGATGGAGCAATAACTTGCCAAAAGAGATGTGAAAACCATCACTGCAGCTTTGTGGGGTTCACCCCAAATCCTTGTGACCCAGGGAGGGGTTTTTGGAGCAGGCAGCAGGAGGGCCCTAACAGTTAAACCGCTCTGGGGCACACCAGGGTTGGAGGCTGGAAAGGCTCCACACACCTGGACCTGCTGTGGTGAGCACAGAGGGAAGCCAGGAAGATTTAACCAGAGTCAGTTAAGATGCAAGGGAAAGATAAGGCTGAAGAGATCATCAAAGGTGGTTCCTGCTAACCAAAGGGTGACAGGCTCTTTGGGGGCATAACAAAGATGTGGCCTTTTGCAGACAGAGAGATGATGAAATGAAGGCAAAGGCCAGGATTGAGAGAATGGGGGTACAAAGGCAAAGCAAACTCATGCCTTTTGTTATGGAACAACACAGCCTCAGAAACTGCTGTCCACATCGACTTCCCCAAGGCAGCAAAGGGAAAGAGATGTCCTGCAGAGATGGCATGTACCTGCAGGGTCAGCTACCATGGAGCACAGAGCTATGTGAAGGGCAAAGCTTCCATGAATTACTCGGAACACTTATTTCACAATAGAATTGTTATAAATAGGGGGAAAGCTGCCCAGAGAAAGCTTTGCTCAAACAGCAAAGGTCGAGAGAGGGGATTCTCCTGCTCCACTGTGCTCTGGGGAGACCCCCCCCTGCAGCCCTGATCCAGCTCTGGGGCAGCACCACAAGAGGGACCTGGAGCTGCTGGAGCGAGGCCAGAGGAGGCCACGGAGATGCTGCAAGGGCTGGAGCAGCTCTGCTCTGGAGCCAGGCTGAGAGAGCTGGGCTGGGGCAGCCTGGAGAAGAGAAGGCTCCTGAAGGGGAGACCTGAGAGCAGCTCCAGTGCCTGAAGGGGCTGCAGGAAACCTGGAGAGGGGCTTGGGACAAGGGCCTGTAGGGACAGGCCAAGGGGAATGGCTTGAACCTGCCAGAGGGGAGACTGAGATGAGCTCTTAGGCAGAAGCTCTTCCCTGTGAGGGTGCTGAGGCGCTGGCACAGGGTGCCCAGAGAAGCTGTGGCTGCCCCATCCCTGGCAGTGTTCAAGGGCAGGTTGGACACAGGGGCTTGGAGCAAGCTGCTCTAGTGGAAGGGGTCCCTGCCGTGGCAGGGCTTGGAGCTAGATAAGCTTTAAGATCCCTTCCGATATAAACCAGGCTGGGATTCTATGAACAGCTCTGCTGTGACTGAGGCTCTTCACCCGCTTCTCTGTTCCACTTCCTCTTATTGTTTCACATGAGAGACCCGGCAGAGCAATGGGCTCTATTTATAGCTGGGAGAAGGGGGGCTGTGGAATCCACCGGGGCCAGGGGGCTGCAGCTCCTCAGGAGAGGCTGCCCTGGGTGGCAGTGGTGGCTGTTGATGACCTCCAGAGCAGAACACGCTGGGTTAGGGCTGCCATTAGACACAGCCCTGTAAGCACTCTGTGTCTGGGGCTCATCCTGCCTGGCCTGACCTCCCTGTGAGCGCCATTACCGCAGGGCAACCAGCAGTTATCTGCTCCTGCACAGCACCGGGACCTGCTCCCCACAGAGCCGGGCTGGAGCCTCCATTTCCAGGTGAGAAGACAGTGCTGAAGCAATGAGGTGGGGTACCCGGAGCAGTGGGGTTACCGGTTTGGGGAGAGGGGGATTCTAACCTCCTGGGAACATAAGTCATCGCCTAGGGTTACTCTGTCAAACTCTGTCTTGGATCCTCAACAGGCTTTTGCTGCTTCTCCCTTTTGTTAGTGATCCACAAGCAGACAGGGCCTTCCTCCAGCATGTTCCTCCTCACCTGCCCCAGCCATGGGCAGTGTAGGACACGCACCCACTGACTCTGACCAAGACCCTTTCATGCAACTGAGAAGTAAAGGAGCAAGAATGAACTTCACCACAGGCTGCATCTCTCATCAGTCTTGGAAAGAGGCAATTAAGTCGTGTGCAATCAGCAGATTCAGGCTCCTTGGCCCTGACCAGTGTGCCAAGCAACCTCGTTGGGAAAATTAATTCCTGTCACTTTGCTAATGGTCTTTTTCTGCCTGAGCAAAAGGAGAGCCATTAAAAACCCCTCAGCACACAGAGATGGGGATGTGTCTGGCGGGATAACCCAGTGATTAGTGCTACTGCCAGCACCACGCAATACATTAGTGTGTGTCCTGATGGAGCTGGATTGTAAACCTCCAAAATCCCCTGCCAGCATCAAACTGCGAGATACCCCAGGCACCATCACGGACAGCACAGCAATGCAGAACCAGCTAGGGAGATGCTCAGTGCAGGGCAAAAGGGGCGAGGAGAGCATGGAAAATACGTATGATGTGCCACGTGCAGGGCTCAGATAACTCCACGCCCAACAAAGAAAAGCAGCTTTTCTTCAGAATGGTGCTTTTTAACACACATTAAATGGCTTAAATGTTGGCTAAGGGAGGAAAAAAGGACTCTTCTAGGCTCTAAGAAAAGGCCACGTGTCCATCCCATCCACAGAGTCACCTCTGAGCCAGAAGTAAGACACTGCTGCAGATGGGCAGGACCAGGATTGACTGTGGCTTAATAGGCAAGATTATAAAGAGAAGATGGAGCAAAGAAAACCTGGATGGAGAGAAAGGAATTTCTGAGGCTGGGAAATTAAAAAAAAGGAAAACTTTCTAATCTCAGCTGCAGAAACGCTGCCTGCAAAGTGAGATAGAGCAGAGTGGGAATTAACTCCTCCAAAAGATAGAGTGAAAAGCCCAGCTCTTGGCTCGCTTGAAGCCTGCCTGATAAAAGACTTCAATTTCTTAAGGAATTTATGGTGGAAATCAAGGCTGCACTTGCAAAGAGAAGGACTCAAGGCAGCACTGGGAGCAAAGTAGGAGCAGGCAGGGGGTAAGGGGGATTACAGACCCTATCATACATCCTGCATATGGAACAGAACAGCAGAAAAGCCCCAGTCTCCCCTTCCTACAGCCAAGCAGCATGGCTGAGACATCCTCACTGAGACTGACCCCCCTGACAAGCAGAGCCTTCCCTCCTGGCTAGTTGGTCCCTGGGGAAAGCAGCGTTACTGGGATCTTACGTGCAGTCGGCGTGAAGGACACGGGCCGGGGGCCGCCGGGGTTCACGGGGGGCAGCGGTGGCATGTTGGGAGGAGAGGACCTGGACTGTATCTTCACTTCCACAGGCGATCCGGGCATCACTGGCACCCTCTTCTCACCAGCAACTGTACGAAGAGAAGGAGGTAACGCTTAGGGCCAGCCGGGGACAAGCATTTCCCCGCCCAGCACTCGCAGCACCGCTGCAAGGGTGAGGAGGAGAGGCAGGGGGAGGTCACACCAGGCTCCAACGCTGCTCTGCATGGCCCCGAGTCACATAGGGAAGGGGCAGAGCATGGCCCCCGGCCTGGGGACAGGCACTGGAGTGCAACACATGTCCAGAGGTGCTGCAGGCAGGCTCAGGATGCCCGTGTTCACCATCCCAGCCTCCTGACTGCATCTTCTCACTCCTCATGCCTGAAGATGCTGCCTCAAAGTCTTCCTGCCTGATTGCTTTGCCCCCATTTAAGATTCCCCCAACACTCCCTGTGCCCGCATGCACCCCACCAGCACAGGGAACTGAGGTTTCACCTCCAGCCCTGCTCCCCAAGCAGCAAAACCATGCTCTGAAGCAGCCGATGTGACAAACAGCTCCCCGATGAGTTTGACAAGTTTGCTTTTAACCAAAAAGCTCAAAATTGAAGGCTCCTGCACCTCTTCGCCCTCACACCAGCGTGGTCCCTGTGCCAGCATTCATCAGCCTTGCATGCACCCTGTGTCCATGCTGCCTGGCTTGGAGATGGTCTCTCCAGAGGGACTGCAACCCCTATCAGACCCATGAACAATGTGGCCATACTCCTGGCTCCAGCAACTAAATCAGCCTCAAAAGGCGTTCTTGAAGGAAAAGCAGAGAAAAGGAGGAAATACGTTGCTTGGAGCAAGCTGCTCTAGTGGAAGGTGTCCCTGCCTGTGGCAGTGGGGTGGAACTGGAGGAGCTTTGAGGTCCTTTCCAACCAAAACTAGTTGGGGATCAGATGTGGTTCATGCTCTTCTCTGCAAGCTCGGCTGTAGGCAGGCCAAGGAGAGCACCACATCGCTCCCTGCCCGCTGCTGGCCCATTCCCACCAACACCACAACACACTGCCACCTGCCTCATTTGATCTTCTTCACCCCCTTCCTATGAAACCCTCCTCCCCAGGCATCTGTGTCCAAGCTGATATTGCCATGTGTTGTGGTTTAATCCCAGGCGGTAACCCAGAACCATGCAGCTGCTCGCTCACTCCCCCCCATCTTCCTCCCCCTGCTCCTGAAGGGATGGGGAGGAGAATGGAAAGAATGTAGCTCCCATGGGTTGAGATAAGAGCAGCCCAGTAACTAAGGTATAACACAAATCACTGCTGCTGCCACCAATAATAATAATGATAAGGGAAATAACAAGGGGAGAGAATACAACCGCTCACCACCCACCGACCGATACCCAGCCCTACCCAAGCAGTGATCTAGCCTTTCTGGGTAACTGCCCCCAGTTTATATAGTGGGCATGACGTGCTGTGGTATGGGATACCCCTTTGGTCAGTTTGGGTCAGGTGTCCTGTCTGTGCTTCCTCCTGGCTTCCCCTCCTCCCTGGCAGAGCATGAGGCTCACAAAGTCCTTGGTCAGACTAAACATTACTGAGCAGCAACTAAAACCATCGGTGTTATCAGCGCTGCTCCCAGGCTGAAAGTCAAAAGCACAGCACTGCAGCAGCTACTAAGAAGGAGAAAAAATGACTGCTACTGCTGAACCCAGGACACCATGCCACAGATAGAGCGTGAAACCCATCCTTAAGGTTTCTCCTCTTTCCTCCTAAAATGCTTCTAGGGCACATTAAGGAAGCAGAACTGATCTGGTTGATTTACAGGGATAAGGGGAAATCACATGGAATTTATAGCCCCAAAATAAAAGCAGCTACTGCACGAAACACCAACCCAAGGTCCACGAGAAGCCAACACCTTCTATTCCAAGCTCCCACCCTGACAGACAAGAAGCAAACAGGATCAGTAAATTTAAAAGCTTTCTGCAAGGACCTGGGGCATCTAAAACCACAGATAAAAACCATCTCTCTGAAACTCCTCATTTTTAGCCTAAACACGTGCATTTAATGAGAATCATGTGAACAAACCAGACTGCAAACAAGGACTTGAGTCAGCCTCGAGTTGACCTGGGGCTAAAAACAAGACGGTGAGGTGGTCCCTGGGGAGACGCTGCCTCCCCAGTCTCCTTCTTCCACATTTCACTGCTCAGCAATATTTACTGCCTCACCAACGCCAACATTTCAGTGCTGCCTCCAGACGCTCGGAGAGGATGCTGAGATGCTCCTCAAAAGGCCTGCGAGTCTCTCCACTGTATTAGTTACCCAAGATCATGCTGAAGAGTCAAATGTCATGACAGATTTTTAGGTAATGCTCCAAGAAGAGTAATTCTTGTCAATGACTGAATACTCCAAGTGTCAGAGCAGGACAGCTGCCTAAACTGGAAACATTGGGTTGTCTTCTTTCCAAGCCTTACCTGGAGTTGGAAACATCTCCAAATGTTGGGCTGTTTTTCAAGCAATGCCTGTAAGACACAGATTGAACCTGCTTATGGCACAACCCAAACGTCAAACCTGCAGAGGCACATGCTCAACTCTGCACCCAGGACCTGCCAGGGCTCACCAGGCAGAGAAGCAGGAGCCAGTGGGAGAGCTGCCTTCCCACCCCTGAACATGCTGGAGCTTCACATGGGAAGCTGATACACTCGGAATAAAACAAAACCTGACCACAGAGATGCTTCAGTCTTGGATGGAAGCAAGGATTTCATCTTCTCCCAAAGCCGATGAAGCCTGAAGACCAGGTTTCCCATTGATGGGAGTTATGGATTTCAGGTGCTGCAAAGCTGCTCTCTGGGTGAGGGCAGCTGCAGGTATGTACCAGTTTATGTTGCATGCCCTATATACTTGTGTGTCCCATTTAAGGAGCCCAGGTGTGCAAGAGCCTAGAAAGCCCCAAAGCTTTGAATACACCCGAAACCCTTCTCCCCACTGCTCTCCAGTGACACAGTGAAAGGCCCTGGTTTGATTTGACTCGCTGTGTTGACTGTTGATACGCACTGCATTTCCTTTGCTGCTCCAGTTCCCATCCTAGCATAACAAATTAAAGAGCAGCATATGTCAAGATGAAGTGCAGCTGATGATTCTGCTTTCTGGAGAGGAGAAAGAGCCAAGTGAGACAACAGCAGAGCACAGCAGGAGAAAAACAGGGGTCTCCACTGGTCCTTGGAAAGATCGCACTCCTGCTGTCCCCAGGGACTGTGGTTCTCCAACCACAGCAGTTTCAGAGGGGGCAGGTTCAACAGCCACTCAAGACACATTTCATCCTATTTCTTGTCTTTAAAGAAACCTTTCTCCTGTGGTGGCTGGTACAAAGGGAGTGTTGCTGCGACAGGTAACCTCTGAGGAGCCACTAGCATTTACTCGCATTGTAAACTGTATAAAGAAGGTGCTTCACTGATCTCTCCATGCCTGTGGGTTTGAGAAAAGGGGAAAAGGCACAAGAAGAAAACTAGTGACAAGTTTGGGAGTATCTCAAGTACCTGGAATATAAATTAGTCCTTAAATGCCTTTGGGAATTAGAGAACATCCCTGGCAGTGTTCAAGGCCAGGTTGGACACAGGGGCTTGCAGCAACCTGCTCTAGAGGAAGGTGTCCCTGCCTGTGGCAGGGATTGGAACTGGAGGAGCTTTAAGGTCCCTTCCAACACAAACCAGTCTGGGATTCTATGAAATAAAAGCACTTCATGAGGAAAACTGGATGTTACCTTCTCCCAGAAAGCAAGGTAAGGAAGAGAAGAGAGCCAGGAATAGCCCCCGGGGCAGACACAAACTGTCTCCTCCCATCTGCTCCCTAACTTCAAAATATAGTTCCAACAGATGGTAGAATAACACCAGGATGGGAGATTTCCATTCAGTAACAAAAGACCCTAAACCTGCCTCACACCTGACTGGGGCCACAGCTCCCAGGTTACGTCTCCCATATGCATGGTCACGTTTCAGAGGTGATGGGCAGTTACAAAGTGAACATGAATGCAGGTAACTTCAAGCCATACTTCACACAGGTGGAGGATTTCTCAAGATTTACCGCTGTGAGGGTTAGGGTGGAAGGAGGAACCTGCCTGGCCTGGGAGCAGTTTTATACATCCCATTGATGAAGCAGCTGCAGAGTCAGAACTGCTCCCACAAACCTATTTGCCAGGCAAGCACTCTGGCTTTCTATAGACATCAGAACATGAAACATATGGGAAGAAGTGAGAGGAAACCACACTGAATGTGAGACAGCACTGCACAACCAACAGGTAAGCACAGGGGGGATTGCTCTTCCCTTCTGCAGTTTGTAGGACAAAGAGAGGAGACTCAAAAACCAGCCATGGACAACAAGGCTCTGACCCAAACTGAGTCTGCGAACCAACAGTTTTGGGTTGAGTTGATGTCTGTTGAACAGAAGACTGTGCACAAGGGCTGGCCCAGTGATTCAGAGGCTCAGCACTGAAAGCAGGGAGCTGTTTCCTGCAGAAAGAAGAGGTTTAATCAGAGCAGATGTTTTCAACTTCCATCTAGAACAGGCAGATTATGCTCATAACCTATAAAGCCACTTCTCACCTCAGAAAGTGACGAGCCCAACATTCCTACCTGCCTCTGGAGAGCAAGGGACTGGAGAATCATCCCAGTAGCAGCAGCCAAGGTTAAATTTAACAGAAGAAATTCTGGATCTGAGCCTGTTCTGGAGCCAGTGGACACAGACACTACCAAAGGGATCCAGCCCACCCCAAAGCATTCATTAAAGCAAGGGAGATAAGCCACACTCCAGACACATCTCTCTTTCCACTGGCCCCACCACCTCAGATGACACTGGGCCTAGAGGCATGAATTATAGATCCCCTACAGTCAGGAAAACGAACCCTTCCCACAAACAGCCCATGGAACCAGATGCTTCCTCCCCCAACACTCACATGGGTAAGTCTCTGGTTTAAGGTACAGCAACACAAAGCTTCTCTAAATAGAATCATAGAAGGGTTTGGGTTGGAAGAGACCTCAAGATCACGCAGTTCCAACCCCCTGCCATGGGCAGGGACACCTCACACTAAACCATGCCACCCAAGGCTCTGTCCAACCTGGCCTTAAACATTGCCAGGGATGGGGCAGCCACAGCTTCTCTGGGCACCCTGTGCCAGCGCCTCAGCACCCTCACAGGAAGAGCTTCTTCCTTATATCTAACCTGAACTTCCCCTGTTTCAGTTCAAACCCATCACCCCTTGTCCTATCGCTACAGGCCCTGATGAAGAGTCCCTTTCCTGCATCCTTGTAGCCCCCTTCAGACACTGGAAACTGCTGAGGTCTCCATGCAGCTTCTCTTCTCCAGGCTGCCAAGCCCCAACTTTCTCAGCCTGTCTCCATACGGGAGGTGCTCCAGCCCCTGATCACCCTCATGGCCTCCTCCAGACTTGCTCCAACAGCTTCCTTCTTATGTTGAGGACACCAGAACCGCACACAGATAGAGACCACTTGAAAGAGGGAACCAAAGGGAGGCATCAAACCCCGGTGCCCTCTCCAGCGGCAGCACCCTGCCTGCAGCCCAGTGCTAAGCTAACCAGCTCTATGCACCAGCCCGAGGAAGGAGCCAGGGAAGTGGCCCCAGCCCCACACGCTGCGATGGACCCTCTGTAGTTGGCTGCCGCCGTGGGGCTCCCTGGTGCTAGTCTGAATGCACATGAGAGGCAGCAGCAGCGTAACCTCCCAGCTCATGTAAATAGGGTGAGATGAAATATGGTTCAGCACCTCCCCAGCTTCGGCGAATGTTTATTTTGAATAACATGCTTATCTGCTCCAACTGCTCACCATCTGTTTTCAATCTCCACCAAGCTAATATTTTTCACATTTAGGAACTGAGAAATGGGAAGAATTGCATTTAAATGTTATTAACATCTTTCCTCCGCTCTAAGGTTGCCTCTCCCTCCCCTTGATGGCTCTAAGCCATCTGTAGAGCACCTTTGCAGTTCTCCAAGGCATGCAGATGAGAGGTTATCTACATGCAAAGCAAGAGGATCATTACTCAGGCTTCCAGAAGACACCATTTACTGCTATGCCGCTGCAATCCCTCCATCACCTGCTTCCAGACAACATCCTTCAAGCTCAAACTGGAATCACATCATGGAGGAAAGAGCCAATATTTTATCTTTTTGCAGCATCACTGCATCAAAAAGCGATAGGAGGGGGAAGACTGAAGATAAGCATCGGAAACAAGGCAGCCAATACAGCAGGATTAGGAATAAAAGGGTGATTGGGTTAGTCCCAGTTTGGTGGAGGAGGATTAAGAGTTTTGCAGTCAAGGTTACTTCTGTACCAATACTGACATTTATTTGCATGCAGGGTGGCTTCCAAAGGTCTCCCTTTGCTCGAGCCAATAAATGACAATTTACAGCCAGAACTGGGAGATATGAGTGAGGCAAACAGGTCAGCAGCAAATGCTGGTCCTTCTCCATCCTCCTCCTCCACACCAAAGCAGGGAGCTGGCCAAGATGGTACTATAGCATCTGTTGCAGTGGGTAACTTATGTTCCTGCACAGATATTTCCTCCACCAAATGCGATCTGCCTATTTTTACCCTGTTCAGCTTGGGTTTATAGCACATCCAGGCTCCTGAGCTGCAAGATGCTGTGGGAGGGGAGAGGACTCGGCACCTCGCAGGAGAGCCTCGCGTCACACAGGAGGGAGCTGCTGAGCCTGGGATAGGCATTTTATACATCAAAAATAAACCCGTGTATCTCCATTGCCATCTAGTCCTCTCCCACACACAGCTGTTTCACTTTAAATCTCAATTCAATGCGAAACTTGGATAGAAGAACTTGAAAGAGCAAAGTATGTTATCGTGCACAGGCAGTCCCGAAAGCAGTTAATAAGGGAAATAAGATTAATAATTTATCCCTGAAGCAGACTGCAGATCCTTATCCCTCCTGCCCTTCAGTGAGTTTCAGAAAACCCTATTAATGTGCCTGGCTCTACAGACTCGTCAGCAGCACAGGCTGGACTCCACAGCAGTTCTCTTCTGCTGTGTTCCCACCCAGGCAAGATGGCTGCAGCTCCGGCTCTGCCCTCACCATGGCCACATCGGATCCATCAGCACAAACCCACCTGCACAGCATCCCTGCTGCCTCAGCTCTGGTTTCCTCTTGGTCTATGGGTTCATACCAGGGCCAGCGGTGCAAACACATGGATACAGGATCTATCTCCCAAACTATCACATCCAATAGCCCCCAGGGTAGGGTGTACATCAACCCCTCAAACTCTGGTCACCTTGCTTCTACAAGAACACAGACCACTTTGTGGTACCCCCCATTCTCCTTGTCTTTTCCATGAAGAAGCAAGGGAATAGTTACTCAGACCATGAAAGCTTCCCTAAAAACCATTTACACTCTGTGTGGCAGCCACCTGGGAGCTGTTGCTGTTCTTACCAATATACCACAGCAATTCCCTTCCCACACTGCTAGTGCCCATGCAAATACACTTGAATGACTCAAGTTCATTTCTTCATGTCAATGCCAACAGCTTCTGCTCATCCATTGTCCCAAAGGGATGCAGTGGCAGTGTTGGGGAGACCATCATGTCACAGGGCAGGGAATCCTCCTCATCCTCACCTGGAAACCTCCTCATAGAATCAGACTGGTTTGTGTTGGAAGGTACCTTAAAGCTCCTCCAGTTCCAACCCCTGCCACGGGCAGGGACACCTTCCACTAGAGCAGTTTGCTAAAGGCCCTATCCAATTCATATGATTAAGTTACTGCTAATGTATTCTGGTAATTTTTCATTAGCTCATTGTTCCAGTTAAAGTTACAGAATAAAGATTTATTTTGTTCTTTAATCATCCACTCCTATCACAATATGAAGCAATATTTACTCCTCCACGCTATTTACTTCTTAGGCTAAAGCCCTCTGAATGAAAAATGAAAGCGGTTACGGACATCAAACAGGCAATTATCACAATCAGGGAAAAATGAGTATTTCAAAGTCCCAGCCTGCTGTGCTGCTCTCCAAATCCTCCGGCTCCAACTGTAACCATGGTGGCGGGAGCAAACTTTCCAGATGGGAACATCTGTCTCTCATTTGCCACAGGGAAGAAAACACCAGGAAGACGAACAGCTCCTGAGGCCGTCGGAGCCCAGACACAACATGGACAAAAGGGATGGACCACTTAGATGGAGACTGGGAGCAGCAGCTCGGCATCAAAGATTACTGGTTTTCAATAATTATTTGGGGGGTTCTACATACAAACGTTATGCTAGGAAAAAAGAGCTTGAGTTTCACTTACAGTAAATGCGATGTATAGTGAAAGCAAGAATTGAGATAACCATGCTGGTATGAATGTCCCTTAGTGACAGGCCAAGGGGAATGGCTTTAACCTGCCAGGGATGGGGCAGCCACAGCTTCTCTGGGCACCCTGGGCCAGCGCCTCAGCACCCTCACAGGGAAGAGCTTCTGCCTAAGAGCTCATCTCAGTCTCCCCTCTGGCAGGTTAAAGCCATTCCCCTTGGTCTGTCCCTACAGGCCCTTGTCCCAGGCCCCTCTCCAGCTTTCCTGCAGCCCCTTTAGGCACTGGAGCTGCTCTCAGGTCTCCCCTTCAGGAGCCTTCTCTTCTCCAGGCTGACCCAGCCCAGCTCTCTCAGCCTGGCTCCAGAGCAGAGCTGCTCCAGCCCTTGCAGCATCCTCATTTTAAATCAGCGTTGTGCTAAACCCTGCTGAGGTATAAAAAAGAGTAATTTCTTACCAACCCCCTCTAGGTTTTACAGAACAACTGAGCATGGCAATTCTGGGAGTGGAAATCATCTTCTTCCTGCTTATGCTAAATGATGTAAACAAAGCTCCAGCTTTTACAGGTGTAAAACTCTGGGTGACCCAAATGAGGATAACACAGGGAGCCAAGCTCTAACTTCTGAAAGCGGTCTCCACCTTCACAAAGGCTTTGGGGCAGGCTGTAGGATGTGATTTTATCTACATTCCTCAAAATCCTTTCAAACCTTGCATTGCTGGCCATTGAACAAGCACCTCCACCCTTCTCCTGCCCTCCAGATGAAACACATTCACACCGGGCTCCAGTTTGTTACCTCCCTCTCCAGCCCAGCAGCATCAGTGGGAGAGCCCAGGGAGCCGTGTTTAACTGGCAGCCTCTTGTTGCTAATGAGCTCTGAGGGGCTCCCCACAGCTCCTAATGGTCAGCAGAAATGCACTCACTGATGCAGATGGGCTCCAGGGCAGCAGAGATGCTGGAGCAGGCTCCTAGGAACAACCCAGGCCACCAGCGCAGCTCCCCATGAAGCACCAGCATGGGGCCACTGCTGCAGCCCCCATTGGGCTCCTCTAGTCACAGCTGTGGGTCTGGAGAGCCTTTGGAGGCTATAGGGTTGTCTCACCCAGGGAAAGTGTTCCCTGAGGGGTCTGGTTGCTCTGCAGCTTCTCTGCAGCATGTTCTGCATAAGAGCCTCTCACATCGATGCTGCAATTAGGTGTCTGAGCAGGCACATCATCATCAGTGCTTAAAATCCACCAGGAAGTCCTCAACAGGAGAGATTTAAGCCACAGATTCAGCTGACCACCACCCGACCAGGTCCATTTGAGAGCCTGGGACCCCTGCCTCCTCTGCTGCCCTTCCTCATTCTTTAATAAGGGCTCAGAAAAGGGGAACCTGCAGAAAGCCCATCAGCAGCACTGTTCTGCTGCCAGTAAGGCCACAGCTACACTGATGCAGCCCCCTTCTCCCTGTGCTGTGCTGCTCCAAAGAAGCCAGGCAAGTGCTGTGGGTCCAGCATCCCCAGGGAAACCACTCTTCCAACTCAAGCACCTTCCCAGGGGATTTTTATTGGGTCCTGAAGCTTCCATGCTGCGAGTCTGGCTCATTCCTGGAAGCTGGGAGCAGTAAACAAGTGACGGTCTATTCTGAGATACCAGGGCAGTGACCCTTCTTTTTCACTGCCTGGTATTTTATATCCCACCTCTTGGTTTCAGTAGGAAAAATAAAGTTGTGGAAGAGGAGGGAATTTTCTAGCCAGTTCTGTATGAATCTAGCAGATGTCAGAAGGATGCTGTTTCTGGGTCAGTGCAGCAAGTCCCTTTGCTCAACAGCTTCCCACCACACACAGAAACATACAGCCCACATAAGGCAGAGCCATCCCAGAGCATCTCAGAAGTTCATACAACACAAGATAAAAGGGGAATAGCCTGAAAATCATTAAATGAGGAAATAGCCTCATTTAAAATAAGAGCATGGATTCAAAACCACCACAAATGCTCCATCCCTGTCAGTGTTGAAGGCCAGGCTGGACAGAGCCTTGGGTGGCATGGTCTAGTGTTAGGCATCCCTGGCCATGGCAGGGGGGTGGAAACAGATGATCTTAAAGTCCTTTCCAACTCAAACCATTCTATGATTCCTCTTAAAATCACCCAGTAATTGAAGATTTAAGAACTTGAAACCTGGTTACTAAAGATGTACAGGAGGAGGATTAAGTTAGAAGATTTACACCAACAATCTAAGAATACATCCCTCTCTCACTCCTCCATCTTCCTAAGCCCTGCTGCTTGACAATTTGGTTCCCACCACTATAGATCAACCTAAAAAAGCCACCACTGACCTCAAAAAAACAGCCAGCACTGAGAAAATGTGGATTTCTTATAGCATCATGAACGGCAGTGAGCGTGCGGGGATCTGAAGCTAATGGGAACTGGTGCTGCAGACATGGTGTCTAAGGGGTGAGGGTATCCAGCGAGTCGAAAATAGCCCAACTGAGTAACACAGGAACTGAGGTTGTAAAAATCAATGCATACAAGATAGGCTCAAAGCACCAGCACCAGCAGCCCAAGCACTAGCACCAGTAACTGCTAAATAATGGCTCTTTACAAAGCAAAGCTATTTCTTAAAGAAGGGAGAAGATCTAAAGGCAGAAAAGCACATTTAATCCCTAACAATCACTTTGACCACAGAGAGGCACAAAGAATACCAAGGACACCCAAAGCTATTACTAAAAGCTTAAATTAAACTAGGAAAAAAAAAAACAAACCCAAAGTGTTTGTTAAGCACAGAGTAGGTTCAAGTCCCAACCATCTGGAGAAGGAAGCAGTCCAGAAGCTCGTAGTCAAAGGGCTACTTTAGATGAAAACAATGGTCCTTTCTGCTAAAACCAAAACAAATTCAAAATCCACCCCCAAACAAAGCACTAGCCAAGTTCTACCACATACCCAAAATGAAGTAAGCAAGGAAGGAGATAGAAAACAGCCCCCCTTGGGGCCCTGAAGTCATACCATTTGCTCTCTTTTCCAAACATAAAGCAGAGTCCAGCAGGGAGTCTCCCTTCTCCAGATGGAAGCTGAAGAGCAGGAGCTCACCCACCAGCAGCCAGCTCCAGGGCTAAAGTTCCACCAGACTTTATCCAAGAAATCAAGGAGGCACATGGAAAAGAGGAACTTGGAAAGTCTTTTTCATCCCCATTACTTACAACTTCCTACAAGCGCCCAAGTCCGAACCGAGGACCACAAGCATCCCTCACCCCATGGTGGCTTTACTACTGCAGCCCTTGCACTGATGCTGGCAATGCTGCGCCACCACCCATCTTTCTGCCCTGTTGATGTCCCTAAGGTAGCCAAGACTCACTCATCACACCACAAATCAAGCTGGCACTTTAGAGATCATGCTTCCTCTACTTGGGTGCTAAGTACATTAACTGCTGCCCAGCTAATAGTCACTCCTGATCAATGACACATCGAGCCCTGCCAAGATGACAATTCTGCTGCTTAAAAATCCTCACATCACAACACAAACTGCTCCTCCCCTTTGCCCCACACATGAGGAAAACCTTCCACTATCCCACAGAGCTGGAAACATAGGAACAATGCATCTAAGGATGGGGTTTATAGGTGTTCAGAAGCCTGATGATGTAGATGGACACCTACATACCTGTAGGAGCTGTCACAAGCAGAGCACCTCCTGCAGAGCCCAGGCATGGAGAGATGGGGGTGCACAGAAGAGCCATTAAAGCTCACTACTTCTTGGTCTCTTCAGGGAACAACCCTAGCAGAGATAGATGCACAGCAGTAACTGCCTCTGCTGTGCCTCCTTCCACTCACTCTAATGGGCAGCAGAGGTGGAGACTTTCCATGGATAACTTCTGGAGGTTCAGTGATGCACAGGGACCATCAGGGACCATAGAGTGAAGGTGTTGGCTCAGCTGCTGATGCACTTGCTTTCAAAGCATCGTGCAACACAGCACAGAAAAGACTTTCCAACCGACTCATTCTTAGGGTTGTCCTAACCTAGTTACTAGCAACCTGCACCAGCCTACTCACCATCAGCTGGAGCGTAAGGGAAAGACAATGTTAAGCAAGAAGCACAACCACCAAGACTGCAAGCCCAGGAAATAGAGCCCACACCACAAACAGCAAAATACCCACCAGCAAAGCCTCAGGTTTGTTTTAAGCTGCTGTTTTGCTCCTGGTCAAAGGAAAGCCTGTGACACAGTGCCTATAAATTACCTGTAATGCTGCAGCAGTGAGCAGAGCCCCATCTGTGCCTGGGCACAGGTGAGACCTCACTAGCGTGTAAGTGCAGGCTGCCTTTCAATTACACTCACCAGCCCATTAGGCAAATGAGCTTTGCATACAAGAGGATAGCTGGGAAGTCAAGAAATAGGCCCTGAAGTAAAATATGTTTTCTGACCTACATGTCCCTGGGAAGATGTGGACAGTGATTTTGCTGTTCTGTCCAGGGCTATGTGAGATGTTCATGCCTTCAGCTTTCTGCTCTTCGCACTGGTGTGCTATTGAGGATGGTCTCTCCACCATGCAGAACTGAAGGCAGCCAATGACATCAGCATACCCTGCATCCCACCTCTCAGAAACACGCTCATTCATTAGCAACTGTAGCAACAGGACAAGGAGAAATGGTTTAAACAGGGAAAGTTCAGGTTAGATATAAGGCAGAAGTTGCTCCCTGTGAGGGTGCTGAGGCGCTGGCACAGGGTGCCCAGAGAAGCTGTGGCTGCCCCATCCCTGGCAGTGCTCAAGGGCAGATTGGACACAGGGGTTTGGAGCAAGCTGCTCTAGTGGAAGGTGTCCCTGCCCGTGGCAGGGGGTTGGAGCCGGATGAGCTTTAAGGTCCCTTCCAACACAAACCAGGCTGGGATTCAATGATTTGCAGGTTCTGCCTTGCAGTAGGCTTGATGGAAGATTAAAGTATTACTGGCTCCAGAGAATTGATTCCATGAAACTGATTCCATGGGGTTTCAATAAATAAACCACTCACCTACAGCATGATCCCCAGCACCCCAAGGCGGCGCAGCAGCGCATGCTGCCCGGGGGTATGGGATTACACTGGTGTCCCGTGTTACCCAGGACATTTGTGTGGACTAAACAGTTCTGCTCAGGTGATCCTCAAGAATTAAGTCTGCCTGCACGTCCCTGTTCTTTTCCCCTGGTGAGTGTATGCAAAACAGAGACAACCCAGCTCCTCTCCCAGGATCCAGATGGCACTTGCAAACCTTGTCTGTGTATCAAATGTTGTTTTTTAGATCAAGTGTCCCTGGTTGACAACACAGAACTTCATGATGCTATCTTTAGAGAGGCTTCTCTGCAAAGAAACACCCTTGGAGCATACGTTACAAGGAATATGCTAATGTGGCAGGGTGTTTTCAGCACACACAAATGGATCTTGTTTCTCGGAGCTCAGATACCCCTGAACAAGCTGAGCCTGGCTGAAGATGAAGGGTCACCCCGCTACCCTTTGAGCACCAAGTCCCTACAGAAAAGACGCGCCAATGAGTTAAGGTTGTAGAGAAAGTTTAATGTAGACCATGGGAGAGATGCAGGGTGAGCTCACAGCAAAGTCCACTCACACACCAGAACCATGCTCACCAAAAAACCCTACTCAATGAGCGAGAGTAGCTGATAACAGCCAAACCCAAGACTTTCCATTCCTCATTTCTCCTACTGTTTTAAAGATTCCTACCCTACTTTCTTGTTCATCCAAATGCAAGGGGCTGATAATAAACCAATGGTTTTCATCCTCAAGGTCTTCATTTCCTCCTCCAGATTTCACGTCAAGATAAAGGAGCACAGGCAAAGTAACTTTTTTTGTTTGAGCAGTCCCTTAATAAAGCACAAAACTTTGAGTTTCACACATTCCTGTTGTTCCTCAACAAAAAAATTCGTAGGAATTGTTCGGAGTAACACCATCACCCCCAAGAACCCCACACCCTGAGTTGTTTCCTGTGCTCCTCAACTCCAAGAACACGACTCATTACCTGCATGATTACCTACAACCCTAATCCTAACCTCCGACCTGTACACACTCCCACCAAGCAGCAAACCGGGATTACAGAAGCCAGGGGAAGACAAAGGTGGGTGCAGAACCAGCAAAGGTCACGCTGCTGCTCATGCCCAGGATCTGGAGGTGATGCCACCAGCAGCAAGGTGGCGGAAATAACCCCTGCCTGCTGCTGAAAAGAACATTGCGGAACAGTGACATCAGGTAAAGCAGCTTCTCCTGAAAAAAGAAAGTGATCCAGGAGGTAGCTCCTTCCATATTGCAGGCGCGCACAGTAAACACCATATGGCCTGTTAATTTAATTAGGGAGAAGAAACCCCCTAAGTTTGAGATTTGACTTTGAAGGGTTCAAAACAAGGATGAAGAAAATCGCTCCAGCTACTCGATCAGGCTGTGTTGCTAGCTTCATCCACCCTGCTGACCTGCTTTAGCTGCACAGGACCTCCGAGGGGATGGGCTCGAAGTCTACAACCAGATGTGCACAACCTGCATCATTTCAGGGTGGTCCACCCCGGGCAGGCAAGCCAGGACAGGTCTGTACCAGGAAGTGCAGTGAGTAACCAGAGTACTTCAGCTAAACCCATCTCCTGAGACACCAACCAGGATTTCTGTCGTAATCCTTCTCACAAACTACATTGGTGGGTTCCACCCATCAAGGCAGGATGCTACTCAAGGTGGAGGTCAACCTGACACATGCCGAAGAACCAGTGCTGAGACACAAAGTCTCAGGTAAAGTCCATTCCATTTGTATTCATAACCTTGAGGTAAATCAGCCAAGCCCCAGGCATTCCCGAAGACACACTACAGCATCTACCTCCAGAGCAGGAACAGGGGCTCTTTGACCAGTGGAGCTCTGTTAACCGAACAAAAGGTCATTCTCTGTTTTGAATGCGTTTTCCATGTCCTGCTCCGAGGAGAGAAGAGCACACCTGGGAGCTTTCCTAGCTGGAGGTTTACATACATGTATCTGTGCCACAACAGGAGAATGTGGCACTGGTGTCTTGCTCGAGCACCCTCCCCAGTGCTCACCCTCCAGCGCTGCCCGTGCATCACTGGCAGGGAACAAGACAGATCCCATGGAAATGGCTGCTGGGACACCAACAAGAATGCAAAGACACAAAATCTACTGGTTACCTATGAACAAGCCTCAACAGCTGAGGCTTACGGGGCTTTTTGATGGGTTTTTCATCTTCAAGCAGCCTGCGCAGGCCGAGGCAGGAGCATGCAATGCCTTGGTCATGGTGCTTGGAGCACCATCATCCCCCAGCAAGCTGCTCTGTCAGGAGCCACCACCACAAACCTCACCAGCTACAACACTGCAGCATAACCAAACTCCTTTTGGGGGGCCCACTGTGTCATAAGGGAAACCCAGTGTTTCTCCATAGAAGTATACATCTCGACCAGCCAACAGAGCTCTGTCACCTAAGCTGTTGGGATAGAAGCACAAAGAAAAGCTATGCCTGCTGCCTCCAGCGCAGAGACAAGCTGCCGCTCCCCCCATGGCACAAAGCAGGTCAGGGCACTGTGGACTGGTCCCGTTGCCACAGGACATGACCCACCTCAGTGGAGATGCTCTGTGCTCTGCAGAACAGGTTCCTGTTCAAATCCTAGGTAGGGCAGCAGGAAATGCCCCCCTCCTGTCTCCTAACTGCAGCACATCTCCCCTTGAGGCAAACCCACTCTGCCAGAAGAGATTTGGGGGTTTCCTGCAAGCTGCTGCCCTGCTGATGAATTGTACCAGGAGAAAAAAAACCTTGCTCCTAGAAGGTTGTAACCACAGCCGGTGGGTAGTTTCTCTTTGGCTCCTCTCAATATAACTGACCACACTCACAAATTAGCAACCCACTTATTCAATTACTGTTCCCTTTTCTCCCCAGACCCAGGTCAGGATCGTGTATCCCATTAACCAGCGCTGCAGCAATAGCTCAGAGCCCAGTTTCCCATCTTCTAGTAAAAAAAACCCAACCCCACCCCAAATTACCCAACATCTAAAGCCCAGCGAACTCCTTTCTGCTCAGCAAGAAACCCTCCTCTCAGGACACTGCAAAGATTTCATTTACCACCAATTGCCCTCTGGTTGTTTTACATTTATGGGGTGGGCACTGAAGAAAGGAAGCAAGCAGGGAGGGGGTGTAATTAGCTCTGCTTGGAAAACGTTCACCCCAGTTGTAACAGCAACTGGAGCCTGTCAGCGGCTTAAGAGAATCAGGGTTTTGTTCCTTGCTGAAGTGTCTGTGCTGGGGGGAGAAAAAAAAAGGGGGAGAAAAAGAAATATATTAAGGGGGGGAAAAAAAATAAAATCAATAAGTGGATCGTACTTCTTGCCACAAGCCCATATGGAAGTAATCAAGCACAAGGGTGGCAGCTGGGGCCAATAACAGTCACCTGCAGTTGAGGGACATGGGGGTTTCGGATGGGTTTTTAATGCTAATTTCCTGCAGGAACAATGCGGGAGCGGCAGCCGAGGCGGGATGAATAGGGCCCAGCGGGAACAATGGCTGCACCTGGCGCCGGGAGCAGCGGCACGGAGCCGGCACGCGGCCGCGGCACATCTGCTGCGCGCAGCCCCCGTCCCCCCGCGCTGCGCCCGCAGCCCCGGCTCCAGCGCACGGCGCCGCTCGCTGCAACAGGTTGAGAGGGGCTGGGGCTCTGCCACCGCTGCCCCTGGCTTGGGGCGAGCTCAAGGATGGGGCTCAGCGCTCCTGAGGGCTGCTGGACGCTGGAGAGGGGCTGCTTCATCAGGGGCTGCAGTGACAGGGCAGGGGGTGACGGGTTCAAACTGAAACAGGGGAAGTTCGGGTTAGGTATAAGATAGAAGCTCTTCCCTGTGAGGGTGCTGAGGCGCTGGCACAGGGTGCCCAGAGAAGCTGTGGCTGCCCCATCCCTGGCAGTGTTCAAGGCCAGGCTGGACAGAGCCTTGGGTGACATGGTTTAGCGTTAGGTATCCATGCCCGTGGCAGGGGGTTGGAACTGGATGATCTTAAGGTCCTTTCCAACCCAGTCTATGATTCCATGATTCTTGGGTTGGTTTTGGTGAAAGAGATGCCTTTAAAATGGACAGATACGCAGCATCCCACCATCAGGTTGTGGCAGCCTGTTGCTGGAAGGAAAACTGATTCTTGGCTTTGTAGTCTCCATAGGACTGGAGAGCAACAGAGCAGCAGATCTGCAACAGTCCTGGTTCTTCCTGTGAGTGTCCTCCTTCAACAGCACAAGTCCTGTTTATGGACATGAAGGACTGGAGTCCCGCACGGGAGCACGCCAAGGAAATTCAATACACGTTATTGTAAAACCTTAAGCTTGGCTTGCAAAAACACCACTGCCCAGCCTAGTAAAAGGCATGACTGTTACACTTTAAAATGCTTTGAAATGACTCTTGCCCATTCAGACAGGAGCCACCAACACACAAAGCACTGCTAAGGTCAAGGCCCTGCCTTGGCAAATTGCTTGCAGACCCAGGAACTGAACCCAAAGCCCTCCTTGCTGCACTTCAGCTGCAGGATCATCACTCACCAGTGCTTCCTGGCTTCTCTCTTGCTCTAAACAAAGGTTTTTCCAGCCTTTCCCTGAATGCTGCATGAATTAAGACAGTCCCCATCACAAATATAGAAGTTGCTCAAGCTCCCAGAGACCTGCAGTGATGCTGCCCCCAGGGACTGCTCTGGAGTGTCTGTCAAAACACATTTCATACCTAGCTTCTAACAAGCAGTCAGATACGGAAGCAGTCACTAGATGCTAGGATAAAGGCAAGCTTATGATCTAGGCCAGAACCAGTATAGGTAAGCCAGCTCTTATTGTGGGAAAACGACCCAACAGGCAACAGCTGACGACCATCTCCCGTTTGGGTTTAAGAACCAGCCTGCGTTCCCTTAAATCTGCTACATATGCCCAAGTCCTCAAATGACTTTGTTCAGCTCTCCAGCACCACTATAAACATCGTGCATACACGTCAAACAAATCTTGTGTTTTAGCCAAACCCTAAAAAAAACAGAGCTGGAAAAAACAAGAGGCCACCTGGCTCACCCATCCCAGTGAGAGCCGTGGGAGCGGGCTGCCTCCTGCACGCTGCTGCTTCTCTGGGTCAATGCAGGGACCAAAGAGCTAGTTGCCCCGAATATAGCTCCTGAAACACTCTTTCCTGCTGTCCCCCTCCAGTGATCACCTCCACAAGCCAAACCCCACTGTGAGCAATGCGTGACAAAGCTCTGTAAAGCAGCACTTAGGGACTCTCAGTGATCTGACATACAAGGCAGCAGCAGAAGTGAAACCCTGCTCTCCGGGGGACACTGGTCCTGCAAGAGTAAGAGGAGTAAAACAGAAGGGAAAAAACAAGCCAAGAGCCTGCCGCACGTTCACGTGAGCAAAGCTCCCTTCGCTTCTGGCTTGAGCACGTTGAAACGAGCCTCTGCAAAAACCAGCACATTCAACTTGCAAAAATAGCAGCAGCGCCTTGGAAGTGAGCAGGGGCTGTGGCTCCAGGCCTTGGGCAGAGCAGAACCTGACTTGGCAGCACCAGTCTGGCCTTTTCACTAATAAATGGAGTTTCTGCTCTTTTCCTCGGGGCATTCCCTGTGTAACACATTTCTCAGAGTAACGATTTATTCTCCTTGCCTTTAGCGAATCTGATCCTTCCTCAGACCCTTCGAATCCTTCACTTGGCCTCCCGCAGTTTGCTGTTGGCAGGGTTTGCTCACACTGCCTTTGCTGTACCCCTTCTACCTTGGTTCTTACACTGCAGTCTCTTAGTTTTGCATAGTTGCAGGTTTCTCTATGATGGAGCATGGCTGCCCCATCCCTGGCAGTGTTCAAGGCCAGGTTGGACACAGGGGCTTGAAGCAACCTGCTCTAGTGGAAGGTGTCCCTGCCCGTGGCAGGGGGTTGAAGAGCTTTAAGGTCCCTTCCAACACAAACCAGTCTGATTCTCTTCCCCAAACACAACCACCCCTCTCACCTGAGCACTAGCTCATCAGGCACACCAAATCCTTTCAAAAAATAGGGAAACTGAGAAGAAAACCCAGTTTCCCACAGGGCTTAAGCAAGACACTGTAAATCAGCTACTTCATGTCTAAATCCTGCTGCCCTGATGCCGGCAAAACTTCCGTCTGCTGCCTCAGAGCCCAACCTGCACGGAGACAACGGGAGCAGATGCTCCAACATGCAGCGTTCCCAAATTCAGGAAGTCTTTGGGAGAGCTGCACAGAGGATCACAGCTCTCTGCCTTCAGAGATCGTCACCCTCTGTGCAGCTTGGCTGGAGATCCGCTGGGTTTCATTCCTCCTTTGTGAGACGGAGCTGCAGAGCATCAGGCAGCACACACTCCTCCTGCCTCCTCTCCAGGCTGTGAGGGATGCTCGGGAGGTGTTTGCCATGCTGCAGAAGCAGACTTACAAGAGCTCATTTTTAAACCCTGTACCCAAATGCTTGTGTGCTGCAAGAGAAGGGAAACCTGAAGGTGGCACACGCAGGGGCTGAGCCAGAGGAGCACAGAGCTGCAGCCCATGCAGCACCCTGCCAGGGACCTGGCCAGGCTGCACTGCGCTCTCCCTGGGGAATCCCTGTCACTTGGCACAGCGAGAACTAACCCGGACAAAGCAACAGCAAAGTGCCCCAAAGGGAATCACTCTGCACCAGCCTAGCAAGTACATGTCTCCCTTTTCCCAGCCTGACAGCAAGTGATCCTCAACCACATTTTAGCTCCCCAAACTCTGAGCGCTGATTTTGGGGCACCTCCCACGGCTGGGGAGGGTTTCTCCAGCACATAAAGTCGGCTGTGAGTACAATCACACAGGAACCAAAGGCTGAATGGGGGAGAAAAAGCCAGTAATAACCCGGAGAGCCAGGCAGCAGCTCAGCAAACACGCAACAGAGGGATCCCTACAACACAAGGGATCCCTACAACAAGAGGGATCCCTACAACAAGAGGGATCCCTACAACAAGAGGGATCCCTACAACAAGCCACCCCCAAGAGGTGGAGGAGCAATTTGAGCCACTGAGCCTTCCCAAAAATACCAGGGGGCAGGGGGATGTGCAGGTTTAAAATACACATGAGGATCAGGAGATTATAATGGAATAAGTGAAAATACAGCAGCCTGCATCCCAACAGTGGAAATACATAGGGCAGGGAAGTGTGTTCTAGTAGCACAAAATTGATCCAAGAGATTTAGATGCTGGTAGCATCAGTTGCTGCTCAAGGAGCGCAAAGACAAAAAAGGGAGCAGCAGCCTCTGGCACAATGCAGAGGAGCACGGAAAACACAGAGAATATTAAGGAAATTTGGGAGCTGATGGAAGAAATCCACCTCTGCAGATTCCACACCCCCCCAGCTTCACTATCAGCAGGCAGAAATGAGAGTAAGGCTCGGTACAGCAGAGAAACGTGTTCTGCTAAAACACACAACCCCTTCCTGCTTTCTCCCATTTCCCCAGCACACGCTGAATCCCAGCCTTCTGCGCACGGGGAGGTGTGGGGGGGAGAAAATACAAATCAGGAAAAGATAATAATCACCCATTCCATAGCAACACAGAGGAGCTGTACCGCAGCTCCCCTCCGAGAGAGTTGAGTGTTTTTTCAGCTGCAGAATCCACGCATGCCGCCGGCTCCTCTATTGAAGTTTCCCCCGGCAGAGCCACTGCAGAGGACAGGAGGCAGGGATGGGAGGCTCCCACCTTCTCCCTCTACCTGTGCTCAAGGTTGAGGTCCTCCCTGGACCACCAGCAAAACCCACACTGCTGTTCAAAGCTCCTTGTCAGCAGCTCAGCATCCCCCCCACCCCCGCGCATCCCCACTGCGCCTTACCCAGTCCCCTTTAACAACAGACCCCTCTCTGCTTACCCTACACAGCGAGGCTGCAAGGATCCAGCTGCTGGTGGATACACCTATTTTCTTTGAAATATAAAGCAAAAGGGCTCTTCCTCCTCCTCCTCCTCCTCCTCCACTCGTGATCTTCGAGCGCAGCCGGAGCCCAGCCTGCCTTCTCCTTTCATTAGCTGGACATGTGTCAGGTCCCGCACATCTGCGATTTCTCACTGCCTGGAGCCGCCTGTCCGATTCCAGGGAAACACAGATGGATCCCAGATGGGAAGGTCCTGCCAAACAGACCAGCTCTCCACCTTGCCAGAATACCCAGCTTAGAGGCACACACCCTGGGCTCCCTGCCTGCTCCCTGCCTGCGCCGCTGCTGCCAGGCTGCTCGCCAGCTGATGTCACCAAGCACACACCTACCAGCGCCTCGCAGCCCGCCTGACATTAACTTGTTAAATACATGGGATTTGTTTATGGCCGGCAATAACAGCGAGAGGAAAGGAGGGTTTCACCAGACGGGTCATCCCCAAACCCACTCTGCCTTTACACAGCGCTGGGTGCAACCCAGCCTTCATCTCAGCCCTCGATTTTGAAATCTGGATGAGCTGTTGGCTAAAGGAGGGAATTAATCCTGTGAAGGTTTCCCCCATGCACATAAATCTTAGCTGTAAAACTCCCCTCCAAGCCCCAGCGCCAGAGTTTGCGGCGCTGGAAAGCTGGCATGTGTTAGCAATTAGAAGCAACAACAAGATAACAAGATACTGATGTTGTGAGGGTACCAAAGGAGGACCCGAAAATTCAAAAGAAGAGCAATTAAATGTGTAACATATTACTGGGATCAAAAAGGAAGTGTTCAAGGAAAAAGTAAATCTGAACTGGTTTATACAGGGAGTAAACGCCACCAGGGATCTCACAGCAGCAAGGGATGCTCAGGACACAAACCCATTGGACACAGCCATATCTGACCATCTTCCCCCCTCCCATTAACACCCAGCTCTGCCACCTACAACCCCCTGGTCATTCTGAATAGCTGCTCCTCGATGTGCAGCGTGAACAACAGGTATTAACTGGAGGCCCCAGACTAATCCCATCAGCCCAGCACCATTCACCACAAGCCGGGTGCTGGGGAAACAGGGATTTACACAGCGGCATCCCTGGCCATGCAGATGGGAGTCCCTGGCTGGGACTGCCCTGGAAAACAGGCAATTCCCACAGGGACTGCCCAGACCACCCTCCGGGCTCCCACGGAACCCAAGGAGAAGCAGCAACATTTGCCTTCTGCTTGCAGACCCTGCACAGGCACAGAGCTCAGGAGGGATTCACTGCTCCAGTCTGCATTTGTATATTCAGGCCTCAATACAACTCTTTCCAAATCTCTGCAGGCAAAACCACCTCTCTCTTCAGCTACTTTCTGTGAACCAGAGACCTTGCCCAGACACCGAAAACCTCCTGTGGCCCAAGCTGAGGGATGCTGATGCTTTAAAATCCCCACAATCCACAATCACACAAGCTGATCTCCACTGTTGGTGTATGAGTGATAGTCCATTTACTAACTCACATACAGCAAAATCCCTCGTTTTATGGCATTCTCAATGCTCTGGTAGGCGACTGCTAACTGCCAAGCCATGTCCATAAACCCACCATAAGTACTGCCCCCCGGCATCCCACCCAGCCCTTCATCCCCTGCTTCTCTGCCTCTTACTCCTAATGAGTTTATGGTACTTCTGCTTCCCTTTAGGAAGGGAAAAGGCTGTAAAGGGAGGGGAAAAATAAAAGTGCTTTAAAGGAAGTATTAAAAAGCATTCTAGGAGCAGGCATGGCATGTTCATGAGCACATGGGCCACCATCGCCTACCCTCAGCACAGGCAGGATGCTGGATGGTAACAGGGGGGAGGCATTGGGGCAGGAGAAGTTCAGTTGTAGGAGCACATGCAGCTGCTGCAGCCTGGCTGGATGAGCACTTTGCTCTGAGAAAGGCAGGATTCACAGCTACCCTCCCACCTCCAAACCTCAGTGAAGAGCAGCAGTTTCACACACTACACTTCAAACAAGATGAATCCCAGGCAAGTCTCAGCACACAGATACCTGGAGCACCTTGTGGAGCGATGCTGCGGCTGGGAGCAGGCAGATCCCACTCCTTCCTGCACCCCAGGCCCCGCTGGCAGGGTTGCTGGCAAAGCACATCAGTAAAACATTTCAGTTCAGTTCAGTTCAGCTCGCGGGGGCTTCTGACACTTGTGATGGAGGTTGCGCAAAATGCTGCAGCTCTCGAGATTTCATAAGCCTGAGATGGAAAAATCATCTCTGAATTACACAGGCAATGAGGGAGATGAACCCCAGCAGCTCCACGAGCACCAGAATTAATGAAGTTATTTTCCTATGGACTGGTGTGTCATGGTTTGTGCCCCGGCGCCTCGCACTGTGCAGTCCTCAACAGGAGCCCTCCCCAGCCAGGGTCAAGCCAACAGTGGTGTCTCTCATGTGGATTCTCTGATGTCTTGCAAGCGGAGAGCTCATGTTGCAGCTTTGCCCCCAGTGGAGATGTCACCAGGCAGATGGACACAGCCCTGGGCTTAAGACATTAAGCATTCAGCATTAGGCACTGCTGTTCCCTGCCCCGACATCACCAAACCAGCCTGAAACCAGGCAGTGAATTCAAAAGCTGAGCACAAAAAGGAGGGGGATGCTGGGTGACCAAGAGAAGATGCAGCCTGGGAGCTGCCAGGTCTCTAGGTCAAAGTGATCAGAGCAAGCCCTCTTACAGGACACACAGGGATAGCCTGAGATTTGGGGGTTTGTCTGAGATAGGTAACCAGCCCTACGTGTTCCCTCTCCTTCTTTTTGAATCCTGTTTTAGCTTAAGGACCTCAACAGCTTGTAAATGTTTCACTTTGCATAAACAAAAGCTGTCCCCAACTATGACAACTGCGTTGTAACTCCCATTTGTCAAATCATGGCCAGATAAATCTTCTCCCTATTTTTACAACCTGAAGTAGTTTAAAACAACAAAACCTCAGGCGACTGAGTATTTGAAGTATAATCACAATGATCTGACTTTATGAAACTGTGCACACTCTTTGCCATGGTGTCCACAGGCCAGTATCTACCAAACCAACATCCTCAGGAAGGAAATCCCCACTTCTGGCTAGAGGGGTAGGAATATGCCAAACCTCATGGCTCACCTTGGAGTAAGGAAGATGCACGTGTGGTTTTGGGCTTTCAAGGCATAAAAATACTTAGGTGGGGACACCTGGGTGCTCTAGCGTAGTAGCCACTGCAAAACTGCCTTTGAAAGGGTTGTGGATTGTATCTTAAACAGGAGCCATGTGCCTAAGCTCACCCAAACCATGACCCATCCCTAAGCTCACCCAAACCATGACCCATCCCTAAGCTCACCCAAACCATGACCCATCCCTAAGCTCACCCAAACCATGACCCATCCCTAAGCTCGCCCAAACCATGACCCATCCCTAAGCTCACTACTGGCAGAGGCCCATGGAGCTGCAAGCAAGCCAGGAGAAAGCCTCTGGCACATCCATGTCCTGCTCAGCCACTGCCTTTGCAAGCAGAGCAGAGGGAAGTACAGGCAACACACTACTAGAAGACACCAAGATGCATCATCTACCAACCTCCAGCAGCACCTCGACACAACCAAGAGGCCAACCTGCTCCCCAGATATGCATTAAGATAGATTTTGTAACCCAGACATGGCCACTAGGATGGAAGGAAGGAGGACTGCAGGCAGCACAGGGCAAACTGCTTTCCCCAGCTCACTGCATTAATCTGCTTCTGCTTTCTTCTCCTGGGAATGTTCCATGGAAAGAACGATGCAAACAAAGTTTGAACACTGGGAGCTATTGATACCTGCTGCTGAGTGTGGTTTCTGAGGAAAGCAAGGCAATCTGAAGAATTTTTCCAGTTTCCAGTGGAATTTTTATGCCTATCACAGCCCACGGCCCCAGCAAGCACAAGAGACCTGAACCCCTTCTGATTTTGCTGCTGTTCCACCCATATTTCATTACATGCTACAGCTTTATTTTTGTGCCTGCTGGGTTCTTACCTCAGAAAGAAGCTTCCCTCGTATTCACAGCAGCTCTGGAAGGCTTTGCCTTTTTAAGCTGACCACTTTCCATTGCACAGAAGAATAAATCCAAATGCACCAAGGCAGCCAAAGCCATTTATCAGGCTAAGTGGAAACCGTAAATTCATGCTAACTGGAATCTGATGGAAACCAATTGGGATCCTCCTCCTCCTCCAGGCTCAGGTCTGGCAGGAAAGTCAAACATTTTATTGCCTTCTTTATGCCTTACTTACAAGTCAGTGGAGCCAAGAAGGGGCTGCTCCCTTTGAAGCCATGCTGTTGGGGTTCCAGGGCAGGCTCATTGACTTGAGTTCAAGCTCAGCTGACAGAGGCAGGCACCCATCCACCCCCCTTAACAGAGCTTAAACCTCTCCATTCCTGGCAAGTTTATCACATTTAACAAACATCCTCTTTTCAATACAGCCATGATTTAAATTAGCACATGGGAGATGATGGTAACAAGCTTAATTTGTCAAGTAAATCTAATCACATTGCCTCCTGAAGGAGGAGGAGTGCTTGTCTTTTGTGCCATTGCAGTCCTGCCCAGGGAGGGGGGAAATGTATTAAAAGTTGGGCTTAACTGAGCTGGCAGAACTTACACCCAGAAAAACTAGGATCAGACATTGCACTGGGAGCAAAGGTGCAACAAGGAATTAAGCACAACCTAAAGAAACTATTGAAACTTTACTTCTGGCCACTGATTTGGGACTGGGGAGGGGACAACACCTAAGCAAAACTGACCTTCTTCCTGCTGAAGGAGCGCATATGTAAAGAAAAACCACCCAGGAATGGATATCCTGTCAAAAAATCCCCTCCAAGACAAAAAAACAATTCCTAAACCTAACACCCTTGCTCTGATGAAAGATCCAAGCCTCTGTAACTGCCATGGGTATATAAACCAAACACAGAAAGAGGGAAAAAGTGAGTAATCCTGTTTGGAGAGCCCAAAGCCCAGCCTGCAGAGGATTAAGCCTAGGCCAGCAGCTCTGCAGCCTGACAATATCCTCCAGATCAACAGCAGTGCTGTTCGATGACAGAGGTTTGTTCCAATACATGCACCCACTCCCCTCCAGCTGTAGTTTCAGGCACACTTGTCTTTCCCTGCCCAACACCCAGGTGGGATCGGGAGCATTCCTGGCTTTGGAAACAGCTGATGGAGTCTCTGCTGCAGCTGACTTGGGCACCTCCCTGCTGCTTCAGAAAACCCAGTTACCTGCCTACAGCTGACATTTCTGTCCCAGTCCTTACAGGGCCAGACCCTTTAGCATGTGCTTATGGCGCAGACAAGCCCTGGAAGCAGAAATCCTCCCTTCTGCAGGTGACATGATGTGCTTTGAGAGCTGTGGCCAGGGTCAGACACTATTCTGGCCCCCCAGTGCTCTGCACACCTGCCCTGTGGAAGATCATTGACATTTAAGAAAGCACATGTTAAACCTTATCAAAGCAGGACTTGTCAGCAGAACTTTGCCTACAAGAAACGTGCAGAGGGGCTTTGGACAAGGGCCTGTAGGGACAGGACAAGGGGAATGGCTTTAACCTGCCAGAGGGGAGACTGAGATGAGCTCTTAGGCAGAAGCTCTTCCCTGTGAGGGTGCTGAGGCGCTGGCACAGGGTGCCCAGAGAAGCTGTGGCTGCCCCATCCCTGGCAGTGTTCAAGGGCAGGTTGGACACAGGGGCTTGGAGCAAGCTGCTCTAGTGGAAGGTGTTCCCTGCCCCTGGCAGGGGTTGGAACTGGATGAGCTTTAAGGTCCCTTTCAACCCAAACCAGGCTGGGGTTCTATGAGCCTGCAGTTTTGGTCTCATCCCAGAAAGAACAGCATTTGCAATCAAAACTAGGAGTGATAAAATGCCTGTGATGGATACCAAGCCCCTTCCCTACAGCAGGGTCATTACTCCTCAGCTCGCTTCCTGCACCTCCCTCAACCGGTGACTTCCCTCCTGCAGGCTGTGGCTTTTCCCCCGATAACAGCTTTTCCTTCTTTATACTGGACTGTTAAAGGAAGCCTTTCCCCCACCTCATCCTGAGCTTCCCTCCTCTCCAGTCCCTGAGACTGCAGCATCCGGGAGTGCTCTTGGGTGCTGGTACCTCGTGTCATTGCCAAGCCACGTCCTGGCATCACGCAGCTAAGGGAGGGTTATTTCCTCATTCATTAGTTGTCACTAAGCTGGCACCTTCATTCAAAACATCCAAATTTCTCACCCAAACTACAGACTCTGATTAAGACACTTCAATCAGTCCTCAGGACGTGAAGCAGGGCTTTCCAGTCAGTGCTAAACCTGAAGAGGATTCCCTTCCCTCCAGCCCCACCAAACAATCAAACCTCACGTTTTAAATGGGTTGTGTGAGAGGGTTATTTCTATTTACCCAAACATTCTCCTTTGCAAAGCCCACCCTCGCTGGCTCCTGCTGCCAGCGGCCTTTTGGACCTAAGAAACGGTGGGTCTGAGGCAAGGACAAGCAAAGGGAAGGCAGCGCAGCGCAGCCCCTTGCGCCTGGCCCGGCATTCCAGGGCTGCGCTCCCGGCTCCACCAAGTCTGATGCAGGAGCACTGCTGGGAGCGATTAGTTTGCAGCAGCAGCACCAGCGCGGCCACCCAGGCGCAGGCAGGCCGAGAGGCTCCGCTGACACGGGGCCATGTGCCCGCCAGCCCGGCCCGGGAGGCGGAGCGGCTGCGGCTCCGCTCGGGGCACGCAGGCAGGGAGGAGCGAGGGGAGAGCAGGGGTCAGGCCGGAAGGGCTGGAGCTCACCCACGCCCCCCCTGCCCAGGGTTAGTGAATGGGATGCTGATGGAGAACTCAGCCTCCATCCGGATCTTCCTTTTAGCCTGCCTCTTGCTCCTCGTTTCCATGTCCTGTATCTGCTTCTCCCTTTCTATATCCTTCTTCCCTTTATACTGCCATGCTTCATTTTGCCTTACTTCTGCTTCCACCCTCACCTGCCTCCACTTCCCTGATAGCACAGAGAAGCCCCAGCATTCCCAACAGCTGATCCTGAAGATCAGCATGCTCATACCCAACCCACAAACGCTCAGAGCTTCCACTGAGCTCAGCCGCATACAATCACAGAATCAATCAAGCTGAAAAGCCCTTTAAGCTCATCCAGTCCAACCATTCCCCAGCACTGCCAAGGCCACCGCTAACCCAGGGCACTGAGGCCTCGTCTCTACACTGTGTGAACACTTGCAGGGACGGTGACTGCAGCCCTGCCCTGGGCAGCCTGTTCCAATGCCTGAGCACCCTCTGGGGAAGGAATTGCTCCTCAGCTCCGTCTAAACCTGCCCTGGTGCAGCTTGAGGCCATTTCCTCTTGTCTCATCCCTTGTTCCTTGGGAGCAGAGCCCAGCCCTCTCCTGGCTCCATCCTCCTGCCTGGTTGTCTGGTACCTGCCTCTGCTGCGACCCAGAACTAAAGCATGCACCAGCCTCAAAACCCACATGGAATGAGGAACCGCATGGCTGTTCTCCATGTGCTGCTGCTGCTGCTGCTTCTCCCAACGAGCTGTGAGCGCTCCCGTCTTGGTGGTGGGAGACCTAAGGTAAAACAAGGCAGAGAGAGGAGCCCCCAGCTCCACACGGAATGAGCCTCATGAGTTGCTGTTGCTGCATGAAATGCAGAAGAGTAAAGCTTTAGGCGTGAAAGGGGAAACCCAACAACTCGGGTGGCTTATGCATCCCATCAGATCTCCTCTTGGAGGTAGAAATAACAGCAAGATTAAGTGACATGGGTGGTAACCTGCAAAGTCTTCTAACAGCTGCCAGAATTTGGTGTGCTCAGTATCCAAAAATGTCTGTTTGTCTAGGATAGAGTTAACTCCCTGAAATGAAGGATCAGATCTGTGGTGGGAGAGGCAGGGAGAAAGGAAAAGAGAAAACAAGCAATGAAGCATCATTTGAGAGTCATTAGGGCTTTGTCATTCTCCAACTGGCTTCTATTAGGATTGCATCTGTATTTGGGTGCATAAAGGGGGAAAAAATAAAAGGACAAACTCATTTCCAAAGGTGAGGAGCAAGCAGCAGGATTGCTTCTGTGCCTCTGTGCCTCCACTGCCCCTGGGGTGCTCAGATGCAGTTCAGGGAGGACCAGGCACAGTGAACAAGGACCTGATATTTTATTACCTTCCTCTCCTGTCGGAAGCAGAGCCTATTTGCAGATTTACAGCTCTTCTCAACAGGAAGTTCATGTTTACAAGTTTCCAGGGAAAGAAAAGGCAGCATTCCTGTCCTATGCGATAGCTTGGTGGGACGCCGGCTCACGTGGGAGTTCTTGCATTGGTATGTTAGACAGGAATGAGTCTGAGGCATGTAAAAACATCCAGACAAAAAGTTAAAGCTATGAAAAAATGCAGAGGCCAGAAGGAAAACAGTAATCCAGCAATTTGGTGGAAAATACACAGCAAGACAGCAAGGCCACGTCTGGAAAAAGACTTGTGCAGCATCTGGGATTCACACTTCAAAGGGATGGAAGAATTTTAAGAGGATGAAAAGCTATACTCAGGCACCAATGTGAATTTTTATCCTCTGCTCCAAATCCCTGGTCATTCCCATTACAATGTTCCTTCAAGGGTCAGCAGCCAAGCTCAGCTCCCAGTCACACCAGGGTGGCCCCATCCCTCCCAACAAGCGCACACATGGGACCGTAGTGCTGTCTGTTTGTGCTGCTGGCACTCACTGGGATTCATCCTCTCCCTTGAACACAATCCCAGTTCAAGCCTCCTCCCCTCTGCAGTGACCAGAGAGTTTCAGCAATGGGGAAACCACAGACCACAACCAGAAAGTAGAGACAAGCTCAGGCAAGCAAGAGGCAGAAACAGCTCCATCCCATGAAACCCGGATTTTAAACCTTCCCCTTCCATATGGCTACTAAAACCACCAAAACTAAACACAAAACCCAACCCTCTTTCAAAACTTACACAAAACAAGGAGCCATCAGGACAGCCAAAGGTCAAGCAGCCAGTGATCTACCAGGATGCCAAAGCACCACGTTTCACAGCAGCAAACATTTACTGAGGCCACGTTGTACAGTTCAGTCAATACAGGGCACCGAGGGTGGTTTCTGATCCCTGAGCACACACTGGTCCCAGGGAAAGTTTCTGTCTTGACAAATGACGATTTTCCAACAGAAGAATGATTCAATCAGAAGATTCGTCTGAGACAAACTCATTCAACAGAACACAACAGGTACAGAAAATCAAGTCTCAAAGAGATAGCTACTTTCTCTCTAGAGAAACAGCAGGAGAAAACCAGGCTGACAAAGCATACAGGGCACCCACCCTTGAAACCCTCCAGGATTTAACATGCTTGATACCAACCCAGCCAGAGAGGAAGCTATAATTGCTGGAGGCACCATGTCTGTACCAAACACTTTCAGCCATCACTGCCCCCAGCAAAGATTTTGGGTGACCCACCTCATCCAGAGGTGCGCATCTCCACTTGCTCCTTGGGCATTTAAGCTCTTTCCAGCAGCAATACGAATGAAATTCCCAGTGGAGTCAGAGGGATGGGAGGAAGGAGTCATGCAAAGTTCCTAAAACTTATTTTTCCAATGTAAGTGCTTAGGAGAAACCCATTATTAAGCAGCTTCCTGCCCTGGAGCCGAGCATTTTACATCCACTTGACATCATCCCTACAGAAGGGGACAGGAGTTATCACATCCCTTATCATTTCTATGCAGAAGAAAGGGAGACCTGCTTGTCCCTGCTCCTGCTGGCAAGCTCCTTGTGGCAGCAGAGTGAGTGCTCAACACCCTGCTCTGCTCCATGCATGCTCAGCACCCCTGTCCCTGCCTGCTCCCACTGACCTGGTGGGAAATAACGCTGCAAAGCACTTGAGACAGTTCAAAGAGATTTTTCAATAGACTGAAAAGAGCATCACATCAAAGAAGTCAGACATCTTCCACCCCCCACACCGGATGTACGTGTTCAGACAACTGTCAAGACTAGGAAGTCAAATGTCTGTGTGTTGAATTAACACGAACACGGGGAAAAAGGAGAGGCCAAGAATTACCTTCAATCTAAACCTCAGATTTACTGAGCATGAAACTTCAACAGCTGTCAAAATCTTGATTTCCTACACCAGGAGTTACAAAAAACCCCAATCTCAGTGGAAAGAGACATCTTAATTTCAAAAAGTAATAATAAAAACCTGCAGCAGGAGATGAACAAGAGAGATCATTCAGCAAAGCTCCTCCAAAGTGGGGCTGGATTTGATGGCATGGGAGGTAACAAGGCAGCACTCTGGAAAGAGCCAATTTGATTTGGCTGTTTTGCTACTGGAAGAAGAAACAACAACCCACATCGAGCACACATTTAGCTCCTCTGCATTTCACTGCCTCAACGCAGAGCTGAGGCCGGCATGAAGCCGTGTGTATGTATCCCGGTGATCCTGCCCAGGTGACCCAGCTCCACGTGGGGCTGCTCTAACCTTTCCCAGCTGTGTTTTGGTGATGGTCTGATGGTCTCCACGTGCTGCTGCAGATGGAGCAGCTGCAGGGAGAGGCAGACACCTGCCTGCGGTGCAGGGGAGATCAGAGACAGCAGCTCCTGCCCTACTTCAGGCTACAGCAGTATCAGGATTGTAAATGCTGTGTTTGGGGTTAATAACCTGGTGGCTCTGAGCCCAAGTCACTCAAAATGCTGCACGCTGAGGTCTGAGTTCAGCCTGGCTCATTTATGTACAGTTAATGTCCACAGCAGCTCTCCACTGACCAGCCCCACAAAAACCCTGAAGGAGTGGAGGAGATGAGTGACAGATACACACTGGTCCTACTTAGAGCTTAGAGCACCATGAGATGCCCCAGCCATCACAGAATCCGACTGGTTTGAGTTGGAAGGGACCTTAAAGCTCATCCAGCTCCAACCACTGCCATGGGCAGGGACCCCTTCCACTAGAGCAGGTTGCTTCAAGCCCCTCTGTCCATCCTGGCCTTGAACACTGCCAGGGATGGGGCAGCCACAGCTTCTCTGGGCACCCTGTGCCAGTGGCATCTCCAAGACTCCTTCTGGTACTGAACAGCCTCTGTTGTTGGTGAGAACCTTGGATTTCTTACAACTAAACAGCAGTGTAATGCATCTACCTTACCAGCAGTGCTGCTTCAGCATTCCTTACCACTGTTTTCGTGCCAGTCCTTGTTCAGTGATGACAATATTTCTATTAAGAACACAAGAATATGGAACTATGTGATTACAAACTGTAGAGACAGACAAAAAAAAAAAAACAAATAAAACCACTTCCCAATAGGTTCCAAACGTCTGGACACTGCAGCAGCAGGAAAAGAAGCTATTTGTTAGAGTCAGCAGTGAGTTTTAGATGACTTGAACCTCAGTCAGAATCCCAGTCATATGGGAAAAAAGCTGTAAGATGTAATAAAGTTTTGGAAGAAAAGAGAGAATTTGAGGGCAAAATTTAGATCTTGGAGAGCCAAACTGCCAGGAATTGGTTCAAGAAGCCTGCAGGGGCAACTTGTGTTGACTACAGAAGATTCCTGTGCAAATGAAAAGGTTTTTGCTGCCTGCTTGTTTTGGCACATGGCAAAGCTGCAAACTCACCCCCAGGGTTCTCACCAACAACAGAGGCTGTTCAATACCAAGAGTCTTGGAGATGCCACTGGCACAGGGTACCCAGAGAAGCTGTGGCTGCCCCATCCCTGGCAGTGTTCAAGGCCAGGCTGGACACAGGGGCTTGGAGCAAGCTGCTCTAGTGGAAGGTGTCCCTGCCCATGGCAGGGGTTGGGACTGGATGAGCTTTAAGGTCCCTTCCAACACAAACCACTCTGTGGTGAATGAGAGGTGCTGAAGGTGCAGCCCACTAAAATTCTTCCATGTTTTCAAGAGCCAAGTCCAAACAAAGCAGCATTTGTGAAAGCTCCTCTTGGGTCCAGTTTCCCAGCACCTGTATCCCCATGTCTCCTGGGCACTCAGCTTGCCCCTTGCCTTTGCTGTGTCACGGTACATCTCTGCCTGCAGAAGCTGACTATGAAAATGGACTGTGGCTGTCTTCTTGACCCACGCAGAACAGCTAATCCAAGAGGTATAATCCTGTTTTAATGAGGAAATTATGGGAATTTTGATAAAGTACATGTTATAAAAGCCCTACTAGAACATTCTTTAGTCTGTGGGACTGGATGATGGGCTTCTAAACGAAATTTTGTAAGCACCTGTCTCAAGCTGTGTAATGTACAGGAGGCAAGAGAGTAGACCTGCTTGTTTGCAAGGCACCATAAACCTGTAGCAGCACTGGAGGCACACTTCCTATGGCTACTGAGACCCGAGTGCCACCCCTTCAACAAAATGTCCCATCCTCTGCTTGCTGGAGGAGACAAGAGGACACCACAATCTCCAACTCACCCAACTCCATCTCTCCAACTCACAGCACCCCTCCTGCAAGCCAAAAATGAGGCTGACCATGGATGGTGTAGCCAACCTGTCCCCAAGAAAGCGGACCAAAACCACCAGCTGATTTCATACAGACCAACAAAGAACAGTGAGACAGCAGGAACTTCGTCAAAGCCACACTGAGCTGCAGTTGAGCTGGTGACCTCCAAAGCTGAACCTTCAAGCCTCTGCCAGATTGGGAATCAGTGCCAAGTTTTGCATTACAATAAGACCATTTGAAAACAATTCCTCATTACATCTGAAGTGTAGAAATTCACTTTATGCTCATTGTACACACACTTGTTTCTGACCTCACAAGACCTTGCTCCAGCACTAAAGTAGAACTCGATGAACTGACATTTCAACACTTTCTTTTACCCTCAAGTATAAACATGCAACTGCTGAGAAAACGCAGTGATGCTCTGACCTGACACAACCAGTCCTGTTGAGGGATCATTCCTGGGCTGTTATCACTGACTGGAATTACCAGGGCTTTGCCAGCAGCTTAATGAGATGGAAACTCATGCTCCCACTGCCAGGATTTGTTTGTCAGGGTATAAACTATTTGGATGCCCCAAATATTTTGCTTCTGTGTTATAAAACAGGTGTGAAGAGGTGAATCTCCATCCACGGAGCTGCTGCTCAGGGAAGCACAGACATTTGGCCAGCACCATCAGTGACAGATTTGAATTCCTGGCGTGCTGGATGTGCACAGGCAGAATGTGTCCATCGGCTCCTCCTTACCTCGGTTGTTCCTAGAATGGTTTGGGTTGGAAGGAACCTTAAAGCTCCTCCAGTTCCAGCCCCTGCCATGGGCAGGGACACCTTTTACTGGAGCAGCTTGCTCCAAGTCCCATCCAGCCTGGCATTGAACACTGCCAGGGATGGGGCAGCCTTAAAGCAGCTCCCAGTGCCTAATGCAGCTACCAGAAACCTGGAGAGGAGCTTTGGGTAAGGGGGAATGGCTTTAACCTGCCAGAAGGGAGACTGAGATGAGCTCTTAGGCAGAAGCTCTTCCCTGTGAGGGTGCTGAGGCGCTGGCACAGGGTGCCCAGAGAAGCTCTAGTGGAAGGTGTCCCTGCCAGTGGCAGGGGGTGGAACTGAAGGAGCTTTAAGTTCCCTTCCAATACAAACCAGTCTGGGATTCTCCAGGACTTTCTAGGCTGCCTTACACCACCAAGAGCATCAGCAAGATAGCGAAGGTGCAGTGCTGGTGGGAACTGAGGCAATCTTATTGACACATGCAAAAGGCAAACCAGAGAACCTGTGCCAACCAAACTATCTTGTATGGTATCTGTGAGACTGAAGCAGGAACTTCTGCATAAGATCCTGGTCTCTGATGCTCAACTGTCCATACACCATCACAGGAGTCATCAGCACTGATGGAGGATCAAGATGTGGTAAATTGTATTCAGGAGTAGTGACTGAGTCTACAAATGTTATTTTTGTGAGCATATTTTACCATAAAAAGATAACAAATTTCATTCCATTATTTCAAGCTTAGCTTAAATTAGAGGTACAGCGCTCAAGGGAAACTGCTGTCATTATTAAATGGGAAATAAAACCTGCTGAACACCGTCGCTGCAGTGACTGAAGCCTCAACATTTAACTAAAACTGGTAACAGGCAAACAAAGAACCATCTCAAAAACACCCTGCCCAGCAGTTTGTGTGCTTTGGTAGTTGTTTACCCATTCACATGCACAAAGGTTTATTTTTCCTCGTCCTAAAATCAATGCTACCCAGGGTAAGAAATCAGTTTGTTCAATGAGACAAGTATGTTCAAGAAGAAAAAGAAGGAAAAGTGTGAACATTGTCAGAGCACTGTGGTGGAAAACTACAGCAAGGCCAAGCAGGTGCTGTCAGATAGAGGCAGCAGGGATGGTGATGCTAGTCAATGTGGGTGCAGAGCTCCCTGTGTCTCTAAATACCCACCTCTCCTTTCTGTGTACAGCTTCACAGGTGAGGGGTGCCTTGGCTGGAGAAATGGATGCAGGGATGACATCAGAGATCAGGTTAAGGAGCTGTTCCTGCCTCTGTGCTTCTCCATTGCACAGCCCTGAACCATTCCAGCTCTGTGAAGGACCCGGGGATGCCCTCCCAGATCTGCTAAAATAATCTGCTTCATGGCTGCCACAGATTTGTCACATATTTTTTTCTGGGAAGGATCCTCAAGTTTGCTGCCTTTTCTCTCCATCTCTAAGCAGATCTCCTGGCAAAAAAACATCAGCCCTGGGAAGTGGATGGCTCCACAATGAGGATATCAGCTTAATACAACTTCCATCTACAAAGGAGAAGGAGAAAGGACTAGGGAATGCTCAGAAAGACAGAAACCTGGATGCATCAGCTTGTTCATGCATCCACCTGTGACACAAGCACTGACACACTTAAGTACATGCCCAGGCTCAAACAGGAGGTAGATGTTTAGGCTGACACAAGTGATCTCAAGCTTGGCTTGAAGGTTTTTCAGTGCTTCCTGCTCTGTGACAGTTCAGGAGGGGGAATGCACTGAAAGAACGTTCCTGAGGATGAGTTTCTCAGCACAGCATCAAGTACGGCATGTATCGTCACCACAGGAAGGTGCTCCATCAGCATCTGGAGTGTGAAGAGGGAAGCAAACAGCAGAAGGAAAGCAAAGCACTAGAAAGAATTTCTGGCTGGAATTTGCTGCTTTCAATCCTCATGTGAACACGGGCTGTGTGCTGCAGAACACCATGCTCACACCGCGGAAGCAAAATGGGCACAAGGCTTCCATCCAACTTGGGTTTAATGGCAGAGAAGATAGATCCGCTCTTTGAGAAGAATCCCAGTTGTTGATGTCTATTTTGTCTGGCGATGGAGCGCAGCATTCCTCCTTCCTTCTTGCCAACAGTGCTGGAAGTACGGTGTACTTTAAAGTAATTACAGTAGCTCATCCCGGAAATGGCTGCATTTCAAACTAGGCAGGAGACACAAAAGTAGGGAGTGTTTCCCTGAGGAAGGTTTAACCTGCTTCAGACCTCGGGATGAAAAGATGCTCTCCCAGACAAACCATCGCTGTCTGCTTCCTATACCTGTCCAGTTTGTCTCCCCTTAGCCTACCTAACCTTGCCAGCAGCTCCACGCTGGCAAATCCCGGGAAGCACAACCCCAGCACGGCAGCCATGGGCAGGAGCTGCCTTCCTACAAAGGCTTCATCCAGGCTTTTTCTTGTTGAGCTGACGTCTCTCTGACTCCTCAGGAAAACTGGCTAACGTTTGGCTGTGCCAACCTGTACCCCTCTAAATCCACAGCCTGGGTTCTGCAATAGGCCTGGAAGTGTTCAGTGGTCTGATTATTGGGAGAACAGCCACAATTATCCAAATAAAACTATTACTATATTGGGTCTTAGATCATAAATAGAACTTAATGGATTTTATTACATCCCAGGAAGCGAGAGCTACAGAACGAAAAGTATTGAGACGTGTGCATTGCTGCTACCTATCAATTTCTCCTCAACACTCAGCACTTAAGAAATACCCCAAGAAACACACTGCTCCCACAGCCTAACTATTTCCAGGTCCCCTCTGAGCTCTTCCCTTTTAGCCAACTCGCACGGTACGTTTTAACAGCTGAAAATTAAAGGGTCACAATATTGAGCTTTCAGGTATCAAGTTCACAATGGAAATAGCAGCTGACACAGAAAGGGCACTGCTGAGCGCGGCGGGAATAATTCTGTTGCCTCAGAGCTGGAAGCAGCTCCCTTACACAAAGTTTGTTATTTAACTCAGTGAGAAATGAAAGAAAATGCCACAGCCATTGATTTATTCCTTGCACAGCCTCCTTCAAATTGTACTCTAAAACCAGAGCTGTATTAGCAGTGAGTCTTAACTTCTGGCTGCAGCGTCCTCTTTAATCCACATAACTCCATTTCAAGTGAATGCAGTGAGGCCATGGCCTAAGTGAGGGCTGCTTGTCCTTCAAGCCCATACAAGCTCTTCTGCTGGAGCCTAACCTCCAGACACTTCACAGGAGCCAAACACAAGTGGGTGCCTGGGGTCCAACAGCCAGCAATGAGCAATCCAGGATGTTCAACAGCCACCGGGCAACTGACCTTATGGAGAAGGGCAGGAACAACGAGGGCTTCTGTGGGGCCATGGGAAGGCAGCCAGATGTGCCTGCTTCCCGTCTGCCCTCCTCACCTCACCCAGGAAAAGCCATGCTGCCACCCCTGAGACTCCTCACCTGGCCCCGCTCTGCGGTGACAGCCCAGGCCTGCTGCTACCTCCCAAACAGATGCATTTATTCTCTTGAGAGCCTCCCACATCTTATCTAGCCGGCGGTTTCCAAACGCTGGTCACCAAGTCCAGCTCAAACTGCTTGAAGCTCTTTTAGGCAACTATTCCTGGAAGCGCTTTGGCTTGGGGAGCGAGCAGCAGGGTCCCCCCAGCACTGCCCTGCCATGGGATGGGGATGGAAAGCACCGGTGCTGCTGTAAACAGGCCCTGGCCTGGGGATGGATGTACAGTTTACAGAGATCCCTTGCTTGAAGCAAATTTGCCTCTCAACACATGGCCAAACTCTCACGCAATAAATTAACTATTTGGCAGCCACTGAACTAGCTCTGGAGCCAAACCAATTAGGGTTTAATGTGATCCCAATTTCCTATTTCTGAGACGGGGGTTGGGGTCGGGAGGGGGCAGAAGGGGGAAGAAGAGGGAGGGTGAAGTAAATCCCCTTCGGGTTTATAAATCCTGTGCCAATCATCCCAGCTAAACCTGTCACCCACAGCTCTGACTATGGATTTGCACTCGTGGGCTCCGCGGGCCGCTGTGGGAACGGGCACGTTGGACGCAGCCAGCCCGACTCCTGACTCCCCACATGTGTTTTCCATACTTGGGAAATTCAGTCATTTAAAAAATATTTACCAAGCTTTGTCTTTAATTAGAAAAACATGAGGACGGATAAGGCAAGTTATTGTTTCTAAGCTAGAAATGTCAGAGATCCTCATATGTCAGCAGATAAAGCTCATAACCGACCCATGGACGCGCTGCCAGGGTGAAGGCAAATGGTTCAAAGGTTTTTTCCATCCCTCCGTGTACAGAGTTTTACAGTCAGTGGTTCCTAGGCCCCCACCAAACCTAATCAGGGAGGAAGAGGAGGGAAGATTCCTCCCGCAGATCTGCTAGACAGGGTATTTTAATGCAAAAGAGCTTGCCCAGCAGGGGAGGGGAGGAAGATGGGAGCCATTTGACTGCTTTGTGTTTTAACATCCTGACTCCAGGCCCACCCCTACACATGCATTACCTTCTATCACCTAAGATAAGCAAATTAATCTCATCCGCCCCTGGAAATGCCACAGGCTGAGAAACACCCATTCTTTAAAAAGTGTTACATCCAGTTTCTGTTTAACAAAGACCCACCAAAACGTCTGCTCCCAAGAACCTAGCCACAAAATACTGTACCCCACAGTACTCACGTAAGAAAAGGAAGCTGACTGTGCTCCTAGCAGGCAACCACGAGCATCTGCCTGGCCTGGACCATATGTGACCATACAGATGTACCCCATACTACAGGCCCTCTTCCATCTCCATTTGCTCAAGCACCTCCGGCCAGATGTAAAGAGTGTCCGCAGGCAGGATGCACAACAACTTCAGAAGTATAAAGCAAATATGTATTGGCTAGCAGACACAAAAGATAGCCCAGATGTAATGAGTTATTTGGCTTAGCATTTGTGTGCTTACCACTCGGAAGTCTTTGCTGGCGTCAGCAGCGTCCCTGGATGGGCTCCCCAGCGCTGCCACCAGCCCTGTCCCACAAGTGCTGGTGACTGCTCATCCCAGACCAGTCCCTGGCCAGCCCAGCCTATTCCCACACACACCAAGCACATACAGCCTCCCTGTTCTCTTTCCATTAGGATTTTATACCTCCTTCTCCTCCTCCTGCTGATTCCTGTCAGAAATGCTGCGATAAAATGCATGTGAAAGCCAGGTGGGAGCATCCCTGGTGACATATTTGGAAGAATTTGCTGCTACAGCAACTAGGTGCACTATCAGGAAGTGACAGACTAAATCCCAAGAGATCATGAGGATTAAACAGAGTTGAGGGAGAAGCTGGTATCAATGCTAACAAACTGGTGTGTTTACTGAGTCCACTCAGAGACAAGCAGCAGTAGCTCTGCAAGCAATCACAAAGTATTCATCTGATTATTATATGATATCTACAGAAAGAACCCCCTACACTTTCCACTCAAAACCATTCTGTAATAAAAAGCTTCAAAGTGTCTCCTATGGACATGCCATTTATGTTCTGAAAATATCCTTGTAAGCCAAGGTTGAGGGCTATTATCAGCTACTATCTTAAATACCAACATAAATCTACACTGGAGAAAATCCCTGCCTTTACATTATATATATCAAGACTGCAAAGCACGCCTTTGAGGAAAACGTATGTGCAGATTTTGACCTCATAGTCCAATTGCCAAGTAAGTTACTACTTGTAGAAGTCAGTGCTTTTCTCTAGAAGAACATGAAATGGAGTAAGGAACATTTTAGCTGTGCTCTCAGGTCAGGGTTGATTAACCTGGAGTGTACAAACACAGCTTAAATGATGACCATGACCCCTTGATAACGGAATCAAACACGAGTGTGCATACATGTGGGATATGGGAGGGATGGGAAGGTGACAGGGACAACACAGAAGTTTTCTGCCCCAGACACCGTCTGGACAAGTGCCTTCAGGAGGGGGGGTTTCCATCTGGAAAAGGTCCAGGTAGATTGCCAGCCTGGGTGGAAGCAGTGTCTCCAGGACTTGCTACATCAGAGACACATTCACTTCTCACCTTCCTGAGTTTTACAGCTGCCCCCTTCTTCTGAAGTCAGAGTTAACCTCCGATTCTTGCCAGCACAACTGAAACCCAAGCAGTCCTTCCCCCTCTCCAGTGGTTTATGGCAACATCTCAATGTAGCTGCAAAGCCTTGGCAGCTCAGCCTGATGGAAACTGTACTCAGCTCACTATTCCACTCCAGTCGTGCTTTTAAGAGTCAACTGCATGAGCTCTACCTGAAGTACATGCTCTTTTCTATCCACAGAGAAGCTACAAATCAAAAAACTTCTCTTTTCTCTGACTGCTTTAAAAAGCCAGTTTATTTCACCCTCCCCAACACTGGTGCAAGGGAAGAGTTAACACCTTAAGCCTTTTACTTTACAGCATATGAAAACCAAGACTAAGTTCCTGAAAGACCCGTTTTAATTTCTGCCCATTGGAAGTACCCATGTAATACAAGCATGCTCATGAGAGTTAGTATGTGCCTTAAACTAATATGGAACATCCCAAAGTTTCAAAGCAGCCCCACATTTCTTCTGTCTTTCTGGATCATCAGTTTCCCACTGAGCACTGAACCACTGAACCACTTCTCTGTAACACACAGCCAAAGGAATCAAGCAACCTCCTGACACTACCAGCAACTGTATTCATAAAAGAGCAGAAATCCCTGGGCTGATAATCAAAGCAATGCATATCATTTGTGCTTCTGACAATTATCAGTTTACAGCTGACTATTCACTTTCTTGAGACCAAAGATAAGATTCAACAGTGTTCTTAGGCAAACACTAGGCCCAAGAACCAAGTGATCCAGCTTTCAGCCTGTTCAATAAACGGCACTACCAGGACACTGTTACCTGTTCTAGCTATAAACTGCTGAAGGCTGTAACCCATATTTATGTGCTCATCCTTAAAAAACAACTGTATGGCTCACTCATTAGCACTTCACCAGTGGATGCTGAAACACAGGCTTATTAAAAGTGCATAAGAAATGATGCTGTAGGTGCTGCTGAATCACCCAAAGCCTCACAGGCACTTGTCACCCTCTCCTGCCAGGGGCTATGGCCTTTGCCATAGCTGCTGGCCTCCGGTCAGTGCAAGCACTTCAGACCTGTCAGCAGGACCCAGATGAAAAGCCCTAATCTCAGACATGGCTAAATATTGTAAACCTGAGCACCTACATATACATTTATCTCTTCCTGACACGATTCAGACAGAAACAGTCAAACAACGTGGCCAAGGTTGCAGAAAGTTTCATATCTGAGAGTGGAACTGGTTTCACACACCCACCGTGAGGCTATGGCTTTAGGCACATCACTGTCTCCTTTAGCTTCAGTTGTTTCTAAGTAGGATTTCAAAGGCCTGTCTCTCCTCCCAGTGCTACAAGAGAGCCAGGGAATCTCACCAGTCTCTGCATACACCATGAGCAGACACACTGAGTGGGACCTGTTTCATCTAACCTCCTCGTAGCCAAAGCCTAAGCCAGCTATCCTGGGCTCCCCTTGCAGTCAATGAAGGAGCCCAGGCACCTCCAGCATGTAATTTGTCTCATCCAGAGAGAGGTGCCCAAGACTGGGAAGACGAATCACCCCCAGAAGCCCCTGTTTTTCCACTGCCACTGCAAAGGGAGTTGGAGAAAGGAGATCAGACACATAGGGCTGACTTCTGGCAAGGAGGTTAAAGCAGATGATCTTACCCAACCTCCTGCTGTGGAGCCTTTTCTTCAAGGCAGACAAAATGAAGAGACCTCTGTGGCAGTGAGATTAGGAGCTCATCAGCCAGGGACCAGCGCTCTGTAAACCCAGGGGATGTTAACACTTGCCTACCATTGTGCCCTCCTCCCGCTGTAGGCTGTAGCCACCTGGGCCACTGACTGTTTCAAGGCCACATGCTTTGACGTGCCTTAAGGGGTAAGAACCTTACTCTGAACATCTCCACACATTCTGCACTAAGCAGCGTGATACAGTATTCATCCACCCTCTACCATTTTCGCCACTTGGTAATTCCTCCTCAGTACCGGCAATTCAGCTTTCAGGGTGGTTTCCACATTAGCGTCAGCATCTATCTTTACATTGCTTCCCTATGAGCAATCACACTTCATTTCAAAATTCCCTCATTTCCTCTGAGCTTTGGGACGTGTTTTTAACCACTTTTCTCCCTTCATTGAACTATGACTTATCAACAGGCTGTGATTGTGCAAATGGCCCACGCAGGCTGTCAGCCTGGACATCCCACTGCCCCCAGTCATCGCGGCTCCCTCTGGTACCTCTCTGCTCAGCCCAGGACGGTCCATTCCAGACTGTGGGCAAACAAACGCTGTGTGCACGAGCACAGGTGAGAAGAATGGTCAGGAGATTAGGATGGTGTGATGCACAGGCTGATGAACCATCTACCCTGCTCTCCTGCCAACCTCATTGCTTGGAGAACCCCTCCTCTGGTAATAAACCTCCTGTGTTGGGAAATTAGTGAAAACTCCAGGTATTCACCTTCCCGAGCAGAGGATGCTAGGACAAACGGGCTTCATGTACACACACACACACACACACACACACACACACGCTGCCCATCCGAGTGCGCGCCACGGGTCTGGCCACAGCCGAGCCCGCTGCCCTGCTCCTCCCAAGCTACGGGCTGACCGCGCGGCTGCAGGCACCAGCCCTGCTCCACGCCGGGTCCCAGAGCCCCATCCAGCGCGGAAACCAACCACACACCCGCGGGGCTGGGCTCGCAGATGGGGGATCCCCGAGGCTGGCCAAGGCGTTGCGGGCAATGAACCGCATGGGAGATCCCGCACCGACCGACACCAGCACTGCAGTTAACACACACGTGTGCCGCGGGCAGACCCCCCCCTGCACCCCTGGGGCCGGCACCAGCGCTGCCCCCCGCTCCCCCGCGCCGCCTCCCGAGGCCCGGCCAGGCCGAGGCGCCCCCGCCGCCGCCCAGCCCCGTTCCCGGCCCTCTAGGCCCTTCGCCCCCGTCCGAGCGGCGCCGAGCGGGCCGGCGCCTCCCCCCCCGCCGCGGCTCTTACACTGGCAGCCGCCCGGGATCCCCACCATCGCCCGGCTCCTCGGCGCCTCCTCCCGCTCCCCGCCGCGGCCCCACCGGCCCGGCCCGGCCCGGCCCTTCGCCGTGACGCTACCGGGGGCGCGGCCTACCCGGCCCGCCCCGGCAAGGCCGCGGGAGGCCGGACGCTTGGCCGGCTGACGGAGCGGGGTGCCAGGCTTTGAAGCCACGCTTTGTAGACGGGTTTAATGGTGGATTTTTAGCCTAACTGGGGCTTGTGGCCTCCCCACCATCATCTCACCGACCGCACTGGGGCTTTCCCACTGTGTTACAGCACCTGAGGCTGCGCTGCGCTCTGAGGTACCTGGAGAGTCCGAGCTGCCTCATGGCGTTCCCCGCAGCCCCACGCCTCAAAGGGTGGTTTCAGTCCGGAAGCCAGGCTGCCCTGGCTGTTCTGGAGATGCAGGGCAAGTGACATGGAGAATCGTGGTTTGGGTTGGCAGGGATGTTGGAGATCATCCAGTGCCAGCCCAGGGACCTCTTGCACTGTGATGACGTTGTTCTAAGCCTCATCCAACCTTCACGCCCCACAACTTCTCTGGTAACCAGTGTCTCACCAAAACTGTCTTCCTTAAATCCGGTCTAAACTGACCCTCTTCCAGTTCAAGCCTCTGCCCTTTGTCACTTACAAGCCTTGAACAAGTCTCTCTCCATTGCTCTTAGAAGCCTTTGTCTATTGAAAGGCTGCTGTAAGGAAGAATGGGCCTTTTCCCAAGGTCCAGCTAACTCCATGGTCCTTCTTCTGTGGAAATGGGGGGACCTGAAAAGCCTTGCTACGAGCTCTTGTGATTGGGTTTGGCTTTGTTGGCCCGGGAGCTCTGTGTGTCAGGAGATCTCCATGGGCTGCTGCCTTTCCACAGCTGGCCACAGGAAATCACATTTCAGTTTACATGGACAGAATGACAGGAGCATCCATCCAGCCTCATCATCCTTGTTTTAACTTTGTGGCTTTGCCTCTTCCCCTTGCGAGGCACCAGCGCTTCTCTGCACCATTCTGTCTGCCAGAGCCTGCATCCCCCACACAGCTCTTATCTCCTGCCACGCTGGCTGCAGCCTGGCTCTGGCCTGTGCTTGCCACCACTTCATTTCAGTGTCATCTGCAGCCTTGCTGCTGCCAAATCTGTGCTGGTGAAGCAGAAGGGGCTCTTCTGTGGGGTGCTGATAAGAGCTTGCTTTTAATTTAGCTGGTCTGCAAAGCCCGTGAAGCCCCAAGGAGAGCATCAGGCTGGGCTCCACCAGAGGCTTCACCAGCATGATGGCAGCAGCTCCCAGGCTGCCTGGCCGTGCTCCCCATCCACAGCCCGGCAGCTCCCTGAGGTTCACCCTTGCTGGAGCATGGAGGGGGATGGGAACTGCTGTGCTGATGGCGTGGGGCTGTTGCTGACCTGCTCTGTGTCCTGTCCTTCCTGGGCACCATGACCCTGACGGGGCGTGCCCTGGTGTGAAGTGTTATTGCTCGGAATGGGGAGGAGGTGAGGAGGGCTGGGAGCACAAAGCCGAGCCCTGAAGTGTGCTGGGGAAAGCTTTGAAGCAAATGTATTTTTCATCCTCCTTTCTGTACAACAGCTTTGGTGTTGCCCAGGTACAGCCATGGTGGGCACAAAACAGCTTCATCACAGGGTCTGCATTGAGGCTCTGTTTCTAAAGATGAAACAGCTGCAGAGGGAAACCCCGAAGAGGGGATGATTGTGCTAAATAACACTCATAATACCTGCAGAGTAGCAGGATGGGGTACATGCAGGGCTTGATCTTGCAGAGCTCAATGCTGATGAAACACATAGGAGCTCAGGACAGCGGCTTTGGGGACATTTCCATAGTTACATGTGACTTCCCCATAGAAGGAAGCACATGTTTTAGATGTGGCCATCCTGCTGCTCCTCCAGCAAGTCTCTTCTACAGAGACAGTGAGGTGTGTGCAGGGAATGGGCTGTTTGTGCTCCTTCTCATGAGTGGTGCCAGGGCTGTGGGCAAGACCTGGTGCATGGTCCTGGTCCTGTAGGGAGGATGAGCTCCAGATCCTGATGGTCTGAGAGCAGGGGGACCGTGTCACCCTTGAGAGGAGCACCCCTTCCCCACCCCAGTGCCCCAGGTTTTAAGCCATACAGTGAGCTAGGCTTGTCTCATGCTCTCTGGAGCTGGGGTAGAGCTTGGGAAACATCAACAGCCATGAGACAAAGGGGTCAGTTGCAGTTCTTGCTCTGTGGGTACATTGGTACACAGAGCAGGGTTTATTTGCTCTAAGAGAAAAAATCCCACCAGCCTTTATGAGTGTGGATTTATGTTCTGTGTCCAACAGAGCAACACCTGTTCTCTCAGCTGATGGTTCTGTATGTCCTTGAAACAGGCTTGTGCATTAGAGAGCACACTCTGCAGACACGTGGACTTCACTTGAAACCCTCTTCTTTTAACCTGGGACAAGAAAAAGAAGACTTCTCAGCCCGGTGCAGTATGGGGCCACACACGTCCTAGAGAGGTACATATGTATGTCTCAATCCATATACATTATCATACCTGACTGCATCCAGTTTTGCAAACAGCATTTTAGGACTATAAATACCCATCCTCACCCATACCCAAGCACTGATGTAAAGCACCCTTCTGGGTTTGATACTCTTCGCTCACTGCGCTACTTCCAGCTTTTGCTCCAGGTAGGGCCACCAAAGGAAACCTTCATTGCATGGCCTTGAGTCCCCCTCTGCATAAATCCTGTCCACCAGCATGGCAGAGGTGGGAAGCTCAGTCCCTGGGAGCAGCACTTTGCAGCCTTGCTCCTGTTCTTCTCAAAGCAGGGTTTGTGTGAGCCTGCACCTCAAGGGAGGCCCTGTACAGCAGGGTTTGGAGCAAGGTGGATCACCACCAGGTCTGAGGTGCTGAGGTGTCTCTTCCATCTCTGTCCCTGGTAAGGTAGCTGAGAGCAGCTGAAGGTTGTTCTCCTCTCTGCAGACCTGTGTTGAAAGGAGGGAGCAGGATGCTGAGCTGGAAGGCTCAGAGGAAGGGGGAGATCTCAGTTGATGACCATGGCCCTAAGCTGGAGCATGCTCTTTTGGTCAAAGACCATGCCCATTCTTGCTCCCTACATCTGACCTCAGCCTTTCCCTGCCTCTTCATCACCCATTTGCTGTCCCCTCCCTGGTCCCACACCAGCTGAGTCCTTCTATTTCCTTTACAGGGGACACAAATCTGGTGGTAGGGATTAACAGGTCTGATCAAAGAACCATGAGCATAAGAGCAAGAGGGAACATTATTTGGAAATCTTTCATCTCACAGGCACGTGTAGCTCTAAAAATGATGAAGAAAGAGTACTGTCATAAAACTGAGTGGGAAATGAGATAAAGGGTTTATCTCACAGCACAGGTCTTGGCAGAGTAACCTGCCCTCTTCCTTCCCTGAGAACTGGCTTTCAAAACAAGGCAGAATGGGAAGTTCAGCACAAGCATCATTAACATGAGTGAGAACTGAGGAGTGCAGTGGGGCAGATGGTGCCAGAAGGGGAGGCTGGGGTTTGGTGGTGTTTCCCAAGGTCACTCCTAGTGTCCAGTGCATGTTTCTTCTGGCACCATGTGAGTGCACAAAGGCAGGTCAGCATTGCCTGGAGCAGCAAGATGAGACCTTACTGAGCAAGAGCTGCTGGAGCAGAGGAGGGGTGGGATGAGCCCTGTTCACCAGGTTGGAAGCTGAGCACAAAGCAGCTATTGAGCCCAAACAGGCAATAATTCTGTGATAGAATCTGGTGACATTATTTATTACACAGGGCCCTTTCTTCAAACATGAATGTTTGAACCTGAGAATGTCCAGCCTAGCTCAGAAACTGTAATGCTGCCCCTGAAACCATCTCAGATCTTCCCTGTTTGTATATTCAACCTGATGGGTGCCTGCTGCAGCCATAAAGATGGTGATACACTCTTGAATATCAATTTTGTTTTCCAAAGGCCATCTGGCTGCATTTCTGTATTGTTTGAGAAAGCAGTGACACCAGCAGTGCTGTGTTACCCCCAAAATGTCCTGTGCTGGGAGAGGAAACGGCTGGGGGGGCTGAAAAGAGACGTGAGCATTCACTAGTCACGGCTGTGTTTCAGGGATGTGCATCACTTTGTGAGATCTCTCAGCTCTTCACTGAGATGAAGAAACATTGGTCAGCATCATAGGACACAGTAAGAGGGTCCTTTCCCATGTCATCTGCTCCTCCAGGTCACCTCTGGTCGGGCACTCAACCTTGTGCAGCTCAGTGTATCAGCTCTGCGTTTCCCACCAGTGCATGCAAACCATGATGGCCTCTGCCAGGGTCCACAGCACTGCTTCCTGTGGGCAGCAGGAGAGCTCAGTATCGGCAGGATCAGGCCAAGGTTGCAGAGCCAACAAGTCAAAGGAAGTTGTCAGACCCTTTCCTGGCTCCACTGCATGGCAAGAGCTGAGGAAATCCCAGCCCTTGCACTGATTTGGACCTGTCAGAGGATGATGCTTCCCATGTTGTCTTGCTTTTGGCTTCTGCTGTGCTCCTGGGAGCAGGGACACCACCCAACTGCGGGGTTGCCAGAGCCACGGTGTGTTCTGGTGGTGTCTGGGGACCTGCAGCCACAAAACTGCTCAAACTTTTAACTTGTCATCTCAAACCACCTCCTTTGCTTGCTTCAGAGCAGCGCTCAGCTGCGTCCGTGCCGAGCCGCGCAGGCTGCCTGCCATCTGGCACGAGCAGGACCAAGTAGAGTTAAATAAATGTTAAATACACACTAGCGCCATGTGACACCAGCAAAAGGCAGTGACTTCAAGCTTGAAAAGTCTGCTTGTGTAAACAGCATCCTGAAATTAATATTTACCTTTGAAAACAAACATATATTTGGGGTGTTTCGTAGTTGTTCTGCCTAGCAGATGCCAAGAACAACAGCTTGGTACTGCAGGGAATTGCCTTGACAGCTCAGGGGACAGCAAACTCCCACCAGCCTCCAGACTGCGAGGTCAGAGCCGGTCCTTCTCTTTTCAAGCAGATAAATTCACACAAGCACCAGATTAATCTTTGCTCAGGGGCTGCGACCTCTAATGAGGATCAGGAGCCGCCCCGGCGGCAGCGGGGATTCCAGCGGCAGATGGGCCGGAGGATGAGGGGTTTGGGGGTGCTTGCAGCAGAGCCTTGTGCACAGGGGCTCTGGGGAGGCAGGAGGGCTATCCCATGGTGCATCACCACCAGCCCAGACACTGAGCTCCAGCCTGGGGGGTGAATCCCATAACTGTTGTACAGATTGCAGCCAAAGCCCCCATCAGAGCACAGCCAGGCTTGGGATGGGGCTCACTGCACACCACAGGGTGCCCCTGGTTTCTGCTGCTCCTTCAGGAAGAGCTGTCATGGCCATCTCCACCCTTAAGTGAGCACTCAGCACTTTTTGGGGGTTTGCTACAGTGTTTTTATCATTTCTTTGTAATCTTGGGGATATGTGTGACCAACACAGACACAAAGCAAAGGTTAGCTGGCCCCCTGGAGGTGCTGGGGATCTCAGTAAAGAGGGGATGAGTGGGGCAGGGGTAGGAGCCCCTTTCCAGCTTTACCAAGCTGTTTTTGCAGTTGTCTGAAGCAGCAGGAGCTTTAGGTGCCTCCTACTGCTCAGCTCTTCTGCCATCACTCACTGACTTTATTTCACCCCTCTGCTCCTAATGCACCTCCTTGGCTTCATCCCTGGCACTTTCATCATCCAGCCAGGCTGGATGTGGTTCTGGTCAACCTGCCCTAGATGAAGATGTCCCTGCTCATTGCAGGGGATTGGACTAGATGAGCTTTAAGATCCCATCCAACCCAAACTGTTCCATGATTCTATGATCATCTTCCAGCTGGGGATGCCTCTTCCCAATTGTCTCTGAATCCATCCTTCCAGGACACACACTGATCCCTGATCCCATGAGCATCACACCCTATGTGAGGAGACATGGGGCTGCCACCTGCCACTCACCCGCTGGGCAGCTGCTGGCTTGGGATGACAAAGTGACACCCGGGTTCGGAGGCAAAGTAAACCCATTAATGCAGCAACGTGGCTGGGAGCGGGTGGGCCGGGCAGGAGGATGTGCGCAGGTTCTATTACCCCTGTAAAAGAAAACCCAACAATGACACCGGCACGGCTGCGAGTGGGGCAGTGTGGGGGGAGGTGACAGGGACAGATTAAACACTTGACACCCCAAAAGTGACGTCAAGCCAAGTGCACCAAACCAAGTGAACATGAGCAATAGAATACTCCAAGGGCTGCACCAGCCTGGGGTGCTCAGTGCTTCCAGAGTGCCCATGCTGGAGAAAATAGTGTATTTAAGTAAGGAGTCATGTTGAATATTTTCTTTTGAAATCTAAACCTCTTTGCACTGAAACTGCTGACAGTGCATGGCAGGGCTTGCAGTTACAATGATTTAAAACATGACGGTGATTGGTAAGCGATGCTCTGCCATGCCCAAGTCAAAGGGGGAACCAAAGGGGACCTGGGCTGGGGGAGGCACAAACAAGCTTTGACAGCACTGGGCTGTTTCTGACTTCGCTTCCTCCCCTCGGTTCAGCTGCTGAGGAGGTCAGCCAGAGTTGAGCTGGGAAAGCTGGGGAGGTTTCCATCGAGTCACAGCTCCAGGCTAATGCCGGAGGGTGCGCTCAGGTCGCTGGGAGGTCTGTGGGGATGAGGGATGGGAATGAGATGCCATCACCCTCCCGCTTCCTGGGGTGGGTCCAGCTCCTGAAGGGGTGTCCAAAACACACTTGTGTCTCCTGTCTGCATCCCCTTTCTAATTAAAACCAATTGGTTATGATGTTGGTGCATGACAATCAAATACCAGTTTTCCCTAAATAGTGGTCGATATAAATAAGACAAACCCTGAATCTCTGCTATGAAAGCTAACGGGCTAGTTGTATTATATATGAAAACCAAATAAACAGACTCAAATAATCCTCTCTAAATTGGAAAGAAAAGAAATCCTGGAGTTTGGAGGAAGAGCCATGCTATGAAGATGTTTTCAGAGCTGGAAACAGGAGTTGGTCTTTCCTCAGGGAAGTAACTGCAGAGCTTGTGTAGGGGAGATGGTTCAGAGCAAGTTTCCTGCCTGCTGATTTCAGTCACACACTGTAATGGCTCTGCCCTGCCCATTTCCAACTTGACAAAGGGTTTTGTGTGAGGATTTTAAGAAATGTTTCTATAATAGAGAGGAAATATTTCTGTAAGGATATATATAAAACTTTATATAAGAACAAATATAAGATATATAAGAATATATAAAAAATCTTACGTATGCGAAAATAAGAATATAACTAAAACCCCAGGGCAGGGGTTGGAACTGGATGAGCTTTAAGGTCCCTTCCACCCCAAACCAGTCTGGGATTCTATAAATACAAGTATGTAAATATAAAAAAAAGATGCCTAATACATATAATATAATAAAATAAATGCATAGAAGAAATATTTCATTTCTTATCTGAACAAAACCAGAGAGCAGCAATTCTGTTATGGGTAGTGAGGGCTGGAAATGATGGGAGAGAGGGAAGGTTTGCTCTGAGGGTGGGAATGATTCCCCTAGGCTATGCCCTTTCCCACCAGCACCTCCATCCTCCCTAGACACAGCTGGTGGGATCACACAGGACAACTGCTGTGTTGGATGTGGGGCTCCCAGATGCCCCGACATTATCCGCAACTGCTGTGTGCAGTGAGCTGGAGATGCCCTGCAGAGGGGCATGTTGGCTCGTGGATGCTCTGCCCAATGCTTGGCACATGCCCTGGCCCCAGCTCCATTCCTGGCCACCTTCCCATGGAGATTGCTTTCCTAGAAAGCTCTCCCTGCTGCCGTCTGGCCAGTCCCAGAGCACCCGCTGCTCCCTGGCCCTGGCTTCAGAGATGCCTGAAGCCTGGAGCTGATAGCCCAGCAGTGCCGGGACTGCCGAGCCCAGACTGAGACCAGCAGGGTCTGGGTCTGCAGGTGTGTGAGTCTATGGGTGTGAAACAACAGGAGTGTGCTCCTGCTGCCCTGCCACATCGCCCAGCTCTGTCCAGCCCTGCTGCCAGGTGGTTAGAATTTGTTATGGCTTAATTTTATATGTTTTGGAGGAAAGAATACTCCAGGAACGTTAGGGAATTAAAACTAGGTGTAACATCTGAGCCTGGAATGCAGCCTTCTGTCCCAAACACTGACTGCCCCATATGCCCTGGGCTGGGACTCGCTGCCCTGGGCTGCCTGGTGATGTGGCACAGGGTGGCTCCAGCACAGGGGATGTTCCAGCTCAACAATGCCCTGTGTTAATTTGGATGGAAGTTTGTTTTGGAAAAGATAAGGGAAAAAGTGTGTGATGTGTTCGTTCCAAACTCAGGCTTTGGTGTATGTGATAAGCTGCAGAGCTGGGGATCAGCAGAAATTGAAATGAATTTCACTGTTACTGACTTTAAACAAAAATAAAAAGCCATTAACTGGCACATTCAGAAATGTCATGATTTTTCCAGCTGTTCAGCACAAAAACCAATCTGGAAGTGTCAGTATTTGAGCCCCCATCAGCCCTGTGAGCCTGGACGGCTCCTGAGGCTTTGGTGATCCCCAACCAACTGGATCCCCGTTTGCTTTGGCTTCCTTGGAGAGGCACCAGCTGCACATCACATTTTCTGCACAAGGACATCAGCCCTGTTGGCATCTCCCAGTGGTGTCTGGGACTCTGCCCCAATGACCACGAGGGTTAGGAGAGTGTTTTGGCAGTTCTGCTCATGGCTGGACCACCGGCCCTGGTCACTGATGCCGTCCCTGCCATGGGATCATGCATGTCCTGGACCAAGCAGCAGCACAGGGTGCCCTGGGAGCAGGCAGCTCACATAGGGAGTGGTGGAGAGCACAAAGCCCATATCAGCAATGATTTCCTGACAAACACTGCGGCTCATTGTCTGTTCTCATTTATAAACTGCTCCACACCAGCCATCTGATATCCATTATTACAATTACAAACAACCCACAGTAACTCTCCAGCTGGTCAGCTCCATCCTAACAGCACTGCAGCCATTCAAGGATGCCATATGGTACCAGAGTTTCCAAAGCAGCATTGTCAATCAGCCTTATTAATTTCTGAGTTCATTTCTTTTCCTTTTAGGGATATATATATATATATATTTATTTTTTCTTTCTATATAAGACAGCGACACTTCTCTGGTCTTAATTTGGAAGATGCAGCTTGACAGACTAATTGAAACATCTACATCTACGAGGCAGCTGGCAGGGAAAGGAAGAGCCCGAACTCTGCAAGCAGCCCCCTGAGTAATGGTGCTCATGCAAGACCTCCAAGTGTGTCTTACCATATATACCACAGTGCGTGCCACGAGAATATTAAAACCCCATTAGATCTGGAGTGCCAGCCATGGCTGGCTCTTTAACTGCAGATGGAGGGATGCTAACGGCCACTTCCCTTCGATCTCTTCATCTCCTTTGAGCTGTATTTATTTTTACCCCATCATTTTGAAGCCTCCGGGTGTTATTGCTGGAGCTGGTTGCAGATGCTGAGATGCTGCTGGCTCTGCCTGTGCACATCCCCAAGTGCTGTCTGACCAGGTCTGTGCTGCTGTCATCGGGTGGATCGTCCCTTTGGGGTCATTTATGGGGAAAGAGACACTTTCATGCTGGCCACTTTCATGTGGCACCACTGCAGTTGGCTGCATCGTGTCTCTGTCACCCTGTCATCGTGGCTGGTGGTGAGGTATCTTGTCCAAGTGCAGCTGCTGGATGTGACTGCTCCCAGCCCTGCAACCTCAAGGTGCACCAGGGGAGGTTTAGACGGAGCTGAGGAACAATTCCTTCCCCAGAGGGTGCTCAGGCATTGGAACAGGCTGCCCAGGCAGGGCTGGAGGCACCATCCCTGGAAGGGTTCACACACCGTGGAGACGAAGCCCTCAGTGCCCTGGGTTAGTGGTGGCCTTGGCAGTGCTGGGGCAATGGTTGGTCTTGATGAGCTTAAAGCCCTTTCCCAACCTTGTTCATTCTATGACTGGGCACTGCACGTTCCGCACTCACAGCAGCTGGCTGCGGGGACCCGTGTGGGTGAGTTTTTGCTTTGCTTTTGTATTTTAAAGCAAACCCAGCAATCACTGAGGGATGGTTTCTTTTCTTGGGCTGGATTTTATGCTTCTGAAACACTCAGCCCCAGCTAAAGCTCAGCATCAGAGCTCCAGCAGGAGTTTCCTTCCCTAGGGTGGAGTAGAGGTGATGGGGGGAGCAGAGAAGGGGACATTTCAGTGTGAGCCACCCGCAGCATGGCACCCTCATGGTGTCCCTGGTTTCACGTTTGGTCTCTCCCTGGTTGACTAAGTGGTGTTTTTTGTGCCAGAGCAAAGCTGCCTGTCAGGCTATGGGTGCCTGGGGCAGCATCCCCAGAAGCTCTGGGCTGTGGTACACAGAGCTGCTCGGTGGATGGTTTCCCTCCAGGCTGCAATGCTTGGCCAGGGAAATAGGAAGCAGGCTGAGAAGTGAGAGGACCTGCAGGAGCTGTGTGAGATGTGGCGGGTGAGGGCAGCACATTTCGGGTGCTGTCCATTATGCAGATTGCCTGGGATTATGTAAAACCTCTTTGTTCATCCTTCCTGTTGAGGGTAAAGAGCTCTGTGGGGCTGGGACAGGCCGGGGGGAGGATCTGCAGTGCACAGATGGTGACACTGGGCTCCAGCCACTGGAGGAGAATGTGTCCTGCCTGCCCCTGCCTGTCCTGCAGTCCCTACGGGCATTGCCCACGTTGCTTTCAGCTCTTTGGAGGCAAGTCCCAGCCTTGGGGAGCCCAGCGAGGATCCAGTACAAGCTACAGCCTAGCCCTGCTCTGCCAGGGGCTTCACTCACCCAGAGCCATGGCCAATGTCCACCTCCGGAGGGGAGCACTGGGGCTGTATGAGACATCCCTGGCAGTGCTCAAGGCCAGGTTGGATGTGGCTTGAAGCAACTTGCTCTAGTGGAAGGTGTCCCTGCCCGTGGCAGGGGTTGGAACTGGATGAGCTTTAAGGTCCCTTCCAACCCAAACCAGGCTTGGATTCTTTTCTATGATTCTATGATTGAAGGAGAAGAAAGAAACATGTAGGCAGAGGAAGTTATAAGAGCAGAAAGTCATGCTGGCTTGGCTTCCCCTCCAATATGCAGAAAAGATGGTGTCAGCAGTGAGTCAGCTGGGGAGGGATGTGAAATCATAATTGAAGAATGCTGAGAAAACAGCAAAATCCCACAGAAAAAAAAGTGTGGGGAAAAAAACCAACAACCCTCAAGCAAAAGCAACAGGGATGGAGCAGAGCCAGAGCCTCGGCGCAGGGCAGAGACATGAAAGAGGACGGGTTTAGCAACTGGGCACTCTTCAGGGCACGATGCAGAATTGCATCAGGGCTGGGGAAAAGGCGAACCAACCCCAGAGCTTCCTGCTGCAGAACAAAGGGCTGCATGTCCCTGCAGCAGCGCTGGAGTGACCCACGTGAGATCCTGGAGACTCCCTCAGTGCATTCCCAACCCACGGGGAATGTGGTGGCCGCGAGAGCTCCTTTGAACAAGTGTCATCGGGAATGTGGGGAACAACAGAGCTGCAGAGGGCCAGGCTCTGCTCAGTACCTGGCTCCCAGCACCACCGCATCCTGAAAGACAAACTCCTTTGTGCCACGTTAGCTCGGCACCAGCACAGCGCACACCTTGCTTCCTACAGCGTGTCCTGCTCTGGGTAAGTGCTGAGATCACCCGCAGCCATCCCTGCCACACTGCAAGGGCTCTGACCACGGGCTGGGCAGGGGAAGCCTCTGCCTTAGCTCCCCTCCTGCCATTGCCATTGCAGTTTATACTCAGAGGAAAGAGTATTTGCCTTTTCCCAAAGTCCTGAAGGTTGTTGGAAGAGGAGAAGTCTCCTCTGCAGGCTGCTCTGCCCCGGGGGTTCTGCCTAGAGCTGCCTGCACCAGGGATGGGTTGGGCAAGCACCCATGCAACACCCTCAGCCCCACAGCATGGTGCAGAGGTCAGTGTTTGCTCCAGAGCCTGGCCTGCACCAGCTTTCCAAGAAACTTTGGAGCAGGAAAACCCCCTCAAACAGCCCAACAACCCAACCTCATGTTTTCATTTGCAGTTGGAGCGAGGCCAGGTGTTGCAGCAGGACGTGGTTTTGGTGAAAATGGAGCTGTTGTCTTATAGCAAGCACCCATTGAATGGCTCCTGCCCCACCACCACTGTGCCCAGGATGGCTGAGCTGCTGCCCAGAGAGGTTTGGGGCTGAGCCTGGGCCCCACTGATTCCCCATCGAGGTGACACCGAGGGGACAGCCAGCCCCTCCTGCAGGCTGTGAGCCCAAGTTTGCTTTGAAAACTCTCCAGTGCTTTGTTCTCCCCCTGATACAATCCATTTGGAGCAAATGCAGTCTCGGAGCATCTTGCCAAGCCCGCAAGCTTTGGGGAGGCTGCTGCGAAGCATTAGCTGGAGATAAGGCCTCCTCGGGGAGAGATGTCTGCTGGGGGAGGCGGCGCTGGTGGAGCCTTACCTCTTCTTGTCCCTGGCCTGGGACTCTGCTGACCATGCAGAGGGACCTCCACCATCCAGGGTATGCCAGCCTCTGCCTTTGGTCCTTTACCTAACAGGCTCTAGGGCCTGCCCCTGCACACTGCTGCTCATTGCATCCCCCTGCTGATGGTCCCCTGCCTGCCCCAGCATCCCTCAGCTCCCTGGGGAGCAAGGGGCATGAGGCAGTGGGGCTGGGATGGAGCCGCTGTGCTGGGGGTCCTGGTCCTGAGTCCCAGCACTGTGGGAGCCAAAGCTGGACTCACCCCATCTGCAGCCACAGGAGAGTGGGAGCTTTTCAAGGCCTTGGAGGGAAATTAGAATCATAGAATAGAACCCCAGCCTGGTTTGTGTTGAAGGGACCTGAAAGCTCATCCAGCTCCAACCCCTGCCACGGGCAGGGACCCCTTCCACTAGAGCAGCTTGCTCCAAGCTCCTGTGTTCAGCCTGGCCTTGAACACTGCCAGGGATGGGGCAGCCACAGCTTCTCTGGGCACCCTGTGCCAGCGCCTCAGCACCCTCCCAGGGAAGAGCTTCTGCCTAAGAGCTCATCTCAGTCTCCCCTCCGGCAGATTAAAGCCATTCCCCTTGGCCTGTCCCTACAGGCCCTTGTCCCAAGCCTCTCTCCAGGTTTCCTGCAGCCCCTTTAGGCACCGGAGCTGCTCTAAGGTTTTCCCGAAGCCTTCTCTTCCCCTCCTGCTTTGAGTTCCCTGATCCCTGTCTAGGCATCACTCCTGATATCCAGGCATCTCCTGCACCTTCCAAGGGATGAGCCCTTACAACACCCCAGCTGGGTGCCACAGGCCCTGGCTCTCCCCTTGGCATCCCCCAGATCCCTCAGCCCCTACATTTCTATATGCCGCACCGATAAGCAACGTTTATGTGCTGTATTTGTGCTGTGCAGCACTTGCACGGAGCACTGCTGCATGTCACCGTGCAGCAGTGACAGTTACCTCAGCTTTTACAAGCAGTGTTTTTGCCATGATGTGAGGAGGGGAGAAGAGAAGAGGTTTCCACCCCTCTGCAGGGCCCAGCCTGCACACAGGCAGTGCTGGAGGGGCAGGCAGGGTCCCTGCAAGGTGCCAAGTGATGGGTGATCAGTGTGATCAGTGTGGTGAGCCCTGGGTGCAGGATCTCCCTATCCCGACGGCCCCATAGGGACCCTCGGTGACGGTTGATGGGGTGGGAGCGGGCAGGGTGCAGCAGGGAGGTTAATGCTGTTATAAACCGGGGCAGGGGGTCTCCAACAGACAGGGCCTCACCGGCCAGATGGGGAGACTCGTCTGCCGCTCACTGGGGCCACAAAGGAGGGTCCCTGGTAGCAGCTGGCCCAAGGAAGAGGTTAAGGAGACACGTGTGGGGGCAAAGCCCGGGGGTGGCAGACGTGGCCCCGGCCTTTGTTGGGGGTCACCTCCCATCTGACGGCGAGCAGGTGGGGCGGAGGGGCGGTGGATGGCTCCATCGCCAGCACGGCATCGCCGGAGACGCCACTGGCCACTGCCCGTGAGCCTCCTGCACACAATGAACCTTTGTAGCCTGGGGTTTTTCCGCAGGGAAGAATGGGAACAGCCCCATGGCTGACGGGGGTCACCGGATGCTCTGGCCCGGAGCAGGGGACATGGCAGGGGACAATGAGAGGTTAGTGGCTTGAGAGCAGGGTCTCGCTGAGCATCCTCCTGGGCTGACTTGCAGGAGCCCAGCAGTCCTGCTCGTTTAGAATCATGGAATAAACAAGGTTGGGAAAGGGCTTTAAGCTCATCCAGTCCAACCATTCCCAGCAGTACCAAGGCCACCACTAACCCATGGCACTGAGGGCCTCATCCACATGCTTTGTGAACACTTGCAGGGACGGTGACTGCAGCCCTGCCCTGGGCAGCCTGTTCCAATGCCTGAGCACCCTTTGGGGAAGGAATTGTTCCCAATATCCTACATTTTCCCTACATTCTGGCTCCTTTCGGCCAGCCCCAGGCAATAGTTGCCCCCTAGGGCTGGCATTGGAAGAGCTGCAGCCCCAGGGGCACTGGCCCCAGGAGCCTCTGAAGCAGAGCTCACCCCAGCACAGCTCAGCACCCCCAACCCGTTCCAGGCCCCCTGCGCTCCCCTCGCGGGCTCATTTCAATTATCTTCTCCAGGCCATATGAATTCTATTAATATCAAAGTAATGAGGTAATTACTGTGATTCGGAGCCATGGCTGGGGAATTGCTTGGGATAGGATTTCACCAGCCAAGAGGGTAAATTAAAACCTCCCTTTGGAAAGGAGCAAAGGGCTGTTCCAGAGGTGAGCAGGGGCCAGCCTGGGGCAGTGGGTGATGTCCAGGGTGTCCTGCCCCTGATGGCCGCTGTTGTCACTGGGTCCCTTCTCATGTTGGGGGTCTTCTGTGGAGATGCCATTGGCTGGGTGGGGAGCTCGCAGAAGGGGTGATAGCCCCATTCCTTGCTGCAGCTCCTCCAGGCCCTGCACAAGCCTCCTTAGGGCTCATGCTTGGAGCATCCACCCTGGAATGCAGATGGATCCCCCTGCTCGTTCTGCCCCAAGCCATATGGGTTCAGACTGCTGCCCTCTTTCATGCCGGGGACCAGAAAAGACCATCAGGAAGGGGGAAATAGCAGGGGCCATGTGTATGTGTGTGTGTCCTCCTAGGAAATAAGCTCCAGCTGAAAAAGGAGCATTGTACGGGGCAGTGGATGAGGTCCACAGAAAATACCATAGGATCCCCAGCCTGGTTTGTGTTGGAAGGGACCTTAAAGCTCCTCCAGCTCCAACCCCTGCCATGGGCAGGGACACCTTCCACTAGAGCAGCTTGCTCCAAGCCCCTGTGTCCAACCTGCCCTTGAACACTGCCAGGGATGGGGCAGCCACAGCTTCTCTGGGCACCCTGTGCCAGCGCCTCAGCACCCTCACAGGGAAGAGCTTCTGCCTAAGAGCTCATCTCAGTCTCCCCTCTGGCAGGTTAAAGCCATTGCCCTTGTCCTGTCCCTACATCCCTTGTCCCAAGCCCCTCTCCAGGTTTCCTGCAGCCCCTTTAGGCACTGGAGCTGCTCTAAGGTCTCCCCTTCAGGAGCCTTCTCTTCTCCAGGCTGACCCAGCCCAGCTCTGCCCACAAACGAAAGGAGGGAGCCCCTGCTGTATCCACTCCCTGTGGGGAGCTTGGGGCACAAGCAGAGCCTGGTCCCAGCTGCACTGGGGTCCCAGCCAGGAACCAGGGATGGTGCTGGGCACAGGGCAGGCAGGAGGCTGAGCAGGGGGAGGGTGCACGCAGCCAGGGGGTAAAAATAGCTCTTGTTGTGGAGCAGGAGTGTCACAGATCCCTGCCAAGCAGGGAGGGAGCACGAGCTGCTTCCCAAGTCCTTACGAGAGGAACGTGGTAGGGAAGGGGAGGGTGGGGTTTGGGCCCATGGTGCTGAGCACAAAGCCAGGGTGTGCAGGGGAACCCTGCGGGACAGCACCCCACAGACAGGGGCTGGGGGTGCCCCAGACCCCAGAGTAACTGGGCACTAAGAGGTGAGAAACCTTCCCCAGTGCCCCCTCAGCACAGAGAAGGAGGAAACATTTTCCCGTGAGGGTGCTGAGGCGCTGGCACAGGGTGCCCAGAGAAGCTGTGGCTGCCCCATCCCTGGCAGTGTTCAAGGGCAGGTTGGACACAGGGGCTTGGAGCAAGCTGCTCTAGTGGAAGGGGTCCCTGCCCGTGGCAGGGGTTGGAGCTGGAGGAGCTTTAAGGTCCCTTCAACCCAAAGCAGGCCGTGCCCCGATGACAACCAACAGCGCAGGGGACCCGTGTCCCTGTCCCCGCGGGCGCTGGCCTCTGTCCGCGCTCCCAGGGAGGGGGCTCCGGCCGCCCCCTGCCCAGGGCAGCGCACGGGCTGCAGAGCGGCTCTTTGCTGGCACCTGCCGTCAGCTTGAGGTACTGCAGCTGCCTCCTGCCATGAAGCCGGCCCGGCGCTGCTCCGCGCCCCGCTAGTGGGAAGGAGAAGCGGTCCCTGCGAGGAGGGGTCCATCGTCCGTCAAGCACCGACCAGGCCAGCAGTGCCCTAGGAGGGAAGGTGAAGCCGCCGTAGGATGCTCTAAACTCAAAACCCTGATGCTAAAGCTAGAACTGGTGAAACGTCCTTCATGACTCCTAATTGTCCTGGGATACAAGGCTCTTCCCATCCCTCCTGTGCCCCTGTGTTGTGCTTGGGACAAGAGGCTCTTCCTGCAGCATCTCCTGAACAACTCGGCAGCCATCAAGGTCTCCTTGTGCTCCAGACCTTCGGGCAACAACGTCGGAGTTGTCCTGTTGATGAGCCATTGGAGAGAAACAACAGCGTTGGCAAGAAGTGACATTTATCCAAGCTCTATTTGTTAAATTAAAACAGTCCAGAGTATCCCAGTGTGATGGTGGTTCCAGGAGGGTTTGAGGCTTGGCTGGAGCACATCGGTGTTTGCATGTGTTGGGATCCCTGTCTGCACAGCTGCTTCCAGAAGCCCTCTCCATGCATGGGACTGCGTTTCCCAAGGAGGAGGGCTTTGCTAAAGTGTGTTTGTCCATCTGTCCACCCCCCTGAACTCTCAGCCTACCCAAGATTTTAGCAAAGCCCTTAGCAAACGTGGGATGCAACTAAAGCCAGCCTGGAGCAGCTGGGGAGCAGGGAATGGTCTGACATTGATAAATAAAGCACTTGGAGGTCACCAGGAGGGATGGGATCCAGAGGGACCCAGACGGGCTGGACAGGTACAAACCAGTGCAAAGCTCATGGGGTTCAACAAGGCCAAGTGTAAAGCTCTGCACCTGGGTTGGGGCAATCCCCAGCACAAACACAGGCTGGGGGAGACTGGATGGAGCAGCCTGAGGAGAAGGACTTGGGGTGTTGGGTGAGGAGAAGCTCCCCATGACCCAGCTTCAGTGTGTGCTTGAGCCCAGAACCCCCCGTGTGTTGGGCTGCACCCCCAGAGCGTGAGCAGCAGCTCAGGGAGTGGATCCTGCCCGTCTGCTGTGCTCTGGGGAGACCCCCCTGCAGCCCTGATCCAGCTCTGGGGCAGCACCACAAGAGGGATGTGGAGCTGCTGGAGTGAGGCCAGAGGAGGCCATGGAGATGCTGCAAGGGCTGGAGCAGCTCTGCTCTGGAGCCAGGCTGAGAGAGCTGGGCTGGGTCAGCCTGGAGAAGAGAAGGCTCCTGAAGGGGAGACCTGAGAGCAGCTCCAGTGCCTAAAGGGGCTGCAGGAAATCTCCAGCAGTGTCTCCCACCAGCTCTGCAGTCCAGGAGATGCCTCTTCCCTAGTGCTCAGGAGGGAAGAATCAGCATTTTCAGTTGCAAGCTACAAATGAACCAAAACACGGGGGATTTGCCCCATTCCCTATGGAAAAGGCCAGTGGAGCGAATCAGTCCATTCAAAGATGCAAACGTGATGGTAGAGTTTACAATGTGCAGTTCTTGTGCTGACTTTTATGATTAATTTATGTCCATTAAATTACCCCAGGGGCTGAATGAAATCTCTGCCACTGATGCCACTTGGTTTTAGAGCATCTGAGAGCCAGAAGCAGCAGCAGGCAGCGAATACTGGGCTTTAATCTGCTACAGCTTTTGCCTTTCCCAAAGCTATTTTAGCTCCCGGGTGCTGCTTTTCGCCATCCAGTCTCTTGTTCCTGTCCTAACATAAAGATCTGCCACAAGGCAGCAACAGTATTTTCACGTGATAAGAAAGCAGCTGATTGTGGTTATGTTACAGGGATGTGGTAAGAGAAGGGCCTGGACTGAGACAGAAGAAACTTTGTAGGCCACTAATTATGTCCCAAAGCAAACAGAAAGTGCTCTCAAGTTAAAGGATTCTGAGGTTCCAGTGATTTTAAAGTCAGACAATGCCATTTTGCCTCATTTCCTGCATCAGAAAGGATGAATCCATCTGTTAAATACGTATATTGCACACTTAAGTCTATTAATATCTATATTAAAATCTACCTCTATTAAAATCTATCTATAGCAATACCTATCTATATAACAAAAGCTGTTTTACTTCCCTTCTATCCCTCACAGGGTTTTCACGTGTCCCCGCCATGAATTCCCAGAGCACAGCAGCACTTCCCTGGTGCTGAGAGCTAGGGGCTGTTGAGGAAGCATCCTGAGCACCACCGGATGCTACCTGTATCCCTGTGGCTTGGGAATGTGCCATAGACTGAACGTGAGCTCTTGAGGTCTTTTATTTTGCTTCAGAAGGAATTAATGCAACGAAGACAAGTAAGAAACCATCTCTATAAATAGACGGGTGGGCTCCGACACAGCTCCTGGGTACGAGGAGTAACGAGGCTCATAATAGCTGCTTAACGACGCAGTTCAGTGGGCTGGGGAAACATCAGGATGGGCTCAATCCCGCGGGACAGCAGCGCCGGCCCCGGGTCCTCCTGTTCGGCTGGAGACAAGGGGTGATGTTTGCAGCTGAAACGCAGGCGGGGTCAGGGCCCTGCAGCACCCCCAGCCCCACAGCGCAGCCTCCCGTGCTCCTTCCCCTCCCACGGCTCCCGCTGCGGGGCGGAATTCCCAGCTGGGCTTTTGTCACCACGCACGTGCGTTGCTGCGGGAAGATTCTATTCCTGTGAATAGAATCAGTGCTCCAGGCGAGTCCTCCCCCGCTGCTCCCCCTCAGCAGGAGCCCTGACGAACGCTGCTGGCATCTCTGGAAGCTGCGACTTGCTCCTGCCTGCCAGCCTCAGCCTTCGGTTCCTCCCTGCCATCCCACAGCCTGTCCGTGGCATGAGAATCACCCTCATGGCACCTTGCAGAGGGTCAAATCCAGCCGGGACCACCCCATGCACTGGGTTCCCAGCGTTCACCATGTGCCCTGGGACACATCCTGAGAGATGAAGGAGCCTGAGGAGGAGCAGTCTTGGGAGCCAGGCTGGGAGAGCAAAGGTCCCAAAGATAGCGGCACCTCTGCTTGTGGACCCCAACCTTCCCAGGCCACAGCTCTTGCCCCAGCACTGCACTAGTCTGTTGTACCCCCTGCCCAATTCAGGACCAGGGTCCTAAGGGAATTCTGGACTCCAGATGTGTCAATGTCTAATTTCAACCTCCCCTCTTGACGCAATTGCCACAGGAACACTAGTTGCTGAAGGGGAGAGCAGGCAGTCCTGCAGCTGTACAGAAGTGGTGGCCATGGCATGAGCTTTCTACTGTGCCTCCACATTGGCCTCACATCGTGCCCTGGCTCTGGGGACCATGGTGTTGTCTCTGTCCCAGCAGCGGGACAGGGAAGGGCAGGGCTTCTCTGCCTGACATGGACACCATCTGGATGGTTTCCATGCATCCAGGGTGTGCTTCTCAGCCTGCTGCTGGGCACAGAGCTGGGAACTGGAAGAAAACAACCTGACAGTGCTGTTCTGCTGCACTAAAAGCAGGATTTAGAGTTTCCACTGCTGCTTCAGACAGGAATGTGGCCTTAAAGGCTGGAAGCATCAAAAGCAGCATTGGGAAGGGAAAAAAAACCGGGACAAACTGCTGATGGAAGCTGCCCGGCTGGGAAAGTGAGAGCTCCAGCAGGGTGGCACAGGGAAAATGAGCCCCGTCTCCACTGAAGTACCGAAGGACAAAATGCCCCTCTGCTGTACCCAGACCGAGTGGCACAAGCAGCCTGTGGGGTGTGCAGGGATGGGATCACACCTTGGGCTGGCTGATGGGCTGGTGTAGAAGTGCTTCCTCCAGCGAGCAGCACCATACCCCAAAGGCAAGGACTTGCTTAAGCCAAACCCCGGGCTTTGCAGCAGAAGGAAAGTGGGGAATGTGTGAACTGCCTGTTTTGTAGAGAAACAACCTTCAGAGCTTCCTCTGTGCAACCTCAAGACATTCCACAGCTGCTGCTGTGTGGGAGGGAGCCCCGGGAGCATTCTTCCCTCTGTGCATGGCCAGTGCTCAGCGCTGGCTGTGGCCCCGGCCAGGGAAGGGCTGTGCTGAGCAGTGCTGGCTGCAGCCCCCGGCCCTCAATCCATCCCATCCACAGCCTGATGTGGATGTTCCTCAATGCTTACAAATCCTGGTGTTCTGCAGAGATCTCAGTAGTCCCCTCTCTGAGCCCCCTGGAGCGCTAGGAGGGCAAAGGGATCAAGGGATGTGAGAGAGGTGTTTGCTACTACACCTTAGTAGCATTTTCTGCTCCTAAGTGCTGCCTCTTGGCATGCAGGGCTGGAAAGAAGGCAAAATAACTGTTCATGATTGTGAGGACAAGCAAGAGAGCAAAGGGAACAGCCCTTGAATGCCTCCAAACACCATCTCCCTGTTCAACACCCGCTGGGCTGCTGGGAGGTGCCTGCCCTGAGGTCGCTGCAAAGAAACTGGCCCCCAAGGAGCTCCTTGGCCAGGGCTGAGTGCAGGCAGCCCCTGCACAGCCCTGCCCGGAGCATGGGGCCACCGCCTGTCCCTGCGCCACTGCTGGCCCCTGGGAAGGAGTTAAGGGTGTTGTGGGAAGCATAGAATCATCAAATCCCAGCCTGGTTTGTATTGGAAGGGAACTTAAAGCTCATCCAGTTCCACCCCCTGCCACGGACAGGGACACCTTCCACTAGAGCAGCTTGCTCCAAGCCCCTGTGTCCAACCTGCCCTTGAGCACTGCCAGGGATGGGGCAGCCACAGCTTCTCTGGGCACCCTGTGCCAGCGTCTCAGCACCTTCACAGGGAAGAGCTTCTGCCTAAGAGCTCATCTCAGTCTCCCCTCTGGCAGGTTAAAGCCATTCCCCTTGGTCTGTCCCTACAGGCCCTTGTCCCAAGCCCCTCTCCAGGTTTCCTGTAGCCCCTTTAGGCACTGGAAGACTGTCCCTGGGCCAGACCCAGGATGAGCAATGGAGCACCGGGGTCTCGTGTCCCTCCTGGTGCCCCATCCCGGCCCGGAGTGGGGAGCATTGGGGAGCACCAGCTCATCCCGTACTCCATGCTGATCTGGGACAGGGAGCACTGAGGTCCCTGGTCTCTCCTCATACCCCGTTCCGGGCCGGAGCAGGGAGGACCGAGGACCCGTGTCCCTCACAGTGCCCTGTCCCAGAAGGGAGTGAGTAGCACCCGGGACCCTGTTCCCCCCGTACCCCATCCCGCCCCGGAGCAGGGAGCTCCAAGCTCCCGTGTCCCGCCCTGTCCCGGGGCGCCCCTTGCCCGTCCCGGTGCGGGCTGGGCGGTGCGCGGGGCGTTGCGCGGGGCGGTGCGCGGGCGCGCAGCGGGGCGGCAGCGCGGAAGATGGCGGCGGGCAGGCGCGCCCCGCGCACGGGGCTGCTGGAGCTGCGCGGCGCCGGCGGGCAATGGCTCCGCGTCCTGCTCTCGCTGGCCGAGGACGCGCTCGGGGTGAGCCCGGCCGATGGCCCCGGCCCCGCTGCCGGCCCCGGCGAGGCCCCGGCGGCGCAGCTGAACGGAGGCGACCCGGGCTCAGCCGTGCCCGAGGCGCTCGCCAACATCAGGCGCACGGTGCGCGTCGTCAAGCAGGACGTGGGGGGGCTCGGCATCAGCATCAAAGGTGAGCGACGGGGCCGGGGGGGAAGGGTCCCGGACGGGGCGGGGGGTGCGGGGAGCACAGGGCACCGGGACCTGTTGCTGCCGCCTTTCCTGCTGCCGGGCTGGAAAGGAAACCCGGGGGGGGGGGGGGGGGGGGGAGAGGGCTGGGGTCGGGGTCTTCACATCCCCTGGCACTGCCCGAGCCCTTGTGCAGGACGAGGGGGGGACACGTGGCAGTGATGGGACCCGAAACATCCACAGCCCATGGAGAGAGCAGCACTTTGGGGTGTAGCAGTGACCGGGCAGCCCCTGGCCACTGTGCCCCAGCTGCAGCCCGGGTCCCACTGCCCCCTTGCACACAAGGGTAGGGTGCTGTCTCACGGGGCGGGTGGTGGGACACACAGGGCACCCGGTTACACAAGAGCTGCCCGTTTGCAGCCCAAGGGAGGGCTCTGCCTGCGTGTCCTTGTCCCCTCCGTGCCTCCATGCCGGGAAATGCCCCGTTAAACCATCGGCACAAGGAAGGAGGCGATTGCAAAGCCCTTGGAGATCGCCAGGCGTGGGGAGCTGGGGTTTTAAACGAGCTCAGGCTTGGAGATCTGCTCCTGGAGAGCCGAGCAGCGGGAAGCCTCCGTGCTGGAATCCCTGTTTCCCTCCCGAGCTGTCCCACTCCTCTGGGACTCGCCCGAACTTCAGGCTGGAAACTTTTTGGGGCAGGGATGGCGTTGGTATCTGCCTCGGCTTTTCACCCGGCTTCAGCGTGTTGGAGGCTCTGGGAAAGGGGGATGAACCAGCAGCAAGCGGGCAGGGAAAGGGCTGTCAGGAGCTATGGAGGAGAGGGTTTAAACCCTGTGTGTGTGCGGGCAGTGAGCTCCGTATCCCCTGGTCAGCTCTCACTTCCTGACGTGGCTTCTCCCAGCTCGGAGGAGACGCAGCCACGGCCTCTGGCTCCCTCTGGAAGGAGGAGGCTTTGCGATGGGGATGTCCGGATTGAAACGGTGCCGCTGGCTGTGTCTGCGGGATGCCTGAGCCTGCCAGTGTTTTTTGGGAAGCACAAAGCCCCCTTCACAATACCCCCTTGGCTGCCAAGTTATTGCCAGCTCTGCGGCTCTCCCAGGAAATGGGGAGCGTCGCTGGGCTCAGTTAAACCTCAATTCTGCAGTGACGTACGTGGAAACCAAGTAGTCACCATCCCGACAGGGAGCTGAGGCTGTTCCGGGCTGCCCCGGAGCGCATCGCTCCTCCTCACCCTCCTGCAAGTCCCCGGTGGAGCTCTGCCAGCCACGGTCCACGCTGGAATGCTTCACCGTGACCCAGGATGCGGGGTCAGTGCCCTGCCATGGCATGTGGCGAGGGGATGGGCACCCGGGCTGGCCGTGCCCTGGCTGCTGGGCAGTGGGAGCCGTGCGGGAGCTGGGGTGCGGGGCCCTGGCAGGGTGAGGAGCTGCAGGGACGGGCTCAGCAGCTCCAGCAGCCCCCGCGGGGCCTCTGACAGCTGATAACTGGAGCCCTGCGGGGTCTGGCAGGCATCGGAGTGAGGAAATGCCTGTGGCACCGGCTGGGACAGCCCTGGGGCCGTGACAGCAGCCAGGGCTCACCCTCTGCCTCTGGGGTAGTCACAGAGTGAACCAGGTTAGAAAAGATCTTTAAGCTCATCCAGTCCAACCATTCCCCAGCACTGCCAAGGCCACCGCTAACCCAGGGCACTGAGGCCTCGTCTCCACGCTGTGTGAACACTTGCAGGGACGGTGACTGCAGCCCTGCCCTGGGCAGCCTGTTCCAATGCCTGAGCACCCTCTGGGGGAGGAATTGCTCCTCAGCTCCGTCTAAACCTGCCCTGGTGCAGCTTGAGGCCGTTTCCTCTTGTCCCATCCCTTGTTCCTTGGGAGCAGAACCCAGCCCCTCCTGTCAGGCAGTTGTAGGGAGCGATCAGGTCCCCCCTGAGCCTTCTCTTCTCCAGACTGAACCCCCCAGGTCCCTCAGCCGTTCCCCATAACACTTGTGCTCCAGGCCCTGTGCCAGCTCCATTGCCCTTCTCTGGCCCCGCTCCAGCACCTCAATGTCTCTCCTGTAGTGAGGGGCCCAGAGCTGAACACGGGATTTGAGGTGCGGCATCACCAGTGCCCAGTGCAGGGGCAGAACCACTGCCCTGGCCCTGCTGCCTCACTGGTGCTGGTACAGGCCAGGATGCTGGTGGCTACTTGGCTGCCTGGGCACAAAGTCCCCCCATCCTGGGCTAATGAGAGATCATCTCTTGGAGGCTCCTTGGGACATGCTGACCTGGGGGTTAGGGCATGTCTGGTGATAGCTGCTGCAGCCCTGCTCCTCCCTGGCACGGAGGCAGCAGTGCCACTCGAATCTCCCTGTGGGTTCAAAAGGTAACGTGCAAATTGATCTTCTTGAGCTGCCAGGAGGTTTGAATGGCATCCTTTTAGTCTGGGGAATTGGAGCAGCAGGTAAATAGGGCTACTGTGTGGAGGGGAGCAAACAGCCATATTGGTTCACTTCTCCCTGGTTCTTTCACCTCTCCAAAAAGATTCAGCTCTTACCTGTTTAAAACACGAAGTCCTTAGGACAGGGATAGTCACACACAATACCAATAAAGGCATGCTTTCCTGCCAGAATCGATGGGGAGATGGCCAAGTTGAGTGTTTGCTATGTGAGGAAACCTGTGACTGTTCGGGTTGCTTTCGGAGCCATCATCTTTGTGGCTCCAAAGCCTCGTGGCTGTTGCGGGTGTGCCATGGGCAGCAGGCTGGTCCCCAAGCATCCCCACTCCTCCGTGTGCTCCAGCAGCCACAACCCCTTCGTTTCTCTTCTGTTCCAAGGTGGCCGAGAGAATAAAATGCCCATCTTGATCTCCAAGATCTTTAAGGGGCTGGCGGCGGATCAGACCGAGGCGCTCTACGTGGGGGACGCCATCCTCGCCGTCAACGGCACCGACCTTTCCGAGGCGACGCACGACGAGGCGGTGCAGGCCTTGAAGAAGACGGGCAAGGAGGTGGTCTTGGAAGGTAGGAGATGAGGGTGCGAGGGAGCACGAGGTCCTCCTGCTGCCAGGGGCTGATCCCTGATTTCCCTGGGGATGTACTGAGAACATTGGGATATTCTGCATATTCATTGCATCATCTGCATCATTGCATGAATATTCTGCATCATCTGCAAATTCATTTATGTACCCTTTTGAATGGAAGCAGCATGTGCAGACTGGTTTATCTGCTCATCCTGAGCTCGAGGTCACTGCTGGGGTCTCTATCTCCCTCCAGATAGGGAGGACATGTGTGTGCCACCACTTGATGCCCAGTGGCTCCCTCCTTCTCTCTGCTGCAGGACCATGGGCAGGCAGTGATGGGAGATGTTTTCATGGGGTTTGTGACTCTTCTGCTGTACAGCACCACCCTGAGCTCTGCTGTTCATGGGGCAATGTAAAGCTTTTTCTGCTTTCCCTGTGATTCTTATTTAAACCCACATCCTGGGCTGGTACAACTCTGCAGGCCTGTGCCAGCGTGGAGGGCAGACACTGGCAGCCTGCTCCTTGCTGAGCACCTTTGGGTTTGCTGCGGGGGTTTCAGCAAGAGGAGCAAGGTGCCAGGCACAGGCAGAGCCAGCACAGGAGAACACCCACAGGAGCTGCCTGAACCCCAGCTGCAGACCCCTTTAGACCTGGCAGTTGAGGCTGTGAGCATCCCAGGGATGCAGCCTTCACCATCCCAGGGGAGACTGGAGCTGCTCTCCTGGGAACAGGCTCCTTCATGGTACTGGGGGGCCAGTCCCTGGTACCAGGATTCACACTGCAGAGCCCCCCAAACTCCACTTGGGGAGTGGGTGAGGGCTGGTGGGTTGGGAGTGCAGGAGCCCTGAGGGGAGCACCCCATTCTTCTCCCATTGCACTTTGCATTACCCCTGTCCATGTCTGCCCACCCTGGGTCAGCTCAGGTGAGCACAGGAGCACCCAGGGTCTGTCCTTCAGGACAGGACCCTTCCTGTTCCCAGCCCCTGGATCACTGTGGCTAACCACGAGGGTCTTGGCACCAGAAACCCTTCCCTGTGCAGTTGCAGGGCTGCAGAGGGAGGTTTCATGTGGGGGCAGTGCTCTGGTCTCTGCCTGCACAAGGAGCAATGCTGTGTGTGCTGCCAGCAGCCGCTGTGGCTCTTGCTTCCCTTCCCCACATTGTCTCAGCTCCAGATTCTCAGTTTTAGCTTCGCCCAGCCCTTTCTGCTGTGGGTTCCTCCTCTCTTGGGAGCCGCAGGACCACAGTTCAGCTGGAGGAATGTGCTGCTCTGCACAGCTGCTGGGAGCAGATAGGGTTGGCGGTGGGGTGGGTTTTGTTTTGTTTTGTTTTTTTTTGACCAAGGAGAAACACAAGAGCCTCTTTCCCTGCTAGTCTGCAGAATTCCTCCCATAGCTGTTCCTGGACGACCCTCTCTCTGTTATTCTTTTGTCATCCTTTGCTTTGGTGTGGGTTCCCTTTCTGCTAGAGCGAGGTGGAGATGAGCTGCTCTTTCTGTAGAGAGCAGCTTCTCTCCCTGGACCATCCCCTCCTCCGTCCCCCTGCAGAGCTGCATGCTGCCAGGCAGGCAGGGCCTTTGCTGTAGCTCAGCTATGACCTGCTGGGCTTCTGAATTCAGTAGAACTCCCAGCAGGTACCTTTGGGAGGAGAGTGGGGCTGGGCCAGCTCCACCATGGTGCTCCAGAGGCTTTGTGATGAGTGTGTAGCTGATGCTGTTGGGCTCCAGCAGTGTGGTGTTGCTCAGGGATGCTGCAGGCACCAGCCGGAGCAGGGTTCGACTGATCATGGACATCAGGTATAAATGTGGTGCATCTCCATCTCCTCCCTGTTCTGGGGAGGATGCTCCATTGCCCCTGCAGGGCTGACGCTGCAGGGTGGTCATCATCAGGCTGGCACTGCCCTGTGGAGGTGGTGGGCCTGCCTTGGGATGGGGTGTTCCCTGCCTTATACCTGCACCCCAATGGCTCAGTCTGCCCCAGGGTAGGGTGGCAGGGCTGGTGGAAGACAGTGGCCTTAAGGTGCCCAAGGGGAGTTAAAGGCAGGTTTTCTGCTCCCTTCTCCTGCTTGGGCTCGCTCCAGAGCTAGGGGAGAAGCACCTTAACATCACTTTCTGGTCCCTGAGTGCTGCCAGATGTGACTCTGATTTCCCTTGTGGCTGCTGAAAGTACCAAAGTAGGTGGTCACAGCCAGGGTCTGTTTGCTGCCTCGCTCCTCTGGGCTGTGTCTGTTCCCTGGTTTAGGAGTTTTTAGGGTAGTTTGCAAGCAGCATTGCAGCAGCCAATAAACCAGGGAGCAGCTCCTCACAGGGCAGTGAGTGCCTCCGAAGTGGCCGAGCTGGGAGGTGACACATTTGGATGTGAGCAGCAGCAGCACCTCAACGTGCTGGCTCTCACCCTGGGCTCAGCTTGGCTCTGCCTCCAGGGTGTCCTTGCTGGCCGGGCATGAGGACATGCACATACCTCTCCGTGTGTGCTGCCAAGAGGTTCTTTTGGATCTGCCAAACTGCTCTCTTGGTATTTGCAGGAAGAGTTGGACTGTATTTATATTACAGTGTTATTTGGGGAAGAGCTGCTCTCCCTTACCTTATTTTTCCCTTTTTTTTTGGGTGAGGTTTTTGCATTGCTTGGTATCCAGCGACCCTCCACAGCAAGGGAAAGGCTGATAAGCATCCTTCCAGCCACCTTGGGAAGGGCTTCAGTGCCAAGGGTGGTTTTCAGGGTGAGCCTTTGTGCCATATTGGCACTGGGAGAGAACTGGGAGCAGTGGGGAGAAGGAGCTGTGGACATCTCACTTCCATGGTGGCCCTGAGCTTGTTGGCCACAGGGCAGCTCCTGGGGCTGTTGCAGCTCTCCAGGACTCGCTCAGCCAAGTAAAGCTTGGAAACTTGGAATTCAGCAGAGCAAAGGGTTGCTGGGGGAGCATGACCCTCGTGGGCTGATTGTCCTGACCATGGGAAGCCCAAGCAGTTGTGGAGGGTGATGTGCATGGTGTGAGATGTGAAACACCCACAGAGTGTAGGTGACCCTGGGGTAAATAACACACAGTGCAGAGCAGAAGGGGGTTTTCAGTGGAGGAGGGAGGTGGCACCTGGGATATGTGTGGTTCTGTGTCACTGCTGCTCTTGGGGCTCAGAAGGGCTTCAGGAGGGAAAGTGCTGAGGTGTTCTCCAGTTCTTCATGGGACACCAAAGTGAATGTCTGCTGACAGTTGCCAGTAGCAAAGGTGATGCACAATATGGTGTGTTTGCTTTAATGAGTTGGAGGTACTTAACTGCATCTGTTCAATACCAGGTGATGCTGCAGTGAAGGGACAGGCAGAAGTGAGTCAGCCTGCTATAAAGCCCATGCTGGGGTCACTGGAGGAGGCAGCAGCTCCCACGGGATGGAGGCCTGGTGCACAGCCCCCTGTTGCCTCTTTCTCCATGCTTCATCCTGAGGCTGGGCACTGCTCTATCCCCATGGCTCAGCTGGGACGTGACCCTGACTGCACAGCTAATGCCGGTGCCGTCCTCCGCGTGCCCCAGGAGCTGCGGGCTGGCGCAGGGATGCCGCTCGGGTTTCCGGGGCTGAGTGCTGCCTTGCTGAACTCCAATTAGTTCCCAAGCACTGGGATAATGGCAGGTCCATGCTGCCAAGATTAATGGCTCAGGGTAGAATCCAAGGCGGCTCAGATGCCTGCGGGAGCACGGCAGCTATTTATAACGGGAGGCACAGGGTATGGAGCTGGTGGCCCCACGCTGCCTCCTTGGCTGGGGCCACCATGGGGTGACCAGCCCCTTGTGTCACAACAGCATCGCAGCCATGTATAGCTGTGTCCTGCTGGGGCCAGGCAGAGCGGGGCACTGCGTCCCACTGCAGCTCCTAATGGGGTTTCAGTGTTGAGAGGTTTTGGGGAGCTGGCTGGGTTTGGAATGAAGTGGGAGCTGGGTGGTGGTGGTAGGTGAAGGATGGGGGTAGGCTGTGGGTGCAGATTGTCTCCGGGTGGGAAGAGGGTTTTTTCTGGCACACAATCAGGCTGCTGTGGCTTTGCTGAGTGATGGAGCTGCTCCACCAAGCAGCTGCCTACAGGAGTCAGCTGCAAAGCCAAGCTTGTATCCCCCCTCCTGCTACCCTCACTGAAACTCACTTGGACCTGAGTGAAATCAGCAGTGATGGCTGTGGATGTTAGGAAGCAGTTCATCCCTGTGAGGGTGCTGAGGCGCTGGCACAGGGTGTCCAGAGAAGCTGTGGCTGCCCCATCCCTGCAGCATTCAAGGGCAGGTTGGACACAGGGGCTTGGAGCAAGCTGCTCTAGTGGAAGGTGTTCCCTGCCCCTGGCAGGGGTTGGAACTGGATGAGCTTTAAGGTCCTTTCCAACCCAAACCAGGCTGGGATTCCATGACCCTATGACATGGCAGCAGGAATGTCCCTCCCATGGTGTTTTCCCCAGGGGCCACCCAGGGGAAAGCCCTTCCCTGGAGCCACTGGCTGGTCCCACAGGGCAGCACCGTGACTGGCATCTTCCCCTGCTCAGCCCAAGGCTTTTGGCTGCTGCTGCTGACCTCATTTTCAGGATACAGCTGTGGGGCCCCATCAGTTCCTGGGGACCTTGATCTCCCTCTTCCCCTCACCCTTGGGACCTGGCTGCTGTCCCCATGTGGCTCTGAGAGCTCTGGCTCTGCAGCCGGACTCACTGGGGACTGACAGCCGAGTCCTTGTCCCTGGTTTGTAACCCAGGACAGGGCGTTGCGAGCTCACAGTTCCCAACTGGAGGCTTTTCCTGGGACCGAGCCATGGTATTTGAGAGCTGCTGCTCCCAGCTGGCGGTGGGACTGGCTGTACCAGCACAGTTTGCAGGCTGTAATTTTGGCCTGGGAGTCCTGCCCATTCCCCACCCCCTGCCTCCATGTGCGGCCCCAGGGACCTGATCACACTTGGATCTGTGACCTGATCTGGGCTAAAGGAGAGGAAAAAGGGGGAAAAGGCCATTTTTATCCCTCTTGAGGGGCCCTGGGCTGGGACAGCGGGGCAGAGGATCATAGGTGTCATGTCACCCTCTGGTAGCACCTTGCCCATCGGTGCTATCCCCTCTCTGCACCCGGCAGAGGGCACACAGCGCCCATGGGTGGCATCTCTGAGGAGGTGATGGAGGTGACACCAGCTCTGGTGCAGAGAGGGTGCAAGGGGTTTCAGCGGGGCAGGACGAGGCTGCCCCAGCCTGTGCCATGCCTTTAACTGGTGCTGCCTCTCTTCCAGTGAAGTACATGAAGGAGATCTCACCCTACTTCAAGAACTCCTCCTCGGGGGCAACAGTGAGCTGGGACCCCTCACCTGCCACCCTGCAGAAGCGCTCCTCTCCTCTCCTGCCCCCCAAGGAGCTCCGGGAGGCCAGGACCGTGCCCCTCAAGATGTGCTACGTGTCCCGCAAGTGCCTCCCCACTGACCCGGAGCACAGGTCAGGGCAGGGTGCGGGGATGGGGTGATGCCACCGCAGTGCCCCGTGGTGCCGAGGGCCTGTGGGGACTCACGGGGCCGTGTCCCTGCAGGTACCTGGAGGTGTGCTCAGCGGACGGGCGCGTCGCCCTGTTCCTGCGGGCGAAGGATGAGGCAACGGCGCAGTCGTGGCTCAGCACCATCCAGGCCAGCGCGGGTGCGCTGGTGCCGCGGGTGAAGGAGGAGCTGCGGGCTCAGCTGGCCGGTGCTGGCGCTGTGGCTGGCAGGGACGTGAAGCATGTGGGCTGGCTGACTGAGCAGGTACCCCCTGCCCCCCGACACCCCCTGCCACCGTGCTGCCGGTGCCCCTGACCCAGTCCCATTGCAGCTCCCCAGCGCCGGCACCAGGAACCTCTTGGCTGTGCTCACTGAGAAGGAGCTGCTGCTGTACAGCAGCCTGCCGCAGAGCCGGGACGCCCTGGGCAAGCCTGTGCACAGCTACCCCCTCATCGCCACCAGGTAGGGACCATGGCCCAGCACCCTCCTCTCTTGCATGGGAAACAGAGCCCTGGTGGTGTCTGGGGTGGTAGCAGGGGCTGTGGGTCAGGGCAGAGCGCTGGGGATGCTGGCAGTATTCCTGGGCTGGCAGCAGGGGCTTTTGAGGTGATGGCAGAGTCCAGGGCTGGTGGCAGGGCTCTGGGATGATGGCAAAGCCCTGTGGTGGTGGTGATGTCCAGGGATGGTGACTGTGGCCTGGGGGTGGTGGTGGTGTCTGGGGTGGTGGCAGGATGCTGGGGATAGTGACAGTGTCCAGCCAGGGGTGGTGGCAGGGCCCTGGGACGATGGCAGAGTCCTGAGGAGGTGGTCCAGAGGTGGGGAGAGGGCCCTGAGGATGGTGGCGGTGTTCAGGAGTGATAGCAGGACCCGCGGATACTGAGATGAGCTCTTAGGCAGAAGCTCTTCCCTGTGAGGGTGCTGAGGCGCTGGCACAGGGTGCCCAGAGAAGCTGTGGCTGCCCCATCCCTGGCAGTGTTCAAGGGCAGGTTGGACACAGGGGCTTGGAGCAAGCTGCTCTAGTGGAAGGTGTCCCTGCCCGTGGCAGGGGCTGGAGCTGGAGGAGCTTTCAGGTCCCTTCATCCTGTGGGTCTGTGACAGTGCCCAGGGCTGCCGGCAGCACCCAGGGTTTGGCAGAGCCCGGGGTGGTGTCAGCGTGCGGGATCCGGGCGCGGGGCGGCCGCTCGGGAGGGTTCGGGCTGCGCGGGGGGAGCATTCGCGGGGCTGCAGCGGCCCCTGGCGGCCGCGCCGCGCACGCACCACGGCGGAGCTGAGCTGTGCGGAGCCGCGCTGGGAGCGGTGCTGCGCGGTGCGGAGCGGGCCGCGGTGCTGAGCGCTGCGGTGCCGCAGGCTGGTGCACTCGGGGCCGGCCAAGGGCTCGGCGCTGTACGAGGCGGAGCTGTCGTTCGCGCTGCGCAGCGGCACGCGGCTGGGCGTGCAGACCCATCTCTTCAGCCTGGAGAGCCCCCGCGACCTGGCGCTGTGGACGCGCCTGCTGGTGGACGGCACCCACGGGGCGGCCGAGCTGGTGCAGGAGGTGTCGGCAGGTCAGCGGGGGGCCGGGGGGACCGGGCGGTGGGGCCCGCGGCCACTTCTCACCCCTGTGCCTGTCCACATCCACAGCCTGCACGTGGAAGGGGCAGGACTGCACCCTGTCCATCCACATCGACAAGGGCTTCACCATCTCCAGCACCGAGCCTGGGCTCAGCAAGACCATCCTGCTGCAGCAGCCCTTTGAGAAGCTGCAGATGTCCTCTGATGATGGCACCAAGATGCTCTACCTGGACTTTGGTGGTCCAGAGGGAGAGATTGTGAGTTTTACCCTTTCCACCCCTCTAACCCATACTCCCGCTGTACCTGGGGGGCAGATGGGGAGGAGAGCACCTACCCTGCACACAGCATCCACCCTGCATGGTCTGTGCACCCACTCCTGGCCAGATGCGGCCCCTTCCCAGGCTGTGGTGACATCTATAGGGTGCCGGGTGGTCCCTGTACTCTCTGCCACAAGCAGAAAGCTGCCTATTCCAGAACATCCCTCCCCATTGCAAACATCCCTCTGCTCCTTTCTTGCAGCAATTGGACCTTCACTCCTGCCCCAAAACCATCGTGTTCATCATCCACTCCTTCCTCTCGGCCAAGGTGACCCGGCTGGGGCTGCTGGCATGAAGAGGGAGCACTAGGCAGAGCTGCCCCCGCCCTGGCTGATCTATGCACCTTCCTCCCGGCCAAACCAAGCCCCAAGCCATCCCATGGAGACTGGACCCCGTGGGGTCACACCACCCCTGCCAAGGAACAGCACCATCCGGCTGGGAAACACCACTGCTGGGGCATTTGGGTTCAGCAGAGGGGTGAAATCCCTCTTGGATGGCAGCTCTGGCATCTCTCCAGTCCCTGCATCCCCGCCTTCCTCCACACCCATGCTCGGTGGTGGCTGGAGAAGCCTGAATGGAGCCGCTGTGAACGGTTGCGGTCGTCACCCCAGTGCCTTGTGAGATGATATTTTCTGTACAAAGAAGCTGTTTGTATCCATGGTTTATATTTATATCAAGCAGTTATAAATGCTGATGCAGCAGCTCTCACCCGCCTGGTTCGGACCCTCTGGAGAGTCCCCAGGTCCTGCAGCACAAGGACGTGTGTCCGTCCCTGGACAGACAGCCCGAGGCCCGGAGACCAAAGGCAGCTCCATAGTGCTTGAGAGATGGGAGCTGCAGATCAGCTCTGTTTGCCAAATTATACCGTATTGTACCAAATGATAGGAACCACTTTGCTTCGTTGGAGTTGGATGGTTCATTTTACTGCGCTAACTCCTGGGGCACTTTATTTCTCAGTTTAGGGGGGCTGCTGAGAAATAACTTCTTTTATGAACCAAAAGATTCCTCATGAAAATGCCTTTTGTGGGGGGGTCAAATAAACATTGCAGATCCCAGCCTGCGGGAGCCAAGGTCTTCGCTTGGAGAAGTACAAAACGTGTTTGTGGGTGACAGCTCGGCTGTGCCTCAGGGTGTTTTCTGCCAGGGCTTTCCCTGTTGTGGGCTGGTGGTGTTGGCCTGGGGGTGCTGAGGACCCTGGGCGGGGGGCTCAGGTGTGGATAAATGTCTTTTTAAAGTGCCCAGCCCTGTGGCAGAGAGAGACATGCTGGTGCCTGCACTGCTGTGGTGATACCAAGGTGGGTTTGGATACCCTGTGCTTAGGGATGCTCAGCAGAGGGGGAGGGCATTGTTTCCAGACTCACAGAAGTTGTGTTTTTCTGTTTTCCCAATGGAAGCAGCCGCCTGGCTGGGTGGCAGCAGAGCCTTGGAATGTTATTCCCTTCACAAGCAGCCCTTGCTAGAAAGGTCAGGCTGTGAATGCAGCCCTCCTGTGGTTATGGTGTCTGCAGGCAATACCGGTAGTTACTGAGTGCATCCCAGATTGACCATGACCCCCGTTATCCCGGGTGCATCCCTGTTAATGTGGGGCTTGGCAGCAAAAAGCCTTTTCTCACCCAAAAAGTGAGGAGCTGTGATGTGGCAGCAGCTGCTCTGGATAAACTGCAGGGGATGCCCAGGATACTACAAGGACATGTAGTGATGGGCCAAGGGGAATGGCTTTAACCTGCCAGAGGGGAGACTGAGATGAGCTCTTAGGCAGAAGCTCTTCCCTGTGAGGGTGCTGAGGCGCTGGCCCAGGGTGCCCAGAGAAGCTGTGGCTGCCCCATCCCTGGCAGTGTTCAAGGGCAGGTTGGACACAGGGGCTTGGAGCAAGCTGCTCTAGTGGAAGGTGTCCCTGCCCGTGGCAGGGGTTGGAACTGGATGGGCTTTAAGGTCCCTTCCACCCCAGTCTGGGGGTCAGTGATTCTGTGAAAGCAATAAAAAAGTGACAAGGGCAATGAGGTGTGTGTGGTTTGAGCAGGGAGAAAGCACAACAGCTTATTTGGCATAAGGAAATAGTTCTTGTGTGGCGTGCACTCAGCTTCTCCACTCTCAGTGGGACAGGGTGCTGCAGACGGGGGGATGAGGTGCCCATGCAGGTGCAGCCTGTTCCTCCCCATGCAGAGCCCCGTGGCTGGCAGCAGAGATCTTTGATGATGAACAAGCCTGTACTTTTTATTGCACAGAACTGTCAGATTTCCAGGAGCCCTTGCAAATGGATTTGCAAAAGACCCCCCCCCCATTGCTAAGTGTTAAATCAATACAAGTAATTTAGAAACAGATGGTGTATTTTTTTCTATGATCAAAAGCATGTCTGCACAAGGAAACACATTATTACTGCAATTTACCTTCCTCTTCCTGCCCTACAGCCATTACTCTTTGGGGTTTGTTCCAATAAAAGAGGGAATCACTCCCAATCCAGAGCAGATTTCCTATTAATCTTACAGGCCACAAACTGCTGTGACTTTACCAGCGCAGCTCAGGCAGAGCATCCCACTCCATGCCTGGCCTAGGGAGAAGACAGCTCAGTTTAGAGTTGGATATTCCTTTCCTTTGCTTTCTTTGTATTTGCTGCTGGTGGTGGGGTGAGGATTTCCGCCCCCTTCATACATTTTGTGGTGGTTTCTCAGCTTCATCACCCTTTGGCAGCATCCTCTGCTTCATGGGACCCATTCTGCAAAGATGCTCTTGCAAAGGGGCCTGTGAAGAATGTTTCTGTGGGTGATGTGGGACCTTGTAACATAAACCATCAGAAAGAGAGAATAGAACTGACTCCCGGAGAGGAGCCCGTGGCACCTGGAGATATCTCCCTAAGCCCAGCAGCATCTTTGACTCCTGGGAAGATGTCTGGAGAGGTGGTACAAGCATCCCAGCATCAGTGGTGTGAGGGATGGAGGGCAAAGACCCCAAAGTCTTGGGGAAAAAACATGCAAATTTTTTCCTAAAATTTTTAGTTTTCCTAAAATTCCCAATTTTCATGGGTGTAAATGTCCAGAAGTATTCAGACATCCGGAATCAGCACTGAATCTCTCTGCCCAGGAAAGGTTTTGGGGTTAGCAGCAGGGACTGGTTCCTGGTGCAGGACAGCATCTGTATCGAGTGATGCTTGCTCCTGGTTAGGACCACATCACACTGTTCCCTGGGGAGGAATAACAGCTCATCAGGGTTTTATCAGCATTTTCATAGTAGAAGGACTGATATTATTGGAAGTGTCTTTAAAGCAGATATGATGAACTCAGCTTAAAGAACTGGAATGATGGTGATGGGCTCAGATAAAAACCTGATTTCCTCAGCTGAATCACTTGGAGGCAACTGTAGTTTTATTTGGCCATGGTGACTCAAACAGCTCAGGGAAAGGGGATTTTAAAGGTGCTGGAAGTGATGGGAAATGGGTGGCAACTGGGAAAGGAAGAGGAAAAAGGTTGTGCTTTGTTTTCTACGGAGTTCTTGGGATGCTAGCTGCCAGAAGGGGGAAAACTGGGGATGGAAATGGCACAGAGACATTGGCACTAAAACATGATGCCAGCCTGAGCTGTTCATAGAGAGAAGAGGCTGATGGCAGTGGGGTTGGCAGCAGCCTGGCTCTTACGCCATCCGTTGCCCTTTGGGCATGATCCAGCCTGGGGTGAGCTCTCTGTTTCCTCCCTGGGGAACCCCAGTGCTGTCAGCATCCCCAGCAGAAATTGCCCCCAGAAATGGCTTTTCCAGGTCTTCTGACCTAGAAAACAGCCCCGAATGAAGGAGCCAGAGAAGAGAGAGATGCTGCAGGAAGAGTGATTACGTTGTCCCCAGGTGTTTGCTCACCCATGGCAGAACACTGTTTCCCTCCCAATACTGCTTGTACTTTCCATTAGCCGGCTCTGACCTTTTAGTGCCGTAATCAAACAAGACAACCTAGCACTTAAATCTGAGCGTTTAGCGCTGACATTTACAATTGGGTCTCAAGTAAGAGACCAAATGAAAATTTCCTGGCAGACAGCACGCTGCGGGGAAGGGGAATCAAATCAGTCAGCTGCTGAGTAAGAGGCGCTCGGGCCCCGTCCGCAGCCGCAGCGCCCCGGCTACTATTTGTACTGGAGAGCTTATCATTAAAAGGCAATATTCATCTGGAGCTGGGGTGGCACAGCAGTGCCAGTGATCCCACACACATCTCCCATCTGGGGTGTGGGGAACTGTATTTGGCATTTGATGAAGGTAAACAGGAGTGACCTGACTTGGGCAGAGCGGGGACGCTACATTAAATGTTAAGGATCCGAGGCAGTAATGAGGATGTTTTCTCTCATTCAGCCTTGGCTGTATTCATAGAATCATGGAGACTGGTTTGGGTTGGAAGGGACCTTAAAGCTCATCCAGCTCCAACCCCTGCCACGGGCACGGACACCTTCCACTAGAGCAGCTTGCTCCAAGCCCCTGTGTCCAACCTGCCCTTGAACACTGCCAGGGATGGGGCAGCCACAGCTTCTCTGGGCACCCTGTGCCAGCGCCTCAGCACCCTCACAGGGAAGAGCTTCTGCCTAAGAGCTCATCTCAGTCTCCCCTCTGGCAGGTTAAAGCCATTCCCCTTGGCCTGTCCCTACATCCCTTGTCCCAAGCCCCTCTCCAGCTTTCCTGCAGCCCCTTCAGGCACTGGAGCTGCTCTCAGGTCTCCCCTTCAGGAGCCTTCTCTTGTCCAGGCTGACCCAGCCCAGCTCTCTCAGCCTGGCTCCAGAGCAGAGCTGCTCCAACCCTCGCAGCATCTCCATGGCCTCCTCTGGCCTCTCTCCAACAGCTCCACACTTTCTCTTGCCTAAAAGGTGAGCTCTCGATGCATCCTTTGGTACCTTCCTTGCTGTGGCTCCGCACTTGTCCCTGTGCACGACCCTGGGCAGGGATGGGCTGTTCCAGCCCGGCCTCTGGGGGAGCTTAGCCCTGAGCATTTAGTGGTGTTGGCCTGGTGAGGACATGAGGCTGTCGGTACATTGGGGTGTGCTGAGAGCCCAAACACCTCTGGGGCTCCCCAGGTCCTGCACCCACCATGGCTCCCCTGTTCACTCCAGTAACTGCTGTTTAGCCCTGTGCCCTCTGGGCTGCTGCTTCCCCCCATGTTCCTCTTTTTCCTTTCATTATGGAAAGCACTAGTTCCCTCCTTGCCTCCCTGGTGCTGTGCCTGCCTGGTGGGTGCTTGGTCCTTCCACCCTGAGTGTGACATCTCCTTGGCAACAGAGCGTGGTGTGAAATTGCCCGACTGGCAGGAGGAATGAGCCATGGATAACCCTTTTCTCCCCCCTGTGCTAGAAGTAGAGCAAATGGTGGTGGGATCTGTTTTAACATGTGATGTTCTCAAGGAGTCTCTCCCCTGACGTGCTCTGAGACAGCCAGTGGTGGAGGTTCTCAGCCACATCCTTGGGTGGAAATCTGCTTGTCCAGGGGGGACAGGGCTGGTTGGTGCAAGCAGGGACCCCAGATGGGACCCCATAATTCAGCCAGAGCCTTTCCTCCAGCTCTTGGAGCACCCCTGGGCCCTCACCTCTTTGTGTCTCTTTCTGGCAGTGCTGGCATCTGCACAAGGCTTAGGTGGGGATAGAAACACCTTTTAACTGCTTTCCCACTACCAAGTGAGGACATCCCCATTTCCCTTTCCCAGCCGCTTCTTTCTGTGCCATCACACACTCTCCAAGAGCTCCACATCCCTTTCCAGAGACCTCCTGTGTGCTCTGGCTGTGCTTCCCTCCTGCTGGCATCATCCAGGGGGTCCTGGGTCCATGTCACTCCAGCAGCCTCCTGGGGCTTCCAGGGTGAAACACAGCTATGTACACCCATGTTCCCATCCTCCCCACATCGCTTTGCTGAACCTGGGATGCTGCAGAGAACCAAGGGTGATGCACAAGTTGTTGCCCAGGATCTAACCCATCTCCCACCCAGCCAGAACCCTTGAACCAGGTAAGTATCAGCATCTCTTCGGTGTGAGTTTGGATAAACTGTTAAATCCACTCTGGATCTCACTTCAGCAATTTTCCTGTTAACGCTTTATTAGCAAACCTTTTGCCTAATTGTAGGCAAATCTTGGACCTTTTCTGTAGCATTTGCTCTTTTGGGAGTTTCTGTGTGATGTGAGTCTGTTTGGGTGGATTGCTACTTATTTTAGTTAAAAAGAAAGGAACAAAGAAAGCCAGGAGTACAAGGAGAGGGAAGCAAATGGTCTCATCAGCAACTCTGGTCCTGATGAGCTGGAGGGAAACGAGCCCATGGGTGACATCTTGATTGTCCAACAAGGAGGCCCCTGGGATGGATGCTGTCACTGAACACACTGGGGCAAGATTCATCAGGAAGCCAGGAAAGGCAGGTGCTTCCATCCCAGCTCTGCTACTCATCTGCTCCTGGAACAGGAATGGGCTGGCTCCGTGCCTCAGTTTCCCTTTCTGTAAGAGGGGCATATTCCTGCTACCCCCAGGGCACATTGACAGCCCTGAGCAGCAGAAGCAGAGCCCAGTCCTGCACCTGTAATGATCTCAAGGGATGAAGTGCCTTGGGAAAGTTCCTGTGGTGTCTCTGTGTATGTGTGGCATGTGTGATGCCTTTGCAAACGTTTGTGTGATGCCTTTGCAGATGCAAATGTTACAGCAGCGTAAGGAAATGCTGGAGTAAAAAGCTGAGTTGCTCTATCTATCATCTATCTATCTATCTATATCTATCTCTATCTATCTATCTATCTATCTATCTATCTATATCTATCTATATCTATCTATCTATCTATCTATCTATCTATCTATCTATCTATCTATCTATCATCTATCTATCATCTATCTATCATCTATCTATCATCTAACTACCTATCCATCTACCTATCTACTTACCTACCTACCATCTACCCACCTACCTACTATCTATCTACCCATCTTCTATCTATCTATCATCTATCTATCTATCATCTATCTATCTATCTATCTATCTATCTATCTATCTATCTATCTATCTATCTATCTATCTATCTATCTATCATCTATCTATCTCTATCTATCTATCTATCTATCTATCTATCTATCTATCTATCTATCTATCTATCTATCTATCTATCTATCTAATCTATCTATCCATTTAATATACCCATTTAGTTTCCCTCCGTTCTCAAACAGATTAGGTTTCTAGAGGCTCAGGACCAGCTGAATTGACAACCAGAAGATACAGGTTTGTTCCACATCAACACTATGAAAACCACATAGAATTGGACTTGGTTTTATAGCACTCATTCAGCAATCCTGAGGCCAGAAATGGAGTTTAATGTATAGTGTGGTGAGATACAGATGAGACCCTCTCAGAGTTTCCATGTTTTTCTTATACTATATGTTATCAATGCTGCATGGTCGATTCCCCCCCACACCAAACCCCCTCCAAAAGCAGCCGGTTGTTTCTGAAGCCTTCACTGCTGGGTGACGTCTCCATATGCAATCAGTGACCTGTTGTTTCAGAAGCCGATATGGGAATAAACAGCAAATTAAAAGTAATAATAATAACAAAACTAAACCCCGGAGATCAGGGAAAGCAGTGGAATTTCCAGCCCCCAGGAAGCTCCTGCTCCAGGAAAGGGCACGTAGCCATGGCAACAGGAGCCCTCACTGTCACGATAATAAAAAAGTATATTATTCTAGGAGAGCTCTTAAAAGGGAAATCTACATTTCATGGAGGGGATGATGAGATATTGGGCAGCAGAGAGAGAAATGAGCCAGGGGAGCCCGGGAAGCGATCCTGGCACTTCTGCACCCAGCTCAGAGGGGGATGCAGACCCGGCGGGAGGATGCGGGAGCATCCCATGGCTGTATCTGGGACTTGGCTGCCTCCTCCGCGCCCCTGTGGACACGACTGAGAGGGCCCTATGGAGGAGATCCATCCCCACATGTATACCTGGAGCCATGCGGATCTGGGGGTGAAAGCTGGAACTTCAGGGGCTGTGCTGGTGCAGGGGGACACGGGGAGCCCTGCTGAGGTCTGGTGGTGGCAGCCAAAGCTCCAGCATCCATTAGGCACTGAGCATCCTTGTGGCACTGAGGCCCACTGTGTGCTCTTGGCTGCAGAAAACGCGTTCCCCTTCATAGGAAGGGTTTGAGGTTTTGCCAAAGAGGGAATTGTGGAAAAACAGTATTTTGGCTGAACTTTTTCTGGGGTTGAATTTTGGGAAAAGCCTAAAAATTGGTGCTGGCAAGTCAGTGGTAAAAAAAGGATGTGTTGATGTTGCATAGACTCATAGAATGGTTTGGGGTAGAAGCTCATCCAGGGGGAGGGAGGGATGCCCTGGCTCTGTGTCTCTCTCTGGGTTTTGGGGTGTTTCATCTCATAGAATTAACTGGGTTGGAAAAGACCTTTAAGGTCATCAAGTCCAACCACTACCACAGGACTGCCAAGGCCACCACTAACCCCTGTCACTAAGTAAGTGAAGTGGTGCATCTTTGGGTCTTGCCTGCTGACAGCACCAAGGTGTGGGGTAAAACACCTCATTGGGGCACCCCCCAAACCCTTCCTGTGGGTATTCCCTGCAGTGTGGAACAGCGAAGCTGGCCTAGGAATGGGGAGAGAAAGGGAAAAAACTGACCCCAAAATACAGGGGCAAAGAGGAGCCCAGTGGCAGAGCTGCTGCCCAGGAGTGCTCCTGCTCTGATGCATTGCTCAGGTCTCTTCCTTCTCTTTTCCAGCATCACTCCCCAGTCCTGCCCTGCCAAAGCTGGCATCGTGGCCCAGCACCAGTCCTGGGTAGGTAAGGGAGATGCTCAGTTGAGCCCAGGAAGGGATGGAGTCAAAATACACATTTTTGTGTGTCCCAGTGAAGCTGGGAAGCCAGGGCAATGGAGGAGGATCCATGGAGATCCCCTGCTCACTGCCCCTCTCCTCCCCAGCCACCATCTGCCACTGTGATCTCATCCACGACCATACGCCCATGGCAGAAACCACTAACTTTGTGTTTCCCACTGATAAATGCAGTTTGTAAAAGATTCCTGAAACTTGCCCCTGGAGCAGAAAGGTGGAGCTGGATGCTGAGGGCAGCGGGAGGATGCAGGGGGTTTGCTGGTCCCTTTGTCACTCCCCTCCACTGCAGGGACCCCCCAGCAGAGCCAGCAGGTCCTGCTGTGCATCTCCTTTGGGTGCTGGAGCTGGGGTGGGCTCAAATCCGGTTTGTGAGTAGGTGTGAGTGAGCCCAGGGTCCCTTCTGCCTTGTGGTCTCACAGGGCTGTGCTGATTAAAATCAGATGATAAAGCATTTCCCACGGGTGACAGCCTTCGAGTGCCTAAAGGGGCTCCAGGAAAGCTGGAGAGGGGCTTTGGCCAAGGGCCTGTAGGGACAGGCCAAGGGGAATGGCTTGAACCTGCCAGAGGGGAGACTGAGATGAGCTCTTAGGCAGAAGCTCTTCCCTGTGAGGGTGCTGAGGCGCTGGCACAGGGTGCCCAGAGAAGCTGTGGCTGCCCCATCCCTGGCAGTGTTCAAGGGCAGGTTGGACACAGGGGCTTGGAGCAAGCTGCTCTAGTGGAAGGGGTCCCTGCCCGTGGCAGGGGTTGGAGCTGCAGGAGCTTCAAGGTCCCTTCGAACCCAAACCAGGCTGGGATTCGATGCTTCGGACAGGAATGGGAAACGTGGAAAGGGGAAGCGGGGCTCGCAGGGGGCTCACGGCCGCCGGCCCCTCCGGAGCCATGCGCGGGGCCGGTTTCCTGCCTCGGAGCGCACAGTCCCGGGGAACCGCTCCCCGGCTCCATCACTTCCCGAGCTCAGTCCCGGCCGCTCTGCCACGGGCCCTGCAGGGGACGCTCACGCCGTGCGCAGCACTCGCGTCCTCCTCCGCTCCGCGGGTTCAAATCCTCCCGGGGAGCGCTCCCGCGGATGGCTCCGAGCTTCCCGTCCTGCCAGGCGAGGTTCCACAGCTCGCCGGCGACATCCCGGTGGTGCGGACTGCGTCCCATTGGTGCCCTGCAGCCTGGGACACGGAACAGCGGAGAGCGGCTGCTGCTGCGGAGGGCTGTGAGCGGGCGGCTGGCTCAGCGCAGAGCGCAGGTTCACACGCACCCAGAACCGCCTTCCACGCTCTCTGCCCTTGGGATGCTCCTGCACCGCCCGGGCCGGGTGTAACCGCCCTGTTTAGCCTGGCTGGAGCACTGCATTATCCTTATCTTTGGTCTTGTGCTGCTCATGCATCATTTGAACGAATTCCTCTGATTATCCTGGTTCCTGTACCCATTTCCAAGAGCAGCGCTTGGCCTTTTGAGCTCTCTTTGAGCTCCGTTTGCTGGTGCTTACAAGATCTGGGCCAGCCTCTGGAGGAGGGTCTTTCCTCCTTCCTCCTGCCCCAGCGAAAACCTCCCAGGGAACGGGCAGAGGTGGCAGCAGAGGTCGTGGTGACCCAAAGGCATCACTCTTTGGGAGATAATTCCGGATCTTGGGCAATTCCACGGTTTTTAACAAGGATGGAGAGTTTTCTCGTCTGATTTTCATCTGTAACAGCCAGAGAAGGTCCAGCACTAACTGGGATTAACTGGGAAAAGGGGAAGGACCCCGGCTATTTAGTTATACCAGGGCCGGTGGAGATTATGTGCAGCCCCAGGCAAGCCCGGCTCTGCACACGTAAGCCTCCCTTCATAAGCCTGGTGCTCAACTAAAACTCAGCTCAAGGTCTCTGTGAGATATTTTCCTTCCTCTCAGCTTTTACCTTCTTTGGTGCAACCTTATTTATCCTACTCAGAATTCCAAACTTTGCCCTGGGTCAGGACCAGAGCATCATCATCAGAGGACAATCCTTGCTCCTCTCTATCAACTCGGGTATTTCTGACGCAAACCCCATGGAAAGCAGCTGAATGGGGAGGTTAAACACATGCAGTTACGTACCTTCCACTGCCTGCTCTGGGGAGCAAGCAAACAGAAATTAAGGAATTAGGAATGAATTATCCACCAGAAACACTTCTGAGTCTTTTATCTGTATTCCTCATAGGTGCCGTTTTCATATGAATACAAAGCCTATATGTACTTAGGAACATTATGAATATAGGAGATATAAAGGGCATTGGCTAAATTGGAGATAATTTTGCTTTTCTATATACACAAATATAGATGCACACATCATTACCATTTTATTGATGTGTGTGTGTTTACACATGCAGATCTCATATTTACATATTCATGGGAATGCTGTATGGATTGAATGCTATCAGAGGCAGCTCCCAGATAAAAGCAACCCTGGGAGCTAATAAATGTAAAAAAGAAGAAAACAAATATAAACCAGTGATAACTCGGCCTCACCTTTTTCTTTGCTGCTGGAAGTAAATGACATTGGTGAACAAATACATGTTTTAACCCTGCAATCTGCTGCAGTGGAGGTGGTCACAAACAGCTCCCTCCTTGTTCAGCTCCCTGGTTTTCTATTTTCAAATGAAGAATATCACAACTTTGCTTGGAAACCAAGCCATAAGCATCACTTTGCCCAGATCCACCGAAATATCCCCCTTGGTGCTGCTGTTTGATGCCATGGAGACACCAGGCCAACCCAGCATCTACCTGGCTGAGGGGAATGGGGGGGTTGAGATGGGAACTGGAGCATGTTTTGTCAGGTCTTGCTTTATAGCAGCACCAGAGGGTTTTGCTCTGGTAAAGGTACATCCAGATAGGACATTACTCACTGCTCCCTTCCTCGGTGTGCTCCTGGCTCACGTGGAAGAGACTGGAGAATGGGAAACGGGAATTTTTAGCATTGAAGCTGAGTTTCACACCTTTTCTGAGATGATATTTCAAGTTCTGCCTTTTTTTTTTCCCTCCTCTTTCTTTTCCCTGCAACTGTTCATGGTGTTTCTAAACCAAATGAACACGAGCGTTAAACGCTGGATGCTCTCCTGAAGGGCAGATTCCTCTTGGACCCCCCACCCAAGCATTTGCCAAAGATAAATGTGAAACTGGTGCACGTGAGACTCTTCCAGTGTGGTTCAGGCCCTGGTTTTTGCAGTGGCTTCTCCTCCACAGACAAGACAACGTGAAGATAGGATTTGGAGACAAGAGCATCATCAGAAGAGCAAAAGCCCATCCTCAGTAGAGCTGCAGCCGCCTCTCAGCTCCCTTGGAATTGCTCTCAGTGCATTACTTGGTTTGCAATTTCATTCCCTTTCCTAGGAGCAGCTCAGCTTTATGTTTCCCTTTTAAGCTGATTAAAATAAAGTATTTGAACAAATGTCATGGGCACTTAGAAATCTCTCCTCTGTTTACTCTCCTTTGCTTTCATCCTGTCCACCTTCAGCAGTACCAGCTCTTAAAGCCTTGAGTGCTGTCTATCTAAATTAATGCATCTTGTAGGCAGGGTACAGATTCATTATTATTTTGTACATTGGAAATACACCTTTATTAAGCCTCCATGTTTTTTTTTCTGATGATTGAATAGTTGAGCTTCTTTATAAACCATCAGTGAAGAGATGGTGGCTCCTTGAGATCCATTAGGTACATACCTCTGGGAGCGTGTTCTTCATTCAACAAGCATTTAGTCAGTGCACAAAGCAGGCCCCAAAGAAGCAATTTTGTGTTCTCCAAACATCTGCCATTGCACGCATGGCTCCTGGAGGTCCAGGGCAGGTTTCCACCTCAGGGTACCACTCCTGCCCTCCCAGAGGTCCCTGGGCAGCCCCATCCCTGGAGCCAGAGCTCACGTGCCTTCTTTCAAGCCATGCTGTCACCGTAGCCATCCAGATCATCCTTCTCCTTCCTTCCTCCCCTCCACTCACAGGAGATGCCTGCTCCTGGGCACAGAGCTGCTGCTCCCCCGTTACATTCACTTTGCATGGTGGGCATGAGGTTGATACCCACCTGGAAGAGCATCATCATGTTTCTCCAAGCAGAAAAGTCCATAAACATTAGATGAATGTTTCCCCAAAGCAGCAGGAGCAGTTCCACATATTAACCTTTCCAAAGATGATTGTTAGGCCTCTGAGGACACCAACAAGTATTAATGGTCCTGACCAGTCTCACACGGAGCCTTCACCCACATCCCTGAGCCCAGGAGCTCTATTTAAACTCAGTAGTTGGCCTTTAGCCATAAGCTATGATGGAGGGGTGCTGGTCTGAGCACCTAACCCAGGGGACAGTCAAGGAGTGTCTGAGCACTCCCATCAAGACAGGAATGGAAGTCCATGTTTGAGGGTTTGAAGTGATCCAGCAATGTGCTGGTCCAGACATGAGACCAGAGCTCCTGTGGGAAGAAATGAGACTGAGTTTTGGTTTGAGACAGCTTCAGATCTAGTTTATGCCTTAGACTAGGGAGGGGACAAGGTGGGAAGGACAGGCCACAGGAGCTTAGGGACTTCTCTTGGGGATGGTGGTACGGACAGCCAGGACCCCTGGTCCTGCAAGAACTGGTGGTACCAGGGACGGGAAGGATGTGTCTTTGGAGACATCTCAGACCATGTCAGTGAGATGCTGGAGGTACAGCTTGGCTGCTACAACCTTCCCACAGCCCATGTGTGGCCTGGACTTTCCTATTTGCTCAATGCAACACTCCCCTGAGCAAATGCTTTCTGTGCAGTTTGATTCTTCTGGGAAGAAGAATCTGTCTTTGGGGGAAAGGTACTGAAACATGTTACCCAAAGGGTCATTCTAGGGAATACCCAGCCTCTTCCAAGCCCACAACGCTGCCAAGCAGCTCCTGTTCCCCATTCCCTTGTTTCTGCAGGAGTTAATGGAACTGCACTGGCACTGCACAATGCTGGTGGTTGGGGCTGTCACCTCACTCTCATTGTCCATCCCCAGAAGATCTCAGCAGGAGGATCATGGGGTGATGCTGATAGCGAGGGCAATGGCAGCTGTGGCACAGCCTCTGGTGGCCAATGGAAAAGGCCATGAGGGATGCTCGGTGCCACTTCTAGCCATGCTGGTCCTGAGTGGCTGTGCTAGCACTGGCACCAAGCACCATCTGAAGCAGAAGGCCCTGCATGTGCAATGTCCTTGCCTTGCACCCAGTTCATGTCTCAAGCTGAGGCCCTCACCTCCACAGCCTCCTTTAGATGTGATATTCTTCAGCCCCACGTAGCTGGGAGGCCTGTTCCTGGGCTCTCAAACCACTCTGGTTTCCCCAGTGAGATGCTCACTCTGTGTTTCCAGTGCTCTGAGCACAGATGTGTTTGTTTAACTGATTTCCATAGGTTTTTTCCAGTGATGCAGATTGCAGAGCTGTGAACATCACATGAAGGCAGAGGAAAAAAATCAATTTAACTCCCATCTGAGCTGCACAGAGAAGGGAATAAATGGAAAGTTATTTTTACAATGACCATTGTGATTGTTCCCATTGCCAGCTGGGCCAGGTCCTTCTGCAGCAGGAGCTGCAGCCCTGGCCAGGAATACCAGAGATTGTATTGGGTCAAACAGATTGCTGTGAGTGGGTCCAACAGCTTCAGAGAACACAAGAAAGATTGGAAAAGTGAACACATTAATACTGGTTTCAGGCTGGAGTGAGGAGCACTGATTGTCCAAGCCCACAGCTTCAAGGGGTAGATGTAGATATACATAAAGAGCTTACCCATGCCTTGATAGCCCTTGAGGATGGGCCCATGGGGAGGAGGTTGGTGTTCTGCTGATGCCACTTCCCAATCCGTGGTGCTGGTGGTCACACACTGGGTCAAGGGCAGGTCCCATCCATGGAGCAGCACATGCTTGTCACTGCAATGTCACATCAAGGTAGGTCTGACCATTGTGCTCCAGAATGGGAATTTGGTGGGTAAGAAATATTTGTGACTCTTCATCAGCACTGTGGAGCTTTTAATGTGAAACTATGGAAGTAACTCCAAGAGAATGAGTCCAGAAAGTGAGGTGTGATTGTAAGGGAAACAGGCTGATGGCTAAACCAGATGCAGTGACCAGAGCCAGAGGAGCAATGCTGGATGTGGCCCCTCATGCTGTTGGGCTCCTAGGGGTGGTGAGGAAGCCACTGTCCCAGTGCTTCCCAGGCTGCTTCTTGCTGTGGGAAAAGGGGAAGTCCCAGGTGAGCTTTCAGAGCACAGAGCGTCTCCCTGCCTGTGTGGGTTAGCACAGCCCTGCCCACCAGGAGTCCATGAGTCCAGGCTCCGGACAATGTGCTGGAGCATCATCAGGGTGCAGGGGCTGCCTCTGCACTGCATCAGGCACATGCTGGGTTGGGTTTCCCACTGCTCTTCCCCTGCATTGCCCTCCATTCCCAGGGCACGGGTAGCTGCAGATAGAGCTCGGTAATCTGGGGTTGGTGCTGAACGTTCAAGCCCCACGGTTCACGGCACGCATTGGTGGATGACTCTATCGCTGTTTCTTAAGTCGCACATCTCGAGTTCCAGGTATCAGCTTTGCTTTCTGAGCCGCAGTGTTTCCATTTTCAGGCTTCCCTTTAAAACCAAAGGGTGAGCTTGTTTTTTGCCTTCACATCAGTAACCAGACACAAGCCACATGAGGAGCTTTGCAGTTGCAGGATAGGAAAGAAAATATCAAGCCTTGTAAGGGACAAACAGCCCTGTGCCTGGGGATGGGTTTAGGCTCAGCCGTTGTAGCAGGTCCAGCTCAGCCCCATCCCTTGAAGGGCTGTGCGTTGCAGCCTCCATCCCCTCCATCCCTGCTGGCTGCAAAACTGGGGAGACCTTCACTGAAGTGATGCCAGAGCCTGCTCTGGACCTGCCCTCTATACCTGGGATGCCCATAGAACAGGAGATGCTCTGGTGCCAGATGATTCAGCCGCAAGCCCAGTGCTCAAACAGTGACACTTTTTCCCACTCCATCTCTCCCTTCCATGAAAACACTCTGAGAAAACATCTTACACACAAGATCTGTCTCTGATCTAAATAGTAGGAAGAGGGAATTTACCTACACTGGGTTGGAATGGGGGCAATCAGGGCACCAGACACTGCTCAAAGAGATGATCTGATTCCCCTCACCCTACTATACTCCATCCCAGCTAAACCAGCACCTACCTGTGCATCATCAGCATTTCCACATGCCAGATGAAGCTTTCCTTGGGCAGTCAAAGCAGTCCCAGGTGCCCTTTTCTGAGGAAAGCCCCTCTGCACTGTCCCCTCACGTACAAGCTCCTTCCCACATCAGCTAGCAGCCCAGCACCAGCAATGCAGCAAGTCCATGGCAATGTTTATGGCCGTGGTGTATTCATTTGATCATTTGTCTTTGTTTATTGAATTTATGCTTGGTCTCTATAATGAGGCAAATGTATTTCTGTCCTATTATAAAAGCTGTTTGGTGATAGAAAAAACCAATGCTTGTAGCAATTAAGACCAAATGTCAATGTACCCCCAGCAGAAGGCTGCCTGGAGAGTGTGGCTGGAGAGGTGGCACTGGGGGTGCTGGTCTCTGGGTCTCCTGTCCCTGGGGTGAGACCCTGGCTGGGGCTGGTGCTGGCCATGCACCAGGAGCCTGAGCTTGGCCATGTTCAGCGGTGGTCTCAAAATCCCCCAAACCCACAGATTTCCCTTGGCTCACATCTGGGAGGAGAAAGGGACATGGTCACGCACGTGGGAATGATGCACGTTGGAGAAGGATCCTTTCTGCCTCAGCACGTCACATCCAGCGACCAGTGAGCAGGACAGGCGCCTTTTCAGCAAGAGGGTGCCTTCCGATGCCAAATGTGTCTGTAAAATCCTGCCCAAATGCTCAACTTCCTGGTCGCTGGGGGAGGAGAAGGGTTAAGCTTTGCAAAGCAGAACATTTCATCGCTGTAACCAAAAGTTCACACTCTCCACCCGAAACAGCATTGACGACCAGGGTGTATTGGAGCCTGTCAGCTCTGCTTTGCTCTCTGTTGTTAAGAAACCTGCTGCTCCCCGCCTGAGAAATGTCAGAGGGAAATTGAACAATAACATTTTCCCCTTTCCCTGCTGCCACTCCTGCTTTCCCTCAACAGCAACCAGCGTTTTTCAAGCATTCTGACAAGCTCTGAGCCACAGGGTGCTGCTGGAACTGGGTGCAAGAGGATGGATCCTGGTACCCGCAGAGTCCAGGGACACCCGAACACGATGGGTGATGCTTGTCCCTAGGGCATGGGCAGAAACATGAGACCCCATCTCAGGTGAGAGCTTCCTCTGTAAAAGGAGAGAGCAAGGAAAAGGAAGAAAAGGGTTTGGTTCAGGTGTGTTATAAAGATGGAGGGACTTGGATATGAATCATGAGTGCCCCAATAGTACTGGAGTAACATCACTGTGATGCTAAGAGTAGCAGCGCAAGGAGTGACCACATGCAGTGGCAGTTGTAGTTGCTCCAGCCACTCAACAGCTTAAAAGCATGGAAATCAGTTAAAAGCCAAGTCACTCACACTTTATATCGCCTTGCTATGAGCTGTGCTGCAGATGCTGCCACCTCCCTGTCTGCCTGCAGGGACACAGCCTCAGGTTTGCCTGTTTGGGTCAAAACCAAGGGCTGCACAACACTCCGAAAGTGCCAACTAATAGAGGAGGGATGGGCATGCAGCCCATCTCTGATCATGTCACCTCACTTGGTGATGGGTGCTCAGTGCTGCTGGAGCCAGGATTGCACAGATAACAGCATCTGGACTGGAAACGCAGCAGGCTGTCCTGCTGGTGCTTGTGGACCACATGTGTTAGCCAACTGGGTTTCTTTTCCTGCCCATGAAGGCGTATCGCCCAGCCAAAGTGCTTGCTCCCAGCATCAGAGCTGAGCAAACCAGAGCAAGACCTGGGAAGGGCTTTGCATGCTCAGGGACATCTCCCACTGACATCAAGGCAAGTGCAGGCGTCTTGGAAATTACTGCAGAACTGAGTTTGCAAGTGTGCTGCTTTTGTTCGTGTTCATCTGAAAGCCTTTGACACATCCATGCTGTATGTTTCTTTTATGAATATGCAAATCAAAGCAGTGAAATTACAGATAATGATATGTAGTCAAAACTTTTCAGAAGTTAATGCATATTCCTTATTTTGCAGATTTCTATCACATTTGTATTTGCAAAATAGATGAGATAACACTGCTCCAGAGAACAGCTTTCCTGTCACCGGAGCAGCCATGCACCTTTCAAATCCCACCCTGGGGAGCTGCCAGCTCCCTTCCCAGCACCAGGGTCCATCCTGCAGGATGGGGACACAGTGTCCAGGCCCCTGAAGAGGAGCTGAGCTGCTAAGTGGGGTCAGGGGCTGGGTGGCTGGACCAAAGCACTGTCCTGTTGTGGATCTGTGACAAAACCCGGCAGGGAAACCACATCAGAGCCCAGGCTTCTCAAGCAAGCTGGGCACAGGAGATGGTATGTCACCACATGGGGTGCGCAGCACTGTGGAGATCAGCCTTCTTGGAATGATAAATCCCAGTCTGATCATTTCTTGCTGTCCTGCTACAGGCCCAACTTCAGATACAACGGTAACATAATACCAATGCAATAAAATACTCTTGAAGGTGAGGATATCTTTCCAAAAAGCAGTTGAACATTTATCCAAACTGCAGCATCATTTACAAAATAACACTGCTCTGGTGGGGCTTCTTGTTAAGGGGGGATATGGGGAATTTTTCACAAATATCAGGAGAAAGTGGAAATACGGGGTTTGACCTAAATCAGATCCACTCGCTGCTCTTCCCACAGTGTTCTCCATTACCAGGTGAGATGCAGTACTCACCTCTCTCTGTTCTCACTCTGCTTTGCAGACATAATGCACTGGCACCTATGTAGGCTGTATTAGCACGCTCCATCCCTTTGCCTATCAAGTGTTTCATGGCAAATCCATGGGGCTGACCCTCAGCCCCTGGGCTGTGCACGCTGCTGGGCCCCCTACAGTCCTTGGGTTGTTGGCAGGAGACTGCCTACACCTCACTCTGATCCCAGCCTCATTCCTCAGTTTTATCCTGGTTTTGCTGCATTCACAGTTCATCCCCATCAGCAGCTTCCTTCTGATATTTAAGAGGAACCAGCTTGGGCTCTCATGGAGGATACCCATCACCCATGGCTGAGGGTACTCAGGGGAGCATCTTTCCCCCTCCCAGGCCAGCTCTGGTGGGAGCTCACAGAATCAAGCAGGTTGGAAAAGGCCTTCAAGATCATCGAGTCCAATCATTCCAACTCGACACCTTCTGCCCTGTTCTCCCCCTGGTTGTTGCATCACCTTTAATAATGGTGTGGGTGAGCAGTTCCCAGCAAGCGGCAGCGGCCGAGCAGCCCAGCAGCGCCTGGTGAGCGCTCCCCATTTCCCCCTCCTCTTTCTCTTCTTGCAAACACCTACATCCTTCCTGTATTGTTTCTAACCGCAAGACAATGAACTGAGCGCAAACGGTGCCTGTAAAGGTCTGAGGGGGAGGCGGATCTCGGTGCCCAGGGGCTCCCCCTCTCCTGCAAAGAGCACCGGAAACCTCTGTCCCGCTGCTTGCATAACCAGGGCTGGCTGCTGCCTGCTCACCCCAAACCAGCGGAGCTTGCCCAAGCCCCTCGTCTCCTCCAGCCTGTTCTGGTTACCACGTCCCTTCCTCCTGCTCCTGCAGCCCCAGCAGCTGGACCTGACAGTGCAAGGCTTGTGGCACCCGGGGCGAGGCTTCTGCTTCCAGAAGCTCCTCACTGGGCTCTCACCAGCAGTTATTTTAGCAAAGAGATTTTCATAGAATCCCAGCCTGGTTTGGGTTGGAAGGGACCTTAAAGCTCATCCAGCTTCAACCCCTGCCATGGGCACGGACACCTTCCACTAGAGCAGCTTGCTCCAAGCCCCTGTGTCCAACCTGCCCTTGAACACTGCCAGGGATGGGGCAGCCACAGCTTCTCTGGGCACCCTGTGCCAGCACCTCAGCACCCTCACAGGGAGCAACTTCTGCCTAACATCTGATCTAAATCTTCCTGTTTAAGTTTAAACCCATCACTGCAGACCCTGATGAAGAGTCCCTCTCCAGCATCCTTGTAGCCCCCTTTAGACACTGGAAGCTGCTCTGAGGTCTCCACTCAGCTTCCCTTCTCCAGGCTGAACAGCTCCAATGTTCTCAGCCTGTTTGCATACAGGAGGTGCTCCGGCCCCTGAGCATCCTCGTGGCCTCCTCTGGACTTGTTTTTCATGTTTTTGAATGGCTCCTCTCCTGCATCCCCCGTGCCCAGCTCTGTGTAGCGCCCAGTCCTGCTCTGCCTTGGGCATTTTGGACTGAGGGTACCAAGGTGAGCGGCAGCACAGCAGTGATGCTGGAGGAGGATGCTGGGGCTGCCAGCACCCACAGCAGGCAGGGGAGACACTTCCATGCAAGCACAGCCCAGTGCTTTGGGGCTGGTGGGAAAATCCAGGGGAAAATCAGGAATGCCTCCCCAATCAGGCCAGTGCGGGTGTGTGGGCAGAGCAATCCTTGTCCTGCATTGCACCCACTGTCCTGCAGGTTCGGGTATTGAGTGGGGTCTG